>NC_045765.1:28987226-31745360 GCF_008692025.1 Phocoena sinus
GAAAGAAGTAAAATGGGAGAGGATGATTAGAGATAAAATGTCCCAAGATCTGCATATTATTCAGGTGAAACACAGAAATATTTATCAAAATGAATGCGGTGGTGTAGATCAAGAGATTTCCAATTGTGTTTGATGGACAAAAATAGATCTCAGAGATTCCCCAAGATCTAGCAACCCCAAATTTTATTAAGCAAACCAGAACACTTTTGAGAGTAAAAGGGGTGCTATTAATAATTACCCCAGACAACAGACACAGATCAGGATTATCCCAGAAAAATCAGGACAGATGGTCAGCTCCCTCAAGAGCTGAGCGGAGAGGCTGAATGAGCAGGTCTCTGGGTCCCTTCCCCTCTCCCCCAGGACCGTCTAATGAGAAATTTCCTCTTTTTCTTTATTTTACACCTCATGATTCTATGTACATGTTCACTTGAAAACAACATAATGGACACCTACTGATTTTGCCTGCGCTGCATCAATTCCCCCTTCTTTTGGTACCTGTACCTCAATTTCCTCTGGGGAAACCACATCTACCCCACTCCATATCATTCACTATTGGTCTGTGCCAACTCCAGGAATAAAAACATCTTCCAAGCCTGGCCAAGCCGGTCACTCTATTCTTTTCATCACTGTGATTGGTTGCAGCATAAGCCTCTGAGTCAGGAGAGCCTAATGAGAGTCAATTCTGAGAATCATTAAGAAAGAGATTCCCTGGTGGCGCGGTGGTTAAGAATCCATCTGCCAATGCAGGGGACCCGGGTTCGAGCCCTGGTCCGGGAAGATCCCACGTGCCACGGAGCAACTAAGCCCGTGTGGCACAACTACTGAGCCTGCGCTCTAGAGCCCGTGAGCCACAACTACTGAAGCCCGCGTGCCTGGAGCCCGTGCTCCACAACAAGAGAAGCCACCGCAACAAGAGAAGCCCGTGCACCGCAACAAAGAGTAGCCCCCGCTCGCCGCAACTAGAGAAAGCCACGCGCAGCAACGAAGACCCAATGAAGCGAAAGATAAATAATAAAATAAATTTTTAAAAAAAAAAAAAGAAAGAAAGAGATTGTTCTTTGTGTTGGGTTTTCTAGTTGGAGGAATTTTGTAAGCCTGCAGCTGCTGGGAACCAGCAGGTGGAGGGTCCTGTCTGAGATCCATGCCAAACCTGAAAAAGAGAGAGACACATACAAGGTCCCAGTGACATGGTCTGCACCACTGAATCTGTCAAGCCTGAGCAAATGATACCCCTGCACTCTGAGATGAAGTGAGACATCTCCTAGACTATTTTTTTGGCCTTTATTTATTCATTTCATTATTGTTGTTGTTGTTCTTAATTTACTTAAGCCAGATTGAACTGAGTCTTCCAACCAGCAAATGAAAGTCATAATTATAAAGATGTATAGTTTGTGAAAACCACTTGACTAAATTAACTTGGCAACCCCTTTCAGCTCTAGTGACATGGCTGAAGTGACATAAGCTACATAAGAATGAGAATCAGAATTACTTTTCTCCATGTGCTATCATCTAAATCTATGGCTTGTAGCTTCTACGAACTTTAAAATTGTTTACTATTTCTAAAAATAGATTTTCTAACCCAACTTGCCTTACATTTGAAAAAAGTGGGTCAGATTTGTGCCATTCTAAATCCACATTCTAAAAGAGGCAGCTTATAAAATTTTGTTTATGATCTGATTTTCAAAACATTTGAAGGGACTGATTTAGATCATAGAAATTCAGCTAAAGCAAGAGGCTAAAATTAATCCTTCTGAATTTCTTTGCTTCTGATTCTAAATCTCATAACTGTGAGTTATTCAAATGCATCATTGTATTCCAGGGAGAGTCACAACAATAAATAAGGTACCTGCTCACTTCAAGGTACCCTAATGACACATAAGGAAAAATATCTATTATTTTGCAGTTTTCCTGACCACCTGCCTTAAGAGTCTTAAATAGTATGTATTTGATGTGTTGCAATACTTTGATTTTTAATCTAATTTGCTATTTATATTAGCGACTAAGTAATATATTTTGAAAACTAAATTAAAATATGCTTTTGAACTGATGTGTCCCCAGCACCCAACAGTCCCTGGCACAGAAGAGTTCCTCAAATACTTGCTGAATGAATGACATATAAATGAATATGCCTAAACTATATATTAAAAACATGCATTAGGGGCCATAAAAAGTGAAATGAAAACAGGAGACTGTATTTACTGCTAGTTACCAGTTAACACTTAGACCACAGTTTTGGTATGTGTGTTCCCAAGAAAACATGTTCCAATGCCAAGTGTTAGATTTCAAAAAGAAAATTTTTTTTCTCTGAACAAAAAGTCTGGGCAAACAGATCTTCATACATGTCTTTCCTGCTGGACTTCTCAGAGCCTTTAATATGCCAGTATGCCTTTAAATATTCCAGAAAGGAGCTAAGTGAAGCGGTGGTTCTTAGTCAGAATTCTAACTTGACAACCAGATTTAATTTTTGTGGAATAGTTCTTATTAAGAGTATTCTTCAGACCCCACTTTTGAGGAGTGTTTCCAGACTCTCACTGCCAACATCCAGAAAAGAGTTTGACTAATGTCATTTCCTTTGAGAAATGTATTGCAAAGCATAGTAAAGTCAGACAAAACTGTGTTATGAGTTCAGATACATCATAAAATTAACTGTTGTCACTGAATTATTGATTTTTATCTGATTTCAGGTGTATCTGTAGAAATGAGTGTGATGTTTACAACAACGGTTTAAATCATCAGAGCATCGGTATGCCACTTGGCAACTTGGGAGAAAGAGGTGGCACTTTCTCACTCTTCTGGGTTTCATTACGGCAAACACATCATGTGGGGAGGCAGGTGTGTTTCTTGCATAGATAGAGGAATCCAACATCCACTTCCTGGAATGCACAATTGAACTCTACAAAAAGATTTTTTCCCTTGGATCGCAACAAAATAGAGAGCTTAGAGGAGCAGGAAGAATTACCCTGGATGTAGAACTGATCTGCATAAATCCATCAAAGGATCACGCTGCGGATGCACAGACTATTTGAAAGAGGAAACATGAATAACAAGCCATGCTTAAAAAAAAAAAAAATGCCAGAAATAAAAAGGATACAGTTTCAAAACTCAAATGCAGTTCTACATTTCTTATGTAACAATAAAATGTGGATAAATGTGTCAAAGAGAGTACTGAGGATTTCATTTGCTCCTTGTATTCAGCCACACTTTGGGTTATGCCTTATTGATTTATGATTTTATTAAAGCCCTAGGGATATGTCCGCCTGCATATTTCTAGTTGATGATTGAATGTGTAGCTGATGTTTTGTAAAGAACACGTGGAATGCTTCCTTGCCAAGCTTCACCCACTTTTAAAGCAACACTTATAATAGGAGTTCAATACAACAACAAATAAGCATCATTTGTTTTCCTCTTTATCTTATCTTTGTTCCACAGGAATTTAAATGCAAATGCGAAACAGAATGAACACCAGCAAATGCATCAACTGCTCCCACAATATAATCATTGCAATCTATAAAGCATAACAGGCTCTCGTGTGCTGTCTGCTTACTGTCACAGTATTGTGTGGCTGGAAATACATTCTCTGGGTGTTATTTTGCAGCCACATTTGAAAAGGAACATTCTGAGGAATCATCCCAGTGTTTATGTGAAAAGAGTGTAATGTTTGCCTGTGCATGTATGGAACAGCTTTATTCTTTATTTAAGTTAATTTCACAAAACAATTAAGGGAAAAGTATTTTTAGCATCAATAATTAAAACCGGGGAACTCAAAGGAAGGGCTGATCTCTGAAGCCTTATCTAAGCAGAGCTTTCTGCCTTGCTACTAACCATATGCCCTGCCTGACAGTCTCCTGAAACGCTCCATTCTGATGTATCGGCCAGTTCTTACAACCTGCCTTGTGCCCTGAACTGAATACAGAACATCCCAAACATCACTCCTTCTACCGTGAGGATCCACCCCCATGTTCTACCATAGGCCAGTCGGGTTACATTTTTCAGTACTCTAGAAATGCTCCCAGGGGAATGGACTGGGTCTCTAGACCAATGGTTCTTAATTTAATCATGCATAAAATTCTCTAGGACAACTTGTTAGACTCTCAGACTTCAAACCTAGAGATTTAGGTTCAGTGTGTTTGGAGGAAGGCACAAGAATCTGTGTTTTTAATAGGCATCGCGTGTGACAGAGTTGCACACGCTCCCAAGTTCTGTTAAATCAGAGATCAGCACACCAAGGCTGATGGGCCAAATCTGACCTACTGCTTCTTTTTCTAAATAAAGATACGTGTATGTATAACTGAATCAATTTGCTGTACACCTAAAGCTAACACAACACTGTAAATCAACTATACTCCAATAAAATTAAAAAAAAAAAATTTGCTGGAACACAGCAATAGCTATTTTTTCTACAGTATTGTCTATGGGGTTTCCCTGGTGGCGCAGTGGTTGGGAGTCCGCCTGCTGATGCAGGGGACGCGGGTTCGTGCCCCGGTCCGGGAGGATCCCACATGCCGCCGAGCGGCTGGGCCCGTGAGCCATGGCCAATGAGCCTGCGCATCTGGAGCCTGGGCTCCACAGAAAAGAAGTATTGTCTATGGCTACTCTCACACGATCATGAGATTTTTGAGTAGCTGTGACAGAGACTGTATGCTTTGAGAAGCTTATAATATTTACTATCCAGCTCTTTATAGAAATGTTTGCCCACCTCTACTCTAGATGATGTTGTATTAAGTTTTATGCTTCAGACTTAATTTTAAGTTCCAAAATATTATGGTGTTATAATACATACATCATCTTCAGTATAGATCTCAACAACTTAAACCTTTCCGATGGTTTCCCATCACATTTAATTTCTTACTCTAGTCCGCAAGGTTCCTGGGTCCCTCATAAACTTCACTTCTTTCCTCTTTCCCCTAAGCCATGGCTCCCTGTGTCCCAGGCATACCGGTCCTTCTTTCTGGTCCTCAAACGTGCCACATTTGTTCACGTCTCAGGGTCTCTGTACTTGGTGCCACTTTAAAAACAGAGTATGCACTTCCATGCTTTTTTTTTAAATTCAATATATATTTATGGGACATTTACTATGTGCTTAGGAACCATGCTAAGCACTTGGCATACACTGGAGAGTAAGAGAAGTTTGTGCTCTGTCCCTTAAGAAGTTTACAACTTAATATGGGAGGGAAACATCAAATAACAAAGTATACAAAATCTGCAATGTCACCTTACATCAGTCAGAATGGCCATCATCAAAAAGCCTGCAAATAACAAATACTGGAGAGGGTGTGGAGAGATGACAACCCTTCCACACTGTTGGTGGGAATGTAAACTGGTACAGCCAGTACGGAGAACAGTATGGAGATTCCTTTAAAAACTGAAAATAGAGCTACAATATGATCCTACAATCCCACTCCTGGGCGTATAACCAGAAGAAACCATAATTCAAAAAGATACATGTACTCCAGTGTTCATCGTAGCACTATTCACAGTAGCCAAGACTTGGAAGCAACCTAAATGTCCATCGACAGATGAATGGATAAAGAAGATGTGGTACATATATACAATGGAATATTACTCAGCCATAAAAAAGAAGAAAATAATGCCATTTGCGGCAACATGGATGGAATTAGAGATTATCACACTAAGTGAAGTAAGTCAGACAGAGAAAGACAAATATCATATGATATCACTTATATGAGGAATCTAAAAAAATGATACAAATGAACTTATTTACAAAACAGAAACAGACTCACAGACACAATAAACAAACTATGGTTACCAAAGGGGAAAGGTTGGGGGGAGGGATAAAGTAGGAATTTGGGAGTAATATATACACACTACTATATATAAAATAGATAAACAACAAGGACCTACTGTATAGCACAGGGAACTACACTCAATATTTTGTAATAATCTGTATGGGAAAAGAATCTGGAAAAGAATAGACATATGTATATGTATAACAATCACTGCTGTATACCTGAAACTAATACAACATTGAAAATCAACTATGCTTCAATAAAAATAATTTTTTTAATTATGAAAAATATTATGTTGAACAACAGATGCCCTAAGAGAGCACATCAAGAGTCCTGATTTGATTTGGAAAGACAAGGAAGGCTTCTCTTAGCAAGTGATATTTATACCAAGATCTAAATATGAGTGGACCTTATTCAGGAATTTCATTTTCATTCAACTTTCTACAATGAGAATAGATTGAAGGATTTTTAACAGATAAATAACATGTTCCAATATCTGGCTTTAACAGAACACTATTCTACTAGGAGATGCAGCATTCTGTACTTAACTATATTTTAAGTCAACCTTCAATGACTGATAGAACGCTGTATTTTCTCTTGAACCTAGCAAAGTGCTCTGCAGCCTTCATATAGCAAATGGTTGAATAAATTAAAAACAGAGTATATTTTTTAAAAACAGCAAAGCCAATTCATCCAAGGAGTTAATATTCACCCTTGGAGAACAACCAATTTCAAATATATACACACACACACATATATATATTTGAGATATACTTGACATTTAACAATATATTAGTTTCAGGTGTACAACATGATTTAATATATTTGTATATTGTGAAATGATCACCACGATAAGTCTAGTTAACATCCATCACCACGTACAGTTACAGTTTTTTTCTCTTGTGATGAGGACTTTAAAGATCTATTCTCTTAGCAACTTTCAAACATGCAATACAGTAGTATTAACTATGGTCACCATACTGTACATTACATTCCAGGAATTATTTGTTTTGTAACTGGAAGTTTGTACCTTTTGACCACCTTCACGCATTTCTCACATGCCCTACCTATCAAAATATTTTATGTTTCAGAAAAGTGATGTGTATTGGATAAATTAACACGTCTGAGGTCTAGTTCCAAAGACTGCGGGCTGAGCGCTGGCTTCTAGTAGTGGGAACGCTACGGTTCTCCATCATTTTCACCTGTCCCCTACCTTTGCTGCCCTTCCTTCCTAAGAAGAAAGTGTGTTAAATATGGATTGCTCAAATTCTAGCATTTTGTACCTGGCTAGTGTGTCAAGAGATGACATTTGTTTAAAGACATTAAAAGTTGTGGCACCTTGTGGCCCAGGTGCTCCCACTTGTAAGCTACTCTGGCTTCCTTTGTTTCTGTCTTTCTCAGCATCAGCTGTAAAATACGCAAGGCCCAGAGCAGAATGAAAATACAAGCCTTTTGTTCGAGTTCTTAACAACTTCAGCAGAGGACTGCAGTATATTAAACCAAGTGTGTGAAGTTCTTCTGAGTACAGGACAACTACACAGATCACAAGCCCATGAAGCTGGCGCTGGTTCCTCTCTTTATAGTCGGTCTTTCAGTGGGGCTTAGATGCAGCTATCTTGGGGGGAAGCTCTGAATCACTGCAAAGGCCTGACTTGGGTAGCGTGGGGCGGCTGAACTCTAGGCACTGGGACCAAATCTTACGCTCTTTTGGCTTTGCCTTTGTTATCCTCTGGGAAGGACAAAACCTGCGTTGGACTTGCCTTGAATTTGAGAGTAAGATCAGGTTTGTAATTCCAGAAAAGTAGAAAAACAAGACTTTCAGCGTGTATTAGTTCCAGGCTACTTAGCCCTAATAAACCCAGACAAAAGAGTCTTCTATACGCTCCAGCCCACATCACTGGAGTTCCACGTTGGTAACTGGGGTCAATGCCCAAATTAATAATAGTGTCCTTGTATCTAGCTTATCTGGATTGTGCACACATTTTCTAAGCATCCACCAGGGGGAAAAGGGCTAGTCTGGGACAGGATTGGGGATTTAAAAATCTGTGTCTTGGACATTCTCACTCTCCATATCTATTGGCAAAAGCATTTCAACACAGCTCACAGAGAGATTAGTCCAATTCATGTACTAGTAGATGGCAGCATATACCTTGAGGAGCCAAATAGTTGAACTAAAACACAGCAACACCAAATCTTTTTTTTTTTTTTCCCCTACCAAATTCACCCACATGCCTATGGATGCAGCTTTGTGCTTCTGAAATTTGAGCAAATGTGACGTGACTGCTACAGTAAAGTATCATGATAAAGTGATTTTGCTCATGCTAAACCCAAACTGGCAATTCGCCCAGAATACGTGTCAAGTAGGACAGGGAAGGTTTTCAGATTCTGACTGTACCAAAGTAATGGACATCTGTTGTTTGTGTATAGCGTTGGTAGAACTTTTCAAGAGAATGCCTTGCTTTCTCTTGGTCGAGGGGTAGACGTATGATCACAACCAGGAAATGATCCCGCTGTCCTAGGAATAAGTCAAATAATGCAAAGACAAAAACTGAGTAAAATAATGCAAAGACAAAAATTGAGTAGAATCGTGTGAGGGAACTTGTTGGTGTAGGTTCATCCTATTCGTGCTTAATGAGACAACAGATGTACGTTCTTGTTATCTAGCTCTGGAGCTGCCTTGCTTCCAGCCTGTTCCCGTGTTTTTCTTTGGAGCCTGTTTATTTGATCTGATATCCCTTTCCGAAACATTTTCTTTATTTGGAGTCAGTTTCTGCTGCCTACAACCAATAAACCAACACCCGGCACAAACACAAAGTGACGACTGATCTCCCACAGTTTTTTAAATAACTAACAAAATTTCATATAAAACGAAGCTGCAATATTTATAGCTTATTGTACAGACTTCACTGATTTCATTGTTTCTCTAATTTATTTATTTAACACTTTTATTAATAATAGGTGTCAGCTTGGAAGCAGCTTTACCACTGAGAATTCTGGTGTAAAAAGTAGCACATCTGTGCTGACAAGATGGCTCACGAGATTGACCTAGATAATGAGTTGTATAATTCTGGCTCCACAACAGACACTGAACTATGAAGATACAAGTAAATGAGTGAACATTCAATCCTCTATTCCCTATTCTATGTTATTTCTGAATGTGTCTCTTAGTAGAGTTATTACTTCACCTCCTTGCTGGGAAATATTATTTAGAGGTTTCTTGAGTCATGTCATCAACAAACCATCCCTGTAATTGTTGTATATTGACGAATGACTTCACGATGAAGAGGTAAAGGTTAAAAAAAAGTGGATCAGGCGTGCCAAATGAGTATAATGGTAAAAAATGCAATGCTGGATAATTCAGGCAATCTCAGGCAAAATGTGGAATTCTCTTGAATTTGCCAAAAACTTATTGAATCAGAACTAGAATGAGGCGAGCGATGCATAGGGAGCAAAATTTAAGGAGGCACTCACTCTCTCCTCTCATGGGAGTGCAGAGTTAACGACTGAGAGTGAGTGCTTCCTTAAATGTTGCACCTGAGGCAACTTACCAAACCTTAGCTCAGGCCCTGTTTGCCAGACCAATCAAGAGCTCTTCCATTCAAACCTGGTAGGGGACAAGTTCACAAAGGACTCTAAAATAAGGATGATAAAATATGTACCAGAGTTGAGATACAAAATGACTGATGGTAGAGAGACATTGTATTGAATTGGGAACACCAATAAAGGTTCAGTGAAAGGAGTAGTATTTGAGATCGGCTGATGGTAGTTTTTTTTTCTCTTTTAGAAAACACCACTCTGACTTAAGCAAAAGGGAAAATGATTGGTTTATGTAACTAACAATTCCAAGGGTGTGGTGCGATTTGATTTGGGGACCTCCCAAGATCTTACCAAGAATGGGTTTCTTTTTCCCTATCTCCTTCTGAGTTGACTCCATTCTCCAAAAGACAAGGTGGCTCTGGTAACTCTAAATCTTCTATCCTCTCGGGTTCAAATCCAACAGGAATAAATGAAGACTGCTTCCCAGTGGTTTCTTCAAAAGTCCTCAGATTAGCTGTCTGCCTAGCTTAAGTCACATGCCATTTCAGAACCAACCCCTCTGAGCAGGGAAATGTAGCTCAGCTGATTGGCTGAGTCTGAGGTCACATGACCCACCTCTGGCCCAAAGGCTGGATTGAGGGCTTGGAAGGGGTGGAGTGAGAGAAAGTAACAATGAGGAGGCAAAAAAATTAAGCCTCAATAAATATGCCTTTAAATATGGATCAGATATTGACTATTAGAGACAAGAACATTCTGAGAAAAGGGCACATAAGCAAAGAAAAATAGGCAGAAAATACTAAGCAGTATTCAGAATTACTAAACTACTCAACTTAGGTCAAGTATTAGATATATTTAAATTACTTAAATGTATAGAGTTACTTCCCTGTTACTTTTTTCTTTATCATATTCTTTGTTTCTATTATACTACTTGTGTGAGTGTGCGTGTGTGTGTTTGGCTTTTCTCTTCCATTAGACTGAAAGTTTCACATTTGTATTGTTGTATCTCTGGGGTCTTGCACACTTTCGGTTCTTAATCAAATATTTGTTGAAAAAATAAAGGGATGAATAAATAGAATAATAAACAAAAAGCAGAAAACTAGCCTAGAAAAGTAGTCAAGGTCATGTTGTACAGGACTTTGAAAGTCAGGCTAAAGAGTTTAGACTTTACTATATGGCTCACAAATGTTTGGGAGCACGGACAATCAAATGTTCAGAGCTGTACTCCAGGACATAAATTAATCTCACAGTTTTATAACCTGAAGTGAAAGAGGAAAAAAAGGAAGAAGTTGGATGACCTGTTGGGAGGCTATTTCACTATTTCAGGCCCTGAGATACTACTGCAGTATTCCTGAGGAGGAGGAACCGATGTGAGTAATAATAATGGCAACGGGAAAGGGAAAGTCCAAATAATGGTATAAATAGAAAAGCTGGTAAGCAATGAAAGGGAGAGAGAGATGGGGAGGGATCAAAAGGAATGAGATCGTGAGTCTGGCTGCCTGTAACAACAGAGGTGCCATTAACAGGAGTCAGAAGCCATGGCTGCTTGGTCGTCTGGGGAAGGACAGGACGAATGACAACTCGGACACGCTGACCAGAATTCAAGGGGGATAAATTATGCTAGCTGTTAGAAATGCAAGTATGAACTCAGCACAAATTTGGGGCTAGAGACGGCTCCTTCTGAAGGAGGAGACTGAAGTTGTGGAAGAGGATATAAGTGGTGAAGAGGATGAAAAAGAAAAGAAGGGGTCTGAGGTCAAATATTAACAACAAATATGGTAGAGTTTGGACTTTATTCTAAATATGGTGCAGTGAGGAACCATGGATGGCATTTAAACAACAGGAGGGTGTGTTTCGATTTAAGTTTTAAAAAGAAGACTTTGGGTGTTATATAGCCAGTAAAATTAAGGCCAGGCAATTGCTAGTCTGAGTTAGATACATAATCCTTAATTCCTCACTCTTAATCTAGGCCGGTTGATCAAAGTCCTCCTTCTAGTCCTTTTTCTAGATCTTTAAAACAAAACAGAACAAATCAGAACAAAATTCTACCATTTAGCAGTGAAAGGAGGGGGACGAGACAGCAAGGGAACAGAAAAGGATCAGTGAAAGAGGATCTTTAGTCCGTGTTACAGCTGCAGAATTGAGGCTGAGATAATTAAGTAGCTGGGGAGAAAGAGGCAATGATGACACCCAAATGCACTGCCTGCATCCTCTACTCTTAACCACTATGCTATCCTTGCATCTGGTAGGTTCAGGGTGATTTTTCAGAAAGTTGGACTGACTGAGATTTCTTTGAGTAAGACATGGATAAAATGTTGGAAGCCAAATGCATTCAGAATAGAAAGGACCTCTTTGTTTGACCCTTACTGGAACAAACAGCTGAGATAACTTGTCCAACATCACAACAGAAACGCAGTATTAGTGGGGGGCACAGCGACCAGGCCTCCTGACTCCCTGGGGTAGAGCGATTTTCCCATTCTATCATATGGCTTTTTCTATGCTGAAACTTAACTGGATCTTGAGAGTTACAGAGGCAGCTGTAAAGTGTAAACTTTTATAGAGGAATGTCATGAGTTCAGAAGATACAGGGACTTAGAAGGTAACTCAGATGATAAAGAGTGAAATTGGTCTGGGGTAAGAAAAATATTTTTTTCTGAGGCTTGAGTATCACCTACCATTAAAATCATCACATATCCAGTGTTACACTTTGTTTTTGCTTGGCCCTGACATACGTGCAAATGTGCAAACGCAAATGAAAATACTGATGTGCAAAGGAAATTATGTGAGAGGTGGTTCTTATCTGGAGAATACTGAGGAGTATCCATTTTTTTTGAGCCAAATTTCATGTAGGGTTAATGACACTGATAGCCTATGAAATGAGGATGCCCTTTTGTTACTGTACAATTTCGATGCCCCCTTGTTCTCATAAACATGCTATTTTGTACCCATAATAGTAAGTAACATGATCTTCTTTGCTACATGAAAAAATTGTGACACAGGGATTTCTTTTTTACTTCCAACGCTAATGGTTAGCGAGCAAAAAGACAATTTAGATGGTTTTGTATATACTTCATGGATCAGAGGGTGGTGGAACCATAGAGTGTCAATTTCTCTACCCGTGGAACCACTGCAGCAAATCACAGAGAATTCAGATGAAGACTCTTACAGCTCATACCTGATCCAAGGGTCAGTTCAACGTTATTTTGCCTCCCAGCACCATCGTCTGGTTTTTCTTTCTGTAATCGTTGTTGCTCTTGGTTTTCTAAATATCCTTCTTGTTGCAGAAGAAATGGCTTCATTTTGTTTGAGCAGCTATCACAAATAAAACCAACTGTATTGTAATGAGTCTTAAAGGCTTCAGTGAGCACACTCCTAACAACCTTTCAAAGGTAGATCAGCATTAAAGATGTATTACCAGGAACTCATAAAAGTTAAATGTATTTCCTAGGAACCTTAGCTGAATTAGGGGCAAAGCCAGCAAAAAGAATTATTACCGCTACTTTAGCCTTTAGGCCATGTTATAAGAACAGACACCCCATCAAACAACTTCATAAATGTGAAGAACCTAATTAGAAAATTAATTCCCAATTATGCATATAGAACGAAGTTTGCTAAATGAGGAAGGGACCACAGCGGGGAAAGTCAAAGCAATGTGGAAAGTCTTTCAGTTGGGAAACCTGCTTCTCACAGAAGGGTATAGATATAGAGATGAGGGAACACAATTTATTTTACGGAAAAAGACCCTGTGGTTTCATTTCTCTGGCCTTGGGGACTTTCGTTATTACTTACAGAAGGTCAGAAAGTTCTAAAACTCTTTGAAGTATGGGCCGCCTCCCATGATGGGGGTGAGAATAAAGGAAAAAACAAAACAAAAAACACCTCATCCATCATTCTGCTAAAGGAGTAATCCCAGAGTCTCCATGTATGTGTGGTTTATCTGTATGGCTTAATTTCCATTTGAAAAACTAGAAAATGCTCGTGCATAGGAATGCATATTTTATCTTTGAATACTGAATGGTATTCTGTTGCCTGAGATACCGTGATATGAATCTACTACTTATATAAGGACAAGGGATTAATATACAGGAGAATCAAATATATTACGTTTGCTTAGATACTTAATACAATGTTAGTACCCTTAAGGTCTGATAATGACAGCCAGGGTAACAAACAGTCTCCTCTAAGACACACCCAGATGGCTCCTGTCTGTGTTTTCCAAGGGAACAGTCCACCTCTTTAAATGGGTTTCAGATGCAATTCAAATGAAAATGCCATAATGGGCCATGACATAAGAACAAAACACACTCTCAGAAGGTTTCTGCATGTGTTTTGTTTTTTGTTTTTTTTTTCCTGAGCACTGAAAATTATCTCTTTGTCAGCCCTGTGGCATGGTCACAATGCAAGGGCCTCAGACTAGGGAGACGTGTTCATTAGGAGAATTGGGTTACTAGGCAAGGTGCCAGCTTGTGTTGCCTTGTTTGGAAGAGAAAGGAGAGCTGGGTTCTCCAGCACCACCTGCCCATCAAACCCCAGAGCATTTCTCAGCCTTTCAGGTCAACCTGGAGGATGTTAACTTGTATCAACAAAGGAAAGGGCAAGAAATCTGACTCCCAACCCATTAATTTAATATACTGTCTTACAAATCAAGGTCTAGGTTTCTAATATTCAGTCCTTTTGTTGCAAGAGCTATTCAAGGTGGTGTTTACCAAGAGATACAGACAAAAAGAGAGATGGGAGTTTCAAATTAAGATCTAAGGAGGGAATTATCAAGTTGTGTGCTCTCTGCAGTACAAAAGATGCTTAACAATTGCTGCTAAAAGTCATCATTTTCCTACCATTGAAACCACAAGGGCTCTGAAGGAGAAGAGGTCTGCTAAATCAGGATGGTACTACAGTAGGACAAGAGGATCAAAATCAGGGCCGTGGACTGAGCCCTTTTCATTTGCCTGAGATGCCCTGGAAGGTTGCCCTAAAGTTCCTCAGATCAAAGTACAGGCAGTTTGAGAACAGAGCCTTCAGACTGTTTCCTAGTCCCTCAAACCAATTTTGGCTAGTAATTAACTGATTCCCAACATCAAAAGGTGAGCTATCCCAGGAGGAGTCAAGGAAGATCAAAGCCTGTGGTGAGGGGTCCCCCAGCACCCCTTCCACCCTCCGCCCTCTTTCCCAGACAGGTATCCATCCGATTGCAGTAAGTGAACAGTCGCATTGTTTCTCACTAGAGACCAACATCAAACAGACTTCCAAATCACTTGCTGGAATTTTCAAGCTCTGTGAGGAGAAAAAGAGGAAGGTACAGGTATGCGACCATATGGTCCAGATTTTCTAGGATGGTCTAGGTTTCTAATACTCAGTCCTGTTGTCCCCATCACTGGGACGGATTCCAAAACAGGGTCACCACGGTAAAGAAAAACTGGGCAATGCCTGCACACAGTATATGATAAACAAATGTTAAACCCTTTTTTCTGCATATCACCAAACAGTAGAATTCCTAATTACTACATTTGTTTAAATACTGCAGGGTGTGTGTGTGTGTGTGTGTGTGTGTGTGTGTGTGTGTACTTATTATAATATGAGAGGAAAGAGTATTGCACACTGGTTTTAAATAATTTGTCTAAGCCAGGTGCTGGGCAGAAGCCTGTAAGAGCTGGTCAGTCTCTGTGAGAACGGGCCATCGTCTGTAATACATTTACTAAGGCATTTTTGTATGACATTCTGAAATGCAGTTGACTAGTTTGGTTCCCTTTCCTTTCGTTCATACCACTGGTTAGTTTCTGCGGTTTTCTACAGAGGTATGTATACATATGGATGCACCCAAGCAGATCCTGGGGATTGCTTTTTGGAATGAGACTAGCTCCAGCCAAAGCTTTTCACAGATTTTGTGAAGTTGAAACAAATTTCAGGGTGACTTGCAGTCAAAATGTACCCAAGGATTGAATATAGGAGAAAAATGAGAGGAGAAGTCAGGACAGGGCTCAAGTTTCTAAACTGGGAAGGCTTCTGCCAGTATCTTAGGTCTAAAGATCTAAAACTGAACCTAGAAGCACTTCCTACAGGAGGGGATCAGACCAGAGGGCACTTACAGGCAAATGTGCATTTCTATTTCCTGCTCCTGTCCTTGGGAATGCCTGCCCATGTGAAATAACTTGGTATCTCAGCATCTTCCCTTCAAAACATGCTCCTTTCCTTATGGTCGGATGCTGTCAGTAGCGCCAACATCTTTCTTGAGAGTCTGTGTCAACAACTATACCTTCTTGGACATTAACCTTCATCCTAGATCTGTCAGCTCTACCAACTTCCCAACGGTGTGGTAATTTCCAATGTTACTATGCTAATTCCAGTCCTTATGACTCTTCTGTAAACGTCTCAGGACTGGTTTCCATATTTGAAACTACTGAACAAAGCACTGTCAGGTTAATTTGTCAACATCCCACGTTTTATATGATCACATCCCACTCCTGGAACTCTTTGAGAGCTCCACATTTCCTCCAAGACATAAATAAAGTTGAGAAATTGTCTCATATCTCTACATCCTATCCAGGCATGAAAGGACTTCTCAGTTGCTCCTTTCTCTCCCTTCAGCTACATGCAACCCTTATCCTCCTCTGGATTTTGACCCAGATTTTCAGAATATGGAAGGAAAAATTGGCTTGAGTTGAATTACAGCTGTGCCCTTCATAAGCCATCTGGCTTGCCAAAGTCTTTCCTCTCCCAATTATCTGCCTTGACACTGGGGTTGAATATCTGTTACTTTTTAACTTTGCACTTGTGCTATTATATTTTTATCACAGGATGAGGGGAAATATGGAATGTTTTTAATGCTCCCATGTCTCTATCACCAATCAGCCTGTTTCACTCATTTATATAACCTGTTTTGTTCTAGTACATACCTGAGTTTGTGTCTCCTGTCTCAG
Source organism: Phocoena sinus (assembly GCF_008692025.1). Classification (NCBI taxonomy): domain Eukaryota; kingdom Metazoa; phylum Chordata; class Mammalia; order Artiodactyla; family Phocoenidae; genus Phocoena; species Phocoena sinus. Next base: position 29,003,422 of record NC_045765.1, read on the forward strand.
CCTTTGTGTAACTGAATGGAGCAGGCTAACCTCTAAAACAACTAAAAGTTTTAACACCAGTGTCTCATTTTCTAAGGTGCAGCTTGGTTTCCTCAGAACTACCCTTAGTATTTCCACATTTTTCCTTTCTTTTGGCCTTTTAATGGAAATAACCGTACCTCCACAACATTTAACGACATCTTCCAGAAATAAGCCAGCTCTTCGATAATGACCCACTATGCCCTGATACCATCAGAAAATAATACCCAAGGATACTAACATGAACCTTTTGCAGAAAAGAATAGCTATGAGGTGAAACCCATTACTTGGAATGAATACAGGAAAGGATTTTTTTCTTGTTGCGGTAATATATATTCTTTTTTGTTCTGTTTTGTTTTTGTTTTTCTTTTTACATATAGCTCCTTCAGGAATAAACTTTGTGAAAAGATAAAGATATCAAAGCTTAACTTTTTGACCTTTCTTTCTCTAAACTAACAATGATAACATACTGTGAAACTTATTTACTGGATAACATCCACTGAAGGGATTATGAAAGCATTTTTAAAAGCTTCATTGTCTATTTCCTTTTACTCTTTCTTGTTTACCTAAAAAAAAAAAATCTCTGCTTTCTAAATTACATGTCTCTGACAAAAGAAAAAGAACACACAAGTTTTCCTGTGAAGAGCATCAGAGAAGCTTCAGAGATTGAGGGGGATTTTCTGGTTGACTGACAGGCTTGATTTGATTGGTGCTCGTTAACGACTTCCTGTGGCAACTACAATAGCCCTAGTCCCCTGCTTTGCTGGTCATCACCACCATCTTTCTTCCCCACCCTTCCTCCATGTTTAGACATTGCTTTTTCCTCACTGCTGACACCACTTTCTATCCCAACGAGCAATTGACACTGATTCCTCCCTCACCCCAGCCATAAATCTGTCATTTTAAAAGATTAGGAAAATGAAAATGTGATTCTGCTCAAGAAAAGGACGCTTGTGTCCAATGAACCTCTCATTCTTTAGATTAATAAACGGAGACCTCAGAGGTCCTTTGACATGTTAATGTAGCTGAGGAGCCAGAGGGGTGGGGAGGGGCAGGTCTTTGGGAAACTATTTAGCATAAAGTGACACTAACAGTGATTTTCGACAAATTTCTTAACCTCCTTGAGCCTCAGTTTCTTCATCTGCCAAATGGAATAATGATAGAAGCTACATCATAAGGCATTTATCTTATTGAATCTTCCCAACATGTACAGTACACATACATAACAGTAGCTTCCATTTATTGAGTGCATAACTCTACCCTCACTATTATTGTTTGGGCACCACAGACCCACCTCCTGACCCTTTTTACAATCCTCTGGAATTGCTTGAGTCTGGAAATCCACACGATACTTGGCAAGACCGACCTCTCCCATCCCAGAGAAAGGAAGACAGCCTTTGCCCCACTTTGAAGAGAAACTGGGAAAACAGAAAAAGGCAAACGTGATGTGAGCAAAACATGAATTCAAAGCTCAGGTTGACAAAGCCCATCAATGCTGCTCCAGGAATTTCATGTGAAACACATGAACATTTCATGTGAAATTTCATGTGAAACATCCATTACCAAGCTGGTTTAATTTGTTTTGTTAATAAACTTTCTATGACCCGTTTTTATTTAGCATGTGTACTGGAAGCTTTTTTTGTATAATTTCTGAGTCCACAGTGGCATGCTTTCCCTGAACATTTATGACGTCCCACAACTCAACTTCCAAAGAAACCCATTATGAAATTAAATGGATCCAGGTGGATAATCTGAGAGGGTAACTATATTGCAGGCAGCAAAGACAATATGTAAATATTGCAGCAATCTCTCTGACACGATATTAGAATATGAAAGAAAATGAGATCAACGAAACCATGAGATACGGAATTAATTTACTTTCAGATATTAAAAGTAATGAATCTTCTACTTATTTTCAGATTCCTATGACTCCTCTTAATACTATGATAATTTTTAACTCCATTACATTACTTAACACGTATTTGCATCACAGCACTCTCCAAACGAATGCCTGGCGTTTTTTTGTGGGTTTTTTTTCCCAAACACAGTTTGCCAGAAATTGCTGTTATATTTTCACCATTCTGGTTTGAACAGTTTCTTGGGAAATTATATTTTTAAAAGTGCAATACCTGATGTGGTAGTCTCTTTACAAGAGGGACAAATAAATGAGAAAGTATAATCAGTCACATTCTGTGAGATCTAGAGAATAAAACCCTATTCTGAATCTGGATCTACTCTGCCCTTCATTGGAAATGAGTCTTTCCTCCAGTTTTTGTATACATATCAATATATAAACATAAGCCTTTAAAAAAGTGTTTAACAGAAGCTGTTGGTATATTATTCAGCGATAGAAAGGAATGAACTACTGACAAAGCCTGGATCCTGGATGAACCTCACAAAGATTACGCCAAGTGAAACAAGCCAGACACAAGAGACCATATATTGTACGATTCCATTGATATGTCCAGAAAAGGCAAATTTATAGAGACAGAAAGTAGATAAGTGGTCACCTGGGGGCTGGGCATGGGAATGAGGATTAACTGTAAATGGGCTCCAGGGATTTTATTAGGGGTGGGAGCAAAAATACCCTAAAATTTACTTATGGTGATGGTATCTCAGTAAAGTTACTAAAAGTCATTGAATTATACACTCACATGTGTACAATCTGATATAAAGCCCGACAATTTTATGGTAAATAAAATATACCTCAATAAAGCTGTTGAAAAAAAATAAACTGGAAGCTGCAATTAATGCATAGATGATTTGAAACTAATGGCAGGGCAGACTGAGAGAGGAATTTTTGCCTTAATGTCATCAGAGTAACATCTCACTTTGCAGTGATACATTAGGACATCTTCTTTGGGAACCCTGATGACTCAAGCTTATGTACCGAGCACCATGGCATTGCCAAATCTTGCACGAAACCCCATGATTTACTCGTAGGAGTGGGGTTTCCAACACTCTCCTCTAAAGAAGACCTTGTCCCTCCCACCGCACCTCTTTCTCACATGCTACATCCATACAATGCATAATATTCACAAACCTAACATGCAAACTCAAATGACATCAAGGAGATGAGTCCTCGATCCCTTCTTTGAGTTCCCCGGATTTTTCTCAGCACTATATCTCCACCATTCAACAATGCTGTATGTCCCACCCTTTTACGGTTCTATCATGCTTTTTTCTATCTTAAATCTTTTGACATGAAGCCCGGCTATGATACTTGTACTGTACTTCACGGGAATGATAATAATACAAGCTTACAATAGACTCAATTTTGTGTGCAGGGCTGTGTGTGTGTATAGACACATATAGATGCAGGGAGCATGAAGAATGGGAATTGAAAAAGAGTCTGTTTGCACGTCTAATGGATCTTTGAGAGAGCTACTTAAGTCTTTCGGTCAACTGAGTACCGTCGTCTCAGCAGAAAGGAGCTCATTGTATAAGTACCATCTCTGCTGACACTTAAGTTGCTGTATTTTGAGATCATGTCTCTCTTCTCACAGTCGCTGTGTCCTCATTTCCTCAGTACCTGACATTTTGGAAATCTGGGGTGCAGACAAAGAGAAGAGGTGTAGAGTGTGAAAAAGACTCATTTGTGGTTTTTTTACCAAAGAGAGCAGGCAAAGGAGAAGCCACCAGTGAATGAGTGTCATTTTGTGCCAGGCTTGATGGGTGGTATGCTGGTGGGTCCTCCCTCTATATTATTTTATTTAGTCCTTGTAACAACTCTCTGAGGCTGGCTTTATCCTCCCCTTTCCACAGATGAGGAAGCCAAAGCTCAGGGAAACTTAGCCAACTAGCCCGGGTTCACCAGGCTAGTAAGTGAAGCAGACAGATTTCATTTTAATACCTATTTGTTTCAGGATTGAAATTGAGTCTGAGGCTCAGTAACTTTTACTCTCTTCATAATATTTAGTAAACTGTTATGGGGGCAGGATGGGGGAGTTCTGCTCCCCTGTCAACTCCAAAAGGATTGTTTGAGAGATGAAAGATCAAGAATTCTGGGAGGAAAAGAAAGTGACCATCTTTTCAAGAAAACCAGAACACTTGTTTGTTTGTTTTCTGAACCATCCCAATAAATTCCTTACTTCCCCAGTGAACTGTCTAATTGGCAGGAGTGTCTTTGTAATTATAATGACCTCCTCCTGCAATCAGCCATGAGATGTTGGTGATAAATTATTGGTCTCCTGTCTCATTATGGGAATCTACTCTCCATGATTTATTTGGTTCTGTGAGTCTGCTGTGACGGAAATAAGTAGGTGACACACTTTGATGCACATCTGACTTTTGGGTTTCACGATGAACTTCTATGAAAATATGTACCAACACAGATCTTAGAATTCTGAAAGTTATCATGTGTACCTAATTAAATCACTTACAGCAAAAGTTCTCAAATTGAATGTGCATCAAAATTCCCTGGAGGGCTTGATATAACACAGATTGTTTGTCTGACTCCTATGGTACCTACTTCAGTAGGTCTAAGGTCTGCCAGAGATTTTATAGTACTTTGGAAAAGTTTTCAGATAACACTGATATACTGATTTGGGGACAGCTTTGTGAGACCCACTTTTTCTTTCAAAAGAAAGAAGAAAGATGCATCTGGAGAAATTATTTTTTCTATTTCTTTCTTTTGTTCTCGTAGATAGGTAAGAATACATTTTATAATTTCTATGGAATTTCAGTATCTGAACCTATTCAAAAGTAGACATACCAAGAATTAAGTTCTGCTTTATATTATTTAATTAAGTGCCACCTGGGTCTTGATTATTATCATTGCAAACTACATTTTTCCATTTACCAATTCATTCTGCAATTTTTTTTTGTTACTTTGTTCTCACAACCACTTGACTGGGCATAGATAATGTGTTACTATATTACAGATAAGCTATCCCTATATAATAGACGAGATAGCCAAAGCCCTGGGCAGTTAAGTGACTTGTCCACTTGTAGAAAGGATTTAATTGGTGTGATTTTGATTCAAAATCTTAAATCTTTAAATGTTAATACATATCATGTGTGTGAATATATGTTTCAACAGGCACAACCAGATAGATGAAAATAAAGGCAATTGGCAAAATGACGGTGCATTGGGCCAGCAATTAGGAAACTTGGGACCTTAATCTCCTAGGTCTACTCTAACAGGCTGTGTCCTCTTGGAGACAAATCATGGATGGAAATAGACTCCAGTTTACTCATCTATGAAATGAGGGGTAGACCAGATAGCTGAGATTCCTTCTGTGTCATCTTATTTATTCATCTAATTGTTCACCAAAGGAGTCTTTTATTAAGACTGTATCATGCACCAGGCACTGTTTTAGGCCCTGAAAATAAAGAGCTGAGTGAGAGACCTGACATGTCATGAAGCTTACATTCTAGGTTCAGAAACTAGCTTATTTAAAATAGTGATGATATTTAAAGATAAAATAAAAGAAAATAAAACTGGGTAAGACAGTAGAGAATGACTGTATCATTAAAGCATCACTGTAACTAAGAGTCCAGTGTCTCCCCAAAGAAGTGATATCTTAGTAGACCCTTGGATGGAAAAAAGGAGCCAGTTACATAAAGTGATGAGGAAAGCATATACCAGGCAGGGCTGCACTAAATGCAAGAGATCCTAAGATATAAACCAGCTTAGCTTTTTAAATTAATTAATTAATTCTTTTCTATTGAAGTATAGTCAATTTACAATGTTGTGTTTATTTCTGCTGTACAGCAAAGTGATTCAGTTATACACACATATACATCCTTTTTTATATTATTTTCCAAACTGGTTTGACTTCAGTGAGAAATAGGAAGTAGGTCAGTATTCTGGAGCCGGGAGAAAAAGCAAATGGTAAGAAACAAAGTTTGAATGGTACCCAGAGCCAGATCACTTACTTAAGATCACTTTTTTTTTTTTGAGTGACATTTATTGAAAATTTCATTAGTGGGGGTGTTTCCATTAAAAACATGGAGTTAAGATGATAAGATGTTCTTGAAATATAAGGTAATAATACCACCAGCATTTATCTAGCTCTCTTTATTTTCTGAGACGTGCACCTAACTAATAGGATATGAGGCTGCAGTCCAGCCCTGTGAGATGTCAGCAAAGGCTGTTGACACCAGTCCAATCCAATGAATATCTTTTTTTTTATTTAAAAGATCTATTTGGCTTTTTAAAAATTTTATTTTATTCAAGTACAGTTGATTTACAATGTTGTGTTAATTTCTGCTGTACAGCAAAGTGCAATAAATATCTTTTTGATCTTCTTTTCCTTTTTGTATGCCACACATTCTTTTATTTTATATGTATTATTATTTTCTTTTTTGAGTCTTAAAGGCTACCATAAGAACTTGGAGGTCTTTTAGGAGAGAAAGGTAAGACTTGATTTAGGCTAAAATGACTCACTGGTTCTATGGGTACTGAATAAAGTGTATAAAAGTGAACATACACACATGTAAGAATCCGTTTAAAAATTCTGACCTTTAAATAGATGTTTTTCCCTCATTTATTTAGCATATGAATGAGAACATACAAATTAATACACCAGCCAAAATTGTGCCTTCACCACTGATACTTTAAGGATATTACTAAGTATTATAAACATGGGCAACTCAAATAATAATTAGGGGGAAAATCATATGGAAATTGCTCACAAACTCATTAGAGTGTGCTTAATTATCGCAGTAAAGGGTTAGCAAGAGGATTGGAGCTTACCAAGTAAATCTGTTTGCACATGGATTGATATGCTTGTATCATAATTACTCACAGCTGTTGGACTTTTGAAGTTTATTAGGAACTTAATTCCAAAACTTTCATGCTGAAAAGATTTTTTAAGAGGGAAGTGTTAGCCCAGTGCCAGTAATGTGAGCAAGGAGAATTTTTCTAGCAACTCTTTTCGGAGATTACTTACAGAATAACTACAGATCTCCTCATTATACATAATGAAGTGAACCCGCTCATTTTGGATTTTCATACACTTTCTAGAAAGAGCAAAGCCTCCTGAATTGAAACTGCCTGAGCCCTGAAATGAGAAGTTGCATAAAACATGTATTCCAATTTACAAAATGGTCTCAGAAAACAGGCTTGATGCCTGATATATTCATTTGAAAGCAATTCTTGGCTAAATTGATCTTTAAATAATCTATCTATATGCCTGTTAATTTCACAGATCAACTGATTATCAGGAGAAGACAGGAGTGCTTCATCCTTCACACTGTGTCTTACAGCTGACAACAAATCCTTCATCCTTGGTGACTCATTTATTATACTTAATAAATTAGAAGAGATGTAGAGGGGCCCTGAAATACAGCTGAGGCTATGCCCAACAGCTTCTTCTTACTCATCATCAATCAGAAAATTAATACTGTGCCTGAGCTCACAATTTTGATGTCAGTCTAATTTTTGGTCTATTTAACTGATGGCTGCTGTCCAGACTTACACTGTTCCTGAGCACAAATAAAGCGATTATTTGTATCTAAGTGGTTTCCTTTGTTTCTGAGCCTTCTTTTCAGATCAGCTTTTGACAAGTGCTAAGATTATCTAATGAGGGCAATTTAAAAAGAAAATAACTTGAGAACCAAGTGTTTTCACAGTCATTGAATTTTCCACTGTGCATGCGTGAGCATTCATACACACATTCTGCCAATATAGACCAAATCACAATATTAGAAATCTTTTATAATCTCGTCTTTTTATCCTTGTCATATACCTTGCATTCCAGACTCCCCAATTACTAATTTTTCTTCAGATTTACATTGGACTATTATACATCCATGCCTATGTTCATTTCATTCCTTCTTCCTGGAGTGCACTTCCTAATTTGAACTGAAATCCCACACAACCTTCAAGGACCAAATCAGCCTCTCTTCCTATGAAAAGTCTTGCCTCACTGTATCCCAGGCAAAATCAATAGGTAAATAAACTCTGTTTTTAATACTAATACATTATTTCTCATCAATTAAAATGGAAACAGCAACAATCATAGTGATAGTAAACACATTGCTCTAAATTCTTTGCTCTAACTTCACTGTTCTAAGTTCTATGTATATTATCATTTCATTTAATCTTTACGATAGCTCTATGACATTGGTGATTTTGTTTTCTTCATTTTGCACAGAGCAACAGAGGCAATGAGAGATCAAATAACTCATTCTGGTTCACTCATACGTAACGAGAGCTGAGTCAAATTTTGGACCCAGTCAATGTGGCTTCAGAGTTCAGTCTCTCAACTCCTATGCTCTGCTATAATGCCAACCTTGCAGGGGAGTTGAAAGCATTACAATAAGTCTAAAGTGCCTACCACATTATCTCAAACATAATTCAAGAAGCGGTGGTTATCTTATTATCAAATGCAACTAAAATATTATAAAAATAAATTCTAAGTAACAGTAAATCTGATATGATATACTTATTTCTTTTCTCATGTCAAATGTCAGCCTACCATTTTAGGTTGATGCTCTATAAATCATCAGTCACAGCTAATGCGTGAGTCTGCACTCACACATGAGGCTGTGATGCAGAATAAGCATTCCTTAAACATAAAGTGAATGAATGAATGAAATGAATGAACAGACTAATCTGAGAAGCTTCTGGATGGACTTTTTCCTCTCCTCCACGTTTGCCTGAGGCACAGTGCTAAACCCCTCAAAAATCAGATGAATATTAAGCTATTGAAGCATGGATTAAATCAACCTTTTCCTTCCATTTCAATGACTTATTAAGATAAAATCCACAAAGCAATATTTTTAAAAGTCTACATCCCAAAGTAAAACATGGAAATTATCTGATTAATGCAGATAGCCACTCACCAATTTACATTCTTGAACTCAAGAGAATCATTTTGCTAATTGTATAGGTGATTATTATGCTTTTCACAGAAGTGTGTATCATGCATTTAGAATTTTTTAAATTGCGTCTCTGAGAGAATCCTCTTAAATCTAATTATTGTATACTTAGAATTTTCCACAATCATCTAAAAGATTTATTTATTTCTTTAAGGAAAAAGAGATTTAAATATGTGGAAATCCTCTTGTGAGAAGGTGAATTATAAACATTTTAAAAAATCATTAAGCAGGCTTTTTAAAAAATGTAGGCTGAAACATACATCAAAATAACTGGTCAATGAAGAAAAAAAAAACCTCTTCCTCATATGTTTCTTGCCATGTATTTAAACTTGAGTGTGTGATCACCCCCAAAAATTGTATTAATAATTTAATAATAGTCAGAATTCTTACACTTAGGGAAATTCTCTGATATTTCAGGACACATTTTGAGATAAAGTGCTGATAGAACTACTGAGTTTGGAGAATGGCTGAAATTCTTTGAGCATCCCATGTGATTGGTGATTTGATCTACAGAGAATACAGATAGGTACTTAGAGAACGTTCTTAGGAGAAAAAGAAAAAGTAGGGAAGGAAAGAAGAAAGGAAGGAACACAGGAAGAGAGAAAGAAAGAGGGAGGAAGTCGGGGAGGGAGGGAGTGGTGATTTGTTTCTCTAAGTGACCTGGGATAGAAACAATAGAAAAATTAGTTTTCAGACCTCTATCAGTGGTCTGAAACCTATTTTGACTCCTGTGTTCATATAAGTTTTTTTAAAAAGGGCACAAATCCACATTATATGTATACTTATTTATAAAACATATACTTCTCTATTACATAAGCTATATTACACATTATTAAATGTACACAACATTTTCAAGGATACACAAAATAAATGAAAAGAAGTTCAATAGTTCCTTCCTGTACCACATTTGAGAAACATTGCTCTAGACAAAGACAATGACAATATTTCAAAATATGGGATTTCCCAATTGGGAAATCTTCAACATGTCAGCATCTGATAATATTCTGATTTGCTGAAACTTAACAATGGACCCATCATCTTAAATCAATGCCCAAATCTTTTAGTTAATTTCATAGAAATTTGTTTTTGGTGCTCATCTCTTGGACTGCAGAAAAAAAAAAAAAAAGAGAAAGTAGTTTTCAAGGACAAATGAATGCTTTGGGGAGGCTTTCGATATATTGGAGGTTTGTTTAACAGTTCCTTCCAGGCTGAGTAAGTTGGGGAACGTAGGGGATTCGGGTGGGATTGCTTAAAGTTAAGTACATGGGAAAAGTACTTTATTTACAGAGCCATCAATTTTCTTTACGAAGCTGAGACTGCAGAGAGACCGTTGGACTATGAATCAAAAGATGTGGGTGCTGCTACGGGAGGTGATTCTGGGACTAAGTACTTGGATGACCTTGATCAAGTCATTTAACATTTTTGTGTCTCCCTTAAAAAAAATTCAGCTGAGTTCCTCAGACATTGATGAAGCTTCTTCTATGTACTCCATAATAATAATCAAATGAATAATTAACCCTAATACTTTTAAGCACCTATTGAGACTGCAAAAAAAAAAAAAAGAAGAATTTCTAACTTTCGAGACATTTTCTCCAACTTTGTGGGATTTTAACATTTAAGTTATTTTCAAAGTCTATGCCAAATATCGGCAGAATGCCTTGCTTGTAGCAGGAATCTGGATGTACTTCCTGGGGCTATATGGAAATGCAATCATTGGCCAAATATTCATTATAAACTATAAGTGTCTTACAAACAGAAACAAAAGCCAAGCTTTTCAAACTTCTTGGATCATCAGAATTACTTGTTGAGCTTTTTGAATCCCATGTCCCAACCTTGGCATTTGTGATTCAGGACATCTGAGCCAAAATTTGTTTCCAAGCCCAAGTTTTCTAGCAACCAGCTCAAAGAGGAAGCCCAGGCAGTTACAAAACCCATGGTGTTCATAATACAGAAACAAACCAGTTGCTCAGGAAAAGCCCAACCATTCCTTATAACTGGAGGAAATGTCTCTCTTGGGGTTGGATCAATGAACCAAAGCAAAATTGCTGTTGATAATAAAAATACTGCCTTTCACATCAGGACTACAAAATGATCTATTATTTTCTTTGAGGTATGTTTCCAGGGATGGATTTCTGTTGATTAATCAAACCTCTCTTTTGAATGACTGTACCTATAGGAGGGTACAGGTACAGTACCTGAGCCATACAAGGTTGTTAATTAATACATGGGCAAAGATGGAGGGAAAGAAAGCAGCAAGGGAGGAAGAAAACAAGGAGGAGAGGGAGGGAGAGGAGGAGTACAGCTAAGCTGCTGAAATTATATTCCCAGGAGCCAAGCTAAACCACACACTGTTTAGGTTGATTGGCACCACCAATTCAGTTCTGCTTTAGAAAGATCCCTTCAGCTAACATTTGGAGAGCTTCAAATGAAACTCTACCTGATGTTGTGAAGTCAATTTGCTTGGATTAAATCCTGCATTTGCTATGTGTTTTCAAGAGTATTTTGACTGATTTGCTCCAATTATCCCTGAATGTCTTCTAAGAACTTTCCAAATTCCATTCATTTTTCAAGGGCCAGTTCAAGTCCTAACTTTTTTTTCTGGAAGGTTTTGCCAATGATTCTAGCCCTAAACATTTCTTCTTTCTAAAAACTTTTTGAACTTAAAAGTGTTAACAAGTATATCTTGTCAACCTGAGAGGAGTGTAAACTCTTTGAGCAGAGATAAACCTCTGATAAACCTAAACTGTGAAATTCCTTAGAGAGCATATTGGGTTTCTGCATTATCACCTTTTTAATTTATATTTCTGAGTATTTATTAAATGCTGCTAGATCCCAGCTCAAACTCCAGCTCAAACTTCTAACTTGAGCGAGCTATCACCTTTGAGACATCTTCACACGTGTATCACCAACACCTCAAACTCCAAATATCCCAAATTAAACCTTGATTTCCTCCTAGACGTGCTATTTCACTGATGACCTTTATTAAACAAGCTGGAAACCCTGCAAGCATCCTCAGTTTCACCCTCCACTAGCTCTTACTTGCAATGTATAAACAGTCAGTTTTACCTCAGAAAATGTTACAGGATAATGGAGGGGAAATCACACTTCCGAGCAATAAAATGTTTTTCAAGCCATAACTTCTGTTTGTTTTTTGTCAGTATGATCAAGAGTAGGGTATTTCCTTTCATGGAGTATTTTTTTTTAATATATAGAATAAAAATAGCTAGATTTTTAAAAACATCTTTATTAGAGTATAATTGCTTCACAATGTTGTGTTAGTTTCTGCTGTATAACAAAGTCAATCAGCTATACTTATACATATATCCCCATATCCCCTTCCTCTTGCGTCTCCCTCCCACCCTCCCTATCCCACCCCTCTAGGTGGTCACAAAGCACCAAGCTGATCTCCCTGTGCTATGTGGCTGCTTCCCACTAGCTATGTTCTACATTTGGTAGTGTATATATGTCCTTGCCACTCTCTCACTTCGTCCCAGCTTACCCTGCCCCCTCCCCATGTCCTCAAGTCCATTCTCTACGTCTGTGTCTTTATTCCTGTCCTGTTCCCAGGTTCTTCAGAACCATTTTCTTTTTTTTTAAGATTCCATATATACGTGTTAGCGTACGGTATTTGTTTTTCTCTTTCTGACTTACTTCACTCTGTATGACAGACTCTAGGTCCATCCACCTCACTACAAATAACTCAATTTCATTTCTTTTTATGGCTGAGTAATATTCCATTGTATATATGTGCCACATCTTCTTTATCCATTCATCTGTCGATGGACACATAGGCTGCTTCCATGTCCTGGCTATTGTACATAGAGCTGCAATGAACATTGTGGTACATGAATCTTTTTGAATTATGGTTTTCTCAGGGTATAGTGCCTACTTTAAGTATAGTGTGCTGGGCAGTATGCTGGATACTTGACCTTACATTCATATGCGTGTGTGTATACCACTCACCTATACTGAGTCTAAACAAAATAAAGGGACGACTTTGAAAGTGAAGGGCAAAAAGCTTAATCACTTCAGGACTCATAATTGATTTATTTTTCTCAACTGGGTAGATTTCAGTATGGCTCTGGTGGGTGGCTGCCTTACAAATATGTATTAAAAAGCTGATTCGACATGTAGTGCTGAGTAGATTTATTGATTCTCTACTCCAGTGTCACTTTGGCATTTTATTTCAGTGATATGTCTTCACATATTTTGCAACAGGCCAATTTATTCACAAAGAATACGGAATGATTTTCCCTAAGAGCTTCCTCTTTTCTTGCAGAGTTACCTGGTATATTTGGATGCAGGATGCCCTGCCTCACAGATTGCTGTCATGCTCAGTAGGGCTACTATTGTGTGTATAGAGCAAAGACTTTCCATTTCACTCTCCTTGATAGGGAGCTTCTAGAGCTTTTTTGAGAGGGCCCCCAACTTGGGAGCTGAGAGGCTGGGTAAGGCAACATCCACACTGTACTGTTTAACATCCCACTTCATCATTGTAGAAGTGAGATGGCAGAGTTAGACCCCTTTACGGTCATTTCTCTGGCAGTGAACATGCTACCAGGCTCAAGTGTTTGCTGAATGTGTTCTATATACCAGGCATCATGGTAGGTGTGCTGAGGGTCCAACGTGAGCAAAACTGATCCATCTCCTGACCTCACGGTGCCCATAATCAAAAGAGAGGAGCAGATAATAATCAGATGGATAAATACATGATTACAATCCATAAACTGGGTTATAAAACAGAAGCCCAAAGAGTGTGTGAGAGGCATCCTGACCTAGTCTGGGGTGTTGGGTCCAGGAGGGCTTTTCTAAGGAAACCAAGTTTGAAGCAAAATCTAACAGAGTAGAAGTTTATAGGTAAAGGCTAAGGGGGCGGGGTGCAGGGAGACCATCCTTAGAAAGTGAGATAAACCTAAAATGGGAAGAAGAAATGCCAATCAAAAGAAAAGGAAGAAGGTCCCTGGGCAGATGCTCAGAGACTAAGGTGAGTCTTATGAGGAGGGAGGGGCCAGGCCATGCTAAGCAAATTGCTAAGCAATTTGGTCTCTATTCTAATGACAATGGGAAGCTCCTACTGAGTGATTTAAGAAGGTCCAACACAGGTACAATAATCCAATTTCTAATTTTCAATGACTGATCTGAGTGCAAGGTAGAGAAGCGATTGGCAGGGCTGTGCGGTCTTAGGGAGAATAGCTGGCACTCCAGTGAGCATCCAGGTGAGAGCTGATGGTGACTTGGATGGAGTAGCAGCTCTGCACAGGGAGAGTAGAGGAGAGAGAGATACATAGGAGGTAAATTCATCAGAACTTGATGGTGGGTGGAATATAGGAATAATGGAGAAGAAAATAAAAGCCATGTCTGAAAGTCATGTGGCCCTTTAAAGAATAAAAGAAGTTTCCCTCATCTTTGTTTTAAACTTTGCCGTTAGTAATTTATTTCTTTGCTCTCAACACTGGCTTCCTCTTTTTAAAAATGTGAATACCAATGCAAGCTTTAACCTAATTGGTACCCATGTCTTTTGAACAAATATATATACCACTGATCCAGCAATTAGCTAGGGTAGAGAGGCAAGGTGGAGCTACATGGGCTAAAGAGTCAGACAGACTTGAGTTCTGTTTCTAGGTCTTAATTACTAGCCTTGGGCAATCATTTCACCTCTCTGCATTATACTTCTCCCATGTAAGATGGGCATTAGAATATACACTTCACAAGTTAGTTGTGAGGGTTAAATACATAGTGCAAAGTGCTTGGAATAGTAGTAGGCATATGGTAAATATTCAATAAAAGTTAGCTCATTTCTGCCTTCAAAGACTCCCCACTGGAGGGGTAGTAATAAATTCCATCAAACTCCATGTCAGAGCCTAGAAGACCATATATAATCTGGATGCTACCCCCATCATCTTCTATCCTCCCTCTTTGCTCTCTATACTTCAGCCATAGCCATGTCCAACTTCTTTCTATCTCTGGATACACCCAGCTGGGTCCTATCTTAGGACCTTTGCTGTAGCTATTTCCTCTGCATGGGACCCTCTGGATCTTTCCATAGCTGGCACCTTATCATAGTTCAAGCCTTAGCACAAATGTCACACCCTCAGCGTGGCCCGCCCTGACTGCCCTCTATGAAGTGGCCCCTTTCTTGTCATCCTCCATTCTATTATTTCATTGTATTTTCTTCATAGCCCAAATCACTTGCTGAAGTTACCGTGTTTCTTTCTTTCCAAGCTTACTGACTGTATTTCCCAAATATAATAAAGCAGGCAACAAGAGGGCAGGTGTTTCATCCATCTTATATCCCAAATAGCTGCAGGAGTTTATGGCATGCAGTAAGTGCTCCACGAATAACTGTTGAATGAGTGAATGAATCAATTACAACCACAAGTACCATGAAAGAGCAGCAATCTCTGTCAGTGATCCAAAACCCTGTTGGGGTTACAGGAGGACGCTGGGGAGCACTTTCCCAGGTGGATCAAAAACAGGATTCATCTTCTTCATCATTTTGCCTTGGAGGCAGCGTCCCACCCTGGGGACGTTTTCCCAGCAGAGAAAAGCTACTCAGGGATGCAGCTCCGTGTATAATATTTTTGCCTTGCTAATTTCCCCTCTGAGTAGTGACGCTCTTAGAACTGCATTGCTAGAATACTGCTCCAGTTTGCCTTTAAATATACTAGAAAAGGTGATTCTATTTAAAACAATAAATGTTTGGGGAAGGGTGAGGTTTTAATCTGAGATTTTTTTCCAAGACCAATGGTCACTGAAATCACCACGTATTGCCTGGACTCTCAAAGTCACCCAAAGGAGTGGACTTGGATTTCTCACAGCATTGTTCCGTTTCTTCTTCTTCTTCTTTTTAAATTTTTACATAGAAACTGAATTACAACAAGATGTAACAAGCAGTGCATTTCTTGGTGATTATAACACACCCTGGGTGGTGTCATAAGGCACCAGAAGTGCAATAATTTCCCCAAATCCCATAGAGTTTTGTTGCCTAATGTAGTTGACTTTCTATATAACAATGAGAAAACCAGATGTGTGTATTTACTGGACACTGCAAAGGTGAGCATGGAATGTTATTATCACCCCATCAGTAAGCCTTGAAAGTGTTCAGAGTCTGAAAACACCATCCTGGTTTATGTTCTAGTGTGAAGTCCATTCATGTACTTGCTCAGTCCTGGATTTTTCTTATGATGAAACTGTTTTTGTCCAGAGAGGCTGTGGTGTGATACCAATCAACTGAAAAGTGTGTACCAACAAGGCATGTGCGTATGATATAAGTGGATGGATTGTAAGGGTATAATGATTAAATATTAATAGTTAATATTTAGAGAACCTTTAAAACACACCAGGTACTTCAACATGGGTTATTTCATTTAATCCTCACAAGAACCCTAGGAGGTAAATACTTTTAATATCCTCATTTTACAGATCAAGAGACTGAGACTTATAAAGATTAGGAAATTCACCCAAAGTCATACATCTAGAAAGTGGTAAGCAGGATGCAAACCTAGGTCTCTCTTTGTCTCCAATCTCTCTTTCTCTCTCATTCTTCTAGAAGTGAAAAATATAACACTAAACCATTCGGTCTGATTCAACATCTTGTTCTACCACTTTGATGCTATACGACGTTGGACCCAAATTTTCTAATGTAGAAAATGGTGATGCTAATAGGATTTACTTCATAGATTGTTTTGAGGGTTAATATAGCAGAGTACTTCACTTATACTAAGTGTTTAACAAATTACAATAATTATCCATTATCAGTACTTTATGAAAAGCTCTATGCCAGGTTCAACTGTGAAGATCCAATGACATGAGCCTCCTTTGGGTGGTTGACAATAGATTTAGAACACAACACAAGCAATACGCAGCTAAAAATTCAATGAGTAATAGGAGGGAAAAGAGTAAATGGTCAAGTATAGAAGTTAGCAATAGTAACAGTGTGCTAAAGGCTTTCTCTATCCTTACATAACCCCCATCATGTTCCGAAAAAGTAGGCGTTATTACCTTCTGTTTATAGATGAAACTCAAGCCAGAGAGGTTATTTGTCCAAGGTCATACAATTAGCATCTGCTAATGCTGATAGAGGCAGACTTTAAACCCAGGCCAGCTCATTCTCAAGCCTACATTCTCTATGCCACCTTATACTATGCCTTGCTGTTTTGCACTGATACAGGAGCTCAGAGATGGAGGGAATCAGTGTGTATGAGGAAGAGAAGGATGTCTTAGGAACAAGGAGGTGCTGACTGGAATGTAGAGTATATTTTCAGGAGGTAGAATACCATCACAGGAGGAGAAATGACAGATCATAAACAAAGAAGAAAGAGCATACAATGCAGAACACCATGAGGGAAGGTAACGTAATCGAACGTTGGAAATGTAAGGAAAACTAGACCAGGAAGGGCCTAAAGCTGCAGCTCTTGGGTCAGTCCCACAAATAATGGAGGGATAAAGCACTATAAACCCTACCAAGAACTTAGGTTTTTGAGTAGGGCCATGAGAAGATGACAAAGTCTTTGGAATCAATCCATATGGCAGGAAAGTGTAAGATGGAGAAGGAAATGTCACTTAGGAGCTTTCTGAAGAAAACACAAAGTGAGGAACAAAAACCTGAATACAGTAGAAGCAGAAGTAACAACTGGAAGATAAATACAGATGAGCCACTATAAAGCAGGCTTCAAGTTGTACAGGGCAGCCGTTTGAGGCCCAGGGTTGTGTGTTAAACTTCTTCTAACGCCTGGGCACAGAAATCTGATACATAGAGAGTGATCTCTGTAACACTGCTTTTAAACTGCAAAGTTCTTTACACATAGAAGACATTCTTGTAATCATCTATATTTTGTGTGATACCTATAGATACTTTCTTTTTAGCAGCCTATTCAAAATAATGTGGCTCTCTCTCAATGTAACTAGGATAATGTAAGGTACTAAGGGGTAGTGGTGGAGTAAGGATGAGCTTCCTGTCTTGAGGAGTCAAAACCTTATATTTATAAAGATTTAGTGGGTTACATCAACTATACATCTGGGGGAACTTAAGGTTGTTGGGAAAAGGGTTGGTTGTCAGAATTAACCTCTTTTTTTGCAGTGTAATACCCACTGGTTTCTACGTTGATAATGGGGACCCACCATCCCTCTTTCAAAGGAAACACATATACTGAATTATCGGTACCCAGATGAAATCCAGTTAATAGCTGAAATTGCTGTTTTCTTCACTGTGCTACCTTATCTCTTTTTAACAAGCCTTACTTACCGGGGTAATTGCACTGAATTCAATCCATTATCTATGGATTAATTCATTAGGGTGGTTTAAACTTTGGGAAAATGGATGGTTTTTAACAGTCCTCCCCTCAATTCCACACACTGACACTGTAAACCAAGCCTGTGCCATTTTTATGGAGGCACCAATTCATGAAATAAAAATCAATGAAGACATTTCCTCTCCAAGCCCTCATGTCATTGTTATGCTCCCTTGGTTGCATGGAAAACCTTTGGGTAAAAGGAGGACAACTCTAATCAGAAAGAGAGTCACTGTCTTCGGAAAGCGTGAACAGTGCATTTCTGGGCCAGTGCCCTGACCACTGGGACGACCCCTCATGTTACTGCCTTGGGGGGACGCAGCTACAGAATCAAATAGTCATAGTCAGTCAGGGGGCTGGTATGGGGAAAGTGCCTAGAAACCCAAACAGAAGCATTTTTGAAAGCAAAATAACATTATCATGAATGTTATCAAATTTTTTTTTTGATGTCATCCTTTACAAGTGACTTTAGTTGGTGAATAGATTTTGGTTAAGTATGGCAGTAGTTCCCAAACACTGCTCTAATAATAACTGGCTATGTCAGAATCACCTAGAGCTTTAAAAACAATAACAAGTCTCAGGGTTCCATTCCCCAGAATTTATGATTTAGTAGATCTGGGCTAGTAGCCAGGAATTTTTATTTGTAAAAAGCTTCAGGTGAGCCAGATGCAAAACCTATGTTTATAAAGCACTGACCTAGTAAAGTTTCTGTTTTCTATTAAAAAAACAGCCACTTAGCCAAATGAGAAGGGAAGCCTTGGGTTGTTTTATGTATCATGCCAATAAGTGGATTTAATTTTATTAAATACATCGAGCACTCTGGGAAGCCACTACAGAAACACATAGCAGGAAAACCCACATATACTGTCCAACCTGAAGCCATTCTGTGTACCTGGAAGAACCTTGCCTCCCACAGTGGCCTTCTGATCACATTTCAAGACTGACCAAAAAAAAAAAAAAAAACACAATTACTGACAATCGATTCCAATTTGTGGACTATATGGGCATTATAAAAGTTAAAAATTACAGAAATATCACGTGGTAGCCTTAAAATATGTTCACAAATCCTTTCATGCTACTTCCTTCCAAAGGCAGAGCCCATTCCCGTTCCCTTGAATGTGGCCTGGACTCAACAACTCCCTTCTCATGAACAGAATAGGGCAGATATAACAGTGGGTCCCAAGGTTCATCTCTTTTGAATCTCCTGCTTTTACAAAAGCAAGCTGCCATGTCATGAGGACATTCAAGCAACCTGTGTAGGAACCCCAGCAGAAGAGAACTTGAGCTTCCTACTAATTTCCAGCGCCAACATGCTAGCCTCGTGAATAAGCTATGTAGGAAACAGATCTTTCAGCCCCAGCAAAGCCTTCAGACGCTGCACTTGGGCTACACATCTTCAGTGTAACCTCATGAGAGGTCTTGAGCGAAAATTGCCTGATGAATTCACTCCCAAATTTCTGAATCACAAAACTGTGATTATTAAATGTTTATTATTGTTTTAAGCCACTAAATTTTGGGGTGATTTGTTATTCGGCAATAGATAACTGATACACCTAAGAAGATGTTCCTTTTCCAACTTACATTTTTTAAACTCTATTTTTATTTGTTCCTTATCTGAGATACACAGACACATAAAAATGCTCACCCTCACACATATCAGTAAACATTTCATATTTATATTTGATTCATTCATACTTACTGCTTACTTACAGTGAGCACTACTGTAAGTATATAGTCCCTAAAAAATGAGATAAGTGATGGTTAAATAATACAATTTTGGATGGCTTCAGTGAGGTGGTACATGATAATAAAACAGTTAAGATAAGCATGGACTAAAAAAATAAACCTGAATCACTGGGAAGACATTAATCAGGAAATGGCTGTTGTATTTTACAAAGTCACATATGCATAAGGAATTAAACTTACTGGCAATAACAGGCAGGTGCAATTGTCACTGCAAAATCATCTTAGTCCTGACTTTGCAAACATTTTTCAAAGAGCAAATTAGGAAGAGCAGTAGCTGGGACTAGTATACAGGTGGTGAGGACGAAAGCGGAAAATCTGAACCTGCACCCTGCAAAAAGGAAAGGTGAGCGTTCTCTGTTTGGGGTAAACCAGCCACCACAGAGGCAGTGATTTGCTAAATGAGGCCACCAGGAATGCAACACTGAAAATCAGCAAATAGTTCAGATGGTGAATAGTTTCCCTGGTGAAATAAGATGGGTGTTAATGCAAGAAGCACCTTGTTTATAGCTCTCTATATAATGTTATGTTTCTGCAGATAAACACTTCCACTAAGTGTTTGGTAATGATATTATAGAATATATTTTGTCATTCCCAACAAATGTTCTCGTTATGAAGTTCTCAGTTTAAAAACGCCATCAGCTGTTGTTAAAGAGAAGTTTCTGAATCCTGAACTCCTAACTGACAGAGTCAAATATCTGAGGCTAAGAATACTTTTAAAACTAGATGAGTCTTTTTATATCAGGATTTTGTCTTTGGGGAGGAGGAGAAGTGTCACATAAACTATATGGTAAATATTGGCAAATAAAATATGAAAACCACCTAACTTTTAGATAAGTATTAAAATCTCCGAAGTGAACATATGCATATAGCTGATTCGCTTTGTTATACAGCAGAAACTAACACAACATTGTAAAGCAATTATACTCCAATAAAGATGGTAAAAAATAAAAAAAACTCCCAAGCGAGAGAGAATTTATCTGGGTATTAAGGGAGGTGGGTAAGAAAGAGAGAAAATCAAAATAACCAGTTGCTCTGTTAGCATCCCCACTCGACACCACCACACACACACACAAATACACATATACTAAAGCAAACAACTAAAGTATGCACAGCAGACATGTGGCACCCCACCTACCTCATACACACACAACCAATACACGTACCATCAACACATACCAACAGCCAACACACATACACACAAACATACTCTCCCAAAACTTAGCAGTTACACAAGCACAAAAAATGGATGGAGAAGCTGTAACAGAAGATCAGCACCAGAGATGGTCTTGCTAGGATTCCTTCAGAGGCCAATGGGGGAAGCAGCCAGGTATGAGGCAATTATGGGTACTAGGGAGTGTACTTATCTAAAGGCATTCAGATTCAATTTAAAAATCCCTTTGCTGCCTAAACAAACCCCTCGTGGCTACGATGTAGCCTGCAGACTGCCAGACTGTAATAATATCAGATTTGCTGGCAAACACAGGGTTAAGGAGAAAATTAAAATGGCACTAGCTCAACTGACTGGAGGTGCTGGAACTGAACCTGAAAAAAGGTAAAAAATTTTAAAACAACCTCGGGTGTTTTTCTGAGATGCTAAAGAGAAACCAGACAAGCTGGGAAAAGGACAGTCAATCATTCCTAGTAATTTTCGGTAGAAATTATGTCACTTCATAAAATGTGATGACAAAAATAATAATAAGTAGAACTCCGTATTAGAAAGTGAAACAAATACAGTCTCCTTTTTTTCAGGGGAGAATGAGGGGACTTAATCAAATAATCTGTGTTGGAAACAGTTGGCTTTGGAACAAGAGGCAGCAGCCCTATTTCTGGGTCTAGGAGACCTAAAAGTGAGTCTTAGCCTCCTGCCATCTTACGCAGCATCTTACAGTGTCATTTTTTTTTTTTTTTAAGTTTTGGAGCAAGATTTTAAGAAACTTTTGTTTAAAAAAGATCTGCCTTTTTTGTTTTCTCTGCCACGAGTGCAAACAATTGTATATTTTGTTAGGAAACAGGTAGCAGCAAGAGGAAATGAATGACAACATATGCAGCTTTGACAAGACAGTGAAAGAAGGAAATATCAAAAAGGGGAAAACAAAGCCAAACCCCAAAGATGAAATGAAAGAATTTCCACCCTTTGACCTCCTCTTTGGCTGTTTGGATTGGAGTAAACATACAGCAAAAATAGCTCTAAAGACATGTCCTTCCTCCCAACTGAAGATCTGTCATTTTCTTCCTTGGAAATACTACTTTAAGCGATTGTCATGTCTGCAGTGCTTGAGGGATTCTGAAAAACACGATGCACTTTGAGAAAGAATGATACTCACTTGAACTGCATGGTATAGCTTAATCTTAGTGCTGAATCTTTTTCTCTGATATCTTTCTAAAACCTTATTAGGGGAATAGAGGAATCAAAATCTTTGTCAATATTTAGATAGAACTTGCCAAATGTGGAAGCTTATTCTGAATCACAACTCATTGTTTTACCATTTTATACAATTCTTCGTCTTTCAAACATTAGCTCATTAAGGCCATGTGTGTTTTTAACACATGGAAGACTTTTGTATCTCTCTCTGCGTTTATGCAGTTTTCAGTCCTGAGCTCTTAGGTTTCAGAGGTTTGCTGAGCTGTGCTGCCCAAAGGGTTTGCCGAGGTCTTCCTCAGCCAAGCTGGAATTTACCTTTTGATAATAAAATGAAGTAAATGGAATAGAACGAAAGTAAGAATAGAACTAATTTCCCAATTTCACTCATTTTGCTTGAATTAATAAAGATAAATCCTAAGTACGTTCAAAATTGACACACGTAATCTTATTACGATCGTTATATAAAATAGTGTAAACACGTGCAATTGTCAGCAGGAATT
Organism: Phocoena sinus; assembly: GCF_008692025.1. NCBI lineage: Eukaryota > Metazoa > Chordata > Mammalia > Artiodactyla > Phocoenidae > Phocoena > Phocoena sinus. The sequence continues at coordinate 29,026,167 of NC_045765.1, forward strand.
TTTCATGAATATACACACACATTAGCCTAAATATTTTTGCCTTTGAGATTTTTTATAATATATTAGGAACTTCTTGGGAGAAATGAAAAGGAGGTCGTTTCTCCAATTTCCTATGCATAAGAATTGTTTGAGGAGCTTGAACATGCAGAATGAAAGTTCTACTCCCAGAAAGTCTGAATTCATAAGCTTGGGGTAAGGCCTTGGAATCTTCACTTTAAATAACATGCCCTGCCCCACCCCAGATGACTGTGATGTAGGTAGGTTATGACCACACTTTGGCAACATTCCTGCTCAGTTTATCAAACGTATTTGCTAATCACATACCAGGTCCTATGCTAGGTGTCCAGGGATGCAAACATTGATAAGGTACAGCCTTTACTCCACAGCACAGTGGTGGCAATGACATGAGTCTACTTGTGTTTGTATGCCCTTGCTGCAAATCTATACCCAATCAGGGGGAAGGGCACTGGAGAAGTTCTTATCTCCTTAGAAAGATTACAGGCAGTGAGGCAATGGAACTTGACTTTTCACATTTAATACAACCCTCCTTTTAAAATACATACATATACGCATTATTAATCACACTTCGCCTCTTTTCTCCCCAAAGACACTTCCTCTGCTTCTACAAGCATAACCTCCAGATCAGTATGGTCCACGTCAGAGGGAGTGGAAACGTGCATTTCCGTCCATCACCATGAAGCCATCAGTCCTGCTAATTTTTGAAAAACAGGGATACTAGGAAAAGGCCTTGCGATGTCAATGGATGGGGTATCAAAGGAGGAACAAGCAGGTTTGCCCAATGCTTGAGGCCAACAAGAGCAATGGGACAAACTCCAGGGCTGTGGATTGCCTGATTTCAATATTAAAAATATTACACTCATTAAAGATATCTTTCGGGCTTCCCTGGTGGCGCAGTGGTTGAGAGTCTGCCTGCCGATGCAGGGGACGTGGGTTCGTGCCCTGGTCCGGGAAGATCCCACATGCCGCGGAGCGACTGGGCCCGTGAGCCATGGCCGCTGAGCATGCGCGTCCGGAGCCTGTGCTCCGCAACGGGAGAAGCCACAACAGTGAGAGGCCCGCGTACCGCAAAAAAAAAAAAAAAAAAAAAAGATATCTTTCATTATTACTAGGGCCAATGAGTTACCACTCAACACTTTAAATACACAATTTAATTTAATCTTCAGGACAACCGTGAGAGTTAGTATCTTTTGCCACCATTTTACAGATGAGGAAACGGAGGCTCTGAAAGCTAAATAACTCATTTAAAATCCCGGAGCTGGTGAGGAAGACGGTCTCAACTTCACCAGCCTTCCTCCAGAGCCCAAGCCTTTAATGCCCACTATAATTCTATCATGCCCTGCCCTGGGTTCAATTTCACACATGAGGAAACAGGGTCCACAAAATTCTGTGCCTTGTCTGCAGTCACAATGGCAATTTCTGGCAAAGACTGGAACTCGGAACACTTGGTAGTCAGTGAGGAAAAAGAAATTATTTATTTCCAAATGCACAAAGGTAGCAGGATAAGGCAGCTGCTTGCTTTGAGCTACACACCAGTTCTTTGGTGTTTTTACTGGTGACACAATATTGACCTGTACGGTGTTGAAAAAAAAGAAATGGAAGTATATAGTATTGTAAATCAGCTATACCTTAATAAACAAAGAAGAAAAGACAAAACTAAAACACCCAAACAAACAAACAAAAACCCAAACGGAACTAGCTGCCAACTAATTTTGCAATAGAAAACAAAACAAACCAAAAATTAGGTTTCCAGACTCTCCTGAAAAACTGGAAGACCTGGAACACTGAGCAGGATTTCTGTGTGGCTACCTTGTGAGATTAGAGTAGTGAGTACCCTTAGAAATGGGATATATGTTCCCCAGTTTGCCCCAGTGATAACCACTTCTTTTTTTTTTTCTTTTTTCAGTGTTTTTTTGTTTGTTTTTTTTGTTTGTTTGTTTGTTTGCGGTACGCGGGCCTCTCACCGCTGTGGCCTCTCCCGTTGCGGAGCACAGGCTCCGGACGCGCAGGCCCAGCGGCCATGGCTCACGGGCCCAGCCGCTCCGCGGCATGTGGGATCCCCCCGGACCGGGGCACGAACCCGTGTCCCCTGCATCGGCAGGTGGACTCCCAACCACTGCGCCACCAGGGAAGCCCCACTTCTGTCTTTTAAAAACGGGACACCCTACTCAAAGACTTGCCTTCTTCCTTCATTTACCTGATCTGCCCAGCTCCCCTAAACAGGTGAATTTTTAGGATTCTTGGTATAAAAGCTCTTTTTCTTTTTTTTGGCAAACAGATGTCTTTATATAGGTAAATGCTATTAAAATGAACATCAGTGGCAGATGGTGGGTGGTGGAAATGGAAAGACTGTAGCTGAGAATATGAGAAGCAGATTGTTAACAAAAGGTGGGAAATTTATGACAAAGGAGGTAGACTCCCAGCTCCCTCTCTCCATAGGTAGGTGGGTGGGACCACTACCCTGCACTGCAATGGTGAAGCCCAGACAAAATGAACTTATCAGTAGAATACGTAGTTTCCACTCTTCACAGATATAAAGTTCCGATGTGCAGCTAAGCAAGTGATGCTCACCACGGCTGCACATTAGAACCAACCACGGAACTTTAACAAAATGTCCCCGCAGATAAATAAGTGTATCTGGGAGTGGGTCCAGGAAGAGGTCCTCAGATGAGTCTAATATGTAACCACTCACCATTTAAGAGCATAAGGGCACACATTTGAGAGGGAGACCACATAAGGTCCTCTGAAGGCAGGTTTCCTGGGTTCAAGTCCCAGCTCACACACTCACAAGCCAATTATGGGTGACCCTGGACAAGTTATTTTACTCAACTCTAAGCTAGTAATGGAGTAAAATTAAAGGGAGAGAATGCATGTAAAGTGCTTAGAATACTAATCACTCAATAAATGATAACCATTATCACCATCGTATGTTGCGGACGGCATTGATTCCCATTTGAGAGACAAGTAATTAGTGATAAATTTTGTCACAGTCCTCTTCAATTAGGTATCACTTCAAGACCTCCAATCCCAAATATCGCACCTCAATGAAGCAATGACAATTAATGAGCCATCTCAGAATCTGAGTCTGTCACAAAGTACTCAAACGAACAGATGGCTCGGCAGGCACAGAGTCCTATCTTGCTAAAGTACAAAATTCACATGTGAACAAAATTAATTAATTAATTCCTTCATTCAGATTATTCAGAGTGTTTTTACTGCGGGGCAAACATTGTGCAGAGGTAGCTGCTCTCTCTTCACTTAACCATCCTTCCATGACTTATTTTCCTTTCATATTTTATATTTATATAGGAATATACAACGATCAAATGTCCCAGGAACAGGATGTCTAAGGTTCTGGGGTCGCTGTTAGTTTCTGGGGCTAAAAAGACCGTTCAGATGTGGACCCTATGCTAAGGGGTATGGGAGTTAAGTGGGGTGGGCATACACGCAATGTACCAAGAAGTAGAAGAACAGAATTGTGAGTGTTCAAAAGGCTGGTGATATCTCGATGTTGGTTATGAAAATAAAACTAATTTAATACAGATCAAGTAGGAATCAATATTTGCTGGTAGTAGTTTAGTAGTTAATGGACTAAAACTATACATTTTTTAAACTTTTTATTTTAAAATAAAGACCCACTGAAGTTGCAAAAATAGTACTGAGAGTTCCCGTTGTAGGTTTCACTCAGCTTTTTCCAATGAAATCTCACATCACCATAGTATGTTACTGAAACCAGAAAATTGACACCAGTATGATATCATTAAGTAAACCACTGACCTTATTCAAATTTCACCAGTTTCTACATGCATTCATTCATTTGTGTGTGTGTGTGTGTGTGTGTGTGTGTGTGTGTGTGAGTGAGTGAGAGAGAGAGAGACGATGAAATTTAACCACGTGACTATACAGTAATTTTAAAATGCAGAGAAAATATGTAAGAAATAGCATCTCAAGGTGAGACAGTTTAGAGGGGGAAACCCAACAACAAATTAAAACTAGGGTACCTATTGGAAAAACAAAATAAAACACTATAGTTTCCAACACAGCAGCTCTGTTCCGACTGAAATTCAAAGCAATACTTGCATACTATTTATAACAGATTATACTGCAAAATTTTAAACTGAAAGTTGCATGTGTATAGGTACAAAGAGGAGAGACAGAGATGCAAAATTCCAAACCAGATAATCATCCTGGAAGGTTTCCCATAGAACAAACACTCCATCTAAGTTAGAAGAATGAGTAACCTGCATTTTCAAGTATTTCAGGCGAGGAAGTAAACTGAAAAAACAAATGTACCTGGAGAAATTATCAGTTCGTAGAGTCATGCATTGTCCTTTCTATGTTTGAGTAAACCCAAAGCAGAAGAAAACAATTACACTATTTCCCCACGTTTCCATCATAGTGAAAAGGAACACAGCCCTCCCAATCCACCCTCCCTCCCTTCCTTTCTTTCTTCCTTCCCTTATTTCTTCAGAAATAGTTTCCAAAAAAAAATCAAAGATCTGCTTTTCCTAACTTCCTACCAGCCTTAAATGAATGCATACATGCTCGTAATTACAAGGAAGGCATTTGCTATTTTGCACCAGTGGAATTTAAGAAATTAAAAACCAAAAGGGGGTTTTCAGGAACACAGCAGAATTGTCTTTTTAATAATAGATGTGGCCCCTCTAATCCATTCTTAATCTAATTAAGACAATGAAAAGCATTGGGCTGCCATTTCAGAAAATGGCAGGGATGCTATAAACAGAGTGCAGTAAAGGGATCCGTTCACACCCATCAAATTTACTCACAGTATGAATAACCGTTCTTCTTTGTGTTTCATTTTTACAAGTTAACGAATGTTTTCATTTGATTTCCACAGCTTCATCTTCAGATCAAGCAGAGGCTGTGGGACTTGTAGTTCTGGAAAGTGTGTTATATCTGGTGAAGCAACACCCAGTGTGTGATTATGGAACCCTACAAATTGATGCTAACATCTCCAATAAGCGAAGATAATAATTAAGTGGTAAACCTTTTGGCACTGAAAACAGCAATGGTGTTATTAATACCCAAATGGGCACCAAAACAAACAGCATTAATGGAATTTAATTAAATGATTTTATGATTGTGTATTCTTTGCAAGCTCAGCTGATTACACTGGTTATCTCTCGATGAGCCTTTAAATCTGGAAGCTAAGAGTCTACCTAATGGCAAATATTCCCTAGGAAAAAAGGTGGATTTTTTAAAAAATCGCAGGTAGAGTAATGGAGGAAAAGGAAAAGAACTGGTTTTGGTCTCTATTCCCACCACCAGCGTAAGAAATATTAAGGGGATGAAGGTTTAGTCTAATCGGGGAGTTTTGCTTGCCTTTCTTTCTGTTTTTTAGTGATGTGCAACTCTGGGAGAAAACTGACTATTTGCTATCTCCCTTAATTATGATTAAGATAGTCTGACTGTTTATTCATTGATGACACTAAAGATTCAAAAAAAAAAAAAAATCTGCCATGTAACAAGTCTGAATCCCTTTTCCCACAAGCGTCGGAATCCATAGAAAACCAACTGGAAAATCTATTATAGTCTGAAATTATAACGCAATCAAAGAACTATCACTTTCTGTTTGATTCTGCAGAGGCAAAATGATAATAAATGATGACTGACAGTAGAGACCAAATGAGTCAAAGGGCCTCAATCCCAGGATCAGGGATCTACAACTTGCTCATTACTTTTTTCAAAACAAAACAAAGCAAAAATCAACTAACCAACTATAACACCTGAACTCCAAAAGGCACCATCAGTCAACTTCCTGAACAGTGAGACTTGATAAAGGTCAGGTCACCTGATAATATTTACTGTCCTCTCACCCTTAAGGAAGAATCACAGAAATGAACAGATATTTCTAAACATATAGGACAAAAAAAAAAAAAAATCACTCCAGCCATATTATTCACAGTAACAGGGCAGTCCAGAATAAAATAAATTGTTATAATAAAAATCCTTATTAGGTGACAAAATGTATGTTTTATAAAAATCCTTATTTTTTATAAAAATCCTTATTAGGTGACAAAATGTATGTTTTGTTCCGAAACAAGATAAAGTTGTTTAGAATGTTTATGACTATTGTCAGAAGCTCCACACAGTTCTCATAAATTATAACTTCCCTCTTAGATTCCTTGTTTACGTAAAATAACTAATATGAAGGACGCCGAACCCCTGAGGTGAGATAGACAGCATTTGCTTCCAGTGGGTGGAGCCATCAGTGAAGAGGAAGCACAGAGATAAAGGAGATCACCTGCTCACATGTTTACAGAGCTTCATGCTTATTCAGTGGGAAAATGAAAGGAGAAAGGGGGATGAGGGACAGATAAGCTTTTAGAAACTGCCTGTTTTGAGATATGGTTTGCATGAGCCTGGAAGTGACTTGTGTCAATCCCCCAGCCTTCCCCACTGCTCCTTGGTCATTCCCACAGATCAAATCCCTTAGGGTGGACCACACACCCTTGTTGATTTTGATGTGTTTCTCTCTTCCTCATGCGGTCAGAAAACCGTAGGCTTGAAAAATCTTCCTTTTGTTTTCTACAATCCTCAAATCCAATCCTGTGAATCCAACCTAAGAGTAAATCCTATGAATCCAATCTAAAAGTGTTTTCCGCTTCCCAAATGTACATGCAAAATAATGTTTTCTCTCTTGTGTGAGTTAACAGGCCACACCACTTTACTCTTGCCTGATAACAAGTAAAAGAGGCAGAATAAGGTATTGAAACTAACCAGGGCCTAGAACTCTGGGGGCCTGGGTTCCTGTCCTATATCACTATGGCCTCTCTGTATGATCTTAAAGATCTCAAAAGATGATCTTTACCTTCTCTCTGGGGGAAGGTTTCTGAATATGCAAAATGTCTGGGTCAGATTAAATCTCAAGTAACACAATGGCTCACTCTGGGCCAAAAATGGCCTGCAGACAGCTACTGTTTATCCCACAACAGCTTTACACATTTTTTAAATTAGTTAATGATATTCAAAAACTATGAACTTTGTCATAGAAGTCAGATATGATTCTGTGTTGAAAGCTGGCATACCTTTAGGCATATCAGCTGGATCTCAGCAGTAGAGCGCCCTCCCAGCTCACTGTGATCACATTTGTTTGTCCCAACAGAAACAAGTACATTCAGATGAACTGAGAACCTGAGAACTCTGAGCTCAATCATCTCTAAAGATTCCTCAAACTTTAAGAATTTATTATTGGTTGGTTTTCGAGTGATTTTTTTTTTTTCTGTGCTAAAGCCAAGAGAAAGAACAAGAAAACAATGAAAAAAGAATAATTGTCTTTTTTCAGAACAGTACACAGTTGAAAATCAGTAATTTCTAGGTAAAATTTCTTCCACAGCTGCATTTTGGAGACACACTTAGCAGTTCATTTACTTACTGACATTTTCTTTAATGTTGTGTTAAAAATATGACACTAACACTCATACATATACACAAAGCCCAGCTTATTTTCTTCTTAAGAGAGAAAAGGGAGCAAATACGAGGATGTATATATTTTTAAAACCAACTATGGGGCTGCCCTCGTGGAACAGTGGTTAAGAATCCACCTGCCGGGCTTCCCTGGTGGCGCAGTGGTTGAGAGTCCGCCTGCCGATGCAGGGGACACGGGTTCGTGCCCCGGTCTGGGAGGATCCCACATGCCGCGGAGCGGCTGGGCCCGTGAGCCATGGCCGCTGAGCCTGCGCGTCCGGAGCCTGTCCTCCGCAACGGGAGAGGCCACAACAGTGAGAGGCCCGCGTAACCCAAAAAAAAAAAAAAAAAAAAAAAAAAAAAAAAAAGAATCCACCTGCCAATGCAAGGGACACGGGTTCGAGCCCTGGTCCGGGAAGATCCCACATGCCGCGGAGCAACAAAGCCCGTGAGCCGCAACAACTGAGCCTGCGCTCTAGAGCCCGCGAGCCACAACTACTGAGCCCGCGTGCAACAACTACTGAAGCCTGCGCGCCTGGAGCCCGTGCTCCGCAACAAGAGAAGCCACCGCAAGGAGAAGCCCATGCACCGCAATGAAGAGTAGCCCCTGCTCGCCGCAACTAGAGAAAGCCCGTGCGCAGCAACGAAGACCCACCGGGGCCATAAATAAATAAATAAATAGATTTATAAAAAACAACCCAAAACCAACCGTGTCTGGGCACTTGGATTTATGGATGTCATTTTTCTCAGTGGGTGGCTCCTGGTGTCACTGTTTCCAATAATGGTTGATGTAGGTGGGACCCTCAAGTTCAATTACTACCTTTTACAGAAGAACAAACTGACCTAAAAAATGATATCAGTTCCCTGACTCCCTGTCTTTGCCCCTTACGAGGTGGATAACTCTGAACAAAATAAGTATCCGCTGAAGTCTCTGTTTCTTCATCCGTAAATTAGCGATGATAACTCGTGACATCTGAATTAAATAAATATGCGCCAAGCACCTCACAGGGTCCTGCTGTATAATAATAATAGATAACCTCCACTGAACTCACAGTATCCTCAGTGTAACTCTGTGAGGTAAGTAATATTATTATCCTAATTTTATAAATTAGCAAATTGAGGCATCTAGATGTCAAGTGACTTGCCCAAAGTCACAGAGTAAGTCGTGGAGCCAGCCTTTGAACTTGCATAGTCTGACAGAAGAGAGCCTGGGGTTTTAAACACTATGCTCTTTGTGTTGTGCCCTTCATGTAGCACTTAATCGTTGATAGTTGCTATTAATTTTAATAATGAGATTATTTCTAAAACCAGACCTGACTGTTCCATGCATGTCTCCCCCTGCTCAGATCTACCCAAAGGAATTCTTTATTCATGACCCCTTTGCCTGAGCTATAGTCCAAATTCTGCCATTTTGCACCGAGAGCAAATATGTCTATTATTCTCATTGGAAACTCTCCAGTGGACATTTCCATTTCCGAACAAGCCTCTTGAAGCTTTTCCAGATTGCCACCATTTGGACAACCTGAGAGTTGAATGCTGCCACACTTGTCATTTGATGGTCTCATGTCATAGAGGAGGTCAAAGAGAAGTCACATATTCAAGTTCCCCTCAAAACATTCCGTATGTCAGGGCTGTGCTACATAAATGTAGCATGCTCGTAGTCAATGTACGATAACAGTTTGTCAAATACAATTTACTGAGTCCAACTGAAATTAATGAAGGGTGTAAAAATGACAGTTATCTGACATATTTCAAATCTCAATTTGACATTTACAACCTTTTAAAGTTATTTTTAAATGCAGCAGTGTTTAAAATGTATTGAATATATCGTATGCTGCTAAGCCAGTGTTGGATGACTGGGTGTGTAGCCATGGAAATTAACACAGGGCCACATTCCCTAGCCTTAAAAAAAAAGCACGCAGTATATCTAGATATAAAGGAAATAAGGCAAGGTATCTTAGGAAAATTAAATAAATGCCACCTTCTGCCTGTCTTTTTTGGGGATGGGTGTTCATTTCCATGGAAATGTATGTCTCGATGAAACTCGGTTACAGGTAGAAATGTGCATGTGTAAGCTTAGCGATGGAGGAAACAGAAGCAGAGAGCAGTGGATGATGAAGACAGCTCTATTTAGGAAGGCACTGTTCTGCTGTGAGCTGTGTGTGCGGGATCCCAAAGAAGTTAGCAGGGTTGGACTTTGAGAACTTGTGCTCCAGTTTTGGCTTCAGTAATAACTTGGTAATTCTAACCTTGGACATGACACTGTGACTTCATACTTTATTTGTAAAATAAAATAAACACTGGGACAAATTCACGGCATGGAAATATTGATCGGTTGAAGTGAATGTGTATGAAATGGCTTCAGAGCATCTGGAACATGATACAAAATATAAATTGTTATCATTCAATCTATATGTTAAATATCCTTAAACTAGACTTTCTCATCTAGACTTTCTCGACAAAACTCTCCCTTCCTCTTGGCATGGTCATCCCAAAGCAACAATATTGCTCAGGTAGGCACATGCAAAAAGAGAAGGGGAGGGACTCTGAGATGGAGGCACCTTTCTTCCATGGCACTATCTGGATGCAACATGGATGCAACCCAAGACCAGGGCTTTCCCTATCTTCTTCCAGCAGGACTTAATGATCCAGGATTCCAGATCACAAGAAGCCTACACGCCTACGTCAACCATGAATGCTCCTCTTTGATCTATTTTATATATCTCAGTGTGAAAGGAAACCTGCTACCAAAGAAAGACAAATGAGAGATATTGATATTGATGTGTTAAATGCCATTATGATCTAAAAAAGAAAGAGTTACAAGATTACTAGTAGTCCATTAAAAATAAGAATGAGAGGGCTTCCCTGGTGGCGCAGTGGTTGAGAATCTGCCTGCCAATGCAGGGGACACGGGTTCGAGCCCTGGTCTGGGAAGATCCCACATGCCGCGGAGCAACTGGGCCCGTGAGCCACAATTACTGAGCCTGCGCGTCTGGAGCCTGCGCTCCACAACAAGAGAGGCCGCGATAGTGAGAGGCCCGCGCACCGCGATGAAGAGTGGCCCCCGCTTGCCACAACTAGAGAAAGCCCTCGCACAGAAACGAAGACCCAACACAGCCATAAATAAAGCAAACTGTCAACAAGTAAAAATAAATAAACACTATTTTATTTAAAAAAAAAAAAGAATGAGAGAATGCTTGGGACCCAGTCATGCAAAGCCTTGGGGAATAGGAAGAAGGTCAGCAGATGACCATTTCTTCTCATAAAATAATTCACATTAAAGCAGTGGGAGGTTCCTCTTGGTGTTCCCAGGATTTAGTCCAGGGACGGGCACATCATAGATGTGGAATAGAATCTGATGACTGAATGGATTTATGAGGGACTGTCTTCTTATGAATCAGAGTAGGTTTAGTACATTGAGATTTCCTGGTTCAGGGATCTGAGAAGGTTGTAATGAATAGCTAATTAAAGATCACATGTTTTCCTATGAAAAGGACATTGACAGTAACTAAGATATACAACGGAAATGAACCAGCATGAACATCTAGAAACATTAATCTAAGACTTCTAGAATAAAACAAGAAGGGAATCACTTAACAAGTGCTATTTTATTCAACTTAGCCCGTCTGTCTCATGCTTATCACTCCAGCCTGTTACATCACTTAGAAGATGGAACTCGCAAGAAACCAAAGGGGACCACCCATTGGCCTACGACAGACAGAATGGCAACAGTTCTCAGATTCTAACACAACAATCTTATTTGTTTCTAGTACCAGAAGTTCATTCTCTCAAACCATAATTTAGAGTAGTTGATTCTATCTTATAAAGTACAGTCAGATAAAAGTTTCTAGTCTGTCCTTTTCTTTCACTTTTCTTTCCCCAATTTTCTAAAAAAAAAAATTTTTAAATAAATGTTTTGCATCCTCAGACAAGGAAGAAAAACAGAAATCAAATACAAACTGACTAGTATAAGAGGACTTGGGGAAAAGAGGAGGATGACTTGGAAACAGAGTTATAATTTAGTAATACGGCCAACATAGAATCATTTCAACAAATGCATATTCCCTACTGGATATCCAAATAATAATGATACTGTGGACTAGAGTCAACAGGCATGAACTGGAAATGATACTCGACTTGTGGACAATAACCTTTCTGATTCTCAGTTTTGTCATCTCTAAAATGGGAGTAATAGTGTATGGCCAGTCTGCTTTGAAGGGTTGTTATGGCTGGACCATGAAAGTGTATGAATAACACATGAGGCATTACGCAAAGCATGACACCTACACAGTACAGGACAAGATGACAGAAACAGATTTATCCTTCACCTCCTTCAAATGATATCCCAAAATTTAAAGACAAAGGGTAGACTGTTCACTACTGAATAACAAAGAATCGTTCCATTCATTTTGTAGTTGTTGTTTACTAAGTTAATTTAAGCGTACAGTGTATGGATTTTCTTAACTGAAACACCTGCTATTGTCTATCTGACCACAAAGAAATGACAGTGGTCACTAAACAGCAAAGTCGCAAAAAAAATTAGAATCTATTTCTCCTGCCAAAAGAAGACATTTGGGTGTCCCATCTGACAAGCTTTCAATACCTCTCTCTACCCAAGCACAAAAGCACTTTCAAGAAACACCGGACAATCCTCCAAAAAAAATTATGTTTTGTTTTTTTGCAAATCTGTAGACTCCGGCGAGACACAAAGCAACAAGCTCTAGTCCATTAGTGTGACAGGTAGTGCTCTTACTAACAACTGCTTTTTACTCCCTCTGACAAATGTGCTTGGTGCCACGGTTGACGTTTGTGTGGTAATCAGGAGTGATGGAGAGGGGACGTCGGCGCTGCCGAAAGTGCCCCCCGATTTAATGTGAACGATTTGTCAAACGTGCTGTGATAGCAATGCTGTCAGACCCAGGCAGGGAAGCACTCTGTCATCTTTGCGCCAACCAAGGTCACTTTGGCAGGGAAAGGAGGGCTCTCACCAATGAAATTTTCATGTTTATCAGTGATGCACATGGCCTACTTTCACAACTTGTTTTTCCTTCTATTAACAGATAGCTATCTCAGGGTTGGGGAGACACTTCCCTGGAGAGAAACCTGCTACAAGAGACGGTCTGCAGGGTGAGTCACTTGGCATCACTGAGCGCCCCAAACCCACACTGCAAACAGAAAAGCCAGGTGCACCAAGTACACCTGGGTGTCTTTTTTTTCCTAGCAGAATTTCGTAGCTATCACATAGCTTGTATGTCAAATACAATGGTGATAGTATTAGTTATTAGCATTACATTGGGTGGTAAGACTTCTAGTTTTATACCCTGACCTTCTGGGCATCATATATCTCCTAAGCCTCAAAAGAACCAAAGGTTAGATGTGGTCGTTACACCGTGGGGTCAGTGCCTTGGCTAAATGTTCAGAAACATGAGGGAAAGAAAAGGTGGGTAAAAGAAAAGGCAGGTCAGTTTCTGTTATTCATAAAAAGAACTAGAAGCAACAGACACAGTGGAGGAGTCTGGGTTAGAGGTCTGCATCTAATATTCGTATCCTATTCTTTCAGACCTCGGTCACTGCACTCACTGGGCATCCATCCTAGACTAGACTGGAAGCAACACAGGGCAGGGACTCGGTCTTATTGACTTTTATATCATTATTATCTAGCACAGTATCATCTAGCTCAGTAAATATTGATAACAGGAATGAATACAATCCATAGCAATGAATGCCAGAAAATTGAGTGAAAGGAAACAAGGATCCATGCCAGAGATTGCTAACTGGGTGCCAGCACAGAGAGGCATTTTCTTTGTGGATGAACAATATATGTAAAAAAAACAACGATTTAGTAGATGGAAGAGTTATAATAAGCCCAGAGGCATGGTCATCAACTAGTGGTGTGCAGGCCACTGGGGCACGCAGGCAAAATTCAGACTACAAATGTGTGTTGTTTATACCAGGCAGGGTTAGCCTATGAAGTGCTTACTCTGTGTGTATGTGTTTGTGTATGTATTGTGTGTTTAATTAGTTGTTAACATTTAAATATTGGGAGCTTTTACCTAAGAGCATAGATGTGGGATTCTCTGGGGAGAAATGGGATGATCTGCCCATGCTGGGCTGAGTACAGACAGCTGCCCCTTCAGACGGCATTCATTCTCTAGCTTCCCCCGCCCTGAGAGGCCAATGCCAGCTGCCATTAGTCACCATGCTTGCACTATGACTTTTCTAGTAGAAGGGAGACGTTTCTCTCTCCTAGGTTTCAATCAAAAGTGGCTCAGAGCACTGAATGATTTTCCTCACTGTTGGCTCACTCCCTCTTTATTTACAAGGTCTGTCCTGGCCCGGTGGGTATTAGAACTTGTGACCCCGGATTTATGCTTTCTTGGGGGATTGATTTCCTGATATCATCTGAGCAGCAGCGAGCAGAAAACCTGGACCTTAAAAACTCTGCTATGTAAAACTTAAAATACTGATTTCATGTGAAGCTCCTTAACAAAGAAAGACAGTTAAGACTGAAAATTGTACTTTTATAATGCTTGAGAGATAACCAATACCTTCTGATATCCATGATCTCATGTCATCTTGAGCAGAGCTAGGAATGCCATTCCCATTTTGCAGATGACAAAATCAAGGATGTAAGTCAAGTTATATCACCAGCAGGATGAAGAGGTAGGCCTAGCAAACATAATAAATTTGAATCTCATGGGCTAGGATCAGAGAGACAGTATTCTCTTAAAGCTCCCCACATGACGCTAATGTGAAGCCAGGGTGGAGAACCACTCTCTTAGTGTAATGGACTGAATGTTTGTGCTTCTGCAAAATTCACGTGATGAAGCCCTAACTCCCAATGTAATGATATTAGGAGGTGGGGCCTTTGGGAGGTAAATTGGTTTAGATGAGGTCATGAGTGTAGGGTCCCCGTGATGGTATTGGTGCCCTTATAAGAAGAGACCAGAGAGCTTTCCTCCCCTTCCTCTCTCCTTCTCTCGCTCTCTTTTTTTCTCTCTCCCTCTCCCTCCCCTTTGTAAGGTGAGGACACAGTAAGAAGGTAGCCATCTGTCAGCCAAGGAAGAGAGCCCTCACCAAGAACCCAACCACACTGGCACCCTGATCTCAGATTTCCAGCCTCCAGAACTGTGAGAAGTAAATGTCTACTGCTTAAACCATGCAGACTATGGTATTTTGTTATAGCAGCATGAGCCAGCTAATACACTTAGACTGAGATTAAAGCAATGCAAGCACAGATTTCTTGGCTCCAGGTCCTGGGCTGGCTGGCTGGACACAGGAAGAGGTGCAGTAATGGGAAGTGCCCTGAGCTAGGCCTCAGGGGATGGGACTTCTAGTCTTAGCTCTAAAAATCTATGCTTTGGGATACCTGATTAGAATGAGTGGTTTTTCAAGTAGGTGAATGTGTAAGAATCCACTGGGGGAGCCTTTAAAACTACAAATTCTTCAGGGTCCTACCCCTAATCTGAGATTAGAGATTCTGATCTCTTAGCTGGCACCCATATATGCAGAGGTTTTTTTTGGTTTGTTTGTTCAGTAACAGTAAGAGGATGTGGTTACACCAAACATTTACATACATGTTCAAAATTGAGCTCCCATTAGATAGCTATCCTGCCCAATGAAGAGAAGACTTGTTCAACACATAATCCTCAAGCACACATGCAGGTGGCCTAATTATACTGCGTGGCAGTAACCCCGGGGGAAAACTTCTCAGTGGGGACAGGAGGCTATATTTATTTATTTATTTATTTATTTATTTATTTAAATTTTTAATTTATTTATTTTATTGATTTTTTTTTTTTTTTTTTTTTTTTTGGCTGCATTGGGTCTTTGTTGCTGCGCGCAGGCTTTCTCTAGTTGAGGTGAGTCGGGGGCTACTCTTCGTTGCGGTGCACAGGGGCTTCTTTTGTTGCAGAGTATGGGCTCTAGGCGCACAGGCTTCGAGGGCTCTAGAGCACAGGCTCAGTAGCTGTGGTGCGTGGGCTTAGCTGCTCCACGGCATGTGGGATCTTCCCGGGCCAGGGCTCGAACCTGTGTCCCCTGCATGGCAGGCGGATTCTTAACCACTGCACCACCAGGGAAGCCCAGGAGGCTATATTTAAAGGGAGAACTTCGGGGTGAACAGTTATGCACTGGCCCTTTTTGGATAGTGTAACATATAATCATTGCCTCTGAGAGTCACAGCATGTCCTACTGCGGATATTTATTCATTGTTCATATCCCTGTACTCAGCATATAGACAAAAGCTGACTCATAGCAGATTCTTAATTTCGAGCGATAAAAGAATATTTTTTAACAAAGAATAAAAGATTTGAGTACTGTTGTTTCCATACTTCCGTTTGCCAAGATGGTTTTTAAAAAATAAAAATGAACATAAAATCATTACACTCTCACGTTTAAAATTCTTTAATGATGTCCCATGGACTACGGCATAAAGTGGAAAGCACTCAGTAACTTTAGGAGCACATGCACGATCTGGCCTGGACAACATTTGTGATTTCATCTCTCTGCACTTAATCGCAGGTCAAGAAACACACCTTATTGCACACCTCCAAGTCTGTGATCAAACCGCTTCCCTCTGCCTGGAATATCATCTTTCTGTTTGCTACCCCAATACTTTTCAAATTTCGGCTCTAGGAAATCTTTCTGAATGTGTCCAAATAGAATTAATCATTGTTTCTCTCTTTGCATCATCTACAGACTTCATTCACTGTGCCTTCATTATTTTACACCACTTAGTAATCATGCATTTTTTCCCCTAAAACTCTTCAAGCTACCAGAAGCTTGGTCCTAAGTTTGCTCTTAGCCTTGGCATCTGCCAAAAGATCTGGGTCATCGTAAGCACCCATCAAAAACAGTTTGAACACACTGGTATAACTCATCCTGGTGCCCCAGGTATCAGGAACATACTCTAGAGGACTTACTCTTCTCGGACAAGGAAAATAGTAGAGGATTTTTGAATGATAAGCCTTATAGAAACTCAAATCCAACATAAGAATGTACTTACAGACATGGAGACCTACTAGATACTTAGGTCACAAGAAAGCGACCCCAAAAGATTAAAAGTGACTAAACCACGTAAAACAAAGCCTCCTGATGACGGAGCCAAAACAACATTAATCATCAATATCAATTTGGAATACAAAGGAGGAGACTGAAAGAATGCTCACTGCCCTATTTTGTTAATGAAATGGTAATTCGCTAATTACTAACTTTCCAATTCGAGTTTCAAGGCTTATTTAAGGCTTAAGCTATTTTACCTGCTTCAGTTTTAATTGCAGAGTATGTACTCATTTTCCACCTACACCTTCTATCATTCTTGACAAACATTTCCTGAGCATCTACTATGTGCCAGGCATTATTTTAGTAGTAAACAGGACTGACAGGTCCAGTTCTCATGTTTCATGTTTGCCTTTTCTTTTTCTGTTACTATCGTCTACCATTTTTAGTCTTTTCAAATTCAGTGTTTTAACAAAATCAGAAACCAGTTTAGTATTGTTTTATTTCACACTAATCAGAACTCTGAGTTATGAAAATGGGGGGATACATGCCTCACCCCTGAGACACATTTCGAAACACACAGACATGAAACTCCAGACCAATTAAAGGAGGTACTTAATGGAAAATAAAGCACTGTTGTAGAGTTTCTTTTTCATGTCCCACTGTGACACTCGCCTTCCTTCTGCTGCCTCTTGTTTGCAAGTGCTGTGTCTTTAGAAAGGCTTGGAGATACAGATCCTTCCATCCTCCCTCACCAGTGATGAGGAAGAGACAACAGTATAAGTTCAACTTCTTCATTCCTATTTCTCAAACTGATTCTATGGTCTTAAAGAACACTTTTAAGTAGTCTGCAAGTATTTCCTTTTTAAAAAATTTTTATTGAAATATAGTTGATTTACAATGTTGTGTTAGTTTCAGGTGTATAGCCAAGTGATTCAGTAATGTAAAAAATATATATGTACATATGCCTGTGTGTGTGTATGTATATATATTCTTTTTTAGATCCTTTTCCACTATGGGTTATTACAAGATACTGAGTATAGTTCTCTGTGCTGTACAGTAGGTCCTTGTTGGTTAGCTATTCTACATATAGTAGTGTGTATATTTTAATCCCAAACTCCTAATTTATCCCCACCTTTGCCCATTGGTAAGCATAAGTTTGTTTTCTGCATCTGTGAGTCTATTTCTGTTCTGTAAATAAGTTCATTTGTATCATTTTTTTAGATTCCACATATAAGTGATATCATATAATTTGTCTTTGTCTGGCTTACTTCACTTAGTATGATAAACTCTAGGTCCATCCATGTTGCTGCAAATGGCATTATTTCATTCCTTTTTATGTCTGAGTAACATTCCATTGTATACATGTACCATATCTTTATCCATTCATCTGTTGATAGATTCTATGGTCTTAAAGAATACTTTTACGCATCCTACAGCTATTTCTGAACCTGAACTTTTTTACCTTAATGCCTTGAAATCTGTGACATCTGAGACCAACGTAAACTTCCTCCTTAAAATAGATATTAAACAATTCAAGGAAACACCTCTGGTTTCAACAATAAAACTGAAATAATATTATGACCTCATACTATCTAATGGAATTTAAGAAACTGTATGGTCTATTAATTGATTACTAACCTGTCACATAGGCAAAAGGACAACTAGGTGGTCAAGCAACTAGCAACACTTAAGT
The DNA here is from genome assembly GCF_008692025.1 of Phocoena sinus. NCBI lineage: Eukaryota > Metazoa > Chordata > Mammalia > Artiodactyla > Phocoenidae > Phocoena > Phocoena sinus. Next base: position 29,044,309 of record NC_045765.1, read on the forward strand.
ATCTATAACCTTCTCTAACACCCCCTTCCTCTTCTTCATGTCACTTCAGCCTACTGGATCTATGTGTTCTTCAAACTCTGAGAATCTGAAATATCAGAGTCATATTCATCTCAGGATCCTTGGCCTTGGTGTTCCTTGGAAAGCTCTACCACAGCTATTCCCACAGCAGGCTCCCTCTATCACCCAAGTCTCAGTTCAACTGTCCCCATTTTTACGAGGCCTTCCATGACCATCCTCTTTTTTTTTTGCAGTATGCGGGCCTCTCACTGCTGTGGCCTCTCCCGTCGCGGAGCACAGGCTCCGGACGCGCAGGCTCAGCGGCCACGGCTCACGGGCCCAGCCGCTCCGCGGCATGTGGGATCTTCCCAGACCGGGGCACGAACCCGTGTCCCCTGCATCGGCAGGCGGACTCCCAACCACTGCGCCACCAGGGCAGCCCCAGGGAAGCCCCTGACCATCTTCTTTTAAGGAAGTTCTCCTCATGACCATTTATTATCGTATGACTCTGCATTAATTTATCTTTCAGCCTTTATCTCTATGAAGTTTTCTTTTGTCCCTTGTTTACATATTTATTTTCTTTCTCCTTTCTGGCCCCACTGCCTGACAAAATGTAAGTTCCATTTATCAGTTTCCTTGTCTGTCTTGCTCTCTATCTTTCTCTTTCCATATATCATCTGAATCTAGGAAAGCCATTGCAAAGTATGCACTCAATTCATATCAACTGAAAGAATATATGAATTTATGAGTTGAAATGCATTCATAAGATACATTTTCCTCTTCAATGGGCTTGAGCAAATAGTCTAAAATAGTCTCAACAACATATATTCTTCCCACCCGCCCGCAAGCTTACTTGACCCAAACCATGACCCAGAACACTCAGTCTTCAGTAGAAATTGATAGGGAAATATTTTTTCTTTGCTCTGCCCTCATCAATAAAAAAACACAGATGGTGAGACAGTATGATGGCGTGAACCCCAAGTGGAGAGGTGACACACACACATCTTACAGATGCCCAGCAGGGGGTTTCATACAAGGCAGTGAGTTAAAAGGTCCTGGATATCAGTTGGAAAAGAGAAGGAGCAGAAAATTGTTTGGCTCATTTTTCCTTCTTTGGCAAGAAATAGAATGAGAAACAAACAAGAAGCAGCTGAGGAATGTAGGGTCCAAAAACACTCGGTTATTCTCTATACTACAAAACTGCAGGGACGAGGAATCTAGATAGTAATAAAAATGCCAGAGGAAGGAAATGGGATGGCAATTTTAATGATCATAGCTGTATGCACGGCCAAAGGATTCCCACGTTCCCTGGCAACAAAGGCTACCTCCTCCGGGTTGTGTTAATTCTACGGTACCGCCTTTCTCTCCCCCTTCCTTGCTTTTCCGTTCCTCTTCCTCTTTGCATCCTTCTGCATGCCCCCCTGCCCCAGTTCCTTTTCTCTCTTTCAATTTCTATCATTAATAAATACATACACGCTACGAAATGAGCACAAGAAATTGGTTACAGTGGAATGATGTTGAATACAATTCTGGGTGAAAATACAGTTGCAGTTTTGACTAAGTGGCAGCATAAGCTAAAGGAGAAGATTTATGGTAATAAATCACATTAATCAACTAAATTAATATACAATCTCAGTGACTCATAGAGCAAGAATAACAAAAAAATATTGGACTTAGGAAAATATCCTCACCAGGTACAGGATTCAAGACATAAATTAAAGATGAACTTGTAATCTACTCACACACTAAGATCGAGGACATTATTTCATCATTTCTTTTTTTTAATACATTCATTCATTCATTCATGGCTGCATTGGGTCTTCGTTGCTGCACGTAGGTTTTTCTCTAGTTGTGGCAAGTGGGGGCTACTCTTTGTTGTGGTGTGTGGGCTTCTCACTGCGGTGGCTTCTCTTGTTGCGGAGCACGGGCTCTAGGCACGCGGGCCTCAGTAGCTGTGGCTCGCGGGCTCTAGAGCACAGGCTCAGTAGTTGTGGCACACGGGCTTAGTTGCTCCGTGGCATGTGGGATCTTCCCGGACCAGGGCTCGAACCCATGTTCCCTGCATTGGCAGGAGGGTTCTTAACCACTGCACCACCAGGGAAGCCCTATTTCATCATTTCTTATCAAATATGCAAAAACATAGTCATTCCCTCATAGATTCTCTTGGTCTTTGAAAGTGTTCCTTACAGCTCATGGAGTAAATGACAAATCAAACTTACACATACCTTGTCCTGTTTTTATGCTGTAGCAAGTGCCATTTTCAAGGGCAAAAGTAGATACGGGTAATAATATGGTACGTTTTAGAGTAGCGTCATCTAATATGGTAGTCAAGAGCCACACGTGTCTGTTTATATTTAAGTGTAAGTTAATTAAAATTAAAGAAAATTTAAAACTCTGTTCCTCAGTCACACCATCCACATCTCAAGTTCTCAATAAGTTAAATATGGCTAGTGTCAATGTATTGGAAAACACAGATGTAGAATATTTCCATCATTGTGGAAAGTTCTATTGAATACTCTTCCATGGCAAACATTTATTATGTCAGGGCTAACGAACGAGTTACAAGGACCACGTGAATTATCTAGTTGTTTTTCACATTTTTCTGTTAATTAGATATATTGGTACAATTATTTAAATAATGTCTTTCTTCTCAGATGAACTGCCAACTCCACAAGGGCTTTTTGGCTTTGCTCTCCCTGTAACCTCACAGCTTGGCAAAAGGCCTTGCACTATGCTGGCACCTGATAAATATTTGTTGAGTGACTGAATGATGGAGTACATGTCAAATGGCAATGGCAAATAATGACAAGAACTATATGTCTGAGGACAAAAAGAGAGAAAATGCCATTTAGTTACATATAAACACAGAGAAGTGTCTATTTTTCTCATTGTTTCATCTGCCTATGAAGAACCCAGAAATCAGTTCCACCCTTAACATATGGGGATTTTCTTGCCTAGATGAGCAAATGAACCCTAACCATATCAGCTGAGGAAACTGCGAAATTAATTGTGTTGACATCTACTTGGGCAGAAAACAGTTAACCCAGCGTGACAGGGTTATGATAGTGACTGAAAACTCCTCGGAGGCCCTCGAGAAAGAGTTGTTTTCATCTCATTATGTCTGCCTTGATAATTACAACCAACTCATCAGCCTTGAGTTGAACACCACATATAATCACTTTCCTGCATATTTTTTGAAGGAGGAAGCATAATAAGGTAAAATCTGTAGACTAATTTATGACATTTGTGGATCTATTTTCAGGAAAAGAAAAACTACAGCACAGTGGGGATGCTGAAATTCTCTTTTAAATGGTGTAGATATTTTTTCAAACTGTGCTTAAAAATTAAGAAAAAAATCTTTCTTATATAAAAAAGAGCAAGCATACATTTAACACTTGTTCTATTAACAAAAACTTTCTAACGTGTTGCCCAAATCCATCTCCATCTTTAATTTCAAGAACATATTACTAGAAACAAGTAAAAAAAAAAAATCCCAAATCTGGCTAAAGGCATAGATTAAAACACCGAATACAGGAACATACCATGAGTGAGAATATAGAAGGAAAAAGTTATTAGCTCAGACTGAAAATTAACATATTTGTGCAATAAAAGAGCCTTGGGAGGACTTTTTAGTTTTCTGGATTCCATGTATCTGTAAATGAAAACAAAATAATGAAGCTCTTTATGCTATTCTCAGTCACCTCACTGAGCTTTTACACTCAGCAAGTCATCTGTCAGCTATCATAGGGACATTGCACTAATCAAAAAACAGTGAACAATTTTTAAAAAATCACCAAATCTCTGTGCTGAACACAACACACAAGCAGTCAACAAACAAATAACAATAATAATCTAAAAACCTCCCACAAAACCATCTGGCTACTTCTATTTCAGGTCACAGCAGCTAAAAATGGCCTTGAAGAAGATTGTGAGCAAACATAGTCACTGCTCTTACCCAGAGGGATTTAAAACAAGAAAACAGGCCTCTGAGTTTTGCCATTGAGGCCACCAAACTCCTTGCTGGCACTATTTTCCCCAATGGAATCAAACAGATCCATAGAAAATTCTTAATTTCGAGCTGCTGATAATGTTCAGATATAATCAGATTTTAATTATATGCAAGAGGCAGCACTTGAGAGTTATATGATTTATTTTTAACTGCGAAACATTAGGTATAGGTGGCTGTAAAAATCAATTAAAATGCCCACCTGCAAATTGGGAATCTGCATTTGTGTGAAGTTCCTAATTAAAGAGCATTATTCCACTCTTTCTCTTTCTTTGCCCTTGACAATTTGCTGCCATAATAGGACGACACACACAAAATGACCCGAAGCCCTATCTTTAGCTGCCTATTACTTTCCCAGCTCACACTAAACACAAAGTTGTACCCAAAGATACAAGAAGTCGCTTTCCTTCCACCAGCCCTGGTTCCTCCCCTATATACGTTTTGCCCTTTAATGTTTGCTTCTGTGTTCATTTATTCCAAGTGTTCATTTTATAGCTCAAAAGGAATACCTAAGAAAATTTCCAGTGTCTTCTGAAGTGAAACAAAACCCTTTAATCTTTGAGGCTTTTCTAGGAGAGCACAGTTGTTCAAATGAAGAACTCTTAATGTAAGAACTTTCCTGATGGGAAGAGGCTGTGATTAACCTGGAGTCTGAATTATGCTTGTCTAACTTAATTTCCAGTTTAGGAGAATCACTTTTTTCCCTTTACTTTGATAACTGCCAACATTTACATATATGACACAGTGCTTCCAACATTAAAATACTCTGACGGTCATACCTTCAACTGTCTGTTAAAATGCTAGTGACCACGGGGAAGAGAATAGCTGTTTGTAGGAAGGTTGTGATGAGAACACTTTAAGATTCACAGTAGGGCTCTGAATCGCCATAAATACCCCACATATAACTTCCATGATGCTTTTCATCTTCTAACACGGGGTTACCCACCTAATAAAGTGCAATCATCTCCTTCCTCTCTAGACATCATTTGTATCCACATTTACCAAAGCTGGCAAAATGGAGAAAGACGATGCCTTCCAGCTTTTTTAATTGCCAAAATTCAAGTTGCTTTTAAAATACCATCGTCTCCCTTGAGATTTCAGGAGAGCTGGAGATCACCATGGCAATAAGAAAATGGTGCCAGCATCATCTTGGCATTGACTCGTTACACATCTCAGGAGACTTTTGCACGGGAGAAAATTGAACTGGTGTAAAAAGCAGGCATTCTCCCTTCAATCCTGGGAGAAAATTTCCTGAGGAAAATGACAAATTTCATGTTACAGAAGGTAAATAGGAAAATGTTGTAACCATATGCCTTCCGCTAATATACACAATTAAAATGCAATATCAATCTGCTCTCCTGGTATGTAAAGTAAAAATGGAAAGTTAACAGACAGTAGCCTACATACAACATCCATGTGCCAGTTTTACTCCACTCCTTCATGCTTGACGGATCTCTCATGAAGCAATCTCTCTGACTGCAAGAGGGGTTAATGCATCGAATCTCATGGCATGTGGGTGTAAGTAATCTCAGTGCCTCCTGTCATTTGTAGGTTTGTTCATTCATTCTTTTAGTCAACATTTCCTGCTTATTCAGAATATGCTGGGCACTGAAGAACTAGGGGTGACGAGCAGAGTAGCAAGTAAACAGCAGAGTGGGAGCAGTGTGTGTGTGTGTGTGTGTATGCGTGTAACTACAAAAGAAATATGGTAAGCTGGGAGAGATTTGTACAGAATATTATAGAAATACTGAAATATAGCACCATGTATAATCTTATAAATAATACTATAGCATTATAATACTAAAATAAGTATAGAAATAAATGTTAATTTTAATATAATAACATATGAGTACGTATACATTAGGAGGCATATAATACTATTATTTCTCTCACCTGCTTCCCCTCCCCTATAGTGTCAAACGCCAGTTTTATCTGTTCTGTTTAAGTGAACCGTTCCTAGGACATTCCAAGGGACATTTCAAATGTGCATTTAATGTCCCAGCAACACTCGCCCCAGTCTTACTACTTCAGACAGAAGAAATCCTCATAAGTCTGAGAGGGTGGGAGCTGAGAAGTGGAGGTCTAAGCCCATGAGGCTTTCCCTTAAAAAGTTGGATTTGGAAAAGCAAGGCTCTGAACTGGCCTCTTCATATATTTTTGGGAGCCGTAGTTCTAGCACTGTATTGTATCCTCTGAAGGTAAACTGATTGCTGGAGAAAACCTTGATCACTTTCCTTCAAATGTGACCCAGAAGTCCTGATGGAAGAAGAGAGATTTCTGAATGCCTCTGAATATTTTTTTTCCTATCATTAAAACGGAAAATTCACTGATGGAACAATAAAATCAGTGGGAATCAGCCCAGGAGATTCTTGGAACTAAGGGTCTCTAGGGGTGTCCTCAGGGGAGACAGTCCAGTAGAAGGGGGCAAACAGGGGCGTGGCAGAGTCAAAGCCAGGTTTCCTGCTTCCTAGCTATGGGACATCATAGAAGCTACCTAGACTTTTAGGCAGTAAAGCTTTATTTTTATATTTTTTAACACCTTTATTGGAGTATAATTGCTTTACAATGGTGTGTTAGTTTCTGCTTTATAACAAAGTGAATCAGCTATACATGTACATATATCCCCATATCCCCTCTCTATTGCGTCTCCCTCCCAGCCTCCCTATCCCCCCCCAGGTGGTCACAAAGCACGGAGCTGACCTCCCTGTGCTACGCAGCTGCTTCCCACTAGCTATCTATTTTACATTTGGTAGTGTACATATGTCCTTGCCACTCTCTCACTTCGTCCCAGCTTACCCTGCCCACTCCCCGTGTCCTCAAGTCCATTCTCTACGTCTGCGTCTTTATTCTTGTCCTGCCCCTAGGTTCTTCAGAAGCAATTTTTTTTAAATTTAGATTCCATATATATGTGTTAGCATACAAGAAATTACCTAGACTTTTAGTGCCTCCATTTTCTAATCTGCAAAATAGGGATGCTACTTACTTTTGTCATTTAGGTTTACTTGAAATGATAGTCAACGGTTTAGCACAAATTAGCATTAAATTAGTGTTGCTACTTCCCCATCAACCCCAGTAGTTGTTGAGCCATCTAGCATACAACTTGCCATCGCACTAGAAAACAGGGGTCACTGGACAAGGTAGAATTCAAAGGGAATTCAAGGGGGGAGAATTCAAATCAAAAGGGGAAACCTAAATAAGGGTAGGGAGGTTTTGCCTTCTGTTCACTCCTTAGGTAGCTGTGAACATTTACACACTGAAATTACACTTAAACCAAATAGTCATTCTGTCTTTCCAATAATCCCCATGCTTACTGTCTGTGATGGAGTTTTTCCTCCTTTATTTTTTGGAGGGAGGGGAGAGATGGTGGAGAAGGGTTTACACAAGGCTGTTCTTGCTGAGGATTTACACAAGGATCTATTTGTACATTACAAACATTAAGTGCAAACACTCCTACCAATCCTAGATCTGAAGTTCAATGTCAAAACCAGCCATTAGTTTATATGTCATGTTTCGATAGAAGAGGCTTCCTTCCTCAGACACAAATAAGTCTGAAATTGCTAAAGGAATACTAAACAACTGAGGAAATCCAAATGGTTCTCTGTTTATTCTCCTTAATGAGAACAGTAATACAAGAAATATTTCACGCCTGCTTGAGGACTAGTATTTTTTGAACAAGTAACTGGTTTGAAAATTAACCTTTTGTTGCAGAATGGGTCTATTTACTGTGAATGTTGGTGATGTTAGATTTCATGTCATAAATCTTGACCAGGAACAAAAACCAGAGTCAATTCTCATCAATTCCCTAGTCCTAATTTTCTGTGTAAGTCACTTCCATTCTCGGAGCCTCAGTTTCCCCGTATTTCAAAAGTCAGCTTTGGGCTACGTATTTCTTGGTGCCTTAGAATATCTGTGATTCTAAGTGAGTAGGCGAAACCTAATTTTATTGCTTAAAGTCTTTTGATTCATTTTCACTCATTTTTCTTTTGATAGCTTATTCTCCCAGTACCTTGTCTTTTCTTTCCCTTCTTAATAAGTGAGGGGCTATCTTGTCTTGAGAGACAGTAGCTGCCCATGTAAAGGAAGATTTTCTGATAATAAGGTGAGACAATTATCTTAAATCCTTGAAATTGATGTTCTCCAGATGAAGGACCCAAAAGAACGTCTTGATTTTGCACTGATCGGTCCTGGCAGTTTCAAATGAGTAATTTCAGTTTTGTGACCATTCCAAGGTTTGGAATCATTCTACTTTCATTTGAGCTGGGGTCAGAACAAACATAATACTTTTCAAACTGCCAGAGCTAATCAGTCTTTCACTTCCTAATCTGTATGTGTAAGTAAAATTGCAAGGACTTTGGTGTGTCAAAAATAGTGTGACATTGGTGAACTGATCAGACTTTCTTTTCAGCCGTCTATCAACATATGATCGAAGACAGAAAATCATTGCTTGGGGTTAGTTCTTTCCATAGGGAAGGAGGCTGAAGTTTACAATTCTCTCGCTCTCCACCCTCTGAGTCTTTGACTCTATAAAAATAAATACTGAAGCATGCCACAAAATTGCAATTACTTTAAGAGCATTACATTTTTAGTCTAGGCTTTAAAAATGTTATTTCTAATTAATGAAAACATCATCTTTTATGTTAAACAAAACACACAACAATTACATATCTATATAGAAGGAAAGCTGGATGCAAACACTATTTCTAAGTTGATTATTATCTTGATGGTAGCTGATTTCTAATATCTACGAGAGAGACTTATTTGTAACAACTCGGGTTTCTAGAACCATGTTTAGCTACTACACTCCCATGTTGGTTAGATTAAGCATTATATTTTTATAGATTACATATTTTAAAGATTAAAATAAAAACCATGTGCTTTCTCAAATTCGCATTTCACATAGTGCATTTAGGAGCAAAGTCGTATGTTATCATCAATGAGAAATACAACTTCTACACTGGATGGCTGAAGACAGAAGGAAACAGAAAGTTGGCACCTGGCATTGTATGAGCTGATCTTAATACAGTTTAATTTTAGCAGTGGATGCTTCAAGCCAGATTTCTAATCTACTAGCAGATTTAAAGAATTTAAGTTCTTCTTAAATACTGCATATTTTATCATTGTTATATACAATATTCCTTTCTAACAGGCAGAGAATGTGTAACTTAAGGAATGTACATGAAAGTCTAGATATGCAAGAGAAAAGTCACATTTCAGCAAAGAAATGTATCCCAGTCATCTCGAAATCTACATGTGATTGTCACCCAATGACATCAGCATGATATGACTAACATGATGTTGCCAACTTGCCTATTTTGCTGAGGTGAGAGAGAAGAAAGTAGCAAGCATTCCTGCTATACAGGGACCCATTCCAGAAATGCTTGTGACCAGTAATGCAAAGATCTACAATGGTGGTTTATCTCAAAACTCTAAAAGAAATAGCTGTGACTGGGGACATTCTTTCCAATTTCAGGAGTGTTCTTACAAACTGGATGGATAGACTCAAAGGATACAATGTATATGTTATCATCTAAAGGCAAATCTAGAAATCTTAGAGTGAAGATGAGGAATAAGCATTTATAGTTTTAATTTAAGTCTTAATTCCCAACTTCTCTTCACAGATAGACAGAAGCCTAAAGAAATGAACAGTGACCAGAGTCCCATAGTTTTGGGTGAGGCTTACAGCTAAATGGGATTTGGCAAAGAGCCTGGGGCTTATAACCACCAATGCAGTTCAAAAAAAAGTCTTAATTCAAAGAGCCCAAACAGAGGAAGAATTTATGCCCATAAGAAGACGATCAAGTTAGAGGTCCATGACTAGAAGAATTTCTACAAAAGATGGCAGAAAGTGGAAAGCTTTTCCAGGGCCATCCCCTTTAAAAAACAAAAAACAAAAAAACTTGTATTCTTAGCATGAATGGAAAGAGAGGGCCAGATCAAATATTCCTGAGTGATTCAATTGAGACCCCAAATCATCTTTTTTATAATAGCTCCAAAATGAAAGGAGCTCCAATCTCTACCAATAGAGGATTATTTCCATAGGGATATGGGCTGTGTCTGTTTTATCTATTACTGTATTCCTTCAGAAACTAGGGCAGGGCCACGTAAAGAGTGAACACTTGATACAATATTTATATAAGGAATAATTGTTAAATGAAAAAATCGCATATCTTATAAAATGAAAAATTATAGTTATAAAATAAAGTTTTTAAAGTAAAGAAAAAGACCACAGTGACATCAATTTAAAAAGTAGCCTACTAAATCATGTGTGATATAAATTTCATTTTATTAAACATTTTATAGTATATGTATAGAAAAATATCTGAGCCCATATTTTCTCCATAATATTGAACATTATGATTATGACATAAAAAAACACAAAAAAGGAAATTTATGTTTTTCCAATCTATAAAGAACAGATATTTTCCTGAAGTAATAAAGAATTTACCTTTAGAAATATAATAAAAGCTAAAGCTTGCCAACATAACTTTAAATATACTCATCTCAAGCTCATGGACCATATCGAAAACTTCCAAATTTAAGTCTTTAGAAGTGACCAGGGTTTGGTGAAAGAAAAATCCATGAGACAGGCAGAATGGAACCACATCTCTGTGGTACCATTTGTGCGAGCAAAATGACTTCACAATCAATGTAATGTTTATTTTATGGGTAACTGATACGAGGACTGAATTGATGGTTCTAAATATGCTGATGTGACAAAATGCCAGGAAGGATTGGGGCTGCATTATACTCTTAAGCTGCATCCTATAAATAGCACAGCTTAGAAGATCCTCAAGTGGAGAATTACGGTAGTCTAGACTTAAAGTAATAAAGGGGTTTACCAACATTTCCACCTTGTTCTTGCTGAGCTGGGGCTTCGCTTCCGGGAGGTTAAAATGGTGCTCCAGTAACAATGGCAGGATGTTTACCCACTGATGAATCAGATGTCAACAGGACACAAAGGCACTCACAACTTTGGGATGCTTTTAAAATCACATTCCATAAAACGGTTACCAGAGAAGAAGTCCAACTTAGCAAGCACTTGGAGCTAAGGAACTTGTGACAGCCTCCCATACTCAACCTGGATAAAATCCTCATTCTGGACTGGCATATACTGGAATGTGGAATAACCACCCCCTGAGAACCTCTGTATCACTTGATTTCAGCTCCCTCACTGCATTTGTCTGTTCTTTCTCTTACTTGCATACTCACCCTCTCAACAGTGTACCATTAAAATACATGTCAATTGCAAAGCATTATGAAATTGTTACTCCTTATTGCACCAACTGTTAGGGCGTTTGAGAACAGGGAATATGTCCTATTCATTTTTCGTGTACGTGATTATTAAGTGTAATGCCACCTGTAATTTTATAAGTGGCTTCTCTGTGTAGAAATTGTATTAAGGAGTTTATATGCATCATTGCTGCTGCTCGTAACCTCCGGCAGTGATACTGTCCCCATTTTACAGAAAAAAATTGATCTGCGAAAAGCTTAATTTATTTGCAAAGGAGCATAGAGCTTCTGCGTATGATGATGGTATAAACACTGCCTACTGCAACCGCACTGTTATTAACCATTAAGTACATGGTCAGTGAATGAAATGCTTCGAGATCTGCCTCTAAAGATCTGGTAGAACTATCTTTCATTCCACACCTAAAAGAAACAAGACTCACTGGAGATTGAAACTGATTGGAATAATGCCATTTGAATGCTCAGTATGTTTGTTGGTTGAGTGATAAGTATTACATTTATCCCATAACAAAACACAAACCATCAAACCAAATAATTGCCCCCTCCTCCAAAAAAACAGCAAATGTTCATTTTATTGAGTAAAATCTGGGAGAAGTTGGGTTCAAATAGATGAGAGAAGTTTTTATTGTCGACCTTCCCAGAGCTTTTAATATGATAATAGTTATTATGAAGTGCCAAGAAAAGGCTATTATATGAATTATTTCTCAAACTTATTCCACTAAAGGAACACTTTCTTTGCAGAGTTTCATATTGGACTGACTTTCTATGGATTGTATCTTAGAAAATTCTACCCTTGGGAAGCTAGAGCAATCAGAACCGTTCAGACTGCTTTGTGCATTTAATGTTGACACACAAATGGATGAAGACCAACAATGTTAAATCAGCATTTTATTTTGTGCAGCTATGGTTCAGAAGATGTAACTGGGCACTTGGTAGACTAATATAATGAGCACTTTTTAACGGACATACATTGCTTTCTAAGAAGAAAAGGAAGTAATGTGGGAGAAATTTCTTGCATCATTGTACGCAAATGCGTAAGGGATTTTTTATGAAATTCAAAAAAAATTGCCTGATTAAGACAAATGACAGAGTAATAAGTCAAAACACCAAACCCACATATTCAAAAGGGTAGAAATATTTTGTTGGAGAAAAGAGGGAAAAAAGTAACTACCATTTATAAAAACCTCAAAGAGAAAAATACCGTTGAAGATGGTTAACGTTTCCCTACTGTTCTATATATGCATATAATTGAATAAATCTGGTTGAAATTTCATCAAACTGAATTTAATGTATATAAATGTATGCTTGAAGTTTTTAATATCGTGATTCTATTCAACTTATTAGGGAAAATGAATAAGAATGACCTTCTGAACAGAAGAAAAACAAGGAAGAAAGCCTTCCTCTATTACTATAAATTTAGTATGATAAATCAGTGGACTAACAGTGCAGGAAAAAAAAAATATATATATATATAAATACACACACACAAGTATATTTTACAGAGCAGAAGGCCCTGAAATAGACTCTACTGCACAAGAGATTTAATATAGACTACAGGTGAAAATTCTAATAATAGATTAACTTTGAGGGGGAAATAGATCCTTATCTGACACACACATAAATTTCTAAATGGATTTAAAAGTATAATGTTATTAACATTTTTTTAATTACTAGGAGAAAATAGTACATATTTATTGGACCTTATAATGTGGATTCTTTTAAAGCTGAGAACCAATTCAAGATAGCTAAAATATTAGAAGGCTTTACTACATGAAGAGTTTAAATAGCTTTATGTGAAAAAACAAAATAAAAAAACTACCGAGGTAAAATATTAGCAATGAAAATGACAAGCAGAAGTTTATCATACCCTAAAAATATTAAGGGTAGTTATAAAGAAAGAAATCTGAGTTTGTTTTTAGAAGGATGAAATTAAGCAGAAAATTCAGTGGAAAGAGAATAAATTAAAAGATCAAGTGTATAATCTCAATAGAAATAACATAAATTTTAAAAATAATAATTATGATTACTTATTATATAGGCAAAATGATCAAAATGATAGACCAAACTATTATCAGTATTTATCTTTTTATAGTAGCATTTCAAAATGTAAAACCATTTTTCACTTGTATATTTTTCCGAAGTATTTTATAACAAGCATATAATTAGATTTTTATAATCACAAAATTAGTGAAAGTTACTTTTTAAGTCATGGTATATTTTTAAGGCATATACTCTGGTAGAATAGTAATATAACGTTTTTGAGTGCTACTTACTACATGAGGGAATTCCCACAGTATAACAATGAATGCATGAAACAAAATCTTGATTCTTAAAATATTCATTTGCTTAAGTGCATTTAAAAATAGATTTGGGTGAGATTGTGGGTGGTTTTTATTATGTTTACTTTTTTCTGAACTTTCTGAATTTCATGCACGGACCATTCTACTTTTATAGTTAGAAAATACGTATTTAAATAAATGTGCTTTTTTTCATTGCTATCATAAACTTATTGGAGAGTGTGTAGCCAAGAAAACATAGAATGGAATATGGTATGAAATGTGGTATTCAGTATTCCTGTCTCTCCCTCACAATAATTCACATTTATTTTTGTATGCTGATACTAGTTTTCCTGTTTTTTTTTTTTTTTTTAAGAACCAAACCACGTAGTCTTAACAGAGAGTCAAATTTCATTACTGATTTGCTGATATTTAACAAATGTTAAATAATGTGTGTACTGTGCATTAAGGGAACACTGAGAGAGACAATTGAAAAGTTTGTGGCTTTATGAAGATAGAAAAGATGATACATCTTTCTCTCATTGAGAGAAACATTCATGTCATTCATGTCATCTGATTTTTATGTTTCTTGGCAGATTGGCAGATCTGAAGGAAAGTTTCAAGAACAAAGACGAGGTGAATTAAATGGGACCCAAACATAAATGCAAAACAGAAATCCACACTCCAATTGTTGAATAACCAGGACCCCCCATACTGCCCTTTGCAGAACTGTAAGAAATTCTACATAGGTTATACATGTCTCTTACACGGGCCTAGTAATTTTCAGAAATGGTCTCAGGTATATCGCTTTTTAAAAACACTAACATCAGTAGGTACCTGTAGTAGATTTTATTTTATTTCATTTTTGTTTGTTTGAGCTTCCCAAGTGATTGTGGGAACAAAAGTGGTTTGAAAAGTTAATCTGTAACTAAGCATCAAAAGGAAATAATATCTTTTAACAAAGCTTATTCATATCAATTCATTGGAACAAAAAACTATACCTGTGGCTACATAATTACCTTCTAAAATAAATTTCACTCAACACACCCAATTGATGGAAAGAAATAATATCACAGTCTGTCTAGAAATATGAGAAGTGATATCTCAAATTAAGGAACAACTCAATGCATGAATATTCACAAAAACATGCAAACTACTACATACCAAGGCACCATATCTAAACGTCGCCACTGGGCTTAGACTAGTAGCTATAACAGGTGGGCCACCACTATATTTAGAACATGAAGACGAGAAGAAATTTGCCCCCAAACACCAGTTTTCTACTGCATCATCCAGCAGACACTGTCATGTTGCAATAATGTTGCACACTCGTTCCATTTATGATGAAACATATGGAACCTTAATTCTCTGAGAAAGTGAACAATAAGCCCTGGGAATATCACTCAGATTCAACAGATTGAAATGGTTTGATCACCTCCTGCCACTCCCTGCCTTTTTCTGTGCTCAGATGCCTCTTAGGATCTCAGCATGCGATTCTCATTAATGGCAGCAGAGGGGGGTGCTGGAGCTCTAGGTGACCATGCTTCTGCATTAAACCAGACCTTTGCAAACCACCAGGCTCTCAGGCTAAGGGGGGAAAAAGTGGGAATTTCCCAGCCCCCGTAATGCTTTCTGACATATAAAAAGGGAAAATAGTTACACCTTTCACTGCATCACTGTGGGAAACTAATTTGTTTTGACATACCGGGAAGTAATCTGATGTTCGTATTTATTCTGAAAAAAGCTGTATTAGCTAAAAACAAATTTCATGAATAAAACCAGGGGTACGTAATCAGACATGTCTACTGAGTACAGCTGATAGAGAGGGAATTAACCATTGCTCGGAAACTTCTCTTTAAAGGAATCTAATTTCTATCGCTTTGAAATCTTTCCCAATTCCTCTCTCTAGCACTGTTAGGACCCAGGACACAGCTGTCTCCGCCAACACATGGAAACATTATACCCAGAACACTAGTGGGCATTGATCCGACCCGCTTGTCTCATGCTTCTCCTTCCAAAAGGCCTTATAAATGATCTTGATTGAAGAGCTATTTCAATACTATTCTTGGCACAATGACAGTCACTGAAAACCTTTCTGGGCCGCAGCCTGTTTCACACAAGCTGACACACCACCTTATTTATCTTCAGTTTATGAAAAGCTAATAGCTAAAATTCTGTTTGAACTGACGAATCACCAAAAACTCCCTTCTCCAAACTCTTCTGGTTAGGAAAGCCATATAGAAAGATATTGGGCCTTAAAGATAACAGAAAGAAGCGGTGTGGGGTGGGGGAGGGGAGGGGCGGAGGGGACTCCAATGAAACCACAGTGAGTGATAAGGGACTCAGAGTTACAAGTATTAAAAGAGATGAATTGCATTAACCCCTGCCCTTCCCCATTATATGCACTGCCCACTGGAAACAACAACAGAATTACTAAAATCCCACACTCTCTAATGGGATGGTAATAGGATTCAGAGGCCATTAGGGTAAAGGCAATCCATATTTTACACAGTAATAAGCTCAGACTGAAGATGCTACACCCCTCCTCAGAGATCAACAATTACCAATTTAACATTAACAAATCCACAAGCACGTACAAAATTGCAAAATAAACCCAAGTTAAAAGTCAAAGGTCTATTTTTTATAATCGCATGCATTTTTGTGAAGTAAAATCATCTAACTAAATTGAAATATATATATTTTTTACTCCAATATTGATTATTATTTCTCATCCTAGAACGCTTTGGAAATGAGGGATACTGTGCTTGGTTTGAGGTGGTTCTAATTCTTTACAAATGGAATATATTTGCTCATGGAAAGTACATTCCCCTCTACAAAGAATTACTGTTTTTCTAAAAACTTTCTTTTTTGGGCTTCCCTGGTGGCGCAGTGGTTGAGAGTCCACCTGCCGATGCAGGGGACGTGGGTTCGTGGCCCGGTCCGGGAAGATCCCACATGTCGCGGAGCGGCTGGGCCCGTGAGCCATGGCTGCTGGGCCTGCGCGTCCGGAGCCTGTGCTCCGCAACGGGAAAAAACTTTCTTTTTTTATTCCAGACAAAAAATAAACTATTTTTGGTATTAAGAGTGTCTACAAAAGATATCTGAGTGAATTTAATAGGACACGCTGGAGAAGAAACAGGAGAGTGAGGCATAAATTGACATGCCAGCATAATCCTCACGGAAGCAAAAATTGGGGTAAGAAGGTATAGGTAAAAAATTAAAAGAGAAGTTACAGTAGTGAGCTCAAATCATTTAATAGGCATGTTGCCAGGGGGACAGTAAACTGACCAACCTTTTAACGTTTATTAGTATAAATTAGAATAATTATTTTATTGGTTGTTGAACATTTGTATTAAATTGTTATCTAAAAAAAAAATTGTTATCTAAAGAACTTCTAGGATGGCTGTAAGGTTGTTTATGCTTTTGTGTCATACAGAAAGATAATGAATTTTTAGGAAAATATTTTGATGGATGAGTTCTTAAACTTTTACCAGAGATGAAGAAAAGGATTTAGGATTAATCTCCACCTGTCCCTCTTTTTAACTCTCCTGACACAATACTAAAAAAGAGAATCCCTGAAAATAGATAGCAAATATTACCAAAGTGTAGAATAATAGCGAGCTCCCCCATCAGCTTCCATGCTGTATCACGTGTGCTTTAGTTCTTCCTAAAACTTTCTCATTATTCTTTCTGAATGATAATATAGTTCCAAAGCTGTCTTAATCATATAAATATATGGAGAAAATCTCATTTTATACTGTTTATAAAATATATACTACCTCCTTTGGACAACAATAAAGATAAATGACAGTGAGCAAAGGACTAGATGATAAAGGCAGAAGGTAATTTCAAATAATAATAATAATGAGAAGATACCATATCTGAATGCTCTTTCTACCACATTCCTCATATGTCTCGCCAAACTCATCACACATTTGCAAATTAAAATAATACCTGGAATGTAGCTGAGTTAAAATCATGAAAGGTTAAAGTTGTCCACTCTTTAATTCCAAATCCATTCTTAACCATTTTTCAGGGTACTATGAGAATAATTTTCTACTTTGAGGGTATGGCTTAACTAACATAACCAACTAAAAACCAAATAGAAGTGAATTGGGTGCTCTGACACTAAAAACTACCCAGTCACTTAAATGTGTCCCTCTGTAGAGAATGATAGCGTGGGAATCTGTTTGGGATGCAAACATAAGTCTCTGGGTGTTAAAAGGAAGACTGGCACCTATTAGGGACTTTCATGCGCAAGTAAAGAGAGATAGCTCCATCTTATCAAATCAGAGAACTCAAAGACCTCATTGAAACATTTAAGGAGAAGAGTGGGGAAGGATGATTTGGAGGAAGAAGATCTTCACATAAAGTGAGGTCCCTAGACCCAACTAAAAACAAGTCAATATTTACTTATTCTGCATCATCTTTTTCAGTAGTTCTGATAGCCAAGGCTCCATATCTTAAACCAATCACTAGAGTGGAGAGAGGGAGTCACTGCTTTTAGGGTTTCACCAGGACAAGTCTACTGTCTCTGATAAGTAATCTGATCAGAGACTAGCACGAAAACCACAGCTTTAAAGTGTACACCCCCCTTCAGCTAAGAGGATGGTTCTATTCTGGTACTTCGGGACCTTGATTATTTCAAGGCAGATAAGGAGAGGCAGAAGAAAGGTAACACTTGGGACCACTTTGAACCTGTCCTTGAATAAGACTTGAGTCCAAACAAGGCTGTCAATCCTTCCCAGTTTCTTGAAGATGTGATAACTTCTTTTTAATTTATCAATGCACTGTGATCATTTATGTATTTAAACATTTATTCAAGAGTTACTGGTTAAATAAACTTCATGCTGCCAGATATTTTCCTAGGCTTCACCATATACCATGAACAAGCCTGATCACATGGTTCATGCCTTCACTGAGCCTAATAGATTATGCAGATATGTACAGTTAGACTGGTAGTTCTATAAATGGTAAACAGTGTTACAATAAGGTAAGTACATTGTTATAGAGTTACAGAGTGGGAGCTCAGAGTTTAGGCTTAGGGAGGGATAGTCCAGGAAACTTCTGGGAGGAATCAACATTTAACCTGAGACCTAAAAGATGAATAGGAATCAGCCAGGGGCAAGCTGGCTTGTTAGCAGAAGACTAGAAGGATGAGCATTTGCAAAGACACAATTATGAAAGCTGCAAGGACTGAAAGGAATTCTGTGGAGATGGAATAGAGAATGCAAAAGCTTGAGAGAGCAGACATGGGTCACAGAGGCAAGGGAGGGGATGCCCTGGAGGCATCCAACTACCCTGCAAACTCCTTGAGGATAGGAAATATATTGTCTCTTCCTCATTTAATAATTTGGCAGCAAAGTAAGGACTAGATTACCTATTGGAAGTAATCTATCAATATTTATCAAATACCTATTGGGGATCTCTTGGTGATGACTGAAGCCCCTCTAAGCCTAAATTTCTATTAAGTACTTCACGTGATCACTCTTTAAAAATGCTTATAGGTGTCTGTTTGGTTTCATTTAGCATAGGCTTGGTGTGAAGGTGTGTGTTTAAATTTGGAATGGCTCTTTACCATCCCCCATCACCTCCCATTGTCTTATTTCTGAATATTCCCCTCTAGGCATTTGTGTTTGCAACCCCTGGATTAGGGTTTATCAGGGAGGAAACTGAGCTAGGAATGCAATCTGCTATGGTGTAAATGAACACATATGGGAATAGGCTATCGATAGCTTAGTTCCAAGTGTGAGTGATCTTCATTCACACGTGCAAGACATATTAAATTCTAAGCCATGGCAGGCAACTTCAGCTCAGGTGATAATCATTCCTTCTCAAATCCAGATGAAACCGGAAGCTCTGCCACACTATTTTCTCTGGCATGGGATGGAGTGTAAGAGGCGCCAGCAACTTCACCGTCAAGTAGTTCATAGCTACCTGCCATCATTTTCTACACTTTCTTGTGCATGACATTTCTAGAGAAAAATCTGATCAATGTGCTCAACTGTGCGGTAATTTGCTGAACTGTCAACAACTTTAGCTTTATATATAAAATAGATCACAAATTTCTAAGATATTTCCCAACATCAGGGACATTTAGTTCATAAAAACAATTAGAATTGCAACATATAAATCATCAAATCATTCATTTCTAAGAGTGGAGGAGACTGAATTGGCAGCTAAAATAGAAGTAGTATTTTGAATGTAATAGTCAAGTGTTTAAAGACAATTTAGTATTTTGTTCTGTTAACGTTAAAAATATCTTCAAAAAGTATTCTAGAGAATCACGGTCTTATAATAAACCATCATAAAGTAATTACAGCTTGGGTTTCTATCAAGGTTCTTGCCATGTAAATGTTCATCTATATGAAATTTGCTTAAAATAAATAGAATAGATTCATTTCAGGAACAAGAATGACATGATTTTTTTGTTAACACTGATTAATGATTTTAGTTCCTAATGTCATTTGTCGACTATCATCATTTTATCATTTGAAAAATGGCCTTCAGAATCTCTAGGTCTCATCTAGATGTGAATGTTTGCCCATTTCTTATATTCTACTGACCTCTAGAGACTATATGTGTGTGTATATAAATTACATATTATATGTGGTTATAAACACATGAAACATACATCATAAATGCCACAGATTGAGAAAAAGGCGTCGTCACTGCAGAAGCCCATTTCATTTTAGAAAAATATGCACACATTGTTTGCATATGTTTTCAAACAAGACCTTATGTGTACACATTTAATACTAAGCATGTTGATGGCACTCTCCCTGTGTTCTCGCTTATACAGAACTCATAGAAAAGTGAATACCAGACAAATGGATCCTATGTTTCGTTCGTGACTTGCCAGCAGTAAGGGGTAACAGAGAATTCAGTCTCGTTGGCCTGGCTTTTCCATAAAGCCAGATTTATTTTTAGTTGAGACCAGATCACTTTATGTGAGGCTCTTCTTCCCCAGAATCACGCTTGCCGTGTTTCTTTTCCAATCCTCCTCCTGACCAGGCAAAGCATATTAAATTTAGAACTACCTACTGAGGGCTCTGATGGCTCTGTAATCCTTGAATTCTTTCTCACAATGTTTCCAACTATTAAATATATCCATGAGTGAAACATTCAACATTAAAATAATTTCTAATTCAGGATTAGACCATGAACTCCTTAAGAGTTATGTCTGGTTCATCTGGTACCTAGCACACTGCATGTCAGATTGTGGGAAATTAATCATGTCAGCTGGAAAGAAACATGATATCTTACCAGGAATACAACCACATTTTATCTTACTAGGAATATGCCCATTCACTCTCTAACTCTGACTATAGATACAGGTACAAATATCAATATAGATACAGATACAGAGAGGGAGATATAGATAAAAATATGCACATACATAGAGTAACCATGTACGTATGTATGTATATATATATATGTGTATATACATGTGTATAAATGTGCACACACATATAAACGACAAGAGGCATCTCCTACATACATATAATTCATGATCAAGGTTCTCCATTTTCAGTTTTGTCTGCTATAGTACTGTTTAAATTTTCATTTACACTATGGATTGAAAACTATTGGTTACTATACTACATCATCAGCTACACCTCAACATTTAAAAACTTCAAGTACATTTCTTTCTAATAACCTCAATTCTAATGATAAAAAAACTATTTTTAGTGTCAAGAGTAATAACATTTTTTGCCCTTTAGTATACCTGTGTTTATATTACATATTATATATTTTGTTAGTTACATTATATTACACAATATGTTTAGAAATAGAAACACCTCCTGAAGTTTGATTATGCACCTCAAAAGTGCAACCAATTATAGACATGTCTGTCCAATAAGGGTAGTAAGAGAGAAGAGTGCATTATTTGACAAGACATTGTTACAACGTGGCAGGTATGACCACAAGATTTTGAGAATGTCAAAGCCACAACTAATGTATAAGAAAAGGAGGGAGATCAAATTCTGATTCTGTAGCAATATCCTCTAGATGGAATCCTTCACCCTGTTCTGCAAACTTGGAAGGTGGCTGGTAACGTTCATGCCTATTCTGTGATTACAACCTCTCTGGAAAAGCCAGCTACCCTTCCAGTCCTTTCACCATTTCAATGTAATTCTGGGATCTAAGAGATTTCCAAGTCTTTAAAGTCAATTGGGACTTTGACGACCTCCAGGGGTCAAATTCTACATGTAAATAATTTATCAAGGATTGACTGGTAGTCAGTGATAATGGAAATGAGACAGGACCGGTACTGGAGATTAACTAAGTGGGGTTTGGGTACCAGTAATCCACTTTTGTACTTAACACTAAAGAAATATGCTCAGTAGAACCCTGATAACCTGCACAAGGACAAGGTATACTTGCTTGATCTCAATGGTCTTAAAAAATGCCAGCTAGGCACGCTACCCAGCCAGTTAATTCAACACTGTAGTTGGTTGGGTGGTAGGGCAGGGACATGATATAAGCCAGAGCAGTGAAACCAGTTTCTTGGCATGGTTCAGACTAGTGGATTTACTTTTTGCCTCTTAAATGTGTGGCTAAAATATTGGCATCTTAACAGCTATAGTAAACCACCATTTGTAAATAGAAAGAGGGGTTCCCCCAAATGGAAATTTAGTCAGTCAATTTTAGTTTCAAAAAGCTACCTCTTAGACTTTTTACATAATTAGCTCTTCCTGAAGGAAAATTCACAGGTTTGGATCTTGCTGTTCAAATATGCCTTTCCATACCCTTAGCAGAGGTGCCAGTGATTAGAGAAACGATACATGTCAGGTAGTCAGAGAGAAGACAGGGAAGTCAGAGAAGAAATCTGAATGATCTCTACGCTGGAAATTCAAACCTGGATAATCAAGACTGTACTATATGCACAATAATGATTCTGTCCAGTTAAGAGAAATTTGTAATCCACTCTGTTTCAAGCCTAAAAAGTCACATTTTTCAAAAATCTGTATTTTGGCCTCCAATGGCTTAAAAAGTTCTCCTAGCTAGATTGTCTCCAATTACAGAAATCCTTCCCAAGTACAAGGCTACAGAAGTATATTAAACCTGTAGGATACCACGTAGCTTGAGTGTTTTACGGAGCTCTACAGCACACCCGATCTCTATGCATGAGGTAATACCACCGAAGCAATTCACCACAATCTGATAATACTATCTGTTCAGCTCACAAATGTTGTCTTACATATGGGGGTAAATTGTCTTTGAATAGAAGGTTCATGATAGCAAGCAAAGGGAGGTACAAATAAATTTATATTAACTTTAAGAATCCCTCCCACCATCCCAACACACACACACACACACACAGATTCCATGGGTAAACAAACACAGGACTGCTGTGGATTCAATAGATTTCTGGTCTACCCAGCAATGATGGAGTTACTGCAGTGACCACACATGTGTGAGTCAGGAAGAAGGTCTGGCCACAGCTAACTGACTGTCAGAAGAACTGATGGCAACAGTGAAAAGACAGCTCCAGTGCAGGGCTCGACTTTGGTCCTGTATCAAGTAGCGGTCGGTGACTAGCAAATAACAGATAATAACAGAGTTGTAAATTTCCATTGTATTAATACACATCCCTCCAGTGAACATAGGGATGTGCACGTTACAGATTGGTGAGTGCTAGTTTTTCCAGGTTTTCAGTACTCTGCAAACACACGGAAGCAAAACAGTCAAATGAGGCAGACTGAAGGAAACAGAAAAAAAAAATATCCACCTACATTCAAGGTATGAAACAATAATTTCTAAGCCTTTGGGAATCTATTTTTTTCCCTTGCATTGTAATGCAGTCAAGTGTCTGAGTGATGCCTTTTGTGTTTGATAATGTCAAGTTTGAATGTCATGGGTAGCCCCCATCTCTGATGGTATTAAAATGGTGGGAAGATGAAAAGCTTGGAAAAGTATATGGAACAAATTAGATTAAAGTAGTTGGAGGACAAGGCAAAGCATTCATCTACAGCTTGGTTCTGAGGTGACGTTGGTCACCCTGTCTACGGGAACAGGCTGGTTAAATCAGTTTCTGAGGAAAAGGGTGGCATTCCACTTAATTATGCGAATAATTATTTTTGCTCTTTCTCATTATGAAGTCTATCAGATGAAAGAAAACATCTTATATGTTAATATATAAACTTCCATTAAATGATCAGAGGAGTCTCCACAACTGAGCTTCGGTCAAACATTCTAGGCCTCTCCCAGGTCAAGTTAAGTTAGTCAAGGTTTATAGAAAATAACTGACACACAGACAATTCAGGGAGGCAATTAATTCCCAAAAAGGAAGTATATACCTTTTCAGAGAGATTAAACCTTAAAGATCATAAAAACCCATTCTAATCGATGTCGGGAAACCAGAGATGAACCTAACACTAATTGATTATATCCTAATAGTATAGAGAGAATACCACACCTGCTAAATTACAGGTCTCATCTCCGACAAATGGTGAAGGTTTTTCTTATGAAAACAAAAGCATATACACAAAACCCCTGTCTAATGAGGCCGTGACATCTACAGTACATACAAGAGATTGCAATAATTACAATAGGAAGGTGTTTCTCCGAGTCATTCGCCCTCCCCTCAGCAGTGTTTCTCAACCTTACCACTTATATCTAGGCTAATGCAGTAGATTATTCAAGGCTTCAAGCCTCAAGACTAGGGGTTCTCGCTGTTTTTTTCAACAATAACCCTAGAAGATAAAGCAATATTCCACGGGTAACGATAGCTCCTCAGGGCCACAATTTAATGAGAGGGCAGATGGACCCTAAATAGGCATTTTAGCATCACTATCTATGGGCAAGTGGCATGGTATGGACCCATTATTCCACTCCTCCCTGACTCCCACACAAAGAACACTCCTTTAGAAGCTGCCAGATCACATCTTTCCAGTGGCTATTGAATACCTGCCATTCAAGGTTCTCAATCGTACTGGCATTGGTCATTCATTTCGGTGTTACTGCCCACAGGACCCCTCTGACTTGGCTCGTCCGGATTATTTTGTGTTTTCGCCTTTTACTCCTGATTCAAAGGCGACCATCCTCAGGATCCCCTCAACCTGCAGTGACCTTTCCTTCTTTGCTCTCCTAGGGAAAGAGTCAGGATTAACCAGCACATTTTAACCCACTAGGTAATTCTTCAGGTCTGGTCGACATTTTCTGTTTTCCGAAGGTTCTCACTGAGAGGACAGGCACTTTTTGCTATTAGGACAGACATTTTCTGGCACATTTAACTCACGGTGCTTTGAGTATAGTCAGTGCTTGATAGCTAAAATGAAAAACAGAGGACACCTAAAGCGAAGCGCAAATCAACCAGAGAAAGAAACCAAATTCTCCCACCAAACTGTAAAGCTTTTCTTATTTAAAGACAGAGAGAAAAAAATAATCACTATGGGTCAAACACAAAACATGTATATGAATCAAAGCAAAAAAAAAAAAAAAAAAAAATTGAAACAACCTTACCCCAGTGGACTTCTAGTGCTAATTACAAAATACGAGTAGATGATACTCATGCCTTCTAAATGTAAGCTTTTCCCTCCCAGAAAAGAGAAATGAATGGGTGTTAAATCAAAAGCAACCTATGGAGCATTTCACACCTCAGGAATGAAAACTGATAAAGAAAGGCTTCAATGCAAAAGAAAAATGCACCAGAAGACAGCATGGACTGTTTAAGGTAAGAAAAACTGAAAGCTCTACCACATAGGCTATCTTGTCTCAATGTGCTTTTGTAATATCTAAGGCCCCCTTTGCATTGGAAAAATTGTACACACTTCTCTTTCACAATTGAAATTGGTTAATTGATCATTTCCAAAAATAAATACTCTCATAGATAGAGGTCACTGGTTTTCTGAAATTGCATCAGTTTGTGTCTGGGTACTAGAATCCCGGGCTCCTCTGGGTTGTCTTTGTCATTTTATCAGAGTGATTACCAGCAGAGTAGCTCCAGCGTGGGTGCCCTCCGCTTCTAGCGCTGATGCTTGCTCTCTGCAGTCCCAGTTTCTCCATCAAGCCTTGTGGCTCTTGCTTTGGAAATCTGGCACTTAACAGCCAATGTTAATTATATTTTCTAGTCAGGGGAAAATCCTATTGGACTAATTTTTCAAAATCACGTAATAAAATAACTTCAGTGACAAACCATGTAGGTTTTCAATTGTTTTTTAACAGAGAGATCTATTAAGCACTTAATATTCGGTGGGAAAACAGTCTCAGAGCAATGAAATTCTATTACTGTAGAGGTTGCATGCTTTTAATTTCTTAATATTTTATTACATGCTGGCAACTGGTGCATATTTTTATAACGCGTTTGATCATTACTCTTCTCGGGGTATTCTATTTCAGTTCTTCCTCTGACATCATATTTGCATGTTAAAGGGTTTTAGCATTCAGGGATGAAATGTTCTGAATAGTAATGCGCAGTTAACTTGATGTTTTAAAAACGGAAAACAGCAAACAGGCATTATATATAGGGTCTAAAGAGAACAATCTCATAATTTAAAAATCTAGCTCAAGTTTTAATCACTTTCTATAGAACATCATAAAAGGTAATGATTCAATATAACTCATTAATTAGCAAATTATGCAAAATGCTACCAGCGGAGTTTGGGGAGAAGGATCTTGTTCGTTGGCTTTTCTAAGTCTATCACATTTCTTTTTTTGCCTGTAAAAAAAAAAATGATCTTTTCTTTGCTCTCCAGCAACATCTACTGGAAAAGTCAGAAAAATGCTATTTATATTAATCAGATAGTTTGAGTAAAAGGATAGCTGTGGTTACCATCTGCTTAAAAAGTGCACGCTGAACTACCAACCAGTTTACAACTGATTTATTTCTGCCTGCTTTAGTTCCATTTAGTTCTCCAGGAGAAGGATAGTGGTTCAGTGATAACAAACGGCCAAGCCACAACTTCAAATTTATCATCTCCTCACCACGAAGTAGTCATTTTCATAAATAAAATTAAAACGCATATAGGATGCAGACAACATATTTCCCCCAGTCCGTCTTCTCAACACTTGTCACTTATTTAAGATGTAATCATTATTATCAGCAGTGGCATTGAAACACTCAATGGTTAGCTAAAGCTAGAGTCAAAGAAAAGGTTTTATCAGAGAAAGCTATGTAGAAACAGGGACTGAATTTGAGAAGAGCCGCTTCAAGATTCTGCAAAGTTTCCTAAGTTGAAAAAAAAGAAAGCGACATGTGATATGATTTTAAAAACTCACTATGCTACCGCCAGCATGATTACATCAAACATCCTAGCAGTTTCTTTTTCCCCTTATCCACATCTTTCCCCATTCTTTTAACCATGATGGAAAAATTAAGTTTCCCCACACCTGTATGAGGGGCTTTCCAGAGAACTTCTGTTGGAGATTATCTCTAGATGATGAAGTGTGATGAGACCTATAGTCGGTTTGGTCTCCACTCCCTAACATTCAGCAGCTCCTGATGTCCCCATAAAATTGGATTCACAGGTTGCGACCACAAGATGCCATTAGATGGTCTGGCAAACACGAGACACGTCAGGGTAAGGAACTGAAGGGCAAGTTGCTTGGAAACTTGGTAAGAAAATAATCTTATCACCAAATAAATATATAAAATATCTTCTCATGCACAGTGCTGAACTCAACCATGTCACAGTCTAGCAATTCTTTCTAGGACCAAACCCTGTGGAGGCATTAAAGTCACCTTTCTATATCTCATTCTGGAGAAGCATTTTTTAACAGAATTTTATACTTTTAATATTCTGATTTTCCCAACCTTCCAAAAAATCATCTAAATATTAATTCAGACATTTTAGGTAACATCCTAGGTAAAAATCTGGATATCATTTGGATGTCATTATCCTTAAATCAAAACTCTGGCTAATTAAAATTTTTTCTTTTTGCATTCTCAAATCTCAGTTCATTCACGCCAGCAATAAATTTCAGCAGCAGAGGCGAGGAACATAAAATCAATGAAGACTGAGGTTCAAAACAAATGATCACAACTTTAAAACAACAGCAGCAGCAACAAAAATCAGGCGCCGGGAGACTACAGTGTATTGCATTTGGTGTTTGTTCAACGTTAAAATAGATGTGAGCCTTTTAAGCTTCATCCCAAAGCTCTTTAAAGGAGAAATGCCATCAAATATAATCCACAACTCTCATTCATAGCGCACAAAAGGGACAGATTCCCGAAAGCCACCTACAGTAGAAGTCCGCATGTATTCTATATTTAGGGTCCTAATGCAAAGTTCCGACTTGAGGCTGATAATTAGTCCCCTTTATTGTTGAGCCGCTTAAAATCCAGGACGGCTGATCAAACAGCACCTCCAGAGTTAACTCCCATTTCAAACTGTCATAATTCAGTTATCCTAATTATTTACTGGATCCTTTTCTAACACATGCCCTAAACTGATGTTTCAACTTCATATTTCATTTGGGGCAACACAATCTCCATTTATGAAGCATCAACCTGACACAGGTTAGGGAGATAGAAGCAGCGCTTCACCCACAAGATCCAAGCCAAACACAGCCCAGCAGCTCGACTTCAACTCTACCCTTGCCTAAACCTCCGGTGAAAAATTATTATAACGCAGCAGAAGTTCAGTTAGAAGAAAAATTTCAAATCCCAGCTGTCTCCCAGGGTTTAAGTCCCGGAGTTCAAAAACAAGATCAATTGAATTTT
This sequence comes from Phocoena sinus, assembly GCF_008692025.1. Classification (NCBI taxonomy): domain Eukaryota; kingdom Metazoa; phylum Chordata; class Mammalia; order Artiodactyla; family Phocoenidae; genus Phocoena; species Phocoena sinus. The sequence goes on from NC_045765.1 coordinate 29,072,504, forward strand.
TATTATTATTTTTCCCCGTTAGCTATTTAGAATTTCACATAATGCAAAGTGCTATTCTGATCAAAATCATCTTTCTCATCTCTCCCCTGAAATAAAACGGAGGAGAAATCATTCAGTTTAAATGCATTTGCTATACAAATCTATTTTCAATTGAATTTGCTGCATGCTCTAATTCATCAAAATTAATACAGGTACTTTCTATGTTAAACAAAAGGAAGTCGACTGAAAAATCGGCTTCTGCTGTGGATGCCTTTCTCAATTACAAAACGGTGAGAACAGAGATTTAACTAAGCCACTCGGTCAAACCCTCCGATGGGCGCTCTTACCTGTCTCCGCTGAAGGCTTCCTTCCCTTGTTAGCGGCGTGCAGCATCTCCACTAGCTCGCCCCAGTCCTCGCCACCGGTCTCAAATTACACCGCTAAATCCACCCCCTGCCTTTTTTTCCCCCTTTCTTTCTTACCCTTTTTTTTTTTTTTCTTTTCTTTTCTTTTCCCCAGCAAGAAAATGCTTACTGAAAGTGATTAGTTTTTGTTGTCCCTTTTAAGTCCCTCCTGCGGGAAGGAACAGGGGAGCAATGTGACGCCACCTTTTAATCTTTTGTAAGAGTGCAAAGGCAGAAAAGGAACGCTCGATCAAACTGAGCTGCACACATGACTAAAACTCGCAGGAGAGGCTGCCGCTGCCTGGCGAAAGCATCGCTAGGCTTGAGTGTAAGAACAGAGAAGAGGGAAGAGTCAATGGAATGTGACAACGTATGTGCATCAAAGGCAGGAGGAGAGAGAGAACAATGAGCGAGGGAAGGACAGCGGGGAGAGAGGGAGAGGGAGATGGAGAGAGAGATGGAGAGAGAGAGGGAAGAGAGAACATGGGGAAAAGATAGAGCGGGTTTCAGGCAAAGGATTCTGAGAATAAAGCCACAGTGCAGTGTCTGGCAGCTTCTGTTTTTATCTCAGCAAGCATGATACACTGCCTCTCTCATTTAGAAACACATTCGTGTATCTTCCAGGTTTGAAAACTGAGATAATCGCCATGTGTCTCTGGTTTTTTCTGACTGGCATTTAGGAACTGTGCGGTGTACCTGTGATTTTTTAGGATGCGTTTACGTGCAATGTATTTCGCATGTTTATTTATGTAGGCAAAAATGAAAGCTGCTAATTTCTACGGCAATTTGCAACGTAGTTTTACTGACAGATGGAATTCTACTTATCATAACTGCTGACAAACTGCCACGGGTAAACAAAAGAAGAAACAAATGCTTCGTCTTGATAATTGTCTTTAAAAGGAAGAGCCCACACCAAAATATTAGCAGTTGCAAAAACCTATGTTTCCTGGTTAAAGTTGGAAAGGTGGTTTCTTTCCAGTCATTTTGTTAAGAAAGGCAAAATAAAAGGCAGGGCAAGATGTTTGAAGGAAAGGTGTTGGAAAAGAGCTATTAGGAAAGTGAAAACCTCAATTCTTTCTGGTTTCCCTCCAAATGTGACAACAGGCTTGCTTTCTTGAGTCCTGGAACAGAGTTTTTGAGTCACTATTTCTATAGACTTTTACTGCATCATTCTGCCTTCCTGTACCATTTTAAAGTAGGCTCCATTTTTAAAAGAGTCAAAAAGAAATGATTTCCTAATTCAAATGGTTTCGAATGCTGTTTCACCAGCTTTGCTCCATGTCTACCCCGTTCCTGCCACATGGGGGCTAGGATTAATTCCCTAAGTGACCTCTTTTATAAGGATGTAAATTGCTTATTCCAAGGTCAAGTATTTGGTATAAGTTAAGTTATTGGTGAAAATAACTGCTTGCTTCCCATGGTAACCTGAGCTAATGCAGTAGTAAGCCAGCAGGAAGAGGTTACATTCAAGCTTTTAACTGACCATCTTTTTGAAATGAAGCAGTTCTAATACGGAAAATAAATCCCATGTCTCCTACTCATAAGAGTTATTATTTGGGAAAAACTAAAAGCAAAACAAAACATTCAATCATTTCACTTTAACTATGGTGTATCCCAATAATATATCCCTGGACCCTAAGCATCTGGTATTTTGGAGTTCTTGTGTAAACCACCAGATATAGACTGAGAACTGGTCCAGGAATGAGACCGTCTATCTCCACCCTGGCCACATTGCTGTATCCAAAGAGGGATTGCTTGATCTTGTTAAACTCGGGAGTGTCATCATTTTCATGGTTTGCCAATAGGAGGATATGTCTATAGTTTGGACCCAAAGAAAGAAGTAACAATCTCCCTCCATCCCTCCAATGTGATCAAGATGAAGCCCTACTGATCATTAAGGCAGAGCCGAGAATGGGGAACACACAGAGGCTGAACAGAAGGCAGCTGGCCAGAGAACAGAGCGTGCTCAGATGTAGAAGGAAAGGAGGCTGCAGGGCCGGTGAGTAGCTAAGGAAGTGGTGCCCTGGTAAATCCAGAATTCTCTGCAAACATTTCGAAGAGTGTATTGGAAGCAGCATCCTTTAAATGGCATTATATAGTGAAAATTAACTTGATACAAGGGAGTAAGTAGACTGAGAATTTTCTGCCAATAAAAATAAAAATAAAGACCCTGTTACAAGAATATAACCATTTCAGTGAAAGAAAAGCCGGAGAGGGGCCTGGGTCGCATTCAACAGGATCGGCAAAATACAGTCAAAGAAAAATAAAGAGAAATCAAGGCGACGAAAAGATGTTTTTAAAAGCTATAAATGGCTATCGGTGTTGTTGCTTATTTTCACCACTTCCTTAGTGAGGAGGTGGGGGCCCCGAGAGGGCAACGTTTGCAGTTTGATATACATGACTTAAGATACCTTGACTGAGGGGGGACCACCTGACTCTACGAGGGTGCCCAAGGTGGCCCAAATCACGTTAATGTTTCTTGCTGGAATATGACTTTCACAGGTCTTGTTTCTCTGCAGGAGAGCTTTCTGCCCACGTGCTTATACTGTGGAGTAGATGGTGGTTAAATGCTCAGTTTTGGGAACCAGGCTTCCTGGGACTGAATCCCAGCCCCATGACCTGCTTGCTGTGTGATCTTGACCAAATTATTTTGCCTCTCTGTGGCTCTTTCCTCATCTCAAAATGGGTATAATAACATTACCTGCCTCACGGGGCTGGCATTTGGAATAAATAATGCATGTGCTGTTATGAGTTCTGTTTCCGACCCATAGCTAGTGCCTCATATGTGTTAACTCCTATTAGGAAATCCACCTGAAAGATTTTTTTTTTAATAGTTAAAATAGACAATATTTTCTCATCTCAGAGTAGACGGCTCACAAAGACTTATTTCCACTCTGCCCTTCCTTGTAAGCTCTAGTTATTCAACCTGCCCTCTGGGTCTTTCCACTTGGATGATATGCTTAAAACTCAAGAATTTCCACAATCAAACTCATGAATCAAAACAAGCTTTTTCTCCCAATTCCCTCACCTGTGTAAAGTGTATAAATCTTGGAGTCATACAGGGTTCTTTTCTTTCCTTTCTCTCAACATTCGACTATCGGTAACTATCAAGTATCACCCCCTCATATCTCTTAAAGTTATTGTTTCATTTCCAGATTTTTAATACCTTCTCCACCTGCGCACTTTTGCCTGGACTATTGCGATAATCTTTTAATGCAGCACTTCGCCGTGGTTTTCTGTCCTGAAACACATGGACGGGGACGAAATGCAGCATTCGCTTCTCTAGGGACAGTCCTAGGGTCCTGCCAAAGACCCAACCAGATCATAACAACACCCCTTTTCCTCCTCTCAAGAAAGCACTCGGAATCTAAGTGAAGTCGAGTGGCATTATTCTAGAAATGACCTTGAATCTGCTCTGATGGATAAAGCAGCTAATCTTCGGCAAACCAATACTTTACTATTAGTGCCTTGTTAGTTGTGACACATCTCCCAACTGTCATGACACAGCTATTGAAAGCAACCATTTTAAGAGGTTTTCTTTTCATCTCCAATTCATCCTTCACAAACCAGAATAACCTTCTTAAAATGCCACTCGGAATGACATCCATCACCAATAGTTATTGATTGGTCGATTGAAAGTCTGTTTTATTTCATTACCTTATGTAGCAGCTTAAAAATCATCAAAGGTTCAAAAAATGATAGTAAAAATCATTATCTGAAGAAACAAAGAGCACACAGAAAAAAAAAAATGTGGGGAAAAGAAAGGTGTGTCAAGCTAATGATAAAAAAAGATCATGTTACTTTCCTGGCAACTGTAATATTTGCAATTATCGTCAGCCTTTTAACATTTGTAATTTGTGATTTCTTTTCTCGTTCCAAATACATATCAGTTTTTATAAGAAATCATCAAAGGTTCACAATTCTTTAGAGAACTAGTAAAAATCACTTTGTTGTACAGATTTTTTTCCCCTCATATTCAATCACCTCTGACACCAACCTATCCCTGTAAACATTCACTCTGTCACCTCCTCACAGGAGCTCCCTCCCCTGTCCCCAGCCTGACCTGGCACATCCTTTTCAGCCTCATTCCTCATTCTCTTTAGAATGTCCTCTTCTCCTTCATCCCGACATACTAAACTCTTAGCTCTTTATCTAACACTGAGACAAGTTACATATTCCCCCAGGAAGACTTTCTTGACCTTCCGAAGTTTACAGTGATGAGATTATTTTAACCACAACAACTACTCAAATGCTCTTCTACAGAAAGTGATTTGTATGATAATAACGAGCTTGGCTTTGGAGTTGCTCCTAGGTCTAAATCCTGACCTGAAATTGCTTCCAAATCGTGGGACCCTGATCAAATCCCTTTTCTCTTTCAACCTCACTGTCTTCACCTGTAAAATTCATTAGGTAATAAGTGTAAAGTAATTAGCACAATAGCTAGTATACAGCTAGCACCTACACAATAAAGAGGAGTTAGTAATCATACAAGTGCTTATTAAATGACAGGGATTTATCGTTGCCTCTAATTTCTAAACCTCAGGACAACCCACCAAATGGCTATCAGAACCTTTTTACAGAAGATGAGACTGAGGTTTATCAAAATTAACTTAGCCAATAGTACACAAAGAACAAATGGCAGAGCCAGAATATAAACCCTTGTCTTCAACCTTCTAGTTATTTTTATCCTTGCCTATCATTGACCACTGAGCCTATACTGTGTATTGCTTTATTATTACTTGGGTTTTCAGGTTTGTGCCCTGTTTTTCTGTATTATAGACTAAATGAGAGCAATATTCACATTTAAACTATCTTTGCATCTTTAGTATCTTTCAGAAATCTTTACACAAAGTAACCTGCCTACTTGATAAATGCTGCCTGCTTGATCATCTGTGCTCATGGGGATTCAAGTTTTTAACCATATCTGAATTCAGTGACACTGGTTTTTGCAGAAATGGCTTCATCATCCTTTCTATGAAAAACATCATAGTTATACAAAATAATATGAAAGAGAAACAGTACATATGAATGAGGCATGGAGATAGAAAAGAATGACAGTCTCTGCAAAAAAGCGGTAGGAAAAGTGATACTCATCGATTTGATTTGCTTCTTCATACTTGGCATTTATATTCTGCTTGAAGATAGGGCCCTCAGGCTACCCATTGCATGCATGGAAAAGTGGAGGTTATTAGCTGAACATCATCCATTTAAGGTTACACAGAAAGTAGAAATATCCACTCAAATACCCACGGCATTCCGTCACCTTTAATTCTTTCTTTTTAAATAAATGCAGTCATTATATTCTCATTTCTTTTCTTTCTGGCTATGAGTCTATACAATACTAAAACAATGTGGAGTAGGATACAATATTCAGTCCACCAGTATCATGTTTTCCAGTGTATGTGGTGATAAACAATGCTACTGAATTTTCAACAAGTTGAATGAATGCTTTTATTTCAAATATGTGTAGACCATGGTCTCTGCCAGTCTGTGCACAAGTGAAAAGCAACAGGACTAAGAAGAGAACTGCCCTGTGCACCCCACATGGGATAATTAATATTACCAAACACTTACTGTCTTGTAACAGTCTTGATATGTGCATAAACTTCATGAAGTCAGGATATACTGTTGTTCACTGCTGTATTCCTGGCACCTAGAGCAGTGCTTAATTTACAGTGGGTGCTCAATACGTATGTGTCTGATAAATGAATGAGTGAATGGGGTCATCCCCCGAGGTTACCTAAACCCGTCAATTTCTAGCGATTTTTTTTGATTTCCACACAACTGGTGTATATATACCCAAATATATTTCATACTCTGCCACCTCCCTGTGTAATTTCCCCTGGAATTTATTTTGTTAAATGTTTGCTACCCTTTGTTCCCCATAACTTGTCCTTCATCCTCAAAAATTCCTTTCTAGATTATATTAGCTCGTGGTAAATGCTCTTTTCTCCAATTTCAAAGTGCCCCTTGCCTGAGACATTTTATTACATATACTTTTCCAAGTTAATCTTGTCCTGGCTTTGGATATCTCAGACTGTTAGTGAATTGTTTGTTATTCTTCTAATATCTCTAGGTTATTCTTAGTTCATCACTTAGATTTTAAATTTTCTGAAGGTTATAGGAACTAAGTGCCTTTATTTTTTAATGTATCATATATATCGCTATTCCTTTCGGTACTATCTTGTACATAGTGAGTGCATGTGTATAATATATATGTGTGTGTGTGTGTGTGTGTATATATATATATATATACACACACACACACACACACATATATATAAAACACGTTGATTTGATGTTTATACTGAAAGTACTCATAGGTATAAAATTCTATCATTCAGAAATTATGTGCAAAAGCATCTAATATAGTCCTTGGCCTTTAGAAAATTGTTGTTAGAATCCTGCTAGAATAGTGGTAAAGTGGAATTTTTTTGTAGCTTCTTCAGCCCTTAGGTGCTATGGAAGGCCATTCCTTTTATTTCCCTCAGTGTATATTTTTTGAGCACATGGTCAGAGTCAACCAGTGTTCCAGCTAGTGTTGAAATTAACTCATTACGACAAATTGAGATTTTTAGGCAGGAAGAATTAGCAACTGTCCTCTGGAAGATTATCATTTTTTTCCCCAATCATTGACACCTTAGTTGGAAATCAGCTTATAAGGACCTGTCAGCAACTAAGCCTTAGAGAAGAGGTTTCTCAGTTCCATAGGGTCTCCCCTATGGGGTCATTTCAGGCCCGATTATCCACTTATTTATTCTGGGAGGTTAGTTTTTCCTTAGGGGGGATATGATGGGAAAGGACATTGTGGAAGGCACCTCACCTTAATAAGCCTCACTCCTTGTACACAAGGAGCTTTCTTAGGGAAGATTTTTCACTCTTGTAGTGGTTCTCTATGGACTCACTAGAGATTCAAGCTGTTGGAATTGTCTATAAAGTACTCGTTTTCAAAAAAAAAGAAAAATTCTCCAAAATTATAAAAAGGATGTAACCTCTGAGGTTTCATAAAAACCCTTAATGTATTCTTCTTACTACTGTAAAGATAAGATAATTCAGGTCCATTTTCGTATCTGTTTCCAAAATTACAATAAGTATATAAGATGATTAAAGGTTGGTGATTTAATTTTCTGAAATTAGTTTATCAAATATTCTAATCATATCAGATCTTATTTAGCCAATTAAAACAAATTATTTTGCTTATAAAATTGCTTACATTAATTAGCGTGTTCAGGCATTTTGGTTTTTGTCTGCTGAAGAGAAGCTAGTTATCTGTTTTCCGTTTCTGTTTTTGCATAGTGATTTGAACACCCCCACCCCCACCCCCACCCCACCCCCGCTTAAGTGAAAACCAAAGTAGCAGCCACCTAACCCTAAAGTATAAATGGAAAACAAATCAAGAGAGAACCTCAATTCTCTGCTTCCCATGGTGGACCGAACAGAGTTGGCCTCAATGAAACTCTAAGACTTTACGTTCCTCTCCACTGAGTTGAATACAGCCTTCGGTGGACTATTTGGTTCTTGTTACTGATGTTTTTCAACACGGAACATTTGAAAGCATCCAACCAGAAGTTGCACAATGATCACAGCCTTGAATGTATTCATCAGAAAAACACATTCACTGCTACAGGTTTTATTTTTACAGTAACCAGTGTACTGCACTGTGTGCCAGTTTCAATACTCTTACCTATGACAATCACAAAAAGCAATTCACAACCTTACTTATCAGATAGTTCTGTTTTACGAGAATCTGGTTGCTATTTGTAAAATCCAGGATAAAACAGTGCAATTTCTGATGCAGAATATCTGAAAAGCTCTGGGAGCTGCTAGGAAGAGATATGCACTAAAATATGTAATGCGATGGAATTACAACAAACAGACTTTCTGGAGGGTACACACTCAAGTGCCTCTCAGACAGAGTATGTGACATTTAAGGGTGCGACTTTCAAGATTTACAAATAATCTCTGCATTTAAACTGCCCCTTTCCACCCACAGTCTTTCTTAGCTCCAAATTTAATTCTCTCATGAAAAAAAGAAAGGTAGACACAGAGAACCATTTGGAAGTGAGGGCTGGCAGCATCTCACCTCCTGCCCACATCTGCAGCTATAGTGTAAGTGTCATGCTCCGGGCATTGCTAGCATTGCTATAGATTAAAGGGGAAAATGCCGGTCAGGGACCAGAGTGAATGCAGGGACCGTTGACAGCCCTTTCCAATCTGGAGAGTGAGGAGTTGGGATCTTGCAGTCACAGTTGAGGGAAGGCAGATCAGGGCTTTGGGGTGCCTCCCATTGCTAGCTTCTAAGGCTCTTCTAAGCTGAGTGTTGGGCAAGTGCAGAACAAGGTAGGGGAGATCCTCCCTTCTTTCAGGTGGCTACCAGAGGAGAAATACAGTTTATCAGGAACTGTCCTTAGGAACCTCCCAGGTTGATGGGCCTTGTCTCTTCTGGCCTCATTTTCTTCATTGTCTTTCAAGTCTTCTACTGAGTGCCGTGAGGATGCTGGGGACCCCAGGCTCCCTGCTTGTCCCTGGCCTGTAGGGGATGCTGTTGGTACATTCCAGATGCCTGATGGTCATTCATCTCCTGCTGTGAGGGGTGGCTGATAACCATGCCCTGCTGTCTCCTTCTCAGCCAGTGGGAGCCTTCTCAAAAGAGGCGGTCCCCCACTGTCCCATCCTCTGCTCCCTTCTTGCCTTAAGGTGGGACCAATCCTAAATTACACTGAAGTTCATCTCCAGCTGAGACCACATCCTTGCTCTTTGTTTCCCTGTCCTATCCTGCTTCCCTCCCTCTTCTCCCAGAAGCATTCTTTCATAAACCACTTGAATAAGAATCCCTGTCTTAAGCTGTGCTTCTAGGGAAGCCAAGATATTGCCCCTGCTCAAGGCTTCCTTCTGTTTTCTTTTCAATTAGGACCTGTCTCTACTAGGTAAAGATGGGTCATATTAATAACTGATCATAAATAAACGCTCCTAGCATGTTTGTAGTCTAATGTGTTACTCTTTCCTGATAACATAATACCTTACCCACCAAGAATTTACTTTTAGGACTTCTTTTAAGTAGCAATCCCAGTGGGCAAATGCAAAAACAAACAACAAAAAAGGTAGAAGTCTCTCAAAAAGAATGATCAATGAAAAGAATCACCACTGAATCACTGTTTCTAGAACAAAATGAAAATAGAGATCTCAATTAAATCATTTATTTCACATGTTGGTTCCTAAACATCTAGATGCGCTCTAAAATCGACAACATCTTTCTGATGAGAATTTAACTAACACAAAAAAGTGGTGATTTTAACAGCTGACAAATCCCCTATAATAAGGGGCTTAAAAAAACAATGCAAACAAACAAACAAACCACTTTTCCAGTGATTAGGCTGTGCAGATGTCAAAGAACAATGTGTCAAACACTCCCCGGAAGAGCAGAGATGCCAGTTAAATCTTGTATAATGAGTTTTCATGACTGTGCATTAGTGTAAGAGAGAAATGGGAATCGCGTGCACCACTGAGAGGCAGTGTAGTGCAATAAAAAAAGGTTACTGTATTTCAATTTCAGATCTGCCACCATCTTAAAACATGGCATTGGCCAGAGCACTTAACCACTATCCACCTCCACCGCTCCATCTACTAAATGGGACTAACAGCTCCCAGCTTCTGATAATAAGATTAATTTAAAAAAGCATTAGCGTATTCATAAAGATGGAGAACTCTATATTTTCCTTGTGCAGTCAGACCCTACCAAAGCTAAATCTATTCCAAGGGAATAAGAAATTATATTCTGGAAGCTGAATGCTTTCCTTGGGGCTGCTGGGGCACCAATTAATAGATTGAGGCAATAAACCACTCAATAATCCTGCACTGGCTGAAAGAATTAGTGCAGCTCACCTCTGCTGCTGTGAGTGAGTACCATGTACTCAGAGGATGCTCAATAAATATTAGCTGACGATGTTATTGACAGGGTGCCGTGTACAGTCATGGCACTAAGTGAATTACGAAGTGTACGGTTGTTCAGAAAACTCATTGAATAATTATTGGCAATAAGAGAAACCTATCTCTGACCTCATTTACTTTATTATGATATCATCTCATGCATAGTAAGAATATCGCCAATCCCTGGAACCTTAATAGCCTTACCCTAGTGACTTAGGAGAATACAAATAAGGTCATTCTTCCAACTATATTCAGAATATAGGCACTTCTTAAAACTTCCATTGTCATCACCCTGGTACAATCCATCATCATTTCTTTTCTGCGTTATTGTAGAGCCTCCTAATTGCTCTCTGCGATTTCCACTTTTGGCTCCTGTGTCAGATTGCAACAATAAGGACTTCCAATGTATCCGGCTTTCATGCATCTGTATTCTTATGTAGTCCTCTCCCACATTGACCCTGGGATTGGCCTTGTGACTTGCTTTGGCCAATGGGACATAAGCAAACACCATACAAGTAGAGGCATGATAAGCCCTGGGATTTGGGGCTTGCCCTGTTGGAAGGGTGCCACTTCCATAAAAGAAAGCCTTGTCTGGCCTCCTGGAGGATGAAAGATCACAGGAAGAGGGAAAGAGAGGCCCAACCATTTCCTGGAGTCCATCCACCACCTGACCCACCAGCTGGATGTAACTGTGTGAGGGCAGGCAAGCCCAGCAGAAGACCTGACCAAACAACACACTGAAATTTGAGAAATAAATTCTTGTCTCAAGCCACCAACTTCTGGTGTAGTTTGTTATTTAGCAATAGGTAACCGATACAGCCTCCTCCTTATTATTCTCAATGCTGCAATCAAGTGATTCTTTTTATAATATAAGCCACTTAATCTCACTCCTCTGCTAAACACCTTCTAAGAACTCCTTCTCTCCTCCAGAGTTAAAGCCAGAGCCTTTCCAATACCCTAAAGGCTGGACGTGCTTTGTCCTCCCCACAGTTTTTCAGGTCCCAAATCCTACTAATTTCTCCCTCATTCTCTTCCCCAGCAGCTACACACATCTTTTTCTAGAATGTTCTTCCTTGTGAACAAGGATTACTCTCTCACCTCATTTGAGTGTTTCCTTCGATATCATTTTTTTCCAATGATGCCTACTCCATTTAAAACTGCATCACCCAATCACCTCAAATTCCCTATCCCCCTTTTGGTTTCTTCTCCAAGGCAGTTAATACATCTAAATCGCTATAGTTTTCTTACTTTGTTCATCGTCTGATCCCTTTACCAGAATGTAAGCTCCAGAAGAGTGGGGGGGGGGGTGTCTTTTTGGTTTACTCTCGGATTCCCAGCACCTAGAACCATGCCTGATACATAGGATAGACTTAATAACTATTTGCTAAATTACGAAATGAATCCTCCTGGGTACTCCAAAGGTGCTCTGACTGGATTCTACATTGAAAGATAATGCTGAGGGTGAGAAGAGTCTGTAAGTGCACACGGCTGATGCAACTTCCAAAGATTTATGGGCCCTCACTTGAGAGAGCACAGAAGTAGCCTTGTGGTCAAGGAAAAGAGAAGGTCAAGAAGGTTCTTTGGGGAGTGTTTTATCAGCGAGTCTCTTCAGCAGGTAGTGAGAACTGCATTCGAAAGCAAGGAGAGGTGACTTGGCACCAGAACAGTCACCCCGGAAAGGCTAAGGAGGAACCCAAGGAAGACAAGGAGACTCTCCAGGCCTGTTTGAATGGAAACAGCAAGAGGGCCAAAGAGAAAGATGCATCCAAAGGATAAACCTGGTCTTTTTATGTAAGATGAAGTTTGGGATGTACCTGTTTCAGGAAAAGCCTAAACGTAAAGAGAAATATATCTGAGGCTTGGTCTTTTCACCTCTGTATAAGGGCTGAGGATGCAGACAGATGAACACCAGTAACCGGACCTAGGCATGCACCCAGGGGCATGACGCGTCGGCATCTACACTCCATAAGCATGTATATTTTCAGGCTTGTCACCGTTTCCTTAAGAAGCTAGCACTTGATTTGACCCATCTGAAAGCTGGCCAAGCACCAGTCACGAGCTTCCATCTGATCCTCCATTTTGTGAAAACGTCCATCTTCCAAAGGTGCAGCCCGGGCTGGCGGTGCGGCCTCCAGCTTGTATCACAAGCGTGTGGCCAATAACTCAGTTTAGTTAGTGCAGAACAGATGTGGCCTGGGAGGACCTCTCTTCACCTCGCTGACCCCATCTTTGTGCAAAACTCATCCGAAACCATCCATTTTCCTCCTTGCCCACACCTCATCTTCCCTGTTGCTCTGCAATTATTTGTTATCGGGCTCAGTAATTGTATTGTTTAGAGCAGCCATGAAGACTCTATTGTTAGGGGAAAAACATGCTTCTTTGCCCAACCAGATTCTCCTGTGTGGGAAATAAACAATGTTGGTCTTTTAGAGCTCTTAATATACTGTTCTCTGGGTTCGATTCTCCTAAAAATGAAAATTGCCCAAAAGCAAAGTAGGCAGGAAATGTATAGTGGGATGCTACTGTACCCCGCGTTCCTGCTGATGGATGGTTGCCGCCTGAATGTCGGAGAGCACGTGCTAGTCACTGCCATGGCTCCTGCTTTCCGAGAAGCTGGCAACGTCTAGCCCTTTGGAATAGCGAGTCCCCCGCTCCACCCCACCTACTGTCTCCCGAACTGCTTCAGTTAGTCATTCACGGCCTTTTCCAAAACCAGAACACCGACAGGCTGGGCTATTCTTCCAGCCCAGCAGATGACTAGGCTGAAGGAGGTTCTGGGACTTGGTATCATTTTTTCTTTTGTGGTTCTCATGTATATATTTCAGCATTTGATCCCACTTCACATAAAATATTTACTTCATGACGGGGGGTGGGGGAAATGTCATTTAAAAAAAAAATTCCTTTAGCTTAATTACAAAAGATGTAAATGTGGTCTCACTTGTGGGAAAAAAGTTCCTCTTAACAATGAGGTATAAATTGGTGTCTGCTTAATCTGTTCACAGTAAGAAGAAAACCTCACATTCGCCTCCTTGTCCTTATTTTTGCAGTGGTACCTGGGAAATGAATACATTCTCTTGCAGCATCTCCGATTTCTTAAGGAAACAAGAGACAGCAGTTTCCTGCTGGATCCTTCTACCAGCTGTAACGACATTCACTTTTCTCCATTTCCAGCATCTCTTTTGGACTGCAGGCCACAGCTATCTTGCCTGACCTCAGTCACGGGCAGCCAGAGTCTAGCCTTCTCTGGTCTCCTCTCTCCCCAACCACTGTGGTCTCCTTCAGATCCCCCAAATGGAGTAAAATTAATAGGGGAACCAGCATTATTTATACAATGACCTTGCGCTCCTGGGGGAAGTGCAGGCGCTATTCTTTCACTTATGGTGTTTTACATTTCAAAGAACCTAGCTCTCTTTGATATTAAAGAATGCAATGTGCTTTAATAGGTTAATCAGGCTGCATCAGGTTTTCCTGTGTGTGGCTCTGTTCCAGAGGAAATGATTTGCCTCTTAGTCGATGAATTCTGACAAGGGGCCTCAACATTAATATTTGAGAGACTTAATATAGTGAGGTACCTAAATCCTCAAGAAAAATGCTGGCTTTGCTTACCTCCGTCCCTCGGTGGGTAATAGAGGGCTTCTCAGCACTGGCATTACTAACACTGGGGCCTGATCATGCTTTGTTGTGCAGGGCTGTCTTGTGCTCCGTAGGACATTAAGCAGCATCCCCTGGCCTCTCCCAACTGGATGTCAATGGCACCACCCCCCATTCATGACAATCAAACGTCTCCAGACGTTGCCATCCATCCCCAGAGAATAAAATCAACCCCAGTTAAGAATCACAAGGTCAACTGAAAAAGTGGTGGGAGAGGGCGATTTCTTTTAGGGCTTACCATACGTATAGAACTTCCTGGTTTCAATGATAATTAAGATGATGGTAGCTAACATGCATTGAGAACTCACTGTGAACCAATTAGCACTACGCTAATGGCTTTACATGTTTGATCCCATTCGATCCTTAAAATAAACCTATGAGGTAGTTATTGTGATTGGCGTTTTACTGTGAAGGAAACCTAGGCTTAGAGGAGTTAAAATGATTTGCCCAAGCCTCCCCAGCTGGAAAGTAGGACAGTTATGTACGCCTAGATCCAGAACTGCAGTGCAAAAAACCTCTCTTCCCATTCCGGCTTGCCTCCTCTTCTTGGGGTTATAATCTGAGTATCTAACTTAAATTCAGGAGTTGATTAAGCACCACTATGGTTAGGAAATGCACTTACAAACTAAATGGGTCTAAACAAAATAAGGCTATGTTTGCCCTCAAGTAATATATGCAAAATAGAAACTATACTACCGAAAGAAATAAGATGGACATTTGATAAGGGCCACAACAAGATCAGAGGTCAGGGTGCTCTGGATCAGTGCTTCTCAGATCTCAGTGTGCAGAAGAATCACCCGAGACCTTATGATTAAAACGCACGTTCTGCTCCTAAGTAGGTGTGGACTGGGGCCTGGCATTCTGCATTTCTAACCACCTCGCTGGGTGGTGATGCTGCAGGTCTGTGGGCCACAGTTTTTGCAGGAGGCGCTGATGTGCTAGGAAACGTAGTCTCAATACAGTCGAGAAGTGAGACCCAGCGTGTGCATCTGAGATGCCAAGAACTTATCAGCACAAGGTGGAAGGCGTGGGAGGACGGGGTGGGATTGCCTTGGCCGTGAGAGCCACACTTGTCTCTCAGCCCTTCACTTGGAACTTCCGTGGTGTGCCTACTCACACTGACAGCCCACGTCTACAGCTGAACATCTGCTACTGCAAAGGACAAATATTAATTTGAAGCACGAAAACACCTACCCATTGAACACAACTTGTTTCTGCAAACAGATTTCATTCTTATGACCGATTTTGTACTTAGAATACTCTCATTTCAACGTACTCTGCTGTTGTCTACATAACAAATACTATCATTCCCCCTCCGGACCTTGTGACTTGAAGGAGTACTGAACAGCAACGGACCAGGAGTTTACATAACAAGGGAAAATCATATGTGTGGGAGACCAAAAACAGAGAGGTTTTTCTTAATCTAGTGAAAGTCACGGTTAAAATTACGTTTATGAGCATTGTAAATGAGACTGCCATTTATCTGGCTGCATTCAGATGGAATTGACTCCTGTAATAAACATTCACAAAGAAATGGCTTGGGAACCAATCTCCACTAGTAGCTGTGGCATCTTCACCCAGACCTCAGGGACTACTGCAGATCCCAGATTGTTTTGTGACATCTGGGTTTGACCGGAGGTCACAATAAAGGGGATGATTTTTGAGTCACTTGACTCTCTGAATGCATTCCGCTAATTCTCCATGCACAATGCAGGGAACACAGTAGAGGAACGATTCACTGGGGTGTAGGGACGGACTATGTGAGAGCAAAGGCTGAGAGGCTGAGAACCAGAATCACCCAATTATGGCTAACTTCTATTCTGATATAAAATGGGATGGGACTGTGTATATTTGAGATTACAGGTATACCACCATTAAACTGCATTGTACTGATGGAGTAAGACTGAGAGCTTGGGTTCATTCATTAAGTACATATATCCTCAGTCCCTGCTATGCGCCAGATCCCAGGATACCTAGAGGAACTCTCTCTCGCCCCTGTCGTCAAGGGTCACCTGGGACAAAGTGTTTCCCACTCATGAGTCATATGGGTCGCTTTTATGATTTTTGCCGCATCTACTACTAACTGTCCTAATATTTACTCAGTATTTTTTTCTTTAGATAATCTCACTTTTCACAGTTTTAACTTGGCCTCATCTTTAGCAACAGTAACTGTGAACTGATACATTTGAAGCGCTTCTCAGGGCTGACCAAATCTGTTGCTGAAATATTAAAATATACTTCTGTGACTATAGGCAGACAAAGCCTGCGCCACCCGAGCCCCCCTGGCTTAGCCCCCTAGACCTCCCCAAGATCCAGCAGCATCACAGAGGTCAGGCCTGGCAATGGACGGGTTTCTAGTACAATGATACTGCACTCTGGACAGTGTCTCTTCTGACTGGCCTGATCCCATTCTTCAACTGTTCTAGTTCCACAAAACATGCAGGATTTCTGATTTGGGGGTTTTAGAGGGCTTGTACACATTCCGCTTAAAAACAAAATAAACGCTTCTGCTCTAAAAGGCTGCTGCATAGCAGTTAGACGCATCGAATCTGCGGTGTAAGAAGTTACTTTCTCCAAGCTTCAGTTCCTGTCTTCTGTAAAATGAGCAAAATATTAATAATTCCTACTATATGGATTAAATCAGGGCTTTTCAACCTCAGCTCTATTAACATCATGGACCGGACAATTCTTCGTTGTGGACTACTGTCCTCTATCCACTAGATGCCAGTAGCAACCCCCAAGTCTTGGCAATCCAATATGCCTCTGGACGTTGCGTAATGTCCTCTGGCGGGGGCGCAAAAATCACCCCCCAGTTGAGTATGAGTGGATTAAATAAATAAACCATGTAAACTTCTCAGCCTAGTTCCTGGCACGTACTGTAAGTTCGGTAGTATTCATAGCACTTATTAAGCACTTACTGTATGCTTGGCACACCTCTAAGCACTTGAAATCTATTACCTTACTGAATCCATACATGATCTTGTGAGCTAGGCCCTACTATTATTCCATTTTTCCAGATGAAGAAAATAAAAGCCAGAAAGGTAAATAATTTGCCTGAAGTTCCACAGTTAGCAAGTGGCAGAGCCAGGATTCTAACACAGGTAAGCTGTCACCAAAGTCCTTGCTCTTAACCTTTTGGCTTTCCTCCCTTTGGAGAAAAGGAAGTCTCCACAAAACTAGGCATCATGGTGACGATCATGAAAATGATGATGAAAACATTAGCACCCAATAGGCTCAGATTTTCACATTGAAAATTATATTCCAAATAGACTGCCAAGTATCCAAGGTACCTGATAGGAAATTCAAATATGGATCATCCATCATTCAATGTTCATGTGCTGGGGTTTCTGTACACATACACACTTTTCTCAAAATGATTAGAGAAATCTTAACTTTCCCTAAACTGATAGAGATAAAAAAATGAAAACTTAACATGTCAAATACATATCCTGCTAGAATTGGTATGATGATGGGTTTAGGGAATTCGGGAACTGTGAAGAGATGCAGTGCTGGTACAGTACCACGGAAAAGTGCTGGGAGAATCAGGCTGTGGTCAAGCTGGCTGCCTAAAACAGAGATGATGACCAATGATGGGCACACACGACATTCCCCATTGGTTATTGAACCTTGTATGTTTTTCCCAGGGATTCTTCTTATCCCGGTGCCCTAGGCAGCTGGTATATATCATAGGCACTGACACAGACTAGAAGCCATTTGTCTAGGTTGGTCTAAGAGAACCCAGGAAACCCGCTGACCTACTGTGGCAGCCTGAGAACTAACACTTAATTATCCTTCTGCTTTACCAGCAGCAAAAAGAAATATTCTGTGGTATTAAATGTCCCCCTTATACAATATATAAGTGTAAATAGGTACATGTGTATTCTTCCCGCTGACAAAAATTCATGCATCAAAATCAACACCAAAAGAATAAGCAAGTGTAAACACAGGACCTTGATCTGAGATATGTGTACATGAAAAAGAAACTAAAATACAGATTAAGAATAACAATTCAGAAAGATACCAGTATTTCCTGCCTCTAAAGTTTTAGAATCCAGGCTCCCAGTGAATTATTAAGTTTGTCATTGTTGAACACAGAAAAATGGGAGCTTTGCTCCATTTGACTGAAAATCTTTGCATTTCTACCAGTCTGAAATAGAAACTTGCAATTAAATCAATTAAGCAATGAAAATCAAATATTCCATTAAAATCTAATTTTCCTCTTATCTGATTGGCTGTAACTCAACTGAGTTGAAAACAGATGAGAGAGGCAAAATGACTCAAAGTCTGAGGCATGGAGACAGGAGAAAGGGAACATTTGAAATGTGTTCCTAGGAAATTTAATAAGGGCATTTTATTTTCCTTCTGCTGTGTAAGTTTAGCCATTAGGGGTTCCCCAAACATAGGCTTTCAAAAGTAATTCAGAAGATTAAAATGCGAATCGCGACATTCCTTTCTCTTCTGTCTCCTTTTTTGCAAATGTGTCCTTGAAGTTCCTCTTTCCCCTTAAGGAATTTGAACAGGCTGGTCCACACTCAGAAGGTGCTGGGTGTATTTGTGCACTCCAGCCGGCCTGAAATTTAGTTGCTATGACCAACGGTCAGATTGGAATGGGCGGTATTTACTGATTCATGGAGTCCCTGAGACCCAACGTGTCAAGGACGGATTTATTCCTCTGAGTAGCAAAATGAAGGAGTGGTCTCTTGGAGATGCCGGAAAAGAACATGGCAACCGACTTAAACATTCTTTCTCCCTCTGTCCTTATAGGTGACACAAGTGAGCTATTTCCATCCCAGCAACCACACGTGGAAGGATGGCTAAATCTCCAAGAAGGAAGTGGGAAATGAAAGCAAGTCAGGGAAGTGAAGACAACAGCGTATAAGGAAGATGCTTTTCCAAATTTGACACAAGGATGCCCAACCGAGTCTGAATTAAATATACTATTGAAGGTGAATTTTAAAAATATAATATGTAAGTAGGCAAAAAGAGAAAGAGAACATTCAGGAACCACAGTGTGCTTCAAATTTTAAACACAGAGGTGCTGTTGGTCAGTATTTCTGAGATGGCTTTTTAATAAAATTCAATTGTCAAAACCATTTTTAAAGCCTAAACTGTTGGGATCTTCCAGAGAGCTGTTCACATATTTAATTGCCATAGTCAGTCCCAAATTATGTGAATCTGAGAAAGCACAGAGAACCACAGAAACTTTTTCAAGTGCTACTAGAAATGTGTGTGTGTGTGCATGTGTGTGTGCACACGTGCCCACGTCTATGGACTAAGGGAGAAAGGGAAGAAAGAATTAAATTCAGTGGCTACCCTATAGTTTCCAGAAAGATGGGTGATGGGAAACTTGTGGTTTTAATCCTGAAATTGAAAAACAATAATTTATAAGGATATTCTTTTCTCTGCTGCTCACACCCCACCCCCCCAAGCATCTGTCGTCTCTGAACAGTTGGAACAGGTTGGAGGAGGAGCACAGAAAGAGAAGTTCCTTTGAAAATAAACAACTGCTCGGGCTTCCCTGGTGGCGCAGTGGTTGAGAGTCCGCCTGCCGATGCAGGGGACACGGGTTCATGCCCCAGTCCGGGAAGATCCCACACGCTGTGGAGCAACTAAACCCTTGCGCCACAACTACTGAGCCTGCGCTCTAGAGCCCACGAGCCACAACTACGGAAGCCCGCGCTCTAGAGCCCGTGCTCCGCAACAAGAGAAACCACTGCAATGAGAAGCCCGCGCACTGCAACAAAGAGTAAACCCTGCTCGCTGCAACTATAGAAAGCCCGCACACAGCAACAAAGACGCAGTGCAGCCAAAAATAAATAAATAATTAATTAATTAAAAAAAAAAAAAAAAGAAAAGACATGAGAGCATGCATTTTACAGTGGCTAATAAAGACATGGCTTTCCTCTTTGCTAAGACCTGTACCTGGTATTTTTTTGGCCCCCTTGTGCACCTTACCAAAGCACTATGGATTCCCTATAAATATATGATCATAGATTAATATCGGCATCACTGAACAGATGAAACTCCTGCAATAAACCCTTTGTATTGTGAATAATCTTAGTTATTTTGTGGATAAAAAGCATTTGGGGGCTTCCCTGCTGGCACAGTGGTAGGAGTCCGCCTGCCGATGCAGGGGACGCGGGTTCGTGCCCCGGTCCGGGAAGATCCCACATGCCACGGAGCGGTTGGGCCCGTGAGCCATGGCTGCTGAGCCTGTGTGTCCGAAGCCTGTGCTCCGCAACAGGAGAGGCCACAACAGTGAGAGGCCCGCGTACCCAAAAAAAAAAAAAAAAAAAAGAAAGAAAAAAGAAAATAAACAACTGCTCTTGAGTTTCTTATCTCTGCCACGCTCTCAGCCCAATCCATTTCTTGGTGATGATATAGATAACGGTTAGGAATAGAGGCTCGGGAACTGGGCTGCCTGGATGCGAGTCCCAAGCTCCTCTGTTTATTAGCTTAGTGACCTTGGGCAAATTACTTTACCTCTCTGTGCCTCAGTCCTGATCTGTAAAATGCACACACACACAAAAACAAAACCCACACACAGCAGAAAACAACGACGACGACAAAAAACCCAACAAAAAAACAGTATACGTGTCCTAGGCTTGTTATGAGAATTCAAGTCATTCTAGGTGCCTTTTGTCCACAGCTAAGTATCCACAGCTCTGAATGTAACTGTCAAGGTCACATCCACCCTGGTAACAGTACTGTAACCCACTGTCTCCTTTGTCATTGGATTCATTTAAATGATGAAAACTGTAGAGTGGGGTCATTCAATCTAAGGCATCTGACCAGAACAACTGTCAGAAAACAAATGGAAAATAATCACCACTCCTTTTAAAAACACATATGCTCAAGTCTTCTCAAAGAGTCTGGCTTGGTTAACATCTTTTATATTTAGAGTGTAATACTTCCACTTATTCAGTCAAGGCATGGTAACCTTCCTTACTTCAATTTAACCATTTTTTTAAGGCAGGTCAGGAGCAATGTCATCCCTATTTTAGAACCAAGATAAATAACAGTTTATTGTCCAAAAGGTTGGAGAGTCCTACCACAGAGTTAAGTGAAGGAATGGATATCGCTCTGGTGGTAATTCTGGACAAAAAATGAAATTGTGTCAGAGGAAAGCCCATATGTCCCGCAGAGCCCTGTTTGATGAACGCATCCCACCAAGTGCCACACTGTTGCCAGATCTGAACGGGATCCTTCCATGCTGACAGAAGGAGACCCCATCTAGCCTTCCTCCTCCCGCTCTGAGGGAGACACTTGGGCTCTGTCCAGCCTGCCCTGCCCACCTGGAATCTTCCAGGCCTTTCTGTCACAATATTGCTTTAGAAAAGTCTGCCTGACGTGGGGGTGGGACTCTGGTATTTAACTCCATCCATCAATGTCAACCCCTCTTTCCCCACTACCCCAACTGCTTGGTACATTTACCTAAAAGCTGAATAGCCTAAATGGATGGATTTTGTGCTGGTCTCATTAGAAAGGGAAATTAGCCAGGCACTGTTCAGCTGTGCAGAAGGCATATGCTGATCCTGAAAGCCTATCCCAACTCCCGCCCCCAATCTTTTCTTCATCACATATGATGTCCATGATTTCTTTAACATTTACTAAAGCTTTCATTATCCCTAGTTCCCATCTCCTTCTCTCACTGCCCAGCCCCAAACTGGGCACAGGTCTGGATGCTATGTGAGAGTCAAAGATTTCTAAGTGGTTTCATGCTCTTCTACATAGATTTCTATTCAGAGTTTGCTTTTGAAAAAATCAGGATTATTTACTGACCTAGTACCTAATGTTTCTGTTCCTGCATGCCCCTCCAGCCCAGTTCCTAGACTCTCCCCCAAGCCCTGAGTTCCTGCCACATCAGCCTGCTGTCAGCTCTTGGGGATCATGGGCTCCCTGCCACCACTGGGCCGGTGGGTATGCTGTTGTGCGTGTCTGAAATGGCCTTCCCCGCCCATCACTTAGCTCACTCTCCATCCTTTCACTTTTAGCTCATGACGCTGCCTCAGAAAAATCTTTGATCCCATCAAATTTAGCCCTCTTGCTTTCATATGTGTTCTCTAAAATCATGTTTCTGTCCTTCAAAGTATGTTTCCTCAGCTTGTAATTATATTTTTATTTGTTGCCTATTTGAATAATGTCTTGTTTCTCTACTAAATTATAATATTGTTCCATGGAGCAGGAACTCTCTCTTATTTATTCATTCATTCATTCATTTATTATTAACTTCCCATTGCACACCAGTACCTATCATAAGGCTTGGCAACTAGTAGGTATTTACTATGTGTCAGATGAATGAATACCATGACACTGCAAGAGGCCATGCTGTTAGGATGCTTAAGAATGTAATTCTCCTGTTTTCCTATCACTTTTTTTTTTTTTTTTGGCGGCACGCGGGCCTCTCACCGCTGTGACCTCTCCCGTTGCGGAGCACAGACTCCGGACGTGCAGGCTCAGCGGCCGTGGCTCACGGGCCCAGGTGCTCCGCGGCATGTGGGATCTTCCCGGACCGGGGCACGAACCCGTGTCCCCTGCATCGGCAGGTGGACTCTCAACCACTGCGCCACCAGGGAAGCCCTTCCTATCACTTTTGATCTCCCTGAAGACAGCAAGAGAAGAAATCTCAGTCTTATGTACAACAAATATTTATGGAATATGCCAGTCATCTTGCAAGCCCAAAGCAGCAACTCCTCCAATGCTTATGGGCATTACAAACTGTGATGCCAATGGGTCTGGACAATGCTACCATGGCCCCCTTATCCTGGGGGGGATAAAGGGATACGGGCCCATCTTTGGCTGAATCATCTCAGTGGCAATCAGCTTTAGTTAAATATGGTGGCTTCCTAACCAGTGCTTCAAAAATCAGAGACTAATATTAGAAGCTCCAGAGAATACAAATAAAAATCATGTGAAAGAACTGCAACTCTCAAAAAATCATGCTAAATGTGACAGTTGAAATTTCTCAATGAACTAAAAAGAAATACTATATCCTCTTGACTCTGCCTAATGTAGACCTCGGTATGTATGAGCTGCTTGAACTTCAGGGAGTTCTGATTAATAACACAGCTATCCCAAGTTATTTGATACAAGTGGAGCAAGGATTTTGCCACATTGTCTAGCACGTTCATTTATGATCGATTTGTACTGACAGTGGCCCAGAGATACTTTCTAGGGTACTTGAGAATTTCGATTGATAAGTAATATACTAAAGTGATTTATTGCAGGTATTATATTACACTTTTTCTCCCCAGAAAACCCCCAACATAGTTGTTCAGTGAATGAACAATTAGAGAGCATTCACCAGGAAGCTGGTACCTTCTGTCCTTGCTTAAAGGAGGTAAACCCCATCCTCCTGTTCCCTCACCAATGGCCTAGAGGTCAACCTCTCCTCGACAGCCCTCACTTTTTAACTAACCCCCATAGGTTGCCATTGGCAGTCCCAATAAAGAGCAAGCTGGGAACTTTCATACTTTGAAGAAATGAATATCTGCCCCTCAAAGAAAGGACACAATGAAGTAGGTTTGTACAACCACTTAAATTACACAAAACGAATGACTCACCCTTGGTAAGACAGACAGATAGATGAGAGAGAGACAAGGAAGTGAAATAATCTCAAAACTTCTATTTTATATGTTTATATACTGTTTGTACCTATACCTTCATAAAGAAAGATTTAATTGTTATATCTAGATAAAATAATCTGTAAACTTTTATTTTGCTTACAGATTCATTTATTAGTTTTTTGTAAAAGAAATATACTTATATATGTATTCCTTTATTGCTGATAGATAGACAAATGGATAGATAAAATGATCTATAAGCTTATGTTTTGCTTACAGGTTGCTTATTGCTTATGTGTTTACTGGGTCTCTTCTCATGGGAATGTAAGTGTGCTAAGAGCAGAAATCTTGTATTTCTTGCTCACCATTTCATTTCCAGGGCATAGAAAAGTGCCTGGCATATACTAAACATTATTTGCTGTTTTTAATAATAAGCACTTCACACTTTACCATATAGAAATACATGTACATTACTGTACAAGGAGATACCCACACAATCATTGATACTGTACGTCATAGATGGTTCAAGAGGTTTTCATAGGCCATATGGATCATGCTTAATCTTTGCTCCCCATGGTGAGAGTGGCTTAAAATCTTCTCCCCCAACAATAGGGCTACTCTATTGTATCAGGGGTTATTCATTGTGTAGAAATTACTCAGACTATCAGGGATGAACCAGTTTGGCATGGTGTCCCGAGTGCTGTCACTGTGTCAAACATCAGCCTCTCTAGAGCAAACTGCCAGGCTACAGATCAGGTTGGTGCTATTCACAAGTGCTTGGACACAAGCAGGGGTGTGAAAAGTGTTGTGTATAATGAAGTTACTCTTTCCCTCTCACTAAGACTGCCAGAAATTGACTACCACTTAACCAAAGTAGAAAGTGATTTCTGATTCCATGGCAGAACAAGAATACTGACATTCATATTTTGATCTTAAAAGGCAAGAGTTGTGAGAGACCCTGGCAATAATTTAAATCCTGCACCATAATAAAATCTATGCTGGGCACAATATGGTCCAGGAAAAGAGTGAAACAGCAGTATGCACCATTGCCTGAAACTCATAGCTAGGTACTTTCACTGCACCATATGCTGGTTTCTTTAAGTAACCCATTACACAGAAATTAAATATCTTGTGACAGATTGTTTTGACAGTGGAAAAAAAAAAAAAGAAAGCGGGAGTGAGAGAGATTTAATTTTTTTAAAAAAAATGCATTTGACTGAAGGCAAAATGTTAGGTAGATGTTAATTTAACAGATGTCTGGTTTTGCATCATCAGCCTGAAACGGGCAATTTCTGGCAAGCCTTCCCACCACATCACAACACAAGATCCTCTCAATTCCACATGGATATGCCTTTCACAACCTTCCAAGTGAGCCATTTTCATTCAAAGGAAAATGCCTGAAATTACTCAGGGAAGATGCTAACACCTGGCAATAGTGTGGAAGGAGGAGTCCATGAATGCACTGAGGTATAATGGAACAAAAGTCAGCTTACAGCAACTTTTTAGTTGAGAGAGAAAGCGGGAGAAAATGAATTCACGTTGCAAAAACAGCTAACGCATCACAAAGTTACCACATATGATACAATAACCTCAAGCCCGTAACTGGTAATTAGTCCATACAACACACAAATACATTAAATCTTATTTGACATTATTATGAAGTTGTCTGAAAAATCATCTGGAAAGGGACACTTTAGGACTTCATGGGTCCCAGATTGCTTCTTTGCAAAAAGCCCCACCCATCCATAACAGGCCTGTATAGAAATCTAACAGTTAAGAGTTATTTTTATATAAACATCTAATTTCTATATAATTTCATAAAAACTGACTTGGGTAGCAGTATACTGGTTGACTGACATAATGGTAAGTTCAGTATTTGGTAGACATTTAATCAAACTTGATCGATTTGGATTTTGTAATTTTATTTTCATTTTGGAGCCAATACACTTTCTTTTTAGGACACAGATAAGCCTTGCAAAGTTCAAGTATACTAGATATGATGCTCATAATGGTTCATGGGGAAATGTCCTTCCACATGAAATAAAACAGAGCTTCTAGATTTTGGATTGCTGTTATCACCAATCTTTCCACACCAAAGATATACTGATACTCATTCCTTGGTAAAAGCCATAAGATTACTCTACTATGATTGGCTGAACTGAAATACCACTACAAACATAGACCCTAAAACAGTTCCCATTGTGATAGATATTTCTGGAAAGAAGGAAGGAACGCAGGAAAGAAGAGAGAGAAGGAGCTTCAAGATGGTGGAAGAGTGAGACCCGGAGATGACCTTCCTCCCCACAAATACATCAGAAATACATCTACATGTGGAACAACTCCTCCAGAACACCTACTGAATGCTGGCAGAAGACCTCAGACCTCCCAAAAGGCAAGAAACTCCCCACGTACCTGGGTAGGGCAAAAGAAAAAAGAATAAAGAGAGACAATAGGATAGGGACGGTACCTGCACCAGCTGGAGGGAGCTGTGAAGGAGGAAAGGTTTCCACACACTAGGAAGCCCCTTCATGGGTGGAGACTGTGGGTGGAGGAGGGGGAAAGCTTCAGAGCCACGGAGGAGAGCGCAGAAACAGGGGTGCGGAGGGCAAAGCGGAGATTCCCGCACAGAGGATCGGTGCGACCAGCACTCACCAGCCTGAAAGGCTTGTCTGCTCACCCGCCGGGGTGGGAGGGGCTGGGAGCTGAGGCTTGGGCTTCGGTCGGAGGCAGGGAGAGGACTGGGGTTGGCGGTGTGAACACAGGCTGCAGGGGGTTACTGCGCCACGGCTGGCCGGGAGGGAGTCCGGGAAAAAGTCTGGACCTGCCGAAGAGGCAAGAGACTTTCTCTTCCCTCTTTGTTTCCTGGTGCGCGAGGAGAGGGGATTAAGAGCGCTGCTTAAAGGAGCTCCAGAGACAGGCATGAGCCGCGGCTATCAGCGCGGACCCGAGATGGGCATGAGACGCTAAGGCTGCTGCCGCCACCAAGAAGCCTGTGTGCGAGCACAGGTCACCACCCACACCCCCCTTCCGGGGAGCCTGTGCAGCCCGCCCCCGCCAGGGTCCTGTGATCCAGGTACAACTCCCCCGGGAGAGCGCACAGCGTGCCTCAGGCTGGTGCAACGTCACACTGGCCTCTGCTGCCGCAGGCTCGCCCTGCCTCCGTGCCCCTCCCTCCACCCGGCCTGAGTGAGCCAGAGCCCCCGAATCAGCTGCTCCTTTAACCCCGTCCTGTCTGAGCGAAGAACAGATGCCCTCAGGCGACCTACACGCAGAGGAGGGTCCAAATCCAAAGCTGAACCCTGGGAGCTTCGGGAGCAGTGCGAACAAAGAAGACAAAGGGAAATCTCTCCCAGCAGCCTCAGGAGCAGTGGATTAAAGCTCCACAATCAACTTGACGTACCCTGCATCTGTGGAATACATGAATAGACAACAAATCATCCCAAATTGAGGAGGTGAACTTTGGGAGCAAGATAGTTTATTTTTTCCCCTTTTCCTCTTTTTGTGAGTATGTATGTGCATGCTTCTGTGTGAGATTTTGTCAGTATAGCTTTGCTTTTACAATTTGTCCTAGGGTTCTGTCTGGTTTTCTTTTTTTTTTTTCTTTTAACTTGAAAAATATTTTTTTCTTAATAATTGTTTATTTTTATAACTTTCTTTTCTTTTCTTTTCTTTTACTTTATTTTATTTTATTTTACCTTCTTCTTTCTTTTTCTTCTCCCTTTTATTCTGAGCCGTGTGGATGAAAGGCTCTTGGTGCTCCAGCCAGGCGTCAGGGCTGTGCCTCTGAGGTGGGAGAGCCAACTTCAGGACACTGGTCCACAAGAGACCTCCCAGCTCCACGTAACATCAAAGGGTGAAAATCTCCCAGAGATCTCCATCTCAATGCCAAGACCCAGCTCAACTCAACGACCAGCAAGCTACAGTGCTGGACACCCTATGCCAAACAACTAGCAAGACAGGAACACAACCCCATCCATCAGCACACAGGCTGCCTAAAATCATAATAAGTCCACAGACACCCCAAAACACACCATCAGACGTGGACCTGCCCACCAGAAAGACAAGATCCAGCTTCATCCACCTGAAAACAAGCACTAGTCCCCTCCACCAGGAAGCCTACACAGCCCACTGAACTAACCTCAGTCACTGGGGACAGACACCAAAAACAATGGAAACTATGAACCTGCAGCCCACGAAAAGGAGACCCCAAACACAATAAGTTAAGCAAAATGAGAAGACAGAAATACACAGCAGATGAAGGAGCAAGGTAAAAACCCACCAGACCAAACAAATGAAGAGGAAATAGGCAGTCTACCTGAGAAAGGATTCAGAATAATGATAGTAAAGATGATCCAAAATCTTGGAAATAGAATGAAGAAAATACAAGAAACATTTAACAAGGACCTAGAAGAACTAAAGCGCAAACAAACAGTGATGAATAACACAATAAATGAAATTTAAAATTCTCTAGATGGGATCAATAGCAGAATAACTGAGGCAGAAGAACGGATAAGTGACATGGAACATAGAATAGTGGAAATAACTACTACAGAGTAGAATAAAGAAAAAATAATGAAATAAACTGAGGACAGTCTCAGAGACCTCTGGGACAACATTAAATGCACCAACGTTCGAATTATAGGGATCCCAGAAGAAGAAGAGAAAAAGAAAGGGACTGAGAAAATATTTGAAGAGGTTATAGTAGAAAACTTCCCTAATATGGGAAAGAAAACAGTTAATCAAGTCCAGGAAGCACAGAGAGTCCCACACAGGATAAATCCAAGGAGAAACACGCCAAGACACATATTAATCAAACTATCAAAAATTAAATACAAAGAAAAATATTAAAGGCAGCAAGGGAAAAACAACAAATAACACACAAGGGAATCCCCATAAGGTTAACAGCTGATCTTTCAGCAGAAACTCTGCAAGCCAAAAGGGAGTGGCAGGGCATATTCAAAGTGATGAAGGAGAAAAACCTACAAACAAGATTACTCTAGCCAGCAAGGATCTCATTCAGATTTGACAGAGAAATTAAAACCTTTACAGACAAGCAAAAGTTAAGAGAATTCAGCACCACCAAACCAGCTTTACAACAAATGCTAAAGGAACTTCTCTAGGCAAGGAACACAAGAGAAGGAAAAGACATACAATAATAAACCCAAAACAATTAAGAAAATGGTAATAGGAACATACATATCGATAACTACCTTAAATATAAATGGATTAAATGCTCCAACCAAAAGACATAGATTGGCTGAATGGATACAAAAACAAGACCTGTATATATGCTGTCTACAGGAGACACACTTCACACCTAGGGACACATACAGACTGAAAGTGAGGGGATGGAAAAACATATTCCATGCAAATGGAAATCAAAAGAATGCTGGAGTAGCAATTCTCATATCAGACAAAATAGACTTTAAAATAAAGAATGAAGAGAGAGACAAGGAAGGACACTACATAATGATCAAGGGATCAATCCAAGAAGAAGATATAACAATTGTAAATATTTACGCACCCAACATAGGAGCACCTCAATACATAAGGCAATATTAGCAGCCATAAAAGGGGAAATCGACAGTAACACAATCATAGTAGGGGACTTTAACACTCCCGTTTCACCAATGGACAGATCATCCAAAATGAAAATAAAGAAGGAAACACAAGCTTTAAATGATACATTAAACAAGATGGACTCACTGATATTTATAGGATATTCCATCCAAAAACAACCGAATACACATTCTTCTCAAGTGCTCATGGAACATTCTCCAGGATAGATCATATCTTGGGTCACAAATCAAGCCTTGGTAAATTTAAGAAAATTGAGACCATATCAAGGATCTTTTCCGACCACAATGCTATGAGACTAGATATCAATTACAGGAAAAATCTGTAGGAAATACAAACACATGGAGGCTAAACAACACACTATTTAATAACCAAGAGACCACTGAAGAAATCAAAGAGGAAATCAAAAAATACGTAGGAACAAATGACCATGAAAACACAATGACCCAAAACCTATGGGATACAGCAAAAGCAGTTCTAATAGGGAAGTTTATAGCAATACAATCCTACCTCAGGAAACAAGAAACATCTCAAATAAACAACCTAACCTTACACCTAGAGCAATTAGAGAAAGAAGAACAAAGAAACCCCAAAGTTAGCAGAAGGAAAGAAATCATAAAGATCAGATCAGAAATAAATGAAAAAGAAATGAAGGAAACGATAGCAAAGATCAATAAAACTAAAACCTGGTTCTTTGGGAAGATAAAATTGATAAACCACTAGCCAGACTTATGAAGAAAAAAGGGAGAAGACTCAAATCAATAGAATTAGAAATGAAAAAAGAGAAGTAACAACTGACATTGCAGAAATACAAAGGAACATGAGAGATAACTACAAGCAACTATATGCCAATAAAATGGACAACCTGGAAGAAATGGACAAATTCTTAGAAATGCACAACCTTCCGAGACTGAATAAGGAAGAAATAGAAAATATGCACAGACCAATCACAAGACTGAAATTGAAACTGTGATTAAAAATCTTTCAACAAAAAAAAGCCCAGGACCAGATGGCTTCACAGGCAAATTCTATAAAACATTTAGAGAAGAGCTAACACCTATCCTTCTCAAACTCTTCCAAAATAC
This sequence comes from Phocoena sinus, assembly GCF_008692025.1. NCBI lineage: Eukaryota > Metazoa > Chordata > Mammalia > Artiodactyla > Phocoenidae > Phocoena > Phocoena sinus. The sequence goes on from NC_045765.1 coordinate 29,102,690, forward strand.
AGCAGAGGGAGGAAGACTCCCAAACTCATTCTACGAGGCCACCATCACTCTGATACCCAAACCAGACAAAGATGTCACAAAGAAATAAAACTACAGGCCAATATCACTGATGAACATAGATGCAAAAATCCTCAACAAAATACTAGCAAATGGAATCCAACAGCACATTAAAAGGATCATACAACATGATCAAGGGGGGTTTATCCCAGGAATGCAAGGATTCTTCAATATATGCAAATCAATCAACGTGATACACCATATTAACAAATTGAGTAGAAAAACCACATGATCACCTCAACAGATGCAGAGAAAGCTTTCGACAAAATTCAACACCCATTTATGATAAAAACCCTCCATAAAGTAGGCATAGAAGGAAATTTCCTCAACATAGTAAAGGCCATATATGACAAACCCGCAGCAGACATCGTCCTTAATGGTGAAAAACTGAAACCATTTCCACTAAGATTAGGAACAAGACAAGGTTGCCCACTCTCAACACTATTATTCAACATAGTTTTGGAAGCTTTAGCCACAGCAATCAGAGAAGAAAAAGAAATAAAAGGAATCCAAATTGGAAAAGAAGAAGTAAAGCTGTCACTTTGCAGATGACATGATACTATACATAGACAATCCTAAAGATGCTACGAGAAAACTACTAGAGCTAATCAATGAATTTGGTGAAGTAGCAGGATACAAAATTAATGCACAGAAATCACTTGCATTCCTCTACACTAATGATGAAAAATCTGAAAGTGAAATTAAGAAAACACTCCCATTTACCATTGCAACTAAAAGAATAAAATATCTAGGAATAAACCTACCTAAGGAGACAAAAGACCTGTTTGCAGAAAAGTATAAGACACTGATGAAAGAAATTAAAGATGATACAAATAGATGGAGAGATATACCATGTTCTTGGATTGGAAGAATCAACATTGCGAAAATGATTCTACTACCCAAAGCAATCTACAGATTCAGTGCAATCCCTATCAAACTACCAATGGCATTTTTCACAGAACTAGAACAAAAAATTTCACAATTTGTATGGAAACACAAAAGACCCCAAATAGCCAAAGCAATCTTGAGACAGAAAAACGGAGCCCTCAGGCTCCCAGGCTTCAGACTATACTACAAAGCTACAGTAATCAAGACACTACGGTAGTGGCACAGAAACAGAAATACAGATCAGTGGAACAGGATGGAAAGCCCAGAGATAAACTCATGCACGGATGGTCACCTCATCTCTGATAAAGGAGGCAAGAACATACAGTGGAGAAAAGACAGCCTCTTCAATCAGTGGTGCTGGGAAAATTGGACAGCTACATGTAAAAGAATGAAATTAGAACACTCCCTAACACCATACACAATAATAAACTCAAAATGGATTAAAGACCTAAATGTAAGGCCAGACACCATCAAACTCTTAGAGGAAAACATAGGCAGAACACTCTATGACATAAATCACAGCAAGATCCTTTTTGACCCAGCTCCTAGAGAAATGGAAATAAAAAGAAAAATAAACAAATGGGACATAATGAAACTTAAAAGCTTTTGCACAGCAAAGGGAACCATAAACAAGACGAAAAGACAACCCTCAGAACGGGAGAAAATATTTGCAAATGAAGCAACGGACAAAGGATTAATCTCCAAAATTTACAAGCAGTTCATGTAGCTCAATACCAAAAAAAAAAAAAAAAACGAATAACCCAACCCAAAAATGGGCAGAAGACCTAAACAGACACTTCTCCAAAGAAGATATACAGATTGCCAACAGACATATGAAAGAATGCTCAACATCATTAATCATTAGAGAAATGAAAATCAAAACTACAATGAGGGCTTCCCTGGTGGTGCAGTGGTTGAGAATCTGCCTGCCAATGCAGGGGACACGGGTTCGAGCCCTCTTCTGGGAAGACCCCACATGCCGCGGAGCAACTGGGCCCATGAGCCACAATTACTGAGCCTGCATGTCTGGAGCCTGTGCTCCGCAACAAGAGAGGCCGCGATAGTGAGAGGTCTGTGCACCGCGATGAAGAGTGGCCCCCGCTTGCCACAACTAGAGAAAGCCCTCACACAGAAACGAAGACCCAACACAGCCATAAATAAATAAATTAAATTAAAAAAAAAAAAAACAAAAAACTACAATGAGATATCATCTCACACCAGTCAGAATGGCCATCATCAAAACATCTACAAACAATAAAGGCTGGAGAGGGTGTGGAGAAAAGGGAACCCTCTTGCACTGTTGGTGGGAATGTAATTTGATACAGCCGCTATGGAGAACAGTATGGAGTTCCTTAAAAGACTAAAAATAGAACTACCGTATAACCCAGCAATCCCACTGCTGGGCATAGACCCTGAGAAAACCATAATTCGAAAAGAGTCATGTACCGAAATGTTTATTGCAGCTATATTTACAATAGCCAGGACATGGAAGCAACCTAAGTGTCCATCAAGAGATGAATGGATAAAGAAGATGTGGCACATATATACAATGGAATATTACTCAGCTGTAAAAAGGAACAAAACTGAGTTATTTGTAGTGAGGTGGATGGACCTAGAGACTGTCATACAGAGTGAAGTAAGTCAGAAAGAGAAAAACAAATACCGTATGCTAACACATATATATGGAATCTAAAAAAGAAAAAAAGGTCATGAAGAACCTACGGGCCAGACGGGAATAAAGATGCAGACCTACTAGAGAATGGACTTGAGGATATGGGGAGGGGGAAGGGTAAGCTGGGACAAAGTGAGAGAGTGGCATGGACATACATACACTACCAAACGTTAAATGGATAGCTAGTGGGAAGCACCCGCATAGCACAGGGAGATCAGTTGGGTGCTTTGTGATACGTAGAAGGGTGGGATAGGGAGGGTTGGAGGGAGGGAGATGCAAGAGGGAAGAGATATGGGGATGTATGTATATGTATAGCTGATTCACTTTGTTATAAAGCAGAAACTAATACACCATTGTATAGCAATTATACTCCAATAAAGATGTTAAAAACAAAAAGAAGAGAAGAGAGAGAGAGAGAAAGGAAAAGCAGAATTCTACTGCAAAGGATTAATAATCTATGCTTGTAGTTCAAAGGCTGCTCTACCATTCTGCAGGATTATTAATTAGCACTACTTGTTTTAATAGCAAAGAACATTTTCAACTAATGTAATAAAATATTTCAATCTCAATAAACTGCAAATTCTATTGCTCGTCCCCACCCACAATGCACAGAGATTTCCAAAAATTACAAAATGCATTATCTCCTGGGGGTGTTTGTGTGTGTGTGTGTGCACGTGTGTAACCACTGATTCAGCATTGTTATTTTTAGGTATTTAAAGTAAATGGGGACTTCCCTGGTGGCACAGTGGTTAAGAATCCGCCTGCCAGTGTAAGGGGACATGGGTTCGAGCCCTGGTCCGGGAAGATTCCACATGCTGAGGAGCAACTAAGCCTGTGCGCCACAACTACTGAGCCTGCGCTCTAGAGTCCGTGAGCCACAACTACTGAAGCCTGCGCGCCTAGAGCCCGTGCTCTGCAACAAGAGAAGCCACCGCAGTGAGAAGCCCGCGCACAGCAACGAAGAGTAGCCCCCGCTCAACGCAACTAGAGAAAAGCCTGCGCGCAGCAATGAAGACCCAACGCAGCCAAAAATAAATAAATAAATAAATAAATAAATAAATAAATAAATAAATAAATAAATAAAGTAAATGGTCTATATCTTGTTTTCTGACAGAATATGACAAAGGGCCATCTTTAAGGGCTGAGAGAGATTAATGATATGATGGCAACCTTTGGAGAATGAAACAAAACTGGTCTGGTCTCCAAACAATTCAATACAGGGAAGTGTGACTGTGTGTTTATGTGTGTGTGAGTACATGTGTGTGCCTCTGTGACCTGTAACAAATACTGACTTAGAAAACACTGTTCCCAGGTAATTCTATTTTACTTTATATACATCACAACCACGGGAAATGAGAAAAATTAGCCCTATGAATTCAAAGAGGCTAAAATGCATACTGGAAAAAAATCCAAAAGGGAGCTAGGCAGTTTATACCAACACATAGTCCTCCTCATGAAAGCTGTACCAAGTCAAGGACATGATCTAAAATTGAAGAAATTGGTAAGGAAAAGAAAAATTTTTAAGCGCTATAGGACTGCCAAAAAAAGAATAAGAAAAAAACCTGTCAACACAAAAGATTCCTTTCTTCCTCTCTGAAATTCTAATCGAGTAATCCTGTCTGCCATCTAAAGCACCTTTCATCTGACTATCTCAGAGTCGTTTATTGTATTAAACAGTCACTGAATCCCTGAGGTGGCTAAAATTATTCTAGTCATTTTACGAATGCAGCTATTCTCTCAAACCTCTCATCCTGGGGAGTGATAAGTCTGGGAATAAAAATCAGGAATCGATGAATGACCAGCGTCCTTATTCCTTGAACCTGTTTTATAATTACTTAGGGGAAAATTCTGTGATTTGCTCTGGGAAAGTGCCCTGAGGAATTTAATGTGAGTTTTTGAATTGCTGTAAGTTATCTTGCCGTATGCCAATGTATTCTTCCTCCTATCCTTGTTTCCCCCTTTCCCCTCATCCTTTTAACTGGAAGGATTGAAGAGTATGTTGCAGTACGATAAAACAGAAATAGAAGTGATTAAAAATGTAGAGCAAAGGAGTTTAGTAGATATTTCCACATCTTTGCGTCTTAAAGAATATTTAAAAGACTACCATTAGTTAGTCAGGTGACCTTGGACTAGGCATATGACCTATCCAAGCCTCAGTTTACACATCTGTAAAGAGGTTAAACTAGATGAATTCTAAAGTCCCTGGCAGCTCTACTATTAACTGTGTCGTTCCACATTTAGAGGCAACACAGTTTCTGTATTTTGGCATGAATCATTATGAAAAGAAGATTTTAAAAAGTCTAAGATAAATATTTCAAAATATTTCCAAAAACTAAATGTGGTTGAGAAGCATTTACGAGGTCAAAATCATTCTTCTTCCTTCATATGCCACTGTTCGTAATGGGTCCTGAAGAGCCAATACCCCAATTCAGAGCCCACCACCAGATAGAGGCTAGTCTACCAAAATAAGTGGACCCCTCAAGTCCAAGTCCCATTAGAATGACCCTGTACTTTACACTGTCATGTTACGAATGTATCAGAATGTATCAAGTGCAGTCATTGTGACTTCCCCTTTGAAGGCGAGATAAGTGGAGCCTCTGTACCCAGATTACTCAGGTGAGGAGGCCAGTTTGATGATTGAGATGTCACTTATGGGGAAGGGGATAGAAATACGGCCCAAGGGTGTTAAGCTGTAAATTAACACACTGAAGTTGACAGAGAGATTAGTTCAGTCTTCGAGGGTGCAAGAAAGCCAAGGGACCATGGAAGCTCTGAAGCTTAGCTGTCATTATTTCTGCCTTGAAGAACACCCCCTCCCTTTTTTAAACCAGAGTCCCTGCCAACATCTCTCTGTAGGATACCTAAATCATGAGACTCTCAAATGTAGGCACCCATTCACAGTAAATCCTGCCCGCTCCTTCCTAATTTAGACTTACATCTCAAAGAATATTTACCTTCTGTGCAACCTTCTGTCACTTCAATGTTCAGTTCAGTGGTTAGCAAAGATTTCGTGTTGGGCACCTAGGGGAGGTCTGAGCTATAAGGGCACCAGGTTCCATGTCTTGAATAAAGATTTCCTTTCAGGTCAGGGATTGAAATCTCAGCAGTATGAAGCTCACATTGTAAGGTTTCTGGGCAGATCATACCATTTGTCAGGGATAATTCCAGAAGACAATGGCTCACTTAATGGAGGAATTATTTTACAAGTCAGATACTAGCTTCTGATATTTAAAAAACAAAAAAAAAATAGAGGACTTTCCATGTCTAGCTCTACAGCAAATGACACAAATCACTCAGCCCCATGCATTCTCCATCAAGTGGTCTATACAGCATGATGATGAAGCCTAAAGATGCCGGAGTAAGAAGAATAGAGTTCAGATCTCTGCTTCCCCACTTTCTGTCTGACGTATTTGGATAAGTTATTTAATTTCCCAGGGTCTCATCTGTAAAACGCTGATAACATTTCCTGACTCACGGGATTGTTCTGAACATTGAGCGAGCTGCTTCAGATGTGGTAAGTATACAGTAACTTTTTTTCTGATAATGTCATCATTTGCAAAATAATTATTACACTTGGAGATGCAACCTACATGACAGAACCAAGTGTTTTTCCTTACCAATATTATAGTTATCATTGGTATGGATGACCTATCAAGTCTACAAGCATGGTCCTAATTTACTCATGGAGGGTATAAAAGAGAAGTTTGTACAGCAGCCTGGGTAGCAGATATAATCAAGATTATTATGCACAAATTAAGAATATGAAAATGCAGTCCTAATGCAAGGTACTATTTAAAGGTTTTTTTCTTTTAAAAGAGTCACAAAACTTTGGGTGCATCCATAAAAGTAGAAAACCATAAATATTACGTGAAAGCATGAATCAGATTTTAGTGTGAATGGTTTTTGCCTTTTTATTGTATTTGATATACAATGCATGGTGGAGAAGTCATACATTTTTGAAGATGTAAAAATTAACTACGCCTGTTTTCATCTCGGAAGAATAACAATTTGTTTTTGTTTTTCTTTTTGCCGTGTTGCATGTGGGATCTTAGTTCCCCGACCAGGGATCAAACCCTCGCTCCCTGCACTGGAAGCATTGGAAGCGTGGAGTCTTAACCACTGGACCGCCAGGGAAGTCCAACAATTAAATTTTTAAATAAATATGTTTACCCAGCAAGACGGTGCTCCCATTGTGCACAGGTGTTTGACTGATATCATTTAAGAGAGGAGGATATTTGATTGATCTGTCCTCATAAGACTATTTGGTACGCGGGCTTCTCACCACTGTGGCCTCTCCCATTGCAGAGCACAGGCCCCGGACGCGCAGGCTCAGCGGCCATGGCTCACGGGCCCAGCCGCTCCGCGGCACGTGGGGTCTTCCCGGACCCGGGCACGAACCTGCATCCCCTGCATCGGCAGGCGGACTCTCAACCACTGCGCCACCAGGGAAGCCCCATAAGACCATTTTTTAGTGGCTATTTTAAAAGACCATAAAAGATCAAATTGCTTGAATGAAATTATAAAGAAAATAAACAAGTAAAAATTCGTATTAAGCACATATTTGCTAAATAACGTGGTTAGCAGTGTCACATGTCACAAGCTTTAGGACAACCTAAGAACTAGGTATTATTATCTTCATTTAATGAGGACATTTACTAAACTCAGAGAGAGTATATAACCATACTGCCAAGTGTCAGTTCAAACCCAGGTTTCTCAGAACCCAAAATCCATGCTCTTAACATACATAGCATAAAAACAGTCACAACAAGCTCAATTATTGAAATCGATTAGCATCAACTGGAAAATATTTCCAATAACTTGGAAAGGGTCACTGAACAATGACTATATCATTGTTGCTGATGGTGGACTAGATATTTGGATGCTATTATATTAAAAACAAATCTTTGTAAAACATGCTTTCACGTGATACTTAGAGTTATTTGAACAAATACAATTCTATTCCCCAATTACACATATATTTCTTCATAGCACATTTTACTGTCTGAAATTGTATTTTATGCTGCATATTTATTATTATTTAAAATTTTTATGTCCCCCTCTTGAATATCAGCCCCATGAGGTCAGGGCAGAAAACTGTTTCATTATTATTTCGTTATTTCTGATTCCCAAGTCTCCCAGTAGGCACTCAGTCCACATTTGTTGAATGAAAGAATGGACAATGAATGAATGAATAAATGAACGAATGAATACATTGATACAGCTCTATATAACCATACATAGACAGGTGTACATGTTCTAAAACCCAAAGGCTTATTACATAAGAGATAGCATAAAAGTGTCCTGATAAGTTCCAGGGAAGATGATGTAAAACCATCACTTTACCCAATTGAAACTACATATATTCTGTTGCAGCCATCAATATTTCCAAGCTATAACAGGATATTGTAAATGTGCCCCTGGCATTATTATGCTGAACAATACCACTGATTTCCATGCTACGTAATAGGATACTTTAAAATACACAGCTCAGGAAGATACCACCTTCTGTGGCTTCTCCATCGTAAGTCTCACATTCTACGCTGACATTCCCTCCTGCGCTCCATGTCCAGTACATCACTAAACAATGAAACATTTATTTATCTATTCACACAAGAGGGTCAAGTATATACAACCAGGCAGTGAATTAAAAGGTTTATTAAGCCCTTTGGAATCCATCCTTCCTCCCAGTACAGAGTTACTCCTTGATTCTAAATATTGTAACATATAGTCAACCAGAGGGTTGAAACCTAGGTAGGTATCGTGGGTTGAATTGTGTCCCCTGCTACCAAAAGAAATGTTAAAGTCCTAATCCCCAGGACCTCACAATGTGACTGTGTTGGGAAATAGGATCACTGCAGATGTAATTATTTTAATTCAGATAAGGTCATACTGAATTAGGCTGGATCCTTAATCCAATGTGACTGGTGTCCTCCAAGATGGTGTGATGACACAGGGAGAACCCCATGTGACAGAGACTGGAGGGGTGCAACTACAAGCCAACAAAAACTAATAATTGTTTGCCAATCACCAGGAACTAGGAAGAGGCAAGGAAAGGATTTTCCCCAACAGGCCTCAGAGGGAGCATGGTCTTACTAACACATTTATTTTGGAATTTCAGAATCTAGAACTGTCTGAAGGAAATTTCTGTTGTTTTACGCCACCCGAGTCTGGGTTATTTTTGTCAGGGCAGCCCGCAGAAACGAATACAACCAGCATTGTATTCTGCATAGAAGAGAAAAGTCCTGAGGATCACGTTGGGAAATCTTGGGAGAATAAGGCATTTAGGTCTATTATATTATTACCTAGTGTGGTAGATTATTTGCAAAGATGGCCAAAACAATTATTACCATTTCTGTATCTGGGCCACTTTGCTGTGTGACTTTGCCATTCCTCTCAACAGGAAGTAGAATCTATTTTCCTTCCCCTTGAATTCGGGCTCACCATGCGATTTGCTTTAGCCAATAGATTTAACCAACTTAACCAATGGCCAGCTTCTGGGCCTAGGCCACAAGAGGCCTTTCAATGTCTGATTACACCCTACTGGAAGGTGGTGCCACCATCTGAGGAAACTCAGGCTAGCCTATTGGAGGATGAGACCATTTGGAATGGCAATGAGCTCCCCATTTACTACTCCCTAAACCAGCATTCTTAAGCATGAGTGTGCCCTGGAATCACCTGGAGGACTTATTAAAACAGATTGCTGGGTCCCACTCTTAGAGTTTTTGATTCGGTAGCTCTGGAATGGTGTCTGAGAACTTTCACTTCTAACAGCTTCCCTAATGATGGTGATGATACTGGTCCAATGACCACACTTTGGGAATAACTGCCCTAAACCAATCAGCCTCCACTGAAGCCCTGAGGTGACTGCAGGCATGTGACGGACCCCAGGTGAGTCCAGCAGAAGAACTGTTCAGTTGACCCACAAGTCCCTGAGTTTCAGGGTGGTTTGGTACATAGCAAGAAGCAACTGTGACTTCATGTTATTCTGTCATCTTGTGGGAATGACTTCTAACTCATTACTGGCTTTATACAGTCTTTTAAATTTCCACTGCAAAAGCCATTTGTGGTTGACAGGAAGAAACCAGAGAATATAATGGTGGGCAAAGGTAAAGTTCTTGTTCGGGGGAAAACAAAGGACAATACTATGAAAGATGGCTTTATGGATGTAGGAATAGGTAAAGACAATGCAAAACACATGCAGAACAAACAACTGGTTATTATTTTCTATTTGAAAATGACCCAGAGATATTTTTCTCAATCTTTAAGGTACTTAAGAATCACTCGAGAAGCTCACTAACATTCAGATTCCAGGGCAGGACCCGGCAGAGATTTAGATGGAGGCAGACCAGGAGAGGACCCAGTAATCTGTATTTTTTAAGAACTACCTCCATTCCTGGTGGTTCTTATTCAGATGGTTTAGGTATCCATAAAGACACCAAGGAAAGACCTGATGGTAAGCTCCTGGGGGTCAGACGATGTTTATAAATCTCAGTATGGTTCACACATACAAAGGCTCTTGAAAACTGTGTTTAACAACCTGCCTGGTTGGAAACACCCTCTCTTCAGTAGGAAGAACTTTCTTTGTGACCAAGATCCTCTATTTGTAGTTATAATCACTTTCCTTTTTTCTTCTGTATTTGGCTTTTAAAATATGGTAGAAAAAACCCATAGTTTTTTAAAATGGTAGAGTTTAAGGGCTCCTGGCCCCCCTCATCCATTGGCATCAGATCCTTCTGTCTGCTGCTAGGTCATCCCACCCCACCTCCACCCACCTGCTGCCATGCTCTCCAAATACAACTTGCCTGCTGCCCAGAGCACTTCCAGACTGAGTGGGCTCATTAAGTGCACAGAGTGACCAGTGAGTAGAGTGGAGCTATTCTAGGACACCAGCTTTTCCTGTTCTCCCCCAACTACAGCAACCATCCAAGGCAGTTCCTGTTTCTAGTGCGCGGCATGTGATTATATGCTAACATGTCATTGTGATCCCATTTTTCAAATTATCGACTCAGGTGTCAGTCACCTAAAATCAATATTATTTCAAAATATTTTTCTAATGCATATTGTTTCAGAGAAAATGTATTAACATTGCTCACAACCCTCAGAGAGATAAAATGGAGCCATTGTATCTTCAGCTTAAACCTCACTTTAAATGCTTTCTATAGTTTGCAGTCTTGTTTCCCAAGAATATATAAAGCAATTTGAATTATGGCCAAACTTCAATGTAGATAACTTTAATGGCTGTATACACGTGTGTCTTGATTACAATTCCTGCTGCTTTGAAACAGAGATTTTTCAGCTTAGAGAATAATTTTTTAAAGTTTTCAGTTTACCCCAATCCCTCCCCCAAAACACCCCACACTCTAAAAAAACACTCCAATTTTCCTTATAAAAGATAGGCTCCCTGTGGCATTTAATGAGTTACCCATCATTAACTCTGCAGGATACAGTCAATAAATTTAATATGTGTGTACTTAAATGAAAGATCTGACAGCTATGAATTGTAAACAGGAATTTGGTATAAACAGAGATATTTATGAATAAAAAGATAAGAACATCACTGGAACTTACATTAACAATAAATCTTTCCTGGCTACTTCCTTCCTTCAGGTTTTACTAGAAGAAGGAATTGATGCTTAAGGGCATTTGGGGACAAGATGGGGACAAAGTATCATAATATTAGAAGCAGAAATCTCCAGTGAGATCATTTTAGTTTAGTACCTATCCCTTTTTACATCTTATTCATGAATTGGGTGAAGAATTAATACTGCTTCCAGTTCTGGACCATTCACCCTTCCATTTAGAAACCTTTTTAAGGAGGATGAGAAGGAGAACTAATAAAGAAACCTAACTTTATTTCGTTTCTAGGAAGGGTTAGGATCCAGGGGAGTAACCTTTACCGTTTATCTACCATCAGTCAAGTACCAAGTGAGGTACATTATTTAAGTAGTTCTATTTAGTTCTTAAAAGCCTCAGTTTTCATAGATCTATGAAGAGATGAATAATTCCTGTATTATCAACTGAAGCTAAGAAATTTTAAATCACCTACCCAAAGTCACACAGCTAACCAATTATAGAACTGATATCAGTCTACTTGACTCCCCAAGCTGCTCTACTATATCAAGATATTTAGCTTTTAATTCAGGAATGGGCAAAAATTTTTTTCTGTAAAGGGCCAGAGAGTAAATATTTTAGGCTCTGAGAGCCATATGGTCTCTGTTGCAACTACTCAACTCTGCTGTGATAGGCGAAAACAGCCATAGACAGTACATAAATGAATAAGCATGGCTGGGTTCCAATAAAAAAAAAAATTATGGACACTGAAATTTGAATTTCATTAAATTTTCATGTGCCATGAAGTATCACTCTTGGTTCTTTTTATTCAACCATTTAAAAATGTAAAACACATTCTCAGTTTAAAGTCATACAAAAACACTGTGGCTGGCTGAATTTGGGCCTGGGGCCTTAGTTTGCAAACCCCTCCTTTAATTTCCTAAGCATCTGGAGGTCAGGGGCTACATTTTTTGGTTCTCTGGGTCTTCTGAGGGCCTCCCACAATGCCTAAAATAGAGCAAGCTCTTGCTAACATTTGGTGATTGGATTGAATATGTGGCTCTCAATGGTGTCATTTTTATCTTTCCAATTGCATATTCCTCGATCTCTTTTTACTAGAGCCTACATTTACTCCATTGCTGTAACTCAAATTTTTTTCAAAGAAAAATAAAAGTTGTATCATTTAAAGTTACTGTACCTTAACAAATGCACCTAAAATGGCACTGTTTTTGCATGCATGAAAGCTCAAAGCCTCAACAACTCCCAAGAGTGATTAATCTTCTAACACTAATTAGATATTTGCTAATTAGCGTCTGATGTGTGAAATGAAAAAACATTTTGAAGCTGAAATGAATAGGGTCTAGAAAGATAGGGCTGTGTTCCAGTTACCCCTTTTTCATATTATCATATTTCATAAATATTAATAAGATCACATGATACCAGATGCTCTATAAAATTATCTCTGTGAACGAAGGCTTTTGTTTGATATAATAGGGATGTGTCAATATTTTGCATATGGAAGAAAGCACTCAATGAAGGAAAGCATTTTTTTCCTCAATGTTAAAGAGATGTCATATTTCATGAATCACTTTTATGCTGGATCAACCAGTCCTACTTTTTAGCCTAGACTTCCTCCCATAAAGGAAGGTAGAAAACCTTTCTCCAAATTAACGCTTTTCTTCCTCTCTTACACCTTAATCTTACCTTGGTTTAAAAGAGAACTTACCAGAGTGGAAAGTATCCTAAACCTATGATTCTCTGTAATGAAATAATAGAAATCATTACAGAATGGTCAATTGCAATAAGAAATTTGGTAAAAGAGAGATATTTGAATTTCATTAATTGTATGCATGAGGACAGTCCTAAAAAAAACCCCATATGCCATCTTAAGTTAAAAAAAAAAAAAAACTATAAAGAATGAGATAGAGGTTTCAGTGCTTCAAGCTCACACACATAGGCTATAATATTCAAGTCATAAATATTAATTCATGCTGTATTCATAAAATGTAACATTTTGATATGAAATATTTCTCAAGGGACAGCCCACATTAAACATATTTGTTTCTGAAAGAAAAGACCTATAATAATAAACTATTTCAGTTGGTGTGGGATTTTTTAAAAAACCACTCACCTGTGAATGCTGGTCATATCACAAATTATATCTAATTACAGCATTGATACAGTAATTTGAAATGATAGCTAAGCACAAGTTGACAAAGGTGACATTGAAACATAATGACGATGAGATTATCATTTTCTTAGGCTGACATTTTGTGATTATAATAATGCTGATCGAGATGATTAAAACCATAATGAAGGGAAAGCTTCAAGAACCAGAACAAAACACACCGAGATTAGAGAGAGGCTAACTATCATTTTGTCTTCTGCTTCTTCAATATGCTTTGTCCTTCTGATGTAAAGTTAGGCACTTGTATTAGTCCCAGAGAACTGTGGAAACTGTGGTTGATAGATGGTGTTTTCTACCCACTCACAGAAGTGTCTGTTTTTCAAAGCTGGAATGAGAGGATAAGGTCATCCGTGCCAATTTATCCATTTACACTGGGGATTGTTTTCCAGTTGGCTCTGAGATTGTGTATCAGCTCCCAGATGCAAAACATCAATATACTATCTGCACTGATATTCAGTTACCGGGACATCAGCTTAAAATTCATGGTGATCCCAAGGCTCTGCACTGTTGCAAACAACAAGTGAATGGGAAAAGTCTGGCAGACATTACCCCTTCACTTATCATTACATGAGAATAAAACCAGACAGCTTTTAATTATCAACAACAGAGAAATAAGTCAAGGGGAATCATACCCAATCAAGACATCACCAGTCAATCTAGCGGGCAGACTGGCTAAACTTGGGAATGAATGACGCTCTGTACTTTGCTCCAATGACCCTATTTAAATTGTAGCAAGTTCAAAGTATCTGATGCTACTATAATTCCAGCTGAATTCTGAACCTCATTTCAAAAACAGAAGATAAATGTGTCTCAATTATTTAAAATCGCCTTCCCAACTATCCGCATGTTCTCAAATTTGGTTTTCACTTCCCTATAGTATACAGTGCCTTAAAGGCTCATCATAGATCTATGGATATTCATCTGGAAGTAATTTGCAAAACATCTCCGCCACCAGCTAGGTAGGTGCAACTGTCCCATCTTACTGAGGAGGCAACTGAGACATAGATTGACAGGTATGGACTATTAAGTACTGCCTCCTAATGGGGAACTTCCCATTATCCGAAAGTGTCCTACATTCTGCAACATTTGAAAAGTTTCTTTCCTCCCTTAAAGTATAAGCTGACTGCCTGTTTTATAGCTCAGATATCATGGCTTGGTTACCACCTATTTTTCTGCAAATCGTAAGGGTACGTCACAGTGTGAATTGCATGACGTCCAGTGTAACCTATTCCTTAGTAAAGTCTCTGTCTCATTGTAATCTTCATCCTTATATGTTCCGTGCTAATGGTACCCACCTGCTTTGTATCAGCACCTTTCCCCAGGGATCACCTATGACTTTAATCTTTGCCATGTGCTTAGGAAGAGGGAATCGTGGGAGCGAGGAAAGGCTTATAGATATGCACAGTCAGTGTCAGAGGTAGAAAGCAGTGGCCTTTCCTCAAGGTCTGATTTTGTTTTGTTTGTTTTTCAAGAAAAAGAAATTACCATCATTCTGAGATCAGTACACTCTTTCTGATGGATGAAGCCAGCGTTTCTCCACTTTTAATCACTCCATCCTTAGAATTTTAAATTTTTCCTTTCAAATCAACTGCTGACTATTGATACAATAATTTGAAACGACACCTAAGTGCATGTTGACAACGGTTGCACTGGAACAGAATGATGGTGAGATTACTGTCATCATGGGGCCGGCACTGTAACACACACTTTATGCAGTACCTCCTTTGTTCCTGACGATGTGTTTCTTTGCAATTTATAGATGAAGAAATCCAGCTCAAAAAACTTTACATCATTTCAATTCATTCCCTCAAAAAATATTTACTGAGCACATACAGCATGGTGACCATTGTGTTCGGGCTGGACATCTGATTTTGAGACAAATAGACAACCTAGAGTCTACACTCTCACCACTGCAGGGGCTGGCTGAGAGCTTAGGGCAATGACTGACGACGAGTTCTATCTATCTGCTGTCTGACTCCATGCTAAAATCATAGGTACCCCAAATTAACGAACTCACGGACGTCCGTGTTCTTTGCATTCTTTATCATTAAACTGTAGCTCATGAACCAAATCTAGTCCGAAGACGGTTTTTGTATGGCCCGTAAACTAAGAATGCTTTTTCCATTTTTACAGTGTTGTTTAAAAAAAAAGAAGAATGTGTGACAGAGGCATGATGGCTCACAGAGCCCTAAATATTTACTATTTGGCCCTTTATAGAAAAAGTTTGCCAGTGGATGATTTTTATGAAGGAAAGTTAAATCTGCCTTCAAGGCCTTTTATGGGACTCCTGAATAACTTTGTACAGACAGTATGTGTTGCTGGTCTTGTGGTAGTGGTTATAATTCATTTGCAGCTATGTTCTAGTCATTGTGAGAAGCATTTTTTAGCCATACGAGCCTAGGTAGGCATTATTATTATCCCACTTTGCAGGTAAAGAGATTTAGGCTCAGGACGGGCAAGTATCAGAGCACACGGTCCGACAGCTAGCCAGATTCAAACCTCACTCTGTCCAGCCGCATCACTCGTCTAGACGGCATCCATACGCCCGTAAGAAAAAGGTGTCCCCTCCTGATGGATGCAGACTGTGCCAGAGCTAACTGCTTGGCAAGGGGATTAGGACCTAGATTTCTGCCCCACTTGCCCTCCTGCCAAGCTTCCTGCACAACCACAAGCAAGCTGAACTTGTAAGTCTCTCTGATATCTTTTCATTCTCGAGCTTTAATTCTCACGCATTAACCTTCAGTGACATCCTCATGTTTGGTACCTTCTTGGTACTGTTTGTTCACTTAAGACTTTGGCTGTTCTCTAAGCAGATTTAGGTTTCCTCTAAGCATCATCGCCGTGGCCATCTCTGCTAGGCTTCTACTTGTTTCTCAGGCCCCAATTCCCCTAGCTCCTGATATCCATGACAACGCTTGGAAGCTGCAGGCAGAAGAGGGTCAAAGAGGGGACCCTGAGTAACTCTACCCACTGACTTGAGTCACAGAGAAGCTACTGCCAGATGAGTAGGGAAGCCCCCCCCCCCACCCCCCGCCCAAAACGTCAGTAGCTAATGTTGTGCCTTTGAGCTCCTCACTGGAACCTTCTGAAGAGGCACATCCAGAAGGGACTGGTACAAGCAGAAAAGGAGATGGGCAAGTCACCTGAACTTTGATTTTTACAGTTCTACATCTTTGCTTGAAAAGAAAATACACAACTATTTCATCTCAGAGAAGTGGTGAGTTCACTTAACCTAAAACAACCATGTTAACAAGATGCTTCTAACTGACCAAAAAGAAAATGAGGAAAGAAGGTATCACATTAAGGAGAAACTTTGTCCTTAAGACACATGGAAAAGGCTGGGCTCAAGGGACTCTTGTTCAGGTCCCCAGGTGTTCTGCAAAGGTAGATATGGCATCAGGAGTAAGGAAGGAGACGAGTGACAGGGCAGTGTAGAAACATGGTTTGAGAGATGGTGGGATGGTGGGTGGAAGGCGAAATCTCATCAGCTCTTACCAGTATTATTCCTAGACCATCCACAGCTATCCGCCTTATTCTCGGTCTCTCCTCCAACCTGCACACCCAATTAATCCTTCTAAAAATCGTTCCATCGTGTCCCTCCATTGCTCAGATGCCCTTCAAATGTTTGTCACTGAAAATTATGTCCAACTGCCTTTCCCTGGCATCCAAACATAGGGCTGCAGGATAAAACACGGGGACACCCAGTTCAATTTGAATTTCACATCAACAACAAGTAATTTTTCAGCATAGTATGATCCAAGCAAAATCACTTGCATGTTTATTTGCTAAATCTGCAAATTCAAAGGTGTCTTCAATCTGGCCCCAACCTCCCTTTGGAGCTTTACCTCTTGCATTCCACTAAAGTGCTTTCCTGCTCTTTGTAATGCTCAGGAACATTCCTGTCTCCAAGGCTTCCTCAAGCCTGCACCCTCACCTGAATGCCTATTTTATTTTTCTCCAGTGAAGTACTACACCGCAGGCCCCCAAGAGTATTCTTAGCCCCTGAGAAATCAGATCTATGAGATGTCTATGGACTCCTCACTTGACCCTTGGTAAATAGCTGCATTGTTTTTTGTCAACACTTTGATACTGCTGGTAGGTGGCACCTTTGGTTATTTAAGCCCTGAATTGCTACGCTAGTCTGACCAGTATGTCATGTTCCCAATGTATTCTTCATTACGGACAGACTCGTTGACTCAATTTGGCTTAAACCTCAAACCAGTTGCTCCTAGAGCCACTGAGAGGTTCAGTAGCTTGTCTAAGACCACAAGTCTGGCAAATAACATAGCAGGCTTTGAACCTACTGAAGAAGCTGTGTGACTCCTAAGCTACGCTGTCGATTTTTGTTGATTTTACCCGTACGTGTATCGTGCATCTGATCTTGTTTTTTTTCCATCTCTATGCATTCCACTCCATGCCTTTTAACCAATATGCTGTACACAAGCAATGGCTACCTGGCCAATTTCTCTGCCTGCAGTATTTCCTCCCAAGCTTCTACCATAATTCATTGTACTCAAGCCTGTGAAAAATCTTCCTAAAACCACTACGAACATGGTACCTGCAAGTTCAGGAAACTTCATTCTTCCCAAGTGTATTGGCTTGTTTTTCCAGCTTGTCCATTTTCGGACCCCAATGTACTGTTTTGCTTTACTTGTACTAATCCCTTTCATGGACGTTTTTCACCCAAGCCGTATCTTCTCTGAATATAACCATTTTTTTCTGCTTCCCTGTGCTGTCTCCTGGAATTCTCCACCTTCTCATCTCAAACAATCAGGATCTTTCAATTTTATACTCATATTCTACCTCCTTCAGGAAGCTTTCCTTGATCATCCTAGTCAGAAGTTATAGAACTTTAAGTTTAGGAGGAAGACCTTAGAGTTCACCTCACATCACATTCTAGTTTGCACATTTACCCATTGGCTACATATTTATCTTCCCACTGAATAAATATCTTGTGAAAGTTGGGGACCATGGTCCCCATGTCATACCTTCATTGCATCATTTGGATTAGATTACTTACCATACGTTTTGGGGTACATATACACATGTACTTCAATTTCAATTAGTTTTTACTAAACTTCTCACATGTCTTACCTAAGTAATAAAACTTTAAATGTCTTACAGTGACAAAGAACACCTATCATGGTCCTAAGATCTTAGGCAAGTTACTCACTTTTAAAAATATTCAGTTTCCTCATCTGCAAATGGGGAAAATATTAGCTCCCATCCCATGTGACTATGAGATTGAATGAGACCACATGGACCACTCAGGGCAGCTTAAGAGCTGTGTTTGGAGAAAATTCTAAGTAAAGACATGCTGAATAAATAAATGATGTTGGGGAGAGGTACTCTATTTCCCAATATACCTAGGAACTGTGACCTAACTCACAGCATCAATGAAGATGGGAAAAGATAGCCTCCTGGGTAATAACGTTTCCTGAAGTTCAAGTACTTACAGAGCAGTACCTAAATTCTAATGCTCATTACAAGATAACTTGTTGGGCCATTATTTATTATAATAAAGTAAAAACAATGGCTTTGAACCTTAGTTCATTTTCTTTCTTTCTTTGAACCTTAGTTTATTTCCTAATAAAAAGTTGTACTCTTTGAAAACAATATAAAGGAAGCCTATAATTCTTGCCTCATGCTTTAAAATCACTAGTAGAAATGCATACAGGGTATTCTTGAGTATAAGACAGCTGTCATCCATAGCTCCAAGAGGCAGGAGGGGGAACCTACCATTAGAAACCCCTCGAAAAGAAAGGAAGCCGCTACTGCAGCTACTTCTAAGGTTTAACCAGGTCTGTAAACATAATATTAGATGTCCTGCGCTACTCTGGTGTCATTTATTTGAAGGCAGTGAGTGAAACCGCTTTAGGCTCCCATGCTCCTTGCCGTCATGGACTCTTGTATGGCTGCCTTGTTTTCTTCACTTCAGCTCAGTCGAGCCATGTACGCTCTTCAGCCTGCTCCACTCAGACGGAGGAGTTAATGCAGTTAGATTGCTCCTGGGCTTCTAGCAGGACTACTTCAAATGATATTACTTCCATTTGTGACATGCATCACCAGCAGTGCTCACATTTGAGGCCAACAGTAAACAGACAACTAAGTCCGCTTGCTGGAAGAAAAACTGCACTTCCCCCACTGAAGAGCCAGGCAGCGACAAGGCTATAAATTTGTCAATTTCCTCAACAGCCTGGTGGTGCACGGGGTGCCACCTGAATGGGACTCTTGAGCAAGGCGACGCATTGCTCTGCGCTCACAGGATTTGGAGGAAACTCTGTTCACAGATCACAAGCCCATTTTTGACAACATGGATCGATGCAAGGAGAGTGAAAACTTAAATCAGGGATTTCTTCTGACAGCTGCCATTTGGGGAGAAAAATCTACTTTGGGCCAAACGGAAGAGCCTCAAGAGCACCCACCACACAGAGTTCCTCGAGGATGAAAAGACATCGTGGAAGTAACTTAAGGAGCTCAGAGCCTGACAGGATAGTCGGAACTACATGAAGGATACCGCTCACACATACAGATACTCACGTGCAAACGATTAGAAAGCCCTTCCCAGTTTTCTTCCTTATTCTTTTATTTTTTTATTTTTAATTATTCCGTGTTACAACTGAGTTTTAAAAAAAGTTTCCAAATTATCTGTGTGAGCAACTGGTTTTTTTAAAGTCTCCAATCTGTCAGAGACAGAAAATATAATAAAAAAATAAATTATTAGAAAAATGGATATCCTGGTTATGTCAAGTTGTTCTAAAAGTCTCTAATATTCTCAGTTTATATATCTTCTTGCGGATTGGTAGCAGTGCGTTCTGCAGGTCACACTTTGAGCGACACTACTTTGGGATACGTTCTATACAGTTTAGTACAAAGGACTAGTCTCACATAAATGGTTAAGGAGCATTAAAGATTTTTCTTTGTAATATATAAAGTATATATAAACTATATACTGGTTATAATATCATACCCCCAATTCTTTCAATTTTGGAAGAGCAGCCATTCCTTTCTTGTCTAGTCTACTCATCACTTCAAACATGCTGGTATAGGGTCTCCAGAGGACCCATGAATGCTGGGCTCTGGAAATGCTGTAACCCCTGTCACTTGTGTTTTCTCTCAACAGTAGACATCTGAGAATTTAAAATGGCTAAGAGAATATATTACAGAATTTGGAAATGTTAACTTTAAATCAGTGATTTATTTGTGATTTTATAAGCTAACCCAGACAGCCACTTACTTCTGTAGTAACCGACAGAACCCAATCAATAATTTATATTGTTTTACATGTAAGTTCACTCTTTTCAAGGCTTTAGAGGAGCTTCCTATTAAAACTACCCTTCATACCAGCTCTCCCTCTGTGTTTACTCCATGTATTCAGACGCTCTGGGTTGAAGATATATGGTGGGTACTCATGAAAGACATGAAGTTTCTCCTAAGTGCAAAGGCGAACACGTTAAGATGTAATGATAAATTATGTTAATCCCAAACTCCTAATCATATACACACTACTATATATAAAATAGATAACCAACAAGGACCTACTGTATAGCACAGGGAATTCTACTCAATATTTTATAATAACCTATAAGGGAAAAGAATCTGAAAAATAGATATATGTATATGTGTAACTGAATCACTTTGCTGCACACCTGAAACTAACACAACATTGTAAATCAAATATACTTCAATAAAAAATAAAATTAAAAAAAGAATTCAATTATCACGATATAAAGTAAGAAGAAAAAGATGTAATGAAGAAGAGATGATCCCAAACCAAGAAACGGGGAGTGGAATCTAGTTATAGCAACATTAATTAAAATCACAGGACTACAGTTTGTTCAAGGGCTTAGAGAAACTCCCTGAGATCATGCCTCAATTTCCTTATTTATAAATGTGAAAACTAGAACAGGGATTTCAGGACCAAGAATCTGGCTCAGAAGGCAAGGGGACAGCGATTAAACAGGAATTACTGCTGACCGATTTGCTTTTTCTCCACCTGAGTCTAGCATAAAATTGAAAAAGAAAAGTATACTTGGTTTATTCACTCTGTTACCCACATCTAGTGTATGTAATCCTACATGAAGAAGAGATAAGAGTTCTTTGGATAAAATGAGCAAGTCAAGCCAAGGTTTTCTTACTGATGATGGTCTTTACCATTTTTAGAAACAGATTTAAAGCAGACTCTTAGAGAAATCTTTCTCCTATTTTTAATTTCTATTTCAATAGTAGAAAGTAACAATACTTACTCAAGTAAACTAAATTAAAAGAAAACCATATGGGAATGCATAGTACAGAATTTCAAGAAGCCTGAAGACAGCTGTTAGTGGCAAAGGACAACCAATACTGGGCTAAGAGGCTTCTACAAACACACAAAAGGAGAGACAAGGGTGTGAATAGCTTACCGCAGTTCACTGCAATGAGCTCATCAGAGATTATTTAAATACATCAGAGATTACTTTAATTAAGTAATATCAGCCACTGATTGAGCAGCTACAGATGCTGGGCACTTGAAGCACCATACATTGTATGATGGATTCAAAGAACGAAATTCAGATAAGTTAATTTTCTCCATTTATACAGCTACGGGTTTGAATCCTGGGTCACATAGTATGTGCCAGGTATTACTGTAAGACTTCTGCACGCATAATTTTATTTAATCCTCTCAACAGACTGCTAAGGTAGCTATATTATTATAGCGTGACTGTAAAGATAAAATTATCGAGACTCAGATTAAGAAATTTAGTTAAGTTAACACAATAAGTAAGGTTCAGAAATGGGATTCTGTACAGAGAGCCCATGCTTTCTTCTTGACACCATTCTTTTCTCCAGTACCCTCTTCCACCTGGCAGCAAGGGGCAGGACATTCAACCAAACACCACGCATGCTTAGCCCAGGAAATCTTCCAGTCCATTTTGACTTCCAGATGAGCCAGGGACAAGAAAGCCAATGACCTTTCTTATCTAAGATGAATATCTTTCCAGTTATTGCACACCACTGTCACATTACATCATTCAAGATTGCTTCCTAATTTGCAGTCCTCCGAATTGTCAGACTTTCACTGGACACTTTAATTATTGAAGTTTATCTAAATAGAAAAGAGGCAATATGAAATTTGTCAGAAGACTGATTTTATATAGCTATGAAAGCAATGCTGAATACCTTGTACGGGCTTATTAAAAAGTATTTAAGGGACTTGAACTCAAACTATTTTTCATTCCCCCCCCCCCCCCCCGCCCAGAAAAGATGGAATTTCTCTGGAGTTTTCAGAAAAGCTATAAGGTGTCATGATGCAAGCCATTCTGATAGGGCAGAAGCATCCTCTTACACACCGAAGATAAACTCTGTTTTTTTCTCATCAGAGCGAGAACCCCCTAACGCTATGTCATCTGATTAAATTTTCATTCAGTAAGCATTTATTGAGAGCCTACTGTGTGCTATGGTTGAAGTATTTGTTGTAAAAAGGATTCATGGTCTCTGCCCTCTCAGAATTCTGAATCTATAATTCATAAGGCACACATAATTTATTCAATAAAAATAACTATTAAAGAAGTTTTGCAGAAAATATTATGGGATCACAGGTGAATAAGCAACTATTTCTACCCTTGGGGTCAGGGAATGCTCTAAAGAAAAGGGGCCATTTTCTCCTGTCTTTGAGGTATAGCATCAGTTTACTGAGCAGGACAAGGGGTAGAACAATCCAGACAGAGGGAATGGCAAAGATGTAGAGAGGCCAGAAATGCAAATCATGGGAAGAAAATGGGTGGATTTGAAAAGAGGCCATATACCTACATGATAAAGGAAAATAATTCATAACATGAAATTCCAATCATCCAAATATTTGATATCCTGTGCATATAATTTATGAAGCTCTGCTGAACTATTTTTGGAAGGGGCACTGTTTTTTGTTGACTCTTTAGACCTACTGAACATGACCCTTTGGGTTTGTCTGTGCATGAGGGCCTATGTAATATTTCAGATACATCCTTTTTATATCAAAAAGTTAAATTCAAGAATTATTTTTCCTATGTGGAAATGCACAGTTCCAGCGGTCCTTCTTTGTAAATAACAATTCTCTTTTCCCATCTGAGACGTGGAGGATGGGGGTGTATGAGAAGGGAGTGTGCTGAGTGGGGACTCTCAAATCAAAAACCTTTTATTTCCAGAGAGTTCATTCTTAATGCCAGGAAACAGGGGATTGATTGTACTTGAATCCATGTGGACCCCATACTTTTCTGGGGTATAGTGTGTCATATAAGGTTACAACATATACCCTCAGAAATATTTGCATAAACATTTCAGCAAGATTCCATGATCTTCTCTACTTGATTGTAGACTATGAACATTTCAGGAGCAGATTTCCAGAGACACTGACTGACGTTTGTTCTACAAAACAAAGACTCTAAATGTATGCTAATAGAGAAGGCATTATCCATGGTAGAGGGCACAGACCAAACAATTAGCCACTGAATAGGAATAAGAAAGAAAGAATCTAACTTCCTAGGCGTAGAGATATAGAGAAACTTATGGGTTTGTTTTTTTACATTTTGTTGGTGTTTATAAGATAAACTTTTTTTTAAAAAAAGAGCTAAGAAACAATCAATGTTGACTAGGAAGTAATCACGAAATGCCCACAAGCCAAAAGAAGAAAAACGTAATTCAACAGTTGTTATTGTTGTTTTCTGATTATATAAGCAGTAATATAGGCTTGTTATGGAACATTTAAAAAATACAGAACCATGCATTGCCACTACCCCACTGTTAGCAATCTGTTGCAGAATATTCCATTCTTCTTTTCTAGGTGTGTGTGTGTATGTTACTTCTTACACAGATAGGGAGCATACATAGATAGTTTTGGACACTGGTAGCTGACTACACGCATTCACACCTTGGATATTTTTTTCAGAGATTACTCCCTGTCATCCAGTTACATTCCAAACATGCCTATTCCTTAACTATCTGTTTAGGCATTTAAAAAATTCTGGATTCCTGCAATAGAAGTATCTTTTTGTTGTTCATGAAGGCACAAGAAGATGCTATGCAACTATTAGATAGTGTTCATGTATTCTTCTTGTTTTTAAGGCCATGGATACATTCCTTTCTACTGCAGCTCTTTCTTCCTTGATTAGGTGGGTTGGCCATTTTCAGTTAAATCAATAGTAATGAATATGAAGAAAGACATTCACTCCCCAACTCCATGCCCTGATAATTGGGAGATAATAGACATCCCTCAAATATATAATAATAATACCACTAGTAAAACAATACAAACTATATTCTTCTAACAGTGTCCACCAAATCACATAACTACTGAAAACGGTCGCCAGGGATTTAGTTAGGTTTCACTATTTGCTTCTCTATTTTCCTCTTACACTTCCCCAAAAGGACTATAACCTGCTAGAAATTTCAAGTTCAAGGTGATTTCTACAGTAGAATTCATGACCTGAGAATACAGAAGGATCTCAGTCTAAATAGAGATACCCATCGAGAAACTGCCATAGGTGCACACAGAAATGGCAGAAGGGTTACAATTGGTCCTTTCGGTCCTAGGTCGATGGGACTTCTGTGATATCCAGGGTGTAGTTTACACAGAGGAGTCGACCCTATGGAAATTTCCATGTTCTTGAAATCTTATTTCATTTGGTCTTTTGTTAAGGAACTGCCAGCACACTCATGCATTCTTTCTGATAGCAGATCCCAGTAGAGCTGAGCCATATGTTACTCCTTGGTTCTTGGAATAGTGTGCTTAGGTTGACACTATGGAGGCTCAAGACCTATAAATAACTGATCCAGGAAACACCCTTATATAAGGAGCATCAGACCTAAAAAAAAAAGGCTAACGTTTGGATATTGGTCAAAATATTACTCCTTGACATTAAAGTATGTCATCACAGTGCCATAATATTGTGACACATTATAGTGTCACATCAGACCCACCACCACACAGTACGAGTCTAAGGAATCCACTTGTACAGATTTGCACGTTCAAAATTCCTTCCTGATATTCTAAAGGGTGGTGAGCAGCTTGAAGAGAGGGCAGTGTGTAATTTATGTACTTGATTTGGAAACTGGCCAGTGCAGTTTGGGAAGATTGACACAGAAACTGCTCATCAAGCTGATTAACAAACACAAACAAGGGATGATTCTTGTTAACAGCACCAGGTTGGGAAATACCAAAATATTGTGTTTCCCATAAGATACTTACAAGACTTGCTGTGGGCACCACTTCAAATGTATTCTTGTTTATGCTGCTGGCTTCTTCCAGGTGGGGTGAGGATTTAATTCCTAACAGAGAGGCCTGACATTTCTTTTTACCCCGTTATACGGGAGGGTATGAAAATTTTTATATTGTAAGAGGGTGGTTCTTGACTCTGGTTGCATATTAGATTCCCTTGGCATTATGGGCTGAATGTTCATGTCCCCCCAACACTCATATGTTGAAACCCTAGTTGTAATATGATGATACTTGGAGGTGGGGAATTTGGGAGGTAATTAAATCATGTGAGTGGAGCCCTTATGAGTGGGATTAGTGCCCTTATAAGACAAAGCCAGAGAGGTAGTTCACTCTTTTTCCTCATGAGAGGATACAAGAGGACAGCAGTCTGCAACCTGCTAGAAGGTTCTCACCAGAACCTGACCGTGCTTGGCACCCTGACCTCAGAATTCCAGTCTCCAGAACTGTGAGAAATAAATTTCTGTTGTTTATGGTATTTTGTTACAGCAGCCTGAACTAAGACACTCAGGGAGCTGTTACAAAAATGCCAATCAATAGACTGGGTTCCTACCACCACTGATCTTGATTTAATTGGTTTGCCGGTGGGGAGGGAGCTATGCATTGGTATTTTTTGAATGCTTTCCAGATTATTGCAATGTGCAGGCAGTCTCACAGGGTACTCAAAGGATGATTTTCAGATAGGTAGCATCAGGCTCACCTGGGACATTGTTAAAAATGCAGAATTAGGTCCCATTCAGGTCTACCGAATCAGAATCTGCATTTTAACATGATCCTCAGGAGAACAGAACACACATCATATTTTAAGAAGCACTGCCATAGGGAAGGAGACAGAATAATAAAGTGAAGATATTTACCAACATTTGATAATAATAAAGATAATTACATAGCTAATGCTTATTAGGTGTTCATTATGTGCCAGGCATTCCTCTAAATACTTCACATGCATTGACCCCTTTCATGCTCAAAACAACCTAGGAAGAGAGATATTGCTATTTTCTTTTTTTTCTTCCAGTTTTGTTGAAATACAATTGACATATAGCATTGTAAACATAATGATTTGATATGTATATGCTGTGAAATGATTAGTGCAGTAAGTTTAATTAACATCCATCACCTCACAAGTTACGATTTTTCTTTTTCTTATAATGAGAACTTTAAGATCTACTCTCTATATCTCTATTTTCTAAGTAAAAAAACCAAGGTTAATGAACTTGGGCAAGGACTCACAGCTACTGAGAGCAGACTAGGCACCTATAAGAACTTTCTCCTTTGTATTAAAGAAATACGTGGTTGGACAGCCGATGATGAAGAAAATTGAAGGACTTGATATTCTGACATGTTGGTCTAATTCAGTAGTGCTGACTCAATAGGGATGAGGGGCTATATGAAATGCAAATGCCTTTTCTGTTGTTATCTACAAAGAATCATAGTCAAGATAGCCAAGATAAATACACAGTAAATGTGAGGTATTAGGCAAGTCTAGGGGCACTATTATCTCCAATGTACTCAAGGATCAGATCACATTTAAAATTTTGAATTTGGGTCTTAAATTCATTCCTGGGTCATAAAGCCCAGTTGATCTCAAAGAAGTCTACAGAGTCATAGAAAATATCTCCAAAAAGGAAATATGAAGTGAATTCTGTCTTTTCTTAAGAAAAATTATGAGGACTACAATTTGGGAATCATTTTATCAAAGTGGCAAGGTCTCCCCTGATCAATCTAAAATAAATACTATTCTATTAGGTGCTAAATAAATATTTGTTGAGTTAATGAATATGTATACAAAGTGCTCTTTCAAAGAAAATTTTATTGTGGCAGCCCTTGCAGTGAATGTGGCCCATACATGGGTTTTATTTGGGACATGTAGTGTTGTTTTTCAAATGATTCATCATCAAATATCAGGGGATTTCACTCACAAACACAGAGACACAAACCCAGGTTTCTAGTTTTTCTTTTAAAATTGGAAATTCTGGCAAAACTGAGCCTGTGCTCCTATGTGCAACAATCATCCAGCACTGCATGGGTGCTCTCACAGCAGTGAGATGCATGTTCACTAGTGACCCGTTGTCCCACCTGGAGTGTGCCAAGTGGTGGCCCCCAGAAATATAAGACAGTGTCCTAATTCCCGGAACCTGCAAATATTACCTTATACAGAAAAAGACTGAATATTGCCTTATATGGCAAAAGATGTGATTAATGGTGATCTTGAGGGGAGGAATTTATCCTGGATTATCTGGCTGGGCCCTCAATGACCTCACATGTATTCTTATAGGAGAGACGCAGAGAGAGACAGACACACAGAGAAAGCGATGTGAAAAGGAAGCAGAGGGTGATGTGACTGCAAGCCAAGGGATGCTGACAACCTCCAAGGGATGCTGACAGCCTCTAGCTGTCAGAAACAGATACTATAAATTAACACCTCTAGCTGAAAGAGGCCAGGAACAGATCCTCCCACAGAGCCTCCAGAGAGAGTGCAGCCCTGTAGACACCTTGTTTTGGACTCTTGGCTTTCAGAACTGTGAGTGAATAAATTTCTGTTGTTTTAAGCCACCCAGTTTGTGGCATTTTGTTATGGCAGCCCTAGGAACCTAGTATACTACCACTTGCACATAGATGCCCTTGCATCTACACGGGATATTTTTATTAGGACAGAGGCTTTCTGCTGGGGGGCGGGGAGGGGGGGGGGTAGGGTAAAATGGACAAAGGAGACCATAGAAGTAACAGCTCCTGTATCCCAGGGCAAGGTACTGTACAAATCCAGGTGTTATCCCTTAGAATGGATCTAGTTGAGATTCACTCATTTTTGTTCTCTGCCAGGATATTTGTTATCTTAATATGAAAGTTATGGCTTTTAGATAGATTTATATTTTTATATTCTTACTTTATAAAATGCCAGGATGAATGTATTTCCCTTCAGGTATGAAATACATAATATAGGCAAATGACCCTTAGAGAGTGAATACTCCATAACCCTCATTTTTTTAAATGGGAAAACTAGACCCAGAGAGAAAATGCGGGGCCCAAGGTCACACAGATAATTAGGGCAGAGTTCGGCTTAGACCTTCTAACTCTTGGTTCATTGATCATTTTACAGCCCAGTCCCCTTTTATGACCTAACTCTTTCAAGTCCTAACTGTTAGCTTTTGATCATTGAAATAAGGTTGACTGTGAGATCCATTTAGCTTAAGAGAATGCCACTTCTGTTCAAAGGTAAGTGTAGACATGCCCTCAGTCTATCAAAGGGAATGTTTTAAGTCCATGTCCAAATGGGACTTTTTCTAAGCAAACTAATTTGTCCAGAACATTTAAATCACATCATATTTAACTAAAAAAAGGTCTTGTCATGATATAAGCAGTAACTAATACACTAAAGAGTAGGGATATTAAAATAAACTGGACAAGAACAACTCAACTGATAAGGTTCTAAAGGGAAGAGAGAATGCAAGAGAATATATCAATTTATTAGAAAGATCTGTAAGGTCTTAAGAAAACCTGAAAAACATGATTGTGCTGTACAAATTGAGGGTTAACAGAGAGAGTTCAGCACTCAAATGATACTATAAATTAACATTATACACCGATGTTCTTTTTGGTATATGAAAAAAGAGAGAGTAGAACTTTTAATTAAATCTTTTCTAAAGGTAATTTTTTTAGAGCGATCAAAGATGCCCCAATACGGCGAGAACTGATGGTTATAGTGTTGCATTAGCTAACTTTTAGACCTTTTTAAGCCTCAGGTGGCCAAGTCACATTTGGACTCTACTCCGCATAAATTTTACACTCCAATACAACGGCAACATTTTCTTCAATGCTGACCCCAGAACTCCCTAAAAATACATGGGGGTCTCTGCATTGCTGGAACTAATTCATGAAATAATAAGGATTTCTGCAACCGGTAAGAAGGCATATTAGAATATTATGTCAATATTTGGCTGTGCCAAGAACCTACCATACACAACGATAAGCTCACCTCGCCAACGCCCAATATGAAGCATACAGGATGAATGTTTCTGCACAGTCCCTGAATTAATCCAGTGGCCTGTATCACGTCTCGCTCTAGCCACGCCACAGCCTGTTTATTCAAACTCAATGGGCATTCAAAATTTGTACTTCATTTATAGATCTCTCTTCTAGTAAGTAAAGGTGTTAGAAATCAACCCAACTGGCCCTTTCTCAAGAAAAAAAAAAAATCAAACATTTGAGCAGCGATATACTTGCTTTTTACTGGCTCAAGGAATGGGTTTGGCTTAATCCAATTAATCTGAGATACTAAAAGTTCATTTTGACAACCTCTATCTCCGGCTATGAATAGCCTGAGTGTTGTTTATTTCTGAGACCTGTCGAAAGTGTCACATGATAGCCTATATCACCCCCCTGCAATGGCAACCACAGCCATAGCCCTGCCAGAATGGTCAGCTCCAAATGACCATGCTATTGGCATCTGACCTTTCTGTCACCTCCATCTCACCAAATCTTGGCTAATTCATTAGAGGCAAGCTCTGACTTACAGGCTGTTATAGCAAACATGATCTGCCACCAAAAACCAACCAAACAAACAAAAAAAAAAACTGAACTGAGCCATTATTTAGGAATTTGAATTAATACTAAGAAAGAATTAAGTAGTTAAGAATTAGAGCTGAAGGTGAGAGGTGAAATTGGGAGATAAGTCAGATAGGCCATCATAGGCCCTATGGAGGCAGAGTTATGGGGAAGCAGGAACAGTGAGTAAGAAATGCCATGATGTAGAGAAAAGATAGAGTAGATGATAGCAAAGATTAGAGAGAAGAACACACACACAGGAGCCAAGCCACAAGTACCATGGACAGAGCACTAAATGATGAACCTTGAACTCTAATCTGCAGAGGTCTTTGGCACCTTTTTGTACCTAGAACAATCTGGCTGGAAAAGTCTACCCATGTTCAGGATAGCTTTCATTTTTCATCTTCTATAGACATAATGGGACAACTTTCCATATTATTACTCTTATACAAAATCCCACCTTCCCACTCCTTACGGAAGGAACATGAAGGAGTCTGTTTCTGGCAAGCAAGAGATTAACTAAAAACATTATATAAACTTCACCATTCATCTGATGACGTTATACCATTTTCCAGGTTTGATTATGTACTATTTGAGATATCTCTTTGCTTCCTGCAGAGATCCTGCCGTTTCATAAGCACTTTGTTTGAGGTTATATGGGCATCTAAAGAGTAGGCATCTTGATATACATTGCACAATAAGACCTAATCTAACACAGACACATACTGGCATACTGGCTACAGAGAATACAAAAATACTTTAAAGCTCAAATGTGCACTTCCCCAACTGCTCCTTGCTGGGTATTTTAGGGCACTGGTTGATTAAATATCTGGTATCATTAACTCGAATTTTAACTTCAGTTAAATGTTTAGGCTCCATTTAGTCTATGCTGACAAATGGTGAATCAAGGTTCTAATTTTCAACACTCTTTATAGCATGATTCTTTGGTTTTAGAATGTTTTCTACGTTCTTTTAGGTATCTTAAAGTACTCAGTTAACGCATCTTAAATGATGCATCTTGCAAATATCATATTAAAGCTAAAACTAACCTTAAACTGAAAATTTAATTTGACATGTTTCTTGGAGTCCCTATCTAAATCTAAACTAATTATGTGTGTATAGATGTGTGTGTTTTAAAAAAAAACAATCAGCTTTTGATTATGAATTATAGGTCAAAACCCATTTCTAAGAAATAATAAATTCAAACTATTTAGATGAATTGGTTACATATTTTAGATTTTTCACTGTCTTCTCTTAGTGAACTATAATTCCATGTTTACTTAGAGGTAAATGAGATGAAACAGTGAAATCTGGACTCACTGAATTTTTTCCGTACTTTGAAAGTAATATAACAATGTTAGCTGTTGAGCCGTTGGCTCTAACATGTAATAAATGTATATTACACACCTAGAATCCTTATTCAAGAAAACGTATTGTTTTGGCATAGACAGTGGTGTTCTTGTTTGAATGATTCAATTTCTTAGAAAGAACTTCTCATGTTAATGTTAGTGCCCCTGGTATTCCTGTTCTATAAATGGATCAATGGTAGATCTGGGAGTAAAACTTAGAATCAAGTACCTTAACTGATCAAGCAGTCAGCATGTATTCAGTGACCTGTTATATGTCCAGCATTGGGACAAACCCTTTAGAAAATGTGAAATAAAAATAAGATAGTGTTTCTGCCTTGGAAGAGGTTCTAACCTAGATAGGGGGATAATATTAAAGCAGAGAAGCCGTGGGAGAACCACAAAGGACACAATAGAATTAAATGCATGGCTGTTCCCTATCAGGACAGGGAAAATAGAGTGGCCTACAGTGGAGGGGAAAGTATTAAGGATTTGAACCCTGCACTGAAAGAGGAAAGGGTGTGGACTAAGTAAAGCTTTGTTCTTTCCACATTCTCTACAGAGGTACTGCTGCACAAACTGTATAAGAAGTAAGCCACCATAGTAGGTTATACCTCTTCTCTTCTCCAAGGTTGAATCTAAACACAGACAGCCTAGGTACAGGCTACATGTATGATTCTCAAGGTCCAAGAATCCTCTCTTTTCCCATCTTCCCATTGGTTTCTACCACCGCCCCCTTCTGAATCAGGCTCAACATTCAATCACTTGTATTCTTTTGGAGACAACATAAAATGAACATGGGCTTTAAAGTCATAAAAATTTTAGTCTAGCTCTTATCTGGTCCTCCTACTGTCACTATGTGACCCTGGGTTGATTACTTTGTCTTAATTTTCATGTTGGTAATCAGATTATTAGAGGCTTAAAAGATAGAATATAGGGACTTCCTTGGTGGTACAGTGGTTAAGAATCCACCTGCCAATGCAGGGGACATGGGTTCGAGCCCTGGTTCGGGAAGATCCCACATGCCGAGGAATGGCTAAGCCTTGTGCCACAACTACTGAGTCTGTGCTCTAGAGCCTGCGAGCCACAACTACTGAGCCCGCATGCCACAACTGCTGAAGCCCGCATACCTAGAGCCTGTGCTCTGCAACAAGAGAAGCCACCGCAATGAGAAGCCCGTGCACCGCGATGAAGAGTAGCCCCCGCTCGTCACAACTAGAGAAAGCCCGCGTGCAGGAACGAAGACCCAACTCAGCCAAAAATAAATGAATAAATAATAAAATAAATTTAAAAAAAGAATATACGACAAGTGTTGGCACATATATGCAGTATTGTGGAGAGTGTATGAATACTCACATGGTCATCAGATGTTATTTATCCCAGTTAACCCATACACATTATCTGAAAATTACAATCTGAGCTACAGGAA
The DNA here is from genome assembly GCF_008692025.1 of Phocoena sinus. Lineage (NCBI taxonomy): Eukaryota > Metazoa > Chordata > Mammalia > Artiodactyla > Phocoenidae > Phocoena > Phocoena sinus. The sequence continues at coordinate 29,135,591 of NC_045765.1, forward strand.
ATGACCAACATTCAACTTTTTTTGTCCTACAAAAATGACAATTTCACATGATTCAACCTAATAATAATACGTTCATCTATTTTTAGTTATTACATATTTTCTCCAATCTTATCATCAAATTGAATAGTCAGTGGTTTCTTGGGACCCTGAGGGGGTGACATAAAAGGCAGGTTTTGATTTTGGTCAAGGTAGAGGAAAATCCAAGTTTTGGAAGTTAGCTTTATTGGCACCTGTGGTAGGGTCATTAGACAGAAAGTGAATGTTATTACTGAGTGTCTGGATTTGAACCAAGGGAAAGAGAAGGAGGAGAAATGGATTTAAACTACTAGATATTTTTTCATAGGACAGACCCAGCTCTCTCCCTGTCTATCCCTTCTACCCTCCACCACCACCTGTACACAATATTCTCTTTGCGGGACAGGGCACAAATCAGTTGACTGCTATGCTAGGTTGGATGATATCATTCTTTCTAAAATAGCACAGATCCAGTAAAGAACTCGAGCTAGGCAAGAAACTATAGGTTTGTTTACTGTATGTGCTTTTAAATGTTCCCATATAAAACCTCCATTTGTCAATGACCCAGCAGGGAGTAAATGAAAATGCTTATTCAGACCCCTCAGCAGAGAGAGCTCCCTTAATCCGCTCACTGATGAGATAACACTGTAGGATTACAATAATCAACTTGCAGTATGTCCTCTATGAGTACTTAAAACTACAGCAGTTCATAAGTACTAGAAGACATTTCTTCATTTACATAATATAGTGACAGACTTTCACCCTTCTGAGACCATTCATTATCTCCCTACCCCTCCCTTGAAGTATTTCAAATAGGTACAATTATATTGAGGATCATTTAACAATAATACCCTAAATGCCTGAACTTAGAAGAATATATATATATTCTTTTACATATATATATTTCCTTTTGTGTGTATATATATATACACACACACACAAAAGTGATGTATGTTTATGTAAGTTTGTATACATACATACACAGACATATCCCATCACTTACTTTAGTCACCAAATTATAAACATATCTAGATATTAACAGTGACATTAAGCTTCTCAACTTCCTTTTGGAGTGAGAATTACAATGAACTGTCTGTGAGACTGGTATGTAAATAGGGAAAGTAATAATGCACAGACTCTTATTAAAATACTTTCTGTATCACTATTAGTTTATGCAGTGACATTTTAAAGTTATGTCCCTCTACATCCTTTCCTAGTTAGTCAACGGAATGCCCAGTGACAAAGAGAGAAGGCGCTTTCTGATACACATTTTTTTAAAAAGTTGGTTAAAATTCATGTTATGAAATTGCAAAAGTTTAGATAATTCATTCAAACTTGGCTTTTTTCTGTGCACTTTTCTAAAGAAAATTTAAAGTGTCAAAAATACATATCCTGTGCTCATTATTAATGCTAAACAGCACAGTGTTTTGAGCTGCCTCGTGGCAACTGTAAAGAAAACAGGTGTTCTGATAGATTATAAAGTGAGAGTCAGATGATGTGTAGGACAGAATTTTAATGAAGCCACAAGCACAGAACTCTGACTGGCCTCTTGAATGTGATACTAAAACCCCGAAAGTAGTTTTAAAGACAAAATAGCAAGAACGCAACTCAGGAAGCATTCGTTAATCATCAACAGGTAAATGGGATGTGGAAAATCATTATAGTTAGAGACCTTAGCATTTCAATGCAATTTAATATAGCATTATTAGCTTAAGGAGAAGGTGGGTATAATTTGAAAGGACATCCATGTCTTTGTGTATGTGCAAATATACAAAGAAAGTATCTTAATCACCACATTAAGTTACTAGTCAAGACCATAAGCAAAAGCCAAAATTCTTCTAGATGCAGAGGTGCTACTGGAGATGGGAAAAGGCTCATGATTATGGAATCAAAGAATAATTATCTATGTCTTTAATTAGGCAATATTTAGAGATCTTTTGTGAAACCTAACTTTTCTCCCTTTTGTTTTTCTTTAAAATGTCTAGGGAAGACATGTAAGTGAAAATGCACTTGGAGTTTTAGGTGTCTGATAGAATTGTGAAAGAAAAGACCTAGGCTTCATATCTTCAAACTCTTAAAAGGTCAGGAAATAAACACTATATATATATATATATATTTTTTTTTTTTTTTTTTTTTTTTTTTGCGTTACGCGGGCCTCTCACTGTTGTGGCCTCTCCCGTTGCAGAGCACAGGCTCCGGACGCACAGGCCCAGCGGCCATAGCTCACGGGCCCAGCCGCTCAGCTGCATGCGGGATCCTCCCGGACCGGGACATGAACCCGTGTCCCCTGTATCGGCAGGTGGACTCTCAACCACTGCGCCACCAGGGAAGCCCATAAACACTATATATTAAGGTAGCTGATATCTTTCACTAATAACTATGAATTTATCTAGATTCTCTTTCAGAATCCTAGATCATATCTGGTTTTCCTAAATATTTTTCCTCTACATTTCCCCCAATTTTAGATATGGTTATGTATAATTTATATCACTAGTTTAGTTACAAATATTAGCATTTTGATATGTTTTCTGGCACTCGTATACAATCATTATCAAGAGAAATTTCTGAAAAAAGAATTGTGCCCTTCGGCTAATATTTTAGCTACTTCAGAACAAAGATTACTAGAGAGTTCATCAAAAGGAAAGAACTTGCACATGAATAAAATTTCCTTTGGCCAAATAAACATAATTAACAAGAAAACTGGAAATAAACTTGTCCCACATATTTATAGAGTAAACTAAAAATTGTCCTGTGCTTTGCTTATCTATCTTCTTCAATGACCTTCAGGCTGGTAGAAGGCAAAGCTCTAGAGACTTCTCCCTTGGTAACCCCAGAACTTACCATAGTAGCTGGCTCCACAGCCATTGGAAATATTCCATCAAGATTCATTTCCATGAATAGAGAACTAAAAGTCTATGCATGATATAGAGTTCTGAGAAAATGTTAAGACTACAGGAAAAGGCAATCTACAAAATGGTTTATAAACTATGTGTCTTGATTTAAATATTGTATAAAATCTATAAATAAAGCAATCCTGTATTTAACCTATAAGATTGGCTGTGACATAAATGATGCTACTTTCCTACTATTGGTGTCATGGAGACTTACACATATACTTTACTTGTAGTCTACATCTTGTAGACAGTCAAAAAATTGTAACTTTGCCAACTCTGTTTATATGAGTGCAGTCTGAAGGGAATATGACCGTTGTTTAAGTTTTGTGCTTTAAATGCACTTTGCCAATGACCTGTTATCTATCAGATTAAAAAGGAACGATGAATGGACTTCCTTAGTGGCGCAGTGGTTAAGAATCTGCCTGCCAATGCAGGGTACATGGGTTTGAGCCCTGGTCCGGGAAGATCCCACATGCCGCGGAGCAACTAAGCCCGTGCACCACAACTACTAAGCCTGAGCTCTAGAGCCCGTGAGCCACAACTACTGAGCCCACGTGCCACAACTACTGAAGCCCACGCGCCTAGAGCCCGTGCTCCGTAACAAAGTGAAGCCACCACAATAAGCCCACGCACGACAATGAAGAGTAGCCCCTGCTCGTCGCAACTAGAGAAAGCCCGCGCACAGCAACGAAGACCCAACGCAGTCAAAAATAAATAAATAAATAAACAAATAAAAAGGAACCATGAACCCTGGGAAGAAGAACTAAAATAACTTTATAACTCTCAATATTTACCTTCAAGAACTTACTGGAGCAGAGAGTTTTCCTTACCATCTCATATGAATTGTTTCCATTTCCAGCTCTACACATCTTGTCCCTTTTGTAGGGAGTGCCCTTCCCCTGGCTTGTTACCTGTATAAGTTCGACCTGTCAGTCATTCGGGCCCTGCACTTCCTCTAAGAAGCCTTCCCCAAACTTCCGATGGGATCTCTCATTTCTCTGGATATCCCTAGCATTCGTTTTCCAACAATTACTTGTCACTTCTTATTTAATGGCTATTGCCATTATTTATTTTTTATGGGAATCCTGGTATTTCTAACCAAATTTCAAACCCTTAAGACACTGTTATGTGTTTCTCTGGAAGGAACATTAAGAGTTCTCATTACAAGGATAATTCTTTTTCTTTTCTTTTTGTTTTATCTATGTGAGATGATGGATTATAACCAAACCTACTGCTATGATATTTCATAAGATATGTAAATCAAACTACAATGCTGTACACCTTAAACTTATACAGTGACATATGCCAATTATGTCTCAATAAAATGGGGAAGAAAAGAAGCACTGACCCGTTTATCGTTTCATTCACCTAACAATTCCTCTAGGAAGCTGATGGGGCCGTGGCCCTAACTGACTATTCACTTTCCCATCTTCTCTATAAGATGGTTGCTGCCTTGAGGGTAGGGTAGGGATGATGTGTTTGTATTGTATCTTCAGGACTTTGAATAATACCTGCTAAACTTGGATCGCTAGTGAATGGTAGCTTCTGGAATGAATATATGGGAATATTGAGATTCAGTGAGCTGCAATGTCCTATGCAAGGTCACGGGGCCACTGAGCTGAAGAGGGCAGGAAGGTCTCCATCTGCATGCTTCCTAGTGACATAATCTAAATGAGATAGCACTGCAACCTAAAGAACAGGTAATCCGGACGTTTAAAGAAACAACTAAGAGAACAGTTGACTAAAGAGCAGACAACACTTAGACGCCTTATCATTCTTCCTTCCCAGAGAACTAAGGCATGGATTTGACCACTGTGAGACCCAGGAGAGCAGAGCCTTAGTCAGCAGGACCATGACCGTAGGCCAACTCAAGAGCCAAGCTAACAATAGGATGTCGGTGAAGGATAAACTGCTGCTCCTCTCATGGAAATGGCTCCTGCATGGCTAGGGTGAGATGTTTTGGAGAAACAGGAAGCTTCTGCTGAATGGATCTGGAGGCATCACAGAAGATGACTGACTACCCCACGGCTAAGAATAGTGCATTTCGTTAGGGCAGATGAAAAATGTGTGTTCAGTTCATCCAGGCAAGCTCACCTGCTCTAAAGTGGCCGTGCTGGTAGATTTTGAGAAATGATGTGATACCAAAGATAGAACACAACGTGCCAAAGCAAACATTTAGCAGCCTAAGTATAATGAGGTTTCACAGAGAATTTACATAGTTAACAGCATTTCCTACCAAACAAGCTCAGAAAGCATTTCTCTGTCTACTCTGAGCATTTTCACATTACGGGAAGCAGGCTTCACTCATCACTCCAGTTTCAGCCTATATTCGCTGTTTACTTTCCCTTTCACTGAGTTTTACTCTATTATTAAAATGATACCTCTGTATTTTATTGCCCCTGAACATCTCCAAGTGAAACATATTTTAGTGCCCGAAGAAGTGCAGGCATACTTTAAAGAGGTCTTTTTGAAAACACTCACAGCGTCCATGGGTCATGTAAGTGACATGTTACTAAGGAAGATAAAAGAGAGCTCAAAAGTAAACCATGATTCCTTGCTTTCTAGACAATTAAATTAAAGCCAACAAATGGCTTATAACCCCAGTGGAATGAGTTACAGATTTTATCTCATGTCTATGAAAAATGAGGACTTTGGGGAAACCTTTGTGTTTCAACCCTTCCACAATAAATCATACCTTCAAACCAGTCATAAGTAGTCCCATTTTCTTTCGAAATCCAATCGCCTATCACTTGCTTTATTCGTGTACTAATCAATTATAATTTAGGGGCACTGACAGCTAGCAGTGTTCTGTGATGGCTCTCATCATCCTTGCTTCACCATAAGATACAATACCACAACTTATCCATTTAAAAACTGTAAAAGGGGGAAAAAACCACAAGAAAACTACTTCATAAAAATAGACACCACAAAGGCTCAGAACAGGAAGAATTAAATTGGTTTTCCTGGAGTTCCATAGGTAATTCTGGCATTTGTGTCACTGGAGGGCAATGGATAAACTATATTTTAAAATAATTTTGTAATAAATCTTAGCCCTCTCTAAACCTAAGAGGTGTAGTTAGGAGGCTAAATATACTGCCAAAGAAACATCAGTAAAAGGAAAAACAACAGATGCAAAAGGTGCTATTCTTTTCTGCTTATCTATAGGAACGGCGAGTGCTCATGCTATAAATTCCTTACAGCCAGTGATTCCAAGGGGTTCCCTGGAAGGGTAGGGATTGTATAAAATAAAATAAAGATTAAGTTTATTAAGCACCATCTTGTGCCTCAGCATCCAGTGTGAGGATAATCATTTAAATGAACATTTTGAAACAATGTTGATGAAACTCCTAATTTAAATAAGCAAGGTTTAGAGTTGCCAGAATAGCTGTGTGGGCCTTGCCACGTTATTTTAGCAGTTAACCAATATATCTCAGTCTATATCAGAGATCTCTTATGGGATACAGCCCGCCATTTTAAACACCCAATTACGTGCATTCTCAAGTGCTTTCCATGGATCTTCATGTCTCATTCCTTGTATTAACTAGATAACCCAGTTGGCAAGATGTCTTTTGATATCATCAAGGTATCTTTTGCGTTTATATAACCAAATCCAACTGATATCCAACTACTTTCAAATCTAGAGCTTCCCAGTCCCACTTCCTAGGAAATTCTTGAGGTTGCCTGTCTGCTTAAACACTCTCTGAAACAGAACATGACACGACTCAAATGCTCGGTATTTCAGCTCTGCTTTAACTCCAGGTGTGTTGCCTATAAAGCCTGATCATGACGTCCTAGGAGTGCCTCTACAAATTGAGAAATTCTACCGCAAATCCCACTCTTCATGGGAGAAGGTTGGAAATAAAGGCATGCCTTGGTATTTAGCAACCCCCAAATGTGGAATGTCTGCTAGTTGAAACTTAGTTGAAATGATTAACTCTGTGGCTGAAAAGATGTGGCGAGTGTAGCATCACTTCTGCATTCTATGCCAATGGCAGACATAATTATTTGATCACCAGATTCTTTCGGCTTTGTTCAGGCTTGGCCTGCTAGTGTTCAGAACACAGCCTACCAGGAATACCAGGCAGTCACAACCAATGGACTGGAGCTGGTACTTGTGATCCAGTTATACTCCATGTCTCTTATTCCATAGAGGAGGAAACGGAGAGTCAACAAAGAGAAGTAATTCCCCTCTGCTCCTAACCTAGTTTCACCTAGAGCTGCTTAAGATTGCCTTTACCGGGAAGTCCTCTTATGACAAAGGCATGCAAATTCCATATCTACTGTAGGAATTGGTAGGAAAGACGAATTAAGGGTGAGCAGTGTTAAATGTGGTTAGAAGGAAGCTATTTTTATTCTAGAGTGGGAGAAGGAGGAGAGAACCAGTGTGCAAACCCTTCCCAGCATCTCCATCAGACTTCGGCAGTAGCTGAATTCTATTCTTTCCTCGAGGCCAGCACACTTTCACTTTCTAGCGGAATTTTTTTCTTACTCTCTGGACCTCTCCAAAATTCAAGATAATCTCTTTTTTGTTCTGAATTTCCCACAATCTTTTCTCTCTCCAACTTGGAGGACAGTCGACATTGTCTTTGGTGTGGTGTTTATCTCTTCTCTACTAGACTGTAGATTAGTTTAGGATGTAGGGCTATTCTTATTTATCTTGGAATTTACGCTAATCCCTTATCACAGTGCCTCATCCACAGAAGATATTCAATAAATATCTGTGGAATGCATGGCTAGAACAAAATGTGGAAAAAGTAGGGATGGCAGCAAGGAGGAGGTTAACGCCATGTTCAAACATGATCTCTCACCTAGTTCCCAGCTCCATTTCTCTCTCTCTCTTTTTAATTCTGTCCCACAGAGCACTTTACTTGGAATCCATTTCATTTTAAAATGAGAGATGAAGAAAGGCAACAATTTATATTTGTATTTGGAAACATTATGTTTATTATATATGTATATATATGTATGGGATTATATATGTATGGGACAGTACATTGACAGTTTGCAATTACAATTCAAGTGACGTTGATATAATCGCAGGTGGAGCTTCCCAGTCCAAAAGAAAGATAACCACCACAAGAAAACCAAACTATACTACACTGTCAACATTTTTTCTTTCCTTTCCTTTCCTTTTCATCTGTTTTATTCATCAGGTATTGGCTTTCTTCTATAACTTTTTTGGGAAAATAATTATTAAGAAAAATAATTATTAAGGAAAAAAATATTAAGAAAATAATTATTAAGAAATTTTTCTAATGTGAAACATAAAATGCTGATACTCTATATCCCATTTCCCTTTTCATAGAAAGGTTCTTCCAGGAGGCAAGGGCATTTTCAAAGAGAATAATGTGGACTCTACAAATTAGTGATAGCTTTCTTTGATATAACTTAGAAGTTCCCTAGATGCATCACAAGGTGCCACAGGCCTTGTCATGGACGTTATCTTATGGAAATTCATTATTACGGGGCACATGCAAATTGCCTTTAGAGAAGATGGTGGCAAGCACACTGTTGCATTTAGAAGACAGGAGAGAAAGAAAGTCACTATTAACTTGAAAACTTAAGAGCTTAATTATTCATGCATTAATAAAGCTACATTCCAAACTGAGCAAATGCATTTCATATTTGAGTACATTTAAAAAATAAACATCAATTCAATTAAATTGAACAAATATATTAATTGGAGGAGCCCACTTGTGCTGAATGCTGTGCTAGGCTCTGTATGCATATTTTATGACATATTAACTTTCTTGAATGGATAAATATGTGGGTGTGTACAGAAAACAGAATATTATTCACTCACGATAAAGAAGGACCATCCAAGCCATTTTGTGACAACTTGGGGGGACCTTGAGGACATTATGCTAAGCGAAGTAAGTCAGGACTTAGAAAGACAAACACTATATGATATCACATACATGTGAAATCTGAAAAAGCTGAAACTCGTAGGAACAGAGAGTAGAATGGTGGTTACCAGAGGCTACAGGTTGGGGGAAACTGGCAGATGTTGGTCAAAGGGTACAAAACTTCCAGTATAAGATGAATAAGTTTCAAGGATCTAATGTACAGCATAGTATTGCAATTAACAATACTGTGATATATACTTGGAAGTTGCTAAGAGAGAAGATATTAAACGTTCTCATGACAGAAAAGAAATAGTGATTAGACAATGTGCTGCGGACATTAGCTAACACAATGGTGGTGGATCATTTTGCAATATATAGGGTATTAAATCAAGATGCTCTACACCTTAAATTTACACAATGCTATACATCAGTTATATCCCAATAAGCTCGGAAGAAACACCTTAACATAATTTAGTGAAAAATATGTTGATAGTAGAAAGGCAGCCAGATATGAGAGTTAAATATCATTCTTCAGTTACCCTCACTTGTATTTAGGTCTAACTGTGATACATTGTTCTATCATTCTATTTATCCACACCAGATAGGCTTGGGTGTCAAACAGACATAGGTCCATTCTTGGCTCCGCCACTTAATCGTTTTTAAACTACATTGGGTTACTCAGCATCCCTAGGCCTAAAGTGGGATAATAAATAACAAGAATATCTTCATTTAATATTGTTATTGTGATATTGTTAAAAGTATGTGAGGCAATGCTTGTGAGGTGCTTTCATGGTTCCTAGCACATGTTAAGTGCTCAGTAAAATTTCACTTCTTATTACCTGTATCACTAATAATAATGACCTCTGTTAGAAACCTCGAAGAGCTTTAATTACCAATTAAATTCCAAATTATTAGATTCTAGAGTATGTAATTGTTACAAATCAAAATATCACAATTGGGATAAGAAATATCATTCCGAGAAATAATCAACCGAAAGTAGACGTGTTAATTAAGTGTCAAGTAAAGGCATCCTACCTTAAAATTTGTACTTGAAATAAATCTGCAGAGAATATACAACTTTCAAGTTATTCCAATAACTTTGGCATTCTGAATGTCCTCAATTATTTTAAGCCAAGTAAAAACTATCTCCTAAATGAATCTCCTATGTGAGGAAACTGATTCAACAATGACTCAAGGGGAAATACAGCATTGCTTCTCACCACAATTAGAAATTTTAATATATTTAATTTAAGGACAATTAGTCTACAGTCAACGGAGTTGACACTACCTGACGGTTACGGATAACATCCAGAGGTAGAAAACTAGAGACAAGAAGAATGACCTTTATTTGTCACAGTGAGAAACAGTACACCCTAAAAATATTAAAAGATATATCAGATATTAGGGGGAAAAGAATTGAGCTTGAGATTCTAATTTTGAGAGAGAGGGTTATGAGACCAATCTTTGTTCAGTAAAATTGGACCAAGTAAAAGGAAGCATCTACTACAACTTTGTTTTTGAATTTGTAATAAATAGCTTCTAACACTGGCATATCTTCTCTTGCACAGGAAAAGATTTTAAAAAAGGAAAACTGTTCTTTCAGTGAGTGCCTCATGGTGGTACGTTTGGTGTGATAACATATGAAAGACAACTGAGGTACTCTGTTGTCCTGACAGTGGTTTTTGGGTTATTTTTTCCTTCAAATTCTGTGAACGCGTGGAGCCATCAGGATCTGTTTATAATTTCACTGAGCTGAGGTTTACTCTCATAACTAAACAATAAAGTTAAAGTAATGAGTTTCAATCACAGGACTGCAGCACATAGTTTAATTTACATGGATAATTAAAATCACCACGCCTACTGTCCTTTCTTTGTACTTGGAACTGTCCTAGAAAGATAGCTGGATATTACCATGATCCCTTTTCCATGAAAGGGTGAGGGAGGAGAGTAAAGGGGTGTGGACAGCCATTTAATGTAATTCACCCACACCCTTTCAAAGTTGAAAATGCCTCTAAGTGAAATATATTTGGCCAGTTGGTTTTAAGTTCCAAATGAAAATTATTCTGATAATTAAGGGAAGTTTAACAAACTGGCATGAGCACTTACAACAGAAAACACTACTTCTGCCTTCACTTTCCAGCATGTCCAGTGGGGTTTCCTTGGTAACGAGTTGCATATCTTTATCTGCTGAGTCACAGAGCTCTATCTATGGGCAGTAATTTCTCATTCCACTAATCATTTGCAAACTATTATTTAACTGTCAGAACCCCATAGTGAAGCGACAAGTTCTAATTTTATAGTAGAAAGAAAAATAAAACCTACAGAGAAAGAACCTTTATGGATTTCATTTTAAAAAATTCAGATTCCATATTCACTCCTAGGGTAATCATTATTTATTGGTGAATTACTTTGCTAACCCATCCACAGCAACCTGGTACTTGTTTTATATTTTCTTTGAGCTCTGCGACAAAAGTTAGAGCCTAGCAACCTGATATTGTTTGACAGGGCTGAAGGGGAAGCCATTATTACTCATGACACTAATGCCACCATTTGCATGATGTCACTCGGCCCAGGCTGGGTATGGGATGCTACATCCACCCTGAATTGAAGGTACGTGATGGTGACAGGTATTTCTGAGAGCACTGCTGCAATCTATGTACTAATTTTTATAGAGGTTGGGAATTTTATATAAATGGTGTATACTCTGCCATAAATTTCTTTGTTGGATTATATTGCATTTTTAATATTTTATGGAACACACTATATCTTTGATATGGACAAACTACTGTCAAAAAATGAGAAGGGGGCTTCCCTGGTGGCGCAGTGGTTGGGAGTCCGCCTGCCGATGCAGGGGACGCGGGTTCGTGCCCCGGTCCGGGAAGATCCCACATGCCGCGGAGCGGCTAGGCCCGTGAGCCATGGCCGCTGAGACTGCGTGTCCGGAGCCTGTGCTCCGCAACGGGAGAGGCCACAGCAGTGCGAGGCCCGCGTACCGCAAAAAAAGAGAGAGAGAGATTCTATTTTTAATGAGGAGTGATATGGCGAGTTGATACTAGATTCTCAAAGCCTATGAGAAACTTACTCTAAAAAAATTAAATAACTAAACTTACTTGGGAGTAATACAGTTTACTAATAAGATTGAATTAATATTTTGTTTTAATTTCTTAAGAGACAGATGCTATTCTGTTTACCTAAGAGCACAGCATACTTAACAAAATTAAAATTAGTTTACCATTAAGAAAGTTGATAGTTGACTTCTTGTACTTAAGAACAACATACAGAAATCCAATTACAAATTCAAAAATGCTTCCAGCAACTGTTTCGCTTTAATAATATGTATTAATAATTAACTGACATTTTGCACTAGAAAAGTTGTTAAGTCTGATGGGCTAATTATGTGAGTGAAGATAGAACATTCACAAACAAATTAATTTGGATTTATTTAATTTAGACACATTTAAAAAGTAGAGGCAAGATATTGGATAGGGCTTCCCTGGTGGCACAGTGGTTGAGAGTTTGCCTGACGATGTAGGGGACACGGGTTCGTGCCCTGGTCCGGGAAGATCCCACATGCCGCGGAGCCGGCTGGGCCTGTGAGCCATTGGCTGCTGAGCCTGTGCGTCCAGAGCTGTGCTCCACAACGGGAGAGGCCACAGCAGTGAGAGGCCCGCGTATCGCAAAAAAAAAAAAAAAAAAAGATGATGGATAATTTTCAAAGCCAGAAACTCATGTCTAGAAATACCTTCAAATGTTATACAGCAAATACTTCTATGTGCCAATTATGAATGATGGTAAAAACAAACACTCATATCCTGCAACTAGAAATCAAGCAAGAATTCAGTAAAGTAAAACAGTTAAGCTGATAGTTTTAAAGAGTTACCCTTCTTTTTATACCCTCCCTTTCCTTAATAATGGGATTGGGCATCAGGAAATGGACCAGAAATGGAGCAACCCTTAAGTGTCGTTATACCCAATGAACCTCTAGGTCAGCAAATCTGACTCCATTGCTGAGTCTTATTTACTAAAAATAGCTTTAAATAGAACTTCAGACATCAACATATTTGTAACAGTAAGATACCAAATTATTTTTCCTTTTTAAACAGTATCAACACGTGGTTTCTGATCTTTTTATTCCAACCTGGACTGCAAACCAACTTCCACAAAGTTAGCTGTAGTTAAAGCCATTCTCTCCAAGTCATAAAAAGAACCTTCTTAGAAGAATCATGAAGGGGTGTGTAAACAGGCAGAAAGAATAAGTCCAATTGCATGAAATTACTTGCACGTATCTCATTGTTCTTACTCTAATAGTCAATTCAGTATTACATGGATTCTAAAAAATTTTGCTAGAGTCCATATGAAATATTATTATGCTACTCTAAAAACACATGATGGACCATGTGATACATACAAAGGGAACACTCTCAACGTCACTGCCATGCTGATATTTCTGTCTGAAATGCTTTTCTTTTCACAGGTCCCTTGGTCAATTCCTACTCATATTTTAAGCCTGAACTTAAAAATCAATCCCTAAAACAGATTTCCCCTATCCAAGATTATGCCCCCTTTAATATTTCCTCATCACCCCCTTAATTTCCTCTCATAGAACCTATCACAACTAATGATTATACATCTTTTGTAGTTTTTCAACTCATGTCTGTGCCTCTTAACTCCATGAAGACAAAGCCTGTTTCTATTTTATGGCTCGCTATATTTCTTAGTAAATAAGTATTTTTTGAAAGAATGAATGAATGGCTACCTAGTTTGTACCCCTCCTGTTTTGTATATACTTTACAAAACATCCAGACTCCATACAAACTGACAATTTTTTTTTTTTTTTTTTTTTTTAGCGGTACGTGGGCCTCTCATTGCTGTGGCCTCTCCCATTGCGGAGCACAGGCTCCGGACGCGCAAGCTCAGCGGCCATGGCTCACGGGCCCAGCCGCTCCACGGCATGTGGGATCTTCCCGGACCGGGGCACGAACCCGTGTCCCCTGCATCGGCAGGCGGACTCTCAACCAGTGCGCCACCAGGGAAGCCCCAAACTGACAATTTTAAAGAACAAGTTTACCTGCATTTTTCAACTCCCCTCCTATTTCCATTAGTCTTTATATAATAACAAGAGTTTAGTTGACAAAGCAATCCTTTTCCTTGTATCCATATACACAGTTTGTTTTTCTAGGGTCTCTGTACTTTATATATTTAAACTTAGAATAAGTAAGTAGCAGGTAAGACCGTTACATATTCTTCTGCTCTTGCATGAAGCCTCAAAAATAATACTAACAGTAGAATAATAACCATGGATTTTATAAACATATTTTGTACTTGACTAATTTACACATGTTAAAGATTTGATGGTAACTAATAATTCATCAGTCTTTTCTACATGCAAACCAAGAAATGATTAACAACAGTTTGAATATCAAACATAATGATACAGAGGCAGCTTTCAATCATCACTAAGAAATGATGGCATCAGCTTGAATATCAACACAATGATACTGAGGCAGCATTCAATCATCCATGCTAATAGAATAGATACAATCCATCCTCACCAATAAATGCAAAGCCTCACTTTACTCTTAATTTGTTTTCCTCTTTAATCCATTGTAAGATCTGCTAAGAGGCAGAAAGGAAAGATGGAGGCCACCACTTCTATTTTTGCCTCTGCCCAGCCTCTTCGAATGGGGATAACTAAAAGCAGTATAATGTTTTTCAACTAAAAGTAGTATAAGATCCTTTAGGAAAAAGGAGAAGAGGAGGAAAGAAGGAAAGCAGAAAAAGGAGGAGGCATGGCAACTCACAAAGAGAATAAGGGGTCTCTAGATATTCCACGAGGAATTATATTTTGGAAGAAATTCTGAGCTACCTAACAGAGGTTTGCCAATAACAGAAGAGAGAATGCAATGACAATAGACGTTAATTCTGGATCAAAACTAAGTAACTAAAGGCAGGTCTAATCTCAACACTCAGGACAGGCATAACAAAGTTCAGTGAAGTTATCAGACTTTCACGTACACAATCCTCCTCTACAGAGTCACAAGACTCTTCCTGGTCATCTTCCTACTTCCAAGTGGTCAAAGCAATATTTCTTCCAGTGAGATGCATGTAATTTTTCATTATATGGTTTCAAATCAAGTGCCAGTCTTAGAAAACAGAAACAGAAAATCAACATTGTGAAGTATTATAGATTTTGCATGTCTCAACAGCTGTGATGAATTAGTCACAGCTACAATGAACTGTAGGAAAAATCTACAGGCAATATATTGCTTTTCCAAGTTCTATATTAAAGTAAAAGAAAACCCTAAAGTAATATTATATAATAAATTATTGTAACAGTGGTTGGCAGTAGGAGTAATTTAAATAAGATTAATTTAACAACCTTTAAATATCAATAAGTAATAAATATCTTCATGCATGGGGGTCCACATTTCACTTTATTTAGAAATAATGAATAATGCTAGTAGCCTAATATAACCCTAATAAGAGAATAGGAATACTCTAAACTTTAACAATTTTCATTAGAAGAGCTCAAGTATTGCTTCCATTTGACTGAAACTGCATCTGTCCCACATTAGGCAAGCAAAAGTTAAGTTCTGTAAAGATGTTCCCAAATTAACTTTGCAAAGGAAAAGCAAAATAAACCCAAACACTAAACCAAATCATGCAATCGACCTCACTGGCAATGATCTATTCTTAACTGCATACACATTATGTTCTTTTTTTTTTTTTTAACATCTTTATTGGAGTATAATTGCTATACAATGGTGTGTTAGTTTCTGCTGTATAACAAAGTGAATCAGCTATACATATACACATATCCCCATATCCCCTCCCTTTTGCATCTCCCTCCCACCCTCCCTATCCTACCCCTCTAGGTGGTCACAAACCACCGAGCTGACCTCCCTGTGCTATGCAACTGCTTCCCACTAGCTCTCTATTTTACATTTGGTAGTGTACATATGTCCCATGCCACTCTCTCACTTCATCCCAGCTTACCCTTCCCCCTCCCCATGTCCTCAAGTCCATTCTCTAGTAGGTCTGCGTCTTTATTCCCGTCTTGCCCCTAGGTTCTTCATGACCATTTTTTTTTTTAGATTCCATATATATGTGTTAGCATACGGTATTTGTTTTCCTCTTTCTGACTTACTTCACTCTGTATGACTGACTATATTCTTAATAGGTTTTCATTATGTGTTTTCAATGTTTTAAAAATATAATAATAGTAAAGATTTTGCATTATCGGGTATTGAGTTATTTTTAGTTCTTAGTCGTTTACTGTATTGCCAAATTTCCCACAGTAAAATATATTACTTTGATTAAATTATAATAATATATAAACTTCCAAATGTTATTTTTAAGCTTAATTAGCTATGGGCCCTGCCTAGAAGAATGTATGATTCCATACATATGTGTTAGGGGCAGTACAGGAATAAAGATGCAGATGTAGAGAATGGACTTGAGGACATGGGGAGGGGGAAGGGTAAGCTGGGACGAAGTGAGAGAGTGGCATCGACTTATATATATTACCAAATGTAAAAGAGCTAGCTAGTGGGAAGCAGCCACATAGCACAGGGAGATCAGCTCAGTGCTTTGTGACCACCTAAAGGGGTGGGATAGGGAGGGTGGGAGGGAGATGCAAGAGGGAGGAGATATGGGGATATAAGAATATGTATAGCTGATCCACTTTGTTATAAAGCAGAAACTAACACACCATTGTAAAGCAATTATACTCCAATCAAGATGTTAAAAAAAAAAGAATGTATGAAGATCAGAGTCTTAAATATCTTACACAAAAATGTATGTAATCAACTTATGAGGGTTGACTCAGGGAGTGGAAGGGATACAAGCTGAGGTGGTGGGTTGCTCACTGCTCTGCACTGATCAGACAGCTGGACGTTTGATCTGAAGAGGCAAAAGAAGACACAGCATGGCTTTGAAGAGCAAAACAGCACAGCTGAAATAAAAGAAGACTAAACAGGTTTGGGGACCAACTCTGTAAATTATGTGCTGCTATTACCTTTAATACTGAAACCAGCAAAGCCTCAAAAGTTGGTGTGAACAGGCTCTTCTAGAAGGTTGTTAAAAATCCACATCCTCTGTTCACCAGCACACATTTTGATGCATTTAGTCTTAGCAGTGACTCAAGAATGTGCATTTTTAGTGCAAATCCCCTCCTGAAGCCAATACAATTACCCAAGAACCACACTTTGGAAAACACTGGATCGCAATGGGATTCAGTGATTTTTGGCTGAAGTCAACCACTGAACCAGCATGATTTTCTAGGCTGATGTTCTTAGCCATCTTGAAAAGAAGAGAAATAACTTAACCATGCAAAATGTAATGTCCTATAATAACTAAATACTCCATTATAGACAGTGAAATATAAAATACATTGGAAGGGGGTTCAACAAAGATGTGAAAGCTTTTCTGTATTGTTTGTCCAGTGAATATTAAAAGTTGTAGTTGAGTGAAATGGCAGTTAGAGAAAATGAAGGAAATAAATAGATTGCAAAAACTGTAATCTGAAAGTAGCATTTTCTTTGTATCTTGAGCGTGTAACACATTTTTCTTTCATTAAACTGTGGCATGCTGTTTTCTAGCTTCTATTCATCCTATTAGCTCCTGATTCACAATTTGACTGCTTAGACTCCTGATTCTTAAACAAAAAAGAAAAAGTAGGTCACTCAAGCTCTTCCACCAGAGGCTGTAGATAGACTAGGCTCAATAAGTCTGTTGAATCCTTAACACGGCCGCAGTGCATCACAATATCATGATCACAAACCCTACCCTGTCCTGGGTAAATATATGCATTCTGGTCATTTACAAGTGAAAAGTGGTCAGAGTTTATGTCAAAAATGAAATATTCCTAGCACATCTTAGCCATGCCAAAAATATCCAGAGCAAGCACATGACCTAGTACTTTTTTTTTTTTTTAATTTTTAATTTTTGCTTCCAAGTTCCCTGCTATCTTTGTCAAACATCAAGTTTGGAAAAATAGTTCCTTTTAAGGGGTTATCACACAAGTCATTACAGAAGTAATAACAAAAACCAAGCTTTCTCTTGACATACTCCTATGTCACCTATTTCTCCCCTTTTCCCAGTACTTCTGCTGTGATAATCTATGGATTCGTTCAATAGATATTAATTTCTAAGCACTGCCACCCAAAACCAAAATAAAGTAGGGCGTGTGGTGAAATCCAGCCACCCCAAATGCCCAAATCCTCTTCACCATGTAAGAGGGAGCAACTGAGTTAACAAGTCCTCACACTGACTCAACTCAGTTCAAGACAACAAAAGAGCTCCCACTCTTGGTCTCAACTGTAGGGTGGGTGATGTGAAAATCAGCAGAGATTTGGGAAGAATGAGGAGATGGAAGAAGGATTTGGAGAATGGGGATTGGGGAGGGAGAAGTCAGTAAAAAGTATCAAATGAAATATGAGAATGTACTGAGCTTTATGCCACTGACCACTAATAAGATATGGATTAGGACAGCTCTATGAATGCACCTGTACAAAGTCCATGATCGACATGAAGACATAGCGTGAGATGCTCACTGAAAATCCAATGATGGGTGATCACCTGGTACAGGTCATATGGAGCCAGTGGCCACACAGAGAAGATATATGGAGGTGAGGAACACCTCCCCTTGTGGTCCCTGCCCGCAAGGAGTTCACTCTCTAGGCTGAGGCAGGGGGAGCACCCACACTGAAAAGGCCAGCCCGCAGAGATTCCCAAGTAAATGCAATGGAACACAGGTCGTGTGATTTGTATCAAGAAGGATGAGTAAGGATTAGCAAGGCAAAGGGGAAAAAGAAGCGTGGTTCAGGTAGAAAGAGAAGCTTGACTCAAGTCATCCAGAAATGACAGTAAGCAGCATGTTTAAAAAAATATATGATTTGCACGACTAGTATCTACAGCCTGGATATGGACAAAAATGGCCAGAGAGGCAAAAAAGAAAGGTAGATTGGGGCTGTTTATAAAAGTCCACACTCGGATAGCATATTAAAGGAGTATGGAATTGATTATACAGTAACAAAAGCTACTAGAGATTTTAAAGCTGAAGAACAAAAGGAGCAGTTGTGAGTCATGGAGAACACTGAGAGGGACAGTTACTATTTGGGGCCACCCAGGAATTTTTCCTTCAGCCAAACACCTGTCTTCCCTTGGAGGAACTGCCCTTCTCCCCGAGACTCAGAGTTGTTGATGCTGGTTAGTCAAACTGCATCTCATCACTCCCCAGGAGGATCCCAATTTCTCCCAGAATCTTCTACTCATCTTCTAGAGACAGCTAGAAACCAGGCATGAAAAGCAGGCCAGTTCCATCGGACACTGCCTGCCTGGAACTGGGACTTCAGCCCAGGGATGGACACAAAAATAAGGTAAGTACTCATTTTACCTGTTGTTTCCTAACCGGGCAGTTCTTCAGTTGGTCACAATTTCTCTCTTTCCTTCTTCTTAGCCATCCAGGTCACCTTGGTTCCTGCCCATTTCTTTTTATTTTTTTAAATTTTTTGAGCCATAATATGGGAAATTTATTGACAACAAACTACACTGCAGATTATCTTTTTACATTATATTGTATTGATTGAGAGCATACAAATCATATCTTAAAAAATCAATAATAAAAAATACTCAATGGGGGGAAAAGGACATTTATATTTTGGGTTTAGTATTCAGTGGACAGAAACCTCAAAGGCTGAAGTGATTATTAAACAGGACAGATGCCAATTAAATACGGGACAGACCTGCTGCAGATGACAAGGCACTTCAACCCTGTCACCTCTGTTCTCACACCTCAAACATTGCCAGACTTATCACACACACACACACACACACACACACACACAAACACACACACCCCTTACAGAACACACATGCTTATATACCTACACACACACACAAACACATATTCCTACACTTACATACATACTCATTTCAAAGGACATACATTCATATACGTGAGCGTGGACACATGTACGTGCACACACACACACACACGCACACCTTGACTGGATTAGAGCAGGGCAAATACTATGAACTAACTGTGTCTTCCTTAGAGGGCATCTTAGATCCATTGAAGAGTCATAACACCCATCTCTGTCAGTTCAAAGTCATTGGGAAGCTTCCAGGAGCAGCAGCGTTGGATCCATCTTTTCATTTTGACTTTTTTTCATGGAAATTTCAAACATGCCCCACAGCAAATGAAGTCTCATGTACCCATCATCCAGCTACAGAACTCATCAACTCATGATGATTCTTGTTTCCTTTAGCCCCATCTACCCTCACCCTACAATGGAAAATTTTGAAGCAAATTCTAGAAAGAACATTACGTTATCTATAAATATTTCCGAAAGCATTTCTAAAACAGGAATTTTTTGCAAACATTCCCCAGGCCCATTTCTAGCACTTGGTTCTTTAGCCTGTCCAGCAATTCTCTGAGTGTCCACATTCTTCCACTAAATTCCTCTTTTGCTCATTTTCCCAGAGTTGTCTATGTCGCTTGCAACTGAGGAATGAGACCTGATAAAGGACCTGTGGTGAAAGCCATACGATGGTGGGACAGTGAAGGGCCCCAGGACAACGTTAAAGATACAGGACACTTGTCAGCAGTAGTAAAAGGTTCCAGGTAACACAGTGGAAGGGGCCAGAAAGGGGAAGCAGGTTGAAAACAGGCAAGGAAAGAGGACTGGCTGAACTAGGGGAGAAAGCACATGTATTTTGGAAGCTATGGTGTATTTTCATACCCTTTAGAATTTTTGTTTTTGCATTAGACCCAGTTTTATTTTTTTTAAGCAAAATCTTTTTTACAACCATTGCACGTGAGGCTCTCACCCTTGGTTTTGTAATAAAATATAAACAATCATACATTTTAAAATAATCCCCCAAAGAGAGAATATTTTCATTGTCTCACTAATGACACTCCCACATAGGTCATCCTCTCCCGAAATCAAAGAGACAAGGTGATAAGACAGTTTCAAATTTGGAATAAAACTTTAAAAATAAAATATGAAAAGTATAGTTTTTCTTAATTCATGTTTTGCCATCATCCTTGAGAGAACCCCAAAGGCGCTGTGTGATGCCGTCTGTGCAGGGTTGTCTACTTAGTCTTAGGGTAGAAGCTTTCAAAGAGCAAGTGCTTTGCTTCCTCTCTCCACCTCCCCAGCACCTGCGTCAGGATGCATGAGTGTGCAGCTGTGTAGCGTGAAACCTTTAGACCAGAGGGTTGATGTCTCATGTATAAGAATGAACCCTCTTTGGTTGAAAAAGATAATCCCTGAAATGCTTACTCCTCACGGCCATGTCACACCCCCTTAGAAGTTAAGCTATAAAACCTGAAATCTCCAAATCTGTGAGCAAAGTGGTTGAAACATGGCAAAAGTAAGTGTGGTCACTGAAATACAAAGTCATTCAAGAGACAGACCTAAAATCAGGCTACAAGTCAAGATAGCGTCTGCAGAAACTGGAAGAAAAGCATCAGACCTGATGCTTTCTAAGAGTTTCCAGAGCCTCTGCATCCAGTGAACAGAGCTAGATAGCAAAAAAGGCTAGCAGATGGTACAGATGACAATGTAATCCTAGACACATGGAGGTCATGTTCAACGTTAAAAGCATGCTGCTCATTAGGACAACAAACTCACCCCCTCCGCGCCCCCCCCCCCCCCCCCCGCAGAAGAGCAGAGGTTTGTAATCTGTAATTGGTCAGATATGAAAGGCCAGCTCACACTCTCTGGTCAGCTCCACAAAGAGCGTCTTGACATAATTCTGAAGCTGTTAGGATCCAATGATCTGAAGGACATTTTTGATTAGAGGTGTACCAGATGGACAGATATCAGAAGAGAGCAAGGTAGCACCGTATCACAAGGATGGATGCTATTTCTGTGACGATGAATAGACTGTTCGAACTTGGGTCCTCCATATTCACTCTCAGAGGAGACAACTGGCACTCGGGAACACTTAATTACCAAGTCACCCTGTCCCAAGCCATTCACCCTGTGGGTACCCAATAAATATTAAAGATGATGAAAAAGAGCAGCTTATTCGGGGGTGAGACGAGTGTGCCGTTTAGCCGTGCAGTACCTATCCTTATACACCACCACAGGTAGAAGAGTGAGGTAAAACGATTTTTCTAATTGAAACTACAGGGGGTCTTTAGGTAACAGAATGTAATTACCTAACCTGGCATTTGGCCAGAGCAATGGGGTGTACGCCTCATGTTTTCAAAGAGGAGGCCATGATTGTGCAAAAGCAGGAAAGCTTCAATCCACATTGACGTTAAGTGACAAAACTGACCATGGTGAATGTGGAATTCTCAAAGGTAAATGATGGTCCGACAAAGATAAGGCATTCCTGAGGTATCTTAGTACATATCTATTTGTAGGAAAACATCTATTTGGAATAATTCATGAAAAGAGTCTAAGGAATTAGACCTTGCTGTAGGCCATGCATCTTTCACGTGCTTCTACTTCACTGTGAATTATATTGGGAGGTATACTTCTGTATTGGAAAGTATCAATAGTTCATCAGGTGCCAGGATAGAAGGAAGTGAGGGGCAGATTCCTTCTCTCCTCAATGTCCTGTTAGGACTGGTTTGTCACTCATGCATCTTTCCTCATCCGGATACATTTTATCCCCTTTGATTATAGCATCCTACTTGGTCACTCTGATCTTATAACGTGGTCCTCCCTTTAGCCAGAGAACAGTGTTTTGACAGGAGAAACCGGCATAACCAGAAAACAGAAATCAGACGAGCATAGTCCTCTTCAGCAGCAAGTGACCACCAAGATGGATTAACTTGCTGCCCAATTCTAATTATGCAAATACTTTTGATAGAGTCTTTCAAATTTAAATTTTACACGGCCCTTGCTCTTAAACCTGCAACTCATGTGCTTATGTGCCTATTTTATTTTTTAAGTCTTTCTAGGAGTACTGATTTAAGTTGCCCCATTTTTGAGGACTACAAGGGGGAAAAAAAAAAAGCAAACCTACAGACGGCTAGCATCTGTGGTTCGACAGCGTTAATATGTGCAATAACACACAGTCTGTAATTGAATACAAGGATGTAACTCAATCCAGGGTCTGTGCTAACATCGTAAACCATGACAGTGTGGCCCGAGCAATTAATAAATAGTAATAGCATCTTACAATTGAATTGTCAGGAAGGGCATTGTAATGGAGGTTTCTGCAGGGTATTCTTCTTGGATCCCACCTGCTAACAAAAGTGGATACTCTTCTAAAATCTTGTCACAGACATTAATTTTTAATGTGTATCATTAAAGAAAAAAACCAACGACAAAAAAAAGGGAAGACGTATAATGGACAAAGAGGAAGTGATTAATAACTGCCTGTTGTTCGGGAAAGGATTCGGTCTCAGGGACATTCGGTTTCAGCTTACCAAAATCCATCTGAAGCTACAGATCCCCTCAGTGTCATTTTAAACATTGAAGTAAACATCAGAGTTGAAAGAAGTAATACAAAGAGACAGGGCAATCTTCTAAAGCTACCAGGCATTTCTCCCTGTTGCTAATAAACATACCCTTGAACAGTTCAGAGCTAAAAGAGGAAGGAGAATTTTGTGAATATTTCAAGCAATAGTCTGAAATCAATCACATCAAGATCACAGCGTTACTCTGGAAGTGCTATTGTCTGCCCTAACTTAATTTCTAAAAGGACTTGTCCTAGCTGTGTTTTAAAATCCATTCCAATTGATTTAGAGTTCAAGATCATCTATATTTGTGGCAAGGCTGAATTTCCTTTGCTTGCACTAGGAATGCTCTTTACTCTGGGGTAGTACAGGGTAGAGGAAAGTATGAGAAAACCTATATAATATTCTGCAAAATTTTAAAACCACTGAAAAATGAACCTTGGCTTTGAAGTCACAAGAAACAGTTTGCAACCAATGGCTTCTTATTTCTTGAGCTGAAAAACAGTTTATACTGACTATATGTTAGGCTAACTTTATTTTTATTTCTTTATTTATATTCTTAATTGAAGTACAGTTGATTTAAATATTGTGTTAGTTTCAGCACACTGCTTTTTTTTTTGCAGCTTATATTACAAGATACCAAATATAATTCCCTGTGCTATACAGTAAATCTTTGTTGCTTATCTATTTTATGTATAGTGGTGTGTATCTCTTAATCCTATACTCCTAATACTCTCTCCCCTCCCACCCCACTTTGGTAACCAGAAGTTTGTTTTCTATGTCTGTGAGTCTGTTTCTGATTTGTATATAGATTTGTTCATTGTATTATTTTTTTAGATGCCACATATAAGTGATATCATATAGCATTTGTCTTTCTCTCTCTGACTTCCTTCACCAACTATAATATTCTTTAGGTCCATTCATGTTGCTGCAAATGGCATTATTTCATTCTTTTTTATGGCTGAGTAATATTCGATTGTATACATGTACCATATCTTCTTAAGCCAATCATCTGTTGACAGGCATTTGGGTTGCTTCCATGTCTTGGCTATTGTAAATAGTGCTGCTATGAATACTGCGGTGCATGTATCTTTTCAAATTAGAGTTTTCATCTTTTCTGGATAGAAATCCAGGAGTGGGATTGCTGGATCCTACTGTAGTTCTCTTTTTAGATTTTTAAGGAACCTCCATACTGTTCACCATAGTGGTTGCATCAGTTGACATTCCCACCAACAGTGTAGGAGGGCTCCCTTTTTTCTGCACCCTTTCCAGCATTTATTATTTGTAGACTTTGATGATAGCCATTCCGACTTCGGTGTGGTGGTTGTGTGCTACCTCATTGTGGTTTGTATTTGCATTTCTCTAATAATTAGCCATGTCGAGCATCTTTTCACGTGCCTATTAGCCACCTCTATGTCTTCTTTGGAAAAATAACTATTTAGGACTTCTTCCCATTTTTGGATTGAGTTTTAACTTATTTATTTATTTTTGATATTGAGTTGTATGAGCTGTTTGTACATTTTAGATATTAACCCCTTGTCAGTTACACCATTTGCAAATATTTCCCCTCATCCATAGGTTGTCTTTTTATTTTGTTAATGGTTTCTTTGCTGTGCAAAGGCTTTTAAATTTGATTAGGTCCCATTTTAAAATTTTTGCTTAGGCTAACTTTAAAAATTCAAAGTGTTATTGCTTTTAACTATAAAAGAAATGTAAGGATTAAGTTCTTTTTGTTTTGTTTTGTTTTTAGGTTGCAAACAATAAAAGCTAATTTAAGTTATCCTAAACAAGACAGGGGTTTCATTGCAAGGATGCTGAAACACCTGAAAGGATCCATGTAAGAGAGGAAAAATCTGACCAGGAAGGGCAGACACCAAGGCATTTCCACAGAGTATTGGTAGCAGTTATTTTGGGAACTTCCTTAACATGCATTATTGTTCTTGCCCTAATCATTTCTGGGTCATACAACACACCTGACCACTGTTGTCTTACCCTTGTGAACCTATGATCAGAGACTGCTTTAAAGGAAGATTGCTATTGTAGGCCGAAGAAGCATTGCCACAGTATTTTCAAGCACAACTCCCATTTTGCTATTGCTGACTCTGTCTCCATATTTATGTCAGTTCTGGTTGTCTACTCTCAATTACGCAAAAATTTAATTTTATAGAGGAAACTTTACATTACTTTGTGATCTTGAAAGGAAAGCAGTATGATTACTTACCAGTTTATTTAACTATGAGTTTGCATTAGCTTACAAAACTGAGGGTGGCATTTGAAAAATCTGACCTTGAGGGCTTCTCAACAAATGTGTGTGGTGTTCATTTTAAATTATTAAAATAAAAGCTTTATATGAAAAAGTCCCACCATTAGAAAGATTGTATATCATCTAAACAAATTCATTTGCTTTCGTGGATTGAAAATGTCATCTAACTACAGTTCATAAATTTTAGAGACTGTATATTAAAAGTATTCATAATAGTCTAAATGAAATCTTAAAAATATGAATTATTGCAATTGGTTGAATATGTTAGATTTTTATTATCCTAGCGTTTTTATCTAGGGTCATCTGTTCAGTCCAACTTTAAGCCTTGCTCATAACAGGCTAAGGTAGACAGAAAAATGGCATAATTGGATTTCTAAAAGAATCTTCTACTTTTCTAACAAAGAATAGAGAAAACACATATACAGTTATTTCTTTAAACCTTCATTTCACTTGAAATTATAGTCCTCTTCATGTATTGGCTTCAAATATGTCTGTTTCATACTTGTTTGTATCTGTAATTCTCTCTATTAGTAGGGAAACCCCCTACTAATCCGCTTGCCCTGGACTGGACACATAGGGTCAGTACTTGCTGAATTAATGAATGTATGAATGAATGAATGATAAAGAAGTCACATAAGTATTGAAAGCATTTCCTAACTGTCCCTGAGTTGGTTTTTCAAACATTTGATCACATTACTTCCTTGTCCAAATATTTTAATTCGTTAATATCTAAAGAATCAAGTTCTGCATCCTCTAAACCTTTAAAACTCAAGTTTACTTTTCCAGCATTTTCTCCCACCAATTAATTGTACATTTTCTGCAAGAAGTGTGCTTTCTTACTTTTGGTACTATTGTTGCTCTCTTGCATCTCAGAGACAGCTGCCTATTCTTTATCTAATGCTCCATGGGAGAATATTCTCTTGAATTTCCAATACTAATTATAATGAGTCTCACATACATATGAAGTACTAGTTGACTGAATCAACTAGTGGATAAGTCATGAAATTCTAATCATCCTTTAGGAATGAACTCTAATATCATTTTTTGCCATGAAGGTTACCTAATGAGTCCATCTAGTAGCCATCTTTCCTCCCTCTAAACTCTCTTCCATCACCCAAGTAACAGATCCTGTTGCCTTCTCGGCCAGGTAGGTCCTGACCACACCTGCTATTTCTATGTCATTCTCCATGCCTTCCACCCTATTTTATATGGTTTATTAGCTTGACATTCTTCGCCCACTATAGTAGCACACCAACTCCCTGATGTCAGGAGTCTATACCTCCTGTTAATAGGTATAGACACATATACGCTGAACAAATGAGTAGATTCCTACAGAAACATATGGAAATATTATTTACTCCATTGGATTTTAGATATTTGTGCTCAAGTCTTTCTCGCTGACAAAATTCTCAAAAGTTAAGAGAGCAGGTAGGACTTCTCTGGTGGCGCAGTGGTTGAGAGTCTGCCCGCCAATGCAGGGGATACGGGTTCGACCCCTGGTCTGGGAGGGTCCCACATGCCACTGAGCAACTAAGCCCGTGTACCACAACTACTGAGCCTGCGCTCTAGAGGCCACAAGCCACAACTACTGCGCCCGTGTGCCACAACTACTGAAGCCCAAGCACTCTAGGGCCTGCCTGCTGCAACTCCTGAGCCTGCGTGCTGCAACTACTGAAACCCATGTGCCTAGAGCCCGTGCTCTGCAACAAGAGAAGCCACCGCAATGAGGAGTCCATGCACTGCAAAGAAGAGTAGTCCCTGCTCGCCACAACTAGAGAAAGCCCACGTACAGCAATGAAGACCCAACGCTGAAAAAAAAAAAAAAAAAGATAGCAGGTAATTCACTTTTGATCCTGCACACATAAATGTACTTTCATTTACTCAATATTAATAATAATAATCACAAACATTTATTGAGTGCATAATAATAGATACCAGGAACTGTGCTAAGGTTATTACATGCTACATTTTATTTGATACTCCTAGGAAAACTTTTAGGTAAAAACTATTACTTCCACTTTTTAAAAAAGATTTATTATTTATTTATTTATTTTTGGCTGTGTCGGGTCTTAGGTGCAGCAGGAGGGATCTTTCGTTGCAGCACGTGGGCTTCTCTAGTTGTGGCACGCAGGTTTTCTCTTCTCTGGTTGGGGCGCACAGGCTCCAGGGCGCACGGGCTCCGTAGTTGTGGTGCGCAGGTTCCAGAGTATGTGGGATCTGTAGTTTGTGGCACACAGACTCTCTAGTTGAGGTGCGCGAGCTCAGCAGTTGTGGCTCATGGGCCTGGCTGCCCGTGGCATGTGGGATCCTAGCTCCCTGACCAGGGATCCAACCCACGTCCCCTGCATTGTAAGCTGGATTCTTTGTCACTGGACCACCAGGAAAGTCCCACTATGACTTTCATTTTAATATGAGTAAATAAAGGCTTCAGAGATGTCAAGTCATTTGCCCAAATCATAATAGATTCAATGCCAAGACCAGGACTGAACACAGACATATCAGACTCCACAACGTATACACTTAATAAACAAGGTTCCATGACATTTCTTGTTGTATCAATAAAGTTTTCCTGAATGAGTGATTCAATGAATACACACTTATCGAAAACAAAA
The DNA here is from genome assembly GCF_008692025.1 of Phocoena sinus. NCBI lineage: Eukaryota > Metazoa > Chordata > Mammalia > Artiodactyla > Phocoenidae > Phocoena > Phocoena sinus. Next base: position 29,163,643 of record NC_045765.1, read on the forward strand.
ATATCTGACTTTTATTTAAAAACCAGAATCATGGACTCCCACAGCAGGAAGGGCTCCTATCCACCACCTCACCTAACCATGCTCACTCCCTCTTCCACAATGCACCTTCTCTATAATTTCCCTGACTAAAATTTTGCCCAGTTTCTACTTGAAATTCTCTAGGGAAAAGGAGCTGACTTTCTCTAGAAGTAGACTTTAGCATTGTAGGTTAATTTTGAGTTTTAGGGTGAGTCAAAATCATATTACAGTGAACCGAAATCTGTCTTCCTGAACATTCTATTCACACATCTATTTCTTTTCCCTGTGACCACATAGGATAAGTGTAACCTCTTCTTCATCATGACCAATGAGCCTTCTCTTCCAGAGACTAAGCATCCTTGTTTTTTTTTGTCTGCTTTTTACCTCTCCATAGTACCAGGGATAGCTTACTGGAGAATATCCAAAGCTTTATACAAATTATTAAAGAGAGTCATATAAATTTTATAAAATTACAAAAGCCTAAAGATAAAATAAAAGGGATGATTTGCTCACAACCTTCTTAATAACATTATGCATTATTGAAAGAAAGCTAATACACTGATTCTTTCTTTGTGGAGAGGCTGTAGTCAACACATTACATGCATTATCTTGTTGCATCCTTATAAGGTATCACAGTGTAGGTGCTATAATTAGTAAGTTTAGTAATTCGATCATGAAACTGTGTCTCAAATAGGGTTATGCACTCTTCAAGGACATTCAAGTAGTAAGTGAAATGATGATCATCGTCATCATCTCTGATTCTAAAACCCCTGCTCTTTTTTATTATTGGGGTATAGTTGCTTTACAATGTTGTGTTAGTTTCTGCTGTACAACGAAGTAAATCAGCTATATGCATACACATATCCCCTCCCTCTCAGACCTCCCTCCCACACCCCCATCCCACCCATCTAGGTCACCACAGAGCACTGAGTTGCTCTTAACCACTACTCTATACTGCCTCATAATTTGAAAATTAACTATATATAAACAGACGTTTACAAAGTAAATAATGCAATTTGAATTTCAAGGATTTCTACAGTTTTATGATGATATAAATTAAAGGCTTCTCTGCTATCTCACCAAATTCTCTCTTGCCCTACCTCAAGCAATAAGTTTTACATTGAAAACACCCTTTTAGTCTTTAAAACACTAATAATGCAATAGCCATAAAATTGAAAAATTGCCCATCATCCCCTTGCTCTCTCGCTCTCTTTATTTACAGCTTTTCAGTCTGGTTTTGTTCTGCTTTCTTAGGGCAGCAATTACTGGAGATAACATTGCCGTAGCTATTACGCAATACCCAAAGCTCCCATGTACTTTGTTCATTCTCTTGATGGCTCCTGACCCCTTGGTATTTTTTAGATCAGGTAGTTAGTTGAGTGTGGGTGTGTGTGAGAGAGTAAAGAGATGAATGTACAGGTGAATGGCTGTACAAGTTTAATTGGGACTTTTAATAAAACACCTTGTGGACTGTTCAGACAATGGAGAGCTGGGTATCCTTGACAACTGTGTAGGTATATAGCGAAACAAAAGAAAGACCAGGGAATTCACAGTAGGAGATCTAAGCAGTAGCTCATTGGGGTAACAGCTGACAGCCTTTTGGTGAAAGCCTCAAAATTTTTCAGATGTGTTCGTGAAACGTACCATGGATAGTAGGTCATTAGAACATGTGAACAAAAGGCATTAATAACTGGCATAGTAGCTGATGGATCACCGTAAAAACTGATGTTGAGTGTTAAATTTTCTGTGTGGTTACAAGTAATGGTTCTAAGTAATACAGTTACAGATGGAAAGAATGATCAGTAAATACGGAATAAGAGCCAGCTTTTAGCACCACTAACTATGTATCATTGAGCTGAGTTTCCCCATAGGTAAAATGGGGTAAAAAAAAAGTTTATCCTACTTATGTCACAGGTAATTGAAAGCAATGCTCATGACAGCTTTGGGATACTGAGTGGTCTCATCTGACATTAAAGTGGACTTCTTAATGATCATGTGTGAAATCCAGTAACAGCAGACATTTAGTTTAACTGCAGGACATTCATACTCACCCCAGGAAACAGTTCACAATTTTAATTCAGGGATATGTATTCTTTTGATGTCAGTACATGAGATTCTGTCTACCTCTAGGAGTGGACACTTGCCCCTGGATAAAGCCATTGAGCACAGCTTATTCCTCGTGTCACTGCGATTGGTTTAGGAACAAATAAGTGATCCATGAGATTTTTGCTGGAGGCCCTCTTACTATCCTGACAAGTGGAGTCAATGTGGACTTGAGAAATAGGGAGACACCAAGTCCTAATGACGACACGTGATTCCTGAATCTAGCTACCTTACCCTGGGACTTATCATTACATCATACAATTCATTACCCTTTTGTGTTTAAGCAAGTTGAGTTAGAGTTTTTGTCACTTGTAACAGACATTTAACTAATAAATCATTAACTAATAAATCAAGAAATAACTTCAATCTATTTAATCTTGGCTAAAAAACTATGCTTGCACTACATTATATATTAGTGTTTCCCAAATACTTAGGATGAGGCAACCCCTTGTCATAAAACATCTACCAATTTTGGAGAAATTACTGATAATATGATAGACATTTTGAGACATGCAGGTATAAATGATCACTGCTTTCAATAGATCTTAGTCTACCATATCTAAAACAGACAATGTTCATTCATCAAAAATACATTATACACTTAAAAAAACTGGCAAATGACATACAATTACATTTCATGGAAGAAGACATACAAATGACAAATGGGTAAGGTAGGATTCAACACAGTAAAAAAAAAATAACTCAAAACATTAATAGACGGAGTTAGTTAATAGGAATATACCAGTGTTAATTTCTTAGCTTTGGCAAAGGTACAAAGATTATGTAAGATGTTAACATTAGGGAAAATTCTCTATACTATCTTTGCGACCTCCATAAATCTAAAATTCTTCCAAAATAAAAAGTTCATTAAAATTCATATGCATTTTCATATCAAGTTGGCAAGATTTTTTAGCAGCAATATAAAATGTGGTTCAGTGTGCTGGAAAAGGGTGTCCTTATAACTTATGATGGAAGAGTAAATGCCAACTTTCTGGAGGTTTATTCAGTTAACACCTCTGAACCCATAAAATCAGCTCACACTTTGGTCCAAATTACCTCTTCCAGAAAAATAATTCTTAGGAAATAATTTGAAGGATGTACAAATATTTATGCAGATGGATATTTATGTAGGTAATATCCTTCTATTAGTTAAAAATTCAAGCTATGTACATATTCAGTAATAGGGATCTCATAAATGATGGAACATTAATACAAATGGGATACTATTGTACCAGAAACAAATCATACTGAACTAGATAAAAATACCTAGCAAAATCGGAGCTTTCTTGGGTAATATTAAGCAGGAAAAAAATCACATCAACATGTAACATATATAGTACAATGCCAATTATATTATTATTTATTTCTGAAAAGAATATATATATCAAGCACCTATGGTGTTTGGCATGGGGGATTTGGACAGCAATGAATAAAATACACAAAAATCTCTGCCGTAACGGAGCATATAGTGTAGAGGCCAATAAGAGCAATAAACAAGTATGTTGAATAGTATGTTAGAAGGTGATATGTTTCATAGAGAAAAACAAAGCAGGTTGGGAGATGGGGAGTGTGGGAATGCCATAGGGAAGTGCTGGAATGTTAAACGGGTTGGTCAGGAAAGATCTCTGAGAAAATGATACATGAGCAAACGCCTGAAGATAGGGAGTGAGGCTGTGGCTTTCTAGGGGAAGAGTAATCCAGACGGAGAGACTAGAAAGTGCCTGGGCTTGGAGGTAAGGGCATGCCTAGAGATTTCTAGGATCTGCAGGGAGGCTAGTGTACTGGAGCATAAAGGAAATGGGAAAGAGTAGTAAAAGCTCAGCACAGGGTAGACTGCATAGGTCCTTGTAAGAACGTGGCCTTTACTTTGAGTGAAATGGAGAGCCATTGCAGGGGTTTGAAATGAAGCGGGGCATGGCTTGATTTACCTTTTAAAGAGATCATTTTGGCTGCCACTTTTGAGAACGGAGATTGAAGGAGGTAAGAGTGAAAGCAGGCCAATGCAATGGTGCAGGGGAGCAATGATGGTGGCTTACACCAGAGTAATGGCAGTGCAAGTGGTAAGCAGTAGTTAGATTCTGGAGATATTTCTAAATTATGATAACTGAGAGAATTGGATATGGGATGAGGTGTGACACGAATCAGAAACTCCTTTAAATATTTTGACCTGAGAAAATAGAAGGACGGAGTTGCCACTGACAGAGATGGGGAAGGCTGCAGCTAGGGCCAGTTGGATGGTCAGACCAGGAATTCAATTTTAACATGTCAAGTGTGGGATATTTATTAGACTTTCAAGTACAAATATTAAGAAAGCAATTGAATATTTTAGTATGGAGTTCAGAGTAAATCTCATGTAACACTGGATCTCATACAAATAGAGACACAAGACTGGGTAAGATCACCAAATCAGGGGAGATATTAAGTAGTGAAAAGCAAGTTCCAGCGAGTAAGCCATGGCAAACTCCAAAACTGAGAGGTCAGAGAAAACAAACTCTTGTTCTTGTTAGAGAAAAGCAAAGCAAAGTAGACTCAGAAAAAATAGCTAGGAGCAAAACCATCCTGGAGGCCAAGGGAACAGAATATTTCAAGGGGAAGGGAGTGATCTGTTGGATCAAATGATACTTATAGGTCCAGTAAGATGAGACTGAGAATGGACAACTGGATTTAGCAACACGGAGGTCATTAGTGACCTTTACAAAGTCAGTTTCAGTGGAAAAGAATGTGTTTTAAGAGAGGGAGAGAGGACAGTGTGTTGACAGTGGTTTCCAGGCATTTTCCTATTAAGACAAGGGAAGAATTAGGGCCATTGCTAGCAGAGGAAGTGGGATCAAGAATAGATTTTGAAAAAATAACATGTGACATAAAAGCATGTTTCATACTTATAGCTAAGCTCCAAGAAAGAGAACTGATGATGAAAGAAGAGAGAGAAAAGTTCCTGGAGCAGGAAGAAGGGACGTGACCTAATACTCAGTTCAGGTTGGTGTGTGCAGTTCTGTTTATCTATTCAAATAGTATCTGTGAATTCTGTGGGGTTTCATGCAATCTTCATCTTCTCAAGTATTTCAAAATATTTTCACAATAATTTTACAGATTACAAATTTTAGGACCAGAAAATACTATGTTAAGAAAGCATCAAGCATTTCTTTAGATTTTGCATTATATATTGTTGCAAGAGATGTGGAGGAAAACAGCTGAACACAAAATAAGTAACCCAGACTTACGTGAGGTAACCCACCTGAAATTTTCAAGAGTAACACAGCTAAGGAACCATCCTATACTTTTATCTGCCATTTTATATTTAATATAGTTCTTTATTTGGTACTTAACTAGGCAAAGGATGTAACAGAAGATGTTTGTGAAAGCAGAAATTCCTTGAGTTAATGCTATGATCTGAATGTTTTTGTCTCCCCAAAATTCATATGGTGACATCCTAACCCTCAAAGGAGATGGTATTAGTAAGTGGGGTCCTTGGGAGGTGTTAAAGCTATGAGGGTGGAACCCTCTTAAATTGGATTAGTTCCTACAAAAGAGGCTCCAAAGCAATCCACAGCCCCTTCCACCATGTGAGGATACAGTGAGAAGTCTGCAACTAGAAGAGGGCCCATGTTTGATCTCAGACTTAGAGCTCACAGAACTGTGTGCAGGAAATTTCTGTTGTTCATAAGCTACCCAGTCTGTGGCATTTTGTTAGAGCAGCTTGAATGGACTAAGACAGTTAGTCAGAAGAATACATGAAGAAAAAAAAACTTCATGGGAGTTGAAAAGGCATCGAACCACAGTCACAGACACAGAGCTCACAATCATACATGCATACCACACACACAGGCATACAAAACACATGCATAAACACGCACAATCACACGCATACATATGACTCACACAAACATCCATACATGCATATAAATACACAAACGTGTATACAAACATATACAAATACACGCAATCACATGCACTCACACCTACAAACACACGTGCACACATATTCACACACATAGATACACACAAGTCTGTCTAGTTCTGGTTTAGCTTGAAGGCCTTTGGTTTCCTCTGGTGCTTTCTTTTCTTACAGATAATACCCCACATGTTTGTGCAAATTCAGATATTAGCCTGAATAACTAAGATTTTTACAGCTAACTTTTTAAAGTGACGCTAATATCTAGGCCCCAAACCAAAGATAACTGGAATTAGACTAGATCATGGCCTGAATACTCAAAAAACAAAAAAAATCTCCACAAACCTCCACTATAGCACTGTGTAAGACGAGATGTCTTCAGGTCATCCTATCAGAAGTCCAATCTAACTTGTAAGTTGTTCTGCTTCCCCATTAAGATACCATAACAATCTCTTGATATTTTCATACGTATATATGTATATTTTTTCTGAACTTTTACATAAAACTTTTCATTAATTTATTCATAGATGTGAAGTATAATTGCTCTTGTGATTTTTTTTGCTCCCACTGCATTTTAAATCTTGCATAATATAAAAAGGAGTACACCAGGCACAGATTTGGTCCTTTGATAAGGCTCATCTTGCCTGGGCAAAGCATACAGGGGATGGGGTTGTCACTTCCAACTTATACAGGGTCCTCAACCAAATCCCATCCAGTAGTTGAGAGACAGAGGGAGAAAAGCATCAAATTATATTCTTCCCTTTAGTGATGTATTCTCTGGACATATATCCATGCACTAGTAACTTGTGTTAGATAAGGCATGGAACAAAAATAAAACTATCAGACAGACTGTGCGCTCTCGGAGGGCAGGAGCAAAATACTATGAGTTTATTTCTATCCCCAATGCAAGCGCCACTCTGGAATATGGTAGATACTCTTATATGTTTATGTTACTCAACCTTTGAGTAGAATCATTACTTTTCATTTATCACTACACTATACCACATTTGCCATAAAAATCATTCTGAAAGAAGACATGATTTTATTTTTTTCTCAGAAATTTTAAGGATACTTTACGGGTCAATAAGGGGGGACGCATTTCAATTAGACACTGGAGACAGTTTTAGTATGATTGTGTGTTTACAAATGTGCGTTGTATATAACATTGCTGTGTGTACATACATGGAGGACGAGGCCTCTATCAGGCTTCATATACCTGTGTATATGGATAGGTACACAGGTATATATCATTATTAAGGTGGCTATACCTACATCAAAAGGAAAGCAGCATCTTGAATCAATAGACAGAATTCTGCAGCCCAGTAGGTACCAAGATACAAAATACGTACCCTCTGCCACCCTCCATTTGCTCTGCTCTTGCTCCTGTAACTTGTTCCAGCATTGAGGTCTTTGGTGTCATAGTGACACCGTTCTTTACAGGCCTTACTGCTCTGTTCTTCAGCAACTGCACTTTGGAAGTGGCAAAAGCCACTTCCCAGGGAGCTGCAAGACAGCCTCTTAGTAACGAAAGTCTATTTCCATGCCCTCCTCCTGCCCCAAATTCCATCCTCATGATACAGAAACACAGTTAGAGATGAAAAATACGCTTCATTATCTTGGGAGCGCAGAGAAAGATGTTATGGCTTTATTTAGCAGTTGCTTTTATGTTTTTACAAACATGTTAATTTCATTTTTTTTAATGTAATTGTGCATTAAATCATCTCAGACAATTGTGTGATTTGGAAATAAAAGTCCAACAAAATAAGTAAAAGCTATAATGTGGTTTTTTTCATTCCCGCTTTTTGTAGTCTGTTTTTATGTTCATTAAGCATTAGTGTCTCCGCTCCTTCCTGGGAAGATTAATCTGAAGGCCCATAGAGACTCTTGCCTTCCTGTCTTTAGTTCTCCTGGTGCTCTGAGCTTTTCCCTGGCTTCTGTATCTACTGCTCATGAATTACCAGTCCCAACAACATTAGGACTTATAAAGCCTCATAATCCTTTAGCTGACTCCCTAACAGGGCCACCAGGTGGATGAAGACCTCAACCCTGGGGGAGAAACTGTAAAGAGACCTAAACTGCCTAAAGTAAAATTACGAATTCCAGGCTCCAGAATATCACTGTACTCACGTAGAATACTGGTGATAGATTTTTGCTTTTTACCAGAATGTCTGCAATGGAATGTATGCAGTGTAATTCAGCATGTTTGAGAGATGTTTATCTTTCTCTTAAAAGTTGGTCCATTTAATGTATACATAGTTATCTATCCTATCTCCCATGTTAAGAAGTTTGTGAGGCATGAGACTTTCTGATGGATGTTAATGATGGACTGGGACTCTTGAGTGGGGCCTCTGTGTCATGAATTGATTCAAGACTAATCTCATACATGTTGGATTTTTTTTTTTTTTAACAAATGTCCCTCAATACATATGAATAATCAAACTCTCTCTTTTGTCCTACTTTCTTTAGTCTGTTTTAATGTAGATTATTGTTATAAGATATTATACTGCCTTTAAGGGAATGTGTACTAGTCTGCTGGGCTGTTATGACAGAGTACTGGAGATTAACCATGGAAATTTATTGTCTAATGGTTCTGGAGGCTAGAAGTCCAAGATCAAGATGCTAATAGGGTTCATTCATTCTGAGGGCCTAGGGAAGGATCTGTTCCAGGCCTCTCTCATTGGCTTACAGATGGTCATCTTCTCCCTGAATCTTTTCACATCATCTTTCCTCTAGCATACCTCTGTATTCAATTTTCTCCTTTTTATAAGGACACTAGTCGTTTTGGATTCAGTCCCACCCAAACGACCTTATTTTAACTTGATTACTTTTTAAGGAGGCTATCTCCAAATGAGGTCACATTCTGAGGTAAGGAGGGTTAGGACTTTTAACCTATGAATTTTAGGGGACACAATTCAAACCATAACAGGATGTAAAACTTTTTTTTTCTTTTCTAGTGGTGTTCACCCAACTTAAAAATACACAGCTTTCCAAAGACACATTCTGAAAAAATCACTAAAGAGCAACTTTTCTTTCACAAGTCTAACATGAAATTTTGTATGATCCAGGCAAGATTATATATAAAACAAACAAAATCACACTTAATTTACTTGTAGTGTAAACCTCAAGACAGATATATGTATATGTATGTACACATGCACTAACCTATACAACAACAAAAGTATGTGTACATAACCAGCGTTGAAATTAATTTCCGCCTGAGGCTACTATGAAATGTCAATTAAAGTGCCAAACTTTCAGAGCTTGGTACTCTATCTTCCTGCCTTCGGGAGCTTTTGTATTCAATTTATTGTTAAATAAAACAGCCAACTTGGCAGCAGAGTTAGATTAACAAATTATAATGAACTTTATTTTTTGCTTAAAAAAATAAGGTGAGCTAATATTCCTGGAGAATAAATTTCAGAGAGATTAAAGATTTTGAGAGAGGTTATTTGTTTGTAACCATTTCAAGTTGAGCAGGAGAAAAAGAAATGTGCCCACAAGCTTGTTTGAATTAAACAGAAGTATAAAAGGAACCTGACCAAAAACTAATAGTGGTTTTAACATTTCTTTTGTTAACATTTAATATTTTATTAGGAGGAACTTGACATCAGAAGCCAAAAGGAGCCATGGAACAGCTGTGGGCCTGAAATTTAAGTCTTCCATTTGACCCATTTATATTCATTTTTTACTTCCTTAAAAAGCACGTGCACGCGCACACACACACACACAAACACACACACACACCTAATTAAATCAGCTTGTCTGCAGAGCCCACTCATCTGATTGTGCAGCTGAGGCTATCACTGCTCCAATAAAATTCTGTGATTCTACTCTCTACCAAGGGGGATTAGGGAACTTTCTGGAAGGCCACTGGGGCAAGAAGGCATCTTTTGTCTGATTATAGACTTTAAATGTTTGTTATTATTGGCATATGTGACACGGTACAGGTGGGCTAACTCCATACAGGGGCTGGGCTAAGTGTTTTACATGTATTATCTAATTTAATCCTCTCAACAATCCATAAAGGTGAGGCAAAGGAGAATTCAACAGAGATTAAGTGACTGGCTCACCAACATAAATATCATTAATGGCATTTCTGCAGCTTTTGAAAGTTTGACAGTGCGAAGAGGGGAAGAAGCTGAATTTAATGTAGTAGAAGAAAGATTTCCTTTCAAAAGTCAGGTGTGTATTTCTCAATTTAAGTGAGAGAAAAGGGCTGAATATTTCTATTTTATTATATCGCAGCTAGCATATTGAGCTCCTACTGATTGCCACACACTGATCTAAGCACTTTATGTATACTACCTCCTTTACTTTAACTGGGAAAACAGTTACCCTATGAGATAAATTCCACTGTTATTTCCAATTTCTAGAGCTTAATTACTTTACTTAGGTCACCCAGTTGGGATTTAAAGGCCCCTGGCTTGCTCTAGAGCCTTTATCTTAACTATCATTTGACTACTAGGCTTTAATAGGATCAAGCAACCTTTGTTTTATCAAGCAACTAATGGGTAGCTTGACTTGCCCATAGGGCGTGTTTATAAAAATTAAGGTGTGCTATCCAAATCCTTCAAATAAATTTTATATTAAATAAATGAAGGCAGTATATCATCTAAAAATATTCTGGAAATAGACATTTTCTCCAAAGAAGACATACAAATGGCCAATGGGCACCTGAAAAGATGCTCAACATCACTAATTATTAGAAAAATGCAAAAGCAAGACCACAATGAGGTACCACCTCACACTGGTCAGCATGGCCATCATCCGAATGTCTACAAACAATAAATGCTGGAGAGGGTGTGGAGAAAAGGGAACCCTCCTACACGGTTGGTGGGAATGTAAATTGGTGCAGCCACTATGGGAAACAGTATGGAGGTTCCTTAAAAAAATAAACACTGAGCTAACCTATCCTACTCCTGGGTATATACCTAGAAAAAAAATGAAAACTCTAATTTGAAAAGATACATGCACCCCAATTTTCATAGCAGCACTATTTATAAGAGCCAAGGCATGGAAACAACCCAAGGGCCCATCAACAGATGACTGTCTTAAGAACATGTGGTATTGTATATATACAATGGAATATTACTCAGCCATACAAAAGAATGAAATATTGCCATTTGCAGCAACATGGATGGACCTAGAGATGGACCTTAGTGAAATAAGTCAGAGAAAGACAAATACTGTATATCATTTATATCTGGAATCTAAAAAATAATAAAAATGAATCTATATGTGAAACAGAAACAGACTCACAGACACAGAAACCAAACTTAAGCGTTACCAAAGATGAGAGGGAGGGTAGTAGGGACGAATTAAGAGTATGGGATTAACAGATACAAACTACTATACATAAAATAGATAAGCAACGAGCGTTTACTGTATTGCACAGGTAATTATATTCAACATCTTGTAATAACCTATAATGGAATATAATCAGAAAAAAATAACTGAATCACTATGCAGTACTCTTGAAACTAACACCATAGTGTAAATCAACTATATTCCAATAAAAGAAGATCTCTGATTATCAAATAATCTGCAATTTGAGCAACTAAATTATTCACCATAAAATTATTAAAAAGGGAAGAAAGTTAAAACCAAATATCTTAATGATCTTACTAAAGGAGAACTCAGATTATGGCACATCCAAATGAATGAATAATATTAAATCATAAAAATAACATTTACAAAGATTTGCAAATGGTATGGGAAACTACTTATAAAGTTTTAAGTAATATTGAGTATTGTTTTTATGGTAAGTTTTCAAATATATAAAAGTATTTGAAAAAAGATCTAGAGGGAAATGTATTGATATGTTGGCAGGATGTATTCATATCCAGGTGGTAAAGATTAAGGGGGTGGAGTTTCACTTACACCTTGTAGCCTTTTTTCAAATTTTGTATTGGTAACGTGTATTACTTATATAATCAGGGAAAACCATATTTTTGAAAGATAATTCTATCGCAACGAGACATTTTCCATAACAAAACTAAGCACCTCGGTTTTTGTGCATTCAGTATTTAACAACAGGGATCAGGGAACCTTTTCTGTATAGAACCAAACAGTACATATTTCAGACTTGCCGACCACCCAGCAAAATTGAGGATATTATGTAGATACCTAACAAGAAAGAAAACACATGTCCGCCCATTTTTGGACAAAAGTCAAAATATAATCCTAATAATGGAGTATTCCTTTTTGCAAAACGAATGAAAAGGCTGAAATCCTTTTCATGTGTGTGCTCACATTTTGCTTAACTGGGATTCAAAGTGAGCATTCCCCATCACCAAAATTTACTGCAAATGCTCATCTGTTAATACTGATCTATAATGAGATTTTTCATATTTTATCTTTGAAAGTGGTTTTTCACACGGATGGGTGACACATGGGGCTCTTGAAATGCCGTCGAGTTGTGACTGCTTCAACTGCGGTTTATAGTGCGCCCAGCAGTGAGCGACACATATGGCTTCTGCTGTAACTACAGAACAGTGTCTTCTGTGGTATGAAGGCAACCACATACATACACAAATGAGTGTAGCTGTGTGCCAATAACGCTCTGTTTATAGGACGCTAGCATTTGGATTTCAAATAATTTTCAGGTGTTACAAAATATTCTGCCTTTGAATTCGAAACAATCACAAATGTAAAAAACGATTTTTTTTCAAAATAAAATGTTTAAGAAAGAAAAGATACATCTATTTGTAGCTAATGGACCTGGCACTCACAGGCAGCAGGTTATATTGGGTCTGTGGGTTGAAGTTTGCTGATCCCTACTTGAGAAGTAGGCAAGCCTCTCTTGTAAACTTCATCCGGTAACCATCTCTGAGAGCACTGAATACATTAATATATCCTTCCAAAAAAACGAAAATACCTCTAAGTAAAATGATGTCTCTAGTATATCTATGAATTAATTCTGTGGGTAAAGAAACCACACAACCAAACAGTGAAAACCATTTGAGAGACAATCTGAAGGAAATGATTACAGCATCAGAAAGAATATCAAGGTTTTGAGAGCTAAACTCAACGTTACATCCTCCAGACCTCTGGATACTTTTTATGGGAATTCTAGATTGTCAGGAATTATGCTAAACAGATCCATTATCTTAACCTTTTAAGAAATAACAGTAAATATTTAGAATGTTAAAAATAAAGCTGCCAACTATTAAAGTTCTATACCCCTATCTTCATATGTTCATATGTTATTTCTTCCCTTACTGGCTACCTGAGGCCTTAGCAGAACACAAACGATATGTGGAAGGGTTAGTCAGAGTTTTGAGCAGGAAAATACTTGATGAGGCTTAAAGATGAAAAGCGTGTTGAAACACATTAGCCATCTGCTTCCACCATATCTTTAGTGCAAAGTTCCTCGTGAAACATCTCTATACATCAGGATCATCTAGGTTCCTTGTTAAAATGCAGATTCCTGAGTTCAAGGTGTTTCTAACAGGACTAAATTTGGAGAATTAGAGTTTTAAAAGTTGTTTCAGGCAAACATTGTATGGTTTCCATTTACAATGCATGACATTTCTAGATTTTCCTCTTTAATAATTTACATACATAGTCTGCCTCTTCCACTCACCTCTTTATGAGATATAATTTTTTTCAGCAAAGTAATTTCATATCTAGTAAAAAGGTGTACATTCTCATAAAAATACCATAAGAAGTAATCAATGCTTATTCCAGGCAGCTACTTGTATAACTCATATCATGGGAATGTTTTACACTCATTGATGGAGAGAAAGGCAAAGTGAGTGATCAGGTAAGGGAGGTAACCAGGGAAAGCCTCAAGCTGGGATGGAAAAGAAGGTACAAGTGACTACTGGATTAAGTGTTCCATATGAAGCTTATCTATTAGGAACAGGGATTTAAATGTGCAAAGCAGAGAAAGGAAATTTGCGAGTCAGTCACAAATCAGGACTTTGTCAATCACTTCTTAAATTGTTTACCGTAACTACATTCCTTGAAGTGTGGTCTGAAATGCCCGCGGTACTTCTGAAAAAAATTCAGATTCCTGGACCTATCCCAGATCTGATTCAGAATTTCTGCAATATGTCCGTAAATCTGTATTTTAAATCACCTGGCCAACCATACATGCGTTAAAATGTATTAAAATTGATGGATGAACGGATAAAGAAAATGTGGTGTGTGTATACGAAGGAATATTATTCAGCCATAAAGAAAGAATAAAATCTTGTAATTTCTGACAACATGGATGGAACTTGAGGGCATCATGCTAAGTGAAATAAGTCAGAGAGAAAGACAAATAAAGTTTAATCTCACTTATATGTGGAATCTTAAAAAAAAAAGAAAAAACAAACAAAGCCCTAGCTCATAGATCAGATTATTGGTTGCCAGAGGCAGGGAGCATGGGGTGGGCAAAATGGGTGAAGGGTATCAAAAGGTCCAAACCTCCAGTTATAAATGTCATGGGGATATAATGTACAGCATGGTGACTATAGTTACTACTGTATTGCATATTTAAAAGTTGGTAAGAGAGAAGATGTTAAACATTCCCATCACAAGAAAAAAATCCTGTAACTGTATGGTGATGGATGTTAACTAGACTTACTGTGGTGATCATTTTGCAATGTATATAAATATCGAAGCATTATGTTGTACACCTGAAAGCAATATAATGTTACATGTCAATTACATCTCAGTAAAAATGTGTTCAAATGGACTACTCCCTAGGCACATGATTCCATTTTTTCTTTTGAGTTGTTAAAAGTCTTTTAATTTATTCATTTCAACAAACTTCCTAGAGATCTAATTATGGCAAAGGATTCTATATATAATAAAAAATCAACTGCAGTGGTAGCCTCAAAAAAAAAATCCACAATATACTTAGGAAATGCAGATAAATTGGCTGCCACAGGCAGAGTAATAAATGTCGTGATACCAATAAATCCAAAGTGCCAAGAAAACATTAAAAAATGAAAACAAAAAATTTATGTTCAGGTAGAGTCAATTTTGCCTTTAGGATACTGTAATCTGTTTCTTTTCAGATGTTTTGTCTGGGTGATAATATTTTTAATCATAAATTATTTATTCATGATGGAAATTTACCTGTTTTGACCATATCTTTGATGCTGCTTCTAAAAAGTGACCTACTAACCATTTTCATCAAAATTATCTGGAAGGAAATGAGTCCAGTTCTTCGACTCTTAGTCAGAGGCTTAATCGACTCAAGATTGTTCCTCATGAAATTTTGTTATTAGTTTAGGGTAGAAGAACCCCAAACATTATACTTTTATATTTAATTGTGTTCAGAGAAATAAAATATGAAGAAATTTCTTCCTGTTTTGTACATGACTTAATTAATTTGGGGGTTGAGTGGAATAAAACACAGCAAAAGGTCTTATTTCCAAATATTCTAAGAGAAAAGCCATGATAAACCCAGAGGTTTAGATAAACCTGGGTTTGATCCAAGGCCTAACTTAGAAGCTGTGTGCCCTTGGACAGCTTACTCAATATCATGAAGTTTGTCTCCACTTATATCTCCCACACTAGACTTAGCAACATACACATCATGTCAATTGCATGCATATTTGATATACACAAATACACACATGTACCAGCATATGTACACCCTACTATACACAACACATATACAAGTGTACCTGTGTAAACACACACACACACACACACACACACAAGTAGTTATAAGTAATCATGCTTATTTTGTAATATTGTAGAGATTAAATAAAATAATGAATACAAAGTGATTACACAGCACCTGGCTCATAACAGGTGCTCAATGAACACTGGTGGTAGGGCTGAGAGAAAGAGTGAGGGATTTGAGGTTGGAGTGAAACAAAACACAAAATCAAGAACTCATACCATAAAAGTGAGAGGAAGGTAAACATTTTTAAAAAGGTTTACTCCTAATACCTTGAATAGCTTTACTTTTTGTAAATAGATACAAGTTGCTTCTGTGCTATTAAATGTAGTGGCCATGCTATCCTCTCATTGACTGAATGGACATCATTAGAATAAGCACAAAATAGAGTAAGCACAGACAGGTTATTAGTATTTCATCTGAACTCTGAAAATGTCAAGCCATATAGGGCTGATGGATGGTGATATGAAACCCATTTCCAGTTATCATATGTTAATAAATGGAAACAATGTGCAATCTACAAGGATGTTGAAAACCCCAGAATGAGCAGAGTACAGAGTCTATACAGTTACCTACATTTTTGGCCTCATTAAAATATGCAGATCATATCATTAGGAGACAGTTTCCTGGCAGAGCCTTCTCCTAGAGTTCAGTCACAGGCACACATTGGCAGTTGTTAGTACAATGAGTTTAACCACAGCAACATTCTTCTATGTAAAAACAAATGCAAAAGAAGACGAAGAAGCAGAAGCAGCTCTTACAAGCTATGTTTTCATTTAGAGTGTTCTTCCCCCAAAGTATGAGTCTGAATTTTTAAAAACATGGTCATTGATACTTGTTTGTTTTGTTCTTCCCAAAACACACCAGAACCTTATATCACAACTTCATATTGGTTTTCCTATTTGGGGGGCACACAATAATAGATTTAATGGGATTACACATGACACTTAGGTTTAATTCGGCAAAATGATTAAGAGTAGCTACTGAATTGAACAAAGAGTGATTTCAAAGACCTTCCCTGACCAAACTTCAGTGTCAACCCAGACGAAAAGCATTTAAGTGTGCATCTCAGTTCTTTATTTCTTGCATGTCTTCCCTTCATTGGTTTCTTCATTACTGCCTTGGTTCCTTCCTCCCCACTTTTCCTCCTTACTGCCTCTCTTCCTTCCTTCCTTCTTAGCCATCTATATGTCTAACCTATCTTTTGGGGGGTGGGGGTTGGGCAAGATGGTATTTATAAAAATATCTTACCAATAAGCCTAACAGAGCCTCACAAAATGAACATTTTTGACGTGAAGGCCCAGTATAGATACCACCTTGAGAAAAATTGGTGAATGAACAGGAATACACAATGGTAGTAAGGAGATGACTAAATAATCAAAATTACTCTGTGGATATCAACACTGAACAATGCAGTAATATGAAACCACATGTAAACAAAAGATGTCAGCTATCAATATTATTACAAATAAATACCATTTAATTTCTTCTGTCAGTGGTTTTTCAAGTGTAGTCTGAGACCCCTGAAGGTCTCCAAGTTCAAAACTATTTTCATAATAATGTTTACACATTATTTTCTTTTTCACAGATGGTGCAACAGCAATGGAGGCTAAAACTGGTGGTATCTTAGCATAAATCAAGGCAGTGGCACCAAATGATGCTAGCAGTCATTGTGTTTTTCATCATCATTTACTTGCAGGGAAAAAAATGATAGTTTCACTCAAGAATGCCCTTGATGAAGCAGTAAAAATTACTGATTTTATTACATATTGACCTTTGAGTACCTTTAAAAAATATTCTATGTGATGCGATGGTAAATATACATGAAGCATTTTCTGTTGCAAACAAATATCCAATAGTTGGACTGAGGAAAAGTATTTATGTGATTGTTTGAGTTATGGGTGAACTATTTTTTTTTCCTATGGGACATTGTTTTTACTTAAAATAACTACTGAAAAACAACTTATGGCTATTCAGATTTCAGTATTTAACAGATTCTCTCTGAAAAATGCATGAAGTGACTTAGTCACTTGAAGGAAAGCAACTGTAGTAGTATTTGCTGCCAATGATAAAATGCAAGATTTCAAGCAAAAATTAATTTGTGCAAAACATGAATCCACACCATGAGCATTTCAATACTCAGCTTTCCAATACTTCAAGACTTTTCTGATGAGATTCATGGTGATATTTACAAATGTGATTTTTTGACATTTTATAATGAAATGTTTCAATATGTGGATGATCTGCATATCTCAGTGAACCAATATTTTCTGAATGACCAAGGCATGGTGTTACAAGTTACTGCATAAGAAAAAAGATCCATTCGAAGCTCAAGAAAGTCAATGGATTTTAATTTAATAGAGTAAAAAAATTATTAATATGATTTCAAAAAGATCCCACACTGTAAATAATATTTAAGAAACTACCACTTGTTGAGTTTTTGAATAAAGTCAAATAAGATTATCCATAATTAACTGAAAAGGCTAATAAAGTTTTCATTTTCCATCTAAATATCTGCATGAGGCCAGATTTTCTTCATATGTTTCAAGCAATGAGCCCAGCTGTACTAAGTCAGGATTGAAGATATTTAGAAAGAACAAAATAATGTCATTCTTCTACTAAATTTTTTGAAATATACTTATTTTTCATAAAGCATGTTCTTTATGTTAACATGTGATGAGTTTATTACAGCTATTTTTAAATTAATAAATGTTAAATATTTCTCAGTTTTAATTTTTAATATAGTAAATATTGATAGATGTAATTTTAATACACATACACAAAATTTCTTTGGGTCAATATTTTTAAGGGTGTAAAGGGATCTTGCAACTAAAATTTGGAGAAATGCTATTCCAGGTACATTCTAGGTATCTGATTCTTTAGCAGTCTACATATTATTTAGTAATCTTAACTATGTCATCTTACTTGCATCAAACATATTTCCATATAAACCTAAGTTTAAGGTAAGTGCCCACCAAAAGAGATATCTCTTCGAAAGCAGGTATTGCATATATTTGTGTTTATAATTTTACGGTATGTCCTATCAAGTACATTACTTTCACAACATACTATGCTTGCGGAAGATACATTAGCATCTCAAACGGTGCTATGTTTGCAAACTTTTGGAGGTCCACTGACTACACTGTAATCACTGAAAAAAGGGAGAGAAACTTTAAAAATAATGTAGATTTTATCATTTTTCCAGGATTTCTACAGCCTGCAAATAAGCATGTTGATAAATATTTTATGCATCTCTCTTAAAAAACATGTAGTAACTGCTTCCTATGGAGATAAACATTTGTCTATGGAATGAATGAAAAAACTAAGAGTTGTAATGGATTTTTGTGGCTTGGAATAAAATTGATAACATGCATGAATTAATGAATTGCTATATCCCAGAACCCTCAGAATGAAGTGAAGATGAGAGCTCTGAAAACCTGCATTAGTTAACAAAGACATTAATATTAAGTATGAATGTGTAATTAAAACTATCACGTGGATATTGTACTACAGTTTGAACAAATATACAGTACAGTTAAAATTTTGTATAACTAAATAAAGACTATAAGTGTACACGACTATTTCATCTACCTGTAAAAGTTTTCACAAATAACTTGGCCAAAAATGTTTTTATTTTTAAAATTTCATCATTTGGCTAATGGGACAGCTTTTTTTCTTGAGATCACTTTATATTCAAGCTAGATGAAATCTGTAATCCTTTATGAATGCTGTTAAGAAAAAAATAATTTTACTGATGGGAATCTGAGGATCGAATAGTTTGAGAACCTGCTCACACTTGCACAGTTAGTGAGATGAGAATTGGAATTGGAACCCAGGTGCTTTGCAAAGCTCTTTATGTTTCCATGTGCTGCTGTTCATCAAGTATTTGCTATGGCCCAGGGCCTGCTACCACATAAATATGTTAGGAGGGGAGTGAATCTCTTAATCCCAGAGATTACAGTTGACCCTAGAGTAACATGGGGGATAGAGGTTAAAATCTGCTTATGAATTTTGAATCCCCCAATCCTTAACTAGTAATAGTCTACTGCTGACCAGAAGCCCTACTGATAACTTCAACAGTTGATTAACAGATTTTGTATGTTATATGTATTATATACTGCATTCTTAAATAATAAACTAGAGAAAAGAAAATGCTATTAAGAAAATCATAAGGAAGAGGAAAAAAACATTTATAGTATTAAAAAAATGTTTAAAAAAATCCTCGTATAAGTGGCCCCGTGCAGTTCAAACCTATATTGTTCAAGGGTCAACTGTATATCTACATATCTATACAGATATAGATATATATTACACCTATCATCTATTTATCTCATTAACAATAACACAATGAGAATGCTTCTATACATTTGGCAAATAGCTCCAGCAGGGTGGACAGTCGCATCTATATAATATGCAAAACCTAAAGGGCACTTACTACTCACAATAAGTTTACGTAGGTACCCAGCTCAATATTAATCATAAAGATATTAAGCTTTCTTTTTTTTTTTTTGGAGAAAGTACTATACAGAAGTGGGAAACTGGTAAATGTTAACACACATATGATAGCGTTATCATTCAAGAACTGAAAAGCATTCAGTTTTTTTGTTACTGTGTTTGTTTTTAGCTTTTCTATTCGCACCCCAATTTGTTTATTGTCCAGCAGGGACATAGAGAAGTTATTAAATTCCTCAAGGTCACGGAGAAAGTCACGGCTGTTCTTGGGAAAGGGGCTTACATATTCCTGAATCCCAGGCAGGTCCTATTGCTTCCTGCAGTGGACGGCTCCATGTGGAATGAAAGAATGCTCTTAAGCAAATTCCAATTATGGTTTATTAACTTCACACGTAGCATTTATCTTCTAGTTTCCAAAAATAGCAGAACCAATTAAACTTCCTGTTTAGCATGAAGGTTTTTTTTAACTTTTAATTTTTCTTCAGATAAAGCCTTTATAGAAAGATAAATGGAACGTTACAGATATGACAGAGAGGGAGGAAACCGTCACCTCTCCATCACCACCACCATCTTCTTTGACCATCACTCTAAAGCAACCAAGGCAAGACCCTTTCTGTTCCTGAACCAATAATATAACATCCTTAGTCAAGCAAACCAGGCCATTTTAGGCATGATGGAGAGTAATGAGAATTTTTTATTCCAGACAGCTGCTAATTTGAAATAAAAGTCCAACAAATTCTGTGTTCTGTCCACTGTCAAAACAAGATTAAATAATTGCAGCAAGAAAAGTAGCAGGCTTGTAAAAGAAGCCTTCAGAACAGTGTTTTACTTTACACTTAGAACACAGTCTATATTTCCAATCCAAGGTATAAAAGGGGGAGTTAACTTGGTGAAAACCCTACAGGGATTTAACTTTTGAGATGTTTCCTTTAAGTTTCTCTTTTACAACTATTCCCTTAAAGAACCACATGCCCAGCTGAGGGCCACAGAGAGCTGGAATTGGAATTTCTACACTGGACATCTTCAGTGAAAAAGAAAATGCAGGAAGTCTTGACTCTGAACATTTAAAGGGAGAATAGTGCATAGGAGACCTCGACTCTGTGGCTTGATTACCATTGACTTCCAGACACCACACAAGGTCTAAAGAGCAAAAGACGATGAGCAAATGGGGTCTCCAGCCTGCTGTGCCAGGAATGGAGTTGCATGTCAAGGAAAAGATTCCCTGAAACTGAGGCTCAGAGAAAGAAAGTGATTTTCCTTGTATCACACTGCTGGGACTCAATCTACTGTCTCCTGACACTTAATTGAGTTCTTTTTCCACTGTACTGCAATGCTGTGAATTGGAGATTATTTTTTTTTCCTCCTCTAGATTTTTAACATAAAATCTCTCTTGACTTTTTCACTGTTATAGGTACCACAGTCATGTGTCTATCACCACACACCTGCGTGTCTAACAAGAGCTGTGGGAATGCCACAGGAAGCATTCATGCGGTTCTGTTGAATGTGTATGGTAATTATTTGACACTTCGAATAGGTGGCAACCATCTTGAAATCATAAAATTGCAATTACCTTATCAAATTTAATATTCTGTATACTTCAGAACTAAATTTTTTTTGTTGTTGGAGACGGCTGCATCAATCAGTGTAGATGATTGAACTAGAATTCTTATAGTAATGCACCTTGTATTACTTTCATTCTTAGAGTTTTGTTACTATAGTAATTCACTTCTCTGTTCCCACCACCATGCTCTTATCTATCTATGTATCTATGTATCATCTATCTATCCTCTTTAGAAAAGAGCTAAAAATCCATTCCCTCTTTACAGACATTCGGAAAACCCTACTTAATGGGAGAGGATGCTAGCTCATACCCAAGGGGACAACAAACTATGGCTGTACTTACAAGTCTAACTGACAAATATCCCAGTCTGACTTGATCTGTGTAAGTTAACAAGGAAGAACTACTGCCAATTTGCAGAGTTAGGAAACCAGGCCATGCCATTAAGTAGAAGTATCTTTATAATATGGACCACATGCTTTCTGAGTGAAGGAATCCTCTCTAGAAAAGCCAAGGTCTTATAGATTCATATATATTTTTTAACACTTTCCCTAAAAATTAAAGTCCAGCAATTCTAAAGCACTTGTTCAGAATCATTCAGCTTTCTAATGATACAGCAGAAAAAGAACACAGATGCCTTGACAATTCAATGGTTGCTCTTTCATCAAATTTCCACAACCAAACTGATAACCCCTTTCTACAAGATAGACCTCCTTAGCTAGGCATCTATAAATAATTTTAAAAGAATTAGTAGTTTCTTAATTTTACTGCAGAATCCCTTTCTACTTGATTGTAAATGGCTATAATCACCTTGTGTTGCTTCCCTGCCTCCATGACAGGTCACGTGATACTTGGTGATAGCATACCAAGGCCCTGACTGGTTCTTTTCAGAGCACTGAGTAAAGGCAACTCCTCTAACTTCCCCTCCATGGAACATACCGTCATTCTTAGACCCATATTCTGATCAGATTAACTAGAAAATATTACACTGTGTTCCTTTAGTCCCGCAATTGGGAGAGAATCTTTCTCTCTAAGTTGAAACACAAAAATAAAAACTAAACCAAATTAACTGCAAATAGATTTTGAGGAGAAGAACTACCCTACCCCACCTGTAAGCCAAAAACAAGCACTGTGAATACTGCACTTAATTTTTGAATGCACCATAACGTGGAATATCAGAATCATAATGGAATTCAAAGGCTCTACTGACTATTTGGAAGAACAATGTTGATCTATAATTGCACTGCAGCCACATAAAATAAGCAATTATATTTGTCAATATAGATAAATATAATTTCTGTGTTTAAGGTCTGCTAACTTGATTTCCGTGTTGGTCACCATCCATTACTGCAAAACCTTATATCACTGGCTTATTAAAGCTTCATTATGGCAGGAAATTTTAATGCCCATTTGGTTCCAGTCCATGCAGAAAGCTTTCCATTCACAAATGATTGACACAAGTAATCTTTTCTGGTAGACTGTCTGGGGCTCACTGATCATTGCGACATTTTATTGTGGATATAACAGAATTTTAACTATTAAACGTGTAAAGATCATTTATTTAAAATAAGTCATTTTTGGAAAATGTGACTTGTATAGACAGAAGTATAAAGGAAGATAATGAATACTAAAAATATGGTAAATTTATAAGATTCTGATGAAACAAAACTCATTTGCAGTTTTTCCAAAATAGAAATAAGGAATCTCTTGTTTGGTAAAACAAACATAAGATTCCAGTTGTGACTGTGCCCATATCAAGTTTCTATCCTGTATAGTTTATTTTAATAAACATACACAGCTAAAAGAATCTTGATGTCATATTTTCGCTAAAATAGTTTAGGTTTTCAATTGTCAATAAAAATGGATTGTAACTAAAAATGTAAAGGGCTAAGAATGAAATAAAAACTTAACTGGCAATCAGAAAAATAATCACAGAAGTAATTTGTTAATGGCTAATGACTCATTAAGTCTAACACTAGCATCATAAACCATGGAAGCACTTTAAAAACTGTGGCCCCAATTAAAAGGTTACACACAACGACAAATATTCCAGAAACGCCAGACTTGATGATAACAGACAGTCAGAGTTGTGTCTAACATATTGCATTTAAGCCTCAGATTTAGAAAATTGATTTATAACATTAATCTTTACTTGGGAAAATAACAAATGCTTATCATCATCAGACTGTAATTAAAAAACAAATAGTCTTGCAAGAGTCTCTTTTTACTGTAGTTTATACGATGCTATTTCTGCATTGAAAAATGTTTTTTAAGTAACCATCAAACACGTTTATTAAAACCTAATTACACAGACATAAAATATGCATTTTGATGCAGTGCTAGGACTAATCCCTGGTTTGATGATCTTCCTATCGGTCTAACTTCAAACTAAAAACACACACACACAAACTTTTACTTTTTATCTATTGTCAAGATTAAACACTCCTGGTAGAGTGTCTGATGGAATAATTTGAGTAGGATAGTGTTTAAAGTTTCTATGCAAATCTAAAGGCACTTCTCATTTTTAATACAGGAAAACAGAAAGTCAGAATTAAAGAATTTTAATTATGCATCATTTGGGAGGACAGAGATGTTTACGAGTGACATAATTTTTCAATATGGTAAAGTAGGCTATTCAACTGAGTTTAACAGAAGTGTTTTCTATCATGGAAGTGTCACAATTTTAAAAGACTATTTGCTTGCTCTTCCTGTGCATATTAAATGGTAAGACTGCTAAACTGATACGAGGAAGAAATGGTGGGAATGCATACAACAACCAGTGATTCAATGTACTGTTCCTATAAATAGCCGAAGTGAGAAAGCGGTATTAGAACAGTAAATATCTATATTTGATGCTTGATTCCATCACAAAGAGAGAATTGCTACACATTTTAGAAGAATAGGATGAAACCCAGCTTTGCCTGATAGTTTTCTGAGCACTGTAGGTTTTGGGTTTCCTATTTCTAAGAAGTATGGAAAAAAATAATAAGGATGCTGTCATAGGCAAACTATTCTAGCTATCAAAAATATATGTCAATGGATTACAGAGAGTCTGATTATTTCATTCAGATTTTCAATACAAGGTGGACAGTTTCTGAACACATGAAGTTTTATTTTTCTCCCTTTCCTCCATGTCTAATATTTTAGAGTTCATCTTACGCCTAATTTCTGAGAAGAGCACACACAGACATTCTAGTGTTGCAAGGTAGAATATTCTTATTTCTGAAAATTCAAGAACTCCTAAAAGCCCTGTTTGCACTCATGGTGGGCCATCCTTCCAGAAAAATTCCTGTAATGAAATGTGAATAGAATAGATGCCAGTGTATGGGTTTATATTTCTGATCAAGCTTCTAGTTAACTTCATTACTTCAAACTATCCATAAATATAAGATTTGGCCAAATATTTAATCAACCTGAATGCTATATTGTATGAAAACTTCCACCACATACATAAATTATGCAGGGCCAGTAGAATAACCTAACACATAAAATTTTATTTCAGTTGATTCAGTACCATGGTACTCTATAAAATAAGTTCTTATCTTCCTCATAATTCCAGCCTTATATTTGCTGTAACAACTATGAAAGGGAATAAATACTTTCTCCAGCTTCTATGATGTTTAGGAGGGGTTCTATGTAGAAGGTGCAATGTTTTAAAAGGTATCTTTGAAGACTCCTCTGAGAAGGCACAGGCCACTATTTCCCCCCCTCAAAAGAGAGCAAGAAAAGCTTATCTTCCATTCTTTTTCTAAATTTTATTTTAACTCTGGTGAGCATGTGATTTAAGGATCAAGGTGCTGTACTAACTGCTAATCCAAAGTTAGGATTCATTTCTTCAAAACTGGCTGAGCACCCTCTGGTTCATCCTGTGATGCTTGCCTCGATGGCACATATAACACGAGGATACAATCGCAAAAGGCTTAAGTCCAAAACACTTCCCACAAATTCCTGTTCAGCTGAGGCCTCTTCACACACAATCGAAAGGGATGGGGAGACGCCGCTCAAAGAAGAAAACCATTAGTGACATTGTACAAATATGTCAGAACATGGCCCATACATGAATAAGTGATTTTCATGATCCTGAAAGAAAAAGTTAAAGATACGCTTTCACAAAATCATTTTCCATTGAAAACAATATTTTTGGAAAATTGGAAGTCAAAACATTTGTAAAGGGACTTCCCTGGTGGTCCAGTGGTTAAAGAATCCTCCTTCCAGTGCAGGGAACATGGGTTCGACCCGTGGTCGGGGAGCTGGGATCCCACATGCCGTGGGGCAACTAAGCTTACGCGCGCCACGACTACTGAGCTCACGGGCCTCAACGAGAGAGTCCGCGTGCCGCAAACTACAGAGCCCACGCGCTCTGGAACCCGCGTGCCACAACTACAGAGCCCATGCGCCCTGGAGCCTGTGCACCACAACTAGAGAGAGAAAATCTGCATGCCACAACTAGAGAGAAGCCCGAGCACCGCAACAAAAAAGATCCCGTATGCCTCATCGAAGATCCCGCATGCTGCAACTAAGACCCGACGCAGTGACAAAAATAAAGAAATAAATTAAATAAATATGAAAAAAATTTTTTTTAAGTTTGTAAAAAATACTTCCATGTCCATTTATTTGTTTTTACCTAACAGGAAGAGTAAAACTATATTTAGCTATAATTTGTAAATGTATTCCTTGGAAGATGTTATCACAATGCAAGATGTCAATGACTAATATAATTACAGTCAATGAGAATCCTCCAAAAAATAGCAACAAGAAATTTGTCACATTGTATGTATTGAGACACATGTAGGTTTTGGGACTCCATTAATTCAATTTACTCTTTTCTGTTATGGATATCAGACATGTGGAGCTGTAAGACTAGGTAGATATGAGTGTGATGAAAAGTTCTTGCTGTGTCTCTCCAAAAAACCAACTGAACTTGGAGCAGTAGGGCTGTCTTGTGATGACAGCAGGTAGGGAGTAGTGTTCTTCAGCCACACAGGAAGACGGCTGAAGGGGAGTTAGGAGTGTAGGAGGAAGAGTTCAGCTGTCTCTGAACACTGAAATGTCAAACTACCTTTAGGGACCTTTCAGAGCCAGGCAAAGGGAACCATATTGGTAAGTTCAGCTTTACCTCCTCTTCAAGGACAGTCAATAATCTTATAGTCTAAAGGATAGAAAATATAGCCAGACTGGGGGTTTAGATGTGAAATCGGTCATCATTAGATCTTTTCTTTCTTAAGAAAGATCACATTTGGATCAATATCATTAAGAATCAGAATCTTTATTTAGTCATTCTCCCTGGACATTCATGGACTTTGGATTAAGGCAGATACTGATAAACCCCAGCTTTGTCATTCAGTAGCTCTGTGACCTTGGGCATGTTCCTTCCCATGCTGACCCTCCTCTTTCAATCAGAATAATAACACTTTCACAGGGTGATTGTGAAGTCCAAGTAAAACCATGCAGATTGTGGAGTACATGCTTAGAGCAGAGTAAGAACTCAGTTCATGCTTCTCCCTTTCACCATCTCTTCTCATCTAACAAGAGGACAAAAAATGCTTCAAGAGAAAATATGAGCTGATTATTTTTTTTATTGAACAAAACGAGATACATTCACCTTTAATAACTTCTCACACTATTTCTGCAACCCAACATCATAAAAAGAGCCGTATTAGAGTCATTAAATAACATGTAAACATTTACCAAACCAAAGAGCTATGAGTTGCACCTAACCTTGAATATGCTTACCACTGATACCAGAGAGAAAGAAATTGCACTTGACATCACCTGCAACTTAAGCACCTCTAATAATGTGTGACCGGCCAAACTAGAGAGACGTGAAATATTTGGGGAGATCTGGGTTTTAAAATATTAAATCTTTAAATAATTAACCATGGTAACCATATCAATGTGACATGGCAAGTCTGAGACACATTGTGGCGGCGGGGGGGAGTTATGGATCATAAGTTAGACTCAACTATAGGTACTATGCATGCTGATTTTCTGAATTAAATGTGAATAGTTCAGTACATTTCCAGTAAATGCATAGTTATGTGTTTTTTTTTTTTTCCAGAGAATTTACTTGGAAAGAAATGAGTCTCTTGCTAATACTAATAAAAGGGATTTGAAAGCTGAAACAGTATCCAATCTTTTTTCTACAAGGGTGATTGACCATAGTCTCCTATAAGTTAATACAGTCAAGCCTGTTGTGAAAAGACAGGGTCTGTCTTCAATTTTTGCAGAGCAGGTTTACAAATGATTTGGTCTCCTACACTAAGGTAAGCATATTTATGGCTCCTCACCCTAATGTTATAATGAAAACGGGTTCAATTCAAAGGCTTCTATCAATAATACTGGATAACGGGAAACATAAAAAAATACCTAATATGGTATTCATGATACAGGCTCACATTGGCAATTCATCACTGAAGATTTTTACTTGTTTTTCCTTCTAACTGCTATAAAAACTTTGTATCCAGATAGATGATTAGACTGCAACAGATGTTAACTTCTTTATTACTCATATATAGAAAGAGGATACATACTTGTCAAAGATATGCTCTCCAGGAATATGAGGTTGTAGATGGCATTAGGGTTTACCTGCTTAACCCTTCAGTATTCTCTTTATTTTTAAAATTTTATTGAAGTATAGTTGATTTACAATGTTGTGTTAATTTTTGATGTACAGCAAAGTGATTCAGTTATATGTATATATAACTGAATATGAATATGAAATATAGTATAATATAAATACAAAAATAAAAATAGGAAAAAGTATGGATTATCACAGGATATTGAATATAGTTCCCTGTGCTATACAGTAGGAACTTGTTGTTTATGCATTCTATATATAATGGTTTGCATCTGCTAATCCCAAACTCCCAATCCATCCCTCCCCGACACCCACCCCTCCTTGGCAACCACAAGTCTGTTCTCTATGTCTGTGAGTCTGTTTCTGTTTCTGCAGTATTCTCTTAATGGGAGGGAAAAAAGAAAACAATGCTCTCACTAAGGCACTTTTTCTCCAGATCACATGTGCTTTTCCTCATGGCTGAAACTCTTCACTCCTTCCTGATAAGAAGCCAGTCTCTTGAGATAAAAATACTACTCTGCATCCCCAATGAAATCACATACCGTGAAGGTAAAAAACTGTCCTTAAGTTCCCCCTGCAGCAGTTCTGCCCCCCATTTATCCAACAGTGAGTTGGGGCAGCTCCCTGGGATTTTGTGCTCAGCCATCTTCATCCTTCCTATCTGAAATTTCAGTGGGCTTCCATGTGCCGGCCTACATCCTTACCACCAAGTAAACATTCTAGATTCATGATTTAAATGTTTTCTTCTATGAAATACAGCTCTTTGACCTTGAGAAAGGAACCAAACAACTAACACTCTTGAGAAGTCGAAATGAAACAAATAAATCGTGTATAAAATTAAATATTTTTTAAGATCCAAGAATATTCATATTTTACTGAAAAGGCATTCACTTGCCTTTGAGTTCAAATCAGTTGCCCTGGAGTAAACCCTGTCCTCTGGGCGACAACTAGCCAGTTAGCACTGGGTGGTCCGGAGTGAAATAATAACTTTGGTTGGAGTTCTGATTCTGTCCTTTGCCATCTTTATGACACTGGGCTCGTTTCTCTTATTCTCTGAGCTGTGTTTTCCTTATGTATAAAATACGGATAAAAATGAGACGCATCTTATGTGACTGGTACGATGCATAAACAAAAATACCCACGTGAAGAGCTTATCAAGGTGCCTGGTACACAGCACATGATCAATGGATGTTGGCTGTTGTTATTATCAGTAGGCATGCATGCCTGGTTATGTTTGCAGTCACAGCAGTAATGCTGAGAAGGAGAGAAGTATATGTTCATTGTTTTGAGCATTAAGACCCATGATCTGCAGAAATTAAACTAGAAAATATGATTTGTTCTCCTACCTTTTCTCTTGCCCCTTTCTGGATTTCCATGAAAAAGTAGCACCTTATTTTTATTTTAATTTTTGGTTCTATGGGGACTGTGAAGTTCACTGCATTCATTATTTACTTCAGTACCCTATGGACCGTATTAATCTGAAGAAAATCCAAGGAAGGGGTGCCTATGTGTGTATGTATGTGTGCATGTGTGTGTATCTCCGTGTGTGAAATTGACCAGTCAAGGGGCTATGAAACTTGACTGTCCTATCTATCTCTTGAGGATTCACTGCTTTTGGGCTCTGCAGCTTATTTCTATCTCTAACTTACAACTATTAAGCTTTTCACAGGCCATCAATCACTCAAATCTGTTAAACTTAAATTCATCTCAAGCATACTGCAAAATGCTGTATCATCAATAGGCAATACGTATCTGAAATTACCAAGAATGTTAACTTCTAGGTGAAACAAATAAACAAAATACAATTCATAAATTAGAATCAAATCATATTACCAGAAAGTTAAATTAATTTATACCTTATAGTAGAGATACATTTGCTTATGCTTTGTACAGATGTTTATTTATCTGGCATAAAACCCTGGCTGCTAATTTTTGTAGATTGTATTTGAGATATAAGTAAGGCACATGCAATAGAAGTACCAATATTTTTCTAAAATATTTATTGAGTGCCCACCTACGTATTAGATATGGTGCTGAATAATCAGAGTTCAGGGCAGTATAATATCTCTTATAAACATGAAATAAAATATCCAGGAAAGGCTGAGTTTGCTGGAAAATAACCAACACACTGGCATCACAATGTGACATCATTCCCCAGTGAAAGTGATTTCAGTAAGTATTCCTATGAATCTTCGCATTTGTTGGGGGGGTGCGCAGGGGGGTTCTTCTAATTGCTAGAAGAACATCCAAGAAGCAGGCTGCCTCTTGAGGCCATCTAGTACATGGACCTCAAGGAAGCAGGCTTCTGATAATGTGGCTTCTGTAAAGCAAAGAGTCCATGTCTTTCTTTTATTTTCTTCCAAATATGGGAAAAGCACAATGGTATCCCTGAAGGGACGGACTCCAAGCATCCCCAAAAAGAATATTAAAAAAAAGACTTTCTGGACTTCTATAAATCTTGATCGTTTTTAAAAAACACAACAACATATTTGAATATGAACTGGAAAAATGTATACCTTCCCCAACAAAAACAAAAAATAGGGGCACAGAGTGCTTCAAATAGTGCTACAAGCCTGGAGGGATGTTCAGGTGACAGTGACAAAACACTACACTTAGTCTAGGCTTTCTTCCTACCAAAAGGTGCATTATGCCAACTTATTAGTTGCTTATTTATGGGTTGAAACGAAAGCTCAGTTTACAATTTCATTGCAAGGGCATAAACAACTGAAGTTTCTTTCAACAGTGTGAGTTGCACAAATCACACAATCCTGAAGTGATGGATTTGAAAACCAAAGGTATTAAAACAAAAGGAGTCCCCTAAAAGCCCAGCCAGGAGGCGAATAAAGTAGACAGTTTGCACAACTGAAATGCAGTAGATTTGTTTTAAAACATGTTCTTTTGGTGGTTTAGGGAAATTGATTGTCTTTGTTAGTGTTTCACAGAGCCATCTATTTTTAGTTATACAGCTGAAACTCTTCAGCCCAATGAACTGTGGCTGTCTGTGGTGTATTCAGCAGAAGGAAAAAAAAAAAGACACTTTGCCATTAGTTCTAAAAATATCAGTGACATGTCAGGGTCATCATCTTTATGCTAAGAACTATGGAGAGTTAGAGATGAACTTATGTCTTTCACACTCAGCATCTTGAGTGCAAATGAAATTTTAAAAGAACCTTTCACAGTTTTTAAGCTGAATATGCATCTCAATTCACAATCTAAAAACAAATATACCTACAGCAAACAGTATAACTGGAAAACTGGTGGGAGCTGGCTCACATCTGAACTCCATATGGGAGATGGCAATGATCTTAAACTGAAAGTATCTTAGTAACATCTACAATATAATGCGTAATGCTATAGATCGTAGATATCATAGTAAGATATTATAGATATTATCTTACAGACGTTGGGTGGGGCACTGGATGGAGAAAGCTTCGAGAAAAGGATTCTAGGCTGGATCAGGCTCGAGCTTGATTTGCAACTTGGGACCAATCACTTCACCTGTCTGGACTTCAGTTTCCTCAACTTTGACATGAGATAATGGCTCCTTCTGAAATGAAAATTCCATACTTTGGAAATGGGAGAGAAGCTATATGCTTAAATATGTTTGTCCTATTTTCCATGAGAGACACAAAAGTTAAATACATAAAGTCTAATGTATCTATATATAAAACAAGTGTTTTTTTATATATATATATATATATATAAAACGTTTGAATAACTGTGATTGTCTTTATATACAGTGATATGCAGAGTGATCTGGGGGCCCATCTAGTTTGTAAACTATAGATACAAACAAGAAGTAAGAAAATACTTAGGAAATTTACTTTTGAGTGACACTGGCTACGTTCTCAATGTGTGTGTACCAGTTTACACGACTGATTAAAAAGGAAAGTTTGTTGCCTCACACCCATTAGGATGGTTACTATTAACAACAACAGAAAATAACAAGTGTTGACAAGGATGTAGATAAGTTGGAACCCTTATGCACTGTTGGTGGGATTGTAAAATGGTGCAACCACTACGACAAACAGTACGGTGGTTCCTCACAAAATTAAAAATAAAATTTTCATATGATCCAGCAATTCCACTTTTGGGTATATACCAGGTCAAATCAAAAGCAGAGTCTCAAATTGATATTTGTTCATTCATGTTCATAGTAGCATTATGCATAATAGCCAAAAGGTAGAAGCGACCCAAGGAACTATCAAAGGATGAATAGATAAACAAAATGAGGTATATACATACAATAGAATATTATTCAGACTTTACAAGGAAGGAGAATCTAACATATGCTACAATAAGATGAACCTTGAGGAAATTATGCTAAGTGAAATAAACCAGACAGAAAAGGACAGATATTATATAATTCTAATACATGAAGGACCTAAATCAGTCAAGATCATAGAAACAAGAAGCAGAACAATAATTGACAGGGGTTATGGGGAGAGGGGAATTGGGAGTTATTGTTTAACGAGTACAGAGTTTCCCAGTGGGTACAGATGAAAAGAGTTCTGAAGGTGGATGGTGGTCACGGTTGCACAACATGTGGATGTATTAATGCCACTGAACTGCACACTTAAGAATAGTTAAGATTGTCACCTGGATGTTATGCATATTATCCCACATTAAAAAAAATGAATAAATGAATGAATGAAAATGTGACTTGAACCTGAATGTACTTGTTTTTAATGCTTAGACAGCACTTCACAGCAGATAAGAGGACAGATTCTGGAACTAGATCGCCTGCCTTCGAATTCTGACTCCACCTTTTCACCCCCCGGTGCGCTACTTTAGGTCAATTATGTAAACCCTCTCTGACTCCTTTTTCTCATCTTCAAATTGAGGATAAAAACAGTACTCTCGATGGGCCTTTAGGTTGCTTCCATGACCCGGCTATTGTAGATAGTGGTGCAATGAACATTGGGGTGCATGTGTCTTTTTGAATTATGGTTTTATCGACAGACGAATGGATACAGAAGATGTGGTACATATATACAATGGAATATTACTCAGCCATAAAAAGGAACGAAATTGGGTCATTTGTAGAGACGTGGATGGTTCTAGAGACTGTCATACAGAGTGAAGTAAGTCAGAAAGAGAAAAACAAATATCGTATATTAACACATATATGTGGAACCTAGAAAAATAGCACAGATGAACCTGGTTGCAGGGCAGAAATAGAGACACAAATGTAGAGAACAAACGTATGGACCCCAAGGGGAGGAAAGTGGCAGGGGGTGGTGGTGGTGGTGTGATGAATTGGGCGATTGGGATTGGCATGTATACACTAATATGTATAAAATAGGTAACTAATGAGAACGTGCTGTATAAAAAAAATAAATAAAATTCTAAAAAAAATAAAAAGACGAAACAAAACAAAAAACAGTACTCTCTTCATAACATTGTTGGGAGCTAACACGTGTGGATATCGTACAGCATTTAGGAAGGGACCTGGCAAATATGAAGCATGATATAGATGTTGCCTCTTGTTATTATTCTTAGTGTTTTTACTACTAATAAAATTCTGTTGCAATGTCTCCTTTTGTATATGATGTCAGCTTTATCTTTTTAAAGATAGCAAAGAAATCCTTTTAACT
The DNA here is from genome assembly GCF_008692025.1 of Phocoena sinus. NCBI lineage: Eukaryota > Metazoa > Chordata > Mammalia > Artiodactyla > Phocoenidae > Phocoena > Phocoena sinus. The sequence continues at coordinate 29,197,465 of NC_045765.1, forward strand.
TGCTTGACATTTTGAAATCGCTCATAATTATAACTAAAAGGCTGACTGCTCTGAAATAAGGAGGAAAATTAGAATATTTTCTTACTTGCTTTTTTTTTTTTTTTACCGTAGTTAACAATATTTGTTTTACAATAATTTAAAAGTTTGGGACGGCAAAGGGTCACCGCAGAAGACTAATACTTTGACCTGTGCAGCCTGAAGAGGTAATGCTATCACCAAGTCGAAAACAATCAGCAAAATGATACATCACATGAACAAAAAAATTGGCTGTCTTAGCTGTGCCTCTTTTCATCAATGATCACATTTGAAAATCTTGGCATTGTTTGCAATAGGTATGTTTAGCAAATATTTTGCCAGAAAGTTTCTTGGTAAGTAGGAAATTTTGCTGTGACTTAAGGAGGGGCGTTACGCTAACTCTGGAAAAAGTCTCTAAAGTGATTGTTCATTTGTTTGACAAAAGAAGAAAGAAAAAAAGGCTTTTCTTTTTTTGGCGGGGGTGTGTGTGTCTACGGTTTTCAAAGTTGCTGTGAGGCATGGGCTCTTTCAAAAAGGACTTAACCATTGTGCATAAAGTTTGGGGAGGCAGAAAGCAGCCTTTAAAAGCCGGAGGCAAATGAGCTTGAATTATCTAAATCTCATAAACTTTCGCCTGTGCTATAGGATTCCACACTTTTTCAAGTGATTGGTATGCTTGTAACAGACCCACTTGCTAACATACCTGAGGTGTTCTGCTTCTCCAGCACTTTAGAGTGAACTGATAGGGCAAAGAAGAGAAAAGAGAGCTTTCCAAGATGGCTCTAAGGCTAAGGAGAAAAGAAGTTATTAAAGTAACGCTTACATTTTGGCCTAAGGTAAGAAAGGCCTGTGAGAAGAAACCATACACTTCCAAACACAACTGGAGACAGCACAGCGGACAGAGGAATTCTCACTGCTGTATTTAGCTCTGGTAACAGGCTTCTCTCAGGGAGCAGCCTCAAAATCCACTATGGATTTCTCAGAAATGTGGCGTGACTTATGAATGTGGATATTCAGATATTGGCCAATATATACCTTTAATATTATCTGCCTGAACCTGATGAACAGATGGCATAAACTAAAATCAGCTTACCAGAAATAATTACACAAAATGAAAATTAGATGGATGAAACCTAAAATTTTATGCTTTTTATATTAAGTCAAAATTAGAAATAGATAAGCTCATTTATGCAGCTAATAAATTGAAAGCAGAACATCCATCTTATGTAAAAAGGAATACTCTGAAATGGAAATTAATATCCTAGTACATAAACACTTTGAAGCCCAGTTACCTCTAGGTAGTCTACATTTTGTCTGAAAATGATGCTTTTACTAAACAACACAGTAAAAGCTCCGGAACAATGGCAGAGCACATAAAAAACCCACAGATGGGGCTTCCCGGGTGGTGCAGTGGTTAAGAATCCGCCTGCCAATGCAGAAGACACGTGTTCAAGCCCTGGTCCAGGAAGATCCCACATGCCGAGGAGCAACTAAGCCCTTGCGCCGCAACTACTGAGCCTGCGCTCTAGAGCCCGTGAGCCACAATTACTGAGTCCACGTGCCACAACTACTGAAGCCCGTGTGCCTAGAGCCCAAGCTCTGCAGCAAGAGGAGCCACAGCAATGAGAAGCCCACGCACCACAACGAAGAGTAGCCCCGGCTCGCCACAACTAGAGAAAGACTGCACAGCAACGAAGACCCAAGGCAGCCAAAAATAAATACATAAAAATAATAATAAATAAATAAAAGAAATATGCTTACTAAAAACAATCTAGATTTATTAAAAGAAAAAAACCCGACAGGTGTGTGTGTGTGTGTGTGTGTGTGTGTGTGAGTGTGTATTCATGACAACTAAAAATGTACTTAGTAAAAATAATAGAGTTGGAAAAGAAAAACAGGTCGGATTTAGTTCAATTCGATTTATCAGTACTTACTAGGCACCTACTAAGTGCACATTCCATAGTGGTAAATTTATAGATGAAACCACAAAGGCCATTATACACTTGTGGGATTAGGTTAAGTCATTTAAGGAATTAAGCTCTCCTTCCTTTCCCCAGGATACTCAAAGCGGTTTGAGGTCCCCATTTGACTAGAGTGTAATTAAGCAACCAGAGACAGTGGAGCATCTCTTCCAAGGACATGCCTAACTCCGTATAGCCAACTTTGAGATTTCAACCAAAGAATGAACGCCTTGGCTCCACTCTGCCCAGATATCAATGTGGCATCTACTAAAGAAGTTGTCTCCGAAATTTAGGGCACAGTAGTTCTTCTTACGGACAGCCAGTGAGAAAAAGTAAGACCACTCAACAGTCTTTCAAACTTCATGATTCAGTTGTTCTTTCTAACCTCCTAAGGACAAGAACTTGGTGTCCTCTCATCATCTTGCTACCAGAGACACTCTATATTATTTTATGAAGAATCTATGAAATTGATTTGTAATAAGTGCCTGTTAGAGGTCAAGGTGCAGCTAAGAGCAGCTGTGTGTCTTTTGAGAAAAGGTCATGGCCATTGCATACAAACAAGCTTGAAAACTATAATCACCCTTGAATATTCTCTTGGGTCAATGACAACTTAAAAGCTGTATAAACACAAGGAGATTTGGGGAGACACAGAACAGTCTTTAAAAGCAAGAGCCAAATGAACCTGAATTATCAAAGATAACTGGGACAGCAAATTCAGTTAACTTCTTTATCAACTAAAATTAATGTACTGACAAATTAAAAGCAACAGTGAATTACATGCATTTCATATCTGGCAGAGACATCACTTGGAAAAAAAAATAAAAGGAAGATGGATAATGAAATGTTTTATTTTAATGTTCCCAGGAGATACATTTGAAAAATATACACCCATATCAGCAACAAGGGGATAAGCCATGCTTATGACACTCAGAAATGAAGCATTTCAACATACAGCCTTTTTCAGGAAATTTGATAGTTTGTTTGGATTGAGAGGAGATATCCGTTTCAAACAAGAGCGATATTTTCACTTCAAAGCTGGGAACAAAACCCAAGCGATGAATTGCATGTTTTGAGTTTGACTACTCAGAAATTCCTTTGTTCTAGTGTTTATCAGTGAACAAGAAACTCTGGATAATAGGGAATTTCTTTGGCTTCTCAAGAGAAAGAATCCAACATCAATGGATCGATGTCACATTTGGAAGAATGACATGAATACAGGAAGAATAGATAAATTTGAGTCAGAAAAGATCAGAAGGTGAACTATTGATTAATTTACGATCATGTATTGCTTTGCTTCACACTCCTGTGGGTCAAACACACAAATTCTGTTTTCTGGGGGGAAACAATTGCAGCTGACATATGCATACTTCTCCGACCCCCTCTCTTATTTCTGGTAACAGCATTCCTATATTCACTGAAGAAGCAGCTCTGCTCTAACATTAGGCAACATTGTTTGGGAGGGAAAATTCCACTGCAGATTCCTGTCATGGACATGTAACCCAGACTTGGATGATCGTGATGAGAGTCATTCAGGGATGAAAGTGCCTAAAACCAGGCCAATCCTAGTGCCAGAGCTTTTGCTGGAACTATGGTAGAATATAGATCGTACAGGTCTGATGTAACTGTTGGCCAAAATTCCAAGGTAAGCTGGCCTGAGTGCAAGAGCACCCCAGAAGAAAACAGAATTAATGGTTGGGGGAGTGGGTAGGTGGGGCGGGGAGAACGGGGGTCGTGGGGAGAGAAAGAAAGAAAGAAAGAGAGAGAGAGAGAGTAAGAGAGAGAGAGAGAGAGAAAGAAAGAGAGAGAAGGAAAGAAAGGAAGGAAGGAAGGAAGGAAGGAAGGAAGGAAGGAAGGAAGGAAAGAGGGAAGGAAGGAAGGAAGGGAGGGAGGGAGGGAGGGGGAGAGGGAGGAAGGAAGGAAGAAAGAAAAGAGAGAGGAAGAGTGATTTCTAGTGTCATTGTTCTTTGAACCCTGGTATTTAGCCATGCCTGAAGCCATCCATATTCACTCCTTGATCTTCCTAATTACATTCCCTTTCATGTTTATGCTGCTTTGAACTGCAGTTCCTCTCATTTGAAAGAGTAAACATCCTGACTGGTACAGCTCTTCAGGTTTGCCAGTGAGCAGTATGCCTATTGGAAAGGAAAGAGAATGTTTCCACCCTTACCCGCTTCCCAAGAACAAATTCTGTTCTCCTTTATCCAGGAATGACTCAAAGCATTGCACTTACTCCTCTGCCATCCCTTTAATATACCTTTCTTGGTGATCCCCTGTGACCCTGTAGTATGATTATAGACATTGATGATTTACAAGAAGTGAAAATTCAACTGAAATGATTCAAAGTGACTTTGATAAACTACGATCGGGGGGGACATGCATATTCTTGAAATACACATTTTCATTGATTACCTGTGTCTCTAAACAGTGAAGGGATAGCAAATAATAAAGCTTAAAACCATTACAGACAGGGATGGAGGAAGACTTAAAACATGTTAGTAATTGGCTGGAGCATGATTCACCTAGTGAATATTCCAAAATGGATCAGAGCTCCTCCAGACCAAAAGATCCACTTCCCTTTCAAATTTTATACAGAAGCAAACTGAATGCTTAGATGAGTGGACAGCTGAACTGAGTTTGATGTTTTTGCATGGACTCCATTTACAGTTCATAACTCTAGTCCCTAAATTATCCGTTCTTTTGATCCTGAATTTATGGTAGATTTGGACTCTATGGCCTGTTCTCTCCCTGGCCTATGAACTACGTGGGGATAAAAGACATAAAAGGAAGCTTGGCGGGCCTCTAATTTAATGACTTCCCTGAGAAATGAAGAAACTGAGGTACAGAAAGTTCAATATGATTTGTCCAAAGTCACACAAGCAGTTAATGATAGAGTCATTCTGAAGTTTCCTGTCTTTTATTTTATAATGAGATTCAGAGATGTTCCAAACGCTATGCTTCATTATCAAGGGAAAAAGATAGATTTGTCTTTTTTTTTTACTCAAACAGTAGTGACCGGGCATGCTTAACCATTTTTTTTCTTCAATTAGAGGTGGAAGATGGGTTTTCTGAGACAAAAAGAGTGGGCCATTTCAAGAAAACAAATGCATTAGAAAGAGGATTTGTGAGTCTCTACATGAACTGGAAAGCTTTTAAAACTCTATTAAAAACATGACTTAACCTGTTGCTCCCAGCCTCTACTTTACTGAGTTATATAAGGAACTGAAGCTTCCAAAGGCAGTTACAATATATTGTCATATTCCCTCTCTGGGCTGTTTTCCACTTCTCACCCCACTTTTCTTGTGCTCTCTCTCTCCTTCCATCCATGGAAATCTGACATGCTGTCGGAAAGCTCATCTTCTCATTCAGCCCCCCTCTCACCAACAAAAATGCATTTACATTTCCACAGCTGCCATATTGGTCTCTGATAATAAGAATTTGAAGTTACTGTCAGCGAATTTAATTTAGTACCAGCACAGATGCCTTAAACTAAATAGATCCGTGCATCAGGGTTCAGAGTAACATGGGCAGCCATTATGAATAAGGTATATGCCTAAGTCTCCTTTCCAATACCCAGGACATTCCATTTTCACCACACACCTGTTGTTACTGACGAAGTGGAAAATCACAGCATAACTGGATTCTAGTCCCATTTTAGCCACCAACTGGCTCCGTCACCCTGGGTTACCCACATCTTTCCTCTGGGTTTCTGTTCCCAACCATAAGAGAAGAGGTTAAATTGAACATCTACTGACGCATAAATCTGACAAATACTCCATGAATTCCTACTATGTCCTAGTCATGTACAATTCACTGGTGAGAAAAGACAAGGGAGCCATAATGCACCTTCCCCACAGAGAACCTTCCAGTCTAGGACCATGTTAATCTCTCACTTTCAGTGCATGTATATTTATAAAGAGTCAACTCTTTAGGAACTTTTGAAAACAAAAAAAGATTGTCCATCACCCTACCCGGAAGCTGGAAGCAACCGTATAACTGACTTGAGCTGATGCTTTCAATTCTATTAGATGGTTTATTAGACCTAAGCTTTGTTTTTCTCATAAGTCACTATCATACCTCTTCAAAGAACTATGTAGGTAATGCTTTGTGCTCTGATTTAATTCTTAAGTCATAGAAAAAGCCATCACACTCCCTCCCCAAATTTTGAGGAAACCTTCACTGATTGCAGCCTTAGGAAAAACACTTGTTATCTGGTGCCTGCTCCCAAAAGCACCCTTGAGAAAGGCAATGTCACCCTACAGGCTTCAGACAAGTGTGGAAACTGAAGGAAAAAAAGCACGACAGGATGGGTATAGGGACCCAGGCTATTCTTTTCGGTTTCTCTTATTTCAACACAGAATCTCTAACTTCAGAGACTGGTCTTCACAGGGATAAAACAAACGTTAATAATCATAAGGAGAGGAAGATCCTGAAAGCAGAGACCCAGGTATCTGCACCACGAAGACAAAGAACCTTTGCATAAATTTCAATCGTTCCTTCCTGGCACCACACCGTCTAGTCATATAAAGCTGTAATTGAAACCATGTGGCATGTGCACGGGGTTCAGTACAGCCTCCTCCACAGTCGTCTCACGGACGAGTCCTGTGGCAGGTATCTGACAATCTGGGGGTCAAGATATCATCGCTTAAATATGAGAAACGACACGCGAACTTGCCTCTTCAGGGAAAACAAAACTGGTCTGAATTAAGTGTGTGCAGATAAACACTTCTGTTCCCAAGTGTGTGTTTGTGATTTTATTGACATCTTCTGTAGTAGGAGAGGAATACATTTTATGAAACAGTTTAGCAATTCATTTTCTAATGTAAAAGGCAGCAGTTATCATACTTTTTGAAATAGTGATTTTCAAAAATAAAAAAATGGAAACCATATATTCTTGCAAAATTTTACATTAACCACGGGTATCAACACATGAAAGAGTCAGGAATAGTGAAATATGATGTGCTATTAATAGTAATACCCCACAGAGAAACATCCTCTAGTTTTTGACTAGTAAGTCATACCACCCATTAAGGTATCCAATTTACCACAGAGTGAAAGTTGTGAAAACTAAACTGAGTTAATGCCAACAGCAACTGAGGGGAGAGTTGAGAACGTACATTCTGATTTGAACCTGAGCACCCCCGTGTGAGCTGAGATCACTTGCTGCACCACTGGTACTTCCTTCCTTTCCTAATGCTCCCAACATTAGCTATTTCTTAAGAATCGCCTACTTAGAAGAAGCTACAGACCTCAGAATCTAAGTACACCCATATGGAAAGTCACAGAATAGCTTATGGTTCTGAAAGCCTTACTTCCTCACCCACTCCACACAGACTCAGGAAATATTAACGCGCACCAAATAAAAGACACAGTTCTTGGTGCAAGGGAAGTAACAGGAAGTTAGACAAGGTCCTGGCTCTCATGGGACTTATATTCTGGCAGCAGGGAGGTCATTAACAGGTAAGCAAACACGATACATTTTGAAAATAATGAGCTATAAGGAAAAGAAAGGAGGAAAGCATGATCGCCTGTGGTAAGGGATGAAGGAAGGAGAGAAAGAGACATCTGGGGTTTTTGTTCAACGGTGATAAAACAAGCCTGGTCAAGAGCCAGGAAGAGTGTCCCAGTCATAGGGAAAAGCAAGTACGAACCCTCCTGAGCTAAAAACGAGTGGGCATTTTTGAGGAAAACAAAAATAGCTTTATATACATATATACATAGTTTTTAAAGAGGGAGCAAAAAGGAGGTGTAGTATTTGAAGTCAGGGAAGTAGGTAGGGGACAGAACATGAAGATATTTGAAAGTTACATGAACTGCATTTACCATCTATCCATCCATCCGTCCATCCATCCAACCATCCATCCCATCCAAATATGCCTTATACTAGACAAAGGGAATATTTTCTTTTCCTAATGAAAATGTGGTTCAACTCAGGGTATATCTGAAATTACAAAGTATCAAAATATCAAAGAATTACACACACACACACACACACACACACACACACACACACCCCTACACTTACACATCTTTAGTGTCTGTGAATTTAGCCACAATGTAGCCAGGCTCAGCTGTTGCTGCAATCCAGAAGGTAACCTTCGCTCCTGTTGAGGTGCTGTGTCTGCAGAGGGCCTGGAGCCACCACACATGGGAGCCTGGGAGCATCCACACACCCTCACCTCCCACTCACCATAAATCCTCATTATCACGCTGTCAGCACTGGAGTCTGTTAACCTCTTCAGGGCCCAGGCTGACAGGCAGGATCTGCTTATTAATTTGCCTAAGCTCAACTTCGCGGTTGTCTGAAACACCAAACTCTATTTTTCTCATCTCAAGGACCAGTGCTAGGTGCTCCAATAAAAGCAGAGAGCAAACCATATAGCACTGCCTATATTCTTTAGCTTTCACATCTAAACTGGCCACATTATAGTTTTAGTTGGGAGATTAATTTAAAAATGAAAAGCATTTGTAAAGCATCTTCACAAGTGATAGGCTCTTGTTTTTTCTTTTTCTCTTTGCATTGTTCTGCTACTTAGAATAGGCTAAGAACCATGAGAACTTGGTTAATAAACCTTCTAATTGTTCTTCAGCTGCCATCCGAACTCATGCAAGGTTGCCGCCTTGCATTATAAGTGATATTACTGAAATTAAGGCATCCTAGTTCCTATTTATTTAGGCATGTAAACTTTCTAGGTATGTTTCTGCAAAATCAGTTTCTTTCATAATAGATGCATTTAATTTTCCTTCTAACATGGTATGTATGGCTCCCCGGTACTACGTGTTGGCTGACAGCATCAACTTTTGCACATCCCTAATCCAATTTCGTCTAACAAAAAGCTGAACTAAGCATATTTGTTTTCCTATTTATAGCAGCATGTGCTTACATAACATATGAGCTAGCAAGATTTTTTAAAAAACCGATCCAAATCTTCAAATGCATTCATTATGTTTAGTTTAAATAAAAGCTACGTTCTCCCATTAAAAAGAATATTAAACACAACTGGAGACAGGCAGAAGCATATTGCTCATTTTCCAACCAGTATCATTGCTGTGTTCATCCACAATAAAACAGAACAGTGGGCAGGAATTTATTGCTCCTGGGGAAAATTTTCCTCCCCACCCTCCCCATTTGCACAATTGCCGTGGCATTAATCCCCTCTCAGTGGCGCACGGGGTCTTTGGTAGCACTAGTACAGTAATGAATTATTACAATGCAGCCGGCTGGGGTGGGGTAGGGGCAAACCATTGTGATGCATAGAGGCAGTGATTTCACCGTATCAATAATTCTGCCTGCCACTGGGAACCACTGTAGCTGAAACAGATGTTTCATGTTGATAAGTGGGGACTGGGAAAGGAACTTTTATCCCACTGTTCATTTTTCTCTATTTCCACTCCCCATACCTGGCAGCAGCTCCTCCACTACAGCTGTCTCCTGCAAGCCAATCTGTTCAATCCAGGCACCTAGGTCTCATTTCATAAATCAAACTCAGCGCCGGACAAGCCACAGTCTCAGAATACCCTTGCTGCTTTCCTTGGTGGAAATGCTGCTGTCACAATGAGAGACACTCGGCCAATTGTGCTTAGATTAGTGCACTGTCACAATTCACTAAGAAAGACAGCCTGGGCAGGGGCTCTTTTCGGTCTTCTGCATTAACCGTTTAGGAGACAGTCACATGTGTGGCATTTTGCACTAGGCATTCACCTTCAGATGAAGCACTTGGGAGGAAGCCCAGAATTTCTGCGGGAAGCAGTTCCATGTGATTCCAGTGGGGTCAGGTGCTACCGCTCATGTTTGCAAAGCACTCCCTGATCCTCTTTACTGGAGATAAAACTTTACTGGCTGAGTCTCAGGTCAGAGATGCACGCTCAACTCTGGGTCCTAACAGCTCAGTAGTCAGTGAGGATCAAGGGAGATGCTCGTTAAATTAACTAGGAAAAAAATTACTCAAGTTCAAACTATTTTAGCACATTTTACATACACCAATTTATATGCAATTTCAACTTACTTTAATAACTAAGTACGTATCATGTAGTAATTATTTAAAACACCTACCATTTATTAAGTACCTATTATGGGCCAGGGATTGTGCCAGATTTTTAATACATGTTGCCTTACGTAATCTGCACGTAATCTCTGGAGTGGGATTTGCCCTCCCCATTCCATAGAGTAGGAAGTTAGAGAGGTTCTGAGGCTTACGTAATGTAGCTAAGCTTTAAAACCAGGTCTAATAAGTTCTAAAGCCCACATTCCTGACCGTTTGTTAATTCTAATCCCTGGCGAGCATCTCCGTGTGTGTGTGTGTGTGTGTGTGTGTGTGTGTGTGTGTGTGTGAGATTTGTTTTAAAGACTGAGATGGGGTGAGTGAAAAAATCAAGATGATAGCTGTGTTACCAAAGTTAGACATGAAATGGGTATCAACTCTCCAAAAAGTTTAGGTAATAATTCTTACAACATTATTGTGTGTTTGAAAGCAGTCATAATAAAACATTGAGAAATGGTTAAGGATAACAGTTCAGGCAAAAGGCAATTAGAAGAAGGTGAAGGTAGGTTTCCAGACTTCATGAAACACTGCTGGTGGATAGTGAAATATCAGTTCCAAGTCATATATTTAGAATAGTATAATAAATTAACACACTTTGGCCCAGGAGATGTGTGGATGGAGCTTTAAATGATAAACTTTCCAAATTAGAAGGTGGAGTGATTTAATCGATGCCAAACAAATACAGACACTGGGGCAAGGAGCCATTATTTATATTTGTAGCTCTTGTCCAGGCTTTAGAGATAGGGCACCAGGAGGGAGGGCTAAAGAGGACTATTCAGAATTTATTTTCAGAATAATAATTTATTATTCTCTTCAGTCTGAAGAGATCCAGTCAACAGACAAGAAAGGGAGTAGATGGCCTTTCACTGGTCCCTCAAAGTTTAAAGTCCGAGAGAAAAAAAAAAAAAAAAAGGAAAACTCAGCAAAACACAGAATTCAAACTGTTTACATTTTTTTCATTCCAACTCAAATCACTTGTATTTCAGTATCAGTCATTCATTACTCTTGTCAACACGTGGTTTCAGGAAAACAAGAAGCTACACTCCCATTGCTCAGCTTATCACTAGACCAACTGCTGAAGAGGTCCACCAACCCCAGGGAAGATTAAACATTTCACCACAGCATTGTTATTTACAAGGACACATTGAGCCACAGTGATTAGCATGTACGTAAGCACTGAGAAGAAATCAGGCCAGACGAACAGGCTGCAGTCAAGAGTCCTAAAATGAAATGGCTTCTCTCCATGTTTCTTGCTGCTCCATTTGTGGCGTCCAGACTAGGGATGGTTTGGGCAGCCACACCATGGAGTAAGCAGTGTCCTAGCCAACACTCTCAGTACCCTGATCCAGGCAAGCAAAGTCTGCGGGATTGCAAAACCATGGATTTTGGTCCCTGAAGACCTAGGATCAATCCTGCCTTTGCCATACCCTGGCTGCATGAATCTAGGTTAGTGACATCCCCATCACATTTTTTTCATATGAAAAATGAGGATGATAAGACCAACCCTGCAGGGTGGCTGGGGGGATAAAAATGGATGTATGAAGTCCCTTTGTAACAGCTTTTAGTTATTTGCTACCAAGCTCCTCATAGTGCCTACCTCTGTCTTAGATAGAATTGCTTTGAAATTATTTGCTTTTAATTTGTTTCCCCTCCTGGGATGTACACTCATTGAGAGCAGAGACAACTGTGCAACTGTGCTTGTGTCCAATATATCTGCCCAGAATTAGGACAAAGCCTGCTTAGTGGTTCTAGAATGAATAAACAAATGAATGGCTTACATCTTTCTCTTACAATGAAGGCTCAGGACAGTGCATCTGTTAATATTGGTATCATTTGTTTACACTCTAAACTGGGAAATTTGGGGACATCTGAAGATGCTTTTAACTACTGTTACTAGTTCTTCTACTACTAATACTACTACTATAAGCAGGTGAAATTGATGGAACACTATATACCAGGAGTTTTAAAAGTGCTTTATGTGTAATAACTCTTAATTGTCTCCCCAACCCTATAAGGTGGGTGTCATTATTATATACACTTTTCCAAGTGGGTAAACTGAGGCACAGGGAAATTGTGCCAGTGATCACTTGAATATCAATAAGGAAAAATATGTATGATTCAGTGTATCAGACACTGAATCTGATAATACTGATATTGTGACTGTTTTTCTAGAAACACATTTTCAGTACAATAATTTGTTTTAATATTTGCCAAAATGTTCATTTACTGCAAAAGTTCAGTGAGATTTTACCTAGCACAAGGTATTCTGGTTATAGATTAGAAAAGACACGGAGTTCCTCTCCTATTCCTGGTCAGCATAAAACTCTTACTAGTGTGTTTTCTGAAGAAAATTACTGCCAACAACATGACAGGAACTAGTGGAAGTTGGAGAGTTGCAACTTTTGGAATAGAAATTGGTTTTATTTATTTCGGGTCAGTAACCTACTTCTGGGTGAGTTCTTTCTCTACATGAGGTTGAAGCTGGGATTTGTTTGAGGTGTGATTACTTCTGTTTTTATTTTAGGTATTTGCTAACAGTAGTTTCTGATTTTTCTCCAGACATTTCATTAGTTTCATATTGAAACTTGATTGTCCCCAAATGTCTGACTTTTCTTGGTTGAGAGCTTACTCATCTATTACATATGAAAGTCACCAACGTAATTCTTTTACCATGGCAGAGTTCAGGACAGTGTGTGTGTGTGTGTGTGTGTGTGTGTGTGTGTGTGTGTGTACATATGTATGACTTTGAGACAAGTCTACTGGACACTGGATGTGTAGAAATATAAAAAAAAATAAGACTTTGATTATAGTTTGACTATGTTGATAAAATTTGAGGCTGGCGCTATTTTCTTGCATTACTAAAATCTCTTGAGACTACCTTACTTATCTATTGCCATAATACCAGTCATTATGAATTGAGGAAATACAAAATATAATTATTAAACATTTATTTGCAATGAATATACTAATATTTAATGCTATTTTAAGTAAGTCTTTTTGAACATAATGAATTAACTTACTGGGGTATGTTTTGAGGAATCAGAAGACAGATTTTTTACCGTTAAACACTACAAAAATCCATAAACCATAATTTAGCTGTCTTTTTTTTAACTTTTAAAAGTTAAAGAGTCACCATGTATAATAATCTCCTTTGTTCAAGTTAAAGGGCATACTATTTCAGGAATATACTAGAAAATAATAGCAAACAAAAGACACTGTTTCAATTAGTACTTTCCACCAGTTAAGATGTTTTTCAGAAGTACTTGTACTATAATCCTCACCTGTTTTTAGAACAAACAAAAACTATTTTATCAACAAAATTTCACTGTAAATTTCCCACCATTATAATCCATCTGCTAAGAGATTTATTCAAAGTCCTTTAAATGTTTCAATGTAATAAAAACACAGGATCCGTGTATCTATTCACAAATTAGTTCTCAAACTTTCAGAATGTAGTCATCACGTGTGTAGTAGACCCCGGGTCAGTAAACCTTTACTGTAAAGGGCCAGGCAGCCAATAATTTACTTTGTATCAGATGGTCTCACAGTTGAAACTTCTCAACTCTGCCTTTGTAGGGCCAGCAGCCACAGACAAGACCTAAACAAGTGGGCTTTTCTTAGTTGTCCTGAAAAAACTTTATTTACAAAAAGAAGTTTGGGTGTGAATCTGACACCTACATGGTAATTTCCGGACCACTGCTAGACCAGCATTACCAAGTCCATGCAGAAGCCAACCAGCACTGCATGGGTGCTCACTTTCTTGGGTTTCATATTTCAAAACGTAGAACAGATGGAGAAAATGTCAAGCTATTGAAATGTCCTGACCACTTGAAAGACTTTCACAGAATTACAAAACTTATCGTCATCTCCCTCTTGACCTAAATGGCTAATTTTCAATGGCCGTTAGGCAGTGTGACATTTTGTGCATTTTCAAAGTTCTGTATGCACAGCAACTTCATTTTTAGCCCAGAAAAGGTAGTGTTTCATAAACCATTCCTATATAAGCAAGTTGCACAACTCCAAGTCAAGATACCTGAATAACTGGGGTAGGATTCCTACATCTTCATAACCAGCCCATGGTAAACTCAACAGGGATGCTTACACAGACAACAGGCCCCTTTGCACTGAGAAGGTTAGAGGTGAGAGCTCTCAATGAAATTTGACCATACTATACAGTTTCCCTTTTTACCCATCTAATAATTCCAAGACATAAGCAAATAGTGCTATTTTTGAAAAATACCTCAAAGATCTCAACTCTCTAATACATTTTAAGCTCTTTTAAAATTAATTAATTACTATTTTATTAGAAACCTAAGTCTCTCATTGTATCGATTTAAATAAAAACAGAATCAAGAAATGCTAGTAAAATGATATAATATTTTCTAATAAAATTGGCAGATAAATGTCAAACTTTCATAAGATCAATAGTATCAAGTGTTGCTAAGACTGGAGGGAAATGGACATCTCTTACACTATTGGTGGAAGCTCGAGTGATATAGCTACTTTGAGGGCAACTAGACAATACTTACTAAAATTAAAAACTGACATCCTTGTAATCTAGCAAATCCATTTCTAGTTATCAACCAATGGAGAGATATCCACACGTACGCAGGATGGCTATCATATCATTTTGTGTAATACAAAATATTGCAAATAACATGGACATTCATCATTAGTAAATGGTCAAATAAATTATTCACTCATGTAATATAATGCTATAAGCAGTTGAAAGGAATGAAATCTAGTCATGTATCGACATGTATGACCCCATCTCAGAAAACATCACTGGATGAGAAAAGCAAGTAAAAAATGATAGGAATTTATAAAAATGATCACCTGTAGGGAAGTGAGGAAAGGGCTTGGGTTTCCATATGTAGGGTTTTCAGAGTGGAAGAAATTGTTTAATAATATTCAATTTTTTGAGAAGAGTATGCTCTTTTCCATGATTTTCTCCTTTGGTATAACTAAAGTTTTGAAACAAACATCTGAGGCCCAGAAAGCATAAGAGATTGACCCAAGGGTACATGTCAAGTAAATGGCAGAGAAGGCATCCGATTCTAGGGAAACTCAGCAAATGATGCTCTAGCTGTGACCCTTCTCTGTAGCTACAACCTTCTCCCAAAAGAAAATTGAATAACTTCCCTCCACTGCCTTACCCATCTTCACAAGAAGAGCACGAAACACATTTTCAGAAGGGGAAAAATAAAATTATTATAGAGCAGAGTAAAAAAAACAACAACTGTTCAATAGAGAAAGGCTTCCCACACCCTTTACCACCATAACATATGAAAGGTAGAGATAATTTTTCTCGCTCCCATTTCTACCTGAGAAGAAGGGTTAAGACCATATCACAGAACAATTTATCAGTAACAGTAACTTATCCATTGATGAAATGGGGAACAAAATTACTGTGCATTTGATTTTCCTCATTAGAATTTGATAAAGGGGGATTTACAGAGTTCAGTTGATACAAGTGTAGAAAAATAGCTGAAAAAATTGTATTCAAGTAAGTGCATGCTAACAGAATATACAAGATATACAATAATACAGTTTGATGAGTGAGTTCCGAAAACAGCCATAGAGTTACACAGCAATTTTACTTGAAAGATAAAGAGTTGACTGAATGCAAAGAATAGAAAATTATTAAGATTTGGCTACCGTAGTGACAGGTACTAGTCGGTCACTAATGCTAAATTTCCTTAAAATATTACTTGTCCTCCTGCCCCCCCACCCCCAAACAAACAAACAAAAAATAACCTCTGCTATAGTACTTTTTAAAATATGGTCAACACTATGGCAAAAATTGCCTTTAGTCTGGGCTTGGAAAGTGTTAATATTCAAGTAAATGTTGGATTAATACCTAGGAAACCCAAAAGGCAATTCACTCTCCATAAAGGAGAGCAGTCCTGGAAAGATGATATGGGTGGGTGAGCATGTAAGCATTTTCAAAGCAGCCAGCTCTCCATGACCTTGAGGAGTCAGGTGGGAAACAGATGCCTCCTGGGTCATTAGCTTGCTGGGCAGTTGAGGGAGGGGTTAACGAAGAGCAGTTTGGAACATCCATACACTGGTTAGGAAAAGCTACCTGGAGTCCTCTATGTGATCAGGACTAATTACAATTGACCAATTAGATACAACCAAACAATGTTACTATTCAAATGTGGCACAGACTCTTGATTTACCTGGGCACCTGGATTCATATGTAAGCACACGCTGTAGATGCTAGAAAAGCTTAAAGAAGGAAGGAAAATGAAAGAGATGGAGAAAAGAAAAGTAAGGGAATCTAAAAGCAGAACAGGAAAGGGAAAAAGACGGAAGAATGGGAGAGAGGATGAAGATAGAAGACATAAGAAAAAAATTAAAAGAGGGGAAAAAGTCTGCCCACGATTAATATTACATATAGTACTTTTTTCTTGTCAGGGGGTTGAAGAGTCACTACAACACTGAAGGGAAAATACTCTTGGTATTTCATATATTTTACATTTCCCCAGTAACTATAGATATTACACATAAGTTTAATTTGGACAGGAAAAAATGAATATAAGCTCAAGATCCACCATATCCTGCTCCTAGACTTAGGACCATCATGGCAGTCTTTGTTCCTAAGCCTGAATCATCCTTTTCATATAGGGATCCCGGAAGCCATTTCCAATGAGTCGCAGTTGGCACCCTAGATAAACACTGTTTTGCCATCTCTCCATTAGAATCATTGTCCTTGTTCTACATTTCACTTAGCCTTGAAGCTTTTATCTCAGGAAACTCATTGTATTATGGAAATTCTATTCAATAACACAAAAACATTTATTTTCATTAAATTGTTGTAAGTAGAATGATCTCAATATACTATTGAAGAGACGAAAAAGTAGGACCCTGTTATCTAGAGTTATTAAAACAAGATCTGGTTATAACATATAAAGGGCTGGAGAGACATTTTTAAAATAAAATCTATTTACTGAAAACAAATTATGTCTGAAAACATCAGACAGTGGTAATTGGGGAAAGGTTAGAACTACCATGTAAAAGAAGACATTATTTTCCAGCCATAGGAGATGGTCAAAGGTATAAATTAAATTAAATAATGCCTTTATACTGTAACTGAATTAGAATTGGCAATTATGCATTATAGATAAAATGTTCCATCTTTTAAAATTTGGCCTTGGTAATGATTTAGAATCTTATTCTTTTCAAGAAGAATATAGATGGTTAAGAATGCTTCATGAGTCTCAGACAAAGTGTTGAATATTCATGAAAGGCTACTGAAGTCTTTGTGACTTAGGAAGGAGTAGCAAAAGGATAAAGAAGGGTAATGTTATTAATAATATTTCCACACATAGAGAACTTAACCACATGCCAATCTTTTGAGTATTTATATACAGTTCATTATTCACTCATGTATGGACTCTAGGAAATTGGTATTATTATTCCAGTTTTCAGAGGGAGAAACCAGCCTAGAAAGGTTAAGTAAGTTTCCTAATATCACAATAAGCAGAGACAGGATTCAATTCAAAGTGTTTTCACCATAGGATTTAGTGCCCTTAACAGTTGTTGATTCATTGAATCACAGCTTAGAAAGCAACCCACATAGACTCCTGTTTCTTAGTCGCAAAAGCAGGTGAAGCATGTCTACAAAGCAAACCATCTCCTTTCTAAGTCTCCCCACTCACTACAGACAGGGGGCCTATGATTTTAGAGCTTCTGCTCACATTTGCAAGAAAGGTAACAGGTAGATTATTTAATCGAGATACAACTTATGTCCTACCCTCTCTCTAAGTCTAACTTGATCCTCTCTGCCTCCTGTGAAAACGGCAGTGCTAATTCTCTCATGTGGTACATGGAAAAAACCTTGCTTGGCTGGTTTCCTCATAATAGTGCCTGGCATAATACACAATGTTCAGAGGCACTAAAAATGTTTGTTCAAGCTTCATCTGATATTGTTGATTGCATAGCTGCACACGTAGAATCTCATACTGGCATATCATCTATGTGAGCATATGTGTGAAACACCTACTAGACACTTAGATTTGAACCTACAGAGGTAAGAAAGAGAGGTAAAAGACATTCCGTATGGAGGAAATAATGTGAACAAAGGCACACAAAAGGAACATCTTGGGGATTCATGGAGGGAAAAATACATAGTTCATTCTGATTACTGTACAGATTTCCTGATGAAACTAAAGTTGGGAAATTGAAGGTAGACTGGATTATCAGGTAGTTAGTAGTAGACTCCATTTTATACGGCGGGATTTCACACACTATGTTATTCTATAGAAATATTAATAAGTAATGCTTGGTAAATGGTATTTTGGGAGACACTGTGATAAAGAGATGTCTTCTCTGTTAGAACCCTGAGAACTTTCATGTACTGAAGGTATCAAATATGGAGAACATTCCCCAAATCTCTCTGATCATACTATCCTTTCATTTTCCCCCATGAAAAATTCATAAGACACACATTAGGAAGTTGATCTGCTTATTGGAAAATTATTTAAAATAATAGACAATTGACACAATAAGTGAGACACACATGGAAGATTACTCTAGGTTGGAGCACCTACATATATGGCCATCATGTTGCATTCAACTACTAAACACATTCTCTCTAGCCAAGTGGTTCTATCTGCTATTTTGCTAATTTTTGGACAAGGAAATAGATGGGTCATATAGCATATTCAATTCAACCTTCAAATTAATCTAAATCTTGTCTATAATTTCCTATCTTTTCTCCCCCATAAGGTTAGAGAAACTCATAGAATTTGACCTAACTATATAATAGTCTCTTTATGTTTGAGTAGATATTGCCAATAAATAACAATATATTCTAAATTTCAGCTATGTTATGAACATGAAATCATGAATTATATATGTCCCATCAATACTTCTAGAGCCTCCATTATACTAAATCTGGATAAAATTCAGGGGTAAGCCATTCTGTGTTGCAGATTTCTTAATCTTTTTTAAAATGATTTTTTACGAGGTTCAAAAGTTCAATAACTGAACATAAATTCATTTTTTCAGGTTATATCTGAAATATGAAATAATTACTTATTTAGAAACAATTTGGCTTGGGTATTTTAAGAGTAAAATATTAATGAAAATATATTTTGTTTGAAAATGTTTTCATGTATTATTAAATTATTTGATTATCTAATGCATTATTATAATTTCAAATATGTTTTATTTAATAACAGCTTATATTAAGATATTTTAGAATATCTGTAAAGTACCCTGTCCATCATGTTAATTAAAACTCATATTCATATGAAAATTTTTTCTTGGTAAAGAGATAAAGGGATTCCACGGCAGAATAATTCAAAGGTATGTTATCACATTGCTTTTTTTGTAGTTACATAGACCTCTTTTTAATTTCAAAAAAGACATATTTGAGTTATTCCTGGATGGTTCATAGATCTGGACTGGACTGAATTTTTTGCAAATACATCGATTTAACAATAAGGAGTTTTTTCAATAAAAGGGCAATGACTAATGTGCATTATGATATTTTATTCCAAAATGTTTCTTAGATTTTATCTTACTATTTTTTGAATTATGTTAATATTAATATTATATTTTCACTTTAGGAGCTAAATAGATAAATATGGAAATAAATATAAATATCTATTTGCTGGAAAGATACAAATAGTACAAATGTTACATTGCTCTATGTTTGGGTATTAACTATGCTCAGGCTTTACCTAAAGAAAAAAATTAACTTGGTAAAAATCATTCCTTAAATTGCTTCAGCTTCCCTTCTAATTAGAAGCTCAAAAATGTAAGATCATCAACCAAAAGCATAAAAGGAGAAAAATTCCTCAAAGGAGCAATAGCACATACAGGAAGAGTCTAAACATTAGACAGAATCTCAACCTGCCACTGTTACCCTTCCTGAGTCTAAATGCTGGAATTAATTTTAAAGTCTTATTTGGTAGTTTTCTCAATAATAGTGCCTAATATAATACACTGTACACAGCAGCCATTAAAAATGTTCATTCAAGTTCTAAACCGAGTAGAGAACTCTCACAGTTTTTGTAACGTGGCCACAATGTCTAATCTGTAGTAAAACTGACTTGAAACCAATCAGCGTCTTATAAATTCACTTGAGAGGCAAGGAATATGAGTTACCTGCTGTTAATAAGTTTTGTTAAGGGGGGAATATAGAAATGCTTATGCCTATTGTTCCAAATTTACTCAGGGTTTATTAGCAAAATTCAATTAATCCTTTGGGAAGTGAAACAACAATGTACTTTTTCTCTTGGCAGAGCAAACGAAAAATAGAACTTTAATAATCTAAGTGCTATATTTTAAAACAGTCTAATAAATTCCAGATTTACCTTAAAACATTATGGCATTAATTGGTATTGATTCTGTTTATTGATAGTCTAACTTGAGACTCTTTGTCCGAAGGCTCCTAAGAAAAACTTTAAATTTCAGGGCTAGGAGAGTGATTGTCATGGATTATACTCTATCTAACCACCTTAACATTTGCTGAATATGAAGTTTCATTTTCCCCCCTCCTTTACAAATAATTCTCAGGAGTGTTGAGGAAATGAGGAGGAAAGGTAGCATTTAAAAGTTAACCAGAATAGAAAGGGAAAGATGTTTTTCACTTATGAAAAGCAGCACCAATAATTATTCAATGAATTTGGAAATCAACTCCAGCAGAGAAGTATATGAGATTCCTGCTGATATTGGTCATCTAAGAAATAATGATTTATTTTTGTTTGGTATATGCTTACTTATGTGAATACAATTTTCCACTGTGGAATCAAAATAAAATAAGTGCTCCAACTGCTTGCAGGGTTTCTTTAAAGAGACGAAGAGAAACAAATTGGGCACTAATGAGTACGTTTAGCCAAGCTGATTCACTCTGTAACAGTGAAGTGTACAACAAGCAGAAGAATATGCAGTGGGGTTACCTTAACCAGTTTTTATTTTTTAAGTGCAGAGAAGAAATGATAAAGGTTATATCTATGGAAATGATAATTTAGAGCGATATTAGACACCCTTGCTTTTCAATCTTTGGTTGCTTCATGCTGCAAACCTCAAACGTTTGTAACTCAGATGTAAATATAGCGAGTCCATCCATGATGAGCTGTTTTGTGGGTATAAACCACTTACTGTACTTTTCCAAATTGGGAATGTCACCTAAAAAATCTATGGTGGCAAGCAGGTAATTGAACAGGGGTAAAAGTTTATTTCCAGGGGAGGTTTCATTGCATTAGAATTTAACTTCTATATATTTTCTCTTATCTTGGCCATCATTTTTCTCAAGTGTAGATATATACTCAGACTTTCAGTTTACAGAAAACATTGAAACATACAATGAAAAAATAGCCCAGAATCATTTACTTAAGTGTAGAGTAGTAATGACCCTCACTGTGAATACATCAAAGAATACAACTTTTTTTTATTCTTGTGATGTAGTAGTGAAAATATTAGTTGCAGGCATTCTGTATGAGAATGTCCTTTTAGGAATAGTAGGCGGTAGGAAAAATAAGTTTACCTTGTGCTTCCTAAGTTGTGATCCATATGTATGTGGATATATAAATTGATAAATACGTGTTTATGTACAGGGATAGGAGCGTATAGGTAGGTATTCACACACATTTCAAGATCAAATGCAATCTATTTGTAGAAAACACTAGCTAGGCAAGGAGGGAGGAGGATAATGTAACGCAAAACAATTATCTTACATTTCCTTCCATTTAAACCGTTTTCTCAATCTTGTGTTTGTACAGATATAATCTCATTTTTTTCAAGTAAATTTTCTTTACTTTACATAAAAGATTTTTAATGTGTTCCCCTTCCCCATCCATGTTTTTCCTAATAGTTAGATACAATTTCATCCCAGGCTTAACATTCCAAAGAAATTCTCCTGCCTTCCTTGCCATCAAGTTAAATATGGGGGAAACCAACCTTATCTATTTTGTAATTCTCTTCTGAAAAACATCCTTCTTTTGCACAGGCTGATATTAACCAAGCAATGAAATAAGGTATATCATTTGCTTCTGTATGTAATGGTTCAAATAAAAAGAAATTCGTTAATTGTTTTAATGTCCTACAATCTAAATGTTATGCCCTTGCTATGAAAATTTCATAGCAATATTATGGCTAGCCTAACCATAAAGATTCGTAGTTCATTTGTTTTATATTTAAAGGATGAATTTCTTTATTTATGTAGGGTTTCAGGTTTGGGACTCCTCTTAAAAACAGAGGGCAAAATATTCTGAATTATTTGGATATTGTTTCTATATAAGCTATTCAACTAGACATTTTGAATCATTAAACACTTTTGAATTTCTCAGGTTCCATGAAATAGTTAGCTTGTATAGAAACATTGGAAATATGGGATAGCAGCAGATTACTTATTTCTATTTGCTGTTACCTGGACCCTTGAAAATTATGGACCAAATTATCTGCTAGGCGTTGTTTGGCTTTGACATATGTAGGCAAAATGAATGATTTGGGATTCAAAATGGTTTTGTTAGAAGGACTTTTTTGAGAGCTGGCACATTAGAGTTTAACTGATACGTTATTAATGGGAAAATGTCCATTTTTAAACCCCCTAATGCCCAAACCTGTTTTGGGACAATGTTTGTTTGTTTTGATTTTTGCTGCTAGGGCAGCCCCATGGGGCCACTTAATAGGCTGCACCACCTCCCAGTCTCCCTGGTTATTCTAGTTGTGATGGCACTTCCAGCAGAGAACCGCTACAATTAACAGACAGTAAACCGGGCCCCCTGCTATCTCCAGAGGCCCAAATGCCATGAATCTCAGAGAAAATTGTCAAAAATTTCAGACATTAAGGGAGAGGAGGAGAGCACAAAATAAATTAATGAATGGTCCAGGTTAGAGAATGAAGGGGACACTTAAGAGAGACCTAAGTGTTTCTGTGAATACCTCTGTCTGCTGAAGGCTTACCGCTGACAGAGCAGTGTGTATTGATTGCCTTTTTCATCTTTACCATATGAGTGGTGATGATCATATGATGCCCATACAGGATCATAATGATGCCCATTTGATGGATAACAAAATGGTGGCTTAGGGAGGTAAGTCACAGAGGCAAGATTCAATCTTGGTAGATTATTGCATATATTGTTATTATTCTTAAATGTAAATTACACCATGCCACTCCCACCCCAAAAGCCCTCCAATGGTTTGACTTTCATTTAAAATAAAATCAAAACTCCTTATATATCCTGGCCCTACATGATTCTGCTACCATCCCTTCATCAGTCTCATCTCTTATGCCCTCCAGCTCAGTCATATAAGGCTTTATGGAGATTCCCTTTCCTTCCACCAGCACTGCACATCCATTCTTCTCAGGACATTCAGACGTGTTGTTTTATCCTGGGTTTGTCCGTGGCTACCTCCCTCCTTATAATTCACAACTCAGATCAAACAATATGTCTTCAGAGAAGCTTTCCATGACCTTCCTGAAGAAGATCTTTGATGCTTTACTCACATGTTACCATATTGCATTTTCTATTCTGCAGTCCTTACTTGTGATTTTTGTCCTGTTCAGGTTCAGGCTTTCCCCACTGGAATTAAATTCCATGAACATGGGAACTGTGCTGTTTACACCTATGTCTGCAGCACCTTGAGGGGGGCCTGGCACAGAGTTGATGTGCAGTAAGTAATTGGGGTTAATTTAGTCCTCACAACAATCTTTGGAGAAACGTAGGAGGCAAAGCTTACAAATGAATTCTCTATTATTCAAGCCACAAACCTTACTGCATAGAGAGGAACAATTAAAACAAACCCAGAGGCAAAATCATGACCACTTTTCTACAAACTGATGCTAGACCCTCATCCCTGCCAGAAGTAGTCTTAATGAGAGGCACTGATTTTGAAGGAGAAAACGGCTGATTGCAAAGCAGGTAAAACTATGAGAAAAGCTTTAAGTTATTTATATCATAGGGTTTCCATTCAAAAATTCCATTTATAGATTTGCTAGAAGAGAGAAGTAAAACTATATGTGTATATAAATATTTTGTGGACAGAGGACATTACTGATGAAGAAGAATTTTATCTTTATTAGTGACGGCACATATTATCAGTGAACTACCACAAGCATTTGGGAGTCCAAAAGAACAAAGCATGCCACTACCTTGTCTGAGGCTCTGGCCACTGTTAAAAAAGAGGGGAAATATATTTTTCCCTATGTACTGAGCTCGGCTTCGATTGAACAATTATTCAAGGTGGATATCATTTATAAGGGTCGCCAAGGATAAAGAAAATACGTTTTTTTCCCCCATTCCTAAAACAAGGCTACTCAATTTTGAGATAAAATCAAATGCATCATATACCTCATTCAAACCTTCAATATGACAGCACTGGAAAAGTATCCCAGGCAAACTAATCAGGCTTCACTTTTGCAAAGACACCTGTGAAATTTCAAATTCTTGTTTTCTCAATTTCTAAACTTCTTTAAGTAATCAACTGTGGGTGAACACAGATGATATTTAAAGAAAAGAAGTTTAATTGCTACTCCAGCTCATGGGTCTACTAGCACATTTTAGGTATTCAACAAATGCGTGCTACTGATTATGAACATATTTAAAGACTGAATGTTATTTTAAAAATAGAGGTGATCATTTTAGAAAAGTAATGTCGTTTTCCAATTGTTTTGCATAGGTTAAGGTTAATTTGCATTCATTGAACATATGCCAAATCATGGTATCCCAGTGACTAGCACAATGCCTGGCACAGTTGGTGTACAGATATTTGTGTGTGTGAATGAGTGAAGCTCATTATATGGCACAGGGATGCCAGCTGGCACAGGATTACATATATTACCACAAGCAAACTAATGAGTTAACGCTAATTTAATATATTTTTACCTCACACTAAGGTAATGCTTGATAAGGACCTTAATACTCGACTTTTAAAAATGTTAGCATGTGCTATGCACATAGTGGGTGCTCAATAATGTTGAACGGAAAGATTTGCAATACTAGACTTAATTCCATCTGACTACTCTGTTAAATTTTCAGTTAGAGTATAGATACTGTAAAATCCAAATACACATTAAATCTTGGTTTCCTAAAAGTATGACATTTAAAATATTTGTAGAAAAGCTTTGTCACAACTGATTTGAATGTATGTATTTTCTTTTGCTTCAATTTTGATATTGGCTTGTAATGTCTCTTTCCATCATATGTAATACTGGTAGAACATGCAACTCTACCCAGATCATGAGGATTTCTCAATGACTGGTTGTCCAGAGCCATTGCATGAACTGTTGGATTAGATTTGGCTGGGTGTGGCAGTTGTTGGACCTTAAGAAATCAAAGAACTTCTTAAAAGTATCTTCCAAAAGCAAATGCTAGAATCCTATTCAAGTGCATACATACATTATCATAGAGCAAAATAAACTGAAATTGGCTGCTATATTTTATATAATAACTTCTGAAAAAGCCCATTTATTTGGACACTAATATTTGACATGATTCTTTCTTATTGATTTGTTGGAATTGTTTATTGTTAATAATGCAAATAGGGAAGAGATATGGGAACATATGTATATGTATAACTGATTCACTTTGTTATAAAGCAGAAACTAACACACCATTGTAAAGCAATGATACGCCAATAAAGATGTTAAAAAAATGCAAATAGATAATTTTTAATTATCCTAAAGTAACATTTCACTCTTAATGGTTTGAAATGGATGATAAGCAAACCAATTTGAAATAAAGTATGAACATGTAGTATAGTATTATAACACTATACACTTTCTTGACAGTTAAATTTTTTAAAAAATGTTCTTTTTATAGCTGTACTATATATGTTTATAGTATATGTAGTAAATAAAAATATGGCCAAATGTTTGGCTTGGTGAAAAAAAAATTTTTTAAATAATAATAAAATAAATAAATAAACAGAGGCGATGACATTCTTTAAGAATCTCAATAACCTGTAAAAGTTTGCAAAAAAAAATGTACAGAACCGAAATTTGCTTGCACCTGTCCCAAGCAGAGTTATGAATGCACCTTATTGGTTTAGAGACAGTTGGGATCCATTTCCTACTAAGTGTTTCCGTGTAGTGAGAGTAACTGTTTTTTTATTAAAAAAAAAAAAAAAAAACAATCTGTTGGGGAGACTCTACGATCTCGATTTCTATACCATTTTGTCTTCTACAAGAAGAGAGTATTTACTCAAAATTGAGATATTAAAAGACACGCAAAGATTAATAGCAGCTGAAAAAAAAAGCACAGAGGAAATTCTCAATAAGTGAATATGGATGGAAAAATAGAATAGAATACGAGATGCTGAAACCTGAGATTGTTATTGTTGACTAACTCTCTCTCTTTCTCCTTCCTCCTACCCTCCCTCCAGCCCTCTTTTTTTCCTATCTTTTCTTTGTTTTTTTGAAACTAAAAATTGGACATATGAATACATCCTGACCAAATGATGCCCTCTCTCCACTCTCCTGTTTCTCACAGTACTCCAGCTGGGGAACCACATCTGGAATAATCTGTCCTTGTGATTTTTATTCTAGGATCTTGAAAGGCAAGCTATTTATGTCACTAAATTAATAACATACAAAATGGTATGAAAACATTATCAAAATGCTTAAATCTGATATTATTTAATAAAGCACTTGCAATACAATTTTTAAATAATATTATTTTGAATAGAAGGGCACATATTTAAAGTGATGCTATAGTATCATTTTTATCTAATACCAATATTAGCGTGATTAATATTAGGATTCTACAAGAAATATATTTTACAGGCAGACTTGTAGCCTTTAATACTCACAGTACCTAGCCAGATATGTCTCAAAGGCACTATAAGACCTCCATCATTCTTGGAAAATATGTTAAACAATAATTGGGAATGGCAATAATAACAGGCATATTTATTAAGCATTGACTATAAGACAGGCAGCGTACAGAGAAGTAACATACTACAGAACTTATGAGACAGGAGGAATTTAGATGAGGTTGAAATAACTTCCCCAAGATCCTGTAGTAAGTTAGTAGCCAAAGTGGCTTTGTCACAAAATCAGCCTGATTCTAGAGACAGGCAGTATTTGACTAGAATGGCTTCATGAATTGATCATTCCCTGTAATCTCTTTATAAATCACAGCCCTATGGACAACATTTTATTTTTATGCAATGTATTCTTCTTCAGACAAAAATACTGCTTTGCCAAAAAGCTATGCTGGCAAGATAGATGAGGAGGATATGGAACAGAAAGGGGTTGTTAGCCGTATGCTGTTTTTAAACTAGTGGAGCTGATGTTCTCTCCCGTTCCTAAAAACACCAACATGAGAGATAAAGTAAGAAGAGCAGAGAATCTCTAGGTCCATCCATGTCTCTACAAATGACCCAATTTTGTTCCTTTCTATGGCTGAGTAATATCCCATTGTACATATGTATAGAGAGTGAAGTAAGTCAGAAAGAGGAAAACAAATAGCGTATATTAACGCATATATGTGGAATCTACAAAAACGGTACAGATGAACCGGTTTGCAAGGCAGAAATAGAGACACAGATGTAAAGAACAAACATACGGACACCAACAGGGGAAAGAGGTGGGGGGGATGGTGGGATAAATTGGGAGATTGGGATTGACATGTATACACTACTATGTATAAAATAGAAAACTAATAAGAACCTGCTATATAAAAATATAAATAAAAAAAAAACAACAAAAAAGAAAACTTAGATGACAAAAAAAAAAGAAGAGCAGAGAAGAGTGGTACTGGATTACGTTACTATGGCGTTGCTCACAATGAAGAATCTAAATCTTGGTTGACTGAGTAGTCAATTATACATGTTGGACAAAGTAGATGAAGAAAGTAGATGATTGCAGGCACTCGGGATGTACAGAAAAACAGGCAATTTTCTTTTGCAAATACATTCCCACGATGGGCATTTTCATTATTTCCCCCACAAGACTGTTATGTCTTTCATATCATCATAATTCTATAAACTTCTGAATCCTTTAATAATGTTTAAAGTCAATCCAAAAATAACATCGACTTTGAGCCTCCTCTCCCCATCAGTGTAAGAGACAATCTTGCAGCTACCACAAACAACGATCAGATTAATAAGTTGTCTGCCAAAAGTGGTGTTTACGAGTCACCAAGGAACGACTTCTTTGACTTGTGGGAAGAGATCAAGAGAGGAAAAAATGATGCTAGTGCAAACTGGGAAGGATGCATTTAGAACCCTTGAGACTTCTGGGGGATTTGGGAGTGTGGGCCGTAGTTAAGAAGCATCACAAACATGGGGCTGGAAATATGACATCTAATAACAGTGGAGAAGCTCTTGAAAATCTGAGTGATGTAGATTAAAAAACACTTTTAAAATGTAGATTAATTAGAATTTCAAAGAGAGACTGACTGCAGTGTGTTCCTCCGGGACTTGGTGTCTAGGGGCAGAACAAAGGGAGTCCTGGATCTTAAGCTTATTTTGAAGCCCCTTCAATTCCTAACAGCACTGGTGTGGGTGGAGGAAGCAAAGACAAAGCTACCACTACCCAGGTTAAAAGGACATTTAAAGGTTTTAAGACAGTGGGACAAGGGGAAAACGGGCAGGCTTGTGCCTCTGTGACTCCAGGTTTTCCTTGTCATCTGATTTTATTCTCTGTATTCAGAAATAGTTCACTGATATTTGAAACTCTCCTATTTACATTTCTAACACTTACAAATAAAATTTTCAAACTGCAGGGTAGGTACCATAACCAAACATATAAAGCCATCCATACTCCTTGTCCTATCATGAAAAGTAGAGCTGTAAGATTGGGAATCTAACAAAAGGAAATACGAGGGGAATGTGATACATGCAAAAATGGTTAGCCACAAAATATTCCATTTCCCTCTATTGACTTCTTACATACAGCAGGGTTTCTAAAGACTGCATTAGCCTTCACAATAGTAATAATAATGCTGGGACTGTGCAACTAACAATAAGAGGTGACTGAGCACTTGCTATGGGTCAGGCACTGTGCTAAGTACTTCACAGGGATGATCTCACCTAATCTTCACAACAGCCTTGCAAAGCACCTGTCCCCACATGAAGCAGCAGCGGCCGCTATTTTTCAGTTGAGGAAACCTGAGACGTAGAGAGGTTAAGTAATATTCCCAAGTTCATACAGTTACGAAGTTGTAGAATTAAGGACTAAGAGAATACCTTGTCCTTTATCTTATTTCTACATAAATTGCACAAATGCTCAGGAAGGTAATCCACAAATGTCTAAGGGGAATAAAAAACAAGAGCATACCAAAACATCACCAACTATATGTTATTTAGAGTTGAAAGAATAGAAATTGAAGCATGTATGAGACTAGGGCCTGGCACACAGCAAGCATGGAGTGAGTGTTATTTGTTTATTATCATTAACCTATTTCATCCACGGGGTCATCCTAGGAGCTGGGCATGATCTCCACCATTTATAGATGAAGACATGAAGGTACTAGGTGGTCAAGATGGTTGCTGACCCCAGAGCCCAGCTCTTTCCATCGCGCCCTCCTGCTTCTCAAAAGGCTGATTCACTTTTTTCTTTCAGTTTATTGGATTATTGCCTTTAATTGTCCTGCTTGTTTTATCAGTCATCAGAATTGCAGTTTTATACTGCCCTCATCTGTCTTGGGAGGAGTTAAGTGGTATTTAGAAATAATTCATAGATACCTGAAACTTTCCTATTTACATTTTCAACACTTACAAATAAAATTTTCAAACTGCGGAGCAGGTACTATAATCAAACATATGAAGCCATCCATATTCCTCTTGGACATTAACATGAAATTGCACTATGCAAAACGTTATGATAACTACATTTCATTGGCAAATATTTATCGCATTTTGATATACTTATAATAAAACAGCTTAATCCATCATTTCAACTAGATATGAATGCATGATTTTTTCTGTAGATTACGATACTTTCTTTATGAAACATTATAACTCTCAGAGCTGAGAGTATGGTTTTAAAAAAAAACTTCGAGAATAATATTTTCAATAATTTTGGAATAAGTAATATGCTAACAAGTGCACAAGTCTCCATGCTCAAAGCTGAACAGAAGATTTTTTTTTTCACATAAAATACCAATTTCATATAATGAAAACATGACTTTCACGAAACAAAACAAGATGTAATTTCACATTTCTGGGGGGAATATTAAGAGCCTTTAGAAGATGTCTGCTTTAATTGTACTGTGAGGTGAAGCATTCTTAAAGGGTTGCTCTCTCATTATCACCGTCTGGATAAAATTCTGATCATAACAATTAAAAATAAAAGTGATGAGACTGCAGCAAAATTATTATAAATATTGGGAACCATTTAATAACCTTAGTTTTATTATAAAATATAAGTCTGAGCAGAATTTCTTTAAAAGTGTCACGAGGTGGCTCTTTTCTAATGTTGAAAAATGTGATTCATTAAGATGAATATGAGGCAGACTGGATTCTGAAGGAGCTCCCATTTTGATGGAGGGTAGGAGGTGGTGATGGTGGAAGACACTTGACTTGTTTAAAGTACTCTGGAGACACTGCAAAAAGGGACTGATGTACTCTGCCAGGGGAAGGAGAGAAAAAGAACTATAGAGAAATATAAGAGTTGTAAAGGTCCTTGAAGGATGCATGGGCATGTATTAGGTCAACAAACTGAAGAGTATTTGAAATAAAAAAAAATATAAGAAAGATAGAGTTAGTGGATGTAGTGGCCACAAACAGTGCATTTCGTCTGGGGTATAGGCAGGGGAGCACACTTCTTGTTTTGTTTTGTTTTTTAATTTTATTCAGTTTTTTCTAAATGTGTTGCGGTTTTTTTTGTTGGTTTTTTTTTTTTGGCCATACCACGTAGCATGCGGGATCTTAGTTCTCCAACCAGGGGTGAACCCGCACCCCCTGCATTGGAAGTATGGAGTCTCAACCACTGGACCGCCAGGGAAGTCCCCAGAGAAGCAGAAATTTGAAAGAAATATTTTTAATTTGACAGTTCACAACCACAGAAAGGATTTATTCTAAAGAGATGACCTCGAGTACTACAAACAGGCCTGGGATTTGGGGCAGCTGATGTCAGTGCAGGACACTTAAGGAGTAGGGGTGTGGGAAGCAATGCTTTTACCGTAGTGGATAGCCTCCAGTGGGAAGAAAGGGAAAACTGTAAGTCCCACATGAGAATCATAAAATAGTTACAGGTGAATTTCAGAACACTTAACATTGAACTTCACTCATGGCCGAGGCTGAATGAAAATGATTCCAGAATTGCTAACATAGAGCAAAACACTTCCTACAGATTGATCTGTGCTGTTCTCTGCACACATCCTTGAAGAAGGTGTGGGCTGTCCTTTTCCATTGCACACATCTTGGGAAGAGCTCAGTGGTAAAGGAGAGCAGATGTTTAAGAACAGCTATTAAAAGAGGAATTATTAACATCGTGATATTTCAAGGAGGCATTCTTAATGCTAGGCACATCAATCTTTCAATGTCTCTTTCCCTAATTTTCATAAACATCGTAATCGACAGCTTGTTAACAGTTCATTAATAACATTAAAATCTTGTGATAAACAACAGCCTGCCAACCTCACGGTGGACACAATATCTAGCCATGCATTTTATCCTCCTCAAAATCAACCTAGTCTACTAACGGTGAGTCCAAAAGGTGGCGTGGCTGGTTGGTATGTTCATGCAGACAAGTGCTCAAACATCATGCCATCCAGCTCTCATTAAGGACTGATTAGCAGTTAATTTATGTCTTTCAAGCCAGCTAACTTCGCTGAGTAAATGTCTCTATGACCCCTAAAAATGCTAAAATCATTTCATTTGAATAATTGCAAGTGTTAGGAACACCCCTCCAAATCAGAAGAAACTGAAAAAAAAAAAAAAAAAAAAGGCAGACACGAACGATTTGTATTTCTTGTGTGTTGCTTAAAAAAAAAAAAAAAAATCTAGTTTCAAGTGTGGCTTTTTCTTCTTAGTGGTCTAAAATGGAAAATTTTCCTGATTGCAGTTTGAAATATTCTATACCGGAGCAGGAGTCAACACTGCACCAACACAGAGAAATCTATTTGTGTTTTCCTGGTAAGAGCGCATCATAAAACTACAGGGTGTTGCCCTTCCTTATCTTTGGAGGAAAGCCCGATTATAAGCTCATTTCAGTTGAACAAATCTCTCTGGACTCCCCGCTGAGCAAGGCACTTAAACTTGAAAGCCGAGAGGTCTTCATTTTCTGTACCCTGACAGTGGGCTCCTCGCAGCCCTGGCATCAGGATTCACGTGGATGCACTAAGATTCAAGGGGGCATCTCACATTAAGGCCTTGAGTCACTCCACTCTCCATTTTTCTTCATGAAATGGACATCAAATAGACTGTTGCCATCGGTGGCGTGCATCCTAGTAACTCCCTCTTCTTCCCACCTGGAATTGTCTTCTCACAAGGAAGGGAAATGTGAAATAAAGACTCAAGCATCCTCGAAAACACTCCAGGATGCACAGAGAGGCTGCGTGACGGCACTGCTGCAAAGCCCTTGGGCAATATAAGAGATTGGGAAAGAGCTGAAAACCCCTTGAAAAGGTACGTAGGGAGCTTTCTACCTATTAGCTTAGGGCTACTGAAGTTCCTAAAGGTTCATAGCTGGAGTCATGGATATACTGATTTGCTTGAATAAACAGACCTCCTGGGATGCTGACTGGGGACGGTGAGAACGTACTATGTTGAACTGCACACTGAAGACATCTAAAGTAGTTTGAGTATTGTGAAAATGCTAGCCATATTCTTTTGGTTTTTAGCCAGGATATTAGGTTACATCCAACTGGAACAGGATAACGGTTCTAATTGTCAAACTACCATCACCACTATCACAAATGGCAAACAGATATGATTACAACTTGTTAAAGCCACGAGTATACCTTATCAATGGAGAAGGTAATCATAACCTTCCTAGGAATACTACCAAAAGTACTATGTGGTACCTGAGGACAGTATGCTGAGGAAATTTATAAGCATTAGCTCACAATATTCACAATAATCTCATGTAGTAGATTTTTCCATTATCTCTATTTTATGGATAAGGAAACAGTCTCACGGTGAACTGCCTAGGAATTCAGAGTGGAAG
The DNA here is from genome assembly GCF_008692025.1 of Phocoena sinus. NCBI lineage: Eukaryota > Metazoa > Chordata > Mammalia > Artiodactyla > Phocoenidae > Phocoena > Phocoena sinus. The sequence goes on from NC_045765.1 coordinate 29,230,551, forward strand.
AGCCATTTTAAACCCAGACTACTGGTCTCCAAAGTCTGTGCTCTGGATTAGCAGATTAAACTGCCCGCTGAATATCTTTATGTTCGTTACAGTTCTTTCTAGAGGTTCAAAGAGGGGCCACCTGTTGAGTGGACTTGACTCTCTTTAAAAACCTCAAGGATGACACCCTATACGATGCCACACCAAGACTAGTCTGATCTCTAGTTCAATGGAGCTAAAACAGGCACTTAAGTTAAGTGACTGACTGAGAGCCAGGTTAATGTGCATACAGTGGAAATGCTAATTTTGGAATAAGTGACTACTCTGTCAGAACAATGTTTTGCAAAACAATCATTAACACTCAAATATAATTATCTTTATTGCTGTTGTCAGAAAAATAATACTGAAGAGCATGGATCAGCGGCCTAAATTAGACTGTTTCTTTTGAGATGTCAACAATACTTCTTTTTTTCACACAAGTTTTATTAATCAGAGAATAAGTTTTTGCATCAACATTATTACTGTTTAACTGGGTCCTCAAAATACTTTTTATAATTTAATAAGCCTTTTCCAATTCTTACTACTCTGGTCCCACGATCCTGAATTTGAACAAAGGTCCTCTGCTCTGGTTCATTCAGTTTCGTCTCGAACTTTAAAAAATGTCTATCCTTTTCTATGATGGCCTTTAAACCATAAATGAATTCATTTACCCATTAACTTATTTCATTTTGCAACAAATGCTTTGAGTGTGTACAACCTAAAGGCTCAGTTTTAGTTTTGTTAGTAGACAAAACAAAGATTTCTTCCATCTGCCCAACCATCCCAGCAGGAGAGACAGATCAGTGTTATATAAGTAAACTATGTAGTAGGTTGGAGGGCTTTAGTACTATGGAAAAAAGACAAGGGATATCATGGTAGAGCAGAGGTGGGAAGGGAGTTACAATTATACGTAACAGCCTTGACGCTTGAACTTGTAGGAGACAGGGTTAGACGGGAAGGTATCCAGGAGAAGACCAACCCAGGCAGGGAGAGCAGCTAGGGCAAAACTTCCTAAACTGGTGTGGTCTGGTGTATTGAAAGATAACGCGGCTGGGCAGGGGCAGGGCAAAGGGGACTGGTAGGAGGTGAGGTCACAGAACTTCCAGGGCTCCGCTGCTGAAAAGAGGGGAAAGACAGCTACACCACCCTTGTGTCATACTTATTACAGGGAGACATGGGCCTCACAGTATAGTAAGAGATAAGCATCCACAAATCCACACGATTCTTTGATTTGGTCCTAGAACGCTTTAACAATTTAATTAACGTTATTCAAAAATCAGAGGGCTTTTCAAAAACTGGATTTCAGGATTCTCTAGAAGACTCAAAGGATCTGACACCCCACAATTACATTCCCAGAGGGCAACAACTAGCTGTCTACGTTTCAAGGACATGTGCTTTTCAGGTTGCAAAATACTCTAGCTTCTGGCATCCTGATTTGTTAGGTGACTGACCACAGTTTGCGGAGTGTAAAACTCTGTACCTGCTTACACCCTTATCTTTTACTCTCTTTTCTTTTACCATTTTGACTACTATTTTTCCTTCGAAGTTCAACTTAATTCTAATTCACTCCATAAAAAAAAAAAAACAAAAAAAGAAAAAAACAAAAATTCTCTGTTGCTGCAAAGTCCTGGAATGTTTACCGCTTGGTAGAACTTGGAGTGAGTTTCCTCTCCTTACTTGTAATTTGTCTTTTAACCTGATTTTAGTTCCAGTGAGACCTGGGTTTTCCCTCCTTGGATCGTCTCAGCCTTACAACGTAGGTAGTTTTATTCATAGTTTACTGAAGAGAAGTCGCATAACTCATCCAAAGAAACACAGAAAGTGATGTGAAAACGCAGGACTGCAATCTAGGCCTGTCTGGCTTTTGAATGGATGCACTTTCCACGATGTTAGGCAGGGGATGTGCTGAAATGTCTGATATAACTTTAAACAAAGCCATCTCTTTGTTTCAGGCATTCTGACTGAGCAGGGCTTTTTAGAGCTCTAAGTAAAATGGGAAATGATGCTGATGAAACTTTATCTTTGTAGATATCTAGCCATCAATGTAAATTATTATCTTTATCTTTGTATATATAATCTTTCATATATAGATCTATTTTATATTTTATTATATATATAATTTTAAGTTTAGATTGCTTAATATGGTTATCTACATTACTCAAATTATTAAATTTCCCCAAAACGCTTTGTCGGGGACTTCCCTGGTGGTACAGTGGTTAAGAATCCGCCTGCCAATGCAGGGGACACAGGTTCGAGGCCTGGTCTGGGAAGATCCCACATGCCGTGGAGCAACTAAGCCCGGGCTCCACATGGGCTTTTCTGTAGTAGCCCCAGGGGGCTACTCTTTGTTGCAGTGCACGGGCTCCAACTACTGAGCCTGTACTCTAGGGCCCAAGAGCCACAACTACTGAGCCCACGTGCCACAACTACTGAAGCCCCTGTGCCTAGAGCCCGTGCTCTGCAAGAAGAGAAGCAACTGCAATGAGAAGCCCACACACTGCAACAAAGAGTAGCCCCTGCTCACCGCAACTACAGAAAAGCCCGTGTGCAGCAGTGAAGACCCAACACAGCCAAAAATAAATAAATTTATACAAAATATAATAATAATAAAATGATCTGTTGTATTTAATGTTAAAGTTTAAACTACCCTGAAGCAATCATAACTTTAAAAAAAGACATAAGTTTGTTCATTGATAAATATTTATAGGATAATGATTTATATTCATTCTCGATACCAAAGCATGCTACATGATTTACTCATCACCCTCATCACCAATTGCTTTTACCAATTCTGATTTCCCTGTTCTTGACCTTTCAAAGCCAAACAAGACAAATCCTAAGAATAATTAATATTTTCCTCCTTCCAGAAAATACATTAATATTTTTTATAGAAAAAAGTTATAAAAAAGGACAGATTGAATCCAACAATCACATAAAATTTTGCAAGTATCCAAATCTCCATGTCCTCCAAAAGGCACAAGATTCTTCACTACTTATGCTCTGCTCTTTGTTCTGGATATGGCTGAATGGTCAGAGGTTTGTTTGCAAAACATTGCCTTTCTCAAGTTTCAAAATGGAAGAAAATATAATTAGTCTGTGGTTTACCAAATGGAAACATTAAAATACAGCAACAAAGCCATCCTTACAATGTGACCCAATTAGTGAGTTGGATGTTCACCTTCATTAGGGACTATGGGTACAAAGTCTTGTTTGGAAGAATGGAAATTATTTTGATTCCATACGTCTCTATAAAGCAGTTTAATTTGATTGGGATGGAGACTAGGCTGCACGTGGACAAGCAAAAACACTAAGTGACACATTATTCAATGCAAATTAATGCACTAAAAATAAATACAGAAATGTCAAAGAAAAAGCAGGGTCAGTCTCTGAATGTGCACAAAGGGAATGAGGGGCATGAATTATCAGAAAAAAAATGAATATTAAATATTGGATCTTTGGAGTCCCATCCATGCTTCAGGGGACCTTAAGGTTGTCTGGGAGCTGAGGAGGATTTGAAGACCATCTTGAGAAGTGACATCTGTTCCCAAGTCCTAATGGAAGACCTTGTTCCCTTCAAATTCCCTGGACCTATTTAACACACTGTCTTCTCCAGTGGAAGCTCAAATGTTTTAGTCAGAGAATCTCTCAGCTATCCTTCCTCCTTTATTTCCCATTTTCTTCCTACAATGCCTTGGAATGACATACATGGGCTTCCATTTACCTTCTATCACCTGCTGCTTCTATCACAGAAAGCATCATGTTACATGTCAAATGCAGAAGTGGATGTTCTCTGTGAAGAGGTGCTCTAGGTGTGCCCTTGACAGGTTAAAAGAAACTCTAGAAATGTATCAAATCCTCTCTGTCCATACAGCCTTGGCTCTTAAATCCTGCTAAAACCAGCAAGTACCTACCCTCTCACATCCTAAGGAAGAGGGGGAGCATTTTAAAATAAAACATGAATTAAGGAAGGAAATAAAAGTGATCCAATGTTTACAAAATATGGCATCTAATGTGTGATCGTATGTGTGTGTTTTAGAAATATCTTCATATAAATTTATTTTTAAAAAAAGAATGCAAATTCATCTAAAGGTAACGGCAGGAGAGCCGTACCAGCAAGGGTGCCTGAGTGTATCATTGCAAAGGCAGATTCGCATACCTTGGACCCTGGCTCTACCTCTTACAGCTGCATGTTGATGGGCAAGTTGTTTCACGTTTCTGAGCCTCTGTTTCCTTGATTATAAAAAGGGAACCATTCCACTTATCTTGCAGGAATGGTATAAGTCTTAAACTAGATAATACACGGGAAGCACTTAGCACAGTGCCTGGATCAAAAAATTATAAATGACAAATAAAATTAGCCAATTATGTGTGCTAAGGAAAGGGGAAGAGAGAGACAAGGAAAAAAGTGCCCAAGTCCCTTAGGCTGAAATAAGAAAAAGCAAAAGCCTCAGTGCTACGGGGAGGCAATATGAATGGATATAATCAATATTTAAGAGATCCATCTGGCAGCCTGGTATATATAGGCCCTCCTGGCATGGGGAGAGAGGTGGCAGGGAGATGGAGTGGGAGAGTGGCACAGTTCTCCAGGCGTGGAATGATGAAAGGGGGCAGGGATGGGGCTCTAGAAATGGAAAAGAAGGGGTGATCTAAGAGGCTCTGCTGGGAAAGAATCAGCAGGTGTTGGTGATAAATTGGACGTGGAAGGTGAAGAACAGAGTCGAAAATAACTCCCAGATAAGGGCTTTAGGGAGCTGGAAGAATACTGGTGAGACTGACAAAAGGGAGGGCTTGATAGGTGTCTTCCTATTACCTTCAAAGTGAGATAACCCAACTGACAGAGTTATCAAGCAGCTCTTCTAACGTTGTAATTCTGGGTAATTAAAGTTAGGGACAAGGTGAAGGGGCTAAGGCATACATTAAGATACTAAGACAACATTTTCTTTTAGATTTTCGTAGAAATTTCAGAATCAATTTAGCAGTTGATGGAAGCAATAACTATACTAAGCAAAGCAAAAAAAAAAAAAAAAAAAAAAACACTCCATGGTTTGCTTTGTGATCAAATGACAGTCCTGCTTGACAAATAAAAGGGATCAATTACACATAAATTTCTATAGCATACTAAAAGAAAAAGAGTAGTTTTCTGCATGAATCTGGTTTGGAGTTAAGAATGTCAGTACCCATGTCCATTGTACTCCTGAATATGCTCGCAGTAAACATTAAAACAAAAACAAAACAAACGCAGCCAGGGAATAATTCTCATGCAATAGTAGTATTGAGGCGACCTCACAGTTGTATATGTTTTGGGAATCCTGCAGTAAATTTGGCCTAATGTGGTGTCATGCCACCAGTATCTGCATCACCAACCACTGTCATCATACGCCTTTCAGAAGCATCTGACAGTTCGTTTATCTTGCAAACAGTTGCAAAGCGAAAAAAAAAAAAAGTAATGTTATATTTTAAGTTGCTTAAAAACTCCTTGCCATTAGGAGCCCCAAATGTATCTAAATCAAAACAACCCAGCAATGTTCTCAGGATTGCTGTAAATGCAATACACAGATGAGAATTTACAGTGTTCCATAAGCAGGGAAATTGTGATACCAGATTGCATTTACTTTTATCTTACCCAAAGTAACATTATCTTCCACAACCATAAAGAAACCGCACTATCCCATAAATCTATTGAAAGGAATTGGCACTGTTGCAATAAAGGCATCCATATACTGTGGTTTATTCTTTGAAAATCACCCAAATGCCAGTATCTAAAAACAGAGACTTGATTTCTTCCTGGATTGCCACTAAGCACCTGCCTCACTCTTATACACATATCCCTCAAACTATGTCAAAAGCAGGAACAAATTTCCTAACCCAAACTGAACGGTCCTTGGTTCTCCAAATGACTATAAATTGCATGGCTAAGTGCATATGGCCACAGGGCTGTCACAGCTACTTCTCCTGACAATTCATCATACCATACTAATTCTATAATATCATTACTGTGTCTCTTCTCACTGTACTGATCCAGCCAGTTAATTTAATCAACTAATAATAGATTCAGAAATGGATGCAAGGGGCCCTAGCACTTCAAATTATATTACTAGAGATGTACCTCGGTGAGGTGGTTGCATTCCTCGCCATCTGACATAACCTCCAGAAGACAACTGCCTAATAAGTTAGGTGAGGTTACCTCTGAATATTTCAGTTGGAAATTACAACCGCAGAATTTTCTTTCAAAATCAATACTTTTTTGCTTAGAATATATTAACCATGTCAACAGGGGAACAAAACTAACTCTTTTTCTAAGTGCCGGGTTCATATTGGATATTAATAAGACATTGGAATTCCAAGGTTTTCAAGTAAGTAGAAGAAATCAGAGTTCTATGATTAACTACAAAGTGAGCCATTCAAGAATGGACAATTAATTTTATTAAATTTTAATCTTCTCTGCAAATGTCAATGATAATTAGAAAACATTATTCTTTAACATCACAGTCCATCTTGCATGTCATGAAGAGTGTAATAATTTATTATAAAGAAAAAATGGTTTGAAAACATAATGTTAGGAGGTATACAACAGGTAAAGTAAGTATCACAAATATGTGCATATATTTTCAAAGGTCCAGTAAAAGCTATAGTACATTTTTAGAAGAGTCACTTATTTGAAAAAATAGTACAATTTCCTTTTAATACCTTTCTATCAAATGGAGTTGCCTATCTTATCCTATGGTTGGAACAGAGATCGACAGAAAAGTTCAAGTGTGTAAGTGTGTCAGCCAACTTTGCATCTAGCTTTACTTTGCAATTAACGTGTGGATTAATTAAATGTTACCCACTTGTGCTGGCAATGATTTTTACCTGTACAGACTCGTGAGGAAAGAGAATCAGCTTGCAAAGAAACTTTTCATATTAACTGAGCTTTTATCAAAGTGATACTTCCCTTGTAAGTTATGAACATATGAATATATCTGGTCCTTCCACCGATTTCTCCCACCAGTGGAAAGAATGACTCTTGCTCCTTTGGATGGAGCAATGTCCTCAGAAGCCCTAAGATGAGAGGTCATAAACCAACCGTTCGTGTAGTGAAAATTGACTTAAGAGGGCTTAAATTTTGTCTGTACCTATTATTTTACATTTAATTTTACTTTCAATGATTTAAAATTAATAGTCTACATACACAAATCTGCACTTCTATCTTTTATTGCAAAACACAAGACCTGGGACCCAGACATGACAATCAAATGAAGTGGATAAGTAAGGCACTATTCTCCAGCTAACCAGGGTCCTAGTGCATTCTAATGGTTCCATGAACCTCTGGCTAAGTGTTAGCTACTGTTTTTCAACTCATATGGAACCAACTCTGTCCATTTATGTTACCTACATTACCTGAACACCTGTAGCTATTAGGATTTCCAAATTCCCCTTAATCGATCAAAAACTTTAACCAGGGCTTCCCTGGTGACGCAGTGCTTGAAAGTCCACCTGCCGATGCAGGGGACACAGGTTCATGCCCCGGTCCGGGAAGATCCCACATGCCGCGGGGCGGCTGGGCCCATGAGCCATGGCCGCTTACAGGCCTGTGCGTCCGGAGCCTGTGCTCCGCAACGGGAGAGGCCACAACAGTGAGAGGCCCGCGTACCGCAAAAGGGGAAAAAAAAAAAAAACTTTAACCAAATGAACTTATTTACAAATCAGACAAAGAAAACAAAATTGTAGACCTTAAAGACGGTGGAGGAGTAAGACGTGGAGATCACCTTCCTCTCCACAAATACATCAGAAATACATCTACACGTGGAACAACTGCTACAGAACACCTACTTAACATTGGCAAAAGACCTCAGACTTCCCAAAAGGCAAGAAACTCCCCACGTACCTCGGTAAGGCAAAAGAAAAAACAGAGACAAAACAATAGGGACAGGACCTGCACCAGTGGGAGGGAGCTGTGAAGGAGGAATGGTTTCCACACACTAGGAAGCCCCTTCGTGGGCACAGACTGAGGGTGGCAGAGGTGGGGAGCTTCGGAGCCGTGGGGGAGAGCACAGCAACAGGGGTGCGGAGGGCAAAGCGGAGAGATTCCCGCACAGAGGATCGGTGCCGACCAGCACTCACCAGCCCAAGAGGCTTGTCTGCTCACCTGTTGCGGTGGGCAGGGGCTGGAAGCTGAGGCTCGGGCTTCGGTGCTCCAGCTGGGTTTCAGGCCTGTGCCTCTGAGGTGGGAGAGCCAAGTTAGGGACACTGGTCCACCAGAGAGCTCCCGGCTCCACTTAATATCAAAGGGTGAAAGCTCTCCCAGAGATCTCCATCTCAATGCTAAGACCCAGCTCCACTAAACGACAAGCAACCTACAGTGCTGGACACCCTATGCCAAAATACTAGCAAGACAGGGACACAACTCCACCCATTAGCAGAGAGGCTGCCTAAAATCATAATAAGGTCAAAGGCACCCCAAAACACACTACCAGATGCAGTCCTGCCCACCAGAAAGAAAAGTTCCAGCCTCATCCACCAGAACACAGGGACCAGTCCCCTCCACCAGGAAGCTTACACAACCCACTGAACCAACCATACCCACTGTGGACAGACACGAAAAACAATGGAAACTACGAACCTGCAGCCTGCAAAAAGGAGACCCCAAACACATAAGGTAAGCAAAATGAGAAGAGAGATAAACACACAGCAGATGAAGGAGCAAGGTAAAAACCCACCAGACCAAACAAATGAAGAGGAAATAGGTAGTCTACCTGAAAAAGAATTCAGAGTAATGATAGTAAAGATGATCCAAAGTCTTGGAAACAGAATGGAGAAAATAACAGAAACGTTTTACAAGGACCTAGAAGAACTAAAGAGAAAACAAACAATGATGAATAACATAATAAATGAAATTAAAAATTCTCTAGAAGGAATCAATAGCAGAATGACTGAGGCAGAAGAACAGATAAGTGACCTGGAAGATAAAATAGTGGAAGTAACTACTGCAGAGCAGAATAAAGAATGAAAACAATTGAGGACAGTCTCAGAGACCTCTGGGACAACATTAAATGCACCAATATTCGAATTATAGGGGTCCCAGGAGAAGAGGAGAAAAAGAAAGGGATTGAGAAAATATTTGAAGAGATTATAGTTGATAACTTCCCTAATATGGGAAAGGAAATAGTCAATGAAGTCCAGGAAGCACAGAGAGTCCCATACAGGATAAATCCAAGGAGAAACACGCCAAGACACATATTAATCAAACTATCAAAAATTAAATACAAAGAAAAAATATGAAAAGCACCAAGGGAAAAGCAACAAATAACATAGAAGGGAATCCCCATAAGGTTAACAGCTGATATTTCAGCAGAAACTCGGCAAGCCAGAAGGGAGTGGCAGGACATATTTAAAGTGATGAAAGGGAAAACCTACAACCAAGATAACTCTAGCCAGCAAGGATCTCATTCAGATTTGGTGGAGAAATTAAAACCTTTACAGACAAGCAAAAGCTAAGAGAATTCAGCACCACCAAACCCGCTTTACAACAAATGCAAAAGGAACTTCTCTAGGCAGGAAATACAAGAGAAGGAAAAGACCTACAATAACAAACCCAAAATAATTAAGAAAATGGTAACAGGAACATACATATCGATAATTACCTTACATGTAAATGGATTAAATGCTCCAACCAAAAGACATAGACTGGATGAATGGATACAAAAAAAGACCCATATATATGCTGTCTATAAGAGACCCACTTCAGACCTAGGGACACATACAGACTGAAAGTGAGGGTATGGAAAAAGACATTCCGTGCAAATGGAAATCAAAAGAAAGCTGGAGTAGCAACTCTCAAATCAGACAAAACAGACTTTAAAATAAAGACTATTACAAGAGACAAAGAAGGACACTACGTAATGATCAAGAGATCAATCCAATAAGAAGATAAAACAATTGTAAATATTTAGGCACCCAACAGAGGAGCACCACAATACATAAGGCAAATACTAGCAGCCATAAAAGGGGAAATCGACAGTAACACAATCATAGTAGGGGACTTTAACATCTCACTTTCACCAATGGACAGATCATCCAAAATGAAAATAACTAAGGAAACACAAGCTTTAAATGATACATTAAACAAGATGGACTTAATTGATATTTATACGACATTCCATAAAAAAGCAACAGAATATACTTTCAAGTGCTTATGGAACATTCTCCAGGATAGATCATATGTTGGGTCACAAATCAAGCCTTGGTAAATTTAAGAAAATTGAAATTGTATCAAGTATCTTTTCCAACCACAACGCTATGAGACTAGATATCAATTACAGGAAAAACTCTGTAAAAAATACAAACACGGGCTTCCCTGGTGGTGCAGTGGTTGAGTCTGCCTGCCAATGCAGGGGACATGGGTTCATGCCCCAGTCCACGAAGATCCCACATGCCGTGGAGAGGCTACGCCCATGAGCCATGGCTGTTGAGCCCACGCATCTGGAGCCTGTGCTGCACAATGGGAGAGGCCACAACAGTAAGAGGCCCCCGTACTGCAAAAAGGAAAACAACAACAACAACAAAAAACCAAACACATAGAGGCTAAACAACACACCACTAAATAACCAAGAGATCACTGAAGACATCAAAGAGGAAATAAAAAAATACCTAGAAACAAATGTCAATGAAAACACAATGATCCAAAACCTATGTGACGCAGCAAAAGCAGTTCTAAGAGGGAAGTTTATAGCAATATAATCCTACCTCAAGAAACAAGAAACATCTCAAATAAACAACCTAACCTTACACCTAAAGCAATTAGAGAAAGAAGAATTTAAAAAAACCCCAAAGTTAGCAGAAGGAAAGAAATCATAAAGATCAGATCAGAAATAAATGAAAAAGAATTGAAAAAAACAACAGCAAAGATCAATAAAACTAAAAGCTGGTTCTCTGAGAAGATAAACAAAATTAATAAACCATTAGCCAGTTCATCAAGAAAAAAAGGGAGAAGACTCGAATCAACAGAATTAGAAATGAAAAAGGGAAAGTAACAACTGACACTGCAGAAACACAAAGGATCATGAGAGATTACTACAAACAACTATATGTCAATAAAATGGACAACCTGGAAAAAATGGACAAATTCTTAGAAAGGTATAACCTTCCAAGACTGACCCAGGAAGAAACAGAAAATACGAACAGACCAGTCAAAAGTAATGAAAATGAAACTATGATTCATGATTCAAGATTCAAAAATCTTCCAAGAAACAAAAGTCTGGGACCAGCTGGCTTCACAGGTGAATTCTATCAAACATTTAGAGAAGAGCTAACACCCATCCTTCTCAAACTCTTCCAAAAAGTTGCAGAGGAAGGAACATTCCCAAACTCATTCTGTGAGGCCACCATAACCCTGATACCAAAACCAGACAAAGATACTACCTAAAAAGAAAATTACAGACCAGTATCAGTCATGAATATAGATGAAAAATCCTCAACAAAATACTAACAAACAAAATCCAACAGCACATTAAAAGGATCATACACCATGATTAAGAGGGGTTTATTGCAGGAATGCAAGGATGTTTCAATATATGCAAATCAATCAATGTGATACACCACATTAACAAATTGAAGGAGAAAAACCATACGATCATCTCAAAAGAGGCAGAAAAAGCTTTCGATAAAATTTAACACCATTTATGATAAAAAACTCTCCAGAAAATAGGCATAGAGGGAACTTACCTCAACATAATAAAGGCCATATATGACAAACCCACAGCCAACATCGTTCTCAATGGTGAAAAACTGAAACCATTTCCACTAAGATCAGCAACAAGACAAGGCTGTCCATTCTCACCACTATTATTCAACATAGTTTTGGAAGTTTTAGCCACAGCAATCAGAGAAGAAAAAGAAATAAAAGAATCGAAATCAGAAAAGAAGTCAAGTTGTCACTGTTTGCAGATGAGATTATACTATACATAGAGAATCCTAAAGATGCTACCAGAAAACTACTAGAGCTAATCAATGAATCTGGTAAAGTAGCAGGATACAAAATTAATGCATAGAAATCTCTTGCATTCCTATACACTAATGATGAAAAATCTGAAAGAGAAATTAAGAAAACACTACGATTTACCACTACAACAAAAAGAGTAAGATACCTAGGAATAAACCTACCTAAGGAGACAAAAGACCTGTAGGCAGAAAACTATAAGACACTGATGAAATAAATTAAAGATGATACAAATAGATGGAGAGATATTCCATGTTCTTAGATTGGAAGAATCAACATTGTGAAAATGACTATACTACCCAAAGCAATCTACAGATTCAATGCAATCCCTATCAAATTACCAATGGCATTTTTCACCTAAGTAAAACAAAAAAAATCACAATTTGTATGGAAACACAAAAGACCCCAAATAGCCAAAGCAATCTTGAGAAGGAAAAATGGAGCTGGAGGAATCAGGCTCCTGGACTTCAGACTATTCTACAAAGCTACAGTAATCAAGACAGTATGGTAGTGGCACAGAAACAGAAATATAGATCAATGGAACAGGAGAGAAAGTCCAGAGATAAACCCACACACATATGGTCACCTTATCTTTGATAAGGGAGGCAAGAATATACAATGGAGAAAAGACAGCCTCTTCAATAAGTGGCGCTGGGAAAACTGGACAGCTACATGTAAAAGAATGAAATTAGAACACTCCCTAACACCATACCCAAAAGTAAACTCAAAATGGATTAAAGACCTAAATGTAAGGCCAAACACTATAAAACTCTTAGAGGAAAACATAGGCAGAACACTCCATGACATAAATCACAGCAAGATCCTTTTTGACCCAGCTCCTAGAGAAATGGAAATAAAAACAAACAAATGGGACCTAATGAAACTTAAAAGTTTTTGCACAGCAAAGGAAACCATAAACAAGACGAAAAGACAACCCTCAGAATGGAAGAAAATATTTGCAAATGAAGCAACTGACAAAGGACTAATCTCCAAAATTTACAAGCAGCTCATGCAGCTCAATATCAAAAACACAAACAACCCAATCCAAAAATGGGCAGAAGAACTAAACAGACACTTCTCCAAAGAAGATATACAGATTGCCAACAAACACATGAAAGGATGCTCAACATCACTGATCCGTGGAGAAATGCAAATCAAAACTACAATGAGGTATCACCCCACACCAGTCAGAATGGCCATCATCAAAAAAATCTACAAACAATAAACGCTGGAGAGGTTGTGGAGAAAAAGGAACCCTCTTGCAGTATTGTTGGGAATGTAAATTGATACAGCCACTATCAGTGGAGAACAGTATGGAGGTTTCTTAAGAAAACTAAAAATAGAACTACCATACAACCCAGCAATCTACTACAGGGCATACACCCTGAGGAAACCATAATTCAAAAAGAGTCATATTACCACAATGTTCATTGCAGCTCTATTTACAATAGCCAGGACATGGAAGTAACCTAGGTGTCCATCGACAGATGAATGGATAAAAAAGATGTGGCACATATATACAATGGAATAGTACTCAGTCATAAAAAGAAATGAAATTGAGTTACTTGTAGTGAGGTGGATGGAACTAGAGTCTCTCATACAGAGTGAAGTAAGTCAGAAAGAGAGAAATAAATACCGTATGCTGACACATATATATGGAATCTAAAAAAAAAAAAAAGGTTCTGAAGAACCTAGGGGCAAGACAGGAATAAAGACGCAGACGTAGAGAATGGACTTGAGGACATGGGGAATGGGAAGGGTAAGCTGGAATGAAGTGAGAGAGTGGCATGGACATATATACACTACCAAATGTAAAATAGAGAGCTAGTGGGAAGCAGCCACATAGCACAGGGAGATCAACTCAGTGCTTTGTGACCACCTAGAGGGGTGGGATAGGGAGGGTGGGAGAGAGATGCAAGAGGGAGAAGCTATGGGGATATATGTATATGTATAGCTGATTCACTTTGTTATAAAGCAGAAACTAACACACCACTGTAAAGCAATTATACTGCAATAAAGATGTTAAAAAAACTAAATTAAATTAAAGAAATAAAGGTTAAAAAAAACCAAAGAAAACAAAATTATGGTTACCAAAGGGGAAAGGTGGGAGGGGGAGGAATAAACTAGGAATTTGGGAGTAACAAATACACACTACTATATATAAAATAGATAATCAACAAGGAACTACTGTACAGCACAGGGAACTCTGCTCAATATTTTGTAATAACCTATATGGGAAAAGAATCTGAAAAAGAATATATATATGTATAAATATATATATATATACACACACACACATATATATATAAAAAACGGAATCACTTTGTCATACATCTGAAACTAACACATTATAAATCAAATATACTTCAATAAAAAAATAAATGTAAAAATTTAAAAAAGATTCTTCTACTGCAAAGGTTTTTATAAAACTTGTATTTATCATAAGATTATTTCTCTTTTTAAAGAGGCTTTTAGATTTTCTGAAGATGATGATAATTTTACAAGATAGACTCATGCATTTAGAGATATTGACCTTAAAACTCCTGGTGGAATTGCTTCTATCAGTTTCAGAAAATTTACAGCCAAATGTGTTTCTACAAAAAGTCAGTACCTACCTTGTCTGAATCTTTCCTCTTTGTTAAAAAAAAAAGTGAACACACCATTGTAAAGCAATTATACTCCAATAAAGATGTTAAAAAATATACATTTAAAGAAGTGAGAAAACTGTCAAGATCATGGTTCTGTATAGCTATTTTGAGAAACAAATGTAAATTCAGTAAAATGTCCATCCAATGTCACCCTTTGCTAAGGGTGATTCAAATCATGTTTGCCTAGCCTAAATGCAAGGAATCTTCATGAGCACTTAATATAACAAAACAAATAATTTTCCTTTCATCAATATACAACAGCTTTGTTCATTATTGAGAAACGTTAGGTGGTAAAGTATTGCGTGCTATGCATTTTATGCTTAAATCAATGTACTGTCTTGCAGTTATGCCACCTAATGTGTTTTTAAGTCATCCACTACAGAGATCAATGTGATTCTTATTTGATATTCAGTGTTAAGTTCAGCCTCATAAATTTAGAATTGCACTCTGTTATTTTGATGGTTATATATTAACCATGTACTGAAAGTTTTATGATTTTATACTCAGCCTGGCTGTAAATCACACGGGTTCCATACGTAAGGCATAGGGTCTGACTTCATTTTTATTGCTCTGCTCTGAAGGCAACGGATGGATGGATGGCTGGATATTTGAGGCAGGTAAACCTACGATGTGTTTGGATAAATACCTGAGGTCTGTAAGCATTGAACGCATGGTTCAGAAAATTCAAATTAGACAATTCATGGCAACCAGCCTCACAGGCATGGATAATAATGCAGCAGGAGGTGCCACAAATTGGCAATCTTTTACATTAGTACCCTCACTGACATAAGCCCTGACCTCTTACAAGTTCATAGTGCTCACTGTGGTGAGTGAGTCTGACAAACATGGCCTCACTTGGGCTAAATGTAAAAGGAGTGGCCTCACAATATCCAGACAAAAGTATAATTTGAAAAGATACATGTACCCCTATGTTCATAGCAACACTATTCACAATAGCCAAGACATTGAAATAACCTAAATGTCCACTGACAGATAAATGGATAAAGAAGATGTGGTGTGTGTGTGTGTGTGTGTGTGTATGTGTGTGTGTGTGTGTGTGTGTATATAATATATATATATATATATATATATATATATATATATATATGTGATGGAATATGACTCAGCCATAAAAAAGAATGAAATAATGCCACTTGCAGAAACATGGATGGACCTAGAGATTATCATATTAAGTAAAGTAAGTCAGACAGAGAAAGACAAATACCATGTGGTATCATTTATATGTGGAATCTAAAATATGACACAAATGAAAATATCTATGAAACGGACTCACAAACAGAGAGGGGGAGGGGGAGGGGGTGGGGAAGGGATGGATTGGGAGTTTGGGATTAGCAGATGCAAACTATTATATATTAGAATGGATAAACAACAAGGTTCTACTATATAGCACAGGGAACTATATTCAATATCCTGTGATAAACCATAATGGAAAAGAATATGAAAAAGAATGTATATATACATAAAACTGAATCAGTTTGCTGTACAGCAGAAATTATCACAATACTGTAAGTCAACTATACTTCAGTAAACTAAATTTTAAAAAGGAGTAGCCTCATTAAGAGAGACAGAGAGAGTTTTTTATATTTTACTCAATATGAGACCTATATATTATTTCAGAGATTAAAAATAATGATGGAGCCCAACATCACCCCCTTGAAACAATAAACTGAGTTATAACACTGGAATAGATTATTCCTCTAACAGAACAACTTCTGATTTATGTAAAAAACTGATAGAATTGAATTCATAATGATCATCAGAACCAGTAAAAATTTTTAAAAAACAGATAAAGCCTTTTAAAAAAAAGATGCCCAAACGGTACAAAATTAGGTATAATAATAAAAGTTTTTTACATAAATGATGTTAAATTACAGATATAAGTCCACTATAAATTTTTAATCTTTAGTTCTATTCCAGGAGATGAACACATGGCAGGGTCTCAAATACTCATGTTCTCTAAACATGCCTAGTTAGTCCCTTTACTATATTTTTGTCATAAACTGAAGTCACTTTTTTTCTTTCAATGACATATTTTCAGACTCTGCACTCATCTCCCTAAGTTAAACATGCAACATCTTAAACTATGACTAAACTGACAGACGTGACAAAACATTTCAAAGGGAGTTATGCTAGGTTGGGCCAAAAGTTAGATCAATTTTGATTTAGCAGAAATGTAACAGCCACCATTTTTTTTTCAAACCACTGGGAAGTGCAAACTGCCCGACCTTTCTATTTTCCCTGGTAGAGTATTTCCTTGATTTCTGATTCAAGGGAGAAACATAGTTAAAAATATTCCATATTTTCTTTCACTGCTTCCAAGATTGATAAGAGACAGTCTCATTATGACAAAAAAGTCTGGCATTACCCACAAATACAAGTGGTAACAAGTCACTAGGCAATCATTTTTCTTACTGAAAGGGTATCTGCAGGGGGAAAAAAATTTGACAGATTACTGAGAGAGAGAAATTGGACTGTCTTTCAGTAATTAATGAAATACTTTTTAAGAAAGAAAATAACCCATTTTATTTGCAAAGTTGGCATTTGGTTCACAAGATTGACATTACATCAGGGGTTCTCAAACCTGAGTGAGCATCAGAATCCTCTGGCGAGCTTGCTGACGCACAGATTGCAGACTGATTCTGGATGTCTGTGGTGGGGTCTGAGAATCTGCATATCTAACAAGGTTCCCGGTGACTAACCTGAGTCTACTAGTCTGGGGACTGTACTTTGAGAACTACTGCTGAAAACACTTGGAGATTCTAGAAGTTCACTGAACTGGAGAGAGTCACGTCACCTGTTAAAGCTAAATGACGTTTCAATATAGCTTCTGTGTGAAACTTCAAATCCCACTACACTGGATTTGGTACCTGAAGATTTAGGTACCAAACAAGCACCCACAAAACATACCTTGGTCAGCCTTCTGATAATGTCTTTTTTTTTTTTAAGATTTTTTTTTTTTTGATGTGGATCAATTTTAAAGTCTTTATTGAATTTGTTACAATATTGCTTTTGTTTTATGTTTCAGTTTTTTGGCCACGAGGCATATGGGATCTTAGCTCCCTGACCCTGGATCGATCCCTCACCCCCTACACTGGAAGGCAAAGTCTCAATCAGTGGAGTGCCAGGGAAGTCCCTGATAATGTCTTTTAATGAAAATACTCACATTTAAGTAGTCGATGTTTTTCTGGCATTTGTATTTCTATATTCTGTCCTTTTCCACACACATATGTGGTTTGATCAGCAATAATTTAGTCAAAACAGATGCATTTAGACATGAATGTGATATTATAAATATATAGTGTGATAGAACACTTAATAACTGAGAGATGAAAAAATTAACCCCTCACGGTTTCAGGTGTATTCTGCACAATGAGGATTATGCTTTGCCAAAACTGAGTTTTGCTAATGTGGTTTAGCAGACTCATAGTGAGAGTCATGAATGTATTCTAGATTATTTTATCATTTTGAAAGACTTCTTCAAATCTCCTGGAATCCCGTGGAGAAATTTTAAGCTAAGTCATTCAGTTGCCTCTCATTACCACACATACACACACACACACACGCGCGCGCGCACACACACACACGCGCACACACACACAATGGGATAACACATAGAGCTTTTGAAAACTGAGAATTTAGATCAGGTTCTTGGTCTTGCCTCTGGACTGATACTCCATCTTTTTCAGTTAAAGACTCAATATGTCCCAGAAAGATCAGAATTCTGTTTGTGTTACACAACTAAAAGTAAAAGACACATTTTCTCAAATAGTATGTGTTTCTAGGGGCAAAGGAATTAGTAACTGATCTACCAATTTTAAATTGAATTCACCAGATGATCAAAAAATAGTCACAGTTATATAAGTATACATATCTATATATAAAAATGAGGTGTAATTTATTTTTAAAATTTACTTTAGTTTTGATTACTTATATCACCATGCTCTCCTCTACTCTCTTAGCTTCAGAGAGTTTAAGTAACTGGCCCAACATCACACAGTGAAGCAAATGGTGGACTCACGTTTGGAACCCATCTCAGTTACAAGGCTCATACTCTTTGATCTCAAAACACTGCTTCCCTAAATTGACTAAATAAGTTCCTCTGTTCATGGAATTTATACTTAAAATTTTTTCTAGGGAATACAGTATTTAAAACAAAGGAATACCTATCCAATGTTTGGTTTCAGATATTGGATCACTTGGATGTGGCTGGAGGTTTACAGGTCCAGTTTCCATTCAATCATACACACATGTAGTTGCCTATTTTGATACAGCATTCTTTACAGCACTAAATACAATGCACTGAAGTGTACTTTAAAATACATAAAATTAAAAATTAAATGAACTTTCTTGTTTAAGGACCCAGAAACATTGTTACTTCCTTCTGAGCCCCCGGTCAACCTCTAACTGAAATAAAGAACGACAGGGAAGCTGTATTCTTCCTTAGGGATTCTTTCTGGAATAATTTTAGGCCTGCTTTATGTATACTAAGGAAGCTGTCAGTTTATCTGATCTTCAAACACACTGTCAACTCTATAGGGAGAATCTTTGGCAAATCAGAGACTGTTCACTTAAATGCATTTAACTCCTCCCCCCTTTTGTCAACACAAAAGCTGCGCCTCTACAACTATTTACTTGTTATTTGGAAGCTTTGCTAATTTTTAAAATTGAGTTGCAGGGCATGTAGGTATAATAAAGACATTGCAAAGAAGAGTTTTCTGTCTATACCACTGAATGGAATAAATCAATTCATTGAGCATATGGCTTATTAGGCTTAAATAGCTCTTTTCCAAGATGATTCTGAGCACCATATTTTGAAAGATAAGATAGTGGGTTGTTGTTTTTGGATATTTCCCTTCATAACGATAGGCCATCTGTCCCAGCAAGTGAAAAGAGTTGAATGCTTTGACTGCTATTTTCCTAATCAAGACTAATTCTAGCATATTTTACTGTACTGATTAACCAGATCTGACATTGTATCTTGGACATGTTTGCTGGTATTATCACTGAAAGGATTTCATGCTATCCACAAATATTTCTACATATTCCATTTTGAAAATGTAGGAATTTTATTTTCTGATGATAGAGAGAAATAATGCTAAAACAATGTAGTTATATCATAATGAAAGCACAGAATTTATACTTTTTTAATAGGGGAATGAAATTAATATTAATTACAAGGTTCTACCCCCCACCCAAATTCTTCTGTGATACTTTCCTTGTGACCTAATTCTTCTAACTTAAAAAAAAAAAAAAAACTAAGAAAAGCAGAGGGATTTCAAAACTACAAGAAAATTCTGCTATGAAATATCATCATTAACTGTTAGCAGTTCCATCAAGGATCATTCATATAACTGGTATTTCCCTTATTATCAATAAGCTAAAAAAATACTTGAATAATAAAAATGGCATAAGCACATTTAACATACCAATATACGTACAATTTTACATAAAAAAAATGTTTTCTCTGTATAAAGGAATTATATTCTTATCATTTAACAAATCAGACAAATAGAACAACACATACAAAACCATCCATAATCCTATTGTGTGTGTACACCATTGTTAATGTTTTTGAGCACATGTTTCTGGTCTGCTTTCTATGTGAGTTTATCTTTTTTTTTTTAAGCTTAATTGGTTCTATAATGTGCATGCCAATTTTTAGACTGCTTATTAACTTAACAATAGATGGGTGAACACTTCCCTATGTTATTAAAATTTCACAATGGCTTTTGAAATTGCCCCTTCAGGATATGGAAGTTTCTTGCACTGTTTTTGCAAGTTTTCTGTAAGTTTATCCACTTTGTTCTCTTTAAATATTCCCGTCTCCTTTTCTTGAGCACTAAAAATTGAGCGAAACAAATTCCTGTCTTAATGAGTACACATCTCTTTTCACCACATACAATCATTTATTACTCCTTATAATAAGAATAAACCTTTTAAAAAATAAAATTGGTTGAGTTCCTTATTCTTACTACTTGATTCTTTTCAAATGACATCTCTTAAGTTTTTCCTATGTAGGTAGGCTTGAGTTCATTTTTGTGAAGAACAAGACCATTAAAATACTCCCGAAATGACTTCTGAGTTGTCTGTTAACTTTTATTCAGTGAGATGGTTTCATTACGTTAAGTGACAGCAGCCCCTAAAAAATAATTGCAAACGTGTTTGTTTGTTTTTAAGTATATATACATTAGATTTGGGGGAAGATACACAGAAAGCATATGGCTCTAAAATACTATTTCTGGCTGATACCTAGCCCCAAAGTAAGTACTTCAGCACATCTCTAACACACTCAATAAGCTTGCTATTATTAACTAAAGACTGCATTTCAAGTATATTATGGCATCACTTGAAGTAATGGCAACTGAAATGTATCTACTTAATGGAATCGATCTTTCATAAAGACAGCAGTAAAGTATTATCAGAAGTCACTTATTGAACTTTATTCTCAATGATATAATAAAAAGTAGCATGTCAGGAATAAAAATGTCATTTGTCACCTGAATCTCTGGCACCTCAGAAATGTTATCAAGAAGTAGGGGCATTCCTTGAGAAATACAATGAAAGTAAGGACTACTCTTCTGCTAAAGCTTCTTGTCAAAAGATCCCGAATTCATTCATACTCAGGCTCAAACACTAATGTCACACACATACACAGAGATATATTCTTGAGAAAGAGCAATATTTATTGCATTTCTTTTCCAAGTCAACTCCTTAACTCCTCCAGTTCCAAGATTCCCCATGATTTTGAGAGTTGAAAGGATTTGAGAGATTATAGTTTGGCAGAGATGAATTTATTTTCTCTATTGTGTTTCTCCAGTTTTTTTTTTTTTTTCTATGTGCTTGGTTTTCAAGGTAAATTTGTTAGATTTGATGTCTTTATGTATAACAAGAAATCACAATGGGCCACAATGGAATTAAGGGGATACAATGAAATGTAGGGGTTTCTCCAGAAAAAAAATGAAGGTTTGGTTAAGTCTGATTCTTTGTATGAATTTTCCACTTTTAGTACCTCAGTATTAAATGGGGATGGGTTTTCTTTCCAGGAGGAAGGTCCATTTCAGTGGAAGTTGAAAATAAATGGCCCATGGACCAATACCTGTGGCTTGTGCTTTTGTTTGTCCTACAAATGATTTGATTTCATTGGATTAATCAATTCAAATAGTAAGAGACTTCACAACTGTCAAAGAAAATTGATTTCTGTCTTTATTTGGAAAACCAGAAGATCTAGAAAGATCTGAGGCTAATGTCAAGGTGGCAACTACCAACCAGAGCAAGATATGTCTCCTTTAACTCAGCACACATGCTGGCCCCCTGCAGTTCCCACCACTTGCAAAACACATGTATCTGTATTATCTACCTGGTTGCTATAGACATTTGAATGGGACCACTGTTTTCAAGTACCCTATATCTCTACAAACCAGTCACCACCAACCATCGCTGTAATAGTAATGCTCTAACACAGCGACAATGATCCTAGAAAAGAAGATGACCTTGAACATCTCGGAAGCAAGGGCAAAGCAAGTGGTATATTTCAAATACGTATAGAATTAACCCACCCTCATTTCTTTTGCTTGCTTATTTGCATTCAATGTTTATCAAATGAACTGCTGGTGTGTGTTTTCCTTGAATGTTTAATTAATGTTGCAAACAAAAACGTTATTTTTGTATTAAATGATTAATGAAGAATTACATTTACCCCTGGCATCAGGAAATGCTGTATTCTGTCCACCACCAAATGTCCATGTGGTTCAGTGGTCCAGCAATTAAGCTAACAATACCACGACATATATAAGAGCTGAAATAAAAACTGAAACTAGGTAGGTACTTTCAAACCTATAGGAACAACTCCTTGCCCAGGGAGACAATAGGATGCAGAAAAAGTAATAATGAACTAGAAGTCAGAAGGGTCTCGATTCTAATCTTGCTTCAGTACTTACTGTATGATCTTAGATAAGATATCCTTCTTATAGGACAGTTTCCTCATCTGTAAAATACTTTCTGTTCACAGAGTTTTGTGAGGAAAAACTGTGCTCATTATAATCTAAGACATTGTGTGAACTATAAATCAAGGAATAATATTGATGGTAATTGTCTTAAAAATCCAGCTGATAAAGTACGGATGATGGTTTCCTGCTGATACCCATTCACATTTTCTATTTCAAGGATTTGACCAGGCCTTGAAATATTCAATCAATTCCACTTCAGCATACGCAACTAAGCATGCAATTGCAAAAAATAATTGAGCTCTTTAAGTCCATCGATAATACTTAATTCTATGAATATTCATGCGGAGAATAATGCAATTTCCACAGGCTGCCTAATGTCAGGCTGTAAAGAGGGAGAAGCTGATTTTGATTTGGAAACTAAAGCAAACCCATCATTAAACATCCTGGATGAGAAGTGACAAGGTGAATTGCTACACACTTTAAGCAAACTTTACAAGAAAGTTTAATTAAATGAGTCTATTCGTTTTTTGCAACCTCATTTAGACGCATTTATTTAGGTATGGCATTTCTTCTTAAAGACTTGGTGAGCCACTATCTTTGACTCAATTACTAAAAAAAAACTCTCGGCATACTCTCAGACTTCTATAAAGGGTCCTATTTGTATCCTGCATATTTTTCTCTGGTTGAAATTCAAATGAGAAAGTTTTAACAGCACATGATAAACAACACTTTAAATTTAAAGACGTAAAAGGCTTAGTTCTTGGGTTTCTGAAATCCTGGATTACCTAGTGAATCCAGGACGTTATCTGTTCCTCAACAGATAATGCTATGAAATGGGAAGACCTGTGCTAGCTCCTCTTTTGGGCGAGTTGCCAGCACTGATTTAATTTTTTTGAATGGTACTACCTCCAAGATGAGGGTTTGTGGAGTTTACCACCTGGAATTAAAGGGTGAGGCTGAGTTAGGAAAAGATGAACAGAAACAGCTCTCACGGAGCTTTGCTGAGTCTTTCACGGAGCGCACTGTCAATACCAGGAGGTGTCTCTGAAGTCTTCATTTGCTTGATTTAAAACAGGGTGTAATAGCCTGGCATTACCCAGATTACTTTTCTATATAATATACAAGATCTCCATGGGAAAGCTCATATTATGTGACTGCCTAGTCAAGATATGGAAAATTGCTCAACGGTTATCTCATTTAATCCTCACAGCAAGCCATTGGGATGGTACAGGATGCCTCGTTGTATAAAACAAGGAGATAAAGGAACACAAGGCTACGGAACTTGACCACGGGCCCACAGCTAATCGGCAGCAGCAGAACTGGGGTTTGAGCCCAGATTCAGGTAACCCCAAAGCCTATGCTTGTTACGTCATACCGTTCAGAAGTCATACACGATGTCAAAGTCAACAATCATGGGAGCAGCCCCGAAGTGGAAATAACACAAATGTTAATGAACTGATGAATGGATAAATAGACATGGCATATTCATATAATGGAATATTATTTGTCAATAATAAGGAACGATACTGATACATTCTGTAACACAGGAGAGCGAACTTTGAGAACATGATGCTAAGTGAAAGAAGCTAGTCAAAAAGACCACGCATTGCGTGATTCCATTTAGATGCAATGTACAGTATAGACAAATTCATAGGGACAAGACAGACTGATGGTTGCGTAGGGCTGGTGACTCAGGGCGAGGGAGGAGAGCACGGAGTGACTGCTTAAAGGTACTCGGTTTCTCTGGGGAGCCCTAACAATGTTCTAAAATTGATTGTGCTGATGGTCACACAACTCCGCAAATAGACCAGAAACCAGAGAATTGTATACTTTAAATGGGTGAATGTATGCTATGTGAATTACACCTCAATATTGCTGTTACTAAAAAATGAGTTACAGGAGAAACTTGGAGAACCACGAGCAATTTCTCAAGGGCACCAAGAAGTGGATGGAGATAATCAACACCCCCAGAGAGCGTTGTTACAGATTTCATCAGTCAGCAGTACTGGGTTTGCTTTCACTGGAGAATGTGGTGCAAAATACAGAGTTTCCTGCAAGAGCAACTGTGACGAACTTCCTAAGGAGTTGCTTCCGGCCTTGCTGGCAAAAATGGTTAAAAGGGCTTCCCTCAAAGGTTTCTCTCTCTTGAAGGGGCTCCACCAGAGCTTTCTCATTTTCACGAGCTTGAACTCACCTTGCCTGAGGCCTAAGTGACAGTCAATCATAATATTTGCCTGCAGGAATCCTGCCTTCACTGTAATGATAGGACCTTCTGATCTTACCCAATGCGGATGGATAGTCAGTGATTTTGTATAACCCCAAATCACCGTCATTAGTGCCTTCTCAGGGAAATGCACCAGGAAATTCTCCAGCATCCGAGGCCTTTCATCTCCCCTCCTGCCTCTTAAACACTGCGGTGCCCCTCTCTCTCTGCTACCCCTCTCGTCCCTCCATCTTCAATTTTAATAACTTTCTCTTGGCTTAGAGACAAGAGGAGAGGCACAGATGGCCCATTTTGAGATTTAATTTGGTTTAAAAGTTAGGTGTCATTTCCTTCATGAAAGGTAAGTAAAGGAGGGAGATAATTTCATAATTCTCCATGAAACCTTTTTTTTTTATAGAGGGAAACTGGTGGTGAGGGCATCACGTTTCACACATTTTAATATGTGTAGCTGTTTCTGTGCATTTCCCTTAAAAACGAAAATAAAAAATCTTTTGATGATAAGAAAATGACTTTTTAAAAAACAGAAGCAGGATCATGCTATAAGCCACCTCCGCCAAGGATGGAAGGAGGTTCGCGTTACGTCTATACTGATTTCAAAGTCACCACCATCTTTCTGGGTTATTCCCTAGTGGAAGTTTGTGCATCTTTATAATGACTTCAGAAAAATTTATCACATAGTAAAGATTTTAAAAAATCATTATCCTTTTGATCGAAAAATCCTTATACTTCAACTTTAATATGTTCTTTCTGAAGAAGTGGCCGCGTATATTTCGCTCCTAGGAGAAATCAACAGCGGGGCACTCAAGCAAGGTTTTAGAATGTTCCAATCTCACTTTAAAAAATTTTTATGAAACTTTTTGTTGTGTCTCTCTACCGTGACACATACTTTTGGGTGCAAAATATGAAGACCTTTGAAACATACAGACGAAACCTAGGTTGGTGAGATCATTAGAAAGGAGATTCAGATATTCAAACTAGTGGTTTAAAGTTAGTTTAATATTTAGAATTACTTCTTGCCTATGGCAAATGTATTAGCACAGCATCAGTAGGCTAAGAACAACACGGATTTATGTTTCTGTCTTTAGGCTCCATTAAACTGTTCTTTATCTTACTACCAAAAATCAAGGGTGGCAGACACTTCAGCTTAGTTCGGCATCCCCAGAAAGCATCGTTGCGAAAGCAGTGGGACACCAACCAAATATTATAGTATTATTCTCTCAATATCAGGGATATTTTATTCTGAGGTAATTTTGTTTATTAACCAAAGCTAAAACCCATCACGCACACATACATGCACGTGCACACACAAACACACACATACACACATGTCTAAGCTGATAAATCTTCTTTGAGGACAGCAACTAGAACCCTAACCAAATCCATTCTCCCTTGTTTCTTGTAAAGGGTTTACCTCAAATCCACTGAAAGCTGCAAAATTTGGAACTTTTAGGCCTTCCTATGTATTAGCTTTAGGGAAATGTTCCTTTTATCAGGCTCTCAGGAGAGTACAGAGAGAGACCAAAATTAACTCAAAAGATCATACTGCGCTCAATCATCCTGCATCATTGCATCACCTGAGCATGGTCACCCAAGGGTGGATTGGACAACAAGACTGCATGGCTTAGAGCTCTGATACTGCTGGCTCTGAAGAAGGCTCTTTAGATCCTTTTTAAGCTATCGAGCAACGTTTTATTTGGAAAAAAAAAAAATTCTGTTAGGAAAACAAAAGGCATGAAAACTAGAAATGGCTATTTATTGAGTGTTTACTATGTGTTAGGAACTGTGACATGCCTTTGGCTTACAGTGGTAGCCCATTGTGTACACTGGAGAATTCTCTGATGGTGGGTGTTGGAGAAAGGAGAGAAAGAAAGTATCCCTACGCTTCGGTGAGAGTGAGGGATGGGAGACATGAATCTGCTCATATGTCAGGCATGTCATTTCCCCCTAACGCTCACAGTATGTGTGTCTCCATACACTTAATATATCCAGGCTTGATACACATTCACCTTATTATGTTCTGTGTATTACTGTAAGCATTAAACTTTCATACCTACTTATCACAGTATAGGGTTGCATTCACAAAACCATGCATTCTCTACTTTAGAGCCAGTTTAAGGGATTTTCCAGAGCTGATTGTTTCTATACACGATTATGATTTTACCTCTTGTTCGAATACAGAACTAGGGAAGTTGTAACACTCCTACAAGGCACTGGCTTACATAATCCCCACAAGAACTTTCAAAGAATGAGTGTTTATATTCTCTTTTGTTATTTTACCAATGACAAAAGAGAAAGTCAGAAAGCTTAAGAAACTGGCTGACCACCCAACTTTCAAATGAGAGAAGTGGGATTCTAACCCAGGTCTGTCCGAATCTAAAACCTAAGCGTTAACTGCTGTTTTATTTAAAAAAAAAAAAAAAAAAAAAAGGTAGTGCCAATCTTGTGTTATTTTGAAGAGATTACTAAAAGGCTTAAAAAATGACGAGTTCTATTAAAGAAAAAAGAAGAAAGGAGGGAGGAGCCATTAATTATGCATTTTCTCGAGAGGGAAGGAGAACCCAGGCTCTAGAGTTCTATTCTTCTGCACCTTAGTTTCTCTTCCACCACTAGGCAAATGACAAAAAGAAGCTAAAGTTACAACTGAAAACAGTCAAAACTAAGTAACTAACTTACTAACCAGAACAAAAACTAATTTTTCAGTCATTTTATGCCATTTGTCAAAATTTGGAAGACTGGTGTTCTGGTAGGAAAATTCACTCCCACACCTAAATCTGCAAAGTTGGGGTCTTCTTAGAAAAAAAGATTTGTGATTTAGTTCTAAATGGATCACAGAAGCTTATCTATCATCCCAAATCTGGTGCAACTTTTGAATAACCACATAACTACAGAACAGAGGTCAATGGCTTTGATTAAAATTCACTGATTAAGCTTACAGAGAAGCTACACTTTTCAGTTAAGCATGTTAGCCCTTTATTCAGAACATTTTATACCCTCTCTTAAAGACTTCTTGTTTTATAATAATGACCCAAATGCCACGTAAGTTATGAGAGGGTTACTGACTGTCCACGATTCTCAGCGAACATAATTCCTAGAATTCTAACTTGAGTCATTCCACACATCTGCCTCTCTCCCTAAGTATCTTTGCTCTAGACCAAGGTCCTCTTGGACAGAATATGATAAAAAATTGTCATTTAGCAACACTTAAGTTGAAACCTGCAAAATACACACAGCAAGAGGCATGGTTAAATTATCTACTGTATATAAAACATTAGTACAGGGAATACAAGGTCTTTACAGATGTACGGGATGTAATGCCTGCTCTCCGCTTTCATTTTCTTTCCACCCTCCTCTCCATTAGCCATTTTAATCAAGCATCTGCAACAGCCTTACTTCAGAATGCTCCATCAAATGTTATCAATGTCAGACCCAACGGCCTCTCCTCATTCTTCGTCCTAATTAAACACTTTGGCATCGTTGACCTTGCTCTTCTTGGTAATCTCTACTTCCAGGAGGACAGATTTACCCCTCTTTTCTCTGAGTATCCCTTCTCCATCGACTTTGCTGATTCATCTTCCTTGGACTGCCCTTTAAAAAGCAGCATTGCTAGGTCCCTGTGCTTGGTTCTGATCACTGGACAACCCCTTTCCCAGACATCCTACCCCTCAGATGGCCCCACTTAAAACCTGTGGGTGAGAGTTTCCTTGTCTCTGTTCCCAGGTTCACATTCTGCCTTATTTTCACTAAAGCATTTCCAAGTGCTTATTTAATAGCTTCACAGAGAAGTCCAAGAAAATCTATACTCAGTATTTTCCAAAACTGAACTTGTTCTCCTCTTCCCTGCCTCTATCTCATTTACTAACTTTCTTCTAAGCTAGTCATACTCATTGCAGTTCTCTTGAATCTTCTCTTTCCTTTTAAACCCAGCCTTGCCCATGCTGGTCATTTGTGAGCCACTGTCAAGCTGCCTCTGAAACCTCCCTCTCCCGCATCCCTTCCCATCACTTTCACTGCCCCAGATGGGACCATAATGGACTCTTAGCCTCTTTCTGGTCCAAGCCCTCCTTCTCCCAATGTAGATTCCATGTTTAGAACAATTTTTCTAAAATGCAAATCGAATCAAGTCACTCCTTTGTTAATAACCTTCAGCAGCCCCCACTTACTTATATGGTAAAGTCAAAGCATCTGCCATGCAATTCTAACTTTTCCAAAAGCTGGCCCAGAGTGAACTTTCCAGTCTTCCCTTTGTTCACTTCCAATTCCACCCCCCCACCCGAGAGGCTGTTCTTTTCTCTACTATGAGACTGTTCTTTATTCCCCAACTATAACAACATATTCACAGCTCTGGATTCTGTTGTGTCCTCAGCTCCAGATGTCATCTATTCTCTTTCTTACCTGGAACAATCTTCCTCCAGCTTCAAAGCCCAGCCCGAACAGTAACTTCTCTGTGTAAAATTTCACTGTGTAACATTAATGTATGACTGCCTATAATGATATGTATTATTGCCTATATTAGGTAGTAGGTATTGCATTAAGTCCATTTCAACATTTTACTCATTGGCTTTTCACAACACATCCATGGGTAGTAGGTTCTTTCATTTTACCAATGAAAAAATTCAGGCTCAAAGAGATAAAGTCATTTTCCATGTCCCAAAGGCTAGGAAGTGGCAGAACTGAGCTTTAAACCCAGACAATCTCATTTCAAAGAAATGTGCTTAATTACTGTGCTATTCTATCTCCCATCACCATTTAGGTCTCTTTCTTCCTGCTAGGATGTGAGTTACTTGAGGGAGGGCAAGGATACCGTGAAATTTATCTTAGTGCTTCGAGTTCCCAGAATGTAGTAGATATTCAATAAATGTTTGATGACTTGTATTCAGAATGAGCGATACTGCAGTGTCCTCCTGTAGTTAAAGGCCTTCTGCACTGTAAACTGTGATTGGTCTTCTTGCATATTTTGATTTCATCCCACATCTCTTGCTCTGCTCATCCTGGCTCAGTGTTGGCTTCAAACCCTTCCCAGCTCCTTTTATCACAAACTCTGTGAGTCTGAGATGGTTTCATCTCCATATTTACTGGATTAGACTCCTTAATTAATATTTAACTCCCTTGGCTTGAAGAACAAAATAAAGGCACAAATGAAATCACCTTTTAGAATCCCTTTTTGATATACAAGGCAGAACTCCCACTTATGACAGGTTCCCAGAAAAGGGGGATGGACACTGTAAGTGGAAATGATCTAATCCCCATCACCTTTACTGCAGGATCAGTACAAGACCAGGGATTTACATTTCTGCCCAAGGACTGACCGATAGCCAGGGATTAAGAAGAAGACACCAGAAATCATGTTGAATCACTTGAATGTGATAAATCTCTAAATGTTAAAAGCAGTATAAATGTATTAAATATGGCAATCGAGAAAATTATTTTTAAAACAGTAGTACAAAAATTATGAATACTATGCATAGAGTGTTTACCATGCGTCTAGCACTTTGCTAACAGCTTGATACACCCCATTTCGTTTGATAATAACAAGAATATTGGAGAGGTACAAGCATTATCTCCATTTTACAGAAGACAGAAGAGTTTTGAGAGCTTAGTGGGTAAATTGGCAAGGTCGTTACAGCTCATAAGGGACAGAGCTAGGACTCAAAGCCTTATCTACCTGACTCCAAGATCCATGCACTTAATAGCCATGCTCCCCTGCCCCCAACGTGTTCATATCATGACCTGTGGACACCTAATGAGATTAGGCCTGTTGTCCTCAGCCGTACAGCTAGTTATTGGCAGAGCTTGGACAAGAACCCAGGCCTCCAGGCTTTTTCTCCTCAACTCTCCAGCCTCTCCCATAAATATGTCATACCAACATTAATATGCAACACAGAGTATATGTAGTTCTTGAATTTCTTCATAATATCTGGTGGGGTTTTCTTTTTTTACACAAATAAATTGAAAGCTGAACAAAGGTCACAGTCTTGAATATAGGCACAGTTTTCCTAGAGAAGATAGTGAGAGAAATCTTTGATATTTTAAAAGAATTATGCCCACCGAACAGACCCTAGAGAATGATCCAGAGTCATGTTTTGGCACCTAATTTTTTTGATACATCTTTCCAGAAAGCAAAGAAAGGCATACAAGATCAAGTTGTCATTCCTGTGCTTTCAAAGTACAGTCATCCCTCTTTCTTAACCTACTATTTCAGCAGAAACACTATTTTGCGCCCTATTATACAATACACATATATTTTTTAGAAGGTATGGAATGATCTTCCTGTCTCTTCCTGTACTCCTAGCTCATTGATTTCTTAACTCACAGGGTTATTCCTCTTCAAAATGAGAAGCTTCAGTTTTAGATTAAACCATGGACACACATACACTCAAGCTAAGTTAGATTCTTTCTTTTTCTTTTTTTTTTTGCAGTACGCGGGCCTCTCACTGTTGTGGCCTCTCCCGTTGAGGAGCACAGGCTCCTGACGCGCAGGCTCAGCGGCCATGGCTCACGGGCCCAGCCACTCCACGGCATGTGGGATATTCCCGGACCGGGGCACAAACCTGCGTCTCCTGCATCGGCAGGCGGACTCTCAACCACTGCGCCACCAGAGAAGCCCTAAGTTCGATTCTTAATCAACGGAACCTATCTTTCCTGGGTTCCATATTCTGTTTTATAAAGTGGATTGCAATTTACCAAGCGATTATTTCCTAATCTTTCATCTTTTTGAGTTTGCCTTTCTATTGTCCTTTCTCTTTCCTTTTTTCATTTTCTTGCCTTCTTTCCTATTCTCCCTATCACAGTTTTGTGACTCATCTGATAAACAATGTGCTAGACAATGTAGAAACATGTATAAGATGTCCATATCATCAAGATTTCTTACAGTATATTAGAAAATGATTCTTCCTTCTTTATACTTGAATAGGAAAT
The DNA here is from genome assembly GCF_008692025.1 of Phocoena sinus. Classification (NCBI taxonomy): domain Eukaryota; kingdom Metazoa; phylum Chordata; class Mammalia; order Artiodactyla; family Phocoenidae; genus Phocoena; species Phocoena sinus. The sequence continues at coordinate 29,262,300 of NC_045765.1, forward strand.
ATTATAAAGGATCTGTCCCCTGCCCCCTATCCAAGAACAACCATTTCTCTATACTAAGGGATGACTCCATGTTTTCTCCAGCATCACCAGGTGACCACTGCCTTAAATAAGAGAAATAGATTGAAGATATCGCTGCAGGATCAACAGTGAACCTGCGCACCAGGGTTAAACCACACCCCTCCTAGTTCTTCTAATCCCATCAAGAGGGGTTAAATGCCACTGGGTTCCAGAGGTCCATCTCTCCTTATCACACACCAAAAGCCTTGCCTTCACTCTCCATTTTAAGTCCTTATTATGTACTTTATCACTGAAAAACATCTCAACCATATCTCCGAAGGCACATTTCATGTTATTGCTCCAATGGAAATCCTACTCTTCCTGGAATTCTGCTTCTCCCAGATTGTGCTCAAGAGGTGGCAGTTTTTCCTTCCTGTGCCTTCAAACCATTAGGCCACGCTCCCTCAATGCTCTGTACATGTGCTCAACACTGAGTCTCTTGCCATCTGATTACAACACACATTACCTCTCATTCACTGACACCATATCTCCCTCTTGCCATCACTCCTCCGTCTTTCTGGATAATTTTAACGACCGGCTGTCTATCACTCACTCACTCCTCCTCCTGTCTGCAGTGGTGGCTATTTCAGTACCCAGATAGGTGATTCCTCCAACACTTTCACTTCCATTTATGTGAACTGCTCTTGCTGCTCCTCCTGTCTGCCATCCAGCTTCAGCTACTCACGCTCATGGTCCTAGCTTGTCATTGTTGATAACAACAACCCTTCCTTAATCTCAATTTCATGCAACTCACTTTCTAATTAGCACTGCCTACTTTCGTAGCTCAGTCTCTCTCGTACCCTGACCCCATTATCTTTTGACACCCATGTGTCCCTCCAATCAATTGATTTTATGACCATCTCTCACCCTATGATGTTCTCATTCTCATCCTTACTTAGCTTAACTTTCAGGGTGAATCATTATGACCATTATAAATACTCCTTGTACTCACTTACCCCTCTATTGCATTATGGTGTTTGGTACTGGCCTGGTAAAACCAGAGGTACATCAAACACTACCTACTTTGTGCCTGGGCACGTTAGTAGAATGTGGACAAACACACACACACATCCGACCATGAAAAGTAGTAAATGGTAGTGTCTTCATTCTACTAGCAATTTCTTCTCGTTTATCTTCTGTCTTTAAAATTTAACACCTCCCCCCGCATCCTTTCTCTCAGCTGATGACCACAGTTCACACATCACTGAGAAAACAGAAGTAATCAATGCAGAAATTCTCCAGAATTCCATCAGAGGTCTACCCACCTGCCATAATCTGCCCTCTCTCTTTACTATAGGTGAACTTCCCATCCTCCTGTACTTGTGAAAGACATCCCATTCTCTTCTCTATCATCAACTGATCTCTTCTTCTCTATTGGATCACTCTCACCCATCACACAAATATACAGTTCCTTCTTATTAAAAAAAAAAAAAAAAAGCTCTCTTGTCTCCCCTCCTTGGAGCTGCAGCAGAGCTCATGGAAATTGTTGTCTCTATTTGTGTCTTTAGTTCTGTTCTCTATTAATGCTGCCACAATCAGTCTTTCACCATTTTCCACTCCAAAATTTGTTCCACTTCAGTTTCAGGTGACTGAATTTACTATTTCAGTTGGGACAAAATCATACCTCCAGTCAAAGCCTTGGCATCATTTTTTTCTTTTCTTCTCCTTTCTTTTCTTTTTTATTGTAGTAAGAACAGATAACATGAAATCTACCTTCTTAACAAAATTTTAAGTGTGCAGGACACTACTGTTAACTATAAGCACAATGTTGTACAGCAGATCTCTAGAACTTACTCATCTTGCATAACTGAAACTGTATATCCATTGAACAGCAACTCCCAATTTTCCCCAGGCCCCCAACCCCTAGGGGGCAACCCCCATTCTATTTTCTGATTCCATGAGTGTTACTACTTTAGATACTTCATATAAGTGAAATCATGAAGTATTTGTCCTTTTGTGAATGGCTTATTGCACATATCATAATGTTCTTAAGGTTTATTCATGTTGTCACATATGGCAGGATTTCCTGAATTTTTTACAGCTGAATAATATTACATTGTATGTATATACCATATTTTCTTTATCCATTCATCCAGTGATGGACATTTGATTGTTTCTACATTATGCAATCACGAATAATGCTACAGTGACAAGAGCTGCATACATCTTTTCAAGATCCCAATTTTCATTCCTTTGAACAAATAGCCAAAAGTGGGATTGCTGCATCATATGGCAATGCCATTTTTAATTATTTGAGGAATGTCATGTTGTTTTCCATAGAGGCCACACCATTTTACATTCCCAACAACAGTGTACAAGAGTGCCAACTTCTCTGTATCCTTGCCAACACTTTTATCCTTTTTTTAATGCACAGTGGTCATTTTAACAAGTGCAAGATGATATCTCATTATGATTTTGATCTGCACTTCCTTATTAGTGATGTTGAGCATTTCTTCATATACTTCTTGGCCATCTGAATATATTCTTTGGAGAAAGCAAAAGCTTTTCCTCTAAGATTAGGAACAAAGCAAGAATGCCCCCTCTCACCACTTATATTTTACATAGTACTGCAAGTTCTAGCCAGAGCAATTAGGCAAGAAAAAGAAATAAAGGCATTCAGATTGAAAAGGCAGAAGTAAAATGATCTGTTTGCAGATCTTATATGTAGAAAATCTTAAAGACTCTACAAAAAAAAACAGGTAGAAGTAAGAAATGAACTCAGTAAAGTTGCAGGACACAAAATCAACATATAAAAACCAGTTGCATTTCTGCACACTAACAGTAATCTATCTGAAAAGGAAATTGATAAAATAATTCCATTTATAATAGCATCAAAAAGAATAAAATACTTAGGAATAAACTTAACCAAGAGTTGTATGCTGAAATCTACAAAATCTTGATTAAAAAAATGAAAGAAGACACAAATAAATGGCAAGACAGTCCATGTTCATGGACTGAAAGACTTAATATTGTTAAAATGTCCATACTACCCAAAGCAATCTACAAATTCAATGCAATCCCACTCAAAATTCCCAATGACAGTTTTTTACAGAAATAGAAAAAGCAATCCTAAAATTCATATGGGACCACAAAGGACACCAAATAGCCAAAGAGATCTTGAGAATAAGAACAAAGCATCACATTTCCTGATTTCAAAATATATTATAAAGCTACAGCAATCAAAACATTATGTTACTTGTATAAAGACAGCCATATAGACCAATGGGACAGAACAGAGAACCCAAAAATGAACTCATGCAAATGAAGTCAACTGATCTTTCACAAGGGTGCCAAAAATACAGTGGGGAAAGTACAGTCTCTTCAACAAATAGCGCTGAGTAAACTGGATATTCACGTGCAAAAAATGAAATTGAACACTTACCTTTCACCATACACAAAATTCAACTCAAAATGGATTAAAGATTTAAAGACAAGATCTGAAACTGTAAAACTACTAGAATAAAACATAGAGGAAAACATCGTGACATTCGTCTTCGCGACTACTTCTTGAATTTGATAACAACAAAAGCACAGGCAACGAAAGCAAAACTAGACAAGTGGGACTACATCAAACTAAAAAGCTACTGCACAGCAAAGGAACTATCAAGAGAATGAAAAGGCAATCAATGGAATGGGACATAATATTTGCAAATCATATATCTGATAAGGAGTAATGTCCAAAACATATAAAGAACTCCTAAAACTCAGTATCAAAATACAGATAACCTGATTAGAAAATAGGTAAAGGACTTGAGAGTCACCTTTGACACCCCTTTTTCACAAACGTATTGGCCAATACACCTAGAAATACTACTACCTCTACCTTCAAGATATACCGAGAATCAGACCATTTATCACCACCGTCATTGGTCCTAGACACTATCATCTCTTGTCTTGGTTGTTGCAAGAAATAACTCTTTACTCTTCCTTCCCTGCCTTTCTCCTTGTGTGAGCTCTTTTTCTTCCATGTATATATACAAAGAGACCACTGCCATGCTGTTGAATCTCAAATTGAGGTCTCTAGTTCAGACCTCACCTCTAAGTTCCATTTTTAATAATTACACAACTAACCGCATTACCTTTCTACTTGGATGTCTCATGTTACTTAACAGTGTCCAAAATGAAACTCTGGTTCAGCCCCCAAATCCTATCCTTTCCAAATATTCCCCATCTTAGTAACCAGGAATCCCTTCAATCACTAAAGTCAGTAATTCTTGATAGCTCTTTTTCATTGGCACCTACATTCAAACCAGCATCAAGTTCTATATATTGTATTTCCAAAATGTATCTCGAATCATTTACCTCTCTATCTTGATGAAGTCTGCACCATTTCCCCTCAGTTCCAAAACAAATGGATAAATAAAATGCTAAAGAATTCAAAGGGGTGGAAGTTCATATATAGTTAAAGAGACCAAAATAGTTTCCCAGAGTACTTGGCAACTTAAATAATTCTTTGACGATGTAAGGAAATGTGATAGATGGGCAGGTTTGGGGATAACAATGAAAGCACAGGGAACAGGTCAAACAAAGACACCAGAGGAAAGCGTATGCTCTGGAAAAAATAAGTAGTCCAGTTGGGTTGGAGCTGAAAATATATTTAGAGGAGAAGCGGGAACAAGGGCTAAAAACATAAAATTGGACTATATTGTGGCGGGCCTGAAATACCACAGAGGGACAGATTAAGTTGATTTGTATACTTCCTGCCTTCCCAATGTGCCTTGCTGTTCACAGCCATAAATGTGTATCAGCCGAAGTGGAAGACAGCCCATATTCTCTTAACTGCTCTGCATTTCACTAGGATCTTTTCCTTTCTGAATGTACTAGGGGATGCCCCAGAATACAGAACTTTTTCTACTCTTTTTTTCCCTATAACATCAATTATTAAGCAACACTCTATATTAGCACAGCCATATGCTTATTATAACAGTAATTGCTTCCCCATGATTATTTTCAGAGTATCTCTTTATGTACTGAGATATTTATCTTGCATGCAGAACTACCTATTTTGTAAAAATACCAATAGCTGGAATACCACTGTGTTTATGATTGCTATCCTCATTGAATCAAAGGCACCATAGATGGAGGAAGTTTAAGAATATTTAATACATCATTTACTTGATTTTATCTCCTCAAGGTGCCTTGCAGATTGTCTTAGCAGATGTGAATTTCCTTTCATCATGTGGAATGCAATTCTATTCTTGGTTTGTTATAAATTAACAATCTGAAGTAAAGTCCTGCATTCTGAGCAACAGCTGAAATAGTCAATACGGAAAAAAATTCCCTACCCTACTCAGAGATAGCTTTTCTTCTTTGGTTAATGCAACCACTTAAAATGGTTTGCCAGCTTTCAAGCCTGATAGATTACATGTGTGTGTGTATGTATATACATATACATATATATTTCTATTGTATATATATTTCTAATTTCTATTCCACAGAAAATAAGTCATATGATTTTGAGAACGTAGCCAGATGATTTTCATACCTATAAATGAACATTTTAAACCATCTGTAGAACTAACAAAGCACAACAGGACTTACTCGGGGGTCACTGTAGGCACTGTAAAAAGTTAGTACAAACTAAAAAATGAGAAGGATGATTCCAATATCTTCTCACCTGGAGAGGTATCTAAATCGTAAAATAAGAAATACAAATAGACAATAAACACATGATTAGTTGCTCAGCCTTACGTGTATTCAAATAAATGGTAAAAATATTTTCATCAATAAATAGGAAAAATATTAAGATAGTTTTCAGTGACTTCTGAGCACAAGTGTGCGTGTCAGGTCATTTGCACATAGTGCTGGTGCAAGGGTAAACATTCCTATAAAGAAATTGGTGGAAAATGATTACCATTTTAAATAACCATGTATGTACTAAATCTTCTAGGAATTTATTATAAGAAAAGAATTTGGGATGTGCACAGGAATTTAGCTACAAGGATTTTACTCATCATACTACACTTTATTGTTTCTAAAAAAAATAACTTAAATGTCCACTGAAAGAAAATTGAGGAAATGTCTCATGCCACAAAAATTCTATGAACCCCTTAACTATTGCAGAAATTAATGTCATGGGAAAAAGTTTATAATAATAGATTTACTGGAAAAAAAACATGATGCCAACTCTGTACAAATATTTCCACTGCATACACACATATACACACAGCACACAGACTGCAAAAAATATGCACCAAAATATTAACCATGGTTATTTCTGGTGTCAAATTACATGTGGTGATACACACACATACATGGATATTTTCATATATTTCAGATATACTTTGCAAAAGTATGTAGTCTCCACATATGTATATTTATGTACATATATTGTGTATTAATATATGTTAATATTATGTATTATTTATATCTCAATTCGGACATTATAAAGAATTAACAAAAAATTGGCTTCTTCCAGCAATTATTAGTACTAAAGTAAAAATTGGTAGCATTAGGATTCCATTTTATTTTAAGAGTCCAGATGGCTGAGAATCTTTAGAAAGCAATGAAGAGGACAACACTTTGTATCAAATCCTATGGAACCTGGTAAATATATTTACTCTTACTTAAGAAGAAAGACTGAAAGTTGCAAAACATGATACTCATCTTAAAATGTTAGAAAAAGAACAAAATATACTCCAAAAATTAAAATGAGAAAATTGTGAAAATGAACTTAATGAAAAAAGATAAAAACTAGAGAAAAGTATAAAGACAAACAGAAAGCTTGAAAGAAAAAAATAAATATATCTCTTTCAAGACTGATTTTTGTAAAAGAATGAGGGATAAAAATATAAAGGATTAGGGATGAAAGGGAAACAACACAGTTACAGAGGAACTTCAACAAATTACATGAGAATATGATTCCAGAAGAGCAACAAGGATATAGAAACAGAAATAATCTTCAAGAAACTATTAATCAACCTGGAATAGTTCTAGCCAAAGTTCACCTACAACACACTAGCTGTTCCTTTAAAAATAATATTATGACCTGTTTTCCCTGTCCATAGCAATATTTGATGCTGTTTTATTATTTAATCATGTGATTTAAAAGTAATAAACACTGGAGTCTGGCTGTTGTAATACTGTACTATATGTGCAAGCATAACAGATTCCTCTGTAAGGAACATTCTCTGTACTCTGTGAGCTTCAAATTGATGCTTTTTCAAATTTTAATATTTTAATTATAAATATTCAATGTTCATATGCTAATCAGGGATTAATTTTTCCTACTGAAATGCCAAGAAGAAGGACTCTATGTAATCCAGAGATTTCTTGGGTCCTCCTACTTAGATTACAGCTTCTCTCTCTGATATCACTGTTTCTAATTTTGTTACCTTCCTGTCCAAACGTGTGTGTGTGTGTGTGTGTGTGTGTGTGTGTGTGTGTGTACATGCGTGTGTGCTTTAATTAGATGCTTCCTAAAACATTACTGTTCCTGCTCAAATAAACTTTTAGTTCTTCTCTAACTCTCCTTGGTCAGACCATAACTCAAAGCTCTTGGTCATCTAGTTCTTACACCTCTACTGTTATATATCTACTGCTGTCCAGTGAAATTACTATGTTCCCATTAGTCTGACTTGAGTTGGAATTTTGGGGAAGACAATGTTCCTGAAAAATCATCATCATCTTTGCACCATCTCCTCATTCCCAAACCACCATACACATTGGTTTTCTTTCATTTAGAATATCCATCATCTCATTCCCACTTATATGAGTTCTAATCCTCATTTACAACCTAATTACAACTGTCTCCTTAAAGGTGCCCCTACTATACCAGTCAGCTGATACATCCAATGTTTATATTCTTATTTCTCTACTGAGAAGAGACAGGGATTTCTCTATAAATGTATAGGGGTGCTTGCTTTCTTCAATAAACAGCAAAGTAAATATTGTTATCTATCCATAAAAGAACTGGAAGCTGACACGGGGAACTGAGAGAAGAAAATGGGAATTGTATCAAAAAAAGAGTAAGGTATGATTGGTACAGACAGCTCTGAACAACAAGAAAGACAATCTGTTAGGTTGCCACAAGATAATGGATTATCCAAATATTCCAAGGAGAGACTGCTGCTTAGACTTCATCTCCTGGGAAATAAAATGTCTAAAACAATAGTCACTTAACATTTTGTTATATATCTACATCAACATAAAAATTTTGGACACACTTCCAATATATACATTTCTGCATTTATGTACTCTACCATATACGTGTGTGGGTGTGTGTACATACACTAATACATTACATGCACTATAAAATACACTCAAAAAATAGAAATTTTAAAGGATAAAGGAAAAGAAATGTACCTTTAAATAAAAGCTTTAATTTTTTTCTGCAACCCAGTGAACCATGATGTTCAAATCACATTTTGGAAACATGATCCCACCAATTTTAACAAGCGGGCTGAATGAAAGAAAAAAGAAATTAGTTCACTGATGGGGTGATCTTTGCTAGATGCAGGGTGAGGGGGGTAAAGCATTAGGGAAAGAGATCATGATTGGGAAGGGAGGAGAGATAGAGAAGAATACATTTTATGCTGCAACTAAATTAGCCTCCCCACCAAATCACATCTGATTTCTCTGACAACTCAAACTGGTTCAGGGTTGCCAAGAGGCAAGAGTTCTTATGTGGGAATTGAGAGAAAGTGGGCTCTGTTACATTCATTCTGAGGTACACGGATGGAACGATATACTTGGAACAGTGGCTTGAGGCCTTAAAGTGACCAACAGAGCTCAAGTTATAAGAAGGTCAGCACAGGTCTCTCTTTTCTCCTTCTCCTAAAACTGTACACTACAAAACATCAACAGTACTCATTCTGGCATTTTCATAAATACCCTTATGATACCATTTCCCTGGCATTTGATCAATTTCTATTTCCTGATATCCATCCCTCTCAATAACATCCTTCCTCCCAACTGAAATTCATGCACACACAACACAGACACACAAATACAAAGAGACACACAATAGCTTTGTATAATGTTGAGCATCCAACAGCTCAACTTTTTTTCAGAAATTTTTTTCAGAAATAAAATAAGGATCCCCCAGACTGAAGTGTCTCCTCATGTGTGATTACTTACTTTTTGTCAATACTAAATAAAACAGAACATAGTTTTATCAGCATCACATACGTTGTGTGCATTAAAATATGCATATTTAACCAATGTGCATTACCTTCCAAATACCAATTTTCTTTTTCTAAAAAAAAATATTTCAAAGATCATTCTGGATCAGTGAATGTGTGATAGTGTAATTTCTTGCATAAAATACACTATAAAGAAATATTCCCTGAACCTTCTTGTGAGCCTAGCTCTCTCCACGTAAATCCACACCCTCCTTTTTCACATTTAACACAAGCATAAATAGTATTGCTATAGTGTCGATCTCTTCTACCCACTTCAGGCCAGGCCAGTATAAAACTCCACGAATGGAGTTTCCAAAGGATGCTAACTCAAATATTTCAATCCCTTCCATTAGTAAACATGCTTGTATTTCAATTATCTTCTCTCCTTCATACATATCCTTAGGATACAAAGAGAACTGGGAGTATATTGTACTGTGATTCAGAGCCGTCCCTGAACAATACTTGGATATCCTGCTTATCCATGCAGACGAACGTTCCTTAGTTTGTGGAGCACGATTTCTGACCCCCCTTTTTCCCAACTCAGCATAACCCAACAACGCTCCTAGTCTTTCTCTTTTGGGGTGCTGGAGGTCTTCATATATCACTGCATTTTCCTCTCCTAGTCTTTACTTTATTGTTTTTCACTTCATTATAACGGACTCCATAAACCACTCGCCTGACCAAGTTGAACATAGTACGAAGTCATTTTCCTCCTCTTTGAATGGCTTCCTCCTGAAAAGCCTCAGAGTTTTCCTTAATCAGCTGAAGTAGCTAAAGTTGTGTTTTTTTTTACATCTTTATTGGAGTATAATTGATTTACAGTGGTGTGCTAGTTTCTGCTTCATAACAAAGTGAATCAGTCACACACACACATATGTTCCCATATCTCTTCCCCCTCGTGTCTCCCTCCCTCCCACCCTCCCTATCCCACCCAGCTAGGTGGTCACAAAGCACCAAGCTGATCTCCCTGTGCTATGCAGCTGCTTCCCACTAGCCATCTACTTTACGTTTCGCAGTGTATATATGTGAAGTAGCTAAAGTTTTTAAAGTACGTTCTCCCTCCATCTATTTCCTAAAAGTCCATCTAGATACTTTTACATTAAAATAACTTAAATATATGTGTTAAAATTAAAGGTTCTGACCTTAACTGTTCAATACATCAGGGCATCTACTTCAGAAGATGGGGATGGCGTAACAGCCACTTAGCCTCCCCCGGCCCACACATACAGTTATTTTATTAATTTCCATGCTAAATTGATTTTCATTTGATTTAATTTTATTGGAACCCCTTTAAACTATTTTAGAAATTTGGTAGAGCAAAAGTAAACCCATTTTACAGATAAGCCAAACTTACAGAAAAGAAGTAACATCACTATGCTAAACACATGTTAAAGTAAGCTACAACTGCTGGTTTCTGGCTTTCTTTCTACATTTTTATGAACTCTGATTTCCTTAAAGTTTGTACATAGGTCAAGTTTGGCCATTCAAGTGCTACAAAGGCTAAGGCAGACCTTAACTGATAGGAGTAGTGTGGAGGGAGCTCAGATGAACTAGATGAAATGGGCTTGTCTAGAGCTGCTATGGTTACTGCTTCTATGCCTGTTTGTCCAGGGGGAAACCTGGACAAATGTTAATGAGTCTTGTACACTGCAAGAGAAGCCAAAAATGAAAATTTCTAATATGAAATCTCCCCTTCTTAAGATGTTGATTAATAATGTACAATGTGTTAAACACTGCACTGACCAAATGAAATAACTCACGGGCTAGATTCGCTCGTGGACTATATACATAGTCCATCACCTCTGTAGCTGATGACTATTCTGTGACTCACTTACCTCTACCTTCTACTGCTTTAACATTCCTCAAACTGAGTTTAGGGAAACCGTGAAAGGACAATCTTCTAGGCAGTTCCTTCAGCTAGTACCGAATAATACTGAACATTACATCACCAGTAACCTTTTCTCCTTTGTGTATAAGCACATAGACGTAATAGGTACATAGCTGCAATTTCTGTTCTATTTACAAATGTATCACTTGAAATTTTCCCCTTCCCCTCACACATCCCAGTTTCAGAATGGGTAATTGAAATGTCTCATTACTTTTCATATGCACTTCTCAAATCCTGTCTGATTTGATTTTAGGTTCTGAGCAATTCATCCTGATTCAGTTGTGTGTAGAAAATATATACTATCAACTTCCTTAGTTTTAACTCATTTTATTTAATACTTGATTACATCTCTCCCCCATCTTTAAATTTAATTTAATCCTTGACAAACAACAACTAAACTAAAAAGTGACCGAGCAATAAGCAAAAAAGTTAAGAGTTTTCTTCTGAGTTAAGAGGCTTCCAATCGCGAGCTGACACGAACATGGTGCGTCTCAGCTGGTTACTGCCTTTGCTCTTAACTGAAGTGAAACTACAGACATCAGAAACTCAGCAGCTTAAAAAGCAAATGATTATCCACCAAACCCAATGTCTCCCTGAAGGCCTGGAGATTACATGTGTAATAATCAGGCTGCCCTTGCCAAAAGTAAGGCTTAATGCTTCATTTTTTTTTATTGTATTTATTGAATGCAGCCATTGCTTGATAGCCCCTCTGAGCATTAACAAACATGAAAGAAACCACCAAAGGAAAGAAAGAAATATATAAATAACGAAAAACCATGCCACTAAAGTTTATAATCTGGAACATGCAGTCCTGGAAATCAGGCACATACTCTTACACTCCTTCAAGTACTCTGTTCTACTTTAAAGTTACGCAAGCACTGCTTAATATGCCAAAAACCTGAATCTCTGAGGTCCCATTTAGATGCAATTGCAAAATACCAATCAGTTTCCCTCTTGCTTCTGTATCATGCCATGTGACAATGCGATATTCCTAAATTTTGTTTCTGTTTCTATACTATTATCAGCTGTATTTTAACACTGTGATAATCATATATTTAGGACTCCCCTGAATAACTTTTTGTAAGATAAGGTGCCCCTAGAGCCGCTAGTATGTGGACGTGCAGGGAACTGGACCAGAGTTATTAAAATCAAATCATCCTTGCATTTAGGAAGAGACAAGACTAAGAACCTGCGACATTTGGTGCTCACGCCCTTCACTTTTTTTCTATCCGTGATAACTCATTTCACATTCTTCTTTGTAAGTGCTGCTCTTTCAAATTTGAAAGTATAAAAAAAAAGATAAAGTTTAGAAACGCAATTTGAAGTAACGGTCATCCAAAAGGGATTAAAGTGTGATTTTTGTTTTATTTTTAAGGGATTGAGGAACATTTTCTTTAGCCACCATGGAAGTTTTTTCCCATAAAATCTGGCTGAAAAAGAAATCAGCCACATATCAACATCAAAAGTACAACTATTACCCTATGATTTTGTACTTACCTCTTTAACTATTCCTACTCTGAACATTTTTGCTTTTGTGAAGAGCAAAATTATGAGCTCTTGGCTATCACTGTCTGGTGCTGTTAGTATGATTTTATATTTGTTCCGGGCACTCTGTAATTTTTACATGTGGCTTGGGGGCGGGGAGAAAGGAGTAGAGCGGATTATAAAACACAAAATAAATTTAAGAATATGTAAGAGGAATAGAGTGGGACAGAAATAGAAACCCACTGGCAGGTCTTGGGTGTGTTTGCTTACAGGATACTCTAATGTAAAATCTACTGAAGAGCTGCTTTTTGAAGAGAAAGAAAGAAGACTTATGAAACTCACCTCCTAGGACAAATGAAGGCCATGTAGTTGGAGGTAACGATCTACAGACAGTGTCCTGGTACTAAGGGAACGCCTGTCTCCCATCTGAGTTCACGCCCCATGTTTCCATTAACCTGCGACGAATACCTGGGTGCACTCAAGTTCTCTTGAGGAGAGAGGAACACTACAGACCTCTTCCAAGAGGACTCACAATCTAATAGCACCTGGGTTCCCCAAACACACTTCACACAAATCCATTAGGTGCCGAGAGCCAGCCTGCTTTATAAATGCATTTATAGGATAAATTCACCTGTGTGTTTGGCGTGATGGGACTTTCAAGTTACTGGTTACTAGTAGGTCATTTTTGTCACAGCAGCACGTACGAAGAACTGTTGACAGGGGTTTTTATTACATGAGTTTGAAGGTTGGATCCATATTTTAGGCTATAGAAAGCCAAGTTGATTTTTGAGATATGTCTTTACTTGCTACCTATGCTTAGCAAAACCACACTAGGAATTTTTTAAGGCAATTTTAAGTAAGCGCTGTGAAAATCTCTGTACCCCAAGATCCCACCATAAAAATGAAATAAAAATACATGGGGTCCAAAGAAAAGATTCATTCCATGGCCACATATCCTTAAAATCTAAAATGGAATTGGAGGGCTTCTTTCTCAGAGTATAGATTCTCGTTACTTCCTCTTCAAGAGAAGCATATCTAAAAGGTTATTGATTTGGTTCTGAAGGACAGAGTGTTTATTACGGAGGAAGCCATGGCGGAGTACGAGTGTGAGAAATTAATGATGGCTTTGTAAGTGTCCATGCTGTGGTGTGGAACCAGTAGGGCAACTGTCAATCTATATGATAATACATTCCCAAACTTCATAAAACCAGTGAGGTGAAAACGCATTGATTTTTTGGGGGGAGCTAAATAGAATTTATCAAAAAGAAAGGGCAAGAAGTTGACTGAAGTTAACACCTCAGGCTGCAGAGTAGCTCACACCTCACTTTTTATTTGGTTGAGGAGTTTATGATGTGACGTGTACAATTTCTTGTTTTTATTTCTGGCCCCCAAGGAGAAAAGAGCATGCGTCATATACATCTTTGGAATCTGTGAAATATTGAAAAAAATTTAAAAAAAGGAAACACATTCTATCTGTACATTTTTAAATAACCATCTATCACCTAAGCTTGAACTCTGGCTTCAGAATCCCCCCTTCAGAAGCTCTGCCAGATTCAGGAACAAAAGAACGGCTTCCTGGTTCTAAGTACATTATCTAAGTCCTTTATGCAATTCTGATTGTATTAGAACTAGCATTACAGGGAAAAATCGCCACACTGTATCTAAGGGTTTATTTCCTATCAGTACACAGGGATTTATACAGAGTGCCGCAAGGTGAAAACTGAATATGTTTCAAATGATATTGGAAAAAAGCAACTACTGTTGGTTTACATCTTTACCTGTAAAATCCCCTCAACTCTAACAGTTGTAGGTAAATTCAAGGCAAGCCTTTTTGCTCCCTTTTCTTCTCTGGAAACCTCCCCTTATTCGTTGAGTTTTTAAGATGTATACAGCTTAAAAAAGAAAGGGTGTGAATTCTAGGAATATGTATAAATAATTCTTTATAGATGGTGCCCATGAGACCAGCGAGAATTCCAACCGTGGAACATTTGCTAAAATATCTTGTTTAAGATATGCCGTAAATTCTTGGATTACAAATGATTTTATTTATTAGGCAATCAAAGTGCCTCCATTTAAATAGTACCTGACACACACTGAAGTGGAAAAAGTACATCAGTAAATGGATTCAATGTATGCCTTTATGAAAACTTCTGAAAGTAATTTCCCAACAAATAAGCACCTTTAGAGTGCTGAATGTACCAAGTGTCAGAATTCTGTTAAAATTCAAAAGGAGTCAAGTGCAGATTTTTCCTTGAGAGGACACCTTGATTAGCTACCTGAACGGAGACATAAGGAAGACACATCCCCTTGTCCTCACTGTAGAATAAATTATTTCACAATTAAACATAAATTTAAATGCAACACAGTGACATCTTTTAGAATATATGCAACTTACCCAGGAAATGATGTGTTTTCAACACGGTTTGGAGAATAAACGATATTTAGCTATGCTTTTGTATTTACAACAAGCTGCCTGCCTGCCTGCCAATTTCTTTCTTTTATTTTTTTAAAGGAAAGAAAATACTTAGAGCTGCTCTAGTAGAGGTTTATAATATTTATGGAAACCTTCTTAACTGATCTATTTGTAAACATTTTAACGGTAATTCTTTTAGCAAACACACAATATATTCATAACAAACCACATAGCATCTGATGTTTTCTCAATAAATCCACCATACCTAATGCAATTTATCTTTTAAAAAATGTTTTGGACTCAACACGGTCCTGAGTTGCTAAGAAAGCCACAAATAAGCACCTTCTCTCTTTAATGACTTGCTTAGGCTTCCCTATATTTACTGCTTCATGATCGGAAGCATTCAATTTTCAAAATTTCATTAAAACACATCCACAAAGCTGATGGATAAAGCAACAGTGATTTGTGACAGAAGGTGTGGGAAGCCGTGAACCTACATAGGTACCAAGGAGAAAAGTAAACACAGACGAGAATACTTTTTTGAAGACAAGTCTCTTCCTATTTGTCATTATTAAACTCCAGAGCATCTGTTCCAAGTTTGATCTCCAATACGGATATGAGGCATTGCCGCCTGGAAATGAAAGTCTAAGATAAGGTAGGATTCTTAAGAGTTCTTCATGAAAAAAAATAACCCAGGGTGCCATTTACTGGGAAGGGGAAATCAATACAAAGACCTAGAAACTTGTGGAGAGAGGACATTTTCTAGGTATAGGTCATAGTTTATCAAGCTGCTTCTTTTGTGATGCAATTTACTTGCTAATAAGACCAACTGACGATGCCTGAATAGTGTGCTATCATCAAAATGTGATTTTAAAATTCTCTCCTCATTTTTTGTGTGTTTGAGGTTTGCTGGTTAATTTTCCCCCAGCTCAGCGTGGGTAGACAAGGTCGATTTAAAAGAAAATGAATGGTTTTTATATGCCTCTTTATTAAAACACAAAAACATCCCAAGCCCCACATTTTGCAGTACCCAGAACATTAAAAAATATTTAAGAAGCAGGCCTACCGTTCTCATCATCTGACTTATTTTCGTTGTCAGAATCAGTCAAGGTAAGGGCCGAGTTTTCACGACTGGACAGGCCGGAACTGCGCCTGGATTTTATCCCTCTCCCCCACAATCGGATGGCATGTTCTGGAGACATCCCTCCCTCTGTATCGGAGTCGGCGTCAGACCCTGTGCTCAGAGAGTAGCCCTGGTGAAGGATCCCCATGTCGGAACAGTAGCCGCTTCGGTGCGGGGAGGGCTCACAGATCCCCAGCTCTGCAAGGGTGAAGTTAGTTCCTAGGGTGACAGCAACAAAGAGACCGATTAAAATTTGTGAAATGCTTTCAAACTTCAAATTTATTCTTACAAAAAGCAGACAGACATTTTCCTGTTCAAAAAATATACCTGATTTGCTGTAGTATACAGCTAAGCAAGAGAATTTAGGATACTGGGGTATATTTGAGAACAAGAGCAACAAAAAAGTAAACGTCTAAGATTAATTTTAATCCTAGAACAGAATGCTCAGATTTTATTTGAAAAAATTTTAAGTATTTACTGTTGTCTAGGTAGCACCATGTAGCTGATAAAAACACTGGATTTATAAGAGGAGCTAATATATACCAAGCACGTGCTTTGCTCCAGGCATCTTTTATTCTGCAACTTTTAATTTACATTTAAAATTTTCACAACGACTTTATGATGATGATAATATTACTGGAATCATTCTGTCAATAAGGAAACTGAGGAACAGAGAATTTAAGTGACTTACCCAAGGTCACACATCTAGACTGTAGTAAAACCTGGATCTGATCCTTGAGCAGTCTGTCTTCATGTCAAAGAAGCTTAATCCTCCAATAAATGGGAGTGGTGGCCAGGAGACCTGGGGACCAGTCCCAGCTTTCCACTGGTAAGACTCATTGTGGCAAGTCTCTCTTAACAACTTGAGCCCCAGTTTTCTCTTCTGTAAAATCTGGGTATTAATCTCTTAAATTCCTCTCAGAATCACTGTGTGTTTTTATATGTGATAATACATACACCCAAGTTTGTTCTTTTTTTTTTTTTAAGTGAGTATAGGTAAGGTGTTAGTTAAATGAGCATCCTAGAGATAGTTAGTCCACTTTTATTTTGTTTTTTAATTAATTGTTCTTGGAGTATAGTTGACTTACAATGTTGTATTAGTTTTAGGTGTACAGCCAAGTGAATATGTTATATATATACATATATATATCTCCATTCTTTTTCAGATTCTTTTCCCATATAGGTCATTACAGAGTATTGAGTAGAGTTCCCTGTGCTATACAATAGGTCCTTATTAGTTATCTATTTTATATATAGTAGTGTGTATATATTAATCCCAATCTCCTAATTTATCACTTCCCCCCACGTTTCCCCCTTGGTAACCACAAGTTTGATTTCGAGATATGTGAGTCTGTTTCTGTTTTGTAAATAAGTTCATTTATATCATTTTTAATTAGATTCCACATATAAGTGATACGATATGATATTGTTTTTAAATGGTATCAATTTCTTTTTGCTAACATAATTTAAAACCACAAGTGGGTTATATCAAGGACAGTGAATGTGTGCACATGTGGGGAGTGCAGGGGTGGGCCTGTGGTTTGAAGGGAAGCAGAAGAGAATAGGCATTTATTGAACACATCTACGCCACCATGTGTTGGGCATGGGGCCAGGTACTCTAATAGGCTTTATCTCATTTCAATCTCATAAAAGCACAGCAGTTTAGGTGTTAACCACTTTACAGGGAAGCTAAATACTGTCTCCAAGGTCACACCTGGGCAAGTGGCAGATCCACGAATCACCTCTACATCTGCAGACCCCAAGCCTACGCTCTCTCTGCAATGTCAAATGGTCTCAATCAAAAACCAATTGGGCAACATTTTTGCACAGTGAATGCTTTATCTATCCGTGTGCTTTAACATTCAGCTTCTTAAAAAGACATTTTAAGGTTTCACTGCATATTAGATGGACTCATGTGGTCCACTGTATTTACTGACATGTAAATCTGATTTTGTAATTCTTACCCAATTTATGGGCAATGAAATAAATGTAATGAAGAAATGCACTCTTATGCTGTAAGTGAAGAAAATCTTCTAAATAACACCAAAGCCATGGGCTTACTCACTCTCTATATATTGATTACATTAGAGCCACTCATGTCTCCAAACTCATGATATAATTAACACTATGATCATCTACATTCATGATATCATTTCTCAGATTTTATTTTTAAAAAGCCCCAAATAACTGTTTATATTAACCTAGTATAAGGTTAATTTGTGATAGACACAAGTGTTTTTATTCTGAGGCTTTCCCTTCCCTTCTCTACTGCACACTGAACTTCCACAGCTTATTTCACTGCGTAAATGGGATCAAATCCAATACTTGACACAATTGTTTCTGGAGAGTGAAACCTGTTCATTGGAGAGCCAACCCAAAGCAAATATTTCTGTTGGGGGCGGGGTCAGTTCCTACTACCTGTCCAGGGAAGAGGGGTGTTTCCACCACCACTCAGTGCAGTTCTAAGTGTTTATTCCCTGGGCACAGTTTCATGATGCTGTCTGAAATTCTCTACCCAATGTATTCTGTTCCAGTTTGCGTCCTTGGCAATTAGGTATTGTCTTCTAATTGTACACTAAAATGTATATTTCAGTTTCAGTAGTCTATAAAACTAAAGTTATTGAGTTCATATATATCTGATATTATAATACTTTTCTCTCTACTGTTGCTTTTCTCATTCTTCAGTCATTTCATATGAGCATTCTCCCATCTTGTCTTCAGAGCTCACATTCATTCTGGGGGGTCATGAGGGATATTGCTTCCTTTTCCTCCAATAAAGGAAAACAACCCAAACTAAAACATACATGTTTTTATTCCACATGTGGGAATTTTGAGCTCTATGATTCCATTTGAAATTAAGGCAACTTTCCTGATGGTTTTCTCACATCTCATTAACCAGGAATAGCTTCAAAGACCTCCTCAGGAAAAGAGAAACAGCCCTGTGAGCAAAGGAAGCCTCAGCTTTCTGAGGAGCCCACGTGCTCTTCAATCTGGGTATTAGAAGTCATAGACAGGGAGCCTAGGGCATGGGGAACTGTGGAATAAATGCGGTGCCCCTTCTTTGGTTATGACATTTACTTGATGATAAGAAATAAAAATATTTTTCTGTTAAAACAAACTTGAGATCTTCATAAATCAGTGAAAATTTGCATGCATTTTTCAAGTAATCACAATGTTAGAAAAGAAAAAAGTGTACTTCAAGAGCTTCAACTTCAAGCTTACATACCTGAAGCTGCCAACAAGAAACATTGTAAAGAAAATTGAAGGTATTATACCAAATTCACCAGAAAAAGTTAAATAAGTTCACACTTATAGAAACGCAGGCTTTCCTCTAAAAACAGAATTGTTTCCTCAAAAATATTCCCTTCTAAACTCCTCAGCTTCATCTTCCACTAGGACCACACTTCCCCAATGTTACCCGCTCCCCACAATTCCTAGTTTGGTATCTTTTTGTCCTCAACAAACTCACAGAAGAGAAACCTCACTCTAAGTACCTGGGGCAGATTTTGGACCAAGTCTTTCCCAAATTTGCTGGTTTAATATATGAAGCTGGAGAGCCATAGATATAGTAGAAAGGAAAGACTGGTCTAACATTTATTAAATCACTCAACAAATATTTACTGTTCCTAGTGCTGTGCTAGGCCTTGGAGATATAACAGTGAGAAGTATAAAAATACAGTCTGTGACATTTACAGTCTAATCGGGAAAGGGGCATTAATCAAAGAATCACATAAAAAAGTACAATCTATACAGTGATAAATACTATAGAGAAAAGGGCCAGGGAGCCATGAAAGGTCATCCGGTGCTCCAACCCTTCATCCTGTCGCAGCTTGCCCACCAGATGTTCACCTAGTGGTAGACACGAGGGACTGGGAGTTTACTCCACAGAGAAGTTATCACGTCCCCTTCCATTTGCTCTTACCATACCCAGTTTCCCAAGCACTCCTCTATGTGAATTTATTTCAGACAAACATTTTTCATGTATTTTGGCTTAGACGAAGTCCTCATGTTATACCACTTTGCTTAGCATGTAAATAGTACAGGGGAATGTTAATATTATGTCAACTTATTGTTTTACACTTACTTTGCTCATTGATGGAAGACTGATTTGGCTCTAATTCATCTTGTATAATTATGTCTTTATTAAGCTCCATGGCAGCTTTGAATAGAAGAGAGAAACTAGTCATTGTGTGATTCTCCAAGCTAAGGTTTCTAGTGGAAAGCAGTCAACATTTCACTCCTTCTTTACTATCTTGCAGAGGATAAAAGGAGGCACAATACTGCAACATTCATGGAACACATATTCACCCCCTATCTGCCTCCAACCTCGCTAGATCACTAATTAAAGCGGGTGTGGACGATGTCTCCAACTCCTTCCATCTCAGGTGTGTGTTTTACGGCTGTTGCCAATACACTGCTTAATGTGGCCCCATATTACACTGTCAAGGCCAGAGTCAATATTTTGATAGATGAATGATTACACAAAAGCAATGATATTTATATCATGGAATTTTATTATAATTTAAGGTGTTATCAATGTCTAAATATTGACACTGAGAGAACAGCAATGTCTAAAAACTGTTAGGTGATCAGGATAGCAGAACGCAAGTCTTTAAAAATAACTCCATTGATTAGTCTCTTTTGCTTTAAGTTGTCTTTTTTTTTTTTTTTAAATCATAATCTCAGTGTATGACCTGGATCCTTTCCAAAACTTTTTTAGAGAAAAATTTTGCAACAGGTATCAGGAGTCATCCTTTGACCAGTTAATCTTATTTGGGGAAAAAAAATCCTAAGGAAGGATGTGTCAGTGCACTGTGATCTTGGCTTTATTTTCTAAGTTTTTCCCAACTTCTCGCATCTTGAAATAACCTTTAAGTAGGAAAAGCACATATGTCGCTAAGTCAGAATTATCATGTCATGGTAATACCAGCGAATACAAATAGCACTGAAAATGTCAGCATTTGAACAGATTTTTACTATGAGGGCAGGAAGATAAAAGTTAACCATAGTAATGGGGGCGGGTACAATACAGAAAACTTTTATTAACTAAATGTTTACTATGTGAGTCCCCTGAACTTAAGGGAAGAAATTTCACACGGGAAAGCAAAAGTTGCTATAACATGAAACTAGTCAATAGTGATCACTTACGAAATTAATCCCCACCTATCCCCACCCACTTACTACTCGTATCTCTTCTCATATCAACCACCGTATTAATGTCTATATCATCAGTTAGTTGCTGATAACAGGAAGTAATACGGTGCCAATCTGAGATTAAATTATAAAACTTGTGAAGATGCAGATATCCATGAAATCAATAAAAGTGATGCTAAAAAACACTAGGATCGTAATCAAGGACACAAAATAATGAAGATTTAACAGAATTAAGCTGTTAACAACAGAAAACAGAAATGAACGTCGGCATGATCAAAAGATGATGGACTTCTGGTTCTAGATTAAGATAAAATTTCCCACGTCTCTCTACACTTCCCACTAAAGACAGCTAAAATCCCTGGACAGTACATGCAAAAACTACATAAAATGAGTCTAAAAGAGGTTGAGAAGAAGACAGATCTGTTAGGGTCCTGGGACCTGAGGAAAAATGTAGCTGAGTTCTCCGGGTTTTCTTTTTGCCTCATATATTCCAGACGTGGTGCTGGAGAAATCTGCAAATTGGAAATACCAATGGAAGCAGATACAATAAACCCAAAGTAAAGCCTACTTCTATGAGGGGTCCTTCCCCACCTCCACAAACACACCAGGGTGGAATCAAAGAAGACTGAGTGATGAGGTGGAACTTTTACTGTCACCCAGTGGCAAAGAGCTTTCCCTGATTCCCTGCAAAGGTGTCACTGGGGTCCATGAGGGGATTCTAGACTTCCATCTACACGCAGTGGTACTGAAGTACCCCTCCCTCTCCCTGCTGAAGTCAGAGGAGGATAAATGTTAAATCTAGCTTCACCACCATTGGAGGACTCATGGGGAACTCTAAGGAGGTGCCCCTCTCCCTCTCAACCAGGTTGGTATCTGCATGGTCCCAGTGGCGAGGCTGAAAACCCAACTCTGCCCAGTAACAAGGAGGCATCCCTCCCCACTTCACCCCAATTCCCGCCCTTGTCAAAGTGGGTCACGTGAGGAGCCTGGGCTTTCACCTCCACCTGGCAGTCAAGCCTCAGGGTCCCACTTTCCCCCCTGGCTTGGTGTCAGAGGAGACCTGCTGAAACAGAAGATTTAAGTAAGATCCAGATTTTCAAAACATAATACTTCAAATAGCCAGGATACAATAAAAAAAAATCATTCATCATACCAAGAACCAGGAAAATCTCAACTTGAATGAGGAAAGATAATTATTTAAATAAAAGGTTAATGAGAGGCCCTTTGGAAAATTAATGAATCCATCAAATATTTTTTTTGCAAAATATGACCCCCTGTGATCATGCTGCAAAATGCCACTAGGAATGAAAGCTGTAATGTTGTACAGTCATACAATTGTGCCACAAAATGTATATCATGCCCCACACAAATTGTTATTCTTTATCCTTTTGAATAATTATAGCACATTTGGAATAATAAATTGTATTAAACATAAAATAAAATATACTCTTGATAATTAATCTTATTTTCTCAAGATAAAGTCACAATAAATTATTCTTACTATTTAATATGAAATATTGCTTCTTTCTAAACACTGATTCCTTTTGGAAGTGGCCTTTTTTCTAGGATCATTTATCCTAAGACAAAGAGAATCTCTTGTAAATAAACATGGGTCACTTTTCTCAAGCAAATGTTAGACTCTACACGTTAAAGCCAGGAATGAATACTCACTCCAAACTTTTTAGCAGATATTTAAGAAAAAAACACAAATTATAATGTTATAGTTCTCTTTATCACAGAAAGTGAATTTAATCAGATGCTATAAGCTTTTGCAAAATAGAAAGCTATCAAGAAAAATATCGAAATTATAAGAGATAAAACATAACTTTCATTTCGGTTTTATTCATCAAAATGTATCACCAAATTATTATCTTACATTGAATGTCAATACTTTAAATTTTGAGCAATTAAAGATATGTGTAAGCTACACAAAAAAATCAGTCGAAATCAGTTACCAACATTATTTAAAATATTATTTTCATAAAAATTTAAAATCTACATATTTGTACATGTAATGGTAACAATTTTAAAGCCAATGAAGGAACTACTTACGAATTCTAAATTTTATGCTTGTGTATACTGAAATTCTTCACATCAACTCTCTCTTAATGCCCTTCTAAAGTTCATCTGATTTTACACATTCAGATAGTTTCCCAAATGTTGACAAAACTGTTCACAAAAAATCCTGTGGCTTAAAACTACAGAGTAGATGTACATGCATTATTATTCATAAAATTTAGGTCCAATATTTATATTTCAAAAATACACTTTAAGAATCGAAATTTTCTTTTGTGTAGAGCACCTAAATGTTTATATTTTGGTATTTCTAAACTTGTATAATAATTATTTTGGTCTCTATCTGAATCTCTGTCTGACATGTCACAACTTATCCAATTCGTAACTAGAATCACTCCAATGTTAATAAACACATTCCAAATCAAAGAAACACCAAAGGTTAGTGAAGAGAGGAGAGTTTCCAATATTTGAGGTTTTTCCTGTAAGCTTTACCCCCTCAAAGCCAAAGGTGAATGTGGCATTCTCCTCTGATATGGCATTTTCACACATTCCAACCTGAACAAAGCCCAACTTGGAAAACCCAAAAGCGACTACAACAAAGCATCCTGCTGAACAACTGCCAGTTCAGAAATAGAAAGGAAATGCTCCAGCTAGCTGGAGACTCTCTTCTGCTGATGAAAATTCCAACAAGATTAAAAATCATTCCAGTATTAGAAACTATACCAATCAGTTATCCTATGTAAGAGAATTACAAAGGCATACAGTCATCTGACCCTGTGAGACTTCGCTTCTCCAGTTTTTTTATTAATTAGAAAAAATAAAGAAATCAAAGGACAATAGTGGGTTAGCTCCAATGGTCTAGCTCTTCTAAGTTTGAGAACGTAAGTAGCCTACTTTTACTGAGGACTTCAGAATGTGGCAGGCACTGTCCGAAATGCTTTTATATACAGTTTTCTAATTAATTAGGACCGCAACCCTGTAAAACAGTCACTATGCATACGGCCTAGGGTTAAAGTGCGAGTTCCAGTGTCTGTTTTAAAAATACTCGTTGACCATATATTCTCAGAATTAATTACTTCTGATGAGTCTCCACTTACTCATTTGTAAAATAGACGTAAAAATAGCACCTGCCTTCATAAGATTCTTGTGAGCATTGAACTAGATAAGGCAGGTAAAAGTGCTTAGAACACTACCTGCCACGTAGTAATCACACAACAAATGTACATAATATAATGATCATCATCAGTTTACAAATGAACTCTGCTTTTTTAAAAAAAAAAAATTACAGAATTATTAGCTCTTTTTAATTCTTGAGTTGATTTTGAAAATTTTGGAACAATACATTTTTCTAGGAAAGTGCCCATTTCATCTATGTCTTCAAATGGATTGGCACAAAGTTATCCAAATATTTTTAAGTCCCTTCAAATTTCTGCTAGGTTTGTATCAATAGGATGCTGTCTTTTTTTTTTTTTCATTCCTGACATCATTTATTTGTGCTTTATTTTAACTGGATTGGTTTTACCAGTGATTGAATAATGGTTTTTGTCTTTCAAAAAAACAAATTTTTGCTTTTCTGATTCTATCTACTATCTCTACATATTTTCTAGTTTATTTATACTTATGTATACAAATTATCCCTTTGCTCTTTCCTTCTTTGAGTATAGTCTATTGATCTTTTCCATATCTTTAAAAGTTGATTTCTTACGTCATCAGTATTCGGCCATTTTTCCTTTTTATTGTATGCAGTTTAGGCTATATATTTCTCTCTACGGACCACTTTCACAGCATCTCAGAGGTTTCGATTCACAGCATTCTCACTGTTGTTTAGATCTAAATATTTTCATGTTCCTGATTAACCTATTTATTAAATTTCCAAATGTATTGGGGTATTTTGTATACATTTCTGGTTTTAATCTCTAATTTAATTGTATTTGGCTAGAGAGCATCATTTTTATGTTACTAAACTTCTGAACAATTTTTACATTTGCTTCATAGCCTGCTAAATTTTTATAAGTATTTCATGTGTATTTGAGAAGAACACATGTTCTCTAATTACTGAATGCAAGATTTTATATATGTCAATTAAACAAAATTATTAACCATGCATTCAATTTTTCTACATGGTACTAATTTGCCATTTGATTGTCTTACCAAGAACTGACAGTTATATGATGAAATTTCCTACTGTGATGGGTGTTTTCCCCCATAGCTTTATCCATATTTGCTTTATCTCTATTTAAGGCTATATTATAGGTACATATATGTTTAGAATAATTATAGTTTTATCATCAATATGTAGTGATTATTTCTAATAAATTTTTGAGATAATATTATTTTGAGATAATAATAAATTTTTGAGATAATATCTGTTTTTTAATATTAATTATATTTTACAAGGAATTTGTCCATTTCATCTAAATTGTCACAGTTTATGACAATGTCCTTGATTTGGGATATTTGTGTATTCCCTCTTTTTTTTCTTGATTATTCTAGCTATGGCTTTATCAATTTTATCAGTTTTTCAGAGGACTGGCTTTTGGCTTTAATATTTTCATTTCTTTTCTATTTCTTTAATTTTTGCTCTTATCTTGATTATTTATCTCTACTTATTCTGGGTTTCATTTCCTCCTCCTTTTCGAGGTTCTTGAGGTAGAAATGTAGATCACTGATTTGAAAACAATTTTTATTTCTTAAATAAAAATACAAACTTATCATCTTCCCCTCTTCAGCTGCATCTCACAAATTTGGATACGTTTGAATCATTCAATTCCAGATATTTTCTAATTTCTCTTGTACTTCTTCGATGCATGGGTAACTTAGAAGTGTGTAGTTTTATTTCCACATATTTCGGACTTGTCTAGATTTCTTTACTATTAATGATTTCTCACTTAAGTACTTGGTGGACAGAGAACAAATTCTCTAGGATTCCTTCTTGAAATTAACTGAGACTCACTTTGTAGCCCAGAATACAGTATATGTTGCTGAATGTACCACTGAAAAATACAGTGTATTCTAAAGTTGTATGTAGTGGTCTATAAATGTCTATAAGGTCAAGATGATTAAAAATGGTGTCCTCTACATCCTTACTGATATTTTTGGTCTAGATGTCCTATCGGTTACTGAGGAAAGGGTTAAATCTGTAACTAATCATGTATTTTTTCTTTCTCCCTTTACTTTTGTCAATTCCGCTCCCCCGCCCCCCACCACCTTTCTTCTTCATGGGCTTCTTTTTTTTTTGCGGTACGCAGGCCTCTCACCGCTGCGGCCTCTCCCGCTGCAGAGCACAGGCTCCGGACGCGCAGGCTCAGCAGCCATGGCTCACGGGCCCAGCCGCTCCATGGCATGTGGGATCTTCCCGGACCGGGGCACGAACCCGTGTCCCCTGCATCGGCAGGCGGACTCTCAACCACTGCGCCACCAGAGAAGCCCCATGGGCTTCTTTTTGAAACTATATTATTAGACACATACAATTTTTTATCACCAGGGCAAATTGACCCTTTTATCAAATATCCATCTTTTTCTCTGGTAATACTCGTGGTCTTAAAGTGTATCTTAAGACCACCATTGCCTGATGCGAAACTGTTCAGCTTTCTTAAGTTTACTGTTAACAGTGAACATATTATATGTCTAATTTCCTTCCTTTGCTTTCAACTGTTCTGTGCCTTTGTATTTAAAATGTGTCTCTTGTAGACAGCATATATTTGGAACTTGCTACTTAACTACTCAGACAATCTTTTCCTTTTAATTGGTGTGATGGTTCGTTTATATTAATGTAATTTTTGATACGGCTGGATTCAGGTTCACCATTTTGCTGTTCTTCCTGTTTGTCCCTTTTCTGTTGTTCCTTTCTGTATTTCCTTCTCTACCTTCACTTGGGTTAGCAGTTGCTTTTTAAATTCCACTTTAATTTTTCTATTGGCTTTTAAGCTTTTGCTTAACATAATTTTTTTAGTGGTTGCTTTAGGGATTACAATATGTATGTTACATTAGTCTATTTAGAGTTCTAATCTTACTTGATATAAGCTGTTCCTCCAATTTCTGGGAATTTATGATTTCTTTATTCTAAAAATTTCTCAGCCATTGTCTCTTAAATATTAACTCACTCCCATGCTCTTTACTGTCATCACTAATTTAAACTAAGACCATCCTTCTCTCCTAGTGTCTCTATTATATTTTTAACATTTTTTCTTTCTGTGCCATCTCTTGCCAATTTCTTCTGGTTATCTTTTCATTTGGCCAATTCTCTTTTTAATTGTGCCTGATCTCATATTTACTGCATGTACTAAACCTTTTATTTCAACAATTATGTGTTTCATTTATAAAATTTATATAGCTTTCTAAGTGTTTCTATTCCGTTTTTCTATCATAATCGTACTTGCTAACTTGCATATTATATACAGTTGAAAGTATGTATCTGACAAATTCTAACATTTTAGGACTTTAAAGATCAAAACTGGTTGTTCGTTGATTTGATGCTCACTCTTAATTATAAAGGTCTGTTTTCTTACATCCTTAATTAGATTTAATTTTAGCTGACATGGGTTTATTTTAATTTTTAAAAATCACAAGGGCCTAAATTGAGGATTCTTGTCTCCTGAAAAATGTGTATTCGCTTCCTTTCAGGCCAAGTGATACCATTCACCACATGTCTCTTGTCAATTTCCAGCTGAACGCAGGAATCTCAGTTTCATGCCCTCCCTCTTGCTCTGAGTTCAGGTCTAATCTCCCAAATGCTCTGAGAGCAATGCTTGCCCACATTGAAGGCCTACTGTTAGCTTGCAACTCAATCTTCAGATTTCTGACTTCAGCTCCTTTTTAGTCCTTATTTTGTTTTGTTTTAGCTGCTTAGAGATCTCTTTTACTTACTCTCAGGACTATATTGCTGTTGTTTTGATCATGCTAGTTAATATTTCTATGTTTCAATTTTCTCACCTGTAAAATGGAGGAAATTACAGCAGTACTTGCCTCAAAAGGTCATTGCGTCGATGAACAAATATTTATAAATGTAGAACATTGTAGAACAGAGTAAGTAGTCAATAAATATTAGCTACTATTATGAATATTACTATTATGTTACCCAGTAAGTGTAAAACTACAAAACAATGGGTATGATTCTATTTTCAAATTTTTTCTACCACTATACAAATGAAATACTTTTTCCAGTTAAGCTGCGTATATTTAGATA
Source organism: Phocoena sinus (assembly GCF_008692025.1). Lineage (NCBI taxonomy): Eukaryota > Metazoa > Chordata > Mammalia > Artiodactyla > Phocoenidae > Phocoena > Phocoena sinus. The sequence goes on from NC_045765.1 coordinate 29,290,743, forward strand.
TATTTAATGCTTATTCCATTATGTAATGTAATATCCTGCTTTCCCAAAGTAATATAAAGAAGATTTGATATGTCAGTAAAGAAGCTACCAATATTAACTGAAATTCTGACAAAGGCATATGACATTTGCATTCTCAGCACTCATGAAGGTCCCTGTCTCCGTCATGCACTTGATGTTTTGAAAACATTTTGACTTTCCCATCACTGAAGAATTATTCTAGATCTCAAGAGTTAATTAACTCATCTACAGTCTGACATCTAGTGAGATGGATAGATCACGGTGTACCACCAAGTGAACATATGTGTAGCGGATATTTTGCTTCAGTGACTAATCAGGGTCTACTTCGTAACTGCAAATATTTGGGGGAGAAATGTTAATGATATACTCTTGTTTGTAAATCAGTTCCCTTAAATCAACTGCTTCGTCACCGTTTACTGTTAGGATTTAGATACTTGTCTAAAACCATGTTAAGCATCCAGCCACTGAGCTTGTAGAAAACAGCAAGACCATAGTTTCCTAGTGCCTGTTAGCATCCGTTAAACAGGGAGAGGATAATTGAAACCGAGTCAAGAGTTTTCCTTTTCTTCCTTTCCCACCTTGCTTCCTGCATTTCAAACTCATGTCGTAGGTTACAAACACATGTAAAGCTTTAATTACATTTAGCATCTGCCAGCTGTTGACTTACAGAGAGTTGTTGAGTCACATAAATTCAAAGTCAAAAAGAAATTCAGGAATAGAAGGCAGAAGCTTGCCCAATGGGGGAAAAAAATCTTATGTCATCACAACTGAAATACTCCACCATCAGCACTTTTATGTTGGTGGTGTGAGCCACGCTGTAACTAATCAGTCTCAGCAACACCAGAGACTATCTCACCACTAAAATACATATTCCCAAAGTGGATGGAGCCATCAACCGAAGGGCCTTACAAGCATTGTTTTCAATGTGTGATGGATGTGTTCGCCTGCAATGGAGACAACAACTTCAAGGGGATTTCAGTCTCTAGAGGCATCAACTGATGAGTTTTCAAAAACAAGATCTTCACACTATCCACTCAACACCGTCACCAAAGTCAAACGTGTTAAGTAATTTAATTCAGACACTGCTTACTTTCGGAAGAAATAAGTCTCCCGAGAAACTGGCAAGAAGAGCTGCAAAGCTTTAACACTGGCCACCATTTGCCACACGATGCAATTTTATGAGGAGAGAACTGTTGGAAGTGATAGTCTTGTTCTCAATAAACATGGATTTAAAAATCCAAATGTCAAGTTACAAAAACACAACTAGAAAAATATAGTAAGTGGTGTGCACTGTATATATACAGATACATATACACTAACAGGATACATCTGAACTGGAAAAATCTACACCAAGTTTTTAATAGCAATTACTTCTGGAGATGAAGTTCAGGGCCGGGGGCATGGAGAAAGAGGATTTGAAACAAATTTCACAAAACAGTAACATTTGTTAATTAGAAATTATGAGTATTATATACTTGATTCTTTGTAATTTTCTGTGGTTTAAGGTTTTTTCCTAAAAATTAAAATAATTTAAAAATAGAAGCCTTGGGCCAATCTAGCTCCATTCCCTACTTTAAAATATTTGCAATAGCATAATTTTTCTGTTGTTCAGTCATTCAAAATTTTTATGTTTATATTTTGAGTTAAACTACAAAGAAATGCCTCCAGTCGCATGCCTCTTTAAGTTCCAGTCAATCAGAAATAAATTCATGAAGCAAAAGTAAATGCAATCAACGGATAAATAAACTGTGGTACATTCAGGCAATAGAATATTATGCAGCACTAAAAGGAAATGAACTCTCAAGCCATGAAAAGACATAGAGGAGCCTCAAATACATATTACTAAGTGAAAGAAGCCAATCTGAAAAGGCTATATGTGTATGATTCCAACTGCGGGACATTCTGGAAAAGGCAAAACTATGGAGACAGTAAAAAGGTAAGCGGTTGCCAGGAATTGGGCAGGGGGAGAAGAACAGGCTGAACACAGAGGATTTTTTAGGGTAGTGAACATATTCTGTATGACACTATAATGATAGAGACGCGTCATTATACATTTGTCCGAACCCACAGAATGTACAGCATCAAGAGTGATCCATAATGTAAACTACGGACTTTGGGTGATTATGATGTGCCAATGTAGATCCATCAGTTATAACAAATGTCTATCATTCCAACGGGGAAAATTTACAATGGTGGAGGTTACGCACGTGCGGGGGAAGGGGGCATATGGGAAATATCTGTACCTTCCACTAAGTTTTGCTGTGAACCGAAAACCGCTCTAAAAATTACTGTTAATTAGAAAATAAAAGGTAAATGCAACCAAATCATTATATGACAGATACACTGCCGGGAAACCCTTGCACTTTTCTCCCTAGGAGAACGACTCCACATTCCTGTGGTTAAGAATACTTCACAAACAAGTAACCTGGAGTTTGAGTTCCTACTCCACCATTTATGGTCAGATCACAAGAAAGTTAATTGACTCCCTCCCCCCGAGCATTAGTCTCCTCACCTATGACATAGGTTTAATAATACCTACGCTCAGAAGGCTGTAGGGACAAAGTTATCTACACTCATAAAACACTTAGCAGTGTAGCCAGAACATAGGGGTACTGAATAAAATGCTTTAGACAATACTAGGAACAGCAGCAGGAGCAGAGATTTTCGTGCCCTCGCTCGTGGAACCTACGCTCATTTGTAACATATACTGTTATCTCATTACCCCACACCAGAGTGAGGGTTATCCCGAGAAGAAGGACAGCTGACCACATGGGAGCAAACACACAAATACAAGGGAAGATACATACACCTAAAAGAATAGGACTCTAGGCAAGAAGAACGAAGGTAAAAAGCCCTATTCATTCATTCGTTCATTTGGTGACTATTTGTCAAGTGCTTACTAAGTGTTCAGCCTTATTCTAGGGCTTGGAACATGTCAGCAAACAAAAGAGATAATGATCTCTATTCTTGTGGAGCTTATATTTTAGCTGGAGTAGACAAACAATACAAAGTTAATGTAATGACTAAGTACTAGTATCTTCAAAGGTGACAAGTGCTATGAGAAGAGAGAAAGTAGAGTAGCAAAAGCCATTTGTGAGTATTTTGAATAACCTGATCTTGGGAAGGCCTCAATGAAAAGGAAGCATTTAGCAAAGGCTGGCAGGACTTGAGGGAGTCAGCTTTCCAATACACGGGCAAGAAGCAGCCATCTGTGCACAGGTCCCAGGCAGGAGCGCACCTGGCATGTTCTAGAACAGCAAGAAGGACTGTGTAGCTGGAATGAAGTGAGCAAAGGTGCAACCTTCAGAGAAAGGGTAGAGCGTTAGTGAGAGCTGTGTCCTGAAGGGCTTTGGGGTGATTTTAAGGACACTGTTCTTTACTCAGAGTGAAACAGAAAGCTATTACATTGTTTCGGGGGAAAGGAGTGACATCATCTAATTGACATCTTTCGAGACTGCACAATTGTGTTAGAAGACTGGGGCGAGGGATCAAGAGCGTCATCAACCACTCAGAATGCATTTTAAGAGCCCATCACAGCCCATTCCAGATGGAAGCAGAGTGGGATTTCCTGGTGGACTGCATGGGAGGGCGTGGCAGAAAGAAAGAAATTGGAAATGACATCAGTGCTTTCAAACTGAAAACTAGCAGGGAGTTGCCATCGAATGCGATGGGGAAGGCTGCAAGAAGATCAAGCGGGCCGTGTGCTGTGTGTGCGTGCACGCATGCGTGCAGAGGATGGGGATTTCAGTCTTGGATACGTGAGTTCGAAATATGGGTTAGACATAAAAATGGAGATGCTGAGTTGGTTGATGGATCTATAGGCAACAGGTCTGATACAAGCGATAGAGATTTGTGAGTCACTGGCATACAGATGCTATTCTACGTCATGGAACTGGACAAGATCACCAGTGTGGAATAACTGTAGGTAGAAAAGAAAAGAATACCAAAGACTGGGCACTGAGTTACTTTTATATTCAGAGGTTGGAGCAAAGAGAAGGAAGCAGTAAAGGAGTATTAAAAAGAACAACCTGTGCAGTAGTAGGAAAGCCACGAGCATGTGCTAGAGGACAATCTAAGTGAAGAAAGTATATCAAAGAGGAGAGAGTGATTAACTGTTTCAAATGTTACTGACAGGTCATTAAGATGAGATTGGTGAACTGCCCATCACGATGTAATGACATGGTAATCATTGGTGATTTTGGCAAAAGAAGTTGTGTGGAGGGGTATGTGTGAGCATCTGATTGGATTGCATTTCAATAAAACAGGGAAGAGGAATTGGTGGCAGTACAATAGATACCTCTTCTGAGATGTACTGCAATAAGGGGTAAAGGAATGTGACAGTAGCTGGTGGAAGAAGAGGTGAAAAGAAATTGGAGAAAGTCACAGCATATTCGTGTACTGGTAGAAATGAAAAAATGGTTCATTTAGAGGTGGGAGAATTTGTGCAGCAACATTCTTGAATAGACCAGTGGGACTCTGATCTAGCATACAAATGGCGGTTGCTCCCGAGATACGAGTAGCGATTATTCACTTACAGTAACAGGCAGGAAGGCAGAGTTTGTGGTTGCAGATGCTGGGAATGGGTAGATGGTAGATGGTAGATGTGGATTTGGGATTTCACCTCTGATAGAGGATGGGAAGGTGCTAGAGGTTTAGGAGAGAGTGGAGGGAATGAAGCCGACATCTAGAAGAGTGAGACAATGCATAGACTGGATGGTTCAGTACAACTACAGAGCACTTGACATTTAAATTTGGTAGAGTGCACACGTAACACTGAACCATCATCGTTCACTAGGGCTGCCTTAATTCCTATGAAAAAAATTAAATGATGGTGACGATATTCAGTTTTAAAAAGTGAGACAATAATAAATGCAATGTACAAACACTGTCTTGAAAAGGAATGGCACATGGGTTAGGGGGAAAATAGAGCAATTAGGGTGATGTGTTACATATGGACTGAACTACTCTTTAAGTGTAAATTGTAACTGTGATTCTGAATCCACAGAAATTAATTAGCATCGTGTCACAAACTTCTACTTTTCCTCAGATGGAGGTACCACCTTTAAGACGAGGTCGTGGGACTTCCCTGGTGGCGCAGTGGTTAAGAATCCGCCTGCCAATGCAGGGGACACAGGTTGGCCCCTGGTCCGGGAAGATCCCCCATGCCGTGGAGCAACTAAGCCCGTGTGCCACAACTACTGAGCCTGTGCTCTAGAGTCCATGAGCCACAACTACTGAGCTCTCATGTCACAACTACTGAAGCCCGTGTGCCTAGAGCCCGTGCTCTGCAACAAGAGAAGCCACCGCAATGAAAAGCCCGTGCACTGCAACGAAGAGTAGCCCCTGCTCGCGGCAACTAGAGACAGCCTGTGTGTAGCAGTGAAGACCCAACACAACCAAAAATAAATAAATAAAATTAATAAATGTATATATATATAAAAGAAAACAAGAAGTCTTTATCTCAAAGCACTGAAATTCACATTTTTAGATCCATGTAGTAAACACAACAAAAAGACATGTCAGTTTCAATAGGGCCAGGGCCAAGATATCCAGTAGGGACTACAGGCAGAGTCACTAGGGCCCAAAATATCTTTCAGAGCCCACAAAAATGGTTTAATTTCTTTTAAAATCAGGAAAAAAAGTAAACTTTCAGTTTGTAGAAAATGTTTTAAACTCTGACAGTAATATATCCATCTTTATACCAATGCAGTTATAAAATATAATTTTAAATGTTTTTTTAGAGAGGAAGGGTCTGTCAAAGGCAGAGGTACCAAGGGCCCACAGAAACCACAGGGCAGCCCTGCTTCCTCCATGACATCCTTACGTGTACAAAAGGCCAAAGTCATAATGAGTCAAAACACCAACGTCCTCAAAGGATTTGAAAAGAAAAGAAAAAAAAAAAAAAGTAGATTGTGTTCTAATAGTGTTAGTGTATTCATCCTGGAATGCATGAAAAACATCTGGCCCTCCATCAACATCAAATGCTCTGGCCACTTGTCTCTTTTAGAGGCACAGAAGAGTGCCTGGTCTCCGTTTGCAGGTGTTCTGGCAAAGGCACCCCCAGTGGTAACATCATCCTGCCTCTTCTAATTGGCAGAACAACTGTTCAGTCATTACAAACAACTTCCTTGGCCTCATCTCCCCAAAACATCTTCCGGAATCCAGTGATTCTACTACCTATCGCTTCTGTTTGGTAATCGGAGAGCACGTTTATTAAAGATTTTCAAAGCAAACTGCCTTAGGAATCAACATCACCTGTGGAAAGTAGCAAGAATTACACTCCCTTGAGAAACAGAGAAATAAGGAGTTTCCTGGGCTTTCCACAGGTCACAAAGCATGCCTCTGACAGTTGAGAAGAGAGATGGTAAGACGCCTCTCTCCGTTTCCCTGCCTTTTCTTTTTTTCCTATTAAAATCAGCGGTCACTCCAGGTAGATTGTTTACTTCTTAAAAAGTCAACTTTTCCCAGCAAAACTGCCACTTCTCTGCAATGACAGGCAATGATACCCAATGTGACACTTAATTGTTCTCTATTGAGACGTTTCTCTTTGCTGAGGTTTTTCCAGGTGCTTTATGAAAAACATTTGCCCTATCTGGCACTTCGTGAGCCTTCATCTGAGAAACAACCTTTCCCTTATGAAGACAGCTCTGCTTTCAAAGGCGACATTGGTTTTGTTTGCTCCCTCACAGCCCGTGATCGGACCACCAGGGAAATTGCCGCTGTACTGGCTTAAGTCCCGTATGCCTATGTCACGGGGGTCAGAAGCCTCATTAATTCCTCTGCTCTCATTGCAGCTTGTTTAGGGATCAGAAGCAGATTATTATTTCAAACACTTATTTCTTGATTCAATTTCCTCTCTTTCAGAATTGGCTCCAGATCACTCTCTCTTGCGTGCAGTGTGTTCCATCTCCATCCAGATAAGAAAATCAAAATAGTCCTTTCAGAAAACCTATCCATCAGAATTATCAGGAACACACCCCGCAAAGGCTTTGGTTGACTTTCCTGCGTATCTGGCAGGTTTTATGCTTCTTTGTACTAGTCTCCCCAAGAATCACTGCCATTATATGGCTCACACAGACCCAAGGGCACCCACAATTCGTGTTTCAAACTGACTGGCTCAATTCAATTCTACAAACAGACGAAAAGGTGTGCTAAGAACGAACTAGAAATACACAGATGACGAACCTGTGTCCCTGCTTTCAGGAGCCTCCAGATTAATAAGTAAGATAAACATACAAATATATAATTACAATACCACATTATATTCCTGGTAAATCTACCTCCTGTTCCACCTACATTGGTGGGGATGGGAAGGCAGGGCCAGGGGACGGGTAACTGTATTTCATTGTCCTATAGAAAACATGATTCTGGGTGGCAAATATATAAGTACTGGCAAACCCCTTAATCCCCTGAGTTCTCAGGTTCTTTGGAAGATAAAAGGATGGGAGCAGAAGGGTGGCACCCTTCATTCATTTATTCAACAAACATTTATGGCTTAATACTGATTGTGTTGTATGTTCAAGACTGGGTTATAAACACTGTATGTGAACAATCTCACATAATCCTCAGAACAAAACTAGGAGGAAGTCATTAGGCTTGAGATAAAGAGTGGAATAGCCTCTGTACATGCATTTCTCTTTTTGGCTCCAAAGCCTGTGTGCTCTCTTACATGCCATGCTTTCTAGCTGAGTCTAAAGACTTTCATCTTTAAAATTCTGTGATTATACAATATTGCTAGCAAGAGATTAGGCATCAGAGCAACTTTTCTCACTTAGCATACTGGAAGGTGGGGTGCTGGGAAAAGGAAAAAGCTCTTTGAAGAATCTGTAGAAAAAGGGCAAAACAGGAAAGTAATCTTTTTATAAGAGAATGGCTTATAGGCTCCTAGACTTAATTTTCTCCCAACTGTTCAAATCAATGAAATACTTTGTAAATTATCACAGTGGATTTGACTCATTCCTTTAAATACCCTTTTTGCTATTAACAACCAAGAAATGAGCACGGACGTAGAGGATCTAATGTAAAGAAGTGGGGAATTGAGCTCTTGGTCACAGTAACTAACTGATACGTGACATTGACACTGACATTGATTCGTTGACTTCTCAGCCTCCCCTAACACGAGATCCTCCTCAGCAACTCTGGCTGATCTGTTCCCTTGTAAAGCCAGGACCTAGTATAGTAGCTACTCAATAAATATTTGTTGAAATAATTAAACAAAGATATGCAGGTAGATTAAAAATAGAGAAAATGTACCAGTTTCATTCATCAAGAATCAATATTTTATTCTGTTCTACGCATCCCTCTTTATTATCTTTCCTGACTTTTCCTTCTACCTGTTTTATATATCTTAAAGTACGCATGGGGTATTAATACAGATTAAAAAATGTAAAACAGCTTTCCATAAAGAGGTTTCAACATCTTGGCAGTGCCATCTTCCCAACCACTCTGAGAATTACATCTTCAAAACAAAACAAAGCACCTTATTCTATTCACTGTCATCAAGTAGGCACTCAGACAGACCCAAAGCCTTAGACCAGGTGAGACGTATACGTAAATATTTGTGTATTTTTATTTCTCTGCATTCTACCAGGTTTTATTTCAAGCAAGAAATGATCTGCCCCTCCCTCCTTTTTGCACATCGCAGAGCTAAGTTTCCCATGTTACACCAATTTCAAAATGTTCAGCACCATTTATTGCTTTTTTATAGTTCATATAAAGACATGGCTCCGAGACCTCAAATAACAAAAAGTTTATTTATGTATTTAGTTTTGCATGGCATGCACTGATGAGCTAGTCTGCTCAGCGAGCATTTCACAGATTAGACGACTGAGTATGGTTTCAGGCAAGGCGCCCTCATGTTTCTGCGTATTGGCTGATAAACACTTCAAAGTAAACCGCTCATAAATATGAAATGAAAAGCCGAGGAGTCGTTATGCACAGCTTTGAGATACAAATCTCTTTATTCCCTTCTGAAGTGGGGTTTGATTGACATAATGAGTCATAGATCCTGTCCAGGGACACACTGCCTTTTCCCCTTTTTCTCTGGAGACAGGGAGACTTGAAAGAAATCCACTTCAGAACTTGGTGATAGACAGCTCACTTGAAAAAATAATAAAGTTGAATCTTATATTAAATAACTTATTATTTTGTGTTAATGCCGACTTTGACAACCATGACATATGTCAAAGTTTCACTCCACATCCTCAGAAAGACATGATTAACTACAACTCTAAGAAAAAGATTGCCAAATTTCAAAAAACTGCCATTTTCTTTTTGTCATATATATTGTTGCTCTATAGACCCTTCATCTGGTAAGAGAAAAATCACTACTTCAATTAACTCAGAGCAGAAGACTAAAATCCCGTAGCCAAAAGGCTACAGGGAGTAACCCAGGCGATTGGGAATAATTATTGTGGAAAATTCATTTTATAAATAAATGTCTTTCAAGACAGAGAGGCTCAGGCGGCAGAACTTTCTATGAAAAATAGGCTGAAGAACAATTCAAAGTGGAGATTCAATTTATTTTTGCTCATAAGTTTTTAATAATTATCTGCTTGCCTGAAAAAGATAAAAATTTCAGCGAGGTCACACAATTTCCCATTAGATCATATTTTTTAAGTTTAAATGACTTACAGAAGCCAGGCAGTTAACATAAAGGAGCTAAGTCAGCCTGTGTACAGGGCAATAAGGAGCCATGGGGGCTTGTGGGAAAATAGGAGAAAACACAGGTCCCTTTGGATAAGGCAGCTGTTATTAGGCTACAGCAGATTTCTGCCATTCAAGAAGGTAGAATTACTGTTGCCAGGTCTGGCAATTTTTCTAGAAAAGCCTAAAATCCAAATTTTATGTGATATTTACCAATTGATAAACGATGGCCCCAAATGTAACTTCACAAAAGTGCAATCCAAATAGAAGAGGTGTTTGGGCTACCAGACTTCCGTCTCTGCTCTAGACTTTCTGTAGTGACCATTTAAATAAGTTTTGTTTGAGAAATAGGGAATTCCCTGAATTCCCTGGTGGTCCAGTGGTTAGGACTCTGTGTTTTCACTGCCGAGGGCCTGGGTTCAATCCCTGATCAGGGAACTAAGATCCCAAAAGCTGTGCGGCCAAAAAAAAAAAGAAAGAAAAAGAGGAGGGAGAGAAAATGAAAACTTTAAATCAGATTATGGAGAGAGAGGGAGGAATCCCGAGATTTTTAATCTGTCTTTTCAGGATCCCCGGGGATTGTGCTGCCAGCCCGCAGTCAGTGAGCAGGACCTACTTAGAGCTGTCTCTTCCAAAAGTCCCTTCAACCAGAGCAGCTCTGCTTTCTTATTTAAATAATGATTGTGGGTCAGAACACTTCTAGAAACAGCTAACTAAGACCATCCCCTCATCTGAGAGTAAGGTAATGCAGTTACCCACCATGCTCTCCTGGAATATTTAATTGGCTCAACGTTTTAGACTCCATTAAGCTTCAGAGTCAGCTCACCTCTAATCTTCTGCCTTAGAAACTCAGCTTGAGTGTCAGAGAAAATTAACTGTCCACCAAAATTAGTGTTTCCCTTTCCACAGTACAGAACTGCCAGAGAACGTAGCTTTCCAGCCAGGATCTATTATTCAATTTCCATTGCATCTAGGTCAGACCGTGTGTCTAGCTCTTGTCAACCTAGTGAAGTAGAAATGATGGTGCCATTGAAAAACCAGAGACCTTAAAAGGCAAATGATCCTTTTCCATGTTCTCATTCCCTTATGATACATGAGATATGAGTGAAGATGGATTCAAGATGGCAGTGCCACCAGATGAAAGAAACCTTGTTCCCAGAGTTCCACCTGGAGGAAAGGAACCCAGGCATCAGCATTACTGATTTCTGACTTCACAGGAATGGGACATTAGTCATGATGGTGGTGGATCCTTCATATGCACTTTTCCTTGTTCCGTCATCTAGATTTATCCAAAATAATTCAGTCAATATCGAACTGTTTGAAGCTGTGTTTTATAATAGTAAATGTACACAACTTAACTGATCCAAAAAAATAAAACACTGGCTTCCTGCTGAGAATTCGCTAATGCCAGTAACTGCCATTTAGTCAGACCTATTTTATATTAAATAGTGGAGGACCAGGGAAATGACATGACCCGCTGAAGAACATAAAACTGGTCCATATAAAAACAGGGATTCGAACCCAGAGATTGGCAGCTCCAGAGAAGTTCTCACCAACTTACACTAATTTCTGTTGCAGTGTCATGAGCCAGTGTCCGAGTTTTTATTAAAATCCTCACCTATCCAACGTGATAACATTTAGCATCATTCTGATATGTCTGATGTTAGATCTCTGATGATTTGTACTACAAATTAAAAACAAAAACTCTAAATAATGCAAGTGTCTCTTAATAAACTTTCTGCTGTAAAGAACTGGTTAGCTAATGAGTAACATTATAAAATTGTATTTCAATACGGGTGATTTTATTTTTCAATAACAACAGTAAGTTAGCATCAGAAAACTGGCAGCTATTAAATCCTAACACAACCCAAAATAAAAAAAAGAGACACGATATATGTGTGTGTGCGCGTGTGTATATATGTATATATATAGTATATATGTGTATATATAAAGTATATATATTAATAAGAAATGAGAAAGAAGAGTGAAATGGTATATACACAAGAAAAACAAGAATAATCTCTGATTAATTTCCAACTTCCATTAAAACCCACAACCAGCTTATTTTCCAAGTGGAGCAATGGTGCAGCACAGTGCAAAAGGGCTGTGGACTCAGACTAAACAAAGTTCAAATCCTCCCACTTCTCAGCTCTGGGGCCTTGGGTCAATTTCCTGGCTTCTCTCAATCTCAATTTCCTTATTTATAAAATAAGAATGATAATATCTACTTTATTCAAAAATACAGACTAAAGTGCACATCCAAGGAAATCAAACCTAGACCTTTCAGGTGATGAGCAGAAATTGTGATCACGTGAGCTTAAAATTAAACCACTTTGTTGCCTGGAACTGGAGCTGGGGGCAAAGGAGCAGGAGAAATCTTCTGGGGATGATAGATACGCGCTAAAATTGTATTGTGGTGATGGGCGCCCAACTGTTAATTTACTAAAATTAATTCAACTGCACACTTGAAATGGGAGAATTTTATGATTTGTAAATTATACCTCAACAAAGCTGTTAAAAAATTAAACCGGTTGCATGTAAGTATTTCCCTGCATGGAGGTGAAAACTGCACCTGGAAAACCCAGAGAAAAACAAGAGTCAACACTTAAGATTTATAGAATGTAGAATAAACTAGTTAAAGCTAATCTACGACTCTTGTATCACGAATTGAAAGAAAGTAGGATCTCTATACAAAGAAAGCAGAATTAGTGTAACAGTGTGACTTTATCTTGATTCCATCACAAATTTTTGCGGCTAAAATATTCCTAGAATAATAGTTCCTCATTAACTTTTCTTTGAAAATGGTGAGGGCACAAGTCCCCTGGGATTAAAACACTTGACGTTAACCGCAAGGGTAAAAAGAATAGCCTTTATAAGAATAAATCTAGAACAGAATACTTTTGCATCTCGAGGTGTTCTAATCCTCTTGACTGAAAATAGTTTGATTTAACAGGCTGCACTGGGATCATGCACGCTGTCTCAGTCCAGGAAGAAACAGCTGTCAGTCACAACTCTGTCCTCCTCCCACAGTCCCTGGAGGGCATCGTAAGCAAGCTGTCTCCAGGACAGGCATTCGTCTGAGAACTGCCGGCTCATCGTGGCCTGCAGCTGAAAAGCAGCCACTCTGCTCACTCCGTCTATTAGCCCTTTGACTTCCTTCCTTCACGCACAAATATAAATATAATGCTTAAGTGAATGATGACTACTGTCCCCAAAGAAATTTCAATTAAACACTTGGAATCCTTAGGAACGGTACCTAGGGAGATTCCCAAACAGAGCTGCAATTCGTTATGTGTCATTAAGTCTGGCTTCAGACTGTAAATTTCCTGTTTTTTTTTTTTTTTTTTCTTTTCATGTTAGCCAGGGCCTTTCAAAGAACTGCCTGATTTGAACAACGCTTTTCTAAACTCTAAGCAGGACTGATGGAATGGAGTTATTCCTGAATAACAAGCCCCCTGTCCAGTTTAAAAAGCAGATGGGAGAATTCCCTTGTGCACTAGCTACCAGAGTTTGGGATGAGATAACCTTTCCTCTCTACCCAAAGGGAAGGGAGGGCATTAGGAAATGTCTGATGGGTGCTAGGGCAGACTCTTTCCTGTAGTCTCACTGTTTACATCGACTATAATCCTGCAGCATGTGTGAAAGCTGATTACCAGACTTTAAGCTCCATGAAGGGAGTACTTTTCTAACCAGTTTCTGTGTTTTCACCACCTACAGCAGTGCTGGGCGTATAGAGAGAAGGTTTTCCATAAATAAATTTAAATGGGTAGAAGAAAAGAAAGAAGGAAGGAAGAATGGAAGAGAGGATGGGGAAAGGGTGGGCTTGACTAGAAGTCCCTTGATAATTAAGCCAGGTCTTTCTGTTCTGCTGGCAAAATTTCTTACAACATTTCCTTGGGCCACATTTACTACTGGATTCTTTTGAAAGAATTTACTTAGGAACCAGATATTTGGTAAAACTCATGTCATGCTTTCCTTTTACTGACTGCTTGTTTTTCACTATGTGTTACACAGCTGAATTAAATGATCAGAGCTAATCATATTATATTCAGAGATAAGAAAAAAGTTCCTTCTCAGAAGAAAAAAAAATGCACTAGCGTCAGTGGGTCACCAAATAACATTCCCTCCTATATTGATATTCTATGAATCACTCTCTTTTGGTTTGTCCAAATATAGTTTTTAAAGAAATCAGGAATATTAGCTTCTTTCCAGTGCTGGGGCTTATGACAGTTACATAAAACAATATTAATAACAATTTTTAAAGGCCACTGAAAAAGCTTATTTCTACCAAAGGCAATGTCTGTGTTAATACCTCTCTTCAAACATTCATTCTCCAACTAAAGAAGCAGTTTTAAATCCTCTCCTGTCAGTACCAATTTTCTTTCTGTCAACTGCATATGCTCATGGTCCCCAAACCTGACAAAACTGATACATAAATGATAAGCGATGGAAGGTGAGTTTTCTGATATTTTGGACTACACTTTTGTCCCCTTACAATGAAAGCTATGTGCTCCCCGGCACTCTCCCATGTGCCAATGCATCAATCCGTGCGGCCACTGAAACTAGAATAGAGGGAGAGCCTGGGAACACCAACTTTCTGTCATAATCTTGAAGTCAGTGCTTGGTACACAGCAAGTTGACTCTTTGCTCACCTCCTGGAACTCTCAGTGATGCCTGTTTTTGAACAAAGGTTCCCAAAACAAGAGGAACAGCTCTTAGGAACCCAGTCTCTATGTCCTCTGTAAAATGCTGGTTAGCAGTGCAGGAGAAAGATGCTTAAGAAAGCTGAAATTCTCTCTTCACCCTCAAATGAGGCTGCTTTTCCTGTCCTTCTGTCTCTCAGGGCCTGGGACACCACAAGGACAAAGGAGGCTTGAGATGGGCTGATTTTGTAGGGTCAAAATGGTCATCATTTACCCAGATCTCATCTTCATTTAAAGGCTGTTAACACTCCTCTTTCTGGTAGCCCAGGAGCTAAGAAATGCTGCTCCAAGAAATTAAAGAGCAGACATGACTTTTTTTTTTTTTAATTTTATTTTTTTCAGACACGACATCTTAATCCCCTCCAAGTTTCTAATGTGTCCTGCCTTCCAGATGTCTTTCCTTCTAACCACTTCCAAGAATCAAAAAGAGGGAAACAGGGAGGAATAAGAAACTAAGTTATGAGACACAAACTCTCTGGCTGGAAAGGATGAAGACAACACCATCAGATTAATGGCATTTCTTAGGAAACCTTTATTTCCATTTTTAGTATCATTCAAAGGGATATATTCTCGGTGAATCATCAAAATCAGCCTAGTTAGCTGTGTATTTTATTTTCCTTTACATAAGTTAATTTCTCCTTGTACATTTGGTCCCAAGCAAAGATGAATTTCTCTTCAAAAGTTTTGGTTCTATCCAGTGAATCTCAGGTAAAAATAGCAAATGCAATTCAGATTGTCATGTCCCCAGCCACCAAAATGCTTCATTGAATCAAAGTTTCATCTCTCTGTAATTTCGTATGTAAATTTTTGAAGTAAATTTTTTTCTACTCTAGATGGAAGTTTGCATTCTAGGACACTTGAATTCTCATTCTAGTTTGGCAGCTACATAAATGAATGAGCTTAGGTAAGTCATTTTACTCAATATTAAGATGACTGAGTGGAGCATAGTTTTTAAGATTCCTTCCAGGTCTAAAATTGATATATTTTATGATGAAAGTAATTGTTCTAATAAATAATTTTTGCCTCTTTGAAACTGCCATCCCATGCCCAATGACTTCTACTGCAGTATGCCATTTCTCAGACAGATCTTCCAAAAGGCAGATCATTGTAACATAGGGTTTAAGAAAAATGAAAATGTCGGGGCTTCCCTGGTGGTGCAGTGGTTGAGAGTCCGCCTGCCGATGCAGGGGACACGGGTTCCTGCCCCGGTCCAGGAGGATCCCACATGCCACGGAGCGGCTGGGCCGTGAGTGAGCCGTGGCCGCTGAGCCTGCGCGTCCAGAGCCTGTGCTCCGCAACGGGAGAGGCCACAGCACTGAGAGGCCCACGTACCGCAAAAAAAAAAGAAAGAAAAATGAAAATGTTAATACAATGGTCTCAGAACAATTAATTTAACTAGTCATGATTTTATGTTAAGGAGCAAACTTCTTTCATCAATCCACTTAAAAATTCAGTAGAGGCATTCTGTTATCAATTCTAGTTTAATTTCTGGTATTTTTCTCACACTTGGGTAGACTACAGAAGAAAGCTATGCTCTGTTGAACTAAAAAGTACGTCCCTTTTTAGATGGCCAAAGAAGTCTGATTCTAAGGGTCCTAGTCAATAAAACAAAACATCTGGAAGCAAAACCTGAAGCTCATATAGTACATTAATGGGAATGAAGGAAAACAGGACTTCTTCATAGTGTGTGGGAGAAACATCAAGTCCTCAGTGGCCAACCTACATTAAAGCTAAATCAAAACAGAGAATGGAAAACATCAAATCACACCTAAACTGTCGTTTCTAATAGTATTCAAAAAAAAAAAAGTGTGTATTGGTGGGGAAGAACCAGGGCCCCTTGGAGAAGTGGCTGATTCTAGGTCTGGGGGCAGAAAAAATACAAGAAAACATATAAAAGCCTGATATATCTTGTAGTGTCAGAAGTAAGAAAGTGCTCAAAACAAAACAAACAAAATAAAGACCCACATGATGGGTATATAACAAAGGGACCCAAAAGCCAACTGAAATAGCTCCCAGTGGCCAAAACGGAACATTTTGGGCAACAAAATAAGTCAAGTAGTATTGGCTTATAACCCAACGTATAAAAACATCCACGAGTCCATAGTGATATGAATTAATAATTGAATAGATTACATGTGGAGAATAACAACTCTCTCATGCAGAATTCCAAATCATTCACATAGATACTCTGCTCTAGATGAGGTAGAACTCCCCGCTCTTTAGGCATGAGTGACTTTTTTCCAAAAAAAAAAGAAAAAAATTAATTATGGAAAAGGAAGACCAAAAGAGTAATATTACAGTGGAGAAACCTGAAAAACTAGAATCAGACTAGAATCAGTCGGGCAATCGGTTCCTATCAACAATGATGTCATGTTGACAGGATGTACCCTTGACATGATATAATGAGAATGGCATTTTTACCTCTGTAACCCTCCTTGTAAAAACACTTTATCCTGCTCTAACCAGGAGAAAACTATCACAGGTCCCAACTCCGGAACATTTTATGAAAACTGACCAGACTCCTAAAACCTGCCAAGTTCATTATAACCAAGGAAAATCTGGGAAACTGCACAACCAAGAAAGCCTAAGGAGCCATGTCAAGGCTGGGATTGTCATGGATGGGATTCTGGAAGATAAAAAGGACATTAGGAAAAAAACTGAGAGGATCTGAATGAACTATGAACTTTAGTAAATAATAATGTATCAATATTGGTTCATTAATTATGACAAATGTACCATGCAAGATGTTACTAACAGGAAGACTGGGAATGGGGGTATACAGGAATTGTGTACTATCTTTGCAGTAATTTTGTAAATTTAAAACTTGAAAAACATTTTTAAACTGTTTTAAGATTACAGGCTTTTTTTAAAAAAAATGATCCTAATGTGTTCTGCAACCTCACTCCATTCAGCAATGAAAGACAAAAGAAAAAAAGTGATAGAAAAGGGGGAAAACAACAGTATTTAGGGTGATGAATTGGGGAAACTATTTGGTGAAATGTAAATTTTGCTTTGTTTCTTTTTTCTTTTTTAAACCACAGCTAAATTAGCCAAGTAATGTCACAACTGTTTCTTTGCCTTCAGTCACAAGAGCCATCCTTTGGTTGAGAGTAAGATACCTACAACCTCATCTTCAATAATAAAACACAGACACATAATTCCTCCTTCATGAAATTTAAGACAGAAGGTTTCTTCAATCATCTCAAATGTGAAGTACTTCATAAAGATCATGCACCACCTCCCTATGAATCATTTAATGGCACAGTAATAACCAGCTGACTGAAATGTTCACAGAAAAATCAAGGAACAAACAGAAAAAAAAAGGAAGAAAAGAAGCAGTCAAATGTGTTCTTTGTTGAAACAGGTAGATGATTCCATTGAGTTATAACACATGAATAAATCTAGTGATTAAGCTTGACTGATTTTCTCACCAGCTATCCTGGCACTTTGGAAGAAAAAAAAAAAAACTAACTAAAAACTCCTTCAGCAGTAGCAAGGAATGAAAAATAATTTATCTTTTAGGACAAACCAATGACTAACATTCAGATATTGAGCTAAAATAAAACCTCCTTTCCTAATTTTAAAACATAAAGATGGAGGGAAAATAATAAATGACAATTAAACGAGAACAACTCACAGGAGAGCTAGCCGTGACCTGTCCACGGAGAAACGGTGGCACACCTATCACTTAGCTAAAGTTAGACCTAAACCAGAATAGTAGAGACCTAGGAACACACTGACAATATCGTCAGGGATGGCCTCGCATCAAGGCAGAATCTGCAGTGTGTCAGCAGAACTGCCTCCATTCCACAAACGGAGAAGGAACGAGGAGAGTTGAGGAGTGACAGATGAGCAAGCTCCCTTTCTACTCCCTTCTGACTTGTCTTTTTAAGAATCTTGTTGAAATAAGTTTAAACAAAAGCCTATACAGGAATATTTTAGGATCTAATCTTGACAATATTTACTAACAATTTTTAGAGCACATAGTTTAATAATTTGTCAATGTAATCAATATGGTTTATGCTACTGTAGTGCCAATCCAGCTTTTATATGCACCAAACCATTTCAGTAGTGTCATTCCCAAAGTTTACATTTAGTCAAACTTGATAAAAAAATACATATGATAGATTCACCTATGGGCTGAATTGTGTCCCCTTCCTGCAAATTCATATGTTGAAGCCTTAGCCCTCCAAGTGATTGTACAGGAGACAGAACTGGTACCCTTATAAAAAGAAGGTGAGACACCAGTGCTCTCTGCCACGTGAGGATGTCGGTGAGAAGGTAAGCTGTCCTGCAAGCCAGTAAAGAAGCACTTAACCAGAACCCAACCATGCTGGCAACCTTGATCTCTGACTTCCGGCCTCCAGACTGTGAGAAAATAAGTGTCTGTTGTTTCAGCCACCCACTCTGTAATATTCTGTTAAGGCAGCCTGAGCTGATTAATACATTATGCAGGAAATTTAGCGTGGCCCCCAAATAATCGGGTTCTCTTCTTCAAGGCATATAGTAGGACTGTACTTCCTTAACCCCCTTTAAAAGTAGAGAAAGCCACATGATACTTTTTAGCCAATGAATGTCAGCAAGGGTGACATTTGTCACTTCAGTGAGTCCTTTAATAAGAAGAGAAGGTGTGATTTCCATATGTTTTTGTTTTTCCTTTCTTTCCCACCTGCAGTGCTCCAGATGGTGAAATCTTTATCAGCAGGATGTCTGAGGGAGGACAATGGAAAGCAAAGGCCCTAGTCAACTCACAGTGGACATGGAGTAGGAGTGAGAAATAAACATGTGTTGTTTTGAGTCACTGAGACATTCCAATGTTAAGGGTGGTATAGCAACCTTAGTTGTATAGGGAAAAAAAAAAAGAAGCAAAACTAAACAGTAAAGCAGGTGAGGCCACAAACAAAAAAACCCTTAGTCCTACAGGGGAAAAAAAGCAGAAGCAGCAACCACAAGAAACGAACTTGGTAATGCTCTGCATAGCCTGCTGAATAACCACAGTGGGTATACATTACAGATGTGATAATAAGGAAAAATGTGTTCACCTTTGTAACCATGTAGACATTTTAATTATGAGATGGGCCCAACTGATTTGGTATCTACTGAGAAAGCACAAAATTTCATTTTATGCTTTAAGATTTTATTAAAAATACCTACCCACATGCCAGGTATTTCTGAAACAACACTGTGATTTCATCTAACTTTGTTTAACATTATTTGCAAAGCTTTTATTAGTTATAAAGGGTGAACAATAGGAAATTAATCTTATTCGATTTATGAGAAAACATCCCAACACATATTGAGATTGGCATTTGAAATTAGCATATTTTGGTGTGGAAGCTTTATCATCTCAACTATGTTCCCAAGGCTAACCCCTGGTCTCCTTTCTCATTGCCACTATCCTGATGTCCGCCCACTACTTTGACAATCCACCTTTTCCTCAGTGGTCCACATCCTTTTGCCACACTGAGTCTTTACACGATGGGCTCCCTCTGCCTTGGAGGACTCCGTCCTCCCATTTACCACCTGGATGATGACTACTCAGTCCAGAAGACTCACCTCAGATGTCAATTACCCCAAAAATATCTTGGCCAAAATCTCCAGCACAATTATGTCCTCCTTTGGATTCCCAAATCATGTCATAGACATCTTTACTGTAGCAGTTATTCCCCTTAATTATAATTTACTTGTTAATGTGTCTGTTGTTTTGTGAATTCTAAGTGGGCTGAAAAAATCCCTCACTTATTGCAGTAGGTAGTTACAGTATATTTGTTGAATGAATGGGTAAAAGTGTCAAATTGTAAATTATTTCTGCCTAAAAATGTTGTCTACTTAATAAAGTGAATATTTATATGCATACTGATTAATTCTTTTCTTAACCACCAAAGAAAAAATGGATTGTAAACTTGCTTGCCTTCATTTTTCTTGTTTTCTTTTCTTCTACCTATTATATATGCTATTAAAACACAGGAAGTTTGGCTGTACTAGCATTTAAGTTTGCTGGACCCTGCTTTGTAATAGCTGATTAGACAGAATTGGGAAATTAGGTTTGACATAAATACACTTCCATGTGTAAAATAGATAGCTAGTGGGAACCTGCCCTATAGCACAGGGAGCTCAGCTCGGTGCTCTGTGACGACCTAGGGGGTGGGATGGGGGGGGAGGGAGGGGATACATGTGTACGTACAGCTGCTCCACTTCATTGTCAGCAGAAACTAACACAACATTGTAAAGCAATTTTACTCCAATAAAAAAGAAAAGAATATAAGGAACCTTAGAAGTCTCTACAGTTCTGTCCACTTTTCCCTCTGCAAAGTTCTGACATGTGATTTATATTCCTCAGGTAATAAAGGAGCTTTCTTCAACTTTCTTCACAGCCAGCCTACTGAACCTCTTCAGTCTCCATCCCTACCACTCCTGTGGGCAAGAACAAAAGCAGAAAAAAGCCAGAGACCAGAGATGCCTTTTTATGCTCTTAATCAAAGGCTGTGGCTGCCTGAGCCTGGTGCACACTGCAAGCAGCTCTCCCAAGTAGGGATGGTCTAGATCAGCTGGCTACAGCATGTGGCCGCAAAAAGAGACACTACAAATGACCGCACCCACCCGAATCCTGGCCCCCTACCTTGACAAAGAAAGGAGAACCACAAGGACTAACATCAGATGAAACCGTGGAGAGACGGTTGTGGGTGTGAGTGTGTGTTTACACATGTTCTGGTTTGAGAGAGGAGAGAAATGGATTGGAAACCCTTCAGGAGGCAGCACTGCATAGAGGTTGACATCAGGAAATAGGGGCCTAAAAGTAAACTCCACCACTTCATGGTTATGGATTTCAGGAAATGTCTTAATCTGGCAAGGCTTCGTTTCTTCGTTTACAAAGGCGGAGGGACCATGATAGATCCCCAATAGGGCTGCTGAAGTGATTCGGTAGGAGTGTTGAACACAGCACATGGCACAAAGTGCATAACTCACTCCCACTGAGGGCTTATGTGTTTGTTAGGTCCCTTAGACTATATACAGGATCAGAGCCTTCATTATTAATAACCATTAACATTACACCAGCAACTGAGTCACCGTTTGATTAGTTTGATTTGTTGTGATAACGGGGGGGGGGGGGGGGGGGGATAGCTGGGGATGGGTTTGGAAGAGTACAGCTTGAGGGATGGCTAAACCTCTAAGTAGTCGTATTATCTTTCATAAGTCACTCTTTCAGCTTCAGTTTCCTCATCTTTAAAATAAAGGGGTTACAATAATTGGTCTCATCTGTCATGCTAATGTTTCATTTTCTTGGATAAACTAGGCTCGATTATGTTGTGTGCAAAAGGAAGTGGTCATACTGACCCAGGTGGAGTGAGAGGGTGTGTTCATAAAACAGGCGTCCCCTAAGGAAGTTACAGAGCAGGAGATTGCTAGCCAGCCAAGTTAAAACAATTAAGCCCTGCTCACAATAACCTAAGAGGCTCCAGTTTGGCAACGCCAGTGAGTGACTTGCGATGAAATCTGAGTTGAATTTCTATCCAACAATGGATTTTGTCACCTTCCTTTCCTGTTAGGTTTCGAACCTCGAAGCCTCCACAAATTCCTGATTTCAAAAGACAAATAGGGCTAAGGTGACACATGCAGAATGCTTGCAAATCACAGCCTCAGTTCCATGTCCTTTGAGGATATCAGGAGAGCTCGCCACTTCAAACAATAGGACCCGCAAACCTGAGGGTGTGTTTTAAGGGGTCCTTTTACTGCCAAAATGCAATGTACCTATAGCACGTGAACCCAAAGTTGAAAGCCTTCAGAACATGACAAACACCATGGAAGAATGAAAGAGAAAAGAAGGGAGTAAGAAAAGGGAAGGGGAAGGAGGAAAAAGAAAAAAGAAAGGAAAGAAGAATGCATTACTGAATGGGAATTCCTGGAATAGCAAATGCACCGTTCGCTTGGCCAAGTCTAAAAAGCGCCGCTAAACTCCGATTTTTAGAGACAAAGGTGGCGCTCATGCAGATGTTACTTAATAATTTTATACTTTAAGTGTATCTAGAAACAAATTATTTTCAAAAGATGAACTCTTTAATATTGACATCGAAGGAATATTTTAAAGTTCATCAAGTACCATTAAGGAATTTTAAGAGTTCCACTGTCCTTCAATCAAATCCAAATGGCAACCACTGAATTGCTTAAGGCCAGCTTTTGTTTTAAGTTTCGTTACGATCATGGGTCCAGAGTCAGGATTCCGAGGCTAGAACTCAACTCCACTATTTTATAACTGTGTTAACTTCAGCAAGCGACTTACCCTCTCTTCATCTTAGTTTTCCCACTGCCAAATAAGGAGAATGAAAGAGTCCTAAATCATAAGGGTTTGGTGGGACAATAAATAGAACAATTTATAAAAACAGTTAAAATAGTATCTGGCACACAGTAAGTACTCAATAAATATACGCTATACTTATTAGTAGAGTTCTTATTTAAATATTTTTAGATCATATATTTTGTTATAATACACGTACGTACATCAACTCATAACTGGATGCAGACAAGGTAACCTGTACCATTGATTTGATGAGTTTATTATAATTCCATTGAAATTATTTCTCCAACACTGCTGCCATATGGAGTGAAGCCAAGGTATCCACTGGATTCATGAACCTAGAAGGTGTACTTAGGGAGGTTGGCACAGATTTTCTAAATCTCCTTAATTTTCTGAGAGGTAAACATTATGCCAGCCTTGCTGCTTAGAGACCTACTTTTAAAGACATACCTTCCCCACCACGCAGGTGGATCCATATCCCTCACCTTGGAGCCAAGAGACAAGAACACCAAACATCCACACCAACCACAAACTAGAAAGCAACAGCAACGCTAATCTCTCTTCCAATTCCCTAGAAGTACTCTAACCCAGTTCCAATACCACCATTTGCCCATCCCCAAAGAACATGCCCAATCTTAGGTGGCCCGAGGACACAGGAAATAAGTGATAATTACAAATTTCTTTGCAATTATTTTTGAGTTAAAAGGCTCAAAAAAGTTGGGAGGGAGACTCTCTGATCAACTTGTGTAGAATATTTGTTTTCCTAATAATAATAATGATAAAATATTTATAGTTATAATAGCAATCACAGCTATCACATAATATATACTAGGTATTGCTGTAAGAAATTTATGTAAAGGGTATCTCATTACACAGACTTGGGAGGTAATATGATCATTATTCTCACACAGTATACCTGAGAAAGTTGAGGCTAAGAAGAGAAGTCAGTAGTTCTACAGGTCCCACAGTCAGAAATCGGTGAAGCCAGAGCCCTGAAGTCACTAGAATATTCAGCTCCCATTTTCTTTGCTTTGTCCCCATAATCCATTAGGAATTCAGCCCTGTTTTCCTGTTCTTTAGGATAGGCTTACTCCACTTACTTTTCCCCTCTTCGTCTATTTTACTTACTGCCTGTGTCACTGATAGAAAATTTCTTTCATCTTTGTTAATGACGTATGGATTCATTTTGGAATTTCCATGACACGCACTACTGTTTCTGGGATTTAAGTGCACATCCAATTCTTCCTGAACCTCATCCTACCTTTTAAACTAACTCCTTACCTGGTTTGGCACTGTGTCTGCATGTAATTCAGAGGATCCGTTTGCCTCTTTGACTTGGGACTCAGCCCTAAAACTTATACGCAGTACCTTCTATTCCTGGCTTCCTTGAAAAGTGTGTCTCTATAGGATATTATGATTTTCCTGCAATATGTAGGGCATGAACTATACACGATAACTAACTGAATCAATAACCCTGAAAGACTATTCTGTAAGCACTCAGATGTTCAGTGCTTCCATTTTCATTGTGGAGTTAATTAGTTTTTTTGTGATTAGTGTTTATGAACTCGACCCAGCACAAGCAAATAAAATACTGCACGGGATATTCCTGAAGTGATAGGTCACATTAAGAATCCCAAGTTATGAATGCCTGCTGCTCATGGGTAT
This sequence comes from Phocoena sinus, assembly GCF_008692025.1. Taxonomy (NCBI): domain Eukaryota; kingdom Metazoa; phylum Chordata; class Mammalia; order Artiodactyla; family Phocoenidae; genus Phocoena; species Phocoena sinus. The sequence continues at coordinate 29,315,067 of NC_045765.1, forward strand.
GAAACTGGGGCAAAGCCAAGTGTCCAGTTCCAGATGAAAAGAATTCTCATCTCCTGACCCCTCCCTGGCAAGACAGAAGCCTCGGGTTCAGTTGTCACAAAGCTGTTTTCCAGGGAACAAAGCCTGTTTCTGTTGAGGCGGGTGGAGCTACCAGCAACAAAACACTCACCACGATTCAATCACAGTTCAGTTGAGACGTACAGAAGGCACAGGAGGCAATTTTGACAAAGAATAGCAAGAGCTATCCATACAAATGTAGAACAAAAACACACAAAAAAAGCATAAAAGGTATTGATAATTAATTTCAAATACTGTAAGGAAACCGTTGCTAAAGAGAGGGGGAAAAGAAAGCCCAACAAAGACAAATGGAACTGCCGAGGCCATGAAAGCAAATGCCTCAACACTTTGGGCTGCAATTGCAACGCCCAAGTTTTTTCCTGTAATTATGGTTCTACTTATCCCATCTTACATTCATAGAAAAACTTGAGTGGATAGGGGACTATTTCATGCTGTGAATACAGAAGTAAGTTTGAACAAATTGCCCATTTGTGATTATTTAAATAAAACATTATAATTGGAATATGTTGGTCGATAAAGGCAATTTTTTTCCTTCTTTCTCTTTTGTATAAGAACAATACACTAAATGCTATCTTGATTTTTTTTTACTGCATTTCTATAAATACAGTATTTAATGCCAGGTGCCCCCTCAATTTTACATCGTGATGGGCTACAGAAAAGGAGGAGTAAATGCACTCTGAGTTGTTTTCCATACCACTTGGGCTCTGACAAATCATTAACAAGATTCTCTGCTTGCCTATTGTGTTCTCTCACCATTCCCTGAAGCCTGACTCAGTGGTGCTCTTGTTAAGGGGCCTTGCTTTTACCACATCTATTCTAATGGTGGCTCCTTTTACCACATTTATTCTAATGATGGTGCCCTTTATGGTTCCATTTGCCATCATTGTTTTCACAGACTCTTGGAAAATGTATCTGTCAAATGGAAGAAGTCCTCCTTCTCCTTTACTCTCAACAAAATATATTCTCTTTTGCTCCCAACAAAGAGAAAGAAAGTTTTTGATTATCTTAAGATGACAGAACTTCCTGCATTGAAAATACATCTTCCTCGGATACAGCTAAGGAGATTTAGACGCTCAATGCTATCAGTTCTGAAGGCACATACACACTCAGGCTTTGAGGCTTTGAGGGTAAAGGGCTTGGTCTTATTTCCCTAGGTACCATCTATCAAGCTTTTGATCTTCAAAGAGTTTCTAGTTGATTGGACTTTTCAGCTTTTATATATACACTGCTGAAATAATTTCTTATTTCAACTGGCATTTAAGTAGCATTGAACAAGTTATTCTTTCATAATATCCTTCAATAGATAAGAAATATGAAGTATGATTTAAATGTCGATTGTGAGCAAAGTTTGGGTCTACACATTGGAGAAGACCTGAAGAAGAATGAAACATCACCCCTGCCTTCAAAATTAAAGGGAAAACATAAGATATAAACCTATGAGTGTTAAGTTAAAAAGCTGCTGTGGATTCCAGTTGCTAGAGGAATTAAGAGGAAACAGAAACGATGTTAGGTGGTAGAAAACTGCATAGCTGCTGACTCTCGGGTTCTCAGATTTACACAGGACCCTGAAAGTACTCAAAGGCCACCTAATTCAGCTACTGTTTTAGGTCTTGGATCTCCCTGGGAAACTTGCTGAGTGGAAGCACTATATGTCCATTCATATCCAGCCTCTCTTAGACAGGAAGATCACTTCCTGTCAAAACAGCTCATCCTCCCTGTGTTTTGAAAGCTTTCTCCTATATTAATTTGGAAACATGCAAATATCCTACTTTGACCCCAGGGATCATGCAATTTGGGCCTGTGGTTAAGAGCACAGGATCTGGAGTCAGATAGCCTGGACCCAAATCCAGACGTCAAAGACAACTCTCTGGTTTCCTCTCCCACGATGTTCTTTATACCATAACGTAAACAACATTTAGAGAAGTGACACGATCCAGGTCACATGTCTGGTAAGTGACAGAAACATAGCGAGAACCGAGATATCCTAAAAATCCAGTGACTTTGCTTGAAATTATGAAACATTTCAAGACAGTTTCAAATGTTTGAGTCAGGACAGTAACATGGTTTCTTCTATAATAAATAGCACCACAAGATTCACGGTAGATTTCAATATTCCAAACGACCAATTGAATCAAATGCTTTGTGAGAAACTGGGGATATGAGAAACTAAGCGAATTGTCTTAATGGGAAAGAAGCCCATTCACAGCAACAGTGAGCACTGCTGTAACACATGATTTCCATTCCCCATATCTCTTCCTCTTCCTTTGATTTCCATGTTCAAAACTGAAGTTTGGAAACTTGACATACATCCTCTAGCTGGATTAATTCAGGAAATTTCCTGACACATTTTTCCTGATTTCAAAATCATGCTTCCTCTTTCATACCATTCTCCAAAGTATTATTAACATAAAACATAGGACACATTGTACCACCTCCCTCTTTAACACCCTAACGAACCCTGAATATCTATAGGACCATGCCCACACTTCTTGGCAAGCTGTTCGATATTCTTTTGACTAGCCCCCAATCTACCTACCCGTATCCAGCCTTATCTCACACTGAGAAAGTTTTTGTTACAAGGAGTCAATAAACCCAATCCATGACTTATTCCAATTGTCAATGAACTTCAGCTATTATAACAGCATTAATCCTGGAAGGCACTACCTTCTTCTGCAACTACTGTCATTTATTTAATCATTCAACCAATGTGTACTGAGTTTATATTTTAGTGGGGAGACAAGCAAAAGAGTAAAAATAAATAAATAGAATACAAACTTCGTTAGATACTGGTGAATACTAAGAAGAAAAATAAAGCGGAGAGAAAAGATAAAGTATATTAGTGAGGCGAGTTTGAACATTTAGATGAGTGACCAAGGAAGACCTCAGTGTGAAGGGGATACTTGACCCAAGAGCCAAAGAAAGTGAAAGACCACTTTCATGCCTATCTAGGGAATTCCATCTAGAAGGAACAGCAAGAACAAATAGCATGGGGTAGAGCATGATCATTGTGTAGGAATTCTGGGAGGCCAGTGTGGTTAGCTCAGACTGTCAGGAGGATACTAGTAGGAAAGTGAGGCAGAGATTTAACATGGGAGAAGAGGATTTAGGGAACTATAGGTCATACTGAGAATTTTACCTTCTTCTTTGAATGTTATGGGGAACCACTGTAGGGTTTGAGCATAGGAATAAGACAGATTTTGTTTTTTTTAAAAACAGGGTCACACTTCATGCTATGTCAAGGATAACTCCCAAGTTTTTAGCTTGAAAAACTGGAAGAAGGAAAATACATCATCCTACTTCATTCAGTGACTGCATCTGTAAAACCTCTGCATCCATCCACTTTTATTCATCTGTACTCTGACTTCAGCCTAACCGCCACCATTTTTTATCTAATTTAAAACAATATCATCATAAATGGTTTTCCATTATCAGGTCTTGTCTCCACTTAGTCAATTTGTTTGGCAGAAATTAGGAGGATCATTGAAACCTATGAAGCCCTGCAGTGGCTTACCTACTGACTTAGAATGTAACTTAACGCCTTATGGACTGCAAGGTCTTACCCTATTTTGCCACTCTCTCTCTTCGATATCATCCCTCTGGCTTTCTGATACATTCTAGAATTCTTTCCCATGTATGGACCTTCACACACTTGTCCCTCTACCTAGAGGCTGCCTCTCCCTGCAGTCTTTTGAATTGACAATGTCTTTACTTCCTTTTGATCACAGCTTAAATGGTAGTTTCTCAGAGAGGCTTTTTCTGACCATGCTGTGTAAAGTATTTCATTCCCTGTTATTCTGTTATCCACGATTCGTTCATTCATTCATAAATTCAACTGATATTTATTAAGTGCCTACGTGCCAGTACTGCCTTAAGTGCCATTCTTTTCTTCTCATTACATTTATTCTAATTTATGACTATATTTCATATTTATTCCTGCCTTCCCAACTGGACTGCAGACTCCATAAAAGCAAGAGTCATATGTGTTCTGTTCACCATTGTTTTATTTCTGACATGTGGCAGGTAATCAAAAAATATTTGTAGAATAAATGAATAATGTTATTCAGAATCTGCTGGGTTATCCTTTAGGTTTCTATTATACAATTTATTTCATTAAAATTTTATATCATAGGTAATTATAAATAGTTCTTTTCTTAATAGCATGTGACTAATTTAAGACAGAAACTTTTTTTTGTGAACCATTATTGTATCTTTCAAAAGCCTTATTAGCTTACTTTTGTAACTATAAATACTTCCTGAATTGAACTAATGACTCAGTAGAGCACTGGGGTTTTTCCCAATATCTCAGATGAATGTTCCATAGAAGACTTGACTTTATTCCATTTCAAAAGGGTAGTATAAAATGACTAAGGTTCTTGGTCAGTCAGTCCAAAAGTTTAACAACAAAGTAAATGTATTTTAAAGTAGTTTAAATACTTTAAATCCAATGGCTTCCCATTATAACAGCAAAAAATACCCAACATAGCCTCCAGAATACATCCGTACGTCCTGCTTTCTCCATCAAACTCATCTTGTAGGATAATTTCCCTCCCTCATCCATAAAAGTTCAGTCACACTGGCCTCTTTTTTGTTGTTGTTGTTGTCTGAAGTATAGTTAATTTACAATGTTGTGTTAGCTTCAACTGTACAGCAAAGTGATTCAGTTATACATATATACATATTTCAGATTATTTTCCATTACAGATTATTACAAGATATTGAGTATAGTTCCCTGTGCTATACGGTAGGTCCTTGTTGTTTATCTATTTTATATATAGTAGTGTGTATATGTTAATCCCAAACTCCTAATTTATCTCTTCCCCACCCTCCACTATCCCCTCGGCAATCATAAGTTCATTTTCTATGTCTGTGAGTCTATTTCTATTTTGTAAATAAGTTCATTTGTATCATTTTTTTTAGATTCCTCATTTAAGTGACATCATATGATACTTGTCTTTCTCTATTTCACTTAATATGATCATCTCTAGGTCCATCCATATTGCTGCAAATGGCATTACTTCATTATTTTTTATGGCTGAGTAATATTCCATTGTGTATATGTACCACATCTTCTTTATCCATTCATCTGTCAATGGACACTTAGGTTGATTCCATGTCTTGCCTATTGTAAATAGTGCTGCTATGACTGTTGGGGTGCATGTATCTTTTTTTTTTTTTTGCGGTACGCGGGCCTCTCACTGTTGTGGCCTCTCCCGTTGCGGAGCACAGGCTCCGGACGCGCAGGCTCAGCGGCCACGGCTCACGGGCGTAGCCGCTCCGCGGTCTATGGCATCTTCCCGGACCGGGGCACAAACCCATGTCCCCTGCATCGGCAGGTGGACTCTCAACCACTGTGTCACCAGGGAAGCCCACATGTACCTTTTTGAATTAGTTTTTTCCAGATACATGCCCAGGCGTGGGATTGCTGGATCGTATGGTAACTCTATTTTTAGTTTTTTAAGGAACCTCTATACTGTTTTCCATAATGGCTGCATCAATTTTCATTCCCACCGACAGTGTAGGAGGGCTCCTTTTTCTCCAGCATTTATTATTTATAGACATTTTCACGATGGCCATTCTGACTGGTGTTAGGTGATACCTCATTATAGTTTTGATTTGCATTCCTCTAATATTCATGCTGGCCTTTTTTAAACCCAAATTACGCTGAGCATACTCCCTCCTCTGGCCTGTGCACTGACCATTCCTCTACCCAGAATGCTCTCCACTCTGATCTCCATAGCAGCACAGGCGTCTGCTCCTCCTCTGGGTTCCAATTCAAGCATCACGTTTTCACAGAGGTCTCTGAAGAAAGTTCTGTGTAAAGAGTCCTTTCCGCACTCTTCTCCAAAGTACTCTGTAAGTGCTCTAGTTATCTTTTTCTTCTTAAAAAAAAGTACCACTCACTGAAATTAACTTATTTATTTATTTACAAATTCATGGTTGACCTCCCCACTATAGAATGTAAGTTCAGTGTAGCACACATCTTGGTGTGCTACTATCCTACAACAATGCATAGTAAATATTTGTAGAATGAATGAATTAATGCATACATAATGAAAATACTCCATTGGCATTTATTATAAACAGTTACACAGCATACAGCTCTTGAACTGCATGTAAGCTAAACTCCACAAGATATAATTAAGAGCAGAAATGGAACAATTTTAAATTCTGACCTGCAAGTCATGTAAGTCCCCTCGTATAGGATGTTATACAAGCAAGAAAGGTTTTTTTTGAGGTAAAGGATGCTGGACTCTAATACGGGTTATTATTCCTAATTTCCAGAATTGGGCTTTTCTCTTCTGTGGGTCTCCAAGAACTAGCATACTTCCTGGCTCATATGAAATCTACAATAGATGCTTGTTGAATTGATACGAAATTAGAACAGAAACCTACACTAGAACATTTGCTGCTATAAACTCCAGCATCAAACTATATTTAAACCATATTTACTTTTTTATAAGTATCATTTAAATAGATGAATATAAATTCTTGTTGGCTCATTTCCAGTGATTTACTGAAATGCTCTGTTTAAAAATGTCAAGTGGCCATTAGCAGATAAACCTTCCCAAATTTATCTGCCATAATTTTCCTACTTAAATATTGTCATTGCGTTATTACATTTTATTGGTTTATTTTTAAAAATCTTTCTGAGATTGCTGAAAGTTTTTAACAGCAATTTGTTCTCAATCTAAGGTGATTAAAACACGTGGAACAGAAACGGAAGGCAAATTCTCCAGAGACTTACTAAACATCACTATACCTAGCTGCCAGTAGGGGCTCCTGGAGAGAGCTTGCACTTGAATAAGACTGAAAGGCACAGATACTGACATTTTGCCACTTTAGGCCAGGTTGGGCTAAATTTAGTCCATCTGGACTCTCTGTAGACTTAGAGGGAAGTTGTTTGGCACCTTAGTAAGTCCATCTTGTTTCCTTTACCCCATAACTTATTTCAGCCACCTTCCCTAAGATCAATTTACCTTGCTATAGTACAACTCTATGACTACTATTTTAAGGCATTACAAATAAAACTAGAAACGTGTGCAGTCATATTTATTTCTATTTCTATTTCATATTTATTTCAATAGCCTTTTCTTTGGTTCTACCCAAATGCATGGTGACCCAAGTGACTGCTAATCTTCTTAGGAAGAGGGATTTAACCACCTGGGTCTATTTAGATCTTTCTCTATGTGGCAAATAGAGAAGGATGGAATCCCATATACTTTCACATCTGTAGTTCAGGACGATCCAACTGTAGCTTTCCTTGGAGAAGCTCATGTCTAGAATTATTAGCTCAAAATACACAGATTAAAATACTTTGAAAAATTAGTTACATTCCTTTAAAATGAGACAGTTGGCAAAGAAGAATCACACGCTGTTTCTGAGGAGTACACATTTTGGTCTAGACAGCAATCACGTTTCTCTGGCTGCAGTGCCATTTGCAAATTTTAAATATGAACAACAGCATGTTTCTCTCCAAGATCACATACAACTGTATTCTCAAGGATGAGCTATACAAATGAACAGCTGATGAAAGCTGTGATGGCCTCATATAATGTGATCATCAAACAAGTTCCTTCAATGGGCTAGTCATTGTATTCAATACTTCACATAATCTGTCTCTAATCTCCACACCAACACTTCAAGGGAAATATTATCTGCACTTCACCATGAAGAGCCCAGGGCTCACAGTTGGGTGACTGACTTACTCAAGGTCACAGTCTAATGAGGGTCACAGCAAAGATGAATCCCAACTCAGATCTTTCAGACTATGCATTATATCAAAGCCTCTCTAGCTTGATCTTCCATCAGAACAGTCAGGTGGGCTTGTGGAAACCCAGATCTTGGGCTTTTTTCTGGAGTTTCTGATTCAGTAGGTCTTGGGTAGGGCCTGATGACTGGCATTTCTCTCAAGTTCATAGGTGATGATATTGCTGGTCCCAGACCACACTTTGAGTAGTGTTGGCCTACATCATGCTTTTGCATAGAATGTTAAGTCCTGGCAGTAAGACCAACCAAATACTGGTTTTACCCCGGAAGGTTTACATATGCTTTTCTGAAATTTAAAATGTATCAACATACCATTTATCAAGAGCATTAAAGATGTTACTTCTGGAATTTCCGGCAATTTTAGCTTTCATTATACTCTTCCGAAGAGTATTGTTTGACTTTTCAAAAATGAACAAATAATTTTTATTATTGGTGAATAAAAATGACTGCACTTAGGAAAAAATAAAACAAAAACCCTCAGAAGTGTGACATTTACAGGGGTCTCAGTATCTCAACACCTTTTCTAGAGGGGAGAATATACATATACACATAGACACACATATACACACATATATGCACAACACACACACACACATATCCTCATGTGCAAACAAGGATACAAACCTAATTTTTCAGCATAACCTAGATTAAGAAGATCTGTGGTCAAATTCTGAACCAGCTGTTTATTCCACTTAGCCATGCACAGTGAGTTCACTGCTTCAAACGGGTTTCTTTATCTGTACATTTAGAAGACTGGGCTAGAATCAAACATCTCGTAGTTAAAGGACTTTTAAAAGACTATCTAATCTCCAAAGTTCAGTCCAATTCTATACACTGTACTAATGTAAATTCTCCTTTCAGGATTTGAAGGAGACAAGACCAAATATCAGGCACCTTGGGATGTGAGGGTCATTTAGATGAGACCAGAATAAACGGAAGGGTGTTCAACAAGATGGTTAAAGATGCAGGGCCAATTGGTCAAAGTGCCCCTGCTACAGTTTTACATTTTTAAATGATATCATATTACATAATGATAGCACATGACCATTTGTATTTTTCGAATTATGCCAGCTAAAGGAAACACCCTGGTATTTATGCGATGCTTAGTGCATCCATCACCATGGCCTTATGGCCCAAATCAAAGTGATCGGAGCTATTAGGATGATTTCCCTATTTGTGTGAATTTTAAAGACTATAGTTTTGGAGTCAGTGGCAGATGACCTACTAATGGTCTTTAATGGTTCTCTCAACAAATTGTGAAGTACCTTGAAAGACCCGCTGGTTAAGTACAGAAAAGGAAAATTGGAGGTTTAACCATTTCATTCTTCATTCCCCCTTGTTTCTCTTTTGGATAACAGTGTTAGACTTTTCTCCACCTTCAAGGGAGAATAAGAAGAGGAAAAAAGGGAGGGGAAAAGGAAATTAAGATATTTTGAAAACTGGGCTAAACATTTGATATGAGTCATGGTATTTGATCTTCATAATGCTACAGAACAAAGAAATACCTTCATTTTGCAAATGAGGAAAAGGTACAGAGATGTTGCATAACTGAGGTCACACAGTCAGGAAGCAAAGAATTGGGATTTGAACTTGATCTATATGAGTTTGGAGCACAAGTGTTTACACCATGTTTCCCAGAGAGAGAAATGCCGAGAATATCTCTCTATGACGTTGGGGGATGAAAAGGACAGGATCAGACTCACAGTGGGTCCCTTACAGACGTTCTTTGATTCTTAGTATTTTTAAACAAACGCATGCTTTTTGGCACTTAAATACATGAGCATCATAAACAAGCATTATCAAAGAAAGTCCAGAAGACAAAAAAACCAAGGCAAGAGATTCAAGATGCAGGCAGACAGTAAGGGGAAACAAAGAAAAGTTTGAGCAGGGGAGGATACCTAGGGCTAAGATACAGAGAAAGCAAAACACAAAGCAGGCATGGGTGACAGAGCAATTTGGCCATCCTGGCCTTAGCTGCCTCTTTTCCCTTCTCCCTTTGCAAACGACCTAATCATTGGCCTGGAGACAAGGCGCAAGCAGTTGGCTGAGGAACCAAAGTCAAGGAAAGTTAGAGCAGACAAATTCCTGGCACAGAAGCTTCTCATTCTAGCAGCAGGTGATAAATCCTGTAAAGCTCATGTCTGCAGAAAGGGAAAAATGTCTCATCTCTGCATAAAATTAACTTCACTGCTTCTAGGTGATCTGTGCCTGTCAGCCTCCAGATAGAAAAAGAGGAAAGCAGGCCTGAGAGAAAGAAGCGTCAACAATGGCACCCACTTCCTTTCCCATCTTGGCCTGAACACACACAAAATGCTCTATTTTTTTTTTTTTTTTGCCTGCTTTGATACATTGCCAAATAGGTGAGTTTGCCTCTTACTTTTGGACTAAACTTTCTTCCTTTTGTGAATATGCATCACAGCTAGAATTGTAATATAATCTCAAGAGAAGAGCATCAATTTTTTTAAGATAAAAATCTTTTTAACTGAACTAGCAATTTTCTAGTCCCTTCTTGCTTACAAGAGAGTTCATTTGAAAATGGAGAATTTATTTCAGGGGCCCTAAAGACTCAGTGTAGGTGCTCTTTATCCTAAGGAACTGACTTAAACAGGGAATTAGCATTAAGGTGTGTTCCAGATGTGTCTTTGTCATTATAGAAGGAGGTCCCTCTAAAAGTAAAAGGAATACTTGAAAATGAAGGTCTGAATAACACTTTAAAAAAGTTGTTTCTATGTGGCTCAGCCCTGAATGATCTGCTTCTGCATCCAGCAAAAAAGAAGGCCATAATCTGAAATGTGCTGTAAGACAGGATTCATCTGCGTATTTAAGAATCAATCTATGCAGGTCTCTTCCTGAATGGATCCCATTTCCTCTTTTGAGCCCTAACTATAGTTTGGTGTGTTGGTTTTTATACTGCCTAGGGCAGTTTTAGTGCATTAATTTTTTCATACATATTTCATTCCCATTAGACTATAAGCCTATCCATTCAACAAATATTTTATCGAGCATCAACTATGTGCCAGAAGACAAACACTGTAAGATAAACTGAGGACTTACATCTTGTTTGATTTTGATTTTTCTTCATATACCATAAAATGGGAATAACAGTAGTGCTTATTTCATAGGGCTTCTATTTGAATCAAATTAGATTACACAAGCAACCCTTAACCCATGGTCTGAAGTGTCGTAAGTGTTCAACACGTATTATCTATTATTATTGCTAGCACAGTGCCTGGCATACACCAAAGGTTTAATAAGTATTTGCAGAACAAATGGTCAAAGGTCGGCTGCATGTAGTGCTTAACATGGCAGTGACCACGCATTATTATATACAATTGGTTTTATCCTCGGTACCAGCTGCTCCCATGGTTCCAGTCATTTAATAGGTTTTTGGGAAAGTTTGCATATAGTAAGTTGACACTGAAGTCTTTGTATTTTCAAAGACTTAAGAAGTCCAGTTAATTTTTAGGTTGGAATAAATGAGTGCTATTTGTGACAGCAGAAATCACACTGGACTGGAGAAAACCCAGTATGCAAATGAAAACAGGGTCACTTCTTCCAAATAGACGTATGACATTAAAAAAAGTCACTTTCTAGTGTTCCCTGAACATTTCTTTCTCGACTGTAAAATGAGGAGGATTAGACTAAGACTTGATGTTTCCTTCTAGCATTAAGTGTTTACGATTCTAAACAATTTTCACAGTAAGGTTCTGAAAGGTCTTTACAAAAATGCAGATGGATAAGTTGTGTCTGCTTTTGATTTTCCCTCCATGACTTTCCTAGGTTATGTGGACAAATATAATTAACATAATAATGATCATTGCTAACACTGTCTGAGGACTTTGAAATGCCAAGTAATGTGTGTTAAGTGCCTTTACATGGATTTTCTCATTGAATATCCACAACAAGCCAAAATAAAGTATTACTAATATCTCCAGAAAAACAAAAACAAACTCAAACTTACAGAAGGTTACTAACTTGCCTCTGGTCATAGAGCTAAAAAGCAGAATTAGGACATCTGACCTCAGTATATTCTACAACAGTGAAACAAATCAGGCTGCCTGCCCCCATTAAAATATGCTTGGTCTTGAATTCCTTTCACTGATGGGTCCTTAGTCATCCTAAGTTGGCCCACTGTAAACAGACTGACAGATAGATATTTTAAAATCTCTAACCGTGCATGGTTGTGGTGTGTTTGTATCTGTGGTTGTGCATGTGAGTCCCACATACATGGCTGCAGTGTGGGTGTGGACATTCTAATTCCCCATATGAGAAAGCCTCAGTTGACAAGTTGCCTTTGCAAGACATAAGTAATCTCTCTACTGAGAAAATATTATCTTAAACATCCTCCCCATTGCTCCTCTGTCCCTCAACTTAATAGAAGACAGCCCTAAGCTGATACTCTCAAAGATGTAATTCTAAAAATTAAAAAAAAAAAAAAAAAAATTCTAAATAAGTCTCACATGTACAGATCCCACTTGTTGGATTAGGGTCACCAGGCCGTTGGTAAGTTTGGGGATACCCAGAAGAATATGGGATATTGCAAATGCTCAAGGAACCTAATTCTCTCAACCAGCTAGGGAGGCTGTGTGGGGAAAAAAGGCGAATGTTCCTTGAAAGGAGAAGCCTCTAAACGTGACTTGTAAATGGCGATGATTCCTTCTGACTCAGCTGCCTCTGGAGAAGTCGTTAGGCCCTATTCTTAACAGTGCTTCAGCAGAGCCCTTAAACTCAATTACAGTTCTGTATTTACTCTGACTCTATTATCTGATATTTACAGATGAAAAGGAGATGGCTTAATCACTGAGGTGGTTTTAATGTGCACTTATCGCACTTTATTCATGCTATGGGGGAAAACAACATGCATTTGTAATTTTAATTTTAAAAAAAGGAAAAAGAATGAAGGATTTCATCTAATCTTCAATTTCCTAACACACATTAAGTGAATCCAAGTTATGGCAGCCCCCTAATCTATGTAGTGCAGCCTTTTTTCATTTCTCTAACATGGAACATGTGTAAAAGACTCCTCCATTCTGAAATGGTTAATTTCAAACTTTCCCAAGGTACTCTCCTCTGAGCCCCGTTACCAACACATGATTGTCACTGCAACACGGCTTTACTGACACGTTGGTGTTAAAAGGCAGCGACAGAGCCAACAGGAGCAAACTGAAGCCGCTTCTATGTTCTGTAGAACTACTCTGACAATCCAAAGGAACACGCCATCTGCATTCTGTGTTGCTGCAACCACTGAGCTGTGGGTTTGCAATTTCAGAATTCAGAATGTCATGCCTGGCTCCACTTTAGGGAGCTCCCACAGCTGCTACTTTTGCTTCCCTGCCTTCGGAATTCTGATGCTGCAGTTAATATATGAAGACATCCTTGTGTAGTGATGGAGACAAGGCAGTAGGGCATACTAGAGCCCCATATATTTTTACGTATTTATTAATTCAAGCTGTGTGGCCTTCCCCAACCCCTTTCCCTCAGCAACTTATCAACCCGAGCCCTCAGACACTCACACCCACACACTGATCTCAGCAGGTGAGGAGGAGAGGCAAAAGCAAGCCCACTTTAGGAAAAGTACAGGAAACCAACACTGAAATGGCCATTACTGGGCATTTCAATTTTACCTGTGGTTTCAGCTTCTGCTCCAAGTGCACGCAATGAATGTGGCCTGATTACCTTAATTCAGTGATACTGGCAATAATCACAATGACAGGCAGTGCCTAAGAGATTGTCCTTGACAGAAGAGTCACGAAAATGGAGATATGGAACATGTCCGTTGAGTACAACACACAAAAGGAATAACAGGCAGATGCTCGGGGACCCATTTCCTGGGAGATGGGTAGATGGTAAAAGAGTTGAATTCACTTTGTGATTAACAGTAGGGTTGATGAGTTGATCTCTTACTGGTCTCTTCTAGCATTCTTACTCTCAATTCCAAGGGAGGATCAAAGGAGAGCTGAGCTATAGAACCACCAGAGAGACAGTTTAGTGCTGATTTGACTTCAAATGTACAAGAGAAAGTTTTAAAAAATGAATAAGAGTTAAATACAATCATAAAGTCAATTGACTTTAAGGACAAAATACCAAGGGCCATTTCTTGAATAGAAAGAATCACGAGCCAACTGAAAGGAGCCTCTCTAGCTGCAGTACAGACTGCTGAGAGGAAGCAGATTTTGTGCCTTAGAAAACCATGGCCATTTTAAGTTAGGGAAGTCTGCTGGGTTAGGGGAATTATAGGTGAGATGGCAGTCTAAGGTTAAGGATACTACAAGTCCTAGATGTGATGGAAAAAACAGGCTAAAGAGTAACGAATGAATGATGAGAAGAAGACTGAGACGTATGAAGACATTGGTAATAGGGAGGGAGTGCAGAGAAAGGCTGGAGCCCCACCAGACTGTGCTCTCTGTGTGCAGAGCTCTCAGAAAAGCATCATTAGCCATAAGAAAGCATAACTCTTTACAGGATGCTCTAACTCTGGCCTACATAGTATGAACACCAGAACCTGAGCTGCAATTACCAATTGAAATTCAGTTATTCCAGGCTCCTGCCCATTGCAGTATCTCAAGACACTCTTAAAAGGCTTTTAAAAGATTTGAAAATATTAGTTGAGATGAACTGATTCTACTCACCAGGATACCCCCTGCAGAGTTTACTCAAGTTAACTTAAACAATACACTCACAGAAGCATGTATGTGTGTAGATATGTGCCTTTATGTGGATATATGCTTGTAGCTATGTGTATTCATGGATATATCACATGAATATGTGGATGTGTGTGTATATCCCTGCCTAACTGATAATAATATACAGTGAGCTTCTGGAATCTATCTTCAATCCCTCCTAAGAAAGCAATGAAGGCACACTTAGACAGATGCAGACAGGATCCAATCTTATCTTCTATTTCACTGGTTGCCTTCTGTCACCATCATTTGCTGCATGGTCCCAATACTGCATCTCCTTGTTTACAACTCTATCCTGGAATAGTCATTTATTTGTATCAGGTCTGATGTATCAACTAGAGTTTGGGCAACTTCTCTTCTCTGATATTCCACAATTCATTCATTCATTCATTCATTCACTCAGCAAGTGTTTATGAAGCACTCATTATGCGGCAGGCATTGTTCTATCAAGCCCTAAGAATACAGTAGTGAGCAAAAGACACACACACACACACACACACACACACACACACACACACACACAAAGTCTGTGCCCTTATGGAGCTTACCTTCTTGGGGTATACAGCCAAATACATTAATCAGTAAATGTCAGATTAGGAGGCATGAGGTAGGATAGAGGGGAATTGGGAGTGGCAAGTAGGGTGTGCAGAGCTTTTAGATTTTATAGAGAGTAGGTAGGAATGTGCCACTTCATCTATGTGCTGTTTGTTAGTGCTCTCTCTCCTCCTGTTTCTTCCTCTTCTTTGTTTTAGAATAGGTGGGATTTTATAGCTCCTGAAATACTAATTAGGAAGCGTCAATTTTCAAGTTTAATCCCACTTAAAAAAAATCATCCTCGCTACGCCTGTTATTGACTTTATAACACTTTTCTAAACACTTGCTGTCTTGCTATATTAAATATTATTATTCCTAGCAACAGATGCCTACCTTTGTTTGAACTTAATCTCAATTCCATGAATATCTCAAAAACCTGCTAATGGAAAATTATGGCGTCATACGCAGGCCACCTTACATATTACCACTTGTCAAAGAATAAAACTTAGAAAGCTAAATTAGTAGAGAAAAATGGTCATGTTATCTAATTTACCAGTGAAATTCTTGGGGCGGATTGGTTAAAAATAAGTTAACCATATGGTACCATCTCACCTATTAATTTTGCAAAAATCATAAAATAATGATGCCATCTAACGCTGTTCAGCCTGTAGCTGAATTACAACCATAGTTAAATTACTGGTGGTAGTGTAAAATGATGAAAGTCATTTGATGTTTCAAGAGTCACAAAAGAGTCCATTCTCTTTCACCCATTAATCCTATTTCTAGAAACTTACTGTAAGTAAATACAAAATTATTTACTGAAACATGAAGTGACCTAATTACTTAACATCCAGGGAACGGTTAAGCCAAATGTAGTGCCTCAATCCTATATGTGGCATTCAGTGATTAAAAAGGAAATCATTGAAGATAAGTAAGACTAAAGTATAATTGAAAAAAAGCATGTAAAAATGTGACTATCCTATGTAAAAATGCATTCTGTTCTATCAACTATTCTATGTATCCAGAAGGATGAGTGTCAAAAGGGAAAATGAAAGTCAATGATTTGTTAGGAGTGGGTGATATAAAAATGTATATATTACTAATGTATATTAATATTATACATATAACATGCATATACTAATATATTTTATATATTAGATAATTATTACTCTAATATTATTTCTACAACTTAAAAAAACATAATTTTAATGTCTGAGGCAAGCAAATCATTGAACAAGTCTGTGAAACTGTATTAGATAGTGATGTCCCACTTTTTTGTTAACTGTGTCATGTCATCTTTAAGATGATATCCATCTCATCTTATGTAAAGATTCTGGGGCTCCCAACTATATTAAATCACATATTAAACATATTTTCTCATTTCTCCAAATTCAAGATTCTAATTCTCTTTAATGCACTATTTTAATTGGAATGCTGCTAAATCTGTTGACAGTCTTACAACCATTTTAACAGCCTTTTAATTTGTCGTCTAGAAAATTATAACTCTTCATTAACTTTGGGAGACACAGCATTGCAGTTGTGATATATCATTCCTCATTTTATTAACAATCTACTTAATGAAATTCAGGCTTCAAGCAGATGATGGTGATAATGTAAGCACTTGCCCTGGATTTCTTTTTCCTTAACAAAATTAAGAATTTACTGATAAGCATACTAGGAGAACAAACATTCAATTCCTCAGGAGTGTGAGAAGTAAAAACGTAAGGAAAGATATTTTTGACTCCTCCTGTATATAATTAATATCCATATGAATTTTTCCAAAATGCCAAATTTCTTTATAACACCATTTGCCACTGTAAGGCAGTACTGGGAAGCTATGTCAATCATTCAATATTTATAAACAGAATCCACTTGGATCAAAGAAGAGGAATGTCATAATCTGGTAGAGGATCTTGGTGAGCATGAAAATGACTTTCAGGGCAGGAAGTAGGTGGAGGAGAAAGGAAACTCTTTTCGCAGGGGGGAATCTGGAGGTTCTTTACTCCAAATGGCACTCACCTGTATCTGTACATTTAAATATAGTTGCGGTCTTGCTCATCGGATCTCTCACACTGTGGTATTAATAATTAATTGCGAAATTAATTATGACTAGATATACTGATCTGAGAGGGGTCTTAAGGATCATTCATGTTTCTTGGCCTCACTTTAGGGAAGAAAACTGAGACTTAAAGAGGGTAACTGACTTGCCAAGGAAATGAAAGTAAATTAGTGTCAGAGTTTGGGTAAAGGGTCGAGGCTTCCTGAGGACAGTGTGGTCCTCTTGCCAGGGTCCCATCTGGCAGCACATGTGCTGGCTGCACAGCGTCTGAGCCCTTATACTGCAACACCTTGGTAGTGCCCCACAAAACTACAGAGATGGCTATGAAAGATAGCTTCAGTGGGAAAAAGCATCTTCTCACAGGGTTTTTTTTTTTTTTTCCTTTTGTTCAGGTTTATATAGCAACTGTTGTAACACACTGAGATTAATTTTCACATAAGACCTATTTTTCCCTTGGGAATCAGACATCATTTCATTTTTCGTTCCTTTCTCATATCATGACACTGTCCTCCCTAGGGATGATTTGTTGTATAGGTGGAAAGCTTCCCACAGACACATACAAAATGAGACAGAAAAATCCAGCAATCCCTGCCTTTGTCTCTTGACTCCATCTTTTCTGTTCTGGCGTTTGTGCATTTTGGACCAGGATGCAGGAGTTCCTTCAGAGATAAACTCTCAGCGATATTTTATAGTTAGGGCAAATAGAAACTAACAGTAGATCAGATTACTATACGACCTATAGAATTTATCATTAACCGTTCTAATGACCATCTGATTAAAACACATCACAACCAAACCCAATCAAATCACCGAACTCTATGTACAAACTCTTTAAATAATATAACACACATTTAATAAATATGATTTTTATGTATGTTCATGAACATAGATATATAAATACATATTTTAATGTGCTTAATACATGTAGTATATTCTGTGTGATTTATCTAACATAGATTTAGTATGTGTATGTTTATACACATATGTATATAACTATATATGTGTATGGTCAAGTGAAATTAAAAGTATATCCTGCAACCATATGTTACAATCCTCAATTTCATAGGATTTAGCAATTAGGATGCCATTACAAAAATCCTGAGGTTTGAGGGGTAGTCATTTGACCTCACAGACCCCCTCCTTAACTGGGCTCTAGAGAAATATGACACAGGATCCCTATACTCATACAAATTAAAATTGGTTTAGCAAAGTATCATTACAACAAAATGATACATTATAAAATATGACATTGGGATATGATTTGTAAGTTGAATTTTAGTTTTGTTTTAAAAAGTACCTAAATGTTTAAACCTACATTAAAGTCAGGCCTACTTGTTCTTTTTTCCTTCTACATTAGCATAATTTAAAATACAGGTTTTTCAGGGGAAATTAGTGACACGCACAGATTTTTATGTAGAACGATGTTCACTGAAGCACTGTAATAAAAAATGCACAAACGCTAAAATTCCACTGGAAGAAAAAGATCAAATGAAAAGCATAGTGTGGGTATATCCATATGACAATGCCACACAGCTAGCTGTGAAGGAAAACTTATTTCAGAAGAATATTTTAAGAAAAGGAAAACATTCATGACATGATAAATAAAAAGAGTAGGGTACTACATAGTACATATAATTCCAAGTTTGAAAACACATTACACAAATACATAAACAGCTAAAAGGCTAGAAAATAAAGATTCCAAAATGATAATAGTAATCACTGTTGGGAGGTAAAATAATAGGTTGTTATAATTTTCTTCTTTATATATTTATTTACAAATTCTCTACAATGGATGTGAATTTCCTTCATACAGGAAAAACAAAAATCCAGGGCTAGTAATTTGAAAGATTCTTAAAGACTGATCCCCTAAATCATGCAAAACTCCATGCAGCAGCCTGTGCCCTCCCCACCTTGTCATTGCAGCTTGGTTATGCACGCAGTCCCGTGCAAATGTCCGGGATCTCTCAAACACTGGGCCAAGCCAAGCACTAATGAACACACTGTTTTCCAAAAATAAACAGCAAAATGAAGGAAGACGCTGAATTCTGAGCATTGTATGCTACATATTGATTGTAATTATTAATAACAATCTGATTAAAAAGATACCTAATAAAATAAAAATAAATGGGATTGAAACTAAGTCCCTAGCTGTCTAAGGTTCATTCGGGTGCCAGCTTAACAATTATTTGCATTTAGTATAGACAAATTTACTGTTATTATCATTTTTATTAACATCATCAATTTCTCTGATTTACTTTCACACATTCAAGGGGAATCAACATCACTAATTTTCCAGCCTATAATGTGTATGTAACAACCAAGCCTGGTGTACATCTCTCATGTGAAATTAATTCTTTCTTATTTTAGTTGTTTTGGATTCAGTCCTGATCAAATGAAACTCAAAATGCTATTTATTTTTCTCTTCTAAAACACAAAACCTCCTACTCAGAGGTCGCCAAAACTGCATCAAATGAGAGGCTAATTAATGTGTTTATTAAGTTTGCTCTGAAATAAACACATATTTTCAAGAGTGAAAAGTCTTTTTTTTTTTTTTTTTTTAAACAAGTGCCAGGTGATAGCATCCATTAAACACAAACACTGCATACTCAGAGGAGAACTTTCTACAAATATTTTTAAAGGCTCCTTTTGGCTCTGAATAAAGCAATATACTGGAACTGCCACAGGAGCATGAGTCGGGCTGTGAGAAGCCATAATCGGAATACGCTAAGAAAATGTAAGCAAAAAATTGCAAATAAAACTGCTTATATTCATGTAACTTGTTTGGCGACAGCCGTATAGCATAAGGAAAGCTGCTATAACTCATAACAGCATCTTGTAATAAAACAGCTCTATGCATCCCTCTCAAACTGTTCAGTGCTCAAATCTCATCAGATGGCTGAGTAAGCATTACACTTTGGGACAGTAAATCTGTTTCCAATATGGTGTACATTCACAGATAGGCGCTTTAGTATTCATCCTAAGACACTTCCAGCTAAGTACTTATAAAGAAAGGGTAATCATATATTTAAATATCGGGATGCTATTTTCTCTGTCTATTTTAGTAATCTAGTTCATACTACAGCAAACCTAAATGGATCTCAGGAAACCTTCAGCAAACTCAACCTTGACTCGCATTGCAAAATCTCAACCATCTCGAAGAAGCCTTCCCTTCTGCTGTGGCAATACTCTGTGCCTCTGTGGGCCGGGGTAGTTTCTGTCTGATATTAGCATTATAGAGCCCTTTTACCTCTCTGGCATGGACTTGTGAATTTCCTGAGAGCTTGGACTATACCTTTTTTCATGTCTGTATCCCCAGCTCCCAAACAAAACTAGTGACAAAGCCAGCCATAGGTAAGTGTTTGTTGACTGAGTGACCTCCTACGGTTTAAAGTAACTAGCCTGGATTTGAGGTTTCGAATCCTTTTCACAGCCCTAAGGTTTGAATGGGGGTGAAAATAAAGCAAACAGTGGATGAGGTTTTCAAGCTGTTTACAGACATTCATTTTTCTGAGGGATCCATCCCTAGTTCGAGCTTTGGAAAAGATTCCTTTTACGCTGGTACCAACCCACTGGGATCAGAGAGAAGGGACAACAGCGGTCTTTGTTCCTCCCATTTTTCTTTGCGGTAGGTACTACATCCACGGCAAGCTTACCTGCCTCAGCATAGGGACACAAAGTAGGAAAATTATTAGGGGCAACAGAAACATTCTCTTAGAAAAGTGATTTTTTAAATTTCAAAGCACCCCCTTACAGATAAAGATTTTAGCTCCTACAAAATTAGATAGTTTAGAACTCTAGGCAACTCTAAATGTCCCATTTACTACGTGGCTGGTTCGCTTTAGATGAGTTTGAGCTCTGACTGATCAGGAATGCCCACCTCCCTGCCGCCACCCTCGTCTCTGCAATCGGTTCCCTTGGTTTGTCTTTCAAGGGCTACTTTTGCATGTAGGTGTCCACGTCCGTGCCTAGAGAAATGGAAATCGCTAAACGCTGCGGTCTTAACCCATGCCGCGGCAGCATTATCTCGTAGAGAAGAGTACAGGCAGAGCCTGATGGTATTTTTACATGGGAGACACGGTGAGATTTGGGCCACAAGAAATGCTACCTCTCCACTAAGTGATAAGCAGAATTCAGAGTTGGCAAGTTGGCCCTGTTTATGGGTGGACACAGAATGGCGCTGGTGGGCAGTGAGGCTAGAGGAAAACACAGCACTCTCTGACACCCGAAAGATCCAACAGCTTTTGGGGGTTCCTGGGCTCAGCCTTCTGGGCTGGGACAGATTTTCCCACAGGAGATCTGTGTCAACAGGTGAATGCGTTCGAGCTTATGGGGATTTGCAAATAGAACTGTAGCATTTCCAAAGTCATTTGTCACTAGGATTTTCACTCACAGTAACAATCTGGTGGTAACGAACACTGTTTACAAAGTATTTCTCCATTAATGAAGACTACCCTCAAATAACACTTTGGAGTAGGGACTAAGACACCAATTGTACAGAGGAACACACTTCGTCCCAGAGAGACCTAAGACTCGTCCAGCATCACGTGGCTCCCCGAGGTCTGCCTGAGGCATGGAGCCGCGTCTTTCTGCTTCAAATTCTGGGTCCTTTTACTGATTTCAAGGAGTTCAGAATATCTGAGTTGCTGGAAAATCTGTGCAGAGAGTAACAAGTGAGGAGGGAGGCAGGAGGTGGAGAGACAGGCACTGGGGTTTCTTGGCAGGCTGGAACTCTGACTTGCTCTGATCCAGCTTCTCTATTCACACAGGAAACAGCGGGAGAGAGACGGGAGATGAAGACCGTGAGGTAAGGATGGGTGAGAACACAGCAAGGAGCTGGCGGCTACAGCAGGCAAAGAATGGCTCAGCTCACCACTTAACAGGAATGAGGAGGTGCAAAGGGTTTCCTTTGGTTCAGGGAATGGAAAGGCGCTAGCCAAAAAAGATAGCAAGGAGGAGAGCTAAGGACCACCGCTCTGGGGTTAAAATGATAATACTTGCATGGATACTGCAGAGCAAAGGGAATAATTTCCAGCTCATGCTTCCTACTTTTCTTTAACCTTGTTAAAATATAGACAGAGTCTTTACTTCACGTAGAATGTAAAACTCATAAGTATAATGTAAAACTCTACTCAATGAATCTAGGGAAAGGAACCATGAACTTGACCAGCTGACGACAGAGCGGGATGAACACTGAACTAGGAGGTGGGAACTAGGGGTCCAGCTCTAAACTTAGAGGCTTATGTGATCTTGGCCACCACAGAAGCCCCAGAGTCTCAGTTTTCTTATCTGTCAAATGAGTGGTTTGAAACAGATGGTCCCTAAGGGTCTGTCTGGTTCTGGTATTCTCCGGCCGTGGCACTTTTGAGAGCTTCCATGCCCTCATCGTCCATGCTTTCCAGAGAAATAGCATCTGTCACATCAATGACACAGCATTTGTATCCCTCCCTTTATTTCTCTCCTGCTAAGGTGTTTTAATCCTGACAGTATAATAGAATAAATCACAGCCATCAGAGATGGGAGTGACACTGGCCACACACATTAGAGATAAACAGTCAAAAATCACTCACCCATGCCTTCCCCTTGGCCCAAAGCCTCTGCTGTCTGACAACACTAAGCCTGAACTATGATTTCCATCTGGCTGCACAGATCTGAACACCAAAATAACCCTCTGCATTGTCTTAATAGCTGTAATGATACTCTGCTTCTCAGCAGCCTGGCTGTTCAGACCATCTCAACATTTGGATTTGATTTCTTCCCTCCAGCAAGTGTAGAGGGAAGTATGCTTGTTACACAGTCAATCAACAAACATCTTCTAGCCCCTACAAACAGCAGCCACTCAAATCAGATGGCTTAAGTTTAGTTCTCTTCCATTCCTTACATACAAGGGGCCTGTCCTTAGTAGGGTAACTAAACCCTCTAAACCTCGGTAAGTCCTTAAGAGTAGTGATGATTTTCATGTACAAAGCTCATAGGTTATGATGAGACAGTAATTGTTCAGTACATTTAAGCTACTAACATTATTGTTACAACTCTTTTGTCTTTGTCTTAGACAAAAAGGAGAGTACTATGGTGATAGAGAATTGGGGAAATGGATGATGGTGACAGAAAATTCCAAAAAGACAGAGTTTTCAGAATAATTGCTTGGCCTGGGGGCTAAGTCAGTCATGCAAATGGCAAATTTTCAAGCTGAGCTCTTAGCCACTTCTTTGCTTTGTTTCCTCAACACTTGGCTTAGCTGGTATTTCTGCATCTCTCTATGAAAAGTTACCTGTGAACAAGAAGCTGTGATAGGCCATACAATCAGGGATGGGTATGTTTTTAGATGACAGAGGATTGTCTGGTCTTTAAAAAGAAAAAGAAAAAAAAAAAGATTCTTCTCTCTTAAGGAAAAAACAACAACAACTATGATATACCAGAATTAAATCAGCTCCGAAAAGCCAAGGGATCACTCTCCACTAAGGGTGACTGAGGAGTAGGAACTCAGTACTCATTGTGTATAGAGGTCAGGGGAGTAGAGGCTAGCAGAGGGCACCTGGTTTGAGATAAGGAACAAAAAGGTTGGACCCACCGTTCTCATCCAGAAAGTAAGACTTATGGATAAGGGCCAAGATCTAATTGAAATGTGCTTTCATCGTGCTCTATGAAATGTCCATTGCTCATATCCGAAACTCAGCAAATCTAGTACAAGGGGTCAGTTTACTACCTTCATGTATGAATTGAACTCAGAGACTCCAAACTTCCATTAGACACACCTGAACCCCATGTAGGACTCTGGATGTTCTCTCCCTTGAGCAACCCTGGATGGCTTTTACCTATTCTCCCTGCTGCCTCTCTAACTACCTTAGGATCTGTTTCCCACAGAGAAGCCAGGGACTTCTCTACAAGGTAAATGATATTATACTGCTCTGCAGCTGAAAATCCTCCAGTGAACTCCCACTGTCCACTTAGCTTTAATCATCTATGATCTCTGTACCTGTTTCTTCACTTTTAAAATTGGGGAGATATTGAATGGATACATGTATGGTGCATGAAAGGATTCCTGGTACTTCATAAGTACTTAACCAGAAAGTATTATAATTAAAAAAACAAGACACGACAAAACTCTATGAAAGAAGGTGGCTTCTGTTCATTTCATTCCTGACCCAGTCCCTTTATAAAATGTGCTGAATCCCGTACATAGAATGCTGAATTCTTCTAATTCTGTTAAAGACTGAAAGCAAGTAGCTTAAGCTACTGCATAATTTAACGTTCTTCGACTAATCATTCTCCTGAGATGTAAACCAAGGTTGAACAAAAGTTAAGTTGTTCACACAGATATTAATTTTCTCTGTTTTATGGCTTTGTGATCAAGTCGCTTGTGTTTCCTGAAAAGGGTTAATAAAAGGACCTTGTAAAGGTTTTCTGAGAACCGAGGCTGAAATTATAGCTTGTGTTATCATTGCTGTTTTTGTTAGCCACCCAGTAAATAAGCAGGATGTGTGCTTAGAGGATGTAGAAAAGAAGCAAAACTTGTTGGCTTTCACTCAGGGTTTGGATAAAAACACATCGTGACATGCACGGCACAGGCACGTCCTAGAAAGCTCTCCGGGTACCAGAGGTGGCCAAGAGGCAGCTCTGGCTTGGTGTGGCACCAAGATCACTTGATCATGCCTGAGAATGTGGTGGGGGAGGGGGTGGGGGGTGGTCTCGCAAAGCCAGCCCTGAGTGAAAAAAACCTGAGCCTTCCGATGTTCTTTCCCAATCTGCCGTGGCCAAACCGAAACGACACAGGGGGAAAGCTGCCCTGTGGGGAGGTGAAAAGGGGATGTGGGGGCTGCAGGCAGTGCTTAGGGACCGGATGTGATCCCTCCAGATTCTAATGTGTGATGGGAATCCCCTGTTCAACAAATATTTATTAAATGTCCCCGTGCATGGCACTCTGGCTGGTATTAAAGGGGACGGAAAGTTGAATGAGGCACTGTCTTCGTCCTCAAGGAACTTGCAGGGTAGGCCTGCTATTCTGCACTTTCTGAGATCTGATATAATAGCTTCTAAGGGGAAAGAGCAATATCAGGTTTGTTAGGCATGCAGTTAGAAATCTCACATGAACTACAAACAACAAGAACAAAAAACAACCAACCAGGCAACTCTGTATTTTTACAACTTTTATGTAAAACTATTCTAAAATTAAAAGTTTATTAAAAGTTTTTGAAAAACCAACCAACCAAAGAAACAGGAAAGAAAAGTACATTTCTTATGCAAACAAAATCCAAAAAACCAAATCACAAACCTTCTAAAATTTAGTAAGTACCAAGCCACATCTTTATCACAAGCTCAACGCCTTCTTTTTAAATCAGCCGTTTCCCAGCTAAGAAGTCCTACGCTGGCAGCTTCAGGAGCTACATCTTTTCTATAGATAGTCTTCTTTTGGCCTACATGACGATGCTTAAAACGATGTAGCTGCCAAAGGCCTTAACCAACTTTGCCCTGAAAGCAGCTGCTGAGAAAAATTCTTGTGAACAAGTATATTATTTGGGAAGTGATTCAAAGGAACAAGAGTGAAGGACAGGATGAAAAACAGGACAGGAGGGAGCACCAATATAAGAATCTGTCATAGAGTTGGTCATTGCTGTGGGTGTTTAGTGATGGTGGAGCTGGAACCTTAGGCTGTGCTTCTCAGGATGAAGGGGAGGGGCACTTATCCTTAGCTTCCTATCCACTGGCTTCTGAACTTATTGGTCAAGGGAGCCCCACAGCTGCCAACGGTAGACATTCTTACACTCCACTGTCCCCGTCCTTAACGGCATTCAGTACTTTATCATCAGAAAATTCCGGGGCAGGAGATGAGGCCAGCATGTGTGCAGAGCCTATTTAAACTGCCCCAGGAGTGGCCATTCCAGCAACATTTGGGATTAACATATATATACACACTACTATATATAAAACAGATGATCAAAAAGGACCTACTGTATAGCACAGGGAACTCTACTCAATATTTTGTAATAACCTATATGGGAAAAGGATCTGAAAAAGGATGAATACATGTATAACTGAATCACTTTGCTGTACACCTGAAACTAACAAAGCTGTAAGTCAACTATACTCCAATAAAAGTAAAACAAAGAAGCAATGTGAACCACAAAAAAAATAAATAAATAAAATCTGAGAATTTTATGAAAATAAAATCCAGATTTCTCACTTTTCTTGAAAAGTCAGAAGATCTAACAACACTAGAGCTGAATTCCCAAAGGCACCAAATTACCAGAGCTGAGAGGCACAGTCCAAATCAGGACAGTCTCCACCGTGACACATGGGTGAAAACCCAGTCTGCTTGGTTTCTTGATATGTTACCTTCCCTGTGAGTGTCAGACTTTCAACCTCACTTGAACTATTCTCAGGCTCAATAAATATTCACATTGAAAAGTAGGTAGGAACCCAATATTAACATTATCCTTCCTCACTGGCTTCACCTTTCACCATACATGTAACCTGGCTGTCTTTCTTCTGAGGGTAGGTTTCAATTTGTCGTGACTGCTTTGACATTGAAGATGTTGGATCAATTGACACAATTAATTTATTACGTGCTACATTCCAAGCCAGGCGCTCAAATTAAACCTCGCTTTTAATGTTTAACAAAATGTACAACAAGAAGCAGGGGTTCTAGAAGAATCAGTCCCTTTGCTTCTTCTGACTCATAACAAATAGGTGGACCCTGGCAACCAGGGACCTATGATAACTGACACAGAGTCAAATGGTTGCTCATTATTGGTTTGGTTCGGAAACATGAGGTAATGCACTCCTGGCTACATGGCATTTATTAACCAAAACCCTCTAAGAATTATGAGGTGCTATTAAAACTGGAATTAGGGGCTTCTGCATGAAAAGTGAGATTCCAAGTCACTATGCTAAGCATAAAGCCCTGTAAGCTTGAAATGCTATTAGTTACCAAAGAAATTGTTACAATCTGTAGTCTGTGTCCTGTTGCACTCAATCCTTTGAGATGTTTCATTTATATAAAAGTACAGTTTTAAAAATACTCATGCCTATATCCAACTCTGCACCCCTCCTCCACTCCCCCACCAGAGGGTCTGATTGAATCGGCTTGGGCATGGGGACTTTTCAAAACTCCCCAGAAGAGTCTGATGAGTTGCCACTGGTCCAGAAACAGAAATGAAGTGAGGGGGTGGCCCCACTTGCTGTCCCCTCACTGCTCAGCTAGGACAACTCAGCACTTTGCTGTAGCCTCCCTGCTGTTCAAGCTCTCGGTTTGTGAAGCACAAAGTGTTAACTGGGTCATCTCCTGGCTGGGCTTTTGCAACCAATATAAATGGGGGTCAAGAGTGTGAGCTTTAACTGAATTGCCACTGTGAACTAAGGAACATTTGAACCCGAGGTTCCCAGGTGGACGGGGACCTTTTTAAAGTTGATGGGGTCACCTGAATTTGCAGTCATTTTGAGAGGGCTTTTGGGGGGCTATGGATATTTATCCTGCAGTTGACTGGATCTTTTTTTTTTTTTTTGAGGACATTAAAGTAATATTCCTCTCTTCTGTCAATGTTCCAGCTACAGCAAATAGATCCATAGAAACAAATTTAATCCACTGGAATGACTCTCTAAATAAATTCAACATTTTGGTTCACAGTGCTGCAAATAAATTGAGCGCTTTAATTCCCCATATGTGGAGTGGACCTGAACTGTACAAGGAGAGACAGAGAGGCACCTATTATACAGTCAAGGTGGCCATGGAAGAGGGGGAATTGAAAAGGAGGCAGTTCAAACTATTTTTAAAATAAAATGCATCCCACTGGGAGAGCAACTGCCCGATGCCTACTATTCAGAAATCAGGGTGAACAAAGGGAAGCTTCACATTTGGTGGTTCTGGCCAAAGAAAAAGATCTGGAAAAGGGAGAAGAATAACAGGTTCAGCCGAGAATATAACAGAGCCCATCTGACTTTTCTGTGTGTGTGTGTTTGTTTTTTTTTTTTCCATTCCCAGAAAGATCTTTCTATCCTGGAGAAAATGTGTTAAAGATAATTCTCATAGTAACTTTGGTAAAATATTCCAAATATTATAAAAGGCTATTGGACATTATTAAATAAGTCTGTGTTGCACTTATTTTAATATCTTTGCACACACTCAGTATTTGTTCTGATGGCTCCCAGCAGAGATTTATTACTAAAGTAGATCTGACTTGAGGTTGAGTGGAAAGGAAAGCAGGAGGAATACTGAGTAACTTGGTGTTATGATGGAGTTTGGCTGCAGCAGAAAAAGAGGTCTTGTGAGATACGTGTGCCGATTAAGGTGCTCAAGAAATGAATGTGAATTCATGTTGGATAGACATCAGCCCTCTCCTCTTCATATGTCCCTAGGGATGCTTCTGGAATTGCCAGGGTTGAAAATTAAATTAAAAACCTAGAACTATGCCACTGAAAATGTAATGTCTCCTTTGATACTATCAGCATGACGATTCATCAACGGGTGGGGCAGCACCCCTCCTGGACCCAGACTGTAAGGCATCCTGAGACAGACGCAGGCAATTAATTACTCAACATCTCACAGTGCCGTTTTTCTAAAGCTTCCGGTCGGAATTATATCCTGTCACCAATCGCATTGCACCAAAGGCTCCCTACACGTATGACATAGTAGGTCCCTGCAGAGACAGGACTGCAGTATGTAGCACCAGCCTAGAAAAGCCAATAGCATCACTGGATCGCCAATACTCTGAAAAAGCAAATGGTAGTGAAACTCAATATATGTGCGTCCAAGTGTGTCGCAGAAAACTCTTGCAGGTTGGCATTTCACAATGTGAGATTTGATACTGTCCTGCTGGACAGAAACACAACCCAGATTTCTAAGTGGATTCCTTTTCTGAGTCATGGAGCTTTAAATTCTTCTCATTAGAACAGGAAACAAGCCACTGATAAAAATAAATTCTCTTGTTGCAGCCTCCACCAGTCAGAACAGAAAGCTGCAAAGCACTTTGTTTATCTCCTATTCACAGGAGTCCTAGCATACACATGCTGGGGAGGCTGAGTCACTCATAAAGAGCTAATGACAACAGTAACAGTCAGGAAGGGCCAGCAGGATTCCGAGGGCTGAGCTCTCTCCACAGAGGTGATCCGGAGGTTAAGCCTTGTGGGACTAACAGATCTGGAATAGGCAGGTAGATACTCTACAAGGAAGGAGTGTGGACACGGGAAAGTTCATGCTCTTTCTCAATGGCAACAGCCTAGAGGGCCCTGGCATGCAACATAAGTGACTGAAGAGGAGGACGGGTGCTAAGATAAAAAGCAGTGATGGGGCGGGCCCCTGTAGCAAACGGGAACGTGAATGGATTGGCTATGCGCATGCCATTCTAAACGTCTAACGCAACCTGTAGGCCACCTAGGGGCCAAACATGGCCTGTGCGCCTTGACGTCGTGACCTCTGATTTAGGGGATGAAAAGGAAGCCAACTCTTGGTAGTGGAGTGGGAAATAAGACAGGTGCTGTTTTATTTATTTTTACCTGGAATGAATGCTAAGTCAAATTTAGACTAAGTAGAGCATCGAAAGGAAAGTAAGTATTTTTCTACTCTCTCTGCAGGATCTTCGGCCTCTTCCTGTCCATTGATTGCCTGTGTTCTCACATGAACCCCTTTATCTATGCTCCTTGT
Source organism: Phocoena sinus (assembly GCF_008692025.1). Classification (NCBI taxonomy): domain Eukaryota; kingdom Metazoa; phylum Chordata; class Mammalia; order Artiodactyla; family Phocoenidae; genus Phocoena; species Phocoena sinus. Next base: position 29,344,819 of record NC_045765.1, read on the forward strand.
ATATTCTTTCCTGGCTGATCACACCAAGTCCCATAAAATTATTAGCTGTCAACTCCTAAATCTCTATCCAGCTCAAGCATCTCAGCAGAATTTCAGAGCTGTACATTTAACTGCCTATTAGACATCTACACGTGCACGGCCTAAGGGCACTTCAAACTCGAAAGGTCCACAGTTACACATCCTATCTTAACCCACAAACCAGCCCCTCCTCTGTTTGAAGCCCCCGTGATGAGCAGGAACATTTAGTCAGTTGCCATAACCAGAAACTTCGGCAATGTCCTGGACTCCTCTTCCCTCCCTCACCTTGCTTGCCCCCTCAGTTGCCAGAAAAGTATTGATTTCATATTCTCAGCATCCTCTGCTTTGCTAGTCAAGTTACCAACTGGCAGGAATGAAACACCCACTCAGGCACACACACACACATCTGGTATGAGTTCCTGATTTATTTAGCCAATAAGAGAAAACGAGCAATGTACTGTGGTCACACAGGGCAGCAGATGAAACATAATCCTTTTCCTATATTTTCCTTGCCCTGGATCCATAAGAGGTACTCCGTTGCTGGTACTACTCTTTGCATAGGCAGGCTAATAAGAGCGAGAAAAACATCCAAATTCTTATAATACCACGTTTCTATACTCTGGCTTGTGTTGCCATTCCAGGGGAACTTGAACTAACTATCTTAGGCATTTCCGTTTAAGAGATTATTTACAAGCAGTGACCTTCTCTGGCTCTTTCAGTAATCTTGGCATCAGGAAGGCAGTATTCTCTCTGCAGGAGAAGAGAACGGTCAATGCCCAAGAGATCCAGAACATTATGCCTGCCTCCACTTTTACAGAGTCCTAAAAAGTCAACAGTCTTTGCTCCCCAACAACACCTCTCAAGTCATCTCTACTATCCCAGTTCAGGCTACTAGGCTCCCTTGCCTAAATAAAACACCGTCTCCTACCCCACTTCACTGACCATCTTGTCTCCCTGTAACATACTCCATCAACTGAAGCAAGCATCGTTTCTCTGAAATGCCTCCAGGAGCCAGTTTCTCTCTCCCACTCCATCTCATCTGTCCCCACACCACATTCAGCTAACCTGAACTTCTTTTAGATCCTTGGAACAACTCATCTTTGTCCCATCCAGATCTTTGCATATGTTCTATCTTTTGCCTGAATGCTCTTTCTTGCCTCTTTGATCACCCACCTCTTCCTCATCCTTCAAGGGTATGAAAGGACCCCTGATGCACAATTCTGGGTTAGATACCTCTCCAAAGCCATCCAGTATTTTCCCTTTTGCGCTGTTTATCAGACCATATCTAGTTCTATGTCTATTATTTCTTTCCTCTTTAGGATTGCTGAGTTTTGTGAGGTTAGTGACCATGTTTGCCTTATTCACTGCTGTGTCCCATAACTTAACACGATTGCCTCGCGGGCACCCCTTATTAAATAAGGCAGTGCTTCAGATGTAGAGAACAAATGTATGGACACCAAGGGGGGAAAGCCGCGGGGGTGGTGGTGGTGGGATGAATTGGGCAATTGGGATTGACATGTATACACTGATGTGTATAAAACGGATGACTAATAAGAACCTGCTGTATAAAAAAAATAAATAGAATAAAATTTTAAAATTCAAAAATAAATTAATAAAAAAAATAAGGCAGTGCTTTAGAAACTCAAAGACTATCCATGATACAAAAAAGCATGCCAGGGGAAAGACTGATGGAAAAAGGCAATTTAAATGGTCAAGCAGTGGGACAATATTGAAATGTTGGAAGCTTCCCATGGGATGAGAAACTTGGAAATAAAATAAATTAAGAAAGATAATGGTCATGACGTAGTGAACATCGATATAAAGAAGCCAGGAAAAAAAAGACAGTCTTAGAAGATTCTACCTTAAAGGCAGGAGTTATGATACCATTCCCCGAAACGGGGAAAAAATGAAAACAGATTTTGAGGAAAAGAAAATTAAGTTCTCTACTGGATTTTCTATGAAACATATTCCAAGGGCAGTTGGGAACGCAGACATGGGAGCTTGGAAAGACTGCACTTGTTTCAGACTTGAGTGCCACTAGTATTGGAGGCATGTATTATCAGGCTGGTCAATATTCTTTACCTATGTCTGATATCAGAACATTTATTTTTATATCCTATATGGCATTTATTCCATGAGGCTTAGAAAGTACTCACTATAAGCTACCTCTAGGTATAGCCTAAGCCCAAGACATGGCCAACTGAAGTCAGAGTGACAGAGGAATGAGCGTGTGTCCCATGCCAGGCCCATCTGAATATTCCTTAGGAATGTTCTGCTGATGATTGCAGAAGACTGTTTCCAATGATGCTACTCAGGGAAGAGATACGAGAGTGGGGTTATCAACAGACAACTTCCAACAGATCTCTCTCCAAAGTAAAGCCAAGTAAAGAGAATGAGAAAAAAGCCTTCAGTGTGAGGCCAGATGTATTGCTAGATTCTCCAATGACATAAGACAAAGCAACAGATTTTTTCATAAGCTAATTTCAGTTGAGATATTATCCTACTTGTAACTCAAAGAGTCTCGAGAAACAGAAGCAGTGAGCATTCAGATTGTACAAACAAGACTGTTCTAAAGGAAGTGCCATGGAGAAGAAAGAGGGAAGGTCTCAGGTGAAATGGAGAATTACCACAGAAAAAGAACAGAAAAAGGAAGACAATTCAAAGAAAGTTAGATCCAAAATTGAATGCAAAATTAACAGTAGATAATTACCGAAAGAATAACAACTGGGAAACATGAAGACTGTAATCCTAGAAGGGCAGTGAATACAACAATGAAAATCCAGATAAGTTCAACTCTCTAAGTGAAAAGGACTCTAAATTATTACATGTAGAGTGATGAGAATGAAATAATTTTCATCCAGAGTTTATATGCATAAAATCTTCTCGTAATTTAAACCCATTCCTAAGATTTACATGCCATTTATATGCTATAAAACAAACATCTTAAAAGAAAATTGTATCCAGTGACACTACCTTAGAGCATTTTTCCAATCTTTTTCTTCTTTTTACTTGTAAAATTGTCGGACTAGCAACTCTTACAGTGTGTTGGCATCAGCTGACAGTTGCTACATGGTATTTTTCATTCCTTTCTAAAAATAGGGAAATAACCTGTGAGTTATGTTCATCTTTGGGAGCAAAAGGTACGGTGCGTAGGGAGTCAAACACACGCTATCAACAACTGGAAGAGAAATTCTGGCTTTGAAGATGTCAGAAGTTTTGCAAGTCACAGGAAACAAATCGAAGGTGTGGGCGTGGGAAGAAGGGAGATTTCTGTCACACACAATATTGTAAGGGTTGGAGGGAAGATGATCACCACTCTTGCTGACAATAGTATTAAAACAGTAGTAATCATAACTGCTAGCATGTATTCAGCACTTTATTAAAAGAAAGACAACATCCATAGCATACATGCATAATCGTAAGAAAGGATCCCAATAATCCTATTGATGGAAACATTTACAAGAACAGAAAATAAGACTTAGTCTAGTCTGTGCTCTAGAATGTGATCAAGGTCATACTGATCAAACACAGCAATACTGGGACACAGACACAGTTTAACTCTGGGTCTGCACTGTTAACTGCTCTCCCATATGCCTTTCAGATGAAGCAACAAGCATTCAAGTTAGCCAGCAAGAAGATAACAGATCATCTTACATTGAAATGTTGTAGAGCCCTTCTTTTTCTAAAGGTTTTTTTTTTTTAAAGCAACAACACAACCAAAGACTAAGAAGTAAAACACTATTCTCAGTTGAGGTATGAAAAGAAGTCTTGCCTAGGGGTGGAAGAATAAATGGAAAGCAATCTTCTCAAGGTACTGGTCAGCCTTCCAAATACTGACCAACCAAACTCCTGAACTTCCCTAAAACATAATGGTTTATTGTGGCAGATAAATTGAAAGGCTGGGGTTTTCAAAATAGAACCTAACTGTTGCTTTGGGTACAGTGGAAAAATAAGTATTTTAACACAATGGTATAAACAGAAATGCTCACAGGTTTCCAATGTACTTCAACAATTATACATTAATTGAATCGATACAGGTAACACTTGAGTTTACTGGTAGTTCATGAGTTTTCAGCTCATTAGCACATGTTTAATTTACGCTAATTACGCCAAATTACACAGAGCAAAAACGTATTGCCCAAATTATTCTAAAGATCACAAGAGTGAAAATTAGTTTATGAAATGCCAAAATCAAACCTAGCCTCAAATGTGTACGTGTGTGTGTTGATGTATTTTTAAAGGGTATCAAGGGGTTAGTGAAAGTTGTTTCTGTGCTAGATCTGATGGAGAGAAGAGATGCAAGCATCCTTTCAAAAACCCAGTCTTCCTCTAGTTCTTTCTTCAACCTTGACCCAAACAGACAGCCTGAGGTACAGACACAGAATTCAATCTTGGCCCCCTCTCAAGGGACTTGCACTACTAACTGGAAAGAAGGCTGTTAGAGGGATGAGAAGCCTGGCGGAACTCTCTGGCCCACTGAGCCTTGGCTATAGCCCAGAAACCAGTCCGTTCTGCTTACCTAGGCAATAGCATTTAGAGAGTGACCCCTTCTTGGTTAGTGCTCCGGGATGAGAGGTGGTGCAAAAAGCAATGACCTAGGGGAGGGAAGAGAATCAGTGCTCACAGCCTGGCACACCATACTGACACTGGGAACTTTCTCCTACAGGGGTGGGTGTAGAGAAGCACTGTAGGAAGGTAGGCTTCCGGGGAGTTTGGGATAGTTGTGCACATGGAGGGGAATGGGCGAGAACAGGAATCTAGATCAGCACTGAGGCTGGTGGTGCTCATTCTATGTTCCATCAACATTAGGGATTATACTTCCTATACTGAAAAAGGCTTATAGGTGTTGATACCTAAAAGGTTTCTCCACTGAATTTCATGGCCTTTGACTGAAGCTGAATGGCTTGTTCTCATTGGTTTACTTATTTATTTGAGAAGTGCTCAAACATAATGGTTTAAAACACGGCTCTTGAATCCAGCTCCCTGGATGTGAAACCTGTCTCCAGTTCCTCCTATGTTTGTGACCTTGGATGACTTATTTAATCTCCCCATGCCTAGGTTTCCTAATCCATAAAAAAAGGGATTAATAATAGTACCTACCGTACAACATTGCTCTGAACATTAACTGAATTACTACAAGTAAAATGCTTCGACCGGCACATGACATGAAGAAAGTCTCCATAATTGTTAGCCATTATTCTTTTGTTATTATAACTGTTGTTGTTTAATACATCTGAAGGCTGGATAGTAATCCTGGTGAAGCACAGAATTAGACCAGAGTCACAGGTACATAAATATGCAAAAGCAGAGTTCAAACCTAACTTTAGACTCCTAAGCCACGGGAGGATGTCTTGTATATCACACTGTTCCAAACCCAACTTCAGGGTCCAAAAGAACAAGCTGATACAACCTGCCTGGGAACTTGGCTGACCTACATTATTCAAAGTGGCATCTATTTCAGAGATTAGGCTGGGACTAGGTCCGCCCAGGGATCAGACCACTGGTCACTTTTGTCAGGCGCATTAACTTTCAGACCACTAGGATGCTATTTAGTGCAGGATTAGTCATTTACTAATTACTAATGACTCCAGCGGCCATAGACCTAAGGTCAATAATTTTCTCCCTTCACACCAGGAGGATCCAGCGTAGAGAGGCCAGACAGGTAATTTGCATTGTCTCTTCGCAGGAGAAGAGACCACAACAGAAGGAGGCAGAGGAGGATTCTGTGTTGAAAGCAAGCAAAGAAGTTTTACTTTGACAGGCGTTTCCATAAGCTTCTCAGGGGAACATGTGGCTCATCTCTCCTGCTGGGACCTGGCAGGTTCTCACATTTGATACTTGCTGCCAGCCAGTTGGGGAAACAGGACAAGGTCTGACCCTGGCCCCAAATCACTTCTGCTAGCTGGCAAGTCTTTTCCCCTCTGAGCATCTGGAGAGTCATCCAACTGTGTGTGCCAAACTTGCTTGTATGTGAGAAGCACGTTTGTTTTACGATCAGTGTCTTGGGTTTTAAATAAGAATACCGTAGGAGATGATCCTGCTCTGATCCTTGCTAATGTACCTCTAGACTAATAAGTGCCGAGGTGATCCTCCTCTTTGATTTCATGAATAAGAAAATAAAATGGGAAATGCATGACAGTTTTTAAAAAGTATTGTTATTACTGAGTGTAAAATTTGTTTTAACCCTCTCTGGAGTGGCTAGGTTTCACTTTAAAAGTGCTGCTTGCTGGGCTTCCCTGGTGGCGCAGTGGTTGAGAGTCCGCCTGCCGATGCAGGGGACACGGGTTCGTGCCCCAGTCCGGGAAGATCCCACATGCCGCGGAGCAGCTGGGCCCGTGAGCCGTGGCCGCTGAGCCTGTGGTCCGGAGCCTGTGCTCCGCAACGGGAGAGGCCACAACAGTGAGAGGCCCGCATACCGGAAAAAAAAAAAAAAAAAAAAGTGCTGCTTGCCAGATTGCATCTCCTGTTCCTCCTCTCCTTAAATATGTGCTTATTTACTTCCTGCAGAGTTCAATTTTAGAACCCATCAAAGTAGATCCACTCAGACTGACTACATTTTCATGCATAAATTCATAGATGTCTTCAGAAGGAATTGCACTTGCATATGCAAATACTTCCAATGCCTTTTCATTTCTACTTTTGGCCTGCACAGTTTTTAATTCATGCAAACACATTACACAAACAAATATGGGCTCAATAACAACACAAGGCATGTGTGAATTGTTAATTGCAAAGCTAGCAGTTTGATATGGCCAAGCGACTTCCATTATTATCAATGGAGAGGAACAAGATTAAACAGGAAGAATAAAGGTATATATGAAAATAAAATCCCAAGCACTTGGTTTCATTTTATGTAAATATTAATAAGGGAAAAGGTGATAGGCAAATCCACATTTCAACAATAATCTGGGATCTACAGCTCGGTGCACAATGATCCAGAAGCCAGGATGTACCTTTAATGAGAGTTAGGAAGGAGAGGCCACATTTCAGCCCAGAATCACGAGAAACAAAAACGTATGCAGTAGTATCATAAATAAAACCAAAAGTACAGCAGAAAATGAAAGGCTTTCAACCGTGTTGGACGTGCATCACCTTTCAAAATATTTGAGTCTTGTATTAGAGATGCTCTTGGAAATAACAGGTAGGTGTCCTCATTTTTCATAGTGGATATTTAAGCCCTCCCTTAATTAAGCTGTGATTCCTCATATATATATATATTTTTTTTTTTCTCCAATTCCCACTACATGCACTTTGGGGTCGGGTGAGAATTTAACAAAGTAAAACACTTGTTGACGGTACTCACAGATCAAACACATTTGATACAGAACAATTTTCAAGGAACCCTCCCCCTGTTTGCAAAGTGTTTCATTTACATGAAGGCAACTCAGAAAATAAGAGTGAAGATTAAATAAAAAGTGTATTCTGCAAGGGTCTACAATGGCAGTGGAAAAACAATTTTAGCTGCTTCTCCACTGATTTTGTTGAATATTCTATTAAATATAAAAGTTGAACCTAGGCTAAACAAGGAGAATTTGAGAACATGTTATTTTTAGAACAACCACTGGATTATAGGATATATACATATATATTACATATAAGTGGTGTTTTCTAATAAAAGATAAGTAAAGTAACTTAAGGAAGCTAAGACACCAGGAATGGAATTCCAAGCTGCTACAGAGTAAATGTCTGTGACCCTCCAAAATTTTTTACATGAAACAAAAACCACAGTGGTATTTGGAGGTGGGACTTTGGGGAGGTAAATAAGTTACAAGGGTGGAGCCCTCATGAATGGGTTCAGTGCCCTTTTTTTAAAAGAGGCCCCAGAGAGCTCTCATGCCCTCTTCAGCAATATGAGGATACAGGAAAAGATGGCTGTCCGTGGGCCAGGGAAAAACCTCTCACCAGACCCCAAATCTGCCAGTCCCTTGACCTTGGACTTCCCTGCTTCCAGAACTGTGCAAAATAAATTTCTGTTGTTTATAAGCCACTGGTTCACGGTATTTTGTTACAGCAGCCTGAAAGGACTAAGACGCAAGCTAAGGTATCTCATGAGGAATTAAGTTAGTTGCAACATTTACTGACAGGGACATAGAACAAAAACTACAGAATCGGTGTTATAAACACATGATGCCGTAACCCAACAGGCAGGCCGTTGACCCTTGGCACAGGCAGAGCGACCCTTCCTGGTGCATTCACTGTATTTTTGTGCATACACTTGTAATTTTGCTAAGTCTTTATGTAAATCGCATACACGGCAAGGCTGGTACACAAAGCACAACACGTGGAGCCTGTGAGTCAACTCAGACACACTGCTTCTCAGGACTGTTTGTGCTTGAGTCTACCTGTCCATACATTTATAGCAACTCATGACAAGTGATAACAAAATTCTCCACGGACAGTGACTATGAAGAGAATGCCAACCGTTAGTGCTTGGAGCGAAAACATTCTCCTCCCCAAAGAAATCAAAATACTACATGAAAATTAAGTTTGTGTGAAAGTACATGGGAATTATATCAGTGGAACTGAAATTGGAATTCACCTGTGCTCCAAAACAAACAAAAAAATGTGTAACTCAGAATTTACATCACATTTTTTTTTGGGGGGGGGGGAAGAGAGAAATTAAACATTATTGTATCAGGGGTATGGTTCAAATATGTTTTTATCATTATAGCATTTGTTCAAAGAGAATATAACCAAGAAGCCCAAAGTGAGAAGCAGGAGAAATTTGAACTCTGGGAGGCTTGTGTGCTGGTTTCAAGGAAAATAGTTTAAAAATCACAGATAATTCCATGTTCCCCAAGATCAGAATCCGTGATGGTTTCAGGAATAACCCTCATGGGGTCAAGGGTCTGCTGTCTGTCACATCTGTCAAAACCTACCCTGGTAGGTCTCCAAAAGCAACTACCAAATTGTCAAAGAACTGAGTGTCTAGAACAAAAGAGGCCCTTGTATAATCCCCACAGGAGTTTGATATGGGTTAATGAGAAGATTGTTCTCTTAAACTAAACTTTAATGGGGAGTTGATGCCGGCCTGCTTTGCTCCCCATTTCTACCAACCTCTCTCATCGACGTGCAACAGTGCAAGCATGTAAGACAGCTCGGACCATCAGTGCGGTCAGCTCTACATACCTTGTCTTGGGAACTCATCTGACTCCCGGTGAACGAGGTCTGTGACTCGGTTTCCATAGTGCATCCTGCTATCGTGGTCATAGGCCTTCAGAGTCTCGCTGGAGCTGTAGGACTTCTGCGTGGGCACGCGACAGTCTTCGCTGTCTAGGGAAGAACTCGTGTAGCGACACTCTTTGCCACACCGCCCCCTGGTCAGAGAGCGGTGTCGCCGATCCTTGACATCCATTATCCAGGTCCGGCAGAAGGCCGATGCTTTCCGAAAAGTCAGGCCTGAGTTTGGGCACTTGTCACTTGGCCACCTAAAAACATCACAGGAGAAAAACCCAGATTGTGATCCTAAGAAATGTTGCTTTCAGTTCTGACTCACGCCCTGACTCAGATAAAAACACAAGAAGGCAAATTTGGTCAGCGCTGCATCATTTCTTCTGCAAACGCTTAATGTATACTTAAACAATCAGCCTTAATAGAAGAACTCGACACAGTAAATTAATTCTCTTGCTGTTTAATTGAATAGGTTTGGGGAAAAAAGTAATAGCAAAATAATTCATCTTTTGATTTTCTATATGTGTGAAGATGGCATGATAAGTCTGTCACTCTAATGCAAGATCTTACTGCAAAGTGGTTCAAAGCAAATCTGATTTTATCCCACTTTAATTACACTCTGTTTTTGCTATCGAAGGACTGGGGAAAAACAAATACCAAAATTAAATAAATAAAAATAAAAGAAAGGCGTATGAGGCGTAAATATATGCTGGTGATGCTTTAGTAGTGGTACCAGGTCACATTCGACTAACATAAAATTTGCCTGGCTGCGTCTGGAGAATAATAATATAAGGCATTCTTGACATGCAATCTTCCTCTGATTTCTTTAATGAGCCTTCAGGAAACTCCTCATCCATTTTCTCTTCTTCGCCAATCTGTATCTTGGACACACCTGGTCTCTTCTTTCCCCTAGTCACCTACCTACAGGACATCACCTTGCTCACCGAGGTCTAACTGGCACAACCCCGTGACCATCAACCTAAGCCTACCCATACTGTCCTTTTCATGGCTGGGATATCCACTGTGGCAAAGAAAAACGGGGAAGAGCACTGAACACCGTAGGTAAGCTGATGCAAAGAAGCCTTTCCAACATATGACCTGGCAACCAGGGAGCCCCACAGCCTGCTGCTTAACACCCCGGGCCTGGAAATGTACACAAACATCATTCAGAAAACACTAGCCTTCTACCTAGCAAACAAGACCAAAACACTTAGATGCCACTAAGTTCCAAATGATAGGTTCTTAGTGATTTCACTGGCCATGCAAAATAGCCTGGACCATAGGGAAGGGCCTAGACAGAAGAGGAAAATACAAATTTTCATTAAAATGGCAAATACAACCCAGAGCCAGTGTAATGATTTTTCTCTAGGCTACCGTTGCTCACTGCCTCCTCAATATGTCAGGAAACACTTGGGGAGCAGATCTGTAGTTTGGAACCCCTCTGCTCTTCTTTGGTTATTTACCACGCTGTAGTGGGATGCCTATGTATACCAAAGGACTAGCTTGGATGCACAGCAATGTGGATGGCATCTGCACCAAGACAGTGGAAGCCAAGTTATCCCTTCCTTGTCCTTTCATACCAAGAGGTCCTTCTGGATCTCATGAACCCTCCCTAATATAGAGTATCAAACTGCCTGTAATTGTGAACACCTTTGTTTGACAATTGGCAATGAAAAAGAGGGTATACCTGTTGTAAACAACAAGCACAGTCGTGCTGTTGCCACCGTCACTTATAAAAAGTTTAATTCTCAGTTTCTTGGAGCCTACAGTTCCTGACTTAGGAAGCGGAGAAGCATCTTTGAGAGTCACCAGTCAAGACCCCAGAGGACACAGTCAATGTCAGCGTGGAAGTTTTTGCTGCTGCAGAGTGAATTCAAATGTCTTAACATTAATGCAATTTCTAGATGTCCAAAAACCTCTCCCTTAATTCCCAATGTGTGATCTCAACATTTTAGAATCCATATTACAGGCTGGTTAAGAGCATGGCAACTGGAGTCTTGTTGGATGCCAATCCCATCATGGCCACTGAGAAGCCAGAGCCCTTGTAAAATTACTCCTGGCCTTCAAACTCCATTTCTCAGACAGTGAAAGTGGAAAATAATAGTATTTATTGCATAGAGTGTTTATAAAAATTAAAGTAGATACTGTGGTAAAGCTCTCAATATGCTGCCTAACAACATGGTAGGGACTCTATAAGAAGTGTTTTTTTTTTTTTCTCCTCTGAATGATTAAAAACAATTTTTTGTCTTAGGTAAGTAGTTGCAAATTTGCATAAGGCAGAGGGTAGAGATGATCACATGAGTCCCTGAAACTCAAACTTCTAACGATAGATATCAACACCTGAACAACACACAGATAAAGGAAGACCTTTAGCACCTACCGAGGATGTGTAAGAATGTGTGCACCAATAATGAGGAGCCACAAGTGTTTTTTAGGGGATTTGGCTGTTTTTAATGACATTTTATCATTTTCTTCTCTTCTGCTTCACTGTGAGTTTTTTCTTTTTAATGTTTGCAGTGTTCCTAACTCATGAAATCCTATCTCCTCTAATTTGCATCATGCTTTGGAAAGTGCGCTGACTTTCTACATGTGTATGTATGTGATTTTATTTTACACATATTTTTTTTTAAATCACGCTCTAAGAGGGAGCCTAAAGGCTTATTACCTATTTATAAAGTACACGAAATTTAGTGTCTGGACATTTTGACTTCTAATTTGGTTGCCTAGTGATCTTTTCCCACTAAATTCCTCTTTCTTAGCTATGCCCTTGATAGTTCAGTTTGTCAGCAATGTCACCTCCAGATAAATGATAGACATTTATATAAAATGAGGTAAGAAAATGACAAATCTTAGCCAGGGAAAGCTAATTTCTTAGGAAACCGAGCAGAGTGCACAGACTGTCAGACTGTAGACATTTTGCATTTAGCCTGCTATTTAACTATTAATTTCCAATATAAAAAAAGACAAAACAGGAGAATTTATATTAAAATCTGGGTCTTGAGCTTATCATGAAAAATCGGGCAGTCTAGAAATGCCCACTTCCAAAAAGATGGAATAAATGTACTTTTACCTATTTCTCCCATGAGGTACAGCTAAAGACCCTGTATAATATATATGAAACAACCATAAGAAGAATCTGAAAGGTGGGAATAAGAGGTCGACTAACTAGTGCCCTCAGGACTCAAGGAACAATACTGCGGTGAGTTTCTGATATTTCTTTTGGCCCTATATATCTCTGGAGCTAAAGACACTGGCAACCCAGACACAGCAATAGACCCCGACAACAAAAGTTCCAACGAAAGTTTGCTTCCTCTAGCCAAAGGACTATGAAAGGGGCAGCCTAACAAGAGAGGAAACATTTAGATACTAACCATCTCACTCCACCAAACAACATAGGAAATTCAGTAGCCCTACTCCTACTTTCACCAGCAAAAGCCACGTGCGGAGCCTAGATTTCCATGCTGCTGAGGAAGCAACGAGGCATCCCAACCCCAAACAGTGGTTTCAGAGAAGACTAAGAAGGAAGCTAGACATTCATGCTTTTCAGGAAGTCATGAGCCCATCCCTTCCTCAGAGAGAGCCTGGCCTTCCACTCCCACTGGGTGGTAATAAGGTGCCACTCTCCTCTGCTGGGGTGGTATAGGAGGAGGACTAGTGGAGACTCAGGACTTTCATTATCACCCAGTGGAAATGAGTCCTTCTGCCCATGGTTGGTGGCTGTTGGTATCAGTAGACATCATGCGGGGAGGAGTAATGAGGCACTCCTATCCCTACCATTGAGGGAGGTATCAGTGGAGGTCTAGTGGGGAACCAGAACTCCCAACTCCTCCCCTCTCCCAGCTCCTAATACGGAACTATCTGCCCTTGGGTTTTGGCAAAGACTGAGTAGGGAACCTGAACTTTTATGCCAAACTAGCAATAATGAGGTGGAATCCTTCATCTAACACAGCAGTGTCAGGGGAAACCAACTATAACAGAAGGTTTAAAATAAGTCATAGACTCTCATAATACCCCAAATGTCCAAACTTCAGAAAAAAACAAAAACCTGTCACTCCAAGCACTAGAAAGGTTTCAAACTGAATGAAAAAAGTTTAATCAAGAGATGCCAACACTGAGAGGACAAAGATGTTAGAACTATTTGACACAGATTTTAAAACAGCCATCATAAAATGCCTCAACAGCAATTATGGACACACTTTTAAAAAATGGAAAGTAGAAAGTCTCATTAAAAAAATAGAATATCTTAGCAAACAAACAGAAGATACAAAGAAGACTCCGATGGAAATTTTAGAAGTGAAAATTAACATAACTAAAATAAAAAACCTTAATAGATGGGTTCAAGGGAAGAATGAAGAGACAGAAGAAATGATGAGGTAACTTGAACACTGAACAATGGAAATTACCCACTCTATACAGTAGATTAACAAATAGACTAAAGAAGAAAAAATGAACAGAGCCTCAAGGATGTATGGAATGACAGCAAAAGACTTAATGTTTATGCTGTCAGAGTCCCAGAGAAAAAGAAGATGAAAGAGGGGCTGAGAAAGTGCTAAAATAGCAACTGGATACATCCAAATTTGCCAAACACATAAAGCTACGCATTCAAGATGCTGAACAAACCCCAAACAGAATAACTCCAAATGCATCCATTTTAAGATATATCACAGTTAAACTTCTGAAAACTTAAGACAAAGAAAATCTTGAAAGCCGTGAAAGAAGAATGACACCTTACCTACAGGGGAAAGCAATCTGAATGAAAGTAGATTTCTCATCACACCATGGAGGCCAGAAAGAAATGGCACAACATTTTTCAAATGCTGAGAGAAAGGAAGTTTCAACACAGAAAACTAGATCCAGTGAAAAATATGCTTCTAGAATGAAGGAGAAAACATGACATTCTCAGATGGAGGAAAACTAAGAGAAATTATGACCAGCAGACTTATTTTAAATAAATTGCTAAAGAGGTAGTTCTCTAAAACAGAAAGAAATAATAAAGTAATAAATCTTGGAAATAGTGAAAGAAGAAATAAGAAAAAAAGAAAATACATGGCTAGCAAAAATATTAGTAAAGACAACAGACATTCTCCTTTTGAGTTTTCCAAATTATTTTTAATGGCTGAAGTAAAAATTATAACACTGTCTGATGAGGTTCTAAATATATGTAGAGGGCACATTTAAGAAATATTATAAATGAGGAGGGTAAAAAGATATAAAGGCAGGTAGGGTTTCCACAATTTACTCTAACTGGTAAAATGGTGAAATCAGTAAACTGTGATAAGATATGTAGGCATAATGTAACAACTAAAAAAGCTATACAAAGAGATGCACTCAAAAACACTACAGACAGGGGCTTCCCTGGTGGCGCAGTGGTTGAGAGCCCGCCTACCGATGCAGGGGACAAGTGTTCGTGCCCCGGTCCGGGAGGATCCCACATGCCGCGGAGCGGCTGGGCCCGTGAGCCATGGCCTTTGGGCCTGCGCGTCTGGAGCCTGTGCTCCGCAGCGGGAGGGGCCACAACAGTGAGAGGCCCGCATACCGCAAAAAAAAAAAACAAAAAAAAACCACTACAGATAAATCAAAATGGAGTTCAAAAAATGTTCAATAACCACCAGGAAAGAAGGAAGAAAAAGAGAGAAATGAAAACTAGAGAGAACAAGAGAACAAACAGAAAACAAAGTGTAAAATGTCAGACTTAGGCCCTAAAATAGCAATGATTACGTTAAATGGAAGCAGTCTAAATACATGAATTAAAAAATAGAGATCTTGAGTGAATTTAAAAATATGACCCAACTCTATTCTGTCAACAAGGAAGTAACTTTAAATATAACAATGTAGACATGTTGAGAGTAAAACAAAGGAAAAAGATATATAATGCAAACATTGATAAAAAGAAAGCAGGAATGACTACATGAGTATTAGATAAAGTGGACTTCATAGGAAAGAAAATTATCAGAGACAGAGAGGAGCATTATATGATGATGAAAGGACCAATCCTCCAAAAAGAAGTAGCAATTCTAAATATGTATGTACCAAAAAAAAAAAAAAGCTGCAAAATATATTAAGCCAAAATAACAGAATTGAAAGGAAAAATAAATAATCCGTAATTACAGTTGGAGATTTCAATGCTGGAGTTTCAACAACTGATAAAACAACTAGACAGAAAATCAAGACGGGTACAGAATCATCTCAAAACACCATCAACCAACAAGACCTACTCAATACTTACAGAATATTCCTCCCAACAACAGAAAATTGTATATCCTTTTTAAGTGCCCATGTAACATATCAAGACAGGACATAGCCTGGATCATAAAACAAACCTCAGAATTTTGGAAGAACTGAATTCATACAGAGTATGTTCTCTTACCACAATGGAATCAAACTGAATCAGTAACAGAAAGTTGAGAAGGAAATCTCTACAAACATTTGAAAACTAAACAACACTTTTTCTAAATAATTGATGGGTAAAAGAAGTAGTCTCATGCAAGATCAAAATATATATTAAAGTAAAGGAAAACGGATATATAACATATCAAAATTTGTGAGAAACTGGTAAAGCAGTGTTGAGAGAGAAATTTACAGAGCTAAACACATTCACTGGAAAATAAGAAAAGTCTCAAACCAATAATCCAACTTCTAGATTCTAGAAAAAGAAGGAAAAAGAAAAAAAAAAAAAACTCAAAGTAAAAAGAAGGAAGGGAATAATAAAGAACCATATTAAATAAAATTGTACACATAAAAACAATATAGAAAGGCAATGAAACAGGTTGTTTCTTTGAAAAAAAATCAATAAAATTGACAAACTTCTGGCAAAAGTGACAAAGTAAAAAGGAAGACACATGAGATATCACTAGAGACCTTGATGGCATAAACAAGATTCTTAGAGAATAATTCAAAGAAATCTACAAAAGTAAATTTGACAACTAAGATGAAATGGAGCAACAACTCAAAATTCTAAGAATATCACAATTCACCTAATAGGAAATACATCATTTGACTCACCTTGTGACTAACAAGGAAATTTAATTTGTGATTTTAAAGCTCACACACTATACAGACTGCCAACAAACACATGAAAAAATGCTCAACATCATTAATCATTAGAGAAATGCAAATCAAAACTACAATGAGATATCATCTCACACCAGTCAGAATGGCCCTCATCAAAAAATCTAGAAACAATAAATGCTGGAGAGGGTGTGGAGAAAAGGGAACACTCTTGCACTGCTGGTGGGAATGTGAATTGGTACAGCCACTATGGAGAACAGTATGGAGGCTCCTTAAAAAACTAAAATTAGAACTACCATATGACCCAGCAATCCCACTACTGGGAATATACCCTGAGAAAACCATAATTCAAAAAGAGTCATGTACCAAAATGTTCATTGCAGCTCTATTTACAAAAGCCAGGGGATGGAAACAACCTAAGTGTCCATCATCAGATGAATGGATAAAGAAGATGTGGCACATATATACAATGGAATATTACTCGGCCATAAAAAGAAATGAAATTGAGTTATTTGTAGTGAGGTGGATGGACCTAGAATCTGTCACACAGCGTGAAATAAGTCAGAGTGAGAAAAACAAATACCATATGCTAACGCATATATATGGAATTTAAGAAAAAAAAATGTCATGAAGAACCTAGGGGTAAGACAGGAATAAAGACACAGACCTACTAGAGAATGGACTTGAGGATATGAGGAGGGGGAAGGGTAAGCTGTGACAAAGTGAGAGAGTGGCATGGACATATATACACTACCAAACGTAAAACAGATAGCTAGTGGGAAGCAGCCACATAGCACAGGGAGATCAGCTTGGTGCTTTGTGACCACCTAGAGGGGTGGGATAGGGAGGGTGGGAGGGAGATGCAAGAGGGAAGAGATATGGGAACATATGTATATGTATAACTGATTCACTTTGTTATAAAGCAGAAACTAACACACCATTGTAAAGCAATTATACTCCAATAAAGATGTAAAAAAAAAAAAAAGCTCACACACACACAAAATCTCAGACCCAGATGATTTCACTGAAGAATTCCATCAAATGTTTAAAGAAGAATTAGCACCAATTCTATAAAATCTCTCCCAGAAAACAGAAGAAGAGGAAGCACTTTATAATTCATTTTATGAAGTTACTTACACTGATATCATAACCAGACAGTACCAAAAAACAAACTAAAGACCAGTATTTTCCATGAATATAGATGCATAAATTATCATGTTAGCAAGTATAAGTCAACAATATATAAAAAATAATTGTACATCTTGATCACATAGGGTTTTTTCTGGGTTTGCAAGGATGGCTCAGTATTTTAAAACCAATCAGTGTAATCCAACATATTAACAAGCTAAAGAAGAAAAATCAATAAATGTACAAAAAGCATCTGGCAAAAATCTACATCTACTCATGATAAAAACTCTGGAAAAAAATAGTAGAGGGAACTTCCTCAACTTGGTAAAGAGTATCAAAAAAAACAAACAAAAAACCCCTACAGCTAACATTATACTTAATGGTGACAGACTAAACACTTTTCCCTAAGGATGGGAATGAGGCATGGACGTCTGCTCCCATCACATTACTCAACACAGTGTTAGAAATTCTAGTCCACACAATAATACAAGAAAGGGAAATAAAATGCATACAGAGCAGAAAGAAGACATACAACTGTCCCTCTTTATAAATGACATGGCGGTCTATGTAGAGAATCCTAAGAAAACTTGCGGAACTAACATAAGTGAGTTCAGTAAGATTATAGGATACAAGATAAAACATGTAAAAATCAACTGCATTTCAGTATACTAGCAAAGAACACATGGATGCCAGAATCCAAAGTACAATGCTATTTATAATTTTCAAAAAAACCCAGAAATACTTAGATGTAAATCTAACAAAATGTGTACAGAAATGGTAAGCTGAAAATGATACAACACTAATGAAAGAAATTAAAAATCTAAATGAATGAAGAGCTATAATTTGTTTATAAATTAGAAGAATCATCATAGTAAAAATACTAATTTTCCCCAAATTGATATATAGATGGAAATTTGTATCAAATTCCAGCAAAACTTTTTATAGACACAGACAAGATTATTCTAAAGTTTATATAGAAAAGGCAGAGGAACTCAAACAGCTGAAACAATTTTTAAAAAGTAAGAAGCAAGTGGGAGAAATCATTCTACACCATTTTAAGACTTATTATAAAAAGATGTTTGACATCATTAGCCATTAGAGAAATGCAAATTAAAATCACAATGAGATATTATTACAGAATTGTAAGAATGACAGAATGACTAAAATTAAAAAAAAAATAGTGACAACACTAAATACTGACAAGAATATAGAAAAACCCTCACACACTGCTGGCCTAGATGTAAAATGACACAGCCACTTTGGAAAACAGTTGAGCAGTTTTTAAAAACACTAAATGTGAACTGCCATACAACCCAGTACTTGCCCTGCTGGGCACTTACTTATTCCAGAGAAATAAAAACTTGTGTTCACACAAAAACCTATATACAAATGTTTATAGCAGAATGTTTATTCATAAGAGCCTCAAACTGGAAACAACCCAGATGTCCTTCGATGGGTGACTGGTTAAACAAAACGCTGGTGCACCCCCGACAGGAAATACTACTCTGTAATAAAAAGGAATGAACTACTGATATAAAGTAAAATCAGGGTGACTCTCCAGAGGATAATGCTAAGTGAAAACAGCCAATTCCAAAGGTTATCTACTGTATGCTCCATTTATATACTATTCTTGAAATGACAAAATTATAGAAATGAGAACAGACTAATGGTTGCCAGGGAGTAAGGAAAGGATGAAGGTGTGAGGAAAATGAGTATCGCTGTCAAAGGTCAACATGAGGAATCCATGCTGATGACGATGTTCTGTATCTTGGCCGTATCAATGTCAAAATCCTGGTTGCGATGTCAGACTACCGTTATGCAGGATGTTGCTACTGGTGGAAGTTGACTAAAGGTACCACAGATGTCTCTATATTACCTCTTGAAATAGTACATGATTCTGCTTATGGTTACATGGTTATAAGAGCTTAACTGAAAAAATTCGAATCAGACAATCCAGCAAACCATCATAAAAACAAACGCCTAATTTGGGAGGTCAATTTTAAACTGAGTTACAGGGACTTCCCTGGCAGTCCAGTGGTTAAGGCTCCATGCTCTCAATGCAGGGCACACAGGTTCAATCCCTGGTTGGGGAACTAAGGTCCCACATGCTGCACAGTGTGACTAAATAAATAAATAAATGTCTTGTTAAAAAGAACAACTGGGTACTATGCTCCAAATTATTATTATTATCAGTAGTAGTAGTAGTAGTAGTAGTATCTCACCTCTCCTTTTGATTTTATAGACAGTCTGCTTCACTTATCTGAAACCCCTGCTTGGCCAATATAGGTCACTATATTTGTGAATTTTGGTACAAAGGAAAAAGAAACAATTTTGTGGCCCCTGGAAAGGATCACAAAGAGCCAGTTACGAGATAAGAAGCAGCATCTGCCAACATATTTTCCTCCTTAAGGCAATTCTAAAATAATAAGATATTAGTCTTAATTTGAATATGGCTAAATATCCATCCTTTACCTAATAAAATGCATGTATTACCTCCTATGGACAAGCACTCTGCCTAGTTGTCCTTGTATGTGAAGGTCAACAATTCACGTGGGGAAATGCAAGTTTAGAGACTTATTTTAAAAAGTAATTAAAATTTACTTGAAGCAGGAGGAAAGATGGTAACCAAAATTATAAATCTTTTCCCCAAGCCTCTGCCTTTTCCGGCACTGAAAAACGGCCATCACTGGATGGCAATGCTTCTGCCAGCTCGTTACTGCTATGCTGAGGTTTTATTCTGTTACATTCCTCATTCCCTCCCTTGAAGAGTGTTCACACTGCTTTTTTCATCAGTTGCCTAAGTGGGTTCCATCACTTTAGCAGAAGAGACTACAGAGATCTTGCCTGCAAGCCTTTGTCTAATTAACTAATCCTATGAGCTGTAACACTGTTCACTATTAACTTTTCAGATTATCCTACTACTTTAGGGGGTTGATTTGTTAATCACTGACAGCCCATCTGAGATGTGTGTGCGTCTGCGTGTGTGTGTGTGTGTGTGTGTATGTAAATATATGCATGAATGATGCATAGGTGGATTTTAGGTGTGTCTAATGGAGAGCTACAGTTTCCCCGTGACAACTAATCTTGCAGGCGGTTGTTTAAACGTGCCTCACCCTCATTATTGGTCTTTGATCACACCCTGGGCATTGTTTCACTGTGCTTGAATATCTGTATCTTATAAACTGACTGCAGACCTCTGAGGGGTGTGGTACCAGGAAAGGCAAATGTCCATCTGATTTGGGACTCTGTCAATTCTGAATATACATCAACGTGCCCACATTTTTTCCCCGTTTCAAATTATGATGAATCATGAAAGAAGTTTATCCACAAAGGTGTGGGAAAAGAATTAGTGCATGGGAATCCAATACTCTTGTTTCCTAATTTGAGCTGGTGTCACAGATATTTCAGAAATCCAATAAAAAGTTTCATTATATGAGCACGTTTTTCATTTAAAAATATATATTTTTAAAAGCTCAATCTGAAAGCTTCTGTAAAATATCTTTCTTCCTCCTGATAACATGTTAATTGGATTGCCTACTTGTTTCTTAAATAATGCAGGTGTCATGTTTCTATGTTTAAAAAGATGTAATGGATAATGCATGGTCCCTTTATCCTTAATTCCTCTGCAAATTTTGCCTATTACCAAAAGCAGAAACGTTAGCTAAGTCAACCTAAAAACAGTGCATTCATAGATTCCTTTCCTGTGTACTAGAACTCCTCTGTGAAAGCGGTTTATTTTAAAACCTTTAAAGCACCAAATGAAATGCAATACAGGACCCACACATAAAAGAGAGAGGAGGAGGGAGTCCCAGTCTCACTCACTCAGCCTTCCCTACCCCCAGATAGGGCTTTAAAAGACACAGTGTGAAAACCAGACTGTGTCCTGGAAGATTTCCAGTCTCTCCTCTTAGCAACATTTAAGGACAAGTCTGAACATAGATATACTCCAAAATATCTCGAGACAGACTATTCCTGTGACCTCTGAGTGGACCAGGGAAAATCTGGTTTACAAATCTACAAAAGTGTAAGATAGTGCCCTCGTAATTTAATGCACTAGTAAATAAGAGGTCAAAGGCAATTTGCTTTCTGTTCCCCTGTGCTGTTATATTGATATGTCTGGGGATAAAAAGCCAACTCTGGTTAATGTCCAGAGCAAGAAAGGATAAGCAAATTCACAACTGTACCTTGCTCTCTAGCTTCAGAGATACATATTGCTGCTTTCTAGAATCGGTTAGGGTCCCTGGAGCCATTTGTGCAGGAAAAGGTCAAAGCCTTCCCCGGATCTCCTGCCTATAAATTTTACGAATTGTGAAATGCAATGACGTTCCTCTGTGCTAGAAATCCCCGTGAGCTAAAGCCACAGAGGGGCGAGGGGCAAAATATACCCTATAAGTCCAAATGTTTGCCATCATGGTCCAACCTTGTGTGCTTGTGTATATTCTTATTTGCATAGCAATGAGAAGGCAAAAGTCTATGTCAGATTGGTATTTAGTCTAATTCCACGCCTTTTTTTCCCTCTCTCCAGTCCAAACTGTTTAACATTCACAAAAGTCAGCCTGGTTACACCTCCTGCTAAAATTTCAATATGAAATGTGGAAGTTTACCGAAGCCTTTGCCTCCGCAGCTCCGCCTTCCCCACACGCAGGCCCCTCTGCTCGCCTCCTATGCTCCTTTCTGCCACCCGAGATCAGGAGCTGAACAGACGGCTGCACCTTACGCACTGACTAAGTGACCGTAACCACAAAGACAGTCCCTCCCCTGCTCCTCTCCGCCATGCAGAGCTCAGAGAGCCTGCAGCCTCCAAACCTAATGAAGGAAAGTAATAAACACCCGCTTCCCATCCCATTGAGCGTGCCTTCCTGTACATGAGGCAGAAAGCTGCATCAAATAATCATGGGGAGCGGAGGGTACTGGACCACAGGTTTCTAGATGGAATGTGAAAGTCAAAATCATCGTCAAGTCAAGCTCCCATTTAATGAATGCCTACAAAGTGCCAGGCCTTGAGTTAGGCTCCTTACATAGGTTATCACTCATTTTGTAATCCTGTGACATGGGTATCCTTATGCGTGCTTTGGAGATGGGGAAATGGAGATACCAGGAGGTTGTGACTTGCTTGCTCCACATACCTAACAAGTGTTCATGCAGAGACTGGGACTGAGAGTTATCCAAGGCCTGCCTTCATTACAAAACTCAATTATCCTATTTCTGGGTATTTATCCAAAGAATATGAAAACACTAATCTGAAGAGATATCTGTACCCCCATGTTCATCCCAGCATGATTTACAACAGCCAAGATATGGAAACGACCTAAGAGCCAATCAATGGAGGAATAAATAAAGAAGATGTGGAATATATATACAATGGAATACTACTCACCCATAAAAAAGATGAAATCTTGCCATTTATGACAACAAGGATGGACCTTGAGGGTATTATGCTAAATGGAATAAGTCAAACCAAGGAAGGCAAATACAGTATGATTTCACTCATATGTGGAATATATAAAATAAACAAACAAACAAAACAAAATGAATGAACAAACCAAACCAAACAAAAACTAACACGTTGACACAGAGAACAGAGTAGTGACTACCAGAGGGGAAGGGGCTGGGGGAGGGTGAAATGGGTAAAGGGGATCAATTATATGGTAATGGATGAAAAATGTGGGGTAGTGAGAAAAAAATACTAGTAACTCAGAAAAAAAATACTAGCAACTTAGAAAGTTCTCTTATGTCCCTTTTAGTGATTAGATCTGTAACCGTCTGAGAACCCAGTTCCCCCAGTCCAAGGCGGCTGCCTCACGAAAGCCCCGAACCACATCACAACCCTGATGTACTCAGTAAGCGAAACATCTGATCAACTGGCCAGTACATGCAAGCACCTCTTTTACATCATGAACAATGGAAACAAAGGAGAAGGACGTCGTGAGAAATCTCATGAAGAGATGAGAGGGATAGGCCTCAGTTTCCATACCTGAAAAATGAAGACAAGATGCCTACTCTGAAAGGTTAATGTGAGAATGTCAAAGGGGCACATGTGAATCTTCTAATAACAAATGCTCAAATTGTGACAGACCTCACCACCATCACCATCAGCCTTATCATGGCCATGAGTCATCAATATCGCCGAGCCATGAAAAATTGCAGTAGCTGTTACCTAGTGATTCCCAAAGTATAAGTCAACTACCACTATTCCAAATAATATCTGTTAGGGTGCTACATTTCTGAGCTCTAAAGGGTTAGCACTGTGTCACCTTCTTAAGATGGACACACAGGTACTAATATCCCCACTTGGTATTCAATCTTTGCTGCATGAAAGTTTCACTAATACTGAACATCTGAAACTGAGATGTTCTAACAACATCACACATTCTTTAGCAAATCAGATGCACTTTGCCCTGTATTTTAAACTGACCATATTAAGTTCATCACAGAAATAGCACATATGATAAGGAGAAAATGAAATGAAAAGGATCAGTTTGTAATTAACTCACTATCGGTTCAGAAAGGTAGATCCTGGTAAGTGAAAATTCTGTTATTTGCCAAAATTAAGTGTTGGATATAGAAATGTAAGATTTGAGGACTTGGGACGGGTCTAAATTACTCTATATAATAAAGAGAAATGTAGAAATGTCTTAAGGGAGTAGGTGCAGGGACTGGAACCCAGAGGAATTTACACATAATATGAGAAGGATGTAAAAGAGCCATTTTCAGAGAGGCAGAAAGAGAATAGGTGGAGAATGAAGCTAACTACTAGAGACATTTAGAGCAGGATGCTAAAGGGTGATGTCAACTCACTGTGTTCCACCCCTCACCTAAAATAAGATTTGGGGGAGGGGGCTCACAGCACAATCAACATGCATAATTTTTGTTATAAATTTGATTGCATGTGGGTGTGAGAATGGAGGCAATATTTTCTATTATTTTACTGTTACGGGAAAGCAAATAACACTCACTGAAGACAACTTCAGTGGTGACACGGTGCAAGAACTGAGGTGCAAAATCCAGAAAGGGATAATAACAAGGAGAGAATTTCGCTCTGTATCTGAAATGCTTTTTGAGGGCAGGGACCTTGTCTCCTGACAGTGAAGCTATTTCCAGGAGCAGATACACTGCAGAGAACCCACCACTGAAGAACACCCAATAAAGCTACGTTTAAAATACCTGTGCGGGCTTCCCTGGTGGCACAGTGGTTGAGAGTCCGCCTGCCGATGCAGGGGACACGGGTTCGTTTCCCAGTCCGGGAAGATCCCACATGCCGCGGAGCGGCTGGGCCCATGAGCCATGGCCGCTGAGCCTGCACATCTGGAGCCTGTGCTCCGCAACGGGAGAGACCACAACAGTGAGAGGCCCGCATACCGCAAAAAATAAATCAATAAGTAAATAAAATAAAATAAAATAAAATACCTGTGCATTTACATAGAGGCATCTAAAAAAATACAAAAATGGGAAAAAATATTTGCAAAGTCTTAGGCAATTTTTGTCTTTCTTAGTATTTAATTAACTGCCCTATATTGCTCATGTCTATTGTTAACTTGCAGGATTTACATAAGAATTTTCATACAAATTTTCTGAAGGAGTTCCTCCTGCTTCAAACAAATACAATGTAACTGTTCTCTTTCAAGATAGCTTCTGCTTCCTTAAGTGGAAAACAAAGCATAGATATTGCTAACTGCTTGCAAGATTTTTAGATAGTACTCAAAGAATAGGAGCTGGACCCTGCCATGAGGTGAAGTCAGATCGGTGGCCTACCTTTACAGCATCGTTCTGTGGCCTATCATGACCACATTTCAAGAATCAACAAACATATCTGTAAAGATCCAGGTAGTAAATTCCCACCCCACCCCCACCCCCACTCCCACCCCGGCCCTGTAAGGTAGGATCTATTGCAATTATTCAACTCTGCTACTGCAGCACAAAAGCTGACAGAGAAAATACTTAAATGAATGGGTGTGTTTGTGTGACAATAACACTTTATTTGCAAAAACAGCCTGCAAGCTGGCTTTGACTCTCAGGCCACAGTATGCCAAACCTTCCTTGCTCAGTGGAGATAGCAATCAAAAGCAAGAAGTTTGGAATTCTGGCCAATTATTAGCTTGAAACTCACTATGCCTCACCAAGGATCTCCCAGAGGAAGAGGACTTTCTTACTAGAAAGTTTGTAACAATGTTGAATTAACATAAATAAGACATTCCTGATGAACAAGAGTGGGGGGGGGCACTAACTAAAACAACATAACTATAGGCAATTGCTTTTATTTAGAAGTTTGCTGATTTGAAATTGATACTTTTTCTTAGGCTACAAGCCAAAGCTGTGCATCTCTTGAGAAGACAGACATGCAGTTAACTGCTTTTGTAACAGTAAGTTGGAAATTTGACCTTTTTACATAATATGTGTTTAGTTTTTCCCTGACCGCTCCTGCTAATTATTATTTTGCCAATTCTTTTCTGGCATTTAGGTTTGTCAAGTGAGTATTAAAAGCGCCAATGATATCAAATTATTTTTTTTCTTACATCACTCTTTCTCCTGTGTTTATGTCTCTATGTCTTATTTTGCATGTATGAGATAGAAGGCGATAATTCATTTACCAAATGACCAAAAGTGTTGATAGTTCAAGTTTCAAAATCCAGAAGAACACAAACCCCCAGAAAGAAGCTCGTATTCATTCTGGCTGAGAAGGGTATTTACCAAGAAGGAAGGAGCAAGAATTTAGGTAATAGCTTAAGAGTTCATTTATACAGACCTTTATTAAAAGGACTCTTTGTAACCTCTGTTTACTATTGTAGTTTGGTTGTAAATCAGGTAATATGAAAGAGGATTAGAAAATGCAGAGCCCAATAGAAAATTCTGTGCAAAATTAAAGATAACTCAATAACATCAATCTCAAAATTATGTACTTGCATTCCTGAATTTCCTAATGATCCCTCAAGGTATACCATTATATTTTTACAGCCATTAGCACTGCCATTTACCAGAAACATAATGCTTGTAATCATACAAAGGTTCAAGGAAATGAAAGTTTCTCACATTTGCCTACTACCCTCTGTTGTCTAATATAGTATCAAATGTTACAACAGTGTAAACTCTTCCATACTTGTGGATAAAAGCCTCTGCGGGAGACATCTGTGATGAACTGCCTGAAATACAAAGGTAGCTTCTGATTTTTGAGACGGAAATGTTCCCTCCCAAAGCAATTACCAACATCCCTCATGCTATAAAATGTTTGTGTTCTGGTACAACTGCCTGGAAAGTGAATCTGCCTTCTTCCTTGCTTTTGATTATAAAAATGGAGGGTCACTCTTGTGGGGAAAGAATAAAGGCACAAAGAGGTCATCAAAACCCCACTTTCAAAAGACATACACTCTTTAAATCCTGGGAATGGAAAAGAAACCCATGCTTGATAAATTAATATTGGTCTTCAATAGATGTTGCTAGAAACCCTAAGTAGTCAGGACTGTTGGGAACATCAGCTAAGGATCCAAAGCACAAATGACTGAGCAAACAAAAGAAGGGCACACACCAGAATCAAATGTCAGTCAGATTCTATCAAATGCCTTCTCAGATTCCCCAGCAGGATAATGTGCAAGTTTCTGTGGGGACTCAAATACCACTTCATAACACTTTATGGAAACAGCAGGATTTTTTAAAAGTAACAGGTTGATTTGGCCAGCAGGACCAGTTGATAACACAGAGCAGAGACAACTCAACATATATTGAGGGATGAAAAAACAGAGTAACACGTTTCCTATAAACCACAATTGAAGAGATTACAGATGGCATTAGACTGTCCTTACTTATAAAAGGTGATTCACATATCATGGGACATTCATGTTTTATGATTTGGCATGAGCTTTATCCCAAACTGTCATTAACCTATGTACCTAGATATCTGCCATCTTTTATTTACATGAACTGGAAAGGTCTCAATTAATATACCGTGTGAGAGACTATATTTGCTAACTCTTTAAACACCAGTATAAACATTTTATTTAGTTACCCCATCCCCATTTTACCAATGAGCAATAAAATAAAGAAACTTGGCTTAAGATTACATAAAAGTAGCAGAGGCTGGATGTGAATCCAGATATCTGGTTTTAAACCCAGATTTCACCAACAAATGCTATCTCCTCTTGTTTCTCTTCCATGTCCTCTACTGTTTTTTAACAATGGGTTAAAAACTCTACAGTGTAAAAAATGACCTCAAGTTTTAAGAACTTAGAAATGACTCTATGTCCAGCTACCTCTTTTTATGACTAAATTCTGGAAAATTAAACTTTATTTCCAGTAAGAAGAAACTTCAAAAACAAATGACTTTCCAACTCTTAATCAAGGTTAAATTCCTTGACCTCTCTTTCTGTGTTAACCCCCTTTCCCTTATACCCAAGTGTTTTTATGTGATTTTTTTTAAAAATTAAATTTGAATTAAAGTTCATTCCAGGAGAATTGTGCACCTCTCCTTGAGATGATTAGTGACCATCTGCACTCTCACAACCATGAGAAGTGATCACTGTAATAAGACACTAAAAGGAGAGGCTCAATTGGTTGAAGGAGGAAAAGAGTCAGACATTCCATAACTGGGTCTTGACTTCATTCAGCCTCTACGCTTTTCAGTAAACAAGCACTTACTGTGCATTCCAAATAATTAGGAACTCTGCTGAATGTGGTGGATAGAAAACAAATAAGACGGGGACTCTGTTCCAAGCTTCTCACCCACTCCTTGGAAGCCAGACCCAAGCACAGATACTTAATGTACGTTTGTTACAATGTCAGTGCCATGAGCAATGTTATATAATGACCATATTATAAAATTTATCCAATCCCCACTTCTTCAGTTTGATTGGAACAGGGGTGAGCACATAACCCAAGCTAGGCCAATCAGAGTATCCTCTCCAGCAATATGGAAATATCTGGAGGTAAAGAAGGGACTAATTGAAATTGACTATATTTGAGTAGTTGGATCTGTAATGTACAAGCTTGGAAAATGTGAGGTTGGAACCCCCTGCTCATAAAGAGATAAGCAGATGCAGAAGAAATGAGTTTGCAGAGTGGGAGAAGAATAAAGCAGTTACACGGAGATGTAGGATTGAGAGTCCGTATGATTTTCCAGCCACTAGTTCTAGTACCTTCCAAGGCTATGTAGAATTCTATACTCTGATTCACGGAGACATCTCTATAGCCTTAGAAAAAAACTTTCCATTCTAGCTGAAACCAACTTGAGATAGTTTCACATATTTGGAACCCAGAAAGCCCAATTTAAAAAGCCACCACCTGAACTTACCTAAGGTAAACTTCCCACCCTGTATCTCCCATCCTAGCACAATATAAGCAAAAAAAACTTTAAAATGGCCATGATGCCCACCTTTCCCTTTGTTTATCCACTCTGGCTACATCTTCTCTGGAAAGACTTTATTATTTTCCTTTGCACTTGGCTCATATAAGAGTTAGCTGTTTCAGATAATAAAATCCTAGCCTGAGAAAGCTATTTACCCCATTTTCCGTCTGACCTTGCACATATCTTGGGCATCCAAATGCCTAGGTACAATTTAATGATGCTAACAAGTCTGTCTGCCAGTTTGACTTGCTAAGCACATGTCGGCAACATTCAATGCCCTAGCTGTGTAAACTGCTGAAGAAATAATAGTATTTCAGATGGAAAAAGATCCATGGCCTGGTGACAGAAGTGTAGCTCTCAACTCACTTCAAGTAGGGGAAGACATATAGGAACCATACAGGTAGAAACATCTTGACACAGTGCTTGCTTAGGTCAATTTGGGGAAGATTCCGCAGTGGGATGATTCCCTATCCAAGAAGCCAGTGAAGGCTTCTGTTCCTTTGCAGCTGCCAGAGGGATTGGAGGATGTGACACACACGCCATGGGAAAACAGCCCAGAGTTTAGGAACAAAACACACACTACTCAACTGTCACATTTCCTTAATCACTCATGAATATATTTCCATATGCAGTAACAGCCAAATTATTTCAAGCATGTCCCATCTCATCTACCGCATCAGGATTTACCAAAAAAAAAGAAAAAAGAGAGAGGGACAGAGGCAGACAAACAGACAGACAGAGAGAAGCTAGGATGTGAGTGGAGGTGAGGAGAACACATCCC
Source organism: Phocoena sinus (assembly GCF_008692025.1). NCBI lineage: Eukaryota > Metazoa > Chordata > Mammalia > Artiodactyla > Phocoenidae > Phocoena > Phocoena sinus. The sequence goes on from NC_045765.1 coordinate 29,374,257, forward strand.
TCGGGCCAGTGGCACGAGTTCATAAATGTAACATTTCCATGCTAGCCCTATAACCATATGCCAATCTTTCCATTGCTTCTGCAAAATAAATAACAATATCTAAAATATAAAAGCACAGTCTCTTCATTTTCAGATCAATCCTTCAGGAAAATCAACCTTTGGGAGAATCTGAGACCTTCAATTTCACATCTAAAATAGTCGCTCTGGCTACTTTTTTATTCTTTTATTTTATTTATTCAGTGTTTGACCTAGTCCCAGCTACCACAGATGCAGTGCAAATGATAGAAATATTTTTTACTCTTCACCGGAAAAAGAGCAGAGTTGCCTAGCATTTCTGAAGGTTTTAAAAATCAAGAGAGCAGACAGCAGAATAGTAAAGGCTGGCATGTAAAAGGGCAGTATAGAAATATTAAAAAAATTAGAAACATAGGATTGAAGGAAATTTTATTATCTTAGCATATAGGGAATCGCCAGAATGTAAGTTAAAATCCAAGTAGGATACGTAAAAACTAGTGGGTGGGTGGAATCCACAGTATTCTAGTTTGAGGTGTGAACACTATTAATTCTCTGTCTCAATCTGCTCACTTTTCTCCTGGGGTAATATTTAAGAGTTCAGTCTCTGAGTCCATACACATGGTTTTGAATTCCAACTTGAACACCCTATGCTAACCCTGACCCTTCAGCAGAATTCTTAGCCTGTCTTCATCTTTCATTACTCCTCCGTGAACAGAGAGTAATAATCCTCACTTTTCTAGGATAGTACCGTAAGGACTTAGAGTGACCATCCTATAATACTGATAAAGGAATGTAGTGCCTAACACAGAGTAGGCCAAATACATGCCAGCAAGTCTACAATAATTTGTTCGTTTACTTAAAACAAAAAAGCAGAGGGAAGGGAACGTGATTTGGCCAAAGCCCTATAACTGGATTGTAATAGAAGTGTGTTTAGACATAATCATACTCCGGAAACTTAAACCCTGGCAATGTACTCGTAAGGGCTCCCAGAATATCTTCTCAGGTGCGTATTTGAGACCAGAGGGTATATCTCCTTTAACCCCTTTTTCCACCAACGTTTTGTTAAGCAGCTACTGAGTCTACGGCAATTCTGCTCCTTGACCCTCCGTCCCTCTTATCTCCCTTATGCCAGCTTGCCTACCCTCAAGCTGACCAGTGCACACACATTTTATCACTTAGGAAAAGCAATGGAAAGAGTTGGCAAGTATACACTGTTGTTTTCTTGCCCTGTCCTGCTAAGTTGTAACATTTTAGAATCTCACAAACCCATGGATGGCATCCTTCTTTAACTCTCCAGGCAAAGGAAGGAAGGAAGGAAGGGAGGGAGGGAGGGAGAGAGGGAGGAGGGAGGGAGGGAGGAGGGAGGGGGGAGGGGAGGAAGGGAGGGAGGGAGGGAGGAAGGCAGGGAGGAGAAAGGGAGGGAGGAGAAAGGGAGGAAGGAAGGAGGGAGGGAGGGAGGGAGGGAGGGAGGGAGGGAGGGAGGGAGGGAGGGAGGGAGGGAGGGATTAAGGAAAGATGTGATTGTTATTGACAGCTTCTTATCTTCTAAACAAGGAGATAAGAGCTTTCCTTGCATTACCTCTTCCAATTTCCCCAGCGAGCCTACCCAAAGGTACACCTGTTTTTAATTTAACAATTAAATTAAACATCTTAATAATCCTGTTTAAAACAAAGAAACAACTTAATTTAATATCATCCCATTTAATAGATGAGGAACCTTAGGCCACTGGCCTCAAGTCAAACAGCTGGTGAGTGGCGGAGCTGCTTTTGAACCCAGTCTGATTCCAGGACAGGAGCTGCTCAACTCTCCCCCTGGAGAGCATTAAAGAAACGGGAGACCCAGGGGACTTGGCTGGCTCCTCCAGAGAGATGGTTTGTGTGCCTTTCAACTTAGAACAATTATAAGGTACCATAAAAAACTGGGAATTTATTCAGGACAGGCTATATCCATACATGTTCAAAGAAAGCACACCAAAAAAAAAAAAAAAAAAAAAAAAAAAGTCCCTGTGGGGGAAGATTAATCAGAGGTTTTTTGAAGGATATAAATATTGAAGCTTTAATATTTCAATTCATTATTTGTGACCTGCTTCTTCTGCAAAAGAGAGAAATGGTCCCCTTCATCTTCTGCCTAGGAAAACTATTTACTCTCTCCTCCCTTCCTCAGTTCATGCTGCTCTCTTCGCCTGGATGCGGATGACAATGGTGATGGCGATGGTGATGATGTGATGACAATCACTATAATAAGAGCTACCATTTATTGAAAGTTACTTTGTACCAGGACCTATGCTAAGAATTATATATGTGTGAATCTCATTTAATGCTCGCAACAGTGATGGGGAGTAAGGAGAACTGCTCTCCCCATTTTACAGATGATAAATCTGAGAGTTAAAGAGGCTAAGTAACGTATTAAAGGTTACACATGCAGTAAGTGCCAAAGATGGGACCAATGACCAGGCATCATAACCTCTATGTCATCTGTTAGACCTTCTGCTGCCCTATCCTCTTCACCTAAAGCTGTGATTCTTGCACTTCAGTGAACATCAGAATGCCCTGGGAGGTGTGTCAAAACACAGATTGCTGTCCCAATCTCAGAGTTTTTTCACTCAGTAAGACTGGGATGGGGAGGGCACAGGAATCTGCACTCTTTATAAATTTCCATGTGACTCTGATACTTCTGGTCCTGGGACCAGAACTTGGAGAACCACTGAGCTAATAAAATCTTCTGTGTTTTTGCACCTGTAAAATGGGACAATACTAGGACCAAACTCATAGAGATTTCATGAGGATTTAAAGACCTTGTGCATGAAAACTCTTAGAGCTAGCATCCCAGGCAGAGTAAAGGATCAGCACATTGTGGTGCTGGTCATTATTGCTGTTGTTTTATTGTTTGAGGCCAAGCTCGAGTTTTACTGAACAGTCTGGCTGGACTCGTTTTCCTTTCTACGTCCTTATATTGCCTTTGCACCATCCCACGCCAGGGATTACACTTTATTTTATGTTGATTACATAAATGTCTAACTTTCAAGGCAAACTGTCAATACTACAAGGCAGAGAATTAATATTCATCTAGATAGCTTACCTATCTTCCACGATGCCTAGAACAGTGCTTCATAAGCATTTATTGAATTGTTTGTTGTTCATTAATGAAATGATTCAAAAGCAGAGAGTAAAACTAGAAGAGATTTAAATTATATTACTAGATTCAATTCAGCAGAAGATTTAGTAAGATCCCTTAGGTCTCCTGATTCAGAGTCTAATGCCGGCCCTCAGTTTGTTGCACAGACTTAGATGTAACCATGGAAGAAGAGATAAACAGCCGATGTAATTACAGTGACATAATGGTTAAACTTTTATAGCTGAGGGGAGCAGCAAATAGGATTTTAAAAATCAAATTAAAGCTGTCATTCCACAACATTACGTTTCCAGAATTTTCATTTTTTAATATTAATGATTTTTTTCTCCAAAAAGGAACAAACAATGCTAATTCTACTGCTACAATACTGTTAATGAAGAAATAAAGAATAATTTATCATTGCATAATTAACACAGTACAGTTAAGCATGTTTTAATGATTTTGTATAATGGCCTCTCATAACTAGATGATACTTGCTAGTCATAGTGGAAAAAGAAAAAGAACTATACTATGAATAATTAATGAAGATGGATAAACTGACCAGGATTGTATTTTATTCTTTTACACAAAGTGTTTGCAAGATCTCTTGCTGTATTTTGGCAGTGGTTTATTCCTGAATCTGTAGGTGACCAGATGGTTAGTAAAACATTTTAACTGATTTAAGAAATGAAAGGCTAAGAAATAAAAGGCTAAGAATGCAACCCATGCAAATCAACATGCTTTCTTCTTCTTTGCTTCCAAATGGTACCAATTCTTAACTTTCAAAATAGTACCAACTCTTAACTCTACTGGTGCGTCAGACTTTGAAGGTAGGAGAATACTCTTATCTTGAGCCATTTATAATCCCTTACATTTATGAGCTGTACTAAGGCTATTTAGTGAAATTTTCTGTTAAAAACATTTCAGGGGCCAGGAGTTATGAGGAGAGGAAAAAAAATCAAAGATGAATAAAGATTGTAATAAACATGATCTTATGGCTACGCTTTCTTTAAATGTTGTTACCAAAAATAGACATACGCATTATTGAAGGATGTATCAAGAGGAAGTGCTACAAAAATTTCAACATCTACATTTAATCAAAACAGGTGCATATTCAAGTGTGAGTTACTGTTGGGCTGGGGAGTGAAAGGGTGGGGTGGACTGAGTTACATTTCAGCCACTGCACGGCCACATCCAACCTGAAGACACATTTATTTGACTCACATATTATTTAAATCCTATTTTAGTTAGTGTTCAACATATGCATATTGAGAAATTACTCTTAAAAAATATATTTCCAGCTGCTCTTTAGAAATCAGATCACCCAGCAACACAACATACAATCTGCAGAAGATTGCTGGTGGCTGCCCCCTTTCACCAGAAACTTGTGTCTCCAGATCTCTCATTTTCAATATTCTCTGTTGTCTGGCACTCTATCCTATTTCATTGTTTACATAACTGCTTGACCCCCGCTGACATTTACATGTTTGACTCTGGTCTACCATATTTCCAACCCAGTGCTTCTCAAAGCATGGTCTCCAAACCAGTAGCATCAGCATCACCTGTGAATTTGTTAGACGTACTAATTCTCAGCCCTATTCCAGGCCTATTGAATCCGAAACTCTGGGGATAGGACCCACCATTCTGTATTTCACAAGCCCTCCAGGTGATTCTGATGCCCATTCAGGTTTGAGAATCACTAGTCTAGCACATTCTTCTTGCATATCCAAGCCTTAAGAAACTTATTTATTCTTGTCTTGCTTTCATTTCCAGAAACCTGTGAAGGATCAATAATGGTGGAGACATTAGTAAAAAACATTTTTCTTTTTAGAAAATGTCCTACAATGTGCATTTATACAAGGTTTCCATACAATTATAACTCTTAAGACAACGCTTTTTCTTCACCATTGTACGTGGTGCCTAAATCTTTCACTCGAACGTGGTGGAAATCCACATTGCATGCTCTCCCACGAGTTGTAACCAACTACAAATGTGCCAATCAGAAGAAAACAGAAGCCTTAGAAGATCATGGTGGCTTACAGACCCTTGGCTTTAGTGAATTCTGGCAGACAGGATCCCTAGTCTCACCTCATCGTAAAACCCAAAACGAAATAAATTGTTCTTGTCAGCTGTAGCAAAATTTTCATTGCACAAACTGAAACAGAGACAGAGAGTAATCTTGCGAGTAAAGCCATAACCCTCTATTACTGAGGTTTCCTGTATTGCAGTTGAAGTTTTAACAGAGAGTTAGGAATATAAAGTTTCATCCATATCTATACATATTTCTAAATAGCAAGATGGGCCAAGCTTTTATGCTAGAAAGAAGCTAAGAGAGGAAGCAAGAGCCTGGTTTTGGTACCATGGAATTCTAAACAAGAAAGTCCAAGACAAAAATGGAGCACTTTCCTCTACCTTCTCACAGGCTAAGCACAAATCCAAGGGCAGGGGACTACACAAAGGCAAGAGACTGAAAAGTGTGGTTCATTTGGGAGATGACAATGCAATACACTGCCATAGTATCTGACCCCATTCTGAGCTGCTAAACTGACATCAGGAGCCTTATTTCTCTGGACTTTTTGTTACATGAGAAAATTTAACCTTTTTTTTTCTTAAAGGATCTCTTGACTTTTCTTTTACTTGCAGCTTAACACATTCCTAACTGATTTGGACATGACATCAACCACATATATGAAAAAAGACAGCAAATATTGCATACAAAGAAAAATGTAAAACACACTATCTCCAAATTCTCATTAGTAAAAGATTACGTTATTTCCTCTTTGTTTTCTTAGAACAGTATCAAATTTCAAAGGGTGTTCTTTGTTTCTTGTTTTATGAAATAAGGAAAACAAAGGGGTGCATGTCTCCTTCACCTCACCTTAGCTTCATGATTTCATTAACCAAAATCATATGAGTTCTTAGTCTTTGTGTGAGAGTGTAAACTTTGGAATCTATTCTCGTAAAAATTGATTCTCATGGATCTTAACTATTGCTTTTTCTTTGGATTATTGCTAGGTTCTTTGTGTCATTCTTGACATGATACTACGTTACCTACATTACTTAATTACTACATTACTTTGCATTTATGTGTACTAAGTATATTTTCTATTCCACTTATGACATATTTATAACATCTCACTGGTCCATTTAACTACAGGACAGATTTAAGAAAAGAATTTTTATTGCAAACCTTTTTTGATTCATCTTGTAATATTTTTCTGAGTTTTCTTTGCTTAATTTTCATACTTTTCTATGCTGAAACTCTTTACCTCTTTTAGTTGCCTGGATTCTTTAGTTGCTTTGCCTCAATTAATTTGGTAATTCACTCCCAGAAAATATTAGGTATCTCTTATAATTTGATCCTTTATTTCCAAACGATTTGTTCCTCACCAATTCTTGTCTCAGCAAAACAGATTAGGATATACCCAAAGACTTAGCTACATGGATATGTGTTGTAGTACTGTTTATAGAAATGAAGTGTTTGCAAACAATTCATTGCCCAAAAATAGGAGAATGAACTAGTCAATTGCAATCTCTTGCACAATAAAATATTTTGTAACCTTCAAATGGGATACAATGATATGTATCACTATGTAAACATATTTAGTGGGAAAAGCAGGTTACAAAGCATTATACAGAGTATGATCTTCTTTTATGGTGCAGTAGTAGGGGAAAGTTTTATTATCTTTTTTGCATATTCTATTTTATCTGTATAACCTAATTTATTGATATACTGCCTTAAGCTCTTCCATCAAAATCTTGATCTATATGCCTGTCAAATGGAAAGATCCCATCTCAGCATGGTGATGCACGAGATGGAAGCACAACTTTAACTCCAGGAGTATTGAAGAAAAATGTGGATATCTTTACTGAAATGTTTTCAGAGTGTATAAAGGGATTAATGGAAAATTGCATCTCACAATATTCAGCAAACTTTCTTATCTTTTTACAAGTAAAACTTCCCAGAAAGTTGTTTTACCACTTGATCTCCCCAAACCACACATCCCATAGGAGCTATTCCACTTTCACTTTTCTTTCTCCTAAAGCCCTCCAAAATTTCTCTCCCTGTCTACACATTCATTTGTCTCTTATCTTAATTTCCCCTTCTCTTCCAAGCTACTTTTTCACTAAGCACATCAATTTAAATATACTATCCTCTTTCTGTGTACTCCATTTGTATCTCCACATGTTTTGATAGAGAAGCAGCAAAACAAAAGATCCTCCTCGACAGTGTGGCTGGAAGGGGGTAGGAGGAAAAAGGATAAATTACATTGGTTCTTCAACATGTATATTATACTTTACTAATGATCCTTATGTTACATTATACTTTGAGGTCAGTACAATACTTTAATTTGAGTCCCACCCAATTACAGCTTCTATAAACATCTATTAACTTTACAGTAAGTAAAAACCAAAAGATGAATGCCAGCAGAAATTCCCTAGCAGTTACCACTAGTCCCATTGCTGTGTTAATCTAAGTGGCCATCATCTCTACCTGTGCTTTGTAGCTTTGGATCAGTTACTCATGACAAAGCACGGCTTGACCACTGTCTTTTATTTTTCATGTGGGAGTAACTGGAGAATTTCCACTAATTTCTCAACATTTTAATGTCACCCATTGTCAAGGGTTGCTAAACCTGAATGCCTGCTTTCACTTGTAGCCAGGGACTATGGGGACATCAAAACCTTATAAGCAAGACCTAGCTCATTCACTTGCATCTCTTGCAATGCAAGTGGGTCGGCTCCAGAAAACATACCCAAAAGCACTTCATTACTTAGGGGATGGGTACCACTTAGTGTAGGATCATACCCAAAACCCAAAAGCCAAAGCTAAAGCCAAAAGAATGCATAATGAATGGGAATAAAGAGCACTTAACACAACAGCAATCACAAGCCTCATCAAGTTTCCCAAGACATTTTATGAACCACCATCAAAAACTCATTGTTTCCAAGCATCACTTTAATAATCCTGAGTTCCAAACAATTTGGAGGAGAAACAAAATTGTGGTAGCATGTGTCCCCATGGCATTGCCATAGATCTAATGAAGAACGGACAGCACGAAGTAAAAATAAATCTTAAACCACATAAAATCTCAATATTCCAACACATGCATCTCAAAGCTACGGTTTCATTTAAATCAACCTGACATATTCTTTAGTTTCTACTTGGAGGTTTTATGCCTTAAATGAAAGAGTCTATAGTTTCTTGTTCTCTCAAAACTTTTACTTCTCATAAGTGGACAAACATCAAACAAATGTAACTATAGAAATCAAAGCAATAAATAATTGAAATCTATGTTTTCATAAACAAGAAAGAATTTATAATAAACGCCAATGGCTTGCATAAAACTCACAGAAAAACATACCAAGAAGAAAAAGGGGACTGGAGTTGATCATCAGCTTGTCATTCCTAATTAGCACCGATTCCCTTAACCACTTCATTCATTCTTGCAAAAGGAAGTGCTTTTAAATAGAAAACATGCCTTAAAAAAGAACATGGCTTTTAGCAATCACTAAAAGCAATCACTTCATAATGGTGTAATTTCTGATACATTAAATAAAAGTCCTCATTACAATCATCTGGAAAAAATAAAAGATTTTACTTTGTCCTAAATGTAAAGGAAATTACAAAGGAATAAAGTTTGCCATTCAAGAGTTGGCAATTTGCAAGTGTCAGTAAATATTTAAAGTTCTTTTTATGATTCTGTTTCTTTTGCAATTTGACAGCCTTTAAGATTTTGAGCGCAGAGCTCAAGACACCTGAAAAAGAACTTTCAGTAAGCACAGAATATTTAACCACACGGAACAAACAAAAATGAATAAATTCTTAGTAGGTACAAATGGTTTCTTATCACACTCGGGATAAAATCCAAACTCACTTGTTCCCGTGGCCTATGAGGAACTAACTGACCTGGATTCTTCTTGTTCTCACACCTTCCACCGTAATGACTCCACTCTAGACACAAGGGTCTTCTTTCTATTCTTTGAACTAGCCAAGAACGTTCCCACAGTGTCTTAGCCCTTGCTGTCCCCTGTTTCCAGAAGGGTCTGTGCTCAGACTTATGTATGACTGTGTCCTTGTCTCCTCCTCACAGCAGCCAGGCTCAGCTCACATGCCCTGTACACAGAAGAACCTTCTTGGATGGATTGTCTTACCTAAATTCAACACTCACTCCTTACTCCCTATATCCAGATATTACTTCGTCATCACTCTCACTAATAATCCAATTTTTTCCTATTTATTATTGAGATCCCTCCTCATTTCTTTGGTAACGTCCAGGAGAGGAAGAGCCTTATAGTTCCTGAGTCCAATAAATCTTTGCAGGCTGCACTGAGAGAAGGTGGAGAAATTTAAGACAAGGGCTGGTTAATTGGCTGACCCAGATAGAATCTACTCTACCTGGGAAGGAGGATGGCTTTGGCACAAATGTATAACAGACAGCTTCCATTTCATCTCCACGTGGAGCACAGCAGGGAAGGGAGCGCTTTCTCTATGCATTCAGCACGAGACATGGTTCTGACACAAATGGCTTTCTTCTTGGTCTTTGTTTGAAGACTTTGAAGAAGGCAACTCCTAGGTGGGGCAGGTCTGAAGAAGGCAGCTGTTCCTGAAACTGCCCTTTCTCTCTTTTCACCCTTTCTCTCCCTGGTTCTGAACACTTTGACTGTGATCCTTGGAAGCTCAGAAGTCCATGGTCACTATGCCAGCTGATCTCTAGGAGTGTAAACAGTTCTTTTGTTAACCCTCACTAAAGTGTAGAAAATGTCTTTTCTTTTTCCCATATGTCAGTCAAGCAATTTGTACTAAATATCTCAGAGGAAGGAAAACCAAGAGATAAAAGAGTTTACCAACTTTACTTCAAATTCATTTGGCAGGCAAGCTTTAAATGAGCCTATCCAAGTTCCTTTCTCTTGGATCAATCCCATCTGAGACAGAAAATATGGACATCACAATCATAGCAGAATCTTCAGAGTTTTAGCCTGCAACAAATTTGGATTGTTGTTAATTCTGGGGTATTGGTTTGAATGCAGACCTTCAGCAAGTGTTTGAAGAGCACCAACTATGCACTAAACATGGCCCTAGATAACGCATGATTGGCAGAATTTAGGGGGAGGAATATAACTGATTATTCTTACATTGATCATCTTAATGGGTAAAGAAAAAAAATATTACTGTCATCATAGATGCTAAAACATCATTTAAGAAAATTCAACCTCCATTCTTGGTTTATGAAAATGAATTATTTGAGAGATAGGTATTGATAGCTATCTTAACACAAAAAATTGAGACTCAGAGTTAAGATTTTAATTTCTAAGCATTATTTTTACATTAAGAAATTCTGAATTCCTTTGACAACTTTGGGAGGTAAATTACTTTTTCTTTTTGTTTCTGTTTCTGTTTTCCTCATTAAAATGTTGAGTCTAAGACTCAAAGAGTTTAAGATACTTACCCAAGAATACAAAGCTATGAAGTCGAAAATAAGGACCCAAACCTACGTATGACCCTAAAAACATGGTCTTCACATTCATCATGTTGCCTACCTGGTCACAATCTGAACAAGATGATGTATACTGTTATACTCATTCAAACTTGTTCCCAGACAGCTATGACATGTGAGATCAGAGTGGAGCATGCAGGTGAACATAGGGAAGATACTTTTGAAAAACTGGAATGTTACAAGTATTGATTTGGTATGGGGTGCTGTGTTAAGTCTCCTCAAAAGTTATCTCAAGGGAAAAATCAGATTGGGTGAAGGGTACAAGGGATCAATGACCTGTTGAGCCCATCTAGCAGAGATCATGTGCTGCTGACCTAACTCTGGGTTCTCCTCTTCTGCCCTGGTGCACATCCAGACTGTCTTTCACAGTCTCCCTGACACTTAGGTATGGCTGTATAACAGAGATGCACCAACGGAAAGGCACAAAAATTAATGTGGATCATTTCTAGTCACAACCCATAACGATCTCCTAGAGGCCTCACCGTGTTCCTTTCCCTATACAGCTGGCCCAAATGGAGGTGATTTTGAAAGATATATGTTGAATGGAGCAGAGTCTCTGTCAACCTGGCTCCCCTTCTCCCCCAAGGACAGTGTGAAAGGGAACTACTCACTGCTATTCACCTATCTACTACTGTTATTGAGAAACAAATGCTTTCTTTGGGCTGTTTTACAACAGTGGTTGGCCTACATTAACAGATACAGCTAGATTCTATCATACTTGTCGAACTGTATTACAGGCTAATATTTCCCTATGCTTTGGGCTCAGCATCTCCTCCTCCTCAATATCCTTCTTTATCACCTTTGGCACTTCTATTCTGTAGCTTTCTTAGTTTCTGCAAAGTTTTCCCTAACCTCAGAGAGGATATTTCATAGCCCTCTAAAATATTCTCTTTTGTGTTTCAGAAGCATAGAGCAAATTAACCTTGTGAACTCTTACTTGAGCAGAAGCCATGAGACCTCCATCAAACTAGGCCTCCCAAAAAGGCCTGACCTTGGCCCTGAATACATTTCTCTACCTTGTTCAGTTTTCCTGAGCAAGCTCTGTTAAGAAATTTTTGCTGTATTTCAAGTGTGGATGATGCCTCATCTCGTATGATGCCAAGCTGAGATTTGCCTTGACACATAGTAGGCAGTCAATGATATTTATCAAATATTATTTATTCTTTAGACCTTTGAGACGATAGAGCTAGAATTCCAACGCTATAACTTTGCATATCAAAACATTATACCCAAAGTAAAGCTAACACAAGAAATCCCAAAAATTTATATACATAGAACAAAGAAGTATCATTGCCTCACTGAACTACAGTCCAAAGTCAGTTTGATTCTCTTATTCAAAGTGAAAGATCTCATAGATGAAATTTATAAGGCCAGTGAGATGTCCTCCATCTTTTACTAAGATGAGGTGGGCCCAGGAACTTGGCCATTTTTCAGCAGCTGTGTGGAGCACAAAATGGACAGTATAAACTTGTCTAAATTAATTCATCAGGAAGCAGTGAGAAAGCCCCCTCCATCAAGAAAATTAAATGAAATATTACTTCTTGGCCCCTCCTAATTTTAAGTGAATGAAGGACACAATTAGACAATAAAAATATCATGTAAAAGTACAGTGGATATATAGCATTAGACAGTAAAATGCATTTTAATTGTTTTAACCCTACCTTACTACAGTTAATGTTTAGGTTTACAGATTTCCCTATGGGAGAATGTTGTTCCATTGTTTTATTTTTGTAGCTTTGAATGCTATAACTCTACTGGAATTTAGTTATTTGTTTGAAACCAAAACGCCCCCCCTTAGTTAAAAGCAATTGCAAAACTGCGGCCAGTTCCCATGCTTCTGTTGCTTTATGTGCACACAAAGCTGGACCTCAGAATCAACTTTTACATCACGTTCCTTTTCTTTCCAGACGCCACAATCCCTCTGAATGTATTCAGAATAGAAAGACTCTAACCATTAGCACTGTTTCCTATTCAGGGATTTAAAACACCTAGAAGCTGAAGTTGTGTCTATAGAGAAAGGTCCCACTCTACTACCATCTCTCATACTTTATTCTTTCTCAGAAGAGAGACCCAATTTGCCTACATATATCATCACTTGGCCAAATAAAAACAAAACTGTCCGCAATCACCATAACCTCTCAAGCAAACAACCTAGAAATGTGACTCATGAAAGAAAGATGGTTGGCGTTTACATCGATCACCATGCTTCTCAGAAGCTGCTCACTAAGCCTATTTGCTCAGCAGCATTCTTAGATACTAAGATGTTTGTATTGAGATGCACAATACAACAATCAGATAATAGGTCAAAACAGTAAGCTTTTACAACACAACAGTGTTTCAGCAAGACACGTGTTTCTCTCTGCATGGGGACTTGCCACAGTGCAGGAACGAGTGGGATGAAATGCTCTCGTAGTTCAGGTCAGAAGGCAAAAGTTTGCAATACATGTCAGACTCCCCTTGCAATAAAATCATACATATGGCATACTATATATCAGTGCTGTGCAGAAGAAATAATATGGTAGCCACAAATGTAAGCCATATGTGTAACGTTACATTTTCTAGGAGCCACGTGAAACAAGTAAAGAAACAGGTGAAATTAATTGTAATAGTACATTTGATTTAACCCAACATATCCAAAATACTATAATTTCAACATGTAATCAATATTTTAAATTTTAATAATAGGCCATTTTACATTCTTTTTTCATACTAAGTCTTCAAAATCTATTGTGTATTTTATACTTATAATGTATCTCAACTTGGACTAGCTGTATTTCTTTTTCTTTTGCGGTACGCGAGCCTCTCACTGTTGTGGCCTCTCCCGTTGCGGAGCACAGGCTCCGGACGCGCAGGCTCAGCGGCCATGGCTCACGGGCCTAGCCGCTCCGCGGCATGTGGGATCTTCCCGGACCGGGGCACGAACCCGTGTCCCCTGCATCAGCAGGCGTACGCTCAACCACTGTGCCACCAGGGAAGCCCTAGACTAGTCATATTTCAATTGCTTAACAGCCACATGTTGCTAGTGGCTACCATACTGGACAGCCAAGCTCCATACATTTTAGTTCATATTTGGGCACAATGATACGTACCCCCTTCCTGGAATGCTCTCTCTTACCTTCAACCCTTCATCTAGCTAGCCCTATTCACACTCAGAATTATTCATTCAACACATATTTATTGAGTGCAAATGATGTTCTAGGCAGTGCTCTAGAGGCAAAGGAAACGCAATGGATAAGGCAAAGTCTCTACCCTTAACAACACAGCCATAGCAAGTTTAATCATTCACCTAGAGAAACTTGGCCCAATTCCTTGTTAGGACCTGCCCCTCTGTCATATGCTTTTACAGCGCACATTCCTACTTCACAGGACATTTCCTGCTTTAAATTATTTGCTTAATATCTAACATCCTTAATAGACTGCAAAGACCCATGAAATTGTAAAGATAACATCTGTCTTATTCATTGCTGCATCTCAAAGCCTACCCAGCACAGTCAGTGCCTGGCATAGAGTAAATGTGCAAGACTACTTGTTGAATATGAGGAAGGAGAAAAGGAAGGAAGAAGAGACGAAGGAAGGAAGGAAGGACGGAAGGAAGGGAGGGAGGGAGGAAAGGGGGAGAGAGGGAGGAGATAGATATACACTGGTACAAGGTGAGACAATTCTCTCTGAATATCAGTGATGTTCATTAGCTAAATGGCATAGCCAGCTGCCATAATTTACCACTTTCTACCTTATTTATATGCAGCCCTTTTTGAATTCTCCCAAGCTCCATAGAATTGATACTTCATACCTTGTATTTCATTTACTCTTTTCCTGGATTTATTTCAAGGATGTTTTAATTCTGGATATGATCTAAAGATATGGATGAAGGGGCTGTATATTTTACAGCCACTCCAGTAAATTCTGAAAACTTTTCTATCCAGTTTACACTGTGTCATACACATCCAAAAGAAGCTGGCTAGGTTTCACCACTGTCATCTTGCCAAAGACAGAAAGAGTGGCTATAAGCTACCCCCTACATCTAGCTCTAATTACAGAGATATGCAAATATTTCCCTTGTACTGGCCTAGTCACTCTTACTAATATAATTAATAGATCACCAGAATTTCATTTTAGGGCCAGCATCTGTTTTTGGTTTTAAATTTCTGCTAGCACATACCATATATGCATATTAAACATTTTCAAATTTATACTTCAGTCAAGAACTTTAAAATGCTTTATGATATAGATTTGAGTTTTTGAATCTTTTCCCTCCAAATCCATATGTTACTACTCCTCTCATTTATTCCATCATTCTATAGACTCAGTTACGATTATCGATGCTGAAACTGTTTGCAGCCCTCCATCCCTGCCCTTTCACCAATACACATGCAGCATCAATTCAGCTTTTACTTACACTGATATTCATCATAAGGAATGGGAGCAACAGGAAGATGGTTTTGGCGGCTTCTTCTTCTTCTAGAAAAGTCAGACATTTTCAAAGTGTGGTCCAGGTACCAACAGCACAGATATCAGCCAGGAACTTGCTAGAAATGCAAATCTTCAGGCATCTCCCCAGACATGCCAAATCAGAGAATCTGGGGGTGGGGGCCCAACAATCTGCTTTATGGAGCCCTTCAGGGGATTCTAATGGATCATCAGATGCACAGCTTAAAAACCACTGTTCTCAGTCAACATCTTGCCATGACTGAGTGTGATATTACCATGGAGATAAAAGTGCATTAGCTGGACTTCCCTGGTGGTGCAGTGGATTAGAATCTGCCTTTCAATGCAGGGGACATGGGTTCGAGCCCTGGTCCGGGAAGATCCCACATGCCGCAGAGCAACTAAGCCTGTGCACCACAAGTACTGAGCCTGCGCTCTACAGCCCATGAGCCACAACTACTGAGCCCGCAAGCCACAACTACTGAGCCCACGTGCCACAACTACTAAAGCCCGCATGCCGAGAGCCCATGCTCTGCAACGAGAGGCCACCGCAATGAGAAGACCGCACACCGCAATGAAGAGTAGCCCCCACTCGCCGCAACTAGAGAAAAGCCCGCATGTAGCAGCCAATGCCCAACGCAGCCAAAAATAAATAATTAAAATAAATAAATTAAAAAAAAAAAAGTGCATTAGCTTTTGGAAGCTCAATATGGTACCATGATAGAGGAACATATTCAGAGAGTACATTTAAATCTTATGATAAAAAGTGATTAAAAACAAAACTATAGGGCTTTCCTGGTGGCGCAGTAACCACTACCTGAGAGTCCGCCTGCCGATGCGGGGGCAGGGGTTCATGCCCCGGTCCAGGAGGATCCCACATGCCGCAGAGCGGCTGGGCCCATGAGCCATGGCCGCTGAGCCTGCATGTCCGGAGCCTGTGCTCCGCAACGGGAGAGGCCACAGCAGCTAGAGGCCCGCGTACCACAAAAAAAAAAGAAAAAGAAAAACTATAAACAAAAATAAAATTTATAAAAAATGGCACAAGCATTGGAAAAAAACCCCCAAAACTCTTGAAGTAGAAATTCATCAGATTTCATTGTAAAGGGGAAAAGAAGTCACTGGTGCTATTTTAAAATCTACAACATTTCTGAAGTGAAATTCCAAGTTGTCTTTCAGTTTTTGTTTACAGTATTTTTAGATCTCCCTCTGCATGCGATGTTTTCTTTCAGACACACTGCCAACTTTTTGTATCTGTCATCTGGTTTCGAAAATGAAGTTTCTCATCATTTTTTAAGCATTTCACCATTTCAACTGTCACACTCATGCTTGGTACATCTGGAAGTTCCTCTGATAGGATGGATTTAGAATCTACATTTAAAAGCGTATCAAATAATTACCAATATTTAATTTCATGTTCCTTCAGAGGAAAAAAAATCCATTAGAGGTTCTACAGCTCTTCTTCCATGCCAGCCCCTAAATTAAATTTCCTATTAAAAAGAATAGATTCTAGGACTTCTCAGGCTTCGCATTTTCAAATTTAAATTCAAAAAAGCAGAAAGGAATGATATGGGATGAAGTGATTTATCCCTGGGGTCTGTTCTTTATGAGAATCACAAGGGGGAGAATCCTGTAAGTCAGGCTGGCATCCTCATCTTATTTTCTTTTGTGATTACATACAGCTTTGGGGTGTTTATTTCAAGCGCCAGCCACTTATTTTTTCCCTCCAATACCAAGGTGTTCTTGATGACTGGGGTCCCGTTTTAATTATTTTTAATAAAAATCATGTGGCACTCTTGAACTCTGATCATGTTTCTCAAAAAGGTGCAAAATATTAAACCAAAGTACCCTTGCATTCCAAAAATTGTGATATGCCTCCAGAAAGTTACATGTCACATTTGAAAAGATCAGACTGTGAAGACTTTTAGGGATGGTAGCAAAGAGCACAAACTTGGGAGTCAACCTGTACAGGTATGAACTTAGCTTGGTCACTTACTTGCTTTGTGACATTGAGTAACTGTTAAACTCTGTAGGTGAGCTTTCTCATCTATAAAGTGGGCATAAGAATTTACGTCTTGAATTGCTGTTAGGGCAGATCCAAGAAGTCAGTGCATGTAAAGGGTCTAGCATGAGGCGTAATACATAATATCAAATACTTATTGATACCATTGGTTGATGATGTGTCAATAACAGGATTATCTTGGAAATGGTGACTTGATTAGAAGTCCCTCCTGTGAGGGAGAAGTATTTTAATACTTTCTATCCTGGCATTAGCTAAATAGTTTATGGTGTTTTCCATAAACTTGTCAAAGTGAATGATGGACACGTGATTGCACAAATAAGTGGGTGGGTCCAAGGAGATTCTAGGAGGGAGCTTTCTTGGGAATAGGAAGCACCGCATTCCCAGCAATCATCCTTCCTACCCAAAGGGGCCCTCCAACCGCCTCCTCCCTTCCACACTCCATGCCACCAAAACAAAACTACTCCTTTGTCCAGCCACACATGAGTACGCGGAGGGGCTTCCAATGCGCAAGTATCTGTGGCCAACACATAGTTCTCTCCCGACTATTTTCTCCACCTAATGGAGAAAGGGTGCCTTGTTACACCATATGGAATGGTTAATCTTGTATTAAAGGACCTACAGAATTTTAGCACATGTTATGCATCAAGTTAACTTAGTCATCTCACCTTTTATTTTTCTTTTCAAATATATATTTAAATATATATTTAACACCATAATGTAAACATATACTCAAATATTCTATAATATACTCTAAGTATTATAATACAAAGGAATACATTTTCATCTATTCCATTATATATTTATTTCCTATATATTTATATGTATGTATATATATATAATTCATAAAAACAGTGAATGCTCATTGTAGAAAATATTTTGCATGGATATATATTCTAGCCATTAAATATATAGTAATACACACATGCAAAAATTTGATAGTCCACTAAACATATTTACTAGTGTTTATAGAAGCGGCAAGAGTAATAATCTTCTCTTCTCTTGAGTCCTAAACTAATTAAGAAGCACTCCAGAGCTGCACAGTATTGAATGGGAAAGCCTATGTTCCTACTCCTCTCTTGCCATAGAAAAGAGGAAACTTCCACGTCCCAGATGGAAAAGGCATCTAGTTCCAGAAACCAGTTCCATCCCTTTCCAATCCCTTGGTTACTTCTCCCCAGGAGAGGAGGAGTCGCTCATTTGATTGGTGACAATGAAAAAAGGAAATGAACAAGGGGATTCCACTCTCCAGCCGCCATGACCAGGAGACCTGTCACTGCTTGGGTCTTACCTGTGACTGCCTACCTGAGTTTCACTGGTGGAGGGGGTATTAGGAAGCTGCTATTTTAACCTCCATTATCTGGCTCTCCCTCTGCTGGTTTCTACCTTAGCTTGGGAATAGAATGGGGTTATTCTTTGTTCCTTCTTATGTTCTTTGTAAGACCCAGATCACTATCCTATAATTTGCTTGTCGTCCCTTCACATATTGAGAATATTTTCCCGGTCATTAAATATTCTTTCTTCTATACTATAGCACCATCTTTAACGGCTATTCAGCATTTCCTTTGTATGATGCTCCATACCTTACTGAACCAGTTCTCCTATTATTAGCTAATTAGGTTTTAAAAAATTAAGTTACTGTAAATAATACAAATATACAGTAATCTTTCTAAACTGTTCTGTTCATTTCCTGAGGATGAATTCTGAAATGAAGACTAGATGGATCAACATATATGAACATATATGTTATATATGAACATATATTCAACATATATGAACATATTTCAACATATAGTCAACATATATCAACATTTGAAATTTTTTAAAATATACAGTGAGAAGTTGTCATCCAGAAAGATTGCATCATTTAATATTCCCTCCAGAAATAAATGAGAGTACCTGTTACCTTGTACCTGTACTAGAATAAAAGAACAGTATTAAAATAATTTGTCATATTTCATTTCCTGTGATTTGAAATGCTTTAGGTAGTGGAAAAGAGCCAGGTGCATCCTTTGTCTGGAAGGCACTGTTTTACTGTAGTTTGCCCAAGTGTGAAATGCCAGATTTCCTTAAATCAAGTTACCTAATCTCTTGACGTTACAAGTATTAGCATTTTAAAACCTGTTTTGAAATTAAGACAAAAGCAAACGTCATTGGTAATGTACATGTGAGAGAGGGGGGGTGGGAAGCCATGGGAACCAGAAAAGGAATTAAAATGGCAATTAAGACTGAGATAGCAGAATAGAACCAGCAATGGGCCAGATGAGGATTGTAACTGGAACCAATCTGACAAGAAGTAAAAGCTGTTCCTTTGCATTTTTTCATTTTCCGTACCTTTTGGTCACGCTTCAAGGAACCCTTGATAAATCTCCACTAGATTTCTGCTTCTCATAAAACTTAAAAACACCACAGGCAATTACAACTGCACACAAACACAGCTCAATTCAGGCCACAGGATGGCACTCTGGGTGCACACAAGTGATGAAGTGTCACACTCCCCCTGGGAAAAAGACTCTCTGTCCCTTGGGAGGCTCAGATAGACACCACTTACAGCCCCAGGTGAAAAGTCCAGCACCTCCACGGGAGGAGCTGATAGTGACTAACAGTACTGCAGTCCGAAGGCCCAGCTTCTCAGATGTGTTTTTTCCCACATGTCAATTGCTGGCCAGGGCCTCCCTACAAAGCTGAACTCCTAGCCTTCTCACTTCCTTGAAGGTTACACTTGCAGAGAGCCAAAAATATTCTTTTCGCTTCAAGGGAAGCTGCTATATCCCTGAGATGAACACGTCGGGAAAGGTAACCACTTCCTTGCTTGTGGATCACATGGTAAAAGCTTATTTCCACATCATTCATAGTTCCAAGTACCCAAGACAAAAGTGCTGTTTTTCTTTAAATATACTCCATTATATAGGAGTGAGGTTAATGTGTTAAATGAGGTTGTGGGTAAATTATACAGAATCATTTTTCCCACATTTCTGGACCACTGAAGCTGTCTTTGTTATCATAGTTATTACTATTGTCATTTATCATTAAAATGTGATGTACAAAGAAAAGTACTCTTAAGCTTTAAATGTTAAGACTTCTGATATAATCACCAGAACATCCAAAGAAGACATAAAGGATGCCGTAAGTGCTTGGCAGACAAAGTACACTTAACTACATCTTTAGCATAGTATAAATAATAGTAAAAAGATTTAGATTAAAATCACAATAGTGGGGCTTCCCTGGTGGCGCAGTGGTTGGGAGTCCGCCTGCCGATGCAGGGGACAGGGGTTCGTGCCCCGGTCCGGGAGGATCCCACATGCCGCGGAGCGGCTGGGCCCGTGAGCCATGGCCGATGAGCCTGTGCGTCTGGAGCCTGTGCTCCGCAATGGGATAGGCCACAACCGTGAGAGGCCCGTACAGCAGGAGGAAAAAAAAAAAAAAAAAAATCACAATAGTGGGGCTTCCCTGGTGGCGCAGTGGTTGAGAGTCCGCCTGCCTATGCAGGGGACACAGGTTCGTGTCCCGGTCCTGGAAGATCCCACATGCCGCGGAGCGGCTGGGCCCGTGAGCCATGGCCGCTGAGCCTGTGCGTCCGGAGCCTGTGCTCCGCAACGGGAGAGGCCACAGCAGTGAGAGGCCCGCGTACCGCAAAACAACAACAACAACAAAAATCACAATAGTGATTTTCACTGATGGAAAGAAAGAGGAAGGAGCTCCCAGGCAAAGACACAGAAGGGAGGATAATACGGAGACAGTGTGGGGACAAAGTGAACTCCTGTCAAGGAATTACCAGAAAATAATTCAGTATTTCAAGCATGAGAAAATGACAGAAATCTTTGACTGCCAAGCTTTTTTTTAGATTTGTCCTAGATATGGAATGAAGGTCTGTGAGCAGGGATGCTGTGTGATGGAGACACTGTTTTGAGATCAATCAGGTATCACTGCAGAAAAAGACTGGGTTAGGACAAAGGTAGAGGTGAAGAGGAGAGGCTGGAGACAGAGATATGTTAGAAGGAGACTGCAATTGACTAATGTAGCGGACAAGAGCGAGTACAGAGGACATGGAAAAAAATCTGCAGCTCTGAGAGATACTGGGAGAAATATGGACTGTCCAGGCCAGGTGACCAAGTGGGACTAGCAGGGCAGCCTTCAACATCACATTTTCAGATATCCCAGCATCTGAAAACATGACCCCCAATCCTTTCGGCTCACGACAATAATCCTCTGAGCTGATCTCCAAGGACTCATTTTTCTTCTTCTGCTGTCCCCTCCAGTTCTCACCAGAATAATATCTTAGCAAGTGTCCTCAGTTCCCTTCTCCTGAATTTATTTGGTAAAACCCTGAATGCATCCAACTAGCCATCAGATTTTTTCCACCCCTACTGCACTCATGCAGATTAACAACAATGGGGGTTACCCAACAAAACAGAAAGGTGTAAGTATAAATTCCTGAGACAGGGCCTTAAATTGCCCCCGCCCCAAATTTTACTACATTTCTCTGTTATGGTCCATCTCTACTCTCAGCAAGTCTGACAAGAGCATTTTCACATGCCCCTCCTTACTTTCATCTGATAATCTTGCCTCATTCTCTTTAGGAGCATTTAGAAACTGTGATATGGAAATTTCATCCCAAATCTAGAAACCCATTGTATCTGCACCCATTATTTCCTGCTCTATTATTACAATGGGAAAATTTCTCTTTCTTCCATGAAATGCCAAAACTTTCACGTGTGCAGCCGATCTGAGCCCTGTTCCTTCTAAAAGATCTCTCGTGTAATTTTGGCCTCACATTTTATAATTGATACTTCCCATCCACACATAAACATGATCTCAAATATCCATTTATTTCATCATCAAAGGTTTAATGAGTATCTACTATGTATCAGGTGTTTATGAGTCAGGGATATACGAATTTTTTAAAAAGACCCCCAAGATCCCAGATTGTTCTAGAGTCTGCTAGTGGGAATTCTAGTCTCATTTCAAAACAAACAAAAAAATAAAACAATCCACTTAATGGACACACAGTCTTCTTCAGCTATCAACCATTACTCTGTTCCACTTCACAGAGAAATTTCTTCTAAGAGCTTTGTACCCACAGTGTCCCCACTTTGTCATCTTACAATCATTTTTCAAACCACTCCGATCTTGCTTCTGTTGCCATCGTTCCATTAAAACTGCTCCAGCTCAAGTTTCAAAAGATACCCACGCTGCCAATCCAACAAGTGTTCTTCAGTCCTCATCCTCTTCTCAGTGGCGCTGAACCACGTCATCAATCTTTTCTTGTTGAAACACTCTTCTCCTGCCTTCTGTCATGCCACACCCTTGCTGGAATTCATTGGGTTCCTTGATTATACCACTGTATGTGATTCTCTCCATGGGTGTAATTCTCTTCGTCTGCCTGTCTGCTTCCTTGTGCTCTTCGGGACTCAGCTTAATTATCACTTCTTCCAAGAAGTCTTTCCTATCCAACCAATCTAATGTGAACTTCAGTTTTTCTTTCATGTTACCCTATTCTTTGCCACCAGAGCCTTTGTCACAAAATTGTATAAGGATGTGCAAAATTTGTTTAAAAACAAGATTTTTTTTCTACCATTATAAATTGATTTTATATTACTAATCTTTCCAGTAATGCTGTTATGTACAATTATATCCCTAATGCCTGGTATAAATAGTAGCTGAATGAATGAACTAGGTATTTTGCTATCTTTATATTGTACCACGTTTGAGACTGAATGAGACAGAGTCAAAAATAACCCTTTGTCTTTCGGCATCGATAATAAGGAAAATTTCGATGAAATTCATAGTGCAGGAAAATTTGGAAGTGGACTTGCTCTTGGAGAAAGACTGTGATTCATTTTGGGACACTGCGTTGAGCTGTTATTCAACATTTAAAGGAAAGAAACAGCACACGGATGGAGCCATGTTTTAGTTAGACACAGTGGCTTCCCCTCCACCCCTAACCCACTGTACTGAAGCCATAATACTTAGTGCTTTGATCTCCCCTCCAGTAGTAAACTACTTATGTTACTCTCATTCTCCCTTGTCAAGGATTTGTTTGTGAACCCAGGTCTAAGCCAGTTGGTGTCTGACATTCAGTGACAATAGGAATTGGCCGGGAATGGGCATGGGGTCCAACTCCATGCAAGGAGACATGGGAAGGTTTCCTAAGACATATGGGAAAATCTTTCTTGTTCTAAGAGCAATAAGAAGAGATGCTCTCTCTCTCCTGCTAAACACGGGGGAGGAAGCACATAGCCCTCATTGCTACTGTCAAGGTACAGCCAAAGGAAAGCCATGCTTGGAATAAAGCCAATGTGTGGACAGCAAAACCAAAAGGTAGAAAGAACCTGGTTTCCTGATTATGTCATAAATGGCTAGGTTAAAAAACCCTGAAGCCCCCTAACTGTTCTTTCCTGTTATGACCCAATAACCTATTAATAAGTTATTTGTAGCTGGATTGTTTTTTACCTTTTTCTTTTTTCAGCTGAGAATTTCTTAATTGTTACACATAAGGAAAGCGCTTGGGGGAATGAGTAGAAGTAAAACCAAGAAAACGGCAAGCTCACTCAATGAGTAACATCGTTAAAAAAAGCAGTGGGAGGAATCAAGCAACAGCTACAGGTGGCCAAGCATTATATCTAAAGAAATGGTTAATAGTTAGAAAGAATAAATATAAATAGGGACAAATAAGGCAAAAAAAAAAGGTCACCTACCATAGTCACTTAGTTATCTATCGTATTCTTTAGAGGAGTGATGCTGGTCATATTATTCAATCACATCAGTACAACAGTACATGAGAGAAGCCCCAGTACCAGAAAACAAGAGCGTGTGAAAAAAGTTATTTCTAGGGAGAAACTCCAATAAAATTCCAATAAGGAATATCAAGGACAAGGTCATCGATTTACCCATGTACAAATAATACTTTACATGCATTTCTCAACTGTTCCACCATTTATAGAGAGATGTCTTTTATTCCAGGGACTGTCCTAGTACTGGGTCCAGGCCACATGTCTGCCCTTAAATTGCCCCCAGACTCCCAGTGGAGAGGCAGACTAGGAAAAGGTATACCACAGTCTGCTTAATTCTGAGTTGAATATAGGTACAAGTCCTGGCAATATGGCAACTACACAACCCATTAATGGAGGTGGCTAGGTAAAAAGTCCTGGGGAAATACTGCCTGCATGGTGTGTCTCAGGAAGAGGAGGAGTTGTCAGGCAAAGGAGAAAACAAACAAATAAACAAAACCGAGAAATGAGAGATGTATAACATAGCTCTAGAGTCTGAAGTATGACTCTTGTGTCCCGACCTGGATTAAAGCTTTCTGGTGCTCTTATACATTGCCACATCAATCTACAAAAGGCCAATCAGCCCAGTTCAAATTAGAAAATAAATGAAAAGCGTCTACTAGCCATGGCATTCGACATTATCACTTACGGTTAGATGAGTGAACATGACAAGAAACTCTTCAAAGATTCCTTCAAGATATCAGATCTTTTTGTATTCATTTTGAAAGGCAAATGACTCAGATCCCAATTTCTCTGGGATTTATTTCATCTGCTTGTAGGAAGAGCTGTAGATTCAGCCACATAAGGGCATTGATCTATTTATGAACCAAGTATGCAATTACTGCTGTCTAATTACATTTTATACACCTCAGTACAATGTACATGGTCCTCCAGAAAAGGCTTCTCTCAAAGGATATCTGATCATAAGCAAATAACTGTCTCTTATTTTCTAAAACAGAAATGGAAACAAGTGAAGCAACTTTTTTATCTGTGATCAAGAACACCTTTTCTTGATCAGTGGAGTGAGAGTCCAAACAACTTGACTATTTTTTATTCTTCACAGGCTTCTGATATGTTGATAAGTCCCAATTCTTACTATTTCATAAGCTGTCTTGTCCCTAGGTGGTCAGAAAGAAGGAAGGCCAGCTCGCCATTTTGTGAAAGGAAGTGTGCACTTTACAAAGGTAGCCGCTCTGTGCACGCCAACATAACCATCATTGGCACAGAAAAAGAATTCCCTTGTAAATCTTAGTGACTAAAGAATTTACAGTCTCCCTCAGTAGCTAATTCTTGTCTTCAGCATACTCTAACTTTGGAGAAACTCTTCCTTAGATCTAATCCAAGCCTATCTTCATTGAGAATATCTTAATTTAGTCTCGGGGAAAAGCAGGAAATATACTGTGTGGCAAGATATGGGGCATGATAACTAGGTCTTTGGGCCAAATATATCTCTCCCACTGATATTCTCATATCTCATGGAACCTAAAATCTATTGATTGTATGATACACCATTACTTTATAAAATGACTAAGTAATAAAAATGTTGGCAATCATCCTATGAACTAATGCTTTATCGCTTACATTTTTTTTGAACTTACTGAAAGAGCTCTTAAGACTTATTTAAATATAGATTTTAATTGTATAATCCCACTGTGGAAAATATAAACAAAATAAATTCTTAACACTTCCTCATATTCAGAATCCAATTCCTCTGAATCGTGTTTTTTTTGTTTTTGTTTTTTTGTTTTTTTTTACTGAGTCATAAATGTCTATGTTTTTCCACACATGAAAATTCTCTGCTGGAGAGTTGGTTATACAGCATTTCTTAAAATAATGTTCTGCTATCGTCTTGGTGATGTTCCTTCAAGCTGTTACATCCATTCTGTAAGTTTTGCTGTTGATGCTTTCTTGATCTTAGGAGAAGGTTTAAATGGAAGATTATCAGAAAACAACTATTTATTCCTTAAACGTCCACTAAACGAAACACCAAGTTGCTGCATTTCGATACAGACAACAGTTAACTTTAACGTATATTACTGATATGCATGACTTGATTGAAATTTGCACCACGTTTGGACATGCACAGACAATGCCAATGCCATTACAGTGGTCTCTGGCCAACAGTGACTCACTGTTGTCATCAATTGTTCCAGAGACGTTAAAATGTGAAAAATATATGTTTTAAAATTAATGAAATATGGATAATCCAAATAACTAAATAATTCATTGATTAATTCACTCATTCAATCCTTAAAAATTATGTTGTGAGCGCTCACTGTGTGGCAACGGTAAGAGTCGTGAACAGTTGAAGTGGATGGATTGGTTGCCCCAATCACGCACTTAGAAATTCACAGATCTGCAATTACATACGGTAACAGAGTTTACGACCTGATAGTAAAAAGGGGTTCCAAGTTTCTCATAAAAAATCTGCTGATCAAGAAAAACCCCAGGAATTGCAAAAGAAAATGTGCTATTCAGCCAAGATGCCTTATGCCCTTAAGAGGAGGGATAATAAGTGGAGAGGTTTCTGGAAACAAATAGAGGTATGATTCTGAAATGATGCTTACGTAGGGCAGAGAAAGAACAGAGCAGACACAAACTAAGGGGACCAAGGCATTCCTGCATTTGGACTGAGAAAAAGACTAAACAAGCAGAGGTGGGCTGAGAGAGACTGTCTGAGTGGGAGCAACAGGATAACACTAGCCAGCCCGGGACATGGAAAGATTCTTATTGAATCTGTACTTCCCTTTGACACCAGTGGGTCTACCCAGTGGGTGTTCTTCTGACTCCCGTGGAATTCTCAAATTCAGAATTTGCTTGCCTGGATGTCAGGATCTAGATCACTCAATCCCTACGCCACGCACATCCCCGGATTCAGCCCTCCTGCCTGCCTCTTGCTATATGACACATTTCACCTCACGATCATCAAATAAAGCTCTTCAACGGATCTTGGAAAACTTCTAAAACTTAATCTAAACATCAGATTGTTCTAAAAATAGGGAAACAGGGGCCCAGAAACAGAATGAAAATCGCCTAATAACACTCAGCTTTCTTTCTGTCATATATCCTCCTCTGACAATGAAGCAATTTGATTTTCATACCTCATGTCCTCCAGCCCCTGATTCAAGGATGGGTATCTCTGTCTCAGGCACTCCCAGACAGCTCCTTTTTGTTTCTACTAGGGATGATAGTAGATTCACAAGGAAGAAATAACTTCCCCGTTCTGTGGTTCACTGAGGTGAGCAGCTTAAAATGTGTACACACTCACACATGCGGAGACACATATAGGACTGACTCCTATACGTCAGTCATTGTCTTGGCATTGGATGTATGAAAGGTGAAACAGTGATTCTCTTCCGCTCCGAGCTCTCATGGCCTGGAGAGAAAGCAAGGCTTGCCAAGAGGTCATGTTATAATTAAGATGTGGACAAGGTAGGATGAGGTGCTTCCTCTGCTGAAAATACTCAAAGGTGATCTCAAGGAGGAGATGGCTGAGTAGAGATATGACAGATCACTGGGCATTTGTGAGGTGGGAGAGTGGGGTGAACATCTATATATTTTTACCTGTTTAGCCACTCCTCTTCCTGCCTCTGATAATAGTAATGTCAATTACAATTTCCTGAGGGACCCAATCTGTCCCTGTGATTCATTCCACCTCTGAGTTAGGGCCATGTATGGGACACAGGTCTCACCTATCAGAGCATCCCATGGCCTGACCACAAGATTAGTGTAGTGATAGATCGAAGACTTTAGCCAGACTAATGAGACTTGAATGCAGGACTTTTATTATAATAGGTGAGAAAGCAGCACTCTCTCTTTGTGCTGGAGTTGCCAATAGGCTAGACTGTAATTTGGAGCAGTTGGCAGCCCTTTTATAATCCTGAGGGTAGAGGCATTATATAGGAAAGCAGAACTGACAGGTGGAGAGTGAGATCAATACCTGATAAAATCACTAAAATATCTGGATCCAGCTGTGCCTGAAGCTGTAATAAATTTACCTCAAACTTTTCAACTGTGTGAGTTGAGAGTTTTCCTTTTTCACTAATGCCATATTGAATTGTATTTTGTTTTCTGTATTTAAAGGGCTCCTAATGGTGGGGTGGGTGGTGATGCATGTGAGAAAGACAGATTTTGAGGGGCCACAGGGTGGAAGGTTAGGGGCTGACATGCTTTCTCTCAAAATTCATTTGCTGAAGTCCTGGACCCTGGAACTTTAGAATGTGACTATATTTGGAGATAAGGTCTTTAAAGAGGCAATTAAGGTTAAGTGAGATAACTGGATTGGGCCCTAATCCAACATGACTTATGTCCTTTAAGAAGAGGAGAAAAGGACACATACATGCACACAGGGAACATTATGTAAAGGTATAGGGAGACGATGATGCCAACAAGCTAAGGAGAGAGGCCTCAGAAGAAACCGACCCTGCTGACACTTGATCTTGGACTTCTAGCTTTCAGAACTGTGAGAAAATAAATTTCTGTTGTTTAAGCCATCAAGTGTGTACTGCTTTATTATGGCAGCCCTAGCAAACTCATTTTGCTGCCTCATTTTGAGGCAGCAAATGAGCCCTGCCTCATTTTGAGGCAGGTTCCCAGGAAGAAAGACTGCCAAGGATAAAGGACTAGGGTTGTCAAAATGGGTACATTTAGAAGTGATGACAGATTGAAAGCTCTAAGAGGTAGAAAGGGAATAGTGTAATGTATATTCAAACGGGCACAAAAAGCGCAAGGCGCATATGTCACTTTCATCACAATTTTGTTTTATTTCATTCCCTCTTCCTTTTATGTAATCTCTTTGTCCAGGATGGAGGACAAGCCACAGTGCTTAGTTTTTAGACATTGTGACTCAAGGCTTCAAATACCTATTTGTTTTGAAACGTATCAGGGACCCGCTTGTGCTAAATATAATCAACCTATCCTGCTAAGTTTATGGAATAACTTCTTTCACAAGGGCCCCACGACTGTGATGTGCAAAGTCTAATAAAAGTCTGGCATTTTCAAGTTGGTCTCTTCAAGTAGCCGGGCTTCTAAGAAATGGGTTATTGTTGATTTTTGCTTCCAAATGGTATGTGGCTCTATTTTGTCTGTGCACAGCAGAGTCCTGAGGAAACGAAGTCTAGTCTGGCCTTTAAACAATGATGACAAAAAGCCTCAATTGTTGAACCTTCAAAAACTTCCGAACCTCAAGGACACGCTCTTCACTGTTAACCGTAATGACCTCCTTTAGCTCGGGGAGTTAGAGAGAAGAGTAAAAACGAAGGCTGATTCAAAAGCTGGAGGAAGAGAAGGAAGGAACGTCTGTTCGAAAAACAATTTTAAAAATTGGATTTGTTTGCCCTTAGCCTGGGTGTGAGGACTCATTACGGACAAATTCTTCATGTTTCAACTGGACACACAAAGACAGCGCTGAAGCTGGTAACTCGAGGGAACCAGTCTGCTGTGTTATTTAACTCTCCACTTATTAACGTTACACCAATGCTATTTTCTCTGTACCCAGTTTTATCAGAGACATTTTAAAGTGCTCTTTACTTGCTTGACAGAAAGCATCTGAGCATTCTTGAGTGTTTTCATGGATTTTTACCCATGCTCATAAAAAAGCCATAAAGTTCTTTTTTTTTTTCTTTTAAGGCACCATTTCACTTTCTGGTATAATTGTTTATTAATTTTCAGATCACTCTATAAATCATGTCCTCCATATCAGGTTGTCATACACACATTGAGAGTTCTGTGGCGCAAAAAAAAAAAAAAAATTGTTTTAGAAATTATACTGCTTCTCAGACTCACTGATGTTAGCTTCAGTCTTGGCTGAGATATTTTCTGTTGAGTCACTCTAAAGACAACTCCTTCTAAATGCTTTTTATACTTAGGGGAAAAATGAAATCAAGTGCTTTTTTTTTTTAATCATATTAAGTGAATACATTACATGTTAGCAAGCATTTTCTTATTTTTATAATGAAAAAAATCGTTAAGCACAATTTCACTCTAATTGTAATAAAGCAGATTTGCTTTTAGACTGAAATACAATAAACTCTCTGATAAACAGCAGTCAACCTAAGGCAGGGTGGAAATCCTAGTGAATATGCTGACCCTCCTCATAAATGGATGTAATTTTATAGATAGGTCAGAGCTTTATGCCCTTCCTAAAAATATATATATTTCTAGCTGGTTTCCTGCTTGATAATTTTAGACTTTGAGGTATAAATGAAAGAAAAAAAAATTAGGAGGGGACATTATTTTGCTAAAACCCGCAGTTACACATACAAAAATATGGCCTTGTATTTTAAAATGAAGTTTGAATAAAACTGCATGAGCAGACAGCTACAGTTATACTGACTTTCAGAAAAATATTTATCTATTTCCTACACAAACAGCAAGGTCGGGCTTTTACGTTCTACTTTCTCTATGAGGCTTCCAACGTCAGTGCCCACAATGGTGCTCTCCCTCCCTGAACTCATAGAGTATTTATTGTTGCCACCACTCATTTGGCACTTAGCATGTGCTGCCTGGCATTGTTAATTATCTTTTTTATGTGCATGTCCTGTCTGTCCAAGTAGCCGACTCTCTTTGACTGTAAGGGTAATATCTTAGAGTACTTCATATCGCAAGCACAGAGTGAAGTGCTTTGCTAGAGTAGCTTTTCAACATCTGTTTGGGATGATGGTGGTGGTGATGCCACAAAGGAAAGGCATTATCCAATTGGCACTGGGACTCTAAGGCAACTTGAAAATTCTCTACTCCCAATCCTACAGCTTTGTATATTGTAGGAACTTATCCAATGTTTGGCAAATTTTAAGGCATTTTCAGTCCAAGTAAGCTGGTATTGAGCTACTGAATTAATTCACGTTGCATTTTTGTATACATTTTATTCTCCTAGCATGTTCTTACTCATTAAACCCTTTTGTCAGTGGTTCTCCCTTCTGGCTTTATATCAACACTGCCTGCAAGGCTTTCTACAATAAAGATGCCAGGGCCCCAACCAAGATCTAAAATATCGAAATATTTAGAGGTAGGATCCAATACTCTGTGTTTTTTAAATATCTCTGCTGATGATTCTGATGTGCAACCAGGTTTGAAAACCACTGAAAATCCAACTCAAAGACTACACTTGTGCCAATATCTAGCCTTATTTTTCCCTCTTCTAAACTTTTGATAGACTTTATGTATTATTTAAATCCTACATGAAATAATGGTACGCAGAAAGAAAGGAGAGATCAAATGGTTATAATTCAGATGTGTCTTTGGATCCAAATATTTCTTTATTTCCCACATTGTTTTACAAATGATTTGAAGCAGCTTTCAGAATGCTTTTAGAAAAAAAATAAACAGAGGGAATTGGAACGGAAGAAATATAAGGGCAGAAAAAAAATAACAACAGAAAATCATGACGGTAATGTTTGCAAACTGGGATGCTATGTGCCCTGTCAAAGGCTTAAGGTAGTGCATAGATTTATTTAAGTCTACGTTTCCTAGAAGCCAAAGCAAAGACGGAAACAAAGGTGCTATACGGTTTCCATAAAATAAAAGCAGTTCATTATTCCAGACGCTTATGGATCCTTAAAAAGAGGAAAACTTCTAGCTGTGACAGACATCTCCAACTGAGTCACTGTTATAAACAATAATGTGTTTCTTCCCACTATTTCTTCAAGTTTCTATCAGTGTAGTCTGCTGGCATGATGACAAAACACAATTTTGCAAAAGCAACTCTACAAGGAGCCTAAACTGTGCAATTATTCAGAAAGCAAATTTTAGAGAATGAATGTCCTTCAGACAATCTTCCATAAATATTTCTTGTGACTGTGTTTTTGATAATGATGTGTAAAAGTTTAAGATTGTCTTTAAACGTGAGAGCCTGGTGTGTCAATAGTCTCTACTGCTAAATAAGGACAGACTCATTGGCTTGACTCTCTGTGTAGAGGGATAGTTCTGGTCTTTTCACTAAAGATAAACATCCAAATTAAGACACATGCTTGAGATGCTAAAAGCCCATATCTAGAGTTCATTGGGGAAAGAAGGTTCCTTTAGACTGGGCCAAATTTGTCCTCAGAAAACAGTTCTTCATCAGCTTTAATATTGTAACAAATAGTTCTTACTTTATTGTATAACTGAAAACTCCCTAGACTTGAGCTATGCATCAAATTTTCCTTAAATATATTTCAATAAATACTCGATTGTGTTTACTGTCCTCACTGGTTTTCCAAATTTAAGTCTAGAAGGAATGGTCACCTTCCTCTTCCCTATGATATCTAGTCATGTTGTAGATGTCTTTTTTAGTGACTACATTTAATCTAAGAGATTAAACCGAACGTACAGAACTGGGATGCAGAGAAGAGACGAGGAGTAGAGCAAAAGTCTCCTGAAGAACTGAGTTTCTGCCTCTTACCATTCACTGGTTGCACAGCCTTGAATAAATCCCTTCCTCACATGCAGAGTTCCTTTTACTCTAGTTCACCGTGTTGTTTATCGTTGGTGCTAAGATTAAATGGAAGAATGTCACTAAACACTTTTTTGTAATGGGTAAGATGCCTGCTGATGGGATTTCCTGGGATTCCTTAAGAACACTAGTCCAGAGGTTGAAGGGGAAATCATGATCTCTCGCGACTCAATGGAAAGCAGCCGTGGACAGGTTCACCCACGCACATAGGGCCCTGACCTCCTCTTTTCCCCTCACCTTTGCACATGAGTATCACGGTGGCTCTGCTTTCGTGGCCCTCACCTAGCTCAGTTCTAGGCATAAAGTCCAAAATCTATCACGTCAGCATCCTAACTCCAAAACATTCTTTTCATTGCTTTTCTTTTCATTTGCTGTATCTGGCAAATTTAGTTTGTGTGCTTCATTATGCACTTATGACTTGCTGCAGTGCTTACAAGCAACAGCCTTCACATCTGTCGTCCCAATTCACTCCCACAACTAGACTGGAAGCGCCAGGGAGGCAGGAGTCATGACCATCCGGATTGCGCTGCACCCCCAAACCCTTGCAAAATATGTGACACGCAGTAGGCATAAAATAAAGAGCTGTGGCAGAGTTTCTTATCATTTGTTCGTATAAGATTAGTACTATCATTCCCCTTTTTCAGGTGAAAAAATTGAGGCTCCAAGAGGTGGTGTAATTTGCCCCGTGTAAGGACGCTAAATCGTGGCAGAGTTGAGATGTGAACCCAGTTCTCTAGAGCTCTCATGACCCTACTATGGATAAAGTGCTCTATATATGAGGCAGACACCCTCCAAGAACATCAGTGCCCTGATGCAGCTCAGGGTTTCATGTGTCACACATCGAGTCTTATTTGTGGTGCACTAATCGAATTGGATTTCTATGTGTGAGCAGTGAAATGAGCCCTGTCCTTGGTTTGGCCTATACAATACACAGTCTTTTTAATTTTTTATTTTTTACTTTATATCGCCTACTATATTTTTGCACACAGTAGCTGAAATGTTCACAAATTTGGTTTTTAGATTCCTTGGGACTAAAAGAATCTAACACTATTGGCTCTAAGAATCATAGAGTCTATAAGCTACCCTAAAAAACACACCTGGGTTTTTAAGAGAAGCATTTCTTTTTTTTTTTTTCCATACCAAAACTCGTGAGTCTTTTCTCTTCTTCATGAGCTTTAAATAAAGACATGTCCTCCAGGGCATCTTTTGCCAGCACTGATTTTGGGGGAAACAAACGCTGGAGTCAGTACCAGCATAGTTCAAAGGCCTCAGCAAACATCTATCTGACCCAGACCCTTGCATTTCAGAGGCTTCAGCAAACACCAATCTGACCCAGACCCTTGCATTTCAGAGGCCTGGCCTGCTTTAGAGGTATGTTTCTCCTGGTATATACTCAAATCCTATCTCTTTTGTGTGGAAAAATAAGATTTCATGCACAATCAAGTTTATCTACCTCAAATCAATAAAAGCATTAAAAGAGATATAAAAGAAATACAGTTAACCAATTTAAATATTATTGAAAGTCGTGTAGAACTACAGATATGCTGAATGTGAAATTTCCTAGTTGAAAGGTGTGTTGAAAGCGGTTCAGGCAACACTAGAATGCTTTCAAATGATGCGCAGCCACTTATGAAAACTATTCAGGTGCTTTCCCTAATCTAAAAGGGAGTGCTTTTTCATAGCATTAGTTTTATAATGAGCCTTTTCAGGCAAATTTCAAAGGGTGCATGGTTCACATACTTTAAACTAAATTCACTCATAATTTAGCATCCAACAAAAGCTAATGCTTAATTGTCTCTAAAGAGGCTATAGAAGGAAAACATTTTCCTTATTCACAAACATAGAGCTCGACAGTGGGGCTCCCTCCCACCACCACCCCTCCCTCATTTTCAGAAGAACAACAGCTCTGTCAACAGCTGGCCATGACAAGATGGGGGACACAGTTGCCAGGGTGACTCAGGAGGCTTTGAGACTCACTGGCTTTGCACAGTAATGCCTGCCACCCCTGGTCTGAACACCCTCACAGATAGAGACTTCAACCTGGAAGATGGAAGGGATCAAGGGATCATTTTTTAAGCTATGTTACCGGGATATCCAACCATTTACTGTTGGCTGATGCCTTGAGATGTCATTTAAGTGTGCTGAGCTCCACCCAACTTCCTCAAAGGCAAAAGGAGGAGGCTGTGCTTGACAGATGGTCCCAATTATCACAGTGGTTAACAGCACAGACAGACAAGAAAGCCAGAGGCTTGGCTTCATCACCCTTGCCCTGCCAGTTCCTACGTTGACTTTGGACATGTAAACAAAATTCTCCGTGCCTCAACTGCCTCCTCCGTAAAATAGGGATAATAGTCATGCAATCCTTCTGGGACTATAGTGAGTATTAAATGAGTTCATGTACATAAAAAAACAGTTTGTGTAAGGAATTGCTATATACGTCTTAACTGCTATTATTCTTAGTGTTATTATTACATCCTTTCCAACTCACAATCTGAGTCTCCCGGAAAAGCAACCATCTGTTCTATCACTTTTATTCGTTTATTTTTCTTCTTTTATTACGTGCCTTTCAATTACTAGCACCCCTTGGTAAAGTCTTTGGATGTTTTATTTTTCCTTTCATACCAGAACTTTCGTAAAGTTAGAGGCACAAATGCCTTTTGAGGTGTGAGGGTTGGGGGAGGGGATCCTTTGAAACAAGTGCATCAATGAAGATGGCAGCTCTCATGGAAGATGACATGTTAAATTACAATGATTGAGAAAGCCCTTTTGGAAATGAAACTTTTGAACCATCCAATCCTGAGAAAACTGTAGAAATAAGCAAACCAGAAAAAAAAAGTGTAAGATAGAAAAACATCTTGCTCACTTAAACCTTTTAAAATCTCGAGTAATTTTCATAATTGTGACACTTGGAGCAATTTGCTAGTATCTTATATTGATTCCCAGGTTTTAAGACAATAATCATTACATTATTATCTGCAGCGTAAGCAGTGAAGCATAACCTCCTAAGTAGGATAAAATACAGAGCCAGGAGCGGGCCCAGCAAGTCACAACAAGTCAATATTTTTAATAAGGATTAATTTTTAAAAACTCTACAAGGTTGTATTAGAGGCAGTTCTGGCATGTCTATTGATCAACAGTTGGCACTGCAACTCATAAGGGCTCATTATGTAGAGCATCAATCTAAGTGTGATGTTTTCCCCCCTCTTAAATACTATTGATTTGTTTTGATCTGTTTTTTTAAGCACAGTTTGGGAACTGAGAAGATTGAGAACTGGGTCCTGCAATCACATTGTCCATCACGTTGCAGAAACGGCAAAGAGGACTGACGTCCTTTTTTTTTTTTAACTCTGTAGCTGGCTTCTCCTGACTTGCCAGGCTGGCAGAGGAAATCTGCTGACCGACACTGTCAGCCAAGCCAAAGGGATCCAGATTTTATAATGGGAATCATCAACTCCCAGGCGGAGTGTCAGCTCAAGCAGGCATTCTCTCGAAAGAGGACTGATTGTTTTCTCTCGCCTGAAATAATTCTATGTGCGTTTGTTCCCCACTATTTCCTTTATATATTTATTTATATGCAAATAAACAACAACGCCATTTGGAAACCACCTCCAGTGCCCTTCTGAAGGCTGCGGCACCAGATTCTGCAGTAAGACAGCACGGCCACAGGTGCCTGCAACTCATGAATATGCAGCTCTGACATTTGAAACTCTTCAGCAGATTTCACAATCCCTTTCTTCACTGACACCAATTCACTCCCAATCACAAGGGTTTTCAAATAAACAACATGGGTCGGAAGCTGCAGCAAATACTTCCTGAAGCAATCTCCATCCATGCTTCTTAAAAGACTGCAGACCAATCCCCTTAAATAATATTTTAAATACATAAAAACCTCAAATTTTTAATTAAAAAAAAGGAAAACCAAAAAACTGTAGTTGATGCTAGGTGGCAGTGCTGTGTAATTAAAACTCCAAAGGATTCCACTAGAATTTGTGACTCAGGCCACCTACTTCTCTAAACACAATCCTAAGGTATAATTATGAGTAAAATACGATAGGAATTCATGGTTCTTTCTTAGAAACTCATTAAGAAGTCATGACAGGGCTTCCCTGGTGGCCCAGTGGTTGAGAGTCCGCCTGCCGATGCAGGGGACACAGGTTCGTGCCCCGGTCTGGGAAGATCCCACATGCCACGGAGCGGCTGGGCCCGTGAGCCATGGCTGCTGAGCCTGCGCGTCTGGAGCCTGTACTCCGCAACGGGAGAGGCCACAACAGTGAGAGGCCCGTGTACGGCAAAAAAAAAAAAAAAAAAAGTCATGACAAAGCTTTTACCACTTGAAGTTCAGTATTTTTCAAAAACAACTTAAAATAGGATAAATCTAAGTGTATATATACTATGGATTTCTTTTTAATGACCAAACTAGGTAATACCAGCAATTTATCAGAAAATGCAGTATTCAGATAAAACAAATTATAATTTTGTTATCTACGACATAATGCATATATAATTTTAGGAATCTTCCTCCAGTAACCTTTCTTTTTTTTTTACTATTTTATATATATATATATATATTTATTTATTTATTTATTTATTTATTTATTTATGGCTGCATTGGGTCTTGTTGCTGTGCACGGGCTTTCTCTAGTTGTGGCAAGCAAGGGCTACTCTGCATTGTGTGCACAGTCTTCTCATTGCGGTGGCTTCTCTTGTTGTGGAGCACGGGTTCTAGGCGCACAGGCTCAGTAGTTGTGGCTCGCAGGTTCTAGAGCACAGGCTCAGTAGCTGTGGCGCACGGGCTTAGTTGCTCTGCGGCATGTGGGATCTTCCCGGACCAAGGCTCGAACCCGTGTCCCCTGCATTGACTGGCGGATTCTTAACCACTGTGCCACCAGGGAAGTCCCCTCCAGTAATCTTTTAATGATGGGAAAAAATATCTAGAAAACCTGCTCTCTAGATGCCATACTGTAGCATTACCAGGAATCATTCATTCATTCATTCATCTGTCCCAAGTATCTATGAAGAACTACTACATGGGCTAAAGATAACATTAGGTATGATGAAAGAGATAAAATGCATAACTCATGGTCCTCATCCTCAAGGATACTGCACTCTAGAAGGGGAAAACTAAATAGCAGATAGACAAGGCAGAATTCCAGGTCTGTAGGAGGGCACAGAGCAGCCTGGATAAAATGACTTCACGGGACAGGGCAAGGCTTCAAGGGAGATGGAAAGACTTGGGAGACTTGCCTCTGTTCCTTTTTCTTCCTAGTAAGATCCTTTCCCCATAAATTATTTGCAAGTGGAAAAAAAAATCTCCCACTTTTTATCTAAACTGAATCCCCTCCCACAGAGTGAGTAAACGGAACACTGGACTGGCTGCAGCTCTGAGTGGGGACTTTAGACTCTCACCACCTGAGTTTTTTATTCTGGCTCTACCCTTAGGTACATGTGTGACAATGAGCAAAATGCTTAACCTCTCTCTTAAGCAAAGTAAAACTGAATCTGTCTCTTATGACTGTTGTGAGGCTTAATGGGTACAAGCTTTCTTTCTGAGGTAATAAGAAGTGTCCTAAAATCAGCTTATGGTCACGGTTGCACCACTCTACAGATATACTCTGTAGGTATCATTGGATTGTACAGTTTACACTGGTCAGCTTTATGATATATACATTTTTATGTATATCAATACCACAGAATACTACTAAGTAACAAAAAGGAAAAAAATAATATATTAAAAAAATTAATACAGTTGACCCTTGAACAACATGGGTTTGAACTGTGTGGGTCTACTTGTACGTGGATTTTTTTTCAATATTAAATACTGCAGGACTAGACAATCTGTGATAGGTTGAATCCACGGATCCAGAGGAACTACACCTAGGGAGGGCCAATACAAGTTATACCTGGATTTTCGACTTTGTGGAAGGTTAGCACTCCTACCCCCCCACGTTTTTCCAGGGTCAACTATACATATAAAATGGTTTGGCCCAGTGTATACATTCTAAAATTATAAGCTCATCTTTTGGCCCTTTGACCACAGGTTATATGATCTTGGGAAAGTCACTTGGGACACTGGGAAAATCTCTTGAGGATTCAAGTTCTTTCTTTTCAATGTGAGGCATTGGACTACATTCCGCTATAATGGATTTCAGTTCCAAGATTATGCAAGATCCTAGGAAATGATTTCTGAGTTTTCCCAAGCTCTTCTTGCAATAATTTCCCTTCCAGTAGGGTGCAGGCTCAGTATGGTTGCTGCCTGGGAGCTGTATTCCACCTTCAGTTGAACATACAAGCTCTTTTCAACCTACAGAGCCAGCCTTACTTCTATGTAGTTTATGGAGTCTGAACTGCTTTTGAGTTGTGGAGAAAAGAGAGTATCATATTACAGAATAGCGGTTCTCAACTCTGGCTGCATATTAGGGTCACCGAAAGCACTTTCTGAAAATATACCAATAGCCACACCCCACCCTAGACCAATTAATTCTGAATCCCCAGTGGCTCCTAAACATGACTGTTTTTCAAAAGCTTCTCAAGTGATTACCATGTACAATGAGAGCTGTGGACCACTGCTAAATAAGTCCAGAGCAGGGTGAGATTGTGTTCACCTAGACTGATCTGGGAGGAGGAGGTACTACTTGAACTGCGTCTTGAAGAGATGGATGTGAAGATGTAATGAACGCAAGGGATTTCTAAGGAAGGCAGTGCCTCTCTCTGCTCCATCGTATTCTAGAAGATGAAGTGTTCCTAGAGGGAACTGTATAAATAATCTAAGAAAAAAGCATAAAGAAATATATTCCAGGCCAGAAGATTGGCAAGGGAAGGGACTTATAAAGCAACGAAGAAGAATAAAATGCACTACTATAGTTATAGCACAAGGCAAAATAGAGAAAGCCCCTTAGCTAAGATCTATGTCTGTATGATAAGGTAAATCTGTCTGCTGCTAAGTCAACTTCAGTGAATTCATCCTGTTCAATCAATAGACCCCTTAGTCTTCCTCCTCTGCTCATGTGATACCATACCTAATGTTAATCTCCAATCCAACCCCAAGGTCCACTATTGCTAATCATATCAAAATGTCAAGTCTACTTAATTGGAAGCCTCACAGGCATTTTTCTTCTACTCTTAGAGAAATAAAGAGAGCTGGAGAATACAGGTTACATATCCAAATAGAATATGGTGACAATAATATTGATGTATGGACAAGGAACAAAACAGGCCCATTACAAAAGAGGAGGGTCTTATATTTTGTGCCTCTCAAATATAAGAAATGAGGGAGGGTTCTGATTTATAACTTTCATTAGCCCACAAAAGGGTTAATCTGCTTCTGGATAATTAAGGACTGACCATGTCGTTTTCTCACACCCATAGGTCCCTTCAGGCAAGGGTATATTGCAACCAGCTAGCATCAGCTCAGAAATGCTGACTGTGAAATTTTCTGGAATTGGATAAGCTGATTGACGTTCAGGTTGGTAGCTTGAAGTTGGTTATGGCGGGAGTGTCTGCACCATAAAAATTGGCAAATACTACAAACTGGGGCTCCCTCAATTCCAGCATCAGTTGTTAAACATTTATGAGCACAGAACTGTTTCAGGGCCACTGCTTTCCCCAACTCTAAGACATGCCATTCACACAGACTACAACGTGAATGGCTCCCCCGGAGACCACCATGTCAATTTTACTCCTGAGAGGATCAATATTATGATCCTGCATCCTTTCATTCTGATGTTATTTGCTAGAATAGTAAGCTTGTTATTCCACTTCTATCTAAATAATCCTTGTTAAAAATAGCCTACAGGGGCTTCCCTGGTGGCGCAGTGGTTGAGAGTCCGCCTGCCGATGCAGGGGACACGGGTTCGTGCCTCGGTCTGGGAAGATCCCACACACTGTGGAGCGGCTGGGCCCGTGAGCCATGGCCGCTGAGCCTGCGCGTCTGGAGCCTGTGCTCCGCAACGGGACAGGCCACAACAGTGAGAGGCCCGCGTACCGCAAAAAAAAAAAAAAAAAAAAAAGGCGGCCTACGGCAGCCAACTCCACAAGAAATTGGTCACCAGCTTTGCAGTAGTTTTCAAACTCTAATCTACCAGTGGGTCATTTTTATTCAAATTGCAATTCTTAAAGACCCCACGTAAGTCAAAACTCACACTATTCAAGGTAACTTTTTCCATAGGATTATAGATACGCAATCAGTAGTGGTATTAGTTTATTTCCACTTCCAATTTTCTCAATATTGTTGCTAATATTTTATAGAGGCCACCGTCCCAAATAAAGAATACAGGATACATTGGTGGTTGTTAGATATTCTTCACAAAATAATCATCACATAGGGGGGACCTTGAAGATGGCGGAAGAGTAAGACGCGGAGATCGCCTTCCTCCCCACGGATACACCAGAAATACATCCACACGTGGAACAACTCCTACAGAACTCCTACTGAAGGCTGGCAGAAGACCTCAGACCTCCCAAAAGGCAAGAAACTCCCCACGTAACTGGGTAGGGCAAAAGAAAAAACAGAGACAAAAGAATAAGGACGGCACCTGCACCAGTGGGAGGGAGCTGTGAAGGAGGAAAAGTTTCCACACACTAGGAAGCCCCTCCGCGGGCGGAGACTGCGGGAGGCAGAGGGGGGAGTATCGGGACCGCGGAGTAGTGCACAGCGACGGGTGCGGAGGGCAAAGCGGGGAGATTCCTGCACAGACGATCGGTGCTGACCGGCACTCACCAGCCCGAGTGGCTTGTCTGCTCACCCGCCGGGGCGGGCGGGGCTGTGAGCTGAGGCTCGGGGTTTTGGTTTTGGACGGAGCTCAGGGAGAGGACTGGGGTTGGCGGCTTGAACATAGCCTGAAGGGGTTAGTGCACCACGACTAGCCGGGAGGGAGTTCGGGGAAAAGCCTGCACCGGCCGAAGAGGCAAGAGACTTTTTCTTCCCTCTTTGTTTCCTGGTGCGCGAGGAGAGGGGTTTAAGAGCGCTGCTTAAAGGAACTCCAGAGACGGGCGCGAGCCGCGGCTAAAAGCGCGAACCCCAGAGACGGGCGCGAGCCCCCCGAGACGGGCGCGAGCCGCGGCTGAAAGCGCAAACCCCAGAGACGGGCGCGAGCTGCGGCTAAAACCGCGGACCCCAGAGACGGGCGGGAGACGCTAAGGCTGCTGCTGCCGCCACCAAGGGGCCTGTGTGCGAGCACAGGTCACTCTCCACACCCCTCTTCCGCGGAGCCTGTGCAGCCCGCCACTGCCAGGTTCCCGGGATCCAGGGACAACTTCCCCGGGAGTACGCACGGCGGGTCTCAGGCTGGTGCAACATCACGCCGGCCTCTGCCGCAACGTCACGCTGCCTCTGCAGCCGCAGGCCCGCCCCGCACGTAGTGCCCCTCCTACCCCCATCCCCCAACCCCCGGCC
Source organism: Phocoena sinus (assembly GCF_008692025.1). NCBI lineage: Eukaryota > Metazoa > Chordata > Mammalia > Artiodactyla > Phocoenidae > Phocoena > Phocoena sinus. The sequence continues at coordinate 29,415,917 of NC_045765.1, forward strand.
TGAGTGAGCCGGAGGCCCCGAATCAGCGGCTCCTTTAACCCCGTCCTGTCTGAGCGAAAAAACAGACGCCCTCCAGCGACCTACACGCAGAGACAGGGCCAAATCCAAAGCTGAGCTCCTGTGAGCTGTGAGAACAAAGAAGAGAAAGGGAAATCTCTCCCAGCAGCCACAGAAGCAGCGGATTAAAGCTCCACAATCAACTTGATATACCCTGCATCTGTGGAATACCTGAATAGACAAGGAATGATCCCAAATTGAAGAGGTGGAATTTAGGAGCGAGATCTATGATTTTTTTCCCTTTTCCTCTTTTTGTGAATGTGTACGTGTGTGCTTCTGTGTGAGATTCTGTCTGTATACTCTTGCTTCCACCATTTGTCCTAGGGCTCTATCCGTCCATGACTTTTTTTTAAAAATTCTTTTTCTTAATAATTAAGTTTAATTGTAATAACTTTATTATACTTTGCCTTCGTTCTTTCTTTCCTTCCTTCCTTCCCTCCTTTAGACAACGAATCACCCCAAATTGAGGAGGTGGTCTCAGGGAGCAGGATTTATGATTTTTCCCCCTTTACCTCTTTTTGTGAAGGTGTATGTGTATGCTTCTGTGTAAGATTTTTTCTGTATAGCTTTGCTTCCAACATTTGTCCTAAGGTTCTATCCGTCCCTTTTTTTTTTTTTTTTTCTAAATATTTTTTAATTCAATAACTATATTATACTTTATTTTATTTTTACTGTATCATCTTTCTTTCTGTCTTTTTCCCTTCTTTCCCTCCTTCCTTCCTTCCTCCCTCCCTCCCTCCCTCCCTCCTTTCTTTCCTTCTTTGCTTCTTTCTTCCTTCCTTCCTTTCCTCCTTTCCTTCTTTCTTTACTCATACTTCTACTAATTCTCCCTACTTTTTCTCCCTTTTATTCTGAGCTGTGTGGATGAAAGGCTCTTGGTGCTCCAGCCAGGAGTCAGGGCTCTGCCTCTGAGGTAGGAGAGCCAACTTCAGGACACTGGTCAACAAGAGACCTCCCAGCTCCACATAATATTAAACGGTGGAAATATCCCAGAGACCTCCATCTTAACACCAGCACCCAGCTTCACTCAACGACCAGCAAGCCACAGTGCTGGACAACCTATGCCAAACAACTAGCAAAACAGGAACACAACCCCACCCATTAGCAGAGAGGCTGCCTAAAATCATAATAAGGCCACAGACACCCCAAAACACACCACCAGACGTGAACCTGCCCACTAGAGAGACAAGATCCAGCCTCATCCAGCACAACACAGGCACTAGTCCCCTCCACCAGGAAGCCTACACAACCCACTGAAACAACCTTAGCCACTGGAGACAGACATCAAAAACAACGGGAACTACGAAAGTGCAGCCTGCAAAAAGGAGACCCCAAACACAGTAAGATAAGCAAAATGAGAAGACAGAAAAACACACAGCAGATGAAGGAGCAAGATAAAAACCCACCAGACCTAACAAATGAAGAGGAAATAGGCAATCTACCTGAAAAAGAATTCAGAATAATGATAGTAAGGATGATCCGAAATCTTGGAAGTAGAATGGACAAAATGCAAGAAACAGTTAACAAGGACCTACAAGAACTAAAGATGAAACAAGCAACGATGAACAATGCAATAAATGAAATTAAAATCACTCTAGATAGGATCAATAGCAGAATAACTGAGGCAGAAGAACGGATAAGTGACCTGGAAGATAAAGTAGTGGAAATAACTACTGCAGAGCAGAATAAAGAAAAAAGAATGAAAAGAACTGAGGACAGTCTCAGAGACCTCTGGGACAACATGAAACGCACCAACATTCGAATTATAGGGGTTCCAGAAGAAGAAGAAAGAAAGAAAGGGACTGAGAAAATATTTGAAGAGATTATAGTTGAAAACTTCCCTAATATGGGAAAGGAAATAGTTAATCAAGTCCAGGAAGCACAGAGGGTCCCATACAGGATAAATACAAGGAGAAACACGCCAAGACACATATTAATCAAACTGTCAAAAATTAAATACAAAGAAAGCATATTAAAAGCAGCAAGGGAAAAACAACAAATAACACACAAGGGAATCCCCATAAGGTTAACAGCTGATCTCTCAGCAGAAACCCTACAAGCCAGAAGGGAGTGGCAGGACATACTGAAAGTGATGAAGGAGAATAGCCTGCAACCAAGACTACTCTACCCAGCAAGGATCTCATTCACATTTGATGGAGAAATTAAAACCTTTACAGACAAGCAAAAGCTGAGAGAGTTCAGCACCACCAAACCAGCTTTACAACAAATGCTAAAGGAACTTCTCTAGACACGAAACACAAGAGAAGGAAATGACCTATAGTAGCGAACCCAAAACAATATATAAAATGGAAATAGGAACATACATATCGATAATTACCTTAAATGTAAATGGACTAAATGCTCCCACCAAAAGACACAGATTGGCTGAATGGATACCAAAACAAGACCCTTATATATGCTGTCTACAAGAGACCCACCTCAGAACTAGAGACACATACAGACTGAAAGTAAGGGGATGGAAAAAGATATTCCATGCAAATGGAAACCAAAAGAAAGCTGGAGTAGCAATTCTCATATCAGACAAAATAGACTTTAAAATAAGGACTATTAAAAGGGACAAAGAAGGACACTACATAATGATCAAGGGATCGATCCAAGAAGAAGATATAACAATTGTAAATATTTATGCACCCAACATAGGAGCACCTCAATACATAAGGCAAATACTAACAACCATAAAAGGGGAGATCAGGGCTTCCCTGGTGGCGCAGTGGTTGAGAGTCCGCCTGCCGATGCAGGGGACACGGGTTCGTGCCCCGGTCTGGGAGGATCCCACATGCCGCGGAGCGGCTGGGCCCGTGAGCCATGGCCGCTGAGCCTGCGCGTCCGGAGCCTGTCCTCCGCAACGGGAGAGGCCACAACAGTGAGAGGCCCGCGTAACGCATAAAAAAAAAAAAAAAAAAAAAAAAGGGGAGATCAACAGTAACACATTCATAGTAGGGGACTTTAACACCCCACTTTCACCCATGGACAGATCATCCAAAATGAAAATAAATAAGGAAACACAAGCTTTAAATGATACATTAAACAAGATGGACTTAATTGATTTTTACAGGACACTCCATCCAAAAACAACAGAATACACATTTTTCTCAAGTGCTCATGGAACATTCTCCAGGATAGATCATATCTTGGGTCACAAATCAAGCCTTGGTAAATTTAAGAAAACTGAAATTGTATCAAGTATCTTTTCCGACCACAACGCCATGAGACTAGATATCAATTACAGGAAAAGATCTTTAAAAAATACAAACACATGGAGGCTAAACAATACACTACTTAATAATGAAGTGATCACTGAAGAAATCAAAGGGGAAATCAAAAAATACCTAGAAACAAATGACAATGGAGACACAACGACCCAAAACCTATGGGATGCAGCAAAAGCAGTTCTAAGGGGGAAGTTTATAGCAATACAAGCCCACCTTAAGAAGCAGGAAACATCTCGAATAAACAACCTAACCTTGCACCTCAAGCAATTAGAGAAAGAAGAACAAAAAAACCCCAAAGCTAGCAGAAGGAAAGAAATCATAAAAATCAGATCAGAAATAAATGAAAAAGAAATGAAGGAAACAATAGCAAAGATCAATAAAACTAAAAGCTGGTTCTTTGAGAAGATAAACAAAATAGATAAACCACTAGCCAGACTCATCAAGAAAAAAAGGGAGAAGACTCAAATCAATAGAATTAGAAATGAAAAAGGAGAAGTAACAACTGACACTGCAGAAATAAAAAAAATCATGAGAGATTACTACAAGCAACTCTATGCCAATAAAATGGACAATCTGGAAGAAATGGACAAATTCTTAGAAATGCACAACCTGCCAAGACTGAATCAGGAAGAAATAGAAAATATGAACAGACCAATCACAAGCACTGAAATTGAAACTGTGATTAAAAACCTTCCAACAAACAAAAGCCCAGGACCAGATGGCTTCACAGGTGAATTCTATCAAACGTTTAGAGAAGAGCTAACACCTATCCTTCTCAAACTCTTCCAAAATATAGCAGAGGGAGGAACACTCCCAAATTCCTTCTACGAAGCCACCATCACCTTGATACCAAAACCAGACAAGGATGTCACAAAGAAAGAAAACTACAGGCCAATATCACTGATGAACATAGATGCAAAAATCCTCAACAAAATACTAGCAAACAGAATCCAACAGCACATTAAAAGGATCATACACCATGATCAAGTGGGGTTTATTCCAGGAATGCAAGGATTCTTCAATATACGCAAATCTATCAATGTGATAAACCATATTAACAAATTGAAGGAGAAAAACCATATGATCATCTCAATAGATGCAGAGAAAGCTTTCGACAAAATTCAACACCCATTTAAGATAAAAACCCTCCAGAAAGTAGGCATAGAGGGAACTTTCCTAAACATAATAAAAGCCATATATGACAAGCCCACAGCAAACATCATCCTCAATGGTGAAAAACTGAAAGCATTTCCACTAAGATCAGGAACAAGACAAGGTTGCCCACTCTCACCACTCTTATTCAACATAGTTTTGGAAGTTTTAGCCACAGCAATCAGAGAAGAAAAGGAAATAAAAGGAATCCAAATCGGAAAAGAAGAAGTAAAGCTGTCACTGTTTGCAGATGACATGATACTATACATAGAGAATCCTAAAGATGCTACCAGAAAACTACTAGAGCTAATCAATGAATTTGGTAAAGTAGCAGGATACAAAATGAATGCACAGAAATCTCTGGCATTCCTATATACTAATGATGAAAAATCTGAAAGTGAAATCAAGAAAACACTCCCATTTACCATTGCAACAAAAAGAATAAAATATCTAGGAATAAACCTACCTAAGGATACGAAAGACCTGTATGCAGAAAATTATAAGACACTGATGAAAGAAATTAAAGATGATACAAATAGATGGAGAGATATACCATGTTCTTGGATGGGAAGAATCAACATTGTGAAAATGACTCTACTACCCAAAGCAATCTACAGATTCAATGCAATCCCTATCAAACTACCACTGGCATTTTTCACAGAACTAGAACAAAAAATTTCGCAATTTGTATGGAAACACAAAAGACCCCGAATAGCCAAAGCAATCTTGAGAACGAAAAAAGGAGCTGGAGGAATCAGGCTCCCTGACTTCAGACTATATTACAAAGCAACAGTAATCAAGACAGTATGGTACTGGCACAAAAACAGAAAGATAGATCAGTGGAACAGGATAGAAAGCCCAGAGATAAACCCACGCACATATGGACACCTTATCTTTGATAAAGGAGGCAGGAATGTACAGTGGAGAAAGGACAGCCTCTTCAATAAATGGTGCTGGGAAAACTGGACAGGTACATGTAAAAGTATGAGATTAGATCACTCCCTAACACCATACACAAAAATAAGCTCAAAATGGATTAAAGACCTAAATGTAAGGCCAGAAACTATCAAACTCTTAGAGGAAAACATAGGCAGAACACTCTATGACATAAATCACAGCAAGATCCTTTCTGACCCACCTCCTAGAGTAATGGAAATAAAAACAAAAATAAACAAAGGGGACCTAATGCAACTTCAAAGCTTTTGCACAGCAAAGGAAACCATAACCAAGACCAAAAGACAACCCTCAGAATGGGAGAAAACATTTGCAAATGAAGCAACTGACAAAGGATTAATCTCCAAAATTTACAAGCAGCTCATGCAGCTCAATAACAAAAAAACAAACAACCCCATCCAAAATTGGGCAGAAGACCTAAATAGACATTTCTCCAAAGAAGATATACAGAATGCCAACAAACACATGAAAGAATGCTCAACATCATTAATCATTAGAGAAATGCAAATCAAAACTACAATGAGATATCATCTCACACCAGTCAGAATGGCCATCATCAAAAAATCTAGAAACAATAAATGCTGGAGAGGGTGTGGAGAAAAGGGGACACTCTTGCACTGCTGGTGGGAATGTGAATTGGTTCAGCCACTGTGGAGAACAGTATGGAGGTTCCTTAAAAAACTACAAATAGAATTACCATATGACCCAGCAATCCCACTACTTGGCATATACCCTGAGAAAACCAAAATTCAAAAAGAGTCATGTACCAAAATGTTCATTGCAGCTCTATTTACAATAGCCAGGACATGGAAACAACCTAAGCGCCCATCATCGGATGAATGGATAAAGAAGATGTGGCACATATACACAATGGAATATTACTCAGCCTTAAAAAGAAATGAAATTGAGCTATTTGTAATGAGATGGATAGACCTAGAGTCTGTCATACAGAGTGAAGTAAGTCAGAAAGAAAAAGACAAATACCGTATGCTAACACATATATATGGAATTTAAGGGAAAAAAATGTCATGAAGAACCTAGGGGTAAGATAGGAATAAAGACGCAGACCTACTGGAGAACGGACTTGCGGGTATGGGGAGGGGGAGGGGTGAGTTTTGACAGGGCGAGAGAGAGTCATGGACATATACACACTAACAAACGTAGTAAGGTAGATAGCTGGGGGGAAGCAGCCGCAAGGCACAGGGATATTAGCTCGGTGCTTTGTGACAGCCTGGAAGGGTGGGATGGGGAGAGTGGGAGGGAGGGAGACGCAAGAGGGAAGACATATGGGAACATGTGTGTATGTATAGCTGATTCACTTTGCTATAAAGCAGAAACTAACACACCATTGTAAAGCAATTATACCCCAATAAAGATGTTTAAAAAAAAAAAGAAAAAAAAAAAAAATCATCACATATAACTTCCTTTTCAATGTTAAGGATCTTAAGAAATTTCCAAGACGAGAGACAGCATTACCGTTTAATAAATATCGAATGTCATAGTTTTAATATACAAAATACATAGCAACAGTGAACATAACAATGACACAGCAATAATGATCAACATTATTTGTAAGTAAAAAACAATGTGGTTCAATGATACAAAAAAACAGCATTTGAAATTACCAACTAAACTAGCATCACTGATGGTAAAGCATGTAATTCATCTGCTCTGTCTGCTTTAAAATTGGAAAGCCCAACTATAATTTTTTGTAATTTAAGGGAATCCCATTATTTCAAATATTGCATATAATATGTATTTCATTATATTATATTTAAACTGTACTATTTTAACTTCACATAAAATGTGACATACTAGTCACCAGAATAACCTGGGGTACTTGCTAAAAATGAAGATTCCTGGTTTCTACTCCAACGTACATATGGGATAGATTGCATTTTTGATAAGCAACCAGATAACGATCAGAAAATTCTGGTGGGAGTGGTATAGGTGGTCCAAAGAAATACTGATCTAATACCGCTACCTTTTGAAAATCCAAGCTGAAAAATCCTTAAATGAACGACCTTCAGCTTACATAAAATGAAGTTGGTTTCTTTTATACAGGTCTTCAAGTTTAACTCTGTATAAAGCAAATATACTTGAAATGTACTAGGGGAATGGTTCCATAAGCCCTGGTAGATCCCGGAGCCAGAGGCCAGAGACCACTCTGTACCTTATCTGTCTTAAAAAGCTCTACAGGGAAAGTGTTGTATCTGAAAGATTCATGCCACACCTCATCTTAATCATGGACACAATAAGCCCCGTCTCTTCAAAGTCATTTAGCTGTGAATTTTCAAGAATACATCAAGTAGATTTTCTATGGGCCCATCTGTGCAGCTCATTTATTTTCTGTGACTGTTTTGCTGAGCACAATGAAAACCTTGACTACTAATGAACGGGGACCCAGAGAATGGCAGGGCAGCTGCTGCTACTCTTGGTGAGAGAAGAATCCTTTTTACCTGCCGCTGCTGCCGCAGGTTTGTTATCTGTGGAAGCTTTTCAAGGAAAGTCTCTTACTGGAGCTGCATCCCTTCTCTCTCATCTACTCCACTTGAAGAATTATTTCGAACATGCTCTTCCTGGTTATAAAGCCCCAAAGCTAAAAGCTATCTTCTCTACACTGTTCAAATCAACAGAACTTGTGGTACCAATGAGACATAACTGTCTTAAACTATTAGAAAGAAGAGTTCTGGTGGGAAAGTACTATACATTTAGAAGTTAAGAATTTGGGCTTTGAAGACATTACTTCCATAACCTTCAGTTTTATCATCTGTAAAATGGGACTAATAATAAAATTTACCTCGAGCTTTTTTAGGGGGGAAATGAAATAAAGCATGTAAAGCTCTTAACAAGTGACGGCAAATGGTAAGTATATTATCAGTCAATATATTATATTTGACATATAGTATTTATAATACAATGATGTATTATCAATGTCAGCTATCATTAGTATTACTGAGAAAAAACTGTCATCTTTTAGTCATCATAACCAGTCAGTATATGCACAGGGCTGCCAATAATAAACTCATTTTCTCGCAAGGTAGTAAATATAGAGGTGCACCCACTGCCCCCTGGGATTATAGTCTTCAGAATATGGGGTAATTTATTAATTTACCACCGGATGCTAAAACAAAAAACAAAAATCAGTTCTTGTTATGTTATCATACTGGTGAAAGAGTGAGGAAAACACGTTGCTTAGCCAAGTGTGCTTCAACACAGAATTGTGAATGAGAAATACATTTCTAAGGAAACACAATATAATATTGGCTCCTGCATCTTTTATGACCAAATGCATTATAAAGGATTACTCTCTGAGTCCACATGGATATCTCAATGACAGATGATGGTCAAACCATCTAATTTTATTAACTCTTATAAAAATGTTCATACTACTTTGTAGAATCTTACCCTCAGGGTTATCTCAATGTAAAATTTACAATCACAGATATTTTATCCTACTGATTGAAATGGTATCACTGTTTAATGTTCATGAAACCTTAGTAGGTTGACTGTAGTTTCAAGTCAGACCTAACAGTCACTGTAATTTTTCACAAAGGCCTAGGAAACCAGCTTAACAAAAGGGGAATTGTGAAAGAGATACTATTTTCAAAGAAGAAATAAATCAGGTGACGAGAGATTATTTCACAAGAGAGACCAAAAGTGGAATCTTAAAGGCTCTCAAAGCTCAAAAGGCCTTCTTGGACTCTCTCTCGAGTCTCTCCCTTTAAGAAAGTTGTCATAGCTATCTGTGTGTCCATCAATTATCATAATCTAACTTTGTTTTATCATTATTTACTTATCTGTGTTTATCAGACAGTAATCTCCTGAAGGGAAGGCAAGACCTTTTCCTTTACATCTTTTCTTCCATAGTGCCTAGCAAACAATTTTGCTTGTGGTGTTTGTTCAACATACTGTTACAAAATTGAAGTGTGAACTATATTGCTCCAACTTCATAGAAAAAAGTGTGTAGAGGCAGGCATTTAAAAAGGCGTTGAAAGAACAAAGAGATTTGACGGTTCAAGAACGAGTATTAATTTAGGAAAAGGGAGATTTCTTTCTTTTTAGGTAGGATGAATATTCTAATATTTAGAATCTGTACAGACTACAATTGCATTCTTTCATGCATGCATTCGTTCATCTTGCCTCCCAGGAAGAAGCATAGCGGGGTGGTTAGAAATGGACTCTGGGACTTCCCTGGTGGAGCAGTGGTTAAGAATCTGCCTGCCAATGCAGGGGACACGGGTTTGAGCCCTGGTCCAGGAAGATCCCACATGCCGCGGAGCAACTAAGCCCGTGCGCCACAACTATTGAGCCTGCACTCTACAGCCCGTGAGCCACAACTACTGAGTCTATGTGCCACAACTGCTGAAGCCCGCAAGCCTAGAGCCCGTGCTCCACGACAAGATAAGCCACCGCAATGAAGAATAGCCCCCGCTCACTGCAACTAGAGGAAGGCTGCATGCAGCAACGAAGACCCAACACAGCCAAAAAATATATAAATAAACAAATACATAAATAAATAAGAAAAAAAAAGAAACGGACTCTGATCTCAGTTGTTCAGTACCAGTCCTGTTTCAATCACTACTGGCTACACGATCTCTCATAAGTTACATCTCTACACCTCAGTTTCCCAGTGGGCAAATAGGAGTAACAGTAACAACAATATCCACTTTACGGAGTTGTCACATGAGATAAATGAAGTAATCCATGCAATGGGATAAATAAATTTAGCCATCAATTTTATTGGAATCTATATTTCTAGCTCTATGTAAGTCATGGCGTGGACTTTAAGACATCAAGGCATGGTTTCCTACTCCCAGAAGTTTACAATATACCAGGTAAGCAAGACACAAAAGAAGAAGTTTTAATTGTGTATGACTAAATGCCATACCAGTTCAGTGGCCACTGAGAGCCAATACAATTGGGTAAGAGAGGAATATATTTATTGAGCCTTATCAGTATCAGGCATTATCTCCCCAAAAACAGAACTTGCTTTTTTTCTCTCTGTCTTTCTCTTCTTAGCAGCTGGAATGAGCCCTGGACCCTGAGGAAAAGTGAGATTTCAAATTCTGGCATTTCAACAGAATTGGGTGAATTATAGGAGGAAGACAAGTGGTTTTACCAAAAGCAGGAAATGCTATAAAAACAAATCATCATCTGCCTTAAATAAGAAACTTCAATCACTCTGTCAATATAAGGTGAGGAATAACAATATTACTAAAAATAGCTAACATTTATTGCATGTTTTCCATCCTCCAGGAAAGCTGTGCTTTTCACCCGCCTGCCCTCATTTATTCCTCATAACAGTGCTATGAAATAGGTATTACAATTATTCTCACTTGACACATAAGGAAAAGCAAACTTGAAGGGCTCAAGCAAGACTTGCCCAAGGTGCCAAGACAGTGTGAAGTCCTACTGAGAACCGAACAAGAAGAAACATGAGGAGTTAGGAAGAAAATTCTGTGGAACAGGTGTAGCTTCCTGAGTCTTCCAGCTGACTTTCCTAGAATGTTAGAAACTACTATATTCACGGTTCCCTCCTACCAAAGGCTGAGAGAAATCTCCACAGAGCAACTCTGTTCTCATTCTGACCACTGACGTGAAAAGAACAAAAAAGCAAAATGAAATGACTTCCAAAATGTAAGAAAGAGGCAACACGTTCCACTAACTGTTGGCGTGATCTGATGCGTTTCTGGATGTCAGGAGCAATGTTCATGGGCAGAGGGCTACCTCATGAACACAGACAAACCCAGACATGGGAAAACATGGAAGTCTTCATTAACTTAGGTGAAATTACACTGGTCTTATTAAGAGGATGGACAGTTAAGTGAAGCTAAGCCAAATCCCTTTTACCTTTACATCTTCTTAAATGAAAACACTTAGAAGAGCTCTAATTCATGCCAATATACCAAAATAAATGGACTTCCCACCAAAATCTTAAGGTAAAATGTGCATTCTCTATGCCTTAAGAAAACATTAATTATGTCCATGTGGTTCTAGTGTTCTTTGATGCACGCCTGGCTTATTTATTTGATAGCACTTCTCTCTTTTAAGTTAGCAGTGTAAATTTATGAGACTATTCAATTGCTTTCTCCCCAGCATGTGGTACCTCAGAGTGTTTTACTCGAAGCTCCTAAAGGCTCAACCACCTACTATTAGCTTAGAATGATTAAAATAGGCATTAAGCTCTATCAGTATATCTCAATCATATTGATGCAACGAATAAATGTTTACACGTCATGACTATCAGAGACAACATAAAATAACTGGTATATCAAATCATTTCTCTTTTTCTCTCTCTCTCTCTCCTTTCCCCTTTCTCTCTTCCCACCCTTCTCTCTCTTACTCGGGTGTCAGTGCATGCACGCACGCACACACACACACACACACACACACACACCTTCCCTAGAATGCACATCTCTCATAGGTTAACTTCAAATTTAAAAATAACATCACTTCCTTCTTAAATGCAATGGAAGACTTAAATAAGAATACTGCTCGGTAGTTACTTATGCAGCCCTTTGCTCGTTACAAAGAACCCTCACGTGTGCTGTCGCATTTCATTGTAGGGAAACAAAAACACCAAGAAGTGGACTGGCCAGTGATGGAGAAGAAAGCCTGACCCAGAGAAAAATCGAAAGAACTGCTAGCCCCTATGGGGTCCCACTCCTCTAACTCCACGTCTGGCTGCAAAACGGCAGTCCAATGACCTCATTTGGTTCGCAGAGATGTTTTATATGGTTCATACAGGGTTTGTAAAAGTTGACTTCCTTGCTAATACTTAAAAACACAGTTCTCTTATAACATAAATAAAATCCAGATTTCCAACTCGCTTTAAGATCAGAAGATCTGACATCACCATGCCTGTATCTCTTAAGAGAATAACTGGCAGGAGCTCAGTAGCTGTGTTCTCCATCCTGCTTCGGCCCGGCCCCATGTGTTTGTCAACCTCTTTGAGACACGTGAATTTAGACACTGCACCAACAATGTGTAACACTGCAAAGATCACCAAATCATGGAGAAGTTCCACCAATGTCCCACCAAGAAAGAACGGAAGGCAGAATAAAATTTATATTTTATTTAAATATATATATTTATTTTTAATAAATAAACTTTAAGATCGTTCAACCTCAAACCATCAGATCATTCAATCTGATTAAACCATTAGGTGCTGCAAGTTTCCAGGGGGGCCTTCAAAATCATTTCCTTGATTTTTTTTCAATATTAAAATCTAATCACCAATATACTGACATAAATTGACCTTCTTTTTCTAATACAAAATTATCTTATTTAAAGTCTTGCCTCCAGCACCCTCCCTTACATCTGACAAGAATTCTTCCTTCAAGAGGTTTCTTCTTTTTTTTTAATTTTTTTGATGTGGCAATAAATGTGTCAAGTCACTGTAACGTTAGTTATAGCCACTGCTAATCAAGGGTCTTTGATTATGTGTGCTTTAAAGTAACACATGATTTTGACAGAGAAGCATGGGGGGAAATTTAGTTACTACTGAATAAATATATTTTCAAACCTAAATCCACTGTGACATAAAAACAAATCTGTGATTATAATGAAAAGTTTGCTAAATATCAACTAATTTTAATGCCTCATTTTACAGAAGAGAAAGCCGTGGTCTAAATAAATGAAGTGATTTATAGGTATAAGATTACTCAATGGCCAAAGCTTGGACCTAAATTCTAAGGCAGGTGTTTGCTCATGATACATGATCTATGTAAATAATTTGTCATGAGATTTGGGACATGCCCAGCTCTCTCTACTGTGGATTAGAACAGTCACTCCTCAAGCATTGTATCAGGAACTGTGACAGGCTCTGAGGATCCCAAAATTAATAGCTCACATTGTCTCCCCGCATGGAGCCTTTTGTAGTAAGCTAGTCAGGCAGAGAGATAATAAAGTAAGATGTCATAGGTACCATGATAAAAGAGGACAGGAGAAGAAAAAGAGAACACAAAAGCAGAAACATTTTTGAAGATGTCAGGAAAGATGATGAGTAGGATAAAGTTTGAGACTGATATCTAGGTGAGGCAGTTGGATATGTGGGTAAACATCTGTGTAGGCAGAATTTTGCCGCCGCTGACCTTTACCCACTGGTGTCATGCCAATGAATATGGTATATGGAAAAAGGAGCTTTGCAGATGTAATTAAGGTTACTCATCATTTGACCTTAAAATAGGAAGACTATCTTGGATTATCCAGGTTGGTCCAATGTAATCACATGAGGCTTTAAAAGCAGAGCTTTCTCTTGTCTGACAGAAAGTCAAAGAAGTGGCAGAAGAGGAAGCTGGAGAGATTCAAAGCATGAGGAGGATTCAAGGCACTGTCATTTGCTTGAGATGAAGTGGGCCACATGTCAAGAAATGGGAACTTCATTCCTACAACCACAAGGAACTAAATTTCACCAACCACTTGGATGAGCTTGGAAGTGGATTCTACCTCAGAGTTCCAAAAAGGCATGCAGCCTTGCTGACACCTTGATTTCTGCCTTGTGAGACTGTAAACACAGAACACCCTGCTTAGCTACACTGTGCCCAGACATCTGACCCATGGCAGATGATAATCTATAGGCACTGAGATAATAAATAGGCATTGTTCTAAGCAGCTAAATTTGTGATAATTTTTAAGCACCAGTAGAAAACTAACATGGCATCTTAGATAAGAGGTTTGTGGGAGGATGATAAAAGAAAAAACTTCTTCCCGACCATCTCTAACACTAAGCAGTTCAAAAGGGGGCTTTTACCTACAAATAAATCTGGTATATCAATTGAAGATTAACATTTGTATTTAATGTGGGGGTAGAAAGGAAAAAGAGGAAGAATTGACGTGGGAGGCAAAAGAAAGATACACATTCAGTGGAAAGATTCCCCACGCACGAGGCACTGTATGAGCTACACTACTGTTTGATCACCATACCAAAGTGGTGGAGCAAACGTATTATCCTCTCCCTTTCACAGATGGAAAGACTAAGGCTCTTAGATATGAGTGAGAGGTCAAAGACCAACAACTAATTCTTGGGCAAGGCAGGACAGGCTTTCAGATAGCCCAGATCTTTCTGATGAGGAAGCTCCCGGGGCTCATCTGTAAGACATGCAGGAGGCCTGTTGTTCAGATCACAGCTGTCTGTGTTGATGTGTCCAGTGCAAACACGGTCACTTTAGAGGCTCTACTTGAAACAACAATTTTTGAGCATTTGAAGAAAGCTTTTGGCAAACAGGATTCTCACCTGAAGGAGACCTAGTCCTGAGTAACTATTCCATTCTCTCTGAAGTAATGCCCTCAAACAAGGACCCCAGGCTTCCCCGGCCCTGGCATGCTAGTGAATTTCTACCACTGCAGCATATGGTGCCCGATGCTGGAAACGTGGCCCCTCTGAATTCTAGAATCAAGATTGGCAATCCTAAATGGGACTCCACTGAGGATAACCATGCATCTCTAATTCCTGCAGTGAGGGGCAAGAACCTTCTGGCATCTGCTCCAGGAAATCTGTGCACACATTGCATCCGGAGAGCCTAACGGATTTTCTCACCTCTGGTCCATCTCGCTCCTCCGTGGTTTATCCACATTAATCTCACTGATTTATCTCTTCTCATTCTGAATAGCTTGGATGACACTGCTTCGATTATTTTCTTCAGGATATCATTCTGTTGTCTAGTTGACCCTACTGTTAATTTTATTTTCTGTTGTCTAATTTATCTCCCACCCCCAACACACACACACTACTTTCAGGCCATTACTTATTTCTTTCAGTTTCAGTCAATCACCATTCTCTTTTTCCTTCTAAGTCCTTATAATAATCTCTAAGAGCAGCAAATACAGGAAACGTAACATCCACAGCAAACACACTGGAATATGAAAGCTTTACATTATCCACTCACTCCTTACTGTAGATATGAATCTCTCCTCATTATTATTTAAGGATGGCAGATTCTCTTTTTCTGGATTTTATAACTCCTCATATTTTTTATATCTCAACTAAATTTTTTCTCTGCTTTTCCCCCCCAACTTTCTTCCCTCCCTTTTTTAACCTCCTTTCCTCTTCTTTCTCATTCTCTTTTCTTTACCTTTCTCTCTCCCTTTTTCACCCCTCTTTATAATATAAGGGAATTGGACCTACAGAAGCAATATTTTTATTTGATTTATTTTAGAAACTACAAGAAAGAATAAAAAAGGAAAATTAGAAAAAAAACATCATCACAAAAATCAAGATAACCACCAATAATATTTGCTATAGTCTTATTATGATAGCATGACATATTCTAACCCACTGAGGGTTCTACTGAAATCAATGGTCTCTAACTTGTTTTTAGGGAGAGGCTTTACTGTCCACTTTCTTCAAATGCAAATAACTTTGCCTCCTTCCTGACCCAGATGATATGAAATAAAGTTATGAATTTCTACACTAGTTCAGGGGAGAAAAGTATTGCTTCAGTTTGGGGAGGTCCTAACACTTCATGAAAGTGGTGATAGTTAAGCTCTACTATCAAGGGTAGTGTGGGGTCAGCTCTTAAAGCATCATGGAGGCTAGGGAGAAGGAAAGGTACTGCAGAGAGAAATTGTGGTGTGAGAAAGAGAGGCACAGATTTCAACCAACCTGAAGGCATCTGTGAAGAACACTTAGTAGTCCCGTAAACCTGGGCAGAAAGGGTAACAGTAGTGATGCAGTGGAAATCAAGGCTGAGATGTAATTTTCGGCAGGGATCGCGAGGGAGTAAAGGCAAGGTGAGGAACGAAGGGAACGAGAGCCCCTGAAGATTCCAAGCAGAGTAGTGACATGTCAAGACTGCACTTTGGAAAATGATTCAAGCGGCATCAGGAGCTGATACTGTATGGTGAAGAGAACACATGTTTTGATTTGGATTGGCCCAGATTCTGCTTCTAGCTTCTCCCTTTACAAGATGTACGTGGTACTCGGCAAATTACCCACCATCACTATCCCCTAGGTTTCTCATCCATAAAATATGGATAATAATACCACGCAGGACTTGTCTTGGTTCAAGTTCCTGGGAAGCAGAGCCTGAGAGGAGGATTCATGGGCAAGACTTGTTAAGGATGCTCTCTCGGTGGAGACTTGTCAGGACACAGTGGAGAAAAAAAGGAAGCAAGTGAAGCAAGGCTAAGGCCACAGGGATTGGCTTCATCCTCATCCTCCCAGGTGACTCCAGAGTTCAAGTTACACCTCACGGATATCCCGACCCAAAGCAAGAGTGCTGGGGTTTGGTACTCTTAGGAGCTATACCCGTGTGACTGGGAGGATGGTGGAGTCATTGGCTGGAATACGCATGTCAAGATGGAGAATTCTGAAGCGGGAAGTAGGAGGATAAATTCTACTGTGGACATGATTATCCAAACTAGCAAATGAAGAACAGGGCATTGCTTTCTCCCATAGGATACCTACATACCAATGCAAGGTTCACTTTAATGTGACGAGAAACATAATTAATCGTGATTAGCTAGTTAAAATCCTTTGCTTCCCCTACAGAGAAGAATGCCTCCCTGGAGAAGGCAGTTTCTTTGCTGAGCAAGATGAGGGGGTGGGGATGCAAACTGGGTATGTCCAGAGAGAAGGAGGCTAACAAAAGAAGAGGTAATGAAGGGCAGATCTGAGGGTAAAGGTAGGGAAGAGACTAGGAGATGCAGCAGGAGATGCTGGAGAAAGATTCAGAGGGAGAACCCAAAAGGATCTAAGAGCGTTTAAGTGGCCACGAGGGCTGCATAGGGAGAGGAAATTTGGGGAACCCAACAAATCTTTACCAACTTGTTCAGGGGGTTTTGTTATGTGATGTTTTTTTCTATGAAAAGTCATTAAAATCCATGCCTTTAACTGCTGCCTTCAGGAGCGACTGTTGGGGCCTATATAAGCATGTGTTAAAGGAAACAGGTTCAGTGTGAGACCAGGGGGCCCCTCCTTGTGCTCCCAAGAACTGCCTGCCTTGAAGTCAATTATAAGTTGGGTTGTGCAAGAAACCAGTTCACTGTGAGAAAACGCTAACCAGAAGCTCTGAAAGCCTGGTCTCCAGGCAGTCAGAAACAACTCAGAACAGAGCAGGGACTAGAAACAGTGGGGAGAGAAAGGAAACTGCATCTGAACTCAATTACATCCGTCAGCCAATCAGTTTTCCAAGGCATTGCATATTATTCCGAGTAAAAGTTAAAACAAAATGGAAAATGGAGTCTAATCATAAAAAGCTTAATCATGAAAATAGAGCACACGCATCTCTAAACAAAGAGCCCTAGGAGCCAATCACAAGCGCAAAATGAAGAGATATACAGTACAGTTGTAAACTGGCTGAAGCATTGGGAAAAAAACCCCGACTTAATCAGAAGGCATTCTTTCTACACAGTAAGCTCGTGCCCATTACAATCCACGGTGCTAATGATCATTCCTCAAAATGACAACATCGAAACTAAAATCACCATTTGTTCAAGTTAATTTCTTAAAAATCTGTGATTTTCCTCCATTACATTTAATATTTATGAACCCTAACTCACTGGAACTTCTCTATTTTCTGGTTATTACCATTCATTTTCAGGATGTAAAATGAAGGTCATTAAAGTTGGACTTTTCCTTTTTCTTCTTCATTCACCTAGCATTTCATCTCTAAAAGGCAATATAATTCCAATCAAATGCTTGACATACAATAACAGTTTTACCTTAACTTGAATATTATGTTCTTGGGAAGAAAATTCAGGTCCCGTGAACTCGATCTGCTGCACACAGATAATTCTCACTTTAAGCCATAGCTACTTTCTAACAAACCTGGCTAGAAAGTGAGTCACTTTGTTAGGAAAACCCTGATATCACTCTGACCTCTACCGTAAAAGAGGAAAAGAACGATTGAAAGAAATTGAAAGCCACTGGTGAGGAAGGAACGAAGTTGGCAGGCAGGCTAATGGCACACTGGGTACAATGTTCTGGATTCTTCTTCCCCGTTCTTGTCTCTTTCCCTGGAACATCCCGTTTGTTTCAGGACTCCTTTGGAATATAATGCGCATGGTTCTTGGAACTCAGTGCCTTCCTACATTTTCTGGGTTCTTAGAGCGTGTAAATGCAATTGGTTCGGTTTGCCAGTGGGTTTTATAATCAAATAAATGGGATATTCTTTAATTCTGCAAATCTTTGGATTCGGAAGAGAAAATGTATACCCTTTCTAAATGCCTGTGGAAAATCTCTAAAACTTAGGCTACATAGAGGACTGGCTGCTGTACTTGGATTGCACCATGTACTCATTCTCATGCTAGGCCTCCTGGACTGGCATCACTGAAGATATGACTTTTAATTAAATACAGTAAACAAAAAGGGAGCTTTAAATTTCCATAAGATCCTATATATTGGTGGAAGAGTTATTCTTACATCTCAGTTCTGTATAACACTTCCCCGCTCCTACTTCTTATTTGAATTCAGAAAATACTTTTCTCAGAGAGAAAATTCCAGAAAAGCTTCTCTGCCATCATCTTTGGACCCCTCCTGCCCACAGAAGGAGAGAGAAAGAGAGAGAAAGAGAGAGAGAGGAGAGGTGGCGGGGGAGGGAATTCGAGAGAGACAGAGAGAGAACAAAAAAGTAGAACTTAACGTAATAAAATGGTGACAAAAATAAGGGCTAACTGAAAAGTGAAAGGCTTCACTCAGACTGAACTAATATAGAATGGTCTCTCATGCTGGGAAAATAAGGTGAAAAGAACCCATACTGGGAATCAACTCCCACCATCACCATAAAAAATAAATATGAAAAAAAAAAAACCCACCAAACTTAACGCCAGTTTTTACTTTCAAATTAATGCTTTGTCTTTGGAAAATTCACACAAAAGGAAAAGCGGTGGTGGGTGGGAAGGCATTTCTGCTTTATTCTCTTTGAATTAGCACAAAGATTCAACTCTTTTCTTTGGTTGGCTCGTCATAAAAGGCAGTGGGTGGTGAGGAAAATGGGGCTTGATGCAAACCGGCCTTGCAAAGAAGTACCTCAGAGGACCAGCCCCTACTAGACCAGTCAGTCTATCCCCCCTCTTACTTGATGGTGGTACAAAGGACAGAAATTTATACCTCAACCCAAGTACAATTTACACACTATGAACAAAGTAGGGATGGGGCTATTTTCAGGGCTCCCTTAAAACACAAAAAAACACAACACACACACACACACACACACACACACACACACACACACACACACCAAAAAGAAAAAAAAAAAACCCATTGGCATTTAAAACAATAAACTGGCAAGAAAAAAAATGCAAACCTTTCTCTTTTGGGAGCTCATGTTATGCAAGGACTTATTTGAGACCAGTTGAGAAACACATGTCGAAAGGAAGTAAGGCACTCCTCACCGCCCTCAAAGAGCTTATTTCTCAAAAGGGAGAACATGTGAAGTAAGGGAGAGGACACAGCTTGGAATGGGCAGACAGGCCAGCAGAAATAATAGCAGATGCTGAGAAAAGTTACATAGAGAAGGTGAGGGCTCACTGCCCTCCTGGAAATGGAAGAGGGTGGCCACTGTGTCATTGTCATGTAGATGGAAGGCAGATTTACTGCTTGAGAGGAGATTAAGAAATATGGGATTAAGAGCCTCTGAAAGCACTGGGCCTGGAAACTCAATGGATAGGGAAACTCCAACAGTGACCAAGAAGCTGATCGCAACAGTGATCCTTCCCTCCAGGGAAAAGATGAGAATGCCAGCTACCAGAGAAGGTATAAACTGAACCACCAGATAGCAGGCCAATTAGAGCAGAAACATATTACTCTCCGTGCAGCTGAAAGTATTCACACATCTTTATGTTCACAGTCCTTTAAACACAGAGCAACTCAATAAATTCTTATTTATGTGATGTCATCAGCAGCAGCGGTGCCTAGATGGTTTCCTTCTTTTGTTTTAGGCAGAAGGAGAGAATGCACATGATTTTTTCCCTTCCATGTCAGCTAGTGACTGCCCTCGGAGTCGCAGTGTTAAGATGGGAGTGGAAGGATGTTGGCAGTTTTACCGTACATCTTTTTATTCACAAAGACTTCTCATCTTGAAACCGGTTCTTTGTTTTAAATCAGGCATCTACTGATGAACCGTGAGACCCAGTACAGCTCACCAGGGGCTGAGGCGGGGTATACACTATGGAATTAGGACAGTTAAACACTGAAATCGATCCTGCCTTTCTCCTGCCGCTGTTGCAAGCAGTTGCAACTCCTGTAGCAAGCAGTTTCTCTAAGCTATTAATTTTATTATTAGCACACCTGGAGGCATTGTTTCCCTCCGGGAAAAGCAATTCAACTGTGTGTGCTACAAGGCTGGTGGCAGATGATCAATGACACAGCTGGGATGGGACAGGCGGTGACGCCCTGTCCCCACCTCTTTGGAATATGGGAGTGATGGATGCAGAATAACAGATTCGTTTCCGATTTCCTCCCTGCACTCTTTCAGCAAACTTCGGTTACCCAAAATTTGCTTTCTTGTTTGTTTTTAAAGAAAACAGTAAAAAAGAGAGGTCCTCTAAAGTTTTAACTCTGCCACTTCACTTTGGGGCTTCCTGCAAGCTAGGTCCCCATTCTAGTTCTCATGTGAAATGCAGACTTGGAAGAAGGGAGGAGGAACACCTAGATCATCAGAAGTTGTCAACTGACTGCTCACAGGCTCACTCTCTTTTCCAATGCATTGCCCTTGGCCAGTGTAATGTGGGCCCTGTAAACTGCATGAATATGCGCACAATTTTGAAAACATATTACCCAGCTTTCAGAAAGCAAGATATTTCATTCGAACATCCGGATACCTGGTTTCTCCTTAGAAAATCAGATGCACATAACAACCCTGAATCTCTATGGCTTATTGTGCAATTAACAGAGTTGAAGAGGGATGGTCCCTTTTAGAGAATGCACGTGCTCTGGGCTCCCCACCTCCTCACTCAGCTCACATCACCTGCTCTGCCCCTATGCAATTGACTTGGCGGTCTCTGGTGGAGATCACCTCCACAATAATAACTTAAATCACGTGAGAATATGCCAATAACTCCCTTCTCAGACTCCTTCAAGTCTCTGTTTTCCCTCATTCTTTACTTTTTCTCTTTCCTTTCTCCCTCTTTGCTCCCCTTTCTCTCTCTCTCTCTCTCTCTTTTCCTTCTTTCTCGCAACTTGTCAGTGTCTCTCCCTATCATATACACACACACAGACACACACACACACAGAAATAGATACAGATGTAGATAGAGATGTACATACAGATGTATCATACTCCAACAAATGCTTAACAAAAGTCCATCTTACAACAGAGCATACAGAAACAGGACTTGGGAGTATGTCCAAGCTGATGTCACTGTCTGAAAGACATCCAGATGATTGGGTTGAGGTTGCCTGATTTATGATTATATGGACAGATATTCATCTGTGCTTATAGGGCACACGGTACTGAATTACTTGCCAGAGAAGTCCCAGGACACAGTCTATTCATTTTTCTGGCACACGTTCTGATGTTCTGTACTGCCTAGGGTGGCAGGGAAAGTGCAGTTTACAATGAGAAGCAGGTTTTGCTCACAAATAATCAATATACTGAGTTCTGCCAGTGCCAGGCAAAAGTATTAAGGAGGTCACGGACCCTTGTCATCCAATTTCTGTATCCGTCAAAGACTGATCCTCTCTCCCATTCTTTTAACAAACGTCGATTGAGCAAATACTACGTGCTAGGCTCTGTTCCAGGAACAAGGGATGGATTGGCTTTTAGCAAACCATGCTATAGAAGAAACCCATGCTTTGGAATGAGACAGATGTGGGTTTGAGGCCTGCTTCTACCACTTATTCTACTTCTAGTGTTTCTTTCTGTCAAGTTACTTAATCTTTCTGCTTTTATATACTTTGGCTTTTACAAAGACCACTAGTAAAAGTGGTCACGATAATGTCCATCTCTAGTAGAACGACAGAAAAAAGAAGCAACTGCTCCCCATTCTCTGGTGACTCCAGGTGGGACCTCTCAGAATTTACTGCCAACCTTGGCATTCAGGATCCAGAATCGATTAACTACTTCACGAGCAACATGGTAAAACATGAAAGACATGGTACAGACATGAAAGGTGTGAGAGTTACACAGTCAGGCATACACATTTGTTAGAACTTCACAGTAAGATTTTTGCATTTATATATATATTACATTAAAAACTGTGAATAAATAATAATTGTGTGGAAGGAATGAGGAGTAAGTGGAGGTATAGATGATACAGCAGAATGTTAATAATTATTTAAGTTGGGTAACAGGTTTATGAAGGTTCATTATTCTATTCATTTTATTTTGAATATATTTAAACTCTTTTACAATGAAAAAGTTGTAAATGTGTTTTAGAAATTTGGTATCCAAACACAGGTGTGCATATGAGATGGTAGACAGCTCGGAAAAATAAAAAAATATATAAAGAATCATTTATGAAGTTAAATTTATTTTTTATTATCACCTTTTTGTCCTACATGTGCTTTCTTATTTTTTAATATTAAAATATATATTCTTTTATAAAATGGTAATAATAATACATTACTAACAACAGGTATCATTTATCAGAAACAGGCCTGCAGCCTATTTTGTAACTAAAGGTTTATCAGAACATATCATTCCTTGGGACTTCCCACGTGGTGCAGTGGTTAAGACTCCGTGCTCCCAGTGCAGGGGGCCTGGGTTCGATCTCTAGTCAGGGAACTAGGTCCTACATACGTGCTGCAACTAAGAGTTTGCATGCCACAACGAAGGAGGCTGCGAGCTGCAACTAAGGAGCCCGCCTGCCGCAGCTAAGACCCGGTGCAACCAAATAAATAAATAAATAAAAATTTAAAAGAACACATTCCTTTACATATCGTCTATAGCTACTTTCATGCCCCAAATGCTGAGATGAGTAGTTTAATTAATTTAGGCTATGAATGGTTAACAATGCCTTAATATGTCACCACTCCCAGCTAAGACATTAAAAGCCCCCCTTAAAATGCCAAAGTGAGCACAAGGACACAGCTATACATCAATTCCAGGAACTGAGATGATGACACTCTTTTGTAGTAGGGGGACATTTTTCCCCACTGAGACTGACTTCTTCCATACATCCCACCAGCTGCTCTCAGTGTTTATTCTATTTTTATAATTTCATGGATCAGCATAAATATATCATAACCCCATATATAGGCTGGCCAGTGTTCTCTACTGGCATTGAACCCTTTCAGGAGATAAGGGATGGGAGTACAGTACAGTAGATAAGAGCATGATGTTCAGCAACTAAGGGACCTCACGCCTTGCTCTGTTAATAAACAGCCATACAAACAAAGACTTTTAAGCCCAATGTCCCCATCCAAACAATGGAGATGAGAGTATTATTCATCTTCGAGGGTTTTCTGAGGATTAATAAGAAATTGCAAAGGAAGTGCTTATCACAGCTAACATTTATGGAGCATTACTATTTTTATACCTTGTGTTGCAAATGTCATTACCTCCCAGGGATAATGATCCCTGATAAATTGGGTTTGCCCAGGGACCAAAAACTGAAGTATGTGACCTTCAAGAGGTGCTCCCTTGTCCCCCCACCATTCCTTTTCACCTTCATGAGTCCTTGACTCAAAACTCAATTTCAGAAGAAGGGGAACAGCTCTTCTCAAGTCACAGGTGTCTCACATGGAAATCTCTTCCAAATTTATAATTCGATAACTCTGCATGCTATCTTAATAGTCTGCAGTCCCAGTAATAAAGATAGGTTAATTTTGCATTAGATGAGCTTTAATGTACATTTAGAAATCAGAAACTAGCTTATGTGTTCATTAGTGGAAATCTTGCCTGAAGTGGGTCATGTCGAAGTAGAGGAAATTGAGAGACTTTGAGAAGAAAGAGGTGATTTGCTTCATGTGTCATCTTCTATTATTTATGATGAATTCAGTGGTTGTGAATCAAATGAATCTGACAGTATTGGACTGGCCAAAAAGTTCGTTCGGGTTTTCTGTACGATGTTATGAAAAACCCGAACAAATTTTTTGGCCAACCCAGTATCGCTGGTACATACTGGTTTGAGAGGTCATCAGGGAAGCAGCTTCTCCCATGTTTTCGGTATCCTTTGTCCAACTTCAGCAAAGGGGCGGGGGAGGAGGGGCTGCTATGGCCTCATCACCAGTGAAGTAACCCCTGGTCCATAACCTTTGACTTGACACAGAAGCAATGAGGCCTCCTTAGCAGTGACTTGTGCTTATCTAGAGATGTCATGCAAAGAACTTGGGATTGAAATGAGACAGACGTGTAGTTGGCTTTTGGCTTTGCTCGCCATCTTGGGCAAAATGCCTCACCTTTGTGAGTCTCAGTTTCCTCATCCAAAAAAATAGAAACAATGATGGCTAGGACAAAGAAGGACACCTGAAGAGTACACTGCACAATTTCTGTCAAATAAGCTCTAAATAAACGTATTCTCTGTGAGGGTCCTTGAAGAGCACTTTACTACTGTAAACACTCAGTAAAAGGCCATTTTCACCATCATCATCTTCATTGTCACTGCTGTCATCAAAAGCTGACTGGCGAGATCAAAAATTATTTTTATAGACCTCATAGTCTATAACACCCCAAACAGGCTCAAATGACAGTATGAACTTTAAAAGGTAAGCCCTTACCTGCAAATAGCTATACCTCCCCTGGGCCTGTGACTCTGCCTAGGGTTAGAGGAATTTGTATGTGAAAATAGAGAAGCCATTCCCATGTGTTTTTGGGTTTTGTCCCCTCGCACCCCAACATTCCATCTGATATAAACTGTGTGGTAGAGTCCCCAGGCTGTGTACAAAGGAAAGAATTCACAGGCTCCACTTAAGGTAAGTTGAAACGCTTAAGAAAACAAAGGTGTCTTCTGCCTAAGTTTGCCGGGTGTAGGTGGGGAATCAGATTCACACTTCCATTTAACAGTCACAGGAACTGCACACCTACAGTGATTTCCCAGGGGTGCAATGCTGCAAACGTACCCCAAGGTGTCAGGAACAAATCACGATGTCTGTCTTTCCTGACTACAACTGCAATGGACGGGTTTTAATGGCTTTAAAAGAAATAGGAACTGACACTAAAATGACACTTTTTGTGAACAAGGTATATTAGAAATTTTCCACACTCCTCCCCCGATCAGCAAGATTTTCCCCTTTGAGAGAAAAGTGCTCAGTCTGTGCTTCTATACCGTGGTAGCAACGCAGATTCAAATGTAGGTGTTTTCCATCACTGATGTCAAACTTGCACAGAAAGGGGACTAGATCCCATAGATGCCGTAAGACTCCTTTGCTGCCTTCCCCCTCACATCCATTACAGGTATTTAAGTCCTACAACATTGTTTGCCTTTCTTTCTTCAACCTCCCATAATATTAGGTACAAAAAAAATCACCATCCACTACCGTCATGAATAAAGCTCCATATTCATACAACCCAGCGAGTCAGAAATCATTATTCCCTACTGCACCTTAGAGAAGGGTTAATGCCCTGAGATTTCCCAGCCATGATGGAAAGGCTCAAAACCAACAGAAGGGAATTGGTTTCTTTCTTCATTGTCTTATTTCACTGATATGATGATGACCAGACCTTACATGTGATTTGTTCTGTTAAGTGTATGCTGGACTATAGTCTGGAGAATCAGTTTCTACTTCTTGCTCTGCCCCTGGTTAGCTATGGGCATGTGCAGAATTCCCTTATCCTACCGAGATTTCAGGGTCCTCGCACATAGAGTAAGGAGAGACAGGCAATTAAACAATAAAAAAGTTTTCATGTCTTTTACCAACACCTACCCACTGGTAGTAGCTCTAGGGCTCCCTGTGTTGAATGGATTCTGGTGCTGCAATCTGGACTCAGCAGAAAAGCCATCATGGTTGACAGGTGCTGCCTGCACTAAGATGGGAGGGAGGGAGGAGAAGCAGTGAGTACCACCTTTCCTCCACCTAGGTTAGACCCCAGAATGATGGACATAAAACCATATTATCCAACTTTAACACTGAGTGCTACTAAAGAACTTTTCTTGAAAATGAAATGTTTCCTTTCAATCCTGTGAGGCCACATATGGATGTTGCTAATGGATCTGGTGACATGGCGCTGTGCCAGCAAGATCAATGTAGCCAGTGTCTCTGCTTCACTGTCATGTTTTTTCTGTGTGAAAGAATCAGAATTCAAGCAGGAAGAGACAGAAGAATTTTTTGCAAGGCTTGAGTCCTACCTACTTCTTCAATGCTGTCCAAAGCACACCTAAACAAACTGCCCATCTGATCCCATTGGGAGTGGATTTTCAAGTCCTTGAAATAAGCAGACTACACCATCGTGTCTTTCATTGTACCATACACTTGTGTACAAATATACCACATCTTGTCCTTGCGTCCTTGCCTACCCTGTAGAGACGTTAGCTGCACTCCTTTCCCCGTTTTCAAAATGATCATTTTCTCCTGTTACTAATAGGCATGCTTTTCTTCTAAGGAAATATATATAATAAAAAATAATAAAAAAAAATAAAATTAATATAGAGGACTCTCGGGAAGATGGCGGAAAAGTAAGATGCGGAGATCACCTTCCTCCCCACAGATACATCCGAAATACATCTACACGTGGAAAAACTCCTAAAGAACACCTACTGAACACCTACTGAATGCTGGCAGAAGACCTCAGACCTCCCAAAAGGCGAGAAACTCCCCACGTACCTGTGTAGGGCAAAAGAAAATAGAATAAACAGAGACAAAAGAATAGGGACAGCACCTGCACCAGTGGGAGGGAGCTGTGAAGGAGGAAAGGTTTCCACACACTAGGAAGCCCCTTCGTGGGCGGAGACTGCGGGTGGCGGAGGGGGGGAGCTTTGGGGCCGCGGAGGAGAGCACAGCAACAGGGGTGCGGAGGGCAAAGTAGAGAGATTCCCGCACAGAGGATCGGTGCCGACCGGCACTCACCAGCCCAAGAGGCTTGTCTGCTCACCCGCCGGGGCCGGCGGGGCTCCAAGTTGAGGCTCGGGCTTCAGTCGGAGCGCAGGGAGAGGACTGGGGTTGGCAGCGTGAACACAGCCTGAAGGGGTTAGTGCGCCACGGCTAGCTGGGAGGGAGTCTGGGGAAAAGTCTGGACCTGCCGAGGAGGCAAGAGACTTTTTCTTCCCTCTCTGTTTCCTGGTGCGCAAGGAGAGGGGATTAAGAGCGCTGTTTAAAGGAGCTCCAGAGACGGGCGTGAGCCGTGGCTAACGGCGTGTACCCCAGAGACGGGCATGAGACGCTAAGGCTGCTGCTGCCGCCACCAAGAAGCCTGTGTGCGAGCACAGGTCACTATCCACACCCCACTTCCGGGGAGCCTGTGCAGCCCGCCACTGCCAGGGTCCCAGGATCCAGGGACCACTTCCCCGGGAGAACGCACGGCGCGCCACAGGCTGGTGCAACGTCACGCCGGCCTCTGCCGCCGCAGGCTCGCCCCACATCCGCACCCCTCCCTCCTCCCGGCCTGAGTGAGCCAGAGCCCCCGAATCAGCTGCTCCTTAAACACCGTCCTGTCTGAGCGAAGAACAGACGCCCTCCAGTGACCTACACGCAGAAGCAGGGCCAAATCCAAAGCTGAACCCTGGAGCTGTGCGAACAAAGAAGAGAAAGGGAAATCTCTCCCGGCAGCCTCAGAAGCAGCGGATTAAAGCTCCACAATCAACTTGATGTACCCTGCATCTGTGGAATACATGAATAGACAACGAATCATCCCAAATTGAGGAGGTGGACTTTGAGAGCAAGATTTATTATTTTTTTCCTCTTTTTGTGAGTGTGTATGTGTATGCTTCTGTGTCAGACTTTGTATAGCTTTGCTTTCACCATGTGTGCTAGGGTTCTATCCGTCCGTTGTTTTTCTTTAAAAAATTTTTTTTCTTAATAATTATTTTTTACTTTAATAACTTTATTTTATCTTACTTTATTTTACTTTCCCCTTCCTTCCCTCTCTCCCTCCCTCCCTTCCTTCCTCCTTTTATTCTGAGCCGTGTGGATGAAAGGCTCTTGGTGCTGCAGCCAGGAGTCAGTGCTGTGCCTCTGAGGTGGGAGAGCCAACATCAGGACACTGGTCCACAAGAGACCTCCCAGCGCCACATAATATCAAACAGCAAAAATCTCCCAGAGATCTCCATCTCAACACCAGCACCCAGCTTCACTCAATGACTAGCAAGCTACAGTGCTGGACACCCTATGCCAAACAATTAGCAAGACAGGCACACAACCCCACCCATTAGCAGAGAACTGACTAAAATCATAATAAGTCCACAGACACCCCAAAACACACTACCAGATGCAGTACTGCCCACCAGAAAGACAAGATCCAGCCTCATCCACCAGAACACAGGGGCCAGTCCCCTCCACCAGGAAGCTTACACAACCCAATGAACCAACCTTACCCACTGTGGACAGACACCAAAACCAACGGGAACTACGAACCTGCAGCCTGCAAAAAGGAGACCCCAAACACAGTAATGTAAGCAAAATGAGAAGATAGATAAACACACAGCAGATGAAGGAGCAAGGTAAAAACCCACCAGACCAAACAAATGAAGAGGAAATAGGCAGTCCAGCTGAAAAAGAATTCAGAGTCATGATAGTAAATATGATCCAAAATCTTGGATATAAAATGGAGAAAATAACAGAAACGTTTAACAAGGACCTAGAAGAACAAAAGAGCAAACAAACAATAATGAACAACACAATAAATGAAATTAAAAATTCTCTAGAAGGAATCAATAGCAGAATAACTGAGGCAGAAGAATGGATAAGTGACCTGGAAGATAAAATAGTGGAAGTAACTACTGCAGAGCAGAATAAAGAAAAAAGAATGAAAAGAACTGAGGACAGTCTCAGAGACCTCTGGGACAACATTAAACGCACCAACTTTTGAATTATAGGGCTTCCAGAAGAAGAAGAGAAAAAGAAAGGGACTGAGAAAATATTTGAAGAGATTATAGTTGAAAACTTCCCTAATATGGGAAAGGAAATAGTTAATCAAGTCCAGGAAGCACAGAGAGTCCCATACAGGATTATTCCAAGGAGAAACACACCAAGACACATATTAATCAAACTGTCAAAAATTAAACACAAAGAAAACATATTAAAAGCAGCAAGGGAAAAACAACAAATAACATACAAGGGAATCCCCATAAGGTTAACAGCTGATCTTTCAGCAGAAACTCTGCAAGCCAGAAGGGACTGATAGGTCA
This sequence comes from Phocoena sinus, assembly GCF_008692025.1. Classification (NCBI taxonomy): domain Eukaryota; kingdom Metazoa; phylum Chordata; class Mammalia; order Artiodactyla; family Phocoenidae; genus Phocoena; species Phocoena sinus. Next base: position 29,445,478 of record NC_045765.1, read on the forward strand.
TATTTAAAGTGATGAAGGAGAAAAACCTGCAACCAACATTACTCTACCCAGCAAGGATCTCATTCAGATTTGATGGAGAAATTAAAACCTTTACAGACAAGCAAAAGCTGAGAGAGTTCAGCACCACCAAACCAGCTTTACAACAAATGCTAAAGGAACTTCTCTAGGCAAGAAACACAAGAGAAGGAAAAGACCTATGATAACAAACCCAAAACAATTAAGAAAATGGGAATAGGAACATACATATCGATAATTACCTTAAATGTAAATGGATTAAAAGCTCCCACCAAAAGACACAGATTGGCTAAATGGATACAAAAACAAGACCCATATATATGCTGTCTACAGGAGACCCACTTCAGACCTAGGGACACATACAGACTGAAAGTGAGGGGATGGAAAAAGATATTTCATGCAAATGGAAACCAAAAGAAGGCTGGAGTAGCAATTCTCATAGCAGACAAAATAGATTTTAAAATAAAGACTATTAGAAGAGACAAAGAAGGACACTACATAATGATCAAGGGATCGATCCAAGAAGAAGATATAACAACTGTAAATATTTATGCACCCAACATAGGAGCACCTCAATACATAAGGCAAATACTAACAGCCTTAAAAGGGGAAATCGACAGTAACACATTCATAGTAGGGGACTTTAACACCCCACTTTCACCAATGGACAGATCATCCAAAATGAAAATAAATAAGGAAACACAAGCTTTAAATGATACATGAAACCAGATGGACTTGATATTCATAGGACATTCCATCCAAAACAACAGAATACACATTTTTCTCAAGTGCTCATGGAACATTCTCTAGGATAGATCATATCTTGGGTCACAAATCAAGCCTTGGTAAATTTAAGAAAATTGAAATTGTATCAAGTATCTTTTCTGACCACAATGCTATGAGACTAGATATCAATTACAGGAAATGATCTGTAAAAAATACAAACACATGGAGGCTAAACAATAAACTACTTAATAACGAAGTGATCACTGAAGAAATCAAAGAGGAAATTAAAAAAAAAAACCTACAAACAAATGACAGTGGAGACACGACGACCCAAAATCTATGGGATGCAGCAAAAGAAGTTCTAAGAGGGAAGTTTATAGCAATACAATCCTACCTTAGGAAACAGGAAACATCTCGAATAAACAACCTAACCTTGCACCTAAAGCAATTCGAGAAAGAAGAACAAAAAAACCCCAAAGTTAGCAGAAGGAAAGAAATCATAATGATCAGATCAGAAAGAAATGAAGGAAACGATAGCAAAGATCAATAAAACTAAAAGCTGGTTCTTTGAGAAGATAAACAAAATAGATAACCATTAGCCAAACTCATCAAGAAAAAAAGGGAGAAGACTCAAATCAATAGAATTAGAAATGAAAAGGGAGAAATAACAACTGACACTGCAGAAATACAAAAGATCATGAGCAATTACTACAAGCAAGTCTATGCCAATAAAATGGACAACCTGGAAGTAATGGATAAATCCTTAGAAATGCACAACCTGCCAAAACTGAATCAGAAAGAAATAGAAAATATGCACAGGCCTATCACAAGCACTGAAATTGAAACTGTGATTAAAAATCTTCCAACAAACAAAAGCCCAGGACCAGATGGCTTCACAGGTGAATTCTATCAAACATTTAGAGAAGAGCTAACACCTATACTTCTCAAACTCTTCCAAAATACAGCAGAGGGAGGAACACTCCCAAAGTCATTCTACGAGGCCACCATCACGCTGATACCAAAACCAGACAAGGATGTCACAAAGAAAGAAAACTACAGGCCAATATCACTGATGAATATAGATGCCAAAAATCCTCAACAAAATACTAGCAAACAGAATCCAACAGCACATTAAAAGGATCATACAACATGATCAAGGGGGGTTTATTCCAGGAATGCAAGGATTCTTGAATATATGCAAATCAATCAACGTGATACACCATATTAACAAATTGAAGGAGAAAAACCATATGATCATCTCAATAGATGCAGAGAAAGCTTTCGACAAAATTCAACACCCTGTAAAAACTCTGTAGAAAGTAGGCATAGAGGGAACTTTCCTCAACATAATAAAGGCCATATATGACAAACCCACAGCCAACAACATCCTCAATGGTGAAAAACTGAAAGCATTTCCACTAAGATCAGGAACAAGACAAGGTTGCCCACTCTCACCACTCTTATTCAACATAGTTTTGGAAGTTTTAGCCACAGCAATCAGAGAAGAAAAGGAAATAAAAGGAATCCAAATCGTAAAAGAAGAAGGAAAGCTGTCACTGTTTGCAGATGACATGATACTATACATAGAGAATCCTAAAGATGCTACCAGAAAACTACTAGAGCTAATCAATGAATTTGGTAAAGTAGCAGGATACAAAATTGATGCACAGAAATCTCTGGCATTCTTAGACACTAATGATGAAAAATCTGAAAGTGAAAACAAAACACTCCCATTGACCATTGCAACAAAAAGAATAAAATATCTAGGAGTAAACCTAGCTAAGGAGACAAAAGACCTGTATGCAGACAATTATAAGACACTGATGAAAGAAATTAAAGATGATACAAATAGATGGAGAGATATACCATGTTCTTGGATTGGAAGAATCAACATTGTGAAAATGACTCTACTACCCAAAGGATTCTACAGATTCAATGCAATCCCTATCAAACTACCACCAGCATTTTTCACAGAACTAGAACAAAAAATTTCGCAATTTGTATGGAAACACAAAAGACCCCGAGTAGCCAAAGCAATCTTGAGAAGGAAAAATGGAGCTGGAGGAATCAGGCTCCCTGACTTCAGACTATACTACAAAGCTACAGTAATCAAGACAGTATGGTACTGGCACAAAACAGAAATATAGATCAATGGAACAGGACAGAAAGCCCAGAGGTAAACCCACACACGTATGGTCACCTTCTCTTTGATAAAGGAGGCAGGAATGTACAGTGGAGAAAGGACAGCCTCTTCAATAAGTGGTGCTGGGAAAACTGGACAGGTACATGTAAAAGTATGAGATTAGATCACTCCCTAACACCATACACAAAAATAAGCTCAAAATGGATTAAAGACCTAAATGTGAGGCCAGAAACTATCAAACTCTTAGAGGAAAACATAGGCAGAACACTCTATGACATAAATCACAGCAAGATCCTTTTTGACCCACCTCCTAGAGAAATGGAAAGAAAAACAAAAATAAACAAATGGGACCTAATGAAACTTCAAAGCTTTTGCACAGCAAAGGAAACCATAACCAAGACCAAAAGACAACCCTCAGAATGGGAGAAAATATTTGCAAATGAAGCAATTGACAACGGATTAATCTCCAAAATTTATAAGCAGCTCAATAACAAAAGAACAAACAACCCAATCCAAAAATGGGCAGAAGACCTAAACAGACATTTCTCCAAAGAAGATATACAGACTGCCAACGAACACATGAAAGAATGCTCAACATCATTAATCATTAGAGAAATGCAAATCTAAACTACAGTGAGATATCATCTCACACCGGTCAGAATGGCCATCATCAAAAAATCTAGAAACAATAAATGCTGGAGAGGGTGTGGAGAAAAGGGAACACTCTTGCACTGCTGGTGGGAATGTGAACTGGTACAGCCACTATGGAGAACAGTATGGAGGTTCCTTAAAAAACTACAAATAGAACTACCATATGACCCAGCAATCCCACTACTGGGCATATACCCTGAGAAAACCATAATTCAAAAAGAGTCATGTACCACAATGTTCACTGCAGCTCTATTTACAATAGCCAGGAGATGGAAACAACCTAAGTGTCCATCATCGGATGAATGGATAAAGAAGATGTGGCACATATATACAATGGAATATTACTCAGCCATAAAAAGAAACAAAATTGAGCTATCTGTAATGAGGTGGATGGACCTAGAGACTGTCATACAGAGTGAAGTAAGTCAGAAAGAGAAAGACAAATACCATATGCTAACACATATATATGGAATTTAAGGGAAAAAAATGTCATGAAGAACCTGGGGGTAAGACGGGAATAAAGACACTGACCTACTAGAGAATGGACATGAGGATATGGGGAGGGGGATGGGTAAGCTGGGACAAAGTGAGAGAGTGGCATGGACATATATACACTACCAAACGTAAAATTGCTAGCTAGCGGGAAGCAGCCACATAGCACAGGGAGATCAGCTCGGTGCTTTGTGACCACCTAGAGGGGTGGGATAGGGAGGGTGGGAGGGAGGGAGATGGGAGATATGGGAACATATGTATATGTATAACTGATTCACTTTGTTTTAAAGCAGAAACTAACACAGCAATGTAAAGCAATTATACTCCAATAAAGATGTAAAAAAAAAAAAATAAATAATATAAAGGTGCCCCTGAGGCTTACCAAAACCTTATCCTAAAACATTAGCTGCTATTTTAAAAAAAAAATGACACAACAATTCTCTTTGAATAAAAAGGTTCCTTTCAGACTTCTCTGGTGGTGCAGTGGTTAAGAATCCGCCTGCCAACGCAGGGGACACGGGTTCGATCCCTGGTCCACGAAGATCCCACATGCCGTGGAGCAACTAATCCTGTGTGCCACAACTACTGAGCCTTTTTGTCACAACTACTGAAGCCCATGTGCCTAGAGCCTGTGCTCTGCAACAAGAGAAGCTACCGCAACGGGAAGCAAGCCAACCACAATGAAGAGTAGCCCCCGCTCGCTGCAACTAGAGAAAGCCCGTGCACAGCAACGAAGACCCAACGCAGCCAAAAATAAATAAATTTTAAAAAAGAGGGTTCATTTTACCGGACTTCTACCTTCTTGCAGTTGGTCTCTGATCCTCTTGTTTCTACGTACACAAAACATTAAAATTAGCAAGAAACTATTATGATTTAGTTCCAGGTTTTGAATTTTTTTTTTTTTTTTTTTGCTGTGTGCGGGCCTCTCACTGTTGTGGTCTCTCCTGTTGTGCAGCACAGGCTCCAGAGGCGCAGGCTCAGCGGCCATGGCTCACGGGCCCAGCCACTCCGCGGCATGTGGGATCTTCCCGGACCGGGGCACCAACCCGTGTCCTCTGCGTCGGCAGACGGACTCTCAACCACTGCGCCACCAGGGAAGCCCTGAATTTAATTTTTTATCAAGGGATTGCTCAAAGGAGAAATGGGGATGACAAGTGTATTAGTTTTTTATGGCTGTGTGATACATTAGCACAAACTTAGCAACTTACAACATTTATTATTTCACAGTTTCTATGGGTCAAGAGTCTGGGTATTGCTTAGCCAGGTCCTCTACTCAGGGTCTCACAAGACTAGAGTCAAGGAGGGTGTCTGGACCTGAAATCTTATCTGAGGCTTGGGGTCCTCTACAAATTCACTGACTCCTGGCAGAATTCAGTTCTTTGTGGTTGTGGAACTGAAGCCCTCAGCTCCTAGATGCCACCTGCTGTTTCCTGCCACCTGGCTTGCTCCATAACATGACACTTTATTCCGTCAATGAGGACAATCTCTCTGCTCTCGATGCCTTCTTTTAAAAGGTTCACCTGATTAGGTCAGACCCACCCTTAAAATTAATTTAAAGTCAACATATTAGGGACTGAAATCACATCTGAAAAATCCCTCACCTCTGCCAAAGAATGTAACCTAAACATGAGGATGAATTCCCATCATATTCACAGGCCCCACCCACACTCAAGGAGAGAAGGAGGGTATTACACAGGATATAGAGAGAAGGGGGTGGGGTCTTGGGGACTGTATTAGAAATCTACTTAAGTATGTGAAAGCACATAGATGGTTGTCTACATGAAGAAATGGAATACTAGACAAAGAAATCTGGGAATGATCAGAAATAGAGTCTTCAGTCAATCAATCTCATTCACAAAAAAGCAATTATATATATATATAAATTTATATATATTATGTATATAACAATGCTACATAGCAACACTTATTGATGTGCTAATATACCCAAAACATAAAGAAAAAAAGGAAAATATTTACCAACTGCACAATAAAGGATAACAAAAATAACTTAAGCACATCTACACGATATTAAAAAATTGAAGGAAAACAGATATTTCACTAGTGGTTAATAAATTCATGCAAAAATATTCAAGCTTCTAATAATAATACAAAGGAGACAGTGTTGCCCACCTGCATTAGTGTTGCCTACCTGCTTAATTAGCTCTTTTCAAACAATGAGCATATCCAGGTTGGTATGAGTTGGTGAAGTGGGCCCTCTCAAACACTGACGATGCTCAGTGTAGAGAAAAGAGAAAGCCAGTGGGCCTTAAACATATTTATAGGTTTTGACTTAGAAAATGTATTAGCCTACCAGGCTCCTTCTTCTCCTAATGCCATAGTCCTTAGAAACCTCAAGTAAAGTATTAAGGGGAAAAATAAATTACCGAGATAAATCCTTGGGTGATTTCACTGGGCACGTGGCTTACGTCACACCAATGAGAATCAAGCAAATACAGATTCCACTCTGGCTCAATGATGAAGAGTTTTGAAAAGAGAAAACAAAGCTCTGAACATACAATAACTTCAAATATTTCCAACCTAGAAGTCTCATTCCTCTCTTGCTGCACCTTTGCTATCAACCATATAGGTCATAGGGAGAGGGGATGGAGAGTTTTGTTGAAAGGTGGAGAGAGAACCTTAACAAGAGCTATAGCTTTTAGGAACAACCCTGGTTCTGTTCGGAAAGTATTTTCTCATCCTTGAAAGCTGTAAGCCATACCTTAAAAACCTTAATTACAGAATTTATACATCAGGTTGAGGAAATCATCATTATCCTTATTTCACATTATACCCTTATTGATGGAGGGCTGTGACCATCCAAGGTGACCCTCCAAGATCTGGGGCATGATTATTTAATGGAGATAGTCCAGTTCAATTAGCCAAAAAAGAATAAAACAAAGCCATGCCAATATAAAATTGTTACAATCATGTAAATGGCAGACATCCAAAGCCAGCCTGCCTCAAAGAATTTGGATAAAGTTTGAGTGAAGGTTGCCATACTAGAAGTTTTTTGAGTTCCTTTCCAATAATTTTCTTTTAAGTTTAGACTTTTGCAGGACTATTACGTCTCACCAGATTCTGACATGGAGAATTTATGATAAGCAAATAATCTAAATCATGAATGAAAAGTTATATCACAAGGTCCCTAGTAAAGTATTATTTTTAACAGTGGAAAAAGAAAAGAAAAAGAAATATGCTTATGCCTCCAAATAGGGGACTGGGCATTTAAATTTTGTTACTTATATATGTTAGAATACTATGAATACATTAATGACCATACTATCTAAGGTTGCTGTGATTTAGGAGTGTGAAAATTAGAACACGAACTCTTAAAAAATTCTACAAACTCTAAAATAATAAACTGGAGCCCTAATTGTCAACTGTGGCTTTCAAAAGCTGAATTTACACATTATAGAAGTGGAGATGCTTTTCTCCCTTTGTAGTAAATATAAATTAGAAATTTTAAGTCTCCTTCAGACCATGAGTGATTCTATAAACTACAATAATTTATAAAGTAGTTTTCTGGTAAAAGACCAGTTTGTCTGTCTATTTAGGAACTGCATGATTGTATTATCATTTCCATCTCAAGCTGTAGCAAGTGGCTTTCTTACTGTGGTCATTTTCCCAGGGTAGGGGGGAAAGTGATTCATACAGGAAGACTTTTTATAGATGTGAATTACTTCATACATGAAAATAAGTAGAAAGTAACACAAACAACTGTTGAAATTAAAAGGCAAATACATGAACCTCAGCAGAACAGAAACATCATGGATCTAACTGATCTAATCCACACATCCTTCGGGTTTACTTCATGTGCAAAAGGACCAAGAGAAAATAAATGCCAAATAATTTCTCCCTGCATAGAGAGACATCATGGATTTTTATTACCTTATTTGTCTCTATCTTCCAAATTTGCAAACATACATTATTTCTATAATTTTAAAGGCCTCACAGACATAAGAAACAAGGTTCAGAGCGAATGTAAATGCGGCTTTCACTACCATGTAAAGATTCCTCCTGGCTGTGCTAAATTATTTTCATCAGAAACAGTTGTTTCAAGCCACACAGAACTGGTCACATTACTTGTCAAAAATTAAACACCTTGTCAAACTCTTCCCTTTGTGGCATTATAAATAGTTGTCAAAAGTGAGCTGTTGGCAAAAGCAGCATAAAAGGGGGGAAAAATGGTCTATTTCCCTTTTATACTAGGTGAAGCATTTCTTATAATTTTAGCAGTCATTAAGATTTACTAATGAAGACTTGAGATGGAGTCTAAAAAAAGGAAATATAAAGTTAAGTGGCTCATTTTGTGTTTTGAGAGGTAAAATATTAAGAGGAGAAAGAAGTGCTATCTCATCAATCAGAAACCACATAAAGCTGGGAATGTAATGCAGCCCTTTCCAGCAGTAGCCTCTGCTGAAGAATGCCCTTGGCCTAGCGAGACTCCCTTCTAATAGGTGAGAAGCGATTTCAATCTCCATACCCATTTAATCACAGGGCCGTCTGAGCACTGACTGACAATTATCCTGAATTATGTGTCATATAGTAGGTTTGTGATCTGGGCTATAGTGCATTAGGGACCCAGCAGAGACCACCATGTTGATTTGACAAGGCTCTTAGAGTGCGGATGAATAAATTAACGCAACAGAATGATTCTGATGAACAGAAAGAAGATTGGAGCCAAGCTCCCAGAGATGGAAGATTAGTGACTAATCAGCTCTAACACCTGGTTTCCATAACACTCTAATAACAACTCCTTGCGCTGTAACAAAACACAACAGCCTCTGCCGGGGGGGAAATGTGAAATAGCCTCAAAAGTTATGGCTCCGGGGTGTTTTATTCAAGACAGAATGTATTTCATCTGTTCTTGGAAAATTACGACCAGCAGCAATCCTCCCCCACTCCACCTCCTTTATAATGGGATGGAGGGCGGGGATATGAATTCTAAACAAGCAGGTTCCCCCGAGAACATATTTAATGAGAAATCCACTGCTGCTGACTTCTCAATTCAACTTACATCACCTAAAGGGAGGAGGTGGAGGGAGGAGGAAGGTTAGGGAGGAAGATGTGGGGGGAGAGGAGTCCCAACACACTTTGGGACACCCTAAGGGGGACAGAGACCCTAGGTAACAATCAAGACTGGCCTCTTACCTTTAGGTTCAGGGTGAACAAATGCAAAAGCCTCCAGACCACTACTTTGGTTAATCTGGAGAGAATGTCCTTAACATCTATCACGTAACACCCAGGTGCAAGACACAGGCAAAAGTACATACAAAAGTAAGCTAAGATCTTCAAACCTACCTGGTGTTGCTGCCTCTCGCCGGACACGTGAGGGAGTGCCATTTTGGCCAACGCTGTTATCAACATCAGAGGAGGTGGCCCTCTGAAGGTAAGCATGATCCACTGTTGGCCTCCCTTTGGCCATTCACTTCCTGAGAGGCAAGTCACTAATTACAGCATTCCTTGTTAAATCAAACAGTACTTAACTGAGAACAGTTGATTCACAGAGAACATCTGAGAGGTATGCTGGAGTAGCGTTTTGACATCTAGCAGAATCAAAGTGTTGCAGGAAGGGGGACCCCTTCCAGGTCCTGAAAGTGGGCTCTTGTCTAACACTCGGAAATGAATTGTCCGAGGAGACACACGTACTGCCAAAGCAAAAGACTACTGGGAAGGGGCGCCCGAACGGAGAGCAGCTCGTTCGACAAGGGAAACCGGAAGAACTGCTCTGCCTCGGGGCTCGTGGTCTCAGGTTTTATGGTGAGGGCGTTAGTTTCCGGATGGTCTCTGACCAATCATTTTGCTCGGCCCATATTTGGTGATGCAGGGTCCTTCCTGGTGGCGCGCGCATCTCTCAGCCAAGATGGACTCCAGCGAGAAGGACTCTGGGAGGTCGGTCGTCTCCTCCCTCTTTTGGCCCCTCCCAAATTCTCCCGGTAAGTTTTCAGCTGCAGCGCCAAGTTCCTTATCAGGACCTCCTGTTGTGAGACAACTCTTGCAAGGGGTTAGCATCCTGCCTGGCCAAGGCGGGCAGTTGCGGGTCAACGGTTCTCTAACAAAAGCGTAAAAATGATTCTCTTACGACTGTTTAACAATTTGTTAGTGCATCTCTGAGCTGACCTCAACTGGCAAATCTAAGACACTGAGAAGACCTAATTTAATGACAACAAAGTTTAAAGCCATGGTTGGTGGTGAAGAGGGGTTATTCACATTACCAGAAAAAAAAAAAAAAAAAGGATTTTTTTTTTTGAAGAGGCATGGTTAATTCTGCTGGATTTTTTCAAACGTGATTTGATGCAGGACAAGGAGATTGACACTCAACTTTTCAAAGACACAATACCTTTTTTAAAGGCGGGTACCAGTCCTGTCTTTAAGGCTTCTATTCACAGCTGATTTCTATTCATACCACTAGGCTTCCTTGTCACAATCGGTTTAATTGTTACTTCCTCTCTAGCCGGGGGTGGGATCATCCATTTGGATTTCTTGTTTCTTTTGTATTCAGGTTATTTCCCCATACAGGACACATGCCTCTGCCCCACATTCAGCTCGGCAGGCCGGGCCACGCTTTTTGCAGTGACTTGACAGAGAAGCCAGCTGCGTGTGGTCCCAAGGGCTGTTTCCAAATTTGGTCTCCCAAAGGGAATCTCACTAAAGTCCTCCAGGCATGCTTTAATACAGACCCATTTTCATAGTTCTATTTGTTCTAACACCTGATTCCTTCCTTGTCTCAGCAAGCCTCGCTGAAGACAGACTGGCGGAGAGCAGCTGTTTTACCTATATTACACAAGACATCATTTCCTTTACCCCCTTTCCAATGTTTTACCCCCAAACTTAAATTGAAGCCTAAGGATTAAAGGTGAGAGACCCTTCTTTCAAACGCAAGAAACCTATATGAGTTCATAGCTGATACTCTCTTTTGTTTTATGTTCCCTCTATTGAAATACTTGAGTGAGTATTGTGAAATGAAGTAAAGATTCCTCTTGAAATAGACTTTCAAAGGGAAATTCAGGGGAAAAAAAGTAAATCTTTAAAAGGGTTGATTGAACTTGTAATCATGAAAGCCACACTCTGGGACATTTGCTGAATTCCACTTGGTTAAATGTTTTATCTTCTTGCCCCAAATTATAAATGCCCTAAACCATAAAGTAGAAAAGAGCTAGACATCATCAATGTTCGGCTGAAAAATTACCCCTGCCACCACCAAATGGATTTGCAGACAGTCACAGCAGTCAGCTCCGCCTTAGTGGGAACCACAGGGGGCAGTTTTGTGGGTATAAAGCATAGGTGAGAACATAGGTATTCCTATAACAAAACCCTCAAACCTGGAGGGAAAGAGGCTTTGCTTCCTGCCCCCTCAAAGACACTCTGAAGGTTTCTGAGGGCCAGGAAAAGAGAATGGAAGTTTGCAGTGAATCTGAAAACTTCGTTTTTCTAAGCAACTGCAGCCAACAAATGATCTTCAAGAAATGGAACCAAATGATAGTCTAGTCTCCCCACGCCCTCTATGTGCTTCTCCATCATCAAGTTTAGACAATAGATAGGAATAGATAGGAATCTCGTGGAAGAGCTTGAAACCCAAGACAGTGACTCCTTGTGGGTCACAGAACTTTTCCGAATCTGGTGAAATATAAAAAACCTCACTCCAAAAAAGTGCAAGTATGCACATACACATAACAATGTGCATATCATTTCAGGGGTTTAGTCAAGGATAAGAGTCACTGTAGATGATATAAATAAAATAATTTATTTTGGTCACATACAGTGTCATATCAGCATGCTAAAAATCCCACAATCAATTAGATTCTTAGCTTCAAGATGCAGGATCAAAACTGGTGTGTTAAATGGGTTATAGTAAGCAAAAAAAATAGCCCCAATTATCACTCCTTTCTCCTTAAATTATGTAACACTGAAAGGCAGGGGCCAGGCAGATGGTGAGTAGAGAAATTGCAAAGGATAGTATACTGCTTTACTCAATCTGCTACCATAGTAAGAAAATCAAAGAAATGATTTCTAATAATGATCCTTATATCAGAAACTTCCAACATTTGATGGAGGCAAAAAGTTAAGGCCACAAGATGCTGTAGGAAGTACCTTTTGCATGGGCACTGGAGCCAGATGGTATTTCAGAAAATAGGGAAGATTCAATTACTTATCTGTAAAAATCAGTATGTTGAATGTACCTAACTTACATGCAAATAGGCAGGGTTAAATGAGTTAATGTGCCTGAAAAGAGTTTTGTGGACTGTTAGGTACTGTTCGGATGTCAGTTCTTATTTTTACAAAGGGCTTAAATAATAATCAGATTAGATAAAAACTTACAAGGTTCTAGAATTCCTTTTGCTTGCTCCTACATTAACCTAATGACCCACTACTCTGAACTCTGTTTAGATTGCTAAAGAAGTAGACATACAGTTATTTATCCCAACAGAATGGGTGCAGAGGCTGAAATTTTGAATTCAGTCTGTAGCCATGGTAAACTAGTCATGACAACATCAGCTATACCTTGCATTTTCCAAGTTATTTAAAATAGCGATCTCCAAAGTGGGTTGCATCCCTCAGGTTTGGGGGTAAGAAAATCACTAGGATGGGAGGAAGAAAACATGAGAATTACTATTCATTTTGGTTTCTTTATCTCGTTTTTGAGAAAATAGTCATTTTCATTTAACAATTTGCATGCTGTATCAGTAGAGTTACACATGTATTTACTTTATTTATATATAGTTATACAATAGATAAAAGACTGTGCTTAAATATTTTATTGTTTGGTGTGCATGCTCAAAAAATGTAAAATATACAGGTCTTTTTATATAGCCAACATTATTTGACCCTCTTAGCTATGTTAGATCTCTATTCCTATTATAGAGTGAAGGAAAACAAGCCTGGAAAGAATGATTTCTGCATCATATTACCTAGCAGGACAAGGGCTGAATTCCAAGTTTTGGTGCTAAGACTTATACTCCAGACCTTTGCACCAAACTGGACCCTCCAAACTCACCTTTTGGCAGCTATCACCAAAATGTAACCTAAGGGCTATAAAAGAGACTGCTTGGGGTTAAATCAGCAAGCACAAATGGGATGAGGACATAAAAAGGGGAAATGGGTTGACTTTCTTGGTAGGTTCAAAGCCGTTTTTTCAATCTTGTACAATAATATACACATGTAAGTGTCAGGCATGTAGTGATCCCAAACCATTGCAAATTGATCGAGATTAATACCATGCATGGCCCTTTAAGTGTACCAACAGACACTGAAATACAGTAGAAATGAGACACTTTGTTCCACCCCCTCCACAATCAAAACAAAACAAAAACAAAAACTTGTTACCATCACTATGTTTATATATTATTTATAAATGGCATTTTCAGGATTTCTTGCACTTTTCTACCTTGGTATAAGGTGCTATATAAATGCTATTGTTTGTATTTAACAAGCCCCTGCCAGAGGAAAAATGTATATATCTTAGTTTCTGCAATAAAGAGCAAAAAAAAGGCTGAAAAGAAATTGCCTACTCCGGGTTATAACAACATAAACTTCACTTCCTCACCTTGGGCTCTACTCATTTTCTGGTTCAAAACTATGTTCAGAGCCAAGAATTCATTTCCTGAGATAAATGTTGTTGTTTTCAACAACAGGAATTAGGATAATTCTTGAAAACACCAAGTCATCTGTTCTTTTGCATGAGTTTTGTGTACACAGGTTGAGTGGCCAGAAATGGGTCTAAAAATAATCTGTTTTCCTGAATATGGAGATTTCAAAAGCATGTGTGCTTCTGGGGAAAAAATAAACGTCAGAAAGCTTTGTCCCTTTATAAGTCAAAGAAAATTGTAAAATTACCTTTAATGTGTAAAATGAGATGGGTATTTAACAATAAATTTACTATTCTAGTTGTAGTAAATTTATTATATTAGTACATTTCCATTTCTGAAATCCATATCTGAAATATGTTTTTAAAATGCAGTAAGTGGCCATTTTTTTCTTTGTTTTATGGTTCAGGTGGCTCATTTTGCTGATTTTGCAAGTTAGCTTGCTTGGCTGTGAGCCACTTAACGTATAAAATACATACATTACAGAATCATAGACTCTGAAGGCTGGCAAATCTTTAAAACAAGCTAGTTGATCTCTCATTTTTAAGAGGAGGAGAGTACCATCCCCCAAATGGAAAATCAAACAGCTGGGTCCATATATAACAAGAAACCTAAATATGGTATATTTATTCAACAAATGTTTGCTGAGTATGGATCACTGGCCTGATTCTGGGTATATAGTTGTATTTGAAAACAGTGATAGGCTATCTAAATTATCAAAATTCAGGAAGATATGAAATGTGTCATTTGTTGACAAGGAAGATGATTTAACAACATGTTATTAGGTCTCTTCTATGTAAATAAGTATTTTGCTAGCAGGGCAACTTCAACTTAGACATCTGTTTTGTTAGCAAGTAGTATACCTATCAGATTTGCACACCAGGAAATTGGGGGGAGACGATTTCCTTGAAACTGTATATGGAGTAAGTGGAAGAGTCAAGACCAATATAAATATCAGTTATACAAAGCTGAATGCATCATCAAAATGGCATCATTTTCATGCTTGACCTTCCATACCATCATTCTAATCATGTGTGTGAATGTGAAGGATAAAATAGACGACAATGAGGGATGATTTACAGCAAATCATGGTGAAAATAACATAATGGGCCTTTAAATGCAACCTTGCCTAAACTGTATAAATAACGTTAGTTCTCCTTGCTTGAATTTGTGGTAAAGAGGCAGAGGACAGAAATGACAACCTAATGGGAGATAAGTTTTTTTTTTTTTAAACAGAGATACACTTTACAGTTAGAATCTCTTATTGAGTTTAAACACAGTGTTAGTATTGTTAAAATTAAGGGTAAATATTTAATAACACATTTATATCAATGGACACTTCATACGTTTCGTAAGATCTCCCCCCAAATAATTTTGACTCAAAATAGCATGATACTGTCATTATTATTTGTAATTTGAGGGGAATTTCCTTGTTAAAGCAACAGAGGAGGAATGGAATCATACGTTTGAAATGTTATAAACATAAGAAATTGGCAGATTTGTATGGAAACTCCCTGTATTTCTATACCTCCCCTTAAAAAATAAGAAGTTACTTTTCTGACTATTTGGGGGTTGACTAAAAAGGCAAATGTAAAATTAGAAGTTCTGAATTCTTTTTAACTGAGAACTTTTCTCAAGTTGTAAAAACAACAGAGGACACCAAAAGGTTAGAAAATATTTCATAAAGATTTCTAAAGTCATTTAAAAAAAAAACCCACAAATCTTAGTATTCACTATTAGTCACAAAATAGTGTAGTAGAAAATGGAAGAAAAACAGTAGAATGAAGCTCCAAATTAAAAAACAAGATTCAAAGAGTACTTTAAAAAAGCAAAAGTCTTTCAAGAAAACAAGAAATATTTATGTAATGTTTAATGGATGCATTGAACGGCCCTATTAACCTATTTGAAGAATAATTTCACATTCACTCAACTGAATTTAGAAAAAAAATCTTTTAAAAATATATGAATATACATAAATACATATGTATACATACATATATATTAGCAGAAATTTCCCTCATGTAGAAACTCTTTTTAACTTAAATCAATATCATTAGCAATGCTATTTTCCATCCCAGCATCCAAATAACAAAATAGCACTTAATTGAAATGTTTTGCTACTGTTTAAAATTTTTATAAGAAAGCAAATTGCACCTACATTCTAAATTTGACAAGGATTATTAGTTATCAGAGACTACAAAATCTTTCTTAATTTAACTTGCCTTATAGATGAAACCTCAATAAGATCGGCTACTTACAAATGACTCCTTTTTTGGTAGAAATAAACAGAAACTAACCCATATAATAGTATCTAGACTGGAAAAATAAAGAAAAGCGTTTTCATTCCAAACCCCTTCTAAAGAAATCCAAGATTTCAGGCAAAATGTAATAGGCAGATTTCTTAAGTTTCATAACAAAACAAAAATGCAAGAGTGCACATCGTCATATGTGCTGTTTTGCAATGAAAATTTTAACATGTTTGTCCATCGCTCCACTGAAACCAACATATCTCACGATTTTTATTACATACAGAATTGGCTATGCAGAATTCTAATCTTTCCATTAATATATTGATATGCAAGGAGGAACTCATTTAGATATTTTCTGCTTGATGCAACAATATTTCTTTTCCCAGGTTGAGCCAAATGCACAGCTAGATCTTTTCTGCTTTACACAATAGTATGTCAGGTATCCTTATTGACTGAAAGATAGGGCATGTGAAACACACACACACACACACACACACACACGCACGCGTGCGCGCGAGCTGCTCCTTAGGAAAATCAGAGAACCAAGAAAAATCAAAGTTTTAAAAATGCAAACACTTGTGTGGATTTAAAGAAAAAAATGAAGGAAAGGAAGGAAGGAAAAAGGGAGAAATGGACATGGGAAGGGAGAAAGGAACATAATTATAAGGAAGAGAGAGGAGTAAAGGGCTGCTGCCGGATTTGTTTCTATAACAACGTTAATGGTCTCATTTCAGGGAAAATCAGGCCAAACAGTTCAGCAGTTTTGCTGTCGTAAGTTCTAAAATACCATGGCTGCTGTACCCGAATTTCCTACAAAACCTTTCAGGAACACCACTGCTCACATATAGGCCATGGTTATTTCTAGCCGATCTCTCTGCTGATCTACTTGAAGACGCCCCTTATACAACTAAGAAACCCTAGGGTTGAAGAATCGAAATACCTGTTAACAGCCAAACCGAACCAGCCTACAGGTAACTGGGCATCTCAGGCTCAGGCAATTTATTTCTCCAGAGGGAACGGCGAACAGTCACAGAAAGGAGGGAGTAAAGAAGGATTTGTAAATAAGCACTTCATCTGAAAAAAGCTGGGGAAAAGGAAAAGGTGAGGCAGGTCAAATGGTACCAAGGTGAGCTGGCCGTGGCCTGAGTCAGCTCTTTCTCAGAATTTCCCCAGTCCTGCCTTTAAGGAATATCCTTCCCCGTCTGTTCTGTTGTCTCACTCTTCACTTCTGTTCTCTCAGCTGGGAAGAAACTGAATCTTTATTATTTTAGAACTTTCCACGTGAAGCTTCTATCGGGGCGGTCCAGCTCCAGCACCGTGTGCCAACCACAGGGTAACCAACTCTCCTGGTTTGCCTGGGACCCAGGAGCTCCCTGGGACCAGAGACTTTCAGTGCTAAAACCGGAAATGCCATGGATAAACTAAGGCAAGTTGGTCACCTGCGCTAACCACGAATTTCTTCTCTTGTCCTCACGTCCCATCAGCCACCCAGCCATTCTTAACTAAGTCAGGACAAGAACCAAGATAAGTTAAACCTCAAGCTATAAGTGTAAAAACGAAGTTCAGGGAGGCTTCAGGAAGCCTATGCCATCAATAAGCTTTATTTATTAAAGGGGGGAAAAAGGCCTGCAGTGTATAAATCCTATGGTAACTGTTAATCCCCTCCAGAAAAAAAAAAGTTAAAAATAAAATAAAATTCGAAAGAATGCAGCTGATAAATTACTTACCGAAAATGTAATGCTCAAAGAAGTTACCACAGTGCAATTATTATTGGACTCGATTAAACGTAAAAGTAAATCTGTCTTTTACTTCTCTCTCATCCCACTAGTATGTACAATGAAAGGAAAAGCCTTTTTAAAAGGTACCTTATGGCCAATTCTTTTCCCCCTTAATTCTGCATTGTAACAAACAAAGGTAAAATCAAAAATCACGCAAGCGATGAAGTATAAGCTTTTTCCCATTATCCTTAGAAGGGTGACAGTGCCAATTAAAAACACATTCCCATGCAGCTCTCAGCAAAAGCCTTTTTTTTTTTAACTCCTTGATAGTGGAATGCCTTATTAAGAGGAAAGAATCACAAAGTATAAGAGAATATAAATCATCAATATTTCTGGAAAATCAATCTATGGGTCCAGGGAACCTCACCTAACCTCATTGACATAAATAATGCTCCCTGTTCATAAAGTCTGAGACAAAAATGAGGATCTAATCTCTAAAAATGTATGCTAACAATGTTGCCTCTCTTAAAGTAACAAGAAAAAAATTGGATTTTTCAATACAATGTGGTCAAATTATTTCTGCTTTAAATGGAAGACTGTGGCCCCGTTTTATATGCATGTGTGCAAGTCTCAATGTGACTTTTTCCCTCTGTTGAGATACTTGACTTTGATTTTATTTTTATCATTTACACTCTGAAATGCCAACACCACGCCATTCCTACAAAACAGGCTTTTATCCATGTTTTTAAAGTCCAGGTTCAAGTTAGAAAGTAAGTCATATCTCCAGATCTCGTTTTGTAAAGGTTGTATTCGCCACAAGCTTAACACAACGGTGGGAGACAGTGTGGAAGGGATCGATAAAGTAGTATTACCCTTTGTGATGGTGAGTCTCTGCAGGACATTCCGGCTTAACTCTGCTGTCTACGCTAACACTCCATCCTCACCCACTGGGAGAGTGCACTAAAGCACTGTTCTGGACCACGAGCCCTGGACCAGGATGAGAAACTCACTTCCTTCACCTGGCTCTGAAGCTGCTTTCATAAAACTGGAGCAAATCTGGATGCTGGAAGACAGAGTTTCAAATTCGAAAGACAAATGTAGAAACACCCTGAAGTCTGAGGGCACAGGCCTTGACGTTCAGACAGGTGTGTGCATCCTTCAGGAAGTTCACTTTGGCAGGAGGCCTACAGAGTCAGCTATTCTTCAACCTCAACATGTCACTTGTGATTTGAAAAAGCCAACGGCTGTGGTTTTGCAGGGGTGTGATGCTGCCATGGAAGGAGCTTTTAGGAATTGCCTCTTTCACTGGCCAAGTGGACTCGGAGAACAACACGGTAAATTTGCCTCCAAATGAAATGTTTATAATTTTTCATTTGTCACTGTAAGAACAACATTACAACTTTGTGGTTAGGGATGTATACAATGTAAGGAGATGATCGAAGTGTTCCCATTCCTGTTACTACAGAAATAGCTGACTCTGTGCAGGCCTGGAAACCGCGAGGCTTTCCATGTTTCACAACAGGGACAACAGGGAATTCCTGTAGTTAGTTTTTTCTAATAAGCATACTGAGACTTTCATTTAATTAAATAGACCTCACTTTGCTACTCAGGCAAAGTGAATGATAAGTCATACAAATCCACTTGTAGGGCCTTATGACACTAAAACTAACTTCAGTCCTTTTCTGTGTCCCTATTATCTTTCAGGCCACATTTCAACTACTTTCCCCAACAGAAATATAGATCACCTCCTGAATCAACTGCTCCTCTCAGCAGACCAGAATTTTTCTCTGATACCCACCCCAGTCCCTAGGATAAGACCAAGTCACTTCTCATTAATCTATTGTACCTTCGAATACCTGACTCAAGGTGTGTCATCATTTGACCAAAGCTGACAGAGACCCTATCGTGGCATATGTGCAAATAAATAAGGAAAGTTCTGCAGACAACTGTATTTTTGCCTCGAAGCAAATTAAACAGCTTAAATAGGACATTTTTGGATCCAAACAACAGGCTCCTTCTCCATTCTAGAAGGAGAACACTTAAAGAGATAGGTTTGGGATTTTGGTATAATTAGCTATTCCCTTACTAGTAGTGACTGCCCTGTATTCTAATATTTTAGGACTTATATTTACCTATATCTCAAATGATACTTTAATATACAACTACTATCCATTCAGCACAAACACCATCCATTAAATCTTTTAGGCTGCCAGGTGAAAACCTGGAGAAAAGAGCCCTTTCACTTCATCATGTGGAACAGATTTATTTCCCTTTTGTCTAAATGTCACCTGCCTGGACTACACCTGGTTGTTACTTTTCTAACTAAAAGCATCATTAATGTGATTAACTAAAGAGCAGCTGCCCTGGGTCAACACCTTCAGCAATACTAAGAACTTGCAAAAGCTTTGACATTGCAGTTTCTCTTTACCACATCCCAGATAAAATTCTTAGGTTGAGCTACCTATGGCCCCCGAAAGTGGGAGGGGACAGTATTAAAAATATATCCCCTATCCAGTTCCCCTATCCAGATCAAGCCATGGGGATCACACAGATGCTGCTTTCTTTTCCATCCTGATAGACTTATCATCCCCTATCTATTAAATTGATACCTATTTCTAATAGCTTTCAGAAATTACAAAACTATGTGTAAGGTACCTTACGTAGAAGATACAATTGTGAGTAAGAGTAAGGCCTACCCTCAAAAGACAAAAAATCTAACAGAGAAGTTGCAAATACAAATGGTTATATTGAGACCTCTTCAAAGAACAAAGGTTTTGAAGTCAGACAAACAGGGTACTTCTGCTGTTTTGAAAGCACAGGGCTAATTTGGATTTCTCAGCTACACTTGTACCTGTCTTTCAAAGTTGGCAGAGGAATAAATGAGATCCAACTGTGAGTCCTTTTGACCAATGCTCCCAAATAATACACATGTAATAAAAAGATACTATTCAATAAATAAAGTTATTATAATGCACAACCCAATGAAGTGGAATCATAAAGTGGTAGAAAAAGTTCAGTGCGTTTGGGGGGTAGCCCTACCTGGCTGGTGATTCAAGGAAAACTTCAGAAAAGGTAAAGGGCTGCGTTTAGTCACAAAGAAAAAGTTGGGTAAATAGAATGGCAGGAGGCGGAGAGGTGGGAAGGAGTCTCAGAGGAAAAAATAGGCACCTTCAGAAATAACTAGGTTTTGCTAGGATGTCAAATTCCTATAGAGAATATTCTAGAAGACCACCTTGGAAAAACAGGAGAAAGACTCATTGAGGGTACAGCACGAAAGATTTACTATTGATTTGAATGAGGTTCTCTGAATGTTGAGAGATTTACCAGATTTTTAGAAAGCAATCTGGTAACTTCGTGTAAGGGTTGTGAACTGGGAATGACCTTAACCAGGGAGGTAGAAGCATTGGGAAATTTAGGCTTAAAGAAAAGAGGGCCTTTTATCAGAATAATGATGGTTAGAGTGAAAAACAAAAAATAAACAGATGACAGACAGGAGAAACACTGAAGAAGGAGAAAATACAGGATTTAACAATTAACTGGATGTGGGGTAGGACAGAGGAAGGAAAACAAATAAAACAGACACATTTCAAGTCCAGATGTCTAACACTGCGACAAAACGTTAGGTAGAAGAAAATCAGTGTTGGAGACAATATTAGCTTTTGGATCACATAAGCTAGCTTGGCTCTTGTTAAATCTGTTACATCGTTTGGAACTTAAAATGCAAATTGTCCTACCACTGACCATCTGAAAATAAAATTACGATGATATCAACTTCTAAATAAGTATAAGGTCTGTGATGCTTAATATGTTTCAGGACGTATTTAGAATCTATGATAAAGGGATTCTATTTCTCAAAAAATAAACGTTAAAAGAAAATTTAAAGGACCAAGACATCCATTATACCATCTTAAAACAAAGCAATATGGCATCTATAATATTTACACTGCGTACAAAATTAAAACTTTGTCACATGCTAATTCTATTTACCAACAATTGCTCTTCAGTGTTTCATGAAACAAGGTCTGTATCTAACAGGACTAATAATGTGTCAAAAAAGCAGTGTGGGAAGTGAGGGTAGTAAGGAGAACCCCAGAACAAATCCACCCAATCAGAGGAGGCATTTGCTTCATGTGACAGGGAAAATTAAATCTTCATGCCTACATAAGTGCCTAAGAATAAGCCCAAGTTGAAGGTGGCATTAATCTCACTGTTATGTCTAAACACCCACTGTTTATTTGTGGGTGTTTAGACATATTACATGCAGGGTATGTTTCCATTATTGTTGTTTTGAATGAAACACGCAGCATTTCATTGTGAGGAAACCAGGGAAATAATTTTCTCTGTTGCAGAACTCTGGTAACAAAGAAAAAAAACAAAACAAAACTCAGCTCACTTTATAGCTTTCACGCTTAACCCTGTCTTTATTTCAAGGGGGTGGAGAAAGGAAATCAAGAACAAACCGTTCCCTCACATGTTATTAATAACAGAATTTTCCTAACTTATTATACATTTGATGTTTTAAAACATCGCATATGGATAATTAAAAAAGATTAAGATATGTCTGAAAAGAATTTCAGCAAAAAAGTGGTTAACATTCATCACAGCCTTTCAAAACAAAATTGAATTCTACTTTATCTAAAAACTTTCCAATGCAATATTACTTTTTCTTACATATACAGCCTGCAACTTACATAGGGTACTATTTATCATTTGGACAACTTAAGTACACACACACACACACACACACACACACACACACACACACAAATCACCTTGAGAAAAATGAGAAATTTTCTCCTGGGAAATGCAAAAGTGTATTAAAATGATAAGTAGGAAGTCTTCACTCTTCCTTCATTAACTTAATCAGCAAGTATGATGTACATAAACCCCCCCCAAAAAAAAAATCAAGGTTCCAACACGCTCCGGATCATATTAATCATCTTTGCTTCCTCCATTTTACAAAGTTTGTTCATTTTAACAAAGACATTATAAGCTGTGATGGAAACACCTGTACCCAGAGGAGCCTTCCAATTATCCACACAGGTAGCCTAGCCTACCTGGGACCCCAAAAAAGGTATGGGTCAGGATTTAAGGATTCAAAATAATTATTGCAAAAGAAGCGCTTAAAAGAGTAATTTCTCTTTGGTATTCAATTCAGATACCAGAATAAAGCAGAGAGAAAGGAAGCAGCAATTTGGGTTTTAAAAGGTATCAATAACATGGTAAGTAATAAAATTCAGGTTTGTCAATTGTTCATGTACGTGGTACATAGATTCTAAAAGAGCACTTTCCGGAGACTTGTTCAAGATGGCAGAGTAGAAGGACGTGCTCTCATTCCCTCTTGCGAGAGCACTGGAATCACAACTAACTGCTGAACAATCATTGACAGGAAGACACTGGAACTCACCAAAAAAGATACCCCACATCCAAAGACAAAGGAGAAGACACAGTGAGATGGTAGGAGGGGCGCAATCACAATAAAATCAAATCCCATAACTGCTGGGTGGGTGACTCACAAACTGGAGAACACTTATACCACAGAAGTCCACCCACTGGAGTGAAGGTTCTGAGCCCCACATCAGGCTTCCCAGCCTGGGGGTCCAGCAACATGGGGAGGAATTCCTAGAGAATCAGACTTTGAAGGCTAGTGGGATTTGACTGCAAGACTTCATCAGGACTGGGGGAAATGGAGACGCCACTCTTGGAGGGCACACACAAAGTAGTGTGTGCGTCAGGACACTGGGTAAGGAGGGGTGACCCCATAGGAGACTGAACCAGACCTACCTGCTGGTGTTGGAGGGTCTCCTGCAGAGGCAGGGGGGATGGCTGTGGTTCACCATGAGGACAAGGACACTGGCAGCAGAAGTTCTGGGAAGTATTCCTTGGTGTGAGCCCTCCCAGAGTCCATCATTAGCCCCACCAAAGAGACCTGGTAGGCTCCAGTGTTGGGTCACCTCAGGTCAAACAACCAACAGGGAGGGAACTCCGCCCCACCCATCAGCACACAAGTGGATTAAAGTTTTACTGAGCTCTGCCCACCAGAGCAACATCCAGCTCTACCCACCACCAGTCCCTCCCATCAGGAAGCTTGCACAAGGCTCTAAGATAGCCTCATCCACCAGAGGGCAGACAGCAGAAGCAAGAAGACCTACAATCCAGCAGCCTGTGGAACAAAAACCACATTCACAGAAAGATACACAAGATGAAAAGGCAGAGGGCTATGTACCAGATGAAGGAACAAGATAAAACCCCAGAAAAAACAACTAAATGAAGTGGAGATATGCAACCTTCCAGCAAAAGAATTCAGAATAATGATAGTGAAGATGATCCAGGACCTCGGAAAAAGAATGGAGGCAAAGATCAAGGAGATGCAAGAAATGTTTAACAAAGACCTAGAAAAATTAAAGAACAAACACCTAGAAGAATTAAAGAACAAACAAACAGAGATGAACAATACAATAACTGAAATGAAAACTACACTAGAAGGAATCAATAGCAGAATAACTGAGGCAGAAGAATGGATAAGTGACCTGGAAGACAGAATGGTGGAATTCACTGCCACAGAACAGAATAAAGAAAAAAGAATGAAAATAAATGAAGATAGCCTAAGAGACCTCTGGGACAACATTAACCACAACAACATTTGCATTATAGGGGTCCCAGAAGGAGAAGAGAGAGAGAAAGGACCCCAGAAAATATCCGAAGCAATTATAGTCAAAAACTTCCCTAACACGGGAAAGGAAACAGCCACCCAAGTCCAGGAGGCACAAAGAGTCCCAGGCAGGATAGACCCAAGGAGAAAGACACCGAGACACATAGTACTCAAGTAGACAAAAATTAGACAAAGAAAAATGATTGAAAGCAACAAGGGAAAAATGACAACATACAAGGGAACTCCCATAAGGTTAACAGCTGATTTTTCAGCAGAAACTCTACAAGCCAGAAAGGAGTGGCATGACATATCTAAAGTGATGAAAGGGAAGAACCTACAACCAAGACTACTCTACCCAGCAAGGATCTCATTCAGATTTGACAGAGAAATCAAAAGCTTTACAGACAAGCAAAAGCTAAGAGAGTTCAGCACCACCAAACAGCTCTACAACAAATGCTAAAGGAACTTCTCTAAGTGGGAAACACAAGAGAAGAAAAGGATCTACAAAAACAAACTCCAAACAATTAAGAAAATGGTCATAGGAACATACATATCGATAATTACCTTAAACGTGAATGGATTAAATGCTCCAACCAAAAGACACAGGCTCGCTGAATTGATACAAAAACAAGACCCGTGTATATGCTGTCTATAAGAGACGCACTTCAGACCTAGGGACACATACAGACTGAAAGTGAGGGGATGGAAAAAGATATTCCATGGAAATGGAAATCAAAAGAAAGCTGGAGTAGCTATACTCATATCAGATAAATTAGACTTTAAACTAAAGAATGTTACAAGAGACCAGGAAGGACACTACATAATGATCAAGGGATCAATCCAAGAAGAAGATATAACAATTATAAATATATATGCACCCAACATAGGATCACCTCAATACATAAGGCAACTGCTAACAACTATGAAAGAGGAAATCAACAGTGACACAATAATAGTGAGGGACTTTAACACCGCACTTACACCCATGGACAGATCATCCAAACAGAAAAATAAGGAAACACAAGCTTTAAATGACACAATAGACCAGATAGATTTAATTGATATTTATAGGACATTCCTTCCAAAAACAGCAGATTATACTTTCTTCTCAAGTGCACCCGGAACATCCTCCAATATGGATCACATCTTGGGTCACAAATCAAGCCTCAGTAAGTTTAGGAAAATTGAAATCATATCAAGCATCTTTTCTGACTACAACGCTATGAGATTAGAAATCAATTACGGGGAAAAAAACATAGAAACACAAACTCATGGAGGCTAAACAATATGTTACTAAATAACCAAGAGATCACTGAAGAACTCAAAGAGGAAATCAAAAAATACCTAGAGACAAATGACAATGAAAACACGACAATACAAAAACTATGCAATGCAGCAAAAGCAGTTCTAAGAGGGAAGTTTATAGCAATACATTCCTACCTCAAGAAACAACAATCATCTCAAATAAACAATCTAACCTTACACCTAAAGGAACTAGAGAAAGAAGAACAAACAGAACCCAAAGTTAGCAGAAGGAAAGAAATCATAAAGATCAGAGCAGAAATAAATGAAATAAAAACAAAGAAAACAATAGCAAAGATCAATAAAACTAAAAGCTGGTTCTTTGAGAAGGTAAACAAAATTGATAACCATTAGTCAGACTCATCAAGAAAAAGAGAGAGAGGACTCAAATCAATAAAATTAGGAATGAAAAAGCAGAAGTTACAACAGACACCACAGAAATACAAAGCATCCTAAGAGACTATTACAAGCAACTCTATGCCAATAAAATGGACAACCTGGAAGAAATGGACAAATTCTTAGAAAGGTGTAACCTTCCAAGACTGAACCAGGAAGAAATAGAAAATATGAACAGACCAATCACAAGTAATGAAAATGAAACTGTGATTAAAAATCTTCCAACAAACAAAAGTCCAGGACCAGATGGCTTCACAGGCAAATTCTATGAAACATTTAGAGAAGAGCCAACACCCATCCTTCTCAAACTCTTTCAAAAAATTGCAGAGGAACACTCCCAAACTCATTCTATGAGGCCACCATCACGCTGATACCAAAACCAGACAAAGATACTACAAAAAAAGAAAATTACAGACCAATATCACTGATGAATATAGATGAAAAATCCTCAACAAAATACTAGCAAACAGAATCCAACCACACATTAAAAACACCATACACCATGATCAAGTGGGATTTATCCCAGGAATGCAAGGACTCTTCAACATACGCAAATCAATCAATGTCATACGCCGTATTAACAAACTGAAGAATAAAACCATATGATCATCTCAATAGATGCAGAAAAAGCTATCTACAAAATTCAACACCCATTTATGATAAAAACTCTCCAGGAGGTGGGCATAGAGGGAACCTACCTCAACATAATAAAGGTCATACATGACAAACCCACAACAAACATCATCCTCAATGGTGAAAAACTGAAAGCATTTCCTCTAAGATCAGGAACAAGACAGGGATGTCCATTCTCCCCACTATTATTCAACATAGTTTTGGAAGTCCTAGCCACAGCAATCAGAGAAGATGAAGAAATAAAAGGAATACAAATTGGAAAAGAAGAAGTAAAACTGTCACTGTTTGCAGATGACATGATACTATACATAGAGAATCCTAAAAGTGCCACCAGAAAACTACTAGAGCTAATCAATGAATTTGGTAAAGTTGCAGGATACAAAATTAATGCACAGAAATCTGTGGCATTGCTATACACTAATGATGAAAAATCTGAAAGAGAAATTAAGGAAACACTCCCATTTACCACTGCAACACAAAGAATAAAATATCTAGGAACAAACCTACCTAGGGAGACAAAAGACCTGTATGCAGAAAAATATAAGACACTGATGAAAGAAATTAAAGATGATACAAACAGATGGAGAGAAATACCATGTTCTTGGATTGGTAGAATCAATATTGTGAAAATGATTATACTACCCAAAGCAATCTACAGATTTAATGCAATCCCTATCAAATTACCAATGGCATTTTTTACAGAACTAGAACAAAAATCTTAAAATTTGTATGGAGACACAAAAGACCCCGAATAGCCAAAACAGTCTTGAGGGAAAAAAAAAAACGGAGCTGGAGGAATCGGACTCCCTGACTTCAGACTATACTACAAAGCTACAGTGATCAAGACAGTATGGTATTGGCACAAAAACAGAAATATAGATCAATGGAACAGGATAGAAAGCCCAGAGATAAACCCACACTCCTATGGTCAACTAATCTATGACAGAGGAGGCAAGGATATACAACGGAGAAAAGACAGTCTCTTCAATAAGTGGTGCTGGGAAAAATGGACAGCTACATGTAAAAGAATGAAATCAGAACACTCCCTAACACCATACACAGAAATAAACTCAAAATGGATTAGAGACCTAAATGTAAGACTCTTAGCGGAAAACATAGGAAGAACACTCTTTGACGTAAATCACAGCAAGATCTTCTTTGATCCACCTCCTAGAGTAAAGGAAATAAAAATAAACAAATGGGACCTAATGAAACTTAAAAGCTTTTGCAAAGCAAAGGAAACTACAAACAAGAGAAAAAGACAACCCTCAGAATGGGAGAAAATATTTGCAAACGAATCAACAGACAAAGGATTAATCTCCAAAATATATGAACAGCTCATGCTGCTCAATATTAAAAACAAACAAACAACCCAATCCAAAAATGGGCAGAAGACCTAAATAGACATTTCTCCAAAGAAGACAAACAGATGGCCAAGAAGCACATGAAAAGCTGCTCCACATCACTAATTATTAGAGAAAGGCAAATCAAAACTACAATGAGGTATCACCTCACACCAGTTAGAATGGGCATCATCAGAAAATCTACAAACAATAAATGCTGGAGAGGGTGTGGAGAAAAGGGAACCCTCTTGCACTGTTGGTGGGAATGTAAATTGATACAGCCACTATGGAGAACAGTATGGAAGTTCCTTAAAAAACTAAAAATAGAACTACCATATGACCCAGCAATCCCACTACTGGGTATATACCCAAAGAAAACCATAATTCAAAAAGACACATGCACTCCGATATTCATTGCAGCACTATTTACAATAGACAGGTCTGGAAGCAACCTAAATGCCGATTGACAGATGAATGGATAAAGAAGAAGTGGTACATATATACAATGGAATATTACTCAGCCATAAAAAGGAACGAAACTGGGTCATTTGTAGCATCATGGATGGATCTAGAGACTGTCATACAGAGTAAAGTTAAGTCAGAAAGAGAAAAACAAATATCATATATTAACGCATATATGTGGAATCTAGAAAAATGGTGCAGATGAACCGGTTTGCAGGGCAGAAACATAGGGACACCAAGGAGGGGAAAGTGGTGGTGGGGGAGGGTGTGGTGGTGGGGGGGTGAATTGGGAGATTGGGATTGACATATATACACTAATATGTATAAAATGGATATCTAATAAGAACCTGCTCTATAAAAAATAAAAATAAAATTCAAAAATCAAAAAAATAATAAAAAGTAAAAGAGCCCTTTCCAAGGTAAAGTCCTGCAATCATATTTCATAGGTACCATGGTCAGAACAGTGTTATGTGTCACCTGCTATAAATATTCACACTTCAGAATTCTGGGCCCCACTTTACAGACCAAAAGCTAGAAGGAAATCTATTTCCAGAATTAACATGTATATTTTAGGCATATTTTGTATACAGAGATTAGGGCAAGGAATGTGGTCCGGAGAAGAAGCATATCACATCTTTAGACCCTGCTCGAGATTTTGGTCAAATCCAAGAATGAATCCAAATTACTTTTTGAGAGATAAAATCCTGCAGGAAATAAAAAGAGACTTTCCTAGGGATTTCTCTTAAAAATAACAGAAATTAAAAATGAAAGCTCAAAATATAAATAGTTTCTGCTCTGAAACCTCCACTATACTATCTTGGAGGCAGGCTTAATATTAAGAGTAGTCAAAGAGCTAGGGTTTGGGATTGAAAGTTCCAGTCTGCCTGTGAGTCTCAGCACCATCACAGCTAAAGAAGTGGACTTAGGCAAAAAATCACCCTTCCCTGAGCCTCAGGATCTAAACCCTTAAATGGATAAACTGACAAGAACCTACTGGGTATGACTGTTGGAGGCTGAAGTGAGACAGCTTCTACATTGAGCTTAGCACACTGCCTATGTTATCCAGATCACATCAATTCCTGGATATAAGGCACACTTTTTCCAAATGTCCTCGGAAAAGAAAAGATTTCCCCTTTCAATATTTATATTCGAGTATCTCTGGGAAATGCTCTATATTGAACATTGTGCTGTATATCCCAGTATGGCATTCTGTTCTCATTTGTTGGGCTACTGTTGTCGTTTTTGAGTGCCTGTTTCATACTGTTCTTAAATATTTTGAACAAAACTCCTGCTGTTTGGAGAAGACACACTAGCTTGGTGTGACTTCAGCCAATGTTAGTTTGGGTGCTATAGAGGTTAACGTATCAAAAAGGAGGTGACCAATATTTAATGTTGATTTTGTGATGATTCCCAGGGTATGAGCAATTCCAAGTGCCAAGTGAAAATAAGTCTTTTTAAATATCCTCTGAGAGTCTGTCTTTGTTCACTCCTATAGATCCTTTCCCCACTCTTCTCTGCTCTGTTCTGGGTGCTTAGCGAATGGAACTCTAGAGGTGGCTTCACCTGCCCCGTGGAATCCTACTGGGTTCAGCCAATGGGAGGAAACAGCAAGTGTTCAGAGGGCAAGAGAAGGGCAAGTCCAGGGTATTGCTTCCCACTTTATCTCCCCCATCCCCTCTGCTTCCTGTGAGTCTTCATGTTCCTGAAGTGGCTGTGTCCCTTTCCAGCCACACTTCTGTTGAGCAGCCCCTCCTTCAAAGATCCTTCCTGCTGGAAAATAGGCTCTGGGCAACACAGTCCTCTTTGCTTGTCCCTTCAGGCCTGGGGTGGCAATGGCTGCCCCACAGTTGCTTATCCCTGGGTGCCTCATCACTCCTTATTGATTCCCTGAACCCTGTCTAGACCTTCATGCATAGTTCCTTCATTAACCTCTTTTCAGCGAAACCTTTAGAGTGTGCCATCTGTTTCCAGTTGGGCCCCCGCCTGATGTAATTATTTTAAAAAGCAGTAGAGTGAGTGGTTACCTTGTGGCGATCACACATATAGGCAGGTCAGGGAAAGTTTCACAGATAACATGACAATTATGACTTGTAGGAACTGATTGAGCGAGCCGTGCAGCTACCAGGGAGAATACCTTTGTAGTTATAGTGAATAGCAAGTTTGAAAGGGGTGGCCTATTCTGAATTTTCAAGGCAGGGAAGGAGGCTGGTGTGCCTGGAACAGAGTCAAAGGGTAACAGCCCTAAGCATTTAGGTGGCTTTAAAGACATGGGCCAGGATGAGATCACCCAGATAGTGAATTGTACAGAGAGAAGATAGAAAGGCTTAGGAAAGAGCTGCAGAGGGGAAGAGGGTGGGCCAGCAACCAGCAAAGTATATTGAGAAGGAGAAACTAGGGCAGTACAAAGAGAAAAGGAAAGAATGATATCCAAAAAAAAATCACTTGAAGTAAGTATTATAAGAGGCATATCATTACCCTTGAAAGCTTATACATTTGGCCTGAACAACTTTTCTTCTTAAGAAACTTCAAACACACACACACACACACACACACACACACACACACACACACACACCCTGGCTAGCATTTATGCAGTAGGTTGACATACTGCACCTGAGATTTAAACCAAATCCTATTTTGAAAGGGACCTGCAAACCAGTGTGGCTTTACTAAGTTGGAAAATGGTAGTAACAACTCGTTTGTATATTTTTCCCTGAGAAGGATTTGAAAAGAATCACATTTGTCAATCTTCCTACAAGGACTTCTCTAGTGTATTAACCCTTCTTAGAAACAGCATTAGCTATTCTCTAGAAAGAGGGAATCAGATTCCATGTAAATACTCCAGCCGATGTATGTACTTGCTTGACATGAGCGAGAATGTGAGCCCTTCAGTAGGTGGGTGCATGGGTGCACCCAAAATGTGTGGTCAGCAGTGTTCTGCTGTGGTCTACACACTTTCCATGGTGGCAGATGTCCTTATCTGCCAAGAGCTGGGCTAAGCATCAGATCCATATAAATTACCTAGGCAAGGCTACTCTTTTCCAGAGAACTCATTTCTACAGAAGCATACCTGCACAAAATAAACACATGAAGCTAGAAACAATCTTCATGTTAACTTGAACCCCATTTAAAGCCCATTTGTCTTTTATTCTATGGCACCAAGAGGAAGGGCCAAAGAGGGATATGGATCGTAATAGGATTTTCTTTTTGGAAAAAACAATTTTTTTATTGTGATAAAGGATATAATTTCCTCCATATGAACATGTCAGTACGAGCAAGTGAAATTTTCAGTTAGCATAGCTGCTACTGTGAACAGCAACAGCAGCCAATATTCACGAAACGCTTAATACAGTCTACGCACTGTGCCGAGTGTATTACACAGAGCTTCGTTTATTCCTCTAAATAACACTGGTTTTTTTTTATTTTACAGAGAGAGAAACAGAGGCTCAGGGAATTAATGTGACTTGCCCAGGATAAGAGAGCACCCATAAATGGCAGAGTTGTGATGTGAACACACGAAGTGTGACCCTAGTGTATACAAAATGTAGTATCACTAATACTCTCTCACTTTTAATGGATAATTACCACGCAGTACAACCTTGACATGGATTTTATTTCCACGTTTTCCTTTCCACAACTACTACCATCCCCTTTTAAAGATGAGAAAATCGAAGCATAAAGAGTTGAGGTAGATTGCCCTGGCTCACACTGCCAAGGAGAGAACAGACCTGCGATTTACACCCAACTCTCTGACTCCAAAGAAAGCTCTGTATCCCACTGCACAGACACTTCCACTCTCAAGTTTAATTTAATGTTCTTATTAAACACAGGCCTCCTTTTCAAATATCCATGCACACTGATAACACACTTAACTATGGTCAAGTCCTTGCGCTAACTGCTACAATTGACTGCAAAGAGGTTCCTCCTATCAGTAATCTTAAAAGGAAGCTGGGCAAACAAGGCACAGAGGTTCATGAAAAATTTCAAGTTTGACTCTGTCAAACGTAACTTTTAAAAAATATTTAGAACATGTCAGAAGTGAGGATGTGATTATGTGAATGGAGAAGAGAATTCATAGGATCAAGACATCCCTGGGGACTTGTCGGACTGCAAAAGTTTCAGGAATAAAGTTTCCCTCAGTCTTAAAGAAAAGAGGTGGACTTTCAAAAAACAAACAAAAAAACCGATATGAACAGAATACGGAGAAAGATGTGTGGACAATTTTAGCAAAGATAGCTGGTGAATACAGAGAGTACTTAGTGCAAACCGAAGAGTCCAAATGCCAGGCAGAGTTTGGACCGTATTCTGTAAATGAAGACGTTTGACCTCAAGGACGACATGATTCAAAACACCGCCTGGAGACGATAAATTTTCTGCTCTAGGTAAGTACAAACGATTCAAACTTATACACAGAAAGTAAATAAAGCTACAGCGTACGTGAGGGTGGCTGTGAGACTGTTGGGAACACCTATCTGGGCTCCCCCGTCAGCATGTTTAGGCTCACAACGAAAACAGGCAGATTGATTTTCCCTGATTAAGGCTGCTTCAGTTTGGTCTGATGAGTAAATACCCAAAGCAGCCACACGCTTAGCTGCCCTCCCTCTGCAATTACTACCTTATTTTTTCCCACTCCAAACTGGCAGGTCTAAATTTGTAATTCCTAACTTTTCAGAGTGGCAAACCTATCAGTCACTTGATCTTGTAATCCCCCCAGCTCCTTCTAAGAGGGACATTCATTCCTTCATTCATTCATGTGTGTTTACTGAATACCTACAGAACACCAGGCTGGGTAGGATTTGGAGATGCAAAAATAAAATATCATTTCTGTTTTCACAGAGCTCTCAATGTGCCTGAGGGAAACAGAAGAGGGAGCAGTCAGGCTATGCCGGCTGAAGGCTGTAACAGTCCTACATACAGGGCGCTATGTGATCATACATTAGAAAGCCTTAATTCTTCCTGGTGCATCTCAGCATGTGTTCCAGAGAGAGGCTTTTTTTTAAATGCGATTTTTAAAAATTAATTATTATTGGAGTATAGTTGCTTTACAGTGTTGTGTTAGTTTCTGCTGTACAGCAAAGTGAATCAATTATATGTATACATATATCCCCTCTTTTTTAGATTTCCTTCCCATTTAGGTCACCACAGAGCACTGGGTAGAGTTCCCTGTCCTATACAGTAGGTTCTCATTAGTTATCTATTTTACACACAGTAGTATATATATGTCAATCCCAATCTCCCAATTCATCCCACGCCCCCCGCGTGGCATCCATAAGTTTGTTCTCTACATCTGTGTCTCTATTTCTGCTTTGCAAGTAAGTTCATCTGTACCATTTTTCTGGAGAGACACATTTTAAAACTGAGGTGTGAAGAATAAATAGCCGTTCTCCAGGTGGCCAAGGAGGGAAAAGACATTCCTAACAGAAGCTGAAGAATGTCCACATGCTTAGGAATCAGGATAACCGTCTGAGTGGTCCAGAGCTGAGTTTAGGATTGGGGAAGGATTGAGAGGGACTTTACACTGCAGTGTTTGAATCTGACTTGGCGACTGCATTTGTAGTTTAAAAACAAGCACAGAGGGAGACCTAAGGAGTGAATGAACAGGAACTGAATAAAAGGCATGTACACCTCAAAGCTATCATTAAAAAGATAATCTAATTTTATCTTGTGAATTCCTCTACAGGCCTAGGTAACTGAAGACACCACGGTTTGTCAGAATTTGTAGGTAGAACTTGCTGATCCCCCCAAAAACTATCCCTTTGTATTTTCCCAGGACCGAGTCAACAACCTCAGCTAAAGAACTGTCATTAAACCTCCGGAGATGTTAACTCTTTGACAACTTGCCAGCCAATCATTTGGTTGAGACCATCATCCAGGTGGCCACAGCTTGAAAGTGAAGGAATGACGAAGAAGGTTTGGTCTTGAGCATGAGCGTAACAGTGGTTTGTTTACTGTGGTGTTAGTGCAGATAATAGACAAGTAAGATGTGCAAATAATTACACTGTTTATAAACAATAGAGTGTGGTTGTACATCCAGACATATATAAATGCTGTTTAAGGGAGGGATAAATTCTAACAATTTGGAAGAATTTGGAAATTTTCTTGATATCATGGTACTGTCGTTGGGCTACAAATTGAACTACCGGAATTCCTGACTCTCTAATGATTATAGGAATTATTCCTATAATTCCAATTACAGGAATTTTAGACCAAAGCCATGACCTTTAGTCTAGTTAATCTCGACTCTGGGACACCATCTTAAACACACGTCTAAACTGATCAGAGGCTCTAAGGACAAGCTACATTTGGGATTACTGAGAAATTGCCACTCCCTGACTCTGAATCCCGGTGCCCTGCACCTCCAGAAGAATGTGAGATTATCAGAGAGGAATGCTATGATATTACTGAGAACAAGCAACCTGGGTATTTAATGATCAGTAATAAAAAGGTAACAAAAAACAGTGGACACCAGATATGAATGCCTCCTCTATACTTGGTGCTCTAATGTGTTATGCGAAGCATACTAGATTTGGCAGAACGTTTATATGGAGGTGTGATTGAAATAACTTTTCCCATAGGTGACCCAAATTAACTAGAAACATATTTGGAACTTATTAAAACAATAATAAACTTCCCTTTAAAGAACATCATCACAAACTTAATTTTGCCCAAAGCTCTTAACAATATTATGAGGCAGAAAGGACAAAGATTTTCATGTCCAGCCTATCTGAACAGACACAGATAATGGATAGTACTTTCAAGGATAGGTCATAAAATTGGCACAGGTGAAGTAAGTATCAGTGACGAGGATACCAAATATCTGGGCATTTACTCTCAGCTTCAATCTGAAAACTGAAAAAGTAGAGCACCTGATTCAGTCCTTCCTACCTGAAAGTGTGTGTGTGTGTGTGTGTGTGTGTGTGTGCGTGCGTGCACGCACTTGGTGTGTGCATACATGTGTGTGTGAGTGTACGACAAGGCTTCATAAACATAATCCTTACCTGTGGTCATGGAATTAATAATTAATCATAATAATAATACAGCAACAGCTTTAATTTGCTATTTGAATGACTTCTTACAAAATGTTTCCCCATCCACTATCTAATTTGAAATTCCCTTTCATATCATGAAACAGGCAGGCATTATGATATTCACTTTATAGATGATAAAGTGAGTTTCAGAAATTTTATTCAGGATTTTGCAGAAAGCAAATGGCAGAGAGAGTCAGGAATTCCGGTAATTGAATTTGTAGCCCAACGACAGTACCATGATATCAAGAAAATTTCCAAATTGTTAGAATTTATCCCTCCCTTAAACAGCATTTATATATGTCTGATGTACAACCACACTCTATTGTTTATAAACAGTGTAATTATTTGCACATCTTACTTGTCTATTATCTGCACTAACACCACAGTAAACAAACCACTGTTATGCTCAGCATAAGGTTTTCATGTGTTATGTTCACCAAACCTGTCTTTAATCGACTTTAACTTGTCATCTAGGTCTTGTGGAAGGGACAGTTAATGCTCGTTAGTTTCTGTGTCTTTTCTGCTTTGTGGTCACTCAGCCAAACCACATGCACTGCCTCCCTTGAAGTTCATATCAGAGATCCAGCCAATGGAGACCGAGTAGAAATGAGGTCCCCAATTCCAAGCTGAACCAGTTAAGGAAAACCTCCCATTTATAATCCTCACTCTTTTTTTCTCAACTACCCACTGAATAGAGAAGACCCCAAGAACCTGGAGAGGGTTGGAGCCACAATACAGAAGGGGCCTGGATCCTTGAATACCTGTGATGGGCAGAGTCTCTTCCCCTCCCATCCCTCCTCCACTCCCTGCTCCCACCAACCTGCAATGGACTACACGATGTAAGTGAAAAAAAACCCTTTATGATGTTAAGCCATTGAGATTTGGAAGTTATTTATTACAGCTGTTAGCCTACCCAGACTAATACAACTCTCCATTGTAAAAAGTTAATATCTATAAAGAACTAATATCCAAAAGACTCCAAAAGAGGATACATTGTAAAGAGATTTTAATAAGCTATTTCATATTACTGATTCTGAGAATACAATTTTTTTGTGGAAAAAAACACAATGCTACCCTTTCAAAAAAAAACATAATCATGATTTTTATGATCAATCAATTTCTTATCATAGAAATCTTTAGGTCATGATAGATAAATTCTATGAAGCACAGATTGTAATATAAGGCTGGCATCAGATATTCGGGGCATACTAATAAGCAAAGTATAAATGGACAAATCTAATTTAAGTCAACCCTGCTGAGTCATTTGAGATATCTATCTATCCAAAATGAACATAATCCATTAGCATCAAAATAACAGTCTCCCCCCCCGCCACCCAAATGCAGAGGGATCTAGTTCTGCTCATGACTTTTATCAGCATGACATGGTTAATATTCATTTATCAAACAGTACGGGTATTGTTTTGCCCTCAAATA
Source organism: Phocoena sinus (assembly GCF_008692025.1). Taxonomy (NCBI): domain Eukaryota; kingdom Metazoa; phylum Chordata; class Mammalia; order Artiodactyla; family Phocoenidae; genus Phocoena; species Phocoena sinus. The sequence continues at coordinate 29,482,306 of NC_045765.1, forward strand.
ATTATCAGTTAATGAAGCTTAAAAAAAGAGTCTCTTACATCTAGATTGAATTATTCTTTCTATGGTGCTCACCCTCATGCTCTTAAATACTTAAAATGTTCCCATAGTAAATGAGGTCAGCTTATGTAAGCTCAGAAGCAATAGGATATTTTGGCCTCAGAGCATAATAGGAAGAATATTAGAGCGCATTCATTCAACTCAAAAATTGAGTCTAATATTCCATACTTGGCTACATGCCTTTTACATCTCTAGTGAAGATACATCATAGAAATACAGATGATCTCTAACATCCTTTTATAATAAAATTTGAAGTCCCAACAATTCCATTTGATGGAAGAGAAAAACTAAGGGTCTGAGAGCTGAAGCATCTCACCTAAAAGCCACACAGGAATCTACCCCTGGATGGAGGTAGACATCTTCTGAATCTCATTTTGGTGACTGCTGGTCCCTGTGCCTTTTTATTCCCATCCTTCCCCTTTCACCACCTAGATGAGAGAGGTCCTTATTTTAAGCTGGAATATTTGCTGCACGAGGATACGCAGTTTTCTAATTTGGAAAAAGGGGTTTACATTTTCTAGCACTTTGAACACAATCATACTTGTATCCTAAAACAAAGGGTCCTGGATGCACAACTGCAGGGAACCCCCAAAAGTTCTCTGTAGGTGGAAGGCTCAAGGAGGAGGGCTAGGATATGAGCATCCATTTCACAGAGGATTTGGATACTGTACCTTTGTCTCAGCTTTCTTTCCCTCCAGGTTTCTGGAGGACTTGGCTGTGGAGGCTGTGTCTACTGAAACCTTCAGAACAGCTCTGTTTTGTCTTTATTAGAGATACAGTAAAATACTCCAGAGACAAGGGACCTGCTGGGAAGCAACAGCAGCTGGAATGAATGAAACAGCCAAATCTTCCCTGTGATGCTGCAGTCAGAGACATCATCAGTAGCATGGCCTGTGGTTACCATAATCAGAAATCCCCACAGAAAAGCCAATTTAAAAGAACTTTCCAAGTCGCTGGTGAGAGTGTTAAAACCCAGTACAGTGGCATGTAACAGATGGCATAGAAAAGTCCAGAGAATTCACAAATGACTTATTTTTTATTTCGCCATTATTCTGATCCTCAGGATTTCTCTTTCCAGGATTTTTTTTTTTTTGAAGTCATGAACATTTCGAGTAACATTTCATTGTACCTGAGAGGTGTCTGTATTCATATGGAGAAGGGCAACCAGAAAGTCAAGAGGCCTTTCATTTGGTGGTCCCACTGAATAAAAGGATACTCTTTTTCCAAATCAAATGTGGGCACCTGTTTTCTTGAAACTCCCCCCTAATGTGTGCTCCATGACAAGACAAGGGCTTCCTATCATATCACACCTATTCAATTAACACACACACTCAGCCAGCATTAGACAACAATGCTTCACTTTAGCTATTATTTTTAAAAATCACATTTGCCAACAGATTGTAATATGGCATTGGCAAGATACAGCTGAAACATATTTTCTCCTCACGTAGTTCCACCCTTCTCTGAAATGCACTCTGCTTTCTTTATGATGGAATTGGTCATGAGTGTCAGGCTTTTGGAAATCAACTTTTTTTTCTTTCAATTCCAAAAAAAAGAAAAATTAACTTGCTTTGATTTTTGGCTTAGGGTTCCCTACCCCAGTCCCAGGGAAATATTTCTCATAAAGAAGTAAATGGGCTTTGAAGAGGTAGGAAAGACTGTATTTAAAATTCCAAATAGTGCTTTGGCTCACCCACCCAGCTCTCGCAAGATTGACCATATGTGAAATTTGAATGTAGATTACAGTGTTTCAATTTAACAAGATTAAGGTATGATTACATTGGTTATTTTGTAATTTCATACCTTCTCCATTAAGGGAAGTCAGAATTTAAGACCACTTCCAGTCATTTTTAATAGCATGCTAAAGTGGGGGAAAAATGCTTACCGTTTTAAGTTACCAGTTTCTTTAGTTTATATTTTCTAATCAGTTATTTCTTAAAAATACATCTCACTTATCTTCTCTACAATAATCCAAATTACATGCCACTTCACTTTCTTTAATTTCTATTTTCTAATCTTGTTTTCTTAAGCTAAATCTCTCCAATATTTATAGCGAGGAGGAGGAAAGAAAGCATGAAACTTATGTATGTACACATATACATATGTACACATATGTACATATATGTACACATATATGTGAATACTAGGACAATTTCCTGATATAAATTTCTGTTTACTCACTTCCTAGGGAGAAGCAGGGTATATAGTAGAGTCATTCCCACCCTGGCTTCTGCTGAATTCTGGTGTCCCACAAGACATTAGTTTAATTGAAAGAAGTAAATCATGGCCAAACACTAGTGAGAAATGCTGCATACCATATCAGTTTCTTGTAGAGTCATGGTGCCTATTTGCATATTAAAGTCTCTCATATGTCCTGTGGGAAGGAAACACATTTAATTGTCTTTAAACAGTTGTATAATATCCATAATTTATTTGAACATAGATTCTTTTTTATTCTTGCAACATCTATTAAGATATATCAGAACACTAGTGTCCAAGGAACACAGTTTAGAAAAACCAATTATAGTTGAAAATACATAGGTTTTAGGATGTGTTTTCAAATCTCTAGCTTTGATACTTACTAGCTGTGTGACTTTGGAGGAGTTACTTAACCTCTCTGAGCCTCCTTTCAAGTTTGCATTCCAACCAAAATTTACTGAGCATCTGTGGTGTTCCAGGCAGATAACTAGGCACAGTAAACAAAACAGACATACCCCACCTTCAGGTAATTTAGGGTCAGGTAGAAGATAAACATTAAACAAACACATGGATAATTAGAGTGTTGATAAGTGCCAGAAAGGAAAAAGAGTAAGTGGAGGAGATAATTACAGGGAAAAGCTAACGTAGATGGAGTGGGCAAGGAATTTCTCTGAGGAAGGGACAATTAAGTTGAGGCCTGAATAAGATGTAAGATCCAGCTAGACAAAATGTGCCAGTAAAATGTTTCAGAGAGAGGAAAAAGCAAACGAACAGGCCCCAGGACCAGTGCTGCTGACTGGTGCTGACCTTTCCTGAGAGAGAAAACACAAAACCTAAAAATGACCAAGCTACAGCCTCCTCAATCTTGTTGGATGAGCTTGCGGTAGGTATCTAAGGAGTAGCTCCAATATGGCCAGAGCACAGTGAAAGACGGTGGGCCATGGGGACGGTACAGAGGCAATGCAACAGGCGAGGGGTCCGTCCTCGGCCCTGTTGACCAGCACTCCCATGAAGGAGTCTGGGTTTTATTCTAAGTGCAAAGGATGCTGGAGTGGTATTACCTGGTTGAAGTTTTCTAAAAACTTGGACATGGAAACTAGACCAGTTAGAAGGTTATTTCTTGGTGAGAAAGAATTTCAGATTCCTCACCTGCAAAACTAGGATATTAACTCTTCACTGATATTGTTGTAGGAAAGAGTTACAACCTGCACAAGAGCGTGGCACAGAAAACGTTCCAAAATAGCACTTCCTGCTTCCCTTTCTCTCCTGATACACAGCGCCCAGCCCATCTAGAGCCTCTGCCATCGGCCTGCACTGACCTCCTCCCTCCCAACCTTGTAACGGTCCATCCAGCTTTCTGAACTATAACCTCTTGAGACTGTTTGTATTTCAGATAGGCCCCACTGTGAGTAAGTGCAGAGAGAAGCCTTCCCCCATCTACCCTCCCTCTGCAGAAATAGGTGAAGAGAGCAGCACCAACCTTTCCTATAATTCAGAATCCCATCACTGGGCAGTGTCACTATGGCAATGTTTGGGTTCAGATGTGCTTGACTATCCAAGCAGAACTGCAAGGTGGGTGGCAGAAAGACCAGAAACTAACTGAATACTTAACAAAGCACCTCCCAGAAGATTCCAATGCTGGCCATTTGGATACTTTGTCTTTTATAAAGTCAAAATCATTGCTTTAGAAACAAAGAAATGACCATTTCTTCAAAAAAATTGCAAGGGCAGTTAAAGAATGCAGGGGGAAATCGTGGATTAAAAGAGACTTAAAAACAGTCCCCAAACATGACATCTAGGAATACATCCCTGGGTGATAAAGAAAAACAAGAAAGTGATAATATAATATTAGATTACATTTTGAGGGATGGCAGGGGTTTATGATGGATGTGACATGTGCAGGACTCATGGGTAGGAGTGGTAGGGGGCTGACCAAATTCTATTTCTTTTTTTGTTTGTTTGTTTTTTGTTTTGTTTTGTTTTTTTGGCTGTGTTGGGTCTTCGTTGCTGCGTGTGGGCTTTCTCTAGTTGGAGCGAGCAGGGTCTACTCTTCCTTGCAGTGCGTGGGGTTCTCATTGAGGTGGCTTCTCTTGTTGCAGAGCACAGGGTCTAGGTGCATGGGCTTCACTCGTTGTGGCACGCGGGCTCAGCAGTTGTGCCTTGTGGGCTCTAGAGCGCAGGCTCAGTAGTTGTGGCACACGGGCTTAGTTGCTCCGCGGCATGTGGGATCTTCCCAGACCAGGGCTTGAACCCGTGTCCCCTGCATTAGCAGGCGGATTCTTAACCACTGTGCCACCAGGGAAGTCCCCCAATTCTATTTCTTGACCTGAGTGGTAGTTACAAGAATGATGCCTTGTAATAACTTACTAAGTTACATATTTGTTTTATTCAGTTCTGTGTCTGTGTTTTATTTTTAAATAAAATGATTAACAAGTGAGGAAGAAATTAAGAGCAAGTAAGTAATAAATTTTACATGTCAGCTATTTCGGTCAAGGCCATGACACAGATTTTCACAGTCAAAAAAAATAGAACTCAGAGTTCACAAAATGACTTTGATTTGTCCTGAGATAGGAAGAAAAAAAATACAAAATGAGAGTAATGATAGTGTGGCATTTTCTGCCGAATTTTCTCACCTTTCCGATTATACATCATAAATGACTAATTAAACTGGTATTTCATTACAGAGTTCAATTAATTTTTATGTCAATTAACTGCCCCCGTATCTTGATATTGTAAAACAATAATATTAATTAAATGAGCAACAGGAAGGCACTTCCGTTGATAAAAGTTTTAAGTTAGATTTATAAAAATCTTACCTTCCAAACAAACTGGACAATTAATTTTATAATTCTTTAATTTCTAAGTATTAATTCTACAATATAGATGATGGGTTTTAATATGACAATAAGTAGTTAACAACTACAGCCCTTTGTGTTCATATAAATATAAAAAAATCTCCCTCCCTAAACTGCCTTTTTTCCATCCCAGACATCAGAAGGGAACACAGGTCTAAAGTCTTTACTGACCGTAAAAGATCCTTCACCTGTGGAAATTTTCCAGATTCCTTTATCATCTTTGCTTATTTGAGTACAAGTTCTTTTCATACCCTCATGTTATAATAATTTGGTAGCAATTGGGATGTTTCATATATTAGTACTCTATGAAACATGTAAATCATTACCTGGTAAGCAGGAAAGGAACTCATTCTAAATGAGAGGCTTTTCAATAAACAAACCACCCTCATTACACTTTGATTTACTCTACCTTGGAACCATGTTGTAGCTTTTTGTCTTCAAGTGGGGGAGAGGCCTTTGAAACCTAAATACTGGAGAATAGCAGGATGGAAGCCTTTCTTTGTATAAAGTAAATGGAACCACTGAGGTGACTATATAAGATACTTTTTCCCACTATAACATTGCCAAATTATCACAGCAGCAATGGTATGAGAGTCTACAAAACTGCTTTATTAACTCAGAATGCTGGGATATTATGAATCACACCTGCATGAAAACAAATGGCAATGCTTAGCTCATAAAAAAAAAAAAAGTGGGTTTTCAAAAGTTAGAAATACCATAGCATTCACATATAAACAACAGGTCACCATATTTTACCATTTCCTCCACTTTCCCTTCAGTTTTAAACCCCCTTAAAATACAACCAACATGCAAGTTAAATATGACAGAGACACCAACAGGTGCTAAGTCTAGCCATTTGGACTCAAAATTCTCATAGTCCAGGCAATTTTTTAAATTGCCATTTTATTCCAGGTAAGGGCTTGCTAAGGTCAGGTGTATAACCAGGAAAGCTGTTTTTGTTCTCTTTGAGTTTCTCATCAGGTGAGAGCAACCTGGCTGGAACTGCTCATTTGCATGCCAGTACCCACAAGGCCCTTCTAGCCATCCACCCAGCCATGTGGGGCTCAACCTCTGGCAATGCAGTGAAAGGTTTCCAGGGGAAGAGAGGCTCTTGATTTGCAGTTCAAAAAGAGCTTGATGTTAGGAGGAGCAGTGACAAAGAAAACCAAGAGAACATTCACAGCTTTCACAGAATGACTTCATGGGTTCATTTCCATTATAAAAAAACCACTGCAAATGTTAAATAATAGATAGATAGATACATACATACATACATAGACACATAAATAGATAGATACATAGATAGATAGATACACACATAGATAGATGGAAGAGAGGAAGGAAGGAAGGAAGGAAGGAAGGAAGGAAGGAAGGAAGGAAGGGAGGGAAGTAAGTTTGCTTTTCTTTTTTTCCAATCTGCATGGTTAAGGTGACAAAACTACAATATTTGGAAAGCCCATATGCAATTCAGTATTTCAAAGGGCCTAAAGGAGGTGAACAAAATAGCCTTCCCCATATGTCATTTCTATAACGGCTATTAAAGAACCAAGCCTGAAACCAAACATGAATGTAGAAACAATATTTGTGCATGCTACCAAAGCAGCGTAAAGCAGGGGCCTCCAATAAATCATTTTATTTGAGAAATCTCAGGTATGTCCAAAACACATGCATATTTTCCTCTGTAGGCACCTCCTTCAGAAATTTATAAATAGATTGTCAGCAAAGTAATAAAGGCACTTGTTATTTTTATTCCTTAGCAACTAGACAAAACCCACTTGTCCCGTCACTTCATTTGCCCACTAACAAGACATCTGAAAGTCATAAAATTAAAGTGCTTTGCTATAGCCATACCCAGACAACTCAAGAGTGACCAGGGAAGCAGTTACTAAAATACGGGGCTCAGGGAATCATTTAGAGGAAAGGTAAGAGCCTGAGACAAGCCGTTCAGGGCTGCTCAGACATAGTGTCATTTTCTATGCATGCCGTATGACCATGCCATACACGTGTCACAAAATCCCTGTCAGTTTCCCAATGCTACCTGCTTTTTCCTTGAGGGGTGAATGTACTGACGGGCAAATGAATGACAGAGACAGAGTTCCAGGGATATCCTTGAGTTGGCTTGATTTTATTTTATTTTTTTGGAAATCATTCTCAAATGTCAGTACTTAATTGGGGAATCCTCATAATACAGAAACTATCCCGACACTGTGGCATCACTGGGGAAGACCCATATTGGGCCTCTGGTCCTGGTCCCAGATTTAGAGCAGCACTTCCCAAATCCTGTCGTTCTTTAGACTGAGCACAAGATGCTCCAGAGGTTCCCTTCAAAAAATGGTTCAGGGCAGTTTGAAAACTGCCACCTCCCCTTCTTGAATGATCTTAGTGCACATGAGAGCATTAAAGGTTCTGAGAAGTCTCAGGAGCTTGATTCTTTAAACTACTTCCTCAGTATTATTTGACCATGGAACTGGGTGGGGGAGGGGATTCTTATTAATACCTTTTGGATGCAGTATCCCATAAAACACAGTTTGGAAAATTTTGTTCCATACATCATAATAATAACACATATTATAATATAATAATAATTGTAATGTACATAATATAATAATAATAATATTTTAACATGTCACAACAGGGCAGGCCCCTGAAGAAGTAAGCTTTTTCGTTTGTTTGTTTTATCTCTTATACTGGGCCTCCTGACAGAGCAAAATCTATGTGTATTCTAATGAATACTTAACGTTGGACCCACAAAATGGACCCCATTACACAACTAATTATGTCTTTACCACTTCATCAGCAATACCAGAGAAGAATATGACAAAAGCTTTACTATCATGGTGGTTGATATAATTAGGTTCATCCTATAAGAAACTATGAAAGATTACAAGGCAATATGCATGATTTTTATGACTTTATAAGGCAGACAGGGTTGGAATATTTAATAAAAGTGGCTTGTATGTATTCAGCACTTTCTATGTGGCCAACACTCTTCTATTTACTTTATATGTAGTAATTCATTTGTACCTAAGGGCAAGTATGCAAATTAGATTCTAATTTTTTCCTGTTTTCCAAATAAAGCAATTCAGGAACTGAGAAGTTAAGTAACTTGCACAAGGTCACACGACTAGTAAATGACAACAATGGAAAAAAGATAACACAGAAGTAGTGTGAACATGATTATAGATCAATTGATAGGGAATAAAAATGCTTCACCCTAATAAGCCAATGACAGAATCAGATGGTATCTTCCACAAAAAGTAAAAGATTTTTAAACTACAATACAGAATTTTCCTTACTATTAAAACACTTACAAATTCAAATGCATAATCGTGTTCAAACTAGTCTATGGTTTATTTTAATTTTTACAAAATTTGTTTTTTTAATTAAAGAAATATTGGAATCCTTTGTGTCTTGACACAAATATCCTTCATTCGCACGTCCAGATTCATACCAAAACTGCATAACACCAAGGCACTGGAGAGGTATCATCAATTCTGTAATTACCTGTGTGGTTTCACGACCTGCCAATACACTACAAAAGTATAAATATTTTCAGCCCACGGAAAATGCTGGCAGGTTTTTAAAAGCATGTTCCAAATGAAGTCTGTCGTTGGCTCAATCACTTCAATAAGGGTAATTTCCACATACAAAACAAAGGCTCTACTCTTCAACACCTAAACACAAGAACAGATCCATCCTTCATCGGTATCATTTAGCTTCAGATCAATTGATTATCCACAGGCTATATCTGCTCTGGACAATATCAACAGAAATATTCATCTCCAGAAGAAAATCAGGGCTCAGTCTCATTTTGTGCACAAAGAGACCTTGCCCTTGTATTTCACCAAGCTGAAAGCAGCTTTTATTGATTTCACGTTGGACTGAATTTGTCACAGTTTCTACAGCAGTGGCAGAAACTCTATTTGGCGATATTATTAACGTAAAGGTGAAAACATAGATTTGAAAAGATGACTTAGAAAATGCTATGAATTTCAGGCAAATCTGATGATTGCGTTAATTGTGACATGGGTTTTTTGCTTTGTTTTGTTAGATTTTTTGTAATGGATAAAAGGATTAAACATTTATTTAATTATCTAATAAACACCAAAAAGAAAACCCTTCCACCTTCATTCTTAAAGTCCAACTGGTCCAGATTTTGACATGTTAAGTAAATACAATTATATCAGAGCTAAAATGAATATATATATGTGGGGGGGGCATATATATGTATATATGTTCATTTACTGTAATGTCCAGAAGACTCAAAAGAATTATAACCTCAATGTAGTTCAAATCACTAAACGTTGCTAAGCTGAGGCAAACCACTCTGTTTACTAGGACACATTATTTGTGTAAGGACTTTTTCAGAAGTGTCTAGAAATGCCTAACACACATATCCTTACCATGGACTATATTTGAGAGGCTTCCTTTCAGTTGAACATTATGTAACAGCTAGAAATTGGGGACCTACATTAAGACTTTACCCGTTTTAAACCCATGAAACTGAACGTTGATTTAACTCCCAATTTGAGAGGCAAGACACCCTCTCTCCTACTAGCTTTCATGTTACGGTTACATAAAGGCTTCCGTACAACAAATCTCAGTACAAATTCCGAAGCGGATATGAACCGTGTGTTTATGTGTACCTAAAATGACTGTTATAATGATATTCAGTGATGCTGGCAGCGAAGCCGTTACTTCTTCAGGTTCTCAAAGTGAATAAACTTCAAAATGAAATTTCTGCCCCACTCCGTGTAACTTTCCTCGTGAAGAAATAGAAAAATAGAGTGCTTGGTACCTAAATAAGTAGAAGAAATCAGAACAGCTTGAAAGCATGTATAGCATCTTGCTTTTCCAATGTGATTATTTCCCTGACAAAAGGGAGCAAATGTTGTATACAAGTGCCTCTGCCAGTGGTTCAAAGTTGAGCGCCACACACTACACTGGCTTAACTACTACGCATCTAAATGGAGCGTGCAAAAAAGCCATAGTGTGTGCAATGCCTGGATGGCCATGGCGTCTTTCCCTTTTACTTGAAGCTGCTGAATATAAAGAGAGTCAACAGGGATTTACTGGTCTCCCACAGGGTGGAAAACCGCATATTACCAAAGGGTTTGAGGTACATTTTTCAAGAAAAAGAAAAGAGCTTGCTTTTTAGCTGTAAACATGTAGGGCTCTAAAGGAGTGCTAAGAAGTTGTGAAAATGGTCATTAAGTAGCAGCTTCAGAAGGAGTACTCCTCCACTTTCCTCCGAATCATCCTCAGAGGTCAAAAATGCTAAATGTTGGTATGCTATTGTGATATAATAAGAAATACATATTTAGTCTTAGACCTGGTTTCCTGGTACAGAGCTTCAAAACCCTTGGAATTTCCTGAGCCACAGGGGTGAGAGGAGTGTCTTTTGTCATTCATATCAAGTTCCTTTCAACCACCCCTGAGTTTATGTTAATTAGATGACTTTTGGAAAATCCTTAAAGAGCAGAAGGCTGGGTGGCTGGCTACCTGGGGAACCGACCTTGGGATTAGAGGTTTGGAACTTTCAGCTCTACTCCCAGACCTCTGGGGAGAAGGAAGGGCTGGAGACTGAGTCCAATCCCCAATGGCCAATGATTTAATCAATCAACCATGCCTCTGTAATGAAATCTCCATAAAAGCCCTAAACATCAGGCTTTGGAGAGCTTCCAGGTGGGTGAACACTCGAGGTGCTAGGAGGGGGATACACCTGGAGAGGGTCTGGAAAATCTGCACCCTTTCCCACGTACCTAGTCCTATACATCTCTTCCATTTGGCTGATCTTGAGTTGTAGCCTTTACAATAAACCAGAAAAGTAAGCCAACTCCCTGAATTCGGTGAGTCCTGATTAAGAGCTGGTCAGTCAAAAGTACACAAGCTCCAGGACATGCAATACCAGTATGCTTCACTTTACTCAGTGTTCACCTTGTTGAAAGCAGGCTTGTTCATAAAACATCCCCAAATGAAAACTAAAATAATGTTTCAAAATTCCCCTTACTTTCCATTTTTAATTGATCTCCACTTGGTAGAAATGCCCCAAATCCCCTTTATTGTTCTCTGTCCTCCCAATCTGCTTTCTAGGAATAAAAGATTTATCAGTGCTTAGTAATCCCTACTGGAGGAGAGGTTTACTAAATAAACTTGAAATCCATAGATTTAGCAAGAAAAGTTAGGAGAAACTCCAAGGATATTTGTGTTGCAGTCCTAGTTCAACTACCTTGATTTATTCGGAAGTGAGTTTTGAGGAAAATTATCACCAATCTCCTAATTTTGTTGTGGTAATTATATTAAATAATGTATTTAAATGGCCAAGCTCACCCCACCATTTTCCCAAAAATGAAATTTTAATCATACTATACTGGCTTATTTTATTAAGCATAATTGCGTTTCCAACCATAGCCATGAAAGAGCTTTTGCATCATCGAGGCTCCGGGATAAATACTAAGAGAGGTTTGATAGGATTAGCCTGGAATCTAAGCTACCTAGGTTAGAATTTCAACTAAACCTCAGTTTAAGAGGCACGACCCTGGACAAATTATTTAGCTTCATATGCCTCAGTTTCCTCAACAACAAAAGACATAAACTGTATTTGATTGGATTATTGTGCAGTTGAGTGAGTTGACCGTGTAGAGCAGAAGTTACTGGCATAGTAAGCACTGTGTAGCTGCTCACTATTATTATGAGAACTGGAAGAACTCAATTCATAAAAATTTTCAATTCTAGGACCAGAACACTATCCTGGCCCTTACAATGTGTTTTGAAAACAAGATGATAAGCTAATTGCATTTAAATGACCCCAAGCTTGAATATTTAAGCTTGCTTGTTACACAGCAATAATTCTTTACTTTTTCCTTTAATGATGACTTTCTTCTGAACTCTCAAAAGCACACTTGTAACAATTCTAATACAAGCAGGAAGTGAGATTTCACCACTAGTTCATCAATATAGGTGACCATTAAAGTACACTGCCATTTTATGGTGATGGCTGCCCAAGGAAAGGGGGAACAGACACTATCAGAAATGAGCGCGCCACGGACTAGATGGAAGGAAATGGAGAGTGTCTTTCAGATAGATAAACACTCATAACACCTACAGTAATTTTTAAAAATCCTGTATTTTTCCCTCCCTTTTCTAAGTTATGGTTGTTCTCCAGTGGAGACAACTTCTTTATTCATTGAAGAGTTTCCTTTGAGCGTTTTCCTTTTCCCTTTCATCCTTCTTTCTTCCCTCCCTCCCTTCTTCTTTTCCTTCCTTCCTTCCTTCCTTCTTTCCTTCCTTCCTTCCTTCCTTTTGCCTTCCTTCATTCCCTCCTTCCTCCCTCCCTCCATCCCTCTTTTCCTTCCACGTTTTTCCTTCCTCCCATACAGCATTGACAAGCCCCCCTTTGTGCTACGCACTCCATTAGGCATTAGAGCCATGGCAGTGAATAAAACACAACCCTTGCCTTCAAGATCCTCACTAGTCTAGTGAAAGAGACTGACACACAAGCCCATGATCAGTCAACACAATCAGTATGAAGACAGTCACAGATGAAAGCAAAAATGTGGACGGGGCACTCTGAGGAGGGTTGGAAGGAGAGGTAAGAAAGGCTTTTTGAAAGAGGAATTGATTGAGTTGAGTCTCCGAGAATTAGTAGAAATTAGGAGCAAAGGGGCTGGGAGAGCAGGGCAGTTATCCACAGAGGGGAAGCCTGACAAAGGCAGAGTATTAGGAAGCCCCGTGATATATTTAGGGGACAGAGAACAAAGTCTGTGTTGTTGGACTATCTATATACTCTGTGTAACTGTTCAAGATTTTAGGCAACCACATGTGTTGTTCTTTAAAATATCCCTCATATAATGTAGAAGCAGAATTGATACTCAGTATTTTTGAATGTGTACATTTTTCAGAAAGACACTAGGTCCTTCACTAGATGAATAATAATTGAAGACCTTATTTGTGACAGACTATCCTGGGCACCAGATATAGGAGTAAACAACACAGGCCTCGTGGAGCTTATAATCTAGCAGTGGAGAGGGAAAATAAACACAGTTCAATAGTGTAAAATGAAAATATTCATTTTCGCTTTCAAATAATGAACTAGTCTAATTTAAACTATAAAAGGAAATTAGTGGACTAGATTAATAGTTTATCAGGAACTAAATTCCTTCCTAAGTTTAGTAATAAGTTTTATTATTAAGAGATTGAGTTCACTTATTCAGTCAATTCACGTATATTTATTGAGCGCTTACTATGGTACGGAATATTGAAGTAACTTAGTTGCTTGGACTGTATCCTCAAACAAAATGGGTAAAAAACAAAACCTCTGAATTCCTGTCTTTCCCCTTTCATTCATCTGAATACTGTCAATAGAAAACAATTTTTATTCCTTTCTCATCACAAAGATTTCATGACTCTTTCTAAGAATGTGCTCGAATATCAGGAAAATAACTGACCAGAAAGCAAGAATTGCAGCAGTCTGGCCACATTCACGATCCTTGCTCTTAATTAAAATCTACAGAGGTTTGCATTTTAAAAAAATGCTTCATTTAAACTATCTAAATAAGAAAACAATACATCAAGGTGTCTATGTAAACATTGGTAGCCCAATGGCATTTTTAAAGAAATACGTAAACCCACTGTTGGATCCTTAATGGACACAGAAGTCATGAAATCACAATAAGAAATGTAATGCCAACCACAAGTTATCTAATATTTCAAAGACAGCAACATCTTGTAATGTTGTACAATAATTTTAAGGCAGATTGAACTTAGTGTGTTGCAATTTTCATAGGGGGAAAAAGTCTGTACATTTTTGTGATTTTTCTTTTTTGACACATTAATTGCTCTTCCCTACACAAGGAGAACAAAAGCAGCAGCATGCCATATTTATTCAATGAAGGGGGAGCCACAGGGGTTGTGGAATAGTCTTTCTCCAACACTAGCCAAATTATCTCAGTGCCCAACTTGTAAGAGGCTGCAATAATACTCGATCATTTCAGAGTGCTGGTAGGGTTATACATCATTTTAACAGCACGATGGCAGATTGTGATCACCTGCATGTTATAGGAATCTAGAGATAAGTGGCAGGCATGGTGAGTCATTTTCATACATCCTCATTCCACAAGGAAACCTTAAAAAGAGAGTCAGAAATTGTTCTTCTGGCGTGGAATGCTTATTAACTCCAAGTGTTAAGGAGGCGTATGTATACTTGGAGGGTCATCGGTGAAGTGATCATGGCTTTCAGTGTCCTCTTTAAAGGGAGGGAGTGTGTAATCACTAAAACTGACGTGCAGTGTGTTATCTAGTAAAAATATATCTCAGAACAAGGAAACTTAAGTAAAAGGGACTAGAAGCTCCACTAGGGTAGCGATAAGGTCAGTTGCATTAAACTGATTTGTAAATGCAGAGCCTGGCACAGTACTGGAAACTTATTGGTGTCTAATAAAAATTGTTTCAAGGAATGATGCACGGATGGACAGATGAACGATGCCTATTTAATAAATGTTCCCTGTGTGTATTACTGTTAGCAGTGCTCATGTAAAATATTCCCTGTCAATCTGAGACGCTGGATATTTGACCATGAAAATACGTCTTAAAACATAAGATTTTTTAACTTGTCATCATAATGTATTTGTATGCACTGAACAGCTACTGCTTAACTACTTGAATAAAAAAGACATTCAGCATGTTTATGCCAATTCAACTGCCATCAACATCCGAATACCCACAAAAAATCATCATCAGAGATAATCAGTTCTTTTGGTAAATGCACAAAGCAGTTTGGAAAAACTTAATTGAAAACTGGACACAACTGGATGATGATTGATGATGAATGTGATGGTGATGAATTAATTTATTTCTTAATGAGCAGGCTCAGATCCTTCATTTCCTCTAAGAGATTAGCATATTTAAATACAATATGTTATGTTTCCCTATAAGATCTAATCTTTTAAGCACTATGCCTCGTTCAAAGAGCATTTTAATAAAAGAGAAAGGGATAAAAATAATTCTGTGCACAACTAAAGCTATGGAAGCACATGTTTTAGTAGAAGGTGTGTCTGTAAATACGCTCTCTATTTGAAATACAGGAATGTTATACTTAGGACCTGTCAAGCCAGTAAGTCAAAAAGACCCAAATTCAAATGATCTACCTCTGAAAATAGGTTCCTCCATTCCTTCTGATGCCACAAATGTACCATCTCGTGTCCTAAAAATAATACCCTCTATTGTATATCAAACCATGTTTCATTTTTCTGTTCACCTCTTCTTTGTGTGGCCCTTTTTTCTTTTTTAAACTTTAATATCTTTTAGGTTTAATTAGTTTCCTTTCTTTTCGGTGTTCTTTTGAGGTATCTTAAAAGCAGAGATGAGGAATTTGATTAAAATCAGTGTGACCCAGGAGTGAGTGAAGGATAGCGGAGAAGAAAGCAATCACTTCACTAGAATGGCATCCGAGTCCGTTTTCAGGCTCAAGGCAGTCAAGCTGGACTTGGTTGATATTTATTTCGCTATCATCTGTGTTGGTAAATATAGATTTGATCTGGATCGTTCCCCTCATTCAATTATAAGCACTTTACTGGGAGAGCCCAAGTCTTTGGTTTCATTTCCACTCCCAAGAGTACTTGGTAAACTCTGTCCAGAGCGTCTCAGAAGGCAGGTTGCTCCCAAGCTGTAAAACCCCAAATGTGTATTACACAGAAGCCACAGAAACGAAGGTTATCAACAGATCTCCCAAGTCTGGACAGAAAAGAATATTGAAATAGAACTTTCCCCACAGATCTCATCAACTCACTTGGGACACCAAGAGATCACCTGGGACAATGTGAATTAACTCTTAGTTAATGGAATTTTTGACCAACTAGAACTTCTGTTGCCTTCCCATTCAAGATAGCAATGCTTTGATTGTAATACTGGCATTCATAACAAGACAAGTTATCCCATATTGTCAGCTCCATAAATAATTGGGTCCCAGAAGGACTGGCAGAGAGCTTTGGTGATATATAGCTACCAAGTACACTGACAAATTGTGATCAGGCTGCCTTTGTTCGAAAAGCAGCCCGTCTCAATATAAACTCAGAATGGCAGGGGAATTGTGCAGCATAAAGCAGTCCGATAAATGAAGCTCCCATCTGTCACAGGGAGTTCCTCCCCAGAACAGAGGTCACTGGATAATAATAATAATAATGAGAGCAATAATGTGAATAATGACATCATCATAATAATAGGTGAACACGCTGTAAAGAGTACAAGGGGTGCCCATTGTCAACTCAGCCCCACTGACGGGGAACCTTGACTGTCTTCCCAGAAGATGGGCAAATCAAATTCAAATGGCTATTGTTCTCCGCAGGGGCAGAATCAGTCATAGGATTTTCAGTCCCATTGGCACCCTGTGACACAAGGCAGCTGGGTGACAGGAAGAATCTGTCAAAACCCAATAGGAGACCCAATAGGAGAAGGTGCAGTGAGAAAATGCCCTGGTTCATCATAATACTGATGAAATGAGAATGTCTTAAACCCCCTACATACATTATCGCTTCTCTAACTACAAAGTCTACTGAAGAAACAAAAAAATAAAATAAAAGACTAGCCATTTCTGTTGACCAATAATTTGGCCTGATCGGACCTGTGAAATGTTCCATTCCTTCTACATTTCCTTCTCGAAGGCTGGATGGGGATTACATTTGTGGAACACCTACCGTGTAAAGCCTATTGCTTTTCATACATTATCTGTGCAGTTGGCAGTATTATCCCCATTTTATGGGTAGGAAACAGGGTTAAAAACTTTCCCAAGGATATATGGGTAGCAGTTGGCCAAGTCAGAATTCACATCCAGATCCAGCCCCCCTCCAAAGTTCACACCCTGAGGGAGGCTGACTAATGGCCTCCCAAAGACGTCCATGTCCAAATCCCCAGGACTGTGAATATGCCACCTTACATGGTAAAAGGGACTTTACGTTAAAGATCTCAAAATGGGAGATTATCATGGATTATGCAGGTAGACTCAATATCACAGGGATCCTTATAAGAGAGAGGCAGAGGAAGACTCCAGAGAAGAGGTAAAGCTGGCGTGGAGGACTCAGAGGCGAGAGTGATGTAGCCAAGACGCAAGGAACGTGGCAGCACCTAGAAGCTGAAGAACGAAGGAGCAGATTCTCCCCTGGACCCTCCAGAAGGAAATAGCATGGCTGACACTTTGATTTTAGCTCAAAAAGGCTCATTTTGGACTTCTAACCTCCAGAACTGTAAGAGAATAAATATGTGTTGTTTTCATCCACCAAGCGTGTGATAACTTGTTACAGCAGCACTAGAAAACTAACACATTGACCCTTGAACAATATGGGTTTGAACTGCACAGGTCCGCTTACACACGAATTTTTTTCAAAAAATACACAGCTGGTCTAAAAATAGAACTACCATATGACACAGCAATCCCACTACTGGGCACATACCCTGAGAAAACCATCATATCCAAAAAGAGTCATGTAGCGCAATGTTCATTGCAGCTCTATTTACTAGGACATGGAAGCAACCTAAGTGTCCACTGACAGATGAATGGATAAAGAAGACGTGGCACATATATACAATGGAATATTACTCAGCCATAAAAAGAAACAAAATTGAGTTATTTGTAGTGAGGTGGATGGAACTAGAGTCTGTCATACAGAGTGAAGTAAGTCAGAAAGAGAAAAACAAATACCATATACTAAACACATATATATGGACTCTAAAAAAAATAAAAAAGGTTCTGATGAACCTAGGGGCAAGACAGTAATAAAGACTCAGACGTAGAGAATGGACTTGAGGACACGGGGAGGGGGAAGGGTAAGCTGGGACGAAGTGAGAGAGTGTCACTGACATACATACACTACCAAATGTAAAACAGATAGCTAGTGGGAAGCAGCTGCATAGCACAGGGAGATCAGCTCGGTGGTTTGTGACCACCTAGAGGGGTGGGATAGGGAGGGTGGGAAGGAGGGAGACACAAGAGGGAAGAGATATGGGGATATATGTGTATGTAGAGCTGATTCACTTTGTTATAAAGCAGCAACTAGCACACCATTGTAAAGCAATTATACTCCAATAAAGATGTTAAAAAAATACACAGTTGGCCCTCCATATCCACAGATGAGGAATCTACAGATACCGAGGGCTGACTACATGGTTTCCACAGATTTCAGCATCTGCCCAGGGATGGGGTGGTGGGAGTGTGAGGGGGTCCTGGAACCAACCCCCCGCACATACTGAGTGATGACTGTATACACTCTTAGGGGCGATGCTTTCTTAACTAATGACTGGGCACACAGGCTGCTGTTACATTCAGAGACAAAAGTCACCTCTGACATCTTTATTTAATTACTATTAATAGCATAAAGCTTGGAGGTGGAGGCTAATAAGCAATCTCCTCCCAAAGGCAGAGGAAAGAAATGGGGTCCTAATGGATCCTGTTAATCTCTTGGTCTCTGTAAAGTGAGCCATCCCCCCGAGAATGCAAACTGTCTAGTAAATCAGGGCCAGCCCCCAACACTACCTAATGAATAGAGGAGAGAAACCAAGCAAGAATCTAAGAGAAAAGAAACTTTGGACCCTTCTCAGGTTTAGCTTTCGGAAACTGTAACTCAAGAAAATGAAGTGGGCCAGGACAAAGCACCTGGGTTTCCTTCGGAGACAAGAGATGACCTAATTAAAAGTTATCAAACAGCCGCAATGTTCACTCCATGTTTCTGAATCTCTTGCCACCTGTAGCATGGAGCCTCCCTCCCCAGAGTCCTGCTAGTAGGAAGAGAACACAAATACAGGGAAAGAGTAAAGAGACCTCCTCCCAGGAGCTCGCACACAAATGCAAGCCGCTGCCACCACCTGTGTAGTCACTGGCATTTAAAATATTTAATGAGATGTTTACGTCACACCCATTTGGGGAAACTAAGCTTTTATTTTAAGTCTGAATAATACAGCTGCTCGGGTTTTAAAAATCCCCTCATTTCAATGTGAATACAGCACAGCTGCCTTGATGAGCCATCACAGAAGGGTGGCAGCACCATTGGCCCAAAGTTGGGATGTGGAATGACGTTCCATCGTCAATGGCTCCTTTTTAAAAATCATGCCAGGTTGCCAAGATCGCATTGGTCTACAAAGGTGTCAGTCATGGACGCCTCAAATATAAGCCTGGCAGAGCAGAGCATGTGCAAAATATGAAGTGTGGCATACATATGTGGATATATTTAGTTCTTTTAAAAGCGCAGTGGTCATCCATCCTCACAGAGCTCTAGAGGAATCGGCTTAGTTAGCATCAGCTGCGCAATTTGCTCGTGCATGATATAAAGCTCCGATCATCTGACATTTTGTTCTAAAAACTATTTTCAAAATGTCAGCAAGTCTTCAGACTTCAACTCCATGGCTAAGGCCTACTCAAAATCTGCTACCAGCAACCACTTCATGTTTGTGTGTGTGTGTGTGGGGTGTGTGTGTGTGTGGTGTGTGTGTGTGTGTGTGTGTGTGTGTGTGTGTGTGTGTGTGTTCCCTCTCAGTGAATATTCATACAGGAAAGAGTTCACTCTTAAGATAGCAAAAGAAGCGGGAAAAAAAAAGTCTTCCTTATAAACGTACAGTATATGAAACACCGATTTCCAGCTCCAGAAATATCATTCACCAAGGAAAAATCAGATTGAAGGAAATTATAATAAGGGAGATAAAATATAGGCATTCAACAAATGACAGTAAAGCACAGAAAACCCATGAATGATCCCCCACTAAGGCTAATTTTGAATTCAACCTAAAAGCAAACACAATTAGGAAAATCCATAAATTGTGCTTCTGTTTGCACATTATTGCCAAGCACACCATTTCACAGCTATTGTGTCAATCACATATATCCATGGTTGTATCTAAGTCTTGTTATGCTCATCGGTTAATAAAAGTTTGTCCCAATGCCTGTAAGCACAACGGGATTGCACTAACTTGGACTGCCCTCATTCACAATGTGAGGTTAGCTGAGACAGATAACTGAAGCTAGCAATGACAGCAAGCAAACCGATAGTGTGGTAATACTTAAGGGCACTCGTTTCTGGGCTTCTGCCCTGCGACTGCTGAGACTTATACTTGACCCTACACATTGTAGAGACAGAAAGCAGGTATCTGAGCCACTGAAGGACTCAGTTCCTCCAGGGAGGCTTCAGATTTCCTGTGAGGTACTTTACTCTTCCTCTGTAGGACTTACTACGGGCGTGGGTCACTCAGATTTGTTAGCTCAAAAATATGAAGAAAAGTTAAGAGCAAGCCACTTAGAAAATGTCAGTATCTTAAACAAAGAGCAACAGTCCTCAGGATGGTGGGTGATACGTCCTAAAGACTTGGAAAGTGAATGCGGAACGGGAAGAAGAGCCATTACCTTAACAGGGCAGTGAAAATATACATAGAGACGGCTATGTCTCTGGGTAGGAGTGACAGCTTGGTGAGCAAGGCATCAAGAGTCCTTCCCCCCAAAAGACCTAACAAGCTTAGAATACATGGAAAAATTCTTGTATAAACACATGCAATTTTACACCCATAGCAACATCCTTACAGGGGCTTCGGTTTTTTAATACTCACGGACTTCAGATGGGCTAGTATGTAAGGAACTGTAGGCAGTGTTAATACCGCTTCATTCTTTTTCTCCCAGTTTGCCACTTCATGAAGATATTTTAACTACTTGTCATTGATCATGATTACACACAAGTGACTACTCCTCATTAAAAACTTGGCACTAATACACAAATAATTATTGACACAATTAAGCTTTGACACCATGCCCATCAAATTCCTTTTGTCCTCACTATGTATCAGTCCCACATTATTCTTTTTAAAGAGAGAAAATTATCTGTTTTAATCAGAGCTAAATTCTCTCAAGTTTGTTCACAGTATAAATATAAGGAAATGCTGAATTACTAAAAATAGCCAGTGCTCTATCCAGTATATTATTAGCATTCATAAAGGGGAAATGAAAAAGCAATGTTCAGACACTGAAGGACAGACATCTAATGCAATAAAGAAAAAAATAATTCAGCATGAGAGTCCCCAAATAAGAGAAGTCTGTCATTGCCAATGACTGCAAATGCAGCGTGTTGATGGTTTAACAATCTATATGTCTGTGTGAGCATATAACCAAATATATTGTATTATTCACAAACTGTTTAATTTCATTTCCCAATTTCTTAAAGCTGACAGAGTTATATGTTTGCTAATGTAGTCAGTGCATAATTAGTCTGGTCAGTATGAATATTTAACAAATGTTACAAAAGAAGGATAGCCATTTTTCTTTCTGAAATAAAAAATGGTGCAAAAAAATGTCAAGCCCTACGCAATCATTCCCATCGAGAAAGATAATACCATCTACTTCTTTCCAAATATAGTTGAGGCCACATCTGCTACAAGAGAGCTTGAAATATTATCATAGAAATGTTTGGATAATTAGCAATTAATTTCCATTGACTAAGATACAATAAAAATAGAGCTGCGTATGCATGAAGCAAATCGCAGTATGTGGTCCCCCTTCCTCCCTGATCACACTTCCACAGGGGTAAAATATGGTTGATAAAAATTCCAAAGGCAGACTGAATCAACTGAATGGAAAAAAAAAAAATCTGCAAATTACATTACATAGAAGCTGAAGAAGGCAGAAAGCAGAAGTCCCAATGTAAATATGGGAGGGGATACTGCTGCCCTTAGCTCTATATTCTAATCTTGCCCCCATGCCCTCTACAATCTGCCCGATTTTATTGGTAGGCATAGAACAGAGCTTGCATGCTAATTTTATGTGTTTGCCTTTATTCTTTATTAAGCCACTGATAGTATTTTCAAAGAATTCCCATTGCCCATATATACGCTTCTCCCATCAGGTTATCATTCTGCCCTATAGTCACT
Organism: Phocoena sinus; assembly: GCF_008692025.1. Taxonomy (NCBI): domain Eukaryota; kingdom Metazoa; phylum Chordata; class Mammalia; order Artiodactyla; family Phocoenidae; genus Phocoena; species Phocoena sinus. The sequence continues at coordinate 29,504,307 of NC_045765.1, forward strand.
TTGATTCCTAAAGAATCAAGCAGAGCCTGGGACAGTCATTCTGATTTACAGTAGCCTGATAGCAGTTCTGTCACCATACATAGAGCACCCTCACCCCTATATAAGTCTCTATACAAAGGTATTTTTTTCTTATTACACGTCTCCTAAATATTTTCCGAAAACACTATTCAGCACTACACATCTCAGACAAACTCTGAGAATTTACATAAGTGAAATATTTAGTCCCAGCTTCTAAAAACATAAAGCTACCTAAGGGAACCAGGGTTGTGAGGGACAGGAATTAGCTGAGGGGTGCAGAAGACAAACGCTGAATCAATTCATAGCAATTAGATATTGTGTAGTAGTGTTTGTGGAGTGTCAAATTAGTATTGGAATTAGCACTGTTTTCAATTTAGAATTTTGACACTTTTTAGCTGAGAAAGTTGAGGCAAATCATTGGACCTCTATAAAAATAAGACTCATCACCTGCAGAAAGGAAAGGGTGAAATTCTTTTCGTGATGCTAGTGTTAGAATGAAATGTAAAAATATATGTTAAAGCGACTAGAATGTTTCTCTCTAACCAATAATAACAGCATGAAACCAACCATCATGAAAGCAAGGAACGACATATCGGAGGTCATTAAGCCCCTGGTTTTGACTTTTCATACTTATTTACATTTCCCTTGTCCTGAATCATTTTGTTTTCATATTTACACTTCTGTTGTGTATTTTCATTCTGTCAGCTGCATTAAATCTTTTGTAGAATTTGTAAGAGATAGATAAGTTATACATAAATGAATTACATAGAGCATTGCAATAAAATTTTCTATGTGACAAAATAATATACCATCATGAGTTGGTGATTGACGTTAAGTCAGAAAAAAGTGTTTCTCATATAAAAATATATGTGTCAAAAGCCTCCTAGAATTTATTTTACCAAGATCGTTATAGAAAAACAAAAAAGGGCATATGTTCAGATGCTTATGAATTTGTTTGAAGTTCAGAGTTTCATGCCCTAAACTCTTTCTGACATTTGGTTATATTACCAATATGCAAATCTATGTACCATACAATTTGACAGTATACAGATTATAAAAAAAAAAAACAGATTTTCAGATACATAAAAACATATTCTCTAACCCCTTCATTCAAAACAACGATACAGGAAAATTATCCATTTTAATTCTCATTGTCTTCCTCTGTATATCAGTTGAGGAAGTGTTGACACTTAAAGCCAGATTGCATAAAGCAGAAGTGATAGGAAAAGACATGTACAAAATAGATCACTGAAATTTGGCCATACAAGTATAGTTATAGATGGAAAAACTGAGGCTCAGTAAAGTTCAATGCCTTGCCCGAGATCAGAGTTTCTAAGTGACAGCCCAGATTGGTCTACTACTCTTTCAATATGCTTAGATCCAACCACATTGCCTCCTACATAGCTAAGTGTTCAGTTATTTCCAGGAAGTCACTTAATTCCCCATCCATGATTCCAATCCTGGGTCACTCATGGGCTTCCTTAAGAAACTTGTTCTGAGTCCATTTAAAAAACATTCATGAAATGTTTCTCAGTATATTTTAAGTGCTTTATCTTGCTCTTAGAAAAGCAAGATATGCCATTTTACCTAGAGCTAGAGGCCTCTTTGATTCTTTTCTTAGGTAAACACTTCTTTGATTCTTTTCTAAATCTTTGAAAGCAAACAGAGATCTGAACGGACAGTAATAGGGCTGACTCCTTGGCTGCTTCCCTATGCCTAACCTTCAAGCAACATTGGCTAAATCACTTTATAATCTTACTCTTGAACTAGTTATGCCAGAATTGATAATATAAACATTTTAAGCTGTTAATATAGATAGATTTCTATTTTCTTGACTCTCACCCTTAGAAAAAGGATTAGATGAATTTTATGGTCAGTTTGCTAACCCATCAAGAAAGCAATGGCATCAAATTTTGAAATGTGCAAATGGCTGATTGGTCTTTAATGAAAGATTCTAATTTATACCAGTTTCTTTGAAAACACATGACTAGTTTCTGTTAATAACCTAAATGATCATGGTTCCACCAATCAAAGTTAACAAGGCAGTAGCCAGTACAGCTCGCATCAAGAAACAAATATATATTACACCTATAAATCTGGACTCAGAAAAGTGAAGAAATTCGTAGGAGCCACAATTCTTCCCCATTTTCCATACTCTAGATACATTCTAAACTGGATTAAAGTCATTTAGTACCATCACACAAAAACTTCATGGCTTGAACCAACTCTCAAGCTCTATCAGTAACAGAATATCTGGGACAGCTAGGGCAAATCCTGATTTGCACATGTTTTATTTCTTCATCAGAAGAAAGAGCTAGAAAAGCATGCTTTTTTTTTCTCCCCATAGTTTTGTATTTATGAATTCACCTTTTTTTTTTTTTTTTTTTTTTTTTTTTTTTTTTGTGGTACGCGGGCCTCTCACTGCTGCGGCCTCTCCCGTTGCGGAGCACAGGCTCCGGACGCGCAGGCCCAGCGGCCATGGGTCACGGGCCCAGCCGCTCCGCGGCACGTGGGATCCTCCCGGACCGGGGCACGAACCCACGTCCCCTGCATCGGCAGGCGGACTCTCAACCACTGCGCCACCAGGGAAGCCCTTGAATTCACCTTTTATTCATGGCAAATGATATTGGTATTCTACTTAGGGATCTGATATAATATCTCCTTTTAAAAGTATTTTAAGTATAAAAAGTAAGTACTGTTTTAGTAAAGATGCTAAGTAATGTTGAAAGGGGTGGAGGAGAGATCAAGATTATTTAACACACAGAGGATAGAGGAGGTCAGTGCTATGGACTGAATTGCGTTCCCCGCAAATTCCAGGTGTTAAAGCCCTAACCTCCAGTGTGATGGTATTGGGAAATAGGCCTTTGGGAGGTAATTAGGGTTAAATGAGGCCATGAGGGTACGACCCTCATGATGGGATTAGTGGCTTTATAAGGAGAGGAAGATATCTCTCTCTTTTTTTTTTTTTTTTTGTCTGCCATATGAGGAAACAGTGAGAACGTAGCTGTCTACAAGCCAGGAAGAGGGCCCTCACCAAGAACCAAATCAGCTGGCACCTTGATCTTGGACTTTCCATCTTTCAAAACTGTGAGGAAACAGGTATCTGTTATTTAACCTACCCATTCTATAGTATTTTGTTAGAGCAGCCTGAGAAGACTAATACAGTCAGAGAATTTAGAGAAACATATAATATCTACACCCTGGGGTAAAAGACGCAATATGAGGAAGAGAACTTCAGCCCACCATGAGACAGGGGTGAGCCACAAATTCAACTGGAATTTGATCAAATGGAAGAAGGACCCTCTAAGGCTGCACTGAGCAGGTACCACTCTTGGCCATCTTAGTAGCAAGACCCCTTCCCCATTCTAATGATGTCACAATGAAAAGAGCAACATGGAAATGAAGAAGAAATAGAGGAGGGGGCAACATGTGATCTAATTCACTCCATCACAAAGGCAGGTATGGAGGGAAATTTGGACACGCATAGGCAAAAACAGATGATTACAAGGATTTAACAGAGCTGTAGCCCTGAGAGTTTCTGAACACTATGTTCCCCTGTCTCTTCTTCCACTGGTTTATTCAAAACCAGTACCAATAATCCAACCAAGTGACACTTGTATTGCTTCTCACTCATTCTATTAGTGTCAATGCCTTAGTGGGAGGTGCGGGGTGTGGGGGGGGAGGACTTGGGACTGAGAAGCAGTGGAACTCACTGTCCTGAGGACCAAGGCTGGAGACTGGACCAACAGCAGCAATGTGTTGATTAGTTCAGCCAGTAATGTTCAGACCACAGTAAGGAAGAAGGAGATAGAATCACAGGTTAAAAAATAATAGCCCAACAGGGTTGATATCCCGACATGGGAAATATCTAAAGAGATACATAAAGGACTGAACTGAGAAAACACTGGTTTAATGGCAAGCTTTTTAAATGTAAAATAGAAGTAATAAACACACTGAAAGGTTATTCACCCTCTCTCATTAAATATAGAGCTTTGAAGTTATCCATATTTGTGTAATATATTAATGTGTGGGGTGGGATATGGAGTTGGAAGCTACTTGGTTACGTGTCTCATTAAAATGGAAAATCCATATGTACTAACGTACTACTGGAAATAAAATCCACTTCTTTACGTTGCTCTCGACACAGCTCTCAATGAATTAGGATAAGTAACCAAGTTCATTATATGTTTCTGCAATAATTGTCAAAATACATGCCATTCGGCTCTTCGTCTTTTAAGAACCAAGGATATAGAGATTTAAAAAAATGAAGAACTTGGATAAATGGGAACACAATTTTCTGTTTATTGGCCAGTACTTGGTTTCAGTAGACCTATAATTGTATGCCGAATGTAAGGAATTCTGTTAATAACTTAAAAATGTACGAAGCTTCAATTCCCTTCAAGGTGAAGTGTCCTACTGCAATTATTTGATGAAATAAAATCATCGTAGAGTGTGCCTGTTTTGAAAGTGTTAGCAAAACCAGGATCAGTTGTGACAGTCATAGAATGAGATTAATAAGTAACAACAACAATAAAAACTGAGCTCTAAACCCCAGAAAACCAATCTTGAAACAATTACAGTCAACTATTATGGTGTGCCTCTAAACAGTTTTAGCTAAATTCCCTTAGCACAGCTCTGATGACAATAATGTACACTGTGTATGCAGTTCACTGCACACACTTGAAAATGCACTCTGCTGTATTTTCTATTAATGAATAAGGCTACGGGCTTAATATACCATCCTTCACAATAGAATTGTTCACAAGTGTGAGGGTACAACAACGTTTCCTCTGTGGCTTCACATCCAGGAGAGAGGTAATTTATTGTGTGGGTGTTTTAAAGTAATTACAAAGGCCTCTGTGGCTACAGTTATACCAGGATGTTTAAATTCTAGCTCCTGAAAGCCTGGAATCAGGAGGGAAAATATGTACCAAGAGATACTAATTTTCTTAACCAAGATGGTGATGGTTCTCACCAATGAAATATGGGCTTGTCCAATAAAACAGTAGGAAAAATGGGAAAAAGAGATTATTCAGAGAATAATTCAGAGAAAGCTGAATAATGGTAGGTCTCTAAGTTCTGGGTAAAGGAAATATGCAAAATCAGCCAGGTCAGGCTCTGAGTCTAAATCCACTTTGCCAGGCTTTTCATAATCAAAAGGGGGAAATCAACATTCATGACCGAGCTCTTACAAAAATAAAACAAGAACTAGAACGTTAGCAAGTGTATGTTGTAAAAATCTACTGCTAATAATGAATGCTGTGAACAATCACCTATTTAGAAAAGTCATTCACCTCCACTAATTTTTATCTTTTTTCCTTTCAATGTTTTATTGGATTTTATACACATATTCTGAGAAAAATCAAAATCACTTCATTACATAAAGTGATGTCAGCAAGATAATAGTGAAAAGGCTGTCCAATATCTGGCTATTAATGAGTCTTTGAGCACACCAACTGACAGTTTCTTTTTAAGTGTCATATTAAAATCTTTCTGCTGTTAAGGCAATTATATTTTTCCGAATCAATAACCATTTCTTCTCTTGACTTTCAGGAGTCCCGGTTTTGCTGTTATTGTTTATTGTGAAACATGCTATTTAAAATACCAAAGTTGTCACTGTTTTTTGTTAAATAGCAGTATTATGACTGATAACTCTTCTATGGGTAAATATTCTGTAGATGCCATTTCTGTGGAGGATCATGGCTTTCTACCTCTGTGGTCTGTAGTGAACATTCTTGAGAGATTTTGGAAACTCTGAAGTGGATGTCACAATAAAAAATTTTGGAAATAAAAAAGATCTTTGGTTTAAATTTGGTTTTAACTTTTTGTTTGTTTGTTTGTTTGTTTGCGGTACGCGGGCCTCTCACTGTTGTGGCCTCTCCCGTTGTGGAGCACAGGCTCCGGGCGTGCAGGCTCAGCGGCCATGGCTCAGGGGCCCAGCCGCTCCGTGGCATGTGGGATCTTCCCAGACCGGGGCACGAACCCGTGTCCCCTGCATCGGCAGGCGGACTCTTAACCACTGTGCCACCAGGGAAGCCCTGGTTTTAACTTTTACTGGTTTTGTGGCCTTAGGAAAATTATTTAATTTCTGGGCCTTGATTTCTCTTTTTGGAAAATGTGATTAATAGCAGAAAAGACTGGCTAGTCAGCCAGATTTTTTATTTCTTTGTTTTTCAATTTGAGTGCCTTTAAACAAGGAACCCACCCTCAAGTTTGCTACAATACCCTGCACTTGCAAAAATTAACACAGCTATACACCTTTCTACCTGCCTAGATTCCACAGGTATTTGACTTTCCACTTTTGGCACCAAGGCCTGCTTGATAGGATGAGGCTTCTATTCTATTCCATCCCATCCCATCCCATCCCATTCCATTCCATTCCACTCCACTCCAATCCACCCCACCCCACCCTCTAATCTAGTCCATGGAGAGGTCAAATGATCAACCAGACATACATAATCTTCCAGGGGACTGAAGTAAGCACTGCCTCTCTGCAAACAGAATCCCATAGCAGACATACCTCATGCAGAGACCATCCCTGGCAGAGCTGTACAGGGCTATGTGGCATGGCTCCCTGGATCATAAAAGCAGATGTACAAGGAGGCTGCATCTGCCTCAGCTCTGACCTCCAGTTCTTCCCCTTCCCTTGTTGTCTTAGCCACTCTGTCCTTAGCCTTTACTGTCTCTCTCCCATTCTCCCTTCCTCCTTCCCTCTTTCCTGCCCATTGGCCTGCCCCCCCTTTTGGCATCGTGCTGTGTGTCTGCCTCCTTGGTCACGTGCCTCTCTGATGACTGTCTCTCTCTCATTCTGAATCCCTCTCCTTGCTTTTCAATCTGCTAATATTGCCAGGTTCACTCTGGTGCTTTAATAAAGGTTTCATGTGACATGCTCCGTGTCCTAGGAGAGCTTCCAGACTTTTTCCACTGAAGTTACCCTAGGCAGACAGGAATGAACGTATACCGCAGGGGGAGCTAGGGGCTTAGCCCAAAGCAACCCAAAGCAAGCCTGAAAGAGCTTTAAAGTATTGTGTTTTGTTTTAAAAATTCACGGGAATTTTTATATTCTGTTCTATAAATATCTCTGTATTTGTGCTACTATTAAAATAATATTTCCCCCAAACTTGTTCAGTAAAATTGATGCTCCTGGAAGATGTGTCACGTTAATCCTGTGATATTTTGTGCATCTTGTTAGAACATCGTCGACCCTCCAGGGGTTCACGTACCTCATACAGGCCAGGGGAGGACTTCTCCACTCCTTATATTTCCTCCCCTGTGACTGGTGATCTATTAGCATAACACGCTTGGCCAACCTAGATGCCTCCCTCAGTTATTCCCAGGGGAAGGAGAAGGGTAATCTGCTTGGCAGATTTGAAAGGAAAAACTGTTCAGCCATAGTCCAGTCTCTCTCTCTGCCCTGCACGCTCCTTGTCTCTGGCCCTGGGACCAACTTCCCATAAGATGCACAAATGCTACTGTGCTCCTCCAGATTGTAACGTTTGAAAGGGTCTATTCTCTCTGTACAGTGACAGAGGCTGGAATCGGGCTTTCCTCCAAGGGGGGAGCCTTCTGAGATGCTAGAAACATGCTAAATCTGGGTGGTGATTACATAGGTATACATGTATATAAAATGTGATCAAGCTGTAGAAGACATCTGACTTTCCTTTCTATAAGTTATATGCCACTAAAAAAGCCAAGAGCAACAAGAAACACCAACGTGAACAAAACTAAAATCTTTTTAAAAGAGGGGTTTGATTCTTCTTTACCCAAGGCATTTCTATGGGGCTCCAAATGCTGCCTGTGCCTAGCAGAGCATGTTTTTCCATTTCTGATTACAAATATCAGTTTTATTAGTAAACAGAGTAAAATTTCATCTCATCTTCCTCACCCTCTTTTTATTTCTCTGTTGGTTCAGAACTCTGAAATGCTACTGATCCGTGCTACTCTGGAGTGTCTTGGTCACTAGGATGGGGGCCCCTAAGGAAGCAGTTGGCTGGTCTGTAAGCCTTCCCTACAGTTAGAGTAGGTGATATCATGACCAGAAGCCCCAGTGGTATCTGAGATGAATCCCCAAATCTAAGCCATATGCTCTAACCAAGGTGTTAATTCACAAGCCCTCAATCAGGAGTGTTGGCAAGGGACAGGTAGGAGGTACGTCACCCCATCCTGTGGTCAGGAAAACACATAGCCTGAAGCCTGGCACATACTAGATATTTCAATAAATGCCCTTCCTTCACCTTCTCTTCCGTGATTTGAGCTTCTGTGTCCCTAAGGAAAATATATCATTGATGTATTATATAGAAATTATGTTTTCAAGAAGAAATCAACATGTTTGTCACATGGTAAGAAAACTTCCAGGTCTCCAACACATCAGGGAATGTGTTAACCTAACCATGATGAGATACTACTGAGTCAGAGAGCATTTCATTGTATGCCGTCTTCACAGAAAATATTCAACAGCAATTTGATGATAGGCTACAAAACCACATGTAGACATGGTCAGAGTTCAAGTTATGCTTAATTATGGGCTGTCAGTTACCAAGGGGGAAGTTCAAAATTCAACAGTTAACCAACACGCACACTAACCTCTTCCAGGAGAAGAAAAACATTTTTTAAACAGCATTTAACATTTGCTACAAAGCCCTGGAAAGAAGCCAGAGGAAAAGAAACAATTAAAAGATCATTTCAAGTGACAAATCTACTTGTCTGAGCAAACAGGAGGATGGGACTAGCATTTGGAATGTGTGGGTATCCCAAGGAGGCTGGCACTAAAAAATCACCACGGAGAGAAATGACTGAATCCTCGTCCACGCGGACATTAGTGGAGGGCAGCTAGTGAGATGCTCGAGGAAAACAGGGCCTGGTTATGGTCCCACCCGTTTAACCCTGGCTGGGCTGGCAGGTTACAAGCAGAGCTTTGCAGACTGGAAAGGGAAACAGGAACTTCCAATGACGTTTGTCTTGCGTACGTGGACTCAAAAGCCACATTGCCTGGGGTTCGCTGGGGCCTCATGAATAACCCAACCTCTCTGTGCCTCAGTCACATCATCCAGAAGTTAAGCATCATCGTAGTATCTACTGCATGCTGTTGTTCTGAGGATTGCATGGCTTCATAAATATAAATGCACTTAGAACTAGGCTGGACACACAGTCAACACTATATGTGTTCACTACTATTACTTATATCTATCCAAACGGAGATGCTTAGGAAATCTTTCATGAGCAGCACATCTGCAGGTTATAGAAGAACACACACATACTGATCCATATTTCTGTGTCTGTAAAGCCCATTAAAATTCTTGTCATTCTTTCCATGGGGTTACTGTTGATAAATTGGGTTCAGATAACTCAATTGTTAGCTGTGTCCAAGCCATCTAATTGAGTTTACACCGTTATACCTGTGAATGAAAAATATTGCCTGCCGTATCAGTAAACAAAGGATGTTGCAGCCATCAAGCCATCACACTGTAGCCTCCCCATCCGTGAGCCGGGAGGGAACTCAGCATGGAGGCAGGACGCCCCGCCATCTAGCAGTCAGCCAGGGCAGCCACACCTGACAGCGCACCCTGAGGAGACTCAGGATAAGAAGCACAGGATACTGGCCCCAGAAAGCTGAGGTGCATATCAAAGGAATGATTTCAGTGAGCCTAGGCTTTGCATCTTTCCATACACAGAAAAGGGCTAAATTCCTTGAGATATCTGGTTTTCCTTAATTAATAGTAATCTTTTGATGTTCCGACTACCAGGTCTTTGTTGCAAAAACTCCTATATACCCTGGCTCCCCCCTTGCCTTTTTGGAGCAGTCCCTCAGATTTATCTGAGATGTTGTGTCCCAGGCTTAAGTCCTTAGTTTTGCCCACTTAGTAAAACATAATTTTCAACTTTTAGGTTGTGCATTGTTTTCAGTCGGCATATCCTTGAAAGATAAATGCCTGTAGCAATATGCAATAATACACCTGGAACCTTACATGCTAGAAAATTCGAAGGTCCCAGACCCTTCCTTTTATTCCCCATATTTCAGCTAGTTCTTTTTTTTTTTTTTTTTTCCGGTACGCGGGCCTCTCACTGTTGTGGCCTCTCCCATTGAGGAGCACAGGCTCCGGATGCACAGGCTCAGCGGCCATGGCTCACGGGCCCAGCCGCTCCACGGCATGGGGGATCTTCCTGGACCAGGGCACGAACCCGTGTCCCCTGCATCGGCAGGCGGACTCTCAACCACTGTGCCACCAGGGAAGCCCTTCAGCTAGTTCTTAACTTCCAGTTCCCCAAGTACAACATATTATGGAGTATAATTATTATTCAAGCCCTTCATCCCTGGTCATTACCTTTTATGAATTCCAACCACATTAAAACCTGTACTGGATTATTTCCTTGGTGATGAAGAGGCAACATATAATCAAAGGCTTCTTTGGGTGTGGTTAGCTTTTCCTACCAAACTATTCTGTAAATTCTTTGAGGACAAAGAACAAACTCACATACCCTTGTGTCTATGACACAGCCTGAGCCCATTCAGCACTGACACTTTATTACAGCTGCCCCACATTGCTCTGTATCTTGCATACTTTTATATTCCAAGCACTGTGCTAAGTATTTTTATATGCATCATCTCATTTACCAATAATAATTTATTATTCCCGCGTTACAGATAAGGAAACCAATGCTTAGAAAACTGAAGTATAAGATCCGTGGAAAAGCTAGGATCCAAACACAGTTCACTTTCACCCCAGACCCTGAGGCTCAATATTCGAAACTGGACAATTTAGAGATTGTTACCACCATGATTCCTCTTCTAACGGTATCTCCACCTCGTTTTCGCACTATTACTTAGTTTGGGGTGCCTGTCATTTTGCTTGAGGGTTTTTTTTTTTTTTCCATACGTGGGCCTCTCACTGCTGTGGCCTCTCCCATTCCGGAGCACAGGCTCCGGATGCGCAGGCTCAGCGGCCACGGCTCACGGTCCCAGCCCCTCTGCGGCATGTGGGATCCTCCCGGACCGGGGCATGAACCCGTGGCCCCGGCATCGGCAGGCGGACTCTCAACCACTGCGCCACCAGGGAAGCCCTTTGCTTGAGTTTTGGTGGTAGCTCTCTAACTATACTCTCTGTGTCTCACTCGGCCTGTAGGGTAGGGGGAAATTGGGATTCTAGAAGATATTTGGAAAGGGTCTCAGGAAGGGAGTGGAGAGTTTGGGACACCAGAGATGAATTCAGTCCACTTCCCAGACGAGGCTGCCCTGGCCCAGAAGCTGCTCTCTCCACATTCCCTCATTCCACACACCTTTCCCAAGAGGCTCCTAAGTTCCAGCCACTTGACTAGGTTCCAGGCTTACTGAGATCAATAAGATGTAGGTGCAGTACTAAAAACCTCAGTCACAAGAAGGGACAGAGAAACGAAACTTAGGAGCAATGAGTGCCTAGGAGAAGGAGTGCTTTTTCCAGCAAGTTAGGGAATGTTCTGTGACTTTAAAAATACTAAGCAGGGTCTTGAAGAACAGACCAGGACTCACTCTCAGAGTCAATAAACAACAGCATTTCTGAAGGCGAAAACTACTCTTACAAAGGCAAAGGGATAAACAAAGGGTACGGGGTGTCGGTTTGGCTGTCCATTCATTCAAGCAAAATTTATTTAGTAAACTCTTGTTGCCAGGCAACACGTACAACCCTGACATTACAGTGGATGGGACACGTTCCCTTCCCTGGGAAGAGATCACGGTCCAAATGAGTAGATAAACGTGCAACATGCAAACTGAACAATTACAATGCAAGGGGATGAATGCTATAGTAGCGAATGGAACTAACAGTGGTAGGGTAACAAAGCATGGAATAAAAGCCAATTCTGGCAGAAGGAATTAGCAAAGGCTTGGATGAGGTACTGCGAGCAGGACCTTGGTGTCAACATTCCTGGTGTTAGAAGGAACAGTGGCATTTTCTAGAAATGGTAGATGAGACCAGTGCCTCTCAAAGTGTGGTCTACAGACCAGCAGCATCAACATTACCTGTAAGCCTGTTGGAAAGGTAAACTTCTGAATCCATCCCCACTCCTACTGACTCAGAAGCTCTGAAGGTGAGCCCAGCAATCTGTGTTTAACAAGCCCTCCGGGATATTTGTGATTCAGGCTCAAGTTTAAGATTCCCCTGGGCCAGAACATAAAGGAAGAGGCAAGAGGAGGAAGGGAAATGACAAGAAATAACCTTCTATAGTAAACTGGGGCAGTTCATGATGGACCTTGCAAGCCATGTTGAGAAATACTTTTAACCTAATAGTTGCCTTTTTCTTAAGGACGGCAGTGTGCCAGGTTTTTGCCCAGGTCATTTTATTCACCCTTTGGAGCAACTCCTTGTCATAGCACTGTATTTTTGCTCACGTAACACAGATTGACTTGGAAGCACAGGAATTCTCTGCAAAAGTAATATTTGTACGCAGCACCACACGTTGGAGCCTTCAGTATTTACTTTGCCAAAATGCCTTCTGTGGAGAGAGACCCTGTGCAATGGGGCCTCTGGTAAGGTTGCTGAGATGCTAGAAGGTTCCGAGTAGATCCATGGTCCTATTGGTGTTTCCAGTGACTGGAATGATTGCTTGGGCAGCATTCGTATTTTGATGACAACGTCAATTGCCAAAAAGGCACCTCATGGAGGAGTTTGGGATATACCATTGCTTTGTTGAATAAAAAAAAAACACTAAAATGACTATTTTAACGTGTTCGCACCATCCAACATTTCACAGCATTAATGCAAGTGAACGGGAGCAGCTCTGAGACCAGGGGCTCATTAAAGTAATTATTCATTAGTGGTTTTTTTTTTTTTTTCTTCCTGCCTTTTTTTTTTTTTTTAATTTGTACTCTAAAGGCAGGCCTTTCCTTTTCAAGACCATTACTTTTCAACCCATTTAATGTTTCCTTGTAGGGTCACAATGTTAATTTTAAGGTTCTGTTCTAATGGCTTTCTAAATGACACTTTCATTGTGGTGAAATGAATGCATCAAGTCACTCTTGCGGGTAGAGATGTACTACTGACTCATAGTTAGAAGGGTATGAAAATTTCCAAACTATTAATTTCAAAATGTATTAATAACCTGCATACTTAAAGAAAGTGAATAAAAGCAGTGCTGTTTTCACTAAAGCTATTTGGTGTTGGGAAAGCTGCAAATAAATTGCTTTTTGAATCTCCTATACACAATTGCTTTTGCTCATTTTTGAAAACCCTGACTTCTCACTGAGAGCTGAGTTTTTAAAAGGGACCATTTTGTAGGAAGTACAAATTTGGGAAATATTTCTGCTTCTGCTAAACTAACCAAATACTTATTCTTGGCCCAAATCAAAATTATTTGTCATTCTTGGCCAAAGATGCCTTTCTGGTGGCTACCTATCACGCTGCTTGGGAAGGAAGCTTCATGTACTAAGGCAGTTTTCAATTAGGTGTAAAGGCAGGTGAAGAAAATGCACCTGTGAATTCACTTCTGTGTCTAGTGAATTCATGGTTCCCCTACAAATGCACTGATTTTAGGAACTATCAAAATAACTATGCATGAAAATATAAGTCAAAAGAGTAGAACAGTCTGGAGCCATAACCGTGCACAGAAGTTGATCTTAGGCATGTAGTTAGCCCAGTGTGCCAGGGAAACATGGCTGCCTGAAATCTTCCTTCGCTGAACAACTGAAATTTATTTTTTTAATTGAAGTATAGTTGATTTACAATGTTGTGTCAAAACTGAAATTTAAAATGAAAATCTTTGGGGTGTTCTTTGATGTTTTTTAAGGTAAAATAAAATGGATATGGTCTAGCTTAGAAATTAAGCCAACAAAAAGTTACAATTTGCAATACATTCCAAGCAATTCTATAAGGTGATGTCGTTACACCTGTATTTGTTTTTATTATTAATTATTATGCTGTCAGCATTCTTACTGTTAGAGATGAATGAGTTTCTTTTTTTTTTTTTCTTTGTTTGCAGTTTTCTAGTTTATAATTTTTCCATCTTAAATCAGTAAAGACGGACGAGCAATCGGGGAAATACACACCGTGTGTTTTTTCTGGTTTTATTTATATCGTTTAACATAAAAGATGAAATTAACATCAAGAATATTTAAAGGGAGGAAAGAAGTCACAAAAGGTCAAGCTGAGAGAAACATATGACAATAGAGAGGACAGCCTAACCATTTGCTGAGAAATAGAGAAGAATCTGGAAGTTGGAGAGGGAGGATGTAGGAGCAGTTTTGTGCCAGCTGGTAGACACTTCCTTCTTCCCCAGTGGCTGCCGCCCTGAAATATGCCTGATCATCTATTTATATCGCTCCCCTCCCCAAACCCACGCTCATATCCTCATATCTATGTCCCGCTTTGCCATATTTTAGGACTGGCTCAAGTTCTCTATCTATAGAAGTTAGAATTCTCAGCTGCTCTGAATGTGCGTATGACATTTTGAAGGACACTTCAAACCCAATTAACTATGGTGCCTGATATCTTATCTTCAAGCCATGAGAAGTCTGGGGGCGGGAAAAATACAGGTCAAGATAAAGTACACATTCATGAAGCTGAGCCTCCCTGTTGGCGCACATACGTTTAACTACAAATGCATTCGATCCCATGAACTCTTTGTGTAGGGTTTGAGAGAGAGGATTCCGGAGCCAGACTGCCTGACTGAACCCTCCTCTGTCCCTTCCTAGCAGTGTGACCTGGGGCAAGTGACTTACCTTTTACTGAGACTTTTTTTTTTTTTTTTTTAAACTTACTTTTTTTTTTTTTTATTATTATTATTATTTTTTTTTATAGTGTTTATTTATTTTTACTTGTTGACAGTTTGCTTTATTTATGGCTGTGTTGGGTCTTCGTTTCTGTGCGAGGGCTTTCTCTAGTTGTGGCAAGCGGGGGCCACTCTTCATCGCGGTGCGCGGGCCTCTCACTATCGCGGCCTCTCTTGTTGTGGAGCGCAGGCTCCAGACGCGCAGGCTCAGTAATTGTGGCTCACGGGCCCAGTTGCTCCGCGGCATGTGGGATCTTCCCAGACCAGGGCTCGAACCCGTGTCCCCTGCATTGGCAGGCAGATTCTCAACCACTGCGCCACCAGGGAAGCCCTTACTGAGACTTTTAAGTAGTGTTAATAATTCCTACTGGAAGAAATCAGAATTAATTTAGAAGTCATGTGTAAAAGACCTAGGGTAGTGCTTAGTACAGAGTTGGCACCTAATCCATACTAATTATCACCCAACAGTACAAAGCAAGCTGCATTCTTAATATTATAATTATCAATGAATAGTTCTGTATATTTATGTATATGCACATATGTGTACAGATAAAATCATGAGTCAGCTTAAGAAAAATCAGAGAGGATATGGCGACTAACTCCAAGAAAAGTACAGGGAAAAGAATTCCATAATGCTTTGTTAGAATCAAACAGATTCAGGGTCTTCTCCTGCCACCCACACAGCATCAAAGGCACGAACTCTGCTCCTGAGTGGGTCTTGCCCAAACCTTAGACATTCAGTTCCTTCTGGAACAGGCCACAGCTGTACCTGAACTTTGGGTTTGCAGCACACATCAGAGTCAGTGATTACTGGCTTCCTCACCAGGCTGTAACTCAGACAAAATGGTTGTGAAATTCCTCATCTTTCAACCCATTTTTGTCTTTGGCATCTCAGTGTCACACTCTCGCTCCTCCCCAGGTCCATTCACCACGGCTCTACCTACATCCTGGAACAGTGGTTCTCACACTTTAGGGTACATCAGAATCATCCAGAGGACTTGTTTAAACATAGATGGTTGGATATCAACCTGAAGTTTCTGATTCAACCCAACAGGAACCTGCATTTCTAACCAGTTCGTAGGTGATGCCACTATTGCTATTCCAGGAACCACTCTGGAAACTGTCCCGAAAGCTGACTGGATGCCTAGTCCTGCTGTGAGGAAACACCGCACATTTTTCAAAGCAGCGCCAAAGAGTTTTAACCAAATGCAGATGTCTATGATAAAGTCACATCATTTGAAGCACTATCTAATCATGATAGGACAATTTTTTTTTTGCTTTTTTTTCACACTTAGTGATTTTCGATTCTAAAAATAATGAAATAACAATAACACTAGAAATTGCATGTGTAGCTGATGGAGAAACCAGCTGTCATTTACTGAACACTGGCTATTGGCAAGACATTGCCCAGGCCCTTGACATTGGTGACTCTCTCATATGCAGATGTTCATGCACTATCGCTATTAGAAGCTCCCTGGGATAGGAAATGGAATCTTTTTAACCCTCACAGCATCTAGCACAGTTCTCTGCTCATAACAGATGTTCAGGAAAGTTTTACCAAAGGAAGGAATGAATGGCATATCGGAAATGAAAAATAAAGCAACAATGCCCCTTTCTATAAGCCACACAAGAACATTACGCGGGAGGCAACCATCTAGGAGAGACGCGTGTGTTGGATGCCTATCCTGGGCAAGGATTTATATAAAGTCATATTTGTATCAATTTTGACCTGCAATTTAGGAGAGGAAGTAAGGCGAGTACATAAATAATTATATCCCGAGATGGATATAAAATAGCACAACACAGATAAATTGCTATGGGGGTCACAGCTTAATGTTAGGGAGATGGACCCAGGATGGTACATCACAACATCTCTTTCTATCCTCATGAAAATGTTTATGGTTTTTGTTTTTATTTCTTGGAATCCTAGAATTTTAAAGATGAGAGGTACCCTCAAAATAAACTTTTGCCGAACCGTTTTGTTTACAGATGAGGAATCTGAGGTCCTGTGAAAAGTTAAGAGCCCAAGATGACAAAGTGAATCTTAGAAAATCCACATTGCTTCACTCCCAGACAGATGGTATTCCTAGCCAGACAAAAGTGATGGCATCTGAAGCTATTTTCCATGGAGACACCACTGGTCCACATTACATATGAAGGCCTGAGAATACACATTTACAGTGATAAAAATTTAAAAAAAAATTTTTTTGACTAATTCAGGGCTCAAACCAGATTTTTTTTAGAATTACATGATCTAAAAATTCTACCTGTCTCAATATTTTTGGAAAATTCATTACTGATGAGTTAAAAGCTCTGGAAGGTGGCATAACTTGTTCTAGAGATAAATATAATTTTTATTTTTCCATACTTTTGGAAGAATCATTTCCTTTCTGCATATACCTGTGTATACCTTTATATAGAAAGCTGAATTTAAGATTCATTTGTCTTCTTTTGAGGAAGAAAAAAAATACACTGGGACATTACAAAATGCAATATTTTTGGAGGTTAGTTAAATAGATATTATTTTAGAGTAGAATATGAGGCATGCTTTTAGAGTGGGTTTTCCTGTACACATCCAGGTACACCCAGGTGTATATGCCCAGGAGATGCACTGAAAAAGGATCTCAATGTCCATTTATTCTGGACCTCTCCCTTATGAGTTACAACACTGGATAACTGTAACTCAAAATAGGCTTTAAGATCATGGGTCAATAAGAGAGAAGAAAACAACCAGAATCTGGCCTGTTCCTGGAAAGAATCTCGTCGGAGCAAAGGCCTCAAACCAAAAGACAAATATTTTCTATGAAGTAGATGAACAAATGATTTTGCAGGATAATTAAATTATTCCTTCTTGGGCTTCCCTGGCGGCGCAGTGGTTGAGAGTCCGCCTGCTGATGCAGGGGACACGGGTTCGTGCCCCGGTCCGGGAAGATCCCACATGCCGCAGAGTGGCTGCGCCCGTGAGCCATGACTGCTGAGCCTGCGTGTCCGGAGCCTGTGTTCCGCAACGGGAGAGACTACAACAGTGAGAGGCCCGCGTACCGCAAAAAAAAAAAAAAAAAATATTCCTTCTTCACTTCTTCCTCGGGTATTACTTTGCACATCAATATAAATTTCTGCTAAGTTCCTGAGAAACATTCTAGGTACAGCCCACACCTTTATACATCCAGGTCAGAAATACCACTTGAGGTCCATGAAATCCTGTAAAACGAGACCCACCTTTTAGGATGAGAACTGGCTCTGGGAATAGGCATATCTTGATGATTTGAGGGGCACACAAAGTCCTTGACTTCCCCCAGGTGTATTACTTTTAATTAGCTACACTGTTGACCTCCAAATCTACTTGGCTTCCTAATTCTGCCATTAGTCATTCCTCTGAGTTAGGTATTAACCATCAAAGGTCGCCATTAAAGTGTATACATGCTACACTGAAGGGGAGTTTGGACCATTAACATCCATTTACACATTTGCCTGGATTTATTAGGCTCATAAGCTGTCACTTGAGAGCACAGCCTATAAGGAACAGAATGCACAGAACAGGTAAATCAGCCTGGGGAGGGTGAGAGTGGGGAAGAGAGGGAGGAAGGGAAAAGGACAATGCAGTTAATGGAATATATGCAAACGTCCGATGGGGCAGTCTGAAAGCTGGCCACTATAAACCCTAGCAGAAAATATTTAGAAAAAATTGCCAAATAAAAGTCAATACGCTTAGCATATCACTCAAGCACACGAAGCTGGAAAGATTCACTTCATTTTATTTGTTACTTATAATTAGTAAGGTACTTACATAAATTGGGACCCCAGGGCTCAAAAATTGAAAATTCTACTGATGCTTTACCACAGCTTGGATTTCAACCGTAGATTTATTTATAAATTAAGGTGCACAGAAAGTATCCATTAGGTTGAATACAAGACCACGGGAAGAAATCTGAAATCAAGTAATCTAATCTCTCTGCCTCATTTTATCCATCTGGAAAAAAAAAATAGCTATAGCTGTTTCCTACCAATTCTCACAGGGTTGGTACAAGATTTAAATGAGCTTCGCAATCTTTTTTGAGATTCTCTAGAAGCTGCTTCCAATGTATCAAAGTATTTAAACTGTGCTCCCCATTGTATAAATTCATAGTACTTGTCAGCACCCCATGAATGTTTTACTAAGGTCACTTGAAGGAAACACACTTATTCCAGGTTGCTATTTTCCACTCTAATCTATACAGAGCAGTTTTTGATCCTATCAGCTGTTTGATCTTGGCAGTTATAATCAAGGAGTTTCCTATAAAAAGAAAGAAAGAGTTATATGCTCGTGGAGACTTTCAAAAGCACAATGCACTAAGAAGCTGGAGACCGAGGGGCTAGTCCCTCATTTTTCTATTGCCTGGGGCCACTGAGAAAGACCCAAGACTCTTTGCCCTGAGAGATGGGGAAACATAATCTGGACGCTGCCTGACTCTCCCATCTTGCCAGGTCCTACTGTCCCACTCATGGTGCTCTGGCCCTGCAGGCTTTCTTTCTGTTCCTCAAACACTCAAGCTCCTTTCAGCTTAGTGTTTCCACTCGCTCTCCATACTGCCTGGTGTTTACTTTGTCAGATCTTGGCCCCAATGGCTCTTGCTTCTCATTCAAGTCTCAGCTAAAAAGTCCTCCTTTCTGAGAAAACTCTCTTGACCGGCCACCCCACTGCCATGTTTTACTTGTTTCCCATCACCGTGCCCAAGCTTCCATAATCTTCAACTGCCATCTGATGGTACCTTCCTTGTTCACTTATTTATTACCCACCTCCCACTGGAAGATGGTCTCCATGAAAGCAGGGACCTTGTCTGAATTATTAAAACCTAGAAATATAACAATAAAAACAAGAACACAAGAAAAGGTGGTCTGTACACACAGTCACCCTAGGCAAATATGATAAAGAAATGAATGAAGTATCTCAGCACTGGAAGCCCTGTGATATGGTTTTCTTTGTAGCCATGCTCCTAACTAGATTGGTGACCTTTGTCAAGTCCATTAATACTATGGGGTTGGTATCTTTATCCTAGAAATGGATATATGACGCATATGTGCTTCTGCTGCACCCATGTTGGTCATCTTTAGTTGATCTTGTCACTCTTCCACCAAGCCATATGGGACTCATATTCTTTGTCAACACAGCACTCCAAGCAGCCACTATTAAGACTTAGCTGATGGCATTCGAGATAAAAACTTTTCTGCCACTACGTCATTAGAAGATTTCTAATGATCTTTCAGGCACTGCTCAAATATCTATGGTTTAAGAAAAGGGTCAAAGAAAATCATAATCTTACCAAAAGTTCCAAAATTTGGGTCCATGCCCCGGGACCTAGAAAGAGGGCAACAAGAAGTACCAGGAAGGAATCTAAGTTCAAAAGGTTCTAAGGTGGCATGAATGTCTCATAAAGACAACTCCTGATGACTATTTATGTATTTTTCCTCCTCTTCTCAAGGTCTGGAAAGGCCAAATAAGACGTTACAACATTGTGAGAAACAGTAAGCCTCCTTTTCATACTTTTTCCTCAATTCAAATCCCACTCCAGGAAAAGGGTCAATATGATTTTGTTGGCGTCCTGCTGGTAGCCATTTCCATATCCATCTCTACTTCCTCACTGCTCTCAAGGTGATGAGGTTCAAGGCTCTTCATCTTTCAGTGGCACCTCACCAAGTTGGGCTTCCTGTCTTTTCTAGTCTGGCCTTCTCCCAGCCTTTCCTCCACACAGCAGGAGACTGTAGTTTATCCATGAAAATCCCTACCTCTTTGTCCATACCACTCCCCAAATGAAAATGTTCCAGTGGCTTCCTTTCTCTTTCAAGGCAGTGCCTACACTCTTTACCCTGAGCTGCAGAGCCCTTCCTGACCTAGCCATGCCATGGCATTTACTTCCCTTCTTACCATGCTCCTTGCCAGGCTCCAAGGCTCACTTGTTTTTCTCTGTGTGCAGTGCTTCCTGCCCCATCCCAGCCATCCTGACTCACCTAGAACACTGCTCACACACCACTTCCCCTGCAGGTCTCCTCTGCCTTCAAGCCCCTTGTCCAGGTTGAGATGAGAGTCTCTCAATGGAAACCTCTATTACACTGTGTCTCTATTTATGACATCACTTGTCACATTATCTTATATTTCACTTTCCCTCCTCCACCAGTTCTTAGAGCACAGCAGTGCTGACTGCTATCGCTGCCTTCTCTGTGGCTATCACAGTGGCCTCCAGGTGTTCAATAAACAGGAACTCAAAAGTACATTTTACAAATGTGACCTATTTCCTGCTTTGGGGATCAGCCTGTCTCTGATGGGTTTTTTGGCTGCTGTTGTAATAAGTCACCAACACTTTGCAGAGTGCTCACTACATATTATACACTCATTATGCATCTTAAATACTTAAATAGATTATTTTCATGTAAAAAACACTTACATCCATTACGTGCCAGGCAATTTTCTACATATTTTAAAAACATTAACTGATTTTATCTGTATTTGAGCTAGGTCCTATTCATTTCCTCATTTAACAGATTAGGAAACTGAGGCAGACAGAGACCAAGAAATTTGTACAGGGTGACAAGGTTAATGGGGGCGGGGGGGGGGCAGTGGGCAGGGATGTGTGACCAGGTGGCTTTTGGAATAGATGCATGTGTGCACGGATCCATGTGTGCATGGGTTCTCTGATGATTGTATTAGGTGGACCCAATGATTAGAATAAGGCAACTCCTTGTCAGCACGTTCTACCTTCACAATCAAAAAGCCTTTCTTTTCTTATAATACTATCTCAAGTCCTTCTCCAGAATAAACAGTGAAGGATGAGAACTCCTTGAGAAAGGCTGAAAGGAGACAAAGCAAAATACACAGAGCTCCGTACAGCCCTTGCTAGGCAGCACCTGCTCCCTCCCTCCCCCTTCACTTGTGATATATTGGCACATAAGCACATTGATACTCATGAGAGAAATTACAGTCATCAAGGTTATCTCCCTAAGAAGCAACTCTCTTTCTTTATTAATATGCTTCAGATTGTCGCAACACTACAAAGCCCAAAATAAGTTTTCTTTGATCAATAAATTGTAGGCTGGGAAAGAAAATACTAATTTTCCATTTCTTTGAGACCCAGCACTAATATATAACAGAGCTTTCCAAAAGGGTTCTCAGAAACCTGATATAGAATTATCTGAAATTACACTCAACCATCCCTACAAGATCATTCTGTTCTCTGCCACTTTAGAGAGGTGTCTTCCGTACTTGGCAGGCAAATTTTTCTAAAAAAATCTTTGTATATAGATATATTTTTCTATTTAAGTGTAAGCTGGGCAAAGAAAGGATCCTACATCTTCAAGTCAGTCCCTAAGAGAAAGACTGTTGAACTCTCTCTCCCCTGTCAATTTTGGGCTTTAAAACATGCCCCTTTCACTTCCAGGAGGAACTTTTGTTTTGTTTTGTTTTTTGTTTTTTGCGGTATGCGGGCCTCTCACTGCTATGGCCTCTCCCGCCGCGGAGCACAGGCTCCGGACACGCAGGCCCAGCGGCCACGGCCCACGGGCCCAGCTGCCCCGCGGCACGTGGAACCCCCCCCGGACCGGGACACGAACCCGCGCCCCCCGCACCGGCAGGCAGACTCCCAACCACTGTGCCACCAGGGAAGCCCAACTTTCTTTTTAATCCAATATAGAAAGGAATATCAAACCTTGCCTTCCACGCAATAAAATGTATATGATGTCAAACAGCCTACAAACTGGAAGAATCCTAGGAATAAACAGGAATAGTCATGAAAAAATAACAGCAACTCTACTTGGAGACACATTTAATCACATATTGAATCAGAGGCAATGCCTCACAGTAGAAGGAGAACTGGATCTATACTTAGTCCTTGGATCAGAGTTGTGATGCTAGTTTTGCCAAGGGTTTTGGTGACTTATTTAAACTCTCAAGGTTTACTTGGTTGCCTGATATGTAAAACAGGGGTTCTCAACCAGGGACAGTTTTATCCCCTCAGGGACTTTTAGCAATTCCAGATACATTATTTTTGTTGTTACAACTGGAGAATCGGGAGAGGGACGCTACTGGCATCTAGTGGGTAGAGGCCAGGGAAGTTGCCAAGCATCCTACAAGGCATGGGACAACCCCCCTTCCCCCCAACAAAGAATTATCTGACCAGTATTGAGAAAACCTGCTGCAGAATAAAGTAGAATTAGACAAACATTTAGGATCCTATCATTTTTTGGTGGTTTTTGTGATTCTAAGAGGTACAGTCCAAATACAGACCCATTTCTTTCTAATGTCCACAAGCATCAGGGATTTGGACTTTCATCATGTTTTCTTCTGTTTTTGTTTAGGGTCCCTCATTTCTATGAGGAAAGATCACAGAGATAAACCTGAAAAGTTTATCAGCTAAAACTGATTCTGTGAACCATTCAACAAATACTTATAGGGGGCCTTCTATGTCCCAATCAGTTTTTGAGGCTCCATGACACAATTATGATCAACTGATGCATTGCTTAACAGTATCCCTGAGTTCCAATGCATAGCATCTTTAACATGGATTCAGCGGGTTAAATTCCTTAGGTTCCATGAATTGCGTATTGAATAGTGACATTCATAACCATGCCTACTTACAACCATCATCAAATAAAACATTCTGCTGGTAAACCTTAAATACTAAATTTCAAAGAGAGAGTCTGATTGTTTTTACAAATACGTATTTTCATGTGAAATTAGTTATGATACACTAAGTCAAGCTAATTGAAAGTAAAGTCAAGTAAAATCAAGCTAATTGAAAGGCCAGACGAATGAAAAGAAATCTGTGAATTAGAAAATGTCTAAAGGAGAGAGTTTGGGGCTCTTATACATTTCCAAAGCACTTTTTACTATTAAAATAACATGCTTCTCTATATATCTCAAATCTTTAAATCAGTCCTGCAATAAGTGTGTCGTACTTATTATTTTACCCATTTCGTAAGTGAGGAAATGGAGGTTCAGAGACAGGGTACCCTGAACCAAGCTACCAAAATGTTGTAGTGAAGGAATATGTTGATGAATAAACTAATGATTTATAACTACTGTATCACATCTCCGGCGGAAGTGATGCGCCATGGCAATCCTGTGGCTACAAATCCCTAGCTGCTGTCTATCATATCCACACCACATTTGCAGAGTCCTTGCTTTTCCTGGAATGTTCCCAGCCAGTGACTACAGAGACCTCCTCTTGTAGGACACAGGGCTTCAAGAGATGACTTAAAGGGCCGGGGGAGGGATAGTTAGGGAGTTTGGGACTGACATATACACACTGCTATATTTAAAATGGATAATCAACAAGCGCAGGGAACTCTGCCCAATATACGTAACAACCTAAATAGGAAAAGAGTTTGAAAAAGAATAGATACCTGTATATGTATAACTGAATTGCTTTGCCGTACATCTGAAACTAACACAACATTGTTAATCAACTCTGCTCCAATATAAAACAAAAAGTTAAAAAAAAAAGGAAGGGCTTCCCTGGCGGCACAGTGGTTGAGAGTCCGCCTGCCGATGCAGGGGACACAGGTTCGTGCCCCAGTCCAGGAGGATCCCACATGCCGCGGAGCGGCTGGGCCCGCGAGCCATGGCTGCTGAGCCTGCGCATCCAGAGCCTGTGCTCCGCAACGGGAGAGGCCACAACAGTGAGAGGCCCGCGTACCGCAAAAAAAAAAAAAGTTAAAAAAATTTTTTAAAAAGGAGATGACTTTAGCACAAGGGCTTTGCATCAAAACTGCCCCCAACTTTTTTAGAACTGTGCTGCAGTCTGAGACTTTCCTGCTCAATCTGTCTTCCTTCTGCCCCTTCCTTACAGGTGTCAGACCTACATTATGGTCTGAAAGCTCCCCCTGCCACTCCTGCTCCTTCCCCTTTATCCTTCACAGATATTTCCCTCCATTCATCTCCTGCACGCGTAATTCCATCGCAGCGTCTGTTACTCGAAGGATCTGAGCTAACACAGGCCTTTTCTGCCTCACGTAGAAACAAGCACTATCAGAGAGACCTTCCTACGTGCCAGGCGATGTGCGAATTGCTTTATAAGTATCTCATTTCATTTTCAAAACAACTCTATCTGGTGTGCATGTATTATTATTCCAATTTTATAACTGCAGGACTGTCTCAAGATCTCTCAGCTATTTCCTGGCAAACGTAGGCTTCAATGTAGGTCGTATGACTCTGTAGACCCAAGTTCTCTTAACCACGATGCTAAACTTCCTTGACCAGTTTTATTTATCATAGGTAAACATTACCACTAAAGCATGTTTAATGCATTCCCTAATTGAAATTCTTTTTTCAACATTGCTTATGCTATTTTTTCTTACACTATAATTTATTTTCTATTTTTAAACTTATTTTTAGATTCCCAAATAATACATGAATGTGTTCTTATTCTAACAGCATCTAACAATACAGAGGCAGAAATACTATTTATAACCAACTAACTACAGATCATAGCTTTTAAGGAGGTGAATTTCCATGAATAGTTCCCTCTCTGAATTATTATTTATTCCAAGTGAGTCAAGGGCAGTGATATTGGAACCTACAGTTTGAATCCTGGTCTTCAGCTCTGAATAAACCCTGGGGACTTGAGGGGCCATGGGTGCCCTAAATTTTGAGGAGAGACTAGAGGGAAAAATGCAGTGCTTATTATTACGAACAGAACCATATAACTGCAGTGAAGTCTATCTTTTAAAGTAGATAAAATGTCAATGTAGGTGCCCTCAGATTTTTTTGAAAGCCAAAGTGGAAGTTGTTCACCTCTGAGAAGTCATTTTATAGACTCTGAGATTAGCCAGCCTCCTGAATTAGACTCCCCCAACCAGCCCAGGTAGCCTTACTCCTCCAGAGTCTCCTCTCTGTGATCTTGCCTTTCTTGTGCAAATTCAACTTTGGTCACCTACACGAACTCTTCTTTAACAAAAGTTAGTCATTTTTAAGTGTGTGATCTTGGATCTCAGCTTCAAGGTCTTCCTAGAGTTTAGCCCGAGATGACTTTGTTATTTGCAAATCCTGGTTGACTCCTGTCCTCTCTCACTTGATGCTAATGCCCTTTCCTTCTCATTCAAAGTTTCAGAATCTCTTCTCTCAGCAAACAGAGAAGGCACGGATGAGACCGCATTGCCTTCTCGAGTGCCACATTTCAACTTGATCTTTTCACTCCCTCTGTCAAATTCAAATGTCACTCCACTATTCCTGTGTATGGGGAGGATTCTAATGTACACCTCTTCAGCTTCTTTCAAAACGGCTTCAGTTTCTCTGAAGTCAAAGGCCTTTTCAACCTCTGGAAATTATCTGTGGAATCCATTAACATGGTTAGTACACAATACACACCCTGTTGAAGGTTCACGAGAAAAGAGAGAAGGAAAAATTTTTTAAAAAGAAGAAAGAAGGCAAATAGAGGTTTAATTTTAAAGGAGCAAAAGAAAAAAAAATTAAGATTTTATGTGAAATTTTTTCATGACAAATTCTAAGTTATATGAGTAAGACCTCTGAATGTGTGTCCCTTCCTTGCAGAGGTAAACTCTCAACAGTTAATTTTAACTGGTATCTTCTCTAGCAAACACTCATAATTATTTTCTTAATAGTACAAGTGGAAAGTTCAGTCAATTTTACCCTCAAAACTTAGTAAGTTTTTAAACAGGAGTATTTGTTCAATTAACCCCTTCTAATTTTTCCCAAACGAATAAAAATCTGGTGAGGTCTACATTTGCCTCATTAAAATTGAGTTAATAATTTATAAATGTTTTTAAAGAGTCTTCCCATATTGATGTAGGAAATATTCAAAGTATTAAATGAATGAAAAGGGCAGAGTCCAATACTGTATATAGACTATCAACTCAATTTTGCCAGGATGGATGGATGGACGGGTGGAAGGAAGGAAGGAAGGAAGGAAGGGAGGAAGGGAGGGAGGGAGGGAGGGAGGGAAGGAAGGGAGGGAGAAAGAAAAAAAAAATGATGGAAACAGAAAGCAAAAAACAAAATGGTCTTTCCTGGAACTGATGTGGGTCTTTTGGTGGTGGTTTTGGGGGAGTGGCCATAATGTTTAAAGATTAGGGACCATTTGTTTGGGGCTAACAAAGGCTGCAGATCATCACGTCTCTTCTGGCCACATCCCTGAGAGGAGCAGATTGCGGACACCAAGCTTGCTCAGAGGTATCCTTTGTCTGTACTGATTTTCACAGCCTTACTGATGCCTCATAAAGCTTGTGAATAAAACTGATACTTGTCTGTGTTTATTCCTACCATCTCTGTACTCATTCCCAGTCTTCTAGAACCAAGGATAAGACAGTTAACAATGGTTATCTTTGGATAGGGAGAGGGAAAACATTACCTTTTAGTTTTAGAAATTTTCTACAATGAGTATGTATTGCTTTTACAATTAAAATGTCATAGGGTAAGATAAAAGATTACATGAAGTTTATATAAAGTTCTGGGAGTTTGACACTTCCTCTGTGTTTTACATCTTAAAAGAGTGAATACTCTAAGCCTTCGAGCAATCCTAGAGCAAGTCATGAAGTAATGGACCTTCTGCCACCCCATGTACGTGTAGCCCCTTTGTGACTCAAACAACTTCTCTTCTCCAAAATAATTGGATTAGACACCATGAAGTTCCCATCTTTGCTAAATCTTCATCCTGTTACCCGGAGGGCCCCTGATCAATAATTTATGTTCCAGGAAATGGCCTAACCCCTTCCTTGGTTCCCACTCTCCCGACTCCCAATGTGCCCTTGCCTGAAATTCTGCACATTTTGGCAACCCATCTACTGGTCCTTCCAACTCCCCTATGTGAACATCTCTTTCAGGATACGGTATGAAGAACATGGAATTTAAATTTTTAAATTTATACTGTTTTCCAAAGAGCAGCATCTCTCTCTCTCTCTTCTACTCTTATTACCACGTGCTAATTTGACTAGGATGTATTTGGAAAGAGGCCATTGTCACGATGGTATAAGTATTCGGCCCATATCTCTTGATGCCACACCTCTGCTCTAATTGCTCCATTCATACTGTGAATTTCCCAATCTTCCCTTAGGAAAGCACCCTGGAATTTCAGAAGAGCAGCATGCTGCCAGATTGTATAGACTGGAACATTTTCAATTCGTGAGATTCAGCTGGCAATATTAAAGAATTAATTATAATGGAAATGCAAAGAAACAGAATTTTCAGTGAATTCCATCTGGGAACAGTCTTTTCTTAGGCCTCATACAATTTTTTTCAATGCACCTTAGCCTCCTATTTTCTCTTTTCTTCATGTAATGGGAAACATTGAATAGTCTGAGGCATTGGACCTAAAATTTTGATAAAGGCTATCATCAGATTTCAATGATATCATGATATCATCAGATTATCATCAGATTTAAATTGTTCTCAAAACAATTTATTACCCCCAAAAGGTGGCTACATATCCAGCCTACATTCCAAATTTATGTGAATTTTTCCCTCCAAGGGCCTGACGTATATCTTAACTACTCTGAGATGTTATTACATACATATAAAAAGATTGACTCAATAGGACACTGCCAAAGATTTACACATCTTTTACTGAGTTAAAACAGCTATTAAGCTAGGTGAGAATAATCTATTTCCATTTCCCACAGTGAAGTGAGAAGAAAGACTATGGTATTCATGTCCTGCCAAACAAAATTCTTTGCTGTTTACCTGAATGATTTTTTAGGTACACTGGCTCATCTCTCATGTTTAGAAACAATGATGAAGTTGTTGCCAGGAAAACAGCTTCTGTGTGTCATATATGGATTAGCCTCCTCCTTGCTCTGCAAGTTCACTGTCAATCATTTTAATGTCCCAGCCTCACATATATTTTGCAGTGTGTATTTTGGTGTCAGCTCACAATATGGCAGAATAAGGAAAAAAGTGACAAGGGAATTGATATCCAGTTCATGTCAAGGCATCCAAACATATGGCCAAATGAACAATTTAATAAATCTAATGTGGAAATAAGGGAACACATTACTTACACTAGTAATTTGGATAAGGCATAATAAAAAGGATTAAAAACAACAGTTAAAAAAAAACATGATACGGACTGGTTAATCTAATAATTTCATGTACCAGCGTGTAAAACAGTCTCATAAAATTACTGCACCTCCTCTACTATGAATACATTATATTTTAGCATAAAGGTTCACTCAAAATGTCTATGTTTTATGATTTCTGACTTAAAAGAAAGGAATGGAACTAAAGTACCAAAATCTGCATACGTTGTTTGGGACGCAGACTGGGTATATATTTTAATACAAACAACAATAAATGTGGACACCAAATATAGGATAGATGACAAACCTGACCCTAGAGAGGGGACTTGGGCCATTCCTTATCTGCAGTAAATGGCAATTAATTCCTATTGGTTTTCCTAGTTCAATAAGCCCTCCCTCCCTACAACACTGATCTTTGATTGAACTGACACCATAGGATGTCACTTTGCTTTCTTTCTTTGTAGCTTAATGAACATGCTAGATTTTTATAAAACTCATAATAATTATCATTATTACTATTGTGTCAGTGAAGAAAAGAATTATACCTTGGCACAGATTAAAACTTAACTACCTAAGTGAATCAACAGTTAAAAGTAGCACCACTGAGATCTTACTCAAGGTCCAATATGTTAATATTTTGCTCTCTAGTTTATCAAAGATCTACAACAGACAAATTATTGATATTACTCATAAATGAGAACAGTACATACAGCCATACCTAGATAAACCAAAATATAAAGGGGGGCGTGTTATAGTAACATTCCTGAAACATTATTTAAAATAATATAATGCATTTAAAAGATTCTATGAAAACATAAATTCAGCAGCTTTTATCATCCAAAATTCGTTTTCCTTGCATCTCTCCCAAAGAAGCCGATTCCAGGAGTTACGCCTTTTGAGAGAGAGAGAACTGAGAAGAATCTATGCTGGGGCAAGACAACCAAGCAACAGCAAGAACACATTTTGCCTGCTATATTTCTGTCTGTACTGCCATATTTCTTTTTTTCACAATTAAAGTACAAATCCTCAAATAGAGGAAAACATGCACATGAGAAATGGTTGTACACAAGTTTTCCATTATGGAGAGATCCTGTGTCTTTTTCTGAGCTTCTAAAAATGTTCTGATTATAAAATAAGACAGTCTAGTCTCAGCTCATGAGAACATGGATTTAAACAGGGAAGATCTCAAGTCAAAGAAAAAAGTTAAGGAATCGCCAAGATAATAAAGCTGATAAGTGGCAGAGGTGGAGTCCAGATCTTATTTCCAGTTTATTCTGGAAAAGTCTTTAATATGATGCACTTAAATGACAATTAACCAGAGCATCTTGAAATATATAGGCTGAATGCCTCTGATATGTATGTTGGGTCATGATACAATTAGATTAAATGAGCTCTAGCCTTAATAAAGAATGAGCAGTTACCTTGGAGAAAGGAGTGACTTTTCAAACTTTGGTTCTTTCTTTATTTACTACCACGGATCCTCTCAAGATGGGATGACTTTAATTGCTTAGACACCTACATATGTCTCTTCTGTGTTCTCTATATTGCCAACAGATGGAATTACACTGTTTTTGTTAAAGGAACATGTCTCTAGTTCTTTAACATTGCCACACCCCAGTAAACAAGGTTAGAGATGACAAAGAGAAAAAAAGCCCGTTTTACTTATCTGGTACATCAAATCTAAAATTAGGGATGGCTGAGATTTTTTCACCAGATTCAGTGGTGGACAATATGACATATAAAAAGATTAGCCACAGGACGAAGGCTGGATAACAAACTACGTCTTTGGGGGGGACCCTCAGCCTCCTAACCCCTGACCCTGCTCTGCCATAAGGTAGCTCGTGATCTTGGTAATAGTGAAAGAAGTTGATGGAAGGCAACTTAGAAAGTTAATCTAATTCTGGAGCTTATAAAATTTATCTACATTGCTCTGAAAGGCAAGAAACAAGATTTTTCCTAATACCATGGCATGAAGGTATACCATACAGCCAATAAAATTCTCTAATAATCTGCCAGCCAAAAGACTTCTGTCTTTATTTCCATCACTCTAAGGCTCTAAGACACACACGTGTGGTAGAAAACGGGGAACATAACAGTTACTAACATTTCTAGGGCAAAGTTTGCAAAATGCTGGTACCAATACTAAATATTGAAAAACCAAAGAACAGATGTTCCATTCACTTTAATCATTAGTGTTAAAGTGAGAAATAAACTGTATTTAAAGAGTTTAGAGAATTTGAAATCAAGACACCAACATTCATAAATAATATCTATTTTTTTGTTGTTCAATGTTCAGGACTATTCCTTATAGTTTTCTTGTAAAGTATCCACTTTCTGTTGTATGAAAAATTGGTCAATGTATACTAACATGAAGAAACAAATAATAGTTTCAAGAATCTTTTAAGCTGAGTCAAAATTCTTGTTTCTTAGTGAACATTTTATTACTCTGCATCCGTTTTATCAAATGAGAGTTGTTCAGTCATAATTAGT
This sequence comes from Phocoena sinus, assembly GCF_008692025.1. Taxonomy (NCBI): domain Eukaryota; kingdom Metazoa; phylum Chordata; class Mammalia; order Artiodactyla; family Phocoenidae; genus Phocoena; species Phocoena sinus. The sequence goes on from NC_045765.1 coordinate 29,535,549, forward strand.
CCTTGGGGGCTCTGTCCTCTTTACTTAAAAAAAAAAAAAAAAAAAAAATTGAAAGCCCTTAAAAGTGTTCTATTTGCCCATAAGGTCTAGCTGTATTAAACAGATAGTGCCTTACCACTTTCTAATATACAGTAAAAATACCATACAGTTTTGCAATTAGTGAAAAAGTCAAAAACTCAGCAAGAAGTCCGGTTTTTCCTCTCAACTATCCATTAATGAAGGTTTCAACGTTAATTGCCTTTTCATTTAAAATTCTTTAAAACCCTTTCTTAACATTCCGTACAAAATCAAATTAGCCTCTAAGCTTTGGAACAATCTCTATAATTCTGTTGTGGACTCCCCTGTTCATTATTTGGATTGGTGAGATTAAGTAATGAACGTGTGCCTTTCAGATACTCGTGAATACTGACTTTAAATTTGGGGGCTTTACTATGGAGTTCTTTTATTCAAGTCTTCTCTGAAATGAGTCATATTAGACAGAATCCTATTACCATGAGCACCGTTTAAAAAAAAAAAAAAAAGCCTGCCGTATAATAGAACTAATGTTCACAACCCCAAAGTCTTGCCTATGGAAACAGTGCTTTTGTTCATATTCGTTCCTACAAGGATGAGGTACTACTGTGTGCAAGGCACTTAGTCACCTAGCACTCTTCTTGCTCTAGACAAGGGTTCATAGCTTCATCTATGACTTAACTCTTTGTGAGTCCTTGGGCAAGTTATTGATTGAGCTACATATTTCTCCTCTAAAAATGGAGATAATTACAGTGTAACCTCATTGGGTTATAAGTGAGGCAAGGCAAGCAGAGTACTTAGCACAGTATAAGGCCCTCTGCTACCTGTTGTGAGAAAGGCAAAGATAATGTTGCATTCAAAATGTCTACAGTCAAGTAGGAGAGAAATAGCGTGTATCGATGTCTGCAATGAAAGTAGAGGAACTCTGGGTCATAAATAATATCCAGAAGGGGTGCTAAAGGGTTAAGAGAGAGGGAAGGATACGGGTGAAAGAAGAACAGGAATACATATCCATTTTCTGCTTTCTGTAGCTCAAGTTCTCTGCTGGATAGTTGCGAATAATTTCACGTCAAAGAAGAGGTTAGGCTTTCCATGAAAGCCCAACAAGTGTTGCCATTGAGAACCAGATGCCTTGAAGATGAGTCAGATTTGAACTTTTCCATAAGGGGTGTGCTTTAAGAATACAGACTGTGGCTTCCCTGGTGGCGCAGTGGTTGAGAGTCCGCCTGCCAATGCAGGGGACACAGGTTCGTGCCCCGGTCCAGGAAGATCCCACATGCCGCGGAGCGGCTGGGCCCGTGAGCCATGGCCGCTGAGCCTGCGCGTCCGGAGCCTGTGCTCCACAGCGGGAGAGGCCCACATACCACAAAAAAAAAAAAAAAGAATACAGACTTTGAGATAAACAAGGATCTGAATTCCTGTTCTGCATTGGGCAATTAATTTAATCTCTCCAAGCCTCAGTTTTCTCACTGGGAAATGGAAATGTTAATATCTATTCCCCCAGATTTCTCCAAGGTTTTTGAATTAACCAAGATAATTCACGTACATCTTAACCTTGAGCCTGACACACCCTCAATAATTGTTACCAAGTAAAAGTGAGAGGAGCACGGCAGAGTTAGGGCTTCATATCTGTCAAATTTCATTTTGATACATTATTTTGAATATTAATTAAAATCCTTCTTATAAAGGTATTTCATTCATACATCACCAACCACAAAAACAAATATAATAATACTTCTCCAAATTTGTATTCCTTCCTCCCAGCCTCTCTCTTGGGCTCAAGATCCACATTAACAACACATCTGCCCATTGATCTTGCAGTTACATTACTTATGCTCAAAACCAAATAGATTTGCTTTACCACCATCAACTATTCATTTTTGCATTTTCTATCTATATTAATGGCTTTATTTCCTAAGCAACTTTGCAGTTATTCCCAAATTCACCTATACCTTCCCTACCATGTATGACCTCTCACTGATGAGACCTGAGAAATGTCTTTGACGTCCCTCTCCTACCGTCATCATGTCTCTCATCATGGCCCCAGCTCCAGTTCACTGTCTCTCACCTGGAACACAACAGTGATCCACCGATCCACACCCTGCCTTCAGCTCTCTTCCCTGCTCGAATCTGCTTTCACCCTCATCACCAAAACTAGTTCTCTAAAATATAAGTTGAGTCATATCAGCCATCTGCTTGCAGTCCCTCTAGAATTAAGTGAAAATTCCTTAGTACATACAATATTTTATGACTCCAGATTACCTTTCTAGCCTCATTTCCCAATAAATTAAGCCCTTCTCCCTGGCAATATAGTTATTAACAATACATTCAACAAGCCACCTACGTTCAGCATTACCATGCAGTTTCTGCCTTTTAATTTCCTCTTTATGCTTCAGGATATAGTTCAAATGTTACCTTCTCCCTAGACAATCCTGCTCACCCAGCGTTAGAGATGGATCCCCCAACTTCGGGTCCATCACTATGTGATCCTCTGAATTTCAGGTAACTCTTCCATAAAATGGAAATTACACTTGTCCAGAAAGTGGACAGTTTGAGAACCAAATGGAACAATGTTTATTTAATACTGGAAAATGATCTATCAATATAGAACTAGTGCCAGGCGTGGAGCCAAGAGCTCTATAGACATTATCTCATTCAATCCTTAAATATTAAGCAGATACCACAAGTGAGGAAGTGTGTTCTTAATAAAAAAAAAAGAACAGAAGAAAAAGACAAAAAACTTTCCCATTCACATCGTCTTTCATTTGTATTATAACACTTCACTCTTCTCAAAGCTGCTTCCACACATATCACTCTTTTGGTCCCTTTTCTAAAAATTATACTTTATCCTAACTTAACACTTAATTACTTGACATTAACTTGTCCATTGTATAGCACTACAGGCTGTTAACCAGAGATCTAAAATGATGTTAAACAAGGTGGGGTGTTTGAGTCACACAGGAAGGGTTAAATTGCTTTAATTAATTATGTAAGTTAAAATTCCTCAGGAGCCTTGGGGCAAAGGAGCAATTCACAGAGCAGGGGGAAAATGAAAAAAAAAAAAAAGAACCTAATTAGTCATATAATTAACTCTTTCAGTGATGTGGTGAATAATGTGGTACAATAAAAGTGTTAAAAATATGCTCAAGGATCATGAGGGTATCACTTGAACGTTTTCAACAATGCATCCACAGAGAACTATATTCAATATCCTATGATAAACCATAATGGAAAAGAATATTAAAAAAAGAATGTGTATATATGTATAACTGAATCGCTTTGCTGTAAAGCAGAAATTAACACAACATTGTAAATCAACTACACATCAATTTAAAAATATTGAAAAAAAACGAATAAAATAAAATACTGAAAGAAAAAAAAAAAAGAATGCATCCAACACTGGACTGAGAATTTAGCCTCTTAAGCCAAAAATTATAGACTCATTTAAACTGCATCAGTATACTATAAACATTTACTGACCCTCCACGATGGAGCCTACTTTTTTCCTAATTAAATATATTTTATCTTTATACCTTGAAATATAGTCTCTGACAAAACACATTTTCTCTCTAGCTTTTTATAGACAGCAAATCTAAAATAATTCAAAGGAAAAAATGTGCTTTGTGAAAGTAGCTTATTTCATCCTGGAGACTAAATGCATTTGCAGAAAGGATTATATTTTGTTTGGCAATTTATTTTATTGACAAAACATATTTCTTCACATATTCCATCACATTCAGTAGACAAATGCATGTTGTCAAATACCTTATTTCCTGCTTTTGATGAAAAACAGATATTTTTCAGATTCCACATTTTTTTAAATAGTGGAGTTCTACAGACAAGCTCCATTTGCTCTAATTTGTCCAGAGGTGTCTAGATTTGGATTTTATCCAAGGTATATGGTTTCTTCTTCCAATATAATATAAATTAACCTCATAGGGAATATTAATGCCCATCTTCACCCATAAAAACATCAAAATTCAGTTTACACTGTAATCATTATGATAGGATCCTATTGTCTAAACATAAAACTCAAATGGTTCCCATACACTCACCAGCTGCTAAAATGCAATTACCCTTTACAAGGTAACCCACAAGCAAAGTAAATATTTAATCTAACTTATTTGTATATCTGTTTAATGTTGGTAATTCAATTATTGTCTGTACTTTCCATATTTGCCCTCATGCCTGATATACGTATTAAATTATAAATAAGTTCTTCAAGGTCAAGAAGCGGATCTGCGTAATTTGTTCTGAGAGCGCTCGGCACAGTGTTTCACGAAAACAGGTGCTGGATAAATTCATGGTTCTGGCAAAATGGTAATGACATTTCCCAGCCAAAACTCTTTTATTGCCAAAAGATTTTGCCTTTTTTCATGTCAACAGTTATGTAATGCGCACCCACTGTATGGTCAGTGCTATAAAATTATCAAGGGATGCAGAGACTGACAATCATGCTTGTCCTCAAGGGGTTTACAATCTAGTAGGCAGAGCAGGCATGAAGAAATAATTACAATACAGGCTGATCCAGGAACCATGGAGTTTGTGCTGGGTCCACATGCGGTACAAAGGCAGGAAGGACTGACACTGGTAGACCAGAGGGAAACAGGAGGTGTTTGAGAAATTGACATGAGTAGGGTTTCAATACTAAACAGCAATTTCCCAGTGGATACAGTAGAGAAATGTATTCCAGGAAGGGAAAAATGTGCTATGATACAGAGGAAAGAAGTGTGTGTGTGTGTGTGTGTGTGCGCGCGCATGTGTGTGTGTATGTAAACCCATTATTCTATCAGTATTACTCTTAATGTAAGGTATGAGGTAGATCTACAGGAGATGGCACAGAAGAGGTTGACAGGGTCTCGAGGGGACTTATATGCCAGAGAGCTTGAAAACTCATACATAAGTCTTGGGAGAACCACTGATTATTCGAACTGGTCAGATTTCCATGAAGATTGGTTGATATGGGTGTGTAAAGGTAATAAAGTACAACAACAAATTAGAAGCCTGTTGAGTTTCTCCAAGAAACACATAGAGGGTGTAAATAAAGGCAGTAGTAATACGAATAAGGAGAATACAAGGATTCTAGAGATAATTAGGATGGGAAATAAACAGGACAGCATATAAAGGGTTAAGAACTAAAGTGACTCTGTGGTTTCTGCTCTGAGTAACCAAAATTTGAAAACTAGATATTTATAGCTTTTAAAATTCCCTGAACTCAATTTGTAGACAGAATGAGTTCAAGAACCCTCCTCAAGCCTTATTCACGATTTCACTTACCCACTAATCCAAGTTCATATATATAACGAAGGCTTATGTGCAAGACTGGTCCTCTAAGCCAGAAAGCACAAGATATTGTAAATGTACAGAATATTGAGAATATTTGTGTTCCTCAGCTTCTGAGAATAAAAAATTACCTACCCAAGTCCAAAATCTACTCAAAAAGGCAGTTTTTATAAATAGAAACAGCAGTGGATTATGAGTCAAAGAACTTGGTCCCAGGATAAGCTCTTTCTATCATGGGATCTTGAACTAGGAATTCAAGCTCTACATAACTCAGTTACATCCTTGGGATATGAGACAGCCACCTGTTCTCCATACCTAACTCACAGTCTTATAGTGAGCATCAAACATCATAGTTGCATGTCAAATACAGAAAAGTGAAGAGTCTTCCAGATACAAGGCAATAAATCATAGCATATTATGCTATTATTATTGTGTAAGCTTTGTCAACTTTTGCAGTGCCTGTCTTGCAATTCTAATGCTAATGCCTTTATTGGCCTTCTGTAGCATTAATTATTTCTGGCAGTATTTGGTGAAGGAGATTTTTATCACACTTCCAGCTTCATTGGCTAGAAACCATTTTTACCACTTCCTATTCTTTCAACACTTACATTCAATCTACTTATTTCTTAGAAATTTACCTAACTTGACCCTTCATGTTATCACTGTGCCACCTGCCTATTACCCTGTTGGGCTAACTAAATAACATCTCAGCTGTTCTCTTTTCTTCTGGTGGCCCACCCACCTCAGGTTGGTCCAGTCTCCATATTGTTGCTAGACTAACCTTCCAATGAACTTTTAATCCAGACATCTTCCTCCCAGATCAAACACCTCAGTTGCTTGTATCTCTAAAGAAGCCCATCCAACACCCTGTATCATCCTCCTCCCCAGCTTTTCTTCTTACTGGTTTGTTCTCCATCCAAGCACTCATGAATTCTTTTCTCACTTCTATCTCTGTTCCCATGGTTACTTCCACATTCAATGCCTGCCTCTACTCTTCTACACTGCTTATCTAGATCTTACACACCTAACCAGGCTCAGTATAAACTTTATCTCCCCACCAAACCTCACAAAGTCTAAAACCACCCCACCTCAGAGTGATACTGTCTCTGAACTCAAGTGCCAGAGCTACATCGAATCATACTTAGCCCTTAGATACATCATCTACTCAAGAAGTTAAGCTTAGGGGCTCCCCATCCTCTTGCTTCCCTTACTATGGAGATGCATTATTTCACCCCCCTTTGCTTGAGTTCCCTCATGTACAAAGTGGGAAGTGCAATGATGCCAAACTTGGGGTCTTGGTGAGGGTTATATAAACACTAGGTCACAAAATCTGGCACACAGCAAGCAAATAAATGGGAACTTTTATTAGTTGATTATTATCATCAGACATATCAGTAGCATCTCTTTTCCTGATCTCTGTTTTGTTCAATACTTTATCATTAGATGTTGGCAAGAGTAAATCAACCTTAGTGGTGTAAAACGTCAGATTCTTTGGGTCAAGATTTTGGACAGGGTGCAGGGGGTTGGACTGCCTCTTTTCCATAATGATGGGGGCCTCCACTGGGAAGACTGTGGTCTGGGGTCTGAAATCATCTTCACTTATGTCTGGTTCTTGGGTGCAGATGACCCAAAGACTGGAGTCAGAGCACCCACAATGGGCTCCTTCACGTGGCCTGAGGTCTCACAGCATGGCAGCTGGGTTCCAAGAGGGAAACCATTTCAAAAGAGCCAGATGAAAGCTGCCTGACCTTTTCTGACCTAGTCTCAAAAGTCCATCGATTACAAGTGAGTCACTAAGAGGACCCCCAATCAGGGGATGGGAAATAGACTCCACCTTTTGATGGAGTGTAGCCAGTCCAAGGCCACACCGCAGAAGGGCATGTGGAATGGGAGATAGTACTGTTGTCCCTGTCTTTGGGAAATACAATCTCCCAGTAAGGCAGTACTGTGTAAAACTCACTACTTCTTCAAGACTCAGTTTGGTCACAGATAAATAATAGTATAACCCTGTCTGGAACATAGTTGGTATTCCATAAGCAATTACTGCACAGGCAAATAAACAATTTCACATTACTTTCATATTAGGCTTCTCCCCTAAATTAGACTAGAGGTTTCTTATAGGCAGGAATTATACCATATACTCTTTCTATATATCAAAAAAGCCCCCCCAAAAGTTACTAGAATCAAGGTAATTATTACACTGCTGATTATTGTGAGGGATACGATATAAATCATGAATTCATTAACTAATAAAGAAGCCATCTAAAACTTTGAGAGAGAGACTCTGTATTTTGGTCACAGGGTCCATAAATTTCAGTTATTTTTATTTTCCTAGGACCATATATTTGAGAAATGATGCAACTGATACCTAAACATATATCTCTAGAACTTCAGCATTACTTCTCTCAATATAAACTAATTAAAGATGAATAACTGTAATTACTGCTTTTTTAATCCTTTCCTTCTCGTGTTGAATTTGTGTCACCTTGTAGTATTTAGATCGTGTTCTATTTGCTCTGATTCAGATTCTGAGTCATCAAAATGTTTGAAATAGGTCTGAAAATAGCCTGAATTAATTCTCTGGATTGCTTTTTATAACAGATATACAAGGGAAGCAGTTTATAATTTTAAAGGAAAACTCAATTTGTTGCCAAAAAAAAAAAAAAAAAACATGAGAAGTTGATTCTCAGGCACTACGTATGTTCAGAGAATGTGGCAGGAGCAAAGGAGATGGCAAGAAAGAAAGATGCTTTCCTTACACGGAAAACAAGGAAAATAGTTAACTATTAAAGCAAAAGGAGCAGAGTCTTCAACGCATTTAGCAAGAGCATTTTGAAAGACCCTCTCAGTCTCCAAAGCGTGGCCTCAAGAAAATTAAAAGTGATCTACCAGCAAGGAGAACAACGGAGAGGGAGGAAAGTGGTGTCTCTGGGGGCAGTCACAGCTGCCTCATGGTAGCCGGAGACAGCAGCCAGTGTGTTCCAGGTGAGAATGGTGGGCGTCCCCTGGACCCAGAGGAGACACAGCAGCACTGTCTCACATCCCCCAGGTGCCCCTGGCATCTGAACTGCAGGAACCATTCACACGCCATCTCTAGCTGTGCCTTCCCCCTTTCAAGTTTCTGCTAGACGACCAGAGGCAAAACGCCGTCATTCGCTCAGACTGTCTGTCTAATAGCCATAATTAAAGCCCTCTCATCGCCAAAAACCCAGTGTGTGGGAACTTGGCTGAAAACATACACAGTGAAAATGCAAGGCCACCTTTACAGGCGGAAAGGTGACGGGCATGTTTTAAACGGTCCGATGGACGACCTTCAGCGCGCAGGTGTGAGCGGGTGGAAGGCTGCTCGCAGGTTTTGGCCGCAGCCATTGGCAAAGGTAAAGGCGCTGCAGGGTGAAGAAGTATGGAGAAATCTGCCATGTCGTTTAGCCAATGAACAAGACAGCAGGGCTCACTCTGAGCTGGTCACCCACCCTTGAGGCAGCCTTCTATAGGCTGTCACTATAGCATCTCTCCTGAAAGCTGCTGAAATGAACAGCCCCAGTGTAAAGAATCCATTCACTTCTATTTATTTTTTTAAGTTGCTTTTTCAAGAGAGCTACAGAGGTAGTCATTTCTATGCTTCAAAAATATATGAGACTTCTGTTGGTATGGTTATTCTACATATCTGTCACAGGTAAGCTTCAATGTAATCATTATTACTTTTATTAATGAAACAATAACAACTATACTAGTATAATAGCAACTACAATTAACACTTAGCATGTTTGATATTTGCCAAGCACTGTGCAAAGTGCTTCACAGGGACTGTCTCACCCAAGTCCCAAAACAACCCTAAGTGGTCATACTCTTGTACCTCCCACTTTACAAATAAGAAACAGAGAGGTCAGGTAACTGGAGCAAGTGAATGGTAGAGCTGGGGGTACAAAGCCAGCTGGTCAGGCTCCACATCCCACACTCGTAACAGTTTTGTATTAATAAAGTCAAAAGACACATATTTTTGGCAGCAAAATCTCTCACACGGACAGTTTAGAAAAGGTCTAAAGTAACAGATTCCTGGGCCCTGGGCCCTGACTGCAGGGATGCTAATTCCATAGGTTGTTGTGGGCCTAGGAGTCTGCATTGCAACACCCCCCACACACCCCCACACCCCCATCCCCAGGTGATGCTAATGCAAAGGTGCTAAAGCTTCACAGACGTGGTTAGAGAACCAGCATTAGTAACTTTGTTTAGCTGATACAGAATAGGAAAAACCATGCTTATCAACGTAGTGTTGTTTTCAATCATCACATAACTTTGGTTCATATCTATGGATAGAATAACCTCCCAGAACGTGGAAACTGCGTCTCAGAAACAATCCGTTTTAGACAAAATGCTTCTAAACTGACCATCCCCTCCGTAAGGGGTTCCCTTTTTCTCAGTGTGTTCTCAAGTTTTCTGTTTTCATCTTGAATAAAGTCTCAGTTGGGTTCTAATATGAATTTAACAGCTGCTAATCTCTTCTTTACTAAGAAAAAGGGCACGGCTTCCCTGGTGGCGCAGTGGTCGAGAGTCCACCTGCCGATGCAGGGGACACGGGTTCGTGCCCCCGTCCGGGAGGATCCCACATGCCGCGGAGCGGCTGGGCCCGTGAGCCATGGCTGCTGAGCCTGTGCGTCCGGAGCCTGTGCTCTACAACGGGAGAGGCCACAACAGTGAGAGGCCTGCATACCAGGAAAAAAAAAAAGAAAGAAAATGGGCAGAAACAACAGGGAAGACAGCTCTGAGAGAAGTCAGAGCCAGGTTGGAGTAACCTCAGGGTGTATGGCCCACTCTTGCAAGCAAGCGCAAATATGAAATTTCAATGCTTTCTTATAAATATTTATTTTAAAGAGGCCTAAGACTCCCTGACCATTCAAAAGCAGCTCTCTTTTATCATTAATACATAAGTGGAAAACCCCAATTAGAAACAAGAGGCAAAGACATAAGTGATTATATGATTATAACCACTCTCTTCTGTTAACACATCATTTGTGTGACTTGCACTTAAATGTCACGGAGTACATCAGATCAAATACTCCTACTTTTAAATGTTATTTATCGTGATTCTTGTTAAGTGTTTGAAAAATAATGTGCTGGAGCAGAAATAATAGCCTAAGGTAACTCTGTATTCATTTCCCAGATGATGACCACATAGAAGTAATATATTTTAGCATAATTGGTTTGCTTGGAATAGAATTCTATGACTAAGATAATTTTTAAGAAGGAAAGAAGAAAAACTTTGGCATTATTATTTATACAATAAGTAACATCATTCAAATATTATTGTCACTGCAGCCACAGCACAAACAAAAATTAGAAACAATTTGCACAAAGAAGACTCTCCATGAAAAAAGTAGTTACCTAGAGAAGCAAGAAGATAGGAGTAGTCCTGGGCTACACTTATCGAGCATTTATTATATGCCAGGCATTTTTCTATGTTTATGTGAGAAACATGAAAAAGAAAAGTACATACCATGAAAAAGAACTTTTAGAACGGGTCTTTTTATGCCCCCAAGAAATGTCAAAGATGGGACTTGCATTAGAAATAAATCCAACTCTACTTTGGAGTAAACATATAAATCTTCGGCATCGTCTTGCTGCCAGAAAGTACTATCTAATTCACTAATGTTGGATCTTAAACCCATGGAAATGCAAACAACGGATTGTGACTAATGCACAAATACACAAAATGTATCATAACTATCGCCATCTCTTATGTATGCTACCGGCAGGTGAATGCCAAAGATGATACAAAGCTTCCACATCTGACCATCCCTGTGCTGGTAATTATATTCCAGGAGCAAAGTGAGGCAGGAAGGACCACATACCTTCTTGATCCATTAACAGTATGTTACATTAACCTTTGAATATTTACCTTGATGCCAATTAAATATTTGTGATGGCAGCATGGATAAGGAAGAAAATCTTGGCTGAGGTCCCATTTGCCCTTGTTTTCTCTGCAATTCTTTGTAAATAACATCCTGAATTTTTGACACATCAACCCACACAGATCAAATCATCTTTATAATAAGCAAATCCTGCAGATCCATTACCTCAGTAGACCACAGGACTAGTATAAGCAAACACCCACCATCGACAAGCCAATGCCTTGAGCGTTTGGCTTTCTCGAAAAAAGGCATTAGTTAGCATTTAGATGGATGACAAGGCAGCAGACAGTGAAGTCTGAGCCCGGAAGAAAGGCATCCAGCGTTCTCTGGAGTGTGTAAGCCTTCATGACTGGCTGAGTATATCGCGGACAAAAACAACTCCTTGCAAGATAAAGAGAAAAACCAAATAGCTTCAGCAGTTTTACCAAACCAAGACTGCAGGGTGTTTGGGGCCAGGTCTATACATGTTGCATGAGGCTCTCCCTTTAAAAATTACAAGGCTTCATTGAGGTAGAACTGACCTGCCTCTCCTCTCTGTATTATTATCATGATCATTTTCTCTAAATCATGTAGTATATTAATTCTCATTACTACCATACAGTTCTCTTTACCCCTCCACTAGACAGTATGAATAAAAACTCCATGTGGAATAGCTGAGAAACACTGTCAGCGTTCAGAGTACACAGACCTGTCTGGAATGGATTAATTATGGGCTTCAGGCTTTATGAAAGGGTAAGATTTGAGCTGAGGCTTGTCAGGCTTGTAGAATTTGGACGGGTAGAGGACAGGAAAGACCAAAGTCTCACCAGGAGGCAACCCTGAAAATAAAGTACCTGAGAAAGTCTGAAAGAGAATGATCAGAACACGTAGTCTGTGGTAAGAAACTAATTGGGGCCAGAACAGAAGGGAACAGCGATTCCTGAAAAGTGTCATGATTCAGGAGAGGTAAATAAGAAGGAAAGTCAGATAACAACATGCAGGTGAAACCCCTGCACATTTTCTCAATGTTGATCTTTTTAAAGCAAATCAGAAAAGACCACAAGGGAAGTTTCTTGGAATTGAAATACCCTGTATCTTGTTTTGGATGGTGGTAGTTATACACTAGTTATGTTCAACTGTCAAAACTCAATCTGAACACTTAAGATCTGTTCATTTTATGGTATGAATTTGATTTATTAATTTTATTGTGTTAATTTGACCTCATTTTTAAAATAAAATTAAACTATGGGGGGGGGGAAGTCAGATACTCGCTCCTTTAAATTCCTCTAGGGGCTCCCTGGTTCACTTAATAAAATAAAACCCCCAAACTCTTGATCATAGCTGATAAAACCTTACAGGATCTTCCTCAGCCTACCCCTCTACCTTCACTTCAAGGCACTCTTCACCGGTTCACTCTCCCCAGCCAAATCCTCCTCCATTGTGTTCCGTTCACCAGGAAACCCACATCAGCCTCTGTGCTTGCTATTCTCTGTGCCTCTTGGAATGTTCTTGCCCCAACTCCTCTGCGCCTCAGCAAAGCTGTCCATGATTTCTTTCCATAAAATGGTCTTCCTAATTTACTACCTCATTATCCTCTTCTTTTCCATCATAAAATTTCTCATAATCTATACTAAACCAGCTTACCTATGTGCTTAATTACTTATCATCTGTGTCTTCCACTAGAAAGTAAGCTCTCTGATTGAAGGGAAGTGGCCATTTCCACAAGGTCCAGCTCAGACCTGGCACATAACAGATGCTCAATAAATAGCAATTTGTAAACTGTGACTTTTCAAAGCCTATCCCCCTATTACGTCAGAAGTCCTTCCAGGGCACCATGCCTTTATCATCTCTACGTCTCTGTGACCAAGTTCAGTACCGGGCACATTATTAGAAGCCCATGAAATGTTTGTTGAATCTATACATAGGTTTAAATTTAGGTCTAACATAACTTCACCAGTAAATTCCAAGAATATTTCATTTTGCAAGGAAATTTGATTTGCCATCTAAGAAATATACAAAGTTATCTAATTTTAAATCACAGAATTTGAGGTGTACAAGGCCTGCCCCAGCCTGTTGATTAGATGTGGCTTCCTGACTTAAAGCGATAAGAAAACCAACCTGTGGTGAATTCACCCAGATCTGCTCCAGGTGACCCATCCAAGTAGCACAATCTTTAGTGAAACCATTTCAAAATGATCAGCTCTGGAGAACTTTTGTGATTCACTCTCAATGGACTATATAAACATATCTAAAAACTTAGTGAAAAGTGACAGAGCCTCCTGTTTGTTTTCTTTGGTTGGAATTATAAAGAGCAATGAAAAAGTATAAGCTATTGATTCACACAACATCATGGGTGAATGTCCTCCCACTGAGTGAAAGAAACCAGATGCCACATCTCCCAGAATAGTATATATTGAATGATTCCATTCATACTAAATTCTAGAAAATTCAAACCTATACAGTGACAGAAAGCAGAAGAGTGGTTTCCCGGGAATGGGGGTGGAGGTAGGGATGGATTACAAAGGGCCACAGGGAACCTGTGCGGTGATGGAATTGATTATGCTGATGGTTTCATGGAGGTATACCTATGTCAAAACCCATCAAGTTGTACACTTTAAATAGGTGCAGTTTATTGTATGTCGATTATACCTCAATAAAGCTGTAACACATAAAACAGGAAGTCTCCATTTCAGATGATTCTTAAAACTTTAAATATGCTATCAAATTAGCAGCATTTTGATTTCTGTAATTACTGGGGATGTGCCGTTAGCCAGCCGCAGTGCATCGTCTCCTCCCTGCCATGTGCACATTCTTATTTACCCTCTGAAGCTCAGCTCAGGTGTCACCATTCCCAACTCTTGGAAAGATATCACAGGGCACCTCTCATCATCCACCGGGTCAGTGAGCAATCCCTCGGCTGTGCTTTCCAAGAACCACTGCCCAAGGATACCACAGCACTTTGATGACTTTGAGTCATCAAAAGTCAAGGACTATGAAAATCATCTTTTCATTCCAGTCCTTCACCAAATATAGTGATAAATTCTCTTGTATTTGGTCTACACAGTATTCAAACCTTCTCCCGCTCACTCTGGAAGCTGAAGAAGTCCACATGGTCTTCCTACACCTGGCTAGTGAGCTAATGGACGTAGTCTAAGACTTGGGCAATTGGCTACTTCTATTTATAACTGTGAATTTTTACAAAAGACACAAAGGTTAAGGGACAGGTCAAAAGTCAATCCAGGTAGCAGCATTCAGCAGCATCAATACTAATGATGTTGTCCCATTCAGCCCAACCCTTTGGTCGGCTCTACCCAATGGCTCGTGTTGCCAAATCTTCTGTTCTTGTCTCCTTTCTCAATCTTGCCTTCTTGGCTTCCTGCTGATTCTCAGAGCTACGTAACATTCTTCCAGTATGTTCCTTCTCTTTTTAGGCTGTTTACAAATTGGAATCCTAGCTCATACAAAGACAATCTGGGCTCATACAAAGACAATCTGGCACAAAACACAGGACCAGAAAAAAAGAAATAAGCAGGGCTTCCCTGGTGGCGCAGTGGTTGGGAGTCCGCCTGCCGAGGCAGGGGACACGGGTTCGTGCCCCGGTCTGGGAAGACACCACATGCCGCGGAGCGGCTGGGCCTGTGAGCCATGGCCACTGAGCCTGCGCGGCCGGAGCCTGTGCTGCACAGCGGGAGAGGGCACAACAGTGATAGGCCTGCGTACCACAAAAGAAAAAAAAAAAGAAAGAAAGAAGCAGAGAAGTGGTGTAAGACGTTTCGAACCTCCCCATGAGCACCTGTGTCCATGGAATCCTAGGTTATTACAGTGAATCTGGGTTAAAATGGCTTTCCTAACACCACAGAATTGTGTGCCAGACCTTCTTGGAGCACTCTTTCTCCCTGTCGTAACAATTTTATTTTTCTTTTCCAGTGAATTCTCTTTCATAGAGAATCCACTAGAGGAATTTACTTCTCCCATATTTTCTGGCTAGCATGATTAAGCTCTAGCCAGGAAACACCAGGGTGGGGATCTGAAGGTCATGTTTCAGAAACTCTGGAGACCCCTGCTGAATTATTAACCAGAGCTCGAGGGGGAAATAAATCCAAATCTCAGACTCCAAGTCAGAAAACCAGGAAGGGCTTCAGTAATTCTTCTCATCTTCATCCCCAAATTAATAGCTGTGTGGGAAAAAGGCATTAGTATTTCTTCACTGAGGAAATATCTACTCATTTCCTTTGTTTTCCTAGTGAAATGTCTGTCTTTTTCTCTTTGATCCGGAAGCACTCATACTCATAGAAATGACTATAGTGCAGTTGGATTTTTGCCCTCAGACAAACCTAGCTCTAAATCCAAGCTCCACTACTCTCATTTCTGTGGCTTTGGGCAAATCTTTTCCTTTAGTTTGTTTTCTCATCTATAAAATGGGAAACATTTCAGTATCCACCTCATAGACCTATTACAAAAATTCAAGGGGATGAGCCACACAAAATATTTAGCACAATCCCTGACCCAATAAAGTTCCCTTTACATGTTAGCTGCGTTTATTAGTTATTAGGAAATACTGTATGTGTCACATTTAAAAAAATTCTCTCTGATACTATAACCTAAATCTAAAGTAGGTGTCAGAAAACTTTTTCCGGAAAGGTTCAGATAGTATTTTAGGCTTTCTGGGCCAGACTATCTCTGTCATAACTACTCAACCCTGACACTGTAGCATTAAGCAGCCACATACCACATGTAAATCAATGGGTGTGCTATGTTCCAATAAAATCTTCTTTTTTTTTTTTTAACATCTTTATTGGGGTATAATTGCTTTACAATGGTGTGTTAGTTTCTGCTTTATAACAAAGTGAATCAGTTATACATATACATATGCTTCCATTATCTCTTCCCTCTTGCGTCTTCCTCCCTCCCACCCTCCCTATCCCACCCCTCCAGGCGGTCACAAAGCACCGAGCTGATATCCCTGTGCTATGCGGCTGCTTCCCACTAGCTATCTACCTTATGTTTGGTAGTGTATATATGTCCATGCCTCTCTCTCGCTTTGTCACAGCTTACCCTTCCCCCTCCCCGTATCCTCAAGTCTATTCTCTAGTAGGTCTGTATCTTTATTCCTGTCTTATAAAATCTTATTTCTAAACACTGACATTTTAATTTATATAATTTTCACGTTAAAAATATTTTTCTTTCTTTGATTATTTTCCAATTATTTAGAAATGTAAAAATAATTCTTAGTTCACAGACCATATCAAAACAGGCAGTGGGACTAATTTCATCCATAGGCCACAGTTTCCCAATCGTTTATTTAGAGAAAGAGACACATCCTATACATGGCCCTTGTTTGAGACAATATTCATTTCAAGGTCTGCACCAGCTGTTAAGTGACATGCTGAGAGACAATATGGTAAAACCTGATCAAAAAAGCCAGCGCTGTAACTTTGAGATCTTCCAGAGTATGTTACAAACGCTACATCAAGTGCCAAGATTTTCTTGACACTGAATTTTTTAAACTTTTGATAAAAAGTCACCAACAGCTATTCAAGTCTATTTCTACTCGGTTGTTAAAAAAATTCTTTCTACTTTTATTCTATTAGAGGCATCTTGAAAGGAAATTAACAGTTTGTCACCTTAACAGTGTGAAATTATGCAGACAAAAACTGTAATTTACAAAAGATAATGTCTTTTATTCATTTATATTCATAAGCATTTACTAGAAATATCTGTACTGAGAGGATTTTTTTAAAGAAAATACTTCATAAATTACAGAAATATCTCTACACCAAAAAGATTTGCCTAACTGTGCCTACATTTTTATTCCAAGATCTCATCCAATTTCTAACCAGCAATGCCTTTTATTACCTGTATATTGTACCAAACTACATATATCTAGAGTCTGACATGAAACAAATGTCACTGTGAGGTTCAAAACATGTTTTAGTTCCTCTGTTTCTCATCCGTACTACATTACAACATGCCATAATAAAAGCAAAATTCTTATTCAAATTTCTGCTAAAATTGATATACATTTAATATTTATTGTATTTGCCTTGATAGTTACCCATGCATGTGTAAATTTTATAAACATCCTAATTTTGAAACTAGATTCAGCATTTTTTACACTTCCCATTTGTAATCACCCCCGCCCCCTTTAAGAAACTAAAATAGGCTTATATGGAGCCAATAGTGCAATGAGCTATTCCACATCTGGTTATCGGAAGCATATTTCCTGATTTAAAAAAAAAAAAATCACAAAAACCTGTTTTTATATGCTTTATATGCTTATATGTTTCTCCTTCTGTTATTACCCATTCAACAGTAGTTTCACATACAGCCAGGCATGTGCCAAACATAGGGCCAATGATAAAAAATACTGACTTAATATAATTTGCTTCCTTGGCTGCTGGGAAAGCAGAAAGCGTTGAAAAACTGTTTTGTGTTTATTAGTGAAGCTATTGTGGAGGGTGATTGGGGTTTCATTACAAGCGGCCTGCAAACAGTTTTAGCACAAATGCCAATATACGTTTTAGAATCGAGTGCAATTTTAAGTATTTTCACTAAAATGGCTTTGCAGAATCTACAACTCAAATAAGTATACTGTGTTTTAACACCGCCAACAGCTACTACACTATTTGTTGCATTGATCTCCGTTGTGAATGCTTCAAACCTTTCTACTTTCATGAAATGTAATGGGCAAATATATTCCCTGGAATCCCAAGGTATGATTAGTTACTAAGCAATCAGAAAAATCACAGCAAGGCATACTTCTGAAAGAAATTAGAAAGAGTAAAGATCACTTCTCTATTTGTGTTACATAGCAAATCACACAATACCTCATCGATGGTACTGTATATATTAGCTAACCACCATGGGCTAGCTAGAAGCTCATGCATCAATGAAAAGATCTTTGTCAATTGCTGTATGCCTCATTATCTCACTAAGATTTCTTGGCAACAATTAACAGTTACCCAATTCATAGAAATTGCCTTTATTATTTTTGAAGCAGCTACTTTCTTTGGCTTTAATGACTAAGAGAATAGAGACAGATGTCTCTGTTGCTAGGGAGACTGAATTTAAAAAAAAAAAAAAACCTTTGAAACTAAGTAAATAAGCAACTACCATCTTTTTTTTAAAAAAGGAGAATTCTGTTAGTTTTGAATTAACTGTTTTAAAAACAAACCAGCAGTAGCTCCACTTTTTGAAGGAAATATACTGGAATAGTTTATTACCATTCTTCTCTGACAGTAATAAATCATTAAAAAAAAGAAAAGAAAAATAGGCCCACCTGTGCACTCAATATCAATTGAGGCTGATTATCAGAAACTGGTACTTTCTTTGTACTGGTACTTGAATTCAACAGGAATTACCTTTCTATATAGTCTGTCAATCCTCTATAACTAAAGAGAAAGCAGCCCCTCCCTTGAGTTAGAAACACCTAAGCCTTGCAGACAAGCCTTGCCTGCTGGGTTCTGAGAGCTCATGCCCTCTTGTCACCCAGCTCCAATCTTACTGGCAGCCCTGTACTCTAGACTCTGGACAAGTAAAGCGATTCAAGCTAAGAGCAGTTTAGTGGCTGGGTCCAACCCAAGCAATATTTCTTCTTTCAAATTTCTTCCTACGCTCATCCCCCCTCCTCTGTCTTTAATTCCTGATGCTCGCTAATACATGTAATGCCTTGCATTTTCATCTATCTTGGACTTGCAGATCTGTCCGAGCCCTCCCCTCATCCTCTCCTTATGTCAACATACTTTAACAGGAATGATACCGTTACGAGAAAAGAAAAAAATAATCCAGTTTGAAATGAAATCACGTGTAGTGAAAACAACTGCAATTCACCTAAATTCTTTGAAAGAGCCCCTAATCTCCTTTGACATCTATACAAAATCACCCATATATCTTTTCACCTATTCTAATTAAACCATCACTAGCTACCAGCATTCAATTTAAGTATAAACCAAAAATTGAATGGGCATTTCGGGGGTCTCTTTTGCTCAGATATTTGTACAGTATATTAAAACATCGGCAAATTATTTTGTCTGTTTTTAAATGTTATATGCTATTGCCATAATTAAATATTAGTATGTAAACAACAGGTAAAATAAAATTACTTTTCCTTGTCTAAGAAAATGTTCAGAATTATGTTTGGCTTCTGTGGCCTGGGGATTGGAGCAGTATTCATAACATTCTTTTAAGAAGGCATATTTCAAGCTCCAAATGATGGACCTTAAAAGTTCCTAAGAGGGCTTCCCTGGTGGCACAGTGGTTGGGGGTCCATCTGCCAATGCGGGAGACACAGGTTCGAGCCCTGGTCCAGGAAGATCTCACATACCACGGAGCAGCTGAGCCCGTGCACCACAGCTGCTGAGCGTGCGCTGTGGAGCCCGCGAGCCGCAACTACTGAAGCCCGCACGCCACAACTGCTGAAGCCCGCGCGCCTGGAGCCCATGCTCCGCGGCAGGAAAGGCCACCGCAGAGAGGCCCACGTGCCTCAGTGAGGAGTAGCCCCTCTTGCCGCAACTAAAAAAAAAAAGAAAGAAAGCCCGTGTGCAGCAACGAAGACCCAATGCAGCCAAAAATAAATAAATAAATAATAAAAGTTCCTAAGAAATTATAATTCGAAGACTTTCTGTACTTTTTATTAAAATTCTGATTTGGTGAGATGTAATTAGTAGGAAAGACAGACAATCATCCGGATCACATCTGATGAAACTGGGTCCAAATCAAGCAGGGCAGTATTTTGGGTGAATGCAGCAGCTTTGAGGTCCACAACTCTGGGTTCAAATCACACTTCAACCATTTACTTGGGGTAGGACTTCAGTCAATTGCTTGACCTGTCTAAGTCTCTGTTTTGTCGATGGTGAACTGTGGATAGTAATCACCTCATAAGTTTGCTGTAAGAGTTAAAATGATATAATAAATAAGCATTTGGTCTAATAACCAGCACTAAGGAGGCACTCCATAAATGGTAGTCAGTGTTGTTGCTGTTATCTGATTAGCTTTTTGAGAATATTAATTGAAAATCAAGCTTTTATAATAATTGGGGGACACTGTATTTTCTCCATGACAGCCATGATCATATTATTTAGAGACATTTGCATTAGACACCACTTGTGATCTATTTCCAAATACTGTTTTCACTTTGGATGATTTCATTATATCATGAGATTGGCGTAATTTTAACCATAGCTTGTTCATCCCAGCCAAGATAACTAACTTGTGCTACTCTGAGCATGACTTGCTCTAGTTCTTAAGGGATACTGTTCCCCTCACAAAGATCATCCTCCCAAATCTTGTCAAAGACCACCCTCTCTTTATTTGAAATCTACTTGGAACCTTACTTTGGCTGTTAAAATTTCCTGATGAATTTCAACTACCTTATATCAATATTACTGCCTTATAGCAGAGATTTTAAGCTTTGTATATCACACACAGAACATTCACTTAGCAAATGTTTATTGGGTACCAAGTTTGTACAAGGTATTATTCTAGGTACCAGAAATACAACGCCGAACAAGTCAGAGAAAGTTCCTATGCTCTTTTGATTCCTAACTTTTAGTGATAGGAGATAAAAATAAAAACATAGGGCTTCCCTGGTGGCGCAGTGGTTGAGAGTCCGCCTGCTGATGCAGGGGACACGGGTTCGTGCCCCGGTCCGGGAGGATCCCACGTGCCGCGGAGCAGCTGGGCCCGTGAGCCATGGCGCTGAGCCTGTGCATCAGGAGCCTGTGCTCCGCAACGGGAGAGGCCACAGCAGTGAGAGGCCCGCTACCACAAAATAAATAAATAAAAACATAAACCCAATAAACAAATTGGTCTCAATTAGTAACCTGGAAAAGGGAAAAATTAAACTACTTGATTTGAGAAGAACTGGAAAGAGTGCTGATCATCAGGAAAGGCAGCATCCGAGTTTATGGCCTCCCTTGAAATGCACTGCACAACCCCAGAAGGTGCTGCTTATATAGATTCCACTAAGAGGGTCTGCGAGCTAAGAGCTAAATGGCACAAGAGGAATGGCGTGCAAAGATCTAGGTAAAGAGCATTTCTGTAGAAGGGAAAAGAGAGACCAAAGACCCTACAGAAGGAATGAGCTCTGTATGCTCAAACAGAAAGCAGGACAATGGACTGCAGTATGTGAGCATGGGGGCAGATGCCCAAAGATAATGTGAGAAAGGTAGGCATTATGGCTCCCAGGACCAAATACATAACATTACTTATATAGCTTTTGCAAAATATGGATACGTGGGCCCCACCACAGACCAATTAAATCACTATCACTAAAGGTGGAGTCCAGGGTCTGTGTGTGTGTGTGTGTGTGTCTGTGTGTGTTTTAAAGTTTCCTAAATGATATTCAAATGCAGCCAGCATTAAAAGCCATTGATAAAGAGCTTTGTAATCAGTGATCAGGGGTTATGATTACTACGTGGCGTTTTTCATGAATGTTCCTGGTTAATTTTTCGTGTCTCGGTAACCCAAAAGTTCGTGTTCCAGGCATTCATAATCATCACGTCTTTGCAAAATGCCAACTAGAGACCTGTGCCTGCAATAGTTGTAGTGTTGTGCAAGATGCACAAGACAAGGCTGTGATTGTCTTCTGTGAGCCTAAATCTGCTTCGAGTGCACTACAGAAACAGACTCAGGCTTCTAGGCATATTCCCAATTACATTTTAAAAAATAAACAAACAGGTGCATGCAAACACCAGCACTTAGCAGCTGGCTGCCATGCATTTCCTCCAGGGAAATGAAGATACTGGCTAGGAATTCTCCAAAGTATTTGAAAAAGAGACAAAGGAAGGTTCTTTTGCTTTGGGGTTAGGAGGTGAACAACACAGGAGCTCTGGACCATGAGAGGGGTCAATACCCCCATATGTTGATAAACATTCACCACGATATTCATCTTGTCAGAGTCCCAGTGATCTCTCCAAGAGGAAAGAATGGCTCCCCCCAGTTTTAAAAGTCAGAAAGCACAAGTACAGGGGAGAGATCTACCAGAGGAAGTTCACATGAAAAGCAAGAGGGAGAGCATGAGCAAAAGACTGTGGTGTTTGGAAATGACTGTTGGCATGTGTTAGAATTCCAAAGAGTCACTCCAGGATTGTTTGAGGTAGATATAGCTGGGACATCTGTCACCACAATGGCAGCCAGGGTTGGTTTTGATAAATTTCTGCGTCATGTGCTCAGTTTAAGAGAAGGCCCTTCCCAACTGGAAGAGAATCATTCTTCAATTGTGGTTGACAGGAATTGCTAGAAGTCCAGGGAGACTTCTGGGTAATAGAGGATAGGAAAAAAAGTTACATCCTTGGTAGTTTATTCCTGAAATGGTGATAGTGGGGCACAAAAGTAGCTGTGAGCACTCCAGACTCACAGTCAACAGTCTTCCTTCCTGTACTGTTCCAACATTTGACCTGTAGGTATGGCTGACCTTAAACAAGGCTTTCAACATCCTATAATATTTACATATGCTTTGATACTCTGATTCTGAAGGGCTATGTTCTACTTTGGTAGAAATAGGACTGAATTGATGCCCTGCCATTAGGCCGTAGCGCTGCTAGGATTGCATCGATCTTCCTGTTTGTACTGTTTGTAACTATGGCCCCATCTTAAGTATTCCTAATTGAAAAACAAAGCCTCAGGAAACCGAAACTTAACCAGCCACTCTCGCTTCTGTAACTATGCTTGCTGAACCCCCTTTTGCAACCATCCAACCAATCAGACGGTGACTAGTGTCTTTGTTTAAAAGTTAACCAATCAGTGACTAATGTCTTTGTTTAAAAGTTAGCCAATCAGTACCCCCCACCCCTGAAGGTCGCGAGCTTGTTTGTACCTGTCTATAAAAGAGCTGTACTAAACTCCATCGGGACCTCTTAGCGTCACCGGCAACGAGTGCGCGGAGGTCCAGGTTCGAACCTGCAATAAATGACCCTTGCCGTTTGGCTTTGACTCTTGTCTCTGGTGGTCTTGTGGAGGGGTCTCGTGACCGTGGGCATTTCATTTGGGGGCTCGTCCGGGATGCCCCCAAGCCCACCAGACATCAGGTCAACGGGTCATCGCTGACAACCGATCGGTAAGTAAGCTGGCTCAAGGTACCTTCTGTTTTGGGGACTAGGACAGTCCTGGCGGACGCGCTATAGGACACCTAGTCGGGCGTGGTTGGAGACGTCCACCGCGACCCATCTGGGGGTTGATAGCCCATCTGAAGCGCGCACGCGATAACCTCCCTTCCTCCTTTTACAGGCTCCGCTATTGGGACTGCTCTTAATCACTTTCGTTTTCAGAATAACCTTTTCTAACCAACCTCTTCCAGGACCTAAACATGGGCCAAACACAGAGTACCCCTCTCTCCCTCCTTCTCACTAATTTTGGGGATGTGAAATCCCGAGGACACGATCTCAGTCTGGACATCCGGAAAAGAAAACTTATTACCTTCTGCCGCTCTGAATGGCCAACTTTCGGGGTTGGTTGGCCCACCGAGGGTACCTTTTGTCTTCCTATAGTCCTAAAAATTAAATCTAGAGTTTTCTTACCAGGGAAAGAAGGCCATCCAGACCAAATCCCCTACATCTTGGTATGGCAGGACCTGGTAGAAAACCCACCTCCCTGGATGGCCCCCTTTTTGTCATCAGGGACATATAAGATCCTTACGGCCCGACCAACTAAACCTCCCAAGCCTCAGACCTCAACCGCACCCATACTTTCTGACAGCCAAGACCTCCTTCTCATGGAACCCCCTCCATATCAACATCCTCCTTTGGCCCCACAACCGGTCCCCCTTCCTGCTCCTGACCCTGCTCCTCTCCCCTTGGAAGAACCTCCTGTGGCCCCTCCCGAGAGGCCACCCAGGTCAGAACCGGAGGAGCGAGAGGCAGAGGCACTGCCGGCCCTCCTGCCCAATGAAAATAACTCCCCTGGGCCGGCTGGACGCACCCGTGGACGCACTCAGCGCGACCCAGGGTTCCGCCATCCAGATTCCACCACAGCCCTACCCCTGCGAGAAATAGGCCCTCCCGATGAGACAGGGAACCCCCGACTCCAATATTGGCCATTCTCTACCAGTGACTTATATAATTGGAAAACCCAGAATGCTCGTTTTTCTGATAATCCTAAAGACTTGATAGCTCTTCTAGATAGTGTTATGTTTACCCATCAGCCCACCTGGGATGACTGCCAACAGCTTCTCCGGATCCTGTTCACTACCGAGGAACGAGAACGAATCCAGCTGGAGGCAAGAAAACTGGTTCCTGGAGATGATGGTCAACCCACCGCTAACCCTGATCTTATTAATGCAGCCTTTCCCTTAACTCGCCCCCCGCAGGATGATTGGAACTACAACACCGGAGAAGGTAGGGGACGACTGCTCATTTATCGCCAGACTCTAATGGCGGGTCTCCGGGCTGCCGCGCGCAAGCCCACTAATTTGGCCAAGGTATATTCAATTGTACAAGGTAAAACAGAAAGTCCCTCCTCTTATTTAGAAAGATTAATGGAAGCCTTTAGGCAATATACCCCTATGGATCCAGAGGCCCCCGAAAATCAGGCTGCCGTTGTAATGTCCTTCGTTAACCAGGCAGCCCCTGATATTAAAAAGAAACTCCAGAAGTTAGAAGATCTGGAGGGCAAACAGATACAGGACCTACTCCGTATTGCTCAGTGCGTCTTTAATAACCGAGACGCCCCAGAGGATAGACAACTTAAAGCCACTGAGAAAATGACTAAGGTCCTGGCCGCCATTGTTCAGAAAGATCAAGGGGGCCCCCCAGCCACTCGACCTCCCAGGCGACCATTGGACAGAGATCAGTGTGCCTATTGCAAGGAAAAAGGCCATTGGGCTCGGGAATGCCCCAAAAAAAGGCAGCCGCGCCCCAACCAGGGGCAATGGCAACCGAAGGCCACCACCCCAGTCCTGTTTACACATGATGCAGAGTAGGGGGGACGGGGTTCGGACCCCCTCCCCGAACCCAGGGTAACCCTACAAGTGGAGGGGAAACCAGTCCAATTCCTGGTGGATACAGGGGCACAGCATTCGGTCTTGGTTAAGCCCCACGGGAAAATTTCTGACAAAACCTCCTGGGTCCAGGGAGCTACGGGAGTTAAACATTACCCCTGGACCACTCAGAGAACTGTAGACTTGGGCACGGGAAAAGTAACCCACTCCTTTCTGGTCATTCCCGATAGCCCTTGCCCCTTACTGGGGAGAGACTTACTTACTAAAATGGGAGCGCAAATTCATTTTCGGTCAGAGGGGCCGATCATAACAGACCCTCACAACCAACCCATATCTGTGCTCACCCTGAACTTGGAAGATGAGTACCGACTTCACCAGGAACCACCCTCCCAAAATCAAGATATAAAGTCATGGCTTCAGCAGTTCCCCGAAGCATGGGCAGAAACAGGTGGGATGGGACTAGCCAAACATCGCCCAGCCCTATTCATAGAAATCAAACCAGGGGCAGATCCTGCACGTGTCCGACAATATCCCATGCCCATAGAGGCCAAAACTGGTATCACTCCACATATTCGCCGGCTTCTTGACCTAGGTATACTGCGTCCCTGCCAGTCGGCCTGGAACACACCCCTGCTGCCAGTCCGCAAACCTAACAGTAAAGACTACCACCCAGTACAGGACCTGAGGGAAGTTAACAGACGAGTCATAGACATCCATCCTACCGTACCCAATCCATATACTCTTTTGAGCGCCCTTAGTCCAGAAAAACAATGGTATACTGTGCTGGACCTCAAAGATGCCTTTTTTAGTTTACCCTTAGCACCCAAAAGTCAAGAACTCTTTGCCTTCGAATGGTCGGATCCCGAGAGAGGCATAAACGGACAACTCACCTGGACCAGACTTCCCCAAGGATTCAAGAACTCACCTACCTTGTTTGATGAGGCCCTACACGAGGATCTCAGTGAGTACCGGAGACAAAACCCCAATATAACCCTCCTGCAGTATGTTGATGATCTCTTAATAGCTGCTGGGACCACTGAAGCCTGCCTGCAGGGAACCAGAAACCTCCTACAGACTCTTGGCACCCTGGGATACCGGGCCTCTGCCAAAAAGGCGCAGATCTGCAGGCCTGAGGTAACTTACCTGGGATACCTACTGAAAGGGGGGCAACGATGGCTCACAGATGCACGGAAAGAGACTGTCCTCCGCATCCCCAGACCCACCACGCCTCGACAGGTGAGAGAATTTTTGGGGTCAGCTGGGTTCTGCCGTTTATGGATACCCAAATTTGCTGAAATGGCCAAACCACTATACTTAGCCACCAAAGAACAGACGCCCTTTGAATGGACAGAGGAGGCTGAGCAATCGTTTCAGCAGATCAAAACTGCCTTGCTATCCGCACCCGCCCTGGGTCTCCCTGATGTCTCCAAACCCTTCCACCTCTTTGTGGATGAAAACAAAGGCATAGCTAAGGCCGTGTTGACCCAACCCCTCGGTCCTTGGACCAGGCCTATCGCTTACCTATCGAAGAAATTGGACCCCGTGGCTGCAGGCTGGCCTCCTTGCCTCCGGGTAATCGCCGCCACAGCCCTAATGGTAAAGGATGCCAACAAACTAACTATGGGACAGGAATTACATGTCACCACCCCCCACGCCATCGACGGGGTTCTCAAACAGCCTCCCGACCGATGGATGAGCAATGCTCGATTGGTCCACTACCAGGGTCTACTGTTAAATCCTCTCAAAATCAGCTACACTCCACCACGGGCTTTAAACCCTGCCTCTCTATTACCTGACCCAGACTTAGGCTCCCCACTCCATGACTGTGCAGAGGTACTGGCTCAGATCCATGGGGTTCGGGAAGACCTACGTGACCAGCCCCTATTAGATGCACAAGTCACATGGTTCACTGACGGCAGTAGTTTTGTCCAGCAAGGTCAGAGGTATGCGGGGGCAGCGGTAACATCGGAAACTGAGGTGATATGGGCAAAGACTCTCCCCCCAGGGACCTCAGCCCAAAAAGCTGAATTAATTGCCCTGACCCAAGCTCTTAAGATGAGCAAAAACCAAAAAGCCACCATATATACAGACAGCCGGTATGCTTTCGCTACCGCACACATACATGGGGCAATATACCGAGAGCGGGGACTACTCACAGCAGAGGGCAAAGACATCAAGAACAAAGAGGAAATCCTGGCCTTGCTAGCGGCCATATGGGAACCCAAAAAGTTAGCCATTGTACATTGCCCGGGGCATCAAAAACCCACAAATCCAGTCGCCCGGGGCAACAATTTGGCAGACCAGACGGCTCGAAAGGCGGCATACACTCCAATACCATTACTTCCCCTACAACTGCCGGATCCAGGGCCCCGGGAATTACCGCCCCAACCTGACTACTCGGAAGATGACATTAGATGGATAAACAAACTCCCTCTAACCCAGGTTAAAGACGGATGGTGGCGGGACGCTAAGAACAATATCCTCCTTCCAGAAAAACTAGGAACCTTGGTCCTCGAACGGATCCATCGTAGCACCCACTTGGGCGCCCGACGGCTACAGGATCTCATCAGACAGACTGGACTTAAAATTAAAAATGTCTCCGAAAAAACTGAACGACTGGTTGCTGGCTGTGCAGTCTGCCAACTCCATAATGCTAACACCCACCCACCAACCGCTGGCATCCGGGAAAGAGGGAACCAGCCCGGAGCCTACTGGGAAGTGGACTTCACGGAGGTAAAGCCTGGCAAATATGGATATAGATATTTACTGGTGTTTATAGATACCTTTTCAGGTTGGACTGAGGCATTCCCGACCAAGAATGAGACAGCACAAATAGTAGCTAAAAAGCTACTAGAAGAAATCCTGCCCAGGTATGGCTTTCCAGTTATGATAGGGTCAGACAACGGGCCGGCCTTCGTTTCTAAGGTAAGTCAGGATCTGGCTTCCATACTTGGGGCTGATTGGAAATTACATTGTGCATACCACCCCCAGAGTTCAGGACAGGTAGAAAGAATGAATAGAACTCTAAAAGAGACCTTGACTAAATTAACCATGGAGACTGGCGCTAACTGGGTAGTCCTACTCCCCTACGCTCTGTTTAGGGTGCGAAATTCCCCCTATAAGCTAGGATTTACCCCCTACGAAATAATACATGGTAGGCCTCCTCCTATTATCCCTAACCTAAAGACTAACCTTATCCAATCGGACCCAGAAAATAATCTCCTGTCTTCCCTCCAAGCCTTACAGCGGATACATGAGACAATCTGGCCCAAACTAAAAGAGCTATATACAACAGGACCCCCGCCTACTCCACACCAGCTCCGACCAGGTGACTGGGTCCTTGTCAAACGCCATCGACAAGAGACCCTAGAACCCAGGTGGAAAGGACCTTACCAGATCATCCTGACAACACCGACGGCCATCAAGGTGGACAGCATAGCTGCCTGGATCCATTACACCCACGTCAAGCCGGTGGACCCACTTTCTGACCTCATCAAGTCCACTAAAGCTGACGTCACCTGGACGGTTGATAGGAGTAAGGACAATCCCCTCAAACTGACCTTACGCCATACCCTCCCCCATGAGGACCAAGGTACTGCTGATAGCTCTAATGACAGTCCTAACCCTCAACCCTCGGGCCACGAGGGGAGGATTCAACCCCCCCCCCAATAAGAATGCTTTAATGCAACAACTATATGGTGCACCGTGCGAGTGCAGGGGAGGTACTAGCGAGACTCCTGTTGTTCCCCGAAGGTATACTCATATGCAGGATTGCGGGGGAATAACTACATACCTTGTTCAGGTATATGGAGGCACCGGGGTCAAAACCAGCTGGCAATGCCACCATAAGCCTAAACCACTCCCCCCCCCCGAGCTATTTGTCCCTGTTCTACTTTTCAGGAATCAATGAATAGCACGTGCTACTCCTCTTACCAGCAATGTACAGGGACCAATAACAAGACTTATTTCACAGCCACACTACAGAATAATAAAAGTCCCACCATTAGTGATAATAATAAATACCTTCAGGCTGGATGCATTGGCACTCCCGGGACCCCGGTGTGCTGGAATACCAGGGCCCCCATACATATGTCAGACGGTGGAGGGCCCCAAGACGAAGTGCGCCAGATAAAAACCCGAAGACAAATAGAAAAGGCCTATCAGGATCTGTACCCACAGCTCAGCTACCACCCCCTAATTCGCCCTAAGGTCAATCCCTCTGAACTGGACCCCCAAACCACGACTATACTAGAAGCTACTTTTGTGCTTTTAAATACCACCAACCCCAACTTAGCACAAGATTGCTGGCTCTGCCTTCCTCAAGGACCGCCCCGCCCTATAGCCATCCCCATTTTCGCCAATTTAAACATCAGCAAACAATGTAACCCAACTTTACTCCCCGAGCCGTTTCCCATACAATTTTCAAAGTTTTCAACTACCTTTAATACCTCATGCTTTGTCAAGAACGATTCCCTCTCTAACGCCAGTATTGACTTGGGAATCCTTTCATCTACTGGATGTAGTCAGTATATCCCCGTAAACTCCTCCCTCTGTAGTCCTAACACCACTGTCTTTGTCTGTGGAAATAACCTAGCATACACCTATTTACCCCAGAACTGGACAGGGGTCTGCAACCTAGCCACCCTCCTCCCTAATGTAGACCTGATCTCGGGAGACACTCCATTGCCCATTCCCAGCTTTGACCTTTGGGCAGGAAGAACCAAACGAGCCATTACAGCCATACCCCTCCTGGTAGGACTAGGAATTACAGGAGCTGTGGCCACAGGGAGTACAGGTCTTGGGGTCTCCCTTCACTCCTATAATCAGCTGTCTAGACAATTTATAGAAGATATAGAAGCCCTCTCTGGAACCATTCAGGACTTACAGGACCAATTAGATTCGCTGGCCGAGGTGGTCCTACAAAATAGGAGGGGCTTAGACTTGCTGACAGCTGAACAGGGTGGGATATGCCTCGCTCTAAAAGAAAAATGTTGTTTTTATGCAAATAAATCAGGCATTGTAAGAAACAAAATTCACCAGCTCCAGGAAGACTTAGCCCGCCGTCGGAAAGAATTAGCGGACAATCCCCTTTGGTCAGGATTTCATGGGATGCTTCCCTTCCTCCTCCCCTTCCTGGGCCCTCTACTATGCCTCCTTCTCCTCCTCACTATAGGCCCCTGTATATTCAACAAAATCATGGATTTCGTCCGAAAAAGAATAAACACAGTTCAGCTAATGGTATTAAGATCACAATATCAGCCATACGAGGACTTAGAAAATGAAGAAACTGAGCCTTGAGGACCCAAGATTGGCTCCTCTGGTTCATGAAAGAAGGGGGAATGAAGGGCTATGTTCTACTTTGGTAGAAATAGGACTGAATTGATGCCCTGCCATTAGGCCGTAGCGCTGCTAGGATTGCATCGATCTTCCTGTTTGTACTGTTTGTAACTATGGCCCCATCTTAAGTATTCCTAATTGAAAAACAAAGCCTCAGGAAACCGAAACTTAACCAGCCACTCTCGCTTCTGTAACTATGCTTGCTGAACCCCCTTTTGCAACCATCCAACCAATCAGACGGTGACTAGTGTCTTTGTTTAAAAGTTAACCAATCAGTGACTAATGTCTTTGTTTAAAAGTTAGCCAATCAGTACCCCCCACCCCTGAAGGTCGCGAGCTTGTTTGTACCTGTCTATAAAAGAGCTGTACTAAACTCCATCGGGACCTCTTAGCGTCACCGGCAACGAGTGCGCGGAGGTCCAGGTTCGAACCTGCAATAAATGACCCTTGCCGTTTGGCTTTGACTCTTGTCTCTGGTGGTCTTGTGGAGGGGTCTCGTGACCGTGGGCATTTCAATTCTAGCTATTTATAATAGGGTTTTTGAATTTGAACCTGACAAATCTGACATCTGCCACTTACTGTGTGACTCACACAAGCCACTAGCAGGCAAGCTCCATGAGGATGGGGCTTTAAACCTGATTTTTTATAAGAATACACCATTGAAAAAATTAAAACCAGATCCAAACCAAAATTAAAAAGAACTTTAAAGCCTTTGCCTCCTTTGCCTTAGTTTTTGCATCTTTAAAATGGGAATGATTATACTATCTCTCTTATAGATTTGTTAAGTATTAAATGAAATAATGCAAGCAAAGTACTTTGTGTGTTGCACAGGAATGGTAAACATTCAATATTATTAGTTGAGGAAAAATTAGTGTGAGTATAATGCCTTTCAGCAGAATATTGATAATGATAAGATAACTTTGCAATTATCTATAAATATTTTAACAAGAGAAGGGTGATCTCTCAGGCTACCTAACAATCACTATCTTGAGTATATGATCCCAAATGTAAAAGCTCCAAACTTCAAACTAAGTACCGTATTTCTAATGAGAGTTAAAAATTATATCTAGATCTTTGATTCACCTATTTCAGCGTCTTTGCTTTGAAAACTCCTCCCCTTTCATTCTGAGCTCAGTCTAGGAAAGAATAAAATCACCATGGTGACAACTGCCCTCTCTTTAGAGCACATTCAAATTTATGTTGAGCTTTTCTTGAATGCTGCTGTGTCTTGCCTTTGAATTGTGTCTTGGAGTCACTCCAAGGTCAGGGGAATTTCTTTATCACTTAAGGTGGCCTTCAAGGATACAAAAGAGCAATTTGGAGTTCATGATCTGGAATGGATAAATTTGAAAATAAATAATTCTATCATATTTGAATCAGGTGAATAATTTACCATGGCCCTCATGTTAAAGAAGTTGTGACTAAGAGCCTCATACAACCAAAATGTATGTATAATATCATTTTTTCCCTAGACTGTCTGATCAAGACATTGACTGAGTGAGTATTACTTATTCAGAAAGCTGCGATTCATAATATATAACATCAGCTTGGGTTCTAATACTGATGTGATACAGTAAACAAATTTGGGTCTTTTTGTTTTATATTAAACAATGATGAATTATACTGTGAAAAAAAAAAGTGCTATTTCAATGCTTGTCCAACTTAGGAGAGAGAAGCTGAAAAACAATATGCAGGTAAGGCTGGGTGATGAACTGAAGCTTTAGTGAGTACAGAAGTTATGAGTCTGGAGTGTCGCATGGAGCACTGTGGGAATCAAATGAGATAATGTATGTATGGTTAGTCCTTAGCAGAGCCGACCCATGATACTATATGGTCACCATATGCTAGCTACTATTAAGTTCCAGAATTTATTATTATTGTTGTTGTTGTTATTGAATTTCAACATTTGGTCTAAAATATATCTACATTTTGGGGAAATTATCAATCTGTTTTGTATACATAAAGAACTAATATGGCTCTCCAAAGCAATCCCACAACACAGAGCTTATGGGTAATTAGAGGCAAAATCCTGGATATCCTATAGATACATCTTCAAAATATTAGTCAGTACAGGCAGAGGGGTTTTGACAAAATAGTTAGAACTCACTACTTTGCAATGAATTTGGGAAAGCGTGATAAGGTGTCTCTTATTACAAAATCCCTATAACCTTCCTCCCAGTACCCTCACCAAAAAATCACTACCATCTCTTATATCTGAATGAGAAAGCACACCAAAAGCAGAATCATCCTATAATGGCTAATTTCCCACGTCCTCATCTAAACCAATGATCTTCAATATTCGATTGACGTAAGGAGGAAGCTTTAGAGCAGTAGACTAGGCAACTTTTCTGAAGGCATTTCCCTTGACAACCTCAGCTTACATACACACACACACAGACTGTAGTAGAGAATTATTTGTCTCATGAATCATCCTGCTTCATGTTCTGTTAAAATAGTCACGCCATTATGCAGGAGCACCATCTCTTTGCTCTCCATTGCCCTACCAACGGGCTTTTCCACCCCACTGCTGGCAATCCATGATGACTCCCAACAGTTAAAACTGAATGGGTCCTGGGACTTCCCTGGTGGTACAATGCAGGGGGTCAGGGTCCAATCCCTGGTCAGGGAACTAAGATCCCACATGCCGTATGGCGTAGCCAAAAAAAAAAACACTGAATGGGTCCTTTAAGGAAACTCAGTGGTCGGTGACATTCCTTTCCTGAAGCCCCTGTAGTCATATCCTCATCCCAGGAGGGACATCTGTGTGTACTTTGGGGCTTCTGGATCAATTTAATATCTCAATCTGTGATACCAATGATTCGCCTGACAGTGGTGGGTCTCCAAAACACTACTATAGTGACACTGGTGACCTCACTGAAGCTCATATATCTACTACATTTTCAATTAATTCACTTATTCTCTCTATGCCAATCCCATCAAAGTTCTTAGCTGTAGTAACACAAATATGAAATGAACTCAGGGAAGGACCCTCAGCAGAAAGAATTCACTCATTCATTCAGACACTATTTATTGAGCACCTATAATGTCCCAAGCAGCTGGTTAGGCTTTGGGGATTTAGTAATAAGGAAGCCAGACACAGTGGCTGCCCTCTAGGAACTTACTTTCCTAAGGAGAAAAGCCTGAATCAAGTTGGCTATTCCAAAAAGGTTTCCTGAACTTAAATCACAAAAAGAAGTGGCCACTGAGAGTCCTCACCCGAATGCTGTGGTTTAGAGAAGAGCGTCCCCAGTAATTGTCTACAGACCAGTGCTGCCTCCCCGACCCACATTTTCATGACTTCGTGGCGGAATGAGCAAAAGGAGACCTTCACCGACCTTATATTCCACGAATTCTCTATGTAAACCCTCCATTCTGCTTACAGTGGCTCCTCTGTGGAGTTGGCTCACTCCATTTACTTTTTGCCAGCTTCTTACACCGCAATATTTCCCAACCATATTTCCATCATTACCATCCCAATGGCCACCCTCTCACACCATCGGCATTATTTCTTACTATTTGTACATATCTTGATAAATTTTTGTTTTTTAAACACCCTATTTTAAAAGTTAATGATGAAAGACTTAAGCATAAGAAACGGTTTTGTTTGCTATGGCTAGAAGGTAGCTGTAAAAATAAATTAAATTTTTAAAACGTTCCTCATTTCGAACTACATACAGTTAGCTAATGAAAGCTCTGAGTCTGAGCCTGCTATCTTTTTTTTCCTAAAAGAGAGAAAAGAACAAGTTTAAGCGAGTTGTTAAAACCTTAGTAGATATAAACTGAGATGCTCTTCTTGAATTAATGGACTTATCAGAGAAATGTGAAATGGGAATAACTTCCTCATTGCTCTGTTTCCCTGTTTCACTGTTCTATTAATCACTTCAGTGCCCTGTACCACCAGTGACACTCATTTTGCTTTTTGGGTAGTACTGCTATAATAATATGATGACTGTGGTTGCAACTGCTAATGACAATAGTCATAATAATTAAAATAACAACAACAACAAAAATAAAAGTGCTCACTATAAGCCCAGCACTGTTTTATGGATTTTTACATTTTCACACGGAATAACTAACTGACTCTTCCTAACAGCCCGCGAGGGAAGCACTTATACACATGGGAACCTGGAGCCCTTGAAAGTTTAGTAACATGATCAAGCCTGCCAAGTTTAAGAGCAGTCACTGATCAAACCTCAGCTCTAAGTCAGACAGACCTTGTTTCCAGCTTCATCATTGACTTTGCAACCCTGGGCAAGCCACTCTGATGCCACTTTGCAGAAAAAACTGAAACTTTGAGAGGTGACAATTAAATTCTGTTTTTTCCACTATTACTTAGATGGGAATTCACCTTCTTGGGTTCCACTGAGATGACCTTTCTTATTTCATGTAATTCTTAATTGAAAAAACTGATTCGTGAAATGTTTTATATGTGTGTCTTTTATGAGAGTATAGTATGTAAATGTGGTTAAAGTTTGTAAGTCTTTTTTGCTTTCTAAAAGGTTCAATTACATTGCAAGTATAAGTTGGTGCTTTAAAAGAATGAAAGAAGTGATATGAAATTCAGAGGTAAGAGTTATCATTGTAGTTATCATCGTGGGCAGTACACATAAGGGAAAGCACCAGAGAATGGATGGCACAGAATGAGCCGTGAATAATGGCTGGGGATTTGATAAGCGCACAGCAGAATAACAACAAGGGCTGCTTACTGAGGGCCTATTACACACCACCTACTGTGCTAGACTTTCACTGCAACCACTTCAAAACATTTGCCACAATATTAGCCAGGAGTCGACACCATCTCATTTTACAGATAAAGAAAGTGAGACTCAGATATTAAACATGCTTCTCAAGGTTAAATAGCTAACACACGACAGCAGAAGGCTTCAAGTACTACTCTCTTCCTCCCCTTCTTCTTCCTCCTCCTTTTTACTGAATTCTTACACCAGCCTTTGCATTATGAGCTTTCAGGCTTTATTTGAGCATTTCTTTTCCAGACTGGGTTCAGAACCGAGGCAGTTGGACTGCGTCTGACTTAAGAACCAGACTGGGTCTGACTTAAGCTGGACTGGGTCCAGGGTGAGGCTTCAGGTGAATAAAATTTTGTTTTAAGGCTGAACAAGTAGGTTAACCTTACCAAAGATAATCTTGCATTACAGTGACCACAATGGAGAACTTTCAACCATTTTAACATAAGCTTATCCATTTATGAGGTGCCCTAGAGAAAAAGGAGTCTCAGGTAGGCACTCACTACAAAGGGTAGAGGGAAAATTATTATTCCTTCCTCTATAGTTTCTGGTGACCAGAGTGAAACTTAATGGGACACCATACTCACTCCAGAACCTAGATGGGATCCTGGGAAAACTGGCAGAAGCTGGCAAAAGGTGAGAATTCTTTCCAAAGTCAGCTGTCCCAGACCTGTAACTTTGGTGTCTGGTCAAGAGAGGAAGGTAAAATTTCATAGAGTCCTGAAACAGGACAAAAGGAGGCAGGGCACAACCTTTAAAAGAATGACATAGTCATCGAGGATATGACAAAAACTGGTTAGGACCAGCTACGTCCACGATGGCAGAAGATGTGACTTCCAGTGGACCTTGAGCCTCATTATACACTCATTATAATAGATGGGCATATGCTAAATGACATACTCACAGGCAGCAGACACTTCAGAGGCCAAACATAAAAGGCCAAAAAGTGGGCGGTGGCCTGATTTCTAGGAATCCCTGCCCCTTCCCTGAATAGTTGGAATAATCCTCCCACTCATTAGCCTATGAAACTACCCAGCCCGTAAAAACTAACCACCCCATATTTTGGGGCCTCTGGCCTTCTGAGAGGACCCACACTCTGTCTGTGGAGTGTGTTTCTCCCATGGCCCCTCTCACTTTCTGAGACGACCCCATGCCCTGGGGCCACTCTTGTGTTTTGAGACATTCTGTCTGTGGAATGTGCATCTCTCTAAATAAATCCACTTCTTACTTATCACTTTGCCTCTCACTGAATTCTCGTCTGCAACAAGACATCAGGGACCTGAGCTTCATTAAATCCTGAGACCAGATGTGTGATCTCAATTAAAAGACAGAGGGTTCCCAATCTGGGTTGGGTGGTTTCAGTCCCTTCCTTTCCAAGCTTGGATTAGCAGGAAAAAACATTGATTATGGATCCTGTCTCTCCCAGAGATGCCTACGGCCTCTTGTTTATTTCATTTCATGTCCAGAGAACTTGATTTGGCAACTGGGAGGTTGAGGGGCCCCCAAATATGGCCAGACAGAAATGCGGGTTGCACTGTGGACTGGTTCTACTGAGTGTTGCCAGCTCTCAGGGGAACTGAGTTTTTCTTTCTTATGTCTATCTTTGAGATATGGCTCTGGATCTTGGGAGGCCAATATCCTTTGCATTCTCTTTGGGGACTCCTCTTGTGTTCACAGCGTTGTTCAATACTGCCAAGAATATTTATTGTTTGTCCTGGCTGAAACCTGACAAGATATTCAAAAGGACTTTCTTTAAGTGGCCTTATGTTCAGAAGTTGGTCAAGTTGGAAGTTGATATTCAGAGCCTTATAGGAACTTTCTTTCAGGCCTTCTTCCCAAAGCTAAAATGAAACTATGTATCCACAGGGGAAAAAAAGCATTCTGAAGCTACTGTGGAAGAATTTACTAAAACATCCCAAAGACACCCAGCTCTAGATCTAGAACACGGGAATCTTTTGATTTCTGTCTTAGCTGAAAATCTTCTTCCTGATATAAAGAAGCAAATTGAGCATAATGTAGTTGGATGGCTGGGTCAGCTTCTGGATATCATTCAGGTTACAACCCAATTATTTGAGAAACTAAAAACAAACAGTTTTATTTGTCTTACAAATCTAGTGTTTACAAGAACAGAAATGTGACTATAGAAAAAATTCAAAGCCCACTTATCCTTTTTACCAACCCCAAATCCTCTCCAATTCAACTGAAAGGCGTACCGATATTGTAAAAGTCTGAATTTAGGAAACAAAATCCCTTTTCTGAGAAACTTAAATCCTTTCTCTGTGTTCTCTGAGATCTAAATGCTCTACCTGGTCTTCTCTAGGAACCCAGAGCCATCTCTTGAAATGCAAACTTCAGGAAGGTAATTCTTATTAGAAAAAAAAAAAGAAGCTATTTGGGAATTAGGTGAATGAAAATTCTTAAAAGTCTTTTCCACAAATATTAGTAAAAGCTTTAGCCATCTGAGCAGATAACCTTAACTTATTCTATGTGCCAGAAACACAATTTGGATTCAACTGTTCTTTTATAAGCTAGTGAGTTTTGCATTATTTTATTTGTCTCATGGCTAAAATTTTAAAACAAAAGCTGTAAGATCTCTGAGTTTGTCTGTAAGTTTATATATGTCTATGTATATATGTTATAGATGTGTGATATTTTTTCTACCCCCAGATGATATCGCCAAATTTAATTTGTAAATAGTTCTATTCAATTGCCTCAAAGACAAACAACTGCTTATATAAATCAAGTATACTCTCAGAAATATAGAAATTAACTAAACTGTTTTTCATGTTTCATGATCTAGGATAATCTTCAGAAAATAAAAGCTAGTTTAAGTTTGTTGGCTTAATTAAAACAGGCATATTTTTAGTGTTATCAACATTTAACATACTACTTTTATTCTATCTTGGTTACTAACATTCAAGTAAGCTCACGTTATCTCAGTTACAGAATTTATCAGCAAGAAAGAAAACTTAAGACTATGGTCAGGGGCTTCCCTGGTGGCTCAGTGGTTGAGAGTCCACCTGCCAATGCAGGGGACACGGGTTCGAGCCCTGGTCCAGGAAGATCCCACATGCCACGGAGCAACTGAGCCTGTGCACCACAACTGCTGAGCCTGTGCTCTAGCGCCTTCAAGCCACGGCTGCTGAGCCCACATGCCACAACTACTGAAGCCCGTGTGCCTAGAGCCCATGCTCCGCAGCAAGAGAGGCCACCGCGATGAGAGGCCTGTGCACTGCAGTGAAGAGTGGACCCCGCTCGCTGCAACTAGAGAAAAGCAACAAAGCAGCAACAAAGACCCAAAGCAGCCAGAAACAATAAATAAATTAAATAAAATAATAAAATAAATAAATTTAAAAAAAAGACTATGTTCACCTGTTTAATGCCTCATGAAATTTTCATTAGTAATCTAAACATAATTGTTAAGAATAAGTAAATAAGTCGATGTAAATAAGATAGAAGTTTATAAATAAACTTTTCAACAATAATTATGCTTTATGGCATGTCAACTTAAATATACTTTCCAAAATCTTTTTGGTCAATTGAAACCTTAATGCTCTACAGTCTTAAGATGGGGTTACATTCCAATAAGCCCACTGTAAATTGAAAATATAAGTTGAAAATGCATTTAATACCCTTAACCTACCAAACATCATAGTTTAGCTTAGCCTACCTTAAATGTGTTCAGAACACTTACATTAGCCTATAGTTGGGCAAAATCATCTAACACAAAGCTTATTTTATAATAAAGAGTTGAATGTCTTCTGTAATTTATTGAATATTGTACTTAAAGTAAAAAACAGAATGCTGGCACGGGTATAGAATGGTTTTAAGTGTATCGGTTTTTGACCCTCATGACCGAATATCTGACTGGGAGCTGCAGTTCACTGCCGCTGCCCAGCATCACAAGAAAGCATCATACTACATGTACTAGCCTGAAAAAAGATCAAAATTCGAAGTACTGTTTCTACTGAACGTGAATCTCTTTTGCACCGTCATAAAGTTGAAAAATCTTAAGTCAAACCATCGTAAGTCAGGAACCACCTGTACAGAGATAAGTTAAACGATGACTATTCAATGAATATCTAGATAATTTCCAAATAAGGTAAAATATTGAAACATTAATTACTGAACACAGGTGTATCCACTTTCAACTTCTTTTTACAGAGGAACTGAAGATATTTGTAACTCTGAAATCAAGACTCCTGGCACAGAGCAGTGAAAACTTTGAATCACCCGATGCAGGTTTCCAGCTGAGATGGAACAAGGCAACTGCCTCGTGGTGTCAGTGCTCATATTATAAATAAGCCTTTTTCATTGTCTCCATAGTGCCACATTTTTACATTTTTGTGCATATTGCTGGTGATTTTGCTATTTAAAATGACCCCCGGGCTTCCCTGGTGGCGCAGTGGTTCAGAATCTGCCTGCTAATGCAGGGGACACGGGTTCGAGCCCTGGTCTGGGAGGATCCCACATGCCGTGGAGCAACTAGGCCTGTGAGCCACAACTACTGAGCCTGCGCATCTGGAGCCTGTGCTCCGCAACAAGAGAGGCCGCGACAGTGAGAGGCCCGCGCGCCGCGATGAAGAGTGGCCGCCGCTTGCCACAACTAGAGAAAGCCCTCGCACAGAAACGAAGACCCAACACAGCCAAAAATAAATAAATAAACAAATGTGGGGTTAAAAAAAAAAAAAAGAATATTATTAAAAAAAATAAAATGACCCCCAAGCATTGTACTGAAGTGCTGTCTAGTGATGTAAGTGCAAAAAGGCTGTGATGTGCCTAATGGAGAAAGGACATGTGCTAGATAAGCTTTGTTCAGGGGGGAGTTATAGTGCTCTTGTCTGTGAGTTCACTGTTAACAATCAACAATGTATATTAAATAAGAAGTCTTTTTCTTTTTCTTTTCTTTTTTCTTTTGTTTTTAAACAGAAACACACATAAAACAAGGTTACGTATTGATCTATTGATTGATAAAAACGTTGCGACCACAGGGTTGCACTTACTTAATCCTCTATTCCCCCTAGGAGCAGTGGTTCAGCATTTGCTAATTCAGTGTTTTAGACAGCTTCATAGAACATGGCTACCACAAATAAGGAGACTCAACTGTATTTATTTATTTTCCCTATGCTCTTGATATTTTATTCTTTGTATGACTATGATCTTGTATTCTTACATTCTTTATTAGGATGCCTTACTTTTGCAACCCATTTTCTACGGAACTGGGTATGATATGCATGAACACAACACACACACACACACACACACACACACACACACACACGCAAATATCCATTTAAAGACCTTGACTATAATCCTTTGACTTATTTATAATTTATATTATGTATGATGGTATTTAATTTATACTAAACTGACCCTTTTTTTCAGCAGCCATGGCTCATGGGCCCAGCCGCTCCGCGGCATGTGGGATCTTCCTGGACCGGGGCATGAACCCGTGTCCCCTGCATCGGCAGGCGACTCTCAACCACTGCGCCACCAGGGAAGCCCTTAAACTGACCTTTTAACAATATATCTTTATGTTTTAGTTTTTCAGTCAAATTGAACTCATTTACTTATTTTCCTTTATTTACTCAACACCTTGTTGAGATGCTTGGTTTTACTCAAATTCTGTTCTATTTGTTCATCCTGTTTTGCATAGTTCTGAAGATACAATAAGCAGCTATAGGATACTTTTCTTCTTTTTGTAACTGTAGTATAATAGTAAACAAGGTCATTCAAAGGTATTCCATGTCAATTTTCCAAATGAGTTACTTAAAAATTTAAATAGCATTTTATAATTTTATTAGTCCATGTTACAAATATCTCCCTGATATATATTGATACATTCAGGGACATGGAAACCAAAATCTGCATCCAATGATGGTTGGCAAAAATGCTAAGTACATTAGTCCCACTTCAGCATAAGTGACAACAGCAGGAATTTAAACAAGACAATCCATAATTTAGAAAGTTATGTAACTCTTTATAATAAAACATATGGTTTTCTCTAGAATAATCCCATATTTTTGCTGGTCAAAAAATGTTCAATCAGGGCTTCCCTGGTGGCGCAGTGGTTGAGAGTCCGCCTGCCGATGCAGGGGACGCGGGTTCGCGCCCCGGTCCGGGAAGATCCCACATGCCGCGGAGCGGCTGGGCCCGTGAGCCATGGCCGCTGAGCCCGCGCGTCCGGAGCCTGTGCTCCGCAACGGGAAGAGGCCACAACAGTGAGAGGCCCGCGTACAACAACAACAACAACAACAACAACAACAACAACAAAATGTTCAATCAGTGGATCAGTATCTGGAGTAACAGATTGGACCCAAAAACTTGGTTCCCTTGAACAAAATATTTAACCTCTTGGACCGCAGATTTTAGGATTAAATAAGACTTTGTTTTTACGTTAAATAAAATAATTTATATTAAGGAGAAAACATGTTTTAAATGTGGTACATGGTATGCATTTACTAACTGTTCCTTTCTACTTTTCATCTATTCATAATTGTTATATTAAAACACCACAAACATCATATATTAGTTCTGGTTATGTAAGTTCTACTTTGTTCTTTAAATTTTCAAGAAAATATTTTGTGAAATATATAATATTGCATGACTGTATGTGAGAGAATGTGAAATATTTAAAGTAAACCTGTTGTAAGTCTCACAATGTTAGGAAGCAACTCAGGCATGAAATGCAGGGGGAAAAAAATTTCAAAATGCACTCATCTTAAAGGTTAGATGTTGAGTATTAAAGGGTTTTTCTCTGCAGGCAAAAAAAGCAAAGGGGAAAAAAAGAGCTTAGTGTAATACTTTCAAAATGATGCTAATAATTTCAGTTCTTATACAGAAGTGGATTTGAAACTAGAGAATAAATGTGTTAATCTTATTTTTTTAAAGAGACGTGGTCCCATATATTCAGTACATACTGATTATTATGAACTCCTTAAATGGGAAGGAAAGTGAAAAATGTCACTTGCTTTCTATTGATGGGGAATTAAATCCACACCTCACCCACTGCCGATGTGTAGCTGAAAACACAGCCTTCATGTAGATCTGTTGATTTTCCCAAATTTCCTACCTAAAGTAGGGTTTCATTTCAATAATATTGGAAATCAAGAAACATTCGTTCTGTTTAGCCCTTATCAAAGGCAATCTTTCAAAGTATCACAGTTTTTTCTATGATTTTTAAGTTGCTTTCTCTTTCATCTTCATTTTTAAAATAGTGAAAAATAGCCAAAAAGCATGTTTTAGTGATGATAAAATCACAGCTTGCATTTCATCCTAGTCTAGTTGAAAGCACATACGACTGTCCTAGAACTATAAGAACCTCCATTTAAATCTCGTGTTTTCTACCAATCCACCATCACCATGGAGTAAAAACCATTTTACATACTACCAGTGAAGCAAAAGGAGCCACATGGAAACGTTTAAGGTAGATCCCTGGCCAGAAAAGCTGTATACTTTATTCTGCCTCTTATGAGCAAAGAGAGTATCATTTAAAACTTCAGGCATAAGCCTAAGTTGAAAAGAAAAATAGCCATCGGTGGTCTAGGAGGAAAGTGAAAACCTGGGCAAACACCAGCTTATATTTATAAAGCCTCCTATTTTCTGGGAAAGCTACTCTCACTGATTCTATTAGGGCTGCAAATGACACTCTGAACGAACAGCAGAGGGCAGAAGCCTTGCAGAGTCCTTTTCCAAGTAGGTGGGTATTTCCTGAGAACAGGTTCAACAGAATATAAAATATGATGCCAGAGAGTTATTGTGAAGAACTTCTTTTCAAAGTTAATAGTAGTTTTCTGAAAACCAAGCCTGGCCTCACTGACTGGCTTGTTATTTGGCCAAAATTCAAGGCATTTTTGGTTGCAATAGTCAATTACCAAAGTACTGCCCTAACTAAAATGATGGCAAAACCTAACGAGAACTTTGAGAAAGCATAATGAATTTTCAGGCCAGCACGTTAGGCAGATCACTGAGATTTGGACACCTGCTTTCACTATCAAGGAAGTTCCTAAGACCATGTAGCCTTTTCTCCCTCTTCCCACATCTACATGCTACTCTTCATTATCCTCTGCCTGACCACCATGTACCAAAGATCCATCCTATCCAGAAAACCTAATCAAAAGGTTATAAGCTTTTTAGATGATAAACTTAGGATGATGAGCAAGAAAGGGAAAAACAGGCGACAATTGCTGGCTCTGACAAAGTAAGGAAAATCCTCTAGGAATCCTAAACACAGGCCTCCTTCTCCAATGCAGGATTCATTCTTCTAGGTCCTGCCCCACCAAACTCGCCTCCTCTAACTCTGCAGTGTTCTCCTCTGTTACTTGCTCTGGGAGAGGACAGATGGGCTAGCATGGATATGTCAGAGTCTTAGGTTTGTTTCACCGTACGCCCTCCTATTCCTTCCAAAATTAACAACTCTGCATTTATAATGGATTTGCAACACTTGGTGATATTTCCTTAAGAATAGAAACAATGATGGACCCAAGTTTCCA
Source organism: Phocoena sinus (assembly GCF_008692025.1). Lineage (NCBI taxonomy): Eukaryota > Metazoa > Chordata > Mammalia > Artiodactyla > Phocoenidae > Phocoena > Phocoena sinus. The sequence goes on from NC_045765.1 coordinate 29,579,239, forward strand.
AGACACAAAGTGGAACAGGGAGATGATTCTGGGAGAGGATGGTGCCTCATCTGTGTGTGAGCAACCATGAAGTCAGAGCTGTGCTCTAACAAAATCAAGTTTTCCTTGTACAACCCAGTTTGGATCTGATCTCCAAGACACTAGGAACAACATTACTTTAGAGAAAGTAGACTCTAAACTGACTTATTGAACTAAGCTGTCTGATGACTGTATTACACACACCTCCTTCCTGAGGGTATTCCCATCATCACCCCTCCCTTATTCCCATGCCCACTCCCTCAGCCACGTTAGACCTATACTCACTGCCTCATTTGCATTGAAAAAGCTTCTGCAAGCAATAAAAAATATAGAAAAAGAAAAAAGGATTTAATCCAGATACCTTTTCCAGTTATCCATCTAATCACTTAAGAGTCTTTACTGGACCTCCTCTCATACCTCATCCTTGGCCACAAAATCTCTATACATACTCAAATTACTGAAATTATTCTGTAACTAATGTTTTAGCTACGTCAGATGTCCCATTCCCAAATTAGAAGTGCATAATATATTATTTGTCCCCATAGAACTCATCTATGGGTCAAACTTGGTAGGATTTGACTTGTAAAAGTATAAAAGCAAGATCGAAGAAAGCAAAACACCAGAGAAAAATGGATGTAGGAAGCCCAAGAAAGCCTTACGAAGACATTTGATATATGATGTTAGATGCTAGAAATATATTGAGGATGCCAGTTCAGGGACAATAAAAGCAGAAAGGATTTTACTAGGAGCATTAGATAGACTTGCCAGCTTCCTTTTTGCTTTCTGCCTGCACAGATTAACAACATTAAACAGATCAAGGGGAACAAATTTTTCTATCCAAAAGGTCTTTACACACGACGATGTGATGCTATGTGGTCCAGCTAATCAAAACCATCACCTTTTATTTCCATATGTACATAACAAATACCAAAAGTGTGGTGGCCAAATTATTCTTAGAGGCTAGGGAATGAGGAATTGGGGGCTGGAGGGCGAGTCCATCCAGGTAGATAAGAACCAGACGCATGACTGAAGAATGGTAAAGTCATTCTCTTGGGTTGGGAGCGAGAGAGACAATCGCAGATTGCAGAGAGAAAATGACAGTACTAATTACTTTTGTCCATAAGGAAAAAAAAAAAAAAAAAAAAAAAAAAAGAAAGGCCAGCTTTCCTGCACAGAGCTGGAAGAGCTCTATTTTGTGCTCTGCATGAAAGCACTTTGGTCAACAATGCAAACAGAACTTGAGGCACAGCAAAACACAAAATTGTAGCTATGATTCCACTCACCAAAATGGTGGCTCTTCAACGTGCAACAGTGAGCTCTACAGGAGCGCTCCGCAGCAAAGCCGAGGGATGAAGCAAGCCCCAGACTGCTCAGGCAATAAAAAGCTGGATGTGACTGTTAAAAAAGAAAACAGATAAGACTAAAATGAGCACATAAAACAAACAAAAAAAGAATAAAAATGCAAATAAATACCACATATCTTCAAAATGTAGGGAAGCTGGAATTGGGAGCTAAATTAGCTTAATTGTATACCTTACCCTTTCGAATATCTTTCAAAAGAGGAATGTAAAATATGGTATAAAACATATTAGTTCAGTTATTTTGACTATGGCACACCATTCCCATTAAGACACAATAGCATACCCATTTGTTATCCTTCAAATGTGATGCTGTTTATAATATTATAACACTGAAACGCACAGTATTAGAATGGGATATTATTTAAAGGCATCTTTCTAGCAATATACAGATTTTAGGTCTGCTCTTCACATTTATAAATTATTTATTTCATCTTAAAATGTACTGTTTGCTCACGCATACAGTTTGAGCATTATTTCGTCAACTTTTCAATTCAAATACTTGCTAGTTGGTGCCCACAGTCAATAGGATATGGGAAGTCCCCTGACTCTAACACAACTTGCTTTGGACAAATGACCTAAGCTCTCCTTAGCTAAATTTTGGATATAACAGCACCTATTTCACAGAAATGTTGTGAAAATTAAACACAATAATCTATCAAAGCACTTAGTACAGTGCCTGGCACAAGGCACCCCTACGTTAATTGTCAGCTGTCATTGTTGCCACATTTGTTACCACGACTCCAAGGCCACAGGTCCGAAATCATCAACAGAGATTTTTGGGCTCATTTCCCAATGATTAACTCTTAAAAATTCACACACACCCCTCCCCCTTTCAAGAAAGTCCACAAATTAAGTGAATTTGCTTAAGACATTCGCTATTCATTAGATTCCCTTCTCCCCTGGCAGTAAGACTGGGGCAGTGATGGAGACACAGGGAGATTTCTTAAGTTTGCAAAGGAATTTCACAAATAATGCAAACATGAAAAGAAAGGTCAACAAAGAGAAACAACAGTTGAAAATGAATGGTTCTAATTTCCCAGCTCTGTTCGACTCATTCTCATCCCCTGAGTACTAACGTAGTCATCCACATGTCAAAAGGAGCCACCCCCCACCAATCAGCCAACCCAGGTAGGTTCCCAGGAGTGCTGGTGAGCAAGAGAGGGGCCAGTCTGACTGAGCCCATCTCCAGTGCCCAGATGTGGCCACAGCTGGATACCACACTCCTAATCACCTTCCTCCCAAGGGAAAGTATTATTTTCAGACTGATGGCTCTATCTTCCCTGGCCACTCTGAAAAGCCTTCCAGCCCTCCACAAAGACTCCTGGTAGGATGTAATAAATACCGGGTGCTAGCTTCCTGATCTTCCAGACAGGAAGAGGGTTTGCCATAGAGCAATGGAGAGCACAGAACTTAAATCACTGCAGACCTGAGTTTGAATTGTGTCTCTATCACTAATAAGTACAATCTCATACAAGGTTCCTCAGACCCTCTGAGCCTCAGTCTACTTATCTGTAAAATGGGAACAGGAGCAAAACTCCTACAACACAAATTTGAATAGGGAAAGAAAATGTTTCTAGAACACAGCAGGCATAAAACAAATGTTCATCGCAATTTCTGCTTTCCTTGCTCTGCTATCTTGCTTATTTTGGTACATTGATAGCTGATTTTAAGGAAATGATAGAATTAGAATTGTCTGATCAAAACTATGTGTCTTTAAAAGACAAACTGACAAGACTAGACAGAATTATAAGACCTTGTGTCAACTTGCTTTGTTTTTAATTTTGTTTTTTTTTCCAAGCTTTCAACCTGGCAGTCACAGCCCAGCAAAGCAATACAGTTCTTTGATTTCCTCCTTAGAAACTCCGCAGCCTTTATTGTCTTTATATTGTACAACTTTAGCACTTAATTATATCCTACCTTGTAATAATTAGGTGTCCTTATAATCAAGTCTGTTTACTCACTTGTGCAGTTCTGATCCTTTAATCTCTCTTGAATATTAGTTTTTAATGCTAATAAGAGCCACAATTTAACAATTTTATTACTAAATAAAATTGAGAGAATATTTTGAAGATTCACTAATGGGTTTAATGTAAACCTTACTTTTATAATTAGGAATAGTACCAAGTCATAAAAGTAAGCCTCAACAGTAGAAACACATGGAGCTTGTATGCTTTCCCATGGACTAGTTGTACAGCCTTGAACAGGTCACTGACCTTCATCTTTGGACCTGTAAATAAGCCTACACTTAAGTCAAATATTTGTTTCAGCTAGATCACAAATTTATTTTAAAGAGAAGTTAGGAATTCTCTATAACAACAAGACAGCTATTAATTTTAGGCAAGAGATGTGTTACTGGCTTTGTTACTTCAAATCATGTTAATTATAAATTTAAAAGCCTGTTACTAGAATGTAAAATAAAAACAGGCATGGTCAGTGTACATAGTGTATTTAATACAGCATAATGATTAATAAATCTCTAGCCTCTACAGTTAAACTGCTTGGGTTTAACATGTGACAAAGACACAACAGCCATGGATTCCAAGACAAATTTCAAACCTCTATGTTCCTTAGACTCCTCCTGGGTAAAATAGGGATAATAACAATATCTAATTTACAGGGTTGTTGTAAAGATTACATAGATAATTCACTTAATGACTGGTACATACTAAATGTTAGCTATTATTGTTTTATTAGTGAAGTAGAATTACATAAAAATCTGCTTTCTGAAGTATCAAATTTACCTCATATTATATGCATTATGAATATTTGTCAGTTGGATAAATGGAAATGATTTTTTGCCCGGTATAGTTCACTTATCAAATATTCAGTAACAAATAATGCAAGCTTTAAGGCAATACATTTACCAAATGTTGTTATTTATTAGGTTTCCGTCTACACTGATATGTCAGATAATGCATATATTGACTGAAATTAAATCTTATTAATTAACTTATAATGAAACTAACGCAACCCAAACTGTAATTTTTTGTTCTAAAATATAAATTTTTGTTAGATTTTATAGACTTCATGTAACTACAATGAAATCTATAGTTTCAAATTTATTTTTGAATATTCTTTTACAGTATCATTGTTTAAAAAAAGGTACAGTTAAATAAAACAAAGACAGAGGCTTCCAGGAAGATGGTGGAAGAGTAAGACGCAGAGATCACCTTCCTCCCCACAGATACACCAGAAATACATCTACACGTGGAACAACTCCTACAGAACACCTACTGAACGCTGGCAGAAGACCTCAGACCTCCCAAAAGGCAAAAGACCCCCCACGTACCTGGGTAGGGCAAAAGAAAAAAGAATAAACAGAGACAAAAGGGTAGGGACGGAACCTGCACTAGTGGGAGGGAGCCGTGAACAGGGAAAGGTTTCCACACGCTAGAAGCCCCTTTGTGGGTGGAGACTGCGGGTGGCGGAGCGGGGAAGCTTCGGAGCAGCGGAGGAGAGTGCAGCAACAGGGTTGCGGAGGGCAAAGTGGAGAGATTCCCGCACAGAGGATCAGGGCCGACCGGCACTCACCAGCCCGAGAGGCTTGTCTACTCACCCGTCGGGGCGGGTGGGGCTGGGAGCTGAGGCTCGGGCTTCTGTCGGAGTGCCGGGAGAGGACTGGGGTTGGCGGTGTGACCACAGCCTGAAGGGGTTGTTAGTGCGCCACGGCTAGCCGGGAGGGAGCCCGGGAAAACTCTAGACCTGCCAAAGAGGCAAGAGACTTTTTCATGCCTCTTTGTTTCCTGGTGCGCGAGGAGAGGGGATTAAGAGCGCTGCTTAAAGGAGCTCCAGAGACGGGCACAAGCCGCAGCTAAAAGCGTGGACCCCAGAGACGGGCATGAGATGCTAAGGCTGCTGCTGCCACCACGAAGAGTACTGTGTGCGAGCACAGGTCACTATCCACACCCCCCTTCCGGGGAGCCTGTGCAGCCCACCATGGCCAGGGTCCTGGGATCCAGGGACAACTTCCCCAGGAGAATGCACAGCGCGCCTCAGGCTGGTACACCGTCACGCCAGCCTCTGCCGCCACAGGCTCGCCCCGCCTCTGTGCCCCTCCCTCCCCCGGGCCTGAGTGAGCCAGAGCCCCCACATCGGCGGCTCCTTTAACCCCGTCCTGTCTGAGTGAAGAAGAGACGCCCTCCGGCGACTTACACGCAGAGGCCGGGCCAAATCCAAAGCTGAGCCCCTGTGAGCTGTGAGAACAAAGAAGAGAAAGGGAAATCTCTCCCAGCAGCCTCAGAAGCAGCGGATTAAAGCTCCACAATCAACTTGATGTACCCTGCATCTGTGGAATACATAAATAGACAACGAATCACCCCAAATTAAGGAGGTGGACTTTGAGAGCAAGATTTATGATTTTTTCCCCTTTTCCTCACTTTGTGTGTATGTGTATGCTTCTGTGTGAGATTTTGTCTGTATAGCTTTGCTTCCACCATTTGTCCTAGGGTTCTATCTGTCGGTTTTTTGTTTTTAATTCCTTTTTCTTAATAATTATTTTTTAATAACTTTATTTTATTTTACTTTATCTTCTTTCTTCCTTCCTTCCTTCCTTTCTTTCTTTTCTTCCTTCCCTCCTTTAGACAACAAATCATGCCAAATTGAGGAGGTGGACTTTGAGAGCAAGATTTATGATTTTTTTCCCCTTTTCCTCTTTTTGTGAGTGTGTATGTGTATGCTTCTGCATCAGATTTTGTCTGTATAGCTTTGCTTCCACCATTTGTCCTAGGGTTCTATCTGTCTGTTTTTTGTTTTTCTAATTTTTTGTCTCTTAATAATTATATTTTTATTTTAATAAATTTATATTTTATCTTACTGCTTTATTTTACTTTATCTTCTTCCTTTCTTTTTTTCCATCCTTCCCTCCTTCTTTCCTCCCTCCCTCCTTTCTTTCTTTCTTCCTTCCTTCCTTCTACTAATTCTTTCTTTCTACTTTTTCTCCCTTTTATTTTGAGCCATGTGGATGAAAGGCTCTTGGTGCTGCAGCCAGGAGTCAGTGCTGTGCCTCTGAAGTGGGAGAGCCAACTTCAGGACACTGGTCCACAAGAGACCTCGCAACTCCACATAATATCAAATGGCAGAAATCCCCCAGAGATCTCCATCTCAACACCAGCACCCAGCTTCACTCAACGACCAGCAAGCTACAGTGCTGGACACCCTATGCCAAACAACTAGCAAGACAGGAACACAACCCCACCCATTAGCAGAGAGGATGCCTAAAATCATAATATGTCCACAGACACCCCAAAACACACCACCAGACGTGGAACTGCCCACCAGAAAGACAAGATCCAGCCTCATCCACCAGAACACAGGCACTAGTCCCCTCCACCGGGAAGCCTACACAACCCACTGAACCAACCTTAGCCACTGGGGACAGATACCAAAAACAACAGGAACTACGAACCTGCAGCCTGCAAAAAGGAGACCCCAAACACAGTAAGATGAGCAAAATGAGAAGACAGAAAAACACACAGCAGATGAAGGAGCAAGATAAAAACCCACCAGACCTAACAAGTGAAGAGGAAATAGGCAGTCTACCTGAAACAGAATTCAGAATAATGATAGTAAAGATGATCCAAAATCTTGGAAATAGAATAGACAAAATGCAAGGAACATTTAACAAGGACCTAGAAGAACTAAAGATGAAACAAACAACAATGTACAACACAATAAATGAAATAAAAAATACTCTAGATGGGATCAATAGCAGAATAACTGAGGCAGAAGAACAGATAAGTGACCTGGAAGATAAAATAGTGGAAATAACTACTGCAGAGCAGAATAAAGAAAAAAAAATAAAAAGAACTGAGGACAGTCTCAGAGACCTCTGGGACAACACTAAACGCACCAACATTCGAATTATAGGGGTTTCAGAAGAAGAAGAGAAAAAGAAAGGGACTGAGAAAATATTTGAAGAGATTATAGTTGAAAACTTGCCTAATATGGGAAAGGAAATACTCAAGTCCAGGAAGCACAGAGAGTCCCATACAGGATAAATCCAAGGAGAAATACACCAAGACACATATTAATCAAACTGTCAAAAATTAAATACAAAGAAAACATATTAAAAGCAGCAAGGGAAAAACAACAAATAACATAAAAGGGAATCCCCATAAGGTTAACAGCTGATCTTTCAGCAGAAACTCTACAAGCCAGAAGGGACTGGCAGGACATATTTAAAGTAATGAAGGAGAAAAACCTGCAACCAAGATGACTCTACCCAGCAAGGATCTCATTCAGATTTGATGGAGAAATTAAAACCTTTACAGACAAGCAAAAGCTGAGAGAGTTCAGCACCACCAAACCAGCTTTCCAACTGCTAAAGGAACTTCTCTAGGCAAGAAACACAAGAGAAGGAAAAGACCTACAATAACGAACCCAAAACAATTAAGAAAATGGGAATAGGAACATACATATCGATAATTACCTTAAATGTAAATGGACTAAATGCTCCCACCAAAAGACACAGACTGGCTGAATGGATACAAAAACAAGACCCATATATATGCTGTCTACAAGAGACCCACTTCAGACCTAGAGACACATACAGACTGAAAGTAAGGGGATGGAAAAAGATATTTCATGCAAATGGAAACCAAAAGAAAGCTGGAGTAGCAATTCTCATATCAGACAAAATAGACTTTAAAATAAAGACTATTACAAGAGACAAAGAAGGACACTACATAATGATCAAGGGATCGATCCAAGAAGAAGATATAACAATTGTAAATATTTATGCACCCAACATAGGAGCACCTCAATACATAAGGCAAATACTAACAGCCTTAAAAGGGGAAATCGACAGTAACACATTCATAGTAGGGGACTTTAACACCCCACTTTCACCAATGGACAGATCATCCAAAATGAAAATAAATAAGGAAACACAAGCTTTAAATGATACATGAAACCAGATGGACTTAACTGATATTCATAGGACATTCCATCCAAAACAACAGAATACACATTTTTCTCAAGTGCTCATGGAACATTCTCCAGGATAGATCATATCTTGGGCCACAAATCAAGCCTTGGTAAATTTAAGAAAATTGAAATTGTATCAAGTATCTTTTCCGACCACAACACTATGAGACTACATATCAATTACGGGAAAAGATCTATAAAAATGCAAACACATGGAGGCTAAACAATAAACTACTTAATAACGAAGTGATCACTGAAGAAATCAAAGAGGAAATTAAAAAAAAATACCTACAAACAAATGACAGTGGAGACACGACGACCCAAAATCTATGGGATGCAGAAAAAGCAGTTCTAAGAGGGAAGTTTATAGCAATACAATCTTACCTTAAGAAACAGGAAACATCTCGAATAAACAACCTATCCTTGCACCTAAAGCAATTAGAGAAAGAAGAACAAAAAAAAAAGAAATCATAAAAATCAGATCAGAAATAAATGAAAAAGAAATGAAGGAAACGATAGCAAAGATCAATAAAACTAAAAGTTGGTTCTTTGAGAAGATAAGCAAAATTGATAAACCATTAGCCAGACTCATCAAGAAAAAAAGGGAGAAGACTCAAATCAATAGAATTAGAAATGAAAAAGGAGAAGTAACAACTGACACTGCAGAAATACAAAAGATCATGAGCGATTACTACAAGCAAGTCTATGCCAATAAAATGGACAACCTGGAAGAAATGGACAAATTCTTAGAAATGCACAACCTGCCAAGACTGAATCACGAAGAAATAGAAAATATGAAGAGACCAATCACAAGCACTGAAATTGAAACTGTGATTAAAAACCTTCCAACAGACAAAATCCCAGGATCAGATGGCTTCACAGGCAAACTCTTTTTTTTTTTTTTTTTTTGCGGTACGCGGGCCTCTCCCATTGCAGAGCACAGACTCTGGACGCACAGTCTCAGCGGCCATGGCTCACAGGCCCAGCAGCTCCACGGCATGTGGGATCCTCCCAGACCGGGGCACGAACCCGCGTCCCCTGCATCGGCAGGTGGACCCTCAACCACTGTGCCACCAGGGAAGCCCCCACAGGCGAATTCTATCAAACATTTAGAGAAGAGCTAACACCTATCCTTCTCAAACTTTTCCAAAATATAGCAGAGGGAGGAACACTCCCAAACTCATTCTACGAGGCCACCATCACCCTGATACCAAAACCAGACAAGGATGTCACAAAGAAAGAAAACTGCAGGCCAATATCACTGATGAAGATAGATGCAAAAATTCTCAACAAAATACTAGCAAACAGAATCCAACAGTACATTAAATGGATCATACACCATGATCAAGTGGGGTTTATTCCAGGAATGCAAGGATTCTTCAATATACGCAAATCAATCAACGTGATACACCATATTAACAAATGAAGGATAAAAACCATATGATCATCTCAATAGATGCAGATAAAGCTTTCAACAAAATTCAACACCCATTTATGATAAAAACCCTGCACAAAGTAGGTTAGAGGGAACTTTCCTCAACATAATAAAGGCCACATATGACAAAACCACAGCCAACATCGTCCTCAATGGTGAAAAACTGAAAGCATTTCCACTAAGATCAGGAACAAGACAAGGTTGCACACTCTCACCACTCTTATTCAACACAGTTTTGGAAGTTTTAGCCGCAGCAATCAGAGAAGAAAAGGAAATAAAAGGAATCCAAATCGTAAAAGAAGAAGGAAAGCTGTCACTGTTTGCAGATGACATGATACTATACATAGAGAATCCTAAAGATGCTACCAGAAAACTACCAGAGCTAATCAATGAATTTGGTAAAGTAGCAGGATACAAAATTAATGCACAGAAATCTCTGGCATTCCTATACACTAATGATGAAAAATCTGAAAGTGAAATCAAGAAAACATTCCCATTTACCACTGCAACAAAAAGAATAAAATATCTAGGAATAAACCTAGCTAAGGAGACAAAAGATCTGTATGCAGAAAATTATAAGACACTGATGAAAGAAATTAAAGATGATACAAATAGATGGAGAGATATACCATGTTCTTGGATTGGAAGAATCAACATTGTGAAAATGACTCTACTACCCAAGGCAATCTACAGATTCAATGCAATCCCTATCAAACTACCACTGGCATTTTTCACAGAACTAGAACAAAAAATTTCACAATTTGTATGGAAACACAAAAGACCCCGAATAGCCAACGCAATCTTGAGAATGAAAAACAGAGCTGGAGGAATCAGGCTCCCTGACTTCAGACTATACTACAAAGCTACAGTAATCAAGACAGTATGGTACTGGCACAAAAACAGAAAGATAGATCAATGGAACAGGATAGAAAGCCCAGAGAGAAACCCACACATATATGGTCCCCTTATCTTTGATAAAGGAGGCAGGAATGTACAGTGGAGAAAGGACAGCCTCTTCAATAAGTGGTGCTGGGAAAACTGGACAGGTACACGTAAAAGTATGAGATTAGATCACTCCCTAACACCATACACAAAAATAAGCTCAAAATGGATTAAAGACCTAAATGTGAGGCCAGAAACTATCAAACTCTTAGAGGAAAACATAGGCAGAACACTCTATGACATAAATCACAGCAAGATCCTTTTTGACCCACCTCCTAGAGAAATGGAAAGAAAAACAAAAATAAACAAATGGGACCTAATGAAACTTCAAAGCTTTTGCACAGCAAAGGATACCATAAACAAGACCAAAAGACAACCCTCAGAATGGGAGAAAATATTTGCAAATGAAGCAACTGACAACGGATTAATCTCCAAAATTTATAAGCAGCTCATGCAGCTCAATAACAAAAGAACAAACAACCCAATCCAAAAATGGGCAGAAGACCTAAATAGACATTTCTCCAAAGAAGATATACAGACTGCCAACAAACACATGAAAGAATGCTCAACATCATTAATCATTAGAGAAATGAAAATCAAAACTACAATGAGATATCATCTCACAGCAGTCAGAATGGCCATCATCAAAAAATCTAGAAACAATAAATGCTGGAGAGGGTATGGAGAAAAGGGAACCCTCTTGCACTGTTGGTGGGAATGTAAATTGATACCGCCACTGTGGTGAACAGTATGGAGGTTCCTTAAAAAACTGCAAATAGAACTACCATATGACCCAGCAATCCCACTACTGGGCATACACCCTGAGAAAACTATAATTCAAAAAGAGTCATGTACCAAAATGTTCATTGCAGCTCTATTTACAATAGCCAGGAGATGGAAACAACCTAAGTGTCCATCTTCGGAAGAATGGATAAGGAAGATGTGGCACATATATACAATGGAATAGTACTCAGCCATAAAAAGAAACGAAATTGAGCTATTTGTAATGAGGTGGATAGACCTAGAGTCTGTCATACAGAGTGAAGTAAGTCAGAAAGAGAAAGACGAATACCGTATGCTAACACATATATATGGAATTTAAGAAAAAAAAATGTCATGAAGAACCTAGGGGTAAGACACAGACCTACTAGAGAATGGACTTGAGGATATGGGGAGGGGGAAGGGTAAGCTGTGACAAAGTGAGAGAGAGGCATGGACATATATACACTACCAAACGTGAGGTAGCTAGTGGGAAGCAGCCACATAGCATAGAGAGATCAGGTGGGTGCTTTGTGACCACCTGGAGGGGTGGGATAGGGAGGGAGGGTGGGAGGGAGGGAGATGCAAGAGGGAAGAGATATGGGAACATATGTATATGTATAACTGATTCACTTTGTTATAAAGCAGAAACTAACACACCGTTGTAAAGCAATTAGACTCCAGTAGAGATGTAAAAAAAATACATAATAGCTACTCAATAAATATTTATTGAATTTGGTGTTATTAAAAAAATAAATAAGAAAAATAAAAAACAAAGACAGTAAATGTCATTCAAAAGCACATCAAGGGCTTCCCTGGTGGCACAGTGGTTGAGAGTCCGCCTGCCAATGCAGGGGACACGGGTTCATGCCCTGGTCTGGGAAGATCCCACATGCTGCAGAGCGGCTGGGCCCGTGAGCCATGGCCGCTGAGCCTGCGCATCCGGGGCCTGTGCTCCACAACGGGAGAGGCCACAACAGTGAGAGGCTTGTGTACCGGAAAAAAAAAAAAAAAAAAAAAAAAAATCACATCAAACTGACAGAGCAGTGTAAAGCAAGTATACTCCAATTTAAAAACAAAAAAAAAAGCACATCAGCCGGTGATAACTGCTGCTTACATGTTGTTCAGCACCCTCCTAGACGTCTCTTTATAAATAAATTCACATGGAATACACAAAATTGTGCATACACAGGACAATGCCATCTATCTATTTTTATTCCAAGCCCTTTTCTCTAACAGAAATACATATTCTAGATTACTGACGGCAGTTAATCTGGGTCCACTGTTGATTCAATCAAATTATTTTAACTTTTCATTTAATGTTTACAGGAAATTTGAGAAATCTAAATATTCTTTTAGAAGTATTAAAAATGTGTAATTTAAATTAGTTAAATATTATTGACATTTGGGGAGTGATTTAGGAATGGCTTAATTTGCATCTTTCAGATAGACTTTTCCACCATTAAACATATCAGAAAAATTAAACAAATACCAGGCTACGTATCTTACACAAACGCCACAAAACAAAATGATACAGACAAACCTATGAAAATCCAGACAATAGGCGTAAAACTTGCAAGATGTTGTTATCTTCATTCAAACTACCAGTTCCCTTAATGGAAATTAAGTTTATAGGCTTAAAAGAAATATGAACAATTTTCCCTTGAGATATAAAGAGAATGATATTACAATGTGAGGAATGGGAGATTAGTAAATGCAAATTAACTGACTTCTTTCTAATGAATAAAAATATTTCATAAACATAAAAATATGAGCATATGAATTTCATTCCACACGGCAGAAGAAAATGAAATGATGAGTTCAAATGAATTTCAGAATACTCAAGCCATTTTGCCTTCTACGATTCACATAAATGTTTAGAAACTTCAGCCTTATTCAAAAATGGAATATTCTAAGTCCAAATAGAAGGTTGCTCTACTACTCAATAAGGAAATTTGATAATAAAGCATTTGGACCTGCAATAAAATAATTTTATGAGGTAGAGAAGTATTAATTGACCTAGATATACTAAAACCAGTCAACTGGTGACATGCATGCATTAATTTGACAAATACCTAATTGATCATATATCAAATATTACTTTGAGCTCTAGATCTATGTTGTCCAACAGAGTAGCCAGCAGCCACATATGGCTACTTATTGGCTAGTGAGCACTTAAAATGTGGCTAGTCTGCAATGACATGTGCTGTAAATGGAAAACACACACGTGATTTCACAGGTTTAGTATAAAAATGTAAACTAACTCAATAATATTTTTATATTGGTTATTACACATTGAAAAGATAATGTTGAATATATTGAGTTAAATAAAATATATTCACATAATTAATTTCACCAGCTTCTTTTAATTACTTTTCATGTGCCTATTAGAACATTTAAGATAACATATGGAGTTTGCATTATATTTCTATTGCACAGCCGTTCCCAAGAAGATGACAGTAGTTAACAAGGAAATCAGGTCTTTGTATTCATGTATGCATGCTTGTGGCCGGGCACTAAGGCTGTTTAAGGACCTGTGTCAGACACAGAGGAAGGTGCATTAAAATGTGAGCTGCAAGCCAACCCGTGAAATCTTGCCACCTAGTCATATGCATTAGAAAGACACATCAAAAGTCACATAAATAGCAAAGCTATTAAATATGAACAACTTAAAACATAACACTGATTTTTGCAAAGAAGTCTCTAATACAGTTATGGTTGTTCAACGCATCTCACTTCTTTTGTCATGAGGCGAGCATTAGGTCAATATGCGGTGCCGAATGTACCACTGGGGTGGTGGTGCGGGCTCCTCGGGCTTCAGTGGAGGGAGGGGGAGCTCATATTTTATTTCCTTTTAATGGTAAATTTGTACAGCGGAGCAAGAAAGCGGCCTCAACACAAATGCTATTTGAAATTCATTGATATCTCCAAGCTGGCTAAGTTAGATCTGAAGAGGAGAAAGCCCCGAGAAAACATTTCAAAACCTCCAGAGGTCCCTGAAGCCCCCCTAAGGACCTGAAGGCTGTGACAAATAGATTATAGAACTGTCAAGTAAACGTTAGAGGTTAATTAGCAGAGCACAATCATTGGTGGCTCTGACCAATATCACACATAATAACAAGAAGGTATGCTTAGAATAATATCTATTTTTATAATATGTTTTATTCCCTCCAAAACCACTTCTGACCAAAGAAGTCTCCTCTTCTCACTGTATGGAATCTCTGAAATGTTCACGCTTTAGGATAACATTTCAATTAATTTAAATCATCTTTTCTCCCACACAGAGATTTCCACAATAACCTGTCAAATTCTGGCATAATTTTGCTCAGAATATGTGGTTTCTATCATAGAGATGCACCAAACCAGTCAAAACACAATCATATTTTCAACTTTCAAATGCAGAAGATGTGATCCAAAGCTTATGTTCAACAGTTCCAATAAAAAGAAAAAAATAATCGACAAAAGTTTAAAAAGATACCCCGTGTAATACCAATTCTTTAAGCAATTTTGAAAGGGTCGAACCTTATTTTGCTTCAGAGTTTTTGTTTGTTTGTTTGTTTTTGCGGTACGCGGGCCTCTCACTGTTGTGGCCTCTCCCGTTGCGGAGCACAGGCTCCAGACGCGCAGGCTCAGCGGCCACGGCTCACGGGCCCAGCCGCTCCGCGGCATGTGGGATCTTCCTGGACCGGGGCACGAACCCGTGTCCCCTGCATTGGCAGGCGGACTCTCAAGCACTGCGCCACCAGGGAAGCCCCAGAGTTTTTTGATAGAGACATTACTGGAGTTTTATAAAATATTCACTCTCTCCCTGCTCATTTTTTGAATGAATAAATATGAGGCCAATTTTATACAGAATCACTTCAACCTGAACTAATAATTGTGTACTGCAGCCTAGAATAATGTTTGTTTCAGAGGGATACATATAAAAAGGAATGCAAAAGAAAACATTAAATCAGGCACTAATTATAATTAATTCATAGATAGTTGAGGTTCATTTGCTTTTGCTAAAGTATTTAAAAGAGCATTCATATGGAGGCCCAGAGTGCAATCAAAAGAGGACTCGATCATATAAGGACTGTTTTTATTTTCTGAATAGCTTTAGGATACAATATACTGTGTTCAGAGACAAATAGGTTCAAGCAGAAACCTGTAGGTCTCTGTGAATCCCTTGATGATTATTTCTTTTATGTTGAGGAATATATGTGGGTCCTTCAGAGAAATTTTGAAATCTTTAAGGAAAAATAAAAACTTGACAGAAGACATTGCTTAGAATTGATTTACGCTGAAACATTCTGGGGCATTGGATTTGCATTGAAACATAAACACACATTTATAAAATTATCATCTATTTTTAAATAGGGATAGATGGACAACTAACCCACGGAATAAGAATGCTTTTGAAATCAGAAAAAGCGTTTGATCTTTGTGTATGGTAGCCATCTCTTTTCACCTGATGTCTCAGACTACTCAGGTGTTTTCATTATAAAGTAATCAATATAGTTAACCCTTGTTTATGAGCAAACTATTTAATTTGTTAATCTGATCCCCTCAACTATCTCCCACGACACCCTCAAAGGGTTACCTAGCTGTTCATAGTATTAATTCCCTGATATGGAGACAGCTGAACTCCTTTTCTGCTCACTCGTGGCCCTGCATTCTCACCACCCAGGGAGGGTTATTCAAGTGAGTAAGCCAACAAGGTATCAAGTCAGCCTACCACCTAAAACTTTACATCAACACACAGTCATCCTTGGTGAGAGCCTGACCTGGAATACAGAATAACTGTAGAATACAAATAGGCACAGCATTCCACCAAATGCTATAAAGCTACAAAAGAAGCCAAAGAAAAAAGCTTAAGGAATTTCATTTCCAAATACATGAACACTGACCAGGGATGGTCTATGATAATTTTTGACAGTAAAGACAGAGTAGGAACTTTTTCACAAAAATTAACACAATCAATACAGCTAGCCAGTCTGTGAACAAAAACTTCTGAAGCACCTTTAAATTTGCTTTAACTGCACTCAGTTTGAAATGATCAGTTTACTAAAAATCATAATTGATTCATATTTTTGCATTAAGAATAGCTGCCAGTGGACTTCTATTTACCAACATTTTATCAGCCATCACTATGTTTTACTTTTAGTTAGATTAAAATAATGAAATTGCATTAAAAAAAAAAAATCACATTTCTCCCCTTCAGGCACACTACTCATACATGGGTACAAACAAACACATACACATATTTTCTCTCACACACACATACACATCAACTCATTATAGGCCTCTACAATTGGAAGAGATTTACTCTATGTTCACTATTTCAGAATAAGAGAGGAAAAAGGAGATAGAGAAATTTGGAAATAACGTGTTCGCAATATTTTGAAAATTAAAAATCCCATATCCGAACTGTCATATAGATATAATTATACTTTTTTTTTTTTTTTTTTTTTTTTGCGGTACGCGGGCCTCTCACTGTTGTGGCCTCTCCCATTGCGGAGCACAGGCTCCGGACGCGCAGGCTCAGCGGCCATGGCTCACGGGCCCAGCCGCTCCGCAGCACGTGGGATCTTCCCAGACCGGGGCACGAACCCGTGTCCCCTGCATCGGCAGGCGGACTCTCAACCACTGCACCACCAGGGAAGCCCTAATTATACTTTTATATTTTCTAAAAGTACAATCACTAAACAGATGAAGCTGTGAGAATATTAAAATGTTATGTTCTAACATTTTTAATACAAATGATGCCTATTATAATCACATTGCTGTCAGATCTAATGGCATCAATAAAAATTAAGGATACCCAGTCACCATTAATTTCAGAGCTAAAACACTCATTATATAAGGTGCTAGTGGAAAGAATATGCCATTCTTCCAGAAGAAGAGATATAAATGAACTGGTTATTTACTATGTTCATCTCACCAACATGAACTGTACCCTTTAAAATATAAATTCTCTGAGAAGAATAAATATAAACACACCCCAAACAAGAAATCAGCAGGATTACTGTATTAAAAATTATAGGGCTGCCCTGGTGATGCAGTGGTTAAGAATCCACCTGCTAAAGCAGGGGACACATGTTCAAGCTCTGGCTCGGGAAGATCCCACATGCACGGAGGAACTAAGCCTGTGCACCAAAACTACTGAGCCTGCTTTCTAGAGCCCGCAAAACACAACTACTGAGCTGGCGTGCCACAACTCCTGAAGCCCTCGCACCTACAGCCCGTGCTCCGTGGCAAGAGAAACCACCACAATGAGAAGCCCGCGCACCACAACAAAGAGCAGCCCCTGCTCGCCGCAACTTGAGAAAGTCTGCGCGCAGCAATGGAGAGCCAAAAAAAAAAATTTTTTTTTAAATAAAATATAAATAAATTGTGCTTCCCTGGTGGCGCAGTGGTTGAGAATCTGCCTGCTAATGCAGGGGACACGGGTTCAAGTCCTGGTCTGGGAGGATCCCACATGCCGCGGAGCAACTAGGCCCGTGAGCCACAACTACTGAGCCTGCGCGTCTGGAGCCTGTGCTCTGCAATAAGAGAGGCCACGATAGTGAGAGGCCCGTGCACCGCGATGAAGAGTGGCCCCCGCTTGCCACAACCAGAGAAAGCACTCGCATAGAAACGAAGACCCAACACAGCAAAAATAAATTAATTAATAAACTCCTACCCCCAACATCTCCTTTAAAATTAATTGATTAATTAATTAATTAAAAAACAAAAACTGATTTAAAAAAATATATATATATTCCCAGAAAATCATATTAAGTAGCAAATAAATGCCTTCGTCTCTTTGGCTACCCTCCCCTTAATTTAAGATTGGCACAGTTTAAGAACTAAATTTATTTTCAATTAAAATAAGAAGCCCATATGTCATGATAATTTTTTGTTACTATTTCTAATGTACAAAACAAAGGTTTGCTGTTAGCGTTGAACACAGTCATCAAAACAAATCCTTTAATTTTCAGTAGCTGTAAGGAGACTTGAAGAGTTGTTCTCCTAGTGAGGTACTACCTCAGTGGTTAATCCTATTAAGAACTGAGCCATGCACTGCCACTAAATCCTCTGGCGAATTTGAGGAATCAAAGGCTTACTGCACACTTAGAAGGCAACGACTTTTGTAAAGGGCTCTATTATATGAGGAACAAAAGAATACCACTTGTGTACTTAAATACATCTGCTTTTCCTTCCAAAATACTCCATTTTTAAGGAAAGATATGTGATTTAAACGTGTTTAGAGTTCAGCTTTTGGCACCACTCTCGTTTCTGAGGAGAAGTGCCATCTGCGGGCCCCATCGCTCACACATAATGATATGCTTACAAGCTGCTTCCCTCTTCTGTACAATATACCCTTTTCACTTTAACATACATTTTCCATAAATTTTTGAATAACAAATTGGGCTGTGGAAGTTTGTTGAAACGGGACAAGGGAAATGCCTGTAGGCTAGAAAGCGGCGATTTTACTAAAGAAATGGGTGCAATAGGAAATATCCACCCTGCCTCCCCCCCCCAACACCCTCCGCATACACCTATCTTGAGCTGTGACACTTTAAAATGGCAAAGGAAAACTTCTCTCCTCGATAGATTAGGTCTGTACATTAACTTGGGCAAAGAGCCCACATGCCTGCCATCCATTACACCTGCTGGGTGACAAACAGATGAGAATCATCATGCAGACTCCCAGCGTTTGATCTCCTGATATCGCCAGATGTCCCCCATTTACATTCAAACATAACCACAGTCATTAATGCAACTCGCCTGGCTGGCACTTAATAGGGGGAAAAGTTGAATTCTAATCTAAAGTCCTAACTATCCAAAGCTTTCAGTATGTGAATATCGAAACAACTGAATACGGTTCAATTTGTGTAACTTTCTGCCTATTAAAAGAACTGATTTCATTGTAGGGTTGGGGGCTGGTACAGACAGGCAGACTTTGAGCATATTTCAAAAGAGAAGACCTGTATCTTGCCCCATTTGCTTTCTGAATTTTGAATTTAAACAACAAAATTTACCTTTATCTGCTACATTCTTAAACACAATAAGAACAATCTTGATCGTTGGCTCCAATTCAAATACACCACTTACTAAAACAACAACAAAAGTCCAGGAAGCCTGGAAAGAGTAAATCTTTGTTTCTCCCCCATCTCCCTCCCTAAGTCTGATAGCACTCACGAAACTGCTTACTGATAAGAATGCAACTGGAGAACTTGGGAAAAAAAAGAAAAAAAAAAAATCAGATGCACAGGTATCACTCCGGATCCACCGAATAAGAGTCTCTAAAGGTAAGACCCAGGAATTTTAAAATTTCCTTGCTCTTTTGAAATCGATCCTAGACCTTGAGCTTGACAACTCCTGGAAGTATATTCAGGAACTAACAGCTTGACTTTTTGAGACTTTCTTGCCCATTCTTTCTTTTATGCAGAAGATATTTATATAGTATCTACTGTATACCTGGCACTGGGTGCTTGGTATACATAGAATCTGTAAGACACAAGATTTTATTTTTGGGTGGCTCAATGGGTGGCTCTAGGAAGAGGCAGAAGACTGTCTAGTATTATGAGGGTAGAAAGATTCTTATACAAGAACTAAAGTGAGTGAAAAAGCCCTGAGCAACTTTCCAGCAATTTATAATGTGTCTGTCAATTTGTGCATTTCTAGAAGATTTGGGAAGGAAGAAACCACTAGACTTACCAAAAAGACCTTAACAGCTATGTCTAGGTAGGGCTCTGATTGTTTAGGTGAAGAAGGTTGAATTTAAGCACTAAAGAGGAAGCCAGAAACACGGCAGCTTATTCCCGCATCCTTCCTCTATTTAGACTCGAATCCATTTAGATCTCCCTTCTTCTAGCTTCCTCTCCCTCTTGACTGAAAATACTCTCTCCAGAGAGATTGTTATTGAGCAGCTGTCCTGGACCCCCAGTTGCTCTCCCATAATGCTCTGTTCTATTTTCCTCATCTCATTTATTGCGATGTGAAATCACTGTGTTCATTTGTTTATCCACTTCTTATCCATCTCCCTACATGGGAGCAGAGGATATGCCTGTCATTCCCCTGTCCCAGCACCTAGAACACCTAGAACGACACCTGGCATGAAGTGGGTATCCAACAGAGGTTGAATGAATGAATAAATAAACCAAACATATTTATATTTACTGTTCCTTGATCCCATCTATCATCAGACATAGATTTTTTTTCTTTAACATACCTTCTTGGATTTATAGCATTAGTGAATTTTTCATTTGAAATCCAACCTGATTCTTTTGGCCCATATGTTATCTAGCTTTTATCCAATGAGGATGCTTACTCTTGGACTCAGTTCAGTAGCAATCCATGTTTATGCTAACCCAATACATCTTCAGCCCATCTCTCATTATAACTTATAAAGTATCCTAATGCCCCTCACCAGGGACAGAATTCCAAACCTTATTCAAATCTTCCACTCCGTACTAAAGAACAACAAGAACAAAAAAAAAAACCCTCAAAGGAAGAATCCTTGAGGAATTTCTGTTTCAAGGTCAAGGCAATAGTCTTGATAAATTTGATAAACCCAGACCATCAACTCATAGAATAAGAGGAATTAAACACTGAAATCATTGATTTAAGGTTTTTGGTAATAATGTCAAAATATTAAATCAGGCTTAAAATTACTAAGTACTATCAGGCTACTTTTATTTTATTTTTTTCCTCCAGCTGCTCAGCACATCCCCACAATTGGATGGCACCTTCTAAAGGAAAGGGAGCTCAGATTCTATCGACAGTTCCATGACAAGCCATCCTTCACCTACCATTGTCCAGTCTTCTTAGCTGTTCATTATCTTGACTGCTGTACCTATGAGATAATGACACACACTGCTTCTACCCCTGAGTGTAACACATTTTTGCTCCAGGGTTCCTTTTAACTGAAACACACTCTCTGTATTACTATATTTCAGGGCAAAAGTAAACACATTTAACACAAGAATTCAGTTTGTACTTGCTTCACTAATAGGAGGTGTGTAAAAAGTTACCTGCCTCTGGGCTTCCCTGGTGGCGCAGTGGTTGAGAGTCTGCCTGCCAATGCAGGGGACACGGGTTCAAGCCCTGGTCTGGGAAGATCCCACGTGCCACGGAGCAGCTGGGCCCGTAAGCTACAAATACTGAGCTCTGCGCGTCTGGAGCCTGTGCTCCGCAGCAAGAGAGGCCGCGACAGTGAGAGGCCCGCGCACCGCGATGAAGAGTGGCCCCCGCTTGCCACAACTAGAGAAAGCCCTCGCACAGAAACGAAGACCCAACACAGCCAAAAA
Source organism: Phocoena sinus (assembly GCF_008692025.1). NCBI lineage: Eukaryota > Metazoa > Chordata > Mammalia > Artiodactyla > Phocoenidae > Phocoena > Phocoena sinus. Next base: position 29,600,955 of record NC_045765.1, read on the forward strand.
TAAATAAATGAATAAATAAATTTATAAAAAAAAAAAAAAAAAAAAAAGTTACCTGCCTCTAGAAAAGGGCTTGAATGACCCTTTTGAGATATTAATATTTTTAACTCTTTTCTTTCACTTTCACTGCCATTTGTCACTTCTGCGGATTGGTAAGCCACCCTTACCAATTCCCTGAGTGTCCCAAACTCATTCAGGAAGTAGTGAGTAAAGTTTTCTCAACCCTTAAGTATAAAACTGACTGAAAATGCTTTAACTCGAAAAAAGGGAGGAAACTAATAACTTGTGCCTGTTAAATTTTCTGTGTTCACTGTAAATCCCTTTGAGTAGCCACCAATTAATCCCTTTGAGTAGCCACCAATTAACTAGAACAGAATTGCTCAACTTCGGGATCAGTGGCAGCTATGCATGGCCAAAATGTTGCTCTTGCCTAGCAGACATTCTCAAAATTTGAACTCTTTCAATATAAACAGGTGAATTAGTTCTGCCAACAAATATAGTTCAAAAAAATAAGTATGTGCATAAGGAACTTTAGGGTTTATTTTCTCACTGACTGGCATGAAAAGATGGTGTGCTAACCATACAAGAACCACACCATATTAAGTACTGAGCCTTACTTCATCTTATCCCATTCATTGTTACGATCATACCTATGCTATCAGAACACTCATCATTCCCATTTTACAAACAAGAACACCTAAGCACAGAAATATTAAACATATTGTCTAAGGACACACCATAGTGCTGGACCCTGGACCTAGATCTATCTGATCTCACATCCCAGGTTCTTAGCCAGCACTGTGCTATGATGCCTATTCTCTCATAACTGAATTCTTTGGAGTTAAAATATAAAAGCAGTCCAATGAAGTTATCTAATGACTGTCATGTATTCTTACAACAAAAAAATGTATGATTTACATTTTGAAAATATAAAATGGACTCATACATTATTAAATTATTCAGGCTGACTTAAGATATTAATATTTGTTAGCATTCCTTTTATTTATAAAGTGTCATATTAATTGTCTTTTTTAAAAATTAATTTATTTTATTTTTGGCTGCGTTGGCTCTTCGCTGCTGCTCGTGGGCTTTTTCTAGTTGTGGTGAGAGGGTGCTACTCTTCATTGCGGTGTGTGGGCTTCTCATTGCAGTGGTTTCTCTTGCTGTGCAGCACGGGCTCTAGGCGCGCGGGCTTCAGTAGTTGTGGCATGCGGCCTCAGCAGTTGTGGTTCGCGGGCTCTAGAGCGCAGGCTCAGTATTTGTGGTGCATGGGCTTAGTTGCTCTGCGGCGTGTGGGATCTTCCCGGACCAGGGCTCGATCCTGTGTCCCTGCACTGGCAGGCGGATTCTTAACCACTGCACCACCAGGGAAGTCCTACTTGTCTTTTCTTATAATTGTGGAAAACACACATGTTTTTCAGCACCATATATTTACGGAAGGGGTGACAGAAGAAAGAGAATTTACTCCTTTTACCAGGAAGATAGTAATTAACCAAGATTAACAGTGTGTGTGTGTGCATGTGCGTGTGTGTGTGAGAGAGACAGAGAGAGAGAGAGAGGAGGTGGGAAGAGATTAATCATTCACCATTCTTAGAAGTAAAATGGTTCTTAAATGTTAACATGCAGAAGAATCAGCTGGAGTTTTTTAAAAATTTCTGATCACTAGACTCTTCCTCAGAGATTCTGATTCAGCAAGTGTCAGGGAAGATTCAGGAATCTGCATTTTTAATAAGCAACAACAGGTGATTCTACTACAGTCTGTACCTGTACTGTCCAATAAGGTAGTCACTAAGCATTTAAAATGTGGCTAGTCCAAAATGAGGTGCACTGAATGTAAAAAATACACACTAGATTTTAAAGACTCAATAAGAAAAGAGATGTGAAATATCTTCTGAATAATTTTTATTTGTTACATGTTGATAATATTTTAGATATGTTTCATAAAACACATTACTAAAATTAATTTTTTACTTGGTTTTAGTGTGGGCACTGTAAAATTTTAAATTATATATGTAGCTCATATTGGTATGTCAATTGACATATTTCCTTGTGAACTCATTTTTTTGGGGGGTGGGGGCGACACTGGTTGACACTCTCATTCCAAGACAAAGGTATAAAAGAATTCTAGGGCTTCCCTGGTGGCTCAGGGGTTAACAATCCACCTGCCAACACAGGGGACACGGGTTCGAGCCTTGGTCCGGGAAGATCCCACATGTTGCAGAGCAACTAAGCCCGTGTGCCACAACTACTGAGACTGCGCCCTAGAGCCCACGCTCTAGAGCCCACGAGCCATAACTGCTGAGCCTGTGTGCCACAACTACTGAAGGCTGCGTGCCCTAGAGCCCGTGGTCCGCGACAAGAGAAGCCACCGCAATGAGAAGCCCGCACACCGCAACAAAGAGTAGCCCCTGCTCGCCGCAACTAGAGAAAGCCCGCATGCGGCAATGAAGACCCAACGCACCCAAAACTAAATAAACAAACTAATTAATTTTTAAAAATAATTCTAAATTAAAATCAGGACAAAGGTGTGTATAATAAAAATTTTAGTATGTAACGTATTTTTGAATACTTCTAAAGATCTGACAAAGATATAACAATTTTGTATTGAAGAAAAAAAATAACTTGAAGCATTAACTATCCTTAACTACCATTCAATGATTATCAAATCTCATGTGTGACTGGTGTTTGCCTTTAATTATGAATTCCCTTGGGGTGTGATATATGTATGCATGTTCGTGTATATGGACACTGTTTAGAAAACCCACCACAAAGTAGGATCTTTCATTCAGTCTTGTCCCCAGAGAAGTAGAAACATTCGGCAAGAAAACTGTCAGATATAATCCAGTATTGTTGTAACTGGCATTAGCTATGTAATGAGATAAATAGATTTATATGGGTATGTGGGAACATAATAACCCTTGTTAATATCCTCTCTATTGGCCAATGTACAGTTGACACTTGAACAACATGGGTTTGAACTGCGTGGCTCCACTTACATGCTGATTTTTTCCAATAATACATACTACAGTGCTAAACAATTTGCAGTTGGTTGAATCAGCAGGTGTGCAACCACAGATTTGCAGGGCCACAGACATGTAAAGTTATATACATATTTTCCACTGTGCGGAGGGTTGGTGACCCTAATCTTCTCACTGTTCAAGGCTCAACTGTACTACGAATTCTAAAGAGCTGACACAAATTGTACCTTCTGAAACCAACTTATCTGGAATTGCTACTTATACTCCAAATTATCCAGTATTATTCTACTAAAGTGAGGTTCGTACATTTATTTTCATTTCACTTTATATGCTTTAGTAATGATGAGTCAATTTCAATCTTATCTTTTCTGATGTATACCATATACTCGTATTTTATTCTTTGTCCCCACCTCCACCATATACTCATATTTTTATGATGGGTTTTATCAGAGATCCCCAAACTTTCTTAGTTCATGGTACCCTTAGTGTCTCAGTAATATTTTCATGATGCCCCTAGGGCAAAGAATTACATAACAGTTCCAGTTATTAAGCAATTAGGCCCAAACAACTTAACAAAAGTGGTTTAGACAGATGTTGCTGTGTTTAAATATTTTAAATATCTCAAAGGTTCCAAGTGAGTTGGCTAAGGTTCACACAGTTGCCTCAGCCCAGTTTGAGAACTGTAGGACTACATAGTTTTAAATGTTTTAGGAAGTAAAATGCAAAATTCTGTTCTTTTTAAGGGAAAAAAACACACCTAATAACAACAGCTATTTAGAGCTTTGTTACTTTTGACACATTTTAATTATCAGAGTTCATAAAAGTCATCATGTATTGCACCACTGCAATAACTATCTCAGATTGACATTTAGTATAGATTATATCAGTCAATCAGTTGATGAGTCAACAAGTATTTGTAGAACTCATTTGTAGAATGCCTATTATATATCCAAGTCTGTACTCTCAAATAGCCGATACCTTATAATCTATCTACAGATACATCTCAATGTCAAGATCCCTATGTTTTTCTAAAAGAGCTTATCACGTGACTCAAACAGGGAGCTCAAATGATTACTGTAATCTAAATTCTTCTATTTCTTATCTTTATCTTTATTTACTGTGTTGTTTTTATTAATCCATGGTTTAAAATTCTTGTGATGACTGGGAAGTCTTGTGGAATTCTGAAGATAAAGTATTTTAACCAAAATGTTGCTATCCTTTTCAGAGGTAGAGACTCAAACAGTGAAAGAGTCAACAAAAAGTAAAAACTAACTCTCAAATTCTAGTTCCTATCTGGCGTGTGAGATGATTAGAAGTTGCCACTCTGTTCTAATAAGTAAAAAGCTGAACAAACCGAAAAGTCACAACTCTGGTTTCATATGACAGAGAAGTGAGGTCAAAGGCTGCCCTTAAAAATTGGAGAGATAGGCAGATACAGAGAATCACAAATTACCAGAGCAGAAACCCACAATCAGAAACCTCCATGGGAACCAATGGCAGGATAAGAAAATCTGAACTATAATTAACAAATTGCTGGAGGCTCAATTTGGATAAGTCTGAGAGTTAAAAACTCCAGGGGCACCCCAGTCATAGAGAGTCTCCCAAACTTTTGTGAGTTTTACCTCCAGAAGCTCTATCAGGTTCTCACAGTGAATATCGGTGAAAAATTCCCTTGTGCTTTTGGCAAGGGAGAGGAAAAAAAATCATTTTGAAACATGCTAGAACATTCTATACTTCTTAACAAGGCCTGACCTCAGGAGAAACTATATTACCAGAGTTTAAGCTGGCAGGGATTCATCAGACACTAACCCATCTGTGGGAAGGGAAATGTCTAATTCCAGTTCTATATCGTCTTTCATGTAGGGGAAGGGAGATACCCAAATCCAACCTTCTCAGGTTTTCATGTGAGGGAAGGGAAATACACAACTTCAGTCCTCTCCATTCATCCTGTCCCACCTACGCAGGGAAACACTGAGAAGCACTGGTAAGGTTCACAATCCAAGTTTACTGAGATCTAATCATAGGACTACAGAACACTTACCCTCCCCCCATACCTTACTACCACACTACCAAAGACCTATTTAACACAATTCCTTCTATCCAGTACTGCACGTCTGCCTTTCAACAGCAACAACAACAACAAAAAAATTATAAGGCATACTAAAAGGCAGGAAGCATAGTCTGAAAGGACTTAACAAGCAACAGAACCAGAGTCAGGAATAGCAGGAATATTAGAATTATTAGACTATAATTTTTTTAAACTATGATTAATAGGCTGAGGGTTCTAATGGAAAATGTGGACAGCATACAAGAATAGGATAATGTAAGTAGAGAAATGGAAATTCTAAGAAAGAATCAAAAAGAAATAAGTCAAAATCACTAACATAAATAAAGAATGCCTTTGATAGGCCTATTAGTAGACTGGATAAGGTAGAGGAAAGAATCTCTAAACTAGAGGATATGACAGTGGAAACTTCCAAACTGAAAACAAAGAGAAAAATGACTGGGAAAAAAATAAAGGACAAAATATACAAGAACTGTGGGACAACTACAAAACGTGTAACACGTATAATGGGAGTAACAGAAAAAGAAGAGAGAAGGCAACAAAAGCAATACTTTAAGCAACAATAACTGAGAATTTCCCCAAAATTAGTGTTGATACCAAACCACAGATCCAGGAAAATCAGAGAACAGCAAACAGAATAAATGCCTAAAAAACTAAAATTAGATAATGTTCAAACTTCAGAAAATCAAAGCTAAAGAAAAAATCTTGAAAGAAGCTAGAGGAAAAAAAAAAAACACTTTACCTACAGAGGAGCAAAATAAGAATTACATCCAACTTCTCTGCAGAAATCATGCAAGCATGAAGATAAGGGAGTGAAACACTCAATGTTTTGAGAGGAAAAAACCCTACCAATCTAGAATTCTAGATCCTTAGGTAAGCTATATATAAGTGAAATGAATAACAGCAATGATATAAGAAACTGGAGGGAGGAATTAGGGATATTTTGTTATAAAGTACTCACACTATTTATGAAGGGATAATAATGGAGCAAAGATAGTCTCTTCAACAACTGGTGCTAGAACAACTGGACATGACATGTAAAAATACATCTAGACTCAGATCTTACTCCCTTCAAAGATTAACTCAAAATTAACACAGACTTAAAGGTAAACATAAAACTATAAAGTTCCTAGAAGGTAACATAGAGTAAACCTAGATGACCTTGGATATGGGTGTGAATTTTTAGATACAACACCAAAGGCATGATCCATGAAAGAAATAAATGATAAGCTGGACTTCATTAAAATTAAAAACTCCTGGGCTTCCCTGGTGGCACAGTGGTTGAGAGTCCGCCTGCCGATGCAGGGGACACGGGTTTGTGCCCCAGTCCGGGAAGATCCCACATGCCACGGAGCGGCTGGACCCGTGAGCCATGGCCGCTGAGCCTGCACGTCTGGAGCCTGTGCTCCACAACGGGAGAGGCCACAAGAGTGAAAGGCCTGTGTACTGCAAAAAAAAAAAAATTAAAAACTCCTGCTCTGTGAAAGAAATGTGAAGAGAATGATAAGACAAGTCACAGACTGAGAGAAGGTATTTGCAAAAGACACATCTGATAAAAGGCTGTTATTCAAAATATACAAAGTCTTAAAACTGAACAATAACAAGAATAACAAATCTGTTTTTAAAAAAGCGCAAAAGGCCTGAACAGATACGTCACCAAAGACTATATACAGACAGCAAGTAAGCATATGAAAAGATATTCCATATCACATGTCATTAGGGAATTGCAAATGAAAACAATACCACTATGCACCTACTAGAATGGCCCAAATCCAAAACACTGACAATATCAAATGCTGGTGAGAATGTGGAGCAACAGGAAATGTAATTCATTTGCTGGCGTGAATGCAATACAACCACTTTGGAAGACAGTTTGTCAGTTTCTTACAAAACTAAATACATGCTTACCATAATATCTGACATTCACACTCCATGGTACCTACCCCAATGAACCAAAAACTTATGTCCACACAGAAACCTGCACATGAATGTTTGTATCTGCTTTATTTATAATTGCCAAAACTTGGAAGCAAACAAGCTGTTGTTCAGTAGGTGAGTGGATAAACTGTGGTACATCTTAATGATGAAATTTTACTCAGCACTAAAAACATATGAGCTATCAAGCCATGAAAAGAAATGGAGGATTGTTATATCCATATTACTAAGTGAAAGAAGCCAATCTGAAAAAGCTTCACACTGTATGATTCCAACTATAAGGCATTCTGGAAAAGGCAAAATTATGGAGACAGCAAAAACATTAGCGGTTGCCGGCAGTTAGGAGAAAAAGATGAATAGGCAGAACATAGAGTAGTTTTAAGGCAGTGAAACTATTCTATATGATATAATAGTGGTGGGTACATGTCATTATACATTTGTGGAAATGCACAGAAAGTCTAATACCAAAGTGAACCCTAATGTAAACTATGGACTTTGAGTGGTAATGAAATGTCAATTTAGGTTCATGGATTGTAAAAAATACACCATTCAGGTGTGGTAAGTTGATAGCGAAGGGGACTGTGTGTGCATAAGGACAAGGGATTTATGGGAACTCTTTCAATTTTGTTGTGAACCTAAAATTGCTCTTAAAAATAAAGTTTATTAATTAAAAAAATCCCTCACTCTCAAAATAGCTATGCCTGGGAATACCTATGTTAGTCATGCAACCCTACAAAATGATGAGGTGGTCAACATAAAAGATACTCTGTTGTAAAGTGAATGGAAAAATTGACCCTTGTAACCAATCAGGAATTCCTAATGGTGGAAGACTTCGTGCATAGATAAGGGTAATAGTTTACAGTGGTAGTTTTGACATTATAACCAGTTTAAATGGAGACCTTAAGTAAAATTTATTCAAAGGAAAAGAGGTGTGGCCACTCAGTCGCTTTTAACACCTACAAACATCTGCTCCAAAATTGAATTTATTCATTCCACAAACAACTATGAAGTAGCTACTACATAGAAGACACTGTACAAGTGCTTCAGGGCATGAGTGAGATGTATAGTCTTCTGACAAGGATCTTGGAAGTTAACACGGAGATGTCATATGTATAAGAAAAAAATTCTTTTGTAAGTCTAAATGTAAAGGAAAATAAAGAATATAGTACAGGAAGCCAAAGTTGGAAAAAAAACTTCTGTCTGAGAAAGAAGCAGCATATGGGCCAAGTCTGAAAAGATGAGAAAAGTCACCAGGTGGAAATGGGAGGAGCGAAAGAATCCTACTAGAGGGGACAGCATGAAGCAACAGGAGTGCAGAGAGGGTCCTGTTCTGAGGGCTGGAGTTTTGCCGGGATGTGAGGGATGCAAATACAAGTAGGGAGAAGCCAGACTGCAGAACTGTAAGTGGCAGTTTGGACTAGATTTTGTCAACACTGGGGAAGAAGGCTTTGAACAATTTTAAGCAGAAGAGGATAACATGATTCTCACTGAGTTTCAAAAGGATCTAATCAATAGGACTGTTGATTAGATATCAGAAGAGGGAAGGAGGGATAAAACCTATCTCGGGAAGGAGGGGTAAAACCTATATCCAAGGGTGCCCCTAAGAATTAAATAATGTTTACTTAAAAAAAAGTCAGAGAACTCATGTCTTGGCTTACAATTGTAAAAGTTGCATACACAGTCTATATCACAGTAACATCAACAGAGTTGCAGTTCTAAGAGGAATGAATATTTTAAGGCATGATAATCCAGTAACCTCATATATTAAATCACCTTAAGTGAATTATAAGAGTTTATTATCTGTAACAGAAATGAAATACAATTTAAGTAATTCATTATTTTCCAAAGTGCCTTTTAAAAGCAGCCTATTTGGTGTATCACATAGTACAACGCTCTTTCAAAGGATCTTTTTAAAATAAAGCACCACCAAATCCTCTCTGTATGTGGAACAAAGTTAAATTTCAGCTCTGCTTCAAGCATAATTAAGTACCCATAGCACCATAAAACTTTTATTAAATTACAGTGTTGGGAATGAAATGTAAATTTGTCTTCCAATATGATGTTGGCATTTCAACCTTTTTTTTTTTTTTCAGCCTGAATATCATTAATAGTAAAAGTTCAAGGAAAAAGTAAAGCTCAAGTATTAGGTAGAATTCAAGATGTCACATAATTATAAATATTAGTGAGATTATATTCTTGAGCTATTCTCCACCCTTTCTACTGTACTTATTTTCTAAATAACAACTATGGATACAGTTTATGATTATATAAGAACTAGTAAGATGGGGTTAAAATGCGAAACACCATATATAAATGAGCTTAATCTTTTGTCATAATAAAAGGAGGACATGAATGGCTTTACCTGCCAATTGTTTATGCTACAAATTTATATTAAAACATATTATTATTAAATTTTAAAACATATATTAAAACATATAACTATTAAAACATATAAATATTATAAGCAGAAGATATTCATTCAAATTCAAAAGCACCAAGAAAATCCTACACGTGAATATGGGTCTCTCTTAACACATAGAAGGAATAGAGAAATCTACTTAAGCTTTAAATGGATTGAAAAAATAGAAATAAATATATATTATCTTTGATCTACAATACAGAAGAGACATGGGCAAAAATTAGGGAATTCAGATCTTTGTATAGCTGAATATTTTATATAAAAAACTGTTCTAAGAACATCCTACCCAAATAGAGTGGGGTGTTTTTTTGCCTTTTAAGAAAGGAAAATGCTGCTTTCATTTCAGAAAATCCACCTTGCCCCAATATCAAAAGCTGACCATGCAAATATGTTCAGGGAACATGTCTGTCTAGAGTATGTCATGAGCAAGCAGAAGTTTCTTTCACCTTCCTCAGGTCCCCTCGAGATCTGACCCAAAGAAAATGTGAATAGAGTTTTCCATTTTGTTTCACATCAGGGTCTCCTGAGAGGCAAAGGACTGGAAAACTAGAGTCACAATATCCAAAGCATGATTCCAGCTGATGTCCCAGTAAAGGAAATGTACACTCCAAGCTTTCTTTTTTTCCAACCCACCATTCGCTCCAAATGATAAAATCACAGCCTCAAGGAAAACCACACCTTAACAAAAATTGTTTGTGTTGGCTGTTCTCTTAGAGAAGTTGAGTTTTCCTGAAAAGTTAACACTCCTTGTCAGAGAGGAAGTAAAAATAAATGCGGCACAGGCAAAGATGACATTTGAATCCAAACAAAAGTTTGCCTTTTGCTTTTTTTTTTTTTTTTTTCTTTTCTCATGATCATACACTGATGTGCTAAGAAAAACAGTCCCAATTTAGCTTTCCATAAGCCCTTCGGAGTGGTTCACATATATAGTCTCTCCTAGGGAGGTTCACTCACAAACCCTTGTCAAAAAAAGGAACAAATATGCCATGTGAAAACTGAGTGTTGGTTAGAGGATCAACAGAGAGGCCACAGGGGAAAAAATGCCAGTGGCTTATTTATTGAATGATTCAATGTTTTAGACAAGGGAAGACTGAAGTATGTCTCATGAGCTGAAACCACCTTCAGGCTGACAAACTCCCACCTACAGAACTTATAAACACTAGTGTGCCATACATCAAATTCAGGATCCAATTATAATCATATTGACTAGACCTTGGCCAGTTAATAGTTCCAGACTGGTACTTCCAGTGCCATCAGTCGACCCACCTTGCATTTACATTGGACCTGGACAAATGTATAATATTCATTAAGGGTGGTGACACGAAACACTCCAGAATGAAGAACTATGAAGACAGAATAGGGGAGGGGCCTCTGATGTTCTAGGTGTTATATTCTCTTTACATTCTTCTGTTTACCTTCTTTAATGTTCTCTGACCCCATGAGGAAATCCCGACTCCCCACTACAAGGTTGTTCGAGGAACAGAGCCTGTCTTTTGGGGTCTTTTCTCCACAAGTTCAGACTCTCAAACTCCAAGTCCCAGAAACAGAGGCTTCTAATTGCCCCTGTCATTCCTCCTTGGTCTCTGGGTATTTGTACCATGCTGTCCCCTCAGCCGGAACACTCTCCTCCTCCATCACAAGCCCTCCTTTGCCCTTATGACTGGATAACGTCCACTGATTCCCATTGTATTTTACGCTCACTATAATTTTTATACAATAGATTTGAAATAAGTGGTTCAATTTTCTCTCACATTATACTTAGTCTCTAAAGACTACATAGCACAGTATGCGGTACAATGGAGAGACTGAAAACAAATATTTTGAATGAATAAATGACTGAAAGAGAAGTCATCTATCTTCTTAGTTCTTATCAAATTGCCAAAAAACGTTCAGTATGTTGAAATCCGAACTTGGTTAGGCATGGCAAAATTCTCATGATATCCTAGGGCTTAATATGCATTCAATAAACTGTAGCACAAACGATTATTGTTTACATTACAAAAGCATGTATGATTTAGAAAATTCTTCACAACTACTATTTCTACTGCACAGTCATATAAAGATGATCACTTAAAACTTGTTAAAACACTGTTTGATGCATGTGCATTTTTTTGTGAAAGTGCCTTTATTTTAAGTGAACGAAACTTGTAAAAGTAAGAGGACTCCCGGTCAACAAACCATATAATTACATGCTATTGTAACAAAAAAAAAAAAAGAATTATCAATAAAAAGAGCTCACTCTATTTATGTAGAGACAAGGACATTTTAGGAAAAAAGGTAGTGATGAAGACCTCCAAATGGTCCACAAAAAAATTAAGTAATCCTAGTGATATACATGAATGTGGCTTGTGTATCATTTTAATAAAAGTACCTAGAGGGCACGGATTTACCACGTTTCTATGGCTCTGTGTAGCAAGCACTGCACATGTGTGGGTATTACTTGTGGGTAAGCACTATTTACTCTACAAATAAATTACTATGTAGCTTACATTGTTAGGGTCGCATGATAGCCCTATAGCTTAAAAGACTGAAATAACCATGCATTTATCTTGTCACTACAGGTACTTACAGTGTAATTACAAGGTCAACAGTTACTATGTAATTACGTAGTTTCAACATTGTGATTCTTATAAAAAAAAAGTACACTGTTCTCCTAGTACCTGCTGAGAACCCCTATCTCTGCTCCATCATCCTCACTTACAAATTTTAAATAGCTACAAATAACATTTTCAAAGGGAAACAAACCAAAGAATATTTGTTGGCATGATAGCTATCTTAGAATTACTATACAGTGGTAGCAGTCAGACCTGAGACATATTCTTGTCCAATGCCCTCACGTTGTTGGAAGATTTTTTTTTTAATTTCTTGTAGTATTATACCTAATTTAGAAAGTAAATCAAAACAGAAAATAACCCAAATAGGTGTTTTTGTTTAGCAGCAATAATTTTATAATGGCTGTTCGTTTATATAGAGTAATGAGATGGGGCACATTTTTAAAAGGGTGAATTTCCTGATTTAACTTAATCAAAAGAAAGTACTGAATTATAACTTACCATATAACAGCCCTAAAATTTCACACTTCTGAAGTTCAGATTCTAACTTCATTTCTGTAGGTCTGATGAATATTGGCATCACATTGCATATAATTTTGTGGTTGGTTCTGTGTATGTGTGGTGTGACTAAACCTCATTCATTTCTTTTCCAGTGTATGGGTGATTCTGAAATCATGAGTGTCATTAAAGCCTAAAGCCCTTCAAATTCTTCCCCCCCCCACCTTTATTCAGTGAAGCAGAAGTACATTGCTTTGATAGTCAATATTTGAGCAACTCATTCCAAATTTATTATAGGTTACTATCATACAGAGAATAATAAAGAATTTTTTTAATTACTTTAGCTCACAAGAACGGGCTGATAGATATTCCATCAATGTTATGATTCCCTTGGATGGAGAAATGTTAAATGCTAACCCAAATAGATTTTAAAACCATAATTACTTGGTAAATAAGGAAATCATAGCCAAATAATTATTCATGAATGCAGATTAAATTCATCTAGATTTTTTTTTTTTCTTATTGAATTCTTCTACCTGTGGCAAAGCCACTGAGCATAGCACTATCAAAAGTGGTATTGCTTCTTCAATATGTTTTACACAAAAAAGAGCATGCTGTGTACAGGCTTTTGCTATAGGGTCTTTCTTCTTTCTCTCTCTAGCGATGAAGCACAGATAAGTTAACCAACACTAGTGTGCTTGCATCATATTAAAAGAGGATGCCTGTTCCCTGATGCAGGAATTCACTGAAAAGCAAACACCAGGCAATCACATAAAGAACATCACCACTTAGTTATCACAGCTAAAGACTTACTATGATGAGAGTCATCAGCAAGGAAACCATACTCTATATAGACAAATGGGGAAAAGTCTTCAAAACAGAATCTCAGGACGGGAGATTGTCAAGATCTCAAGAGATAATATAAACTAGCCTCTCTCTTATCACCTAATAAAGTCAAGAAGCTTACTTAAATAGTTACAGGATTTATCTTCTAATACCTACTCATAATTGATTTACATGTGAAGGGTTTCTCCTTTTCAATAGCACCAAAACTCATTTGAACATTTTTTTGGTAAGTCTCACAAGATAAATTAAGAAAGCAAAATAAGCTATCTCTAGGACATAACAGAGGCTGAAATATGCCAGGTACAGATGAACACCTACAGAATGATGTTTTGATGTTAAAAAAAATAGAATGATTACCTATGTCAAGCTGATTAGAGAATCTGAGAGGGGACCAGATGTGGGAGGAAGGTCAAAGATGACTTTTATCTGTGATGATTCAACCCTACATATGAGAAGGATATTTAGATATTAAATATAATATAAAAATTAAGAAAATACATGAGAGTAAAGCAAATTGTAATAAAAAGCTACATAAAGAAAAACAGAGTATTCCTCCATTAGTCTAGGACACAGTTTTCCACATTGGTGGCAAGAGATCTACCGACACAGTTTGTTGGAAATCAAAGGACAGAGAAAAAGGGGAAATTCTTCAGCCTGCTTAGTATAGAGATGCATGGAGAAAACTATAAATAAGGACACTCATACTGACCTTGGAGTTACTAGAAGTGAGAAAAATGTGTATTATTCGTAGTGTACTGACCCATAGGCTCTGACCAAGAAATGATTCGCACTATTTATTCCACACTTTTAGTCAGTATGCATTTCAACAACTGCTCTCATTCCATTTTTTGGTGGTAATTTTCAGTACATAAGAAGCACTGTACCTTTCAGTTTTAAATATAAAAAAAATGACACTGATTAACCTTTAAAATGGTGCCATTCAATCAAGGCAAGTAGATCTTTAATGGGTTTTCAATGGACTAATAAATCACACGATTCTTTTTCACCATGGAAATAAACAAAATATTTGGGGGAAATATCTTGGAGCATTCGTGTGTATAGGAGACTGGGCAGGGAGACAACTGACGGGGGTTCACACATGGTTATTCTCAACGTGACTATGATTTGGAAGGAGACCCTTTTGCCTTTTTTTTTCCAGTAAGTTCTTGATTACTTACCTTTTTGCTCTGTGTGCTCACAAGTAAGTGGCTCTATTGGGATGTCTTAAGGAACTTTGACAAATTTTGAGACAGGGACTAAGAAATGTGGTTGAGCATCACGTTGAAGACAACTGATCTTTCAGTCTAAGAGAAACTGATCAGAGAAGATGAGTATAGGTTACTCTCTCCACTCATCCCCCTGCCATCACTCATTCTCCTCAAGGCACAAATGAAGACCCAAGCAACCATTAGTGATGGAACGTGCAGACTGAACTCCTCGTGTCCAGAGCTCAGTGTCTGGGCAAATGACTATTGTTTTGCCTCTAGATTCTGGAGAATTGCCTCTAGCAATTCTCTTTGCTCCCCTGAAATGGGCAGGTGTGTCTTTACACTGTGATACATACTCTGCCTGGCTTACAGTTGCTTCCTGCAAACAAGCTGAGTGAATGAACTAGGAAAAAAGAGACAGCTTGATAATGATAGACTAGTTGTGCTTTCCCTTTGAACCATGTACAATCTTAAATACAGAAGAACAAGAGGCCATTCATAATAAATTGACTTCCAACTCTAAAGAGTGACCTCTGTATTGGACGAGGAAGATGCCAGGGTAGGGCTGTAAGGTGGAGGAAGGAAAAGAAAATGGAGAGAAGCTACCTCTGCAGAAGGGAATGAAAAAAGTCAGGAAGGATGTAGGGATGAAAGCTCTTCAGCTGGCCCTTCATCAGAGCCATCATTTTCAAGCACTTACATTGTGTTAGGTAGTGAACTGAGAATTGTATAGGCTTTATCTCATTTAATCCACATAACTCAATAAGGTTTAGATAATTAGTGTCACGATTTTACAGATGACAAAACTGAAGAAAAGAGAGATAATAAAACTTGCAAAGGACACACAGCCAGTAAGTCAGGATTTATATTCCAAATAATGCAGTTTGGGAGGGTTCTCCACGTCATGTCTTCTCCCTCAAGCAAGTCTACATCACACTCTCCTACTCTGTGGTTTCAGAGTGTGAACTCTCCCTCCTCCTTGTCAAAGGCGGCTTTCCCTCTGTGCTGGGACCACGTTATCCAGTAACATTCTCCTTTAATTTGCCCCCTCACCTCTAGGTCCAGTCTCTCCCATTCTAGAGTCTTCTTCTCCATCAGTCTCTAAAACTGCTCCATTCTGTCCACCCCAATTCTATTCCTTGACCCCTGGACCTTCTCTGACCATCACCGCTCTGTCACTGTCTGTACGGTTGACCCTTGAACAACATGGGTGTGAACGGCATGGGTGGGTCCACTTATAAACAGATATTTTTTCAATAAATACTACTGTATTACACGATTTGCAGTTGGATGAATACCAGGATGCAGCACTGTGGATTTGCAAGGCCAACTCTAAAGTGATATTCTGATTTTTAATTGTGAGGGTTTTGGCATCCCCAACCTCATCATTGTTTCCAGGGTCAGCTGTACTTGGTTTTGCCCATATCCTCTCTTGCCTCTGGAATAGATCTCTGCCGCACCATGCCCGGAACTGCCTCTGCTGAAGTCACCAGTATTCCACCAGTGGACAAGTCAAGTAGACACTTTTCAGCACACATCTTACCATGACCTTAGGCTTCTGGTTCACTGAAACATTCTGCCCTTATTTTCTAAAATCTCAGTCTGCCGGCTCTCCATCCCTTAGCCAGCTTCTATACCAGTGGCTCTTCATTTAAATGTCTCAGAAATATTGGTGCCACTGAGAGTTCCATCTGTGTCCTTCTTTTCTGCTACCTCTCCATGCACTCTCAGGATGCTCACAGTCTCTCACAAGCTTAAGTGACTTGTACACACTGGTGATCCCTTCACCTATACCACCGACCTGGATTTCTCATCTGAAAACCAGAACTGTACATCCTACGGAGTATTAGTCACAATGACCACATGGATGAATGATGTGACCTCAAACTCAACATATTCAAAACTGAGTTCACTGTGTTCTTAGCCCTCTTCCTTACCTCAAAGTCACTTTATATCACACGTCAAAAATAGACGCCCAAACTCTGGAAGTTACACTTGACACTTCAATCTCCAGGACAGCCTTTTCTTCCTCCCTCATAATTCCTCAGTCTACCAAATCCTAACAAACAATCACACTTTGTCATACTTCAGGTCCTTGTCACTCTTTCCTGGGCCAAGGAGATGGCCTATGTCCTCTGTCTCCAGTCCTACCCCTGCCCCCTTTAACCAGTCCTCTTTACTGTCCTCAAAACAGTATTTCTAAAACACAAATCAGACCTAAAGGATGCAGATGCTTTACATCGGCATAAACCTGGCTCTGGCTTCGCCAACTTCCTTAGCCAGACTGTGAGGGATCTGGCTGCTGTCTTCCTCTTCAGCCCCATCTCCCACCATGTGCACCCTTGTCCCCATATCTCCTGCACAGCTGAGTGTTCTGAACACACTGTAATTTTTCACATCTCTGGATATTTGCACATTCAGTTTTCCTTTTCCACCTTGAATTCCCCACCTCCTTTCCGTCGCGGAGCACAGGCTCCGGACGCGCAGGCTCAGCGGCCATGGCTCACGGGCCCAGCCGCTCCGCGGCATGTGGGATCTTCCCCGACCGGGGCACGAACCCGTGTCCCCTGCATCGGCAGGCGGACTCTCAACCACTGCGCCACCAGGGAAGCCCCTCCCCCTCCTTTTTTTTGCCAGGAAAACACCTATTTTATCTTTAATACCTCACACAGACAAGAATTATCTTCTTCCTGAAACAGTTTTTGATCTTGCCCAGAGATAAGCCCTCCCTTCCTTGAATGCCTGCACAAACAGCATGAAGTTTCTAGCATTTACACTTTACACTATATTGTAATTTGATTTTTACCTGAGCCTGTCTGCCTCACTAAGACTTTGAAGTCAAGAGCTCCCTTTTCAAGCATTTTGCTTTTTCCAGTACCTGGCTCAGGGCCTATCACACAGGAGATGCTGAGTAAATGACTGTTGAACTCCACTTGACATTTGATGGACAAGAACCTTCAGTTTTAAGCTTAAGCAAATAAACAGGCAACCTCAATTATTTTGAAAATAATCAGCATGCCTCTGAAGCAATTTAGCCATAGAACAAATGAGATTTATTTTGGAGATCAGTAAATTGGAAATCAGAATGTATAGTTCCAGAGCCTGCGGTGTCACTGGCCAGCTGTGAATCCTTAGACAAATCTTTTATCTCTGCTTCATCCGAACATTCCACCTGTAAAGTGAGCTGAATAGAATAATCTCGAAAATCTCTCCAGCTTTCAAGTATCTATTTTGTTGTATGAGATCATAACTGACCACACAGGCAGACATTCAAAGGAAGGGACTAAAGAAAAAAAAAGAACCAAAAAAAAAAAAATCCTCTTTGTTGTAAATAATCAAAGATGTGTATTGAATAAGAAGAAATAACAAATTGCTCCCAACAATCTTCTCAAAAGTACACATATAATTGAAAAAATCCCCACAAAACTGTCTTGGAAAACAGTCCTTTGGCTAGGAAATGTATGTCTTTATAGATGCATCAAAGACGTCTTTCTATCTTTTCCCTCACATTTTCAAATCAAGTACACAATCCTATTCTCATTCACAGCTCTAAGTTCCTCCCCCCTCCAAATATCAAATTTGTCTTTGATTCCACAGATCCTGAATATTTATATGCCTCTCAAGTTGGTGTAGTCTATTGAGGAAAGAACACAGCTCAGTCACGTCTATTAAATATTAAGTATTTTGCTGCAAAAGCAGATACAGGTACACAGATGTGTGATTACAGCCTCTAGAGATACAAACATGATGCTTTTCCCCCCATTTGGTTGCAAATGAGGAAAAAAAAACTGTGCTAAAAGAAAACTTGCTTAAGTAACATGGTGAGCCATAATGTGGTGTTCAAATAAAATGTATTTGAAGTTGCATATTATATCCAAAGGAGCACTGCCATAGTTCATAGTGATTAATGTTAATGTCAAAAATATTAAAGAAAGTAATAATGATTTGTATCTTCATGTAATGGGCTACCCTTTCTTTGATCTTTTATTCTCTTTGATCGATGAAATTAACGGACAATAAATTTCAAACCAATAAAAAGGAATTCATCTTCGCCCAGCACATTGGTCAGCCTGTGGGAATAACTCCTGCACGAGGTCAGAGAGACAAATGCTAAGGCTGGTGTTAAAAAGGGATCAGATAATTTTATGACCGTTAATAAAGTTTGTCATGCTGCAAGCTCACGTGCAGATAAGGGTAATCCAATCATCCTTCTGGGCTCAGACTAATTACCTTCTGGGCCACAAAGACACTGCTGGACCAGCACACAGTCTGGAACACATGTGCACTCTCAGAGAGGGGCTTTGCTTCCATTTCAGTGCAGAACAAGGTCAGCTGAAAGGGCACTAAAGGGCACTAAAACCTGAAAATATTTTGATACTTCCTCCTGAGTTTGTAATTAAAAAAAAAAAAAACTAAATCATAAAACACATAATTTCATGCACGTGCTGAAATTAAAATGGAGTTTTTCCAGATTGCTTTGGTTACAAAGTTCAAGTTTGTTTTCTTTTAATGCTGATTGTTAGAAACGTTTTGGTGTCCCTGCTTTCTTAGGACTCTGAACACTTTCACAATTTGCCTATTTGGTAATTAGACACTTGGTGGGAAGAGTGAAGATGAATTTGTTCACAGCCAAGAACATCAGCCTACACGTGGTTCCCTTGCTCAAGTCCAAAGTATCAGAATCTGTTTCAGGAACTCTGCTTCCATATGCATTGGTGGTGGTTATGGATTTCTGAAATCTTTAGTTAAGGCTGGTTGCATAAATTATGGCCTGCTGGGGGTATCTTCCCAACCAAAGGCATTTCTTAAGACACCCCTTACGTATTATTTCCATATCCTTAATGAGATCCATATCTGCACTGATATTAGTGATTAGTGCCAGGTAAATGTTGAATACACCCAGGGAACTGCACTCAATAAAGGCTGTCTTGTCACAAATTCAATGCCAATTGCTGAGGAAATGCATGATGTTTATATGATTTACTATCTACATGCACGCGGCTATTCATTTATTGTGCTCTGCTCCCCTTTCACCAAAGGCCTGATGTGTCATGAAAAAGAAAATGCATCTAATTGGTATCTAATAACGTAAGGGTTACTGAAAACTGACCACCATGTTGCTAAATGATACTACCCACAGCTCTCATCAGCAGGAAATCATGATTCTCTTAATAGACTTATAATATACAGACACAATTTACTTTCATAAAACTGCAGGGGTATAGCTCTAAGTTGGCTTCAGCGTGAGGAAATTCATAATCATCAATAATTTATCTCAAAGATTCATTAAAGCTCAATGTATTTATGGCCTTCGAGCTACAGTAAAGTAAGATTAGTAACTGCCAGTGAAGGAAATATTATTCATGTAATTTTCAGCATTTATTAAAATACACTGTATAGATATTTTTTTCCTTTGCATGGTAAAGGCCTCTACAAGGAAAAGTAAGTGTTGGAAATGAAGAATTTTCCAGAACCAGATTCAGACACAAGGAAAATAGGTATAATTAGAGATTTAGTGTCTCAAATACTTCTTTTAGGTCTCTGCTAGTATTTCTTCTCACAGGAAGTCTGGCATCTCACCTCTGTTCTGCCAACTCTTTTACCGCCTTCTGTGTTCCTGACCCTAATTCCACAAGGAGACTGCCTTTTATTCTCTCAGCATGTAGACCCACCTGGCCATGTGTCTGACCTGGGGACTTCACGTTCAGCCTTCTGCCAGCCAACTTCTAACTTGTCTAAATTTTTAACTTCAACTTCAAGATTCATGTCAAAGCTTATCTCCTCTGGTAACCATGTCTGTTCTCTGGTTTTGGCAAGTGAAATGTCTGGGATAGTAATATATATTGGGAATGATCTTAAAACTGTAAGAATATTTGAGATCCGCAAGGTACTCAGTTCAAGAAAGGATGCTTTGAGAAGAACTGAAGACCACGAGAATAGAAAGCTCCTGGAAAGTTCTGCTGAAAAGCAGATAAACAGGGTGTTAGCTAGATAGGAGTGTAAGATGAAGAGATCTGTATGTGTGTGTTTTAACGTAGTGAAAATAACAGCATGTTTGCATCTTTAAAAATACTTATGGATGAATGAATGGATCCTAGAAGCCCTATTTCTGCTGCCAGAGAGAAGGCTATGTCTTTATGCTGACAGATGAACTCCTATTGTAAATAGCAGAAGCAGAAGATTACTAGTCTCAGTTTGGAAACTAAATCCCAGAAGAGACATACAGAATGCAGCCAGGCCTTCAAACTCGACTCCCCTCAGGATGTATGTTGGTGAAGCATTACCTGAGCAGGTAAGGACTTGTACTTTTCTCTTTTTTTATGACAATGAAAGAGCAACTTCTGTACACTGAGCCTTCATTTCAGAACCTTTAGTTATTTTTATTAGAGATATATTTATAACTTTGGAAAACTAAGTCTTTAAAGTGAAACCAGTACTAACACTGACATAAGGCTTCACACATTATAGATGCACAGATGTTTTTGGTAACACTAAATTAAAATGTGATGTGGCTTCAACCTTCTATTTTTGCAGTTAATACTGCATCTGTCTTCTGTGTTGTTTCCATTTGCTAGCTACCACAACCAGAAAGAAAAACAAAATCCAGCTACACAACTGCAGTATGGGCAGTAGCCATATTGGGCGTGATAGAACAAACATATTAGTGCAGGCACCATGTGCAAAGGTGCCTCAGGTGTGTATTACAGTGGTAACTGCAGAGCTGTGATGGTCTGGGTTCCTGAGCAGTGCCTCTTCAAGGACACGCTACCAACACCCAGAACCTCAGCACTGGCAAGGGATCTTACGCTATGAAATCGGAGATTCTCCTCAATGCAGGGGTCTCCTGCAGCAACCCTTGCATTTAGCCAGTCGGTCTCTGCTTGCATATATCTAGAAACAATAGCGTACTCTCTTAGGCACACCTGGTTCCAGGATTTAAAAACAGCTCTGAACATTTTAAAGTTGTAATTTGGTTAGCATATAATCTCTCTCCCTAGAATCCTCCCAAGTTTGATTCTATGAAGACATACAGAATTAAATACAGTCCTTCATCCATGATATATGAAGATAGGTGCCAGATTCTCTCAATTTTTTACACACCAAATATGCCCCTTGCCCTTATATTTGTTCTTCATATGGGAAGGATCTCAGCTCCTTCATCATCCTGTCACCTTTTCCTGATGCTTACATTTCCTACTGAATTTCTCTGCAGCCAGATTTGGGCTTCGTTTCTACAGACCAAAGAGACAAAATGTAGGTATCAAATAAAGGCTGAGGATGCTGAATCCGAGGATGCCGAATCCAAGGAGCTTCTGAGCTGTTAAACTGAAAGAAAGTCTCATCACTTAGTTTATATTCTTAGTAATCTCTAAAAGCAAAAAGGTAAAGGTTAGGTTGAAAGCGCAGAGCTACACAAGGCACAGGTGCAAAAAGTTAGGCTTGGTCATGAACCTCATTCAAGCTCATTCTTGTGGCAGTGGATTTTCTCTCTCCTTTAAGGACAGTCTAGCCCATCCCCAGGACTCTTCTAACCACTCTGAGATAATGAAAGTCTTTAAGTGACTTTTAGTTAACTAAAATGCTTTTCAGTTAAAAAAAAATCTATAGTTAAGATGTCCAGTCCTAGGTACTAGTTAAAACTCCAAAGTTCATTTAAAGCTAACTTTTTCCCTCTCTTCTCCTTCAAGCCTAAACTACACGGTCATGGAGAAGGGCCATCGCAGTTCCCTGAATTTGTTTACTGCTTCGAGTTTCTCCTCTTTCCCAATTCCTAGCTTGTCTGCCTTGAATTCTGATCCCTCCAGAACTGGAGCGGGGAAGCAGAGAAGGGATAAAAGGTACAGGGTACACTACCACTTACTTGACTAGCAATGATGTAACCTGGCCTTGGAGTCGTTGGGTCATGAAAGACGTTTAATGCCCGACTGTTCGAGGACTCCTCCCCCACCTTCTGCCATCACGAGGACACCTTCATCACAGACCCCCTAAGGGTCTCCATTGGCTGCTATAAGGAATGCCCCTCAGTCTTCATTTCGTGATACATCTCCAGTCTCCTTCTCCTGGGCCTGTCTTGCCTTCTAAGAAACCTCCTCTAGGAAAGTTTCTCCCCCAAAGCCCACAGAAGACACTTACACATCTTTCCCTACAATAGAGCCCAGGAGCACAGACCATTCCCAAAGCAGCCTCTCTCCCTGCTCCCTCATCTGGGTCACGTTTTCTCACCTCCTCTTCTCTAGGAATGGTCCCAGCACCATACTCTGTGCCTAAGTGTTAGCAGGGGAACTGAGTCAATCAGTCTCTGGAACCTTGCTCGGTGGGCCCAAGAGGTCCACTCCTTGCCCCTTCACAAGACCCTACAGCTCCTTCTGAGAAATCTCACCCTCCATTTCCAGTTCCCCTTTCAGCTCCTCCAGCTGCTTTAACAAGAAGGTGGTTGGTGGTGAGAAGGTGGCAAAACCAGTTCTTGGGCACTTCTGCAAGTTTTGCATGGTTGGGCTAGGATCCTGTGTTGGAATGAAAGTAATCAGGGCCTAAGATGAAAAACAGAGATAATCCTAATGTAACTTCCTGCTACAAACTGGAAACAACTGGAAATGAATCTGTAAACCATTATTCTTATTTTTGAATATATTTGAACGGGGGTCTAAATGAAGACCTTAAAAACAAAAAGCTCCAAATCACAGAACTGAATGAAAACAGTAGGAATAAATACAAGTGATGTCTAGGACCTGATATCAGCCAAGAAAATTTTTCTCCTCATATGACCACTGAAGTGCCTCAAGAAATCAAATTATCATAACATAACTTAAAGCTTATACAGCAATGGTATGGAGAACTTGCTCTTCTAACAAGAGGAAGATAGCAAAGTCTGTGAAGTGGTTTGCTAAAACCTTCCTCAAAATGCAATGCAAAATGTCCTTACCAGGACTGAAGAAACCAACAGATCTTTATATACACTCATCATGCACCTATTTTTTTTTTTTTTTTTTTAAATAGACACTCAAGATTCACACAATCTGCTTTCCAAACCGGATTCAGATTAAGGGAGGAGTATTTTGTTGAAAATTGAATTGAAGGTCCCAGAGCAAAATAGAATTTACATGGCAAAGCATATTCAGTGTAGGAGGGTCTGACTGGTTTTACTTAACATCTTCATTAATGGTCCAGGCCAGAGAAATAAACAACAAGTTAATTAAACCTACAGGTAGTATTAAATTGCTACCAGGGGCAAAGACTGGTGAGAGATAATAAGAAAGCTTTGGAGGTTAGGAGCACAGGAGCAAATAAAAAAGAATTTGAGAAAGTGCACATATTTAACAGGATGAGGCCCTTGGACAACAGGATGGCTCAAAACTAATTCAACTGATTATGCAGACAATTAAATAAATCCTGCATTCAGTGCCTCAGGAAAATAATCACCAACATCATTTGACCTTCCCACTCAAAGATGTAAAATAATAATAGGTAGGGGAAGAAAAACTTCATGAAATATACCTCAACTCTGGAAGAAAAAAACGTGTTTATGTCTAAATAGAATATAAGAATTCAAAGCAAAGACATTTTATTGATATAATGTGAAAACCCATAATATAATTAAAATACAGGAGAAATTAAGATTACATATTGAAATGTGATCATTGTATTATTGCTCTAAAGAATTTTTAAAAACTAAGATTTTGAAGGGTGCAATTTGTTTATAAGTAAGCTATCTTAGAAATGCTGAACAATTATTCCAAACAAAGCAGATGAGTCACAATGAAAAAGAAATACGGCCTGAAATAGTCTGATCCCCACTTACCTGTTGAGTTTCATCTCTTTTTGACTTTATTCATGTGCATACATAATAGCTCCAAACTTTAAAACAAACCTTCCATCTTGGTCTGCCTGTGGTCCCTTGCAATGGTCCTTCCCTCATCCTAGAACACTCCTCCCCCTGGATCTTCCCCAGGAGGGAGTCAGGGCAGATGTCCCCTCCTCAGAAGGCCTTCTCTGACAAGCATACTTAAAGCTGACCTTCCTACCAAGGCAGAATCTCATTCTCATCCTGTTTAATTTTCTTTGCGGGACTTATCACTGTCTAAAACTACCCTAGAGTCACTTCATTGTTTCCTGGCTTCTTCCTGCCACCCCACACTCTGCTCCCAATACAAGCTCTGTGAAGGCAGTCTCCTTGCTTCCTTTACTACTGTGGCCTTGGCCAGAATAATAGCTCCCTCCATAAATAATCACTGAATAAATGAATAAACATAACCTGGCTGACAGTTAGGAGATTGTGAAAATACCACCAAGAGTGGAAGAGGGCTTCCCTGGTGGCGCAGTGGTTGAGAGTTCGTCTGCCGATGCAGGGGACACGGGTTCGTTCCCCGGTCCGGGAAGATCCCACATGCCTCGGAGCGGCTGGGGCCCGTGAGCCATGGCCGCTGGCCGCTGACCCTGCGCGTCTGGAGCCTGTGCTCCGCAACGGGAGAGGCCACAACAGTGAGAGGCCCGTGTACCGCAAAAAAAAAGTGGAAGAAAGTAGATGTAACATAGACAATGGTGGTAGATGACATCATTACCAATGTCTAACAGCGAAGAATCTAAATTGAGGCAAAAGTTTTAAATCAGCAGAGGCATGAAATTCTTCAAAGTGGTTACAAATTCTTTGGAGTGGTTACATTATCAACTCTGTAATTACACATTTGGTCATATTAGGCCTCGAATAATGAACTTTCGAGGATCACTCATCTAATAGCATCAAGCCAGTGCCTATATTTACTCATGAAAATTCATATGAAGTTAAGTGCCATGTAGTTACTTCCAGTTTTCTTTTTTCTTTTTCCAATGGAGTAGAATTAATGCATGCAACCTAATGAAATACGCTGCAGTTAAAGAACTACTATGCATAGTAGTATCTCTGTGTGTATATGTTTCAAATAAAGTAGAGTCTGTGGTGACATTTCAGGAATGGAAGAATGAAGAACAAGAATTAAATCACTCTTCAATTTCAAATTGCATCTGGGCACCTGAATACAAAGTCAGCCTATGAGAAACTGATGGTTTAATGTACTCCCACCCAGCCTAAACCATTATAATATGTATGTAGGCTTGTTGTATTATTTATTACAAAATATAACGTGGCCCACAAACCAAGATATATAAAAAACACTTTCATTTATAATAGAAAATCACCAACACAAAGGTTTTTAACCTACTCCAGAGGAATATTTTCCCTTTTGAGGAGGAATTTTGGAGCCTTAGAAGACAGCACTAATTTCT
The DNA here is from genome assembly GCF_008692025.1 of Phocoena sinus. Lineage (NCBI taxonomy): Eukaryota > Metazoa > Chordata > Mammalia > Artiodactyla > Phocoenidae > Phocoena > Phocoena sinus. The sequence goes on from NC_045765.1 coordinate 29,626,712, forward strand.
ATGGCAACTAAGGGTCCCTATGCCCGGTAAGATGTGACCAGAGTGGTCAACGTGAAATCAAGTGAAGTAGCATAAATAGCCATCCCATGGCTTTCAGCCTCAAAGAGACTCAGAAATTATCGACACAGTTCAACAGTCACTTGGAACAACTGCTGGAAGACAATAATAATCATAATTCAACTCATTTGCCTGAACCACTATTTTAAAATAATTTCACATGGACACCTTCCTCTCTTTTTGCTATCTTTTCCTCCTTATTCTGAGAGGAAGGAGTTCAGTGCTGGGATATCAATTTGGGACAACCAATTGTTACATCATCTAATTCTAACATATCTAAGTGAAGTGAAACCCTGAAAGATGACTTAGTCTTTGCTGCTGAACCCTCCAGATTGCATTAGGCAACAAGACTCATCAATGGTTTGGGGGGGGCGGTTATTTGGGCTGGTCTGGAAAGTAGGAAAGCACATAGGAATATCCAGTGTCATTTTCTTATTCCTAACATCTCCTCTAGGTTTTTCCATGTAGGTTAGGGCAGGTTTCTCTCACTTTTCCTCAAATGCCCAACCGCCATCACCCCTGCCACCCCACCGCTCAAGATGTGTGAAGTGCCCAACTCCGATATAGCATTTTATCACTGGGGCTTTTCGACATAGACAAATGCCTATTTTCCTAATTATCTTAAGGATTTAGAAAAGTCAAGGTGCATGTATGGTCAGAAAAAACATGCATACTGACTTACCAAATATGCATGAAAAATGGGTCATGCAAAAGACTTTTTTCTTGAATTTTTATTTAAAGTGGGAAAAATCATTTTATTGAAAAAAGATAGACCCTGCAACAATGTAAGAGTTTTATTTTGTAGTATCGTATCACATCCAAAAAAAAGAAATCTGAACACTATACTCCACCCCCCAAGCCCCCCAAAATTGTACTGCGTTACAAATGTTGAATGACAGTTTGGTGTTTGCAGTGTGTTTACTCATATTTGCTAAAAACAAAAAGCCTTCCCCTAATGAGTATCAGCGTTATTCAGAATAATATGGTTAAGGTACTTATGTTTATATGCTTACCTTCTTTTAAATGATGACATTTTAAAGTTTCATTGTCATCTCTTTTTAGTATTAGGCACGGAAAGTCCGTAATATATTTTCATAAAAAAGACAGGAAAGAGGAAACTACAAAATCTCTATAAAATAAACTGAAACTGACTAGCTGGCTTTCACTTTTCAAACTGCAACAGAAAGAAATATCCAGTAAAATTGCAAACACACCTTTCAAAGGCTACTCATCAGGGTTAAAGACAACAATCAGTTTGTCACAATTAACTTCGTAACTAAGGAAAACGAGTCTCAGTGACAACATGATGTACAAATCTACAGCTCTTAAGATGGAATTCAAGTGGATGGAAACTGAACTTGGGCCAAACTGCTTTATTCTGTTCACCTTGTTCCATAAATCATGTAGAAGAGTATCAGGTACGTCAGCAATGTTGGATGTTAGTTCCGTTTTATTGAACTGAATGCATCATTTCATGAAGTGAATTTTCACAAAAATTAGCAAAAATAAAGAGATGTGAATTATATATGTGCTTAATCACAATATACGATTGATTTTAAGGTTAACGCTTTTCCTGCATACATTACTAAACTGGATCCTATCCCTTTGATCTAACACTTGTCAATCTGTCACGTGACACAGAAAATTATTCTAGCAAGCGAGCCTATGTGCTTTCTCCTTCTAACTTCTGTCTTTCACTGAAGTTTTCCCACCACCCTGCCTACATGCACCTACTTGGTATTGCTTGCAATAATTACACCTCAATTTTTGAGCTGAAAAATAAAGCAATTCAGGTGAGAATTTTATCTGTAGGAGCCTTGCATTCACCACAGAAAAACATAAGAAGTAGATATAAGATGGCAGGAAATAAAGGTGACAAAATGTTTCAGCTAAGTTAGAAATAAAGTATGTAAACAGTACTGTAATCCCCATGATTTCCACAGATGATCAATGCAAAAGGAAAAACAAGAATATAGTAGCCACAGCTTCAATGTGGATGGGACTTGCTGCCCTGGGGTGAGGTAATGGGAGGGAGAGAGAGGAAGAGGAATCCAATTCAACTTTTCATTGCATGATTCATATACATATATATCAAAATAGTTCTCTTGGCCAAGTATTTATTAAAAATCCTCACCCAGCCTGCTTATAAACAATTTGAGAATTCATACACTACAATATTCATAGCCGTGTTCAAGAAGTGACCTTCTGAGCTGACTTTATTATGAGCTATAAAAAGTGCTAGCTAGGGCTTCCCTGGTGGCGCAGTGGTTGGGAGTCCGCCTGCCGATGCAGGGGACATGGGTTCGTGTCCCGGTCCGGGAAGATCCCACATGCCGCGGCAGCGGCTGGGCCCGTGAGCCATGGCCGCTGAGCCTGCGCGTCCGGAGCCTGTGCTCCACAACGGGAGAGGCCACAGCAGTGAGAGGCCCGCGTATCGCAAAAAAAAAAAAAAAAAAAAAAAAAAAAAAGTGCTAGCTAACAAAACACAAGGGCATTTAGTTGGTTTCCAAGATTTTACTTTCTAGGCTTCTCACCCCCTTCAAAAAAACTCTCCTACTAATGATCATAACCGTTTTGTGATCCACCCTTGACAATACAGAAACCCAACAGCAAAGGCAGCAAAAATATACATCCCACTGAATCCTAGGGACATCACTCAACCTGAATTCTAAGGCCAGACTTGCAAATTGTGCCACTAGGCATCTCTATTGTGGCTTATTTGTTGCTCAATAACATGCATGCAGTTTTTTTGGTGGTTTTACCCTTGAGTATGTGTTCTACAAAAGCTCAGAGATTTCTTGAAATTAGCTATACCTGTAATCTTATAATATTCCCCAGACTGTGAATAAAATTGTACTTATTTACTTAAAATTAATATCCTTTTCTTGACTCTCAGTGGAATTCTGACAAAACATTGAATTCCATGTTCACATAGGTAGGTGTTTTAATCCAGCAATCGTGGCTATCTATCTCTAACGATGGCAAAGCAAGATTGCACAGTGGCCCACGGCTTGCAGTGGGAACTGACCAAACGAACCTATATGAAGGTCTCTTCAGCAGGAAGGAGAACTGAACAACTCAGGAGGCTTTAAAAGAATTCAAAATACACAACAGGATAAAAGGAGACGCGTGGAGGAAAAAACTTTTCTATCCTAACAAGCTGTTCATTCTATTCCTGTTATAAGCCTAAGTATATATATATATATATATATATGTATACCTATGAGGTTATCCTATTTTGGAATCAACTACCAACTCAAGCACAGGGTTGCCATTGCTCAAGGAAAGCCCCCAAATCTAATTTGTTTCTAATGTGAACATTCCAATATTAAAATTCTCTTTACTTTTGGCTCAGATGAAAGCCGGTCTAAATTGGATATTAAACTGGAAAACAAATACTCTCCAGTATTTCCAGAGAATGTCCACATGAAGGAGAGATCTTGGATCCTGCATGTAAGCAAAAGTCTGTCTGCAGGATGAGCCTCTTAGACAGTTTTGCCCCTTGTCTGGGTCTTAGATTTCCTATACTCAAAATGAAGCTTTTAGCAGTTTCTAGATGTCTTTCTGTGGACCAGCTCCTTACAAGATCTGGATCACTTCTAACAACTACATGTTCCCAGGTCCCATTCTGATTCTACTGAATCCAAATTGTGAGAGGTGATGCTAGGGAGGCTCCTTAAGCAAAGCCTGGACGTGGTGAAGCACAGGACTAGATGACCCTGGAACAAGGCCCTTCAGCTCTTTCACACTGGAACGTTCCAAGGAACCCCTGCAGGAAGTGATGTCCCATGAAAGGAGGCAAGGAGTGGTAAATAAAGGGTGCCTGGCAGGCATCAGCTGTGTTTAAACATGGGACAGAGTTGCCACCTCTTCCTTTGTGCAGACTCTCCTTCACCTTCCTTTTCAGGACTCTCACCCCCTGCTGGTAGTACCCAGAATTTCTCACTTCCCTGCTCTGCTCCTGTTACTATGGAGACAGAAGCCAGAAGAAGCAGCAAAGATGCAAACACAGAGCTGACTCCTGAAAGTGGGGAAGGAAGGAGAAAGGTCAGAAGAAAGAAGCAAGCAAATGGGAGTTAGGAGGAAAAACCGAATCCTCATAGGGCAGAGTCCACAAGCGGGCATGCAGTAAAGATGAAGGTGGGGAAATGAAAGGAGAGAAAGCAATGGGGATAGTGCAGGACGAAGCACGTGACCCATCTAAGAGGGTCACCAGCCAACTGCAATTAATTGGGAATAAAAGCTCAGGGCTGCCATATCTACCTTTCTTTTTTTCCAAGGAAAGCCAGAAATCTAGATTTTATTTTATTTGCAATTCTTAACACTCAAGTGTTCATAACTAATTTATATATATTTATATATTTTTAAATATATATATGTGTGTATATATATATATATATTTTTTTTTTTTTTTTAAATTCCACCAACAGAATGGGCCCCCAGCCTGCATCTACTACCCCAGAAGATGTGTGATGTGTGAATTGTGACCAGTGAAGAATGAAAGAGCCCAGGAAGGAAAACACAATGTAGAACAACTGAAAAGGAATGGGCTTGCAGTTACTACTGAACAGAGGAACTAGGAAATTGTTAAAGATTAGCCAGGGTGCTTGGTTGTTCCCTGACAGTCATAGATTTAACTTGCTTGTTTCTAAGAAATTACTGGTTGTTTTTGCCCACATCATAGGAACATCCATGCGGCTGTTAGTAATTGTGCCACCAACCGTAAGGATTTGAAACACTAGCTGGAGGGCGGCCCCCAGGACAGAGTGAGTCTGGTAATTAGCAAGGCCCAGCCAGGGCTCTAACCAGCACCTGTTTTCCATTCCTTGTAACTGGAAACTGTTATATAAACTGAACAATATGTTTCACTATTTTCACCTGTGGAAGATGGTTATGAAATTAATAAAGCAACATTCATTGAGGGCCAAGTATTGTGTAGGTTAGGTTGTGAGAATAACAAATCTAGTCCACAGTCCCTGGCACAGAGCACTGGATAAATGTCAGCCATCATTAATATCTGGGTTATCTCTGACAACAACCCCATAAGGAAGTAATTGATGTAATCCTGATTTTAGAGATGAAGATGATTTAGAGAGGTTGCAAAGTGACATGCCCATGTACCTAGGAAGCAATGCAGCCATGTTTAGGAGTCTTTAATCACCAGTTTACACTCCTAGTGCTGAGTGTAGAGAATGGAAGGGTATGGGCCAGCATCCAACAATACGGAGATGTTGAGTATGCCCCTTCCACCCTTCCAAAATGTTTCAGATAAACCGAAGCACTGTTTATACTATTATCTTTTGACTCATCAGAGCACAAAGGGGATTGTTTAAGAATTCTAGTTGTTCTTCATTACATTTTATGAAGAAAATGGTATGCTTGCTATATTTATGACCTTGAGAATCCACAAAGGTCAAGGGTCTGTATTAGTAGATGGAATATGAAGGAAAAAGAAAGTACTTCAGTTTCTCACACTGTAAGTTACAATGGAGCAAAGAGATGTATTTATTGGGGTACTGATTCTATGACTGCAAATATCCAGTGTATGCTGTATCCATACAATATAAGTGACTAGGCTGGCTTGGATAAAAAGACTAAAATAAAGCACAACTCTGATTAATGATGAAACTACATTGTTGAGTTACAATTTATTTTTATGTCCTGTTATTAAGAAATTAATGCTTTTCAAAGTTTCAGTGATAATGTAGAAAAGTCCAATTAAATGTAACACAGGTTCAAAGAATATTAGACCTGAAAGAGTCCATATGAATAATTTCTCTCATACAACTCTCTCATGTATTAAGTTAGGAAACAGAGATTAGAAAGAATGAGAATACAAGCCTCGAATCACATTGACTCATTAGTGGCAAAGCTTAAGACATCTTGGGATACCTACTGACCACCTCAAAGATGAAACTGACTTATAGTCTTTTGTTACTTTAATAAATGGACCCACTAAATTTGACATTGTTTTTTTCAGGAAAAAAAATACATGAAAGAAAAGGTTAAAAAATATGACTACTTACTATATATATTTGCTATATACATATATATTTGATAAATCTAATATAGTGACTTCTTTCACATTTAAAAGAAAAATGCAAACATCTGCCTACAAAAATTGGCAGAAAAAAATTACAAAATAGTAAGCAAAGATATGAAAACCAAAGAGATACATTTTTTTCACTTAGATCGGCAAAGAGTAAAAATATGATAAAACACATTGTTGGTGAATACACAAGTAAATCAACCCAAAATACTTGTCGATAATTCTGTGAAAGAAATTTCACAATATGCATCAAAAATATAATGTGTATGTATACCCTCAGATTCATTAATTCTAATACTAGGGATTCTTTTTAAAAGATCAGAGTTGACTAAAAGTACATGAATAAAGATGTTCATTTTAATGTCTGTAGTAAAATGGTTAGAAACAACTTATATGTCATATTAGTAAAACAAATTATACTATATTTATTTTATTAGATTCTTATACCACCATAATAAATTATATGGCTCTGTGTTCATGGGCATGACGGTAAGTTTCTATTGCCAAGAGGGCAAAAAATAAAGATACTTAAAATGTAAATACATGATTCCATTTATGTAAAATTATATATGGCATGAATAAAGAGATGTCTGGGACAATATACACCAAAGAATTAACAGTGATAATATTTGGATGTAAGATTTTGGATGACACTTACATTCTTCCTTATATGTTCCTGAATCATTCAAGTTGAATGTACGTAATTGTGCATTATAATCAGGAGAAAAAAAAACAAATATATATATATTTTTTTAGCTTGATTTTTTTCTGAAGTAGAAGTACTTTTTCTAAAAAAAGAAAATAAAAGCACAAGATGATCTATACTAATAGCACAGTTTTTCTAAGTAACATTTAATATTTACCATTTTTAACAAGCAAGCAGAATTATATTGATGATCCTAACATAATTTTGCATCTAAAGTAAGTGCTAATAAATAAGCATCTCCAGGGCTTTACCAAGTAAGAGGATATTTGAATTCAAACAGGGACTTCATTGCTATCTAGCTGGGGGAACTGGACTTAGCCAGTGAACACTCCCTAGACCTCACCTACTAAAGCATTAAATGACAAACTTGAGCTTGATGACCTCTGAAGGCATTTCTAACAATAATAATAATAATAATACCTTAGTAATTCACATCCCCTCAAAATGATCCCCAACCCCTATCTGAATATGACTGTAGATTATATAGGATAAAGTCATATTTTAAATGGAGCTATGGAAATTTGAAATTCCTCCAGAAGTCTTTGAAGAGACTTAAGAACTAAACAACATAAATTCCTACTTTAGTGGTCTCATTTCAATGACAGAGGTTGAAAAATGTTATCTGTTCTTCTGCTTCCTGAGGGCTTTGCTAGGATCTTAGATACAATCACACCATCATGAAAATGTTGACTAATCTGGAAATACCATCAGTGGGCTCTGCCTCAAGCAGCTCATTCACTATGTTACTGCCATTCTCCAAAAAAATCCTGTTGAGAATTGATGACAACATGGCTGTATTTTAAGCTTGAAGATCACTTGGTGGGGGGTTTTACCAAAAGTGGAAGCTTTTCGCCTACACACATTCCAGGACACCCACACATCTCACATCAAATATGTGAGTCCTATCGCCAAAAGTATAGAGTGAGCACTGGCAATCAGAAGAAAATGACACAATGTCTGTATATGTTAAAGTCTCTAGCTGCTTTTGGAAAGACAGGAAGGGTGTGGAGTTGAAGAGGGCAGATTTAACACTGAAACAGGGAAGTCATAAATTCATTAGCATGCTGTGGCCAGTGAAGTAATGGTAACGGGTAAGAAAAAAATTGCAAGTATAAGAGAGATGATAAATAGCAGCTGGCATTTAGCTTTACAGTCAAAAGACAAGAAGGTGACCCAGCAATCCCACTACTGGGCATATACCCGGAGAAAACCATAATTCAAAAAGACACATGCACCCCAATGTTCATTGTAGCACTATTTATAATAGCCAGGTCATGGAAGCAACCTAAATGTCCACTGGCAGATGAATGGATAAAGAAGATATGGTACATATATACAATGGAATATTACTCAGCCATAAAAAGGAACGAAATTGGGTCACTTGTAGAGACGTGGATGGACCTAGAGACTGTCATACAGAGTGAAGTAAGTCAGAAAGAGAAAAACAAATACTGTATATTAACGCATATATCTGAAATCTAGAAAAATGGTACAGATGAACCAGTTTGCAAGGTAGAAATAGAGACACAGATGTAGAGAACAAATGTATGGACACCAAGGGGGGAAAGCGGGGGTGGGGTGGGGTGGTGGGATGAGTTGGGAGATTGGGATTGACGTGTATACACTAATATGTATAAAATAGATAACTAATAAGAACCTGCTGTATAATAAATAAATTAAATTAAAAAAAAAAGACAAGAAGTAATGGTGGAGACTGGATACCTGGAAAATACATGTTGTCTAAAGGGAAAGCTTCAATTTGGCTCAGTAGACTGTCATGACATGGAAATGCAAGCCTTGCGTTGCCAACATTTCTTCTGTCTCCTTTTTTCCTTTTTTCATGAGAAGCTGCAAATCTAGGTTCTATGCAAATTTAGTTGATTCTTAAATGCTAGCAACCAATTTTTAAATGCTATTTGAACAAACACTATATTAGGCAAAATAAAACAGGACTGTGGATCAAATTTGGTCTGTATGCCCCCAGTGGATAACTCCTCAGATAAAGACTATACAGCCTGGGAAAAATATTCAAATCAGTGTCAGAAGTAAAGTATCTTCAAATCTATATTAATATATGCATATGACTTGTTTGGGCAGGATTTTTATGGACAAAATGACACTGGAGGAAAAGGAGAAAAGAAAGGATTGAGATGAAGGAAGCTGAGAAAGATGATCATAACCAAAGGTGTACAGACATGAAAGTCTTTGTCCTTTTAATTATTATTTTTATCATAGAGATTCAACACAGTTAAAGGATTAAGTATGGGATAGGTGGAATGGTAAGGGATAGAAGAAAAATCTAACCAGTTCAAAGTCTGTGGTGTAGAACTAGATACTTGACCTATGTTTTCATCTTCAATTCTAATGATAATAGGATAACAATATTATTCATCTTTTATATCTGTGGGAATTAAGGCAGGCAGGTATTCACCAATCTATAATCCCACAGCACACAGTTGGGATTGAATTAATTAATATCTGACTACAAAAGTCGAGTTTTTTTTTTTTTTTTTAATTTATTTATTTTTGGCTGTGCTGGGTCTTCGTTTCTGTGCGAGGGCTTTCTCTAGTTGCGGCAAGCGGGGGCCACTCTTCATTGTGGTGCACGGGCCTCTCACTGTCGTGGCCTCTCTTGCTGGGGAGCACAGGCTCCAGACGCGCAGGCTCAGTAGCTGTGGTTCACAGGCTCTAGAGCGCAGGCTCACTAGTTGTGATGCACGAGCCCAGTTGCCCCGAGGCATGTGGGACCTTTCCGGACCAGGGCTCGAACCCGTGTCCCCTGCATTGGCAGGCGGATTCTTAACCACTGCGCCACCAGGGAAGCCCAAGTCGAGTTTTTTAACTACGACTGTGTCACGCTGGACCACAGGTTATAGTTATATTGTAGAGCTTCACTGTCCAGTAAAGCAGCCACTAGCCACATATGGCTATTGAGTACTTGCAGTCAGGAATGAGGTACCATGCGAAAATGATTGAACTTCCTCTTGCAGACAGTGGGAAGATGCCAAAGGATTTTCAAAGAGGAAGTAACCAAGTGCTATCAGATGTTGCATAAAGGTGAATCTGGAAGTCCTGGGCTGAAAGGAGTATATGAATGGATGTCCCTGTCTGGTGCAGCCCACTCACCTCTCAGCCTCATCTTCACAATTCTCCCCCAGGGTTCACCAGCATCTATTCACAATGGCTTTCCTTCAGTTCCTTGAAATAGCCAAACTAATCTCACTTTAAGCCTTTTATATTTGCTGTTGCTTCTGCCTACAAAGCTTATAGCATAGATCCTTTACATGGATGGCTCTGTTCATTCTGTTACCCATGTTTCCACGTTCAAACCTGATTCCATGATTTCAAGTAGTCTTGCCAGCCCTGCCTCTCGCTCACATCTTCATTTTATTTTCTTCATGACCCTTGATACTGTCTGACATCCTCTGTCTACTGCTTACCTTGGGTCTCTCCTAGAACGGGAGCTCCAGGAGAAGAGACCAGTCCCTATTAGCCACTGTTCTATCTCCAGTGCCTAGAACACTGACCGGCAAATAGGGGAACCTCAATAGCTATTTAATGAAAAAGAGAATGCACACATAATATTTAGCAACAAATTATGACCATGATGCTTCAATTTTCAAATAGTTTACCAAAATTTTGAGGTAATTTTTTTCCAAGTCTTAGAGCTAATAACTAAATCCAGAAGAAGGAGAGAATTGATTGATAGTCAATTCTGGTAAATCTCTATTCTTAAGGCTAATTTGATTGCTTGTTCATTTATCTGAATAGCCTATTACCTCAATTTGAAACGTGGATATATTAGCTTAAATTAAGCCTGTTTTCCTTGAGTGAAATTCCAGGCTTGTGAATTTTTTTTAAATTCCAATAAATAAATATGTATTTATTTGCTAATGGTACTTCCCATTAGCAAGCCTTCTTGAATAATTTGCTTTCAGAAGAGAAGTGTTGACCAGACGACAGTCATAAAGGGAATTCTGTGTCCTGTCTCACCAGTAGAACAGAAAAATGCAGCTGAATCTGGACCTGTAGACTTATACTATGTGGCTCATTTTTATTCTCTGATCATAATATAGACACTCTCATGTTGCAATTTCTATTCTGGACATATAGGTACATTATCAGCAAATATGTTGTCTTGAGGGTAATTAAAACCGAGAAGATAACAGAGAGTGGTTTTGCAAAGAGACTCTTTTAATTCATTGACTGTGTGATTCTACTGCCATTCTGGTCAACAATGTAAATATAAACAGTCACCCTTCAGGGATATAGAGACAAAAGAATAGCACTTTTATTAGATATATTTCACCTTTGAAAATTATCTACACTTTTACACTGTGAATTCACAGTACGAACATCACACCTAATTTCTCTGAATCTCAAAAGACGTTCAAATAATTCTCTCATGGCTTGTGTCCACACAAACCAATAAAAGGATGACATTCATCCAGGTGTATGACTTTCTCATGTGTGACAGGTATAATGTGAGGAATACTCTTCACATGTTAAGCCAAGCACAGTTTAAGAAAGTACTAATGTTAATACCCTTCATGACATTTTAACCACTTCAGAATGCCATGCATTAAAACACAGTTAGCTGGAAACTGCTGATAAAGTTTAGTTGCAAGGAACAGCAGGAATTCCTGTTACTGTCCTTGGATTGGCCCCAGTAGTGCAGAATGTGAAAATTATTATTCCTCATCTATCTACAAGTTGCCAGAATCTTAGAAGCTAAAATTCTCAGAAGCAGGCTTGAAGCATTTAAGAGGGCCAGTGGGTACTAAGTCCCAGAGGCTGTATTAGCACATGACAGCTCAGAGGGAAGAGTTTTCATTCGGCTAGATAATGCCTTGGTAAATTTATCTACAGACCCTTAGAGTAAATAGATTGTGTTTCAGTCTTTACTAATTTAGTGTATAACTGAACCATTATTAAAAGCATTCATACTGAAATGAGCAAAATATATTAAAATTCCAAATTCCTACGTAGCTGTTATAGTAAAGATCTCAAAACCGAAGGTCTCCAGAAGAAAGTGATGGGAATTAGAGACAAAAGAATGAAGAAGGACAATGAGAGTTGGGAGACAGTGTTGATGGGAGATTACATACCCCACGGAAAGGGAGTAGAAGCTTCAAGTCTGGCTTGTCATTGCCACCTGGGTCCAGTTTTGCCAAACCTCCTAATTTTTCAAAAGAAGATAAGAGGGCTTCCCTGGTGGCACAGTGGTTGAGAGTCTGCCTGCTGATGCAGGGGACACGGGTTCGTGCCCCGGTCCGGGAAGATCCCACGTGCCGTGGAGCGGCTGGGCCCGTGAGCCATGACTGCTGAGCCTGCGCGTCCAGAGCCTGTGCTCCGCAACGGGAGAGGCCACAACAGTGAGAGGCCTGTGTACCGCCAAAAAAAAAAAAAAAAAGATAAGAATTCATATTTCTATGTAAAATCTTCCAAAACTTAGAAGTAGGCAATGAATACCTACTTTTATAAAGACACCAGTGTGAACTGAATTGCCACAATCAGCAAATAAAACTATAGCAATCCATTTTATTTTGAATTTTAGATAAACAATGAATAATATTTTAGTTTAAGAATGTCCTAAGTGTTGCATAGGATATACTAAAAACAGTTGGTTGCTTACTTGGGAATTCAGATTTCACTGTGTGTCCTCTGACAATCCTCATATCTGGCAATCATACATGTGAACCATATTTGCAAGCTAGATTCAACATTGGGCTGCACCAACTTTAAAAAACCCTGCCTTGATGAATTCCAATGGATTTTTCATCTGGGTATTCAATGTGAACCACTATATTAGAGTTTGTTATTCAATTACTCTGTTTCTGGGTTTTGAAAATTGGGGGTTGAGTCTTGTTTTAACAAGTAGATATTAAAGTCCCTTGGATGCAAAAACTTCCTCTTTTTTTTTTTGATAGTAGATACACAGAGGTAAGTTCAAGGGCAGACAAAATGTGATATGAAGACCCTGTACATAGGTGTTGAAGAACATAAACTTATGTGAACTTCCATTGTAATTTGGATAATTTAATCAAGACAAAATAACAACAACAATAACAATAATAAGAACTAGCATCCTCTAAGCATATATTGTGCATCAGATCTTGTTCTGAGCACTTCATATGCTTTAAATTACTTAATCCTCTAGTTTCTATAAATTGTGGTTCTCTCATCATTCCCATTTTCCAGATGAAGCACTGAGGCACAGAGAAGTTAAGTACCTTGCCCAGGGCCACACTGTTAGTACACAGCAGAACCAGAATTCTACTCCAGGTGTTCTAGCTCCAGAGCCTTGATATTTGCTCTACAATCTTTCAAAAAAGAGCTAAAATCGATGAGCAGGAACCCCTCAAAGACAGATAAATATAGGCAAACACCTATCAGTTTTACAGAAAGCTGAGACAGAGAAATTTAATTCAGGTTTAGGTTCATGAACAAAAATTTGCCAGATCCAGAAGAGTAACATATGGTGTAATTTGTGATGCCCTTTTTGGATGCAGAGACCAAAAAAAAAAAAAAAAGTTCTTTCAAGATAATCTCTTTAAAAAAAAAAAAGTACAACAAAATGAAGGTGAGACTACAGCCTCACAGTCAGAAGAGTAAAGTATACCAGCAGCTTTATGAGTCATTCTGTGAATTTTATGTTCTGTACATTCCACAAAGTCAACGGGAAATTAAATTAACACAGTTCTTTATAGCATTTAAAATTTTTACCACAATTAATTTCCTGTACTACTGTATTTTGGTTCTGCAGCAATCATTTGAGTAAATTTAACTCAGATACATCATTCCATCCCCCAAATTAAAGAAATAAGTCATTTCTTTTTCCTGACTTACTTCATGACAACTCACCTGTCTGCCTTATTTTATGTGAAAGGTTATGCATGTTTAGAGCGGGAGGAAATTTAGGTCTTCTTTTAAGGGTATTCTCTATCCCTTTGATACCTCTTTCAAAAAAGACCTCTTTATGCAATGAATAAAACATGCCGCAGACACAGGATATATACGAACTTTCATCACTGTCTTTCAGTGCTTCCCTACGAAATCAGCCATGGGCAAACTTTGGTAAGAACAGACAGACAGGAGAGGTAATTCACTTTGCCTCCAACTCAAACCAGCAAACACCCATATCTCCAAAAGGAAGGCTCAATTAGCCAATAAAGAGGCTCTTATAATTCATCTGGCCCACAGTCTTTATTTTATAGATAAGATTCTAAGATCCAAAGAGGTGAAATGACTAATGTAATCTTTCGCCCATTTTGGAGAGATTCCTTAAGATTTCCTTTGTTCTACCCTGTGAGGCAAAGCTTGCTCACAGTTTCTGGATAGAGAATGTCTGGGCAGACCAAATACACCCAGGGACTGCACATCTGTGAACCTCTTTCTTCAGCTATGAAACAAAAAGAGGAAAAAGTATTTCCAAGTTTCTTCCTAGCATTCTTTTTTTTTAAGAAATTTATTTATTTATGGCTGCATTGGGCCTCCGTTGCTGCACATGGGCTATCTTTAGTTGCATCGAGTGGGGGCTGCTCTTCGTTGCAATGTGTGGGCTTCTCATTGCAGTGGCTTCTCTTGCTGCGGAGCACGGGCTCTAGGCGCGTGGGCTTCAGTGGTTGTGGCACGCAGCCTCAGTAATTGTGGCTCACAGGCTCTAGAGTGCAGGCTCAGTAGTTGTGGCTCATGGGCTCTAGAGCACAGGTTCAGTAGTTGTGGCTCACGGCCTTAGCTGCTCTGCAGCATGTGGGATCTTCCCGGACCAGGGCTTGAACCCGAGTCCCCTGCATTGGCAGGAGGGTTCTTAACCACTGCACCACCAGGGAAGCCCCTTCCTAGCATTCTTAATGCTATTCTGTAGCTTCCAAAATGATTTCCAGTAACTTGAGTCATCAGGCATATAGAATGTTGACTTTCAGGTGTTTCAGTGTACAGAGGAGAATTCTTCCTGAGCTCAAGGCTGACTATCTGCTCACTGACATGCTATGTCTCAAAAGTGTTTGTGAGTAAATTTCACTTGGAATAATTTTCCCACAGAAAATGTATTATACATGGTGACACGTATAATGGTGACATGACAGGACCGGCCAGAAGATAAAGAACTTTAAACTAGGTGAATATTTCTAATTTCAGGGCATAGAGCTGGATCTATATAAAGTTTAGAGATAGGAAAAATCTTTTTGACACTCTCCCATATTTTGTTATTCTTCCTCCATTTTTTATCATTCTTTTCTTTTCCCCTGACCTACACCACCTCCCACCCCCAAAGGCCTAGAATTTGGTAGATTACCTTCTTGCTCTTGGCCCTGAATAGAATTCTTTTTTCTTTTCCTTTTTTTTGGAAGGAAACAAAGCTTGTCAAATTAATTTATTCTAATTTTGAGGGCTTGAGAGCCCCAGAATCTTCATGGAAGCACTCTAAATTTCTAGAACTGTGCTGTTTGTTCCTTCCAAGAAGAAGTGCCAATAGCTCAGGAGGGTCTTTCACAATCTCTCCCCAACCAACCTTACCAGGTCATGGTGATGCCCACTCAGGCATCTAACCACAGCAAATGACTTAGCCACTCATATTCTTCTCTGACCTTGCCTACATCAATTTCTCCAGAAGGCCCTTCCCTCTGAAGAAAACATCCATTCAGGCTGTTGAATCATTGCTACTCTTTTGGAGACTCACCTCAATCCCCTCTAAATAATAGAAAATGAATGTTGAGTGAATAAATGGATGGGTGGATAGGTGGATGGATGGATGGATGGATGGATGGATGAATAAGTAAAAGAGAATATGCCTTAATCTAAGTCTGTAATCTGCAAACAAGGTAAATCAAAGTGAAGAGAAGAATTAGCAACATAGACAGAAAATAGTAAGACAGAGCTTGCATCTATGTGTGCAGACCAGACCTCAGAAGGAATCTACTCTGGGAAAGATTTTTAAATCCTTCATTTCAATACAACCACATTAGATTACAAAGCATTTTCACATATATTACCTCATTTGATTTTTACAGGCCTCTGAAAGTTATTGTCTCATTTTACAAATGTGGGAATTGGAGCTGCAAGAATGGAATTGCCTTTTTTTCCCAATCAACTAGACTGTGGTACAGTCTTCCAGACCTCTGCCACCTGGTAGCCCTCTTCAAAAGTTCTGGTCATCCTTAAGTTTTCTTTCACTTTTTTTTTCTTTAGACACTCTAGATATTTTTCCCCAAATATTTCTATGGCAGTGAGAGTGAATCAAGATACACAGATTAGAGTGAGGCAGAAATCTTATCTCCTCACATGTTATTTGCAATTTTACACATGTGGACGAATGAATGATTACTTATATGCATTCCTAAAATTAAAATCTCTATTTCTCATGAGTTATTGTTCTTAGTAGAAGCAAAGGGCATACACTATGATCATAATGAACCTTCATTAGTCTATTCATTCTATGACTCAAAGATGATGTCTGGTTTGTGTATGTGTGTGTGTGTGTGTGTGTGTGTGTGTGTATATATATATATATATATTTTTTTTTTTTTTAAGTGGAATTTAGGGGGAAAAAAGAAACAGGTAAGACGGCTTTTCAGCTATCAAGCTCTTTGATAGTTTTCTTGTTGTCTGTCAAGCACCTGTCTCTTTGCTATGGGTATAACACTGACCCACTAAAACCAATTTATTTTACTCTGGGAGTAACAAGAATTGTGATATATTATTTCAGGGGAAATTGACCGAACAAGTCTTTTTATATGCAATGTAGTTCATTTAATGTTAATGAAGATGATTGAGTGGCTTTATATACCCTTTATCTACTTGCACATTTTATAATTAAGAGAAGAATACATTATGAAGAAGATTAGGAACTGTAAAAGACTATTCAATGTTGTTTTCCATGAGCAACTTTGTTTTTTATAAAAGATGACACCTGATAATCACATGTCGATAAACAGCTGAGGGTCTCTCCTGCATTTTCTCTTTTCCTAGGCCTTTATCTTACCTTTATTGACATGGATTTGTCATCTCCATCAGGTTAACATGCCAGTAAAGACAGGAATGTTACTTTCACAAGTGTCAACATGATCTGGGAGAAAATGTTTCTAGAATGCTACGACAACTCCAAATAAGACAAATTTCCTGCAGATACTCAAATTACAGAGGATAAATTTTAAAATTTTATACTAGGAAATATACAATGTAAAGTCTTAGCAATTATGAATTTTAACATCTCTTAAATCTGTTATATTAAATATAGAAGTTCAGCTAGAATAAAAGTTTCTGATTCAAAATGTATATTAAAACTGCTACTGATGTATATAATCAGAAGCCTACCTTTTAGAGTAGAGAGACATTAGAACTCATCCAGTTCAGGGGTTGGCAAACTAGAATCCATGGGTCACCACCTGTTACTGTAAATAATGTGTTTTGGAACACAGCTACGCCCATTCATTTACATGTCGCCCATGCCTGCTTTCATGCTATAGTGGCAGAGTAATTGTGCCCAAACCTAAAATATTTCAATTCACTCTTACTTTGTATGCATAGGGAAACTGAGACCAAGAGAAAATGACATGTCCAAGGTTACTCAGATTACTTTTAAAGTCTTATTGAAAATATATTCTCCTAAATAAGACCGGATATTCATCACAAGAGACAATAAAGAAGCCTGGGCTTCTGAAACGAAAAAGACCTAGATTTACCACTAGGGACCACCAGTAAGTAGTTAGAAGGCCTTATAGATCACCCGGTTCCCTCTGCTATGCACAATGATTTTTACCTAGAACCCATGCATGCTTTCCCTCTTCTCCAGGGAATCTCAACCGTGTTCAGTTATCCCATCCTCCTTATGACCCCCACCTTCACCTTCAGGCCCGAGCTCTGATATGTATAAACTTTATCATAGTAATCCACTTTTATTTCACCAGTGATCAGCTCAAGAATGGGCAGGAGATCAGGAGTGATCAGTGTGATTTGAATAAAGGCTTACAATAGAGGTTTCTTGTAAAATTCTTCCTTTCCCCGGAGACTAACAGGGAGCCAGTTTCTCTCTCTACCACTGGATATGAACAAGGAAGTATTTTGCTCCAGTGAATACTGACAGCTCTCTTCTAACCATTAGGAAAAATAATCTGAGGACAATACTGACACAGAGATTAGGACCGATTGAGTAAAATCACACACACACACACACACACACACACACACACACACACACACACACAAAAGTAAGCCAGAACTCTAACCGGATCCTGCCTGATATATTTCTAGATTTCCAGTTATATAAGACAAAATTTCCTTATTGCTTTCATCAGTTTCTATCAGACTATTCCTTATAACTAAAAGCATCTGAATACTTAAAATACTTCTCTAAATTTCAGAATGAGAATATACCTATCTCGCAGTGCTGTTCTGAGGATTATATGGGCTAATATAGCAAGTGTACAGCACACAGTAAGTATTCAATGGATGTTAGTTATTTTCACTGATTTCAATGAATATCAATTCCCACTGGACAAAATGTCTAGAAAATGGACACACACTTACAAACACTGTGTAAAATATGATGGGGCT
Organism: Phocoena sinus; assembly: GCF_008692025.1. Classification (NCBI taxonomy): domain Eukaryota; kingdom Metazoa; phylum Chordata; class Mammalia; order Artiodactyla; family Phocoenidae; genus Phocoena; species Phocoena sinus. The sequence goes on from NC_045765.1 coordinate 29,645,077, forward strand.
GCGCATACAACATTTAGAGTAAAAATAATCTAATTTTCTATTGCAATATAAATAATTATATCACAGTGCTTCCAGATAAATAATTCAGATTTCCCCTGGTGTTCTTTAGTTATATGGCTAAAGGAGCACAAGAACACTGGGTTGGAAATTGGTCTGTTTATTTTGAGAAAAGTAACCTAGTTGAAATATATTGATTCATCTCAGGAGACAAGAAAAATCCCACGTATAATATTCAAGGTGAAGAATATTTATTTGTAATAAGACCAGAAAGGGAAAATACCTACTAGTCAATCAAATTGCTGAAGGAAATACTCATAACATATATATATATATATATATATATATATATATATTTTTTTTTTTTTTTTTTTTTTTTTTTTTTTTTTTTGCCATCTCTTATAGTCAAGACAGGAAGGGCAAGAAGCTGAGAGGTTCTAATTTGGGGTGTGAGTAGGTACCTTAATCTGAGGCATCACTGTTAGCTGCTGACAAATCTCTAAGGAACATGCATGACAAATAATCTTCTGCAATCCAGGTATCACCAAATCCCATTTTCTCATTAGGTAGTAATCAGGTGGGCTTTGGCATAAACAAAAGTGTCTTGCTCTCATAGGGAAATCTATCTTAACCTCATTAAGATGAGTGATGATATTAGTAAGAATGAAAGCATTTTCCTTTATCCTTTCTTCCAAGGACATTTCCAATAACCAGGAGGGAGTTAGCAGCCATAGTGAATGGATCCACCCTAGTTTCATGACTTAAGTTTCATTAAACAAGAAATAGCTCAGGTTTATCAACCTTTTTCCTTCAACCCACAAATGAGAGAGGAGAAAAACTATTCTTACAAATGTAAAGTGCATTCATTTTGTATTTTACCCACATAATTAGGAATTCTTTTGTTTTGGGTCCTAGCTCCTTTCTAATACATGCAAAAACAAACAAACAAACAGAAATTAAAGAGACTATCATGAGAAATGGCATTTGTCAATATGATTAACAGTGCACACTAATGATTTTTCAGGTAAGGACAGCAGACAGGAGGTCTCCATCTCTATTCCAACAGTAGAATTTTCCTCACTTTGTGAGCCTCTGAGGATTACTCAGGGCAGAAGAGGGAAAAGTAAATTGGTACAAGAGAGACAGAAAGGGAAATGGCTTGATATATTTGGAGTTAGTACCATGATGACTCAACATTGCAGACTAGAGAAGCAGTGAGTCTATTCAAATCAGAGGGGGAAAAAACCAAAAACCGTACATCTTGTCCTTGTAGCATAATGATTTGATTTACTTGGAATAGGTGCACAATGGTACATGCTGGTATCCTTACCATGAAAACACAGATGGCAAGATGTCAAACAAACAAACAAACAAACTACAAGGTGCAAATACTTTACAGAAATCATGTATTATCTTACATAATAACAATTTTCTAAGTAACGGCTAAACAGTTTTCCAAGCTTATTTTACAAAGCATTCAAAGAATTTACAAATAAGACCATCCAGTAATCCTAGGAAGTGTATGAATAAATGGTAAATATAACATAAAATGTATTAGTATGCTATGATTATGACATTTCATACGCTCTTTGAAGAAATACCTATGCTTAAAAAGTGATTTCTAGGTTGGAATCTCAGCCAAACACCTGCATGCTAAAATATCATTGTGCAAAGAATGTTTACTACCCCTACTTAAATCTAAAAAATGATCATAAATGTTGTCCTCGGCAAGGATATAACTAAAAAGAATTAACTGTGTTCCCTATATTTACATCACATTTTAGAAAAGTGTGGAATCTTTGAAGAAAAGATTCTGTTTTTCCCAACCACTTAAGAAAACAAAAACATTTAGAGTTTCAAAATATCATAGGAAACCAAAAGATTAGTCCTATCATTCTTACATTCACTAATTAAAGACATTCAGTGAGACTCTAGTATGTGCTGGAAAAACGTTTAAACCATCTACACACTTCATATATATAGTGTAAACTACATGCAAGAAAGCCTTTCATTAAAGCTAGAGAACAGGTTTGTATAATGATGGTTTATATAAATTTTAGACCCTTCTAATACCTAAATCACAAAGCAAAGCTGTAACAGTTTTTGCATACCCTTTTAAAAAAGGATTAATTTAGGTAGACTCTGCAGAAGCTTCCTACGTTCACAAATGCATTTATTTAAGGGAAAAGGTGAAATGTCACATCTGGGATTGATAATGTTTGGTTTCACCCTGGTCTTGGATGATAACTCTTAGACTCCAAGCAGCATTGTATCTCGAAAGAAGAGTAGGTATAAGGATACTCAGCGTAATGAAACAGGCCAGGTTTAATTCCCTTAATCGCTTGGTCAGGGCAGCTGAATTAACCAGCCACATCTGTTCACGTTGAAGTATCTAATCTGGGTTCTTTTCTCTTTATGTAACAGGGTTCTGTAGGGTTATTGTACTGTTTAGTCTGTTTGGCCCATTTGTTTCTTACCTCTCCTCACCCTGGTGGGGGGGGGGGGGTGGAGATGGAAGGGAGGGGGATCCATTAAAATTCAGAACACAGGCCTGCCCAAGCTATCACCTTCCTTATGTGAATAGGGAACTAATCCTTAAGCAGACTCCAGATCTTTTATAATACAGTTAGGGAAAGGGGGAAGGAAGAGTGAGAAAATTAAGACTCACTGAATTCAGTGTTTGTTGTCTTTTTTTTTTTTTTCCATTTCTTTTCCCTAGAGCTAAGAGCAGATTACTACAATCTTCTCCTCTTCTGTTAAGCCTAAAAGACCCCATGCTTTATTCTACCTTTCTCCAAAAACCATTGTCAAATTCAAATTCTGTGATGTTCAGAAACGTTAAGTCCAAAAATATCTGTCAGGGTCTTCCTCTTATAAAGCTCATGATCATTTGGGGGGGAAATGAATGGTTTTCTGAGATGGCATCAAACACCAGTAAATAATTCCTAAGTCCTACAATCTAATACATGCTTTTCACAAAATATAATGCATTTGAATCCTGATTCATTCAGTCAATGACAATGTACTTGTTCCACTTCAGATTTTACTGATGGTATCAGTGTTTTGCAATACTAGGTACTTCAGTTTGCCAACCTGCTATGTTCTCACAAGAAGCTTTTCAACATTCCCTGATGAATGTATCATATTTGAAAGCTTTATTATATATCCGTTGCAATGATATATCAATAGTAATCTTACAATCTAATTAAGCTCTAAGAAGTCAACTTTACACACCTAATTCACTCAAAACTATAGCCTATAAAGTAGTCTTTGGTCAAAACAAAGCAAAACAAAACTCACATACATACCCCCTGGTGGACATGGTCCCCTCAGGTACACGGCTTGGCAAGAGGAACAGTCTTTGTGGTTAAAATTTTTAAAAGTCCTGATGTTCTCTGGGAAGATGTAGCCCCTTGCCTGATAGCATAACTTTGTAAGAGAAGCATGAGATTTCAGCCCCTACTTCTCCCTTGGCCAGGTGCCTTTGTTCACTGCACATACTACACAACCTTCCATGGCAGCCTTAGAATCCCCCTGCTTGGAATCTCTTCCTCCAGAATTTTTACATCTGATTCCTTCTCATCACTCAGATTTTAGGTCATGTCACCTCCTCTGAGAGTTTTCCCCTGACTACAATAAACCCCTTTCCCAGCCCCATCACTCTCTATGTACACTATGCATTTGTTATCTCTATTGAATTACTACCATCTGAAATTGTCTTGATACCGGTTGTTTATATGATATTATCTGTCTTCTCCTCATGAGAATATGAGCTCTGAGAGCAAGGGGATCTTGTCAGCCTTTGTCACCATGGTATTTCCAGAACCAATGGCATGCCTGATGTATTGGAAGCACTTGATAAATATGTGTTAAATGATGGCTGGATGCAGGCACTAGAGTTCAGTGTGGAAGGAAAATGGAATCAATGGACATACTCAGAAGTTTAGTGATTATCTTTGTGAAAGCTTTTCATTCCAAGTGTGTTTGATCTGGGGCACTGCAAGACTTCTATAGAGAAAGAAATGGTAAAAGGCCAATAAAATCTGTGAATGTGCTGTAAGCCAAATTGTTTTTGTCTTCTGTATTCTGATTTTCATGATTACTGAGAGGCCACAACCCCACAAGGAGATGAATCTTGATAGCAACAGAAGAGGACCAACAGTCAGAAGAGAGGACTAAGCTGAAAGCTTTCATGGCCATCAACCATGACAATATGCCTTAGCTAATTCACAGCCAATAGAATGATGCACTTTACAATAACCTTGATTCCACAACAAAGACAAAAGTAATCTAATAACAAATCATATCCTGTGACATAAATCTATGCTACTATTAGTTTCTCAGATAGGAAATGAAACCATAATATATGTCACCTGCCAAGTGAGTTCACCAAAGAAATCAACGTAACTCGATTCCTAATAGAAGGGACAAAACCTCCAACTTCATATCTGGCCTCAAATTCTCCTGTTAACAGGGAGAAGAGGGACTCCCAAACTTTGGCTGCCACGGCAAATATATATAACAAACAAGAAGGACTCCCTCTCACCCTTGCCTTGTCCTGGCTTAACTGCTGTGGCTCCAGATCCCCTCTGAGCAAGATTCTCAGCCTCCCTCAACAAGTGCCCAAAGAACACGAAGACTTACTATTACTGACATGTAAGACTCCATTTTCAAACCCACAGTGAGCACCTTTCCATAAACACTGAAACACTGTACATGTTCAGGCTCCTATAAATAAAACCCAAACATTTAAGCATTCACACTGGGAACTGTAGACATTATGACCCATAGCTAGGTTTAAGTTTGCCTCTGTGTGATGAGGACAAGGTTTATTAAACAGGACTAAGAGTACAAAGGAATTACAAAGCTATAACTCATTGCTTAGAAGTTTATGGATTTCACCATTTTTTGTCATTTACAATGGCTCCTGCTTGAGGTGAACGGTGTTAACCATTTCCTTGCACAAGAAAAGCAGAGGATGTAGTAATGAGCAGTTAGCTTGAGTTAGTGCAAGAACAAAAAGGCATTAACATCGTCTTTCTAAAGAATTTATAGTTCCAAAAGTCCTAAACTCCAAATAAGGAATTGCGGAATTTTACCTTATTAGCCAAGGTACATTATTAGTCTGACCAGGTTACCTGACCTATTAAAGTTTTTCTCTTCACGTCTATAAAACAAGGATAACTATACTACCTGTGCACATGGGTGTTATGAGGAATAAATGGTGTAATGCTTTATAAAGTGCTAGGCAAAACACCAGGCACAGACTAAAGCCTAACATTTGTTTATCATTTGCTATTGTATCACTTTAACATCGTTCATCCAAAAAGCTGTGGCCTTCATTGTTGTCATGTTAAAACAATAGCCCTAGTTTCATAAAAGTTGTGTTACACAAAAGGAAAAAGAGTGAAGAAATAGAATCAAAACATTTCTTCCTATTTAAAACAAATATAGTACTTCTTTGGGGAGGAATATAAAATACCATGATTAAATTTTTAAAGGAGGAACTAGAGGTTTGCCCAAATAGCCATAAAGCAGCAGAAGAGCCAACTCTATTAGGTATCCAAGCAGGAGATTTTTATTCATTTTCGAAATAATGAATTAGTTGCCAAAAAGTAACACTCCATATGCTCTCACCTAGCACTGCCATCCTAGTTCACATATCCAAGAAGCTGTCCATTAAAATACCAAACGGACAGTATCTCTGGGCAAAGGGTTTGACGTTCTAAAAGACAGAATTCCTTTGTAAAATTTTACTGCTGTTCTGACACCAACTTGTGCTACATTCTTTACTTCTTTTGGTTCATATCTGAACTGAACAACTAAGAACTGTACCCTAAAACTGATAGAAAATTCAGTTACATTTTGGGATAAATTCCAGTGATATCTTTAACACTAACTTACCCATTTAAGAAATGTAGTAGCAGTCTCTATGAAGAAATGCTCCTAATGCAGATATCTTTCTGGCTGACATTACTAGAAACCTAAAAACCAATGTGATGGATGGAAAAAGTTAAAAATATTTCACCCTGTGGTTCCAACATTTGAGAAGCGCAATTGCTGGGAACTAGATTTAAGCTTTAATTAGGAAACGTATACGTGTATCACGGGGTTGTTCCTCTCCTGTGATGCGGGGAGAAAACTTTAGGTGCATAAGTTGAAATGCAAGGATCAATAAAAAAGCAACTTCGACAACCCCAAGGCCAAAGAAGCTTAGAGGAATCTGGAGATTTAAAAGACTATCTCCATAAACCTGGGACCATGTCACTTAATTATACTATCATTGAGGGGTACAAACTAGATACAGAAATCCATCGTTTAAATATCATTTAGTTTAATTATTCTTTGCTTATGTATTATTTTGTATTTTTAACACTTTATTCCAAAGGAAAAAAGTGTACTTGGCAAAAATGTCTGTTAATTATGTAGACATGGATTTGTTTTGAAAAGTAAATATTTTTATACTTCTAATTATTAAAAATAAGCAGAGAGGCACAGTAATATGGAAAAATTAATAAATGGGTTAGAAAGGAAATAAAAGTTGAAAGGCAAAAAGGAGTCCAAAGTGCAAGAAAGAACGTTTCTATTTCTTTGCTCAGGTTAACCAAGGGAGGGGATGGAACAGGGTAGGGCGGGTGCGTGTCTGGGCCTGTGCCCATGTGCAGCTGATCATGTAATCAATATAAACTATCACAACAGATAATTCGAGCCTAACATTTAACTTGGGAGCTCATGTCTCTGTGGAAGGGTGTAAATGAGTTGAAACGTATGGCACAGTGGAGTTGACCCTCTCACGTTTTCGGATGGAAGCTCATTTTCTCACAAGTGCCTGATAACCACACACTTGGACAGCCAGGCCTCTGATCCCTTTCCTCCTCTCATGTGTTGATGTGAAACACAAAGCTGTAAGTGGGACAGCCTGCAGGACTCATGCTAAAAGCTTTGTTGTGGGAATTCCTAAAGCGTATGCCTATAAATAGGATGGTCTGCACTTACTCAAGTTGTGCACACTGACCCAAATGGGAACGATGCATATGATTCACAAATGTGTACATCAAGACCCTGGGGAGCAAATGGGCAGGCACGGTTCCCAAACCGAGGATGTTTCTAAGGAAACATCCTCAGTATTTTTATGTGCCTCTCCTTCTAAACAATTTTTCAAACAAAGTCCAAACAAATGACAGCTGGAAGAACATAGTTTCAATATACATGGAGACAAAGAATTAAGATATCCCAATGCAAAGATATTCTACAAATTGATAAGAAAGAGATAGCACACCCAACGTGGAATAGACTGCCAATTCACGAAGATAACATGAATAGCAAAACTAATGGCAAACCAAACTGATATGAAAAATGAAATATATATGAAAGGAGGTCCAACTACTCTAGGAATCAGGTAAATAAAAATTATAACCAAAACCACTTCTGATTCATTAGATGAAGAAAATTTTTAAAAACTGTTAACAGCCAATGTGGTTAACGTGTAGGAAAACAGGCAGGCACACTCATCCATTGCTGGAAGGGGTATGAATTTCTGCCATCATTTTCTACATTTTCTTCTGGCTCTGTTTATTAAAATTTAAAAACTACATCAACTCTTTTACTCAGCTATCTCAATGTTAGAATGCATCTATCCTGCAACAAAGGAAAATGACCATATGTAAAGATGGGGGTACAAGTCTGAATGATGAAGAAAAGACTGTCAGAGTCAAAAGTGTAAACTATTTAAATGTCCATTGTCAGGGAAGAAAACATATACACACTCTATGTGTTAGACTGAGTTCCCCAGAAACAGGCTCTGAGATGAGATTTGTACAAAAATGATTCATTAGGAAGTGCTCCTGGGAAAAACAGCTAGGGGAGGGGGATAGGGAAGGGAGGGAGGCCACTGTGCAATTTTAAGCAGCGTCCCACAGCAGGTAACTGGCTCAGTCACATAGAAAAGTTCTGGAGACTGCTGGCGTCGCGTTCAGTGTTGTCACAGGTAACCCCCTGCAACTGTCAGTCGCTGGTTCTGGGCTACTCCCAAGGTGGGTGTAAAGCAGCTCTGACTGCTGGAGTCAAGCCCTTCAGAGGGAAGCAGGTACTGGCTGGCAGAAGTAAAACACACCAGGAGCCAGTGGGCCCAAAAAAGGTGGAAAGATTGAGCCTCACCTGGGGCACGATGGTGTATTATGTGCTGTTTTATTCAAGTGCTTGTTTATGTATGTTTATTAATTAATTTTTTTGGTAAAATATGCAAAACATACAATTTACCATTTTAACTGTTTTTAACTGTATGGTTCAGTGGCATTAAATATATTCACATTCTCGTGCAACTATCACCACCATCCATCTCCAGAACTTTTCCATCTTCCCAAACTCAGAATTCTGTACCTGTAAAACAGCAACTCCTCATTCCTTCCTCTCCCCAGCCCTTGACAACCACTATTTTACTTTCTGTCTTCATGAATTTGACCATTTGAGGTAACTCATATAAGCAGAATCATTGTATCACGTGCAGTAAAAAGAATGAAATAGTTATATACATTTAACCATGCTTAAGTGGAGTACGTTAGAAAATAATGGGTATGATAAGGCACCAGAATGTTTTTTTCTGGGAGTGGGGCATCTTATTTCATTATTTATTTATATAAGCCTACACTAAAGTGTGGAATGATAAGCATCAAAATATTAACATAAAAGTTACCATAGGATGGTATGGGAGGGGTAGACTGAAAAAAGAATGAACAGAAATAACTAGCAACATATATACAGAGAACTGGATACATATATACTTTTGTACTTTTGTTTTGCCTATGCATGCATTGAATTCATAAATTAACAGCCAAATAAGGTAAAAGATTAGGGGCTTCCCTGGTGGTGCAGTGGTTGAGGGTCCGCCTGCTGATGCAAGGGACGCGGGTTCGTGCCCCGGTCCGGGAGGATCCCACGTGCCGCGGAGCGGCTGGGCCCGTGAGCCATGGCCGCTGAGCCTGCGTGTCCAGAGCCTGTGCTCCGCGGCGGCAGAGGCCACAGCAGTGAGAGGCCCGCGTACCAAAAAAAAAAAAAAAAAAAAAAAAAAAAAAAGATTAAATATGCTCCACCAAAATTAACTTCTGTGAGCGTTTTTCCTTAAGTTGGAAATGCTCAGGTTTAAAATCTTTTCTCAGGGTCAAGAGGCTTATCCTTTTAACTGAAAGCTGGGAAATGCCTTTGGGACTTAAGTCTATATATGTGATCCTGAAATTAACAGACAAACAGACACAGTCATTCTGGGCAATGGAGGAATAAGGCAGAAAGAAATGGAACTATGTATGTTAAAGCAGGGCAATAATGATATTCAAAATGCAAGCACTTCCATTATTTATAAAACTGCAAGGAATCAATGGCAGGAGAATGAATAAATGAATTAAAATGTATTAAACAGAATCATGCACTGCACAGACATGAAATTATATTTTTGAAATTTTTTATTGACCAAAAAAGCATAACAGAATATGAGGTGAAAAGAAGGAATATGGAGTGCTGTATAAATAAATGACTCATTACATAAAGTTACATATATCATGTACCTATGCTCCAGTATGTGCACAAGTACATACAAGTAAATAAAAATGCATTTCTCTGGAAGAACACATACCACTTAAATGTTGATATCAGTTAGATGTAGGTTCTGGGAATATGGCTGATTTTTAAAGTTTCTTCTTTTTACTTTTCTGCATTGTTTCACTTTCAGACAATGCCATGCTTCAGCATTTTCATCAAGTAAAATCACACAATAAAACAACATGCTTTAAAAATAAAATTATAAAAAGGGCAAGGAAATACTTGTAAAGAAACAAGCTCCAGTCTACTTAGCAATTTTGACAGATTAAGAATGGAAAAGGGTATGCACATTCTCTTCTACTGTTGAACTGACCAAAAGTTTTCTAAAAAGTATCGGGCATCCGGTTACTCTTACATTTTTGTAAAAATCTTAGTAAGTATATTAACCTGGCTAGCCTGGCCATAACATATCTGGGATCTGAATGCACAATTCCAGGACTCCCAGGTTGGTTCAAAGGACAGTAAAGTTGGGAGGGAACCCAAGACTTCAGGTCCTTTAGGATTAAAAAAGCTAGTCTAGGCTCAATGGTTTGCGTTTGCATCCGCTCTATTACATCCTACCACAATTCATTCAAGATCTCAGCAGTTCAGATAAGAACGAGCATTCATTGTCAGCAAGCACATCCATATAGATCAAAAGAAGGAAAGATTAATTTTTTTAAAATTAAGCATATCAGAAACATAGCACTAAGGTAAAAGTTTGCTATACTACACATTATCTTCTCATCTGCCTTCTTAGAAGTCAAAAAAAACACATTTTTTTTAAACCACATTTTAAAAGTCCAAACTGGTGGAAACAGAGTAACATTCTATAAGTATTATTCAACAGTGCTCCTAGCGAATGTCCTACAGGTTTCAATAAAAAACTGGCATTCTCTTGACTGACAAACTAATAAAATGAATATATTTGATACCCAGGGAGTGGGTGACAAATCTTCTTTACATCTTTTAGACATTTTCTACCCGCCACAGACCATTCCCAGTACTCAACAGATCTTTCTATGAAATTATACACACTGCCTGTGGAAACAGTAAAAGACACTACAGAAGAAAGCCCTTGAATCCATAGCACATTGCTGTGCAAACACTGAGGCAGCAAAGAGACTCACAGAGTTCCAATTGAAAGGAAAACAGAACCAAAATCAACTTCTTTTCTAGAACTTTTGTTTAAAAACATTTTTTTGGTTTTATTTTTTTCTTAACGATCTGCACTGTGGATGTTTTCTTGACCTTTTAATTTTTTTTTCATGTTTAATATTTATTTATTTGTCATTATCTGCTTATGAATCCCTTTGCAACTTATTTTTTTTTAAAACATCTTTATTGGAGTATAATTGCTTTACAATGATATGTTAGTTTCTGCTGTATAACAAAGTGAACCAGCTATACATATACATATATCCCCATATCTCCTCCCTCTTGCATCTCCCTCCCACCCTCCCTATCCCAACCCTCTAGGTGGTCACAGAGCACGGCGCTGATCTCCCTGTGCTATGCAGCTGCTTCCCACTAGCTATCTATTTTACATTTGGTAGAGAATGGACTCTTTTTATTTGGTCGCGCTTTGCGGCTTGTGGGATCTTAGTTCCCTGACCAGGGATTGAACCTGGGCCCCGGCAGTGAAAGCACCGAGTCCTAACCACTGGACCGCCAGGGAATTCCCTTGAAGACATGGGGAGTGGAAAGGGTAAGCTGGGATGAAGTGAGAGAGTGGCATGGACATATATACCTTTTAATTTTTTTAAATGAATGAATTAATGTAGTTTTCCTGACTCAGTATTCCAATCATCCTAGGAAAACAGCTGGAAAGAAAGGTCAGTTAAGAAATAAGGTCTAGATGAGTAATACGGTTAAACAGAATTCTTTTTACTTAATTTTAAAGTACATCTGACAGGCTCCCTTCCCACATTCCTTTCGTATAAGTGGGCTGCAGAGTGGAAGAAAAGCTTTTCTTTGACATTCAACAACCCAAGTCCCTTCTAACCCAGTGGAGCATACTACCTGAAAGGAACACAGTCTGCAAGCTTGGAAGACTATTAAAAAATCTTTTTATATATCAAGTTTTATTTCCCTACTAAGGTACCTACTCATAACCAAATAATAAGCCATGTACTTATTCAAAGAGTAATAACATTTCCCATCTTTGGTTTTAAACACTAAGGTCTCTAAAAAGTAAAGCCAATGAATCTACCAAATACAGTAAGACTTTACAGAATATGCCATTAACCATCTTCTTTTCAACTGTGTTTTTTATCCCTGCCTGAAATTAAAAAAGTACCAGATTATACAATACTGCCACAAATAAATAACTTTTGTAAGTGATGGTTTCTCTATATACTGTAAAATGATACTTTATTGCACAGCAACGAATAGCTAGCTTAAAACAAATATAGTACAGTTTACATGAAACATCATTTTTGCAACAGATCAAAAACAGAAACTGAACTTTTCTTTTGCCAAGACATAATGCAATTTCGTATATTTCAAATGACGCACAAAACTAAGAATTTTCCTCATCAGTAAAAACTAAAATTAAATGTTTTCTTAAAATATATTTCAGTGACTAAGTCTTAAATCATCCTTCAATACATCAAATTCAATCTATCCTAATGGAGAAATGCAGTGCTGTGAATTATCCATTAAGTTGGAGAATCAGAAGTTGTTTTAATTGGTTTCGAATGGAAGCATTATTCTGCATTTCTAATCACGTTTCTACCCCTAAGGCTAATATTAAAAATGAATTACAATTCCTGAGCAAAAGAATTGACTCAGAATCATGGCTGGGATTAACATTTTGTTACAGATAATCCACAAACTAGAGTCCAAAAGCCTATAACTGAGAGTTGAGTATATTTTCTAAGAAGCTAAAATGCTCATTAGACACACTCCTTGTTAATAATGAACCATCTGAAAAGAGTACGTGTGTTATGTAAAGCGTTTTACATTCTATTGTACAATATGAGTCCCTCTTCCAAGATCATCAAAGTATTTATTTACTGAATTTTACTGTATTTCTAGAAATGAGACACTGGCAGAGTTGTCAACTGCCTTGCCCTGAATTACACATATCTTCAAAATGACCTTATAATTTTAAGACACAAAAGAAGTTCTACCTTTCTAACCAGGCAACAAAGGCTGGTTGTCAATCACAAATACACACTCATAGAAAGTTTAAAGTAAACCTGACATCCTGGTCACAATCAATTAAATTATGCTACAAGACAGAAGCTTGTCACTTGTGCCATTAAGTGGTTTCAACTAAAACTTCAAATATGAATGAGGAGGTATAAACTGACCTATTCACTGACAATTAAGCAACTCCTCTGATTTGAGCCTTGGAAATCATTTGCATAATGAAAATACCCTTCCCCCAATTATGCAAATGACAGTTTAAAAGGAAAAGAACACTCAGGAAGAGGTTTTTATTTGTAGGGACATTTTAATGAGGTGATAGGTATCTTAATACTGTTTTTGAGTGAAGACACCTGCATTATTAAACAGCAATTCTGCTGTATCCTATATTAATTCATAGAAAGATTTTTAACACATCTGTATAATTTATGAGAGACTTGAACTACTTAGTATCACTTGCCTGGTTTAAAGTAAACCAATTTAAACAAAAGATAAAATAAATGGTAAGTTTGGATGATTTGGGTTTTTCAGATATTTTTCTTTCAGTTTAACAATAATTCACCACAACTACAAATCAGGAAGATCTGTCTGAAATTAACTTCAAAGCAGCTTTGCAAATGAGTCCTAGAGGGTTTTATGAAAAAATGTCACCAAAAAAAAAAGAACTTTACATATATTAATTGCATTTAATTATTTTTTATGTGGAGGAACTTTAAAGGGGAAGAAAAATCCGTATCATTGCAAAATAACCTCTCAAGTGTCTAATACTTCTTAAGGGGAAACTCTTACCTGGAATAATTAAAAGACATTATTATTAACTATTATTACTATTCATTGATTATTAATAAATTCTGGTTATAATTTACTTCATTCCAGACTGCTTATAATTCTTTTCACAAGATGAGATTTTTAAATATAGTGTTAATTTTCTTTTTTCAAAATATAGAGTTAACATTCAATTTAATGTCTTATGATTAGTTTCATTTAAGCAATACAACAGGTTTTATGGATGCTTTCACAACTTGTTTCATTGCTTTAGGCCCAAATTTTCTCCTTTAGGAGCTTAAACTAAATGTTCTCCTAAGTGATTTACAGCTCTGAAATGGCTAGCTACTCCAGTGATATTTTTCTGAAAAAGACTGTTTTTTCCCTAGCTCTTTTTCATATGAATCATACAGTCTGTCCAAAAATATCCCGTCATTTTATTGTTATAAGAATGGTAAAATATTATTGTGAATAACAGAATCAATTTCATAAAAGTACAAGAATAGTTTTCATATGATATGAATTAAATCAACTCAGGCAAGCAACTTTCTGTAAGGAACTCACTGAATAAGTAAAGGCAGGAGCATCAGAAAGCAAAATAAAATAAGCATTTGGAGACTCCAATGAGATTTGTCTACTAAAAAAAGGAGAGAGCGAGAGGGAGAACTAAAAGAGCAGTCAAATTCTAGCTATCAACAAGCTTGTACTATGTGCTTTGCTGTATAAAACAGCCACTGCCATGGACACAATATTATTTCTTTTGATCCAGTAGGCTGTTCTCATGGATAACATGGAAAGCAACATTTGTAATAAAATGTGATTGGGGAGGGGGTGGTTCCTGCAGCCTGCTTTTAAAAAGCCTAAAATTTGATTGACTCTAATCTAATAGTCAACGACTGTACAAAAATAAGGAACATTTAAGCTGTTTTGGTTCTTTCTGTTCGTATTTTTTTATAATTCCACTTTGGGTAGGTCTTGGACAATGCTCTTTTCATGCAATAAAGTATAACGGCAGTTATGCATGTCATCATAACTCCTCCAACCCCACAAATCAGGTCAGTACTGGTCTGTAAAGAAGTCAAGATTCAAGATCTAAGATCACTGCCTACACTCTGGAGAATAAGATATGTGAAATACGTATGAATGCCTTGAGAACAACTTTTCCATAAGCTTGAAAATGAGAGTAACTCATGATGCTGTTAGTCTTAGGAGGTAATTTCCTTTTCATATCAAACTTCAGTACCTTTAACCAAGGCTTATGCATGAAAACCGCAAGGCCAAACTTTCCTCCTTGACAACCTACACTGATCCGCCTCAAACTTCAGAGCTTCTCATCAAATTAAACTGGATCTTAATTTAGAAATGTGGAACTTCTGGATTTCAGAATCTTTGAGGTAGCTTTTGCACCAGCCTACATTTCTATCTCAAAAGCCCCACAGGATGACAAACCAATTAATTAACACTATATTTTAAAATATCCAATCAGTTAATTAATTGATTAATTCACTAACTAACCCATCAACCAATGTATTGGCTAATTGACTAAACTGTCATTTTGTGTCAGGCAAATAGAAATCCAGGAAATAACAACAACTGCACAAAGTTTAAACAAAACACACAAAGAACAACTTACTTTTCCTCCAGAAAGTCCAATGATCAGAGAGCTTTTACATGAGTAAATTATAGAAGGTTTTAAACCACCTGATTAAGTTTTGAAAATAATAACTTTCTATGAATAGAACTAAAGGTTCCAATAAGCTTATCTATACACATAATCATTTATTTATACATGATCATTTATAATAAATTTAACCATTTATTCATTCCAAAAACTAGCTCTATGCAAGGTATTCATATGTGTATAAAAATATTGTTTTAAATTTTCCAATCTACCTTCTCCATTTTATTAAATAAATGGCTCTTAATTAAGTAATCAGACCAGAACAAATATATGATATACTCAAAAAGCAACTCTGTATCATGGCCCAAACATCTACTATCTTTGGCACATAGAATTCTTCATCTACTACATTTTTGGTAGGCTTTTCTTTAAGCAACAAATATATATATATGAATTTAACAGATAGAGGTTACTTTTGAATTACAAAGGTCTGGCTACAGATTTCTTTCCAATATGTTCCCAGTTATAAACTGTAAACTGTGATTTATAACATAAAACTTTCATATGAACAGTCTAATTCCATAAAGCAAATTAAACTAAAACTCATGATTACTAACGGCAATAGAGGGAAAGTTCTAACAATTCAAATAGATGCTTGGTATTTGACAGCACATTTTTTTTTCTTTTCTTTTTGATCTTCCTAATTTCTACTTGGTTTTCACCTAAATTTTGGCTGGATAAAATATCTTGGTTTCCATTTTCTGAACTCCCATTAACTGCTTAAACCAACGTAGCTCTGCCTTCCACTGACTGTGACCTTGCTAAAAAATTTAACAGTGGCTTCTTAACAGCTAAATGTGATGCATACTTTCCAGTCCAAATCTAATGAACATCTCTGCAGTATCTGACACTGATTATAGTGCCCTGCTTCTTAAAACTCTTTTCTGCCTTAGTTTTACAACATTCCTCTCCCATGGTCCTCCTCTCTTGCACCTTTCAATCTTCCCCCACACTCCGTTCTCCTCAGCCTAAGCTGGAAACACAGGTGTTTCCCAACACCCTATGTCCAGCTCTCTTTTCTCTTCTTCTTACCAGTTCTCTGGGCAATTTTGCTCACACTGACACTACTGAAGGCTCTTGTTCATCTCTCTCCCTTAAGCTTCAGACTCATATATCTAATTCTACAGGACATCCCTATTAAAGGCATCTATCTCAAAACCAGGTGGTCAAAGCTGGACTTCTAATGTCTTCCTCCAACACTTGTTCTGCCCTGACTGAAGCTGCCCATCATTTAGTATATGCTCACCATCAAACTGAAGGCACTATAGAGTCTTCCTTCTCCCTTCCTTCCCACCTCCAATTAAGTCACGTTGATTCCTCTTCCAAAATATGCTCTAGATCCCTTGCCTTCTCTCCATTCAAACTTTCATTAATTGAGTCAATGTGCTCAGCATCTCATCAGAATCACCACCATGGTCTTTCACCTCCAACTCCCTGACTCCAAGACTCAACCACCTAGTCTACTCTTGATCTTACCACCAGTCAATCTATCTTCAGTGGATCCCCCTTCCTTTTAGGTGTGGTTTTGGCATTTATCTGCTAAAGATACTCTTTCTCCATAAATGATGTCATCATTGACTCTAATGCTCAAACCAGAACCTCAGAAGTCATCCTTCTTTCTTCTCTTACCCTCACTTTTTGCAGCCAAAACAAGAGCTGCCAACTCCACCTCAAAAACACATCCCGGGGCTTCCCTGGTGGCGCAGTGGTTGAGAATCTGCCTGCCAATGCAGGGGACACGGGTTCGAGCCCTGGTCTGGGAAGATCCCACATGCCGCGGAGCAACTGGGCCCGTGAGCCACAACTACTGAGCCTGCGCATCTGGAGCCTGTGCTCCGCAACGAGAGGCCACGACAGTGAGAGGCCCATGCACCGCGATGAATAGCGGCCCCCGCTCGCCGCAGCTAGAGAAAGCCCTCGCACAGAAACGAAGACCCAACACAGCCAAAAATAAATAAATTTAAAAAATAAATTTAAAAACAAGCAAACAAAAAAAATCCCATGTCTGTTGCATCTTATTACCACGACAACATGCACCTGAGTTCATCAGTGCCTGTGAGTTTCAGGACAAAATGAGAATTGTGCTGATTATATCCCTCTAGTGTCTTTGAAACATATTTCTCTTTCCCTCTCTTTCCTATGAATTATTAGAGCTAGAAGTTTGATAGCTATTCACTTTAAGTCAGATTCATTGAGGTACCATTTAGATACAGTAATATTCAAGGGAGGGTGATCTTTTTAAAATATTAATATGATTATAGCGCTCCTCTGCTTAAAATACTGCAATAAATTCTTACTGCGCTGAGAATAAAATCTAAAAGTTCTTCACTGAGGCCTACAGAATCTTTCAGAATCTGGTCACTGACCAGATCTCATCATGGCCCACTCTCTTTCTCCTTGACCTCCTTATATCCACATCTGGTCTTCTCTCCATCTCACCAACACTTCACTTTCACTCCCACTTCAGGGCCTTGGCACTTACTGTTCCTTTTGCCTGAGAAGATCCCATACCTTTCCAAGCGCCCAATTCTTTCTTGTTATTGAGGTCTCAGCTCAAATACCATTGCTTCAGAAAAGCTTTCGCTGTCTACCCTATCTAAATTAACCGGTGCATGTATGCACGTAGATGTACACTTATGTGCATAAATATCACTCTCTCTTGTCTTCTAAGTCCTTATCATTTTCTGAAATTATTTTGATCTTTTATTTGTTTACTTATCTTTTTGTCTATCTCATCCCACTAAACCATAAACTACATGTGTTTTTACTACCCCTGTTCTGAAATCAGTGCTTGGTACTTAGCAGAATCTCAATAAACGTTTGCTAAATAAATCAGTGACTCATGAATGATCTGACTCCTATAATTTCCAGCACTCTCCTTCACTGATGCTGTGCTTCAGATGAAGTGAATGAAGACGTCTCTTTTCCCCAAATCCATCACACTCTCTCTGGCCTCTGCACCTTTTCATGTGATACTTGGTCTGCCTTCTTTCTGCCTCCATTTTCTGCCTTGTTCATTTAGACTCATACTTCACTTTATGTTTTAGTTCAACATAAATGCACCAGCTTTGTTGCATTGCCTTTGAACCACTGTAAACCTCAAATAACATAAGGGCCAGCACAGTTTTTCTGTAGAAGGACAAATAGGAAATGTTTTAGCATCGTGGGCCATACTAATCAACACTGCTGCTGCAAAAGCAGCCATCAAACACTTGCAATGGAATGGGTATGGCTGTGTTTCAATAAAACTTTATTTATGGACACAGACATTTTAATTGTACATAATTTTTAAGTATCATGAAATATTACCCTTCTTTTGATATTTTTCCCAGCCATTTGAAAACAGAAAAACACTCTTGGCTTATGATCAGGATGAAATAAAAATTTGCATTTTAAGGCAAGACAAGAAAAATTTCAAACTAAAACGTTTTCTCTGCCCTTTGGCCTCCTCCCGCCCCTCTAATGTGCATGGTGCATCTGTATTATGTGTTAACCAGGCCTCTCCAATGGCACAAATACCTGCTCAACTTTAAAGATCAATTTTTCTCCTTCTGGCATCAGCTACATAACTTTTTAGAAGTTAACATTCCTTTCTCAACCCTGTAAGGGGGTCACGAGGACCCACCACTTGTCTTGTATGTGCAGACATCTTCAGTGGACTTTATGTACAATACCAATATATCATTTCCCTAAAAGACAGCGACTGGTGCAGAACAGACTGGTCAGACAACCTGGGGAGATGCTGGGCTGCACCTAATAAACGGTCTTTGCCTAAAGACTTACTTATGACCTTATTAATAGTACTAGCTGTTTAACTTGTATTCTGCCTTTTTTTTTTTTACAAGATTATTGTTTCCTGCATTATCAAATGTGTGACTGAACCCTCAGACATAGCTCTATAAGATCAATTACTGTGATAGGGTAACTCTAGATATGGGGAGAATCAACAAGAGGGAACCATTTCCTGGACCATAACAGCAAGTAAGACAGGAGGTCCAGACACTTCTGGTTACTGTTAACAAGCCCTACTCCAGGAATAGCACACTGAGTGGCTTATCAATGAAATCCTTGCCTGACCTGGGAATAAGCATTCCTAGTGCCCGGTAACAAATTGGTCGTGACATGCCTCCCAAACCGGTTGAAATCAAGACCAAAAGGGAAGGGATTATAAAATAAAGAACATTGCCCACCGTCCAGTTCTGCAAGAATCAAGTCATTAGCCACTGCGGTCACTGACCTACAATACACTCTGAAAGGAATTCAGGGCAAAGATTAGGATGAGGCACTCTGTGCTCGGTTCTGGTAAACCGGCAGAACAGGACTTCCGATAGATATTTTCGGGAGAAATTTTTTATGAACCTAGATTCTTGCATCTTCCCATACTTACAAAAGCACTGAAACCATTAACTAAGATGTCTCTTCCTTGTGGCTAGCAGCAAACTTCTACTGAGATGTGTGCTTCACTGCATGTACCCCCCTTGCCAAAATCACATATATACTGACCTCTCCCTTTACCTCTCTGGAACAGTTCTCAGAGCTCTCTGAGAGACTGTCTCCCAGGTTATAATCCTCAGTTTGGCTTGAATAAAATTTTCCATTTCTTTCTTAGATTGACCATTGATCAGGTTTTTTTTTCATTGATGGGCACATAAAACAGGTACTAGGTCAAATTAGGCCCATAGGTTATAGTTTGCTGACCCCTACATTAAACCAATTTTATTAGCTCATTTCCCAATTTCCAATAAGACACTATATACCTGGCCTCTCTTTGTACATGGAAAGTGATAATGATGCATTTTCTCATACCAAAAAGATTACTACTTTTATCATTCCTATATAGCAGCTACTATAGCATCTTTTAAATAATGTGAAGGATAAAATGTAAACATAATTATTTAAAATATCTTCAGTCCTACTAAACATTTGATGGACTCCTAATTCAGGACTCTAATAATTCTAATTCTGCCACACACTTATTGTTCAATACCTGAATCTGTCCTTCAGTCTTATTTGTGACAATTTCCTTATTTATAAAAGAATAGAACATGAACAACGTTACTTCCAATATATACCCATGAAACCAAGATAACTCATTCAACTAGCCATTGTTTTAAAAAAAATTAAAATCACATGGTAGATTCTTCCATGCTCCCAAAGGAAAAGAAATCCACAATGTTTTCACTCAACAGACATTTATCAAGCACATACTATGTGCAAGGCAATGTGAAAGACAGCAACCTCTGGCATGTGGACAAGAATCATTCACCTTTTATGTGCATCCACAAATAAGGGTCTGAAACAGTCAAATGAAAACTGTCATCATTATTTTGATAAATCTCAGAAGACATGCAACAACCTTTACTCAAGGATCAATGTGACCCAGGGTTTTCAAGACCCCAAGTTCCCCAGAGAGTGCTGCAGATTGACAAGCTCGTCTCCTAGTGCTTGATTTGACGTGAGATACAGTGGAGACATGTAAACCTTGAGTGAAGAGCCTCATCTCAGACAGCTCCATATTGGCCAGACAAGCGCAGTGGCTCAAGAAGGCAGGCTACATCTTCCCCAAGTCAATTGTGAAATATTCTCTCTAAATTGGCTCCACAGCTGTGATTTTCAGTTCCTAGAGTACCCTCCAAATAGCTGACTGGGGGGGCGGGGGCGGGAAATAAAAGCCCGCTGTTTCCGCAAACACACACCTTTTGGCCATCTGCCATCCCAACTCAGGAAGGACATGCAGATTGGAAAATGAAAACTTCTGAGACTCCATCAGAAAAATGATAGATCAAAAGTCTGGCATAGGGGCTACTGTTAGGCACTCAAACATGTAACTTCTTCTAGTTTTGGAGACCTACAGGGTAGATCTATGAAATAAACCTGGTTCAAAGGGACCCTGAAGTCCTCAGCCCCAAACAAGTGAGGATCTGGGAAACTATACCAAACTCTTCTTTTGTTTGTTTTCAAAAGAAATGAGCAATCTTTAAAAAAAAAAAAAAAAAAAAAAAAGAAAATGAAAAGAGAGGAAACTAAGACTATTATCTACCATATTAACCCCTTTCTAGAAATTTGAAAGAAATTCACAATCTGGCTATAGTCATAAGTTACAAAAACTGAACTTTACTATCTTTCAGATAACAGACGTTCTGCTTTCATCTAATCAACTGCATGTGCTACAGAGTCAGGAGATCTGGAAGTACATGATAAATGTGGATGAAAGCTGATATTTTAGGGTGCAGCAGCAACCTGGGCTTAATGTTACACATCTTTGTAGGTGTGATATGTGTATACATACACCCACATGCATATCACACACATATGGAGAGAGAGGGAGAGAAAGAGAAGAACAGTGAAGAAAAGATTATCTTTCACATATACACCTATTTTCATAAACAGACACAGATATAGAAAGAGAGAACAGAGAACAAACCTATCATCTCTCAGAGAAAAATGATTCAAGTCCTTTCAATCCTTCAAAAGCAAGCTTTGCGTCTGGATTATTTGATAATTCCTACACTACTATTTTCTCCAGGTATGCATCTGAAATTGTGTCAGTCATTTCATCTGCAGGTTAAATTAGATGGCTTTATCACCTGGCATAACTTTCAAACCCCGCAACTGTCTTTACAACCCTTCTGGTTTCATGGAAAGTTCACCAGGTTGACATTTAGTTACATGACTGAATTTTCAATAAGGATTAATAAAATGATTAATTTACTCTTCTTTTCTCCTCTCTCTCTCCGATTTCCCCCAGGAGTCATGGTTGGCCATCGACAAGAACAAAATATCTAACTGAGGAAAACTGTCTTCCACACGCAGCATCTGTCTCTCTGGCAAGCTCTGTAGACAGTTGGGTACTGGTTCTGGAACCGCTGAAGACTCTCTTTCAGTCTGAGCTATTAGTGGGCTCTTACCCTCCTAGGTGCTGCTTCCCACCAATCCCACTCCATTTGAAAAATGGATTTGTATATATTTATCCTTCTGAGAATCTGCTATTGTGCAAATATCTCAAATTGAGACCCCCGTGGGAGGCGCGCATGACACAGGAGCACTTGCTTTTCTTTTTCTGCAAAATATCCATAAAATAGCTCGGTGGTTCCCAGGGGTCTGCTTCTGGGTATTATATAAGCAGCTTCTCCTTCAGAGAGGGAAAGAGATGCTTCAAGACACAGAAATAAAAATGCCCACAGTTCTCTAAGGGAATTTCAAAATAGCAAGCTGCTTAAATACCAAAGAAAGTACCTGGTTCCTCTCCAAGCCTAAAGATAGCCTGTGATCCATTAAGAAATGTAAACAGCAGTGGGGGAGGGGAGGGGTGAGTGGAGAGGTCATTACTGGCACTGGAGAGATTGTGGAACACAGAGAATAATCTGGAATTTTGAAAATTCTATAAAAAGTCCTTAGTTGGAGAAGTTTTGTTTTTGGAAAAATGGCTAAGGTGGAGGCATATTTTGTAGGCACAATATTCCAGTAACAGCACATCTGTCTTGCCCTAATGCAGAGCCCAAAATACTTCTGTCAGGCTCTCCCTTTCCTTCTCAAAAATTTCTTCCCAAATCTACTTTATCTACTTTTTTTTTTTTTCAAACAATTACTCAACCCTTAGACCCCCTGGAGGCTTCTGATTCTTAAAAGAATTAGAAAAGATCTCCAGTTATTATTAGATTCCATTTTAGATTGAGAAGAAAGGAGAAAATGGGCAAGATAGGCACTCCTTTATGTTGCCTGAGTTACTTTTGAAATTTGCTTCATTCAAGGGCCAGAATAGCACGGAACACCTTTAAACTAGGAAAAAGAAGTCAACTGGACCAATTATTTATAACTCTCCCCTTGAAAGTAGAAATAATTTAACCAACCACCCTACTCCCACCCGGCCAAAAGACCTAAAGGCGTTTAAGAGAGTCCAAGAAGCTCCATCCATACATTTAATATTTTCTAAGAATAACTACAGAGCAAAAGATTAAGCCTTCAAAAATATCTCACTTACGTAAATCTGACAACAACAAAAAATACACAGTGGAAAGGATTAATCTCAAACAAAACTCGGCAAAGAGGCTTTTGCAGAAAACGATTCCTCTGGCTAGATCTCTTTTGTTTACAATAAGAAGTGGAGTTTGGACCCATTATACATTCCTTCCTAGGGTCCCCCTTGTGAATTGAGGTTGTTAAAGTAACATTGTAATTATCTTTTATCTATAGCATGATTTATTTATACCATGAAATCCCCTTTTAAATTTTTAGAGTCTTAATAAGTGAATGCTGTCCTTAGCAGGGGAAAAAAAGTAATATTGAAATATGAAACAAATATTTATTTCACCATTCTTTTTCCAAAAAACTATGAATGTGACTCCAATAAAAACACAGCTACACATTTTGTTCTAAACATCTAAAATTTCTGTTCAATTTCAAAGGTCATATTTAGAACTGAAACAACTACGAATATGAATAAGTTGTAGGCCATGCCTAAAGCGGGTGTCTTTTCAAGTAAAAGACAAGACTTACTAACAGGCCCATTTGTTTTCCATTAAAAATCTACTCACTGTATTCACAGCAATCTACATGCCAGTATGTGAGCCTGCTTGGACAAAGCCTTTGCTTTGTGTGTATCAGATGCAAAATTTACTTAAATTCCAGATAATTGCAAGTGCATCTGCTAGGCTTTGTCACTGGTCTATATGCACATTTCCACAGTGTATACAAAGAGTAATTATCCAACAACTAAAGAAAAAGAAACAGTCATTTCTGCAAATTACAGCCAGCTCCTTTATCAAGGAATAAGTTTGTGCGAAAAGAATGCTACCCCAAAACACTTTTTTAAAATAAAATGTATTCACTCACACCACATACGTTAACTACACAGAACAAAAAAGGAAGATTTTTCAACTGTTAAATTACAAGGTCTGAAACAAGGATAACTGCAATTTCAAATAAAATCATCCCACAAAACATTAAAGTTCTCCCCTGGGGGGGCGGGAGGGAATGGAGAAAACAACCGATTTAAACCAATTTGATGCACTGGTTTATGTTCTTATTCTGTACTCATGACAAAATATTTCAATAATAGTCACCCTATTTATCACTGGGTTGTATCTCCCTAATTTGAGATATAAGTGCACAGGCTCCAGAACATGAAGAAGATTCAAAACAGGGAATTTTTTTAATTGAACAATAAAAAGTCTTAATTTAAAAGTTTTTTGCTTTATTCATTAAATAGTGAATTCTAAGTAGACCTAAGTTTTACCAGTTGCACTATTTGGTCACGAGTTCTCTTTCTTTCTCTATTTCATTCTTTCCTTGTTTTTCCTTTGCCTTTTTTTTTTTTTTTTAATCTTCATGAACAATCCCATTTCAACTGTTACATTCAAAACGGCCAGCCTTCTTTCCAAGTCCAATCCAGTTTTCAGACTTTTACACCTCATGCCAACGAAACAACATCAACGATGCTCCTCTTCAAGGGCCTAATAGACTAAATCTGTTCTTTTAACAAATTCTCAAGGCCAACCACAATGATCACAGTGGTGACATTAGAACAGAGAGAAAACTATTTAATACAAAGACTAAAAAAATTTTGTGATGTTTGACCTGCTTGAAATTTATCAATTCAGTGGCCATTTATTTCCTGCTATACCTTCATTTAAATATAGTCATTATCATCTTGTGAAACGTATTATGTTACCAGCCTAAGGCTATTAGTCAGTTAAAAAAGAAAAAAATCCTCCCTATTCCCCAAACTGGAGAACCATCATTATCATTAATATTTCATGCAACTACATTAAATGAGACAATATTCAATATTTAACTATCTAATCCTACAGTAATTTATATTAGAAAATACCAACCATGTGAGAATTCAGTCAGATTATTTTATTGGATGAACCTTTGTCATTATTAATAACACTTCAGTATCTCATAGTTTTTCAGCACAGAATGTAACATCCAAGGACTGAAAGTGATTTTGTTTCTAATTAATTCTCAAAATCCTTGAGAGACAGTGATGGAAGGATAAATATATTAATTCGGAATTGAAGAATAAAGGACTGAGCCTTCAGACACAAAAGTTTTACTACATACATGGATTACCTGTGTGGGTCCTACATCTCACTATGTTTGCTAATAATTTAGTGAGGAAGATGTGTTTGAACCTCAGAGAGTCTAAACCACAGAAAAAAAGAAATGTGGTTTTATTTCTTTCAAGTACCACAACTGCTCTTATTAGCAATTTATAAGTAGAAAGTTGGTCTGATCTTTTATACCAAATTCCTACTAATTTCCTTGTAGGCAATTACTCAGCCATCCAGATGTCTTCCTTACAGTACTTTAAACAAATCTTCACTTTTTTTCACACCATTTATTGACTTTACATATTTACGCATAGGCAAACTTCAGCCCATTCTAGGTGGATTATCTTTAATTTCAACATGAAGCAGAATTCACATGAATAACATTTTAATATGGTTCTTGGTGATAACTAAAAGAATTCTTCATGACGAACATATTTGAGATTGGTGTGCGCTAAAATCAAAAGCATTTTGCTCAATACCTTTACAATCAGGTATATACTCTAATCCATTTTAAGCAAGAGAGCAGTTCTCACTATTAGCCTTCCAAGTTCATGCACTGAAGCCCTTGCTGTCCATCCCCTAAGATGCTACAGGTCACTTATGGTAAATACTTGCTGGGGGCTTTTTGTTTACCAGTTTCGTTGACTGCCTCTCCCCTTTTATTTTGAGGCAATTCCACCATTTACATCTTGCTCAAAGTCTAAGTCTTTTTGCCTCATTCTAGAATACAAAAGGGCCAGACTATTGATTTCCCAGACTTTCTAGCTACAGGGATGTGACATGTGATCAAAATGCAGCCAACTCGATGGATGCACCGGATTAGAACTTTGAATCGAGAGCCCGGGATCCCCAGAAGAAAGGACAGTGGTTCCTTCCAGGCCTGGTACAAATAGTCATCTACTGTACCACTGCAGCCTCCAGGGCTGCAGCGCTAGCTGATACTAAAGGCAATGGCAGAGCCCAGTGTCAGGGATGCGGAGGGCTACAGCTGGGCACACAGTATTCAGTGGCAGAAGCATAAGTGCCAAATCTTTCCGGGGGACTCCATGATTCCCAATATCTTTCTAACGCATTCCCTTTATGTTTACGTTCGCCATAATTAGTCTCTCTAACTTACAAGTAAGAACATAACCCAACCCCACAATCAAAAATAATAAATCAGGGGCTTCCCTGGTGGCGCAGCGGTTGAGAGTCCGCCTACCGATGCAGGGGACACGGGTTCGTGCCCCGGTCCGGTAAGATCCCACATGCCGCGGAGCGGCTGGGCCCGTGAGCCATGGCCGCTGAGCCTGCGCGTCCGGAGCCTGTGCTCCGCAACGGGAGAGGCCACAACAGTGAGAGGCCCGCGTACAGCAAAAAAAAAAAAATATATATATAATAATAATAATAATAATAATAATAATAATAATAATATATCAAGTTGTGCTTTTATTCTGTGTTGGTTAATTTTAGAAACTGCTGGGAAATTAAGAGATCCTGCAATATTGTGAGTTGTAAAGAACATATTCTTATCACAAAGACTAGGAAACTTTCTATCCTTCTCCTGCAGCAGATGAGAAGTGATCTCAGAAATTCTCAGAAATTCACGGATCCAACAGGAAAAGAGCCAAGAGTTAAAGTTTAAATGAAGATCCCTTCCTATTTTTCTCAGACATTGCTTCTCTGATTCAGATCCACAAGGAACAGAAGATGGAAAAGAAATTTGATGGTTTAGCTACAATTTGCTGGAAATGAGATATGCACATCTTGAAAATCACAGCAAAAATGAGCATTAATCAAGAGCCTGACCAGGGCTATCAAAAGTCAAAGTTGACTGCCGGAAGTCCAGCAAGCTATTACCTGGGGCTGTGAAAAGGGTCAGTGCCTCTGTGCACTCTTCCTTTGCCATCCACTTTCAGAGCTATTCACCAGGTACTTTTCAAGAATATTATCATTCCCACAAATGACTGATAAAAGATAAACTTAAGAAAGTCAATAAGTTTTGAAAAGTAAATCCCTGAACCTACATATTCACCATACGCTTTCAAGTACAACAGGGAAAATATTCCTTTAGAGAACATTTTCCATCCATGGGAACACTTGGAAATTTTCTTTCCTTCACAATTCCTATCATTTTTCAAAACACTCCATTTAAAAAAAAAAAAAGGAAATCATAAATTGACTCATTGGTCACAAAAAAATGTAAACTGACAGCTCTGGGGCATCAAGTCATTCATCCATTCACTGATTGGACTGACACAGGTAACAGGCACGTCCTAAAAATAACCAGCATCAGGATCTGCCCTTACTGTGAAACCTAGATGTTAACCTGGCAAGAATCCCCACTTTAATACAAGCCCTCTGGCTTTCTTCTTTACTTAAACATGTCTGCTGTATCTGAATTTAAAAGAAAGAAAGCTGAGAAGTTATATCCCTGACCTCACGTGAAGCTATGCTTTTCTCAGAGTAAATGCATTTGGAGTTCCAGAACAATGCTATTAAAAACAAAACAAAGCAAAACAAAAAACTACTACTAACTTCTGTAATTAAAGTATTATTCTATACACACACATGCACACACACATACAATGGTACTTTTGCCTACAGACTGTAAGCTTCTAGACCAGAAACCAATCATACACACGTATACACACCCAAATAGTATATGATTCTGTATATACCCCACGGGGGCTTAATAAACAGTTATGAATTGACTGACAAGAAAAAAACAATAAATGACAACCTTCAGGGTAGCCGTAACACAATTTTAACTTGAAAATTGCTCAGAAATAGACTTCAGTCTATGGGAACATACACAAATCATATAAAAAGAACTAGTACCCCTTATATACCTAGAGAGAGAGTTCTTAGTGAAAAATCACTGTCATAGGAAGGAGAGTTCACGTTCTTTATTTACTGTTTGGCTTCTTCAGTGAATTCAGCTGAGAGCAACTTTTGCTCTGTAATAACCTTTTTTTACAGAATAACTTTTTAAATACAGATTAGAATAAATGCAAAATGTACCTCATCGCTAATATTTTCTTGCTACGTCAACAGGTATAAAGCCACCTTTCCCTCTCAATTCTCAAGACTCATGTTGCCATTTTAATTTCTCTGCAGCCAGATGTAACAAAAGCATAATCTAAATGCTGAAATAGTTTCTTCAACACCAGCATCTCCAAATAAATGGCAATTAGCAATAAATCATAATCTACTCATTGTCTTCTCTAAAGGATGCATTAACGGTGTGCTACAATTCCTAAAATCACACTTCAGTCAGTGTTCCCTTGAAGACAATCTTCAAATGCCTCAAATTCAAAAGTGATCTGCTTTTCTCGCTGAAGTTCATATGCACGTTCTACCTTAACGGTGTGGCTAGAACAGATAATTTAGTGGTCCCCGGAATTGAAGAATTCCATACATAAGGTGATGTTTCTGTTACAATTTAGCCTTGCCACATTTACTTTAAACGGTGGTTATTTCAGTTATGATCTATTTTGAAGAACAACTTCCACACTGATATATTTCCAAAAACGGATGATGAGAGCAAGTGGGGAAAAAAATAAGAAATAAGCCATGCTTAAGATCGATCCCATTAATCTGGGGTGCGGGAGTAGGTGAAACAGAAAACATTTTTGTTTGAGGGGAGGAATTTTTTAAAACAAAAACACATGAGACCAGATATAAAAGTCTGTGTTATGTCTTTACCATCAAAGGTCAGAAACAAAATGTATTTTAATTCACTGCTTTAACAGTGCTGTCTTAGCATCAGATCACTGCAGTTACACCTAACAACAGTCAGTCACTTTGCAAACGCCCCTTGCAGATCCCCTCACCCTCCCCACCATCCCTCCCACATCTTTCCACAGTCCAACTCACAGCCAAGGGGTGGGTTTGGTCATCTGCTTCACAGGATAATTTGAGTTCATTTTCCAACACACACCTTGGAACATCTAAATCATTATTTGTTTCAAAGCGTACGGAACTCCTTACATTTCTTCCTAACATTATATCTAGTGGTTATGAAGAAGTCTGAAAACAACTCCCAACCTTTTCCAGATTTTCCTATGTCAAGCCAAACGCATATTTCTGGGTGATACTTGTTTTTCAGTTTTCAGGTCTCCCACGTTGATAGCAAAAAGAAAGGGTAGGGTTGTAGGGTTTTTCCGTTTGTGTTTTTTATTTTTTTCCTGTTTTCTTGGCAGCCTCCTCTGGACTGTGAGAAGTGATCATTGATCATTTTTCCACACTCATCCACGGCCCTCTCCATGGCCACATGTAAATGTGCCAATGGATAATTAAGCAACAGACACACCCAATAAATATAATAAATAAATTTGATTTTTTTTTCCCCTTAGTAATTGGTTTCATCTGACTGAGTCTGATTATATGCGGGGGTATATAAACAGAATTAGAGAGGAGAAAAATGAGATGCTAGGTCACACAAATTGCAGAGCCCTAACCACTGTGAAATGTTTGTGTAATAATCATATTATTATTCTTAAGGTTAGAGAAGCAGTTTGTATCTTCTCCAAAAGTTTAGGCGAGGCTAAAAATAAAACTGGTGGCATGATTATTACCGTAAGGAAATGGTAGCCAACTACAGCGTACATTTCCCTCTGGTCTGCATCCTCTTCCCACAAACTGACACTGCCTTGCCCTCATGCCTCCATTAAATCCATGCACGTAGAGCCACATTTTGACTGAGGTCTCCAACTCCAGAGGTCATATCACACCAGACTACATGAATAGACATGAGTTGGGCATATAGAAGGCAGAGAATGAGAAGATATTTGTATACAATTATTGTCTGAGCAAATCCTAAAAAAAAATTAAATTAAATCACTTTTCTAATATACTCTCAAGTGACACAAAGAGCAAAGCTTTATCTTGTATTAAAAAAAAAAAAACGAAAACACTTCTATTCTCATTTACTTTCTTAGACATCACTTTGGCATCAAATTACTCTTAGCATAAGATCTAGCTCTTAGCAGAGCACAGTACCTGGCCTGTCTTGGGAATCTAAAAACTGCTTATTGAAGCAATAAGAAAAAAATAAAAGCCTGAAATAGGGCTTCCCTGGTGGCGCAGTGGTTGAGAGTCCGCCTGCCGATGCAGGGGACGCGGGTTCGTGCCCCGGTCTGGGAAGATCCCATGTGCCGCGGAGCGACTGGGCCCGTGAGCCATGGCCGCTGGGCCTGCGTGTCCGGAGCCGGCGCGTCCGGAGCCTGTGCTCCGCAACGGGACAAGCCCGCGTACCGCAAAAAAAAAAAAAAACAAAGCCTGAAATACACTTTCATGCAGCTTTAATTTGCCTGTGTTCCTTCTAGGTAATAGGTAATATCTACTGAAATGTATAGTATGTAACCATATACTCTTATATTTGAAATGGTTTAGAAAAATGATCACAGTTAAGATCACAAAGTCTGTTGCAGTAAGTTCCCTAATAATAACTATAATTTTAGCTATGTAGATATTTACTGTTTGAATTAGCCATAAACGTGGACATAGCTATCTTCTCTAATAGTGCAATTTCATTCTTAGAAATAATCTAAGAACCTAATCATTTCTATTTAATGATGTATTTCTTTTTCCACATATACTCTTATTCCTCTAATTAAAGGAGGAGAAATGTCAAGACACTGAGTATCAGTTAAATCCTAAGCAATAATAAAAATGACATTTAAACATCAGCCTTTTCCAAAAGAATCCTCCATAGAATTGTCCTCCCTAAAGATGTGAAATCAGTATATTATTGTTAGTATCAATTTTATCTTCACCAGGTGAATTATATTCTCCAACTTTAGTTTTTGCCTCTTAATAGGTAAACCGAAGACTGAGGCAGCTAAACAAAAAAACAAAAATGACTTATTCTTTTGAACCAAATTCATAAATAAATTATTTTACAAGGCCCATAACTCCCTTTTATATATTATAAAATAAGTACTTTACCAAGGCCATAAATGATAGAAATGGATCATACAAAATTTCTATTATTTTTTAACAGGCTTAAGCCTATACAGCTAAATAATTTAGTCACCAGAACAATTAAATACACTATCTTTCATAAGACCGGGTCCTAAACTTTTATAGATCTGCATCATATTCCAGAAATCACAAACTAACACAATGATAAGAACAACTAAACTGAGAAATCTGGCATCATATTAATATTAGAATAACCTGTGGCAGAACCAAATCAGGGACAGGAGAAATAATGAGGAGTCTTCATAGGTGATCTAAACAAGTATCAAGGAGATCAGAGCCTCTTCTGAAAGAACTGCAGTCAAAGCATAAGAAGGCTAAACTTTTAAAGAAACCATTTCTTTCCTCTCAAGCCACGCACGCATACTTTCCCAAAATGGATGCAGGATCTTTGGTACCCACCACCAATATTCTGGTGATGAGATGAGGAACGCTCTCAATCATTCCATCAGAGTCAAAAATCAATTCATATCGTACAGGGGAAAATATGTTTGCTGGGGAAACTAGATTTTATTTTAACGTATTAGCTGCATTATTTAATCTCAATTTCTATTCATTAAATTTACATGCAAAGAGTTAAAACACCTGCTCTCTTTTTACCCACACTACTGCTGAAAAGCACATAACCGTACTTTTTTCCTGATAATTCTTTTTGTCTAAAAGGTTGGTAATGCTACACTTAGAAGAGGGAGACCAATTAAAGTCTTTCAGCAAAAATGAGGGAACTTTATGTGCAAACTATTCCTCAAGGTGCTTCATTTTTTGCCACGAGGAATTCATACAAAAAGGCTGCAATATTTCAAGTTCAAAATCACATTGGAAAATGCAATATATTATGTAGACTTGGGGCAGTGAGTAACATGAATTTTGGGGAAAAGATTTTCTATCTCTTCAACTTAATAAAATCTTCTAGAAATATGAACAGGATACTTTCAGCAGAGCTAAAATAATATGTTAAGTAATGGTTTATCTTTGTTAGGTAGAGAAAACAATCATATATATATACATACACACACACACACACACACACACACATATATATGCACACAATTTACTGGTAGTACAAAGTTCTGAACATTGTGGATATTCCGTTTACAAAGCAAAAGCGAAAGCAGAAGTATAAAGAAATACTTTGACAAAGCTACTATTTGCTCTCACTGCACATGACTCTTACCAAATTACTGTTGGTTTCACAACATTTTAAATGGGGTATTATCTAATTAGATCGACATCACATTTAAAAAAATATTGTTACGTTCCTCTTTCCATTAAGAACATATGAAAAGACAGCCATCCCTCCCACCGCCCCCCGAAAATGTCCTTACAATCTTCCCTGAAGGCTGAGAATCTGTTGTATGTACTATGAGTACAGAATGGAAGGTTTCTTCCTGTGAGTATATCAGGGCTACTAGGAACCAGTAAGTCAAAGAATAAAACTGTTGCTTCACACAAAGTAATGAGAGAAAAAAACATATGCTTTTCACATAGTCCCATTTGAGACAGTAGTCTGATATAAGTTTTGTCACTTTAAATCTGACTTGCAGTTTAAGTTTGAGTTTTTAAGTGGAGAGGGATAAAAAGGCCCTTGACAATGACCTTGACCATATTTCACCAGAAATCATTTCTCAAAATTAGTCTACACAGAATAGAAAACAATGGAAAAGCTCACCAATACAGGTTTTCCTCAAAAACACACAAGGAGTGCAGAGTCCCTTTCAATTCACAATGAACAAAAAAAGTCATTACTTTCAAGAAACATTCAGTAACTCTAGCATAATAAACACCTCACACATGCAGATAAAACTCTACTCTTATCAAAATGAGAATAGGAGACTTAACAATACAGGCAAATGTATTGTCATTGTCAAGTTCCATAAACCAACAGTCTCTTGCTACACAGCCTGTCCTCCCAAAAAAGTTACCTTCTCCCCAGGATATCAGATGCCATGCCTTTGGAAATGCTGAAATTCAACACAAACACCAACTGAACGTAAAGTACCTAATTTACCAAGAAGCTTAGCAAGAGGATGGTATTATTTTGACACATTAATCTGAGATCAACACCAGGCACAGAAAGTTAAAATGAGCTTAGTTAAGATTCAATGGAAAACGTAACATCAATAACAATAATAAGAAAACCACCAACAAGCCACAAACACTATACCACACAGAACCATATAAGAGTAATTACAAATCCAGCTGACTGAATAGCAATCTCACCAGGCAATGCACGCAAAACATAGCTATGTTTAATATTTTAACACAAACTCTCAGAGCTTTTCCGAAGTTGCCAGGAAACTAGACGTAGAAAGGGGTGGGTGGGTAAAAAACAACCACAGCAAGAAGGAATGTGTTCTTTAAATCAATGGACTCTTGGTCTTCGTAACTAGTGAAGATGCTGAAACTGAAGCTAATTGTGCTGTTTCATAAATACATTCATGCTCTGAATATATTATGTAACAATTAGAAATCTTGTTTCATGGGCCACGTGAAATCAGTCCTTAGCCTGGTCAGTTATCTGTTTGTGCCCCTGTTTGTGGAATATGCCAGAGAAATAATGCAGCTGCTCAGCATGGAGTATACTGCTTTCTGGTTTTGGTCTTAGAATGAGAAAACCATGCTTTAGAAGACTTGGGTTCTTAGGATCATAATTTACTATACAAATTCATTTTTCCTTCGTAACCAGGCAAACAAATGCTTCAAAGACAACTGTGATCCAAATGAATGGAAGCTGGGTTTTTCCCTCCAACTTGATCAAAATGGTAAATGGCAAGGGTCCGTAAAAATATTTTAAATAGCAATATTGCCATCTCAAGGGACCCAGGAGTAAGCTGAGCTTTCATTCTAAATAAAACGTCTTATTACCATCAGCAGACTACAAAAGAAGAAATAAGCTTTAGATCTTAGGAATCCTGCCCACAATCTCAAGAAAAGCTTTTGTCAACACAGGCAGCCCAGAACAGGTGAATTTGCATGGTGTCTTGGAGTAGGCTTTCTTCTATAGAAAAGAGGGTCTGACTTGAGTTAATTTACAGTTTGTTTTGTTCCAAGTCCTAAACTGTTTTATGCTGCTCTTCCAACATCAGCTAAGTTTACATTAAAACACAGTTGAGCAGTATTATTGCAAACATCCTCTTTGCACCTAGGTAATTGCTGGTCTCTGATCTGGCAACCACAGAGAAGCAGGCTTCCTTAAACAACGATATTTTCCCTCTGTAAAATGTGTGCGCCTCAGAGTATCCCTGCACTGGATATCCTCATCTGAATCTAGAGTTCAGAGCTCCTCAGGATGGTAACACACATACTGAAATTGCAATCCGTTCTACCCCCGACTTCCCTCCCTACATTTAAGCTGTCATTATTTTAGCTTATTTTCCCATGGCTTAGCAGAAATTTTCACAACTATCAACTGGTCTCTTTTTAAACTGCTGATTTTCCTTTACTTACTGACCCTTCAGTGTTTCTACTGAACTGGAACTGAAAAGTTAGGGGGAAAAAGAGCACGAAACATGGCTAACTGCTAAGGACCCTCCAAAGAACTTAAATACGAATACATGAAAGAACTGTGGTACGTTAATTTTTAAATAATATTTAAAACATCCTGGAAGCAAGAGTTACAGAGTCAGTTCTATTTTTAAGAAAAGAGTTAAGAGTTCAATTTGCATGCATTATGCTGGCTATTTAAAATAATTTTGTTCCATGTGGATGGCAGAAATTGCCCTCCCCCTCCCCAATTGACCAGATGCCACTTCAAGTAAGATCTAAGAAAGGGCTGGTTTGGGGATTAGAAATTGCTGAACATGTCTCGCGATTTTAAGTAAAACAATACCAGCAATCTCCCTCCTTTTCCATAGCCTTAAATTTATTATTAAGTAAATTTAAGCCAAAGCTCAAACACTGGAGAACAGGACAGTATGTGATGCACTAAACCACTTATATGTTTATTATCTTTGCAAGCAACATGAGTAGTGGTGTCTATTATTACCTCCTGCAAGTCTGCAGCAATGTGAGGCAAAACAGCATTTTTAAGAAATTCTCTTTTGGAATGCAAATGATTCTTCCTCTAATTTTGAATATTTTAGCCAGCATGTACCATACAGTAGTTCTGGAATCACTGGCTTCTGTCATGCTGTCAAAACTGAGTCAAAATGCATTGTAATCCTGAAGAACGATAACCTTAAATATCAATGTAACGTTAAAATGCATCCTAAAAAAAAAAATCCCTGTAATTGCGATGAACATTAGAGAGAAACCGGCAGTCCTTCTGCAGGGAAATAACAGTCTGCTCTACCAATCTTTCCCCTCCCCCTTGAAACTCATGCAACTAATGATGACCTCCCGAAGTGCCGAATTTAAATGTTCCAGCATTCATCTGAGGATGAAGGAGGAAAAAAATACATAGAAAACCACGAAACAAGTTGCAAACTGCACAAACGCAAGGAGAGAGAGAAAAGGGAACTGCAGGCTGATTCAGGAGCGATTGCAGAATGACGAGCAACAGAAAGGAAATGAGGAAGAAAGAAAAGAGGGGGTAAAAAACCTTAAGCATTAAAGAGTAAGAAGTGAAAAACATTTACCAGCGGCTCGGTCAGTAGCTTCGCTCCCTGACACCATCTACATAGAGATAACTTAGCCTAGAGTCTTCGGTCCCGGCTCGCTTTGGAGCAAAATTCCTTCACTTCGAGGGGGTAACACACACCCTCAAGAAAGAGAGAGAAGGAAAGAAAGGGAAAAATAATCCCAAAGACCAAGACAGGCTTTCCCCCTCCTCCCTCTTACCCGCCCCCCGGACTCCCCAAACGGTGCTCGCTTCTGCACAGTTCTGCCGGCTGTGCCGCTGAGCTGCTGCCGATGTGCCGCGGCTCCTGCTGCCGCTGCTGCCGCTGCTGCCGCTGCTGCGGCTGCTGCTACTTCGGAAACGATTAGGAGGAGGACGCCCAAGCACGACCTGAGCCTGCGAGCCACCCAGGATCAGTGTGCAACCTGCTCTGGAATCAAACCCATAACACACGCACGCACACCCAGTGGCTCCCGCACTGGAGCCCCCGCGCGCACAGACACGCGCCCGCCCGCGCGCCGCACAGACACACGCGCGCACACACACATGCCCACACGCACGCGCGCGCACACACACACAGACACAAACACACACAGACACACGGAGCGCCGCGGACCTCCCGCCAGCCTGCGCAGCCCCTGAATGGGGAGTGCGAGCCAATCCCCGGCCCCGAGCGCGCGCACAGGCTGAGGCCGCCGGGGCTTGGGTGGTGGCGCTGGGGCTGCAGCTGCTGTGGCTGCGGGGCCAGGCAGGGGATTACGGCAGCGAAAGAGGGGCGCTAGGGGTTCCTGCACCCCTTTGTCTCCACACAGATTTCCCCAACCAAGCATTTCCAAGACCAGACACCGAGTGCGCGAGCCGCGGGTGGTGCAGAGTTCAGTTCTGCTCTGGGGTTGGCGGAGCGGGGGGGCGGGGTGGGGGAGGCTCGGTTCCCTGGCTGCACGCACCGAGGTTCCAGCTCTTCGAAACCCGAGGCACCGCAGCTGCAGCCGGGTCCCTGCACGCACGGGAGCACAGCAAGCCCGAGCGCCCCGCGGATGACCCGAGATGGCTTTGGGCTGCGAGCGTGCCCACTGTTCGGCTGCCTTCCAGGCAGATCGCGCCTTCTAGGGTCAGGAACGTAGAGATGGGTAGGGCCGAGCTCCGTGGTTTCCAGAGGGAAGGCAGAGTTTCCAGAGCCTTTAGCCCCTGCTGACCTGCCTCACCTAGACTCCTCAGTGGCCCTGAACCTGCCCAGGAGGGTGCGATGCCCGGGAAGCTAGGCTTCCAGACCTCAGCGGGGAGTTGCTTTTCTTCCTTCTGTAAAGGGAATTACAAAAGGAAGCAATTCCCAGCCCAGGAAAGGCTGATTCAGTTACAGAGTAGTTGACAGAAAATCTAGCAGGGCCTGGGCCGTCGAAATAGTAACCGCTAACAGGTATTGCTTACTTACCCTGTGCAGGCTTTGTGCTATGAGATGCCCATGAATTAACTCATTTTATCTTGTGCAAACACTATATGATTAACCCTAGAAGGAAACTGAGGCCCCAGGATGTTTTACCAACTGCTGCTAGTCAATGATAACCAATGCATCTGGGAATCTGAACCTGCAATTTGACTCAGGCACTGGAAAGAGACTGCAGTGTATCGATGAACTCTAGACATTCCCAGCAAAGTAAAGGTCTGCGGGATGTCCGGATGATAACACCCTCTGGCCTTCAAGCGGTACCTAGCCTGTCTTCAGCAATCTGCAAGTCTTTGAAAAACTGCATGCCTGCAATTTGCCAATGTTCTAATACTAATAATATTCACAACACTCATCTCTTGACTGTGTACTCTGAGTCACCCTTTTAATTAGGTGCTGCAGACTTACCATCATAACCTTTAAAATAACCCTGTAAAGAAGCTACTCTTATTCCCATTTTACACATGAGGAGACTGTCCTGTGACTTCCTCAAGGTGACAGGGCCAAAATAAGGAGGGCGTGGTCTGTTTGCCTGCAAGGTCCTAGTCGGGTTTTTTTGTTTTGTTTTGTTTTTTTACTAAATTATGTGTCTTCCTTAAGTGCATTCTGAATAAAGCCACGAGATGAGGGCAGAGCAGTTATTTTTTATTTCATTCAACAAACACATATTGATTTCCTATTAACATTCACTCATTCAAGAAATATTTACTAAGCATTTACTTCCTTCAAGGAACTTACAGGTGACAGAAGATGACAAAGACACATCCCAGAGCTCTCTGTGGTTAGTCTGACGAGAAGATGGCAATCATATGCTTGTGATGCAGATGCTGAAAGCTTGCTAGGAATGAATGTCCTTCCCTCCCTATTCATCTAGCAAACTCCTACCTGTGCTTCAGTTTTCTACTCTAGTGTCGTTTCTTCAGGGAAGCCAACTGTGATCTCTCTAGCTGAGTCAAATCCCCCTTAGTATAGGCTTTCAAGGCATCATTTCACTTTTCTTTTTAAACGTTGCCATATTTCCAATTTTCCATTAGTGCTGTGATTTAGTTAGTATATAGTCTTCCCAATGCACACAACTCTCTAGACCATATTATTAATCTCAGAATACCTGGTAGATGTTAAACTTACTCTCTCTCATGGGTATGTGCACGCGCGCGCACACACGCGCGCACACACACACACACACACACACACACACACAACTCTTAGAATAGGAGTAATGATTCTTAGGGTAGGAACTGTTCTTACCTCCATTTCAAAGATGAGTAACATAAGGCTAAGTGAGGTTAAGTAGCTTTCCCAAGGTCACACATTTGGATAAGTGGCAGAGAAGGACTCGAACAGGTTTATCTGGTGCTTAAGTCCACGTGACTAGCCCTCAGGCTCTGCTGCTTGGCTCATGTTATCCAGTAACCAATCAGACTACGCAAAAGTGGCTCATGGGAAATACAGCAGACAGATTTTTGGGGATGGCATCGTGGGGGAATACAGAGATAATTCAATATTGTAGAAACTGCATGCAATAGGACATCAGTAATCCATTACTGCACACCCACCTCATGATAGTCACCTTGCTCAGAACTTTTTTTATTTTAACTTTAACGACGATTCTTCTGGCTAAATGCTGTTATTCCCATTTTACAGATGAGGAAACCGAGGATCCCCAACAAAAAGAAATCTGCTAAACTATAAATTCCAGGGGAAAACTGAGATATCTATTTTTATTTTCCATTTTATCCAACAGTACCCTCGCAAACTTTAAACTCACTCACTGTCTCTCTCTCTCTCTGTCACTGTCACACACACACAATATCAAGCAACTTGCCCAAGGTCTTAGAGCGAGTAAGCCACAGAGCTGGGATTTGAACCTAGGTCTGACTTGAGAGTTTCAGGGGAGGTCGGGATTGGGGGGTCATTATGGGGTCTGCAGCTTAACCAGGCTATTGGGTCTGAGGATATATCTGGGTCTACCAAGAGGAAGAGCCACTGCTGGTGCTTTTCTTTCCCATTAAATCTTACAAGGAATCTGAGATTCAGAGACTGAAAGTTACCTGATCCAGATCACAGCCAGGTTTTACACCCAGGCCTCTTTCACGACAGACTTGTGGTACAGAGTGTCATGAGTGGCAGACAGAGTATCCAAGTTTTTCAGAGGTTCCTGGCTGGGGAAGGGTACGGGGACCTGGGGAGCCCGAGGAGGAAAAGCTGTAGGGAAGCAAGCGAAACTTTGGCACCTTCCTTCCCACCACTCCTCTGGGTTCTACCTTTTTTTAGGTCTCATTCCTCTGCCTTTTCAGGCCTGACCCTGAACTCAATGCCTCACTGCCTCCCCACTCATTTTCAGCACCAGCAGTGGCTCCGAACCACAGAAAGGTAAAAATTGCATTTTGTACGGTTCTGCTCCTAGCAGACTGCTGGGCTTGCTCAGTGACAAGGGGAGGCTTTGATTATGAATAGGAAGCTTTTGTTAAACACCTTTCCATTTTGGAGTATTACCTCTAAAGGGGATATTGGTGTGTAGCTCTTTGCAAATTCCTAGCCTGTAAGAATTCATACTATAAGAATGAGATGCTTACATATGGAAAAACACCTCCATCCCATGCATGTTCTACCCTATAACTAGCATTCATCTCTCTGTTCTGTCCTCTCTGTGCACACAAAAAGCATCCACAAATTGTGTCCACGTATTTACACAGCTCACAGCTGTAGACATATACCTCCAGCTATAAATACATACCGGCCCTTGACTGTGGATATGTCTCCTGCAACTGTCTGGCTATTAACTTGCCCTATACTGAAATATTATGAATAAAGTGAGTGAGGGGTTGCTAAGAAAATGTTAAATATTAACCCTCTTTCCTTCCCCCTAAGAATACATGTATTCCCTGGAGAATGTCTCAGATGGCAGAAAGCTCTCTGGGAGTCTCAGTAACACCTTCATATGTATACGTTAGGCTGCTGATTTTTCTCATGAGAGCAGCAGAATCCTTAACCCATGATAAGATAACCGGTTAAGAAAGTCACAAAGGGCAACCTTCAAGGAAAGCTGTGTCAGAAACCTGAAATGTTAGTGACGATTCTGTGGTGGTCCCGAAGAAAGGAACTTTAAAGCTTTTTGAGTAGTCTCCTAATAATTCTACTGTTGAGTACTTTAACAGAGATTGGGAGAGTTATTCCCCATAGTAATTCTCTGAGGCAGGTACAGTCATAATCCCCATTTTATAGATTAAGAAACAGAGGCTCTGAAAGAATAAACCATTTAGGGCAAAGTTATACAACTAGTAAGTGACCTGGGATGCAAATCCAGGTCCGTCTGATGCCATCACCTGTGTGGTGAGCTCTACATTCTGCCGTCTTGAATTCCTGATACCCCTTTGCACATGGAGCTGGATGTGGGGAGGGGTGGTGGTGAGGGCAGTGGCTGATTTGCCCTTGGTGTGTACAATAATTTAAGTATAGTAATATCTCTATCCTCCTAGGAAACTAAATGCAATTTAGATAGCCCCTCGAAAGGAGCATTATTTAGTTCATTTGGCAAATTAGAAATCTGATATATATATATATATATATTTATATATATATATATATATATATATACATATACATACATACATATACATACGTAGAGAGAGAGAGAGAGAGCACACGAGTAAGCTTGGTGGGAGGACCCAATCAAAATGAGTGTCATTGGAGCAAAGGATTCTGAGTCCCCTTTGACAAGCCGTTATTCCCTTTCCTTTTAAGCAGCAGTGCAATGTGGTTGTCAACCATTTCCCAGATCATTCACTCTTAATAGATATTCTCTTTAATTTCCTAGAATCCTTACAGAGAATATTCTGGAAAAGTCTTACTTTCATAAGAATGGGAAATTTAGAAGCAGAGACAACCTGAGCTTTTTAAAATCACTGCACTTCTCTACATTTGTTTCCAAT
Source organism: Phocoena sinus (assembly GCF_008692025.1). Lineage (NCBI taxonomy): Eukaryota > Metazoa > Chordata > Mammalia > Artiodactyla > Phocoenidae > Phocoena > Phocoena sinus. The sequence continues at coordinate 29,686,196 of NC_045765.1, forward strand.
GTCTGCAAACATCCTTTTGAAAATTCAGTAGATTTTTGCTTTTGAGAAAGGTCAGGAAAGACCCTCAGAATGTGATTCTATCCAGCCAGATTAATTTGGTGCCAAGTAGTTCACCCATGTACCAGTATTTGCATTTTTGCATAGGCTACACCTTGTATAGAAGAGAATAACTGATGACTGTCTTGGTTCTGTAACTTAATGGTAGAGATTGTAACTTGTACAATAATCATTCATCTTTCCAAAAATCAGTCAGATAAAAGAAATAATGTCTGAGTAGCTTGCATAGTTGTGATAGTATCTGAATTTAAATTCTGAAAACTCCTCAAACAACTGCTCAGAACCTACATATTTTAATTTTATGTAGTATTACAACAGGTCTGAATTTACAAGCCTGTAGGGAATTAGAAAACAAAAGGTAAACAGCTCTCGTTAGAGACTTAATAATAACAAGAAATAGAAACTGATAACCAGAGAATAAAGGAGGAGATATAATTTAAATTTTACATAAAATGCTTGAAAGGCTTAATTTAATGTTCAGGTAAGCCTCCAAACACCCACATTTCAACAGAAATTCTGTATATGTTCAGAGTACATTATTATAGTCCAGTGAATGATATTAATGGTGTTGACTCTGAATCCATACTTGATTACTACTTGAAGCCAGAGAAATAAATCCTAGATTCCTCAGCCTATCACTTAAGGCTCTCCATGGTGTGGCCCAGGAGTGGCTTGAAATTCTCCTCTCCTGAACAAATGTGTTTCAAGGCATCTGATTAGATGTGATACTAAGTGATGTAAGTCAGAGAGAGAAAGATAAATACTATATGATATCATATAATGGAATCTTGTATGTGGAATCTAAAAAGTAGTACGAATGAACTTATTTACAAAACAGAAACAGACTCATAGACATAGAAAACAAACTTATGGTTACCAAATGGGAAGGATAAATTGGGAGTATGGGATTAACAGATGAACAGTACCATATATAAAACAGATAAACAACAGGGATTTACTGTATAGCACAGAGAACTATATTCACTATCTTGTAATGAACTATAATGAAAAAGAATAGAAAAGTATATATATACATACATAATATGTATAACCAAATCACTTTGCTGTACACCTGAAAACTAACACAATATTGTAAATCAACTATATCTCAATACAAAAAAAAGTGACTTCCTGGAGAGAGGTCTGAAGAGGGATGTGGACACCACATTCCCGTGATCTATAATACATTTTTCTGAGTGCTGAGATAGATTAGTGATGGCTGTTTCCAGGGTTGACCCAGTATAGTGCTGCATATGCCATGCATTTCCTGAACATAGAACCAATTCTCCTTTCTTAGATTATGTCCCCTAACCTTCTCCCCCAGCCTAGGCTCTAGTCAAAAATCAGTGATTCCCATACAACTGTGCTATCCTTTGTCCATGGACTTCCCCTCTTACTTTCCCTTTGTCTGGCGCACCATCGCCTCCTTCACAATTTCCACAAGCCAGTTCCTCTTCAAATATCCCACTCAGGTATCATCAACTATTTCCAAAAGTCTTCCCTGATTGCCCCAGCCAGAAATCCTCTCCCCTTTTTCTGAAGGTAACTCAATGTAGGTGAACACCATTTTCCCCTTACATTAAAGTTATTCATGTTCTTGCCTTCTCTTTCCTCCTGGACAAGTTTCTTGAATGCAGTAACGCTGTCTGGATCATTTTTGAATCCATCACCATGAGTCACACAAAGACTTGCACTGAATAAAGTGTATGCTATAGGAATATATAAATAAATGAATGGCGGATGCTCAATATTTGTTGAATGAATGAACATAAGATTATTATTACTAATCTCCTGCTATGTCACAAAGAGATGAAGTGGCATTTTGTAGGCTAGAGAATAGGGCTAATGTTGGGGAGTTTCTTTGAGTAGCTAGGCTCTAAGGATATGGCAATAAAGTCCCAGCTCTTGAGAGGCTCCCAGGCCAGTAGAGGAGACAGGAAAGTAGATGGATGTAACAGGTGACCTTGATACTCGACACTCAACAGGAATTTTTTCTCTTGACCTTGCTGGCAGGTCAATAAAAAGTTGATAAGCAGAGTAGATTAGAGAATCTTATGTAATATTTTACCATATTTAATGGCAAGGGGCATCATGATAAAGGAATATTTTGTGTTCGTGTGTATGGGGGTGAGTGTGGGTGTGTGTTTACTTGCTCATGCTGGCTGGGATGCACAGAATCAGAGGGGTGTGCAGAGATTTCCCCAAATCTCCTGAAATGTGTCCAAAAAAGGAAACCGATGATTCCCTTAAGACTAAATAGAAACATCGCTGAATAAATCATACCTTTCAAGAGGCTTAATACATTGTAAAGAGCATTTTCACTGATTGGTAGAAATTCTCTTTGATTAATTAATTAGTTAATGTTTTCAAAGCACTTTCAAGATGAAAAGCATTTGGTGAGGGCTACATAATTGTTATTTTTCCTATGTACCTTGGTTTTCCACATTACTAGGTTTGTTTTTCTCCCAGATCACTCCCTGAGCCCGTGTACCCTCACAGAGGCACGGTGCCAAGTACTCTGAGAGAAAAGAGACAAAGAGATACCAGGGAGCAGGGAATAAGAAACAAAAAGACTCTGAAAATCCATTTTTTAAACTATATTTGAAATATTATCATACAAGAGAATGGAGAGGAACATCACGATGAAAACTAGTGATATCCTCTACCAGGGAAATTCCATTTGCGCCCCAGCAAAGAGTCCCAGTTGCCTTGCATCATGTCTGGATTAATACCTATTTATTTAAGGAGTAACAATGACGAATTTAAGCTTACTGTATCCTAGGTATTGTTCAAGTACTTGCATAAACATGTTAATTAATATTCTCCTTAAAACAACTGTTTGAGGTACTATTGTTATACACATTTTATAGACAGAGAAACTGAGGATTAGAAAGGTTAAGTGGCTCACCCAAGGTCATGAACAGCTTGTGACACACCTCAGCTCTTGTCCATGATGCCAGAAGGAAGGACAGAGGGGAGAGGGCAAGAAGAGAAAAATGAGAGGCAGTAGAAGACAGAAATTCCAACAAAATCCTACCCTTACAATATCTGATGACCCTCTAATAAATTAACACATAGAAAGTAAATGAGGCCAACATGTCCTATTGGTGAAACTAATTCACATGGCAAAGGTGATTTAGCTTCATTTCCAAAGTGAAGATCTATATTTAAATACTCCAAGGATCACCTGACATTCTGCCCACAGACGAGGCCCCTAAAATCCTCATTACCATCAAATGACATGGCACCACGGTGAGAATGAAGTCCTGGGTCATGAACCTCCAATTTCCCTTTGGCTAAAAGCAACTGTCATATGCTTTCTTTAAAAGCATCTTAATAGGGTGAAAGAGCAAGGGCTTCGGATGATAGTTTCACATGATCTCAGCCCCTTACTAGCTGTGTCACCCTGGTCCTTATTACTTGACATCTCTGAACCTCAATCATCATATTGATAAAATGGAGTCAAACAAAAACACTTCTCACCTAGATTTGTTGGGAGCATTATCTGTGACATACAGGGAAAGCACCTAGCAATGCCAGATTGTAGTAGGTGCTGCACAAAAAATAGTAATTCTAACATTCTCTCTCCCCCCACATCTCGTCTTCTTCCTCCCCCTCAAACTTATGTGGCCTGACCTGTTGAAAGACATATCAACAAATTCCCAGGCAGCACAACAGCTCTCCACATTTGTTTCCAACATCTGTGAACATCTTTTGAAAGATTAATAGATGCTATGATTTGCAACGGCTTCCAGGTACCAAAAATGGTGAGTAGAGCAGAGTAATGTCACTGAAACCATTGGTTCGGCTGTGTCCCCCCGTAATGAAAAGGTTGATGAGATGAAGAAGCTGTATAGCCTCTGAAATGGACACATTTATTCCGAGAACAGGTATCCAGCACAGGGACTAGAATCCAGTAAGACAGATGTGCACAATTCACTGGGCTTACTGGCATCAGGGTTCTCATGAATGGTTGTGTCATTAATAAGGCTCCTTTCAGATGTGAGATATAAAGATGCTAAAGACAGAAAGATGATTGAGTAATGAATGCATCAGAGCACATCTGACCCTCTTTTTCAACCAGCTCAGTCATCTCAGGCAAGTTAGATGGATGTAACAGGTGTAACAGGTGTAACTCGTTAAGCCTCAGTTTTTCCATCAAAGAAATGGCGACTAGCACTTCATTAGGGTTGTTGTGAGTAGAAAATGAGTTATTCTATGGAAAGGGCATGGAACACTACCTAAGTGTTAGCAGTGGTTTTGGAGGTGGTGTATGCTCCCTCCAGGAGAAAAGATGGTGCTTAAAATAAGCTGTTCAAGGTGGGCCTGGGAAGGGGGCAAGAAGGAACAGAGGGATGGCGGCAACATCAAGAAAGATCTTTCTTACAGCGTACAATTCTCTTAAGGGGCAGCAAAAAACAGTTCAGAAGCTGCTCTCACTTATACGTGCTTTCAAGAGGCTTCAGGAACCTTTGCTGCTGTGGTCCCCTCACATGCTTCACACCCTAAGAGGCACAGTATACCGTGCACTAGCTCAAGGAGGGGATACTGAATGGTTGGGAATTCAACTTTCTATTTTTCTTTCTCTTTCTTCCCTAAAGCCTCTGAACAGTTCCCAGCCGTCAGCAAACATGCTCAGAGAAGTAACAGATTAAGGGCAGGTGAGCGCTCTGCCCAGAAGCCGGTGAGAAGGTGAGTTATAATAAGAATGCTGTGCTCGCTGCATCTTCGCAACCTCATTTTTCTGGTAAGGAGACAACATTCACTGCCAGGCTTCCAAACGCATTTGGAAGTGCCCTGTAATGATGGCAAGGTGACTGAGGGGGCAGAACGCCTTCCACAGTGCAATGAAGTTTGAGAAATAAGGAGTCGGGAGGGTATTTTTGGTTCTCAAATGAAAAAGCCTGCATCCTTTCCTGCCAGCCCCAATTCTAGCCTCCAGCCCCAACCTGAAACACTTCAAAGATATTCTATTAGGAAAGGTTGCCAACTAATTGTTGGAGAGCATTAGTATTATCAGTGACCAAACTGTGAGCCTTTGGTCTTTTGGCAAGCCTAGTGGAGAGAAAAGCCAGCTCCAAAAAGCAATTTCTATGGAAAACAGAGAAGTAGCCCTTATTCCAGGGTACCCAGACTTAGGCAGCATTTAGCACCCCATATGAGCAAACCAACTATTCTTAGAACAAAACAGATATAGGGCACGTTGTCCTCACTTCTATTTTAAGAAAAAGACTAAACACTCAAGGTAAAGGCAAGCAATAAACAAAGCAGCCATTAAAGGATTTAGATTAGGAAAAGTAATTATCCCATTCCTACCCCCAACCTCATCCCAAATGGGTTCCAAACCTTTATAAAGAGCTCTAACAGACCAGGGCACAGCCATGGTCACTGGAAGGAAAAAAGAGAAGAGGGGAAAGAAGGCCAAAAATACATCCTAACCACATTTTGGCTAGAGAGAAGGTCCCGAGGAGGAAACGAGAGAGAGCCTTTAACAAGGAACTACGAGTCACTCCATTCCCTGAATGTTAGGGCAAATGGTAAGAGACTGTAGCACAAATTGATTTGATAATCTAGCAGGGGAAAAAGCAGAGGAAATGAGAGACTACTGGAAAATTCTTGTTGAGAATGTTTCCTCACCAAGAATCTTCTTACGAGCTGTGTTTCTTCCTAATAAGACAAAATTACATCCATAAATTTATTTCTTAAAATCTCTTTATCTTTTAGATTTTATCATGACATCTTTTTCTTAAACATCTTCAATTGTCCCCTACTGCCTAAAAAATGAGACTTAAACCCAACAGTAGGGTATGCCTTGCCCTTGACCATCTATTTTAAACCTGCTATCAGGTACTGTCTTTCCCCACTTCAGCCATGGACCCCATATTTTGATCACAGACTCACTGTCTTTTTACAAATAATTACGCTCTGTGCCATGGCATGTCTTACTTCCTACCCTATACATATTCTCCTTTTCTTCTCCACATGTGGTGAACTATTCATCCCTCAAAGCTTTGATTAATAGAAAAATATTATTCTGAAATATTCCCAGATTTCACTAGGAAGAATTCAGCATTCTCCCCTCTATGCTGCTTTATTACCTCTTATATTACATTTAACAATTCTTTTACTGTATAATTTCCTCTATCATAGTAATTGTATTCTATAATACCTTACTAGGATATTGAATAATTTGAGGGCTTCAGTCCATGTCATATTCTTATTTATATTGTGAATGCCTACCAACAAAAAAGCAATTTGTTAGTGTTTTTCTTTGTTTGTGTTTTGGACAAATGAAAAAAAAGATTTGGGTAATCAGGTTCACCTTACCTGTTTTATAAGGGTAACAGTGGCTGAGATCAAGTGATCATGAATAAAGAAAACACCATCATCTGGTGGCAACACAGACAAATTGCAATATCAAGTTTTAAGACATGGGTAAACTTTGGAAATTTCTACCTGCAAGTTTAAATTTAAAAATATGAACCACACTAAGAGTTATTACCTTGTGATCATTGTGGTAATGTATTATATTGATTATTAACAGATAAATTCAAAGATACTTGTAATGCATTTGATTATTCAGTATCCAGTTATTTTCAATTTTAAAGTCTATACACTTTAAACAACTGCAGTTTATTTTACATAAATTTTATCCTTATAAAGTTGATTTCTGAAGTCTATTCATTATACAATATCCTTTCATATCAAACCTTTGCATTTCTTACTTTAACAAATGAACTATTATGTGCAAAACAATGTATCAGACATTGTATCATAAAAGGTTTTCTCTTAGATTAAAAGAATATAATGTCAGTGCATGTGCCCAGCACCTGGCCAACCAAAAATTCTATAAATAAGCTCATTTTCATGCATCAAATGATTGCTGCCCTTTTAATGATGATCCTTAGGCACTGTAATTGCTATTGATCTTAAAGAATGTCATAACTACCAAATTAAAAAATTACATACAATATGGGTTCAGGATTAAGTATTTTCAGCTGGTGTAATATCTGAAGATATCATTTCCCAAGAATTCATAGTAACCCCTCTCACAGTCAGAACAGTTTATCAATATCCTGTTCCATGATGACATAAAAAATTTATAGTACAATAGTTATCATATTGCTAACTGGAAAAACAAATGTTTTTCTTATACCATTAGAATTCTGTTCTTGTTCCTCTATTTAGTCTTCTACTATTGGTGGGGGGGAAGTGTATTATGGATGAAATGGGAAAGCTGTTCTATACACACTGGCTGCCATGCAGTCTCTATCTCTATTCAGATATATAATGTAGCTCTGAAGTCAGACTGCTGGAAAAGAAGAATTCCTGAAAGTAAAACAACGTGTTTTGAAGATAAGAACTTGCCTACTGAATTGCACCCTGGTCTGAGTTTCACTCTTTGGGTGTTTGTGAATAGAGAATTGACACAGAGGCCTCTCTAAGCACCTCTACACCTGTGGCTCTTCCCGTCTCCTATCTGTTCTGCAATTTATCACCAAGTTATTATCCTAAACCGTCCCTGTACCCATCACTTTTGCTTGGAAGTTTTTCAACTTCCAACCATAGAGAGTAAAATTTTAACTGCTTATTTTATCAATCAAAGCAGGCCAATGCACGTGCTCCACTCTCTACACCATCTACTGGCCCTTGGTACCATTTGCCAACCACCAAATATGCTCTGTAGTTTCCCATCTTGATTTTTTTGTTCTGTGCTGGCACTTCTCAAACTATAATGTACACACAAATCACCTGGGGATGCAGATTCTGATTCATGGGGTCTGGGACAGCCTGGGATCCCACATTTGCTAACCAACACCACGGTGATGCCAGTGCTGTTGGTCCCAGGACCACAATTTGAGCAGTGAGGATCTCTTCCATATCACAGCATGACCTTCCACTGCCATTTGCACTCCTGACATTCTTTTTTTTTTTTTTTTTTTTTTTTGTGGTACGCAGGCCTCTCACTGTTGTGGCCTCTCCCGTTGCGGAGCACAGGCTCCAGACGCTCAGGTTCAGCGGCCATGGCTCGCGGGCCCAGCCGCTCCACGGCATATGGGATCTTCCCGGACCGGGTCACGAACCCGTGTCCCCTGCATCAGCAGGCAGACTCTCAACCACTGCGCCACCAGGGAAGCCCCTGCACTCCTGACATTCTTGACTTTAAAATAGTTACTTCTTCTTGACAAATCACCTCTGATCCTCTCCCCCTCCTCACTTCTTCCCTAGTCCCTCTAGCCCAGGGTTTTCAACTTGGCTGCACGTGAGAATCACCTCGGGAACGTTCAAAACTCCAGCTGCCTAAGGGCATGCCTGGTCGATTAAGTCAAAATCTCGGGCTGGGACCAAGGCATCAATATATATTTTTTAAACTCCTCAGGTGATTACAACCTTCTGCCAAAGTTGAGAACCACTGCTTTTGGAGAGAAGTGACTTTTTTCTTTCAATACCTATAGCTTTTTGTTTTTACCTGCTTTTATATTTGAATTAACTATGAACTATCCTTGTCTGCTTAAGTGGCCTCTCCCCTGTCAGCATACAAACTTCTTGAGGACAGGATGTTAGCCATCTCTGGGCAGTCTGAATATGTTAGAAGCAAGGGCCGTTGAGGCAGAGTTCCTGAATTCACTCCCCAGATCTATCATGTACTAGCGTGGGCTTATTTTAAAAACTCTTTATGTCTCAGTTTTCTTCTCCATAAATTGTAAATAACAATAGCAGCTGCATCATCAGGTCTTTTTAATAAGTGAAATAAACATATGAAGCACTGAGTGCTGGATCTTAGTATCTATTTGACAAATGCTAGCCATTATTATTATTAATTAGCCTGTTTTGTCTGCCTCACATTGTATAACATAGCAGTAAGCAGTCAATAATCATTTGCTGGATGAATAAGTCAATAAATGATGGAAAATAAATCATATTTAATTGCTCTAAAATAAACCCAGAACACCAGCCTTCTACTGAAAAAGCTTGAGTGAATGAATGTTCACTATTTATAAGGGCTTGCAGGTATCCATACTGCCATTGGCCTGGTGAATTCAAATCCAAGAAAAGGTAGATGGGTCCTCACCATGGAAGAGATTGGGCAAAAGATAATGACCATGCCTCAAAAAAACCCACTTTGTTTAAATGTCACCAGTACCACGTGTCCACTAAAATTCACCCAAACCTATTAACACCAATTTAAAAGGTTGCACTGAAAATACTATCTTTTTGGGAGAACACCTTTAAAACCCAATCCAAACCTTTAGCAGACACTGAATTTCATAATCTTTCAAACGTGTGAATGATCTGTCATCATACACAGGGACTCACCCTCTACTGGAAGGACATCGTCTTGGCCACCACAAGTGTAAACAGCCCGGCTGATAGTCATTCTTACGCCAACAGAGCATTTCATCACCACTAAGCAGTAAAGCAGGTAGGTGACTGAAGATGCTAGTCATAATATATACTGAGATGGAATGGGTGAAGTCCACCTGTTACCAGTGTGAATAGAGCCCTTTTGTTGGAATCCATCCTGGTGGAATGAATAGCCTCTGTTATATTTATTGATTACACCCTAAGAATTGAAGTAGAGGTGGCTAGAGCTGCCCAGAAACAGATGCCTTTGTGTGCCTTTCATTTTGGCAAGACCAGATAATCAGTCAGAATTCACTTTTAAACTCTAAACAAAATGTTCGATATTCTTACAACCCACAAAATAAAATCAAACAGAAAAAGAAATGTCTTAAGTAACTGGGATCTGAGCTCTTTTCACTATCTCCGCGGCTGCCGTCCACGTCCACGGCACCACTGACCTTGGCCTGAAGAGAAGCTACACAGGCCCCTGCCTCTACACTCTTCTACACAGTCAATATAATTTTTAAAATCCTATCTGATCCTGGCACTTCCCCGCCTTCAACCCCCCTCCCCCAACAACTTGCTATTGTACTCTGAATAAATTCCAGACTCCCGTGTGGTCTTACCAGACCTCAGATGGTTTGGTCTTGCCTATTCATCTGACCTCCTCCCATTCCATGTGAATCACCACAGACACAGGCTCCCTGCTGCTCCTGGTGACATCAAACTCATTCCTCTTTACCGATCTTTGCCTTTTGCACTTGCCTGGAGCTCTCTTTCCTTGGATTCTGCAGATCTTTTCCCTCATTTAGCCCTCTCCCAGATACTCTATCTCATTACCCTCTTTTGTTTTCTTCATAACAGTTATTACCATCTGCAAGCTAAATTTATTAATTTGTTTACTTGTTTAGTGTCTGTTTTCATAGAAGCTTGTTCACCATTAAAGACCCTTGGCCTAAAATAGCACTAGATACATTGCAGGGGGTTCATTACATAGTTGTGCTGAAATCAGTTGACTGAACTTAGCAACTTTTTACTTCATAGAAGTTATTTTTACACATAACATCCAGTAATCTTAGTGTTTTGCCACAAATCATAGACCTCTCCCCTTCAATAAAAATAAAAAATTCAGAGAAATTTCCCAAATGGTAATGACTCTTTCCTTTGGTAACACTATTAGATATCATGCATATTATCTTCTGGATATTGAAAAACACTAAGACTTGTTACTGACAAAAAAGCTGAAGAAAACACAGAGGCTTTATGTCTAGTTATCCTTCATGATTACACATTATATCTACATGGAATTATATGATACATAGTCTTTTATGATTAGTGTTTTCATTACCATAATATTTTCAAGGTCATCTGTGTTATAACATGTTATCAGTATTTCATTTATTTTTACTGTTGAATAATATTTCATTGAATGGATATACCACATTTATCCATCCATCAGTTGATAGATATCTGGATTGTTTACACTTTTTGGCTACTATGAATAATGTTGCTGTGAACACACATGCACAAGTTTTGTACATGTATGTAAAAGTTTTGGGTAGATGTGTGTTTTCATTTATCCTGGGTATATGATAACTTGGGATGTATGATAACTCTATGCTTAGCTTTTTGAGGAACTGTTTTCTAAGGTCATTGCACCAATTTAGATTCCCGCCAGCAATGTACAAGACTTCCAATTTCTCTACATCCTCAACATTTATTATTGTCTGTCTTTTTTAATGTATCAGTCCTAGAGGGTGTAGAGTGGTATATCTCATTATGTTTTTGATTTGCATTTCCCTAGTGACTATTGATGTTGAGTATCTTTTAATGTGCTTATTTGTCATCTGTACATAGTCTCTGAAGAAATACCTATTCTGAACCTCTGCTCATTCTTTAATGGGATTATTTTTCTTTTTATTGAATTTTTAAAGTTCTTTATATATCTAAGATACAAGTCACTAGACATATGATTTGCAAATATTTCTCTCATTCTGTGGGTTACTTTTTCACTTTCTCTACTGTGTATTCTGAAGCATAAAAGTATTTCATTTTAATGATGTCTACTTTTATCTATTTGCTGCTTGTCAAATCTAAAAAAATGAAAAATTGCCTAGCCCAAGGTCACAAAGATTTACACCAATGTGTTCTTCCAGGATTTTATAAGTTTTAGCTCCTACATTTAGGCCTATAATTAATTTTGAGTTAATTTTTTGTGTATGGTGTGAGGTAGGGGTCCAAATTCAATCTTTTGTATGTGGCTATCCAGTCGTCCAACACCATCTGTTAAAAAGACCAGTCTTTCCCCATAAAACTGATTTGCCACCTTTGTAGAAAATCAATTGGCCATAAATGTAAGGTTTTATTTTTGTAATCTCAATTCTCTTCCATTGATCTATACGTCTATCCTCATGGCAGAACTACACTGTTTTGAGTATTACAGCTTTTTAGTAAGTTTTGAAATCGGGAAGTGTGAGTTTTCCAACTTTATTCTTCTTTTATAAAATTGTTTTGGACATTGTCCCTTGCATTTCTACATGAATTTTTGGATTAGTTTGTCAATTTTTGCAAAAAAGCTCACTGGGATTTTGATAGGGATTGTGTTGAATCTGTAGATCAATTTGAGGAATATTGCCATCTTAACAATATTAAATCTTCTGATTCATTGGTCATTGGATGTCTTTCCATTTATTTAGATCTTCTTTAATTTCTTCCAAAATTTTTGTAGTTTTCAGTGTACATGTCTTACACTCCATAATAATTTTATTCTTCTTAATGCTACTGTAAATGCTATTGTTTTCTTAATATCATTTCCATAGATATATTCCAAAATTTAATGCATTAAATGTAAATGATTTAGGCAATTGTCTTGTAAGGAAATATGGCACCTTGCTAATTTTATGCAAAGTTGTATAATGCCAAGGATGTTTTCCATTTTTAATTTCTACCACAGTATTCCTGTTGTAGTATAAGAAACTTAAGCAACAACAACTGAAGAAAACACTTAGGAAATTAGGAACACTTCTCCCACAGGCAGTAAAATACCAAAATGTTTAAAGAGGATGCTACAAATGGTGAGGGTTAAACTCTCTTCTCCCTTTGTTTTAGGTGACATCTCTCTCTGGAAGCATACTCTCATATTAGGTCCTAATATGCACAATTTTCAGTATAAGATTTCTGAATTAGAAAAGCAAAGAGATCTTTAAAAATTAGAGCAAATCTTATAGAAAATGCAAACAAAAATTTAACCTTGGAAGTTTAGATCAAGGACAGCGTATTTTGAAGCACAACACATTCTTATTCATACTATGTTCAGTGATGCTATTCATTATAATCATTGTGTTTCATGATACTGTCTTGCAGAGATGTATTTTATATATTTTACTGACTAAAGCATTGTATCCTTATAGCTTTAAAAGATCAGAGCAACCAACTCTACATTTTTATTTTTAATTGATAATTTAGCCTTTTTAAACATACGAATGAAAATATACCTGCTAATAAGGCTTCTAGCAGTGGTCTGCCCTTTCTGGTCACTGCTTTATATCCTTTCTCCTTAAATTATAAAAGGAGAGCCAGGTGTGTTGGGGATATACAGCTGGGTTATTTCTCGAAACAGCTGGTGCCAACTTGTCAAAAGATCTCCTTTTCAAATATGTGCAAACCTTGTGTAAGTAGATATAACGTAAGCTCGGTACCCACTGTTATTGATTCTGCTCATCGACAGCTAAGGTGTTTAATACATTCATCATGTTTGCAATGCCATTTTCAAACTCTGAGGATTCAGCAGTCTGTTTGTCTCAATGGTGCTCTTCAGAGAGCAAAGGCTAACCAGCCCTGTAGTTGCGAGGGCTCTGACAGAAACCTGAGTGAGGAAAATGGAGCAGAGAAGCCAGCAGATATGTTCTAACCTGCCACAAATAATGATTTTTAAAAAGCCCCAGAAGAATGTGCTTTGCTGCTTTACATAATGCTATAATGCATTAACTCATGTAATATGACTAGCAAAAGTTTATTTATTCATTTATTTCTGCCGCAGGCAAATAGTGGATAAATGCTTACACTAGCAGGTTAGCAGGTGTTTCAGCTACAGCCATTAGTACCTCCTTGATCTACAGTAACTGTTTGAGGGCTTGCCTAGTTCTAGCCCGCATGGAAATTGTCAAAGCCTTTATTGATTTGCAGAAAATAAAAAAGACTGAGATTTTAAACTGTAGTATTTAAGTAGATAGAGGATTTGGTACATTCACGCTTGGAGAATTAGTTCACAACGGATTAGGCCACAGTCGTCGTATATGTAATCTATACATCAAGAAGTTCATCATCATTTTTACTGGCTACCCATCTTCTCATTTATTTATTTATTTGGAAAAATATCCTGGGATGGTGCTCAACTGCCTCACTAATGTACTCTGTGCTAATAAATCTTAAGATACTCCTTCAGCAGTTCACTCTTCTTATGTGGCGTAATATACCTTCAGGCTACTGAGTGCATCTATAGGTTTCCTTCTCTCCATGATACATCGTCCTGTGTGCGTAGCAGCTCACTGAACTGAACTGATGTAAATGCGGCTTGAAATGGTAAACACAACTTGTAATATCAAAGGTTTTCATATCAAATAATTTTGTTGCTAGAGAATCCTAGGGAGATTAAGGATGCACATGGTGTCTAAAATGTCCACCAGTTACATGAAATATCCCAGCAGTAGATGGATAATTACCAGCTCACACTAGGAATACAAAGAAAACACAGCCAGTTTATCCTGTCCATGTAAACAGACTGGAGAGTTTTTCTGGGAATTAGATCCATATAAAACTTACTGCATACAGAATCAAAAATAACTGCAGACATCTGGCAGATAGAAGCTGTTATGATGAAGCCTTGAGGTAGTATCTTCCTTACAACTACAGTCGTCACAATTTTCGAAGCCCAGCTAAGAAGCAAAATGTGTAAGGCTGAGCTTTCAAACTAGCCTCTGTCAACGTACCGCAGAACCCTGTGAAGTAAGTTTTTCATAACCTGTAATGCTAAACTGATTTTCAGGGTATGTTTACACCGCTGTTCTGTACTCAGTGTGGGAGGATTCCTGACTCTGGGATGACTGGGGGAGGTAGGAAGGCTGCATGTCATCCAAACTGACCTGAAATGAAGGTTTCCAAAACCAACACACTGGAGTTTCCTGGTTAGTGAGACTCAGACTGGAATGATGTACCCAAAGCTCCCTGCCAAAGGAGGTGTTGCTGGAGACAAATATGTAGTGCTGAGATGCAGAATAAGGATGCTGGCCACCAGCAAAGCACAGAGCAATGGTTCTGAACTGGGGACAGTTTTGAGCCTCAGGGAACATTTGTCGATGTATGGAGACAGTTTTGGTTTCCACAACTAGTGGGTGGGGTGGGTAGGTGCTACTGGCATCTGGTGGATAGAGGCCAAAGATGCTGCTAAACATCCTGCCATACAGAGGATGGCCCTAACAACAAAGAATTTTCCAGCCCCGAATGTCAAGACCGCTGAGTCTGAGAAACCCTGGTATACAGTAATGAGGCAACTACCTCATTGACTCAGAGTGAGTGGAGATTTGGGGCTGAATTGTCCAAATCATTACCCTAAACTCTCCACTTGGCTATGTCAATGGGGGGCTGGTCTAAGACCACAAATAAAGATGCCTTTGCTTGAGTTAATCAGTATAAACATCCAAAGGTTATGAAGGTTCTTTCACAGTGCAGGCAGAGATCAGCCAATCAATCGTATCTGGTTTTAATCCATCACGAGGGGGCAATCGTTCCCACAGGTACAGACACAGTGAGGTGACATTTCTGAGCTCTAACATTACAGCAAGGGACATGCTAATTCACTGCTGTTGCAACCTCATTCCAGCAAGTACTATTATTCAGTTAAGGTTAATAAAGTGTTGTGAAGAGAGAGGACACTTATATAAATGCTAAGTGTCATTACTATTGTTATCTTTCTGAGGAACTCCTTCTGTAAGTGATGTTACAGTATAAAAACACACACAGACATTACTTCGTACCCATTTGTAGTCTTGAGGGGAGGTTGCTATAATGAGTAATTCACATTGTGTCATCTCCTTTACACTCTGAGTTAAAACAAATTAAATAAAGCTTAATTAGAGAGTGTTTTATGCACTACAAAAATGCAGCTGATTGACATTCTGAGTAAATGCAGGTTAGTTACTGGCGGAATAATATTGAAGAGCCTCCAGAATCATAAAATCAGTCCATGATCTTAAATTTATGGATAAAACAGGTAAAATCCCTCAATTTTTTGATTTTTTTCAATTGTCTCCTTTTTTTGGTATTACATTTAAAACAACAAATTTTAAGATTTCCCCATTTTTAGTGAATGTTTGCCATCTTAGCATTTTCATGTTACTAAAATTTCTTTTTAATTTTAGTAGTGCAGAGAAGGGTCTCAACATACTGTGTGAGAAAATAAAATAACAATTAATAACTAGATAAAAACCTTTTTAACAAGGCCTAAAACATGCTAATAGAGTGACTGCTTAAAATATAGTATGATATATTTGTAAATTATTTTAGATTTAATTTTGCAGTGGTAGTTACCTTCTAAAATGGCAAGCTTGTCTTAGAATTCTGATTCAGGTGGAAACTGTCAAACTGTCAATGAGTGTAGTAGTCACATTTTGACTGTCATGCCTAAGGCAGTGTCGAAGACACCGATAACAATACGGCACCACTAATGATTCAATCATTAGGAGAACACAGGCGGACATGGTTTATGCTTGCATGTGTATGCTGATTGTGTATTTCTATTAGCCTCTTTCATTTTTATAG
Source organism: Phocoena sinus (assembly GCF_008692025.1). Classification (NCBI taxonomy): domain Eukaryota; kingdom Metazoa; phylum Chordata; class Mammalia; order Artiodactyla; family Phocoenidae; genus Phocoena; species Phocoena sinus. Next base: position 29,702,414 of record NC_045765.1, read on the forward strand.
AAATACACGGGAAAACTAGGTTTATCAATTTAATATATTCCTGCTACTTTTCACCCATATCAAATCAAACTCTTTGACCTACTTCCCCCACCCCTCCATTACTTAAGGTATCTTTTACACTGTCAGAGACAGGAAGATTTAAACTAAGGATTTATGACAGAAGCAAATTTCTAAAAGGAAAGAAAGGAAAATGTCATCTATGTGCCTCTATGCAAACGCTAAAACTACAGCATAGTTACACTCTTGCATTTCTATACATGCTAATTTTTCTACTCAGAGCCAAAGCAGGATATGTCTTGATGCTCAGCATCTGCCTTTACCCACTTTCCATGCTCGGCCAACTGACCACCAAATGAAATGTTACTTACGACACTGGCATCATCGTAGAGTATGTCATCTGATCAAAAAGAAAAAGGGAAAGAGGAGAGAGAAGGCAGTTTTGATGAACTTTAGAGTTTTACAATCAAAAAAGTTGGAAAGCTATTTTAATTTCCACGTTTATGTAAATTTTGAGTTAGATTTTGTTTTCTCTTATTTTGAATTATGTATAGCTGTTGACAATATGGTCAATTCCCTGATTAGAACCAATAAGGTCTTAATCCGTTCCTGCCTCCATCTTCCAACACACAAACATGGTCAAGGGAAAAGTATGGACCAAGTGGTAATTGACCAGGGATGGAGATCAAAACTCGTATGGACAATCATGGCAGGAAGAACTGAAAATGGAATGAACTGATATTCTTCAACATTCACATTGACCCATTATTTCATTCCTATATCTAACCAAGATATAGTTGGAAATGATTGCGGCTAGTGTGAACATGTATACTTTTTGAGTTACAGATGAAATCATCAAATGTCTACTTATATTTATCAGCTTAGTTACACATACCTATTCAAGATTAGATGTCTTTAAACATTTTATTTACATAGTGTACCAATCACCTATTTAAAGAGTACAATTCAATGCTTTTTAATATATTCAGAGTTTCATTAAGAAGCTTAAACCCTTTGACTGTCACCTCTTTATCAGTCCATAACTTTCTCCAGCCTCAGGCAACCAGTAATAGGCTTTCTCTCATTACAGGGTTCCCTGGTCCTGTCATTTTATAGGAAAGGAATAATATATGGTCTTTTGTAACTGAGTTATTTTTTTAAAAAATTTATTGGAGTATAGTTGATTTACAATGTTGTGTTAGTTTCAGGTATACAGCAAAGGAAATCAGTTCTACATATACATATATCCACTCTTTTTTTTTTTTTTTCACATTCTTTTCCCATATAAGCCATCACAGAGTATTGAGTAGAGTTCCCTGGGCTTATTTTACTTAGCATAATGTTTTCAATCTTCATCTATGTTGTAGCACATATCCATCCTCCATTCGTTTTTAGGGCTCAATAGTATTTCATTGTATGCATATATACCACTTTCGATTATCCATTAGTCAGTTGATGGACGACATCTGCATTGTTTCTACCTCTCAGCTATTATGTATAATGCTGCTATAAACATTCATGTACAGTTTTTGTTTGAACATATATGCAGAATCAGATATTTTAAAATTATTAACAAGAATATTTTCACATTTTCTGAAACAATTTTATTCAAACTCTTGAGTGGCATTTTCAACATCAGTCTTCATCACCAATAAAGTCACTTTTTTTTTTGGTGGTACGCGGGCCTCTCACTGTTGTGGCCTCTCCCGTTGCGGAGCACAGGCTCCGGATGCGCGGGCTCAGTGGCCATGGCTCACGGGCCCAGCCGCTCTGTGGCATGTGGGATCTTCCCGGACCGGGGCACAAACGCGCGTCCCCTTCATCGGCAGGTGGACTCTCAACCACTGCGCCACCAGGGAAGCCCTAAAGTCACTTTTTGACCTACTTAACAGTTTTTCCAGTTCACATCATTTTCACTTTATTCTAATTTTTTAGAAATAGAGAATTTTTCTTAATTTATTATTTTTTTTGCCATGCCATGCAGCTTGCAGTTTTCATAAAACATTTGAACACTTTGCTGGTTTTCCCACTCTTATGCAAAGTTCACACATATGATCTCCAAGATGTAACCTACTTACTTGACTGCTGTCGAGAGGAACTTCTCAATGTTTACAATGGCATCCAACACTTAACAAGTGTGAGGTCAGACCACATGAATGTGTTAATTTTGTGTTATGTTTATTATTTAAGAATCCAAAGCATGCTTTTCCAAAGAAGGTGTGCCAACCGACTGGCAGTGTGTGAGAGTTCCAGGAGCTCCACTTCCTTGCCACCATTTCGTACTCTCAGGCTTTTTATTTTTAGGCATTCTGCTGGGTGTAAAGTCACATCACATTGTGGGTTTAATTTGCATAACCCTGATAACTAATGAGACTCACACAATAAACATATGTGTATCAGGCATCTTTTATGAGATGACTGTTCAAGTACTTATCCATTTTTTTTTTCCCTATTGTGCTCTCTCTCTTTTCCTAAATGATGTGTAGGAGACCTCTGTATATTTTGGATTTAAGCCCTTTGTGTGTAATATGTAATGAAAATATATTCTCCCACTCTGAGGCTTAATTTTTCACCCCATTAACCCTATGCTTTAATATATCAATGTTCCTAATATAAATGCAGTCCAATTACCAATTTTCTTTATGTTTATGACTATTATATTCCTTAAAAATTTTTCCCTATGCCAAATACTGTGTTCTAGAAAGGTTTTTGTTTTATCTTTCACAATTTAAGTTACAATTCACCTGGAATTAATTTCTGTGTATGATATGAAGTGGAGTCATTTCTTTTTCTTTGAGGATTTCCAAACGAATAAGCAGCATTTATTGAAAAGACTGTACTTATCCCATGCCGCATTACCAACTTTGTCATAAATCAAGAATCAGTACATGGATGAAGCTGTTTATGGAATTTTTGTTTCATTGCTTAGTTTGTCTACATTTACAGCAATACTGTTCTGCCTTAATTATCACAGCTTTAAAATAAAGTCTTGATACTGGGTGGAATAACTCTTCCAACTTCGTCTTTTCTAGATTATACTGTTTATTCTTGGCCCTTGGCATTTCCATATGCATTTACCATCAACTTGTCAAGTTCATCAACATGTCAAGTTATACCAAGCAGAAGAAAAATTTTAAAACCTCCACTCAATTTATTTAGATCATCTTTATCTTCTCTCAATACTATATTATTTCATTTGGAGAGTTATGCATGGCTTTCATTAGATTTGTTCCTAGGTGGCTTGTTTTTCTGACACTATCATAAATGGTGTGGTTTTATAAAATTCATTTTCTAATTGCTTGTTTAGTACAGTCAATACAGTTGATTTTATATATTGACCTTAATGATTCCAACATTTTAAGGTCAGCTTTTTTGGACTTTTCATGTAGATCTGTCTGCAAATGAACTGTTTTATTTCTTGGTTTCCAATTGTTACTTGATTCTTTTTTTTCCTTGATTTATTATATTGGCTACAACATTTAGTGGAATATTGAACTGAAGTTATGTTAGGCAAACCTGCCTCACACTTGATCTCAGAGAGAAAGCTTGCAATATTTTACATTAAATATAAAGTTGGATGTGGTTTATTTTTTTGTTTTTGTAAGTTTTATAAATTAAGAAAGTTCTCTTTTCTTTTCATTTTGCTAAACTTTTTATCAATAAAGAATGTTATATTTTATTAAAATTTTCTGTATCTCTTGTGATAATTGTATGATAGTTTTCCCTTTTTCTGTTACTATGTTGTATTACAGTTATTTTCAACTATTAAATAAACCTTGCATTCAAAGCATAAGCCTATTCATGATGCACTATTCTTTTATAAATTGCTGAATTTGGTTTGTTAATAATTTGGTTAGGAAATTTTCATCTATGTTCATGAGTGATATTGGCCATTAATTTCTTTTCCTTATAATGAGCTTTTCAGGATTTTTGTATCAAGATTATTTATGCTGAACTCATAAAATGAGTATTTCCTCCTTTTTCTAGGTTTTGAAAGAATCTGTGCTAGATTAACATCATTTCTTCCAAAAATGTTTGCTAGAATTTCCTGGGCCTGAAATTTTATCTTTTGGAAGATTTTAATGTATAAATTAAATTTCTTTAATAATTACAGATATGCTTAGACTTAAAATTGATTCTGTAAATGTATATGTTGATTGGCATAAAGTTGTCATATCTTTATCCTTTTAGTATCTGTAGGTATGTAGTTTTGACTTCTTTTTTCATTTCTGACATTTGTAGACTTTCTCATCATATCCTCTATGTTTTTTATACTTTCTTGTGATTTTCCATACTTGTGTCTATGATTTATTTTGGACATTTTCTTATTTATCTTCCAGTTTAGTAAGTCTGTCTGTGTCTAATCCACTGATAACGTTACCTACTGAGTATTTAATTTTGGTTATTCTATTTTTTCAGTTCTCAAATATCTATTTTTTTCTTATTTTCACTTTTTCCTATAATTTCAGTATTTTCTTTTGTTTTCTTGATCATAGCAATTATGGTTACTTTAAAATATATATTCCATAACTTTAATAACTGAAGTCTCCATGAAACTGTTCTTACTCTTTTGTTTCTGTTGGCATTTATTCACGCTGCAAGTTATTTGTGCTGGCTTTTATTTACGTTATCTCATAACTTTGTATGCTTCCTTTTAAAAATGTGTACTAAACAATTAAACAAATGTAGAAAATTTGTTTGTTTGTTTGTTTGTTTTGGTTTTTTTATGGTACGCAGGTCTCTCACTGTTGTGGCCTCTCCCGTTGCGGAGCGCTGGCTCCGGACGCGCAGGCTCAGCGGCCATGGCTCACGGGCCCAGCCGCTCCGCGGCATGTGGGATCTTTCCGGACCGGGGCACGAACCCGCGTCCCCTGCATCGGCAGGCGGACTCTCAACCACTGTGCCACCAGGGAAGTCCCAAATGTAGAAATTTAAGTCTTGGATAATATTATTTTTTCTCTTGATTAAAAAAAATAATAATATTTGTTTTCATAAGATACCTAGGGGCACAATTAACCTATGATTCTTCCATCCGATTTCCAATTTAGGTTAGTTTGAAAGCGATCTGCAGTCCCTGTGAGAATTTATCTAGTTTCTGCTACTCTAAAGATTCAGTCCTACAGAGTCACAGACCAAAGTGATCAGAGTTTGACAACAGCCTCCTTTCCTTCCCCTTGTGGGCTCTGACCTCCTGTTTGGTCCATGAGCTATTTAATAGTGCTGCATAATCTTCAGTCTCTCAGGTGATTAGCTTAATGATCAGAAAACACTCCAGGAAAAATAGCCCTAAGAATAGGATCTTCTCAGGCCCTCCACCATCTTACAGATCCCAGCCTAGCATCATTATTTGTTCTCCAAAGGTTTCAAATAGGCATTTTTACATTTTTTAAGTTTTCTAGCTGTCTTCATAAGAAATTTACTTCAAATTTCTTGGTGATTTATTAGTAGAAGCTGAAGTCTAAATAATCTTTACAATAATATAAAATAATACAATTTTTCATATAATATAAAAGTTTATATGATTTAGATCAAAAGCTGAAATAGTTAGCATTTAGATTTTCTTTAGTAAAGTAAGTTGACTAAAAAAGTAATGTTGGGACTTCCCTGGTGGCGCGGTGGTTGGGAATCCACCTGCCAATGCAGGGGACATGGGTTCGAATCCTAGTCCAGGAATATCCCACATGCCACAGAGCAACTAAGCCCATGTGCCACAACTACTGAGCCTGCACTCTAGGGCCCGTGAGCCACAACTACTGAGCCCGCATGCCACAACTACTGAAGCCCACGTGCCTAGAGCCTGTGCCCCGCAACAAGAAAAGCTACCTCAATGAGAAGCCCGCACACCACAACGAAGAGTAGCCCCCACTCGCCGCAACTAGAGAAAGCCTGCACCAGCAACGAAGACCCAACACAGCCAAAATAAATAAATAAATAAATAAATAAATTTATTTATTTATTTTAAAAAAGTAATGCTGCATATTACTAAATGATCAGAGTATGAGAAAAGGTAAAGGAAGTTTTAAGACAGCATTAATATTACTAAATCCGATTGACAAAATAGCTAATATAGTTAAATAGCATAGAAAACCAGTATTGATTAACAAATACAGTCCACTAATTAAGAATGTATATATATATATATATAACTTGTAATATATATGTATGCCTCCTATTATTTGATTCCAAATTTACAAGCAGATGCTGAAAGCTAATGAACTCACCATGCGCACTACTGATCACGTTTTGAATGTTTTTGCTCTCTTGTTGTATTAGTACAGTGAGCAATTCATTACTCCTGTCCACAATTAAAATGTAACTATCTTTGAAGTAAATGGCAAAAATATATACTCACTATATACTCATTCTTTGAAAGATGTAATTCTAACAGGCTTTAAACATTTTTCCCCTCCTTCCAGTGACTCAATCCAATCCTCCCAAATACTACTAAAAACAAACACTATTTTCTAGCCTCTGGTTCAAAAACTCACAAAACTTAATGAAAGATAAAATTGAGGCAGGGTTGGAATGAAGTAGGGTAGAATTCAGAAACCATGAGTTTTACTATCTAGTGGCAATAATAGATAATTAACTGAAAGCTAATTTAAGCATATGTATCTTGTCTGGGTTGAATCTGAAGTGATTCATGAGGCTAAGAGAAATTAGTTTATCTTTAAGGCTTTGATAGGGACCTGTTTTCTCCTCTCTTCCTTATTAGCTGTGTAACCTATTAGAGCTTATCTCTTTTTCTGTAAAGTAAGGGTAATAATAATTCTACTTCTCGGGGTTGTTATGAAGATTGATCAATACATATCAAAGCTTAAAACAATGAAGAGAACACAGTACACACTTGGAAAGGGTTATATAGCATTATTGTCATCATCATCACTAAAAGTTAGACAGCTTGAAGATTTCATCATGGGTCCAGGAAATCTGAGGTCAGAAACGTAAGAGGAATCTACTTTACATGAACATCACACAAAATATACATCCCCCAGAAAAAATGGTTAAGTCCCCTTCCTGTCCATTGTGAAGAAGTCATTTTTGTGACCTCTACAAACCTCCTTTAAAACAAGCTAGACGTGTTACACTGCTCATTCCCAGTGGAATCTTTTGGTTTCATAAGAATAAAGTACTATGAACAGGATTTGTTTTGATCTTCTCTAGGTAACTTCAGGACCCACAGGAGTTTTTTTTTTTTTTTTTTTTAAACTTTATTTTTTTTTAACATTTAATTAATTTATTTTGGCCTCACCGCACAGCACGCGGGATCTTAGTTCCCTAACCAGGGATCAAACCTGCACCCCCTGCAGTGTAAGCGCAGAGTCTTAACCACTGGACCACCAGGGAAGTCCCCCCACAGGAGTTCTTAAAAGATGGGTGAACCAATACTTTAAATATCCATAGTCTGGCCTATAAACACAATTTGAACTATATTACAACTTAGAAAGTCATGTTATGAGTTGATGAACATGAGAGAGTGAGGAATAAGTGACATACAAATGAATTTTGGATCATGGCCTGTCTCAGAAAGTAGATACTCCCTATGTATAAATTTATTTCCTTTTCATATTTAATAGCCTCCTTCTTGTTTCAATGAGTATAGTCTGACTTTTCTCAGGGACTCAACTTGTCACCTTTAATAGAGCAGATAATTGACAAATGTTTTCCATAAAAGGTCAGAGAGTAAATACCTTAACTTTTTCTGGCCATGCGGTCTCTACTGCAACTACTCAAGTCCAGTGTTGAAGCACAAAAGTGGCTATAGGCAATGTGTAAACAAATGGGCATTGCAACGTTACAATAAAACTGTATTTACAAAAACAGGTGGGTGGCCGGATTTGACCCACACTGGCCATAGTTTGCCAACCCCTGAAAAAGGAACCAACGGTCAAAGATTTTCTAACATAGTCTAGAAACTTCGTTGGTTTTAACACTGCTCTCATTTACAACTATGACTTGGGAAAAGGGACATACATTTAGTCTATATAAAGTTACACCCGTATTCCAATCACTCCTACAAAGGGACTGCCTTTGTTGCCGTTAACCACAGTTTGAAATCTTCATGTGGCTTTCTTTTAGGGCTAGCCTGGGAGATATTTATTATTTATTTAAAGAATGGAATCTTGTGACAAAAGAAGGTATGCATTATTCAAACCTGTAGTAATTTTTTTAAGTCTCCATTATATAAAGATACCTTGAGTGTAAGTGTATTTGAAAAGAATTCTTTCTCTCACATTGTTATGCAGACATCCTTGAGCTGTAACAAAGTTTGCACATCTGATTCTTTTCAGTATTTTCTCACCAACACTTTTATGAAAAATAGTCTGTTATTTTAAAGATAATTTGAAAACTACCAGACTTCATATTGTAGGGACTGCAGTTTGAACTTATCAAGACTATAAAGGTATTTTATAAAGAGGGAGATAGGGAAAGCACTAGAAGGCACTACTCTTTTCTTTCTCCCCTCCCCACCATTTTCTTTTAGAGGAAAGTACAGAGGAAGTCTTGAAAAACTGAAATCATCCTTCCAGCTTTAGTTCTTGACTTTGTGATTTTTTTTTTTTTTTTCTTTTTCTTGAAAGGCGTGATTTCATAGCATTTGACGATACTGAGGTAGGTATGGTTTACTTAATGATTGGGACAAAGGACTGAAGCCAAAATCCTAAGCATAATTTAAATTTTGACATTGACTTCCCGTCTGGACTGAAAAAAACTGGCTTTCTCCTTGTTATTTACCTAACTTGTTGCAATATAATGAAAGTTAATTAATCGGTGTTAGTGAAACACTTGGAAGATGAGAATGCCTTATAAGTGCTAGATATCATTAAAGATGTCCCTGTTGGAATGAATGCTTCCTGCCAAAATACTTTTAGAAAGAATACTGCCTTGCATTTAAAACCCTAATTTAATTTTCAGTAAAATGTTATTGCTCTTCTGCTAAATAGATTGAATAACCATAAAGTCTTTGATCAAATAAATGCTACCATGGATGGATTATTGTCACATTTTGGTTGGAACAAACACTAGATATTGATCTTGGTAATGTTTTATTCATATTAGAAATTATGTCAATACAAGCCATTTGGACAGATGGAGAGTCATATACTTAACTACAGAATTTAACTACCTGTCCTTGTTTCCTTAATTTTCTCAATTCATTAAAGCATCATTTTGATTAGTAAAACTAAAAATTAATGACCTTGATGCTAGCTTACATCATTGGGCTTTCCAGTGACATTTTCTACATCACCTGAAAATTAGTCTTCTGAACACACAAATTCATTCTCTTTCTCTCCCCTGAATCTTTACATGAAACCTGCTTTGACATTACTGATAACAGACCAGAATTTAATGATTTTCAAGTAAAATGCTAACGGTAAATATAATTGCATAGATTGCCTCAAATTTGTGAATAGTGCTAAATTAAACATTAATATAATTAATGGAGTGTAGCACTGCCTTTCCTTCAGATAAATCCTGCCTCATATCTGTTTAAAGATGTTTTAATTGGTATGTTGTAACGGACTTTCACTGCTTTTAATAGGCAAAGTGATAAAACAAATTCTCTATGGACTTAACTATTTTTAGTTTGGGTTTTGTGTTTGTTCAATCATCTGAAAATTAGTGGCTAAACCTGAGAATACACGCCCTCACCCCCTAAGAAAGTATACAGCATATAAATTGCTTCTTTGGATCTGGTAGCATTCAGATGTGTAATACTGTTTTTTAAATGATGTCTTGCTCTTGTTTTGAGGCCCTGGCTAAAGGCCAGTTAATTCCTCCTCTTGAGCAGCTAAGTCCACACCCCAGAACATCTCCCACGTCAGGCACTCACACTCCTGGCCACTATAACCCGACTGTAATCACCCCAAGGCCAGGTACCAGACAATGAGGTACAAGCCCTCTGCCCCAGAGCCCCCTGAAATCATTCACACTAGCCAGTCCTAGGCCTTTTTACCTTGATTTGCCATTTCTTCCCTTGGAAACCACAGTAAAGGTGCTTGCATGCAGTTCCCCTCTTCCTGTGCCTTGTGACAGACCCCAGTGACCCCATGTGTGCCAGACACCACTCTCTAGTGTGACACGTATGCTCAACCTTGGGAACTGAGTAGAATGAACTATCTTTTCAATGGCAGTCATCTCCTTATCTGTTAGCCTTATCACATACCTAAATTATAAATCCTATTCAAACAAGGTGGAATTATTTTGTTTTGCCTTTTTATTTTTCCCCTTCTCCCTCCTCCCCTCCCTCTTTCCTTCCTTCCTTCCTTCCTCCCTCCCTCCCTCTCTCGCTCTCTACATCCCTCAATTCTTCCTCTCCTTCTCCCCTCCCTTCCTTCCACCAAGCACAGGTGGGCACCTGTGCTCTCAGACGTGAAGATGCTTCCTTATAATCTGTACACTTTGACACATTTTAAAACTAAGAACAGAGTAATAAGTGGAATACCAAGCAGTTTGCCCCATTGAGGATTCAGCAGGCGTTGTTGTGGTACCAAGAATAGGGTCATGTGAAAGGGATATTTTATCAAACTGGTCAGTGAAGGGTTGACCAGCTCAATGAAGCCACCTCAAGTGGATTCATGAACATTGTTGGTGACTTGCCTTGTATTTTCAGAGGTGTTTTCTGATGCCTCCCATGCCACCACGTCCCTGACTTCCAATAACTCCTGTCATGAGGCACACGAAGGAACTGTGTGTCACTGTGATAAGCATGTCTCATCCATGCAAAATGGGGAAAAATATTAGATGCCACCATTGTAAAAGGAATTTAATTTGTGGAGAGAGCAGTCAACATTTAGTGCTTAGCTCAAATGCTATTTTCTCAGGAAGACTTTCCCCAACTTCTCAAATTAGACTGCAGTTACAGCTTTGGGGGAGGAGACACAGAATAATGTGCCATTTTTATCAGGTCATAGCAAGGATGGCTTATCACTGTTGACACTGAATTTGGTCATCTGTCTGAAGCAGGGTTTGTCAGATTTCTTCACTGTACAATTACTCTTTTTTCCCCCCTTTTCAGACTGTATTCTTTGGAAGCAAGTCATTACACACAGCCCACACTTTAGGAGTGGGGAGTTACGTTCCAACTCCTTGAGAACAGACTATCTACATAAATTGTTTAGAATTCTTCTGCATAGGAGATTTGTCTCTTCTCTCCCATTTATTTATTTATTCAATAATTTATTTATATCAGCATAAAATTATAAATATTTACTTTACACTTTAGGTCATATTCTAATTTATGTTTTATTTTATTGCTTAGTTTCAGCTTTGGCCATTGAATATTCTTTTAGTTCACTCCTATGTCCCTTTAATATACCCCCATCATTGTGCTTTGTTTTGTCTATTTGTTTTTTGTTTTGTTTTTAGCACTGTCTTACTCTCTTGTACTATAAGATGCTCACCTTCTACATTTTCTGCCCCAAACCTACAATCAGTCATTTCACAAAGGAGCCCTAGTTCTCTTTACTGAAGAATGGTATTAGAAACAAAAACCTGGGTAGTAGGTGTGCTCACTGCTATTGAGGTGTCATTGCTTCTATGCTTAACAGAGCAATGAAATATATGAGTATACTAACTAGAGTATATATACATAATTATAAATATTTCCATATTTAACCATCTGTAACTATATTAAGCTAAATATAACTTCATACTGATGTCTCCAACTCTAATCCATTATCATCTGGATCATTCTAGACTTTCCCCTTTGCTTACCTATAAATTCCCACTTCAACAGTGAGAAACCTGGCTACCACCATTTGTCACTCATTTACTTAATTTTTCCATTTCAGGATACATGGATAGCAGTTTCAGCATTGTTAACTCATACATCTGTGTGACTCAACTTTATCAACTAGAGTACGGTGTTTATGTATAGTTTGTTTTGACTTTATTCTTGCAGACTCTACTCATATCCAATGTTACTTAGGTCAGCACCTTTTCTCCTGTGAGAATATTTTGTAGATTTGTAATACACTTAGATTTTTTGAAAATCACATTCTGATTTCCATCCTGGAACTCTCTGAACAATTAAATTAATTTTTAAAAACTTATATACATTTCACTCTTTGTGCTATAAAGTTCTATGGGTTTTGACTAATGCACAGTGCTATGTACCCATGACCATGCTGCCATACAGGACAGTTTTACTGTCCTAAAAATTCCCCTGTGTTTCACCTATTCAACACAACTCCACACCTTGAATCCCTGGCAACCACTGACCTTTATATTATTGAGTTTTACCTTTTTCAAAATGTCATATAGTTGGAATCATATAATTTGTAAACTTTTCAGACTGGATTTTCTCACTTAAAATCAATTAAAAATTTAAAAATAAAATGTTACCATAATTTGTTCCTTTTCCAACACTTTTTTTCTTTATATAGATATAAGTTTCTGACATACATTTTCCTTCTACTTGAAAAAGTCCTTTTAACATTTCTTACAGAGCAGGTTTGTTGGAGATAAATTCCCTCATTTTTTTTCAAGTAAGTCTTTATTTATCCTTCTTTTTTTTTTTTTTTTTTTTTTTTGCGGTACGTGGGCCTCTCACTGTTGTGGCCTCTCCCGTTGCGGAGCACAGGCTCCGGATGCGCAGGCTCAGCGGCCATGGCTCACGGGCCCAGCCACTCTGCGGCATGTGGGATCCTCCCAGACCGGGGCACAAACCCGTGTCCCCTGCATCGGCAGGCAGACTCTCAACCACTGCGCCACCAGGGAAGCCCTATCCTTCATTTTTAAATGATACTTTTGCTGGATATAGAATTTCAGGTTGGTGGTTTCTTTTAACACTTTAAATATTTCACTCTACTATCTTCTTCCTTGCATGGTTCTGATGAAAAGTCCACTGGATTCTTATCCTCCATAGAGAAGGTGTTCTCCCAACCCTGGCATTCTTCAAAAGTTTCTCTTTGTCTTTGGTTTTCTGCAATTTGAATACAATATGCCTAAATGTAGATATTTTGGTGTTAATTCTGCTTGATGTTCTCTGAGCTACCTTCATCTGTGGTGTAGTGTCTCACTGATTTTTGAAAACTCTTGACCATTATTCCTTCAAATATTTCTTCTGCTTCATTCTCTCTCTCTTTTCCCTGGTATTCCAATTGTGTGTATGCCAGATTTTGAAGTTACCAGCAGTCCCTGGATTTCTATTCTGTTATATTTTTTCATTCTTTTTCCTCTTTTCATTTCAATTTGAAAACTTGCTTCTAATTTATCTTCAAATATTGATTCTTTCCTTGGCCATGTCCAGTCTACTGATGAGACCATCAAAGGTATCCTTCACTTGTGTTACAGTGTTTTTTATTTCTAGCATTTCTTTCTGATTCTTTCTTAGAATATCCAACTCTCTTACTACATTGACCATCTGTTTTTGCATGTTGTCTACCTTTTTATACTAGAGCTCTTAACAAATCGATCGTAGTTATTTTAAATTACTCTGACTGATAATGCCAAAATCCTTACCATATCTAGGTCTGGTTCTCATGTTTTGTCACTTAGGACCATGTTTTTACTCACTTTTTAGCATACCTTGCAAGTAATAAGAACTGAGATAAATAGGCCTTTAGCTTAAGGTTTTACATGAATCTGGCTTGGAGTTGGTCGGTGCTTTACCTCTGTTATAGCTATAGGTGCTAGAGCCTTCAAAGTTCTCCAGAAGCCTGGATTTTGATACCCATGCTGTCTCTGGACTTCTCTAAGAACTTCTCAGATCAAGTCGGTGTCTTGCAGCTCTTTTAGCTTTAATACACTGCCATTATACTGGAAATGTTTTCATATGGTGATAAAATACAGGACATGGGGAAGCATTTCATAATCATAGACTTACATCTCAATCATTTAGTGGTCATGTGTCCCAGGACCATGAGCTTCACAAAGTATTTCTTAGATCCCTACCCCACCCCTCCATGGGATATTTCCCCACTTTGGATAAGGTTCCGGTAAAGTACTTTCTGGAGAGCAGACCTTAATTATGGATAATGTACTAGGCACACTTCATAATGCTTACCCTTCCCCTCCTCTGCCAGAGCCATGAGGGGGATCTTTCCTGGCTTTTTGACAAGAGAACCTGGTGGGGTTCCTAGAGGTAAAGCTCACTAATGTATGGGGAACCTCGGAGACCAGGGCCCCCCAAGGAGTTGTTCACTCTCAAGCAAATCCACACACAGCCTCCAACAATTTGCTACAATTACCATTTAAGCATTCCTACCAGTTTATGCCTCAAGCACCATCTGCTCCAGTATGCAGAGCTTAGCTATGCCTCTCTGAACTCTCCTTTCTCTCTAGATTTTGCAGTGGCACTTTGTCCTGGAACCTCAGTTACCTAATGGATCCAAGACACAAAAATAATAATAATAATGGTATTCAGTTTATTCAGCTTTTTTTTTTTTTAAAGGATGGGAGTGATAATTTCCAACATCTTAACATGTTGGAGCTAAAACCTGAAGTTTAACAACATATTTATGATGTATTGTTAAGTAAAACAGAAGCATGTTTTAAAACATGATATAAAGTGTAAGTCAGTTATATTCACCTATGTGTATATATAATAAAAAGATAATACCAAATTATTAATAGTTCTTATTTCAGAATACTGAGATGAAAGGTTATTTTCTTTTCAGCTACTTCTTTCATTGCACTTTCTAAACTTTCTACAACGAACTGCAACATTTTGAAAACATGATTTTTATCTTTTTATTATGATATATTTTAAACACATATTTAAAAAGTAATAAACAACTAATTCTCCTTCTTTAGAGTAATTATTTGTCCTGGTATTTCCTAAGCAAGTTTTATATTTTTAGTTGATATGCATATACATAAAGTTTTTGTGTTTTAAAAATCTACAGAAATGGTATTTACTGTATATATCTTCCTGCACCTTGCATATTCCAGTTGAAGATGTATATGCCTACAACCCAGGAATTTCTCTTCTACATAAATGTCCTAAAGATATTCCCTCATGGGTACATAATGAAACACATTTAAAATAAAATTTATTTTTGCACTATTATGTCAGGGCAAGATAAAAAAAATTGAAAACCACCTAAATTTCCATTGGTTAGAGAGCAGATAATATATTAGCATATTTGTACAAATACACAGTGTAGAAAAGTTAAAATAGAAGGATTAGATATATATGCTATCAATATGGTTAAATCTCAAATAACATTATATTGACTAAAAAATTATACATATTTAGATAGAAACAGCATTCACTCTATTTTTTTTTTATAATTTTATTTTATTTTTTATACAGCAGGTTCTTATTAGTTATCTATGTTATATATATTAGTGTATCTATGTCAGTCCCAATCTCCCAATTCATCCCACCACAACCACCTACCCCACACCCCACTGCTTTCCCCCCTTGGTGTCCATATGTTTGTTCTCTATATCTGTGTCTCTATTTCTGCGTTGCAAAACTGGTTGATCTGTACCATTTTTCTAGATTCCACATACATGAGTTAATATACGATATTTGTTTTTCTCCTTCTTACTTCACTCTGTATGACAATCTCTAGGTCCATCCACATCTCTACAAATGACCCAATTTCATTCCTTTTTATAGCTGAGTAATATTCCATTGTATATATGTACCACATCTTCTTTACCCATTCACCTGTCGATAGGCATTTAGGTTGCTTCCATGACCTGGCTACTGTAAATAGTCCTGCAATGAACATGGTGGTACATGACTCTTTGAATTATAGTTTTCTCTGGGTATATGCCCAGTAGTAGGATTGCTGGGTCATATGCTAATTCTATTTTTAAAGGAACCTCCATACTGTTCTCCATAGTGGCTGTATCAGTTTACATTCCCACCAACAGTGCAAGAGTGTCCCCTTTTTTCCACACCCTCTCCATCATTTGTTGTTTGTGGATCTTCTGATGATGGCCTTTCTAACCAGTGTGAGGTGACACCTCATTGTAGTTTTGATTTGCATTTCTCTAATAATCAGTGATGCTAAGTAGCTTTTCACGTGCCTCTTGGCCATCTGTATGTCTTCTTTGGAGAAATGTCTATTTAGCTCTTCTGCCCATTTTTTGATTGAGTTGTTTGTTATTTTTGCATTATTATATCAGGGCAAGATAAAAAAATTGATATTGAGCTGCATGAGATGTTTATATATTTTGGAGATTAATCCTTTGTCCATTGATTCGTTTGCAAATATTTTCTACCATTCTCAGGGTTGTCTTTTTGTCTTCTTTAGAGTTCCCTTTGCTGTGCAAAAGCTTTTAAGTTTTATTAGGTCCCATTTGTTTACTTTCGTTTTTATTTCCATTACTCTAAGAGGTAGACCAAAAAGGATCTTGCTGTGATTTATATCAACGAATGTTCTTCCTATGTTGTCCTCTAAGGGTTTTTTGGCATCCAATATCAAATTTTGATCTTGAATCCATTTTGAGGTTTTTTTTTTTTTTTTTTTTTTTTTTTTTTTTTTTGCGGTACGTGGGCCTCTCACTGTTGTGGCCTCTCCCATTGCGGAGCACAGGCTCCGGACGCGCAGGCTCAGCGGCCGTGGCTCACGGGCTCAGCCGCTCCACGGCATGTGGGATCTTCCTGGACCGGGGCACGAATCCGCGTCCCCTGCATCGGCAGGCGGACTCTCAACCACTGTGCCACCAGGGAAGCCCAGAGTTTATTTTTATGTATGGTGTTAGGGAGTGATGTAATTTCATTCTTTCACATGTAGCTGTCCAGTTCTCCCAGCCCCACTTACTGAAGAGACTGTCTTTTCTCCATTGTATACTCTTGCCTCCTTTGTCATAGATAAGTTGACCATAGGTGCGTGGGTTTATCTCTGGGCTTTCTATCTTGTTCCATTGATCTATATTTCTGTTTTCATGGCAATACCCTATTGCCTAGATTACTATAGCTTTGTAGTATAGTCTGAAATCAGGGAGTCTGATTCCTCTATCTCTGTTTTCTTCCCTCAAGATTGCTTTGGCTATTCGGGGTCCTTCTTGTCTCCATACAAATTTTAAGATTTTTTGTTCTAGTTCTGTGAAAAATGCCAGTGGTAGTTTGATAGAGATTGCATTGAATCTGTAGATTGCTTTGGGTAGTATAGTCATTTTCACAATATTGATTCTTCCAATCCAAGAACATGGTGTATCTCTCCATCTGCTTGTGTCATCTTTGATTTCTTTCATCAGTGTCTTATAGGTTTCTGAGTACAGGTCTTTAACCTCCTTAGGTAGGTTTATTCCTAGTTATTTTATTCTTTTTGTTGCAATGATGAATGGGATTGTTTCCTTAATTTCTCTTTCAGATTTCTCATCACTAGTGTATAGGAATGCAAGTAATTTCTGTGCATTAATTTTGTATCCTGCAATGTTACCAAATTCATTGATTAGCTCTAGTAGTTTTCTGGTGGCATCTTTAGGATTTTCTATGTATAGTACATGTCATCTGCAAGCAGCGACAGCTTTACTTCTTCTATTCCAATTTGTATTCCTCGTTTCTTTTTCTTGTCTGATTGTCGTGGCTAGGACTTCCCAAAGTGTGTTGAATAAGAGTGGTGAGACTGGGTATCCTTGTCTTGTTCCTGATCTTAGAGGAAATGCTTTCAGTTTTTCACCATTGAGAATGATGTTTGCTGTGCGTTGTCATATATGGCCTTTATTATGTTGAGGTAGGTTCCCTTTATGCCCACTTTCTGGAGGGTTTTTATCATAAATGGGTGTTGAATTTTGTCAAAAGCTTTTTCTGCATCTGTTGAGATGATCATATGGTTTTTATTTATCAGTTTGTTAATACGGTGTATCACATTGACTGACTGCGTATATTGAAGAATCCTTGCATCCCTGTGATATATCCCACTTGATCAGGTGCACGATCCTATTAATGTGCTGTTGGATTCTGTTTGCTAGCATTTTGTTGAGGATTTTTGCACCTATATTCATGAGTGATATTGGTCTGGAATTTTCTTTTTTTTGTAGTATCTTTGACTTGTTTTGGTATCACGGTGATGGAAGCCTCATAGAATGAGTTTGGGAGTGTTTCTTCCTTGGCAATTTTTTGGAAGAGTTTGAGAAGGATGGGTGTAAGCTCTTCTCTAAATGTTTGGTAGAATTCACCTGTGAAGCCATCTGGTCCAGGCCTTTTGTTTCTTGGAAGATTTTCAATCACAGTTTCTATTTCAGTGCTTCTGATTGGTCTGTTCATATTTTCTATTTCTTCCTGGTTCAGTCTCAGAAAACTGTGCTTTTCTAAGAATTTGTCCATTTTTTCCAGGTTTTCCATTTTGTTGGCATAGAGTTGCTTGTAGTAGTCTCTTACAAGCTTTCTATTTCTGCGGTGTCTGTTGTAACTTCTCCTTTTTCATTTCTCATTTTATTGATTTGAGTCCTCTCCCTCTTTTTCTTGATGACTCTGGCTAAAGGTTTATCAATTTTGTCTACCTTCTTGAAGAAACAGCTTTTAGTTTTATTGATCTTTGCTCCTGTTTTCTTTATCTCTATTTCATTTATTTCTGCTCTGATCTTTATGATTTCTTCCCTTCTGTTAACTTTGGGTTTTGTTTGTTCTTCTTTCTCTAGTTCCTTTAGGTGTAAGGTTAAATTGTTTACTGGAAAATCTTCTTGTTTCCTGAGGTAGGACTGTATTGCTATAAAGTTCTCTCATAGAACTGCTTTTGTTGCATCCCACAGGTTTTGGATTGTAGTGTTTTCACTGTAATTTGTCTCTAGGTATTTTTTTATTCCCTCTTTGATTTCTTCAGTGAGCTCTTAGTTATTTAGTAACATGTTGTTTAGCCTCCATGAGTTTGTGTTTCAATGGTTTTTTCCCTGTAATTGATTTCTAATCTCATAGTGTTGTAGTCAGAAAACATGCTTGATATGATTTCAATTTTCTTAAGCTTACTGAGGCTTGATTTGTGACCCAAGATGTGATCCATCCTGGAGAATGTTCCGGGTGCACTTGAGAAGAAAGTATAATCTGCTGTTTTTTGGATGGAATGTCCTATAAGTATCAATTAAATCTATCTGGTTTATTGTGTCATTTGAAGCTTGTGTTTCCTTATTTTCTGTCTGGATGATCTGTCCATGGGTGTAACTGAGGTGTTAAAGTCCCCACTATTATTGTGTTACCATCGATTTCCTCTTTTATAGCTGTTAGCATTTGCCTTATGTACTGAGGTGCTCCTATGTTGGGTGCATATATATTTTAAATTGTTATATCTTCTTCTTGGATTGATCCCTTGATCATTATGTAGTGGCCTTCCTCGTCTCTTGTAACATTTATTTTAAAGTCTATTTTATCTGATATGAGTATTGCTACTCCAGCTTTATTTATTTATTTATTTTTCCCCCAGCTTTCTTTTGATTTCCATTTGCATGGAATATCTTTTTCCATCCCCTCAGTTTCAGTCTGTATGTGTCCCTAGGTCTGAAGTGGGTCACATGTAGACAGCATACATATGGGTCTTGTTGTAGTATCCATTCAGTGAGCCTGTGTACTCTGGCTGGAGCATTTAATCCATTCACATTTAAGGTAATTATTGATACGTATGTTCCTATTACCATTTTCTTAATTGTTTGGGGTTTGTTTTTGTAGGTCCTATTCTTCTCTTGTGTTTCCCACTTAGAGAAGTTCCTTTAGCATTTGTTGTAAAGCTGGTTTGGTGGTGCTGAATTCTCGTATCTTTTGTATGTTTGTAAAGCTTTTGATTTCTCTGTCAAATCTGAATGAGATCCTTGTTGGGTACAGTAATCTTGGTTGTAGGTTCTTCCATTTAATCACTTTAAATATATCATGTGACTCTCTTCTAGTTTGTAGAGTTTCTGCTGAGAAATCAACTGTTAACGTTATGGCAGTTCCCTTGTTTGTTATGTGTTATTTTTCCCTTGTTGCTTTTAATAATTTTTCTTTGTCTTTACTTTTTGTCAATTTGATTACTATGTGAATCAGTGTGTTTCTCCTTGGGTTTATCCTGCCTGGGACTCTCTGCACTTCCTTGACTTGGGTGGCTATTTCCTTTCCCATGTTAGGGACGTTTTCAACTATAATCTCTTCAAATACTTTCTTGGGTCCTTTCTCTCTCTCTTCTCCTTCTGGGATCCCTATAATGCAAATGTTGGCGCATTTAATGTTGTCCCAGAGGTCTCTTAGGCTGTCTTAATTTCTTTTCATTCCTTTTTCTTTATCCTGTTCCGTGGCAGTGAATTCCACCATTCTGTCTTTGAGGTTACTTATTTGTTCTTCTGCCTCAGTTGTTCTGCTAGTGATTCCTTCTAGTGCATTTTTCATTTCAGTTATTGTATTGTTCATGTCTGTTTGTTTGTTCTTTAATTCTTCTAGGTCTTTGTTAAACATTTCTTGCATCTTCTCGATCTTTGCCTGCATGCTATTTCTGAGTGCCTAGATCATCTTCAATATCATTATTCTGAATTCCTTTTCTGATAGGAAGACTGCCTATCTCCACTGCAGTTAGTTGTTTTTCTGGGGTTTTATCTTGTTCTTTCATCGGATACATAGTCCTCTGCCTTTTCATTTTGTCTCTCTTTGAATGTGGTTTTTCTTCCACAGGCTGCAAGACTATAATTCTTCTTGCTTCTGCTGTCTGACCTTCTGGTGGATGAGGCTATCTAAGAGGCTTGTGCAAGCTTCCTGATGGAAGGGAGTGGTGGTGGGTAGAGCTAGGTTTTGCTCTGGTGGGAAGAGCTGAGTAAAACTTTAATCTGCTTGTCTGCTGATGGGTGGGGCTGAGTTCCCTCCCTGTTGGTTGTTTGGCCAAGGCGACCCAGCACTGCAGCCTACAGGCCCTTTGGTGTGGTTAATGGTGGACTCTGGGAGGGCTCACGCCAAGGAATATTTCCCAGAACTTCTGCTGCCAGTGTCCTTGTCCCCACGGTGAGCCTCAGCCACTCCCCGCCTCTGCAGGAGACCCTCCATCACTAGCAGGTAGGTCTGGTTCACTCTCCAGTGGGGTCACTGCTCCCTTCCCCTGGGTCTTGATGCATACAGTATTTTGTGTGTGCCCTCCAAGAGTGGAGTCTCTGTTTCCCCCATTCCTGTCGAAGCCCCACGATCAAATCCCGCTAGCCTTCAAAGTCTGATTCTCTAGGAACTCCTCCTCCCATTGCTGGACCTCCAGGTTGAGAAGCCTGACATGGGGCTCAGAATCTTCACTCCAGTGGGTGGACTTCTGTGGTATAAGTGTTCTCCAGTTTGTGAGTCACCCACCCAGCAGTTATGTGATTTGATTTTACTGTGATTGAGCCCCTCCTACCATCTCATTGCAGCTTCTCCTTTGTCTTTGGATGTGGGATAACTTTTTTAGTGAGTTCCAGAGTCTTCCTGTCAATTATTGTTCAGCAGTTAGCTGGGATTCCAGTGCTCTTGCAAGAGGGAGTTAGCATTCACTCTTTATCCTTGTTCCTAAATTAATAGTAATATTCTCTTCTTAATAAATCAACAACTATCTTGCTGTTCTTCTCATTTCATCACTTCCAACACCATTGGCTATTTCAACGATAACACTTGATATCATCCAGTACGTGGATTTCAAAGTACTCTTCCACATTTTAATGACCATTTTCACTCATTTTGCCCAGCTTTAAACATATGACTTAATCCTCAACTACGTAATGTCTAAGATGACAATCTCCAAAATTCCAGTGTACCTTCACCTTCCTTCTTTATTCCTCCTGTCATTGCAATCTTGCTGAAAATATTACTTTGTCTTCATGATAATCTGCACATCTCCAACTTCTTACTATTTCCCCTTTCCATCAGATTCTGGAAGATCTCACTTCCCTCTTTTCTCAGCCTTGATACACATAGCTGATTCACTTTATTGTACACCAGAAATAACACAATATTGTATAGCAATTACATTTCAATGAAAATAAAAAAAACACCATAGATTCCTGGCTCCCCCTCTTTTCTTTTCTGACTTAACAATCCTGTTGATTTTCAACCCTGAGTCAGTCTTTCCTCTCCCAATCCGTTTTCTATACTCCTTGGCTTCTGAACACTGCTGGATGAAGTTAGAACGTCAGGTACAGCATGAAACCCACTAATTCCTAACACAATTATTTTTACAAGGCTGCTTGGTAACTATTATCTGTGTATTACAAATATTTGTGTGTGTAACTATTATTTGTGTGTTACAAACTATTAAATACCTGCAGAGGTTTCAAATCTTCTCTGGTCTTCTCAAATTACCAAAACCCTTGAGTACCTTACTGAGAAATTAGTCTTGATATATCATTGTCTTCAACTTTACTGACAACATTAAATTTGTTTAATTTCTTTTTATCTTTCTCTTCTATATCTCAGTACTACTCTGAAAGTTCAACCAGTATTTCCTTCCTCCTTCTGCTTGTAGAAGAAATATGACTCCCTCATGTCAAAACTAACAGCTATCTGTGTGCCTTTGTTTTGACATCCTTCACGTGTCATCATGATTTTACTCTTTTACCTTTTATATTGTCTATTTCGCCTTTCTTCAAAGCTCCTTCTCTTCTGCTTACAAATATACTTATAGCTCCGCTCTCCAAACAGAATTTTATGTTTTTCTCGCTGTTCCATTGTTATCAACCGATCTCTCTTTTTATCTCTCTTTTCTACTCTTACTTCCCAAAATGTTACCTTAAGTTTTAAAAATTTTAAGTTCAGCATTATATCACAGAAAATATAAAAGACTACGACAACTGAGATTAAGTAAATATTATCATACTTACTTAAAATATTTTAACAGAAACTAATAAATGATAACACTAAAAGCCTTACCGCCCAAACGTTCTTTTACCCCCTCCCCAGAGGTTGTCACCCTCCTGAAGTCACCATAGCCATTCCCATGCTTCTTCTGTATTTTGTTTTTTTGAATTATATATATATATATATATATATATATATATATATATATATTCTCGTGTATTTTGTGTCTTTAAAAAATTCAAATAGGGTTACAGACTGTATATATTCTTTAATTTGTTTTCACTCCACATTAAATTTGTTAATACATGTAGTACTGGTTTATCCTGTTGAAGAATTTATATTGTTTTCCCTTTTTCTAGTATTATAAACAGTGCTGCCAACATCTCCTTGTCAATGTGGGAGAGTTTATTTGGGGAAAGTATGTAGAAATAATGGTGGTGGTTCGAAGAATTTGTATAATTTTATTCAGTATTATTAAAGTGAACTTCAAAATGATTGTTGAAATTTACATTTAAACCAGACTTTGTATCACTGCTTGTTTCCACAAATCCTCACCAACACTTTGTGTTATCAGATTTAATTTGTTTTGTTTTGCCAGTCAGATGAAAAGGAAATGCTATCTTCATTTAGTTTTTCATTTTGCCAACTATTACGATTAGAGCAGCTTTTCCTGTGTTGACTGGTCATTTCAGTGTTCCGCTCAACTAATTGTCTGTTTATAGCACTTGCCCACTTTCCAGCTTTCTTTTTTTTTTTTTTTTTTTTTTTTTTTTTTTGCGGTACGCGGGCCTCTCACTGCTGTGGCCCCTCCCGTTGCAGAGCACAGGCTCCGGACGCGCAGGCTCAGCGGCCATGGCTCACAGGCCCAGCCACTCTGCGGCATGTGGGATCTTCCCGGACCAGGGCACGAACCCGTGTCCCCTGCATCGGCAGGCGGACTCTCAACCACTGCGCCACCAGGGAAGCCCCAGCTTTCTTTTTTATTGATTTTCATTCATTCATTTATTCAAAAAAGCACTGATTGAACATTCACTATTACTAGGCACTCTTTTATGTGCTAGAGAAACATCAATGAACAAAACAAAAACGCTTACACTTTTGGAGCTTACATTTTTGAAGGGGTATATATAAAGAATGTGAAAAATAAGTAAAGTATATATTGTGTTGCAAGGTGATGTGTAAAATGGAAAGAAAAATAGAGCAGAGTAATGGGAATTGTGCAAGATGCAGTAGAAAATATTGTGGTCAGACTACTCCTCACTGAGGGGAGATCTGATCAGACTTGAAATTTCCAGGGAAGTTAGCCAAATGGTTTCTCAAAGAAAAAAGCAGTTCAGACAAAGGAAAGAGCTAGAACAAAAGTCCATGAGGTAGGTTCAAGGTGGTCAAGTCTCAGGAGCAGAACAGAGACTTGTGTGTGACTGGTCCAGAATGAGTGAGGGAGGAAGAAGTTGGAGTGGAGATGAGAGAACCACTGTAAAGTTCTGAGATATGATCAGACCTGAGGTTTTAAAGTATCATGTAGCTGCTGTGTAAGAATATGAGAGAAGCAGGGGGACCAATTAGGAAGCTGTCATCATAATGTTGGCAAGTGATGATGATGCCTTGAACCAGGATGGTAGCAATGTAGATGACTGAACATGGTCAGACTGTGGAGAAATTTTGAGAACTTAAATGGATTGGATGTGAAATGTTAAAGAAAAGAGGAGTCAAGAATTGCTCTAGGGGAGACCTTCAAGATGGCAGAAGAGTAAGATGTGGAGATCACCTTCCTCCGCACAAATACATCAAAAATATATCTATATTTTTGATATATCTATATTTTTGATATTTTGGAACAACTCCTACAGAACACATACTGATCACTGGCAGAAGACTTCAAGCTTCCCAAAAGGGTCTTGGTGCTCCAGCCGGGTGCCAGGCCTGAACCACTAAGGTGGGAGAGCCAAGTTCAGGACACTGGTCCACCAGAGACCAACCAGCCCAATGCAGTATCAACTGGTGAGAGCTCAACCAGAGATCTCCGACTCAATGCTAAGACCCAGCTCCATTCAATGACCAGCAAGCTCCAGTGCTGGACACCCCATGCCAAACAATTAGCAATACAGGAACACAACCCCACCCATTAGCAGAGAGGCTGCCTAAAATCATAATAAGTTCACAGACACTCCGAGACACACCACTGGGCATGGCCCTGCCCACCAGAAAGACAAAATACAGCTTCATCTACCAGAACAAAGGTACAAGTTCCCTCCACCAGGAAACCTACACAACCCACTGAACCAACCTTACCGACTGGGGGCAGACACCAAAAACAACAGGAACTGCGAATGAGCAGCCTGTGAAAAGGAGACCCTAAACACAGTAAGTGAAGTAAAATGACAAGACAGAGAAACACACAGCACATGAAGGAGCAAGGTAAAAACCCACCAGACCAAACAAATGAAGAGGAACTAGGCATTCTACCAGAAAAAGAATTCAGAGTAATGATAGTAAAGATGATACAAAATCTTGGAAACAGAATGCAGAAAATACAAGAAATATTTAACAAGGGCCTGGAAGAACTAAAGAGCAATCAAACAATGATGAACAACACAACAAATGAAATTAAAAATTGTCTGGAAGGAATCAATAGCAGAATAACTGAGGCAGAAGAACGGATAAGTGACCTGGAAGATAAAATAGTGGAAATAATTACTGCAGAGCAGAATAAAGAAAAAAGAATGAAAAGAATTGAGGACAGTCTCAGAGACCACTGGGACAGCATTAAACACACTAACGTTCAAATTATAGGGGACCCAGAAAAAGAAGAGAAAGTGACAAAGAAAATATTTGAAGAGATTATAGTTGAAAACTTCCTTAATATGAGAAAGGAAAGAGTCAATCAAATCCAGGAAGCAAAGAGAGTGCCATACAGGATAAATCCAAGGGGAAACATGTCAAGGCACATATTAACAAATGATCAAAAATTAAATACAAAGACAAAATATTAAAAGCAGCAAGGGAAAAACAACAAATAACATACAAGAGAATACCCAAAGGTTAACAGCTGATCTTTCAGCAGAAACTGCAAGCCAGAAGGGAATGGCAGGACATATTTAAAGTGATGAAAGGGAAAAACCTACAACCAAGATTACTCTGCCAGCGAGGATCTCATTCAGATTTGATGGAGAAATTAAAATATTTACAGACAAGCAAAAGCTAAGAGAGCTCAGCACCACCAAACGAGCTCTAAAACAAATGCTAAAGGAACTTCTCTAGGCAGGAAACACAAGAGAAGGAAAAGACCTACAATATCAAACCCCCCAAAATTATGAAAATGGTCATAGGAACATACATATCGATAATTACCTTAAATGTAAATGGATTAAATGCTCTAACCAAAAGACAAAGACTGGCTGAATGGATACAAAAACAAGGCCAATATATATGCTGTCTACAAGAGACCCACTTCAGACCTAGGAACACATACAGACTGAAAGTGAGGGGATGGAAAAAGATATTCCATGCAAATAGAAATCGAAAGAAAGCTGGAGTAGCAATACTCGTATCAGATAAAATAGACTTTAAACTAAAGAATGTTACAAGAGACAAGGAAGGACACTACATAATGATCAAGGGATCAACCCGAGAAGAAGATATAACAATTATAAATATATATGCACCCAATATAGGAGCACCTCAATACATAAGGCAACTGCTAACATCTACAGAACAGGAAATTGACAGTAACACAATAACAGTGGGGGATATTAACACCTCACTTACACCAATGGACAGATCATCCAAACAGAAAATTAACAAGGAAACATAAGCTTTAAATGACACAATACACCAGATAGATTTAACTGATATTTATAGGACACTTCATCCCAAAGCAGCAGATTACACTTTCTTCCCAAGTGCACCCGGAACATTTTCTAGGATAGATCACATCTTGGGTCACAAATCAAGCCTCAGTAAATTTAAGAAAATTGAAATCATATCAAGCATCTTTTCTGACTACAACGCTATGAGACTAGAAATCAGTTACAGGGGAAAAAAATGTAAAATACACAAACACATGGAGGCTAAACAATACGTTACTAAATAACCAAGAGGTCACTAAAGAAATCAAAGAGGAAATTCAAAAAATACCTAGAGACAAATGACAATGAAAATACAGTGATGCAAAACCTATGGGATGCAGCAAAAGCAGTTCTAAGAGGGAACTTTATAGCAATACAAGCCTACCTCAAGAAACAAGAAAAATCTCAAAAAAACAATTTAACCTTACATCTAAAGAAAATAGAGAAAGAAGAACAAACAAAACCCAAAGTTAGGACTTCCTTGGTGGCGCAGTGGTTGAGAGTCCGCCTGCTGATGCAAGGGACACGGGTTCGTGCCCTGGTCCGGGAAGATCCCACATGCCGCAGAGTGCCTTGGCCCATGAGCAATGGCCGCTGAGCCTCCGTGTCTGGAGCCTGTGCTCCGCAATGGGAGAGGCCACAACAGTGAGAGGCCTGCGTACCACAAAGAAAAAAAAATACACAAAAAACCCCAAAGTTAGCAGAAGGAAAGAAATCATAAAGATCAGAGCAGAAATAAATGAAATAGAAACAAAGAAAACAAGAGCAAAGATCAATAAAACTAAAAGCTGCTTCTTTGAGAAGATAAACAAAATTGATAAACCATTAGCCAGAGTCATCAAGAAAAAGAGGGAGAGGACTCAAATCAATAAAATTAGAAATGAAAGAGGAGTAGTTACAACAGACACCACAGTAATACAAAGCATCCTAAGAGACTACTACAAGCAACTCTACACCAATAAAATGGACAACCTGGAAGAAATGGACAAATTCTTAGAAAGGTATAACCTTCAAAGACTGAATCAGGAAGATATAGAAAATATGAACAGACCAATCACAAGTAATGAAATTGAAACTGTGATTAAAAATCTTTCAACAAACAAAAGTCCAGGACCAGATGGCTTCACAGGTGAATTCTATCAAACATTTAGAGAAGAGCTAACTCCCATCCTTCTCAAACTCTTCCAAAAATTGCAGAGGAAGGAACACTCCCAAACTCATTCTATGAGGCCACCATCACCCTGATACCAAAACCAGATAAAGATACTACAAAAAAAGAAAATTACAGACCAATATCACTCATGAATATAGGTGCAAAAATCCTCAACAAAATACTAGCAGACAGAATACAACAACACATTGAAAGGATCATACACCATGATCAAGTGGGATTTATCCCAGGGATGCAAGGATTCTTCAATATAGGCAAATCAATCAATGTGATACACCATATTAACAAACTGAAGAAGAAAAACCATATGATCATCTTAACAGATGTAGAAAAAGCTTTTGACAAAATTCAGCAGCCATTTATGATAAAACCCCTCCACAAAGTGGGCATTCAGGGAACCTACCTGAACATAATAAAGGCCATATACGACAAACCCACAGCAAACATCATTCTCAATAGTGAAAAACTGAAAGCATTTCCTCTATGATCAGAAACAAGACAAGGTTGTCTACTCTCACCACTATTATCTGGTCACAAAGTATTTCTTATACATTTCTTTATTTGGCATGCTTATATTCTATTCAGGATTTTTGCATATAGAATCTTAATTGAGTCAGGCTGCAATTTTTTTTTCTCATACTTCTCTTGTTTCATTTGGGTATCAAGGTTACATATCACCTTTAAATTAAAGTTGAAAAATATTCTGTCATTTTATCTCTTTTGAACAGCATGGAAAAGCCAAAGATTTCATGCTTGTGGAAGGTCTGGTTAAATTCATCTCTAAAATGATCAAGACCCATTGGGGTCCATTCTATTCACCTCTATATTGTATATTTCTATTGTATATGTGCTGAAAAACTACAGGAGCCTCTAACTGCTCTCTTCACATTCTCCATTGTCAGAATGATCTTCGTAAACTTTCAATCAAGTCATGTCACTTTCTAATGGTTTCCTATGGCCTGTAAGGCCCTGAGTCATCTGGCCCCATCTGCCTTTCTGACCTCAGCCACCACTATTCTCTCCCTAACCCAATATGTTTCAAGATTAGTGGTTCTTATTCTATTCTTCAAGCTCACCAGGCTCATTCCCAGTTCAGGGCTCTTGCACTTTGCTGTGCCCTCTGCTTAGAATGCTCTTTTCTTAGATCTGTGTTTGCTGCCTTAATCTCATCATTCATATCCCAGTTTTAAACATCACCTTTCAGAAAGGCTTCACCTGACTTCTCTGTGTAAAAGATCAACCCCTTCTCTAGTCCCTCTCTACCCATGACCTCATTCTGGGTGTTGCTGTTGTTTGTCTGTCTGTTTTTACTAACAGTTACCAATATCTAAACTTTTTTTTTTCTAACAGATACCAATATCTGAACTTATTGTTTTCATTGGATTTTTTTTTTTTTTTCTTTTGGTTTGTTTGTGTTCACTGTGTTTTCTCCCCTACCATAATGAATGCTTCATGAAGGCAGGAACTTTTTCTCCATTCTCTACTAAAATGTCTCCAAATCTTAGAACAGAGTGAGTACCTGGTACAGGGGCTTTCAAAAATATTTATTGAATGTTTACGTTAGTGAATGGATAAAAGAACCAATCTCATTTTTCACAAATATAAAGGCCATAAAAATCCTAATATGTGATATCCTCACCAATCATTCATTCAACTAATCATCTACTTTGTATCAGACCTTGTCCAGGACACCAGATAGACAGTGATGAACAAACAAGTCCCCTGCTCTCCTCAAGCTTATACCCTAGGAGTGGATTAAAGTAAACACATAAACAAGTAAACATGTATTATGTTTTGTGGTATTCTGGTAAACCAGAAAATATAAAAGCTCTGATTGGTAGCATTTGCCAATTACCATGGTGTAAATATTCCCACCCTGGTCAATTTCAAGCTTACAATGTTTTAATAACTACCTACAAAATTTCTGGAACTTTCAAAATTGTCTCCTGTGCAGGTGTTATTTCATCAGATAGAACTAAGTGCTATGGAGAAACATAAAGTGGGGGAGGGATGTGAGGAGCTTCTGAGGGAAGTGACATTTGAGCAGAGACCTAAAGGAACTGGGCGGCCAATCTGGTGCGTATCTGGAGGAAGAGCATGTGAGGCAGAAGGAACAGAAAATATGAAGGCCCGAGGTCGGGAGCCACACCTGGAACAGCAAGAAGGATGGTGTGATTCGGGCAGCATGAGCAAGTGGAGAGGAGTGGTGAGGTCAGATGAGATCAGAGGGCCTTAGAGCCCGTTTCAAGGACTTTCACTTTTCTTCTGAATAAGATGGGACACCACTAGATTGGAGCAGAGGAATAACAAGGTTTAAAATATATAGTCATTCTAAATTATGAAGACTGTTGTCATGTTCTGCTTTCGAAATAAATAATAAACCCAATAATACAGTATAGAATCCTATATAAGTCATTATTAACTTAAGTGTATACGTAGCAAAATCTTTTTATAAACCTGCAGAGGAGTTTTTCCTTTATGAATGTAGGTTACAGAGGCGTGAGCAGCAAATTTTTTTGTGGATAACTTGAAGCACTTGTTTGCAGTTCTACCAATGACTTGCAAATGTGGCAAATGCAAATGTCTGTTTGGCAGTTGTTGGCCTGCAACTTAGCATAAACATTAACCCATTATGTCACACTGCAAATTTCTTTGGTAGATTATTTTACGATACTCATTTGTTTCTTTCAGGGGACATTCCAAGCTTAGTAACAGCCTAAAGGATAGTCTCAGATTTTTATAAAAAACTGATTTTTAATGTTAAGACTAGTTTTAATATGAGTGATTTTTGTGCTAATAGCTTTTTAAAGTGCCACTTAACTGAATATTAGAGCTAAAGAAGTGGGTAACACTGCAAGAAACCATTCTGCATTTTGTATCCATAAAACTCTGGTTTTGGTTTGTGAATTCCACTAATGAGGTCTATATATGAGATAGTTAATACCCACTTGGCCTTCTTACAAATGCATGCCCTGACAAGAAGAGGGCTCTAGACAGTATGAATGTTTCTGCACAAACTCATGAGAAGCATCAGAAAAAAAAAAGATAAAACAGTTGCCTCTTATTGAGCACTTACTATTTGTCCAACATAATGCTAAGAGCTTTGTTTACATTATCTCCATATTTCCTTTGAGCTAAGTACTATTTATAGGGCAGATTCAAAGAATTTAAGTGAGTCACACGAAGCCATGTAAGTTGTAAATGGCAGTCTTAGGACTGGACCCAACAGCCTGTGTTCCCACCTGCCATGATTTACTATCTACAGTTACAGAGTCAGAAGGAATAGTTCCATGTATGAATAACATATATTACCCCAAAGATGTTTCCCCTTGAAATTTTGTAAATCACCCCACAATCATTAAGGTTATGAAAGCTAGATCCATACACAAGAACTTTACTTTTTAATCTATCACGAACCCCTTAAAGTTCCTTGGCTGGCATTTCCCAAAGAATATTCCATGGACCATTAATTCCATGGATTTTTCATGTTTTTTTTTCTGGCCAAATTAGTTTGGGATACACTGGGTAAACACAGTTATATAGGTTGTTGTTGCTGCTTGTTTATCTGTTTTTAAGGACCTCTTGGATCCTATAATAATGGTCTTTGCAAACTTCTAAGAGGTCAGATAATTCATTTTATTTTCTAAACATGTGCGATCAAGGAACATTTTCTTCCCACATGGTAACCCATGGAATGAGTGCTTTGTAAGAGCATTTTTTTTTGTGGGGGGGAACTCTTCTAACTCATCCTTAAGTTCACGTTTATAATACAGATAGAAGCATCATCGTCTCTTCAGGACAGTGCCTATCCAAAGGTTCTGTATTATTTCTGAAAAGGAAGAATCAGAGCCACACACTTGTTTTTGTTTTAAAGACTCTGGCACTCGTTCAGCTTCTGACAGAGATGTGTAGATCTCGCTAAAATCAAAGAACAAAATTGTATTCCTTGAAGATAACTCTTATCACATTCTTAGACATCACACGGGTACTTTCTTTGTAACTGGTGAGTTACTGAACATCACCCAAAAACAAGCTTGCTTGG
Source organism: Phocoena sinus (assembly GCF_008692025.1). Classification (NCBI taxonomy): domain Eukaryota; kingdom Metazoa; phylum Chordata; class Mammalia; order Artiodactyla; family Phocoenidae; genus Phocoena; species Phocoena sinus. Next base: position 29,734,147 of record NC_045765.1, read on the forward strand.
TTATAGACACTGACCGGAGGCAAAAGCCTAGATCCTTCTGTGTTCCACGTTGCATCTTCCCATCTGCAATAAATGTGTATATATTTGTGCATGTGTGTGCACGTGTGTGTGTGTTCCCAGCAGACACCTATGGGCAAGTTTTGGTCCTGTCAAAATAACAGAATTATCAGACTTTAGTCATTTAATCTCCCTGATTTCCGCAGGAGATATAGCAAATTGTCCCCCAGAACCAGAAAAAAAGAAGGGGAGGGAATCTTGTGACTGACTGAAGACTTTGCCTCACTTGTGTGTTTCTTCTTGCCTTTGAATGCATTGTCCTTTGGGCTGTGGATCAGAAAATCAAACCCATCAGGTACTAAATGAGGAAGGCATTGCTATATAGAGGGTACGTTTCAAAGTCGGTAAGGGCTAAATGTAATCACAGCTCTATCCATTAACTTCCAGGCTGAGTTTTTGTTTGTTTGTTTGTTTTAAACCAACCATACATTTATTCAGCAAACAGCTGTTAAATTTGTTTTATATTTCCAGACCTTGTTCTCATTCCAGGTCCACAATATCGAACAAGGCAGGTAAGTCTTTGAGCCTTACATTTTTCATCTATAAATTGGGAATGTATAGCATTAGAAGTGAGAATCAAATGAAAATATGGATATAAAGTATCTAATATAGTGCCTGTCACATAAGGTATGCTTAATAAATTATAATGATCATAAAAACCAAGGATGATAATTCTTACTGATGTTCAGCCCACTGATCTGAAGATTTCACACAACCAAGGATATTCTTTGCATAGGAGGGAAAAAGCAGCTACTTAAATTGTATGTTTATTTTTTTCCCTAGTAAATAGCCATAATCTCCAAAGTATTTACTCCTTGAGGTCTAGATAATACAGACTGCTGTAAAGAAAAGATGCTGTCTTAGAGAGGTATTATTCTAAGCCACATTTACTATGAATACTCTAATTTATATTGGTTGATCAGATTAGTTTACAAAATTACCTGGCAGGTACCTTAAAGAGTAGAAAGTTGAAAGGTACATATTATTAGAAGAGATCATAAAACAACTTAGGAAAGGGGACTACTATGAGAGCTATAATAGTAGAAGATTCTCAAAAACAAGGGAACAAAAGTTCTAAAAAAGAAGGAAGAAGACAGATGTACCTACTAAAACTCTGCAGTGAGCTCCCTTCAGATTGAAAATACAATTTCAATTAAGACTTCTAAGAACCTACACGAGCCAAAAGCCCCTGTCTGACTCTCTTGCCTTATCTTACCCTGTTGTCTCGCTGTTCTTTTCATTCCAGTCACACAGATCTTCCTGTCCATCAAACTCCAAATATGCCCCCATCTCAGTTTTATAGCCTTGGGGTTTGCACTTGCTAGAATCCTTCTCTTTGCACTGGTGCTCCCTGACATTTTCCCATGGTTGGCTCAAAGGTCTCAGCTCATGAGAGAGGTCTTCCCTGACCACTCGACTTAAGGTAGCCCTGGATATTCTCTAATGTGCCATTCTAATTGATGATTGTCACTGCATTTACTATAATTCAGAATTTTCTTCTTTATTAACTTATTTAGTTCTTTAGTTTAGTCTGATTTCACCCTAGTTTCTAGATGCAAACTCCATATACACAGGGTGCTTGACTATTTTTTAATTGCTATATCTTGAGCACTGAGAACTGTGCCTGCCATCTAGTTGGCTCTCAATAAAAAATTGGTGAATGAATAAATGATTGAATCCAGCATAAATAAAGTCCTTCAAAGGGATGTTGAGAAATGGCAAAGAATAACTTCACAAAATTGACAATTTTGCCTAGGGCCAAAGCTGAACACAACATTAATAATGTTCATTGATATTTTCTGGACTAATTTTGACATCTCTAATGAAAGAATTGCTCCTTCGTGCATGCAATTCTGGGAAATCAGATATTATTCTAATCAGTGTCTTGCTAATTTGAACCGTGGTTATTTTAAATCACCATAAAGGTGTGTTTGACTACGTGTCACGGGCAGAATTTTCTATCTTTACATTTCTATTTATTATAAAGGAGAGGTGACTTTTAATTTATGTATAGAGGATTGATAATTGCGTAGCTATTTGTATATTACATACTATCCAGAAGAACAATAACAGCTTCTATTTAAATGGGTGCTTGACAAAATATCATTACCTTTATTCTACTCCTCAAAAACATACAACCTTGTTTCATTTTCTTAGTGACACATTTCATTAGTTTAAGACATTTTTAAAATATTGCAATTTCCATATTTCCTATAATATTACTTCTAAAGAATGTCAAACTCCTGCTAACCCACAAATAAGATACTCAGTGCTAGTATGTTAAACACGAGTTCTTATCCAGAGCTCAAAAACATCTTGTGCTACAAACAGAATGGCAATTACCGATGCAAAAAACGTATAGCTCCCTCAAGGCTTTTCAGAAATCTTGATTATTTAATCAGTGTTCCTGATTTGTAAGGATAGGTAGTTGATGGCTCCCAAAATGTGTCACGTTGGACATTATCCAGATGGAGTGCCAGTTTTCATTTGAGAGTAAAAAGGTAAAACCCAAGAAGAAAGGTTTTCCACCATCTCTGACTATATCTCAACTTATACTGGATGACAAATAAAACTTGGCAGTCTGCTTTGCCCATGATTTTAAAACAGAAACTTCATTGAACTGTCAGTTACCAAATGAAGTGATTAACTCTGATGTTGATTAAAGTTTTTTATTATTGACAAGTTTCTTTTTTCTTCTTCCTTTTTGGGGTCTAGTTCTTTCAATATGATTCTCACCTCCTGTGTAAGATTTCATTATGTCATTTAGGTTTTGATATATATACTTACTGGTGCTATTTTTAGGACTTGCTATTGTATGCTTGCAGAATTAATGTACAATATGCATTGCATAAAAGAAAACTAAATCATGCATATTCTTTTCATAGTTATACACAGGAATACCATAGTGACATTCAACTTAACTCTTCCCAGATATGCCTCTCTCTCTCTTTTTAGTTCTTGCGTTTTACATGTATAGAGTTTCAATTTTTAACATTTGGGCTCCCAATTCACACCACCGTCATCCCTGAAATTGACAACTATACTAAAGAAAAAGCAACAGCTACAAGAAAAGTCAGAACGGGACTGGACAATAGCAAGGAGTCAGACCTCTCCTCAAAAAAAAAGTGCTTATTAGTATCACTACTTTAAAAAAGCACAAGAGGTTAAAGGCCCAGGAGATTGTTGAGGAAGCAGTCACTTCAGCTATTCAGGCTGGAGAGGAGTCAGGTAGCCAGGCTAGGAGGTACATTAAATGAAGGGTACCTATGATGAGGGCAACAGGCTAGCCTGACCAAAAGATGGAATTAGACTGTCTTGGAAGTACCCTTTTATACAACATTTCCCCTTCTTTTAGCTTCAATCCTAAGAAATTCCTTTCAATTTCCTTAATAGAGCTTGTCACTCTCATTGTGAGGCAACGATATTATTTTTCCTTCTTAGAGCATTCTGTCCTTTTTCTCTTCCATTTCCCCTATATTTCCACAGCTATAAGGCTGCCTTTCTCTCAGTTTTCATGTAGATATCACTTGTAGCAGGAAGACTTTGGTGACTGTGCATGTACGTATCAGGGTCCTATATATTTTCCATCAGAGCACTGGGGCTATAATAGGACTGTAGGTAACCAGTCTAGGTCACTCGCCAGAGACTAAATACCTTGAAGGTAAGGGCCGTATTGATCTTTATACATCCTTGTACCTCCAGTATCCATTGCAGCACCTTCCAACTGTTCAATAAGTATTTGTTAAAGGAATAAACATTACTTACAGGTGTGGGTAGCTGTGGACACTGGGGTATAAGCAGGAAATTGACTGCTCCTTGTTGAAGAGTGAACATTACAGTGGTAGAAAAACTGATATCTTCAGGGTCAGCTAAAGAAACTAAGATCCTTGACAATGACATAGGACGAGAGTATAACTCTATGGTACTCCATTCAGCAGTCCCTGGCATGCTGGTTTTGATATTAAGAAAGCAGCTAATAGTAATAATGCTTTCCAATCTCACTGCACTTCATACCCAAAGGATTTACTGAGTTTTATAAACACTGATTAATCATCCTTGCCCTAGTGAGGTGGGTAAGAGTTATTATGCTCATATTATGGAGAGAAAAACCAAGGCAGAGAGAGATTAAGTGGTTAACCCAAGGTCAGGCAGTGAGTCATGGCGAGCTATCACTCAAACATGGAGTTTTATTTTTTTGTTTTTTTTGCGGTACGCAGGCATCTCGCTGCTGTGGCCTCTCCCTTTGCGAAGCACAGGCTCCGGACGCGCAGGCTCAGCGGGCATGGCTCACGGGCCAAGCCGCTCCGAGGCATGTGGGATCTTCCTGGACCGGGGCACGAACCCGCGTCCCTTGCATCGGCAGGCGGATTCTCAACCACTGCGCCACCAGGGAAGCTCAGACATGGAGTTTTAAACTTGCAGCTCTGTGCTCAGTCTATTAAGCACAAAACTGGAAGTGAGATGCCTTCCTGATGCCCCTAGGAAGTATGAACACCTCCCTTTCCCATGATTTCCCATTGCTATTTGCACCACCATTGCCATTACCTTACTGTATGCCACACACACACCTAGCCCTTTCCATGATTAAGTCAATGAAATCTGGGGGCGGGGGAATACCTGAAGTAAGTTTTATTTTCACCACTTTAATGATGAGAAAGCTGAGTCTCAGAAATATTAATTGACTGTTAAGTAGGAGACTTGGGATTCAGACCCCTGACTCTCAGAAGTGAAAGTCCATGCTGTTTTACAACATCCCGTAACGTAAATGCTTGTGTACACGGCAGGGTCAGAGATGAAGTATGGGTAGGTGGTGTAATTCACAGAGAACAGCAGAGTACTAGGATACAATTGATTCCCAATAAATGTCTGTGGAATAAATAAAAGAAAGAAGCTAAAATTCCTCCCAAGATCCTAGGAAACTGAAGCTAGGGTCCAGCATTTGAATGGCTCAGGGTCACAGAGGATGAGCTGATGTCAAGTTCACTGCAATGACTCCTCGATGCAGACACTCTTAGGGGCGTCTGGATGTCCTCCCATGAAGGGAAAGTAGAGACATACTGAAGAGTCACTTCAACCTCACCCCACCCTCACATTCTTTCCTTCCCAGCAAGGCATACAAATCTACCTTTATTTTTTTCTCATTTAAATGTATATAGAAAGTGTGTGTAACGGTTAACATATACAGAAATTTATTACTATTCTCTTTAAATTAAGGAAAACTCTAGATAGCCACCTAAATATCCAACAAATGAGTATTAATTCAATTTACCAATATCTTCAAATAACTTTGCAGCCATTAAACACAGTGCTTTAGAAGTGATCTTTCAACATGTCAGCAGTACTAGCACACTAGTACTTAAATGAAAAAAAGCAGGTAACAGAACAATACATAGGTCTGGTCTTGGTCTTGTCTTGTGAAATAAAATATATGTATAAACACATAAAACTCTGGAAGGATACACCCAGATAGTAACAGTGGTTTATCTCTAGAATGTGGGATTCTGGGAATCTTTCTTTTGTTTATCTACATTTTCTGAATCTTCTGAAATGATCATGCATTATTCTGGTAACAAGAACAAGGAACGTTATTTTTAATTTTGAAAAAAATTAAAACAGATGCCTCTTGGGAAAGAAAGGGTTTTGAACCACTGGAATCATAAACCAGGCACCAGCTGCCACCTGAAAATCTCAGTTTTAGAATAAGCCACAGACTCTTGAACATCTCCAAGCATGTGTTCTCTCTCCCTCCCCACACATACTGACCTCTGATATAAGAAATCAAATGATTCATTCTGTTCCCCTCCACCTTACCCTGACATAGCAAAGATGGAATGTGCACTGTTTCCAAATCAAAATAGGCACAGTGCAGCAAGAGGCACTTCCAAATGATGAAATTAGATTAGAAGTTAAGACAAAATACATTTAACTGGCTTTTAAAGAAATTTGGTGGAACACATTACTATAAACAGTACATTTGGGCAGCCAAACAAACTTTGCCCAGAGAAAATCAATTTTGCTCCCCGAACAATGAGAAAAATTACTTTAGATTCGACATTAAATATTGTCGTATTTTTTAAGAAGCATTTCTATAACTCTGTGTAGAAATAGGAGTCAAAGGATTCCTTTGTTACCATGGTAACAGCTTCCCTCAGAAGAGCCAAGGATGAAGTAGCATACATTGGTCCTGCATATATTTGGCCAATCAATAAACAAAAGACTTACTCTGCATGCATTGTCTTAGGAAAGTGGTCAAGGTGTCCATGATTAGTAAAAGGGTAGGCGGGATTCAGGTATTCTGGGTTCAATCATCCAGCCTAATTTTCAACTGAGCGTTCTTAACACTTTCTTCATTAGAAACCCATTATGAATATAAACTACTTCTAAAATGTCTGTTGATCCTTGAAAAATGGAAATCTTCATTACAGAATTTTACCACATCAGTATAACACGGAAGGTGGTAAACTACGATTAGAGGTGTAGAGAAAATGTGTGCTACAGTGAGAAACGCACGCACCCTGAAACCCCAGGAGTAATGGTAACAGTAATAATAGCTAATATTTCCCCTATAGCCCAACATGAGCCAAGTGTTTTACATGGATTTTTTTCACTGAATCTTCCAAACAACCTTAAGAGTTACAACAATGAGTTTTTATTCCCATATTACAAATGATGTGAGAACAATTATTATTCCTGTTTTGCTGGTGAGGGAACTCACACTTAGAGACTGAATTAAGTAGGTCAACGTTTTCCATCTTGGGAGTGTTGGAGCCTGGGGTTCACACCACAAGCAGTGGGCTCAGGAGGGGTGCTCTATCCACTACACCCTACTGCCAGCTGGGACAGTGATGACAGCTTTATGAAAGCGACTTCACTTCTCTGAGTCCCAAGCTCAGACTTCTGTGGGATTACAATTAAATAATGTATGTTAAGAGAAAGCACGTAACAGGCTCTCAGAAAATGCTCCTTCCTTCCTCTTGAAAACCTTGAGTTCCTCAGAACCAATATGGGTTACTGTGAGATATTAACAGCTTTTGACTTAGTCAACATGAGAGGGGGTTGAGAATTACTAGAATACTAAAATCTCATTTTACTTCTTGGGTGCAATTTCCTTTTCCTTGAACATATGAACAGAGCTACCAATAAACAGTATGTGTATGTGTGCACACACACGCACACACACACACACACACACACCATCCGTGGGTTTCTTCTCACATTTTCTTATCCCAATCATATGAAATGGCCACAAGAAATATGGCAGCAGGAATGGCAGCAGAGGGAAATACAGTGAACAGTCAGCAGAAAACAAGCTCTGTGACTTTGGGAGCTTCTGGGGTATCACTTTCTAGGCTTCAATTTCCTCTGCTGGAACAGGAAATAGCTGAAGGTTATTTCTTCTAAAGAACCTTCTAGGAGTAAACGTTCATGACGTGATGGTTGCTGTGAACTATGTGGCCCTTGTTGATTCGAACCTTCTCTCCACCTTTTATACCTTTTATGGATTTTCATAGCTGGTTACGGGGAATGATTCATTTTTAGCTCCAATGCATGCTGCCTGCCTTCCAGGTAGTTTACCTGACCCCTTACAGTCTCTTCTTCATAACAGAGACTTCTACAATTTGACCCTATATTGAAAACTTGATGCTCTTCTTTTTCAGTGTTTTCTGTGAAATATTTGTTCTCAACCCTGTTATTGCACAAATTATTACTTTGGGATAAGGACCCTAAAATTAGGGAGGGGACAGCAAATACTTGCTTAAGTGATCCAAATGTTCAAAAAGTTGGTAGAGGTACTGATAAAAAGCAAAACAGGGAGGCTCTTTGGGGAATCAATTATTTGGGAGCAGAGTTATGGAACTGTTTCATTCTTCCAGACTTGAACATTAAGTGAAATTTTCTGTCACCTGTACCTAGATTCACTTGAAATGGCTTCTTGATGCATTTTCATTAGCAACATCTACTCAGAAAAGAGTATTTAGCATGTCTTTTACTTGACTCATTTCTTCGGGTCAAATCATAAATATATTCCCTGAATTTCATACCTACCTGAGCATAACATGAAGCTCATATTTAAACCACCTATAGGGAACGTTTTCCTGCAAACTTGACAAGTGAGTACATGGAAGCTCTCTCTTCTTTGGTCACATGGATATGGCACCTTGGGGCCTTAAAAGACACAACCAAAAGTGTCAATTGTCTGGCTCTTTAACAGGCAGGCCCATTGTTGTCTCAAATACCAGCAGCAGTTTGAATTCAACTGCAATGCTGTTTCCGAAATCCTCTTCAGTGTTGGGGAGAGGAGGCTTGTACTTGGAGAAATGATTCCATGTTGGAACTGAGGCTCAAGACATCCCTCTCCCCATCCCTCTAAAGCAGAATTTGCAAACTCCTGGCCCATGGGTTATCCCCAGAAGAGATTATATAGGCTGCAGTGGGGGTTGAATAGTGTTTTACATTTGAATTAATTGCCAATGTTTAAAAATCATTAGATTTCACTGCTTCTCTTGAAAAAGCTGGCAACTCTGGGCCTGCATTCCCACATGGCGACCATCTGCTGGATCTAGTCGAGGCTGCTTATATTTACAGTGGCGTGTGCTTTCTGTGCCCCACTGTCCCCACCACTCCTTAGTGTTTACTCTTCAGTCAGGCTCAATGGCATCAGTCCTAGAGCATCTTACACCTTGGCCACTTCACCCATTTACTTTATCTGGACTGATGCATATTTAACAGCAGGTGTGGCTTGGGGCCAAAGCACTGGGAATTACTGCAGGCCCTGATTTTACACCTAGAGGCAGTGTCCTGGGGCTCCCTGCTCTGCTACAAGTTCACCCCTTGTTGTGGTACTGGGTGCATAGTGGTGAGAGGGGTCCTAGGAAATAACCCAGGGCAGCTTTTGAGGCTCCCTGGGGGAGTTTGAGGCAGCAATTAGTTTTGAACTGCTGTGAAAGAGCCCGGACTTGGTGCTGAATATCATGCCTTAAGCATCAAACTTGTGACCCTAGCTCTAAAGTTAAGTTCGCTTTTCCGAACAGACAGATATATAAACAGACCATGCTTGAGGGGATGGCTGTCAAGTGGAATGCCATGCCAATCTATGTGGCCCATTTTCCCTAGTATTACAACTACACCTTGGATATTTTTTAAAAGCAACTTGCCAGGTAAAATGTTAAAAGGCATATGAAGGACCTCAAAGAGAACTGGTCCTACAAGCAGGGAAACACATGCTTACTGAGACAGAAAATGAGGTAACACAGACTTTCTATTCCCATCTTCCATTGGAAGGTCACAGAGTGCTTCCTTCATGAATCGCCCCACTTGATGATGTTTTAATTTAAAATATTAAACAACTCTCTTTAACTTACAACAGCGCCACTTTGAAACTCAGAAGGAGCTTCACACACGGTGTAGATCAGAAATTCTCAGCCTTAGCATTGCTGACATTTTAGACAAGATTGTTTTCGGGTGGCGGTGGGGAGGGCTTCCCCTATGCACTATAACCTTTTTGCAGCATCCCAGCACGAATCCCCAGTAATGACAACCCCAAATTGCCAGAAGTCTCCTGGAAGGCAAATGACTCTCAATTGAAGCCTCCAGTCTATATTCCCACAACTCCAACTCCAAAGGGTCAGGTGGCCGATAACTGGTTGCTTCCAACCAAAGTGTAATAGAATACATCATTAGGAACATAATGATGACACATTACAACAAAGAGAGATTTGACAACTAGTGAAGTTGCTTAACCTGATCATTTAATTACCTTTTTGGAAGAGAAGATTTGAAAAAGGATAGTTTTAGATAGTCATTTGGTATCACCAAACTTTTCTTTTCTTGTGGGGAAGGATATGAGAAAAAGCACATACAGCTTTTTTTTTTATGTTCCCTAATCTCATTAAAATCCTAAGTAGTGGCAGATAGCAGAAGCAAGAAGAACTACAATCTTGCAGCCTGTGGAACAAAAACCACATTCACAGAAAGATAGACAGGATGAAAAGGCAGAGGGCTATGTAACAGATGAAGGAACAAGATAAAACCCCAGAAAAACAACTAAATGAAGTGGAGATAGGCAACCTTCCAGAAAAAGAATTCAGAATACTGATAGTGAAGATGATCCAGGACCTTGGGAAAAAAAATGGAGGCAAAGATCGAGAAGATGCAAGAAGTGTTTAACAAAGATCTAGAAAAATTAAAGAACAAACAAACAGAGATGAACAATGCAATAACTGAAAAGAAAAATACAGTAGAAGGAATCAATAGCAGAATAACTGAGGTAGAAGAACGGATAAGTGACCTGGAAGACAGAATGGTGGAATTCACTGCTGCAGAACAGAATAAAGAAAAATGAATGAAAAGAAATGAAGACAGCCTAAGAGACCTCTGGGACAACACTAAACGCAAAAACATTTGCATTATAGGGGTCCCAGAAGGAGAAGAGAGAGAGAAAGGACCCGAGAAAATATCTGAAGAGATTATAGTTGAAAACTTCCCTAACATGGGAAAGGAAACAGCCACCCAAGTCCAGGAAGCACAGTGAGTCGTGTACAGGATAACCGCAAGGAGAAACATGCTGAGACACATAATAATCAAACTGGCAAAAATTAAAGATAAAGAAAAATTATTGAAAGCAAGGGAAAAACAACAAATAAAATACAAGGGAACTCCCATAAGGTTAACAGCTGAGGGCTTCCCTGGTGGCGCAGTGGTTGAGAGTCTGCCTGCCGATGCAGGGGACAGGGGTTCGTGCCCCAGTCTGGGAAGACCCCACATGCCCTGGAGTGGCTAGGCCCGTGAGCCATGGCCACTGAGCCTGGGCGCCTGGAACCTGTGCTCCGCAACAGGAGAGGCCACAACAGTGAGAGGCCCGCATACTGCAAAAAAAAAAAACAAAAACAAAAAAAAAGATTAACAGCTGATTTCTCAGCAGAAACTCTACAAACCAGAAGGGAGTGGCATGATATACTTAAAGTGATGAAAGGGAAGAACCTACAACCAAGATTACTCTACCCAGCAAGGATCTCATACAGATTCGAAGGAGATATCAAAAGCCTTAAAGACAAGCAAAAGCTAAGAGAATTCAGCACCACCAAACCAGCTCTACAACAAATGCTAAAGGAACTTCTCTAAGTGGGAAACACAAGAGAAGAAAAGGACCTACAAAAACAAACCCCAAACAATTAAGAAAATGGTAATAGGAACATACATATCGATAATTACCTTAAATGTGAATGGAGTAAATGCTCCAGCCAGACTATACAGGCTCGCGGGATGAATACTACAACAAGACCCATATGTTTGCTGTCTACATGTGACCCACTTCAGACCTAGGGTCACATACAGACTGAAACTGAGGGGATGGAAAAGATATTCCATGCAAATGGAAATTAAAAGAAAGCTGGAGTAGCAATACTCATATCAGTTAGAATAGACTTTAAAATAAATGTTACAAGCAACAAGGAAGGACACTACATAATGGTCAAGGGATAAATCCAAGAAGAAGATATAACAATTTTATAAATATATATTAACCCAACATAGGAGCACCTCAACATATAAGGCAAATGCTAACAGCTATAAAAGAGGAAAATGATGGTAACACAATAATAGTGGGGGACTTTAACACCTCAGTTACACCCATGGACAGATCATCCAGACAAAAAATCAATAAGGAAACACAAGCTTTAAATGACACAATAAACCAGATAGATTTAATTGATATTTATAGGACATTCCATCCAAGAAACAGCAGATTACATTTTCTTCTCAAGTGCAGCCGGAACATTCTCCAGGATGAATCACATCTTGGGTCACAAATCAAGCCTCAGTAAGTTTAAGAAAACTGAAATCGTATCAAGCATCTTTTCTGACCACAACACTATGAGATTAGAAATCAATTACAGGGGAAAAAAACATTGAAACACAAACTCATGGAGGTTAAAAAATACGTTACTAAATATCCAAGAGGTCACTGAAGAAATCGAAGAGGAAATAAAAAAATACTTAGAGACAAATGACAAGGAAAATATGACAATCCAAAACCTATGGGATGCAGCAAAAGCAGTTCTAAGAGGGAACTTTATAGCTATACAAGCCTACCTCAAGAAACAAGGAAAATCTCCAGTAAACAATTTAACCTTACACATAAAGGAACTAGAGAAAGAAGAACAAACAAAACCCAAAGTTAGCAGAAGGAAAGAAACCATAAAGATCAGAGCAGAAATAAATGAAATAGAAACAAAGAAAACAAGAGCAAAGATCAATAAAACTAAAAGCTGCTTCTTTGAGAAGATAAACAAAATTGATAAACCATTAGCCAGAGTCATCAAGAAAAAGAGGGAGAGGACTCAAATCAATAAAATTAGAAATGAAAGAGGAGAAGTTACAACAGACACCACAGAAATACAAAGCATCCTAAGAGACTACTACAAGCAACTCTATGCCAATAAAATGGACAACCTGGAAGAAATGGACAAATTCTTAGAAAGGTATAACCTTCCAAGAGTAAACCAGGGAAAAACAGAAAATATGAATAGACCAATCACAAGTAATGAAATTGAAACTGTGACTAAAAATCTTCTAACAAATGAAAGTCCAGGACCAGATGGCTTCACAGGCGAATTCTATCAAACATTTAGAGAAGAGCTAACACCCAACCTTCTCAAACTCTTCCAAGAAACTGAAGAGGAAGGAACACTCCCAAACTCATTCTATGAGGCCACCCTGATACCAAAACCTGACAAAGGTACTACAGAAAAAGAAAACTACAGACCAATATCACTGATGAATATAGATGAAAAAATCCCCAACAAAACACTAGCAAACAGAATCCAACAACACATTGAAAGGATCATACACCATGATCAAGTGGGATTTATCTCAGGGACACAAGGATTCTCCAATATACGCAAATCAATCAAGGTGATACACCATATTAACAAATTGAAGAAGAAAAAACATATGATCAACTCCAGAGATGCAGAAAAAGCTTTTGACAAAATTCAACACCCATTTATGATAAAAACTCTCCAGAAAGTGGGCATAGAGGGAAACTACCTGAACATAATAAAGGCCATATATGACAAACCCACAGCAAACATCATTCTCAATGGTGAAAAACTGAAAGCATTTCCTCTAAGATCAGGAACAAGACAAGGATGTCCAGTCTCACCACTATTATTCAACATAGTTTTGGAAGTCCTAGCCATGGCAATCAGAGAAGAAAAAGAAATAAAGGGAATACAAATTGGAAAAGAAGAAGTAAAACTGTCACTGTTTGCAGATGACATGATACTATACATAGAGAATCCTAAAGATGCCACCAGAAAACTACTAGAGCTAATCAATGAATTTGGTAAAGTTGCAGGATACAAAATTAATGCACAGAAATCTCTTGCATTCCTATACACTAATGATGAAAAATCTGAAAGAGAAATTAAGGAAACACTCCCATTTACCATGGCAACAAAAAGAATAACATACCTATGAATAAACCTACCTAGGGAGACAAAAGATCTGTATGTAGAAAACTATAAGACACTGATGAAAGAAATTAAAGGTGATACCAACAGATGGAGAGATATACCATGTTCTTGGACTGGAAGAATTAATATTGTGAAAATGACTATAGTACCCAAAGCAATCTACAGATTCAATGCAATCCCTATCAAATTACCAATGGCATTTTTTACAGAACTAGAACAAAAAATCTTAAAATTTGTATGGAGACACAAAAGACCCCAAATAGCCAAAGCCGTCTTCAGGAAAAAAAAAATGGAGCTGGACCAATCAGACTCCCTGACTTCAGACTATACTACAAAGCTACAGTAATCAAGACAATATGGTACTGGCACAAAAACAGAAATATAGATAAATGGCATAAGATAGAAAGCCCAGAGATAAACCCACGCACCTATGGTCAACTAATATATGACAAAGGAGGTAAGGATATACAATGGAGAAAAGACAGTCCCTTCAATAAGTGGTGCTGGGTAACCTGGACAATTACATGTAAAAGAATAAAATTAGAACACTCCCTAACACCATACACAAAAATAAACTCAAAATGGATTAGAGACCTAAATGTAATACCAGACAGTATAAAACTCTTAGAGGGAAACACAGGAAGAACACTCTTTGAAATAAATCACAGCAACATATTTTTTTGATCCACCTCCTAGGGTAATGAAAATAAAAACAAAAATAGACAAATGGGACCTACTGAAACTTAAAAGCTTTTGCACAACAAAGGAAACAATACACAAGACGAAAAGACAGCCCTCAGAATGGGAAAAAAATATTTGCAAACAAATCAACGGACAAAGGTTTAATCTCCAAAGTATATCAACAGTTCATGCAGCCCAATATCCAAAAAACAAACAACTCAATCCAAAAATGGGCAGAAGACCTAAACAGACATTTCTCCAAAGAAGACATACAGATGGCCAAGAAGCACATGAAAAGCTGCTCAACATCACTAATTATTAGAGAAATGCAAATCAAAATTACCATGAGGTATCACCTCACACCAGTTAAAATGGGCATCATCAGAAAATCTACAAACAACAAATGCTGGAGAGGGTGTGGAGAAAAGGGAACCCTCTTGCACTGTTGGTGGGAATGTAAATTGATACAGCCACTATGAAGAACAGTATGGAGTTTCCCTAAAAAACTAAAAATAGAATTACCATATGACACAGCAATCCCACTACTGGGCATATACTCAGAGAAAAGCATAATTCAAAAGGACACATGCACCCCAAATTTCATTGCAGCACTATTTACAATAGCCAGGACATGGAAGCAACCTAAATGCCCATCGACAGACGAATGGATAAAGAAGTTGTGGTACGTATATACAATGGAATGTTACTCAGCTATACAAAGGAACACAATTGGGTCATTTGTAGGGATGTGGATGGATCTAGAGACTGTCATACAGAGTGAAGTAAGTCAGAAAGAGAAAAACAAATATCGTATATTAACGCAAATATGTGGAACCTAGAGAAGTGGTACAGATGAACCGGTTTGCAGGGCGGAAACAGAGACACAGATGTAGAGAACAAACGTATGGACAACAAGGGGGGAAAGTGGTGGGGTGGTAGTGGTGGTGTGGTGAATTGGGCGATTGGGATTGACATGTATACACTGATGTGTAGAAAATGGATCACTAATAAGAACCTGCTGTATAAAAACAATTAATTAAAGAAAAATTCCTAAGTAACTTTTCCATTTTCTGGATCATTTAGGATGATTTGAAGGTGTTCCCTCCAGAATGCTTGCTGTGAATGATTTTTAAAGCACACATGTACTTAATTACTAATTTTCCTGTAAATACCAGACTACAAGGAAGAATCAGACTTAGGGAAGTTAAGTGACTTCTCCATAGCCAAAGACTGTTCATAGGCTTGATCCTTACACTTGTCTTTGATCTTTTCAGAGTGAAGAATCTCACTCATCATTTGCAGAGGCAGTGTATTAAATAGTTTTTCTTACTGCTTCTTCAGTGTATTTTCCACAGCATTACAATAAACTACTGCTCAAATAATTGACAGAGAATATTACTAAATCCTGAAAGTGTCTTTGAAACAAGCAAAAATGATTAAATTAAGTCCAGGGCTGTATTAATATTTAATAATACCAGCATTCACCTGGCTAGAGCTTCTTGGGCTATAATGGATGTCTCCCTTTCATCAGCTACTTTTAACAGGTCCTGTGGAATCTGCCTTAGAAATGATCTTGAAATCTTTTCCTCCCTCACATCTAGCCTTCCAAGCTTGCTTGGACCCTTGTTATCCGTACCCTCGTATACTGCAATGGCCTATAATTAGAGTCCTGCTTCCCCAAATCATCTACCATTTTGATGCTATTAATTATTGTTGTAAAAGTCAAATCTGATTTTTAACTTTTTTACTTAAAAACCTCTAATCACTTCCCATTGCAAAGTCAAAGACCAAATTCTATATGGGACAAACATATATGCATACTTCCACTCTTAGATTCTGCCACTTCCCACTATGTGCTAATTCTTAAGCTCACAGGCTACTTGAAAAAGAGCTCGTTATATGTTCTCTCATTTCTGTGTCCCCTTGGTTTGCGACATTCATACCTAGAAAGGTTCAATTTCTTTTAAATTCACCTAGAATGCTACCTTTCCTGTGTTTTTATTGTCCCTTGTAAGACTTAACCTTCCTTTCTGTTCCAAATCTTCTACAGAAGCATTTTATAATATGGTCTTGGAATTACTTGAGCATCTGTTTCATCTACTGAATGGTGAGCTCTCTCATAAGGTGAAGAACTATGTTTGACTATTTTTTAATGTGTATATTTTTCACTTGGTAAAGGGTCCATCACAGAGGAAGATTTTTTAAAATATTCCTTTCACTTTAAAAAGGGTCTGGAAAACATTCAGTAGGTATTCCTGAATATCTGTCTGCTTTTGAGTTAGTTTTTTAATACATACAGATCCAAGTTAGATTCTATTATTTAAAATATATAATACTTTTATCACTGTCCCTAGCATTTAGTAAAGGTAAAGAGAATTTGGTTAACATTATATTCATTGTTGTTACTATCTATTCGAGGAAATATCTCAAACTGAAGAAAAAAAAATCCAGATAATGTGAGACACAAAGAAGCTGCAAAGATCAACATCTTTGATCTCTATAAACAAAATGTTTTTCTACACTTCAATGTATTTTTAACTCGATAAACATTTATCAAGTCCAATTAAAGCAAAAAAAAATGGGATTAGCTAAAGTATGCTATATATAAATACACATGTCATTATCCCTGAAATTCAAATATTTCCATTTAAAACATAAATGAAGTTAAGAAATAAAGCAAATGAAAAATAAAAGATTTAGTTTAAATGGTACATTTCTATACGGTATAGGTAGTATCTTTCTATTGATTAGAATATCTGATTCGGTAGACTGTCGGTATCACTAACCATGTAGCTGAAGCACTTGTAAGCAAAGAGAACACACTACTTACCATTTACAGTAGGGAAGTTAATAGGACAGTATCTCTTTCTGCACTTGGGTCTTCTCATTTTATGCCACACAGTGATAAATAGATTTGCTTATTAGTGATTATTCCCTTTATAAGAAATCATATTTATTTAGAAAAATTCTACTGCCTATGGACAATCCAAGTTTTGTTGTTTACTTATTTTTTGGAGAGTTATCTTGGGCAATTTTTTATTTAAAGAATTTAGTTAAAATTGACAAATATTTACGAGATATAGTTGTATTTTTTTTAACATTGGAATTTACTGTCCAATATGGTAACCACTAGCCACACGTGGCTTTTGAAATATCCCAAATTTAAGTGTGCTCTAAGATCTTAAAGACTTAGTACAAAAATTAACATTAACAGGTCATATATGAAATAGATCATGTAATCATGTGTGTAAAAATATATGTATATACATATATACATGTTTAAATATATACACACATATGTGTATACATATATGATCACATGCTGAAATAATACTTTGTATTTATTGGGTTAAATAAAATAGCAAAATTAATCCCATTGTTTTCTTTTTTAATGTGGCTATTAGACAGTTTTAAGTTGCATATGTGGATCACCTTATATTTCTCTTGGACAGCACTAGATTAGACACTTTGTTCCTAGAATGAGTCATACCTTTGTTTTCCTTTTTACTGTGTTAAATATTACTGAAAGAGAATTACAGGATTAATTGCTCTAGTAACCAAATTTTAGAGATGAGGAAATGGAGGTTCAGAGATACACTTGCCTAGGGTCCTAAGGCTAACCAGAGAGCAGAACAGCAGAACTGGAACACAGGTTTCTAGACTTGCAATCCTGAGCCAAGTTATTGGCAAAGTAGCAGATAACAATGACAAGCTGTTGGAAGAACAAACAGAGAGAGAGTGTTTCCATGCTGTGTTGCATTCATCTAAGAGATTCTGACATGAATCTTCCTTGTGGGCAGTAGGGAAAAAGGCAAAGCAATTGTGTTCAATAATAATAGTGATAAAGTTAGCTTCATAAAAAACCTAATAAATTCCAATATGGGGTCCTTACGCAGTAAGAGATATGACTGATGAAATGAACCTGTTAAAATATTGCCGACCACCCCTACAGTTTGGTGACTTTGTTTACAAAGTAGGAAGAATGAGACTGCGTCAATGAATGAAAAATAAAACCCACATTTCTTGGGAAGGAGGCATCCGTCTTTTTCTATTTGTAAATGCTGACGAGCAGAGTTTAAGGAGGGCTAATGTCACCCATTCATCTTAATTAAAGAGTTAATTGCTCATGTATCCTGATTTAGTTAGCTGAGCCTGGTAGCGTGGGAAGCCTTTCCCTCTACGTATTTTATTGACCAATGTAATGACATCATCAGTAAGTCTCAGGATTTATTCATGCTTCAGTCTATCCTTATAATGTTAATAGCCTTGTACATGATAAAACTTTCAAGAGGAAAGGAGCCCTTGCGCCTGGCACAGAATACAAAAAGGACAATAACTGCTAAATGCCTGGCTTCAGCCGTCACTGAAGCATTCCCACAAAGTCTAGAGTCACAAAAATAGTAAAAAGTCATTTTAATTGCTAGTTTTCATAAAATGTTTGCATGTGGAATCATGTAGCAGGTTTTTACAGTTGCACATTGAATATCTGAAAGTTAGCAGTTTCTATGCTACCTAACCATAGGCAGGCAAGGGTGGAGTAAGGTCCTGCTGTTAGCAGGGTTAAGATAATTGCTTTGGAGTGAGAACTGTTAAAGAGTATCTTTAAAACACACATACTCACACACATTCAGAAAATAATCGAGACCAAATAATGACCCATAACTTGGATGAAGGGATTCCTAAAAACAAGGTTTTTCAACCTGGAAAACAGAATTTGTCCTCAAAATTCTCTACCATTTCTAATCATATAAATAACATGTTTAGATCAACTAAAAGGCTACAGTGGATACATGACTAATTTTAGACTCATACCCTTTGCTAATACATTTGAAAAAATGGAAAAAGAGGCAAAAATCAAAGAACAGCAGGGAAAAAGTACTATCTTGAGGGCATACAGAAGCAAAAACACAGAAATGATGTTCAGAGTTAATGGGCCTTTTTGTGACTCTTTTCACACAGAGCTATAAGCAGTCCTAGTTAAAGTTAATTAAAGTTAGTGCCTTGCTTCTACAACCGAAACTGGTTCAAGAATCATACCGTTTCTGAGCTGCTGATTACATATTAAATGTCAAATTATGGCCAAGGTAAAACTGTGGTTATATTAAGAAAAATGAATAACTACACAAGGTTAGAAGGCAGAAGTTTTAAACCTGTGTGTGTGTATAGGTATACAGCATTAGTTATAACTATATAATATAATAATAACATACAATATAATATACATAGTATAGTTCTTTCTTACAGGCTGACACAACCCAATAGCCTTAGGTTGATTATGTAATTAATCTGCTCCTCAGTTTACACATCTATAAAATGGTGACAATTACGGTATTTCTCCCACGGAGTTATTGCGAGGGTGAAATGAGTTAATGTCTATAACACTTAGAACACTGCCTGGTGTGTGTTAAGCACCATAAAGGTGTGAACCCATAATTATTCTTATGAGTAAGTCTGTCCTTTTAAGATCATGATTCATTAGAGTCTCCTTAATATACAGTTTGACTTTGAGCTTTAGAAAATTCACTTCTCCATTCTGTCTCAAAGTTTTAATTGTTTTTTATATGTAAGAAAAACTAATTTTGTTGCAATCATATACAGCAGCATCTATGTACAGAGAGGCAACACTGGGTTGCAGTTAAGATTCAAGGCTCTGAAGGGAAGCAAACCTGGGCTCATACCCACTTTCTACCTCTTTGTAGCTCTGTGACCTTGAGAAACAGGCCTAACATATCTAAGCTTTGGGTTTCTTTTTTATTAAATGAGGATAAACGTAAGATACTCCTATAGTACTTGTGAAGATTACAGAATACAATGGTTGTAAAATCATAAAATCATATCTCACACATAATAATGATAGCATTTCTATTTCTTCTCCTTTTAATTATGAGAACAATGGTGATATGTAAGAGAAAAAATAAAAAAAGACATACTGTTGAATATTAATAGTTGTTGTCCCTGGAAGTCAGATAATGAGTCATTTTCCCCTTGGTTTTCCACATTGCTCTTTTTCCCACAGTGAGCATGGTGGAGGTAAGTGACGAGTGTGTGCTGGAAACCAAGTGGTACAGTTCAGAGGAAGGAGACCCTATTTCCAGTTGTGGGTGATTAACTCAAAGTTACTAGACATATAGGGATTCTCTAGGTGGAAATGGAGGGGAGTTATTTCAGATAAAGGGGATTGGGCCAAGTTTCCAACATGGAAGCACAATCTGTAATAGGGAAAAATGAACAACCCTAATGTGATGTTCCTGAGGATCTGTGGAAGGACAAAAGATGAGGTTGAACAATTGGGTAAGAGATTAAAGAACTTGAAACTTATTCTGTAGTTAGTAAATGGCCACTTAAGTGGATGAGAAAGGGGACACTGGAGTCCCAAATTAAGCAGTGCTTAGATTTGAAAGCAACGTGTAGGGCAAAAATCAGAGATAGGCGAAATTTGGCATGAAGATCATTTAAATCTCTCATAACCTATAGCATGGAGGAGATGCATCTCATATGATGGTTATGTATACAACCAAAACAAAATTTTTAGAACTACAGAGCTAGACTAAGGAAGGAACAAAAGAAAGTCTATGGGTAGGTATTTGCGGCCTTCCAAAATATTTCATCTTTAAGAGAAGTATTTAATGAATCCCTAGTAGTGAAAAGAAGTGGGAATCATGTTGTGTTTCTGAGTCCCCACTGATTTTAGGCCATTCTATACTAATATTAAACAGCTCTAATTTTTTCTTTTTTGTGGTATGCGGGCCTCTCACTGTTGTGGCCTCTCCCGCTGTGGAGCACACGCTCCAGACGTGCAGGCTCAGCGGCCATGGCGCACGGGCCCAGCCGCTCCGCGGCATGTGGGATCCTCCCGGACCAGGGCACGAACCCGTGTCCCCCGCATCAGCAAGCGGACTCCCAACCACTGCACCACCAGGGAAACCCAGCTCTAATTTTTATACATGTTAATAGATTTGTTTGTGAAGTGCTTTATCTGAAAGCACTTACCAGTTTTACTGGTACCAAAGTAAATGGGATATAAAATGCACATGTAAGACTGTCAGTTAAGGATCTAAAGTAGAAATCAAAAGGATTAGAAAACAAAGTCACAGAGACTGATTGAATGATAGAATCAAGGATGCCTTAAAGGTCTCATAGTAAGATATGAGACCACTGGCACACATGATAAAATATAGTCAGGGGACTGCTTTAGGTGAGTGGCCAGAAAGGATGGAGATGTTCTGAGTTGTTGACATTGAGGTGAGAAGATATATCAAGTATCAGTCATCCAGCAGAACAACAATGCTCAAGAAGGACATTAGGATGGATGATAAAGGTTTTGAACATAGATGGAGTTGACTGGGAAGACAATACTTTCACAGTCAGAATTTAGTTCTCTATTCATAAAACCTGACTTATGAGAATGGGATTCTTATTTGTGTCATACTCTTAACTCCTCTAATTTTAACTAAAATTAATGAGGCGGCCATCTGCAGGGGGATTCTATAAGGACTAAGGAGTTGGGTCTTATCTTTAGCATTAACAACTCCACGAGGTTATGTAAACTCCTGATTCATTAGATTTCTTATACCAGTTCTTAAGGCAACTAATAAAGGGTGTATTCAGACTTCCCTTTAATTATGACTTTCACTACTTTGTCATGATATAATCCAGAAATAGTTAAACAGTTTTAAGCTTTTTCCCTTAAGGCAAAATCAGCTTTATACTTACAGCTATCAAATCATCTTTAGGTTGTTATGTATTTTTTTTTTCCTACTAGGACGAGTGTATGTTCAAATTATAATTATAAAATAATGAACACTTAATAGGAAGAAGACAGATGTTCTCCAACTGAAGTGATGGGAGAAAGGTCATGGCTACTTCTGGAAATGATTTCAAATTTAAAAAAGACTAGAAATGTTGACATTTTATACAAAATAATAATAACAATGGCTACAAGTTATTGAGCACCTTACAATATGTTAGTCCCTGAATTAAAATGTTTATACATGGTATCACATTTAGTCTTCCAACTTTTCACAGAGCAGATACATATTACCCCGATTTTAAGAAAAAAGAGAAATTTGAGGTGAGAAATATAATTCGCCCAAAGGCCACACCCTTGGAAAAGTTGAAACCAGGATTCAAACTCATATCTGTTTAACTTTGAAGCTCAACTCTGTCCACCACACCCAACTGGTGTCCCAATTTTATCAACACTGTTCACTCAAGTTAAATATCTACTGCAAAATGTCTTTTGCTTGGAGTTGTTGTACTATTTATCAAAACTTTAAATAACTCCAAGTGAAGTAATAACCCTGAAAAAATATTTGTTGTAGACGGCCCAAACCACTCGAATAACAGTAAGTTTTCGTAAAACTGAGTCTTATTTTGAGATATAGTTTCTTTTTGATAGAAGTTTTTTTTTAATAAATGAAACTCTGGACAAGTGTAGTATAAGAATGGAACCTCTTCCAATACTATCTATTTACTAATAAACATGTGCAGAGAGCGGAACAGAGCAGAGGACTCATAATTCTTTGACTGTATCTGGTAGCAAAGACTTCTGATATTGTCATGTAAAAAACTGAAGAATAAAACCTCCCAAAACGCTGAAGTAGGAAAACAGGACAAACTGAAAGATAGGTAGAGAACGGGCCATCAAGAACCTTAACAGCACAGAACCACGGACACAAGAAAGAAAATAAAGATGGCTGAGAGAAAATGTTCAGGAGACTTCAGAGCAAGAAATAAAGACGTTAATCTCATGATAAACATAACACTTTGAAGGAGGAAAAGCCGGCGCAATCTCATTCCACCGAATTGAAATGATTCAGTCAGCATAAATATTTTTTAAAGATTCAAAAGAAAAGGGACCAGAGAAATAAAGTTAAAGACAATCCAATACAAAAATAAATGACAGGGCTTCCCTGGTGGCACAGTGGTTGAGAGTCCGCCTGCCGATGAAGGGGACACGGGTTCGTGCCCCGGTCCGGGAAGATCCCACATGCTGCGGAGCGGCTGGGCCCGTGAGCCATGGCCACTGAGCCTGCGCATCCGGAACCTGTGCTCCGCAACGGGAGAGGCCACAATAGTGAGAGGCCCGTGAGCCCAAAAATTAAATAAATAAATAAATAAATGACAAAGCAGGCAGGGAAATTTTGTATTGACAAGAGAGACTGATTCTCCACATCAGAATGACAGAACCTGGGGAAAGAGAGAGGTTCCTTATTTCCAAATAAGAGTGATGGGGGGGGCAATTAAGAAAAAAATTAAATAAAAATCAAGTCAGGCTTCCCTGGTGGCGCAGTGGTTGAGAGTCCACCTGCCAATGCAGGGGACACAGGTTCATGCCCCGGTCCGGGAAGATCCCACGTGCCACGGAGCGGCTTGGCCCGTGAGCCATGGCCGCTGAGCCTGCATGTCCGGAGCCTGTGCTCCGCAACAGGAGAGGCCACAACAGTGAAAGGCCTGCGTACTACAAAAAAAAAAAAAAAAAAAAAAAAGTGAAAAGTGAAAAATATTAGAATCCAGAGCAATTCTGTGGCACTAGGGGAAAATGCTATCACAATTAGGATTTAAGTTGAGCAGAAATGCATAAAGAGGTACTGCTACATTGTCCAAAATACTGAACTTTACAATCAATAAATACAGGTGTTTAGTTCACTCATATATACTGGTACTGAAAGCAATCAATAACTCGTAAAAACCTTTGCAAAAGCATAGAGATATTGTCATTAGGATCACAACTAGTTTTGCAAAACTTAGTTCACAGTGGTGGTGTGAGAGCTTGGACTTGCATTTAGCAGACTAGAAGCCAACTCTCAAGTCTGCTTTGAGAGGGAGTCGAGCTGGGCCAGGTGATTTAGCTCCAGTTTTCCTTTCTACTAAGCAGGTAAAAGCCATCAGCCCTGCTGACATCACCATGTACTGAAAAGAATGCAAGGCTTCTTCCAAATGGCTGTACCTACTTATTGCTTTGGAAAGGCAGTCTGGTAAAATAGGAAAAGTGTGGGCTGGGAATGAGACAAATCTGGATCAGAATCCAGATGCCAGTGCCCATCATTTGTGTGACCTACCAGAACTAATTAACACCCCTGACCCTCAGTTTCTTCATCTACAAAGTGAGAAGAGTAATGTATATTTCATAAAAATGGTGTGAGGATTAAATGAGCAAATGCTCTGTCACATTCTAGGCTTTGATCAAAAAGGATCCTTTTTTCCTTAACATCAAATATTATTATTACCATCACCATTCTTACTCTGTTCCTAAATCTGATATGTTGATAACTTTCTTCTTTTAAACGGTTGTGCAATTCTTTTAAATGGTTGCCCCATTTCTTCATATGTAGCATTCACTCCTGTTTCTCTAGTTCTCAAAAAAAAAAAAATTCTGTAAGTGCCCCAATACCTTTTAAATAAATTATTTTTGCTGTCATTGTTGCTTAAAATAACCAGAGACTTTCTCCTGATGCCAACTAAAAACCTGGACCTACACAAAAAATAAGAAACACAATGGCTCAGAGGTCAGATAAACTAGGCTTTTTCCAATCTCACCTCTGTTGTACACATCCATTCATTCACATACAGATAATTTAAATGTATCAACTATCAACTAGTATCTACTGGGCCCTCACTAACCCCCATGGAGATTTCATCCAGTCTCACGGCTTTTTGATACAATTTTTATAGTAATGACACCATATATATATGAATACCTCAGGCTCCAACTCTGCCTTGGACTCCAAATGACTTGGATATCCAATCACCAGACTAATCAGTATCTCAGGAAGGATGTTTTACAGACATCTCCAATTTAGCATGCCCCAAACCCAGCTCCAAATCTTTTCCCCAGAACTTGCAATAGACCAACTCACTGTTAAAAGGTACCTCCATCTTTCTAGTTGTTCAGGCCAAAATCCCTGAGGTCATCTTTGACTGGCCTTTGTCATTCACACCTCCTATCTATGCTGTCAGATTTATCTCTAAAATATATCCAGAATCACACTACTCACCACCTTCACTACCACCCACCCTCAGCTTAAGCCATATGTGATTATGCTTCCCTGCATTATTTTAAGACATTCCAAATATTCTCCCCGCTTCCATTCTTGACCTCTTTCAGTCTGTTCTCAATGTGGCCATCTGTGATCATCTGATGAAAGGTAAGTCAGGCCACACCACACCCTTTGTTCAAACTTCCCATTGGCTTCGCATTTCACTCACAGTAAATTGTCTACAACGGCCTAGAAGTTTTCACCCTCCTCTTCCATGACCTGTCTGATCCAACATCGTGCTGTTCTCGGTCTCATTCACTCCTTTCCAGCCACTCTGGCCTCCTTGCTATATTCAAGACACGTCAGGCCCATTTCCACCTCATACCTACGCACTGGCTCTTCCCTCTGCCTATAACGCTCTTCCTTTCATCTGTCCTCATGGCTTCCTGCTTCGCCTCCTCAGGTCTTGGTTCAAACGTCACTTTCTCCACAAAAAGTCCCTGATCACTCCCTCCCTAGCCCCTTGTCCTGCTTTATAATTTTCCACAGTGCATTTTCTCCACTTAACATTTTATATATTTTACATAAGGTTTATGCCTACCGTTTGCCTCCCTGCACTAGAATGTCAGCTCTTGGAGGACAGGGAGTGCTGTTTGTTTTTGTTCATTATTTCTTTAGGCCTGGCATATATTGGGCATTTAATAAATATTTGTTGAATACATTTAGTGAATGTAACAGACTCTAGAGTACAATAATAAGATAAAGTCCCAGTCCTCAAGGAGCTTAAATTCGAGGTCTGGGTGAGGGGGAGACAGTAAACAGGGATACTTGTATCCAACTTGGAAGGGGAAAAAGAGGCTTCTTAGAAGTAAACGTGCCTTTCCCCTACGGTCTCTACCCGGGCTGCAGTGTCCCCACCAAGCTTTGGACACGTGCAGAGGGGCCAGCTGTGGACTTTGGGCAGATGCAGCCCCAGGATGACTTGAAAGTAGGGTATCCTTGGCCCTCCTGAAGAAAGGAAATGAGTGGCAGGTGGACAGTCTGTGTATGGAATTATCATATGCCTTTACCTGAGTGAGAAACCTTCCTCCACTGGGACCTCAGATGTCTGACAGCCCTTTGTGACACCAAGGTAAGTAATGGTTGAAAGAAACTATTGTCAATGAACTTTTGCATTGAAATTTTGGATTATATCTCAAATTTTAATCAGCAAAACAAAACCCCAGAGGAATAAATTCTGCAGGTCCCAAAGGAACACAAATGGTGGCTCAGTGCCTAGGAATTCATACAAAGGAAAACAACCTGGATCCCACTGAGGATATTACATTTAGTCATCATGTCTCCTTAGGCTTCTCTTGGCTGTGACAGCTAGGCTTTCCTTGTTTTTGATGACCTCAAGTTTTAAAATAGTGGTGGAGAGACTTCCCTGGTGGCGCAGCGGTTAAGAATCTGCCTGCCAATGCAGGGGACATGGGTTTGAGCCCTGGTCCGGGAAGATCTGACATGCCGTAGAGCAACTAAGCTCATGTGCCAAAACTACTGAGCCTGCACTCTAGAGCCCGCGAGCCACAACTACTGAGCCTGCATGCCACAACTACTGAAGCCCGCATGCATAGAGCCTGTGCTCTGCAACAGGAGAAGCCACCGCAATGAGAAGCCCACGCACTACAATGAAGAGTAGCCCCCACTCGCCGCAACTAGAGAAAGTCTGCGCGCAGCAACAAAGACCCAACTCAGCCAAAAATAAATAAATTAATTAATTTTAAAAAAGAAAGAAGTAAATGCATTGGCAAGTCACTTAAACACTCTGAATTTTACCTTCCTCATCTGGAAACTAGAGATAATCAATCTATCCCTAAGGATGAGAATTAAATAAGATTGGGAATGTAACATCCCAGCCAGAAGAACTGGTACCTCAAAGACACGCAAAATGTGTTCAGCTCCATTGCTACCCTCCCTAAGGATTTTATACTTTCATCTAGTTCTATCTCTGCAGTTTTCTACCTCTCAGTCTTTATGTTAAATATTGAAGGTAGTAAATGGCAGAACTCTACTGGCTACTATAGGTCCAAGTAAACAATCACATTTTACAGAATCTGTTCAGATATCACTGGTTGTATAATTGTCCTAATCATCTGATTACTGAAAATTAACCAGAATTAATGCAAACTGGTCAAGTAGTTAGCAATTTAGTTGCCTCAAAGATGTTATTAAAAGGATGTTAGCAGGACTGTCTCACTACTCTAAAACTCTCCACTGCAGTGGGCTCTAAAAAGCCCCTTCTGGAGAGCTCTTAGTGGAGGCCACTGGCCATCTGCCTTCTGAAATTATTATTAGCTTTGCACTCAGATGATATCAAAATCCAGGGAGTCCAGTTGAGCTGTGGCTACTGCTGATACTAGGACTATTAACTTGGATATTCTTTTTCCTCTGTCCCATATATCTCCTCATAAAAGATTAGAGCTAAGACATCAGTGCCTCCTGATGCAATGAGTGTTTACATACCTACACACACACACACACACACACACACACACATACACACACACACATTTAGCAAAGAGAACACAAACGTGCTACATCAACTACTGTAACTGGATAATTGTATATAGTTAAATAAATATATAAATATGTGATAATGCTTATATCAAGTAAGTTATTTTGCGCTAGCGGATGTATGTACAAATGTAAATTTAAGTGTTCTCTATTGGCTGTTTATGATAAAAGCACTTATGTATACCTTCGGTCATTCTATGAATTTATGCTTAGAAATTTTCATGACAAAAGGCTTAACAATACATTAAATTAATTTCACTTCGATTTGCAAAAGATTTATCGAGTGCGTTTATGAATGTCCAATGAACTGGGAAAACAAGGAAGAATAGGAACTATCTCTACTCAAGGGGGTTTATCAACTAGGACACCATAGACTAAAATTCACACCAGGTAAGATAAAAAAAAACTTAAGAAATATGCATGACTATGAAGAATAATAAGTGAAAATACAGGCAAAACTTAGTGAGGCATATTTTCAACATACTGATGTAATTTAATTAGGGAAAAATTCCACTTATACGTATTCATGTATACATTTAAATGCCATATGGACTAAAGCATCATATTAAGACCCTCAAATTTAGTTTTTAGAAGTTCCAGAATCAAGTATAGCACTGTAATGTTTGAATCAAGTATAGGACCCTTCGAAACTGAAGAAAAAAAGAAAAATAGAACCCTGAGCCCTCCCTGAGCTGAAACAGATGGTATCTACTCAAAAGGTAGGAAAAATTTGTTTTCTCTTCACATGGTTGACATGTGACAAAAATGCTGAATGAAATCCTACAAAATAATTATCACTCAAGACCTCATTTTACTTCTAGAGGTATAGACTGCTCTGTTAATGCTTCATTTTAAGATCAGTGAGGCTGGTTTCCAGGAATTTTCCTTCTTTCACAATAGCCAAACTGATATTAAGGGTCAGAGTCTTGCAAAAAGTATTAATGTAGAAAAGAAAATCCATTAAGGTGAGGAAACTAACAAAACAGAATCTTATGCTTGGGGACAAGAATAATTTATTTGTGGATGTGGGACAATGAGTTATTTGGTCTTTCTTCGCAAATGAGATAACTGTCATATCCCATCATATCCCACTACCAAGAATTACATATAACAGCATTTGGTGAAATATGAAATTCTAAAAATACACTGAAAGGCTGGAGTCATCTTAATGGTTTATTATGATAGGTGTTCCTGGGTTTGAAATATCTTCTTTCAGAGAAGACAAATGGGGGCGACATTATTTTAGAAAGTCCACATCTTTTAAAAAGATGGATTAAAAGCTCTTTGAGACAGCTGTGCTGTTTTATTAGGAGAACAACATTTTCTTCCTAAATAGTCCCTGAGGGCAATTGCATGGAATAACCAGGGGACACTTTGGGCTCCATTCAAAACTGAAGCTCAAGGAAATGCTGCAGAGGAGAAGATGGCAGGATAATCACTTTTCCTGCAAATGTAAACGTGTGAATAAGGACAGTGAAGGAAATCAGACTTAAAGTAACAATCTCATAGTTTCAGTTGCAAAAGACGTTATCTTTTCTGTAGCACTGCTTCACTGTGGTTAACATCTGGGCTTTGAAGTCAGAGAAAACTAAATTTGAGCACCTTCTCTGTTTTGCAGTCACCTGGGACCTTGGTCAAGTTCATCAAACTCGTCACCTCTATATCATTCTCTGTGAAATGGGGACAGTATTTTGTACCTCTCCTGGTGGTTATGAGGATTAAATGAGATAATGCAAGTAATGGCCTTATCAAAGTGACTTTGCTTTGCAGAGGTGAACAAACCTGCTATTTTGGAATTGTATAGCTTAGTAGGTAAGCCCATGGGCTCTGACCTTAGATCCTCAAGATCTGCTCTTTAAAAAGAAAAAAAAAAAAAAAAAAGATCTGCTCTCTTACTCCCTGTGTAACTGTGAAAGATTGATTCAATCTCTGAACTCCAGTGACGCATCTAAAAAGTAGAGGTGATGTAAGTATCCACCTCTAAAGTTGTGAAGGTTAATCACAAAATGCAAAGTGCTTAACACAGTGCCTGACATAATTATAACAAGAGCTAACAGGTACAGGTATAAATATAACCTTAAATAACAATACAATTAATATACACATAATACAAAATTCAGAACTTCTGAGGTTTTTTTTTTCTATTTTAAGGGTCTTTTGGTTTTGTTCCATGTCTATTTTCATATCTCTGAAGTGCCTCAGGAGAAAAATCCTAAATATATAACAGATACACAAGGGCACTGTGGAACATGGGCACTGCACCTGTCATCATGTCACTCATAATCACTTTTCCCTGCTCAAATGCGCACACCTGGGGAAAGTTGAAAACTCAGTCTCCTACATTACCCCCATTACAGTTGGGTAGGGAACATCTGGCCAATTAATTTTCATGTGTTCTGGGAGGGTGGATCACCAATTATAACTTTCAAAGGTCCTTATTTTCATTACCTTCCTATCGTTAGCACACGCTAGACTCGGGTAGCTGCTTGCTATGAGAGCTCACACAGCTAACATTCTAGAGGACGATACACAGAGAGGACCACAGATCATACAAGGCAGAACCATAACTGCATATGCTGTTCACTTCAGACTTTTCTCCTACAAATACACAAAGTGCCTATATGTAAGCCAAGTTAGCCAAGTTATGAAACTAAATACTCTGCCAAAGATAGTAATGCATTTCCTTTTGGACTAACCATGAGGTCAGGCAAAAGTCTTCCAAACATCCTCACTTATTCTGTTTTCTAATAAAGAAAAGGAAATATAGTCTTCAGGATAAGTGTGATGAATCCCCCAAATTTATCCTGAAGAGGGTGGTTCATTCTTAAATAATAAACTATATCTTCCTATCGCAAACCATTATTTTCTACTGTAATAATACTCAATAAAAATCATTTGGGGTCCATCTTTGAAGCAGAAATTTAGGGGTAGGAGATGTTTATGTAGCCGGCTTTTCTTCTAGGACCCTGTGGTCTATGTAACTACCATTTGTCCAATAAATACAAGTCTCTTACAGTTCTATGGTGAACTCAACAGGGTTCAGGCTACTGTTTAAGGCTTTTTTTTTTTTTTTAAGGCTTTTTAAAGAATAAATATCAAATAATCTGAAAAGGCATCTTAAAGGGTAAAAGCGCAGCCATTTTTTGCTGGTTGCTAGCTGCGGAGAATCAAAGGAGAATTTTCTTCCTCTGGAAGGCAGACTTCCACTCAGACTAATGGAGAATATGCATTTTAGCAATATCTGATGTGGCACAGAATTTCAAGATGCCAGTTCAACACCTATAATCATCCTGAAGCAAGTAGGTAGTATTGGTGCTGGAATACTGGAAGAAAATTTGGTAATCACAATTTTGGTAATCATATATGACAATGGATGTCTACAGATGCATGTATAGGTTATACGTTATGTGCATATGTGCTTATACACATATATCAAGTTTTAGGGGAGGTCAAAAGTTGTATCAGCATCTAGAATTTTGTACTTGTTGAACACTTTGTCCCTCACCAGAGATGATATTGGTTGAATGGAAGCATCTCACTTCCCTTGTCAATGGGGGAGAGGAGGGGGCGGATTTTAATCATGCTTCACCAATCAGATACCAATCAGACCCTCCATTAGTTTCTTACCTAGATTTCAGAGCTTCTGTAGTCCCCATCCTTCTATGAGGCTTGACTATTCAGCCATTCATTTCATTCTGTGACACGGCCAATATGCTTTAAATTTATTCTTCTGTTTTTCTACTTATATTAGTGAGTATTGGCCTCTGTTGCATGCAACTAATGGTTTCTGAATCATGACGTATACACCCTCCCATGCTTCCTGAAACTTCCCATTTTGCAAAACTGAACACAGGATATGTGTTCTCTCCCACCACCATAAAAAGCAAGACTACCCTGGATTTCACTTTTAAAACAGTCTCACATTCACTTACATTAATAAACTACTCTTTTGAGACCAATGAAACTGACCTACCTATGTGTTTTATTTTCCACTTTCCTACCTACTAAAAACTTTAAAAAAAAATTAACTTCATTGATTTTGAAACACTGATCTTTTCTCAGCACTTGGACAGAACCTGACTCTATGCAAACAGGTTAGTTCCTCTATTTGGACATCAGTAGCAATATTTTTCCAAGTTTTAAATCATCCACATAACATGTTAAATTATAGTGCCTCTCTTTCTTCTCTGACAGATTTCCAACCTTTTGAGTCTCTGCCTTCTTTCTTTGCTACAATAAATTGATCCTTTAAAACATCCAGGTGCAAATGAATTAATGGTCTTCTACTGTGAGTGAGAGTGATGGAAGCCCTCCCCCCTCCTCCTCCACATTGAGGTCCCTTCCCCTTCTGAGAAACCCACATATCAATTAAACTCACCTGCTAATTAAAAGCTTGTTTGGAAAAATCCTTGCTAGTTAGATGCAAAAGAAAAATGTAAAGGTGTCTAAAAATAGAGGCTTTGAATGTCAATTACTTACTTCCTCCTCAGTTCCTGGTTCCTCGGGTTGAATTGAACGCTGGTGAAGAGCTGGGAGAGGGAAAAAAGAAAGAAAAAAGAGGCTTTTTCACCTATATTTCCCCGAGAGTATATCATTGGTTTAGTAACTTCAGCTCTTTGACAGCAATATCAAGATACACAGTTTTTATTCATGAGACGAAAATACCATCTCTCACTCCTCATACAGCCACACAGATTTCCTGTACAAAGGAGTAGAAACCATAGTTCTCACATGTTGACTGTCAACAGTCAAGCCAGAGCTTTTGTGAGCTGGAATATCAAATGAATAAAAGTGAATGTGGAAAGGATGCTAGGTTTTCTTCCTTAATGACACCAGCTGCTGGATCAACCACCACTCCTCCTTCCTATCTGCTTTTTCTTGAGAAATGGGTCCTAAGGGCAGATTTATATGAACACTAGATTGTCTTCTCTTTCTTTTCTACCCCAGACTTAAAAGCTATATTGCTCTGAAGTAACACGCTAAGTACCAAACTATACAAAATAAAAGAAAATTATAAAAATAGAACTCAGGAGACAGGGAAAGTCATAGGTATGAACAAAGACCTTTTAAATGTACCAAACAATGAGAACAAATTAAATTATTATCTGCCTTAGAAAATGACAGCTAATTGATCCATTTACTCATTCACTCAGTAGATTTTTGTTAAAGGTCCACTCTTTGGTAGTCACTGAGTTAGGAGGTGACGTTAGAATTGTAATTACAATCTAGTCCCAGCCCTTGGGGAATTCACAGTCTAGAAAAGAAACTTAGAGTAATGGAAATTACAATAGCACGTGACAAAGCTGGTAATAGGACAAACACAGGCAGCTAACCCAGATATGGAA
The DNA here is from genome assembly GCF_008692025.1 of Phocoena sinus. NCBI lineage: Eukaryota > Metazoa > Chordata > Mammalia > Artiodactyla > Phocoenidae > Phocoena > Phocoena sinus. The sequence continues at coordinate 29,767,240 of NC_045765.1, forward strand.
GGTTAAACAAAGGCTTTTAGGAATGGCTACAGTTAAGCTAAAGACAAAAGGTTGAAGATAAAGTACATAGGGAGAATAAGAAGAGAGAAAAAGACATTGCAATGCTGTTGAATGGGCACCATGAAAGAGACCATGACACTTTTGGGGAACTGTCCATACTTCTTTGGACCGGGAGCAAAGAGAGTGAAGGAAAAACCCAGAGAAAGACCAAAATATGATGGCATTTTAAACTGCCTTTTGCAATAATCATAAATTAGTGAGTTTTTAAAATAATAGTATAGGTAGATGGAAATAGGAAAGGACAAAGATTCTCCATTTCAGGATTTCCTTTATGATGTGCAAAACCAAAACAGGGCATATTTAGGTGGCTATGAAAAATACTGTTTACAAAAAATTGGGGGATTTAACTGATTTCACATAATTGAAGCCCAAAATAGATATATTCCATAGAGATTTAAATTCACAGGATTAAGGTAGACTGCATGTCACAGAATGAAGATAATATATTGACTAATATAGCAAAGCCCTGTAAAAACATAAACCCTTCATGGAAAAAAAAATGATTTTCTAATATGTTTATATTCAAAAATAAAACATGGTTTTGAAAAAAGAGAAGATACACACACAATGGAATACTGCATATCAATGAGATGAAAGCTAATTTTCATTCAGTTAAGAATTACTGAGCACCTACTATGTGTCGAGCATTTTAATAGGCTCTAGGGCAATCACAGTTGATGAATAATGCAGTCAGGTCCTGAAGCTGAAAAACTAACAGGGAAGCTAGATTATTAAAAAGAACCCTTAGCAAGTGCTCAGTGTTATAATATGTTCCCTCTATTCTATTACCTAGAATATAAGGCAAGTAACATTTTGTATTCACAGCTGTATCACTGGTGCCTAAAATAGTCCCCAGCACAGTGATTAAGTTAAACATGTAACGTGCATCTCGAAGAGTGGTCTCTGGATCTGAGGGCTTAAACTCCAGCTTCAAAGTAACACTAAGGCTCAAGGCCTTCAATTTTTTCCATACCTTGTTGTTGTCTGAGGCCAGAAGAAACTGTCCTAGCTGTGAAATCTAAAGTTCTTAGATTAAATCCTATGGCCCCAAATTAATCCTCCAAGTTGCAAATCACCTTCCAATGGTTTATAATTGCAATGAAAATAAAATTACAACTTCATACCAAGGTCTATTGTCCCGTGATGGTATCTTCACCTTCATGTGAGCATTCCTCTGACATTTTCTACATTCTAGACACATGGACTTTCTATTCATCATGTACATCACACATTTTCATTTTATGGCTTTTGCCCTTTTCTCTCCATCTGGAATGCTCCTCTCCAAGAACTTTGCATGGTTCACTCTTATCATAAAGGTCTCAGATAGAATGTCACATCTTCAATGAGGCCTTCTCTGACCATCCTTTTAAAATGGCCACACTCACCCATCAGTATTATTCTATCACGTCATCCTGCTTTATATTCTTCATAGCAATTCTTATTATTTGACATTTTCCTCTTGCTTGTGTTTCTTTCCAACAGCTACAACTAGACTGTTAGCTCCATAAAGGAAATGATATTCTTTATCATTAAAGGGTGCCTTGCATATAGCAAGTACTTAATAAATATTTGTTTACTACATAAATGAATAAATTATCCAATGGTAAGCAGACCTTCATTTAAGTTGAGAGAAACTATGGATATTGCTATCTCTAACAGAAAAGTCAGGGCAGTAGCCATAATATTACAACTAACCCATTTTTTAGTGGTGTAGAACTACATTATAAGTGTAAAGTTGGGATCCATTCTTTAAAGGTATTTAAAAAGAATCTATAATGGACTTGGAGGGCATTATGCTAAGTGAAATAACTCAGACAAATTACTGTATGATATCACATATGTGGAATATAAAAAATGTAACAAACTAGAGAATAAAACAAGAAGCAGACTCATAGATATAGAGAACAAACCAGTGGTTACCACTGGGGAGAGGGAAGGGGGGAGAGGCAAGATAGGTGTAGGTAAAAAAAAAAAAGGGTTATTATGGGATTATATGAAATCATGCACGTGAAACTTTTGAAAACTGTAAAGCACTACAGAATTTAAAGAATCTTCCATTCAATTAAAAATATTAAAATAAGACTATTTTAAAGTAAAAAAAAATCCATGAACATTTTGCCCACACCCCCTCCCCTCCCCTCATAAAAAAGGACTTTTTTTTTTAACATCTTCACTGAGTATAAATGCTTTACAATGTTGTGTTAGTTTCTGCTGTATCACAAAGTGAATCAGCATATATATACATATAACCCCATACCCCCTCCCTCTTTTTTTTTTTTTTTTTTTGCGTTACGTGGGCTTCTCACTGTTGTGGCCTCTCCCGTTGCGGAGCACAGGCTCCGGACGCGCAGGCTCAGCGGCCATGGCTCACCGGCCCAGCCGCTCCGTGGCATGTGGGATCTTCCCGGACTGGGGCACGAACCCGTGTCCCCTGCATCGGCAGGCGGATTCTCAACAACTGCGCCACCAGGGAAGCCCTTGTCTCTAGATCTTTTGATGATGGCCATTCTGACCGGTGTGAAGTGATACCTCACTGTAGTTTTGATTTACATTTCTTTCATGATTAGTGATGTTGAGCATCCTTTCATGTGTTTGTTGGCAATTTCTATATCTTCTTTGGAGAAATGTCTATTTAGGTCTTCTGCACATTTTTGGATTGGGTTGTTTGTTTTTTTGACATTGAGCTGCATGAGCTACTTGTAAATTTTGGAAATTAATCCTTTTCCAGTTGCTTCGTTTGCAAATATCTTCTCCCATTCTGAGGGTTGTCTTTTCATCTTGTTCATGGTTTCCTTTGCTGTGCAAAAGCTTTTACGTTTCATTAGACCCCATGTGTTTACTTTTGATTTTATTTCCATTACTCTAGGAGGTGGGTTAAAAAGATCTTGCTGTGATTTATGTCAAAGAGTGTTGTTCCTATGATTTCCTCTAAGAATTTTATAGTGTCTGGCCTTACATTTAGGTCTTTAATCTATTTTGAATTTATTTTTGTGTATGGTGTTAGGGAGTGTTCTAATTTCATTCTTTTACATGTAGCTGTCCAGTTTTTAAGCACCACTTATTGAAGAGGCTGTCTTTTCTCCACTGTATATTCTTGCCTCCTTTATCAAAGATAAGGTGACCATATGTGCGTGGGTTTATCCCTGGGCTTTCTATTCTGTTCCATTCATCTATATTTCTGTTTTTGTGCCAGTACCATACTGCCTTGATTACTGTCGCTCTGTGGTATAGTCTGAAGCCAGGGAGCCTGATTCCTCCAGCTCCATTTTTCTTTCACAAGGTTGCTTTAGCTATTCGAGGTCTTTTGTGTTTCCATACAAATTGTGAAAACTTTGTTCTAGTTCTGTAAAAAATGCCATTGCTACTTTGATAGGGATTGCACTGAATCTGTAGATTGCCTTGGGTAGTATAGTCATTTTCACAATGTTGAATCTTCCAATCCGAGAACATGGTATATTTCTCTGTCTATCGGTATCATCCTTAATTTCTTTCAACAGTGTCTTATAGTTTTCTGCATACAGGTCTTTTGTCTCCTTAGGTAGGTTTATTCCTAGGTATTTTATTCTTTTTGTTGCAATGATAAATGGGAGTGTTTCCTTAACTTCTCTTTCAGATTATTCATCATTAGTGTATAGGAATGCAAGAGATTTCTGTGCATTAATTTTGTATGCTGCTACTTTACCAAATTCATTGATTAGCTCTAGTAGTTTTCTGGTAGCATCTTTAGGATTCTCTATGTATAGTATCATCTGCAAACAGTGACAGCTGTGCTGCTTCTTTTCTGATTTGGATTCTTTTTCTTTCATTTTCTTCTCTGATTGCTGTGGCTACAACTTCCAAAACTATGTTGAATAACAGTGGTGAGAGTGGGCAACCTTGCCTTGTTCCTGATCTTAGAAGAAATGGTTTCAGTTGTTCACCATTGAGAACGATGTTGTCTGCCGGTTTGTCATATACGGCCTTTACTATGTTGAGGTAAGTTCTCTCTATGCCTACTTTCTGGGAAGTTTTTTTTTTTTTACCATAAATCACTGTTGAATTGTGTCAAAAACTTTTTCTGTGTCAATTAGATAAACATATGATTGTATCCTTCAGTTTGTTAATATGGTGTACCACACTGATTGACTTGCATATATTGAAGAATCCTTGCATTCCTGGGATGAACCCCACTTAATCATGGTGTATGATCCTTTTAATGTGCTGCTGGATTCTGTTTGCTAGTAATTTGTTGAGGATTTTTGCATCTATGTTCATCAATGATAATGGCTGTAGTTTTCTTTCTTTGTGACATCTTTGTCTGGCTTTGGTATCAGTGTGATGGTGGCCTCACAGAATGAGTTTGGGAGTGTTCTTTCCTCTGCAATTTTTTGGAAGAGTTTGAGAAGGATAGGTGTTAGCTCTTCTCTAAATGTTTGATAGAATTCGCCTGTGAAACCATCTGGTCCTGGGCTTTTGTTTGTTGGAAGATTTTTAATCACAGTCTTAATTTCATTGCTTGTGATTGGTCTGTTTATATTTTCTATTTCTGCCTGTTTCAGTCTAGGAAGGTTGTGCTTTTCTAAGAATTTGTCCATTTTATTGGCATATAGTTGCTTGTAGTAATATCTCATGATCCTTTGTATTTCTACAGTGTCAGATATTACTTTTCCTTTTTCATTTCTCATTCTGTTGATTTGAGTCTTCTCCCTTTTTTTCTTGATGAGTCTGGCTAATGGTTTATCTCCTCAAAGAACCAGCTTTTAGTTTTATTGATCATTGCTATTGTTTCCTTCATTCCTTTGCATTTATTTCTGATCTGACCTTTATGATTTCTTTCCTTCTGCTAACTTTGGGGTTTTTTGTCTTATTTCCCTAACCGCTTTAGGTGTAAAGTTAGGTTGTGGATTTAAGATGTTTCTTGTTTCTTGAGGTAGGACTGTATTGCTATAAACTTCCCTCTTAGAACTGTTTTTGCTGCATCCCATAGGTTTTGGATCATCGTGTTTTCATTGTAGTTTGTCTCTAGGTATTTTTTTTTATTTCCTCTTTGATTTATTCAGTGACCTCTTCGTTATTTAGTAATCTATTGTTTAGCCTCCATGTGTTTGTATGTTTTACAGTTTTGTTCCTGTAGTTGATATGTAGTCCCTTAGCATTGTGGTTGGAAAAGATACTTGATACAATTTCAATTTTCTTAAATTTACCAAGGCTTGATTTGTGACGCAAGATATGATCTGTCCTGGAGAATATTGCATGACTACTTGAGAAGTAACTGTATTCTGTTGCTTTTGGATGGAATGTCCTATAAATATCAATTAAGTCCATTTTGTTTAATGTGTCACATAAGCTTGTGTTTCCTTACTTATTTTCATTTTTGATGATCTGTCCACTGGTGAAAGTGGGGTGTTAAAGTCCCCTACTATGATTGTGTTACTATCGATTTCCCCTTTTATCACTGTTAGCAGTTGCCTTATGTATTGAGGTGCTCCTATGTTGGGTGCATAAATATTTACAATGATTATATCTTCTTCTTGGATTGATCCCTTGATCATTATGTAGCGTCCTTCTTTGTCTCTTGTTAGTCTTTATTTTAAAGTCTATTTTGTCTGATATGAGAATTGCTACTCCAGCTTTCTTTTGATTTCCATTTGCATGGAATATCTCTTCCATCCCGACTTTCAGTCTGTATGTGTCCCTAGGTCTGAAGTGGGTCTCTTGCAGACAGCATATATACAGGTCTTGTTTTTGTATCCGTTCAGCCAGCCTATGTCTTTTGGTTGGAGCATTTAATCCATTTATATTTAAGGTAATTATGGATATGTATCTTCCTACTACCATTTTCTTAATTGTTTGGGTTTGTTTTTGTAGGTGTTTCTCTTCTTCTTGTGTTTCCTGGCTAGAGAAGTTCCCTTAGCATTGTTGTAAAGCTGGTTTGGTGGTGCTGAATTCTCTTAACTTTTGCTTGTCTGTAAAGGTTTTCATTTCTCTGTCAAATCTGAATGAGATCCTTGCTGGGTAGAGAAATCTTGGTTGTAGGTTTTTCCCTTTCATCACTTTAAATATGTCCTGCCACTGCCTTCTGGCTTGCAGGGTTTCTGCTGAAAGACCAGCTGTTAACCTTATGGGGATTCCCTTGTATGTTGTTTGTTGCTTGTCCCTTGCTGTTTTTAATATTTTCTCTTTGTATTTAATTTTTGATCGTTTGATTAATATGTGTCTTGGTGTGTTTCTCCTTGAATTTATCCTGTATGGGACTCTCTGTGCTTCCTGGACTTGATTGACTATTTCCTCTCCCATGTTAGGGAAGTTTTCCACTATAATCTCTTCAAATATTTTCTCAGTCCCTTTTTTTTTTTCTCTTCTTCTGGGACCCCTACAATTCGAATGTTGGTGCATTTAATGTTGTCCCAGAGGTCTCTGAGACTGTCCTCAATTCTTTTCATTCTTTTTATTCTGCTCTGCTGTAGTTATTTCCACTATTTTATCTTCCAGGTCACTTATCCGTTCCTCTGCCTCAGGTACTCTGCTATTGATTCCTTCTAGAGAATTTTTAATTTCATTTGTGTTGTTCATCATTGTTTGTATGCACTTTAGTTCTTCTAGGTCCTTATTAAATGTTTCTTGTATTTTCTCCATTCTATTTCTAAGATTTTGGATTACCTTTACTATCATTACTTTGAATTCTTTTTCAGGTACACTGCCTATTTCCTCTTCATTTGTTTGGTCTGGTGGGTTTTTACCTTGCTCCTTCATCTGCTGTATGTTTCTCTGTCTTCTCATTTTTCTTAACTTACTGTGTTTGTTTTGGGGTCTCCTCTTTGCAGGCTGCAGGTTCGTAGTTCCTTTTGTTTTTGGTGTCTGTTCCCAGTGGGTAAGGTTGGTTCAGTAGGTTGTGTAGGCTTCCCACTTCCAGAGGGAACTGGTGCCTGTGTTCTGGTGGATGAGGCTGGATCATGGCTTTCTGGTGGGCAGAACCGCATTTTGTGTGTTTTGGGGTGTCTGTGACCTTATGATTTTAGGCAGCCTCTCTGCTAATGGGTGGGGTTGTGTTCCTGTCTTGCTAATTTTTTGGCATGGGGCGTACAGCACTGGAGTTTGCTGGCCGTTGGTTGGAGCTGGGTCTTAGCTTTGAGACAGAGATCTCTGGGAGAGCTCTTACGATTCATATTACATGGGGCCAGGAGGTCTCTGGTGGTCCAATATCCTGAACTCGGCTCTCCCACCTCAGAGGCTTTGGCCCGACACCAAGCCAGAGCACCAAGACCCTGCCAGCCACACGGCTCAGAAGAAAAGGGAGAAAAAAAGAAAGAAAAAAAAAAAATAATAAAAAAAATATTAAAATTAAGAAGTAATAATAAAAAAGAAGATAGCAATGAAACCAATAAAGAAATCCACCAATGATAACGAGCGCTAAAAACCATACTATGGTAAACATAAAAATCAGAAACAAGTCAGTCACAGACAGCAAACCCCAACTCTACAGTTGCTCCCAAAGTCCACTGTCTCAATTTTGGGATGATTTGTTGTCTATTCAGGTATTCCACAGATGCAGGGTACATCAAGTTGATTGTGGGGATTTAATCCACTGCTCCTGAGGCTGCTGGGAGAAATTTCCCATACTCTTCCTTGTTTGCACAGCTCTTGGGGTTCAGCTTTGGATTTGGACCCACCTCTGTGTGTAGGTCACCCTCAGGCATCTGTTCCCCACCCAGACAGGAGAGGGTTAAAGCAGAAGCTGATTAGGGGGCTCTTGCTCACTCCTGTGGGGGGAGGGAGGGGTACTGTTATTATATTTGGAATGCAGGGAGAGCCTGCAGTGGCAGAGGCCAGCATGATGTTGCAGCAGCCTGAAGCATGCTATGTGTTCTCCCGGGGAAGTTGCCCCTGTATCATGGGACCGTAGCAGTGGCAGGCTGTACAGGCTCCCGGGGTTAGGGTGTGGACAGTGACCTGTGCTTGCACACAGGATTCTTGGTGGCTGCAGCAGCAGCGTTAGCATTTCATGCCCGTCTCTGGTGTCCAAGCTGATAACCACGGCTCGCACCCATCTCTGGAGCTTGTTTAGGTGGTGCTCTGAATCCCCTCTCCTCGTGCACCCCGAAACAATGGTTTCTTGCCTCTTCGGCAGGTCCAGACTTTTTCCCGGACTCCCTCCCGTCTAGCTGTGGCGCACTTGCCCCCTTCAGGGTGTGGTCATGCAGCCAACCCCAGTCCCCTCCCTGGGGTCTGACCTCCGAATCCTGAGCCTCAGCTCCCAGCCCCCACCCGTCCTGGCAGGTGAGCAGACAAGCCTCTCGGGCTGGTAAGTGCTGGTTGGCACTGATCCTCTTTGCAGAAATCTCTTTGCTTTGCCCTCCTCACCCCTGTTGCTGCGCTCTCCTCTGTGGCTCCAAAGCTTCCCCCCTGCCACCCCCGTCTCCACCAGTGAAGGGCCCTCATAGTGTGCGGAAACCTTTCCTCCTTCACAGCTCCCTCCCAGAGGTGCAGGTCCCATCCCTATTCTTTTGTCTCTGGGTTTTCTTTTTTTCTTTTGCCCTACCCAGGTATGTGGGGATTATTCTTGCATCTTGGGAGGTCTGAGGTATTTTGCCAGTGTTCAGTAGATGTTCTCTAGGTGTTGTTCCACATGTAGATGTATTTTTGATGAAGCCCCCCGCCCTCCAGAAAATTACTTTTAAGATACATTTATTCTGAAAAAAAGTTTTGATCTCACAAATGACTCAATGGGCACAAGAATATAGAGGGTAAAAAACTTCCAGGGTAATTTCCTTTAATATTTTAACCTTCAAATAGCTTTTTTTAATTGAGCATAAAATACCTTTACTCATCTTGGCTATAAAGAAAAGTACAGTGTGAAGAATGTCTGTAAGGCCCATGAATTACTCTTTTTTAAAAAATAAGGACTAAGGCCTAGATTTCAGCAGTGACTAGATCACTGTAGGACAAACTTTGCAGAGAACTGAACAAAATACAGAAGTGATTTCTCTGTTAGCATCATGACAAACAGTATTCTGAAATGGACAAAAAGAAAAACACCCAAGCCAGTTCTCCAAAGTTTAAATTATGAGCAAACACTACATTATGAGTGACCATGGTCCTTTATGAGTGTCATTCATATGGTCAGTTTTTTGGTTTTTTTTTTTGCGGTATGCAGGCCTCTCACTATTGTGGCCTCTCCCGTTGCGGAGCACAGGCTCCAGACGTGCAGGCTCAGCGGCCATGGCTCACGGGCCTAGCTGCTCCGTGGCATGTGGGATCTTCCCGGACTGGGGCACGAACCCGTGTCCCCTGCGTCTGCAGGCGGACTCTCAACCACTGCACCACCAGGGAAGCCCCATATGGTCAAATTTTAAACAGCTATTTATTTCATTTCTATGGAAAGGGTAGAATTTAAATTAGGGAGGTAACATACAGTAGTGGTTAAAAACATGGATGTTGGAACCAGTTACCCCTAGATTCATAACTCATCCATTTACTAGCTATGAGTTCTTGGGCTAATTTACTATGAGTTTGTGAATCACAGTTTCCCCATCTGTAAAATACAGATAGTAATTCTCACTGCTGCAAAGCTGTGAGCTTAAATCGGATAATGAATGCGTTGAACATAGTACCTGACACATAGTAAAAGTTCAATAAATGTTAGCAATTATTATTAGCCTCATTATGTTTAAGAGAAAATTAAAAAGTGAAGTGACTTATTGTAATAAGTATAAAATTAACCCTTAAATTAAAATATTTTAATTGATTTTTGAAATTTAGGTATTTGAAACACAGGATTTTTGTTATATTTTCCCTTTGTTGGTATTATCTTTAATTTCTAAAGGAACCACTTGCCTGCTCCATGTCTCAGCTTTTATATTTGCCCATATTTCATGGTGATTTCCCAGTGCTTCTCTGGTGCAATAGTAAAATCAGGCTTCATTTTATTTTTTGTTTTATATGCAGAGGCTGTGATCTGAAAATTTCTGTAGTATTTGGCTTCTCATATCTGAAGTCCCTCTTAGAAGCTTCCTAACATGTTTTGCATCTCTTTATCAGGAATTTAAGTAATTTTTGCTGATGTCGTCATTCTCTTTTTTTTTTTTTTTTTTTTTTGGTACGCGGGCTCCTCACTGCCGTGGCCCCTCCCGCCGCGGAGCACAGACTCCGGACGCGCAGGCCCAGCGGCCACGGCCCACGGGCCCAGCCGCTCCGCGGCACGCGGGATCCTCCCAGACCGGGGCACGAACCCACGTCTCCCGCATCAGCAGGCGGACTCCCAACCACTGCGCCACCAGGGAAGCCCCGTCATTCTCTTTATTTAGAAAATCTTAGGTTCATCTAGGTTGCATTCTACTTGGTGGAGAACGGTTACCCTACACCTTCAGAAAGCAATCAGGGAAGCTGATTCAGATAAAAAACTTGCCTACAATTTTGTTTTCACCTTATCTCCTGTCCTTTGCATTCATCTGGTATAGTCCTAAAATGTCCAAATCAGGATGTGTGCAGTGCTTAACAACAGAATGCAAAACTACTTTCATCCCTCACTAGGTTAATCCTTTATTCTCTTTGAAAAACAGAATTCACCTTTTTTCTCCTGGACAGTAAGAATAATTCTGTTTTTCCAGAAATATGCAATGTTTTCTTACCCTTGAAGCCTGTATATGGAAAACCAACCAGGGCAGGGTTTTATTTTGTTTTTTGTTTTGTTTTTTTATTTGTACATTATGCAATTTTTTAAAATCCACAGTCAGCTGGAGTTCCAGAGATCTGAATTATGTGCTAACTACTCTGGTTAATTAGAGTGCTATTTAATTTTTGTAATTCAGCCTGAGCCTGAATAGTGCAAAATCCATCTGACCTGTATCTTACAGTCATCCGTTTGCCACAAGTCTCAGACCTTTTTAATGATGAGCCGCTCTAACTGGTAATCACCTTTGGGCCTCCTGTTCCTTCGCTTTACAAATTAAAAAGGAGCCTGCAAAAACATGCTGGTGCAGGGTGCATAGGCTATATGGTGAGGGTGCAAGAGTAGAAAACTACCAGCATTCCTGAATACTGATGACTGAAAAATGTAGTGAAGACATCTCCAATCATCTTCCACTATTTGTGCATTTCGGAAAAAAAAGAAAAAAGAGGAAGAAGAGGCACATTGAGCTTAAAGGGAGAGTGGCAGGGGATGAGCTGGAGAAGTAGATGTGGGTCATGCCTTGTATGGTATGTGCTTATGAGAGAGAGGAGGCTGTCATGATTAGATTGCAGTTTTAAAAGATCCTAGGTATAGACTGAATTAGGGGGATGAATATTAAAGTGATACAAATAGTAAGCTGGCTTGCTGTAATAATCCAAGCAAGAAAGAACAGTGAGTTGTATACAGGATGATAGCACTAAAAAAATCACTCATTTAAATATTATTTATTAAACAGCTACCATGCTAGGCCCTATTTTAGATGTTGGGACAAAGTTTTGAGTACAAGTGACAAGATTCCTTCTCTACTAAAGTTTACTTTCTAATTGGAGGCAACTGAGAGGAAGAATGAATAAATAAATAATAGATAAAACTGTCTGGTTACTGTAGGATGATGAACTCAGGGAGAGTTGGAGGGGGCTTCAGATTGGGAGATTAGGGGAAAAAAAGTGTTCTCTGAACAGAGGACACCAAAACGAAGTACTGACCAATAAGAAAAGCACTCACAAAATATCCTAAGCAGGAACAAGGTTGTATATTCAAAGCAAAGAATGAAAGTTGGTGTGATGAGCAGAGTAGGAGATGGGAGAATAAAAGTCAGAGAAACAGGACTTTTGAAGTTGGATAGAGTTTGGATGTTAAGTGAAGATTTTTATGAAAGGAAAGAACATGACTGGAATTAGGTTTTTAAGAGACCACCCTGGCTCCTGAGTAGTTCACGATTGTAGAGGTCAAAAAGAGGCAAAACTAGCCCAGTTCCTAAATATTTTACTTTAGCACAAGTGACAATGATGAGAGCGGCAGAGATGGAGAACAGAGGCAGGGTTTGGGAGATTTTGGAGGTAACACTGGTAGCCCTTACTGATGAAATGAATACGGAGGTCGGAAGAAAGAAACAAATCAAGGAAAAAATTCTCAATCTTGAGCTTTGGCAATTACGTGGATGCAGTGCCATTTGTGAGATGACACAACTCAGGTAAGATTAGGAGAGGAAAATATGGCTAAGATGTTGATGTTGGCATGCCCATGACAACATCCATGCAGATATGCCAGATTGTAAGTTATGGTCATGAGTCTGGAGTTGGTGATAAGTTCACAAAGGAGACATAAATGTGACACTCATTAGGAAACAGGTGCTGTTTTATGGCATGAAAGTAGATGAGCATGTAGATAGAAAATGCCAAGGTTGGTGTGTTCTATGGGCAAGCAGAGTAGCAGACATCTGGAAGAGTGAGAAGGGGAACCCAAGGGGGTGGAGGAAAACCAGTGTGTGTCATGAAAGTCAAGAGCAGGAAGAAGTTCAAGAAGCAGAGAGGAGTCCACTGTGAGAAATTTTGCTGAGAGCTCAAATAATGGAAGAGGGAGAAAAGTGGATGAGTTTCAAGATGTACGTCAGAGGGGTATTCAATCATAGGACTTGTTGATGGATTGGATATAGTCCATAGATCAAGAAGGTAGCCCTTCACCATGTCACTCTGGCCTCCGTCCTACTTCTCTGTCTCCCTCCTACTTTTGGTCCATCATCCCACAAAAACAATCAACAAAAAGTACGCATTTCTAATCTGCTATTCTTTCTGGGCTTCTAATTTTTCTCTTACACCGCCCCTTTTTCACAATGTTGTGGATAAAATACAGGTTAGAGTCTTCCTTCAAAAATCTCCAGCAGCCTTCCTTTGCCTGAGTTTAAATGAAAAATTCTACCTTCAAAGCTCAGCTTTCATGCATCTGACCCACCAAATGGTCTCTGATTGCCCCTGCAGAATTATTCTTTCTTCTGCTATTTCCATAGTATATTGCTTGTACCTATATATGGAACTTTTACAATTCTGCCAATTGCAGAATCTGCAATTCTGCCAATTCAGCTTCCCCTATTACACTGAAAATATCTTGAAAAGAATCTCTAAAAATTTGGGCTGAAGCAACAACAGGAGTAGCAACAATAAGACAACAACAGTAGCAGGAGCACCGGGTCAAAAATCATCATTGATATCTAAGTGCTTGGTATGAGTCAGGCGTAATACTCAGCACTTTAAATAGATCACGTTATTGAATATTTCTTTTTCTTTTTTTTTTTTTTTGCGGTATGCGGGCCTCTCACTGTTGTGGCCTCTCCCCATGTGGAGTGCAGGCTCGGCGGCCTTGGCTCACAGGCCCAGCCGCTCCGCGGCATGTGGGATCCTCCCGGACCGGGGCACGAACCCGTGTCCCCTGAATCGGCAGGCGGACTCTCAACCACTGCGCCACCAGGGAAGCCCTTGAATATTTCTTGACTCTTTGGAGCAAGTAACCAGTATTATTTTAACTTTACAGATGAAGAACCTGAGGCAGAGAAAGACAAGTCACATGTCTGAGATCAAATGACTATTGTGCATGGAGCATACGCACACAGAGCAAGATCTGAAGTTTGTCTTTTCCCCAAGTTTATGGGGTCTTCCCAGTGGCAATGCATAGAAACAATCACTGGACTCATTTCAGAAAGATAAGAGTAACTTAACTTCATTATTATACATTTCTGATTAAGAGCTCCTTTGGCTTCTGAATCAATCAAACATTACAGCTTTAGTCTGTTTTCTAGAGAGTGTGTACGTTGTGAAGGGGCGTCTTTGATCTGCCATGGTCCACATGCACCTTTAACTGAGGTCTGCTTAGGAGGACAGTTAATTTAATTACCAGGATCCAAGCTACATGTGTGCCTAGGACACCGTGAATGAGGCTGAAGTTGGTAGCCTGAAAACGGGGAACAAAATAAAAGCATCCACCAGATCACTGGGCCACAGGGGAGAGAACTTGGGGTGCACTTGCTTTAAGGAGCCCTTGACACAGCACAGTATGAAAGCTGCTGAGTTTGGCCAATATCCTATAGCTCAATGAAAGAAGATTTCATGTCTAATTACGGGTGAGCTATTTTTGTCATAGTCCCCTACAGGGTCACTGCTTCTAATCCTGCACTTATTAATTTGGGAAACATTTTGGAAAATACTTGAGATTAAGACTGATGGGTGCTATTTTAAACTATATTCTAAAGAGAGAAGCTGAAATCAGCAAGTCAGTGCATCCTTTGGTAAGTTGACAGGCGGTGAACTGTAGTAAAAGGAATGAAGCTTCAGGCCAAAATTAAGTCCTATAAAGCACAGCTTTATAGTCATTTCTGTGGCTGTGAAACCTGGTTCTGTTAGTACAAGGACATTTAGTCTCTAGAGAAATTTTGTTTGAATGCCTCAGAATTAGGATACCAATCAGTGAAGAGTGGTAATAGCTTGTCTGCTTTTTTAAAAACATTTACACTTCTCTTTTCCTTTCCTTGGTCTGGGTCTTCATCACCTCATACCTAGGTTATAATACTCTCCTAACGAGCCTATTTGATCGTCATTCTTAGGTCTACCCTATTCCGCAAGCTGCGACCAATGGATCCTTTCTAAAACATCACTTGGACCATGTCATTCACCATCACCCGCTGCTTAAGAATCTACAACGTCTCCCTGCTGTCCATTCCATATAATTGGACTTGATATTCAACTCGCCCCACCCTACGGGTTCAATCTGAAAGTAAATCCTCTCAGTCCCACTGATTCCAAATTCTTCCTTATCACATAGACATACATACTTGGCTTTTCTTCTTACCTCTTCTATCTCAATCCATACTTTTTGGTTTTCAATGTCTAGCAGAAAAATCACTTCCTTAATGAACCTCTTCCTGATAATTCCCTACCCCTTTATTTAGTGATTTATTAATTCATCACCTGTTTTCAATGCAGCACAGAATGCAAGTTTCTAACAACCTTAACTAATTGCCTTATAAATGCACTCGATTTCTCTCATGTACATGTATTGTCTTCTCAATTTAACAAACGCCTAGAGAGAACACATGGATTTTTGTAGTTGTTGTTATGCGACTCCCTATACTCTAACACAGTGTTAGGTAAGCAGAAGGAACTTAATAATTATGTGTTGAAGGAAGTCAAAAAAAAAAAAGAAAAATCTACATGGCAGAGTGGAAAGTGCACCAGATTGAGAACTTGCAATGCAGGTTCTGGTTTTGACGGTAGCACTTATCAACTGGGTGGTGTTCAGTAAATCACTTAACTCCTCTAAGACCCAACTGACAAATTTGTAAGTT
The DNA here is from genome assembly GCF_008692025.1 of Phocoena sinus. NCBI lineage: Eukaryota > Metazoa > Chordata > Mammalia > Artiodactyla > Phocoenidae > Phocoena > Phocoena sinus. Next base: position 29,782,563 of record NC_045765.1, read on the forward strand.
AAGAGCAGTAATAGTATCTTCCCTACTTATTGCAAAAGCACGATGCAAAGAAGAAAGGAAATGACGTATGTAAGTGTTTTCTTTACAAAAAGAAGACATTTCTATATTTGACTATATTTCCACATGCAGCATGGAAAGCAATCTTCCTCCATCCTGGAGATATTTTTGAAATTGATTTTTAGTTGGTTGATACAGTGAACAAGAATGAACAATTGAAATAAAACAATATGAAAAGTGATTTGCAATATGACCAAACAAAAGACTTATACACAAGGGTTCAGAGTAGCTTTTTGCATAATAGCTCAAAATTGAAAATAAACCAAACCTCTATCAAAAGTTAATAAGTAAATTGTGGCATATTCATCCAATGAATTAAAAAAAAGGAGTTAAGAGGAATAAAAAAGGGAGGAGTTAGGTGGAATGAATCTCAAAAGTATCATGCCAAGCAAAATAAGTTAGACCTAAAAAAAGTACATATTGTATACTTCCACTTAGATAAAATTCTAGAAAAGACGTATGTAATCTATATTATGAGACAAGCAGAACAGTGGTTGCCTTGTACCAAAGATGGGAGTAGGGATCGACTACTGGAATGGGGCACAAGGACATTTCTGGAGTGAATGAAATGTTTCATATCTTGATTGTCACGGTGATACCATGGGTATATATATTTGTCAAAAGTCATTGATACATATCTTAAATAGGTGCATTTTATTGTATGTAAATTTTAACTTAATAAAACTTTTAAAAATTGCATTTGAAGTTGATGTGTGACTTCACTGTAGTCCCTACAGAGAAATAAAGATCGATAGGAGAATTATACATGACCTATTTTACAAATGGGAGAAAGAATGAATTACTTTTTCTTTCAAGGAACACTGAGGATTTTAGCCAGTAGGTTGCTAATTTGGCAGAGAAGAAAACAAAGTGAGATGGAATTTGTCCATGGGCCTTTGAGATCTAATACATCTGCCAAAATTAGGTGCATTACTTTCTTCTTATTGATGAATTAAAAGCCCTTTTTTTTTTCAGGATTAAGAGACGAGTTGAAATTGAAAACAGGAATATCTACGGTAGGTCAGATTTCCCCAGTCCACAAAATGATCAGCCCCCCACACTGCAGAATTCATATTTCTAGATTCCAAAAATCAGCAAAAGCTGATAACTGTACAGCTTCTGTACTCTCCAATTATCTCCTTTCACAGCCAGAACACACAAACACTTTTTTGCATTTAATTAAGTATTGCAATTCCAGATTATCTTTGATTAATGAAGAGCAATACAGCGTATAGCTAGAATTATGTGATTATTGCACAATTGATCTTTAATTATTCCATCTGATAATAATTTCACTAATTCTTCATAATGTTCTCATCGAGTTTCTTATAAATGAGCTATAACAATTAATAATTTTCATTAATTTTCCTTGAAAATGATGTGAAGTTTTAGATAGAACTCTTAACCTTCAAAAACTGGTTTTTTTTAAATTTTTAATTAAAGGATAAGCTGCACTATCATATGGAAAAACTGCAAGATTTCTTTGGCTCAAGCAAGTCAACACTCCAATGTTTCCTTCTCTTTTTGTTGTTTGGAAGTTGATACTTGGGTGACTGGTACTAAATCATCCATTTTTTTTCTCTCTCCCTCTTGCATTTTTATAACAGCTGGATTTCAGTGTCAGACAGATGTTGATTTTATGCTAATTTGACCCTTTCTGTAAAATTTTGGCCAATTTAAACTACTGCAGCAGTGTTAATAAGTTGGAAGTTAGAGCTTTCATTGACAATTTAGGTGGCGCTTTAAGATGTGGGATGGGATGAGGATGCCTAGGGCAAGTATGTACCAAGGTCAGAGCCTGCAGGCACTCCATTTCTTGTAAAGCAGGGCAGGGGGCTGGCAGGGAGACTGAGAAGGAGCAGGCTGTGAGGCTGGAGGAAACCCAGAAGATATCATGAGGGCAAATGAAGGAGGAGGTTCCAAAAGAAGCTAACAATGTACTAAATACCCTTAACATTCACTATTCAATTTAAGCCCTCTGAAGTGAATATACTATCATCCACATATTTAAAAAGAGCAGAAGAAAGCATACCAAGGTCATCCAGCTAATGAAGGCAGAGTCAAGACTTCAACCTAAAACTTTCTTATTTAGAACCCACAGTATGTGTTTATTAAATGGAAACTTCCTATTGCTCATCTATTGGTTACAAACACTTTAGGTCCTTTCTTTAGGTCTAGCCTGATAGATTGAGGCTGTGTGTGCATGGCCCTGACATGGCCTAGGCAGGGAACAGTAAGGTGACCTGCACACCATTTGACTACAGAATATAATCTTCCAGCAATTTGGTCTGTGGAGACTCTTTGGACTGCTGGAGATCATGCAGGGACACAGCGGGACTGACTATTGATGAACTTACACCTTTGTGCTGAGAATTTCATCTAATTATATTTAGAGGGCATGACTTCAAAGTTGTTGCAAAATACAGTGCCATTAATTACTGTTTAGAAACTCACATATTCCTTCCAAATACATTTAAAGTGAAATATTTAAAGTAAAAATATCGGCCATTTATTAAGGATGTCTACTGTGTCATATTCAATGCACATTCCTCAACACTGTGAGACAGGCCTTAATATTCCCATTTTCTACATGAGAAAACTGAGATTTAGAGAGTCTGAGTAACTTGCTGAAGGTCACAGCACTTGGAAATGGCAAAAGCCAGGACTGAAACTCTGAAACTTACCCCAGATTTAATTCTATACAGTATGTCTAGAATGGATTATTTACTTCAGGAGCAAGACACTGGCTTATTGGGCATCAAAAGTTGTTGCAGATAATTGAATTTTCCCACACAGTTAATATGACACTTAAGGGAACCAAATTTTAAAGTTGTTAATTGTTGGGAATTCCCTGGGGGTCCAGTGGTTAGGATTCCATGCTTTCACTGCCAAGGGCGCGGGTTCAATCTCTGGTGGGGAAGCTAAGATCCCGCAAGCCACACAGTGTGGCCAAAAAATAAATAAATAATAATAATAAAATAAGTTAAAAAAATAAAATTGTTAATTACTGAGGAGTAGAACTCTTTCTAAAATTGTTGCAGGCCTTTCTGCCTTCTTTAGTACCGAACTCTAGACAAGGGTTTACATTTTGATAGCATCAGGCATCTATTACAATCATCAGTCATGGTACTGTTTCACAGGTGTAAGACCCAGTGGGTTGCAAAGTTAAACGAACAAAACCCCTAAACTATGGATTTATCTTCTTGAAAAAAATCCTTTGGTGTCAGCCAACTTTACTTAGAATATTTACATCTTTCTTAAAAAATGGAGAAAATGGTATTCATGTTTCAGACTTGTGGAAAGACAATACAGCCAACTTTGCACAAAACGTATTAGGGAAATCAAAGCTCAAAATATTAATCTCCCAAGCAACTGTCTTCTCCTCTAGAAAATGATCTTGTTGGACGGTGTTCCCCTTTTTCTTTGCCTTATCAACAAGAGTCAGAGCATAGTGTAGGATTCCTGCATTAGTAACACAAGGAGTAAAATGTCTCTCTTTGTAAGTCTCCACTTATATGTCTTTCTGACTCACAGTGAATCTACTGGTGGGGACGAAGCATCAAAAATCCAGCACCATCAAGAGAGTTTTAAAAAAGGGATAATCCCAAACCTGCATATTGTTTATAACCAGGAGTTGTTAACATAGAGCTAGAATGTATATTAACAAATTTTTAAAAAGGACTCTAGAATATTCAAGGAGATTAGTTAGGTATAAGAAAAAGAATTATTTAACCTTTAAAGTCGCAGTAGACTTCAACATTCTTACAATATGGTACACCTTAATGCTGTGAATAAGATTCGGGCACTGTGGTTAGATCGAATGAATACCAATAGTCATACCTATGAAGAAGGATTAAAGAAAAGAAAGGCAGGACACCATCTCTGCTCCCTCACAGTAAACTCTATTTTGTATGACAGATTAGCTTTACTCTCTTCAGGTAAGTCTGCCATTTTGAAAGGATTACTCATTGAATGTACCGAAAGGTCAATGAATTGGCCAGAAAAATATATTCTCACTCTGCTAAATATTTGGCACATTAGAAAGCTTTGGGATGATGATAACTCCCAATTACTTATCACATTTATAGAAATCTAGGGTTTATGGAAGACTAACTAAGTTCAGTTTGACTAGTTTAAAATAAAATCGATGGGTTTAATCAGCCATTTAAAACTGTTTAAGCACTGCTTTAGTTGAGAAGTCTTTCCTCTAAAATACCCATTAAATGGTTTTGTGACTCTATGAGTTATCGGTTTATTTCAACCAGTTGTATTTGGCTGCCTATCATGTCTCATTAAAAAACACCTAGGATTTCCCTGGAGGTCTCGTGGTCAAGGCTCTGCATTTCCATAGCAGGGGGCACGGGTTCAATTCCTGGTCAGGGAAGTTCCACATGCCATGCAGTGCGGCCAAAAAATAAAGTAATTAAGTAAAAATAAATAAAATAAAAGCACCTAAGTTAATGAAGATACAATGCTCACATAACTAGTCATTTATACACATGTTCGGCCTCCTTTCCTCTCCCCACCTCCTTCTTCCTTGCCATCACTCTTTATTTCTTCCTTCTTTGTCTCTCTCATCTACTGAGAGTCAACTATATACCAGGTACTCTGCCTCAGTTTGTTCAAAGATAAATTAAAATGAGTTTTCTTAGAAGGGTACTCTATGATCTTCCTTCAAGTCTGGAGTACACACTTAGGGATGCATACAGACTTTCTGTGTTTTATGTTATAACTTGTATGTTCTACTGTAACACAGTTTAGCTTTCTATTGCAGCAGAGTGAATGACTTCATCTCATTCCCAATTAAGCCTTTCCTTCATCTGCCCTGATTAGCACAAAGTGGGATAAGGTAAAAAGGAGTCATACTCTCTGAGGCTAAGGCAGGAAGCAGGACCTGGCTAGCCCTTTCCCTAAATGTCCCAGGACCTGCTCCCACTGTAGAGCTGTCCAATGACAGATGTATTTTTAATGTGGCACCCTAGTGCCCTGCAGGGGTGTGGAGATTTAAGCTGCTTGTTAAAGGGCTGTCTTCTCTTTCCTTGGAGCTAGCATTCTTCTCTACTCTTCAGACTGGCAAGCTCATTTGCCTCTGCATGGCTACTTCTGTTATCTGTAGCCTCCCTTTTCCATTTTTCTTTTGCCTTCTCCATTCTGTGTTTTTTTCTTGCTTCTCCCATGACTCTCAACTTCATGGCTGAGTAACTTGATTTTCATAGCAGCTAAACAGTGGTCCCATGTTTTCCTTTTAGTCTAAGCAACAGCATTTTACTTCTAACAGTTGGATATTTGGACCTCTGACCTATTGGTTCACCCAACTGGAAAGCTGTGCCAGTGTTGACAAAGAGCTCAAGCTATGGGATCAGATTAAATCTTGGATCCATCATTTCTAGCTGAGTGACTTAAGATGAGTTGCTTAACATCTCTGAGACTCAGTTTCTTCATCTGCAAAGTGGGAACAGCAATAATAGCCTCCATCTCATAGGGCTGCTGTGATAGTTAAATAGTACATACTAAATCATTTAGAACTGTGACTGTGACATGGTAATAAGCACTCATTTAACCATTTTAAAAATTGTCGTGTTGTATTCTGCTCAAGACTTGCTTCTCTTTATAAGTATCCCATATGAATCATTTGTACTTTAATGTGCAATGAGTTTATCATATTTGGTTTTTGTTTTGTTTGTTGCTGCTATTGTTGTTGCTGTTGATTTGTTAAATCTAAAAGCAGATTTTGAGTAAGTCAAATAGGACCTAATAAAAAATGGGGCAGGGCTTCCCTGGTGGCGCAGTGGTTGAGAGTCCGCCTGCCGATGCAGGGGACGCGGGTTCGTGCCCCGGTCTGGGAGGATCCCACATGCCGCGGAGCGGCTGGGCCCGTGAGCCATGGCCGCTGGGCCTGCGCGTCCGGAGCCTGTCCTCCGCAGCGGGAGAGGCCACAACAGTGAGAGGCCCGCGTAACGCAAAAAAAAAAAAAAAAAAAAAAAAAATGGGGCAAAGAATAAAAAACAAACAAGCAAAAAATACCAAAAGCCTAGGGGCCTCCCTGGTGGCACAGTGGTTGAGAGTCCGCCTGCCAATGCAGGGGACACGGGTTCATGCCCTGGTCCGGGAAGATCCCGCATGCCGTGGAGTGGCTGGGCCCGTGAGCCATGGTCGCTGAGCCTGTGTGTCCGGAGCCTGTGCTCCGCAACGGGAGAGGCCCCAACAGTGAGAGGCCTGCGTACTGCAAAACAAACAAACAAAAAAAACAACAAAAGCCTTGCTTCCCTTTTTTTCTATGCAAGGGATCATTTTAAAAAGACAATCGTTTGTCGGTTTTGCTTTCCTGATGATGCCAGATATTAAATCTTCAGATACTCTCAGTGTATAAGTTTCACAATGATTTTTTCTAATATGTCTTATTTTTAATCTATAGATGTTCTCAGAAAACAAGGAGTGTGCATGTGCACACATGCATACACAGGCACGCTCATTGCCTATGGACATTTCTGGGTCAGCAGATGTTACCCTGCTACTTCAAGTTAGAATGGGCACATGCATCTGTAAAGACGGTAAGCTGGTTGATATAATAAGAAAGAGATTCATTTAGATTAATGTTTAGCAGCACAGTGAACTTAAATTCATTTTTTTCTTCCCATGCCATAAAAAATTCCCTCTGCCATTTATTAATATTAAGGAATTTGATTACAACTTACGCTTGGTGCAGATGAATGCTTATAAAAAACATGCAATCCTTCATAAGTACTAAAAATGAACTAAAGGCAAAGACATATCAGAAAAAGAAAACAGCATGGGGTAATTCTGTTAAGAGTAGCTTAAAAGCCTGTATTGTACTACTGCCATGTAAGAAGGGGGGAGACTACTGCCAAACACATTCCTGAAATGAGAATTGTTTCAACTACAAAAAAGCATGACAGCTCCAGGTGAATAAAAGTCCAAAGGTCACTTAGAAAGGAGAAACAGGTGGTGAAACCTTGGAGCGGCAAAAATTATAGCCGTATCTTGACTCTAGTTACCCTCTGAGAGGAGATATATGTTACCATTTTCAAAAACGGAGACTTTCCTCTGCATGTGGATTGATGTAAAATTTCAGACAACAGAAAGTTAAGAATGTTTTCCTGGTTAGTATGACTTTTTCTACCCTGATTACCTTTCTGGTGCTTTGCATCAGAATGACCTCTGCATCAGAAAAATTCACATTCCAAGACTAGAAATAAATAAATACTACAAAATCGGAATCTTCATAGGACTGGGTCCAGCCGTGTCCAATTTCAAGGTGTTTCCTACCTCTTTTAAAAGCCAGCGTTCTAATCACATCAGTTTTACAGGTAAGGGAAATAAAGGTTCATAAAGTTGGTGGCAAGGAGAATTAAAATTCTTTGGTCATCTATATACTACATGGAGAGCCAAAAATGGAGTAGTGATTAAGAGCATGGTAGCAAATTCCGCTGCCACTAATTACTCCCTTTGCTTCCTTGGGAAAGTTAACCTTTTTCTGCCTTAGTTTTCCCAGCTGAGCAGAGGGTTATAATATTGCTTAGCATGTAAGGTTGTTATGAAAATTAGCTGAGTTAAACCATGTAAAGTGCAAAAAGCAGAGCCTAGCAAAGAGAGAGTACTCAATAAGCAATAGCTGAGTTTATTAAGTGACAACCCTTTGCTAAGATTTTGCATGTTGTATTATTTAATCTTCACATCAACCCTGAATAAGGCCATGTTATCCCATTTTACAGATGTAAAAAGAGATTCAGAAATGATAAGTAACGTACCAGAGTCCAGCCACCAGTGAGCAGTTGTGTAGCCATTCAGGCCCATTTCCCCATAACCCCAAAAAGCCAATGTCATGACATACCAGTCAGTTACCTCTTTGACCCTGTGAAAAGCGTAATCAGTTTAAATTTTTTTGGCAATTGAAGAAGTGAAAATGAAACCGAAGTCTTCCAAAAGTTACAGTGCAACTTTTTTCCTCTGCAAACTAGAATGATGCATTATATACTTCTGCATTCTATTTTTAAAGTGGTAATACTGAAATGAATGTATCTGAAAGGACTGCTCTCTCTTAGGTACCCATAAATGTCCCTGCCATGAATTGTATGTGTAACTGTGATTGTTTTGGAGAAGAGAAGAAGAAAAAAAAAAAAAAACTCAAACCCAGATGTGTAATAAAAGATTGCCGTCTGCCTTTAGGTGAAATTCTGTAAGATTTTTTTTTGAGCTTCCAGGGGACGCTGTTTTCTGTATGCACCAAGAAAACTGCCAGACTACCTGCCGCCCATCCAAACTGGAATTGACCATGACAGCTGATGAAGCTTCAGAGATTGTTCCTTTGCATCAGTGCTATTTGACTAGGCTTCTGCCATGCTACTTCCTTCTTAGCCATCAAAAGCTCCAAAGACAATGGGTCTACAGGTGAAACAGTGTGAGAATTTTACCAAAAGGAAGTAAAGACTAACTAAATAGTGCATGAATTTCTTAAATCCAAACTGGAGTCCAAAGGGAAATTTCATTCAAGCCACCCATGCAAACCATCTGTAGGATAACCGCATGACAGACCCAGTGGTGGTTTCATAGTTGCCAATAAAACAAGCTTAGAAGCCTCCCAAAGAGACAAATGCTTCTGAAAAATATCTTCCACTGCTTAGCATATGGGTCTGCGATTGCTGCCCAAACTAAAGGATAAAGCAGGGTAGGATACAGCTATAGCTGAAAAATGTTTTTCCTTCTTGCTTTTATTATATGCTTTCCTTTTCATTTCTTTTGCTTTCTCAGAGCTCCCAGAAAGATGCCCAGTCTTTCTGACCAATTTGGGGTTTAATGGCATTCTCTCCAGTGCTCAGGGGAACTGGATTTATTCAAGAAGATGCAGGACTTGCCTTTCCTATTGTTTTAAATTTCAGCACTTTGATATCTTCTGCTGAAGGGGATAGGAGAAGGCCAAGAGATGAGCTGGCAAATAATTTTTTCATTTAAGTCTCTTCCCATTCTCTTCACTCTACAACTCGATACCAAGGCAGCTTTCCCTTGCCTCTTCGCATGGGGCTGTGGAATTGTCAAACCAGAAGGTCTAGTCTGCAGGGCAGAGCAGCATCAAACATTACCCACCGTGCATCCTGTGGCTGATGGGACAGAGGAGATCACAAGCTTGGAAGGGCATTTGATTGGAATCTCCTTGGCCGGAGGCACTGAGAAGAAGGGATGCTACACTGGCAGAAAGTAACAATGTCATCATATTTACCTTTCTCTCAGGTCCCACCCTTTGTCTTTTTCCTCTCCTTCTGAATTTAAAAAAAAAAAAAATGCATACATCAATACAATATTAAGGCAAAAAAAGGCAAGAGAGGAAAAGAAAATTTACCTCTCCCTAATCTCCAATGCAACAAAAGACAATGTGTCCAGAAGCGCAAAATCTTGTTTTAATGACCTCATCTAGTCTTGCCAAACGCTACTCAATGAATCACAATTAATTGCGCTCCTAATAAACTCCAGTGAGAAAAATCAGGCATCATGTGGTGCAATTCAGAATCCTCATGAAATACTCCAAAGGGAACCTAAAGACTCAACATTTTAAAAAGGATACATTATACTTGGTATGACATTCAAAATTTGCTTAAAATTTCAACAAGATAAACTGACTTTAAAAGTAAAATGTATCTCTGCCACCAGAAGCAGCAGAAACAGCAGAGCTCAAGCAGTGATATTACAGGTAAGTAAGCAAGAGGAAAAATAGGCAGTGGATTACAACCTCCAGTGGATAGAGAATATTCCATTATATGGAGGTCTTTACTATAGGATTCAGATCAGGGTAGATTCAGGATTGGGAATACTGTAGACTTAGTCTACTCAAGTGACAACATCAGTCAGCAGATAGATCATCAAAGGTGTAGGGTGTTTTAGAGAGAAGGGGGGATGGGGAATACAGAGCAAGTGGATCTCGCCATTTCTTCCTTTACAGGTGATCACAATCTAGTTCCCAAGATTAGACTTATAGACTTATAAATATGAGAGAAATAGAGAATAAAAGATCACATACAATTAGGTGCAAAATTATATTAGACACTGCCAAAGTAGTATTGGTATTAATGGTGAAGGAAAAATGAATGAGTCTAGAGTTCTTAGGGATGATCCTATTGAGAAGAATCTGGAGGTTCTGACAGCAAATGACTGAAGAAAAGTTAGGGCAATAACTTTCAGATAAGAGAAAGCTCACGAGCAAAGACATGCAAGTCAGAATAAGCCAGTTGTGAGTAGGATAAAGTAAAACAGGCAATAGGGAAGTATGTGGCACACGGGATGGAGAATTTTGAAAAATCAGGATAGCCAGTTGATCAGACTGTTGGAATAAAGTTGTGTAACTTGTACTTTATCCAGTAGGTTCGCTGAAGCCTTTTAAATATATTAATATTAGTATTATTGCTAATAACAACTTTCTAATTATTGAGTCATCCTTAAGGGATAGGTACTGTCTAAGCATTTTACATGCATTATTTCACATAATTCTCACAGTAACCCTATATGGCAGAGATCATTATTGTTTCCATATTAAGATGAAGTATTGAAAAGTCAAAGAATTTCAGAAAATTTTCCAGGTCCATGCAGTAGAATTTGGATCAAAACTGTTTCACCTCACAGCTTAAGAGAGTGGAGAGATGAAATCTAGTTTTTTCCATATCAGCAGTAATTATTGAGTACATATTAAATAACAATGCTCTTAAAGTTACATATGAGAGATGTGTTATCTGATTTCCCAAAGCAGAGGCATGTCATAATTCTTGAGTCCTTCCAAGATCAAGACCATGTCGTTTGTTTCACTTGCTTACTCATCAAATATCACATACCCCTGCAAATAGACTCTCTCATGCATGTGTACACACAAACATACACACACACACACACACACACACACACACACACAATTAAACTAATGTCCAGAGAAGCTAGATCACCTGTACCCAGGGTTATCTACATGGTAGAGCCTGGATCCATAACCAAATCAATCTCTTTCCTAAACAAGGGGTTGGCAAACTCTAGCCTGTAAGCCAAATCTGGCCCACAGCCTGTTTCTGTACGGCTCATGAGCTAAGAATGGTTTTTACATTTTTAAATGGTTGAAAAAATATCAAAGGAAGAATATTTCAGGAGACATGAAAATTATATGAAATTCCAATTACTGTGTCCATAAATACAATTTTATTGGAACAGCAGGCACATTTGTTTAGGTATTGTCTATGGCTGCTTCCATGCCACAAGAGCAGAGTTGAGTAGTTGCAACAGAGAATATCTGGTCTGCAAAGCCTAAAATATTTACTATTTGACTCTTTAGAGATAAACTTTTCTGAAACTGTCCTGAATCATGATCTTTCTACTCTGTCACCCTGTCTTTCATTGTGTTGTCCTATACCTACAACGTACATCATCTGCCAGACTGAAGAAAGAAGGTAAGCTAGGGTATAAAAACACCACAAAAAGTAAGGAACATTTTCTCCATCACTTTAAATTTCAGATTTGTAAATAACCAGCAGACTGCAGGCTCTTTATTTCCTCTTAGTCTGTAGACCTGAAATGCAAATGCAGAATAACGGAAAGAATACGTGCTCTAAGAGTATTTTATGAAGATTATTCTGAGGGGAAAAAAGGAAAGTGGATCAGAGACAAGAAGACTACTTGGAGGATGGTTTCAGTGATTCAGGCATCAGGTGTCAAAGTCTCAAGCTGCTGGGATATTTGTGGAATGATAGTTATACCTCAAATCTGAGTCAAGCAACTAACTGCTTCTCTAGAAGAATATTTGGGAAAAATAAAAATAAGAGATCTGGCATGATATTTTTACTGTTCATTATCACTGAGAACTATACATTTGCTACCCAGGTTTCAAACAATTAGCCACTTACAAAGGTATTTTAACCCAAATACGGCAGCTCTTCAGCTATTCATTCACATTAACCCAGACATTAGGAGGACCACTCTCCGAAATCCTTCAGCTTCATCTCTTAAAACTATGCACTACAAAAAAACTCTTCATTCAAGTAGTTCATGCCTTGGTGTTTGGAGACAACCTCTGACAAGATTTCCATCACTGGCCACGTGGAGACACTGGATATGTTTATCAGCTTTGTGTCCACTGTGAACTGTGTTCTCAAAACTTAAGGCAGAGACCGGACAAAGTGTGAATCTCACCACTATTTGGGGAGGAACACGCAAGGTTTGACATCCAAGGCACTAATTACCCACCAGGAGTTACAGAGTGTCAGAGTCTAGCCCGCAACCTTTTACAGGTGGCAACTCCCAACGACAACAACGGTAACAATATGTTTAAAGAAAACACTGTTGCCTGGTATTAAAGGATCTTATTCTGAAAAAGTCTTTTTTTTTTTTTTTGAACTAATGTGTCACAATGTCAAGGTTGTGTCAACCATAACGGTGATATGCCCAAATGACAATGTTTACTGAGGTCAAAATAAGTGTGTTCCCCCCTAAACTGCAGTTTGCTTAACCTCATTTTAAAAAATACACTGCCTAGGGACTTCCCTGGTGGCAAAGTGGTTGAGAATCCACTTTCCAATGCAGGGGACACGGGTTCAATCCCTGATCTGGGAAGATCCCACATGCCGTGGAGCAACTAAGCCCATGTGCCACAACTACTGAGCCTGTGCTCTAGAGCCTAGGAGCCACAACTACTGAGCCCATGTGCCACAACTACTGAAGCCTGCGCACCTAGAGCCCATGCTCTGCAACAAGAGAAGCCACTGCAATGAGAAGCCCGCGCACCGCAATGAAAAGTAGCCCCCGCTCACCGCAACTAGAGAAAAGCTGCACGCAGCAGCAAAGACCCAACGCAGCCAAAAATAAATAAATAAATAAAAATAATTTAAAAAAAAAAAATACACTGCCTAAAGCGGGTAGAAAGAAAATTGGGGCATTATGAGTTGTCTGTGTTTGAGTACCACTACTAAAAAAGCACACACCAAAAGCTTTTAAGAAGGTGCTGTGCAATGCTTTTTTCATTAGGGTCAGTCTGTCAGGTAATTATCCCCCGAGAGTATTGGGAGTATAGTTCCTCTGTTTCTCTGTGCTAGAGACAGCCAAGGGAACTGCCCCATGTCCAACCCCACTTTCGGGTTCTAAGTCTTTCTGGGGTCAGCTCATGCACCAGCTTCTTTGTGGGTTTGAGAGCCCAAATGTTCTTCCTCATCAGGTCATCACTTTTTATTCCAAGACTTCTATTTAGCAGAGTCAAAAGTGTGCCCTCCACAGAGGTTCACAGGAGTAGTGAAGTTGATTCTAGAAGAAAGGGACCTCGGGGTCTTGCATGTATTTGAAAAGGGCCAGGGATAAAATGTTAGGCATCGTCAAACAGATATGCTATAACAGGACTTTCCCCATTGGTTCACTTATTCCTGTGGCCAGACTGAAAGAAATTGGGAAGTCATTTATACACAGATTTATTCACAGATTGAATAAGCAATATTTCCTATATTTAAGTAGGATAATTTGTCAATTGTTGAGAGATGCTGTGATTGATAAAACAGAATTTCATTTAAAACTGACAAAGATTCATAATAATTTTTTGCCTTTATGTATTTTTTAAATAAACAGTAACTTAAAAAGCAGAACCACAAGACTCTGGAGTCTGAGATATATTTTGGTATTTTAAAAAGGTGCTCATACTCAAAAACTTTGGGAATCATGTGCCTGAGACTTTAGAAAAAAATGTCCAAAAGATCAGAGGAAAAAAATACTTATTATTCCATGGTTAGTGACACATACAGCAAGTGAAAATTTGTCTTCTAAACTAGTTAAGCTTCTGTAGTAGATTATTAACCAGATGGCTTTAGAAAAGAGATGATCACTGTGAACCAGCATAAATTTACTACAAACAAACAAATCTAGTTTCCTTTGACAAAAGGGTTACTAGACTCACCAGCATATAAAGTATTGTAGAGATTCTATATATAGATTTCAATAAGACAGATGACAAAGACTCCCATGATATTCTTGTCACCAAAGGGAAATGTGGACTAGATAATAATATGGTGTATCAGTTGGAACACTTGGCAAATGACAGAAACCTAATGCAAACTGGCTGAAGCCGAAGAGTTCATATTATGGCTTATGTAACAGCACAGTCAAGACCTGGCTTTGACTCTAGAACAGCTAGATGTGGGTTTGGCCTCATTCTCTTTATCTCTAGGCTCCACTTTCATCTAGTAGAATGCTTAACTAGGTCCTGTCCATATGGTGACTCTTGGCAATTCCAGCATTAAGTCTTCCCAGTTTCAGTTCCAGTAAGAGAGTCTCTCTTCCCAACAATTCTACAAAAGTTCAAGACTTTAATCTCCCTAGAATGACTTGGATTATGTTCCTATTTCTGTAGCCAGTAGAAGTTAATATTCTCATGGACCAAGTTTGGTCACATGACACCCTGAGAACCAGGGATAGACTGAGCCCTCAAAATCACACAGAGTGAAAATGGCAGAAGAATGGCTCTCAAAGAAATACACTGCCAGAGGAAGGAGAAATGGATATTAACATGAAAAACAATTGTGTACTACAGATGGTGAGGTATTGAAAAGCCTTGTATATGTATCAGTATATCAACTTAGAGAAGTCTTCAAAGTATACCTCAGGGTTTTACCTTTGTCTTAGGCTTTATTGAAGTCACTGAATGATGTTTATCATATTTTCAGTTGATCCAAAAGTTTACTTAACATGTTGGATGCTTTAATTATGATTCATGTGAGACCCATCGGCCAAAACCAAGATGATGGAATTTTACATTCAATGATGCAAGTACAGGGCACTGGAAAGTTGATATGACAGAAGTACATTTGAAAAAGACACAGAGGTTTGTGTTAACCACAAACTCAGAATGAGCCTGCTAAAGCAATCTTTTTGCCTGCAGTATCATGTAGAATTTAGATCAAGGTCAGTCATAGCTTCTCTGTTTTCGTGCAGGTCAGATACGATCTAGAATTTATGTAGCATTCTGGATATTCTGTTTTGGTTTTGAGTGATCTCCTTTTTTATGCTTAACACAGTTCACAATTATGTATTTGTGTTGTTCTTTGAATCATGTTTACCTGCCCCCTCTTGAATATAAATTTCTTGAGGGTAGAGTCAGGTGATGTGTGCGTGTGTGCGTGTGTTTTACCACTGTATCATCTGATGCTGTATGGTAGCATCAATAAACACGCTTTATAAGGAAAAAAAGAAATCTGAACGTGCCCTAATGAAGATGAGGAATATGGAAGATAATTTGGGAACTCTTTCATGAAAAGAAGAAAGAACAGACATGCTAAGTTTGGAGGAGGATGTTGAAATAATATTCAGTTGGGTGGGAGGGGAGATGATTAGCTTGTAAGGTTCCTCACAATTTTGAAAGGATAAGATATTCTCATTCTACAAATACTACCAAACTCCTGGGAACCTTACTCGGTGCCTTGTCCAGTCATGTCAAATTAGTACTGTTCTTGGAAGACAGGGTTGTACTGAGCCATGCAAAAGTCAGAAACTCATGCTTGTGCCAAGGGTTATAATTGATGGCAAGTTTGCCTGCGGTGATACGCAACGGAGCCTCATTCTCTTAAATATATAGGAATGAAGCGATCACAACTTGGGCCCATAGGAGAAAGAAGCATCCAGCTGATCTATAGCACATACAAATCAAATTCCTACTTCCTTTTTCTTCCGCTCTCTTTTCTTTCCCAAGAATAGAGTTTTAAAACACCTTTCGAAATAAGCGAGCCATTGTCTGGCATTGGGAGAACTTTTTTCAAGTATCTACATATATTTAGAATTTCGTATGGCTTGAAGTAATGATTTATATAACTAGTTTTATATTTGCATGTGGGCTGAAGTATATATACACGTATATGTAAATGTAAATTTTTAATTATTTATACTGTGAACAGAACTAGGCTTTGGTATGCTCTACATATTCTAAAGAGGACAAATCTGATACGTCATTCAAATTCCTCTCTTATTTGAAGGACTACATCTTCTCCTCTCTAAAAATCTAGATCACATCCCTTCTACTTAAGCCCCACTGTATTTACAATTCTTACCCAATTTTACTGTCTTTTATTACTATTTTTTTGACTATGTAAATCCACCTTTCTGGGCAGCATTATGTGCTGAGTACTATGCTACAATGGTTGTATGTGATGGTAGGAATTTCCATTTTACTGTAAGCCATGTGAGGCAGCTAGGGTGCTGTCGTCCTGTGCAAACCCATCAACAGCCAAGCACAATCCTGGGCACATAATAGCTTTTTTGTTTTTTTTTTTTCTTTAACATTTAGAATCAAAGCTGAGCTTTTTGGGAGAAAAAAGATCCTCTTTTTCTGGTCATTTCTATCGTTTCTTCAAATGCATCTGTGGAAACCCCTGGGGCTTCAAGTCAGTGCTTAGATTCTTTAAAAAGTGTTTTTACAAAGGAATTCATCTATAATCAAAGCAGCAATAATGAGTCAACCTGGGAAACATGATAATTTCTCCTAAGGGTTAAATTGTTTCAAATCAGAAGTCAAAATTATATTTACACTAATGACAACCTTAAAAATGTAACAGAGCATCCAATTTTTGCATAAAAATTACACATTTTAAATACCAAAAGCTTGATGTGAATTTTACACTCTGTTTATGTTAAACCAAAAAAGTGAACTTAAAAGTAATCATGTAAATTGAATGATAATAAGAGTTCTTTTATATTTTTAGACTACTTCAAATGAATAATTTAAAAGGCATCAAGCAAAATATTTTATTAACATAAAGTTAATGGTATATTTTTATAGTACCTGATTTTCAAAAATTTGCACTAAGACATTATCATAATCAGCTCATGTCAGTTGTGTGCCATTTTACATACACTATTTTTGAATAAAGTTAATGCACTCATTGGCATAGAAGCTCAGTTTAAATCTCATTCCTGAACGATCACTGCTAGCCTTATTAAAATACTTTTAATTTTCCAACTTCTACGTAAATCTGAGGTGAAGATGGCTTCACTCATTGAAATGTAATTTCTATCTGCAGTGTTTCTGACTATATAATGAGGTCAAATAAAAAATTTGAGTCGTTTTTGTTAAAATAGGAGGGAAATCATAAGAATAGGCAGGTTACCCACCATGAAATGGAGCAGAAAGTATTTTTACTCAGAAATTATACCATGATACGAGTAAAACTTTATGGTGGTTACTCTCCTGTAAATTAGATATTTATTCCTTTCCCATTACTGTGCCTTTTCTCAATGTGTTGGCTTAAATTGTAATATGAATCTCTAAATTCCATGTGCCAAAGAGAAATGGCTTATTTTCAAATATGAATTTTCATATATAATAATTGTATAGCATATTATATTTTTGATACAAAATTGGGCAATTATTCAGTAATTTCTTTTTTATATATTAAAAAGAATAGAATAGCCTTTGACACTACAAACTGTTCTGCCCTCCTAATTGACCTCTGGCATATAATACTATAATTTTACTGACTTTATGGTCAGGAATAAAAGATACTTGAGCTACAAAGTCAGTTTGAAATTTGATTTATATCAGTCCCTTTCTCTTTCAGTTAGTTCAGCAGTTTTCACCATCAAACAATGCATTTCTTAAGGGTATCTCATTACAGATACTACAGTCTATGGATATTCAACTGGACAAGCATCAGATCCACTTTCTTGAGTACTGGGGGGGGAAAAAAAACAACACTGTCCTGGAGAATTCCAAGCACAATTGCGGTTCATTGGTGCCCAGTTATTTTTATGTAATTTTTTTGCTTTCTCTTTGTCTTCTACCCAGAGTGCCAGAAAAAGTGTCGTGTTTTGTACCTAAATCAAAGGCCCAGAATAGTCCTTTAGAAGGCTTTAAATAAATAAATGGATGTGGGCAAAGAATATATTTTTTATTGCTCCTGAGAATTTCTTTAAACTCCCATTGGTTGCCCATGAACAAAGAACATTTATTTTCTATTTCTCTTGATGTTTTAAACTTTCTGTTTTCTTAGCACCTATTTTTTTTTCCCTCTAGTGTATGTGTTTTTAGTCTAATAGTGCTTTTGAGTGCCCAGGTACTGCTGTGATAAGTGCCACAGAAATACTTATGTAGAAAGATAGATTACTCTGAACTGGCTTCCATTCTCCTTTTTCCAAACAAAACTTCTAGTGACAGAAAAAAAAATGCCACCAGTTTATGAAAATCAATGGTGTTTTTGTATGTATAAGGGATATGGAATTATGGCAAAAGGAGTGATAAAATCAATACCTGAGCCCTAGAAGATGGAGTCTTCTCTTCAGAAGAAAAATAGTTTAAAAAATTTTTTTAAATAAAAATAAAAAAAAGAAGCCTCAGAAGTATGGTATGTCTTTGGGAATTTCACCCACATAGGTTGTCAGTGATTGGGTTCCTTTTTCTCTAAGCTTACAAGGAGTTAAAGGTGAATACGCCTCTCAAACACTATAAAATACATTCACAGGAAGCAGCAAATGAAGTACAGTAACATAACCAGTGGATGAACAACTGCAGACTCAGGGCTCTAGAAACAAACTTGGCATGTTTAATTACCCTTATCAAAAGACTTGGAATTTTGATAATATACTATGTAAAATTGCTGTAACATTTGAGAATAGTCTGAATTAAAAATTCCAATTGATGGTGAGTCAAAATAAAATCTAAAAAGATGAGGAGGGCGAATATGGTGTCCCAGGAGCTTTCCTTCAGTACTTCAGTGTGTTTATAATCACCCAGTGAACATCTGAAGCCCCAACATGTTCAAATGATTAATTTAAAAAAGAAACAAAGCAAGAGGAATTTGGTCTGTGCAGTCCAGTGGCCAACTTCAAAGATTCCATGAGAAGAGAGCACTTTGTGATGGAAATTCTTTTCCTCTGGGGTTTCCCATTGCCATGTGATATTCAAGATGCTTTTCCCATATTTTTCCTGGCATAGCATAGACTTCTCCTCTAAAGAGGCTAGACAATTATTGAAAAAAGAGAGAGATGATAGAAATCATTACAGAGTTTCAGTTTCATGGAAACCATGTCACCTTTGGGAGCTAATGCTATGCCTTTGCTATACTGATCCACATCCTGGTAGGTTGCTTTGCATAATGTTTACGTGCTTTGAAACCAAAGAGGAGCATTTTAATTAATTTCTAGTTCTATTTTGCTCATTTCTGTCAACCACAGACTACTTATGAAACTGCTTAAAAGCCAGCTTATCCTAGGAACATACTAGTCTTCCCAGCTGGATTTTAACTTTACACTGTCGCCCCAAGCTTACCTTCAAAACTCTCAGTGTGTTTTTCTGTCATTGCATTATTATGTTGATGTATTCAGACCTTGTGATGGCTGTTTATTACCCATTCTAAATACCCTACTAGATCGTGAGCCTTGAATAACTGGAATCTTCTCCCCCGTAAGCCCTGTCACTCAGAACTACTCACTGGCTCTACACTTCAATGATTATTTTCATGACTGTAGGATATGTTGAGGCTCTCCTTCCTGAGATGCATTTTCCTCCGTTGTTCACTTGGAAGTTCCAATACCTTCTCTGGGAATTTGCTCCAGTCCCACCCCATCCCAGCCAACTTAGCAGGAGGTAATGTTTCATTGATTGTGCTGTGGTGGCACTTTGCTCATATCTTCCATTCAGCACACATCACATAATAATCTGAATTGTTCTCCCTCCTCCATTCTTAACCACACTGTTTTCTACATCTTTATGTCCCGAGTATTTAGCAGAGCTCTTGGCATAAAGATAGATGCTTGATAAATGTTTGTCGTTTGCCTTTGTATCTTTCACATTACCTCACACTATTCTTTGTTTCAAACAGACACTGAATAAGGTTGGCTAAACAGAATGACATATTTTCCTAAAATTACCTTCCCAGTTGTGAAATAAGCATGATGGAATAAACATACTGGATTGTCTGTTCAGTTTATAATAAATCTCCTTTTCCCTGATCCATCACTGTCCCTATATGATGGGTCCACATGGCATGGCACCTAACCCAAGCTGAAGCAATGAGAATTTCTTTGCCAAAAATGAAGATGAAAAAGGAGTTTCCACTGAGATTCTGCCTTTGGATGACTGGACTTGTGTAGCATGTGAACTTTGATCTGCCAAAATCTATATCCAATTGAGCAGACTGAGGAGACTAAAGGAGGTAGTTTAGAGAGATATTAGAGAGGAGCAGGAAGGGAATGTGGAAGGGAAAAGTCTAGACAGTCTTCCCACTGGTGGTTCAGGACATGTTTCAAGGGAGTGGCTACATTGCTTTCCTTGGGTTTTGTGGGATATCCCTGTATCCTTATAATGAACTCTCCCTGTTCTGCTTTACCTAGCTCAGTTTGGTCGGGCCTCTCACTGTTGTTGCCTCTCCCGTTGCGGAGCACAGGCTCCGGATGCGCACGCTCAGCGGCCATGGCTCACGGGCCCAGCCACTCCGCGGCATGTGGGATCTTCCCGGACCGGGGCACGAACCCGCGTCCCCTGCATCGGCAGGCGGACTCTCAACCACTGCGCCACAAGGGAAGCCCTGGTTTGCTACTTTTGACAAAAAGATTCCTAAAAATTGTTTCAGGTTAAGTTCCAAGGTATATAAAGTATCTTTTGATTGTCAGGATGATCCTTATTACACCTCTCTCACTGCCTGTATTAGTTTTCTATCGATGCTGTAATAAATTATCTCACATTTAGTGGCTTAAAACAACACATATTTACTATTTTTCAGCTCTGGAGGTCCAAAGTCTGACACAGGTCTCAATGGGCTAAAGTCATGGTATTTGCAGGGCGGCATTCCTTTCTGGAGACCCTAGGGGAGGATGCATTTCCTTGTCTTTTACAGCTCCCAGAGGCTGCCTTCATTCCTAGGCTCATGGTCTCCCTTCTCCATCTTCAAAGACATCAACAGCAGGTGGAGTTCTTCTCACATCACCTCACCCTGACCTCCTCCACTGCCCCACTCTTCCATTTTTAAGGACTGTATGATTACATTGGGCCATCCCAGATAACCCTGGATAATATCCCTATCTCAAATTCCGTAATTTAATCACATCTTCAAAGTCCCATTTGCCATTTAAGGGGACATATTCACATATTCTGGGGATTAGGATATGGATGACATTTTTTAGGGGGAGGCATTATTTTTCCTCTACACTGCCTCTTAACACTCAGGCCGTAAGCAGTTATTACTTGCTGTGTTGTGTACCCCAAATCTCCATGTCCTCCCCTGCCAAAAAAAAATACACAAAAAACAAGCAAAACAAAACAACCAGAATGTAAGTTCCATAAAGGCTTGAAGTTTTTGTCTTGTTTATTGCCATTTCCCCCAGTGCCTACAACAGGACCTGGTACAGTATAGGTATTCAATAATGTCTGATATAAAAATAAATTTAATCAGCTCCCCATAAACCCTGGTACTTTTTCTTTTATTAGAAAAGATTTATAGAAATAGAACATCAGTATATGATTTCTACTATTTAAGGTCTCACCTTGTCAGAGGCTTATAATGTTTATCTGAATGGGTTCTGGGCCAGGCAGACCTGGTTTAAATCCCTTCTTAGTGGACTATTTCCTTGCACGAGACGGAAAATGCAAAGCACCCAGCATAATTTACCAAGTACCAAACACTGTTCTAACCACTTTACATGCATGTTCTCATCTTATTTTCATAAAGATGCTGCAAGATGGAAGTATGGAAGGCTTCCCAAAGGGGGTGAAATAGGACATGAGCATGTTCTTCTGCATCGTCTGTGGTAGACAGAATAATGCCTGACTCCAATGTCCTAATCTCCCAATACAAGTTTCCCCTGCTCTCTGAAAGTAGTGTTTCTACAAAGCCTTTTGTAAGCTGAAATGGCTTAAAGCAAAGAAGTAATTATTTTAGGACACATCTTGCTAAGTGATGCACAAAATAAACTGAGATAAAGTACAGATGCTCACAGACACAGTTCAAAGCTATGGTGCCTTGATGCTGAGAGTAGATCTCAGCAAAGGAGCTTGGTGAAAGGCATTTTTGTTTTTGACCTTTTTTTTTTTTTTTAAATTCTCTTCAGATTTCTTTCAATTCATGAAAGCAGGTACTAATGTAGGACTTTCATAAAAGCAAAGTTGTGTAAAGTGAACTTTTGAAAAGCAAGGGATAACTTTACATCCCTGGAAACTGTGAATATGCTAGATTATATGGAAATTAAGGTTGTAGATAAAATTAAGGCTGATTATCAGCTGACCTTAAGATAAAGAGATTATCCTGGATTATCCAGGTGGGCTTAATGTAATCACAAAGGTCCTTAAAAGTGGAGAAGGGAAGCAGAAAAGAGAGTCATAGACAGATGTTACAATGAAAGAATGGTCAGAGGAATGAAATGTTGCTGACTTTGATTATGTAGGAAGGAGACCATGGGCCAAGGAATGTGGACAGGCTTTAGAATGTGGAAAAAGAAGGGCAATGGATTTACCTTCTAGAGCCTCCTGAAAGAAATGCAGCCCTGCCAACACCTTAATTTTATCCCAGTGAGACCTGTGTTGGGATTTCTGACCTACAGAACAGTTAGGAAATAAATGCGTTGTTTTAAGCCACTAAGTTTGTGGTAACTTTTTTTTTTTTTTTTTTTTTTTTTTTTGCGGTACGCAGGCCTCTCACTGTTGTGGCCTTTCCCGTCGCGGAGCACAGGCTCCGGACGCGCAGGCTCAGCGGTCATGGCTCACGGGCCCAGCCGCTCTGCGGCATGTGGGATCTTCCCGGACAGGGACACGAACCCGCGTCCCCTGCATCGGCAGGCGGACTCCCAACCACTGCGCCACCAGGGAAGCCCTGTGGTAACTTTTTATAGGAGCAAGTCAAAAACGAATACTGAGCCATTTCTAATTTCACCTTGAGCATATTTCACTGCATTTCTTTCATCTTATTTCCCTCAATCTGCTGTCTCTCTCTTGCTATTTTTATTTTTTCCACCTTTGCTTTTTGCCTCTTCGCACTCCAGGTTTGCGGACGCATCTCCATGGGATAGGGAAGAACAACCTTGTCTGAGAGTCACTCATATTTCAGGACCATGGACAGTGGTCTCACTTACTCAGGTAACCAGAAATAAGTTTCAGTGTTATTTTAAAAACAATTTCATCTTAAAATTAATTTCTAAATTTCACTTCTTTTCTTCAAAACTCCTTTCTTCACACATGCCCTGCTCCCTTAAGCCAACCCTCTCTGGCATCAGATACTGCATTATTAATTGATCAATTGTTTGAAGACTCTCATTAGCATCCTATGATGCTAAAGTAAATGACCACTGTTTACTTTTTAATATTTTGATTTGTCCTCTTGTCAGGCTCACTTCCTGGCTTCTTATTTTTGCTCTTGTTCACTGTTTTGTCCTCAAAAAAATTGCAGGTAATATGTGTGGACTGCAAATTCACGCTATTCAGCTTCAGCTGGACCCTGTCTGTGAGCCATTTATATCATTAGGTTAAACCATATAAAATTTTTGCACGCCAAAATAATATATTTAAGTTTAAAAATGACCAAATTGTAAGCAATTTTATAAGGTTTGACCTAACTGATTTTAATAACAAATAATATTTCCAGTAAAGTTTATCAAAATCCTGTCACTACCATCAAATTAACAATCTCACACTTGTATTTCCTCATTGCATGAATTATTTTATTTCTCTTTACTGAATAGGCCGGATGATCACAAGAAAGAGTTCAATTTTTCTTCTTACTTCTTCATAATCTCCCTACTTTTCTCCTCATATCAAATTTTTTTTTTCTCTGCTCTCTGAGGAGTTTCACTGGCCTCAAATCCAACAAGGTCTACCCATACCTTTGAGTCTCAAGCCCTAAAATCTCTTCGGGAATGTTGGTTCATACTATCCTTCATATTCACCTTCACCACTTGACTATGTCCTTGATTTCTACCTTCAAGTCTACTCAGATCTTCCTTTTTCAAATAAAATTGCCCTTGACACTGCCAACTTTTCTACATTCTCTATCTTAACTTTTCCTAACCCCTAATAGGGTTTCAGTCCTCACTGCTCAAAAGAAACCATTATCTCAAGGTTCACTGAAGATTTTTTTAATTGCCAGATTTGATGTCATTTTTCCCTTCTAAGTCATCCCTACCCTTGCCACTCCCACAACAGTTATCAATGTGTATCCATTCCTCAATGCTACCCATTCTCTCTCTTGTTTCTCTACTCCTTGACTCCTCCTACTGCCAGCTGAGATGATCGATACATCTTTGCTCTTTTGTTATTACAGTGCTTTCTTCATATGTATTCCTAGCCTTTTCTCTTAGTTCTACACTCTTATTTTTCCATTGTCCTTTTAAATTTCTGTATTTTCCCAGTGTAGAGTTGAAAGTTCACAGTTTACTTCTGTCTGTTCTCTCCACTAAGTCCTTTCCATTTTCTCTCCTTAATATATCTTATGCCTCTCCTCTTCTTTTAAAACAATAAAATATTGGGTGGAAGAGGCCTGTCAAAAGTGTATTTAAAAATCAATAATCTTATACCATATTCTGTGTGTCTATTGGGAGTGGATGCGGGGTTCAGCAATTGAATATGCACGGTCAACATTTATACTTTGTTACTTTCATCTAGCTCTACTTTGCATATTAGCGTATTAAAGGTTCTGAATAGCCCTTCAATTAATAAACCTGTTTAACTATAGTGAACCCAATGTTCCTAAACTGATTTGACCCTGTAAACATTTTGCTCATCATCTTTAATAACATTCTGTTGAACACACAGGAAAATGTCATCATAATAGAATAGACATTTTCTTTGGAGTCTGACAAACATGTTCAAATCCTGATTTTGCTATTTATTAGCTCTGTGGGCAAGCTATCTAGCCTCTCTGAGCTTCTACTTCTTCAGAATTAATAACAACAACCTTGAAACCATCTTCTAAGGATTAGGGAGAGTACATTAACACACTCCACATGATACCTAGCGCACAGTAAGTGCACCAAAAATGTTAGCATCATCAATGTCATTATTATTATTGCATTATAGTTACTTATGATGTGTCTTACACACGCTACATTACAGTATATTTTGAAGTCTCAGTGACTCATATTCCTTTTAGAATGTCTTGTACATTGCTTTGCTCCATAAATACTGGGATGAAACTATGATGTATAATATATACTGGAAGGGTGAGATACAGGAAAATAATGAGTTATTTAAATTACTCTGTTATGTCATGTCATAAAATGACCCAAATTGAGTTGAAGAGGAGAAATTTCTCTGCCAATAAATTAATACTCAAGCCTGTGTCTAAAAACACCAATTTTTCAGTGGAAGAATTCCCAGTTAATAGTTGGTTTATAAGCAGTTTGGAAAACAACTTGGAAATTAAAATGTATTATTTTCATCATTAACTGCTGTTTTTGAAATAGTTACTTGAATGAATTCATTCTTCTCTCTTTTATTGTATGCTACTGTGTTTGTTATTCTTATTAAAACTGTGCATCCACAGCCACAGAATGATGGAGTTCCTACTATGCCTTCCAACAACACTTATGACATTTCAAAAGGATGTCATATAGTTGTTCTGACAGTGCAGTGATACACATATCTCCAAGACAAACAGAGATTCTAGGACCCTTTGGTTTTGTGTTGATTTGATTGATAGAACCTCCAAGGTTTAGTTACCTAGGATATAAACTACAGCGAAGAAAATAATACCACATTCCGTGTGATAAAATAAGAAATTTGTTTTAGCAGCAAGTATAGTAAAATAAATAATGTAGTACACATATCATAGTAAAATAAATAAGCTAATAGAAATCATAATTTAATGTACATCATCAATATCTAAGTCTGAATCCAAATGGTGAAATTTGAACCAAAACGGTCACACCAGTTTTTCTGAAGATAATTGAGAATAACAATTTGCACTAATATATCATTTTTCAATGTGCTGATAAATGAAAGCCTAACTTTCTTTCTTTCTTTTTTTTTTTTTTTTTTGCTTACTGGCCAATACAGGCTTAGTTACACATGACATGCTGGTCATGATGACAACCCAACCAACTTCCCATTCTTGCTGAAATCCTCTCACCAACAATCTCTAGCTCAAGGAAGCAATAATCAGGCTACTACCTGTGCCAGAGCAAGGCTGACTCAAACATTAGACCTTACATTTGCTGTTCCTTCTGTCTGGAATGCTCTTTCTCAGGGGTATCATAGTGCTTTAATTAAAAGACAGGATTTGGGTTCAAGTTCTAGTTCTGACACTTACAAAGCTCTGACCTTGAGCAAATGACTTCATCTCTCTGTGTTTCAGATTCCTGTCATATAAAAGCAATTGATAATACTATCTACCCATAAGGTGATTCTGAGGATTAAATAAGTTAGTGTATGTAAATGCACGTGGAGCGATGTCTGCACAGGGTAGCACTATGTGTGGTTGCTTCTATCATCATGCTTATCATCACCACCACCATCATCATCATCATCATTTTTGCATGACTGACTCCTTTACTTCCTGCAGGCCTTGGTTTGAATGTTTCCTCCCCAGAGAGGACTGAACTCACCAACCTATCTAAAGAAGTTCCTAAACCATTTTCTTTGTAGCACTTACCACTTCTTCATTGTTTTCAACTTCTTCCTTCATAGAACATGGTCTTGTTTTGTTCAATGTTTTATCTCCAGTGCCTAATGGAGAAGAACTTTGCATATAGTCGGTACTCAGTAAATACTGGGCTGGTGGCCCATGATATGGCTGGGTTTAAAAATCTCCACCCTAACACTAAACCAGTAGAAAAATGGCTCATTCCAAGATTTAGTCTAAATAATATATAGGTCCTGGATGGTTGTGAGTGAGAGAAGAATTCAGTGGACACTAAAACAAAATCCAGTTGTGATGAACTAGATCCTCAAGAAGTTGAAGCTTTTGAGTTACAATAACCTGCCATGTGCACCCATACAATAAAGTCCCATTTAAATTAATTTGGCCTGATTGGGTCTGTTCCTATCAAAGATTCTTAAATAAGAGAACTGCAAATTCTTTGTTCCAGAACTCTATTTCAACTTGGACTGACTTATTTAATGGTGAACAGAAAATAAATAAAATACCTAATATATTCTATTCCCCAAACATGAAAGTCAATTTAGAAAGTTGAAACTTGTAACCAGCATGGGTAAACAACTAAAAGTGGAAGAGGAGTCAACAATTTTATGGTCTCATGGGCCCGTATATTTGTCAGTTCACTAAAATGACCTGAAGTGTTGAACTTCCTTTCTCTAGGGGATATTTTTAAAAATTCCTTATTTCCCAGAGGAATAGCCATATTGTTTCACTCTCTCTTTTTTTTTTTCCAGTATGTGGCCTCTCCGTTGTGGAGCACAGGCTCCAGACGCGCAGGCTCAGCGGTCATGGCTCACGGGCCCAGCCGCTCCGCGGCATGTGGGATCTTCCCGGACCGGGGCACGAACCCGTGTCCCCTGTATCGGCAGGTGGACTCTCAACCACTGCGCCACCAGGGAAGCCCCACTCTCATTTTTTGATGGAAAAATAAGGACACAAGCAAGCCAATTAGCTTTCTGGGTTCAGAGCCTCTAGAATTTTAAAGCAAACCTGGCCTCCCACCATCTCATTTAAAAGGTGAAGAAAATGAGGCCCAGAGAGAAAAAATGCCTTGCCCAATTTACCCAGAGCTCGTTTAGGTCTTTTTCCTATAAAAGACTATATCATCCTTCACTACAAGCTCAAAAAGTAAGCTCATGGTAGAATTCAGCTCAAAGTCATAATAAGAATGTTATTACACTGGTTGATAAAGACAAAAACTAGCAATGATTCTAGTAGTGATCAGTAATTGGGTGCTTATTTGATCCAGGCACTCTGATAAGTCCTTTGTGCATGTTAAACTCAGGACATACTCATGAATTCATTATCATTATTATCATTTTGCAGATGGGGAAAGAGAGGCTTTAGAGGGGTTGCCTGGAGTGTGATCTCTTAGTTAATAAATTGCTGAATCAGTGACTGACTTCTGATTTGATTGCAAACCCCACACTCCTAACTGTGAGGCAAACTGTAGCCCCAGGAGCGAGTTCTGGATCAATGCCTGTTTCTGTATAGCCAGAGTTAAGAATAGTTTTTACATTTTAAATGACTGGGGGAAAAAAAAAAAAGGAACAGTTTTTCATGACACTTGACATTATATGAAATTCAAATTTCAGTGTCTATTATACCTAAAGTTTTATTGGAACAAAGCCACACTCCTTTGTTTACATTTTTCTGTGGCTGCTTCCACGCTACTATAGCAGAATGGAGTAGTTATGACAGACACCATGTACACTTCAAAGCCTAAAATGTTGATGATCTGGCCTTTACTGAGTCTGCAGGCCCCTTAATCACAAAGTTCTTAATCATTATCTATATTGTTGCCAAAGCTAATAATTAGGAAGAAAAACGACAACAAGACAATTGGGGTGAAAAAACAGCCCAAAGCTAATAATTAGAAAGAAAACTACAATAAAACAATTGGGGTGAAAAAACAGCAGCTATACAAGAAGAACAAATGCCTGCCTCTCCAAAGCAGGGACAATTCCATTTATGAATGGAGAATAATGTTCAAGAGCAATAATCCGGCACAAGGAGAATAATCTGGTGCAAGAAAAGCTAACTCTTTACTGTATTCTAGCCAAGATAATCATGTTATCCTTAAATAGGTCATAGACATTCTTGTTAGGGAGTGTTTTCTCACACAGCTCTCCTAACGAAAGCAAAAAGTCATCACTTCAAATCTACACAGGTAACTCACAAAGTATGCTCCAAGAATCCCTGGAAATCCCTGAGACCCATTTAGGGGTCTATGAGATCAAACAATTTTAATAATGTTACTAAGATCTTATTATCTCTTTCACTCTCATTCTCTCATAAATGGAGTTTTCTAGAGGTTGCATGACAAATGATATCACAACAGACTAAATGCAGAAGCAGACACGAGAATGCCAGGTGTTGTATTTGGTCTACATTTGAAAGAGTTGCGTAAATGTTAAAACAATGTCACTCTTTCCCCTCTATTTTTGTTTTAGAAAATACAGTCATAAAATTATGTCAACATAATTTTTTAAATTTTTGAGATATTAATATTTTAAATGTCTCATTTTAAATTTCTAACACAGTAAATAATGACAGATTAAAACTCAGAAACATAAAAATTCTTAACCATCTTCAGAGTTTGAAAGACCAAAAAGTTTGAGAACTGATATTTTGCAAATTTCTCCACCCTCAATGTTCAACCCAAGCTTGACCATGTATATGTCCTTTCCAACTATTCTTGACTACTGGTACTAGAGGTTCCCAAACCTGAATCCACATCAAAATTATCTGGAAGGCTTATTAATATTACATCTCAATGGCCCACACTCTCAGGAAGTAGGGCCCAAATTGCTATATTTTATTCTCAGATAATTCTGGTCCAACTAATTTTGGATCAGTGCTAGGGAAACCTGGTAGAGGTAATGTCGATGTGCTGTTATGGGCTGAACTGTGCTCCCCCTCCAAACCCAATTTATATGCTGAAGTCCTAATTCCCTAGTGCCTCAGAATGTGACTGTACTTTGAAAGAGGGTCTTTACAGAGGTAACTGAGTTAAAATGAGGTCATGAGGATGGGCCCTAATCCAATATGACTGGTGTTCTTATACCAGGAAGAGATTAGGATAAAGACACACAGAGGAAAGACCAGGTGAAGGCACTGGAAGAAGACAACCATCTATAATCCAAGGAGAGAGGCCTCAGAGGGAATCAGCCCTATGAATATCTTGATATTGTACTTCACCCTCCAAAACTGTGAGGAAATACATTTCTGCTGTTTAAGCCACCCAGTCTATGGTATTTTCTTATGGCAGCTCTAGCAAACTAATACAACCTCCTTCTCTGAAATCCTACTCTTCTAGTCTGTATTCTACTTCCTGCATAATTATTTTCACAGTCTTATGTATTTTATTTTTCATCTCCTCCACTATAACATGAGCTCCATGGGGGACTGACAGTAGTACATCTGTTTTATCTATCACAGCATTTTTGATTCCTAATACAATGCTGGTACATGGTAGACGATACATATTTGGAGACTGAATTTATAAATGAATGTTAACATTTGCACATTTACTTAACTACTTCAGTGTTTCTAGTATGTGCGTCTCTTTTATTCAAAGAGATTATAAACTTCTGGATTGCAGAGATTGTGGTTTATCATTTTTCTCTATTCTCTTTGTAAACATTATAGGTTATGTTTCAAAGAAAGACAACTGCTGAAGGAATAACTTGATATATAATTGGAGAGTTAGCTTTAACGTATCTATTCCTGGGTTAATGGTAATAGAAAGGATGAATGTTTAATATATTTACTAAGTATTCTGTGTATATCTGGTCTGGATGAATTTAAAAATAATTTAGATTTATCTTAACAAGTCTACCGATGACTAATCGGTACCACAAGGTAGTGTCTGTAGTATCTATGTGCATGTGTTGATTTGGCTAAGGGTTTTTGGCTTTTGCCTTAATTCTGAGTGAGAAGGTTTGTGCATGTGTGCACATGCTCTGGAGATCCCAGGAGACCAATGAAGGGAAAGGAAGAACATATTTACATTGCCCACGTGCTTGAATTGGTTTTAAGCCCCAGCAAGGAAATGGGTTAGGAACAGGAAGCTCAAGATGCAGTTTTCATAAGACTTTCTGATAATGTCATCAGGTTGTCCTAAACCTGAAGTATTGTGTTGTAGGCCAAGTTATTGTGGAGAGGTGCTCACTGTGCTTGAGGGGACCTGCATTTTCCTAAAGGACTGGTGGCTATGGGACCAGGTCCAGAGACAACAGACTTGGCAGAAATGGTGGCATGCTCATGATGATGCCATCAGTCATACCGTTAGAGCTTCCTCCTCAAGGATTTCCATGAATATAAGTCACTGATAAGGAAGTGGGAGCGCAAAGAAGAGAAAGAAGGTGTAGCTTTACCTGATGGGCAGCTTCTTCAGGTCACGTGAGGCATAACTGAGAAATCCCATAAATATCAGTGGGAGAGGGGTGACTTTGCAGAAGGTTGGGAGACCCTAAGTTAGCAATGAAGGCAAGAACACAGGAAATGAGTCATTAACTGGAACGTACCCACAGTCTGTGGAGTTAAGGGAACATTTTCATTCTTGGGATTTACCTAATGTAATTCTTACATCAAGCCTATAGTGTAGGTATCATTATCCCATTTGCTATGTTTGTAAAGTCTGGTTTAGAAAAGTTCAATCACTTGAGAGGAAGTATTGTAACAAAGAGTCAGTGGTTAAACGTGGTTAAGAATGAGAACTGGATTCAATTCTAGCTTTCCTACTTACTACTTGAGCAAGTTATTTATATTCTCTGTGCTTTATTTCCTTACTTACAAAATGAGAATGACAAATAACAGTAATACTGAAAACACATATCTCATAAGAGTTGTGAGGATTAAATAATTTTATGAGAGTAAATCTCTTCAACAGTCCCTGGCACAAACTAACTTTTCAAAAAAGAGTTTTTTTAAAATTATTATTATTATATTGGGTCACATGACAAGAAAATGGCATATTCAGAAATCAAAATTCTGATTTTTCTAACTGTAAAGTCTGTGTCCCTCAGAATTAGGATATATTATGATAACAACTTTAATAACTACTTCCTCTCCTGCATGTCCTCTGCCTTTCTCTCCTTCTCCTTTTTCTTCTGCATATTGTATTTTTTCTTCTCATATATTCCTTTTAAATTCACCTATATAGCATGTGGTAGAGGGCTCCAAGATCAATGATTATTAAGCCATGCTTTACTGACTTACAACAGGAATTCTCATTTATTTCATTCATTTATTCATTTCTCACAAAATGCAAGGCAATGAGCTCCCCAAATAAGTTGCAATCATTATGTTGGAACACTGCTAGTCTTCAGAAAACTCTTTTTTATCATACACATGAAGACAGCAGGGGCCCTTCCCATGCCCTCTACATCTTCTTCAGACCTAATGGGAAGAAGCACCTGACAAGACGATTTTCAGGTAATCTCAGCTTCAATGCAATAAATGTGTAGGTACTGAACTTGAAAGCTTGTGACATTGGACAGAATATCAATGAAATTGTTATGCACAGCTACAGTTTGGACTATGTAAAAAATTACATCACAGAAGATGAATGACAGTGTTTCAACAGCTATGAAATGATAACCTTGTTGGCTATGTTTAAGTTTGCATGGCAGAGAAAAGTAGAAAATGTCCCTTGGAACCACTTAGAAATGCAGTCAAGTCATATTTGCAATTGCATGGATGTGACTTCCCATGAAACAGTGTTAAAACAGAATAGCAAGGGAACAGAATAAAATACGAAGACAAAACAGTTTCTCAATTTGTTAGCTGCGCATGATAATCACTTTGTTCCTGCTTTATTAATTCAATTGTCATATAATTCATTGCTGTAAACTGCACCCCTAAAACCTGTGTGATCACAAACTTAAAGGTGGTGCAGAGAGAATGTAAACATTTCAAGTTGATGGATCAAGTTCTCTTAAATATTCTCTTTAAGACACCAAAAAATTCTTAAAAAGTGAAAGAAAACCAAAAAACAAAAACAAAGCCACTAAATTTTCATCCCAATTCTCCAAAGTTAGCCCCATCAACACAAATCATCCCTGGAAGCCCCGAAATGCTTCTATGGATCTTGATAGGTAAGAATCCTTGATTAAACCTACGTCTTTTTGGTGCCGCAATTTACCACATTCAGACCTTAATTCTTCCTTTGAACAGTGTCAAACCAATAATACTTATTTCTGGAAATGTATGCAAGAAAGCCAAAGTCAAAGCCATGACTTGAGAGGGCTACGCCCACACTCTTGAAAAAAGGCAGAGTTCACCACGCATAAGTGGCAGCAAGGTCGCTCCAAAAGAACATCAACACATAAAATAATCATTAGGAAGCAAAAAGGTTACTGGAGGCAGATTGCCCTAGAGGCTAGGGAATATGGACCAATGAATCTCAGCTTTAGACCAAGGCACCCCCTCTGTCTATGTGAAATTGAGCATACTTATTCAAATGGGTATGTGTGTGTGCATGTGGGAATCGAGTGGAATGATAGACTGAGAAGTGGATTATCCACAATAATCTAGTCTCGGGAAGTGACTAAAGTTTATTGTAAATAAATATGAGGGAAGAATGTGTTCTTTTCTCTTGCATCACAGCCTCTAAAAGTTTTTTCTTTCTTTTTTTAAGGGAATTTGTCAGAATTACAGAATGATTATAGGAAAGATTAAACAGCTTCAAATGGGCAATGAGAAAGGGGAATAAAGAATGAATCTGGATTTCCTCTCTATCATAAAAGAACTTTCCTTAATGTATAACTCACAAGTTTGGGGGAGGGACAGGTGGGGAGGATTATATTAAGGATATTTTTAATGAAAATAGCACAAAGCTGTATCACAGGAGATAATATATTCTGGTCATTAATGCCTTTATATATAGGATAAAAGTTCAAGTTCCTGGGAATTCTGCAGAAGCCAAATCCTCCGAATAAAATACTGATACTAAGAAAGCAAATTTATGTACTTTCCTAGCTGGTACTAGACTAGAAACTCCCAATGAGTCCTTCACAATAACATTTATTTTAGGGTGGTTTATGGTTGGGTGTTCTTGTTTTGGGGATTTTTTGTTTGTACGGTTTTGTTGTTGTTGTTTTTTGGTTGGTGTTTCCTGGCTGTTGTTTTGGACTTTAGGTGTCTCGTTTCAGTGCTGGCCTATGAACAGCCCTTGTCATGGACCTGTGAGAGACTTTTTTTTTTTTTGGCTGTGCCACATGGCATGTGGGATCTTAGTTCCCCGACCAGGGATTGAACCCGTGCCCCCTGCAGTGGAAGCACAGAGTCTTAACTACTTCTCCAGGGAAGTCCCGAGCGACTTTTTTTTTTTTTTTTTTTTTTTGGTGATAACTACTCACAGATATATCTCTAAGATATAAAGTATTTAGAGGCTTAAATTCACTAGCTGCTGCCAGCTTATTCCATCCAGAATTTGCTCAAATACATATGAGACAGGAGATGAAGTTTCTTGCTTAAAAATATCCTTTCCAACGCCTGATAACATCCAACCCTCTAACTTTTGTCAATCTGATGGATGTTAAACCAAATTTCATTTTTGTTTTAATCTGCAACTTCTGATAGCTAATATTGTTGAGAATTTCTCCACAAATTTGAGAGCCATTATGGTTTCCCAAGAATTGTCTCTTTATATCCTGTATATTTTTTGATTGGTTTTATTTTCCTTGTTAACTTTCAATATTTTTCAGGTACCAAAACAGTCATTAATACTAAATACAGATGATCCCCCCAAAATCAAAATCATTAAATCAGTATTTTTGATAATGAATAGGAATTCAGAAAGCAAAACCCTTCCCATCAAAGCCAAATAAAGAATAAAGACAACTAGCAAGATGTTTTAGAAGAGGGATCAAAAACTTTTTCTGTAAAGGACTAACTAGTAAATTTTTTGAGGATTTGCAATAATTACTTCTAATACTATATTACCAGGAATTTCCATTATTCTTATATTACAAATTATAGGGCATTATGAACCATTGTCGTATCTCCAAACAAGAAAGAAAGCCATCCACATTTCCCTTTAGATTCGTAATTTTATGTCACTTGTTCATGTCTCTCCTATTAGAATATAAAACCTTGAGGCCAGGAGCTTTAATTGACAAGCAATTAGGAAATCATAAGATTCTGAAACGATTGACTAAATTCATAAGAATATGAAACGACTGACTAAAACAAGCAATTTTGCCATGCTGCCTGTTCATGTGTCTCACATACTGAAATTAAATGGTTTCATAAAAATAAATTAAGAAGAAATTGGTACACTACTATATATACAATAGATAACCAGCAAGGACCTACTATATAGCATAGGGAACTTTACTCAATATTTTGTAATAACCTATAAGGGAAAACAGTCTGAAAAAAAATTGACATATACGTATGTATAGCTGAATCACTGTGCTGTACACCTGAAACTAACACAACATTGTAAATAACCTATATTTCAATTTAAAAAATGAACAAATAAATAGATAAAGTATTTAAAAATATTTTTTAAAAGGTTTAAAGAAAAAAAAAGAAGAAGAAATAGCAAGTCCTTACATAGGTATCTACTCTAACAATGTCCAAATGGGTAGAATTGCTGTATCCCCATTCATCAGTCACAATGTATGTGCTGAAAGACCAAAAGAAACATGCAATGTCTATTTGTCTCTGTTTCTCTTCACTTAATACAGAAATAGGTCTATAATTTTCCTACATCATTAAAAAAAAAAAAAAAAGTAGGCTAGTATCGTCACTCCAATGAATATTGTCTCTTGTACTGGTCATACAACAAAGATGCTAAGGGACATGCCTCCCGGGTCTCCTCCCATCAAAGCTAAGTAATGTTTTTGCACTAAAAGCTAAAGTTGACTCACTTAAATCCTAATAGCTGTGAATTTGTCCAAAATCTATACTTCATTAGCTCATACATACTTCATATGTGGCACACTTCACATGTCTCATAACATAAGCACTTTCCATGTCAAGTTGGAGTCCTTGACACAAAGGATCAAGAGTGCCCAAAGCTTAGGGGATTAGACCTATCCTACTTTGAAACAGAGGAAAAATACCTCTGCTCTAGTTTCTGCTCAGGATATGTTAACATTGTGGAAAAAATACCTTTTGGGGGGAGTTCATCTTATCCTCTCTGCCTAAAGGACAGATGTTTCCACTAGACTGAAGTAGGTGTTCTCCATTTTAACCTAGGCTGTTCTCTGACAAATCTCCTCTTTCCTCTGCAACTGGGGTCATCAGACTTTTTCTATAAAGGCCAGGTAGTGAATACTTTAGGCTTTGCAGTTCATAGGTCTCTGTCACAATTACACAACTTTGCCTTTGTAGCATGAAAACACAGGCAATATGTAAATGTATGAACATGTCTGTGTTCCAATATAACTATGTATAGACACCAAAATTTGATTTTCATATGGTTTTCATGGGTCATGAAACGCTACTTTTGATTTTTTTTTCAAACATCTAGAAATGTAAAATCTATTCTTGGCTCATGAGCTGTACAAAAAACCAGGTGACAGGCCACATTTGGCTCACAGAATGTTGTTTGCCAACCTCTGCTCTAGACTGCTCTCTCCATGTGTCACACCATATTAGTCATATTTTAGCTGATTGCTGTTGCCAGTCTAATCCTGAAGATAATAAACACCTTCCCTCCCCTCCCCTCCCCTCCTCACCCTCCCGTCCCTTCCTTTTCCCTTCCCTTCCCTTCCCCTTCCCTTTGGCCACCTACACCATGTTCCATTGTCCCAGTCTCTTTCTGTCCCTGTCTTTCCAAATGGTAAAAAGAACTATTCATTCACTGTCAGGAAATCAACATTTTGGAGGGAAAAGTCTGGCTTCCAAGCAGTATCTCCAGGAACACAAACCTCCAGGGAAAAGAATGTTCTTTCTATGGTGCTTTCTGTCACTTTGATTTAAAATTATCTCCCACCACAGCAGAGTGGCAAAACTTCAGAGACTGCTGGATATTGGATGCTCTCATACCTAACCCTGCACAGTCCACTTCATGTAGGTTACACTAGCAAGATAGCCTCCTACATAGGAGAAGAAAGCTGACTCTGAAAATTATAGAGGATGGCAACTTTCACCTGGAAGGGATTTTAAAAAAATCATAATCTGCTGTAAACGTACCAGCACTGTCATTAAGACGTGATTAAGAACCTTCAAGGCATTAAGAACCTTCAAGATGGCGGAGGAGTAAGATGTGGAGATCACCTTCCTCCCCACAAATACATCAGAAAAACATCTACATTTGGAACAACTCCTACAGAACACCTACTGAACGCTGGCAGAAGACCTCAGACTTCCCAAAAGGCAAGAAACTCCCCACGTACCTGGGTAGGGCAAAAGAAAAAAAACAGAGACAAAAGAATAGGGACGGGACCTGCACCAGTGGGAGGGAGCTGTGAAGGAGGAAAGGTTTCCACACACTAGGAAGCCCCTTCGCGGGCAGAGACTGCAGGGGGCGGAGGGGGGAAGCTTTGGCGCCACAGAGGAGAGCGCAGCAACAGGGGTGTGGAGGGCAAAGTGGAGAGATTCCCACATGGAGGATCAGTGCCAACCAGCACTCACCAGCCCAAGAGGCTTGTCTGCTCACCCGCTAGGGCAGGCGGGGGCTGGGAGCTGAGGCTCGGGCTTTGGAGGTCGGATCCCAGGGAGAGGACTTGGTATGGATAAGTGAACACAGCCTGAAGGGGACCAGTGTGCCATAGCTAGCTGGGGGGGAGTCCGGGAAAAAGTCTGGACCTGCCTAAGAGACATGAGACCATTGTTTCAGGGTGTGCGAGGAGAGGGGCTTCAGAGCACCGCCTAAACGAGCTCCAGAGCTGGGCGCAAGCCACGGCTATCAGCGTGGACCGCAGAGACGGGCATGAGATGCTAAGGCTGCTGCTGCCGCCACCAAGAAGCCTGTGTGCAAGCACAGGTCACTCTCCACACCTCCCCTCCTGGGAGCCTGTGCAGCCCGCCACTGCCAGGGTCCCAGGATCCAGGGACAACTTCCCCAGGAGAACACATGGTGTGCCTCAGGCTGTTGTAACATCACGCTGGCCTCTGCTGCCACAGGCTCGCCCCGCATTCCGTACTCCTCCATCCCCCCAGCCTGAGTGAGCCACAGCCCCATAATCAGCTTCTACTTTAACCCCTTCCTATATGAGTAAAGAACAGAGGCCCTCAGGCGACCTACACACAGAGGCAGGTCCAAATCGAAAGCTGAAGCCCAGGAGCTGTGCGAACAAAGAAGAGAAAAGGACATTTCTCCCAGCAGCCTCAGGAGCAACGGATTAAATCTCCACAATCAACTTGATGTACCCTGCATCTCTGTAATACCTGAAAAGACAACGAACCATCCCAATATTGAGGCAGTGGACTATGGGAGCAACTGTAGATTTGGGGTTCGCTTTCTGCATCTAATTTGTTTCTGGTTGTATGTTGATCTTAGTTTAGTATTTAGAGTTTATTATCATTGCTAGATTTGTTTATTGATTTGGTAGCTCTCTTCCATTTTTTTTTTTTTTACATATAGATATGTATTACTCTTTCCTTTTTTGCTTTTTGAGAGCATGTATGTGCATGCTTTTTTGTGTGATTTTGTCTGTATAGCTTTGCTTTTACCATTTGTCCTAGGGTTCTGTCTATCTTTCTTTTTTTTTTTTTTTTTGTATAGTTTTTAGCACTTGTTATCATTGATGGACTTATTTTTTCGTTTGGTTACTCTCTTCTTTTTTTTTTTTTTTGCGGTACGCGGGCCTCTCACTGTTGTGGCCTCTCCCATTGCGGAGCACAGGCTCCGGACGCACAGGATCAGCGGCCATGGCTCAGCTGCTCCACGGCATGGGGGATCTTCCTGGACTGGGGCATAAACCCGTGTCCCCGGCATCAGCAGGCAGACTCTCAACCACTGTGCAACCAGGGAAGCCCTTTTATTACTTTTTAATTTTTAACAATTAAAAAAAAAATTTAATAACCTTATTTTATTATATTTTGTTCTTTCTTTCTTTCTTTTATTCTCCCTTTTCTTCGGAGCCATGTGGCTGACAGGGTCTTGGTGCTCTGGCCGGGTGTCAGGTCTATGTCTCTGAGATGGGAGAACCAAGTTCACGAGATGGGTCCACCAGAGAGCCCTGGCTCCACGTAATATCAAATGGCAAAAGCTCTCCCAGAGATCTCCATCTCAACGCTAAGACCCAGCTCCACTCAACAACCAGCAAGCTACAGTGCTGGACACCCTATGTCCAACAACTAGCAAAACAGTAACACAACGCCACCCATTAGCAGAGAGGCTGCCTAAAATCATAATGAGGTCACAGACACCCCAAAACACACCACAAGATGCAGTCCTGCCCACCAGAAAGACAAGATCCAGCCTCATCCACCAAAACACGGGCACCAGTCCCCTCCACCAGGAAGCCTACACAACCCACTGAACAAACCTTAGCCTCTGGGGGTAGACACTAAAAACAACAGGAACTACAAACCTGCAGCCTGCAAAAAGGAGACCCCAAACACACTAAGTTAAGCAAAGTGAGAAGGCAGAGAAACACACAGCAGATGAAGGAGCAGGTAAAAACCCACCAGACCAAACAAATGAAGAGGAAATAGGAAGTCTACCTGAAAAAGAGTTCAGAGTAATGACAGTAAAGATGATCCAAAACCTTGGAAAAAGAATGAAGAAAATACAAGAAATGTATAACAAGAAGCTAGAAGAACTAATGAGCAAACAAACTGAGATGAATAACACAATAAATGAAATTAAAAATTCTCTAGGAGGAATCAACAGCACAATAACTGAGGCAGAGGAACAGATAAGTGACCTGGAAGATAAAATAGTGGAAATAATTACTGCAGAGCAGAATAAAGAAAAAAGAATGAAAAGAATTGATGACAGTCTCAGAGACCTCCGGGACAACATTAAACGCACCAACATTCAAATTATAGGGGTCACAGAAGAAGAAGAGAAAAAGAAAGGGACAGAGAAAATATCTGAAGAGATTATAGTTGAAAACTTCCCGAACAAGGGAAAGGAAATAGTCAATCAAGTCCAGGAAGCACAGAGAGTCCCATACAGGATAAATCCAAGTAGAAACACTCCAAGAAACATATTAATCAAACTATCAAAAATTAAATACAAAGAGAAAATATTAAAAACAGCAAGGGAAAAGCAATAAAAAACATACAAGGGAATCCCCATAAGGTTAACAGCTGATCTTTTAGCAGAAACTCTGCAAGCCAGAAGGGAGTGGCAAGACATATTTAAAGTGATGAAAGGGAAAAATCTACAACCAAGATTATTCTACCCAGCAAGGATCTCATTCAGATTCGACAGAGAAATGAAAACCTTTACAGACAAGCAAAAGTTAAGAGAATTCAGCACCACCAAACCAGCTTTACAACAAATGCTAAAGGAACTTCTCTAGGCAGGAAACACAAAAGAAGGAAAAGCCCTACAAAAACAAAGCCAAAACAACTAAGAAAATGGTAATAGGAACATACATATCAATAATTACCTTTAGTTTAAATGGATTAAATGCTCCAACCAAAACACATAGACTGGCTGAATGGATACAAAAACAAGACCCGTACATATGCTGTCTACAAGAGACCCACTTCAGACCTAGGGACGCATACAGACTGAAAGTGAGCGGATGGAAAAACATATTACATGCAAATGGAAATCAAAAGAAAGCTGGAGTAGCAATTCTCAAATCAGACAAAACAGACTTTAAAGTAAAGACTATTACAAGAGACAAAGAAGGACACTACATAATGATCAAGGGACCAATCCAAGAAGATATAACAATTTTAAATATTTATGCCCCCAACATAACAGCATCTCAATACATAAGGCAAATGCTAACAGCCATAAAAGGGGAAATCAACAGTAACACAATCACAGTAGGGGACTTTAACACCCCACTTTCACCAACGGACAGGTCATACAAAATGAAATCAAATAAGGAAACACAAGCTTTAAATGATACATTAAACAACATGGACCTTATTGATATTTATATAGGACATTCCATCCAAAAACAACAGAATACACTTTCTTCTCAACTGCTCATGGAACATTCTCCAGGATAGATCATATCTCGGGTCACAAACCAAGGCTTGGTAAATTTAAGAAAATTGAAATCATATCAAGTATCTTTTCCAACCACAACACTATGAGCTTAGATATCAATTACACGGAAAAACCTGTAAAAAATACAAACACATGGAGGCTAAACAATACACTACTAAATAACCAAGAGATCTCTGAAGAAATCAAAGAGGAAATCAAAAAATACCTAGAAACAAATGACAATGAAAACATAACGACCTAAACCCTATGGGATGCAGCAAAAGCAGTTCTAAGAGGGAAGTTTATAGCAATACAATCCTACCTCAAAAAACAAGAAACACCTCAAATAAAAAACCTAACCTTACACCTAAAGTGCTTAGAGAAAGAAGACCAAAAACACCCCAAAGTTAGCATAAGGAAAGATAACATAAATATCAGATCAGAAATAAATGCAAAGGAATGAAGGAAACAATAGCAAAGATCAATAAAACTAAAAGCTGGGGCTTCCCTGGTGGCGCAGTGGTTGGGGGTCCGCCTGTCGATGCAGGGGATGCCAGTTTGTGCCCCGGTCCAGGAGGGTCCCACAAGCCGCGCAGCACCTGGGCCCGTGGGCCGTGGCCACTGAGCCTGCGCGTCCGGATCCTGTGCTCCACAATGGGAGAGGCCACGGCAGTGAGAGGCCCGCATACCTCAAAAAACAAAAAACTAAAAACTAAAAGCTGGTTCTTTGAGAAGATAAACAAAATTGATAAACCATTAGCCAGACTCATCAAGATAAAAAAGGGAGAAGACTCAAATCAACAGAATTAGAAATGAAAAAGAAGAAGTAACAACTGACACTGCAGAAATACAAAGGATAATGAGAGATTACTACCAGCAGCTATATGCCAATAAAATGGACAACCTGGAAGAAATGGACAAATTCTTCGAAAAGTACGACCTTCTGAGACTGAACAAAGAAGAAATAGAAAATATAAACAGACCAATCACAAGCACTGAAATTGAAACTGTGATTAAAAATCTTCCAACAAACAAAAGCCCAGGACCAGATACCTTCACGGTGAATTCTATCAAACATTTAGAGAAAACTAACACCTATCCTTGTCAAACTCTTCAAAAATATAGCCAACTCATTCTACAAGGCCACCATCACCTGAAACCAAAACCAGACAAAGATTTCACAAAAAAAGAAAACTACAAGCCAATATCACTGATGAACACAGATGCAAAAATCCTCAACAAAATACTAGCAAACAGAATCCAATAGCACATTAAAAGGATCATACACCATGATCAAGTGGGGTTTATCCCAGGAATGCACATATTCTTCAATATTCACAAATCAATCAATGTGATACACCATATTAACAAATTGAAGCAGCAAAAACACATGATCAACTCAATAGATACAGAAAAAGCTTTCGACAAAATTCAACAGCCATTTATGATAAAAACTCCCCAGAAAGTAGGCATAGAGGGAACTTACCTCAACATAATAAAGGCCATATATGACAAACCCACAGCCAACATCATTCTCAAAGGTGAAAAACTGAAAACATTTTTTATAAGATCAGGAACAAGACAAGGTTGTCCACACTCACCACTATTATTCAACATACTTTTGGAAGTTTTAGCCACAGCAATCAGAGAAGAAAAAGAAGTAAAAGGAATACAAGTCGGAAAAGAAGAAGTAAAGCTGTCACTGTTTGCAGATGACATGATACTATACATAGAGAATCCTAAAGATGCTACCAGAAAACTACTAGAGCTAATCAATGAATTTGGTAAAGTAGCAGCATACAAAATTAATGCACAGAAATCTCTGGCATTCCTATACACTAATGATGAAAAATCTGAAAGTGAAATCAAGAAAACAGTCCCATTTACCATTGCAACAAAAAAATAAAATACCTAGGAAGAAACCTACCTAAGGAGAAAAAAGACCTGTATGCAAAAAGTATAAGACACTGATGAAAGAAGTTAAAGATGATACGGATAGATGGAGAGATATACCATGTTCTTGGATTGGAAGAATCAACACTGTGAAAATGACTATACTACCCAACACAATCTACAGATTCAATGCAATCTCTATCAGACTACCAATGGCATTTTTCACAGAACTAGAATAAAAAAATTCACAATTTGTATGGAAACACAAAAGACCCTCAATAGCCAAAGCAATCTTGAGAAAGGAAAACGGAGATGGAGGAATCAGGCTCCCTGACTTCAGACTATACTACAAAGCTACAGTAATCAACGCAGTACGGTACTGGCACAAAAACTGAAATATAGATCAATGGAACAGGATAGAAAGCCCAGAGATAAACCCACGCACATCTGGTCATCTTATTTTTGATGAAGCAGGCAAGAATATACAATGGAGAAAAGACAGCCTCTTCAATAATTGGTGCTGGGAAAACTCGACAGCTACATGTAAAAGAATGAAATTAGAACACTCCTTAACACTATAAAAAAAATAAGCTCAAAATGTATTAAAGACCTAAATGTGAGGCCAGACACTATAAAACTCTTAGAGGAAAACATAGGCAGAACACTCTATGACATAAATCACAGCAAGATCCTTTTGACCAACCTCCTAGAGAAATGGAAATAAAAACAAAAATAAACAAATGGGACCTAATGAAACTTAAAAGCTTTTGCACAGCAAAGAAAAACATAAACAAGATGAAAAGACAACCCTCAGAATGGGAGAAAATATTTGCAAATGAAGCAACAGACAAAGGATTAATCTGCAAAATTTTCAAGCTACTCATGCAGCTCAATATTAAAAAAAAACAAAAAAACAAAAAAACAAAAACCCAATCTAAGAACGGGCAGAAAACTTAAACAGACATTTCTCCAAAGAAGATATACAAATTGCCAACAAACACATGAAAGGA
This sequence comes from Phocoena sinus, assembly GCF_008692025.1. NCBI lineage: Eukaryota > Metazoa > Chordata > Mammalia > Artiodactyla > Phocoenidae > Phocoena > Phocoena sinus. The sequence continues at coordinate 29,826,191 of NC_045765.1, forward strand.
TGTTCAACATCACTAATCATGAGAGTAATGCAAATCAATACTACAATGAGATATCTCCTCACGCCCAGCAGGATGGCCATCATAAAAAAATCTACACACAGTAAATGCTGGATAGGGTGTGAAGAAAAAGGAACCCTCTTGCACTGTTGGTGGGAATGCAAATTGATACAGCTACTGTGGAGAACAGTATGGAGGTTCCTTAAAAAACTAAAAATAGAACTACCATATGAACCAGCAATCCCACTACTGGGCATATACCCTGAGAAAACCATAATTCAAAAAGAGTCATGTACCACAATGTTCCTTGCAGCTCTATTTACAATAGCCAGGACATGGAAGCAACCAAAGTGTCCATCAACAGATGACTGTATAAAGAAGATGTGACACATATATACAACGGAATATTACTCAGCCATAGAAAGGAAATTGAGTTATTTGTAGTGAGGTGGATGGACCTAGGGTCTGTCATACAGAGTGAAGTAAGTCAGAAAGAGAAAAACAAATACCATATGCTAACACATACATATGGAATCTAAAAAAAAAAAAAAAAAAGGTTCTGAAGAAGCTAGAGGCAGGACAGAAAAAAAGATGCAGACGTAGGGGCTTCCCTGGTGGCGCAGTGGTTGATAGTCTGCCTGCCGATGCAGGGGACATGGTTTCGTGCCCCAGTCCAGGAGGATCCCACATGCCGCGGAGCGGCTGGGCCCGTTAGTCATGACCACTGGGTGTGCGCGTCCGGAGCCTGTGCTCCGCAATGGGAGAAGCCACAACAGTGAGAGGCCCGCGTACCGCAAAAAAAAGATGCAGACGTAGAGAATTGACTTGAGGACATGGGGACGGGGAAGGGTAAGCTGGGATGAAATGAGAGAGTGGCATGGACATATATATATATATATATATATATATATATATATATACACACATTACCAAATGTAAAACAGATAGCTAATGGGAAGCAGCCGCATAGCACAGGGAGATCAGCTCGGTGCTTTGTGACCACCTAGAGGGGTGGGATAGGGAGGGTGGGAGGGAGACACAAGAGGGAGGAGATATGGAGATATACGTATATGTATAGTTGATTCACTTTGTTATAAAGCAGAAACTAACACACCATTGTAAAGCAATTATACTCCGATAAAGATGTTAAAAAAAACCATATTAGGGAGAATAAATATGGGGAGTGTGATTCTCAGAGACTAAAAGCTAAGTGGGAAATATATGCAGCTCAGCTCACCAATCAGCAGAGGGGAATCCACAGGCACTTCCATTTGTATGAAAGAAATCGTTCTCATCAGAAACACAGAATAAAGATTTCTTTCTTCTTCCACCCTTACAAGTCCCGCATGGCATTTTGGAAGCATGAGCCTTATTGAGCAGAAATGGCAAGTAGCAATGAAAAAGTAGCGATCAGAAGCTGCAAACACTTCATATTTTTGAAGTTAGAAAATGCTTCAAATATTAAATCTTTACATCTTTTATTAAAAATATTTTTACAAACCACATACTAATTGATAAATAAGTTATCTTATGTTTTTATCTTGACTTAGCTTTTCACATTACTCATCTTACCCTTTTCTAGTTAAATTAATGTTTAACTTCTAAAATAACACATCAAAGCTACAGTTTTTTTGGGGGGTTGGGATTTTTTTGGTGGTGGTGGGGATATGGACAGAGAGTCTTGTGTGGTTTCCTTTTATTTATTTTCAGGTAGTGTTTGGATCTTTCTCCAAGTAGCCAGAATATACAGATTTTAAAGCTCTTTTATAAAGCGTTTATAGCAAGTGACATGTTTCGTATTGTTTGACATTTGTATTCACATAAATCTACACATTCCACAGAGTTCAGCAGTTTAAAAGCTGTGTTAACACTGTGTTCAAGAGGTAAAATTGACAGTAGATGTGCATGATACACATCTCTTGTTTGGGCCACCTAGTCACCATTTACACATACTTCAGGCAAAACTTCCTGATCATCATTGAAGAATGTACCCATCCAGCACTTTGCCTCTGCCACCTCTGAGGGGACTCCAGGAGTGGAGTGTGCTATTTAAACCCAAGCCTGTTATTAAATTCCAATCCTCCGATCACAGCCATTGGTTCAGGGATGGTCATATGACCAAAGATGTCCAATGAGAGGGAATTTGTGGATTCCCTCAGGACATTTGTGGATATCATCAGGAAAAGGACATACATGTTCTGGATGGGAACATACCCAGGATAGCTAGGAACCATCGATACAACCACTGGGAGAAGAGCCTGTGTGCAAATGAAGCCAATCCATGGAGGAGGGTGGGACCAACAGATCTAAGATCAGAAGAAACCAGACCTGCCTAACATGATAGCCTGGAGCACTTGAAGCCAAACATGTTACTGGACTTTTTAGTTGAGTTGTCCAGTAAATGCTGCTTGCCTGTGTGTTTGTCAGTTTAAGTTGGATTTTTCCTTACTTTCAACAACTATTACTGCCATGGTTCATAACTATAATCGTTGGTTATAATCTTTCCTACTACTGTATTATTTGACCAGGCAAGAGTATTCCAGAGCATTTCAGAGTCCTTTTTAAGAGGATAATATGCTGAAAGTCATGTACTAGGGAGGCTAGTCTGGCAGCTATGTGCAGGTTGGGAGAGGCCAGACAATGCAGAACACAGTTGCAGCAATGGAAATGGGACTGGATGAAGGTCTGGCCGTAGGGGAGAGAGAAGACAGGACTGTTAGCCCTCTCAGCTCAGAGAGAGAAATCCAGGGTACTGCCTGAGGATATACAGCAAGACAAAACCTGAAAAAAGAACACAGAGGAGTCCTACCCATTTCTTCTGTGACCTTCTGGTGTTTTTCTTGTGGTTAACAAGCATTTGTGGAGCACCCACTAAGGACTAAGTACGATGTATTACATCGCAGACCACAGGAGTTACATTTAAAATGTGTCTTCAACTTCCAAAGTTGTAACATGCTCTTTCCTCCACTTTAATATCTTCAGCTAAAATACAGAAGACACAAAGAAACTGAAGAATTATTTCATATTTTATTCTACAGATAATTACGTACCCTGACCTAGTTTGCATAGTGTACAGGACAATTTTAGTTTCTTTACAGGAGCTAAATTATGAGCTTTCTGTTATTCAATTAGTTCACACTGACTCCTGGAAGCCAGAGTTCAGATCTGAAAGCCTGGTCAAATGCATGAGATATTTACATATATTCATCACAGCACACCCTTTAAGATGACATTAATTAGAGTAAAATATCTGAATCTCACTGCGTTATGATTAGAGATACCACAATAATGCAGACTCTGCCACGAGGGTGGAGATATCCATAGCAAGATAATGTTCTGAGCACTTAGAGAAGGCAATGGTAGGCTCCTTGAGAGAAGCATTAAAAAACTGTCTTGTTCTTTTCTCTGAGGCTATAAAAGAGCCATCATCCTTCTTATTAATATTAATCTCAGTGCTCCCAATGTGGTGCTCAATGAGAACCCAGTGTCTGAGTGTCTGAAAAAGATGAAATATAATAAAGATCACTGCTATCTACACTTGTTTAACTTCCTTACGAGCTCTCCTATAATTTGTGAAAACTGGAAGAAATTCCTCTTAAAACAATGATTCAAGTATATCTGCTGTTCTGCTGAAGAATTATTATTAAATAGTAATAATAAAAAGCTTTCACTGAGTCCTTAAACTTTGCATATAAATGTATGATGTAAGTAATTTCCACTACCCTTATTAGCTTTGTCCTACAGGCAAGGAACTTCAAGCTCAGAAAGGTTAAGCAACTTGCCTAAACTTGCAGAGCTAGTAGGAGGCAGAGCTAGGAATTACCCAGGAAAATCGATGTTCAAAATCCAAACTTTGCCAATGTGTGAAATTAACACATGGCTGTGAGCCCCAGATACAGCAACAATCTAGGTCAACACTTCCAGCAACAGACTGGGACCTCTGGGTGAGCAAGTGCTGTTTCTTAGCCATACTTTGCTTGTCTGTGTGTTGTTTTTTCTCTTTGTTTGTTTTTTTAAACTACTTCTGTAATACAAGGAAGGGCTCTGGGGAAAAGTATACTAGTAATCAGGAGTCATCGCTATATGTTAAACATGTTATCTCCCCTATCTTTAACAACCACCTATAGAGCAGGCACTAGTATTTCCATGGAAAAAGATGATGATCAGAGAGGCTAACAATGGTCACAAAGCCAATGTGTGGCAGAGACAGTTTGAATTCAGGATCATAACACCCCAAAGCAAAGGTATGCCAGCAGATCCATTTTTGAATGAGTCTATGACTGAACGATTCTGACTTGCATCACATCAATCACTTGTTTTTTCAAAATTTGTTTTCTTTAGCTTTAACTTCTGCAGAATTTCTACCCCTCCCTAGAGGGGGAGGAGAGATATGTGATGTATAAACAAAAACACCATAAAATTTGGTTTTGTTCGTGTACACTGCATCACATTTCAAATAAGATTCTAACTGGAGGCTAAAATGATACAACATACCGAGAGATGCTTTGTGCTCTTCACACTCTTCAAAATATCTGTACATAAAATGTTGGAAAACCATCAAACAAGGAAGTCTTCAATGATCGGGATCTTTAAAACAGGATCTTTTAAAATTCAAAGTTAATATACTATTTGTTTAATATGCAGAAAAGAAGTTAAATAATGCTTTATCAGCTGACATGTGAGAAGATTCTGAAGTTAGCCCCTGTCAGTTTCAAATTATACATGATGATTAAGCATACTCCTATTTTGCTGAAGATTAAATATTGATATGAATTGTGGCCTTTGATTTGCTAACTGATGATGAATTATTATAGTAAAACAGGAAAATTATAATGATCAGAGTCAAAATTCACCGATTCCCTCCATCCTAGACATACATGTTTTCTCATCCTCACCAAGTTAGTAGTATGTTCATTATACAAATGAGGAAGCTGAGGCCCCCCATGGAGAAATAACCAACTACACTGATAGAGATAGCAAGGGAAAAAGCAGGTAAAATGAGTCCAGGTCCCTTTGTGTCCAAAGTCCATTTTTTTTTAATCATTACCCTTCACTGGATTCTACATTTTGCTGCAGGCGGCAAAAATACTTTCTTCTCTCCTTTCAAACAAAACAAAACAACAACAAAAAGAAGACGCAGTAGGGGGTGATAGCTAAACTCTAACTGAAGACTGTAACCAGAGAATAGGCCAAAGTGAACAGAAAGAAGGACATTGTCCACTGAGAATTTGTATTAAAAAAAGTCAACACAAAAACACTAATTTGAAAAGCTATATGCACCCCTATCTCACTGCAGCATTGTTTATAGTAGCCAAGATATGGAAACAACTGAAGTGTTCATCCACTGATGAATGAATGGATTAAAAAAAAAATGAAATCCTGCCATTTGTGACAATGATAGACCTTGAAGGTATTATGCTAAGTGCAATACGTCAGATGGAGAAAGACAAATACCACACGATTTCACTCACATGTGGAATCTATGAAATTTTTTTAAAAGAGCAAACAAAACAAAAATAAAACAATACAGAGGTCAGATGAGTGGTTACCAGAGAGGAAGGGTATTCAGTGGGTGGTTGAAATGGGTTGAGAGGATCAACTGTGATGAATGGTAACAAGATTTGTGGTGGTGGTCACTCTGTAGTGTATACAGATGTTGAATGATACTGCTGTATACCTGAAACTTAAAAAAAGAAAAGAACCTCTCCAAAAAAGTCTTTCAGGAAAAGGAACAATCCCTTGGGCTAGGAGAGAAATTAGCAATGACATGTGAAGATGAGGGAAGAAAAGATGTGATGGACTTCTCCCTAGTACTTGGAAAACAGAAACTAGGTAAAAAGCCAGGAAAATAGATTTTAAGAATGTAAGCAACTGAATACTAGCAAATCAGTAAATAATACTAAATCAGCTAATAAACAGCAAATCAATATTGAATACCCACAATGTACAAAATGTATCACAGAACATTGAAACTCAGGTATAAATAAGATAGTTGTCTCCTGAAACAGCTGAAAAAGACTAAGAAAATTGAAGGACCAGAACTAAATTATAATAATTTTATAATAATACTACTACTAATAAATAACATTTACCAAGCACTTCCTGTGTACTGAACACACGCTAAGTACTTTATATTTATTAACTCTTTAACTATCACAAGAATCATCAAGAGGAAGTAATGGTATTTTTCCGATTTATATAGATGTAGCTTTGCCAAGCTTACAGAATTAGGAAGCGTAGAGCTGCTGCACTTTGAACTCAGTTACACATTTTCAACCACTGTAATATACCTTCAATATATACCATAGTCTCTATCTTAATGTATTTATATCAAATTTTTAAAAATTTTCTGTGTCCTACCCTGTGGTTATTGTTTAATGATTATAATCTTCCACTTCAAACAAGATACTCTACTTTTATCTGCTCTTATTTATTGGGTTTCTTTACACATGAGAAACTTTCTCAAGCAAAAATGTTCTCTCAAAAAAAAAAAGAGTCTGAAAGTGAATGAAACGTAATTGTTAGGGTTGCTTGCTCACATGAAGAGTGCTTTTATACACTTCACAAAACTCTGCCATAGAAGAACAATAGAAAATATATTTCCATTTAAAATGCTAAGTCTTTGACCTATGATCTAAATCACATTAATTCAAACTCTGCCCATTTGAAATTCACTGACTTACAGAATTTTAGAGATGAGCAAATAAGAAGGATAAGTAGGAGTTCAGTGGGAGTATTTATCCTCCTTAGGAAAACACATTTGGGAGACTCAAAAAACCAGTATGCCAATCTCAAATGATTTTTACATGATTATTAAAAGTAGTCTTAATGGCAGCTCTCCTGCTCAGGTATTTTTGTCTCATGTGTACCCAAGAATGATAAACATATATTTTACCATTAGTATACTTTAGCTTAGACTTTTTGTCTCCATAGATTTGTCTGAAAGTCATGAGTATGCGATGCATTTTAACTAATTTAAAATCAGTAATTTAATTATAATCACAGCACACAAGACTGATAAGCCCTGTGAAGGACAGCTGCAAGTGGTATCAAATATATTAGCCCTGAATAATCTCAGAAATTCTCCCCCTGACTTCTGAAGACAATGTTTCCTCATACTGTTTTTCTGCAACAAATAAATAGGTATGCTTTGAAAAGTATTCTGTCATAATTACATTTGGGAAACATGAGGTTAAAAGTAGCTAAACAACTTTCTTTCTTGTAGGAGTTCTCAGAGCATCTAATATGCTAATGTATGTGGTGAATAACCCAGAAATAGATTTTGTAGGCAATGTTTCACAACCTTAAATGTCATTGTGCGCATCTATTATTATCATCATCTAAAATTGTTTTCCACAAAATACCATTTTAGAAGAGGCTCTTTTAAGTTAACAATGACTTGAGAGAGAAACTGTGTTGTCCAGAGTTTTCTTTTCATTTTCACTTCTCCCAGCTTTCTGGAGAAGCACCTATTTTCCCAACAAATCTCTGAGCTGCTTGTGATAACCTCATTCCCAAGTAGCCAGCCTGAAGCTTGTACTGGCTGGCTGTCATTAATTTTGCAAGAAAAGTCGATTAATTACAATATTTAATCGAGCTCTGAAAACATTTGTCATTTCTTGGTTTAGATTCTAGGGTTCTGTAGGAACCTACAGATGATGAGTGATGGAAATGAGAGACACAAGCCGCTACACTCAAGGCATGTCATCCTTGAATGGGGGAAAACTGATAATTAAGATGGGGTATTTAAATCCAATGAAATCAGTATAATGTTAGTGGAAGTATGGATGCAAATAGAAGGGGCATCTAATTCAGTCTTGGTGATTCAGGGAAGGCTTCGTAATGAGACTGGCCTCCAAGATTGGGCATATTATGAGCTCTGTAGTAACCATTTCTTAATCAAGTGAAGGGTGTATATTCTAGGGAATGTCCGAGGCATAGAGCAGAGGAAATAATGTAAGCAGAGATAGGAGAGAGCTTGCCCTGTTCAAAGAATTAAAAGACATGCCTTAGATGGGTTAGAGATCAAGGAGGGACATGAAGAGAGATGTTATCTGGAGAAGTAAACAGGGACTGACAGATCTTGACCCAAAATGTTTTAATCACTACTTCCCTCCTTTACCCACCAGACGCCGAGCACATTACAATTACCTTACCCGTTCTTGAAGTTTTTCCTCCCTAAAATCCTTTACCTAACTTCTACCTTTCTTAAAGACCCAGACAAAAACAATCCATCTTACAACAATCCTGCATTTCAAACTACTATAAGAGTTTCTATCATCCCCACCCTTTAGTTACATATAGTCCATGGCAACGTGAACATAGAACTAAAAACAGCAATGCATGCTCTCTCCTTCTGACCAACATAGAAGGTGTGAGAGTAAAGGTTGCACAGTAGAATCTTTGAAAGTGAAAGACAAAGTCATAAATATTCAATACAAAATGATTCAAAATAAAAGATGGGGCTGGCATATTTGGGGAAAATTGTATATTTTATTCATAAGCAGCCATTTTAAGAATGTCTCCAGATTCTATGGCTTTATCCAAAGAACACAATAGGATCAGTGCACAACAGTGCACAAGGATGTTCATTAAAGCCTGCTTATAAGAGCAAAAAAGTTGGAAACGATGTCTAGGTCCTTCAAAAAGGGACTGGTTTAAGAATGATGGTTTATCCACACAAAGGAGTACCACACAGTTATTAAAAATAATGATGTAGATCTAAACACGCTGAGATCAAAAGGAGTCCATGACATATCGTTAAACGACAAAAGCAGGTTGCCAATAAGCTGGTATGGTACGATTTCAATTATGTAAAATTTTAAAAATACCCAGTTATAGGGAGATGTTAACAATAATAGTCACCAAAAAGCTAACAATGTTTAATTCAGGGTGGGATACTGTCAGATGATTTTTGTTTTCTTCCTTATGTTCTACTGTATCGTTTGATTTCTCTTAAATAACGATCAGAGTTTTATGTGGAGAAAAATGTAAAAATCTAGTCCAATTTTGATTTTAAAAGTAGAAAATTGCATTTTCAATGGACGGAAGAGTATAACATGTTTGGGGCATGCAGCTTATTAGGCAAGTAGTTTTCAAATATTTCTCTCCTTGGTTACGTCAGTGGCTGCCTCACTTGAGACCTCTATAGACATGAGACATCCTGTGGGTCCCGGACCACTGGCAGGAGGGAGCTGGCTATCGTTCTACCTTTCTCTCTACCATTGATCTTGGCAATGAACTGCTATGTTAGATTATTGGTGTGATATGCCCCCAGGGAGCAAAAGATCTTCCATGAGTCCTAAGATTTGGAGACAATGGTGAGAATACAGGGGAAGATTTTGACTGGCATTAGAAGGCATAATAAGATGATTTTTCCCTTCCATTCAGGAAACAAGAGAGAATTTGGTTCCTCATGAGAATTTGGTTCCAAGAGGTGCTTTAATAAATGTTTCTCGTAACAATGACAGGATTTTTTACATCAAAGTGAGTTCCATGAATGCAGATCTGAAAGGAATCAAGTAAATATAAACCATTATCTTGTATTTATATCCCACCCATTTTTATCTGACTGACATCCTTGGTCCCTGTACTAAATTTTCTTCTCTGAGATAATGTCCTCCATCTTCCTGAAAATCTATGATAGTCACACTGTTCAAAATCAGCTCCCATTCTTCTCCATTAGAAAGGCTTCCTTCATGATCCCTCTTTGTTCAATGTGTGTGCTTTAACTGGACCTTCTCAGCACTTACCTTTTCAGTCTATTTTCTAGTCTTTTGTACATCTGGGTAATGTTGGTTTGTGGAGTTACCATGCCTATTCCTTTTCTTGAACTCTCAGCTTCCATGACAAACACATATTTGTGGATTGTTGGACATATCCTCTGCTTGCTAATCTGGCACTTTTCCTTGTCGATCTTCTAAAATACACATCAGTGATTGTTATGGGCTACACTGTTTCCTCCTTAAAATTCATAAGCTTAAGATTTAACTCACAATACCTCAAAATGTGGCTATATTTACAGACAGAGCCTTTAAATGATGGTAAGTTAAAATAAGGTTGTTAGGATGGGCCCTGATCCAGTCTGACTGATGTTCTTACAGAAGAAGAAATATGGACACACAAAGAGACACCAGGGCTACACAAGTGGAGAACAAGGACCATGTGAGGAGAAGTAAGAGGGGAGTCACCTACAAGCCAAGGAAAGAGGTCTCAGAAGAAACCAAATCTGCTGATAATTTGGATTCTGGACCTTCAGCCTTCAAAACCATGAGAAAATAAATTCCTCTTGTTTAAGCCACTCAGTCTGTGGTATTTTGTCATGGCAGCCCTAGAAAACTAACATGGTGATCTAAATCCCAATCCTCCATTAACACTGAAAAGTAAGCTATAAGGGAGAATAAGTAGTATCTTCAAACAAGTTACTTTAGACCTCTTTATTAAACAGTTATTTGATTCTCTACAGATTAGGGAGAAATTTGCCACTTCGTATTCCACGTAAGCCAAAAGAAAATTGGAGTCAGATTCATAGTGGGCCTATTATTTCTGTCCTGGTGAAAATAATTGAAATCAGGCAGAACACCTCTTAGTCACAGATGTTCTTCTCCAAACATTTAGAAAACTTTGGAGGATGGAACTAAAGGACAGAATCTCAATAATGTAATATATAGCCATCTGGGAGCAAATTCCACTTTTGAGTAAATGCATTTATTCGACAAAAATAAAGGAGGCATCCTATAGCCAGAATTGTCTCTAGTTACTCCAGAGAGTGCCTCTGACATGGGTGGTAGATATGGTATCTGAGACCTGTCCAGAGTCACTGAGTAGGCAATCCAGCACTGGAAGTTAGAGCTGTTTCAGTAATTAATAACTCTCACCTTCAGATTAAAGGGTTGGAAATAGTAGTAATAAGCAGTTAATTGAAGGTGGAGGGCAGGGATATATAGACAGGAAAGGGGGAAAAAAAGAAAGTTCTAATATAATGGAAATGTTCTATGTCTTCATTGTGACATGGGTGTATACATAGGAAAAAAATCCACTGAGATGTGCACTTAAGGTCCATGTGGTTTACTGCATGTATGCTATACCTTCATCCACAATTTTTAGGTATACATACTTTAACAGATCTTAATATTCCAAATAGGAATCCTGAGCAATGTCCCTCATTATCATCATTTATGAATTATATTATTGCCTCCTTATTATCATAATCCAGAGTTAGGTAGCAATGGAATTGCTATTTAAATTTTTATATGAAATATATTTCGCCTGTAACTAGATAATAAGCTCTCTGAAGGCAAGCAACATTTTATATATCTGTCTTTTTGGAGCACTCATTATAAGCTAGGGACTGCATGCTAAGTGATGAACAAACAGTATTTCTTTTCATCCTCAGCCTTTTGGGAATTAGGTGTCTTTATTCCATTTTTACAGATAAGCCCAAAGTCAACCAGCTGGTCAGCAGAGGAACAAAATTCAACCCTGTTTTTTTTACTGCAAGGCAGTACTATATATTCTATTGCAATGTTATGCTACATATTATATATGGTATACTATATATAAACCCTATACTACAGTATACTATATGTATACTATAACTAGTATACTAATCTTACATTGCCATTGTTTAATGCTTTGTCTTCTCTGTTAGATTTTAATCTCCTAAAATTCTATCTTCTCTTTCTGTTTTATTGCCCGACTTTCCTTGAATAGGGAATTAAATGCAATGGGTCCTAAATCAATGACGTGGACAATGGCAGGACACCAGCACCTGGAGGCAGGAACATGGTCAACTTCTGCAGTGATGGGAACTTCTGGATGTATTTCAAAAGTTTAGTTTATGACCAAAATCAAAGGCAAACATTCTGCAAATGTATGACAAGGCCATTATTGATGACAAGAGCAGCAAGCTTACATAGAACAAAAATGTGCTCAGCAGTGGTACAAACAGACAATTCTCAATTTCCCCAAATGTCTCACAGATTAAAAAACACTGAGGTATTTGCGTCTCTAAGAAACAAACATGAGATGGTTGGAGATAAACGGAAAACAACACTCGATTTCTAAATGGGTGGTTTTAAGACTAATGGCCGCACACTTCTTACATTGATTGAAAAATAGTATTTTTAATTTTTAATTTATTCATCTTTCCCAAGAACGCAAACGGGTGCGCAGGCTCAGCGGCCATGGCTCACGGGCCCAGCTGCTCCACGGCATGTGGGATCCTCCCGGATCAGGGCACAAACCCGTGTCCCCTGCATTGGCAAGCGGACTCTCAACCACTGCGCCACCAGGGAAGCCCTCAAGAACGCTAACTTTTAAATAGTTCCCTTAAGTGTTCCTTCATGATCATTCAAAAATCGCCTCTCAAAAAAAAAAAAAGCCTCTCATTTTTCTCCAGTTCTCTGTATTACAACCAGTTTTAGCTGAAACGGTGGAGTAAGCAGGTTTTCCCTCTAGCTTCCTCCCACCTCTCCTTTATCTTTCCTCCCCTAGATGTTTTCACCCCCAGTCCTCTCTCCAGTGACAACTGCAGATAACAGTATTGTTAGAAGCTCTGCATTCTCAGGGGATTTGCATTTTAATAGGTTACTCTCCTACTTAGAGGACCTTGCACTGGATCATCAGTGTGTAGTCAGGGCATGTTTAGCCTGCCCAGTGTTGAAAAGACTAGCAATAACTACAAAGACTATTGAGACAACACGTGAAAAAGTGTTTTTACGCTCTCTTTCCAGGTTCTTCTGAAAAATCAAAGAGTTGGTAATGCTACGTTTGCATTCTGAAATGCAATGATCAGCTGGAACTGCGCAAAAGGTATCTGCTCTCCAAGGTTGTGGAGTCTCCAGGTTGCCACAGTCCCCACCACTCCTTATCGCATCCTTGACAAAGAGAAGTAATCAGCTGCCATTTATCAGTGTATGAGCTATTATTTTACTGAGACTACAGAAATTATTTCTCAATGCCCAGAGATCTACCTCTAGTGAGAACATAAAATGTAGGCCAAAAAGGCTTATTTTGCTTTCTTACACCAAACATGCTTTACTCATTTATATGCCTTGAATGAACCATACAAGACACCAAGTGTGTGGCCCAACTTTAGCTCCTCATGGTCGACTTTAAGTGTGATAACAGGGGGTAGAACGATTTATTTTGGCTAGCATTCATTCCATCAGTCACTCATCACATATTTACTGAGTGTCTGCCATGTGTCAGACACTGTAAGAGTCACCAGAAATTATGATGACGATGATGGCAAAATAATAATTAGTACTTATGGAAGGCCAGATGTTGCTCTACTCATGCACTCATTTGATCCTCATAACCACCCTATGAGGTCGATTCTATTATCATCCTCATTTCACAAATAAGACAGGGTTTAGAGAGACAACGTTATTTGCCCAAGATCTGCTAAGAAGTGATCTCGGTGGGTTATGAACCCAGCAATCTAACTACAGAGTACAGCAGCCTTAACCATTACACATACAGCCTCTAACACAAAGACACCCAGGGGTGGCACCTTGGCCTCCTGGGCTTCATGAGCACTTCTTTCCAGGTTATTGTAAGGAGACTGTAGACAGAATGAGACTTCTTGCCTCACCATGTTTTTAAATTTTACTGTTTTCTCTGAATCTCTCCCATGCTTGTTCAACGTTTTAATCTGGATCATTTACCAAATCCCTCGTTTTCCAATATTTTAATTAATTTCTTTTAAGATCAGTCACTGCTGTATCCCTCATCTATCCATGACTGAATTTATAAATCCCAATAAGGAAATGTAAATAAACAGACAAATAGAACCCCCACTAATCCTCTCTGACAAATCCTGTGTTTTATCTAATGAGCTCTAATGTATTAGGATAAACAACCATTCCAAACTATTTGGTCAGAATTTAGAGAATCAATTTTTTGAAGCATTGGGGTGATTTTCCTTTCTTGAATCAGTTCAGATCTAAATAAGCTTCAAATGCAAACTCCAGGACCTTTTGCTTGATTTTTTAAGGCTAACATAAGAGCAGACTCTCTTGAAAAGTTTTATATGCCAGGGAATTTGTGAGGGTTCATCAGACCACTTCACTCCCTTGAAACAAAAGGTCAAGTAGCCATTCCGGGCAGACATTTTGGAGGTTGTTTCTGGTTGACTCCAGTGTAGAAACCTAAGTAAATGTGGTAGACTCTGACAATTATCCTGTTTATTTAATCCAAATCCCAGTTTGTTTTCAATGTAAATGGAAAAAACTCAAGCTTTCTCAGCCCTTCTGCTTGCCTCCACTTTCTTATTTCCCTACCTGTTTTAAGCTTTAACACTATGAAATAATCACACCTTAAATAGCCCCCTTTTATGTCTCCTCTACCGTCTGAAACCTGAAAGCAAATGAAATTATTTTGTGGGCTCTCCAGTCCTATATCCTTCTCCAGTGTAGTTTTCTTAAGAAACCAAGTTACTTTTGCAATAACATCAACATTCCACTTCATTTAACCTGAAAAACAGTCTGTTTACCAAGAATCAAATAATTATTTTATGATTTCAAGAAATATATGATACATATGAGAGGAATGGGATCATATTCAGTATCCTTATTACCTTCTTCAGCCGTCGCAAACAACTGAAGTGCAATAGAGTCACAGGTGGTGAAGAATCTACAGTTCACCCAAGTCCCAAAAAGGTCTTTGGAATACTGAGTTCTATAATCCAATCTTCTTCCCATAATGAACTTGATCCTACAGCCTGCTGCTCCTTGGTTCTCTACCTCCATCATTCAGGGGATTTCCATTTGCCAACAAAAGTTAAACTTCTCTAGTTAGGTGTATTTTCTATTTTACTAAACACTTTCTCCATCTAGATCAGGCCACTCTTCTTGACCTAAATTGACCACCTTTCCTCCTTCTCCTCTTTGATACTCCTATTATACTGTTAAAAAGCTTAAACATATTCTCAAGATTTTCCTCAGATATTCACTCTAACTCATTCATGTATCTGACACGTGTTTATTGAGCACCTACTAGGGGCCAAACTCTATTTTCTATGATGGGACTACAGTGATCAACAAATCAAAGTCCCTGCCATCATGTTGCTCATGTGGTAGTGATGGATAAAGTATAAACAAGAGTAGCTTTATATAAAAATAAACACCACAAGGAAAAAAGAAGAGACTAATGTGATGGAGAATACTGGAGGAGGGAGTTACTTTAGATTGGGTAGAAAGCATGGAGAATGATCTTTCTTTTCCTGAAAACCATACATCCTGCTCAGTTCCCTTTAGAGGTGACTCCTTTTCTCACACCTTGGAGCCAAGAGTCAGTGTTGGAATTCTATTTACTTCCTACTGCCACTTCCTAATTATTTTGCAATCCCTTTCATTCAACAATTCCAGCTTTTCACGAAGCCCATACCATTAAACATTTTTCATTTGGCCATCGAATTTTGCCTACTTCCATGGTGCTTCCCTTACATTCTTTGACATCTTTATTCCCCAAGTCAT
The DNA here is from genome assembly GCF_008692025.1 of Phocoena sinus. Lineage (NCBI taxonomy): Eukaryota > Metazoa > Chordata > Mammalia > Artiodactyla > Phocoenidae > Phocoena > Phocoena sinus. Next base: position 29,841,667 of record NC_045765.1, read on the forward strand.
AGATTCTCTATTTTGCACCTTATCCTCCACCTTTAACTTGAATGGGTACATGATTCACAAGGATCAAGGAAACAACACCCTAGTGTATCAGTTCTTGGATTTATTTCTACTCCAGTGACCTTCAGCTGTACTCCACATGGGCAACCCATTTGCACAGCCACACTTGCACTTCATTAGTACTCTATGATAGTAACTTGGAATTTCTGTTCTTGATTGACAGGCCCCCATCATTCCACTTCACACTAACCACACTCTTCTTTTCATGTGGATCTGTATAATCATTAATCTCCAAGTCTGCTTGTACTCTTCTGATTCACCTTTGAGTGCTGACTCTGTGGAGCAGATCTGAGTTGAAACCACATCCTCTACTTAGAACTGCAGGACTTTAAGAAAAAGTTATTTAACCTATCCTAAGACCTCCTTTTTCTTTTTTGTAAAACAAGGATAATATTACAAAAGTATGTTACAAGACATTAGCAACTCCTTGGCACACAGGAAATGCTTAATGAATGATTAAGGTCATTATTGTTGTTTCCTTTCTGCCTAGTCTGGTTTCTCTTCTACGTCTTAACCATTAATAAGTACCATCTTAGGCTACAAAACATTTTGCCAGTCGTCATGATTGGAAAATAAATTCACTATTCTTTTTCTCTTTAGCTGCCCTCCTATTGGTTTTTGACAGCAAAATTCCCATAACTGTATTGATGGTTTGAAGTTCACATTGATGTAATCAACCCCCCCTCAATTGTTATTCACCAAATATTTTTCTCATTGCTAATTGACTGTCTACCTCCTTTATCGGAGTCCCTATTTCTCTTTTATTAACCACAAAAATCCCTAAATGCCCTCACTGAGGCTCAATAAATGATCTAATCTCCCATTTTACTAATGTATCAGGATGTTAAATTCAACTCTTCCTGTTGTCTTGAATTTTCTGCATAAGTTCTTGGCTGAGAATGACACAGTAGTTGCCAAACACTCCCTCATTCTAAAGACAGTTGTTAAACCAGCTACACAGGACTTGCAAAAGAGATGGCTCAAAACCAATTCTGCTAGCATAGGCTCATCACTACCTTTTGAATGTATAAGATATTGAAGTTTAAGAGGTCATGAGGGAATTCACTGGGGAGAAGAGTTGAAATACCGTTACGTCCTGTCCTTGTTCCTCACCTTATATTGTGTGAAAGACCTTTCAAGGAGTCCTTAATATATGTCCTTGGAGCTGGGCCTAAGGTTTGCCATGAGGTTCTTACCGGGAAAAGTCTGAAGGGAAAAGCTGTGCCTAGAGTGACCTGCACCAGGAGCAAATTGCCCCTCCACCAACAGCTGGAAAAGGTGCACATTTCCTGGGAAATAAAATGGTTCTCAAGATAGAGTGTCAGTCTGGGACCATCTTAGGAACTGCGTGGAGGGCTGAAGTGACTCAGCAGAGAGGTGGACAATCAGGAGGCCAGAGGATGAGGGTGGAATTGAAAGAAGTCTTGCCTTGGATTACAGAAGTTGCCATTGGTGCTTCCCAGTGTGTGTATCTTTGAAAAACTCAACAAAAGATTCCTTTCTGAGAAACTCAACAAAAGAGACATGGAGCCTGAAACTGTACATCTACCTCAAGAGGATAAGGACAACAGATGATAACTATTCCAGCCACATAGATTGAGAAATTTCCCTCTTTCTCCACTTTCCACTTTACTATACCCTGGAGGGATAAAAATAAATAGGGAGTGGGGGAACAGGTAAATAAGGGTAAGAGAAGAATGAATCTATGTATCCCTCCTGACAGCAAGCTTCTAAGCCTGAAATCAGCCTGAGCTGGGGAAGGAGAGACAGTTATAAATTGAATGCCTTTGAGATTAAATATTATATTGTTTTGGACTATTCAGTTAGCAAAATAAGGCTACTCTTGGGAATTAAAGAGGTCAGAAAAGCGGTGGTACCCAACTGAGATTTTATCCAGATTATGAAAGAATGAGTCTAGGCATCCAGTTTAAGGGGCAGTGAAAGAAAGAATAAATTCGCTACGTGACTTCACCCAGATCCAGATCATTCAATGAAACAATAACACTAAGATCTTTTAATATGGACCTCTTCAATTTCTCTCCTATTCTCCTTGAAATTTTACTTGTCTGTTCACTTGTCCTTTCCTTATTTTCTCATGACTTACCAAAAAATATATATATATCCTCCCTCCAGTAAGATAATTAATTTTCACGAACTTCTTCCTCATGATTCTCATTTATACTCCAATTGATTTTTCTTTTGAATTTGATACTTCCTCATTTTCCATGACACTGCACTCCCTTTATTGCCCATTGTCATCATTTCTTAGTCTCCAGTTCTGTGGGTTTTGTTTTTTTTTTTCCTTTATCATCCTTTATGTTTTCTTTCCTTCTGTTCATAGTCTTTCTCTATGGCTCTCTCTATATATGTGGTTTTATATAACACCACTATTATTATAACTTCCATAGCTACACTTCCAGTTTTGGTGTTTTGCCTAGGTCTAAGATGCAGAGTTTCAAAGGCCTGCAAGATATCTCCATATTTTTATCTCTAGGGTACTTTGCCTCTACTTAGTATTTCTTTAATGAAATCCTATTATTCATCAATTAAGAGCAGCTCAAATGTCACTTACTTTGTGCATTCTTCTTCCCTTAGAGGAAAGTACATACAAAATTTCATTCTTCTGTGTAATGTACAAAACAGTTTTTTATTGGGCTGTTCCACTGCTAGGATCTCTCTGGACAACTACAGTGGTTTTTTTGTTTGTTTGTTTTAATTTTGTACCTTCCAAAGCACCTAACACAGTTCTCCTACAATTAGAACATTCATGATCACTGCCAAATTAAACTGAAATAAAGATTTTGGGTAAAACAAATGAAGATGACACCTTGGAAAAGAGTCTGTTCAAATACTTAAAAAATACAAAGTGGGTGTAGCCAGAATGCATAGAATAGAACCTAGGGGAAACTGATTATTCTTTCTGTATATTCTTAACAGTTTTCTTGAACATGTATTTTTTAATATTTTTTATTTTCTCAAATACAGTAGTCCTCTCTTATTTGCAGGGGATACATTCCAAGATCCTCAGTGGATGTCTGAAACTGTGGATCGTACCTAACCTCATACGTACTATGTTTTTCCTGTACATACATACCTATGAGAAAGTTTAATTTATAAATTAGGCACAGCAAGAGAACAACCAAATCGCCAGCATCACTGCTCTTGCATTTTGAGGCCATTATTAAGTAAAATAAGTGTTACTTGAACACAAGCACTTCAATATCATGACAGTCCATCTGATAACCTAAAGGGCTACTAAGTGCCTAATGGGGAGAAGGCGTCAGAACAAATAGAGTGGATATGCTGGGCAAAGGCATGGTTCATGCCCCGGGTGGGATGGAGGGGGATGGCACAGGATTTCACCATGCTACTCAGAACGGCCAGCAATTCAAAACTTATGAATTGTTTACTTCTAGAGTTTTCGTATAATATTTCCAGGCCATGACTGACTGGGAGTAACTGAATCCAGAGAAAGCAAAACCATGGTTAAGGGGGAACTACTGTAAATTGGAAACTCCTTGAGAGTAGAGAGGTTTTACCCAGCTGAATAAAAAGATCCTTGAGCTGAATTTTGGTCTCAGTATCCAGGATAGTAGGAAAATTCTAAACTTAGCCAAGGCAATGAGGGAATGAGAATTGACGTTTAGAATTTTAGAATACCTAAAATGCACAAATATGCGTAAGATGCATATAGATATCAAGTACACATATATAAATGTGTCTGTATTTAGCACTCATGGGACTATATCTGCTTAATGAATTTAATTTGGAATCACAAAGTGAAAATTTTGTTAGACATGTTCTTTCACAAGTGACTTACTGTAAAGAAAGAACCCAAAATCTTTTGTGTTGTAAAAAATGAGCCATGGTCAGCTGCCTATAGTCTCCTGAGTTCTGATTCCTGATTCTTGATTGCTTCCATGACAACCATGTCATTTCACTGCCAGAATATCTTATAAACAGTTAAGATGAATGGAAATATATTCATGCTCTCCCGAAATTAATTGTTAAGAAATAAAAGAGAGACAGAACTACAGTTATTCATTTGGTGAGCTTCATTCTACGTGGATAAAGAAGACTTGCCTGGCTAAGCTCTCTCCACATGGATCAACTTTGATATGCTATTTATTCTTACTTAGAGGTTGCCTGTGTCATTCTCCAGTTGTTTCACAACTGGATGTCTTGCTTCTTTCAGTAGAATATTAACTCTTACAACTTTAGTCTTGTATTTATTCTTTTTTTATTGAGTTCTTGCTATGTGCCAGGCACTGGTACTCATGCCCGTGTTGTGATTAGGTTTGATCTTTACAAAAATCATTTTAAGATGAGGAAACTGAGGCACCAAACAGTTAAACAATTAATGTATGTTTAACTGAAGAAGAAGATGGGTTTAAAATAAGCTCTAATGAGCTTTTTAACTCATTTTTTACATTGCTTACTCTTTTCCTTCTTTGATGCTTCTTAAGGAATTTATCATATTCTATTACTTATTGTGATAAATTGTATTATTGTTCTCAACTCATTACCCTTCTCTGTATCCATGTCTTTTGTTCTTTGTAAGTCCTCCATTAAAGGCAGAGTCGATTTTCTCACCCCCATTAATGTTGAGCTTGACTGTGTCACTTTTGCCAATGCAATATGGGATAAGTAGCAATGTGTCCAGAGCCTAGTCTTTAAGAGGCACTGGAGGTTTTTGCTTGCTCCTCTTATGCATCTGCCATCAGCACGAGAAGAGCATTCTTTGGCTAGCACATTGAATCAGGGAGAATGAGACACTTGAACAAATCCTGATGCAATCTATCACCTTGTGTCAAGACAAGCAAAGAGCAAGCTAAGTCAGATTACACCTGCCTAGGCAATCTACAGACAAGTAAGCAAGAATAAATTATTGTTATAGGTCACTGAGTTGTGGAGTGGTTTGTTACCCAGTGCTACTGTGGCAATAGTAACCAATACACTCAAGATTATTCTTTGTGCTCATACCTAATTTCCTTTATGAGATAATATGAGTTGTTCAGAGTCCTCATCAGTCTTCTCTTAGACCTCCGAAACAGCTAATACAATGTCTTGCAGGGTGTGAGTGTCCAAACAACGTTGAATGAATGAATGTATATTTTCTTTTCTATTTCCCAAAGTGTGCTGCTATGTAAGGATTGGTGCTTGGCAATTAAAAATACATGAATCTCATGTAAGCAAAGATTCTATAAGATAAAATAATTTTTACTGGTTTCTCTACTCATGATATTTGTCACTGGAGGATCCTAGAGTTTTCCTACTTAAAATGTCAATTTTCCAAGAAGTGAATCGTTTCAAAATACCAGTGTGAACTCTTTAGAAAGGCAGCTTTGTATGGTGATAAGAACACAACTCTAGCACGTTCTGTTACTATTGGGAATGCCAAGATGGGACAAATTCATTGACTTTACTGAGCCCAAGTTCTCATATGGAAAGTAGGGATAAGATTATTATTTCTCATGGAGTTTTTAATGCAGATTAGAATAAATGACATAGACAAATACCTATTTCTAATTTAAAAATTACTATTTATTGCACACCTACTTTGTGTAATAAGGCTTCTACTCATTACTCACAGTATAATCATAGCACATTGTTCCAAAACGTCAATTTTACTTGATCCTATATAATATTTTCATAAACTTTACAAATAAAAAAATATATATAAAGAAATTTTTCACATGCAGATGAATTCAGGGCTGGATTTTCTCTGACTTTAAGAAGTTTGATTCCTTCTTTATTAGTGTTTCGTGAATGTATTAGTCTGCTCAGGCTGCCGTAACAAAATATTACAGACTGGATGGCTTAAATAATTGACATTTATTTTCTCACAATTCTAAAGGCTAGAAGACCAAGGTCAAGGTACCAGCAGGACTGGTTTCTGGTAAGGCCACTTTTCTGGGCTTCTTGATATGTTCTCACCTGGTCTTTTATTTATGTACACACAATAAAGAGAGAGAGAGCAAGATCTCTGGTGTTTCTTCTTCTTGCAAGGATACCAGTTCTACAGGATTAGGGTCCCACCCTAATGATTTAATTTAACCATAATTACTTCCTTAAAGATCCTATCTCCAAATACAGTCAAATTGTGGGTTAGGGCTTTAACGTATGATTTTTGGGAGGATGCAAGTCAGTCCATAAAAGTAAGGTATGGTGGTTTCTTGAATATGTCCAAAAAGTCTTTGATACTCCTTTTTAAAAAATATTTATTGGAGTATAACTGCTTTACAATGTTGTGTCAGTTTCTGTTGTACAACAAAGTGAATCAGCTATACGCATACACATATGTCCATATCCCTTCCCTCTTGCGCCTCCATCCCATTGTCCCTATCCCACCCCTCTAGGTGGTCACAAAGCACCAAGCTGATCTCTGCGGCTGCTTCCCACTAGCTAGCTGTTTTACATTTGGTAGTGCATATATGCCAATGCCACCCCCTCACTTTGTCCCAGCTTACCCTTCCCCCTCCCCATGTCCTCAAGTCCATTCTCTACATCTGCGTCTTTATCCCTATCCTGCCCCTAGGTTCTTCAGAACCATTTTTTTTTTAGATTCCATATATATGTGTTAGCATATGGTATTTGTTTTTTTCTTTCTGACTTACTTCACTCTGTAGGACAGACTCTAGGTTCAACCACCTCACTACAAATAACTCAATTTTGTTTCTTTTTATGGCTGAGTAATATTCCATTGTATATATGTGCCACATCTTCTTTATCCATTCATCTGTTGATGGACACTTAGGTTGCTTCCATGTCCTGGCTATTGTAAATAGCGCTGCAGTGAACATTGTGGTACATGACTCTTTTTGAATTATGGTTTTCTCAGGGTATATGCCCAGTAGTGGTATTGCTGGGTCATATGGTAGTTCTATTTTTAGTTTTTTAAGGAACCTCCATAATGTTCTCCACAGTGGTTGTATCAATTTACATTCCACCAACAGTGCAAGAGAGTTCCGTTTTCTCCACACCTTCTCCAGCATTTACTGTTTGTAGATTTTTTGATGATGGCCATTCTGACTGGTGTGAGGTGATACCTCATTGTAGTTTTGATTTGCATTTCTCTAATGATTTGTGATATTGAGCATCCTTTCATGTGTTTGTTGGCAATCTGTATATCTTCTTTGGAGAAATGTCTGTTTAGGTCTTCTGCCCATTTTTGGATTGGGTTGTGTTGTTTGTTTTTTGGATATTGAGCCTTCATGAGCTGCTTGTATATTTTGGAGATTAATCCTTTGTCGGTTGTTTCGTTTGCAAATATTTTCTCCCATTCTGCGAGTTGTCTTTTCATCTTGTTTATGGTTTCCTTTGCTGTGCAAAAGCTTTTAAGTTTCATTAGGTCCCATTTGTTTATTTTTGTTTTTATTTCCATTTCTCTAGGAGGTTGGTCAAAAAGGATCTTGCTGTGATTGATGTCACAGAGTGTTCTGCCTATGTTTTCCTCTAAGAGTTTTAGAGTGTCTGGCCTTACATTTGGGTCTTTAATCCATCTGGAGTTTATTTTTGTGTATGGTGTTAGGGAGTGTTCTAATTTCATTCTTCTAATGTAGCTGCCCAGTTTTCCCAGCTCCACTTGTTGAAGAGGCTGTTTTTTCTCCATTGTACACTCTTGCCTCCTTAGTCAAAGAGAAAGTGACCATATGTGCATGGGTTTATCTCTGGGCTTTCCATCCTGTTCCTTTGATCTATATTTCTGTTTTTGTGCCAGTACCATACTGTCTTGATTACTGTAGCTTTGCAGTATAGTCTGAAGTCAGGGAGCCTGATTCTTCCATGATACTCCTCTTTTTAAGAGGTGATATTTAATTCCCCTCTTCTCGAGTACAGTCTGGATTCATAACTTACTTCTAATGAATAAAATATGGCAGAACTGATGAGACATTATTCCAAGAATAGGTTACAAAAAGGCTGCAGCTTCAACTTGCATGCTGTATCTTACTCTCACACTCTAGGTCTTACCCTCTTGGATTGTTTGATCCAGGAGAAGCCAACTGCCATAGAGACCCACATAATGAAGAACAGAGGCCTCTAACCAAGAGCCAGTGAGGTACTAAAGCCTGCCGACTACCATATGAGTGAACCTATAAGTGGATTCACCAGCCCCATTTAAACTTTGAGATAACTATAGCTACAGCTGACAGGTGACCGCAACCTCATAATTTCTAAGAAAGTTGTTCTAAGCACTGCCTGGTTTCTTTTTGCTCCTTACAGTAAAATGAGAGAGGAGAAAAATAAAGGAAAGGTCATTAAACTTGAAAGAACCAGGACCTGATGGTTTTGAGAAATCTAAGACATTCCAGATAGCAAACAGTTCTAAAATTAAGCAATGGCTTCTCAGCAAAGCACATATATAGACTGTTGCCAGGAAAACTAATCTAAAGGTGAAGCCAAGTGTGTGACTGTAAAATTATTTCATGAGGCCTCAGAAAAAGTTACAACAGTGCCTTGGAGTTCCTTTCAATCAGACAAAAGACTCAATAAAGCTATCAACTGAGTGTCTTGCAGATCCTCTCAATCAAACAATAGGAGTGCTAAGGAATCTTAAGGGCACTGTCCTTCAGGAGTCTCAGCAGAATCCTATGCTAAAGGACTTATCTTGAGGAAACTGGAGGTGTGGCTATTCTCTAATAGAGTGATCCTCTATAAGATTCACATAAATAAGATTTATAGAAGAATTATATATGCAAAAACATTGCCAGCTTGAATTGAAAAGGACAGAAACAATAGAAAATGAAAAGAAGGCTTTGGACCTCCAAAATTCTACTATCAGAAAGCAGGCTAAGAAAACTACTTAGCTGCAAATACATTCTATGTGTCAAAAAAAGGAAGGATGAGGGAGAACCAAGGGCCCAGATGGTGAAGCTGAGAGCCACGGAAAATTATTCCCAAACTCTGTGAACTTATCAGTAAATATCAAACAGTTGTCCAGCAGGATTTCACAATAGTTATGCACCAATGACATTTTGTGCCTATTTTTACTTGTTTGGATCAGGAAAGCTCAGGATGGTTATCCTAAGTCTGTCTCAACATTATAGAGGTGTATGTACACTGTGTGTGTTGGCAGCAGATAATATATGCCTTTAGTTTCATAAGCAGAGGGAAACTGTACTCAAGGGGCCACAATTAGGGAATTAAATCTGAAGAGTCTTATCTGCACCTTGACTCAATTTAGATGGTAAAATTCCAGGTTCTCAGCTGAGGCTACAATAGCATGAGACTTTGGGGGGCTTTGATTTGGGGTACGTATTTTGTACGTGAGATGAATGTAAATTGTATACTATGGAAGACTTGGTGGTTTTACAAATGTATCCACAAATCTTTTGATACTTCATCTCTTTAAGAAGTGGAGCATAATTCTCTTCTCCTTGAGTGTGGGCTTGTTGGGCTCTTTGGATGTCAGTAGCTTGTTTTTAATAAATAACATACAGCAAGAATGATGAGTTGTCACTTCTGAGATTAGGTTATAAAAAAGACTGTGGCAGGCTTCCCTGGTGGCGCAGTGGTTGAGAGTCCACCTGCTGATGCGGGGTACGCAGGTTCGTGCCCCGGTCCGGGAGGATCCCGCGTGCCGCAGAGCGGCTGGGCCTGTGAGCCATGGCCGCTGGGCCTGTGCGTCTGGAGCCTGTGCTCCACAACGGGAGAGGCCACGGCAGTGAGAGGCCCACATACCTCAAAAAAAAAAAAAAAGAAAAAAAAAAGAAAAGACTGTGGCTTCTGTGTTGGGTGTTTTTCTTGTTCTTGTGTTCTCATACTTTTCTTCTCAGATCACTCATTCCTGGGGAAGACAGCTGCTATGGAGAGGACCACATGGCTACAAACAGCCGCCTCATGGAATGGAAACCTTCAACAACCACATGAGTGAGCCTGGAAGCAGGTTTTCCATCCTCAGCTAAGTCTCCAGATGACTGTAGCTGTGACTGATGTCTGACTGCAATCTCATGAAAGTCCCTGAGCCAGAATCAACCAGCTAAGCTGCTCCAGATTCCTGACTCTCAGAAACTGTGTCATATAATAAATATTTATTGTTTTAAGCTGTTAAATGTTGGGTGTATTTTGTTATGCTGTAATAGATGACTAATATAGGGGAAAACTTAAAGCAATCCTGTATAGGTAAATCTACTCATTCTATAGATAAAGCAGCTGAGGTATAAAAAAATTTCCCCAGGGCTTCCCTGGTGGCGCAGTGGTTGAGAGTCCGCCTGCCGATGCAGGGGACACGGGTTCGTGCCCCGGTCCAGGAAGATACCACATGCTGCAGACCGGCTGGGCCTGTGAGCCATGGCCGCTGAGCCTGCGCATCTGGAGCCTGTGCTCTGCAGTGGGAGAGGTCACAACAGCGAGGCGTCCAAGTACCGCAAAAAAAAAAAAAAAAAATTTCCCAAACCACACAGCTAATAAATGGAAGGGTAAAGATTTGAATTCACATCTATGTGTCTCAGAAGAAAAAAAAAAAAAAGTAAGCTTTGTATAAACAAAAATCAAAACATAAGGAAATCACAATCTTTTATAAAAATAATGTTTGGACTGATACAGAAATTCCAGTAATTACATACAAAACTACCATCTGCTTAAGGAGTAGCTAAGGTGTTGGGCAGGCAGAGGAATGTGCAAGAGATGCTTAAATCTATACACCACAGGGGCCAGGACATCTGGTAAAAAAAAACAAAAAAAGGTGAGCCATTCCTTCTCGATTCCAGCTTTCCCAATTATGTTAATTGTAACAGAACTTGGCTTCCTGGCAAAGCAGAGCTAGTGAGGCATTTGACACACTGTAGAATTTAAGTTCAAAAGTAAAACTGTTTAATGAATGCACACCCTACTCCTTATTCATTATGCAAAGTCGGGTTGTAGAGTTTTTCAATATGTGCTCTAATTCCCTTTAAGAAACGTGATTCCACATTCCTCACATTAGTGCAAGGGGAAAAAAAAATATTCTGCTGGAAGAGGCTTTGGGGTCAGTTAGAAATTCTCTGCTCTGTTTTTAAAAGGAAAATATAATCCCCTTTTCTCAGCTATTGTGTTTTCTTCTGGTGAGGGTTGATGGCTGTAAAATACAGCACCTCCCCTTCAACTTTTCCATGTAACTTGATTAGACAGGAATAATCTCTTATGCTTTCATGCACAAATTTAGGAGTGACCCAGAACAAACGAGTTTCCTTCATCACCATAGCAACCAGGACTATGGAAAAATGCCACTCACTAGGCTATGCAAGTCAGATTTCATTCCTTTGATGTTAATTAACAAATTGCTTTCAGAAAATCAATGAGTTCCCCTGCTCCCCTCTAAATGTCTGTGATATATTTTTTAATATTTCCTAAAGTGATGCAGTGTCAGAATGGATGGGAGAGATAGGGAGCAAAACAGAACACTACCTTTTCCTGGTATAACACTTTGGCGATTAGGAACGCAATAGTGCATCGGGCCAAGAGGAGTATCCACTTGGACCTACTGGGCATTGAGACACAAACCTAAATTCGTGTTTTCCTACTACACAAGTTCCCCTCCTCTTAGAAGATAGTGACTGTTTCCTTAGCAGAAAAAGAAAGAAAGAAAGAAAAAGGTGTGTGTATGTGATTGTGTGTGTGTGCTAAACAAAAGGGCTGTCACAAAAGTTGTAGAAACCTATATTTACATTCCTCTATTCTCCTAATCTGCTCCTGGGAATGGAAAATTTCTCAAGGGCAATTTGGTGATTTTTGCCAAAAATCTTTAAGTACCCTTTCTCTCAGAAATTTGACTCCCAGAGAATTATCAGAAGGAGATATATACTCAGAGAAGGGTATATAGATAAATGTACATAGACAGTCTTCACAGTGATATTTATTTATTTATTTATTTATTTATTTTTTGCGGTACGCGGGCCTCTCACTGCTGTGGCCTCTCCCGTTGTGGAGCACAGGCTCCAGACGCGCAGGCTCAGTGGCCATGGCTCACAGACCTAGCCGCTCTGCGGCATGTGGGATCTTCCCGGACCGGGGCACGAACCGTGTCCCCTGCATCGGCAGGCAGACTCTCAACCACTGCGCCACCAGGGAAGCCCCCCACAGTGATACTTATAATAAATTTTTAAAGTTGGAAACATTCTAAATGACAATGAGGGGTGAAAGTGATCTAAAATGTGTTTTTAGAGAATTTAACAGGGTTTATAAAATTTTAAGTGAAAAGAGCAGGTTGAAAAACAGATTGCTGAGGTGATACATTAAAAAAGCAAAAGTTTCAGAAATTTGGCAAAAGAATAAATAAACCTCGCATGAAGGGTTTTCTCTGTGTGTGTCTTCCTGAGGTTTGCAGCTATTTTACTGAACGTATGTGGTGTGATATAAAATGATTTTAACAGAAATATATGAAAGATCTAGTTACATGTAATAGGTCCTCAGATAGATGTGTACCTACCTTTTTTACTAGATGGCAAAAGTTTATTCAAAGATGTATCAGTGGTCCCAAGAAGTCTCACCATTCTATTCATTGTAATATGATGTGAGAGAACAATTCCAAGAAGGTATACTTTGAATTGGCTTAATTAAGTGATTGATAAAAGGATTAAAAACTGAGTTTCCAACATACTGAGTCTTACAGAAAAACTAATTATTAAAAACCTTTATCTACTTGTAAGTAATAAAAATAATTTCTAGATAAAAGGATGTAAGGGTCAGAAAAAGATGCACAAGTGCGATCAGCTCCAGAATTAAACCCGAAAAACTTTATCAAATAAAATTCATGAAGAACAATTACTGTCAAGATATTTTGACCAGCACAACTATTTCATTCAAAGAAAGACCAATATGTAAAACTAACTGAAATACGGTTTATACTGTTGGAAGAGCCAGATGAGTCATCTGAAGCCCACCCACTTTATTCTGTGAACAACAGTTTGAAAACCACTATTGCAGAAGATAGCTTCTACGGTTCCACCCTGTCCATTCTTGCCCTTCTCTTATCAGAGAGTTTGGGACTATGTCAGGATACCTAGGCTCTTGCAACAATAGCCACAGGCTATGCAACACTAACAAGTGATTAACCACTTTGCGCCTCAGTTTTCTTGGCTGTAAAATGAGAGACTGGATTAGATTATTTCTTTATATGGAAGGCAGCCTCTGAAACGGCTCCTAAGGATCCACCCTCTTGGTATTCATGCCCTGGGTAAATCCCTCTCTTTAATTCCCTCTCTTTGAGATGGGCTGTGCCTCGTAATTCACTTCTAATAAACAGAGTAAGCTGAATTAGGATAAATTGAAAGTGATAGGATAAAACTTCTGACATTATGGTACAAAGACTGTGATCTCTCTCTCTCCCCCCGCCCCACTAACCCCCATCCTCACCCCCAATCTTTTTCTCTCTTGGAAGGAAACTTCTGAAGTTGTGAAGAGCCCTATGAAGAGGTCCACATGGTGAGTAAACTTGAAAATGAATCCTGCCAAAGTCAAGGCTTGGGATGACTGTAGCCTTGACTGCAGCCTAGTGAGAGACTGTAACCCGAGGACAAGCTAAATGTGCCTGGATTCTTGACCCACAGAATTTTAAGGTGTTATATACTTGTAGTTTTAATGTGTAAAGTTTTGGGGGTAATGCTACACAGAAACAGATAACTACACACAAAAGATAATGTTTTCTTCTATTTCTCTGGTCCTTTTCTTTAAACAGGTGTTTAAAGAGCATTTGTGGTTACCTATGAATCCAGAGTAAAGTTTGATAGTTTAAAAAACAATTTACCCTGATTTTGAATTTTTAATCACCTTTGGAAAACCCAGTTCTCTTGGTTTTAGCCCTCATTCTCTTTAGATGCCGAGATGAACTATAGATACTGAGCTTGCCTCAAAATCACAGACACTCCCCACTCCTTCTTCTGGCCTTTACCATACCTGTGACAGAAGAAGGTGACAGTTCATCTTAGGGATCCCATCAATAGAACTGCTAATGAGCAGCTGAATTCAGCTTTGAGGAGGAACCATTCTTTCCTCTTAAAAAGCAAAAAGTGCAAAGGCCCTTTAAAAGTTAAAGTAAAACTGCTTAGGATATTTTTTGCCAAATCGAATTGTATTACCTTAAAGAGACGCCATTTTCACTCTACTACCTTATGTATCTTAAGCTCATAATTTGGTTCCACTCATGATTGATTGGGTCTTTGTGAATTATCCGTCAAAATAAATTCTGTATCCATGCTTTATTTTATATAATCTCTTATTGCTAAGAGATTACATTTTAATTTGTAGCCTATTAGCTAATTTATTATTTATGTTACCCCACTCCTTCAACCCCCCACCCTCAAATTATATAATCTCCTTGAAAAAAAAAACGCTATACTTTCTCCATCTTAACAAAATAAGACAATAAGCATCCAAGAGGTGTTCAAACTACAAATGACGGGATTATTATTTTGTGGATTTCTTAGTGCCAATTACTGTGTTGCCTTAAGAGACATTCAATTACTATTTATTAAATAAAAACAATGTAATATTATAGTAGATTATCCTTCTCCCAAAAATTTCAGTCTCACTCCCACTTGCAAATAAAGTTTAACTGTTCCAACTTTTTTTTTTTTTTTAGAAATCCTAGTTAGAGCAACTAGCACATAACAAAACAACTCCAGTACATGAGGCGGAAATTTCCTAACAAAACAGGTAATGAACAATACCAATATAACTACAAAAAACTCAGTTTTCTTTCATAATGTCCTGAAATGTGCCGCTGAGTGCTCCTTCCTGGGACCAGACACAGTTTGGTCTGTTCATTGAATATTAATATTCATATTAGGGGGCAGATGAAAAGACCCTCTATGTAGATCAATGTGAAACTGGAGGTGCTTATGCAAAGTCAGTTGTCTTGGAGCCACCGTGACTGCATTTGATCTGTAAGTGTGGAAAACGTGAAGCCAGTTTTACTGTCTCCAGCTGACAGGCCTGCTCTTTGGAAAAACTGAATGGTTAAAGAGAGTCGGGAAGAGTCTTGACATTGTATGATAATGTCAGAAAAAACAGAAAGTCACATTAGCATGTGGACTAGAGTCACCTAGCACCTATTTTTGATTAGAGATTAGATGATGGAATTGACAGATTCAAGATGAATTATGAAGTTGTGCATTAGAATGGCACCACAAATGAGAAAAGCTAACATGAATCTCCCTTCTTGAGTATATTTCGGAGGCCTGATTTCTCTAAAGCAAACTTGAAAAACCTCAAGTCTACTATCTAGCATAGCATCTTTATTACCATAACCTATTTTCTTATGGGGAAGCATTAGAGTTTCCAAGAGTAGATACTTAATGAAACCACACATCTTAATTCCAAATATAAGACAAGATTTAAGAGATTATTACTTAATTCTCCTTACTTTGTCTGGGAGGGTTTTTGATTTTTGTTTTTCACAAAAGACAATTCTTAAATTATAAGCTGCTATAACAATTATTTAAAATCACTTAGCTGCATATGAAGCCAAATATTAAAATGTATCCAAAATGAACAGTCCCCAGTCCTTGCTGTCCATTCATCACCTGGGGAGAGTTTTCAAAAGAGATTCCTCAGATCATACTGAATGAGAAAGTTTAGGGCTAGGAACCAGAAACAGGTATTTCTAAAAGGTAAAGAATTCATTAAAATATATACCCAGGCATCTTGGGGAAAGAGAGAGAGAATTCAGTGCTTGAACTTATGCTTCTGTCCAAAGGAATATATGACCTCACTTCTGCTCCTCTGTAGTCAGTCACTGTTTTTCACTTTTAGACCATGTCTCCATTTTGTAATATACACTCCTCCATCCTTACTTTCTGGAGCACACGATGCTCAAGGTGATGATGTTTCCTTCCAAGCACTGGAAGGGCTCTGGTTCCTATGGGTTCCTGAGCAATCCATGGTCTGAGGGATCTGACACTCTGTTGGATTTCTTCCTGGCAAATTTCTCTTCTTTTCTGCCAGTCCCTTAAGCGAAGAGTTGTAAGGAAGTTTCCAGTGAATGAAATCAGTTTACCAAGCTTATCTGTAAACTTCTCTGTTATATGCATCAATTTATCTTTCTCTGGGTACTGTTAGATTAACCAAATGGCTAATCCCAAAAATCAGAGAGTGACTTTCTGTCAGCATGCTTGTTGAGAGACTATTCCCTGTTTCTGCACGTTTTATATCCATTCTTTTTCTAGACTATAGTTTTCAAAGATATTTGTGTAGCAAACAGCATTAGAAGATAGAGATCCTATCTTCCTCAGGGGGCAGAGGGCAGATATGCTTCCTGACCAGGACAATAAAGATAATATCTCCCCTCCAGGTAAAGGTTAGGAAGTTTCAACTCTTCATAAAATTGGGGAATTTCGAAGCTTTGGATTTCTCAGCTGTGGCGCAAGCACACTGTGGGTGACATCTCCCCTAGGACATCCCACATCACCCTTATGGGACTTGGGGTCAAGAAGAAGAATGAGAGCATGAAGCCCTTGCCTCCTGCTGTCCCACAAGTCATAAAGTTATTTTGTTCTGAGCCAGGAGTCTTGTGAGCCAGGGCCCATGAAATAGTCACAGGCTAACTTGTTCATGTAACAGGGCAAACTCACAGATTTGCACAGCTCTTTAGAGCTCTTATTAAGTCCCTGGACTCTACTAGACACCATGTTACTGAGTCCCAGTTCTACCACTTACTTGCTACAAGATTCACTAGCTATACCACATACTAGCTATGTCACTCATAATGGTACTTCCTAGCTGTGGGACCTTGGCAGTAACAAGAGCAATAATAACAATAACAACCACAGTAACAGTAACTGATAGGATTGTAGTGGTAACTAATAATAGCTAATACTTACCAATTGCCCTTTAGACACTGTGTGGAGTGCTTTATATAACTTAGCTCATTCAATCACAGATGCCATATAAACTAAGAATATCAAATGCTATCAGAATTTTCTCTCTCAGCATTATCATGAAGATCAAAAGGAAATATTGATAGTGCAGTACATTGGGAGCTGTAAACATAAATGCACAGTACTTCTATTTTCCTCTCTTTATTCACCTGGATCTCACACCAGGCCCTTCTATCTCTGTCTTTGCATGTGCTGTGTCATCTGTCTGGAACACTTTTCCCTTTGTTCTTCTGCAGGCTCCTTTTGGTCCTGCATGATTCAGCTCAAAGAAGCATTGTAAGGGGAACAGATTGTTCCCTCGAAACACGTTTCCTTCGTGAGCCAGGACATAATGTCTTTTGGCCTGCTGGGTGGAGTAAGTACGCACCCGTTTTTCCTACCCCATTTCTCACTTATGTTCCGGGGAGGTAGAGGGTCTCAACTTTGTGGCTCTCTCTGAAGCTACTCACCTACTGCCCACACCTATATCCTTCTCTGCCAGATGAGCCAGCCTGGGGAGTACTGCCCCAGCTGGCTGTGGTCTGGGTCCTCTGCCACAGACCAGGGCGATAATGAGTTCATTTGGGCAGGCAAGCGGGGCTGGGGGCTGGGAGAAACCCCTGTTGTCCCCCCAGTCTAAGTCACACTCTCCAATCCAGCTCTACTGTAATGAAGTTGACAATTTTCTTGCTATCTCACTTCCTAGATTTACTTCTCAACTGGTTTGGAAGCCAAAGGGGAAAAGGGAGTGAATAACTGGCATTTCCTGAAAAAATCCACCCCAGCTTCCCCTACCTCCCTCAGCAATATTCTTAGAGAACAATTAGGACACTCATTGTCTTGTTTACCTGCCTGATTTTTCATGGAAGTGAGCCTGGGGTACAACCAGTTGGTTGGTGTCTGTATGCTCAGCACTAGCAGTATTTGCTACACAGGACATAGCACTGTGTACTATTTTGAGGATGTGGTTAGGTCCTCAGTAAATGAAAGAACATAAGCAATCCCCAGAGATTCTAGCTCCTTCTTAGTTCGTCTTTGCAGCAGTAACGCTGGAATGTCTGCCCCATTCCAGATGAGGGATAATACTTGATAGGTCTGCACCCAAAGAGCAGAACAAGAAGATCACCTTTAGCTGGGGAGACGCAATGTTTTTCTGCATTTCCTCTTCCACAAATGGCAAGTCATCAGGATGAGATTTCAGAATGTCAAACACTCTTTGGCTTCCAGGCCATGTCAGAATAGTAAAAAAACAAAACAAATCCAAAAAACATGAAAATCAGTCTCTCGCCAGTGATGTTGCATTTTATATCAAAAGATTTCAGAGCCATTAAAAAAATGGAAACAAGGAACAATTCTTATCTCTCCAAGAACATCATCACCCACCACAACAATGAAGACGTGAACAAAGGAGGGCACACTTCAAGATGTTCCTGACAGTTTTTGTGGTAATTACATGTCCTGTCCTTCTGGTTTCTTCCCTCTAAGACTGGAGCTATGCTCTTACACAAGTTACTGAAAATATGGATGTGGGCCTTGGTGCTCAGAGCTTCACACTAAGCATTTATGCTTCAACTTGGAAGAGTAAGACAGAGACTCCTTAAGTCCTAAGGTAATTTGTGATTACAGTTTCCACGTTACACTTTGACAGTGTAAGTCTTAATTTTTAGCTACCATTTATTTATTTTTTCACCTATAGCACCTCATTTAATCCTCATAACCACCAAAGGAGGAGATAATATTACCAACATTTTACAGATGGAAATGGAGCTTTGATAACTTGCCCAAGTTCAGATAGTCAGTAGAGGGGCCAGGATTAAAACCCATATTTTGCTGATCCCCATGGCCAAACTGCCTCTCCTTGGCTAATGTCTGAAGAGTGATCCAACCCACGTGCAACCTTTGAGGAGTGCATCTTGGTAGATGCATTGAATTTGTTAGTTGAGAAACTGTTTCAGAAATTTCAGTTAACATCCATCATGTGTACTATTTGTCCAAAGAAGTGAGATCACACGGGATAGTAGGAAAGTGTATGTAGTTTCTGTGACCTGACAGCCCTGTGTTTGAATGACCTAAAGCAAATAACTTCCTCTCAGGAAACTGGAGTTGTTTCAGCTATAAAAATGAGAATAACAATAGCATCTCGTTTATAGGGTTTCTATGAATATTAAAGACAATGAAGAATATAGAAAAATGATTCATCCCCAGAAAGTTATTGACAGATGTTAGGAATTAAACTGTGTGTTTTAAATGAAGAAATTCCACTGTAATTCTAGTGGTTTCTATATAAACTTTCCTACAGATGCATTTTTTTTTTTAAACAATATCTCATCTGGTAAAACTACATCAGACCGAAGATGATAAATTGTAAAAGACAAGAAATTTCATGGAAATTTATATAGACTGTTCCCTCAAAGTTCAGACTAACTGAACCCCTCACTGATGTACAGAGAAAAACCACGATATCCAAGCTCACGACTTCCCAAATGGTAGCCCTGGAATATTACTATGGATTCCAGAAAGTGTAACTTGCTTCTAGCTTTGTAATTTGAAAAGCGAACAGCTCCTAACCTTGTTGATTAGCTGCTGTTGAGGGCTGAAATCGGCCATGGAGGAGGAGAAAAAAAATCTTTTCTTAAAGGCTCAAAAAAAATATCCTGACACACGGAGACTAGCATACTTGTTATTCCACCAGATTTCTCCACACCTGCATGCATATAACACATCCTTTTAAAAATTCACTAACAACATTTGAAATTGGATTCATTTTAACATGGAAAAAAATACTAAGAAAACTGCTAGTTACCAATGGCCAAAACGGAAGACTTTTCCATACAAGGAACAATTTCTGGAGTTCTGTGAAAAGCTAATTTTGTCCTTCTTCTTCTTTTATTTATATTACAGATATTTTGCAAGTTCCATAAGACTCCATCCCACACAAGACAGTGAATCTAAGTGTCACAGAAGACTGAATTTCCTCAGTATTTCACAGTTACCAAAACACCTGTGCTAAATACTTTTCTGTGTATCAGCTGTGAAAACTCACTGTTCAATAGCCCTCCAAATTTCTCATTTATTACCCATGGGGGGGGTGGATCCTGGGTGCCCCACAATGGGTTATCGTTAAACACTTGGAAGAATAGTGCTTCAAGAGCTTCATAACGGATTAAAAAAAAAAAAAAAAAGACCAGCAAATTTCACCTACACTTCTTTTAGACACTGGCTTCTACCTCTTCTGAGATGCTGCCTTATCTGGAAATTAATTAAGCAGAAACTAGATGGGCACAAATACCATAACATTCTGAAGCTTAATTAGCAAACGCTTTTTAACTTCACAACAGGTCCTAGCCTTGTTGGTTACTTTGTTTCTTAAAAGAGGAGAAAGCCAAGCCATATTATTCTTTGCCTCCTTTCAGAGAGGAAACAAGCATGGAAATTTAAAAATAGATCAAGGGATGCTCAGAGGGCAGCTCCCTAGCAACCTGGGCTGCATTGCTGATATGCTAACAGGAGTGGCCTGCATTTTGCCAGGTATGTCATCAAGCCACTCCCACTGATAGCAAAGCCATGGAGGGAACACAAATGTGTGACGCCAGGGAGAGGACACACACAGGTGCCAGATATTCCTCCGAGTCGCAGGCAGTCTGATCAGAAGGGAGGCCAATGACTGTGCTGGGCAAGTTTCTCAATTGCATTCCCTAGTGAGGCTTCTTGCCCATCCCCAGGGGTCACACAGAGAGGCTGGAGGTGGGAGAACTCTTGGTCATCAAAGACCCATGAGAAGAGAAATCATTCTGAAAATGACTGCTGTTGGACAGTCAAAAATCATGTCTCTGCCTTTTCTTTATTATATAACAAGGGAGAAAATGAAAAGATGGAATGTTTATTGATAGTCTTTGTGCCTGATGCCGAGGAGCTTGTTTTTGAGGCTCTGATGTGAAGGGGAAAAAAAGAAATTCCTGCATGTCATATAGTGCAGAGTACAGGCGCCCTAGTGCACACTGTGAAAATATCATAGAAAAATATGACATCAAATTGTCTGCCTACGATGATACCATTTCTTATTAAAATAAAAAGAAGAAAGGTATAGAGACTAACAACGCTTTTCCTTTTCTTGCTCAGGCTTCACATAAGGAAAGTTACCTGGTTTTTCAAGATGTTAAAACATGTCCTTGTGTCAAAAATGGAATAATTAAACATTCAATGCCAGTACCTTAACCAGATGTGCCCCCTTCCCCTTTTTTTTTTTTTTTTTTGGCTTGCTTGTTCAAAATGCTTTTCGAAGGAAAATGTCAAGCAAATTATTTTTACTCAAAATCTTTTTCCTTTCTCCCTCCCTCTCTTTTAAGACAGCAGTCTCAAATCGTTGGCCATTCATTATTTTTTGCATAGACAAATATTTTTGTCTTTGACTTTTTTTAAATAGGGAAAAATATGGAAACAAAAAGGTAAAAGGGGAAACATAATGAACTTCCATGTTTCTCTCACCAAGACTGAGGATTAAAACCTTACAAATGCTGTTGAAGTTCATTCCTTTTTCACACACTAAGAGGTAACCACCATTCCCCAGAATTCGGTACCTATCATTCCCAAGCATTTCTTTATACCTTCATTCTATATGCACCTATCTGTAAACAACATTGTTTGTCATGTTTCCAAATTTTATGTATTGTTATATTGTACAACTTGTTTTTTTTAAATTCTACAACTTGTTCTTTTTAAAAAAAGTCTCCAATTGCATTTTTGCGATTTATCCATGTTAGTACATTTGTTTCCATTTCATATACTATCTACTTGAATGAATAAAATACAATTTAATTATATACTCTTTTCAACTATGAGACTCAGTTTCCATTTTTCATACAATTATAAGCAATGCTGGTGCTATCATTTTTCGTCATGTATAAAGATAAATTCTTATCTGCTCAGAACAAATAGGTCTAAGACATATGTTGTCACCTTCCCATATATTCTATGCAAGCTATGATGTTGCCTTAAAAAAAATTAAAAGGTACTGTACTCTTATTAGGTATGAACACTGTGCTCTGTGTTTTATATAATATACCTCTCATTGTAATAGCCTGAAGTAAGTAATTTTATCTCCACTTTACAGAAACAGAAACTGGCATTCAGAGAATGGAAGTAACTGGCAAACATAGAGCTGGCTTGATCTTCAAACACAGAGCTGTCTGACTCTGAAAGCTATGCTCTACACCACCATCCTATACTGCTGCCCATGAACAGAAAACTCATTCCATTGGCCTCCCAAGCTTTTAAATTGAGCAGTCTTCCCAAAAGAAATTTGTTGAGCATGAATCCAACAAATTCTTATTCAAATGCACATTATATGTATTTAAAACTGCACCAAATGATATACACATGAAAAACAGAAAAGGGTGAGATAAGCATGAAATGTTATATTAGTTATTAATCGTCCAAAACATTACGTACTTTCTGAAATATATTAATAATAGTTATCTATGTTGCATAGATTAGTATTATTTTGATAGCTAGGCAGTTTATTGCTTTTATGTTTGATTAGAAGTTTAAAAATGAGGAAATGGGGACTTCCCTGGCGGTCCAGTGGTTGGGACTTTGCCTTCCTGTGCAGGGGATGTGAGTTCGATCTCCGGTTGGTGGGCTGGGATCCCACATGCCTCACGGCCAAAAAAAAAGGAAACCAAAAAAACCCCATAAAACAGAGGCAATAATGTAACAAAATTCAATAGAGACTTTAAAAATGGTCCATATAAAAAAGAAAAAAAAAACTCTTTAAAAAAAAAAGAATAAGGAAATGGTTATATATGATGTTAGGAAAACAAAGGTATACATTGTGGATTGACTCCAATATCTATACTATTTGTTGTTTGTTCCTGTATTTGAGTCTAGAAGTATATCATCATAATCATGATGGGTTTTTTTGTTTGGCTTTTTTTTTTTTTGCGGTACGCGGTCCTCTCACTATCGTGGCCTCTCCCGTTGTGGAGCACAGGCTCTGGACACGCAGGCTCAGCGGCCATGGCTCACGGGCCCAGCCGCTCCGCGGCATATGGGATCTTCCCAGACCAGGGCACAAACGCGTGTCCCCTGCATCGGCAGGCGGATTCTCAACTACTGTGCCACCAGGGAAGCCCATCATCATGTTTTTAAATATATTTTTAGTGAGGGCAAAGTGATTGAATATGTACTTTGTGTTATAATGATTCACAGGTCTGATTTCAAGTTCAGTTTGATTTTTTCCTAACATGTGTTCTTAATCATTGTCATTGATAAAAAGGAAACCTCACAAATCACTGACATTGCTTACTAAATCATGATATTCATTTTTCAATCTTATCCACCAATTATGTTAAGGGTATTTTTTTGGCTTAAATGTAGCTCATAAATTTCAATCTTCTTTAATGTCATTCAGCTATTCTTGCAAACTAGTCATAAAGTGTTATTTTTATTATAATGTAAAAGATTAGTTAAAACTCCAGCTTAAAAATACTATTTAGGGACTTCCCTGGTGGCACAGTAGTTGGGAATCCGCCTGCCAATGCAGGGGACACAGGTTCAAGCTCTCGTCTGGGAAGATCCCACATGCCACGGAGCAACAAAGCCCGTGTGCCACAACTACTGAGCCCACATGCCTAGAGCCCGTGCTCCACAACAAGAGAGGCCACCGCAATGAGAAGTCCATGCACCGCAATGAACAGTAGTCCCTGCTCATCACAACTAGAGAAAGCCCGCACGCAGCAACGAAGACCCAACTAAGCCAAAAATAAATAAATAAAAAATAAATTTATATAAAAAATAATAAAAGTAAAAATACTATTTCGAGGGTTTTAAAATAGGTTTGAAAATGCCATTTCCAAATTTTTAACTGCTCAGACATGACTCTTGTTGTTGCTGTTTTTGTTTTTGTTTTTTTTAATGTGACACACATTGTTTCTGGCAATGAAATTGCCTTTCAATGTACACTTTTCCAAACACTGTATTTCAAAATGCTTTCCCAGAGTATAAATTTTTAAAAATATGCACTTCTTTCACACTCACTGTGAAAATGTTACCAAAGAGACTGTTTAAATGTGCCTTCTTAAAATATATATTTACTAATTAGCACACTAACACCTACTGGTCTTTGAGTTCAATAACACTTTTAAGAACAGCTGTTTCCTATTTATTGACAGCAGAACAGATAAGACATTGTCCTGGATGTTACGCAAAGCTGGGTTTAAATGCCAACTCTGCCACTTGCTATCTGAATTATCCTGAGAAATTTACTTCACCTTTCTTGTCAGTTTAATATATCTATA
This sequence comes from Phocoena sinus, assembly GCF_008692025.1. NCBI lineage: Eukaryota > Metazoa > Chordata > Mammalia > Artiodactyla > Phocoenidae > Phocoena > Phocoena sinus. The sequence goes on from NC_045765.1 coordinate 29,865,851, forward strand.
AAATATGAATAAAAACAGCATCTGCCCACATAGGTTGGGTGGCAAAAGTGTGATTAGTTAATGCATGTGGTGTTTAATACAAAGCTTGGCACATATAAGGACTTGATGAATTTTAGCTCTTTGTATTATTATTTCATGGGTAACATGAAATACTTTTTGTCACTTGGAAGCCTAAGAGATACTAGCAAACATCTAAGTGCAGGGATCCATTTTTCAGTATTATTAATCTTATTCTGCAAGTAAGAAGACATTGTTTTACAGACTGAGTCATCCCTTTTGGAAGTAGAATACTGCCATCACAGAAAAAAAAGTACCAAGTCACTGGGGAAAAAAAAGAACAGCCACAGTTACCATTCACAGTTTGTTAAAGGAACTGCTGCCCTCATTTACTAATATATTAATAAATGGTTAATTAAATTCCTCTTTCATTTGGTGATGCTATATTCCATTGACCTTTTCCAGTTCTATGAGCGATATTGCTAAAAACAATGTGTTTCAAAGACAATAAAGAGGCATAGGATGGACACAAGGTTATAAATAAGCATGTATACACGTGGTTTAATTTTAGAGGAATGGGACGCTTCTTAAGTAGAATTTCTCTCTCTTGCCAGCTAACATGCCCGAAATTCTACTATTGGATTTTATCATTTCAGCCCTTCTGTTCGTCAACAAATCACCATCTTAAGAGACATAACAGAGTCTTCCCCCAAAGCTTTAATAAAATGAAATCACTTATCATCTTGTTGGCTTAGAAAAAAGGTAACGTGGCCTTATAGAAATGGGTAAGAAGAGGAGAGAGGTGTCAGGAAAGGCAAGCAATATTATAAGGGAGCATATTTCTAACTGTATCCACCTTTCCATTTAGGAAAACATAAGAAGGCTGCCAGTAATGACTTAGATCTTGGATACCCCAAACTCTGCTTCAGTTTCTTCTTAAGAAGAAATATTACCTAAAACATCTATTAAAGTGGACCATGGTCCCCAGAGGCCCAAATGTACTCTGCATCCCCTAGAACAGAGCAACTTGAAATTTTATTGGACATCCACCTATGTAAAATTTAAATAATAATAAACTGTTTTATGAAATGATTTATTTCTTTTGCTTTGATTGGGAGTTGAGACTCTATCTTGATAAAGAGGATACTACCTGCCCTTTTTTCTAACTAAGTGGATAGCATATTATAGTTTTGTTTAAAAGTAACACTTGTCGGTTCACACACAAAAAAATAACACGCCATAATCATAGTTTAGTTCTTTGCTAAAAGTACTTACTGTAGCAGCTGTGAATTTTCACTTAAGACAACTTGTGGGCTTAGAGAAGAGACAATCTTTTGTGATTACTACACACTCAATGGACAACATTCAAAATAACCTATTAATTTTAAAAAGTCACAAATGTGAAGTTGCAGACTTTTCTTTTGGTAGTTATAGTAAAGCTGAATTAGTGGCACTAACATTATAAATTCCAAGAACTTTGTAAAGTATTTTAGAAGTTCTAGGTGAGACTGGACTGATCATTACTAATACTTTTAACATTAAGCAAACTGGCTCCAGGGCCAGATGAGGTAGAGTAAGCACACTCCACCCCATCCTTCACACCATATACATTCTCTATACAGCTATATAACCTCTACCCAGCTATAAAACCTGACAGGATGCAAGGAGCAACTAGGTGAAGACTCTGAAAAATAAAGAGCAGCAAGCAGATTGGGGAAGAACACAAGAATTCCTAACACCTCTGAAATGGCAGTGAGCTTACTAACATTTTTTCTTCTTGTTTCTTTCAACCTAACCGATCTCAATGTAATCTGAGACCCCAAAGTGGTAACTGGGGCACAGGCAAAGAGTTCCTTCTCATTTTGCTGGAAGAGTGGAAAGAATTCCCAAACACTCAGAGAGAGGGCAGAAATGATCATTTTTCTTTTACTGTTTCTCCATTTCTTCACAATGGAGCCCCCAAGAAATACTGTGTTAGCAGCAGTAGTGGCAGAAATGGGAGCCTGCAGGAGCCAGAAATGAGAGAGAGGAACACCTTCCTCTCTATTTTATGAAACTATGGTTCCAAGAGAAGATTTCTCTCTCTCTCACTTGCTCACTCTCTCTCTCTGTCCTCTTGCAACTTGGCCTTGGATGCAGACACCATCACAGTGGTGCACAGCAAGGCTGGGCACTGGGCAACCAAAGCCCCAGCATTCTGGACAGAGAACTGAAACGGAGCACTTAAGAGAAATGTTAAATACTGGGGAGACTGAAGAGAAGAAGTTTGGGATAATAATACCATGAACTTGTTTATGAATTGCATGGATCTGATTCTAATCAGCATGTTGAATAATCTGAGAGCTGAACAAATAGATCACTGCCCAGATCCCACAGTGGTCACCATGTGGCACACAGGTGGAACAGATCTGAACAGCACCACAAAGGATTTGAACACTGAACTGAAACTGAGGCCACAGCCCAAAGAAGGCACATTATAACTTGCAACTTGAACCTAAACTGCTCAAACAAAAGTATAAACATTCTCCTTAAAATTCAACAGACTCAAAATTTCATAACATAATATTCAAAATGTCTAGGACTTAACACAAAATTACCAGACATACCAAGAACCAGAAAAATCTCAACTTGTATGGGAAAAGACAATTAACAGATATTGATGCTCAGATAAGAAAAATGTTAGAATTATTTGATAAAGAATTTAAAAGCATAAAAACGCTTTAACAAACAGTTGCAAAGACACTTAAAGCAAATGAAAAAACAGAAAGTCTCTTCAGAGAAAATGATATAAAGAATTCATTAGACTAATGAATTGAAAAGCTACAATAAATGAAATTATAAACTCACTGGAGGGGCTCATTAGCAGAATGGAGAAAATAGTCAGTGAATCTGAAGACAGAACAATAGAAATTATCCAATCTGAACAACAAAGAGACAACAGTCTTAGGAACTTGTGGACAATAACAGAATGTCTATTATTCTGTACTGTACTCTTTCTCTTCTCTCAGAGACAGTACTAAGAAAATCTGAAGAAATAATGGCTAGAAACTTTTCAAGTCTGGTGAAATACATAAGCCTACAGATTTAAGAAGTTCAGCAAATCCCAAACAAGCCAAAAAAAAAAAAAAAAAAAAAAAAAAATCAATGCCCCCAAACATAATTAAACTGCTAAAGACAAAGAAAAAAAACTTGAATGTTACCTATGTTTAAGTAATGATTTGAATGATAGCAGATTTCTTTTCAGAAACCATGGGGCCAGAGGAAGTGTCACAGCATTTTTAAAGAGCTGAACAAAAAATACTATGAACCCAGTGAAAATTTGAACAAAAAATACTGTGAACCCAGTGAAAATACCAGTGAAAATATCCTTCAGAAATGAAGAGCAAAACAAAACATCATCAGATGAAGAAACTAAAAGAATTCACTACCAGCAAATTTGCTCTGAAGTTGGGCAAATAATATTAGAAAGACAAAGCAACTTGTTTTTGATCACTGGATGATTATCTTTCCTTCTTTCTCAATTATATTTCAGCCCATCGATGGCAATAATTTATAAATATCTTGGAACTCAGTAAACACTACTCTGATGTGGTAAAGAACAGTAAAGTGCATTTATTGCTTAGGTGGGACTTTCAGCCAATAACATATCTATGCCCCTTTATTTATATATAGGCATGGAAAGTGAATGGACTTTTTTTTTTTTCTTTATTTTGGCTACGTTGGGTCTTCGTTGCTGTGTGCAGGCTTTCTCTAGTTGCGGCGAGCGGGGGCTACTCTTTGTAGTGGTGCACGGGCTTCTCACTGCGGTGGCTCCTCTTGTTGTGGAGCACAGGCTCTAGGTGTGCGGGTTTCAGTAGTTGTGGCTCGTGGGCTCTACAGCACGAGCTCAGTAGTTGTGGCACACGGGGTTAGTTGCTCCATGGCATGTGGGATCTTCCTGGACCAGGGATCGAACCCATGTCCCCTGCATTGGTGGGTGGATTCTTAATCACTGTGCCACCAGGGAAGACCCTGGACTTCTTTTAATAATACTCAATTTTGAGTTTCTTATTATAATAACAAATAATTAGAGGAGATTTTTGGAATAATTATCATAGAGAAGGATTTGAATACATTGGGGGGAATATAAGGAAAGTAGTACTTTTGGGGAATGATTTTCTTGTTATTAATCAAAAGCAAAGCAGTGTTATCACAATAGTCAAAACAGCTAGACTCCTCCTTTCTGAACCCCACCAGAGTCCCCCAGTCCCTTCATATCTCTGAGATTAGAAAATCTAGAGAATCCATCTTTGGAGCTAGGCCTGATTTCCTTGCACAAATATCACTAGTTATAAGGTCTATACATGTGCTTGAGTGTCTTCAGCCATGATTTATCAGCTAAAGATAAAAAGCATGAGGAAAGAGAGACAGGTATTTATCTTCATAATATTTTAATGTTTTTAGATATCTTCTGAAAATTGAACTTATACATGTTGGTCCTCTGCTAGACTTACATTTCTAGGGAGCTGCAGTTCCCAAACAAAAAATAAACTTCAGCAATGACAGTCTTTTTGACAAATCCTCCTATCTCTTTGGGTGACTATATTATTTTTTAAAGCATACCCTGCTTGAAAATATATTATTTTTCTTGATCCATTTACAATTTGTTTAAGAATTTCTTCTCCATCTGCTTTTATTCCTTGTTTCAGTTTAAAAGGAAGAGCTGCCTAAACTCAGTGGATCAATAAACAGCAGCATACACTAATGTATTCATTAGGATGCTAAAATCTTATTTCCTGTTAGTCAGTATGGCTCACCTGGGCTTTCATGTTGGCTCTAAGGACATATTATAGCTGATCTTTCTCTGGAATGTTTTACTTGTTGCCAATTTTGCATTGAGGAAGGTACAAGAAAGTGACTTGACCGTTAACCGCAGAAGTTCCACAGCAATCACTCCTGTTCTCATCCACACAGCAAGCATAACAATAGGTAAATATCTCCTTGAATATTAAGGGCTTAATCAAAATCCTATGTTTCAGCACAGACTTCTCAAGCAAATGGGGCAACAAGAAATGAACATATGAATAGATATGAGATTTCACTGCTTTTTAGCAAAACTGAAGAATTGGCTGTCCTACTTTAAAAAGGTTTTATAATGATCAAGACCTTTTAGAGTGATTTAAAACTGTGTACATAATCCTGCTGATGAGACCTGCTTTGGGCTTTTCTCTCTAAGCAGCATGACAAGGGGGCTGCCTTCTCAATGACTTTCAGGGAGGGGGACTCAGAAAGAAAGGCTGATTTCAGCCCATGCCACTCTGAGCAGGAAGCCAGGAGACGAACTGCTGGTGCTACTCTGCTCTGCTCTGCAGCTCCCACTGGTGACAATGTCTTTTTAGCCTTATTCTCAGATCAAGTGGGAAATTACGAACACATTAATGCCCTCCAGTCAAATACTTGCCAAGATAACAGATGGCCGATAACACCAAGCAACCTTGACCTGTGGTCACCAGCCCCGTCAATCAAGCACAGGATCTCTCCTCTGGGGAAAACACTGTCTTCTGTGCAACACAGCATGTTCAAATATCATGGCAGATTTAATACAACACGTAGTCCATGCAGCAAATATGGGCACAGCATCTTCCCTCGTGTGAACTGGAGTACCGGCATGCTACATAAATTCCCTGAAGTCTTCAACTGCTTCCACGTAAACACTGGACAGAAAATGGAACACTGCTGAGCCAGAATCAACAGACCTCTATTTGGGGTCTGACAGTACACTTGAGTGTCATACACCACACAAGTAAGTGCCCATCTAAATCAGAGGAAATAGCCATTGTCTAGAGATTAAATGTATGTTACTGACCAATGTGCTTAGATGGATCCATTAGGTGTGAAAATCCTACAGATATTTCAAAGCACATTTGCCATTTGGTGGTAAAGGAGAGAACGTTCTTACCAATGCTAAAACTCCACAAGCACAAATGCTGACATAAAGAGGATATCTAAATAGATGCATGGATGCTGACATTGAGAGCCCAGCCATAAAGATCTATCAAAAGGTCATTAGAAAATAGATAACTAATAAGAACCTGCTGTATAAAAAAATAAATTAAATAAAATTCAAAAAAAATGGTCATTAGAGATCTGGTGCAGCTGTTTCTGCAACAAAGAGACATTCTTGCTGGGATAGGCTATATACGTATGAGGTGTGTAGCTGGGGATTTGGTAGCCTAAGAAATAGTATCACAAAGATTCACTGACTTAGAAGCAAGAGGTCAGGCTCCAGTGCCCACTCTGGGCCCTACTCCTAACTGACGACATTGTGGGAAGTAATTTAGAACAATGAGCGAGAACTTGGGCTCCAGATACAAGATGAGCCTGGGCTTGATCCCTAACACTTACTACCTCCATGGCCTTGGGCATATTACATAAACTCTCTGCCTCAGTTTCTTCATCAGTCAAATGAGGATAGTAATACTTTTTCCAAGGCATTATTGTGATCATCAAACGTAATCAACTATGTTAAGCCTTAGCACGATGCCTGGTATAGACGAAGACTCATTAAATGTTAGTTATTATTAATAAATGTTCATCATTACTATTAATAGTTTAGTAAATGTTGGGAGAATAACTTATGCATTCTGAGCCTATCTTCTCATCTGTGGAAAGAGAAATTGGAATAGATTATTATGATAAAATGCTTCCAGCTCTAACATTCCACAGATGTGTAACTCCAATTTATTGCTGGTGAATAGAGATGTCTCCTACAGATATATGATAGGATACTAATGCATTTTGGAGCATAAAATTGTTTAAGCGGACATTTTATTTCCTAAAAGGTCCAAGGCATGACCTCATTAAATCTTTACCACAACTCTGTGCGTCAATAAGAGATGAGGAAACTGAGGCTCACACAGGTTAGGGGGCTGCCCGTGGTCACAGAGTTTCCAGGACTAAAAACCTAGGTATGGCAGCAACAGGACAGAGAAAGGAAAGTGAGGGCACAAGGTGGGAGATAAGCTTGTCAGAGCGTCTGGAGGACCAGGCAGCCACGACAGTGTGCCACACAGGTCCGCAAGATGTCAGCGCTCCTTGTGAGATGACTGAAACCCAGGCTCAGCAGCCAAGGGGAAGGAGAGGAGAAGGGATGTCGGGTTAATTTATTTAACATAAATAATGTATTCCTTAATTATCTGCCACATGATTAAGTAATTCTGATGTAAATAATTGAAATCAAGGGAAGGGGAGGACATCAAGTGCAGGGAGCTCTGTTTATAAAAATATACTTGCAAGGTAGAGGACAATGTGGATTTCAAAGGAAGACTTCCTTAGACCATTTACGTATGGATACTGTGAGTGCCACCATGTGCCAGGAATTGTGTAAGACTCTGGGAATATAACAAGCTGAGTTCTCAACTTAGAGCAGTACACAGTCTCATGAGGAAGCCGACTATGTAACCGAAAAACAGTATTTTACACTGTTATCAGTCCTATGGCGGAACCGAGGAGAGAACAACCAATTGTCAGGAAGGTTAACTAAGGATGGACTCTAGCTGGAGCTTAAAATAGAACAAACAGGAGAAGAGTTAGATGCCTGGGAGAAAGGAAGGGTGGGACAGAGGCTTGCCACAGTTCCTTTGGCGGTAGATACTATTACTAATTCAAGAGGGAGAGAGAGAGAGAGAGAGAGAGAGAGAGAGAGACAGAGAGAGAGAGAGAGAGAGAGAGAGACAGTGATAACCTGCTGTGAAAGAATTTAATTTGACCTATTCTTTACTGTTGTGAAAGTAACAAGTATACTGTTCTCAGTAATTTTTAGAACAACCTTTTAAGGAATGGTAACTCAAAGATGCAGCCCGTGGAGAAAAAGCAAAGCTCAATTTGAGAAGGTAGGAATGTGATGTTGGGAGAGCCGTCTTTGGAGTCAAACTTCCTGTGTTTGAGTCCTGTCTCCATCTCTCAGGAACTGGGAGACTTCAGGCAGTTCACTTTTACCTCTCTAAGCTCCAGCTTCTTCATCTATGAAAGGAAGATAACAGTAATACTACTAATAATGTCTCCTCTGTAAAGTTTAAATGAAATAATGCATATACTGAGGATAACACAGAGACTGAGAAATATCAGGTGATCTACAATGTTTAACTGTTGTTATCAGCAGCGTTACTATTAATTACTATTTCTAGAGGGGCTTAGAAACCTCAGAACCTCTGGGAGCCTGAGAAACACTGACAACCTTTCTGAGACTGAAAAAAATCATCTTTCAATGTTGAGAGAAATCCACATATGTATAATACCATACACATAAGGTATAGTATTACTTATAAAATTTATGGAATTTAAATTTTAAAAGTATAGAACTTCCTACTATTGAGAACAAAGACTTGACTGGCTTTTCTACTTACTAGCTCTGTTATTCTGAATAAGTCATTTACCAAAGATACAACTTTTTCTCATCTGAAAAACTGGGCTCTCATGTCCCTAACTCAGGAAAGGAATACCCAGAGATGGATTTGGAAAAAAAAAAGATAATAAAAAATAACAACTGTGAGTTTCAGGGTATGGCATTATATATCAAAATCAAAGCAACAGCTCCTGCCCTAATGTCCTTCACAAAAAAGCTGAACGCTTCTTTCCACTAAGCCCCTTTGCAACTACTTTTATGAATTATCCTATTTCTATAAAATGCTTGGATGACTGAGGGATTTTTCCATCTCATCTGGGCCTCCTCATCTTCTGCAGCCTCAGTCTGTGGCTAAGGTCTCCCGTTCTTGACACACAAAGTCCTACCTATGGGTGTAAGGCGTCCAGAACACTGACTAGTCTTCTTGCTTCCCCTTTTGCTGCTTCGCTGGAATAACCAAACCGGACTACTGGTTTGTAAAATTCACCATATTTTTCCTCCTCACATGCATCCTGAATCTCAAATTTAACGAGTTAAGTAGAACACTGGCAGTTGCCTTAAGGATGAAGATCTGTTGAAAGGACAGAATTCAGCCCCTACAAAATGATGAATGTTAGAACCATTGAGCTTCCCAAATGAAACTCAACAGTAAAATAGAGAATTGTAAAATATGCAATCTAGCAGTTGGTGTGTCTCATGCCCCATTTATCATGAATAACAGTTAGGGTTTGGTTATAAGTAACAGAAACTAACTCTGGCTAACTTAAACTAATTTAAAAAGAAAAATCTAAATACAAGAAAATCTGAGCAATCAAACCTCTGAAAAGACAGTATTGGGCCAAGTCTAAGTGTCAAAATTCAGGAAGCAAAGGAGAATGTCTTCATGGTTCTATGGCTGAGATGGAGCCCTGCCAACCCTTTCCTGCCTGTATATCATTCATGAAAGATTCAGATGCCCAAAGGAGAGTCTGGCTGGCCTACTGGGGTCAGGTTCTACCCTCTGGCCAGAGGAAAACAAGACACCTTGAATGAATACAACACAAAGACTATACATGTTGGGCAAAGTATAGTTTTTCAAAGGAAAAATGAAATGCTGTTTCTAAAAGAAGGGGGAATGGATGCTGGGCAGGCAAAAACAACAGATGTCCACTGCAGCAGGTCTATTTGGTGTATATTTGATGAGCCAAAAGACCAGAAACTATGCAAAGACACATGCATCTCTCTCTCTCTCTCTCTCTCTCTCTCTCTCTCTCACACACACACACACAATTCTGTGTTAATTCCTAGAGAAAGCCCACCTTATGTGATTGACTTCATTCCCCTTTGATTCACTTCTTACTTTTCAAAAACAATGTCTTCTTCTCTCCAATCTCACTCCTTCTGCCCAGCTTCCCACATAACATATTTGCTACAGCTAGGGTATTTCCAAAACGTAGTCACCTAAGTACACAATTCTACCCCATTCCTGTTATTGAATACAAATGGTGCCAAAGATAGAAGTATTATGCACATTTTTGATAAAAATTGTTCCAAATTACCTTGCATTATTTTTAGGCAGGGAATAAAATGGACGTATTTTTGTTAAGCAATGATCTACTCTTATTGTCATATTCCGCCCTGAAGACACATCATATATCTTTCCTCTAATGAAGTGTTTTCTAGAAAGTAGAATATAGTCCTCTGTTTCCAATCTTTAGATTCCGTGGATTGCTATGGTAACCCTGGGTTTCTTGATTTATAAATTTCTTCCTTTGTAAAAGAAATAATTTTAGTGTAATTTACTAATGGATTTTAACTCAATCTATAATAACAAATAAATCCAACCATACCTCTTTTTATTAAAAATCTGTAATCGGAATTTTGCAAATGAAGAGGTTGTTTCTCAAAGACCCTGAAAGGTAATATATAGTAGGAAAAACAAGAAAATGTGAATAAAGCAACACATCAAAGCCAAAATACAGTAGCAACTTCAACAGCAATTTCTTTTAAAAAACAGCATTTATCTTAGAAGATCAAAAGATAAGCTCGGAACAGTAATCAGCCTACCAAAAAAAAAAAAATCACAAAATGAAACTCCCAAATTCATGAAACGTTGTGCTCAAGAATGCATGTATTTATTTATTCTTTGTTTCGAAAAATCTTAGAATGTAGATTAAAATGGACAAATCCAAGTGGTATTTTGACACATAACATCAGGGCTAAATGTGTCCTAGTTTACTTCAGTTCCTGCTTTACTTATACTGGATTCAATGTAGGATCCAAAAAACTACTGAAAATTGTAACTTGAAACAAAGTGAAAAGTCCTAACAAATCTAGCTGTCTGTCATCTGGCTCTGTGTTTATCCCATCTGTAAAATCAACAGGGAAGTTTAATGAAAAGGGAATTGGGCCAAGAATCAGAAGACTTCAACTTCTATTGTAAACTCTACCATCTTTGTGCTGTGTGTCCTTAGGCAAGTCATGGAAATACTCTTTTGAGTTATGTCTTTTAAGACCCTGCCCAGCCTACATCAGATGATACTGTCATGCTGTAAGGATTAAATGAGATAAGGGTACCAAAGGCTTTGAAAGTTAGAGTGACTCAGGTGTAGGGTATTGTACTGAACAGGGCTAAATCATGACATCAGCTTCCTAAGCAGGGGCTAGTGATATTCTGAACTCTGCTCCCTCGCAGAAGAGCCTTGTACATCTCATGACTTTTCCACATGGTTCCAGGAAGGACAAGAAAGGCTAGAGGGTGGCAGTTCTCTAATTGAAGCACAACATAAGAACTCTGTAAGAGTAAATGTTGTCAAAATAAAGCATGGGCTACCTAGGGAGGTAGTCAGGAGGCTTCCAGAGATTGCATGATTTATTTTCTAAGGTTCATTTCATAAGTATCTATTTCCTTGTATCTGCCTCAGATTGAACAAAAACAGGTGTCATTTCTGTTCTCCAAAGAAGGATAATTAAGCCTCTGTTTTGTGTAGTTACCCAGTTCTTAGAAGAAGTCTTCCTCCTTCCCAAACTCTGGGCATCCTCAAATGTTAATATGTGAAGTACACCCCTTTTGATTATGTCTGTTAAAATTTAAGTACCCCTCATATATATCTTAGTTTATAGCACTGTCTAAGCCAAACATTCGTAAATTTATAGTTCTTCCTAGGGTGATCCTACCTGTGGATCTGAATGAATAGTGAGCCGCTTTGCACAACCCCATCTTTGCTCAAGGAGAAACAGTAAAGAGGAGGAAAAGGGACATGGGTCTTGGAATTAGAAGGCCTCTGTGGGAGTCTAGGTTGGGCCACTTGTCAGTTGTTGGATCTGACTGGAAGTTTCCAGACTTGGAGAACAAAACTACTGCTACTACTCTCTCAAGGTTGTAGGTCTGTGCTCTGGGAGTGTTTGCTGAATAAGCAAGCCCATGCTTGACTGTGAGTGAAGAATAACTCATGACTTTAGCATGGCCTACTTTTTCCTTCTTTATCTTCTATAAAAAAAGTATCTCATTTTTTCTGATTTTAAAATAACATGTGTCTGCCATGGAAATTTTGGAAAATATGGAAGTACAAAGAAAAAAGTAAAACTCTCTCTTATTCATTCCCTATGTATAATCACTGCCAACGTTTTGTGGTATTTCTTTCTAGTGGGTATGTATACATGTTTACATATGGTACAATACATGCTGTGTGTATTATTTTTTTTCTCATAACATGCTATTACACGTTTTCCATGTTTGTTACTATTCTTAGAAAACATGAGTTTATAGCTCCTTAAAATGTCATAATATGACTTTGCCAAGTGTGCTTTTGCCTGCCCTGAATTTCACTTTCTTAAAAAAATTATTTTGGAAGTGAAATCTCAGTTTAAAAAAATCAGCAAAACAGAAGTTTAAAGTAAAAATACTGAAGATTCTATTTACTCCCCGTTGTCCTGCAAGATATATTCTATAGCACGTTCTCTGTATGCTTGCAGAAGTTTTTCTGTACATTCACAAAAATAATTTCTATATTCTCACTACTCAAGATCTGTAACATCAGCATTCTCTTGGAGCTTATTGGAAGCAGAGAATCTCAGATCCCATCCCAGACCCACTAAACCACTCTGCATTTCAACAACATCTCAAGTAATTTGTACACATATTAAAGTTTGAGAAGCTGGTCTGCATCAGAGAGCTTTGGAGCCAAATCCAGGCTGCTGCCTCTTTTGTATAGCATGCCAAATATGAGTACTTTTTATATTTTCAAATGGTTGAAAACAAATCAAAAGAAGATCGCTATTTTGTGACATAAGAAAATTATATAAAATTCAAAGTTCAGTGTCCATAAAGTTTAATTGAACATAGCCATGCCTGTTTGTTAATGTATTGTCTGTGGCTGCTTTGGTGCTACAGTGACAGAGTTGAGCAATTGTGACAGAGACGTTATGGCCTACAGAGCCTAAAACATTTATTTTCTGTCCTTTACAAAAAAAGTTTGCAACGCTGGTTTATCTGGCAGGGTACCTAGGACAGTGAGCATGTACGTCAATTTCTTTATATATATGCATATGATTAAATGAACTAAAAGCAAACAACCAAATATTTCAGAAACTATGTATATTACATTTCATAACCATTTGGTGATATTTATATTTAATATTTGCTTATTTTCTCTCTTCAGACTAGAAACAAGTTTCAAGACACCACCCTGTTTACTGAAGACACACATTACAGACACTCAATAAATATTTGCTGAATTTTTGACGTTCACAATAATATCATGAGGTAGGTATGATTATTATTCATAACTATACATAAAATAAAAATAGGAAATTATCTGCCTAGGATCACAGACAAATTAAGTGACAAAGAGGGCAAATATTTTCTGCTAGAAATGTGTTTTCTGTTCTGCTTTTTCTTTGAAGAACTTTAACGGAAAAGTTAGAGAAGAAATGGCAGTGACCATTCCTTTATGTGCATTAAAAAATAAAGAATGTATTTGGTTGGAACATTAAAGATACGGTTTAGAGAAGTTCTAAGACCTGCTATATTTACATAGCCATTGGCCACCAGAGCTCGGATTTCAAAGCACTCGGTATAACTTCAGACCCCACCCTCTGGCTACTAGACTCCGAAAACTGAATGATATGAGCCAGATTGCAGAGGGCCACTTAATTGTTTATTGTGAAAGTATGAAATTGGCTCAAAGATCTTTGATCTCAGAAATAAACTGCTAGTTGGCATCAGCTGCTTAGTCAAGCACTTTAGTGATAAATTCAGGAAAGACTCTTGAGTTATAGAAAGAAACCTTGGGAGAGGCAGGAACACAGGTAAACCATGAGGAACTGGTGAAAATCTATCCAAAAGCAGCGTAGAGGAGGGTACCAACTTTGGCTGATCTGACCTAGGACAGCAAGATAGAGCATAAAGGAAGAACAATTAGTAAGATAAAGAGTAGAGGGAAATAGGTAAGTAAGAGAAAGGAAACCGGTGCTCCCTGTGCAAGAGCACAGGGGTTTAGAGGGATTGGGGTTTTAGGTCTATGAATTTTTCTCTCATCTCTAACTGATGCCAACATCTCAAGTTGTTGCAAAGGAGCAGAGAATTACCACACCCAGATACTGATTTAATTATGAAAACAAGACTCTAGCAAGGAATCCTGCCATTTGCTCGCGGATAACCCTGTGAGTGAACTCACTTGTTGGAATTTGGCTGCTTTTAAGAGTTTATTAATCCAACATTTTGATTTGCATGTTGTTTCAAACTTGCAAGGTACTAACATCAGCATTCCGATGGCTGGGTCTGAGGAAACTATGTTTGTCTTAGGACAAAAGAGGTGATAAGGATGGCATTGCTGCTGAAATACCTGGGCTTATGATGGGTTGGGGGCTTTGGGACCCAAGAGTCTTGTTTAGCTTGGCGGAGGGTATTTTCTCTAAGGTACAATGGCAGGAGGAGACCAAAGTATCTTAGAGCTAACTCTCTTTGCTGCTCAAGTAATTACTTTGCATGTGCATTTTACCCGTGTGTGTTAAAATATGGTATGGTATTTCAAAATATGTTTTTATCACACAATAGCCCTGAACTTATCATTTTAATGTGAACTTTCATTAAACAGTTTTATTCACTAAAGATGAAACTTTCAGAAAGAATGAAAATAGGTTTTTTGCTTATCTAAAAATAATTAGTTATTCCCAAAACCAAAAGGACAATTGTTAATTTACTATGGAATCTCACTTCTCACTTACAAGTCAGTTCCACACCACGATCTTCACATCTCTTTTATAACCAAGCTTTTACAAATCATGGCAGAAGATTCCTTTTTTCTCCAAAAATGTCCCCTTTTTCTTTTTATTCTTAGAATCAGCTAGTCAGTTACGGTCAGAGCATGGCATTTTATCATCATTGATCTATGCATCGCCCTTTTTTGCTTTTATTCTTCTTGTCTGTTTTATTTCATTTTATCTGCATTTTCCTACACCTCCCCACCCTCAAAAGGCAACCATTCTCATGTGTTTGTGTATCATTTGTTTGGTATAGGGTTAACAGATAAAACACAGGACCCCCAGTTAGATATGAATATCCAATAAACTACAAATAACTTTTTAGTATGAGTAAGTCTCACACATTGTATGGGACATACTTATACTAAATATCTGTCCCAAACTTATACTAAAAAAAATTCATATTTTATCTGAAATTCACAATTAACTCGGTATCCTGCATTTTTATTTGCTAAGTCAGGTAATCATCGATTGGTACAATCTGTACAATGTTTCTTATTTTGCTGTATGTATCTTAGTATATTTTAATAATAAACAGATAATTCTCTGTCTCATTTTTATACTCATTACACTATTTTTACAATCCACCTATCTGCCCTTGGGTCATCCTGTTCTACTTCTGTTTCTATGAGGGCTTCCTTGTACTTCATGGGATATATCTGCCACTGGGGACCTATCTAGTACCCCACCGCTAGATAGGTTGGGATAGACCCTAATTTCCAATCACCATGAGCAATATTATGATGAGCATGCTCCTAGATGTCCTTTATCTTCTGTGTGAGAAAACCTTTAGACTCTAAACTCAGGGTCACAACTGCTTGATCATGTGTCCGTGTGCATGTGTTCAGTGTGTGTGTGTGTATATAAAAAACATAAATATATATTTATGTATATATGTTTAGTATGCATACTGTGTATATATACTCCTATACACTGCATCTGAATAAGACCCACCAAGTGATTTTCAGAGCAATGGCAATAATCTCCAATCCTACCACCATTTGGTGTTTTTCTATATTTTAATTTTTTGCTTATTTACTAGGTATAAAGTAATAGCTCATGTTTGTCTTAGTTTAATCACTAATAAATTTCAGAAACTTTTGATATACTTGTGATCCTCTGGGGATTCCTCTTACAGAAATTGCCTGTTCTTATCCTTTGCCATTTTTTTTTTTTTTGAGTTGTATTCTTTTTGTTGACTTGTAGGAGTTCTTTGTGAATTCTAGATATTAATCCTCTGTCCTTCTCTCACTCTTGAGGCAGTCTTAGCAAAAGTCTGAAAATCTTTTCAAGGAACCGACTTTTGCTTTTTACTAACCTTTAATGTGTTAGATGCATAGGTGTGATATCATCTTGCTCTAATGTTCTTTCTACAAGTAGGCAACCTCCTTTTTTGACGCTTACAATATTCTTGTAGAGGTTAGATTGCTGAGTGGTTTCTCCCCGGCAGTACACCAGTGCTCAGGATGAATTCTACAATATTATCTTGCACATGTTAAGGAAAAGGGGCATCTTATGAAGACAAGAGTCAAAAGAGAAAAAGGAGAGAAGATCCCCGCATCTTCCCAACATCCCACGGAGAGGTGGAATAGGACCATGGACCCATAGCATGAGTCTATTTTTCAAGGGTCAGAACTGAAACCCTTTTTGAGCTCTTTTATAGAAGAAATTTATCAATGAAAAATCCTGTGGGTGCTAGGTATTTTGAATACAGATAATGGCTCTTTATAGGAGTTGTCTGTAATTCTCTCTCTTCCAGTTGCAGGGGAAGGGCCATTAATCTCATGGCAAACTGAGTTCAGATGCATTCTTTCTTCCTGATAGAAAAGAGAAATGTGAGACTGAATCCAGCTTGTTCCTTTTTTCAGGTAACCCAGAGCAAAATCCTGAACAAATATGTTCATTATACCACATTTTCCCCCTTCAAATTATAATTTGTCAGATATTAAGAGTACTATTCCATTTTCATTTTCACACTCATATTTACCTGGTCTGTAAGTTTCTCTTTTATTTTTAACAGTTTTGAAATTTTTTTGTGTTAAATATCTCTTTTTAAAAGACAATATTTTTAGATCATATTTGTATGTTTAAAAATACAGTCTGAGGTTGTCTGGTGTTTCTCTATTATAAATATTTTAATTATTTTTATAGTAGAACATTTCTGCTGTTTCATTTGATATATTTCATATTCTGTACTTTTCTCCTTCACCTTCTCCTTTCTTACTTTCCTCTGTATAAACAAGTTTTGTTCTTCATATTTGAAATTATATGTTACACATTTGTACTCAAGTTTTTGCCTTTAATGTAAGACCAAGGTTATGTCTATTCACTCATTAATTTCTTAAACTTATCAATATCTGTATCTCCTTCTGTATTGTCTATATTTGCATTCTGGATTGCTCTGAACTGTTAGGAATACATTTATCTCTCTCTCTCTCTCCCTCTCTCTCTTTTTAACAAAACCTAAGCATAACCAGGTTATTTGATTTCCCCTACCTCCTATATCACTTAAAAAATCCTCCTGGAATTTTTTTCTTCTTCTATGACATGATATTATACACAGAAAATGCTTAAGACTTTACCAAAAAACTGTTTGAACTAATAAATTCAGTAAAGTTGCAGAGTACAAATCAATATGCAAAAATCTGTTGTGTTTCTATACACTAAAACTGAACTATTGGAAAGAGAAATTAGGAAAATAATCCTATTTACAATTGCATCAAAAAGAATAAAATACCTAGGAACAAATTTAACCAAGGAGGTGAAAGACCTGTACACTGAAATCTGTAAGACACTGTTGAAAGAAATTGAAGAAGACACACATAAATGGAAAGATATTCCATGCTCATGGGTTGGAAGAATTAATATTGTTAAAATGTCCATACTACCCAAAGGAATCTACAGACTCAATGCAGCCCTATCAAAATTCCAAAGGCATTTTTGGAATGAAAACAGAAATAGAACAAACAATCCTAAAATTTGTATGGAACCACAAAAGACCCCAAATAGCCAAAGCAACCTTGAAAAAGAAGAACAGAGCTAGAGACATACCATGTCCCAATTTCAAACTATACTACAAAGTTACAGTAATCAAAACAGTATAGTATGGGCATTAAAAAAGAAAAAAAAAAAAAAACAGACACATGGATCAATGGAACAAAGTAGATAGTCCAGAAATAAACCCAAGCATATCTGGTCAATTAATTTATGACAAAGGGGCTAAGAATATACCATGGGGGAAAAACAGTCTCTTCAATAAATGGTGTTGGGAAAGCTGGACAGCCACATGCAAAAGAAGGAAACTGTACCATTATCTTACACCATATACAAAAATTAACACAAAATGAATTAAAGACTTGAATGTAAAACCTGATACTATAAAATTCCTAGAACAAAACATAGGCAGTAAGCCCTTGACATGGGTCTTGGCAATCATTTTTAGAATTTGACACCAAAAGCAAAGGCAACAAAAGCAAAAATAAACAAGTGAGACTACATCAAACTAAAAAGCTTCTGCACAGCAAAGGAAACCATCAACAGAATAAAAAGGCAACCCACTAAATGGGAGAAAACATTTACAAATCCTATATGTGATAAGGGGTTAATATACAAAATACATAAAGAACACATACAACTCAATTTCAAAAAAAAGTCTGATTAAAAAATGGGCAGGGCTTCCCTGGTGGCGCAGTGGTTGAGAGTCTGCCTGCTGATGCAGGGGACACGGGTTCGTGCCCCGGTCCGGGAGGATCCCACATGCCGTGGAGTGGCTGGGCCCGTGAGCCATGGCCACTGAGCCTGCGCGTCCGAAGCCTGTGCTCTGCAACAGGAGAGGCCACAACAGTGAGAGGCCTGCATACCGCAAAAAAAAAAAAAAAAAAAAGGCAGAAGATCTAAATAGATAGTTTTGCAAAGAAGACATACAGATAGCCAACAGGTACATAAAAAGATGCTCAACATCACTAATCATTAGGGAAATGTAAATCAAAACCAAAATGAGATATCACCTCATATCTGTCAAAATGACTATTATTAAAAAGACAAGAAATAACAATTGTTGGCAAGAATGTGAAGCAAAGAGAACTCTTCTGTATTGTTGGTGGGAATGTAAATTGGTGCAACCACCATGGGAAACAGTATGGAGGTTACTCAAAGAATTAAAAATAGAACTACCATATGATCCAGCAGTTCCACTTCTGGGTATTTACTCGAAGGAAACAAAAACAGTAACTCAAAAAGATGTATGCACCCCCATGTTAATTGCAGCATATTCACAACAGCCAAGATGTGGAAGCAACCTATAAGTGCCCAGTGAGGGGTGAATAGATAAAGAAAAGGTGATATACACAAACACACACACACAATGGAATGCTGCCATTTGTGACAACATGGATGGATGTACAGGGCATTATCCTAAGTGAAATAAGTCAGACAAAGACAAATACTGTGTGAATCCAGAAAAACAAAATACAAAAAAAAACCCAAGCTCATAGATTCAGAGAACAGATTGCTGGTTGCCAGAGGAAGGGGCGGAGGGGGTCAGGGGAGGGTTTGAAAGGGGGTGTTCAAAATGGGTGAAGAGGGTCAAAAGGTACAAAACTCCAGCTGTGAAATAAATAACTCACGGGGATATAATGTGCAGCACGCTGACTACAGTTAATAACACTGTAATGCATATTTAAAAGCTGCCAAGAGAGTAGACCTTAAGAGTTCTTATCTCAAGGGGAAAAAACTTGTAACTATGTACAGTGACAGAGGTTGGCTATATTTACTGTGGTGAACCTTTCACAATAGATACAAAAATTGAGTCATTCTGTTGTACACCTGAAACTAATATAATGTTATATGTCAATTATATCTCAAAAATAAATAAACGTATAAATGAATAACTGACAATGTTTGTAGGTGATGTTCTCTCTGGAATTTTTTTTCTTTTCCCTTAAATTTCACTAAAATACTTAACTGTGACATTCTCTTATCCCTCCTGTTCACCTTGCCCTTGTCTCTCCCAATTTGAGCTCCTTTAATATGACATTTTCATCTTTAATTTTAGAAATATTAATTATTGCTTCAGATATTTCCTTTTACCTGTTTTCTTTTTTTTCCCTCATTCTGTACTTTCTGTTGCCTACATATTGGTATTTTTATTTTCAACATTTTCATCCATTGAATCTCTTTTTCTATTTTCCATGTTTTTTTCAACTTTCTTCAAAGTCCATCCATCTGATTTTCTCTTAACTCTCTATGTCCTGCTATTTATCCTGACTACTGAGTTGTCTATTTCTATCATTTTTATTCCTGTTTTTCCACTTGGCTCTTTGTATGATTTCTTATTCTTTCTTCATATTGCAAACACCTTCCTTTATCTTTTAGTAAATTTACCATGCTTATTTTAAGTTTTCTCTGTATGTTTCAATTATTCTGCCTCAGATGGGTTATGTTGTTCTTCTGTGATCTTTCTTTGCTAGTAGCTGGTTATTTTGCAAGTGTCAGGTTATTTTGCCTGTTAATTCGTGTCACGGGTACCTGATGAGCTGTGTGAAATCGACAATAGAAAGGGCTAAAAGACAGGGCTGGAACACCTTCAGGTGAATATAAGGAGTTAGAAAGAGAAAAGCTCCGGAGCACAGAACTCCAGGAACTATGGAAAGTCTGCTAGGCACTCCCATTTATTTCCAATCCACCAGGCGACTCTTCTGCTCATTGTTTCACCTTTAAACACTTAGGAAGCAGTGGCCCTAACAGGAGGTAGGGCCTCCTAATCTTTTATTGCTGGGTTTAGAGAAATAGAGATGTGAATACCTGAGCGTGTCTGGCCACCCTGCAAGTTTTCATTCAGTAAGTCCCCTACATACAAATGAGTTCCGTTCTGAGAGCGCATTCCTAAGTCCAATTCGTTCATAAGTCCAACAGAGTTAGCCTAGGTACCCAACTAACACAATCGTCCATGTAATACTGTACTGTAATAGGTTTATAATACTTTTCACACAAATAATACATAAAAAACAAAAAATAAACACTTTTAATCTTACAGTACAGCACCTTGAAAAGTACAGTAGTACAGTACAACAGCTGGCATACAGGAGCTGGCATCGAGTGAACAGGCAAGGAGAGTTACTGACTGGAGGAGGGAGAGGAGGTGGGAGATGGTAGAGCTGAAGGATGGTCAGCAACAGGAGACAGAGGGCAAGTTGCAATTTCACTCACACCTGATATTGAAGAAATGTCAATGTAATGTTTTTTACATAGACTGAACTTAGCTGTGCTCTTGTCTGACACTGGAGGTCTAGAGTATTGCGTACAATTTCTGTTGTAAAGGAGCAGAAGCAAAGCTTAACAGGATCCTACAACCTGTATCCTCACAGCTGCCTCCTTTTCTCCTCTGATCTGTACTTTCACCATTACCCACCCAAAATTCCCAAACGGCCAAGGCAGACCTCAGACCCTTGGGGGTTCTGTGTTTTTTCACTTTTCATTCCTCAAATCCAAGCTTTTCTGCAGCTTCTGTAGTTTCCTCAGGGTTGACTTTGGGGGAGGAACCAATATCCCAGGCCAGTTTGTCATCTCAACAAGAACGCATTATTTAGTATTCAAAGCTGCATTTTGCCTACAACTCAAGTCTATATCATTAACTGACTTCAGTCTGTTCCTATTAGATGCCCTTAACTCATTCTCTCATTTATTCTTCCAACAAATATTACTGAGCATTAAGACATGCTGGCACTCTGATAGGTTCCAGGGACATAAAATGAATTAAAGCATGATACAGACCTTGAAGCATTTAGCTAACCCAGTGTAAAAGGACTTTTTGGGAACACATGATAAAAATCCTTTGAAACTACCACATTAGTTATCTGAATTACAGTGGTGATTAGAATGTATTTTGTCCCAACCCACGTAACTCAAAAAGATTAATTTTAATGAGCTATTATTTCATTTTCCAGGCTTTATTTCTCATTGCTTAATTCTTTTAAAATAGCATTTCATATTATTGAGGGGAGGTTTAGTTCATCTGCTGATTGTTATACCTTCTGGGATCCCTTCTGTTCCCTAAGGCTGTGGCAAAACCCAAATTTACTAATGAACTGCCAAAAAATTCATTTCACAAATTCCTACTCATGTGCCATTACTGTAAAGGCTTTGTAGTTATTACAGTGATGAGTTTACAGCCTGGAAAGTAGGACAACGCTGTTTCAACTAATTCATTACCTACACTTTACACATTTTCAAGAGGAAAAAAGAGTGTGTGCATGTGTGTGCGTGTGTGTGCGTGTGACTGTGTGTGCGTGAGCGAGAGACAGAGAAAGAGACACAGAGAATTGTATGTGTTTTCTCATTGGCACTGGACTGCGTTCTGCAACATGATAAAGGACTGATTAAACATTTATTTCATTCTTGCTCTTTGAACTCCCATCAGTCTATGGTAAACCCTGCCCCTTCCACCGGTCATTCATGTATTTGTTCATTCCATGAATGTTAATTTAGCACCCACTCTGTGATAGGCACTCTGAAGGTGCTGAAGATGTAGCTATTGTGGTACCTTTGTAATGTATCAACTTAGCTAGTCTGAATGACATTTCCCAGAATTCCCTCTCCTGTATATTTCTGGGTAGAGTGGGCCAGAAGAGACATTTCTTATGGGAGATTTGGAGGGGAGAAGCAAAGCAAGAGCCATTTTGAATTTCACACACATTGTCAATGATCTGCTGGCTCACCTTGTTGATGTGAGTTAGCAACTGGACCTGTGATGCTCCACCTTGCCCTGCATCTTCCTCAAGCTTCTTTGACTCATGGGCCAGGAATATGTTTCCTACATCAAAATGGGCCCTGATGCATGCAAGACATCCACACCACCATCGTCAGAGGAAACAAGAATTGACACGGTTTCAGTCCATCCTTGTGGGGTTCCAGCTCATGTCTGTGGGTTCCAGCCTACTCCTATCTCCCTCAGTTTACATCCATCTTTCATTCTTGCCTGCCTGCTTGTGGACTTTGAACTTCAGCATGAGACATGAAGACAAAGCCTTACAGAGAATGCTTCACCAATTCCCACATGCATAAGGTCAAATCCCAGCAGCAAATCATTTAATACTATATGGATATATCTCCTAGTGATTCTGGTTCTCTGGTTGAACCCTGACTGATATAGCTAGAAATAATATAAATATAATTTCTGCCCTAATGGAGTTTAAAATATAGATAGGGAGGAATGCCTTTTCAAAATATTATATCACAGTTAATTCATTACAACTATGAAAAATCCTGTGAACAAAAATTCAGAGTGACAGGAGATCCTTTAAGCCGGGGTCATCTGGAGAGATTCTCAGAAGGATTTTGGACCTGAGAATGTGTTCTATTCCACCCAGATGCCCTTGGACCCCATTTGATCTCTTGTAAATGCCCCCTGGTTTTTGTGTACCTTTGCTTCCAGAAATAGCAACTCTTATTTGGAGGACTGCTCTTGGGCTACTGAAGCCTGCTTTGTCCCCTTGAGGAGAATGAGACGTTTAATCCACGAGACATGGTGGTCTCTAAAATTATTTGCTTCTATGATTCAAGAAAGGATCTCCTTAAACTGTCTTTTATCTGGTGTCTTTTCTTGCTCAGTGACTCTTGGGGACAGAACTAAAACAGATGATGATAAGTCATTTTTTCACTTAGAATTTAACATTCAGAAGCTATTAAACATATATTTAATGCTCTAATGAAGACCTAATTGATTTTAGGAGTGCTTATTCTATTCAATGTTCTGAAAAGTAATCTTATCTTACCTCTTTCAAAACTACACTGCCAACCAAAAAGAAATGGCTTTTCTTCTTTATCTGAGCAAGTGGTACTTAAATCGACACAGTTCTCAATCTAAGTGTTACTGTAGCCTCTTCACTTCTCACCCCTCACATTACATTAGTTGCTGTCATTTAGAACATACTTCCTTTTCTTTCTCTCCAACCTATTCCCTTTTTCACACCTTTCTTTCAATCCTCTTTACTACTAGCCTCGTTGAGAATCATATCATCTCTTTCTAGTTTGTCCCAGTAGTTTCTTAACTTTTCTCCTTCCAGTCTTGCCACCTTCAATTTATCTTCTACTCCTTCTCAGAAAGAACTTGCATGCCATCACGACAATATAAGCATCCAGCTCAAAGTACCTTGTGTTTCCAAGCATCCAGCATCAATATATATCAATTTTAGTAAAACTCACCTGAAAAATGTAATGTCCCTCTATATATCCACTATATAAAAACCTCAATTTCTTAGCATGAAGACTAGGATTTACTTTGGTTGTTGCTCAGCTGTCCAGCTCTCCCTTCACATTCTCTTCTGTTCTTTGAAACCTGAGCCATTTACTGAACATTCTCTTTTTTTTTTTTTTTTTTTTTTTTTTGCGGTTCACGGGCCTCTCACTGCTGAGGCCTCTCACTGCTGTGGCCTCTCCCGTTGCGGAGCACAGGCTCCAGACACGCAGGCTCAGCGGCGATGGCTCACGGGCCCAGCCGCTCCTCCCGGACTGGGGCACAAACCCGTGTCCCCTGCATCGGCAGGCGGACTCTCAACCACTGCGCCACCAGGGAAGTCCACATTCTCTCTTTTTACGTCCTTGCCTTTGCATATGCTGATCCTACTACTCGGAATGTCCTGCCTTCCCTTGTCAAACTTGTACTGTCTTATTAGTTCACATACTACTATTTTTTTTGAATTTTATTTTATTTTTTATACAGCAGGTTCTTATTAGTTATCCATTTTATACATATTAGTGTATACATGTCAATCCCAATCTCCCAGTTCATCCCACCACCACCACCCGCCCCCCGCCACTTTCCCCCCTTGGTGTCCATAATGTTTGTTCTCTACATCTTAGTTCACATATTATTGTGTGAAGCCTTCTCTGCTACCCTCGGGCACAGCAAGCTTTGGCTTTCTCTAGGCTTCTGCTATGCTCTATACGTTTAAAATAACACTCATGTCACAGAAGACACTTGCGTGTGTATCCTTTTTCCAAACAGACTGTAAATCCTTGAGAGAAAGAAACTGTCTTTAATCTTGAAATTCACCAACAACATATCAGAGATAATCTTT
Source organism: Phocoena sinus (assembly GCF_008692025.1). NCBI lineage: Eukaryota > Metazoa > Chordata > Mammalia > Artiodactyla > Phocoenidae > Phocoena > Phocoena sinus. Next base: position 29,890,550 of record NC_045765.1, read on the forward strand.
TTTTTTTTGGTGGGGGTCGAGGGGGAGGCAAGGAATAGCGACTTTATTCAGAAAGCCAGCAGAGAGATGGAAGACTGGTGTCCCAAAGAACCATCTTCCAGAGATGATTAAAATATATTTGATGAATGACCAAAACCGTTAATATATACTGCTCATGAGGAACTCAAAGCACTCTGGAAACAACTTCTGCTCTATTACAAGGTATGTAACAAATAAGAAATGATCTCTCTACTGTCCCCAGAGACTTAGCTCTGCCCCTGCCAAACTCTCATCATCCTCTCAACAAAATAAATTCCCTTCAGTTACCCACACTTTTCTTTCTTTGAATGAAACTGAAGTTACTCATGCTTTTACTTTCAGGATCTCACCTGCTCCCACATTCAACATCCCCCAAGCAGTTAATCATGTTAATCCTTTCAACCAAAGAAGAGTTCCGGAAAATACAATTTCCTCTATCTAATTATACTTGCCGTACTACCCTAGTGTCCCTTATAGAGAGATGCTCTGGACAACTGCCCAAGTAGCTGCCCGTGAAGCTGACCCTGGATCTGATAATGTCTTGAATGTTCAATAATAGGCTCCCATCAAAAATACCCTATGGTGTATTCAAGAACTTTGAAGAAATGGGCAAAACTTACACTATTTCCAGTGAGACCTCTAGTATAACAAATCACACTGAGCAAATTCTTCACTTACATCTGATTCAGCAGCAATAACATTGACTGGGTGGTGGTTAATTGTAACATGGGTTAAGTTATATAAAGAACATGAATTTTCTTTGTCCCTAGGCCAGTGTTTCTTAAGTTTTATTTCAAGTCCTTTCATCTCTTTGGATACCTAGCCACTGCCACGGTCTTCTTATTGCAAAATCTTTTTGCAGAGTTTACATATTGTAATAAATGTTACTTAGATGTCAACATCACCTGTACACTGATTTTGCAGTAAGAATTTCAGATGTTAGCATCTTTCTTTTGAGTCTAATAAGAGACCCATTATTATTAAAGGGTCACTTGAACTTACTGGTACACAAAAATGACACCAACTACCTGAAATCTTCCTTGATGTAGAGATAAAATTATTAAAAAAAAAAAAGCTAAAGCAATGTTGAGTGTCTTAAATTGCTTCATTTTAGGTTGTGTCTACAAGGGCAAATATAACGGGGCACTGCACAGTTATTTAGAGAACTTGAACATTATAGATTGGAAAAAATCTGATTAATTATTATTATAGTTTCTCTTTTCCTCCAGAAATGAGTTGCTTTCAATGACCCATGTAATTGTATTATCCCTTTACTTCTTTGGTTTTTTAGATAAACAATTTCTTGAGGGTAAAACCCACTTCCACATTTCTTTTGTACAATTTACATATCCAAGCTTGGGACTTTGCATTTTTAGAGGTTCTAGCTGATAAACACACCAAGTCTTATATTATTAGGCAAAAACTGAATAGGCAATGCTCTAAGAAATCAAAATATTTCCAAACTGCCACTATTTATCTGAATGTCTCCATTTTAATGTTTTTTGGGGTACTAATTCTCTAAATAGAGAATAGTAGTAAATTTATGAATTAGGATCTTGGCTACAGGTCTAAAATGAACAATATTTACTTACTAGCTTAAGTGTCTGTGTTTTCAGAGCAACTGTCATTACGTAAAAATTTTGAATAAAAGTGGCCCTTCTAATAAGCACAGTTAAATAGCAAGCACATTAATTGTGTGCATGTTGCCTCTGAAGAAAAACTAAAATGAAATGAAGGAGTCTTCAGAACAAAGAAGCAAATAACAGATGTAAAAAGAAGGGTACCATGACTTCATTCTGATTAATGACTTTGACAATCATTACTTGCTGTCGAGGGGCATTAGTCAAGGTTCAGTCTTTAGCTAGGCATTCAGCACTCAAGATCATACAGCCAAAGTGAAGAACTTCTCCATGTCAATTATCTATTACAAACAAACTATCAAGTCACTCTGAAGTAGTTAAATCTATACATTGATATTTGCTGGTATCTTTTTATGCTACATTGAACTGACTTGAGGTTTATGCAGTGTTAACTTCTGTGCAGGTATTTCTGAGATCTCATAATTGAGAAACTCTCAAAGGAGACAAAGATTCTGATGTACTGCAGAAATGCTGGGTATTCCTATCGAAATAGTGAAAAAAACAGAGAAGTGTATTTCCAAGTGCCCCAAATTAAGGATGTTTTTAAGTCTTCCATTTCATTAAACTGCATGGCTGGATAGGAGAGTCTTGCTAAAATATTGTGATTAACACAAAGGCAGCTTAACAGACAATGCTATTATAGGTGAAAGACTGCTAATTGCCATCTTCCCAATAACTTATTGATTTTAATCAAATCTTCCTAGAGCAGCATGCCAGTGGCAAATGGATAACTAGATAGAGGGAAAACACAATAGAAGGAGTAATATGGAAGAAATTATTCATGTTTGATTTGTATAAAATTGAACAAATATTCTTGATCAGCATTTATACAAATATAGATTCGTCAGGAAGGTGCTATCTAAATTGCTTCTCTCACAGTGTATTGAAAATTATCATAACTGTTAGCATTTTTAATTATTTTGATCTGCTGAAAATAGATTAAACTGAATGGGAAATTGGCTTATTAAGGCTTATATATTTGAGTTAACATGAAATGTTCTCAGCCACTGTGGCTTGAGAATCTTTTAGTCTAAAAGACATTCTCTATCTCTGGTTGACAACAGGGGGAGGGGCACGGGACTGAATTCTCAGAATGTAAAGTTGTGTTTTGAGATGGGTATAAGTAAAAACCTTCTTATTCCCATCACTTCATTAGCAGAATTTAACCACATCTGGTAATGGTAATATTTGATAAATGAACAACTGGTCTGTTTGAGAAACAGAACTGAGTTTTCATATGGAAAAAAAAAAAAAGATCCTGCTAGACTAAACTTAACACTTAAAAGAAAATGGAGGACCCCTGAAATGCATCTTGCTTTTACAAGAGTAGTTTCTTAGTGTGAGATTCAATATAGCGTGAAACAATGAAGAACTCACACTTGGGTCATTCACAGCTGATAGAAAAGGAATACAATGCTGAGTTGTAGTTGTCATCTCTAGGTAAGTTCCATGGAATTCCACTGTCTTTGGAGAATGTCTTATTCATCAAATTGGTAACACTGGACCCAAAGGCAAATTTCAAATATGAGCATGACTACACTTTTTTAAAAAGAGTATTTAAGTAGTTTCTCTTTTAAATCAAGTTCACAGCATAAAGATTTCAGTTACAAAATTATCTCCTTCAACATCTATTCTAGAACTAAGCATTCAATAACTCAGTGAAGGATTTGTCAGCTTCAACAATATTGACATTTTGGTCTGGATAATTCTTTGCTGTGGAGGCTGTTTTGTACATTGCAGGATGTTTGGCAGCATCCCTGGCCTCCATCCACTAGATGCCAGTAGTACTTTCTCCCCACCTTGGACAACCAAAAATGACTCCAGTTAGTGCCAAATGTATCCTGGTAGGTAAAACTGCTCCTGATTGAGAACCACTGGATTAGTAGAAAGGGATACTTTAGTTCTCTTGATAATGAGGCAACCCAAATTTTTCTGTACAAAATTTCCATTTCACTGTAAAAATGCATGAACAGAACAATGAATTTTGCATTATAGATCTGAAGTCTGAAAAGCTGCTGATTAAGTATACTGTATTCACAAAACACCGGCACCTAGGTCAAAATTTTAAAATCATGAGATTAACTGACTATGAGAAACAGGTAATAGAAATTAATCACAATGGTAGTCTGAAAGGCAAAAAAGTGTCATGATTATAAGATGCTACCTTCTGTTTAAGGTTTTAGGGAAATACAGTATAGTCCAACAATAGCAAATAGTTTGGAACTAGTTGCCAACTCCAGCTGATTGTAGTGGCTGATGGGAGCCCTGCATTGAGAATGATTCTGATGATGCCTCCAGGCTCAGTGGGAAAGAGGGCTGTGATGGATTAACAATGTCTGCCTTGGACAACGCGAAGGGGAATAATGGCACATATTTCACACACTGCCTCGTCCCTTTCTAGTCATTTTAACCAACTTGCTCTCCAGATTATTTTGAGTACCTGATGAGACTGTGGTATGCTGTTGTTTTTGTGTTGCATAAGTAAGTACATAAAAGAAAAAAAAAATGAATGAAATAAAGATTACTTTTAAGTATTGATGAAGCATCTCCTCTTCCTTAGGCACTATTTCTGGCTGTGTGGACAGGCTATTGAATAATAATAAAAAGATAGTCTTTTATTTCAAAACGAATGGTGTAGTGGTCTGCTCTCCAGTGGAATAAGAAAAAAAAGCCATTCTCGTAATTTAAAAACAGTCACACAGAGTATTACGTTCCTAGGAACAGATCGTTTCTTCTAAAATCTGTACAGTTCTTTTTTTAGTATTTTTCTAGTATTTCTCTCACTTTCTGAGTTGTGAAGAATAAATATCAGGCCAATTTCCCTTTTTATTTAGACGATGGTATGGATTTAGACTTTGGGAAGGCTTTTAAGGAGAGGACAAGGCAACTTCTCTACTTCTTTAGGGGTAACAATGGCTATACATAGGATAATTCTTGTGGAATGCATACAGGAAGTAGTCAGCCAGGCAAAAGGATTTACCAATGATCCTTTGGGAGGTTCCCCTCCAAATAACAGTGTGTCATTATTACTTCTCCCATAAAATTAAATAAGGGATAACCAATAGTTGTAAACAGCTCCTTTAGATTAATACTAGGTACGTAATAATCATAATAATTTACAAAATGATTTTCTACTTACAAACCATTCCTTTTCTTAACCTTCCCATTGCTATGGCTAGGACTAGCAGATGTTAGATTAGTAGCCAGTGTTCATAAAAGAGAAAAGTTTTAATCACTTTTCCTCAGTTGTTACACATATAATGAGAATCAAATTAATAAACTATTCTGAGATGAGGATTCTAGGCTCCCTGACCAATGGAATGACTCTAAGGTAACCCAACTTTGAAGGGCCCAATCAAATTTGTATCTTAGCACAAAAAAGAGCAAATAACATATGAATAAGTGAAACCACAGAGAATAAATCCTTAACTGCTAAGGGTCTGCTATAGACAGGGGTTGACATAAAGCTTTGTTGATTTCTGTGTATCAGGGTTGATTTAATTTCCCTGGTAAAAGGAAAACAAAATCTTAAGCAGAGTAATGTGAACCCAAGCTTCCTGCCCCTAAGGCTAGGAAAACCTGATTCAGTGCAGAGATTAGGCTTTATGGGTTGGGTTTTAAGATTGTCAAAGGGCTATTAACTCAAAGCAGGTTAAAGCCTTGGGAATTGGCTTGCATCTGGATCATAAAAGGGTAAGAATAGCCCCTTGCCTCCCCAAACAGAGGCAAGTTGGGCTTCTAAAGGTAAAGGCCAAAGAAGTTCACTGGGAAATGTGACTGGCCAGTTTAAAGTCAGTGGCTTATCAGTTCAAGGTGGAATGGTTGTAGAGGAGTTCAGCACAGACCAATCACTAACCCTCAAGTTCATCAGCTGAGTAGTTTCAAGTTGACTATGAAGCTGTTTTCTGCCCACTCTGGCCAATTCTTTGAGAAGCAGTTGTTTTACTTCCTCCCCCTGTCCTTATCACTTGCTATTTTACACCCTTAAGGCTCAAGGTCATGTAAAGATCAAGTTTGACTGCGTAAGTTCAAGAAGCTTGGGAAATATCCTTATCATCCTCACATTAATTTGATATCTGCAGCAGCTTCAAAAGAAAGTATATACTTTACAGAGAAAGAAAAAAAATGTACTTTACACTTACTGGGAAAAAACATTAATAACAGAGAATGATTTCTTTCATTTGGAGTATGCTGGCAAGTTGTTTGGGTATCCAGAAAACACAGAAAGGGTTAAAACCCAGTAGAAAAAGAGCACACTCAAGAGAACCACATGGGCTCCTTGGTCAAACATCATGTGGTGCACAACGGGCTTCTCTGCAATTTAGTGCCAAAAATTAATCTGAAATAAAGTCAAGGACAGAGCCACTGAGGGATTTTTTAAAGTATATTTAGATGCACACTGCAGTTGAACTAATACTGGGTAAATGAGGGAGTAAAACAAATTACACAATTCATTATCAGCTGGAAAGATCTGGAGAGAGAAGACTCCCATTTGAAAGAAAACTTTGGGGCTTTTCCTTCCACAGGAAACATGTTTCATGTCATCCAGACACTAAGTAGATTTCTTTCACAAAAACTGTTACATTATCTGGGTAAACATGTCAATCAAAGACTACAACTAGCAATTTACAGCAATGATGCTAGATTTAGCATCTAGAGAGCAAGATTCCAGTGGGAAATAGTGTTTTTATTTACCTCTTTGTTACTAGAACAATTTAAAATATTTTTCATATAGAGAGCTTTGAAAAGAGAGTATTTATGTTATAACCAAAACAAGTGTTTAAAACTTTGAGGTCTTTTTATTGGATTGCTTTCTTTTTCAATTTAAGAAATGATTTCTCCAAAACACTATGAAATTTTTGAGGGTATCTCAGAACAAACACTTTTTCTTATAATGAAGCTTTAGGAGAGTGATGATATGGTATCTTATTCTGCTTGCATGTTAGAGGTTTAATCATTACTTATTAATTTTCCTATTTTCATGAGATTGTCTCAAACTTAATATTCTATTAAGGTAGCATCTGTTAGAGGAATTATCTTGGTTTTTTAAAGCAAATTCTAGCTGATTACCATGAATCTACATAATTAGAATTAGGTCTAATTATGTAGTGTAAATACATGTAATATATTTATAACATATAATGACATAATTATGATTCACAATAATGTTGAAAAAACTCCTCCTTAAAAATTAGTAAGAAAAATATGCTGCTCAACCCCTCCAAAATTTATTATCAATTTTACAATGTATGTTTTTCTGTAGCTTCTAGAATAGAACTTGGTAAGAAAATATAATTAAAAATAAATACATTTTGAAGTTATTACCCTAAAAGAACACCACCAAACATTCATTAGATTTCAAAACTATACACATATTGCAACCTCTTTAAGAAGAGCACATCTTAAAAAAAAAAGAAGAGCACATCTTAACAGTAACCACACATTTCCAATGCATCCTGAACCAAATTCTGAACATTTAGAATGTCTAGCAAGAGTTAATACAATATAGTCCTAATGTGTCTTACAAGTCACTGATCAAAATGATAGAAAATGTTAACAAATTATGGTGAATTTTTACCTATATACTAACCAGAAATACGATGATAAAAGCTGGGGTGTACACCTAGGCACTTCATACACTATATTAAGTACAACATATATTTCAAAATGTTGGACACAACTCTTCATTTAATTTGTAAAGGTGAATGATATATTTGATACATTATAAGAAGACCAGCAATTTTTTTCTTTTCTGTAAAGAATCAGATAGCAAATATTTTAAGTTAAGAGGGCTAAGATGGGCTTTATTACAGGAATTCAACTCCGCTGCTGGGGCTCTAGAGAAGCCATATACTAAAAGGAATGAATGTGGCTCTGTTCCAATAGAACTTTACTTACAAAAACAGGCAGCTGCTGGATTTGGCTTGGGAGGGGAGTGTAGTATACCTAGCCCAGCAGTGTACTTAGGGGCTGAAAGAATGGATTCTGGAGTTTGTCCTCTCTGTTTGTATCTTGCTTTCACCATGTAGTAACTTTGTGACCTCAGCTAACCTACTTTAGTTCTCTCGCTTGTAAAATGGCAGGAATAACTATTTCCTGGAATAACTATTTCCTATCTCACAAGGTTGCTGTGAGGAAAAAAATGAAATAGTTTATGCAAAGCACTTACTATAACACAGTATGTCTTCTTTGTAGGAGGAATAAATTGGTGTTTACAGATATATATAGCATGTATATGCAAAATATTTGGTATTCAACATTAGTTTTCAAATTTTGATAGCATAATTTTGCACATGTTGATGTTTCAGAAGCATTGGTTTAGTTGTTGAAGCAAATTATCCATACTGATAAATTTTTCCAAAATGGAAAAGAACATTATGTCCTAATGAGTCTGATCTTATACATAAGGCATAAACTATAAAAATATACTAAATAAATTATGTATACTTAGATGTATACTTTATATATACACACCATATACCATATATAGAAAGCATATGATTATGTACTTATGCATATTCAACCAACAAATAATTGTTCAATGACTAATACACATACTCATTACGCTAGGCAATGGTTAACCTCTGCTTTCTTGCTTTTTTTAATGTGGTGAGAGATGCAAACAGCAAACAATTAAAATTCAGTTTAATAAACTATTCTAATATGGTACACATTTTTTAATAAGATTTTATGGGAAAGTCTATAAAATTCTTCTTGGTAAATCATGGAGCATTTCTTAAAAGATTTTCATGAATATATGTCTCACCACTAAAAATGCAAGCCTTTTAAGGACAGAGCCTGTGTTGACATATATAGTATTTCCTAGCATGCTTCCTGTATTATTATCACACCCTATTTGTCAAATAAACATTTTTGAATAAATTAATCTTGCTACTAAGTAGGTAAGGTAGTAACAATGAATACACCTAGCTTTTCTTAAGTTCATAAAATCAATAGTTCAGGCAGTTATGAGGGTGAGCACCTTATAAATTAAAAATGCAAATTTTATATGTTACCTATCCTTTTAAAAAGCTGTGATGAATTACTATATAATGTTGGGGGGGAAAATGAACTAATAAATAATCTATAAGTAGTCCACACAATGCTCAATCAACTACAGGGTAGAGAGTGTATCAACAGTAGAGTGGTGGTACTAGCTTGAGGTCGAGAGCTCCAACTTTGAAGACCAACTGTCAAAAAATGACTTGGCTAAGCTTTGGCAAATCAATTGTCCCTACACCTTGGTTTTGTCATCTATAAAATAAGGGAGCTTTATGGATTCTCAAAATAGTGGGATCTATCAGCCATCAGAATCCCCAGCTTCCTCCCTGAGATCCTGATATGTCTGTCTGTGGGAAGAGATATAAGGCATGATGTTGGGTCCAGGGAGGGGTTCATAGTGACCCTCTTGATGGGTCACTGTTACTGATGGCAAGTATGCCTTAGGGACCAGAAAGGTGGGAAACAGAGAACTAGATCATCCCTCAGATCCCTTTCAGCTGTGAAGTGGAGGAAATTCCAGGGTCTTTTCCCAGACCGTATTTCCTCTGGACTTTTTTCTCCTCATCTTGCTCTTTTAGCCCTGAGTCTGGAGTCCTGTTGTGTATGCACAGCTATTCCAGTAGGTTCAGTCTTGCCTTTAGCTGTTTTAGGCAGATTTTATGACCTATAAGCATCTGTGATCCTTTAACTCCTTATCAAACTTCCCCTTCCCTTTATCCCATTCTCTGATGTTTCTGCTTGGGGACTCACACTTATCTGAGAAGCCATTTCCACCTAAAGTGTAACATTAAAGTTTAGCATAAAGTGTTGGCCAACTCAGGTGATCCCCTTGCATTTCCACAGCAGCCTTCACATTATAAAAATGAGTACAAACTATTACGTATAAAATAAGCTACAAGGATATATTGTACAACATTGGGAATTATCACCAATATTTTATAATTACTGTAAATGGAGTATAGCCTTTAAGAATTGTGAATCACTAAGTAGTACTCCTGTAACATATAATATTGTATGCCAACTATACTTTAATAAAATAAATGAGTAATAAATAAATGAGGAATTTATATACTTACTGTTGGGGAAGGAAGTTGGAAAGATATTTTAAGGAAGTGGGATCATTTACCTATTCAATGTTTAAACTCTGAAATTCCTCTAGTAGAACATTTTCTACTTTGGGAGGCTGGTCTCCTCATCTAATGAGGATGCTGTTTGTATACTTGATGAAGTATCCTTAGACCTTGCCATTCAGAGTATGTCCTGGTGACCAGCAGCAGTGACACTGTTGGAAATGCAGAATCTTGGGCCCCATCCTGGTCCTACTAAACCAGAATCTGCACTTTAACAAGAGCCCCTGCTTATGATACTTAGGAACATTAACATTTAAGAAGTGATGTGTCACACAGATGAAAGCCTTAGTAATCATGTCTTTCCAAAGAAGAGGATGGGGTAGATAACATCAAATCACATGAGCTGAATTTCACAGACGGACACACAGTCACTTCAGTCAATGCTATGTCCCCTGGGCTTTGGGAGAATTCTTTACCATCCATATACTACTGAGTCAACGGAATATACCAAACCAAACCAAACCAAACCAACAAACAGTACCAACCACACAGTTTGTAACCTGTACCTGGCTGCTTATACATTAAACCTACTTTCAGTACTTGCCTATTTACCTACATACCCATGTTTCCTAGGGAGGTTTAAGCCACTCTAGGTAGTTTTTATCCAGTTTCCTTTCTTTTCATCCCCAACTTCCCGACACCCTAGTACCTAGTACTAATATGGTACAGACAGACCACATACTTGATGCTAAAGAAAAGTTTGCTAAAAAATCAATAAAGACAAGTCTACTATAAAAGATATTTTACTCACAGGAAATAGATCAAGGCAAAGGCACACACTTCACTGACATAGAGCAGGGGATGGTGAACTATAGCTGTCCACCTGCTTTTGTAAATAATGTTTTATTGGCGCACACTCATACTTACATGCTTACATATTACCTAGGTATGGCTGCTTTTGCATTACAATGGTACACCTGGGTAGCTGTGACAGAAACTTGATGATGGCCCATAATGACTAAAGTGGGTCCTTAAGGCCCTCTACGCTCACTTATACATGGTACCACTGCTGACCTCCATGGGCTGGTTAACTCAGAAAGAATAGCCTAAATTGCACAAGGCCAGGAATTACCTGAGGAATGAAAAGGCCTTTCAGGAGAAGCAAAAGAAACCAGCAGTGGGTCTCCTTCCTGGTCTTTCAAGCCCTGACTCTCTTTCATAGAACATTTAATACAATTTTGAGTAGGACCAAAGTTTAACTTATACTTTGATGATCAAAACACACTTTTCTCCGCCTTCTTGTTTAAACTATGTGTAATTGAGTAAATCTGGGAAAGCATTCATGCAACTTGTTCTGTTAACCTTAAAATCCCCCCATCTCCTCACTCTTCTGCCTTCCTGTGTGCACCCACGTATCTTCTGAAGCCCCAGAAGGAAGGAAAAACCCTCTGTGGGACTTCTCCCTCAAGCTCTGCTTAAATTAGACTCTGTACTCTTAACAGTCATTCAAAATGCCTTGTACCATCTCACAAGGCAAAACCTCCTAATATTTCACTGACAGTTGAGACCTTTGCCCCTTCAACATAACTGAAATTTATTTTACATTTTCTTACCTTTGTATACACCGCCCAATGATCACTCATGCATCTCTCAGGGTTTGATCAGAAGAGTGGATATATAATATCTAATATTTAATCAAATGTGTGACACTTCACCTCATATTTTAGTACTTATCATCATCATTATTATTACTATTTGTTTGCTTTGAATACACTGCTACTTCAGCGTGAGGATTCCCCAAATGCACTTTCCCAGACCTTCCTCTTTCGTTAAAGGAGACATTTGCATTTGTCAATTGGATGGAGACAGTAGGACAAGTTAGAGCCAAGCTCACTCCTCTACATCAACTCAATGCCTCTTCTTTCTTTCTTTCTTTCTTTTTGGCTGCATTGGGTCTTCATTGCTCTGCACGGGCTTTCTCTAGCTGCGGCAATCAGGGGCCACTCTCTGTTGCAGTGTGCGGCCTTCTCATTGCAGTGGCTTCTCTTGTTGCAGAGCATGGGCTCTAGTCGTGCGGGCTTCAGTAGTTGTAGCACGCGGGCTCAGTAGTTGTGGCTCGCGGGCTCAGTAGTCGTGGTGCACGGGCTTAGTTGCTACGTGGCACGTGGGATGTGGGATCTTCCCGGACCAGGGATCGAACCCGTGTCCCCTGCATTGGCAGGCGGATTCTTAACCACTGCACAACCAGGCAAGTCCAACTCATTGCCTCTTATCTCTGCCTTTCTTCTCTGAGAGCTAGGATGAGGATCATGGTCCTGGTGCCACAGTAAATTTCCAACCCTAGGAGGATACATCACTAGTATAACTGGCTCAGAGCCAGCTTTTGGACCTTGTTGCTTCAACCCGCCCAGATTTGAAACGTCCTGAGAAAGGACATTCTAAATGTAAACTCTTAGTCTTTATAAATCACGTGCCTTTCTGTGTCAAGGTTTTGCTAAAGAGAGAAAGAGCATTACATGGATTCCAATTAATGTTGCCAATGTTTACGTAACTCTTTGTGAGTAATTTTAATTATTTTAAATGTACATGAACAGATCAAATTTAAAGATGTCAGTGGATCTGAACCCAGTTACTTCCTATTGCCTACTGGCCTTAGCCAATTTGGTTATTCACCATTGTTAGACTGACATGTGAGCTACAGACCTCCTTCTTATACATTCAGTAATAGGCGACAGTGAAAATAAAGTGTCAGGGCAAATTTAGCCCCACAAACAGGCATTTAGTAGCATGCAGGCACAGGGAAATCATATATCCGAATGCCAGGTCTCCATCCTTCTAGGTGCTCCAAGACTGCCTTGCATAAACTGTATCATTAAGGCAGGTGCTTTTAGAAGGATGTGGCTAACCACAGAGTTAGAAGACCTAACTAATCAGTAGCCTAGTAACCTGAGACATAGACTCCTGTTTTCTCTCAATTCTTAATTTCCTGCAAGAGCAGGAAGACCTCTACAATATATTATCAATGCACTTGTCTTGAACATCACAGATTTCCCAATGACATCTTACTAACATTTCTTTTGTTATTTAACAAAACTCCAGGATTGTTTGCAGATAAAGATAGCTGTTCCTGTAATAGCTGCCTCTGGAAAGTGGCCTTTCATGTGGAATGTGTACACCTGATTAGGGGAACTAACCACTCCCGGGTCCTATAGGCAAAGGAACACAAACATACGTATCATACCATCTGTGCTGAATTTTTTTCAAAGTTAGCTACAGTCTAGATAACATTTCCAGTGTTCTCACCTCCACTGATATTGACATCCATTCATTTGTTCATTCAAACAAGCATGCATTACACTCAAGCCCTGTACAACACACTGGGGTTATAGAGATGAATGACAGAGCCTTGCCCTTTAAATGTCCCATAGTAGGGCTTCACTACTCAAACAGCAGTCCACAGACCAACCAGCAGCATCAGCATCATCTGAGATCTTGTTAGAAATGCAGACTCTCAGGCCCTAGCCCAAATCTTCTGAAATCAGGGTTATATCTTAATTAGATGCCCCCTACGCATGACAATGTTTCAGATGCATGGTCTAGCATGGAGAGGTCCTCAGATATTAAGAGTGGATCTAAGCTACCTGGTGTGTGTGTGTGTGATGTGGTGCTTGTTAAAGATTACATATTTCCAAGCCTCCTTTCTTTAGAGTGGGGTAGGGCCCACTAATCTGCCATTTAACGAGAGTAGGCAGTCATTTTGCAGGGGTCCTGAGAAGTCTTTGAAAAATACCAGATAGTTGGAGGGTAATAAGAGCAATTTGGAGGCAAGAGGTGATGGGGGAGGGTAGAGGAGTCAATATTGAAATGAGAGTATCTCAAGTTTAAAACTACTGTGCTTTGGTGTTGCTGGCACTGAATACTTTCTTTTTTGGGCCTGAATAGAATAGACAGCTATCCTAATTGCTGCTCCAGCTCAGAAGGGTCAGAGACTTGAATATCTAGTGCTGCAAGAGGTCTTCTTCATACCTAATGCATACCAAGTAATTTAGGCCATTTTCGTGTTTAATAAAATAGATTTTTGACGGAAACAAGGAGGTCTAAACATTAGTCATTTCTGAGTGCTAATCACAAAGTAGTAGGATACTTGTTCATTGTTATTAAGCATCTCATTCACTTAGCATTTTTCTAAAGTAAACTGCTTTGCATTCGTGTGAAGGGAGGGTGAGAGTGTGTCTGCTCTAACAGGGTCTATGAGTTCATCCTCTCAAGCCTAACAAATGAATTGCATCCCTATTTTTTTCTTTTTAAGAGATAAACCAAAGAGAAACGCTAATGATATGTCCAAGAGCAGCTTTATGTAACCAGGGTTGAGCTACTGCCTTCCAATTCTATTTCTAGTCTTAGTTTTTGGAACCCAAGTTAACAAGGAAAAGGTTTTCAGGTAACCTAGACTGCTGCTTTTATAAGTGTTTGTTACAGCTGTAGTGAAATAAAAAGAAGTGCCGAGTGGGAGGAACACATTATCACCCATAAGAATGAGTAAGAAAGGAATCATTTTGGGGCCTGCTCGTTGGATAGGAAGTGAAAAGCCCCGTCAGAAGTGCAGGTCTAAAACTCTGCTAATTTGCAGGCCATCACAGAGAGAGGGAGTTCTCACGTGAAGACAAGATCTGGTTTGAGGTGGCGTCCTGGGTGACTGCATCTTTAGTAGTATTGAAAAGGATTTTGGCTCAGCAGTTCCTTTTCAAAGAATTTATCCTGCAGGAATACACAGACAAGAGTGCAAAGATGCATCTAGAGGGGTGTTTACCACAGTTTTACTTGCACTGGTAAATAACTGGAAACCACACAAATATAGATTGATAAAAGTTTGGGATGGAATACTATACAGCCATTAAAAAGAAAAATCTAGATTGTTTTAATGAAAGTATGCCTAATTACTAAGCAAAAAAGCAAGCTCCAGGGCTTCCCTGGTGGCGCAGTGGTTGAGAGTCTGCCTGACGATGCAGGGGACACGGGTTCGTGCCCCGGTCCAGGAAGATCCCACATGCCACGGAGTGGCTAGGCCCATGAGCCATGGCCACTGAGCCTGTGCGTCCAGAGCCTGTGCTCCGCAACGGGAGAGGCCACAACAGTGAGAGGCCCGCGTACCGCAAAAAAAAAAAAAAAAAAAAAAAAAAAAAAAAGGTGCAGAACCATAATATATAAAAATTTAGTATGTGAACAAGAAATAAAACCTCAAAGAATATACAACAAAACATCCATAAGAGCTATCTCTGAGTTAGTGAGAATCATGGGCAATTTTCATATTGAAAATTGTATACTTTTGAATTAACTTATTTAACAATTATGTATTATTTTGAACATCAGAAAACAAAAAAGATTTTGTAAAGTATCCTGAGAGATTATAGTCCTATCCTATTTATTCCAATCCCTGTTTTTTTTTTTTAAACAGAAACATCAGAAAACAAAAAAGATTTTGTAAAGTATCCTGAGAGATTATAGTCCTATCCTATTTACTCCACTCCCTCTTTTCTTTTTTTTTTTTTTTTAACAGATAAGCAATCTGGGCTCATCTGTAAAAAGGATGACTAGCCTGAATTCCACAAGCAAGTTAATTGTTGAGAAAGCCACATAAATTGCCGAGACCTGCTGGAAACTTCAAAAGAGCAAAAACCTGCCTGGCTCTTTTCTGAATCTTTCCTGGCAAGGACGTTCAGAGGCTCCTGTGCTGTGATGGAGAGCAGGAGGAAGCAGGGAGATCAATACCAACAGAAGAGAAAGCTCAGCCAGACATCTAGAAGGGAGAAACTCTGCTCTGCTTGTTTTCTCTCAAATTAATAATCTGGCAGCTAATTTTTGAACTAACTCTAATTCGTGTGTGGCGCCTTCTGTCAAAGCTGTCGACGCAGAGTTGCTTTCATTTCACACTGGCTTGCAAGCTGGAAGGACTGGCGCTGTGCCAGGGGCTCACCCCACTAACACAGGCTGCCATCAACTTGTGCTCTTTGGCTGAAGCCATTGCGTGATTCCCTGAGCAGATGCAGGTACCTATTTATAAACGTGATTACTACTGAAAGAGACAAGGGACCCCCCCACCCCATCTCCACCCCTACACCTCACCTCTTCTCTAGTAGATACAACCAAAGTTCCAAATCTCGGAGAAGAGTTCATTAAGAATGAGGTTAAGGTATCTAGAAGCCAGGGTATTTAGTCATTCCGCACTATCAGCTAGTTATGGGATTTTTGGATAAAGGATTGGAGGTATTGGCTTAGCTTCCTCGCTTATCAAATGTCAGTAAATACACTTACTTGACCTGCCTTGTAAGCACTAAATGAAATATTAGGTTGTCAGGTAGAGCTTCCATGTTTGGGTATTGAGCTATTTTGTGAATTAAACTGAAAATTCCAACACTTCAACCTCAACTGCCTTTTCATAGGACACTATTCATACAACTTAAGTATCAGCTTGACCAGTAGTCTTTCTGTCTTCTTCTCTGCTAGTAGACCCCTGTTATTTTGCTGTATGCTCTGAGTGGGGGGCATGTCTTCAAGGGAGGGAGTCCTGGCCCTAGAGGATAATAGGGAATTGGTCTGATCTAATCATGTGACCTCCCCATCTTGCTAACAATTCCTTTAAACATGAAATACCATCTCTTCCAGCTGACTGATGGGAATCTTCTTAAGGCTTCTAGGAAGTGTTTTCACTCATCTTATAAAGAGACCTTTAAGATGAAAATTCACTCCTTCTGCAACCAGCCACTGTCAACTGCAAACGGTGTCTGACAGCAAAGAAATCTTGCAGGAACCAGAAAAGAACGGGAAGAAGGCAATGAGGAGTCGTGGTAATGACACCACTGTCTGTGGGATGTGGAATCCTACAACTATGACAACGTTCTCTGATTTTCTTTGGAGACCATATAGCTGGCCAGGTCACAAGCCATGGTTTGCATTATTGCACACAATAAAGTCCACTATTTCCTGGCTTAGAGCTTCTAGGCATTTCACATTTCCATAACGAAGATGAAGGAGCAACTAGAAATCTGATCATTAAAACATCTGCGGCACCTAAAAGGTAGCTGTATTTCTTCAAATACATTCTGTTGTGTACATATCCTGTAAAAGGTTAGTCAATTTTAAACTAACATTTAAAAGAGGGACATCGGAAAGGGTAGGTGTAAAAAAGTTAATCGGGTCACTCTTATTTTTCTGTATTTTTGTTATTGTTGATTTTATTGATTTTTTATTGTAGAAATTCTCAGAATTTTGAAGATGTCAACACACATTGTACATCTCCAGTAGGAAGATGCAATTTTAATGTTTTGTAATTATTCTGAAATTCCTATATTTATCTTGAGCATTTTATAGATGCAGTGCTCATCAGAAGAACAAAATAAAACCACAAAATGAGGGAAAAAAAATGTACAGATTTGGGAACCACTGTTTCCTTGATGTACAGATGACGTTAATTTACCCTGCTCAGACATATTTTCGACCAAACATGGCTAGCAGACTTCTGCTTCATTCTGTCTAAGGTGTCCCTGTGGTGTTTTTGTCTTGGCCACAAAAGGAATAATTTCCTTCTGAAAATTGAAATGGGACAAAATAATGACCATCATAATCACCATCATCTTCAAAATAAATCCTATTCATTTATTCAATAAATATTTATTGAGTACCTACCACATGTCTGACACTATTGTAGGCATATGGGATAGAACACCAGCCCTGTTCTCATGGGGCATACAATCTTACTGGAGTGTACCACTGTTGGGAGATATTTCTCCATCAATCAGTAGCATTCCTACATGCCACAGTATGCTCTGGGCCTATCTTTTCAGGGATGCCTATACAAGCAGGTAGCTCTGCAAACAAGGAGAACAAGATCCCCTGTGGAACATATGTATATACATCCTTGGATAAGCAAAGTCAAAAGAGTGATTTTTCTCCTGAAAGATTTAGAGGCATAAGACATCTCTCCTTGAAGACACTTACATTCCATGATAATAAAAATGATATCTCTATTTGGAGAGAGAATGGGCAGATTTGCAAACAATCCTTACATGAGATTAGAGTCTGCTAAATTAGATCAGCGTCTCCCCTCTTGTAACGTACCCCATGGCACGTACAGGTACCACCCGGCCCTCACTGAATCACTCTGAGGGATTGCGTCTCGGGGAACTGCTTCTATAATGTCGCTCTGATCGCTGCTTTTGTTGCAAATAATAAACTGTCTTTGTCTCTGATCCTGGGATCTCCTAGTTTCTTGGACTCTTCACACTTCCTGATTTAACACACATAAGAAACAAGTTAGCACGTTTTCGACTGAATGGCCAGAAAAGATCTGGCCAAGTTGTAATGCTTCATAGCATCCGTTTTTTTAAGCTTAAGTATGAGAGGGACAATGTGAGTGTCCTTCTTTAGCCATCACGTGGTGGTAGTGTTGTAATGGGATGCCACTAGAATGACAGCTCCAAGAGGGTGGGGATTTTTGTCTGTTTCACATTCACTGCTGCATCCTCAGTGCCTAGAGCAGTGCCTTGTACACAGAGGTATATGAATAAATGAACGATGGGTACAGATAGACTTTTTCTGCCTTGCCTCAATTCACAGACCACCCTCATAGGAACAAAGAAAAAGAATAAATATTTCTGATGGATGGTGATGATGGATTTGAGGAGAAAAATGGCCTTACTACCTTTGAGTGAGAAAAAAAAGTATTATTAATACCTGGGTTATGAGTCTATATTAAAAAATAATTTCCTCTGGATGCTTGATTTCATTTGGACCCGTCATACCAAATACAGTAAATGAATTATGCTAAAAAAATAAGTTCCAAACCAAATAAATGTACATATACCTGCAGGCATTCCAATGGATTTTTTTTAAACTCAAAAAGTAATTACGCCATTAACTATTACCGGACGTAGTGAGCTGTGAAGAGATAGTGGAATTCATGTCTACTATTACGGAGTCATTTTTTTCTTGCTAAGCGCTAATATGTCAGAAAAGTAGCCAAGAATAAAAAAAATTAGGAGTACTGGGATTAATAACTATTATGGTCATAGAGTAGAAATAGGGAAACAGATATATTGATAATAAGTAAAAATCTACATCAATGTCACTTTGTGCTCAGATTCTAAAAATTACCCTAACATATATTAATATACTTATGGATTGCATTTTGTTTGAACATGTTAAATATGTGCTGGCTACTAACAGGATTGATGCAACATGAGACTTAAAGGAAATAACAACTTTTTTACTGAACTTGGAGGTGCTGATCCTATGATTATTTTTTAAGACTTCGGGCCATGACAAAATATGTAAAAAAAAAATGTACTAATTTGCCTGGGATAAAACAATTCCATTCATGCCATTTTTCATATTTCTGTAAGATTCTCTCTTCTGGGGTTTTAAGAGTAGGAACAAGATTCTTGGATTATTTCAAGCAGCTAGGGGTAACAACAAAAACAAAACAACCATTGAAATGTACTCAGCCCTTACCCTAGGCCAGGAGCTGTACTAAGGGCTTCCTGAATCCTTCCAGCAACCCTAAAGGCTGAGAACAGGAATATGCCCATTTTCCAAACGAAAGATCTGAGGTTAGAAGATGTCAGCTGATTTGCCCAAGATGATGAAATCGTATCAGAGAAACTAGGATCCAAATCTAAGCAATCCAAGCCTAGTATCTGTAGTCTTCATCACTGCACTATTCGGTGTTAAAGGAAAATCACAGTAAGCCATGAGTGAGCACATTGCAGGGGGTCTGCTGAGTGACCCAGAACTGGCTGGCATCATAGGCAGCCCATTTTGAATCAGGCTTCTTAGCGCTGGTGACATATGACTAGAAGGTGATTACTGGCAAAGAAAGACATGATCTGCTTCACGAACCAGTCCGCGCTCAGAATCTTGTTGTCTTTGCTGTGTTTCTTCCTTGTTGCCTTAAATCTAGGTCTTTTGATTCCCACTTAGAAGACCCACACCTGAGTGCTACTTAAGAAAACAAAAACTAGTTGTGTTTCACATCACCTTTTGGTGGTCTGTATTGCTTTTCTCTGTTAAGAACAGCAATGGAAACTAGGAGTCCCTTAGGCACTGGCACTAAAAACTTAGTGAAATGTCAGAATACCTCTCAGTGACATACCCAACCTTCAGATATTTAGAGTATTCTGACATTAGCCTGAAGCTAACCTCTCCAGTTTAACTCCAATCTACCTTTCCTATCTCACTTTGTCTTTGAATCCCAAATGAACACTTTAGCCACATCAGAGCTGTTTTCTCTTTACCTGGACACTCCTGACACTTGCTCCGGTACCTGTGCTTATGCTGTTCCCCCCACGCCCCAGGGGATCCTCATCTTCCTCCTCTACCTCCTTGCTACTCACCCCAAACTAAGTTAACTTTTAGCCCAAGCTCACATCCTGATTCTTCTGTGACAAATTACTCTATCCTCATCCCAAGAGATCGTCCCTTTGTCCCAACCGTGTAGTCCACATTGATAGACCGTATATGGACGGTTTAGAATTGGATAAAATGTGACTGTTAAAATCTTCCCAACTTGATGTGAAAACAGACAAGTATGGCAATTAAGGGGCCGCTAAAGAACCTCATTTTAAACAATTCAAAACCATCCTTATATGCTATACATGCTGCGAGGGTTCTGAGAAAGAACAGAAGTACTTTGTTAACTGAAAAATTTAATTCCGTGATCCCTACACTCCTCTAGTAAGCACCAATGAAACCAAAAATAAAAGTTATACAGCCAGATTAGGGTTTTCCCAAATCACATCATCTTCTTGGATAGTCACAATGCCTAGCATATGAAAGGCCTGAGAAGCTTTTCAGTAAAAAACACTGCTTAACTTCTTAAACACTCCCATTTCCAAATTGGATTTTCCCATGGAACACCTCCTTCACGGAAAACAGTTTAAGAGCACATGGAATAAAGTTTTATCATAATATGCACAGCCATGATGTAGTCCTGGGGAACAGATTCTAACAGAAGCTAAATAAAATTTCTCTTCTGTTTTTGAACCTCCTGGATAAATTTTGAAGTTAAGGGGTGAGGTCATTGCTTTGAACAGCGTGGGGTGGGTGAGGATTCTAGTGTTCTGAAATAATAATTGTCTCCCCAATCATTATTTATTTAAAGTTTTAATAAGGCTTTGAAGTTGGACTAAAACTCCTGGAAAAGATTCTATTTTCAATGAATACTTGGCCACCAAGAAGACTGACAAATGGTCATCTTTCCTAGAACACCCAGCTCACCTCTCAAACAGGTTCTTCAGTTTGCGTGTCTTTTCCCACTTTAAAATAACTGTGATTTGAATCTACTTTAGATAAAGAAGTCAAGTATTTGGGGGCTTGAAGAGCTGAGGGCCAAACATGAATATACAGTCCTTCAACCAAAAAACTGCCCATAGGAGGGATGCTTGTGAAGAAGTTAAGTGTTCATTCTCGTCATCTGTTTTGCTGTATCACTGGGCACTGCAAATTTATTGGTCAGGGTGTTAGGGATCAAAATTAACAGTTAAAATAATTTGCAGAGAAGCAGTCTCTAGCACTTGCCTAGGGTAGTAGAGAGGTTAGGAACACAGTTTTTCAGTCAGATAAACACAGGATAAAATCCAGCTTGGTTTTCACTACTTTGTGACTTTGGGCCAATTATGTCACCTCTGAGTAACATCAGCTTTTTAAAGAAACGTGGTTGGAGGATTTAACTGAAATAGTACATATAACAATACATATTAGTATGATTTCTATTGCTCTATCTAGTACCTTCTAGTACTCATAATTCTTTAAATTGCCATCTAAAAAGAATCATTTTTTAAATGTAATGGTTATTGCTAATCTGTTAGGTGCCAGGACCGTGCTAAATTTGAGCGATATAGCAGTGAACAAGATATAGTCACTACATTTAAGAGCTCAGGGTCTTGTGAGGAACGCAGATAAATAAACTCAACATTAAAATACACTCTGGGGCTTCACTGGTGGCGCAGTGCATAAGAATCTGCCTGCTAATGCAGGGAACACAGGTTCGTTCCCTGGTCCGGGAAGATCCCACATGCACGAAGCAAGTAAGCCCGTGTGCCACAACTACTTAGCCTGCGCTCTAGAGCCCGTGAGCCACAACTACTGAAGCCCGCACGCCTAGAGCCCATGCTCCGCAACAAGAGAAGCCACTTCAATGAGAAGCCTGCGCACCGCAACTAAGAGTAGCCTCCGCTCGCTGCAACTAGAGAAAGCACGCGTGCAGCAATGAAGACCCAATGCAGCGAAAAATAAATAAAATAAAAATAAATTGTTTAAAAATAAATAAATAAATAAAATACACTCTGGAAAGTACTTTACGTGAGGTATGCCCAGTATATCACGGGAACACAGAGCAAGTTAACTAAGCAAAGGTGGACTCAGGACAGAACTAGAGTCTGGCTGAAGGAGCTACGAGCATTTGAAAACTTGCAAGTTATGTTTTTAAACACAGCTGCCCCAGAGGTATCATCGGGAAAGTAAGTCAGGAGAAATATGCATGTTCATAAATAGTGAGGCCCTTTTATCCCAGTAAGGAGTTTATGCTTTGTCATGTGGGCAGAGGGAATGCTCTATTATATGGTTCTAATCCAAAAAATGACAATTTGATTTGGACATATGAAGGGGATGGTAATGGGGGAGGAGACCTAGTGACCAGATTCTGAAATCGTCAAGGTCAGTAATATTCAACATATTATCTGCAATCTATCTGTTCTGGGTAAAGTGACCAAGTAATCAAGCCTTCTGTATAGGATGTAGGGCAGCTACTAGTGTTGCAGGAAGTCTAGACAGAGAAATGAATGGTGTCCTTTTTTTTTTCTTTGTTACAGTTTACCAAATAACTAACATTTCACTTTCCTATTGCTAAAGAAGGTGTGTTACAGTGGTGAGGTGTCACTCATACCTTTGTGACACTTGTGAAGGACTATAAGAGATGAGTGCGTATTTTAAGTTTACAGGACATCAGCTTACACCCCTAGGACACTGCATTTGTAAATAAGCTTGCACTTTTTTTTTATCAAGTAAATGATATCAATTCTTCTATATCACTGGCAAAACTATATTGTCATTGTTTTTGTCCTTTTGTACTAACTTTTTATCACAAGTTTCTCGTCCATTGAAAAACACCCTTGGGTGGTAGTGGGGGCAGCTGGCTCTTCATATTCTTTGCCCTGTCTAAAAATGGACTGTAATCTAAAAAACTGGAGAATTGCTAGTGTGAATGCGAAGTGAGGAGACCTTGAAGAGAAGCAGGAACCCCGCTGAGGAAGAGGTGGTATATTTCATCATCGGGGGGGGGGGGGGGGGGGGGGGGGGGGGGGGGGGGGGGGGGGGGGGGGGGGGGGGGGGGGGGGGGGGGGCACAAGCTGTTAACTTGCAGCCTAGGCAGAAATGAAGAATGTAGGGAAGACCTGCATGAGCCACTCAGGATCACTCATTTAGCTTCCCAACCTTTTCTGTGTCTGGAATTAATGGATAAAATTCTTCCCAATTTGCACTCTGCTTCCCAATATGCACCTATTTGGATTGCAAACCAATACCATAGTAAAGCCCCTTTTACATTCCATTAAAAATCTAAACATGATTCAAGAGTCAATCATAATAATAATTTATAGCTCAGCAATGTCAGAAACTAAAAAAAAAAAACTCATGGTCTAGATATAATAGCTATTAAGTATCTAATTTTGTGCCTAGAAAATTTGATCTGGATAGGTAATAAACCAAATTAATAGTGGGTGATTCTGGCAAAGGGATAACTGGAAACTCTCTTTTTCTATACTATATATTTTTAACAATATTTGATCTTTAAAATAGAGAGCATGCATTGCTTTATAATCAGGGTATACTTAAGTATGTTTGGGCTTTTTTAAGATGAAGATATTTTCTTATCCTACCCCTCACCATTCAAAAATAAGAAAGAGATTAGACTAAAATTTGTGTTTTGCAGGCTGTACTCATCCACAAACCACCTTAATGCTGACTCACATATCTACTGCCATTTGTATAACTGTTTACTTAATATTTTAGCTTCATCCCAAGCAATAAAATCTGGGAAATTATGTGATGGAAATTCTAGTTATACTAAAATAAAATACCTGTTCTTCCAGGCACCGCTGCAATTATTTTGCACAATCTCATATGGGAGCTGCATTTTGGAAAACTTTGATTGGTGGACCCCCAAGATTCCTTTCGATCCTAAGATTCTACAAGTTCTGGAAAGAAAACATTAGCCACCCTGGTGCTTTTTATCAAACAAACTTTTCCTACTTGCTCAGTTCTTCATGTTGCATTTAATTATTCAGGGCCTGTGCAATTTTCCAGACGATTTTCTTGATTACTGAATATTGTTCAGTGCAGGGGCAGCTTTTTTTTTTTTTTGGTCAAGGATCAGACAGTCAATATTTTAGACTTTGGTGGGGGGGTCCCCTTTCCCTCCCTTATCTTCATGTTAGTCTTTGTCTTCTTCTACAATGCTTTATAAAGGTAGAAACCACTCTCAGCTCCTAAGCTGTCCAAACGGAGGCTGTGGGCTGGATTTGACCCCCTAGCCACAGTTGCTGATGACTGGGATGGTACAATGACTTGTCCAGCAGAGTTTGGTAAACATATAATACTTCAGGCATAGTGGGCATGCGATAGATATTTGTTGGTTTGATTTGGAGAGGAATTGGCATTCATAAGTCTATTTTCTTCTCGTTGTCAACAGCTTTAGTGAGAGTTTGAGTGGTGGGGAATGGCTTACAGGAAATGCCTCGCTTTTCCATGGATTTTAATTATCCAGGTCATTTATCTCGCCCACCCCACCTCACCACCAGTATAACAAGTTCCTAAAAACTCTTAGTGGTTCGTGGCCTCTACTGGTGCTCAGAAGCTGAGAATCCCTTCATGAGGCCCAGTATAGAATTGGAGGAGGCACACCTTTACCGAGGCCACCGTTGGCTTTGAAAATATATTTGAGTTTTAACAACCTCACATTCATCTCTGCTAATGACTGGGGAAGTGAAGCTTTCCTTTGAGTCACCTTTCCTTTTCTAAAAGAGTGTCTGCATTTCACCTTTATGGGAAGCTCTAGGCTGACTGCCTCATCCCACATCAAAACTCACCCCTGGGATTTCCACCTTCAAACAAGTGAAACAAATGCATTCCCGCAGGGGGCGTGCTGTCAAAGGGGAGGAAGCGATCCAGATATCAGAAGTATTCAGATAGGATTGCCTCCTTAGAGGAAATTGGTGGCTGATAGAGAATACTTTCAGTGGGGGACCACTTAGCACTCCATCCCACAGGCTTCCAACCTCTTTAGAGCCAGTCAGGAAGAAAAAAGACCCTCCGCATTTACATGAGCCAAGAAAGTGTGTAATGGATAACACGACTCACCATGTGCTACCCAATATATTTTGATTATGTTCATCTTAACCTTCCCAAATTAGTGGATGCTTTCCCACAAGTAAGTCACATTTCTCATAGAAATTCCCTGCAACAAAGGCTTCCTTCTCTCTAAATCTTTCCTATTTTATCATCTACCTGAAAGAAAAGATGGATAAGGAGAGATGCTTCCTGGTTTTTTTTTTAAATAATAATAATAAAAGGAAAAGAAAAAAGTAGTTCCATTAGCAACTTTGGTAAGAAATTGCTCCACATTGTTCCTCTGACAGTAATTTTTCCCAGCATGTGTGCATCTTAAAAGTATTGCAAAACAATGTCTTAAAATGAACTGATTAGTATGCATGCTCTGTGGTCACATTTAAGTTCTATTTATAAAATCTATTCTGTTCCAGGCTCAGACAAACAAACTGAAATGCAGCTGTGTAACACATTGATAATTTTCATTAGTTCTAAAAGCCTCAATAGAATTTGCAATTTTATTCATTACATCTAAAGAATCCTGGAAAACCTTGTGAAGATGACCTTTCACTTTTTCCCCCTGGCCTTTGCAACTTGTCTGAGTGTGTATTTGTGTGTGTGTGTGTGTGTGTGTGTGTGTGTGTACGTGTATGCACGTGAATCAGTTAGGGCTGGGCAGAGGACATTTTTGCAAGAGTAAAGCACAAAACAGAACAAGAAATCAAGTCAGGCAAAGATGAAAAAATGAGGCTTAGGGAATCAACAAATCACCCATGTAGATTCTGAAAGCCCTTCTAACTAGGGCCATCCTGCCATCATTCCCCAGACGTGAACAAGCCCAGATTTCGGAAATCACTGTGTGATATGGTCAAATGTAGATTGTATTCTAATTCATTGGGAGGCAGTTCTTTTTTGATCTGAAGGGATGAGGATTTTCCCTCCCAAGGGTGAGCCAAAGACAGGACTAAAGACAGGCCCATGAGAAATAAACAGTGCTGCTTCCTTCACTCGAACTTGCTCTTGCAAAGTAAAATAATGCCAGCTTTGGAGGTGGCTTTTCTTACTGGGAAGTGTTTTTAGTGTGTGGATCTTTGAAAAATAATTTTTAAACACACACTCCCAGAATGTTGGCAGCTAGCCATGAAACCACAAAGAAGTCTCTAGAAAATTAAGATAACAAAACATAAAATAAGTACAGTATAGGAAAGGTAAAAATAAAGACAAACACTTGCAATTTTAGCAGCTACAGAGATGGTGCTTCAACACTGACCAAGCAATTAAAACAATAAAACTTTGCGTGTAGAGAATCTGAGACACCTGTCTTAGATAAAAATATATGGGTGGATACAAAGGCACACACTCAAGGTTTGATTTGATAACTGTTAATCTGGGACTAAAAATAATGACAGTTATCAATTACCCATTATTTGCAAGTGCCACCTTGCTTATTCTATCTTCCTGAGCCAGAGTCTCAGCAAGGATTGTTATCTCAGTGTTTCTAAAGGTGTCACATTTAACGAAAAGAAAGGTGGCAGCGAGGGGTAGTGGCAAGGTGAAATTCTGGGAAATATCAGGTTAAGCAAAGTTAAGACAGCTTCCATACTGATTAGAACTTTTAATATGAGAATGTCAACTTTTAATCTCCAAGAGAGAGGAGCAGTATAAGGCATTTCCCAGTGATGAAACCACAAAGAAAAGCTTCTTTTTTTCTTCATTTTCTTTTTCTGCAGAGTATCTTGTATAATTAGGGTTTGGGGGAACATTTTGGGGAGATATGCTATTTTATCTGAATAATCACTTTAGAAACCATTGTCAACTAATAGAAATTAAGGTTCAAATGGAAGGCCATTGTAGAACAATTCATTTTGAGTGAGAATGGAGAGAATCAAAGCATGGAGTTTTCTGCAGGCCATCTTGACCCCTCTGAAAGAGACTGGCTTTTAGAGGACTCAGAAAAAAGATGGTGAAAGAGAAGAGTGGAAAACCCACCCCTCACGGAAATGTTCAATTTGCCCACTTTTAACCTTTCGGCACTACAGTTTAAGATGGAAATTTACCAACAAACTTGAAAGGTTCTAGAGGTTTCCTCATCAACTGCTACACAAACAAGCATCTTCCCACTAACACATTACAGGTTTATTTAAAAAAATGTGGCTACATAATTATGTGATTTTCCACCTCATTTCAAAATTACTATATCCAATGATATTCAGGAGACAGGCAGCCTACCCTGTTAGAAGATTTTTAGGCCCTAGGTTGGTACCAAAGGAATCTTATGGGAACAGGTCTCCTGTCATTATTTGAGAGAGCATGGAAAGAACACATGGCAAGGAATGTGTGCCTCTATCCTTAAGTGTGAAGAGCTATAGAACTCAGTCACTAGAAGGGAGTTTCACTGACTCACCTGCATGTCACTGCAGAAGGAAAGAGATTTGTCAACTACTTTACCTCATGACTATTCATAGGCTAGGAAACGCAGTGATACCTCTATTCTGAACATGGCTAGGACAACAGACACATTTATGAATGTTGTAAAACAATTAAGCCCTGAGAGCTGCTGGCACATTAACATTACGGTAAGGATTTATTGAGTTGGGAGACTTTACTAGACTCAATTACAGGCAACTCGGACCATGTTGGCTTATAATCATGTAACAGGTCGCAGTAGTCATGGTACTTAACTGGGCTTGGTGGAGCTATTAGAGTTTGGTCATATTTTATAAACATTTGAATAAGATATATACTTTAAATAAATCGTATCATATATATACATTTTGAAACAAATATCTCACCAATGTTTTTAAATTGTCAATCATTTTATCTTTTAGAAATTTTAGATCAAGTGGGTTATAAATTGCATTACTGCTGTTGACTCGTGTTGGTTTCACTTTGGCTGATAAAGGGAAATACCTACTATCCTTTTTCAACATCAGGTGAACCAAGCTGTTATTTATGAGTAACAGAACTTCTGAAAGATCTGGCAGCTTACGGCACTATTATTTTAGCATTCATTCTTATTGTATTTTTAAACTGCCTTAATAATGTCAAGGAAATGCTCATTTTCTACCAGTGATAGTGCTTCAGCTGAAAAGTAGTAACTTCAGAAAGACTTTACCTGTGATGAAAGCTACGAAGGCCAAAGAACTACCATGATTCAAAATGTTATGAATTTAGGAGAGGATACTGTGCAAATTATTGGAGATGATGGTGACAAAATAAAAAGCAACTCTAATCTAGCTACAGGTTGAGTTTGCAAAAACTGTCTTATGTAACATGGTAAATAAGGTGGAAAAAAATGCTGGTGACATGGCCACAAAATCAACCCCTAAGCTATAGCGATTACAGATATAAACACCTTGCAAATTCACTCCAATTACATTCTATTTGTCACAACGGCAAAATGGATGTTGACTTATGTCAGTTTTGAATTATGAGACCTTTTCAGGAATATACCTTTGGCATAAACTGAGGCTGCCCTGCACCAGCATTTCATTTCTTCTGAAAGTCACTATTAAGCCCATTCAACAAAGATGTACTTGAGTGTTATTCTGTACAATGAGAAAACAGTAAGAATAGCTGACATCTATTGCTTATCATGTACTTAGCATATGCTAAGACTTGATACCCACTCTTTCATATAATTCCTAATAATCATTCACTGATATCTCTACTGTACTATGCATATTTTATAGTGATTTTTACAAAGTTCAGAGGGTTGATATTATTGCCCAAGATCACACAGTTTCAAACGTAGGTTCTCCAAGTCCAGAGCCGCCGCTCTTAAACACCAAGTACATTAAGGCAGAGTGGAAACATAAGTACCTGAGAGTTTGTCTACATTGCCTTTGTTTTTTGAACTTGCCTTGATTCAACAAAGTATGGTTTTGATGTGTTTATAAGGCTAAGAAAAATTGTAAATTACTGTGCATGCTGTTATTTCTTTAATTCCATAAAAGGAAGATAATAGGGATAATGAGGACTGCTCCTTTGTAATTCCAGTTTGAGATTTTTGTGGGTGGTTTTCAAAGCACATGGTGTGCAATTAGAGATAATGTGGATGGCTCGTTGTCTTCCAGGCGTGTGCCATCCACTGGGCATTCGCTGAGAGCGCTTGATGTGTGCGACACAGGAACTGATGTGGACATTTCGGCTGCCTCTCAAGTTGGAGAGCCCACAGGATTCTGGCAGTGACACATGCCCTCAAATGACTTGGAATGGAGACCTTACAAGGATTTGTCTTTATTATATTTTAAATATAGTTTTTTTGCTTCTGACAGTATTTCCTCCTTGTCTTAGACTTCTTCCCTGTACTTAAAATTGCCATAGTAATCAGGGAAGTGACTCCTGAAACTGTGGCCGACTAGCTTCCCTTATTTATTCTCTTGCTATGACTTTCATCATAACTTTTCAGAAGGCAAAGACGGAAAGAGAACTATTCTCCTTGCCAAGGCATTTAAGTTCAGCAGAAGCAGATGTCCAGCAGTGTAATTTCTGTCCAAGTGTCACTGATATATTATTGAGGAAACATCAAATCAGATGAGTACCAGAAAAATTAGAGCCTATTCCCAGCCTCTCTGCTTCACCTATACTCCTGAAGTTAGATTTACATTAATCTTCCAGCCTTTACATCCCCTAACCTTTACCCATGTGTTATGGAAATAAAAAACCCTTCTTTTTCCATGTGTGCTGTTCAACAGTGCTTTTCGTTTCCAAGGTTTGTTTTTTTTAACTGTTTTACTTATCCTTTTATTCCTTTTTTTCCCATACTATGTTCTATCCCCCATCCTGCCAAAGTAATGTGACATGTATCTTTCCACATTGTCCTCTGTCATGTAAGTTTTAATCATTGCTTACTTCACAAAAAAAAAGACATCATATTCTTCCACATTGCTCTGCATCTTGCTTTATTTCCTCATTCACACAATTTTACTACTTATTTTTAAGTATCTCTCACCTCACTTGTTCTTGGGCTCCTTATCATGGGTGTTCATTGCTTAGACAGCTTAAAAACTCTCATGGCAATATTCCAGATGGTAGAGTTTATTCATGACATTCTGCTAGCTCCCTTGGCCCACTCTCAGCTAATACTGACTGAGTGAGAAGGAAAACATGCACAGGTAATTCACCTGCTCTTAAATCACATAGAGTCTAATCGTTAATTTATTTAACCATCCCTTCAATTCAATACCTACATGTTCCCAGCACTTTTCTGTAGCTAAACATTAGAAAAAGTATCTGCTTTTATGAGCCTTACTTTCTAGTAATGTTGTAGCAAAGCTGATCATAAATAAACATATAAATAAGATAGTGTCAGAGAGTAATAATGCTCTTAATAAGAACATAAAACCAGAATAATGGTATAGAGAGCAGATGGCCTAGTCAAAGGAGATAATTTGAATGAAGAGCTGAGTGAGAAAAAGAATTGGCCATGTTGAGGTCTAGACTTGAAGAAGAGCATTAGAGGCAGAGAGGCTCTGAGTTAGAAATGAGCTGAGAGCATTTAAGGAACCAACAGAGGCCAGAATGGAAAGACTATATAATAGGAAAGGCAGGAGTTATAAGAGATGAAGCTCTTGAGATGGAAAGGAGCCAGATTATGACAAGTTACCAAAGAAATAGCTCAGAAAACTAATGTTTTTTAATTACTACGAGGATAGTTCAAAATGCTATAATGCTATGGGAGAATAAAGGTGTGTGTATGTGTGTCTGTGTGAAAAATACCACCCACCTTCATGGAGGAAGTAATATTTGAGATGGGCTTTGAAAGGTGGGTAGGACATAGACAGATGAAAAATAGGAGTAGGAGTGGTAAAAGAGTACAGCAGCTAGCAGGAACAGCCTGTGTAAGGGCAAATAGGTGACAGTGTATAAGGCAGTTCTGTGAGTAACAAGTGGTCCACTGTAAGGGGGTGAGCAACAATTGTGAAATGCGAAGCTTGTGAGAGCTGTGAATGGGACTGAACGTCAGAACAAGGAAACTATTGAATAGTTCATCTGGAACCACTGAAGGTTTGGGAACAGGGAAATAATCAGAGCTGAGATTTCAAAGGATTTCTCTGACACTTGACTGCTGAATTGAATTGTGTTGGTAAGACTGGAGGTGAAGAGGCTAGTTAGAAGCTTTTAAAACAGTTACGCAGAGTGGACATAACAAAGGGACTACTGGAGAGGATGTAAAAGAGAATACGGTTGAGGAAAATCTTATACATGGAATCTGTTATTTATCCAAAATAGAATTTCCTTTTCCACATGGCTCATCAGATGATGGAGTTTCTCTAAACTACCTCTAGAGACAGGAAAAACATTACCTCCTGGGAAAACCAATTCTGCTGCTGCACAACTTCAACTATTTAAGAAAGTTCTTTTGTAGGTTGAATTGGAATCTGCTTCCCTGTAACTAGGACCCACTGATGCTAGTTTTACCTTCTGCAGAAAAGCAAACTACGTAACCTTCCTCTAATACAAAGTCAACCTTTCATACATTCGAAACGAACTATTATTTTTATCATTTGTCATATGCAGGTTAACACTCCTCCAGTTCCTTTAACCCATATATTTTACATGGTTGTATCGAGTATGTATTATATTTTAATAAATAATTAACATTTACTGATCCTTACATGCCATTAGCAATAGGAACATATTTTTTTCCTGAAAGCTTTTTTTCCACTTGGAAAAATGTAGTTTTTAAAACTTTCTCCTGTATAAACACTAGGCACTCATTATACAACTTGGGGACAAGAAAACAGAATCGCTCTGCCCTATGTAACATTATTCCAGGCTGGGGTCAGCATACTGCGGCCTGGGAGCTAAGAATGGTTTTCCCATTTTTAAATGGTTGAAAAGAATCAAAAGATTATTTTGAGATGCATAATAATTTTATGAAATTCTAATTTCAGTGTCCTTAAATACAGTTTTATAGGAACACGTCCATCCATTTACATATTGTCTATGACACCTTTCATGTTGCAACAAAAACTGTATTGTTGGCAAAGCCTAAACTATTTACTGTCCGGCCCTTCACAGAAAACGTTGTCCAACCTCAACTCTCAGGCACTGGTGTGTGGTGTGTGGACTAATAGTGTCTGCTTCACCTGGGAGCAGAGAGAGAATGTAGAACCTCTGGCTCCACTCTAGACCCACGGAATGAGAATCTACATTTTAACTGATCCCCAGGTGATGTGCAGGCGTGAGAAGCTGGAGAAGTGCTTCTCAAGTTTGGCATGAAGAAGAATCCCCCTGAGAGTCTGTGGATGTACCAATTCCTGAGTCCCATCTCAAGGAAATAAACTGAGTAAGGCCTGAGAGTCTCCATTTCTCTCTCTTTTTTTAAAAATTGAAGTATAGTTGATTTACAATGTTGTGTTCATTTCAGGTATACAGCAAAGTGATTCAGTTTTATATATATATATATATATATATATATATATATATATATATATATATATACACACATATTCTTTTTCAGATTCTTTTCCATTATAGGTTATTACAAGATATTGAATATAGTTCTCTGTGGTATATAGTAGGTCCTTCTTGAATATCTATTTTATATATGGTAGTATGTACCTGTTAATCCCAAACTCCTAATTTATCCCTTCCCCGCTTTGCCCTTTGGTAACCATAAATTTGTTTTCTATGTCTGTGAGTCTATTTCTGTTTTGTAAATAAATCCATTTGTATCATTTTTTTAGATTCCACATTTAAGTGATATATGATATTTGTCTTTCTCTTTCTGACTTATTTCACTTGGTAGGATAATCTCTAGTCCATCCATGTTGCTGCAAATGGCATTATTTCATTCTTTTTTTGTGTCTGATTAATACTGTATGCTTGTATACTGTGTGCATGGGTACATGTATTTTATATATATATATATATACACACACACACACACACACACGCACAAACACACACACACACATATATCTCACATCTTCTCTATCCATTCATCTGATGATGGTTAGGTTGCTTCCAGGTCTTAGCTATTGTAAATAGTGCTGCTATGCACACTGGGGTACCCGTATCTTTTTGAATTAGAGTTTTCATCTTTTCCAGATATACAACCGGAGTAGGATTGCTGGATCGGAAGGTAACTCTATTTTAGCTTTTTGAGGAACTGCCATACTGTTTTCCATAGTGGCTGCAGCAATTACATTCCCAACAACAGTGTAGAATGGTTCCCTTTTCTCCACACCATCTCTAGCATTTATTACTTGTAGACCTTTTGA
This sequence comes from Phocoena sinus, assembly GCF_008692025.1. Lineage (NCBI taxonomy): Eukaryota > Metazoa > Chordata > Mammalia > Artiodactyla > Phocoenidae > Phocoena > Phocoena sinus. The sequence continues at coordinate 29,923,886 of NC_045765.1, forward strand.
TGATGGCCATTCTGACCAAGTCCGAATTTCCAATAAGCACCCAGGAGATACTGACACTGCTCTTTCCTGATCACGCTTTGAAAGACACTAGGGGATTCTCTTCCACCCACGTTTAAATCCTCCCTCCTTTGCAAGGTTTTCACTGACCACAATAAATTCTCCCTCCCTTCTTTGACCTCCTATACTATAATACAAACAGTGCTAATTTTACATTTATGTAATAGCATTTGACATTATTAAATATCTCAATTGCTATTTTACTTAATGGCTTCTTGCTGTTCCCTAAGCACATTCCTCAGAGCTCTTGCACAAGCACATTCCTACCTCAGAGCTCTTGCACAAGCATATTCCCACCTTAGAGCTTTTGCATTTTGTTCCTGCTGACCAGCAAGCAGTTATGTCATTTGCGGCTTTCCTTAGATATTCCCTCTTTAACAATACATCCCCTGACCTCAATTTTGGAGGGGAGAAAAATTTACCACCCCAAAATATCTCTCTTTGGCATGGGGATTATTTTAGGCTGATTATTTTAAAGAAACATTAGAATCAGGAAGCTTTTCTTTTACCTCCACCTTAACTGCCTGAAAGAATTTAGATAGGGAACTTGCACCAGAAAGAGCTATCACTAAAGATAACTTTGTTTCACAGGAAAGACTTCTCCATGTGGCACAGCAAACATTTGTTTATCAAACATTTTCTCTTCCCATCTCCTTGTGAATATCTTCCTCCCCTTTGAAGTCCCAGAGCCTTACACCCTTTCTCATTAACTCTGGATGATATATAAGCCTCAACTGCCTGACTTGCCCAGGGGCCTCAGATTCTTATGGAGCCCCCAAACTTATGAAATTAAATTTGATTTTCAGTCTCTCTCAAGTCAACTGGATTCTTAGACCAATCTGAAGAGCCTACAAGGGTAGAGGAAACACTTTTTCTCCCCAACACTTTGTAAAATTACTTTTTATCTCCACTCCATTGCTCTTCGCTCATCTTGCTTTATTTTTCTTCACAGAATGTAACAGCACTTTGCATTATGTATTTATTTCATGCATCTTTCTTTTAACTAAATATAAATTCTGTGATATCAGGGACTCTTATTCAACAGTGATTTATCAAGCACCTACTATGTGCTTGCTAGGTACTGTTCTAGGATTAGAAGACAAATGAGTTTACTTAGGAAAATGCCTCTCATATACTAGGCAGTCAGTGAATACCTGTTGAATAAATAAATGAATAAGTTCCCCTAAGCCAGTTGGAACAGAATTATGGTGACACTTTGTGCAATTTATATACCCATTATTGTTAAGCACAGCAAGTATACAAAAACATCAAATGAAGGCTAATGTTTATTGAGTACTTATGTCATGGTGGGCACCTGAAGTACTTACAACTTTTATTCTCATTGTAAGTTTAGGAAACCTGAGAACTAAGAAGGTTATAAACTTTTAAAAGTTTAAACATGTGCATAATCAAGCAGTCTCCAGGTAACCATCACATAGTCTTCCTCCTCAAAATGAAACTTGTGGATAGACTGGTAGGTTTGTGTGGTGACTGAACCATACCATGAGATTTAACTGTAAAATTTTAAATATCCACTCACCACCTGTATCATTCCACAAAAGACTGAGGATAGTTCTTACAAAGATATACACAAAAGATATATGATAGACAGAAATGGATATAAATAATTAGGTCTGGGTAAAATATAAGTAAGAACTAGTAAATAAGGATGAAGGACAAAATACAGCTATGGAAATCAAAGTTGTTGTCACTGAGCTTGATATTTAGCTCTGAATTTCCTGGTATCTGATATGGGTTGAATTGTGCCTCATCCACAAAACTAAAGATACATTGAAATCTTAATGCCCCAGCACTTCAGAATGTGACTTTCTTTGGAAATAGTGTCTTTGCAGATGTAATTAGTAAAAATGAAGTCAAACTGGAGTAGGTTGAGCTCTTAATTGAATGTGACTCGTGTCCTTATAAGCAGACAGCTCTGTGAAGACAGGAGACATATAGGGAGAGCACCATGCAAAGATGGAGGCAGAGGTTGGAGAGAAGCATCTGTAGGCCACGGAATGCCAAGAATGAACAGCCACCTGTGGAAGCTCAGAAAGTTCAAGGGGTTTATCTTCCCTGAAGATTTCACAAGCAACATGGCCCTTCTGACATCTTGATTTTGAACTTCTGGCCTCCAGAACTGTGAGACAATACATTTCTGTCATTTTCAGCCACCGAGTTTGTGATACTTTGCTAAGGTAGCCCTTGGAAAAGGAAAAAAAAAAGATTTTCTGGAAGAGCATAATATGAGAAGTAGACTTATTTTAAGGAGTAAAATCTTCACATCTGAGACTTAGTGGATTCCTAGAGAAAGGAAATAAATTTGCAGTTGATTTCAAGAAGAAAGACACTCTGGGAACACAATTCTCTAACAGAAACAACAAGACATATTATAAAGCTCTAGAGAGGAGTGGCATCATGGGTGTGTGACCTATGCGGCACACAGGCCTGTTCTTCGAAGTGCCCTGTGCTTGGGCTAACACTCTGCTGTCACTGTTGTGAAAATCTTGAGAATTTTTGAACAAGGTCCCTACATTTTCATTTCACTGTGGGCCTTCAAATTATGTAGCTGGTCCTGGATCTGGCAATAAATAGACACCATTGGTACTAGTACAAAAATTGGTGAATACACTAATAAAACAGTACATAGATCCTAAAAATATGACAGAGATAGTATTTCAGACCAGTGGAGAAAGGATGGACAGTTGCATAAATGCTGCTGAGACAACTGGTTATCCATATGGAAAAAGAGAAATAATTTGGGAACCAAATTCACACCAATCAATAAAAAATCAATTCCAGGAACATTAAATGACCTAAACATGAAGGCAAAAATATATAACATTAAGAAGACAGGGGCTTCCCTGGTGGCGCAGTGGTTGAGAGTCTGCCTGCCGATGCAGGGGACACGGGTTCGTGCCCCCGTCTGGGAAGATCCACATGCCACGGAGCGGCTAGGCCCGTGAGCCATGGCCACTGAGCCTGCGCGTCCAGAGCCTGTGCTCCACAACGGGAGAGGCCACAACAGTGAGAGGCCCACATACCACAAAAAAAAAAAAATAAAAAGACAATATTTGAGAATATATTAATGTTCTTGTGTGTAGGAGATTTCTTGAACAAATGTAAAAAAAAAAAGTAGAAAACTATAAAGGAAAAGTTTGATTCATTTGTTTACATTATAATTAAGTACTTCTTTTCCATGTTCTCCTCCTTTATGGGGAGCTGAGATTTTGAACAGTGCCTATGACTGGGGCCAGGCCTTCAGCTGGCACTCCAGATAGGCAGGGCTCATGTCCAGGGCTGAACTTTCTGACAGGCCTTTCCTCCTTATTCCTTTCTTGGTCTGCAAGCCTGAAAGGAGTGGGTGTCAGTGGAGGAGAATAGGTAGCAGGTCTGACTCATCCACGACTTTGTTTACATACAGGGGAGGCTGATCTAATAAGTAAACAGACAGAGTAATGGAGCCAGATTTCTCACTGTTGCAGAAGGGAGTTAGGAACATGGAGCAGAAAAGACTTGAATAAACTCTGTTGTATTTGATTAGCTTCAGAAATCATTAGTGTGAACCCATGGTTTTTAACTTGTCTATCTACATACAGAAACATACAGGTGTGTCTGTGTGTCTGTATGTGCATATAGACTTAACATCTTCTATCTGTGTTTTCTGAGTGAACTAGAAGCAATGACACCTCAGTAGCAGTGACGTACTTGCTCTTGGTTTCTGAACACCATTTTCCACTAAAAGAACTTGGACTCTCTGGAGAAATGTCTGACTCGACAGAAGAAATATAAGATGAGCCTACAACTAGTTGAGCCAGAAAGTAAGAAAGTGCTCAAAGAATCAGGGAAATGTCAAAAGTCACAGAAGCCAGTTTGAAGGGGCTTCCATTGGCCACATCTTGGATGGTGTGATGATAGAACTGTAAACCTTTGAGTAAAATAGGAGTACACAAGTCCATACTGATATAAGTAAATAAATGCATTAATTAATTACTTAATTGGAAAGGAGGGAAAAGCTCTACCTTCCAATGGAATACCAACCAGCAAATCTAGATGGAATTAGAAAATCACCCTTTGGCAAGCACTTTTGTCACAATTAAGCCAGGCAAGAATCATTAGTGGATAAATCTGGTTGGTGAAGGTGGAACAGGACACGTACATCACTTCTAAGAATCTCCTCCAATTATACTTATGAATTACTTACCAACTGACATACAACATCCTAATTAATTAATGTAAGAGTGTGGGTCCTGTTATTCAACATCCCAACCAAGTGATAAAAGTTAACATCACCCATAATGGGACAAGTCAGTGTCGTGTACCTCCTGATATGATGCACTGAGAATAGCACAATATGACTCCTGTGGAATTCCTAGCAAAAAGCATGAGCCATGACAAAACATCAGATTCCAAATTAAGGGATAGTCTGTCAAGTAACTAATCTGTACTCTTCAGAAATGTCAAGGTATGAGAGAAATGCAGACAGAGACACTGTTCTTGGATTAAAGAAAACTAGAGATGTTAGAATTAAATGTGTTGCTGGACTGGACCCTGGGTCTATAAAAAGTATGAATACGACAAATAGCCAAACCTGAATAGTATCTTTGGATGAACAGCAATATTGAATCAATGTTAACTTCTTGATCTTGATGGATGTACTGTGATTATTCTTTTAAATAAGAAATACACACTGAAGTATTGAGAGGCAATGAGGCAACGTGTCCCAACTTACTCTCAAATGCTTCAGAAGAAAGAAAAATGAATTCTGAGCAAAGAGTATATTGGATCTTTATACATATTTTCTACAACTTTTAAGTTTAAATTTAAACTTATTTCAAAATAATTGAAAAACATTAGGTTCTTCTCTTATCACAAGACATAATTGTAGCTACAGTTTGGGAGAAGATATTTGCACCACACAACTGAGAAAGGATTAACAACCAGAAAAGGAATTCTGATGAGTGAGTAAGAAAAAGAATGACAGAGGGACTTCCCTGGTGGTCCTGTGGTTAAGAATCTGCCTTCCAATACAAGGGATATGGGTTTGATCCCTGGTCGGGGAACTAGGATCCCATATGCCACAGGACAACTAAGCATGCACACCACAGCTACGGAGCCCATGTGCTCTGGAGCTGGCACAGTACAACTAAAGAACCCATGGGCTGCAACTACTTAACCCTTGCAACACAACTAGAGAGAAGCCCGTGCGCCACAACAAACAATCTCACATGCTGCAACGAAGATCCCATGTGCCGTAACTAAGACCCGACACAGTCAAATAAATAAATAAATAAAGATTTAAAAAATTTTAATTTATTTTGGCTGCACTGGGTCTTTGTTGCTGCGCAGGCTTTCTCTAGTTGCGGTGAGCGGGGACCACTCTTCGTTGTGGTGCACGGGCTTCTCATTGCCGTGGCTTCTCTTGTTGCAGAGCACAGGCTCTAGGCACGCAGGCTTCAGTAGCTGCAGCACACAGGCTCAGCAGTTGCGGTGCGTGGGTTTAGTTACTCCATGGCATGTGGGATCTTCCTGGACCAGGGTTTGAACCCGTGTCCCCTGCATTGGCAGGCAGATTCTTAACCACTGTGCCACTAGCGAAGTCACAATAAATAAATATTAAGGAAAAAAAAAGAAAAAGAATGATAGATACTCGTCCAATTTAACAAATAGGCAAATGATTAATCAGAAACTTCAGAGAATTTTTTAAATGGCTTATAACATATGAAAAGATGTTTAACCTCATTAATAATCAGAGAAGTGCAAATTAAAACAACAATGAGATATCTCTCACTCCTGTTAGACTGATAAAAATTTAAAAGTTACATAATAGGGAGCTCTGGTGACGATGTGGACAAAAGAATTCTGATCCTGTTGGTGGAAAAGCAGTATGATGCAACCACTCTGAAAATACTTTGATATTACTCGTAAAGTTAAACACACATTGTGGTAGACTGTATTACTGTCACCAAATGTACTGGCACATTTCTCTGCAGTGCCCCTCCCTGCATTTTAAATCCCATCCTGTAGAATTCAGACTAGGGTACCTGACTTACTTTAGCATATAAAATATAAATGGGAAGGACGTGTACCACGTCTGAGTAGAAGATTTTACTTCCCAGCTGTTGTGTGCTGTGGTCTTTTCTCTCTGGCACAACTCTGGCAGTGTTACCATCTGGGGCTTCTCTTCGAAGCTGGTCCTGGACTGAAGAGGACACAGAGCAAACCCCCAGCTCACAAATGATGCATGTGCAACAGGACAGTGCAATCAGCCTCTGTTAGCGTGAGCCTCTGAGATTTGCTGCTCTGGTTGCTATTTAATTACCAGTCTGGCACATCCAACATATTCTGACTTACAACATGTGTATATGCTTTACAACTCAACTATTTAATTACTAAACATACATCCTCAAGAAACTGTTGCAAAGGTACACCAGGATATATTGTTCAAAATATTTATAGTATCAATAGCACTGTTTGTAAAAGGGAAAAAAAAGAATCATCAATTCAAATCTTCATTCAGAGTGAAATGAGTAAGTTGTATTTTCACACAATGGGATAATGACCTAGAACTACACCTCAACACTGACAGGTCTCAAAGATATAACAGTGAGTGAAGGAATTAAGACAGAAGAAAATATACTGTATGGTTCCATGTACTTTTTTAAAAGCAGGTAAAACTAAACAATGTACTGTTTATTGAAACATACATACATGGGGGTAAAAACTACAAATAAAAGCAAAGAAATGATACAAAACTCAGGGTAGCACTTACTACAGGAGATGGGGAGAAGAAAAATGTCAATTCAAGAAGCACATAATGATGTTTCAGATATGATAATGTTTATTTTCTAGCCTTGTAGTGGGTACAAAGTGATCATTTAATTTTGTCCTTTAAATAATATGCTTGCATTTTCATGCAACAGTTCATGTGTACTGTATCTCACAACAGAAAAAAAAAAAAAAAATGAGGTAAAGCATGCCAGATAAAGGAAGTATAAATCTGCCAAGATATCTAAACTCCAATCTTTTCCTTCATCTTTAAAAAAAAAAAAATATGTTCAATGTAATTAATTCATATTTTGTCAATGTAAACATAGCTTCCCTTAGAGGAGAATTTTCCCCAGCATTTTTACTCCGTAGTAAAAATTTCAATCAATCCAAATAATTCCTGGTGACTTCTTTATTTTCACAGAAGGGGTGTGTGGGGATGTGTGTATGTGTGTGTGTGTACAGTATTGTTTTTACTTAAAGTTTAAATCCAAAAATAAATAAAGATGCTTTTTGTTGTTTTAAGTAGAACCAACCTGAAAGGAAGGGTAGTGACTCAAGTATTGGATGATGTCTCTGTATTGACTGATGTGAATGTGTTGGATAATGTCTCTGTATTCACTGCCCAGAGCCAGCTCATAATGCAGTGAGCCTGTGCACAGATGAAAACCACTTCAGAAGCCCAAAAGAAAAATCATATGCAACTCACATACTCTTTTACCTAAAATCCATAGGGCGCTAGCTGTAGCAAATGCAAAAATAATACAAGTGAAAAAAAGGTGTAAAGACTTCAGAATACGTGGATCGCTTTTGTTTGGGGACCTTCTCAGTGAAGTAATATTTTCTCATCTGTAGATATGCTTGATTATTTTAAAAATCACACACACACACACACACACACACACACACACACACAGCAATTGACTGAAAGATAAGTTGTTGAGACTGACCAAAAGAAAATGCATTTGTTTTCTACAGTGAAGACTGTGACCAAGTCCTACTGCCTAAGAGAAACCCAGAGAGCAGACCTTTCAGAGGGTTTTTAAAGTGAGGGTCACATCAGATTCTTCAACAGCCTCAGAGAATAAAGCAGTTATAAGAAGCATTACAAAAGTAATACAGATGATAAAATAGGGGAAACACATGATCAGCACAAAAGGACAGCATACAAATGACCCAGTTACCAAACAACCAGACACGTAATATTTGCTGAGAATGAAGGTCTCAAGATCTGTAGTCAAGTACTTACTTGCTCAAAATTAGAGCTGGTCAGGTCAACATCTTGGTTTGGTGACTTGATTATTCTGTAATTTGGATAATAAATAGCAATTCTGACTTGGAAAGAAAAGGATGCCAAGAATTTAAAGGGCTGAAAGATGGTCCTAGATTGATCAACTGATTCATCCATCTGCTTGCCCATTCATCCATCCACCAACCATTCATTCATCCACCAACCATTCATTTATTCAATTATTAATTTAGCAAACATTATCTGAACACAGATAGGTCAAGCCATGTTAAACTCTGGAGATCCAAAAAATTTAGCAGTGAATTCAGACACATTCCCTGCCTTCAAAGAGTTGGTAGTCTAGTGCAGAATTTTTCAACCTCAGCACCACTGACATTATGAGATGCATAATTCTTAGTTGTGGGAGGCTGTCTTGTGCATTGTAAGATATTTAGCAGCATCCCTGGCCTCTACTCACTAGACTGCAAAAGCTCTACACATCCTCCAGATTTAACAACCAAAAATGTCTCCAAACACTGTTAAATGTCCCTGGGAGAAAAAACAATCCTGGTTGAGAATCACTGGTTTAGCAGAGAAGGCAAATGTGCTCCCAAATATTTGTAATACAATGTAAAAATGTTGATAATTAAGAAACATTTAAGAAATGGTGATAACACAATGGAGAGAAAGAAAGAGTGACAGTGAGGGAGCAAGGGGGGACAGAGAGAGAGAAGGAGAAGGGAGGAGTGGAGGGTACAGGGAGAGGGAGAGGGAGAGAGAGAGAACATGCTCATGAACACTTCTGCCTGCAGGAATTTAGTGAAGGTGCAGAGAGGGCAACCCTGAGCTGGGTCTTTGAGAAAGAGCAGACTTTATCATTTTTAGAAGACACAGCTCTGCAAATATGTGAAAATGCAAAGACTGCATTCTCTCCTTCCAGGTTAACAACTTTTTTACTTTCTTTAACCTCTGACTATAAGGGGCCTAATGTATTTGAATATCTTCTGGCACACACATTGGAATATTTTCAGCTAGAAAGTGACAACCATTTATTCATTGACCAAACAGTTCCCAAGCACTGTTCAGATATGGTGCTAGGTCTCTGAGTGTATGAGATGAAAAAGATACAATGCGTGCACTTGAGGATATGAAAGTTTAACGGAAAACAATTTAGCCAAACAACATTTTCTGATTCTTCATAAATAAGCTTTCTTGCTAAATAGCATCAAATGTTAGACAGTTCCTACCTAATCCTTTCACAAACTTGCCTGCTGACTGACTCTGGAGACTGCAGTCTATAAATGAGGCAGGTATGTAAACAAATAGTTATGAAATTCAGTATTAAGCACTTTGGTAGTGGTATATAAAAACTACCAGGGACTCCTAGGAAAAGGAAATCATCTGGGTCTGGGGATCTGGAAGGCTTTCCTAAAGTCATGGCATTTAAACTGGCCTGAAAAGACAAGGAGAAGAAGTTCATTATTTGGAAAAGGGCTAACTAGTAGATGGAAAAGCAAATGAGAAGATACAAAAGAAGTTAGAATGCTCAGTAGTGAGAATTCACTACTAACCTATGACCACAGTGAAAGGGTTATCATGGTAATGATGGATTTTCACACTCTCTTAATAGGTGGGAGCAGGTAGCTCAGTATCATAGACAGTAATAGGTAAGTAACAATGGGCAAGCTGGTGCACTGGTGAAGTGAAAACCCTTCCCTCCTAACACACACACACACACACACACACACACACACACACACACCCATGGATGAGGAAATGCCACTAAGAATGCCCTTATCTCGAATATGCTGGATGACCACCATGACTATGTCAGGTCTTTCTACCTAAACTGGAGACCTCAATGTTTACAGGGTCAGGGTCCCAGCACCGCTATAAGCACCTATTTTGACACTGATTTTGAAAAGCCTTTGGCCACTCAGACTAGCAAAAAACAGGCTGAGAGATGGAGCTTCTGATTCAATTCTCCTCAGTGACATTTTAATCTGGACTGCAGGACGTACACCATAAAAACAATGTTATTGAGATTAAGAAGGGTGCATGGCTCGCTTTAGCCCAGCAAATGGCATGGGCTGGAGGCGATATGAAGATTTGCTGATACTCGCCATGCAAAGAGCTTCAAGAAAATGAATGATGGGGTATGTCCACACAGGGCTGTGTGTGACTCATTCATCTCTACCATAGTCGTCTGCCTCTTGAAATCGTATCCAGGTACTCCGTGAATTGTAGAGATACTTATATTGGTTTTGTATGAAGAACACATTAAATGCTAGATTGGGGATATTATTTACTTCAAAGTTAAACAGCTTGGTATTTCCAATCTTTATAGAAGTAAAGGATCCCTTTAATTATCACCAGGACAATCGGATCCCACAACTTACAGACATAAGGGACTAATTAACAGGCATTCAGCACACCACATTGCATGTCACCCAAGAAAAGAAAGACTCCCAGAGATGTTGAACACGTTCATACTCAGAAGCCTGGGTGGCTGGGGAATGCTGCTGGCCTCACCCTTTGTCTGCACGCTCCTCTCTGCCCAAGCACCGGTGGATTGCTCTCAGCTCCCCAGGGTTTTCAGACCCAGTACCTTTGGAATCCCACAAGTATGTGCCTGTTAAGAAAACTGAAGGACAAGGAAGCCAGCAGAGCTGGTCTTTTAAAATGCATAACTCTGGGTAGGCTGAGCAAGGGAAAAAAGAGAGGTGCTGCCACTAAAGGCCAAGGATTCGAGGTCAGACTCATCCTTGACTATGCTGACTCTATTACAGAAAAGGACACAGTTCTGTGATGTGAAGAAACATCCATGGGGTATGGATGGGACTAGCCTTTGTTCATCAGCCCGACTAAGAACTCCAGGAGGGGCACAATCTTATGTTTATTCATCACTGGCAGATGCTAATACATTTCTGGATCGACATTTGGCAGAAGTATGAATAAACACAGAGAATTCACAATCAGATATCAGAGCTAGAAAGCTGAATACTACTGATGGATTGATTATGTTTTTGAGCTATTTAGATAATTGGACATACTAAGTACAGAGCTTTCTGCAATGATAATGGACCTGTCCCGTTGTGGTCTATTTAACAAACACTTGGACTATTTTTTTTAAAGCTTGTTTACATTCCTGTACATCCTGGCTTTATTGATATTCTGTCCTTTGAATTACAGTGTCACCCTAGCAACGCTCCAGAGAAAGTTGAGGAGGGCATTATCATTGTTAACCCATGTTTTTTTTTTTTTCCAAAGCAAAAGAAAGCAAACCCCTTCCAGGCTAAATCTGGAGCTGGTCTTTCTTATCCTCTTACCCACAAATATGCACCTTCATTTCATTGTTGGTCAAAGATGGGGGTGGCAGGGAGAGGGATGTCTCTATCTCCTGTTTCTAAAGAAAAGTGTCTTTCTGTGTGAATTTTTTTTACTGCAGATCACTTTGCCCAACAGTCTCTTCCCTAGATCTTTCCATGCTGTCACTTCCTGTCACCCAAGTCACAGCTCAAATGTCCCCTCTCAGAAAGTTATCACTCCATCTCAAGTAGGTCCCCAGTGGGTAAGCCTTATTTGATTCTCTTCACAACACTTACTAACTGAATTATTACTTCACTGTTGTTCATTTCTCTCATTATCATGGAAACTCCTTGAGAGCCACAGCCATGGCTATCTTCCATATCAATCTGTCCCCTCAGTCTAATATAGTGCCTGGGAAGTGGCTGGTACATAATAATAATCATGCACACATTTCATGAACTTTTAAGACAGCTGACTCTTAAAGAAACCAACGCTTTTTGCTATGAAACATGCACATCCAAGTTGAGTCCAGGCATCCAATTCAGTGGCTGATGTCTATTCTCTCTGGAATATGGCATCTGGGGCTTTAAGCAGCAGGCTTGTGATGGGTCACATTATTTGCACAGTTCATTTCTTTATAGAAATGCATGCCTGGCTTTTAAAAGATTTTTATGGTACCCATTAAAATATTCTATAGCTCTTCTAACTTTCTAAGTTCTATCATTCCCATAGATCCATCTGTGTCAGTTCTTCACTAAGTAAAACATTCTCCTTGAAACATAATTCAGACAAAATACCTTTCCTCCTGAAATCGTGTCTAGGTACTCCATGAATTGTAGAGATACTTATATTGGTTTTGTATGAAGAATACATAAAATGCTAGATTGGGGATATTATTTACTTCAAAGTTAAACAGCTTGGTATTTCCAATCGTTATAGAAGTTAAGGATCCCTTTAATTATCAGACAGTCCTAGGCAATTTTGTCTCCTGGGGACTAGCTAACAGTTGAATTCAAATTCTGGATGACTTCCCTATAATCCATAAGCTTCTTTATGGACTTGATTATGACTTCTGGCTTATAGTTTTGAGATTTTAAACAATGAAAATGGTGAGATTATTCAGACTTGATTTCTTGGTAACATTTCTTTGGTCTTTCATTTCACGAAACTTTTAAGTGGCTCCACCATTAACAATTTCTTTAAACAGCAGGAGAGGGTGGCCTCTCTGAATCAATTCCATTTTGAATCTTTGGCCCTTAGGCATTTTCAGAATTCAGTTTATTTTTAAATTTCACATATAAAAATAAAGTAGCAGGCGAAGGTGGGAAGCTATAAATGTTGTTTGAAGTAATTTGACAGATTCCCTGAGCATTTATTTGTTTGTTTTGTTTTCACATAATCAATTTACGAAAATTGTCTGGGGTTTTGGTGTTGGCCGGGTGGCACTCTCTTAATCCCTGTGCTTCTTAGAACTTAGACCTAGTGCCACAGCTTGGGTCAATCTTTTTTAGGATGTTTGGAGGTGAGCTTCAGAATTTTGATTTCTCTCTTTTGTTCTCAGTAGAAGAAGCAAAAAGAAAGACTAAAATTCTCACAGGTAATTAAAAAAAAAACTTGGAAGCCGACCCTGCATAAATTATAGAACTTGCAGGTTGCTGTGGTAATGAGAAACATTAGACCAACTCCTCCATCATGTGAATATGGGAAGGAAGTAAATAAAAGTTGATTGGAAGTTGGAGGAGGGGGTAGGTGGGAGCCACAAGGAGTGTGGGAGTTTGAAAATAGTGCCTGCATAGAGAACAGGCTGTTTTTATTTAGATTGTATATTTATTTGAGGTCGTTTGTTGGAAGCTTACTTGGGGTATAAATTGATGGACCCTATGGGAGGAAGTCTGTGCTGAAACACGGAGCACAGTCACAGGTGCAAACGTCGATTTCTTCATGTGTAAAATGAATATAATAAATACATCCATCTCCTAATACTGATGCAGGGATAAAATGATTTAATGTGTGTAAAGTCCTTAGTGCCTGGCACTGTTAAGAACTATTATCTATTATAAGTACTGTATGATGAAAGACCCGTCTGCAGCCCCAGACTAAGTTAGGGTTACCACTACTCATATGCTCAATCAGGTTACCCCTCCTTCATGACAGTTTTTTTGATTATTTTTGTGCTGTTTATGGGTAAATTGTCCACATTAAATGAAAATGGAATCCCCCAAAGAAATTATAGATTTAACAATTGTATATTTTCCTTGAAAAGATGTTTTACCTATAGAAACAACAACCACAACAAAGAAAAAAATCATAAGCCACACACCATAGACTATCAAATAACAATATCTGAGTTAAACTTTAAGGAGTCATCCTGACTTATTCAATCAGCTTATTTTTTCTTCTCTTTCCCCTAAACATCTGAACTTTACATTGGGCTTAAATATGAATCAACAGAAGATGAATGAAATATTAGTTTCATCTTTTCACCAAACTTTTTCATTTAACAGTATTTTCAGATAATCATTTCTAAAATTACATTTTTAAGGCAATTTTCCCACTTGTATTATGTTTTTGAAGTTCATTGTTCTTGGGAGGTGAGAGATTCCAAATGCTATAAAGCAAAATGTCACACTGCATGTTGTAGGCAAGTGTAATAAACTTGACTTTTCCTCATAGTGCATTTCAATTAGGTACTTTGGTACCTGAGGCATGAGGATTACTGCATTTCCTTTTGCCAATGAATCCTAAAACTGTTGAGTCATCTGCATATGAGTATCAATTAGCGATACAAATAAACGTATATAAAAGTGTGGTCTTTAAGAAAGCAAATTATATAGATAAATAACTTTTTCCCTTAGATTCTGGCAGTCTTATGAAAAATCCAAAATATTTAATTTTCCCCATGTAACTTCTCTTCACCCCCATTGTGTAAATTAAATCTGCTTTATTCTGCTGCTCATGTAGGTCAGAAACAAGAAACCTATTATGAAATACTTATATTAGCAAAGTCACTGGCTGTCATCACAAAATGTTGATGCAAATGTAGGCAAACAAAACTGCCCACCCCAAAATGTATAGCTTCAGGATTTTGGGGGCTGATTGCTTTTAAGAAATAAAAGATTCAGGAGGAGCTTATACCTCTTGCCCTTAACTACCTAAAATAATTTAGATAAAGGGCTTACTCTAAAAAAAAAAAGAACTACCACCATAGATAACTAAAGTATTATATGAAGTAGGTGTGGTAGACTGGGAGAAACTTAGCAAGGCCTGTTTATCAAAGTCCTCTCTGTCCCATTGCCTCTGGGCCAGCAAACATTTGTTTACCAAATATTTGCTCTTTGCATCTTCCAGTCAGTTGCCCTCCTTCCCTTTGAAATCTCCAGCCCCCACCCCCTTCTCCTTCTCTCACCCAGCATATAAATTTCAATTGCCTAACTTGTCTTTGGAATCCATATTCTTATGCAACCCTCGTAAGTCCTTAATAAGATTTGATTTTCTCTTCTTAATCTGCCTCATGTCATTTAATTCTTAGACCAGCTGGAAGAATCTAGAAGGGTAAAGTGTTTTGTTTTGTTTTTTCTCCCCACATAAATGGGGTGTAATGGTGGTTGATAAATAATGCTTACTTATGTAGTGACAATTTTGCCTTCAGACCAAAATATGTCTAATTGCCAAAGGGAAGGATAATCTATTCGTATAAAATCAGGTCCCAAGAGAGAAAGAATCAACAGGGCCTGCAAGACTTCCCAGTGGAATGATCGCTCAATGATACTTTGGACAAAGAACATAAATTCACTAACTGATAAAAAGAAACCATATAGAGGGCTTCCCTGGTGGCGCAGTGGTTGAGAGTCCGCCTGCCGATGCAGGGGACACGGGTTCGTGCCCCGGTCCGGGAAGATCTCACATGCCGCGGAGCGGCTGGGCCCGTGAACCATGGCCGCTGAACCTGCGCATCCAGAGCCTGTGCTCCGCAGTGGGAGAGGCCACAACAGTGAGAGGCCCGCGTACCGCAAAAAAGAAAAAAAAAAAAAGAAAGAAGCCATATAGAAACTAACTTGTAAAGCACAAAAGTCAATGAGCAAAGCAGCTTTAGTTGAAAATTAAAAAAAAAACAAAAAAAAAGAATTTCATTTTATGATTTGCCCAAGGGATTAATAATAAAAAAAATCTCCTTCCAAAAGATGAGGCATCTGATGTAATTCTGTATCTCAGGATTATAAGATACAATACACGATGAAAATTCATCTAAAAATTTGCTATGCACACAGGGTGATTCACAATCATGTAATATTTTGCAACCCATATAATTGCAATTTTAGAAATACTAAGCTTACAGGTCTCAAATACTAAAATTATAGATGATTCAGGGGCCTACTATATACCTATCTAATAAATATTAGAATAAAAACTCCTAAAGTTGCAGGAACTTTGGTAAATATACATTACTCTTCACAAATGAAAACATTAACTTAATTCTCTGGCCCAGCCAAATGACAAAAATCCTACACTCTACATATACAGAGAGGCCAAAATTTTCGATGACCTGCTTTTGCCTTTAGATGTAATAACAAAAATATGTTTATCAGAAGTTCCAAACTTCCATCCACAGGTCAGAAAGGAAGACTCATGATAATTTAGGTGAGTTAGAATTACACAGCACTTTCTCAGTGTGTAAAACATGTTTAATTTTGATACAATTTGATTTTATATTTAAAACCACCTTATAAAATAACTGGGATTAACATTAGCAGCACCATTTAAATGACTGAGGGAAACGAATTTGGTTGATGTACAGCGACTTGTCCAAGGCCATGAAACCAGCATGAGTGAGAATTTCTCGTGTTCAGGTTTCCATGGGGTTTTACTGTGCTAGAAACATAAATATAGATATATACGCACAGGTAATTAAATAAGATGTATGAAATTCTGATTTGAGCTGCTCTTCCTTTTTCCAAGCTTCCCTTTGGAATGTTGTTGCATTGATATACATGGGCATTTTTAAGTGCTTGATTTTTATACTAAATTAATTTCTTTTTTTGTAAAGCTTTCAATGAATATTGTATGAACCTGAGGCGAAGATGCAGAATCAGTTTTTAAATTATTTTGCATAACACATTTGCACAATGTAAGTAATACTAACCAGAAGGGAAAAGAGCATTTGATAACATGGTATGCTACCTTACAGGATTTCAGCTTCTGCCTGTTCTTAGTGTCATGTACAACCAGCGAGGCCATCTTTTAAAATTTAAATGTCTCATACACATTAGCTGAGGGAACGATGAATTCTATTTTGAAAAAAGTACAGTGGGTTTCAAATGCCACTTTGAACCATTCCTTAATTGCCTATCTATGAAAAGACTCAATTGAAAAAAAAAAGGATAAATTTAAAATTGAATAGCTAGAGAATACTTATGTATGTAGGTGATAGTGAAGATCTTTTAAAAATCTTTTAAAAAATATAAATGTGCCTAATTGTATTAAGCATGAATTTTTATGAAAAAGAAAAAAAAAGCTCATCAATTTTTGGCATCGAGAGAAAAAGAAAAACCCACCTGGGGCCAGATTACACCTTTCTTGTACAAAATAGGAGGGTGGAGGGAGGATCTAGGGGGTAGGTTTTCCTGTCTGAGTCAGAACATCACCAATTTTTCTTTTCCTTTGCCTAAAGAATGCATGCTCTTTACTTGGATGGCTCTATGGTCATCACTGACAGAAGGAAAAGTAAGCAGCTGAATACTGTGTGGCTTGCCTAGGTCCTCACAGCTCACCTGCTTTTCCTTCAAAGAACTTCCTTAACACAACTTCCATGACGGAATTCATTGTTAGTCCATCCGTTTCCATTTGGGATGGACGTCTTACCACCTAGCCCCAGTAAAGGAGGCACTCAAGGAACTGTTCCATGAATGCTGTGAATCAATCTAATGGATGCTTCCACAACCTCTGCTTTCTACTGTTTATTTTTTTTACTGAGATGTCTGTCTAACACGTAACCCTTTTCTCCCAGTCACCATCATCACCACCGACTGCATTCTCCATGTCTTTTTCATCTTTTTATCTTGGCCCAGGGTGAACCCTCATAAATATGTTTGGAACAGCTGTAGGGAAACAAAATTCACTACCCCAAAATGTGTGTCTTTGGCATGAGGATGATTATTTTTAAAAAAACAGAACACTTCAGAAGTCTTTCCCCTTACCTCTCCCTTAACTGCCTCAAAGAATTTACACAAAGGGCCTGGTCCTGGAAGAGCACTACCAACAGAGATATCTACAAGAATATGGGCTATGTGTGGTGGGGGGAACTCTGCAGCAGCTGGACACCAAAGTCATTTGTGTGTCCCATTGTCTCTGCAGGGCTCAGAAAACATACATTTATCAAACATTTGTTTTTCCATCTCTATGTGAGTTGCCTTCCTCCCCGCTCTGCAGTTCAAATCCCTACCCCCTTTCTCCTTCTCTCAGGTGGCTATATTATAAGCCTCAATTGCCTAACTTGTCCTTGGGCCTCATATTCTTATGGAGTCCTTGCACATATGTAATTAAATTTGATTTTCTCTTATTATTCTGTCTCATGTCAGTTTTATTCTTAGACCAGCCAGAATAACCTAGAAAGGGTAGAGGGGAAATTTTTTCTTCCCCAACACGGCCATTCTTCACATCCTATAGATGGACTCTGTTCTTATGGATCCTTAAACAGAATGTTTTTAAAGTCCCAATTATCCTCAAGAGTAGGGTTGAGTTTTTAAATCCTGGATTGTGTAAACACTGGTCTGAACTCAGCACTTGCTTCCTCAATACAGAGCTAGTCTTAAAATATTCCCAAGTACATCAGCACAGCCAAGAATATTGTTTAAAATCAGATCACACTCCCTACAACATGGTCTAGGGGGATCTTAGCGTCTAATTCCCATTCAGCACATTCTACATCATGGAGGCAAAACTAAGCCTGTAGTAAACTGTGCACAAAGGAGACCTAAAGAGTTGATTATTTCATTTTATGCACCATCTCAATTACTATCTTTCCCAGTCAGGGGGACAGTTTTCTGACATGAAAATGGCAATGTCTTTATCTCCCATGACTTATAAACATGTTGGACCATAATGCTGGATTGCATCAACTGCGATTCAGGGGAAAACTCATTCTTTACTAGCTTGGTGGTTTAGCCTCACAGTCAGTAAGACTGTCAAAAGTAAGCAATATCCTTTGGGGGCGGGGGGCGGGGAGAGGGTGGGAGTCTTTTCACCTTCACTTAACTCCACCGGTCACTTACTCTGGGGAGAATGACCTTGAAGCTGCTTGAAGCTGGAAAGGTATTTGGAACAATAACCATGCCTGAGATTTGGAGGTTTGGTTACACACATCAAGGTCAGTATTTAGTATTCTTAATAGCTCTAGTTATTGGATTCCTACTGTGTGCCACTGATAATCTATACGTAATAGCTGTTTAAATTTAATCCTTTAAAAGCAAGCCTAAAGGAGAACATCATAAAGACTAGAAAAGTTCAGTACATTTCTGGAGCCCACACAGATAGAAAATGCCAGTGTTGAAACAGCAGGGATTAGAATCTATGTCTAAGTTACTCCAAAGCTGGTATCTCCCTACTTCACACCAATGCCTCACCCCCGAGGCAATGATTTTACACATGTACCCCCTACCCACCACCACCACCATGACTGGTTTAATAAGTGTGGATAACTATCACTGCTACTTAATTCCAAAAAGCCAGGACTCTGTTTTGCTTTGTGGATCCTTATCAGGGAAAGAATGTCGTCAGGAGGATTGGAAGGAAATATGGGTGGGAAGTGCCTGCAGGTGGGGGCTGGTAGGTTGTAGAGTACTGACAGTCCATAATGTAAGAGTCACTCGTATTTCTTGAGCACTGTGTGTCTGACACCAATAAAAATGCCTTTTATGCACTGTCTCAGTTAATTTGTAATACAAATCTGAGAGGTCAATTTAGCCATTCACTCATTCCTTAATTGAACAAATATTTATTGAGTGACTAGTATGTTCCTGGCACTCTAAGTGTTGGGAAAACAGGAGTGAACAAGGTAGACAGGGTTCTTGCTTTCTTTCTACATGGGGGAGGCAGAAAATAAACAAGTAAACAAATAGGTAAACCAGATAATTTAAGATAGTGATATATGCTCTGGGAGAAATTAAATAAGGTGATGCGCTAGACAGTCCATGTGAGGGAACTGTTTAGATGGATGGTCTGAGTAAGGTGTGGTGACATCTGAGCTCACGTCTGAAAGTTATAAGGAGCCAACCACAGAAAGAAGAGAGAAGAGGGTTCCTGGCACAGAGCCATAAGGGGAGTATAATTTTAATGTGTTAGAAAACAGGTGGAAAGCCAGTGCAGTTGAAGCTGGGTCAGGGAGGGGACCAGGGACAAATCATTCTATAGCCTTACAGACCTGGATGGGGATTTAGTTTATTCTGAGTAAATGGGAAATCAAGAGAAAGTCCTGTGCAGGTGAGTGTCATTATCTGATTTACCATTTCAAAAAAGTCATTCTAGCTGTTCAATAGCTCCCCGTGCTGAGGAAAAGGAGGGCTGCAAAAATGAGAGCTGGGTAGAAGAGGGAATCCAAAAGAATGGATTTCCATGAGAGGATGATGACTTGTTTGAGGGCAATACCTTGGAAGTAAATCCTATTGCTAGACCCACTTTATAAGAGGAAACTGAGACTTTAGAGTGATTTTCCCAAAGTTCCACAGCTATGAGGGTGGGGAACCCTGATCAGAACCTCATCAGTCTGACTCCAGAACCTTGGCTCTTATGTAAACTACATTGTCTCCCATAGTTGAGCATGGAGAGAACCATTTCTACTTCTTGGACTCCCTCTTTTGCTGAGAATGCCATCAAACCAGAAAAGGAGAATGTGGCCATAGCATTAGTCTTTGCATCTTCCAAGTGATAGGAGTTAACAGTGCTATTAGAACATTATTCCCATTTATCGGTTAATAAGTCAACCTAAAACAATTGCAAATGCGCAGAAATTGCTTCTCTGATTTACTCCGCTTTCACAGAAGGTTCTCTTTGTCAGAGACAAAGGGTAGCCTGATCTTTTAGGTCAGGAAACACATTTGATCTTTAGATACACCATCCACTATGATGACTACAATGTGGGGTACTGTCCATGTGCTACCAGCACAACATAGGTAAGTTGAATAAAGCAGACTCTAAGAAGTCTTAAGGATATAGAGAAAAAAATTAATTGAGCCTAAAAAAGCACCTCTTACCGCATGACCCAGCTCTCATCATTCACACAGATGAAGGCTCATAACCTCCAGATTCATATTCGTCATTTCCTGTGCAGTGGCCCTTCAACTTCCCAGTCTCTAGGTCTTCTGGGTCACACCTTCTTAAACCTCACTATCCAGAGCTCACTGCACACGCTACTGACCTCTACGGTTCTCTTAACCAATCTCTCTATCATTCTCCTAACTGAATGACTCTTTTCTGCAAATATAGTGCTTTCTCTAACCCTCCAAGAAACAGTTAATGCTGGCCATTAATTCCCGTTTCCTATATAATCATTTCAAAGACACTCACCCTTAGTGTTTTCCATAGTTTATTATCTCCTTTTTTTTTTTTTTTTTTTGCGGTACGCGGGCCTCTCACTGTTGTGGCCTCTCCCGTTGCGGAGCACAGGCTCCAGACACGCAGGCTCAGTGGCCATGGCTCACGGGCCTAGCCGCTCCGCGGCATGTGGGATCTTCCTGGACCGGGGCACGAACCTGTGTCCCCTGCATCGGCAGGCGGACTTGCAACCACTGCGCCACCAGGGAAGCCCTGTCACTTCTTTTGAAGCCAGCAAAGTTCAGTTTGCTTTAAGACAACAGTTCTCTCTCTTGAATATTAATGAAGAAGCTCAAGTTTGAAACACATTAGGGTAAGTGTCATAAAAAGTGATCAAGGATGCCTAAGGATCCCTAACTGTATTGCAATACATTGTCTGAACCAGGAAATATCTGATGAGTGCCTACTGTGTGCTAATCGCAGCACAGTATAAGAAATGAATAATAATCCCTTCCCTAATATTTAAAATTTCATTTAGGGTTAAGAATTAGGAACAATATTTTAATTAGCAATTAAATGCACGGTACACTAAGTGTCAAGTGAAGGGTATACACTATTGCTGAAATCATCAAGGAGAATTCTTGATGGGGATGAGACCAGATTGTGACTGTCAAAGTGAGTAGGGAATAGGTGGGCACTGCTAAATGCTCCCTGGATCCAATAGCTCCCTTTTCCTTTAGAAAGAAAATTCCTAGTTAGAGACCTACTTTCCCTTAAAAGCTAGGTCACGTGATTATATTTTGGTTACTGAGAAGAGGTACGCACAACTTTCAACTTGAGCTTTATTTATTTATTTTTATTTATTTGACCTCAGTTCCCTGCCCAGAAACTGAACCCGGGCCACAGCAGTGAAAGCCCAGAATCCTAACCACTAGGCCACCAGGGAACTCTCACCAGGCTGAGCTTTAAAAGGATATTATTTGTCCACCACTTCCTCTCTTTCTCCATCCAATAGGATGGAATGTGGATCTGGTGCTGATAAGCTGATTTGACTGGGCAGAAAAGACAGTACCTCCAGGAGGTAGTGGGGTATCAGATGGGGGTAACCCTGGTCCCTGAATTAATGATCTCACAGAACTGCAACTTCCTGAACCACTCTCCCATCTCCAGATTGCTACAGGAGAGATAAATACAACTTCTGTATTGTTAGAGTGCATTGGTGTACCTCTGGTTTATCTTCACTCTGGTTGTACCATAATTGATAAAGGGATGAGGCACTCAGCTAACACTCCCTGGTTTGTATTTAGATAAGGCAAGAGTAAGAAGTTAGTGAAATGATTAATTCATTAATTCAAGCTGAAATACAAACTCAATACCACAAGAAACTAGTAAATAGGACAAAATGAATTGGCCAGGGGATCTATAGACTTCTGGCTTGGAAGAAGAAAAAGTAAGAGAGAGAACAAAGAAGTGGAGGAAGTGGAGAGAAGAAAAGAACAGGGGGAGGAGGTGGTGGTAGTAACAGAGAATTATTGAGGAGACCACTGTGTGCAACTTTTTATATTTATAGTCTGAATTTGCAGAGGGGAAGTTACTAGATTTTGGACAAAACAGTAAATGATAAAATCATTCTTACCTGGTAGTTCTCTAAGGTACTTCTACCATCAGACTCAACAATGAGTGTGTTCAAGTTCTAGGTAGATAGGATTTCTTTCAAGCAGAAGTACCTCATTCCTGCTTGATTTAGGCAGTGGAATAATGGCTCAGAGTTCAGGGGAAATGATGGAAGATGCGATTACAAAGAGGTTCAGATGTCAAGAAAGAGACTTGGGTCTCTACAAAAAATGAGACACTCTGGAACAGTTTCTTGGTTTAGGACTGGCAGAATCAGAGCAATTTCTTAGAGTGGTCTACTAATCTAACAAGTCTTTGTTGAAGTTTTACTACATGACCATCATTTTGAGATTAAGCTGACTGTGGTCATACAGAATAGATAGAGAATTTTCCAATGAAATCATCCTCGTGTCAGAAGACAGTGAATGGGCTTCCTGAATAATTAAAAAAAATGTGAAGCCCTGGTAATTTAAAATTAAGAAATGCTTAAAAGTTGTCACGTGTATTTTAACCTAAAAATATGGTTTTCAGTAACTTACGAATGAATACAACTGATGCTCCAAGATGTGGCACATCTACAATGACTTCCAGCCCCTGCATGGCACTTTCCTGTGCCTTGGGTCATGGTGAAGGCAGTTTCTCTGTTGGGGGCAAGTGTGAAGTGCAGCCAAAACTTTGGTTGGGGAATATGTGGAATCTACAAGGAAAGCATGCAAAGACCACTTTGTCTCTGTGTCTCTCAGTCTCATTTTCACATTATTTATTCTACGTGCCTTTGTTATGGTCTCCACAACTGTCAAGTCATCAAATACCTTGAAAAGAAAAAGGCAGGCCACTGCTCCTGCTGTTTTTCTAGCTATGTCAGTTATCCCAGTAGGTCATTTAGACAAAGAGACATTTGGGTTGAAGTGTTTTCTCAACATTCAAGTCTACCCAGAACCTGGGAATATGACCTTATTTGAAAATAGGATCTTTGAAGATGTACCTACGATGAGATCCTACTGGATTAGGGTGGACCCTACATCCAATGACTGATGTATAAGAAAGCAGAGGACATGCAGAGAGAGACACAGAGGAGACAGAGCCTCAGAGAAGATGATGTAAGGACAGAGGTAGCGACTGGAGTGATGCATCTATTGAATACAAGCCAAGGAATACCAAGGACTGCTGGGAGCTACCAGAAGAAAGGAAAAGCAAGGAAGGATTCTTGCCTAGAGCCTTCAGAGAGAATACAGCCCTGCTGACAGTTTAATTATAGACTGCTAGTCTCCAGAACAGTGAGAGAATATATTTCTGTTGTTTTAAGCCACCCAGTTTGTGACAATTGGTTAATTTGTTAAGGGCTATGCTATTAGTAGGTTATTTTAGCTTTATTTTATTTTTTTTTTATTTTATTATTTTTTTAAACATCTTTATTGGGGTATAATTGCTTTACAATGGTGTGTTAGTTTCTGCTTTATAACAAAGTGAATCAGCTATACATACACACATGTTCCCATATGTCTTCCCTCTTGCGTCTCCCTCCCTCCCACTCTCCCCATCCCACCCTTCCAGGCTGTCACAAAGCACCGAGCTAATATCCCTGTGCCTTGCGGCTGCTTCCCCCTAGCTATCTACCTTACTACGTTTGTTAGTGTGTATATGTCCATGACTCTCTCTCGCCCTGTCAAAACTCACCCTTCCCCCTCCCCATATCCTCAAGTCCATTCTCCAGTAGGTCTGCGTCTTTATTCCTGTATTACCCCTAGGTTCTTCATGACATTTTTTTTTTCCTTAAATTCCATATATATGTGTTAGCATATGGTATTTGTCTTTTTCTTTCTGACTTACTTCACTCTGTATGACAGACTCTAGGTCTATCCATCTCATTACAAATAGCTCAATTTCATTTCTTTTTAAGGCTGAGTAATATTCCATTGTGTATATGTGCCACATCTTCTTTATCCATTCATCTGATGATGGGCGCTTAGGTTCTTTCCATCTCCGGGCTATTGTAAATAGAGCTGCAATAAACATTTTGGTACATGACTCTTTTTGAATTTTGGTTTTCTCAGGGTATATGCCAAGTAGTGGGATTGCTGGGTCATATGGTAATTCTATTTGTAGTTTTTTAAGGAACCTCCATACTGTTCTCCATAGTGGCTGAACCAATTCACATTCCCACCAGCAGTGCAAGAGTGTCCCCTTTTCTCCACACCCTCTCCAGCATTTATTGTTTCTTTTAGCTTTATTTTAAACCAATCTTAAAGACCAACGTCTTTAAGTGGGCTCAGGTAGATGCCATTAAAAAAATTAAGGCACTCAAAGATGTTAAAAAATAAAGAAATGACAGAATATTTCAAAAAGTAGTGGTTTTTGAATATTTTATTTAACAGACTAAGTATATTTGTATCTAAGAATGTATATGTATTTGTAAAACTGCATTTAAAAATAACAATACTCCTAAATATGAAGTTCTAAAGAATACTGGCTGCAGGTTAAATAATCCTCTGGCGGTGGGCCTCTAGTTCCATCTACTCTCATTCCCCATGGACCTGTCAAAGGCCTTTCTCCCTAAGTCAAGGTCAGAATCAAAGTGTGGTCGCTCTTTGTGCTCACTTCTCTCCTTATTAGAACCATGCTCCTAGTTGAGACTGGATAAGAAAGAGGAAACTTGGCTACTATTTATATGTATAGAGCTAGCTCATTTTTCTAGGTCACCTTACAGAACTGGAACCTTAGTTGGCAAGTAGAGGTCAAGTCAAAGTGACCTTGAACAGGATTTTTTTTTTTTTTTTAATGACTCAACTTGATCAAACACCAAAAATCTGTTTTGGTGCCCAAAAGGGACAGCGATGTTTTCCCAGGATGAAAATGTGTTTTTAGCCAACAGCCGAATGGGAACCTGCATTAGCAGATAAAGTACTAATCATTTTAACTCTAGGACAGCTGTTCTTGTCAAAGACATATTCCTAAATACACAGAGTTCAGTGGTGGACTCAGTCTATTCCTATGAGGAAACCAATCACAAGAGATCATTCAGGAAAACTGGCAGTGTCTGGTGGAGGGAGCTCCAGGCCTCTGCCTACCTGTGAAGTGAATCATTTGTTATCCCCTGAGAAGGTAGAATCTTCAGCTCAGGGCAGGGGTCAATAGCAGCACCGTGTGATGGTGGCACACGTTTATGGCTCTATGAACTCTCTACACCTGGTCTATGAATAAAAAGACAGAGCTACCTCAGCATTATCATTCCCTTGACCTTCATGAATGGAGAGTCCCAGCAGGGGAAAAAAAAACAGCAGGGGAAGAAAAGGGAAAATTAAAATGTTAAAAAACTGTATTTTAGCTCGTTTGTGACCTTTTAAAAAAAATTAGACTTGAGAATATTAGGCTGAAGTGGATACAACAAAGTCTGTAAAGTCATAGACTTTTTTTTTTTTTTTTTTCTTTTTTCTGAATGGCTTTCTACCAAAATCTTAAATAATAAGCAGACCCTGCATGTTTCTCGCTGGCTGACAGCCAGAGAAAATTCAGAATTTCGATCAGTGCCTAACTCTTGAAAGAAATTTGCCTTGAATTTCAGAGCATTCCTCTCTCCTATTAAGCTATTTGCAGGGGGTGTCAAAGAGTCAGTTCCTATTAATAAGAAATGCAAAATGCTGCAGATCGAAAGTTATGCAATGATATTCTTCTCCCTTAAACTTCCGTGTTAGTTGGTTTGCTAAGTGAATTCAGCATGACAAGCAAACATTTAAAGCCACCAGTGTTATCATAAGAATACTTCAAGAAAATTTGTGTTAGAAATCATGGCAAGTGTCAATACATTCCAACAACCTAGAGCATTCAAATTTAAAACCCCAAATCTAATTGCTGTTAGAGCCATGTGCTGAAGCCTGAAGACAGACTGCTGCCCTGTACAGGATGAAAGGATTTTACTGTCCCTAAGAAAAGGAGCCCTTAGGTTTCCTAGGTGTCTTCATCCTTGACAACAAACAAACAAGCAAACAAATCCACCCAGGATTTTATAGCAATTAAGTATCCACCTGCTCTAAACAAAATGATCTTTCTACTTGGTGTAGTGGGAGAGGGTCAATATAGCTTTTTTTAAAAAAATTTTTCACTTTCTTTGACATCTTTTGGTAATCAACTTTCTTCTTTAACATCTTTATTGGAGTATAATTGCTTTACAATGGTGTGTTAGTTTCTGCTTTATAACAAAGTGAATCAGCTATACGCATACATATATCCCCATATCCCCTCCCTCTTGCGTCTCCCTCCCCCCTCCCTATTGGGTAATCAACGTTCGACTCATGCTTCTTCCTTTAATTCTCAAACATTTTATTATCTCTCTTTACTGTCTAAAGAGTATTTTATGAGGTTGCTGGTATTTTTAAATGACCATTTAATTTCTGTCTTTTTTATAGACTGGATAATCACAAACAAATCTATTTAACCTCTAGGCTTAAACTCAGGGTAAGGGTAATTTTAAAATAATATTTTTGGATGCTGTTCTGACCACACATAAGAAACACCATTAAAGGTCAGTCAAAATTAATATGGAGATTAGCAAGTGTCAGAAGTTATTTTGTGGAAGCTGCAGAATATGTTTGCAATCTGATTTTGTGGCATATCTAGTACAAATGAGAAAGAACCTCAGTGGCTTTTGCAGAATCCCATTTTCTTAATAGGAAATTGATGAATGACAGCATCTGGCAAGAAGAAAAAAGCATATGGTCTAACTAACTGTTTCTAAAGAGGTTAAAAATGGCTTTGGAATTTCTCTGGTTGCCGTTATGATTGACAGACCATCAAATAAATCATTCACTTCTCTTTCCCCCTCCATCGGTCCCATGTACTGACAAAGGCACAGGGGGAAATTGGCAGTGTGGTGCATGAGAAATTAGACATGCAATGCCCATTAACATAAATGGATTTTTTTGCACCTAATTCCCTACTCACCATGCAAAAATTTACCCGCAGGACATATAGTATGCATGTTTTCTTGTTCTTTCTATTTATAATTTTTAATTATTAATTTCATATATAATTGGTTTCTTTACAGAATGAAATGCCTAGTAGGTTATCTAAAACACTGTTTCGGAGTCTTGGGGCTTGATGCTGCAAAAAGATGGGTTGATACCAAAGGATGTTATGGTATGTAAGACAAAACAATGAAAATTAGGCTGAGAGGTCTTGAATGAAGTTAGGCTAATTAAATAATTCTCAGTGTTTAAATTCTTGCTACCTTCTCCAGAGTATACTGCCAATCATGTCATCTTGGGGGATTGCTCTGCTTTGCCCTCACCTCCAGGCTCACTTAATACATGTAACCCTCAAATAATTTATCAAATATTTTCACTATAAAAATGAAAACTGTTTTGGTGTTTTCAACTCACTTCATTTCTCTCTCTCTTTTCCAAGTCAGTTTAAATACTCCTAAGAGAACCGTGAGTTCTGAAAGGAGGAAGCTTGTCTAGTCTAATCATTACATGTTCTAGAATTCCTCCACCCCCTTTCCTCATTTACTCAGTTTTGGCCCAGGTTTTGCTTCTGTACCTCCAGTAACCAGGGACTTATCATTTTGTCATGGGACTGTTCCATCATGGTGGCTGACCTCCAAGACGGCCCCCAATGATCCTCGCCTCTTGGTATGTGTGTTCTTGCCTAGTAGTCTCCACCTCCTGGCACTGAATAAGGCTTACCTAGTAACATACAGGATACTGTGGAAGTGATGAGATTTGACTTCTGAGGCTGAGTCATAAAAGATAGTACAGTTTCTGACTTGCTATCTCTTGGATCAATAGCTCTTTGGAAAGCCAGCTTCCAAGACATGAGAACACTCAAACAGCTCTGAGGAGAGGCTCACATGTGGGGAAGCACCTGTGAAGAGATACTGAAGCCTCCTGTCAACAACCAGTAGCCACTCGCCAGTCATGTGAGCTGACAGCTTTGGGGGTTGGTCATCCATCCTTGCTTAAGCCCTCAGATGACTACAGCCTTGGCCAACAACTTGACTACAATTTTGTGAGATTTCAAGCCAGAACTACCCAGCTAAGCTACTCCCAACTCCCCGACTCACAGAAATTGTTGATAACAAATGTTTATTATTGTTTTAAGCTATTAAGTTTGAGATCATTTTTATAGAGAATATGTATTAATAGATGGCTGACACAGATTGCACTTTGTTATTCCTCACTCACCCACGGAAGACTTAAGAAATCAATGAAATTCCCTTTTCATATGATGGCAAATTCCAGATGATTGTAAATCTTTCTGTTTCTTGTCAGGTAAACCATTCTCAATCCCTTCAGGCCTTTGGTCTTCTGCTCTGTTTTCTCAATCTAGAACTTCTTTCTGGGTTATCCCACCCACAAGCCTCCAGCCTTTATTATACTGAGGTCCCTTACACTGTACACAGGTATTTCTGACTGCCTCTTGCTCAGATCTTTCTAATGGCCTAAAAGTACCTCAAACTCACAGGATCAGAATTAAACACCTTATTTATCATCTGCATCCAAATCTTCTCTCTGAAGGGTTTGGTATATCTTGCCTAAGAACACTGCTGGCCACTCAAATTTCCAAAGCATAAATGCAACATATCTTATGCTCCTCTTATAACACAGAATTCTGAACACATCATTCCCTTGCTTAAGGTTGCTTTGGAACTCTCTACTGCCTTCAGGATAGAATTAATCTAAAAGCATAAGCACAGCGATCAAAGACTTTATAATCTGGTCAGTACCTACTTTTCTAGCCTTTTCTATCACTTCCCATAACTCAGTCAAAATGAACTATCTACTAGCTGTTTCTCATTCTAGGGCCTTTGCACATACTTCTCTCTTTGCTTTGACTGGCTTTTTCTCACACTAACTCCATATGCCCCGGACATTTCTACCATCTAAAAGAGAAGGTATGTTGACTCTAAAACCTTCCTTAAAGTCAAGCCTTCCCTGCTTCTCTCTGCCTTGCATCATTTCCTCTGTATAACTCCTTAGACATCTTATCATGTTTTATATTGTGTTTGTTCATGCAGGTATACTCTACCAATCTCTGGTTTTCTAGAGAGTGCCTGTCTTATTACTATTTCAATTTATTTAAATATTAATGCAGCTATTTAGAAGTATGTATTGAGTAATTTTTTTATTGTATGTCAGTGACTATTGTAGACGCTGGGGATACAGCAGTTAACAAGACAGACAAAATTCCTGTCCTCAAGAAGCATACATCTTAGTGAAAGACATAGAGAGCAAACAAGTATACTTGCAAATATATAGAATATCAGATGGTAAGAAGGAGAATAAAGCAGGATAATGACTTTAGGACAATAAAATAAAACAGGATAATGAGTTTAGGGAGTATGCATGTTAGTGCAGGTGGGATGTTGGAATGTTATATATGGTGAACAGGGAAGGCCTCTGTAATAAAGTGACTTTTGAAGGAAAAGAGAGGACCAAGCTCTTTGATATCTGGGGCAAAAGTATCCTAAGCAGAAGAAAGAAGTATGAGAGCCCTAAGGCTGGAGAATACTTGAAGTGCTCAAGGAATTGCCAGGAGCCCTTGTATGGCTGGGGCAGAGCGGGAGAGAGGCAAGAAAGAGCAGAAGGTCAGAGAGGCATCATGGCTAGGGCCCTGTAGCCACAGTATGACATCTTGACATTTAAGCTGTGTAAGGTGAAAGGTAAAAGAAAGTTTTGCACAGAGAAGTGTGAAAAATAGTGTAGGGGCATGGGTGAAGTCTTACCACTTTCAATAGGTTTCCTAAGCAACTGACCCATCAAGGTGCTCATAAATATCAATTAAATAATTATTAAGGCCACTGGGCCAATCTAAACACCACTTCTTTTCTATGGGCATGAGATAAGTTTAGCATAGTATACAGATGGCTTTTAAAATTTTGGTTTCTTATATTGCTAATTTTTAAAATATTTTTTAAAGTTGTTGTAAAACAAATACTTGACTGACAAAGATGGGGTCGCATTGTATGTATTGCTCTCTGATATTCCTTCTCAGTATGTAATGTTTACAGAGAGGATTCTAGAGAATGGATATCCCATAAACTAGTGAATTACCCTCTAATCTATTGAGATTGTATATGCTTCTAACCTTTTGTGTTTTGTTTTTTTTTTCTGTAAGCTGCATGTTCACATCTATTGCCTAATTTTTCTATTGGTTTGTCTTTTTCTAACTGGAGCTAATTTATGAATTTAGATATTAATCTTTCGTCTATCAAATATTTTACAAATACATTCAGTGTGTTTCTCACCTTGTAAAGTTCTTTATACTGTACTCCATCATATGTAAGTTTAGAAATCTATATAATCAGAGTGAACGTCAGTAAAAATAGCAGTGCAGGAAGCTCCATCCCTCCAGAGAAAGACCAAAAAAATCAAGCCAAAAGTTTCTGTCAGGAACTCAGCTGAGACCTCTGTAAAGAATTCAAAAGCGTACAGCAACCAAGTGAATCCCTAATCAAGAAAATGGCAAATAAAAATTGGCAGAAAAGTTTGGTGGCATTTTTATTGGGTCTTGCCTTACCTCCTTCTCTGGCTCGGTGGTGGTATTAAAGATGGCAGCCAATATTCCCAGTGTGGAACCCCGTCTCTGATCCCAGGAGAAGCAGAGCAGACCATATATACAAAGAATTGTGTTTGTTGCAGATGTCTGGAGACTGCTTGAAGGACTGGTACAAGCAGCTTGATTTTGTGTCACCTAAATCAAAACTCACTCAGGGCAGCAAAGCAGTAATCTTTGAAAATTTGTAAGGCAAATGAAACAACCCACAGCCACCCGAATGAAGCAAAAGACTGACTGAGCTATATAACAGAGCACTGAAAACCTGGGAGGAAAATCTGGGAAGAGAGGTTTTTTTTTGAGAAATTACAGTATTTGATAGCCTCCTGTGTATACTTTGGAATTTAAAAAGCCATTCACATCCACTGGATAGGATATATGCTCAGAAAAGACCTGAGAACACCCTAAACTTTCACCTCTACTGAATATCTAGACTCAACACAAGCTGGAGGGGAAGGTCATGACAGAGTTGTCCATGGCATGGTTAAACATTAAAGGAGTGCCCCAGCACAGATACACAACCTGCAAAGACTAGGAAACTTTTCCCTGTCTTTTTATTCTCTCCCTCTCTTTCTCTCTCTCAGCTTCTGCCCTCCAAGTACATAGGTCAAAACCTACCTGGCTACGAGCAAAAGGAATGCAGATTTCATATAAAGAATACAGTTTTTACAAAATGTTCTATAGATTATAGACAAGGGATACTTACTTAACAAAATATTTTAGAAAAGTCATTAAACTAAAAGATACAGCCTATAGCTGTAAAAAAAAAACAAAAACAAATGGTGAGGATGGGGAAGAATGTGATTTCCAGAGTTACTACATTATAATATTCACAATGCTCAGTTTTCAGCAAAAAAAGAAAAAGAAAACAGGAGAATAAAGTATGAACAAACAGAGAATACCAATAATGAGATTAAAAATTATAAAATGGAACTAAATAGAAATTCTGAAAACCAAAATAATCAAAATGAAAAAAATCACTACAGGGTTTCAAATAGCAGATTTCATCAGGCCAAATACAGAATCTGCAAAGCTGAAGGTAGGTCAATTGAAGTTATCCAGTCCAAGGAGCAGAAAGATAAATGAAAGAACAAAAATGAACAAAGCCTAAGAGACCTATGAGACACTATTAAGAAAACTATAGCATACTTAAAATGGGACTCCCAGAAGGAGAGGAAAAAGAGAAAGAGATAGAAAGACTGAAAAAATAATGGCCCCAAATCCCCCAAATTAGAGAAAAGCACAATTCTACACATTCAAGAAGCTCAATGAGCTCCAAGAAGGATAAATGCAGAGATCCACATGGACACACATTATAGTCAATCTGTTGAAAGCCAAGGCCAAAAAAAAAAAAAAAAAAAAAAAGATCTTGAAAGCAGTAAGAGAGAAGCAGCTCATCATGTACAAGGTATCCTCAATAAAATTAATAGCAGATTTCTCATCAGAAGCCATGGAGGCCAGAGGGAATACAATATTTTTTTAATGAAAAAAAACAAAAAAATAACTGTTAGCCAATAATACTATATCCAGCAAAACTATCTTTCAAAGAAAGAAGAAGAAATGAAAACACTCCCAGGTAAACAAAAGTTGAAAGAGTATCATTGGTAGTAAAACTGCCCTACAAGAAATGCTAAAATGAATCCTTCGGGCTGAAATGAAAGGACACTAGGCAGTAACTCAAAGCCATAAGAAATAAAGAACTCTGAAAAAGGTAACTACATAGAAGCTAAACTTCCTAGAAAAATGGCTAGACTAGATGATCATAAAGATATTTAACATATTATGATTCTAATAATTCCTCATTCTCCCCAAGTAAGTCCATGCACCCTGTGACAGAGAGAATCAATTTCATTATGTTGTTTATCCAGGTAAGTATAAAAAGAGGGAACTTCTATGTTTTATACCCAAGAATTAGCTACTTTTCAAATTCCTTACTACTGTGAATATAATTATATTTGAACAAATAGGATAAATATAAAAGTAGTCTCTGTATGAGGTGGCTGAATAATTCAATATACTGAATTCAGAGTAAGCACTGTAAATGTACACTTTGTTAAAATTATAAATCATATAATGGAAAATATATAGCTAAATTTATTAGTTTTTCTTTAATAGTCTCTATATTTTGCATAAGGTAGTCTTTCTTATGCCAACATTGTATAAATATTATCCCAATTTTTCTTCTAGTATGTTCATAGTTTCCTATGTTTAGTTTTCATAAGGAGTTTGGTTTTATATCGTGTGAATGAGCAATTGAACATTTTTTCCAAAACACAGCTATTTAACCAACGCTATTTATTGAAGAACTCACCATTCCCTTTTCTTGCAAGGTGAAGTGATTTAAAATGTTACACTGATTATATGGTAGATTTTCAAAATTATACATGTCTAACGCTCTAGTCTGCCATTGTTAACTATTGTCTGTTATCATGCCAGGTCAGAGATGTTTTAATTATGACAGCTTTTATAGTATGTTTTCCTATCTTAATACCAAGTTTCCCCATTTTCTTCTTGGTTGTTTTCAATTCTTGAACATTTTTTTTTTTTGGATAAATTCTAAAATCATCTTCTCAAGTTCCACTTACATACTGATAGAGTTGGGATATAGGCTGAGACTATTGAATTTATAGATTCATATTAATACTGACTCTTCATATCCAGAGATATAATGCCCTTTCATTTATTTAAAGTGTAGTAGTACAGAATGCAAGCTGTCTTTTTATTCCTATATGATTTGGGGATATTTACTTAACCACTCTGTGGGGTGAGGATTCAACAATTTAATCCATATAAATCTTTTAGAAAAATGGATAGCACATTGAAAACACCCTGTTAAAGTCCTTTTAAATTTTCCTTTAGAATAAAGATATGTAATATTTGTTTAAAGAAAATAAAACAGGGGGGAAAAAAGTCAAGCTAGTGACCAATTATTTCCTCCAGTAAGCACCTAAATGTCAACTTGTGGAATGGTGCTGACAGGTGCCCTGTTTTCTAGGCTTTGGTTGCATGTGATGTAGGAGCAACAGGTGTGCTCATACATCAGCTAGGTCTGCATTTGAGCAGCATTCCAGCTACGGGTCTTCATTAAGTCAACTAACCCCCTTTCTAATAATATCTACCTTTCAAGGTTTACTAGATTTAAAAATATCATCAAAGCATAATAATTATATAGATGAAGAACTTAGCATATGCTCGACACTTTAGACATTATCATTTATTATCCCAACAACCCAAACTGTTAATATCCCCAATTTTACAATTTCACTGAGGCACAGAGAGGTTAGGAGACCATCTTTAGATTATAAAACTAGCCATTACTCTCAACCACCATGCTATGAAGCTTTTCATTTTTCCACAGAAACAAGTGCTTAACAAGTGACAGATCTTTGTTTCTGTTTGTTTTTATTGTTATTTTTTTATTATTGGGGTATGACCTCAAACCTGAGAGAAATGAAATACATACCAAAGAGTAATAAACCTGAATGAAGGGGAACCCTGTTTTCTGTCTCTGGCCATGTACGTACACACCAGAGTGCTGTGTCCTTTTGACTGATTTCCTTGCTAAGAAACCAGTAACTGGGTAAATGCACAAGGTGGGTAATTGTTAACTCAGTAGACTTTTGAACTCTGGTGCTGTGATCTCTGTCTTTAAGACACATTTATGACTATAGCCAGTAGATACCAGTATGTT
The DNA here is from genome assembly GCF_008692025.1 of Phocoena sinus. Classification (NCBI taxonomy): domain Eukaryota; kingdom Metazoa; phylum Chordata; class Mammalia; order Artiodactyla; family Phocoenidae; genus Phocoena; species Phocoena sinus. The sequence continues at coordinate 29,958,628 of NC_045765.1, forward strand.
TAGTCTATGACAGTATCCATTAATGAGTTTGAAAAACTCTATTGAAAAAAATAATCCCACTCTACAATATAGGTCTGTTACATAGTTGGATATTTTTAGTTTTCTGTTGCCATAGTAGCTATACGTGGAAGCAAGGATATGAACTGAGATATTAGTGCTATGATCTACCATAAATGTAAGATTTGATTACACTTAGCATTATATCAACTTTCAACATTACTAGTTTTGCTAGTGGTCTTAGAATTACACTCATTAAAAATAAAGCAACACAATTTGTCATATTGACCTCTAACAGTACATAATTTATTCCTCATGAAAAAGCACCAGATTGACACCTGATAATGGTAAAGTCATTGTCTTTACGTAATAGAGCAAGGCTATGGATGCTTAATGCCAAGTATGCCAATGAAATCAGAGAAATTCATTCAATTATCTGAATGTCAGAATGTCAGGTCAACAAAATCTTAAGACATGCAATAAATGTTTACCATTTTGTCTTGATACATGCACATCATTTAGACATGTATCTGAGACTAGGAACTGTTCAAAATGAAATCCAAAACCTTTAAATGACTCTGAAAATACTGCTCAATTTGATTCTAATTTGGACTAAGGGCAATTTTATTAGAGGCTATGCTTACAGACACACTCAAATTTGGGAATGTAGAGTTGAAATCGCTCAAAACTTGGTGACTGAAATATTTTTTTTTTTTTTTTTTTTTTTGTGCGGTATGCGGGCCTCTCACTGTTGTGGCCTCTCCCGTTGCGGAGCACAGGCTCCAGACGCGCAGGCTCAGCGGCCATGGCTCACGGGCCCAGCCGCTCCGCGGCATGCGGGATCCTCCCAGTCCGGGGCACGAACCCGTGTCCCCTGCATCGGCAGGCGGACTCTCAACCACTGCGCCACCAGGGAAGCCCTGAAATATTTTAAATCTTAAAAGAAAAAGAAAGCAACCCCTAAGAAGTAAAGAAAAAAAGATCTTCCACTAAGATATACATTATACAAAATAAGGGTAATCACTCAGTATTTCTGGCCTGAAAAGTGAAGCACAGTTGAACACTAATAGACCCCTTTTACATATAAACTTGGGAGTTCTGGTCTGAAAAATCAAAGCTTCAGAAAATGTAAATCTATTTTTTAAAAATATAACATAAGGGTCTTTTGTTTGAAATAACACTCTCTTTCTAAAAGCTAAGAGAATTGGACTGATATATTATGCCTTACCGACTTGAAATACCAGAGGCAAATTCTAAAGTTTTTCTTTTGTCTGAAAGATTATGTGCTTATAAAAAATATATATATAATCTTAGGCAAATATAAACCAAAGTGACTAGAATGGAATACTCTATTCCAGATACTACAGTTTGCATTTGTTCAATCATGTCATTAATTTATAATATTTTAAGTATTTTCTATTCATTTCTTAATGTACCTGGCATCTTATTTCTGGCTTTAACTGCTGACATGGACTGGGCATCAAGTGCAAAGAGCTCTCTCTAGACAGAATGACTCCTAAATATTTTTCCTCAAAGGAGCTATCAAAATCAGAGCCTATCAGAGAAGAGAAGGGTTTTGAGACTATTTTGGCCAATATCCATTATTTTTTCACATTATTCTAGGTTATATTTCACATACTATCCAATTCCCTGAAGTGCTTACATCCACTTGGAATTTTCCCAGAATTCCAAGTTTCTATCAACCAAAATAATTTGGTAGAGTACGCCAGCATCACTTGTTAGCTTTCCTTGGCCTCTTTAAAGAAAGCAATGACTAATGAAAAGAAAACTACTTCCTAGCTCCTCACTCTGTCCCATGCCTGACTCCTCCCCCACTTCTCCAGGACTTATTCAATCCAAATAATTGTATTTTTTAATACTTGGAGAAAATATCAGAAATTTCTTTATGCTTGAGAACTAACCTAACTAGCCACTGCTCATCTACACCTCTGAAAATTTCACACAGATTACAGACACATTTGAAGGCATGAGCCTTCAAAAGCATATTGAGAGAGATTCATGGTTCATTTTATCTTTTTTTCCCCAAAATGTGAGTCTGATAATCATTCACAGCAGCTAGTATGCATTATTTTTCATCAAATATCACCATATTTAGAGGTTAAGTGTATAGATTTTAGATCATCAGAAAGCTTCTCTTTGAATCCTGAATCTGCCACCTGTTTGGAAAAATTATTTAACTTCCCTAAGCCTCAGTTTTCTTATTTGCAAAGGAAAAATACCAGCCTATAAGGTTGATAGGAAAATTAAATGACATAACCTATGGACAGAATTTAACATCTGGAACATAGCTATAAATGTTAGTTACTACTCTTATCATTTCCAAAAATGTCAAGCAAAAATCTCACTAATGTCAATATATGAAAAACTGGATGAATGCGTAAACTTGCTCTATAGTTTAGACTTAATATCACCTCAAACCACGTAGTTTGGGTCACATGAGAAACATGAGAACGTTGTTTCCTTGAAAGCAGGGACAACAGCTCATTGATGCCTACCTACTTCTATCCTTACAGCCCACCACAGCAGGCTATATACAGTCCCAGATAAAAATCTCACTTGAAATGATACTTTCTCTTTACATATGGAATAAATTCTAAGCTCTTTAATACAGCATTCAAGGCCCTCATTGCTAAGACTGGAAAGCATATGATGTTTGCTTCAGCAGCATCTCAGGTCAACTTCCCAGTTGTATAGCAGCCTGGACATTTGGCAGGTTTGCTTCCACCCCCAACTCCAGACGAGGCCTTTGTTGGCCAGTGTCATTCTACCTCCCTCAACACAGGTTTGGCTTAAGGGTGGGAGTGGCAATCAGGCCAATAAGAATGGAATTCCCAAGCTACCCTGCTAGTTTCAGGGATGACTGTGTGATACAAGTCAGCTAAACCAAGACAAAATATGTAACTTTGATCACTGAATTAAGAGGCTCTCCCTCTCAGAAGGCAAAAATGAAAAAGCATTGAATCTTGTTGCTCTTGACGATCATTCTCTGACAAAAAAAAAAATTTTCCTCATGGGAGCTGATACCCTATGTGGCAGGGAACAGAGATATAAAACTTTTTTGTTGTTGATACTGTTGAATCCGTGAATCAACCCTTACTTACAGTGTACTTAGCCAATACATTACTTTTTAGTTGATTTGAGCATACTTTTACTTGCGGTCAAAGTTTCTGAACTCATATATGAACCAACTAGTTTTCTAGAGTAAGGTGCTTCTAGATCTTTCATAAACATTATGGTCCAGCTATACTTGCTGGCTTGCCAGTCCCAAAGACCTCGCACACATGAATGCCTCTGAATACTTTTTGAAATAGTTCCTTGCATCAAAAATTCTTTCCTCCTTTATTCTACTCATTTTTCCAATTCCAGTCCAAATATACTCCCACTTGCAAATCTTTTCATAAATTTTTGGATTATGCCACAAATGTAATAATTTGCATCTTTCCATCTCCGTTTTGCCCCACTTGCAGATTGTCAGTCACTTATAGGTAGAGTTGATGTCATGTTGGTCTTTATGTCTCACCACTGAACCTAGCACAAGGCTTACATTCAATAACCCTACTGATTTTAATCAAATCAGAAGCTTTGGCTACATATTTAGGGGAAAATATATTAACAGTGGATCTATTTGTTGATAATGATGAATTAACATATTTTGGACATCCATGTTATATGGTTTTACATATTCATAAATTGTATCATTTAATTTTCATCATAGACTTGGAATTCTTATCCCTATTTTACAGATCAGGAAACTGGGACTGAGAAAGGTAAGTAACTTGCCTAAAATCACAAAGTATGTGAGTGAAGAGGCCAGAACCAGAATTAAGAATCAAAGTTTGCCACGGGATAAGATAACTAAGTGGGCATATATATACTACAGAAATTCCAGCCCTGGCTGAATTGGTTCATTTAGTCCAAAGATCAGTGTGAAATAATGTTTAGTATTATGCAGTCCTCTGTAGTTTAACAGAGCCTGGTTTAAAGAACTAAAAGTTTAAGGGAGGAAATCGATTAGTTTCCCTGAAGGAATTGCCCTAAAGGAAGAATATAGTTTGAACTTCTATCCTACTTTCATTTATTAAACAAATATTTATTCAGTGCCTTTTATGTGGCATGCTATATTCTAGGTGCTTGGAAACCTCTCTCTCTCTCTCTCTCTCTCTCTCTCTCTCTCTCTCTATATATATATATATATATATATATATATATATATGTTGGAGAATTTATATATATTCTCCAACATAATTTGGTCAATACAGGGTTGTTGGAGATTTCTCCACACATAAAATGCTATTTCATCCAAAGTTAATAAATTTAAAAATATGAATATAATTTAAAATTTTTGAAGCCTCTTACTATTTGTCTAAAATAAAAATATCAATTAAAAGGCAGTTTTATGTAAACTTCTTTGCATTAATTTGAGAGAAGTAATTTGCAGAGGTTAGAGGTAGAATCACTTGCCATTTTTCTTTCCTACTTGCCAGATGGAGTCAATGATAGAGCTATCCATAGAGGGCTTTTTTTTTTCAGTCATGTCAACCACAGATTAAGGGAAAATTTAAATCTAATAGTCGAAGCAGATCAAGATCTGTAACATAATTTTCATCCTTACCTAGAGAAAGGTCTAAGCTGGTTGCTGCTGTCACACAACCTTTTTGTTTTTTCCTAAGATTTCTAAGAAGCGTGAGAAAAAAACTGACATCTCAAATTCTCTTTCCTCAGAGAATTTATCACTGAATCCTCTTCTGACTATCAGGCTCAAAGTTACAAGGAAAGGATTAATAAATGCAAAATTTAGGATATAATTAAATTTTATATGTTGGAAGGGGAATTGAAGAGGAAACATATTTAAGTCTTGAAATATAAGGTTGGTAGATACATTTTATCAATCCAAGTTTTTGAGAAAAAAGTCCCCCAAAATATTAGTTTATCATCAACAGGGTTTTTCTTTTTTTTTTAACCCTTTCTTTTAGCTTGTAACAGGAGTGTTAAGCTTTTATTTTGAATGATTCTGATGGCAAAGCAGCCTTTTGATATAATAATTTCCTCTGGAAAGATGCCACTTACTTAACAAGGGTCACAGTGTGATGAGGGAAAGCAGAAGGCAGGTCTAACCAGAAAATAGATGCCAGTCACACGCTGCAGTTGAGCTTTATATGCACGGATTTAAAACTGAACAAAATTGGTATCTCTCAAAACTAGATTTGTGGCAGCAATTTCCTTCCAATAAAAGCCCAAGGTCTGATTTTCTCCTTTTGATGATGATATGCTAGATACTGTAGACTTATTGGTCACATCTAAATAGTATTTCCCAGAGGCACACATTATCAAACAACCTTAACATTCTATCTTCATGCCTAAATGCACCATTTTCTTGAATAAAATTTCATTCACGGTGTAATGAACTAATTCTTAAGGGAATGGCCATGGAATTTAAAATGAAAAAAAAATAGAAAGATTGCAAAATCAGTGTTGGTGAGATGGCAGAGACACGGGGGTTCTGAGAGGCAGCTCAAATGATTTTAACTAGAGTACAATATTTGGAGGACAAGTTTTTAACACACATCAAAAATCTTTAAAAGAAGTTGATCTTTGATCTAACAAACTCATTTCTAGGAATGTATCCTAAAGACAGAAATCAGAAAAGCACTCAGACTTATATATATTTCCATCCACTGGAATACTACACAGTAGTGATGACAAATCAACTACTGCTACGTACCTGAGCATGGATCAATCTTGGACACACTACTCTGAGAAAAAAGCAAGTCATAGAAGACTACATACAGGATTATTCATTTTTTTAAATAAAACTCAAAAGCAGACAAAACCAAACAATAGGGATAGCTAGATGACAAAATTATAAATGAAAGTGAAAAATCATTAAAAACAATATTGAGGGCTTCCCTGGTGGCGCAGTGGTTGAGAGTCCGACTGCCGATGCAGGGGACACGGGTTCGTGCCCCAGTCTGGGAAGATCCCACATGCCGCGGAGCGGCTGGGCCCGTGAGCCATTGCCGCTGAGCCTGTGCGTCCAGAGCCTGTGCTCCGCAACGGGAGAGGCCACAACAGTGAGAGGCCCGCGTACCGCAAAAAAAAAAAAAAAAAAAATTGAAAATAATAATTAGATCTTAGGAGAAGGAAAGGTACTCAAAGAAGAAACATCTACAGGGCTAAGACTTAAGACACAAATGTGGAACCACCTGAATTTCTTAAACTTTTGATTCCTCCTCCATATATGTCATCACAGCCCAGATATGAATTATGCGGTGAATAAAGTGGTTTTGAAAACCAACCTTGTTATCTCAAGGTTTCAGGAAAAGATGATCCTCCCCATCAAAACATTCATGGGGAGTACAATTAATTTAAAGATACTCATGAGGAAAATATCAATGATGCTACAAATGTTAGTTCTTCTACAACAGGTTTGCTCTGGTAGCTTGTTACAGGAAGGCTAAGTGGTTAGTAGAATTACTCTTGTTAGAGGTAAAGGGATCAGAGATACATATAAAACATAACATGCAATGGAAGGGGCTATATTGTGGAAACATTTTCAATGCATTGGTAGTATGAACAGTTCTTTTGTCTTTATTGTTCTATACTGCAAATATAAAAGATCTAGGCAGATTCAAACCTAAAATGTGTTTACGCTTGTTAATATTGTGTGTCATCTGAAAGACAGAAATAGATGGAATCAATGCAGAAATATTTAAAATAACATTAAGATCAGGGACTAAGTTTCCATTTTAAACAAAAGAAGAGATATAAATGAAATGGGAATTTTCAGGACAGTAAAATTAGTTTCAAACAGTCTTAGAAAAAAATATAAAATTTGATTCTAAGACATAAGTGGGAATTTAAAGTGCAAGTAAGTGAAGTTATAACTAGTAACTATTAAGTATAATTCCATAAAAACTCTAAATTATAAGTGTGGTAACTAAAGTGGCAGCAGAACTCATATCAAGAACAAAGAAGGTGAAAAAGGTAACAAAAACTTATACAATGGTGAAAATGTCCATGTAATTTTGGAATGGTATAAGAGGAAAAGCTGAAAATAGAACAGGAACAGATAAAAGAAAGTAAATAATGACAAAAAGAAAATGGACTTGAGAAGAGTCACAACTTCAGTGTAGCATGAAATTGAAACATGGCAAAAGGTTAATATGAAATTCTGAAAAGGCAAATGACAAAAGGACAAAAAACCCTAAAATGGTTAAAAACAAGGCAAAGATGAAAAGATTGTGGGTGATTCTGAAGAATTAAGTTAACAATGCACTGGTATAAGTTGAAACACACAAATGAGAACAAATGATTGAACTCTACAAAGAATATGAGTAATGAAAAGCTTCAGGAAGATTTTTTTTTTTTTAAACTGAATAAGATGAGATAAACATCTTGCTCAAAAACCAAAAAGAAACACATGGAAACAAATGCTTGCTTTAATGGGTAGGTCAAAGAGCAACAGAGAAATTGCAGAAATGCTTTTGAAAAGATAAAAGGCCAAGAGAAAGCTGAAAGGAACTAGGGGAATAAAAAAGCTTACTGAGAGAAGGAACTGCAGAGAAGGGCACCTTTCTCAATTATCTATTGGCTATCTGAAGTAACTTGTTATGAGATGCTGGTACAAAGACACTGGTACTAAATAGGAAACAATATAAAACATGATTAAAAAGTTTAAGAATTTTTTAAATATGAGCAATAAACAAGTGCAAAGAGAATCAGATGCTAAAGAGAATTCTATGTATATAGAATGCTGAAATATTATTGTGTCACAATTTGAGACAAGTAGAAATTTGGACCAGTCATTGGTCATACCTGATATGTCTACTCAACACTGGATATTTAAAATATAAAATAAAATGAATTGCTGGTACTGTGAGGGATGGGGCATGCTAATCTACTTCACAAACCCACTGTAGTACACAGGACTGAACTTTAAACGCCTTTACTGTTATGATTATACTATGAGGCAATAGAGATAGTAAAATATAGGAAATTTATATAATCTAACATGGACAGCATTTTAAAAATTGGGAAACTAAAGAAACAAACACATGAATAAATTATTTTTATTTGATGAAATATTCACCAAAAAAGCTTTGCTAAATAAGAGAAAATAAACCTGAGAGATATTATAGAGAAAAAAATAGGAAAAAAGCTGAATAGCAAAGCTATCTTTCAAACTTTGCTAAATTTTATTAAATTCAAAACTTGTTAACAAAGTTGTTAGATTCAAGACAGTTCTTTTAGATATAGCTTAGAAAATACTAAAGTCAGTTTGGAAAGTTAACTTTTTGAGATCCTGGAAATCAAACATTCAAAAACTGCCTAAGGAAAGAGCACAAAAGATAGGAAGGAAAAGAAAAGCAGAAGATCAAAAGAAATGTGGTATATTAGTTTGATAATAAGAAAGGGTTATAATGGGCAAGTAAAGGATGGTTTGAAACCATGCCTGAGATGATGCAGGGCTATATCTCTAAGTACACAAGCATCATTTGGAATCATTTTTCACACGTTTATATGGCCTGTCTAGAGTTCCTCAATGGGATGAGGTCACCATTTTTACCAAGTATCAAAAGTTGGTAGAAATTGCTAAAAGCCATCTTTGAATTTTACAAGCCTTGAAGAAATCTTTATTAAGTGAACACAGGATTTACCTTCCAAAATTTGCCTGAGGAGTTGAGTCAAACCATATTTTTATTATCATTTAATCAGAGCTATTCTCAATGCCCACCAGGTCATTTTGGCACGATGAACTTAGGACAGAGCTGGGACTAGAATCCAAGTGGGCTGACGCTCATTCCAGGCCTTCCTCTGCTTTAACACATATGAAGTCAGGCAATAAGTGTGAAGATCACCCCCTAAGTCTAGACAACTGTGTATGTCAAGAAATGACATTTTAGAAACAGAGGACTCTAATACCTTATTTTTAAGGCATTCATTCTCACATACATTTAATTTGATCCTCATAACAATTTTGTGAGTAGAGAAGATCTTATTATCCCAGTATCTCCAAAGAGGAAATAGGTTTAGGAAGTAAGAAAGCTATTTGAGTTAATAAAGTACACGGCAGTAAAAACTAAAACCTAGATTTTTTTTTTCCTAGAACTTCCATACATGCTATCCCCAAATAATGGACTCCCAATATGTACTCATTTCTATCTCTCAAAGCAGCATATTCGATTATTAAACAAAACATTTAACATCTCAGTCTGAATCATTTGCATTTGTAGTATTTTTTTTTAAAATATAAAATTGCCCTAACTAGGTACTTGATTTAGATCTACATTAGTAAGAATTTCATTGAGGGATCTGGAGGTGAACCATTTTTCTTTCTTGGTCAAGAAACTAAAATCTCACGTTGACATAATTATTGAATGCTGGGGCCCCTATTCTCCGCACTCAGCTCCAGGTCTTTCCCTCCTCGTACTGCCATTTGAGTTCTCACTCACACGCTTTACATTTGGTACACATCGCCATGCTCTCGAAAGCAATTTTCTCATAGCACAAAGGATTTCTTAAAATGTTACAGTATAATCTAACAACTTTACACACTGTTTAAGAAATAGAGAAAAGGACAACTTGCTCTCATTTGCTTCTCAAATGTCAAACCCATATACAGTAACACAGTTTTATGGAGTGTAGGGTTTTTTTCCTTCTTCACGGCATTAGACATTACATTACTTTTCAGTGGCATAAATTGAAAACAAAATCACATTACCTGAAAAATTTTCAGCAATTTTCCAATACTAAATGTTACTGAGTCCATTAGTACTCATATATTGAATTTGTTTTATATGAGGGTTTTTTCCCCCTCCCCTATAGTCATTGGTAGAAGAGAAATGCAAAGTGAAAGAACAACTAGTTTAATCAGCTAGCACAGAATGTAGCTTCTGATGTAAAAAGAAAGCCTTGCTTCATATTAATAATTTTGCAAACATTCAGGAACAGGTTTCCAAATTACCTCTCTGGACATTTGGAGGATTTCTATATATATATATATATATATATATATATACACACACACAGGCTTTATGTTCATATGTTGGATTGTATTTAGGAATTGTCATGGACAGTTGTAGGTCAAGAACTTGTATACCTACACAGAATGATGGCATCATTAACAGAAACAGTTTAAAATTATATCTGAATTGGGATAGGGGAGGGAAGGTGATGTTTTAAGATTCAGGTAATAGAGCCTGCAGCTAGAATATAGAGGAAATGGAAGATGTGGGCCACATATTTCCTCTGGGTTTCGCAATATGAGCCATAATTGGTTAGGTAAGATGGCAGATAACTGAAGTTTGTTGTACAAGTGGACAGATGAATACATGGATATATCAAGACATTTAAAATGATGAATTCCAATGGGCAGCCACAGAAAGAAATAAACTAAGTTTTTTTTCTTCTTTGTTATGACACAAGGCAGAATTTTTAAGGATGGTCCACTGCAAATCTTACACTAATCCTCAGACACCATCCTGAGAAGCAGGCAAATCGGATAACTCTGAAGGTGCTTTTTGTAGCAACCATTTTCGCTAGATGTGAATCAAGTTGTCTGACCTGTATTATTTACCAAGGCTAAGAACCAGCCCTGGAGAAGTGAAGCTAGGTATTTTAATGGAGGAGCTACGAAAAACGTCCTCTAAATACAGAATAGATCCATTGTATACTCTCATTCTGTTCCATAGAAAAAATATGTTAAAAAAAATCTTAGGAGAAAACAGCTCAGGTAGAATGTATATGTTAACAGGATCCACAGGTATCTTCCACGACCATGTGTTCTTTAGATTTAGAGGGCTTAATTATTGTCTGTTTTTGTGTTCTTTAATACTATGACAATTCTGAAAACACCTTTAAATACCACTGATTACATAAATCCCCCCAAAAAGATTTTTAGATGAGATTTTTAATTTTTCAAGAGAAAATGACATTTGTCTTTATGCAATTAATCAGGAAATGGGTGGATTAGATATCAACATAGTTCTATCTAATGTTTCAGGACTGGGTACAAAGACACTGTGATATTTTAATAATCTAACATTATGCATGTCTTATTATTATGGCTGTATATCAGAAACAAAACAAACACAATAAGTAAACTCTCCCTGGAATAGAATCTGTAAATTAATCTGTTTAGTAAGTCTGTTGCTACAGAGATTTAAAGTGTAATTTTTTAAATTGCTTTAAACAATAACATCTTTTTTTTTTTTCCTAAAAATGTTAAAGGTATTATAGTGTTGTTTTGTTTTGTTTTTCTACTCTTTGCGCTCAAGAAGTTACTTTCTTCACTTTAGGGAGCTCTTCTGGTTTTCTTCTTTTTCTTTTCCTTTTTTTTTTTTTAATTTCTACTTCCTAAACTGGTTGAAGAATCCTAGAGGTGGGAGATTAGAAATCACAGCAAATCATCAGAAATTTCTACCAGATGTGGGGGTAGGGAAGAAAGCCATCTCATATTTCAGGAGGTGGTTCTTTTTCTAATAAGGTTATCGTGAACATGGCTGAGTAACTCAGGTTAGGGGAGATATATAAACGTTAGAGTATTTTAAGCTCGTCTTGTTAAGGCCATTAGGGTCACACAACACTCCTGAGGGTAAGAGAACATTTTCTCTTGAAAGGAAAAGATTCCCCACCAGCAATCATCTCAGGAAAACTCAACTCCAAATGAAACCAATGAAAAAGTGTTGGACCTAAAACAATAGTGGGGAAGTAAGCCAGCCTTACCATGCAGGTATATGGAGCCATTGCTGTGGCTGGAGGGAAACTGTATCTGGTCCTGTGTGTGCAAGCCAGCAAGGGACTGTGAGAGCTAGTGGGCAGAGACCCATATGTTGCACTTAAAAGGGCTGAGCATCCACTCTGAGCAAAGGGAGACAGGAAAGAGCAGCTGGGGCTTCCTAGGAGCCTGAGGTGTGGTGCCATCAGGGCTCCTTGAAGATGCTAGCTATGTCCAAGAAAGCCAAGCTATCTGCAACAGAACCAGTGGCCTAACAGCAAGGTAAACTGGCCTAGTGGAACATAGTGAAGAACTTTTTCCTAAGCATTTGTGTACATTTGTCATAGAAAACTTTTATTTCGTCATAGCTAAGGTTTGAGGTAGGAAATGTAGGGGACCACTGCCAGGAGTTAGACTAGTAGAGACTCATGCCACAATCACTTGGGTTTATAAAGCGAAGCATGGTAGTATTTTGTAGCTAAAGCCAAAACTACAAGACTCTGTAAAGAATCTAAGCCTGGATACTTATAACCCACTAGCAAACCTTCTCTATTTTGTTTATTTGCATAGTTCTTTAGGTCAGTGGTATCCAAAATATGGTCTGCAGGTGGGCAACATCAGCATCACCTGAGAACCTGATAGAACTATAAATGTTCAGGCCCAGCCAGACCTACAGAATCACAATGTCTGGGGGATTCGTGTTTTAACAAGTTTCCTGGGCCATTCTTAAGCACACAAAAGTTTGATAACCATTGCCTTAGGCCTTAGACCTCACCCTGTGGTGGGTAAAAGCAAGATTTTTGAAGCAGGACTGTCTGGATTTGAACCCCAGCCCAGCTGCACTACTTATCAGCTGTGTGGCCTTTGCCAAGTTATTTAACCTCTTTGTATCTCAGATTTCTCATTTGTTCAAAAAAAAAAAAGGACAGTAATAGTACCGATCTCAGTGTGTCATGAATGTTGCTCTGAAAGTTATTTCAGAAACTAAATAAAATGGCATTTGTGAAGAGCACAAAATAAAACCTGGCACATATAGGAAGCACATATAATAATAACTAAAGAGCTACTCAAACAAGTAAGTCTCTAATTTTCAAATTACCTATTCTCATTACCTTTGCAGCCTGGAGAATTCATTTAACGTAGTTGACAATCATTATTATTTCTACATATTCTTTGTTATGACTTAGGAGAACTTGGATACTTGAAGTAAATAATAATTTCTTCGATTCCCTTTCTACATTAGCCTTAATGTTTTGACTGTGTGTTTTTGTGCTATTTTGAAACTCTGGGATATCAGAACAGATATAGAGACATGAACCCATTTTATTCAGAAGGCAAAATTCTATTTTTGAAAAAAGAAAGGTTCACTTGTGAAGTGGGCAGGACATCAGATATGTGTGCAATGGGCAGACAAACGGAAGCTCCCCAGGAATGCTGATATAGTATATTAAGTGTGTGCACATCTAGATGCTTGTGACTACAGACAAACTTGACTACTGACAATTCTTCTCTAGATGAAACCCCTCCTTTCCATCTATCTCTTTTCCAAAATCCTTCAACCTCCTTTTCTGGATCAGTACTACTTAAAAGTAAGTAGAGAAAAATCTCACTTTCTTTCTGCTTTTATATTCTTATGACAGGCATTTGCCAGCACTTGTGGAATAGCTATTGTTACTGGGACCCACGGCTCTAATACAATTATGGATTTCAACCCACTCTTTACAGTTTCCCAGGGAAGTTAAATACGGTTCAAGAATATTAAGTGGCGATAAAAATAAGATGAATTGTGGAAAAAGAATCCTAGTTTCAAAAAAATAATGCACTTCTAAAAATATTTCTGAAAGTGCAACCTTCATTGATTTTTAAGCAGCTTTATTTCTTCTTCAAAAATGCTGGGGAAAAAGTCAATTGGTTTTCTCTGTTTTATTTTACTTGGCAAAATAATGCTGATTTGAAAAAAGTCAACACAATTGCCTAAAGTTCTGTTAAATAATGATGTGGTGTGGCTTCTAGCTAATGGTCCCAGTATATTTGTAAATCAGAAGATTTATTCTAGAAGTTGTTACATAAATATCAGCAGGGTAGATTTCTTTCATTTATTTTGCATAATTACATTCAAAATGGATAGTTCTGGCATTTTAAAACCAATGCCTGTAGGAGAATGTCTTTTTATATTCATGGAAACATCAGCATATTGCAAAGACATGCCTTGGTAGGTCAAAATTATTTTGGTTATCTACTTACCATCAAAAATGAGAATTAGGGAAAACAAAACCCTATATAGGTAGAAAATCAAAATGGCAGTTGAGTAATGGAGTGTGTCCTGTAAGTGTCTAAAGTTCATGTTTCTATATGTATTCATTGCCCATCTCAAAGGAAATAAAAGGAGTCATTCTTTGGAAGATATTTACACAGGACATTTAAAGATGAAAAAGTACAGGCAACTTACAACCCAAGAAAATGTTTTTAAAAACTGCTTTCTATTTTTCATCTAAGTCTACCTCATCAGCCCTCATTCTGATAGACATACAGACCCCTCACAGTCTGACCCTAGCAATCGATCTTATAATTAATTTATAGCACCATAAATATTGTCAACCTATATGGGCAGAGATCAATTTTAAGTCAATCAACAGTCCCCCCGCTATCCTAAGTGAGATTCCCCTCAAATTTCTGTTGAAAGGTAAAACCGAGCTTTCAGTGCCTTTCTTAAGATTTATAAATATGATTTTATTTCTAAATAAAAATTCATATGATCCAACACCACTTAGTTTCTGTCAATTATTTTCTTGATATTTTTCAGAGGACTACAGACCACAGAATCTAAATCGAGATCATTTATGAAAAGAAAGCATAACATGTCTCTAAAAGTTTAATTAATGTGGTTTTAAATAAATGCTAAGTTCCATTCTCCCAACTTGGGGCAGTGGTGGTAACTTTGCTTTCTTGATACCAGTATTTGCTCACTGGTTTGCTGATGACAGAGATTGCCACGTATTTCTAAAGTTGTTCATATTCCTTCCTTCCTGACTTAAAATAATTTTCAGAATGCTTTTTCCTCATCAACTTGTCTATTAATGTGTCCATAACTTTTGGTCAGCTTAATTTCAATTCTTAGGCTGCAATGTATTTACCTACCAAGTATATCATGCCTGGGTCTCATGGATTCAGGCTTCTTGAAAAGAATACACAGTACTGGATGTTTGGGAAACAACTTACTGTTTTCCTAGTGCTTACATCCAAACATACATCTCAGAAAGTGGAAATCAGACCTTTCATTAAAAAATCACCACTAAGTGAAAGTTAATGAAAAAAATAAATGGTGTTTTCAATTATTCCAAGGAAAATACTTAAGACAAAGCTCCCATAGTCTCCCAGTTCAATGGATTCTCTCCCTTGATTTTTTCCTAGCCAAGTGCAATGGATTTAGGGATGTATACATGTAATAGTTTACTATTATAAAACACTAAAATACAGAAGCCAAAAGAGAGCCTTGGGGGGAAAAAAAATCCAGGGGAGAATTCATTAATTATTAATGAATATAAATGGATGATTTCATGCTGCATAGTGGAAACAGCGCACCCAAGTCTGCATCTAAAAGCTTCCGTTTAACCAGATGTACTGGTGTTGACGAATTTCCAGGCATCCCATGATGATATCTGTATCTTAGTTGGTATAAAGTATGTTAAAATTTTTCTCTTAAGTTTATTCAAAGGAAAAGGCAGAGATTATTTTACATCACAAATTAGTACTGGAAGTGTGGGCGTGCTTGATAATTCCTGGATTGGCTATTTTTTTCCTGATTGAATTATAGGTAGGCAGTCTGTTCTCCAGTACCCTGAATAAATAGCAACATAAATATCACAATGGCAGTTGAATGCATGCGACTGATTTTTGCTTCGAGAGTCTACTGTCATCACAAGTTTCCGCTATCATGATGAGAACATGTATATAAAATTGGGTTTCAGACTACTTCCTGATGGGGATTCAACTTCAACAGAATTCTTACCTACTGAAATTCGGACATAATACCAAAAGACAACTATTCCGTGCAGTGAGGAAAAACAGTAACCTGAACATTTTATGCTACCTTCTTATAAGGCAGTTCCAGTGTAACAAACTGTTCAAGAGAGGTAGATTTTAACATATACAGTATAGGTTTCCTGAAGTTTCCATGTTAATTCTCAGTGTTTATGTATCTCATGTCAGCTTCCAAACAAAAGATCTTTTCGATGATTTCACAACTGGTTTCCTCATAAGTAGCACTTGTCAAGCTAAAAAAAATATGGGCTCACAACGGTGTAGATCAGGCAGAAGGCTAAAGTTTAATATGTCCTCATTAAGAGGATATGATCTATTTACCCACATCTGCCATTCCTAGGAAAACTTAATGTTTAAAATGCAGGCTGTTGGTTTATTTCATTCTGTGCCCATAGGAAGCAGAATGTCCAATAAATTGCAATAACCCTATATTTCTCAGATTATTATCTGTATTACCGTTGGTAAAGAGAGCAAATGGGTCTATTCTTATCTTTCTCCATTTGCTATTTCCGTGATCAGCAATAAGAACAACAGATGTAAATAAAGACAGGGTCCCTGAGGGTGCTGTCTGCACAATAGTTAAGGTAACTTAGTAACACTAATGAAAAACACTTCTTGGGTAACAATTCCAGAAGGATTTGTAGCAATATTATGGATTCTAGTGGCATGTTTTGTCGACATTATGGTCAGTAATGTCTAGTTCTCCACACTTAAACTGAAAAGAAATATGGTCTGGATTCTTCTCACACACCCTAAAAGGCTAGTCTGGAAACTCTGCTTTTACGATATTACAACTTCTCATTTTGTTCCTACAAGCTTCCTTTCTTGTGAGTTTACAATATAATTTTATCTAATTCTGAATATTTCTCCTGACACAAATATGGAAACGGCTGTATACAGGAATATAGGACAGACCTCTCAAAATATAAAGAATCGTGTATGATATTAGTTCTTAGCACAAAACAAGAAGCAATGGAATACTTACTATAAATCATTATAGTAAGTATTTGTGTGCTAATATAAATCATTAGCATACAAATCTATTTATAAAGGTTAATATTTTCATTTGGTCTCTTCAGACGTTGACACCAAAGATCCATACATCTATTTTTGTAATAAACTGATTACATGTGATTATGGATTCATAATGGATAGTGATTATTTAGACTGCCAACTCAGTGGAGTAGTTCTAAATTAGTAATTGACACCTTATCCTTATATATTTAATAATAATAATAATAAACAACTAAAGATTATAGTGGATTATGTTGTACAATGATTATATCTCAAGTAAATATTTTCATACCAAGATCCAAGTGGCAAGCACTATTATTATTATATCCACTGTAATATAAACCAAGAACAATTACTTGGGGAAGGCAGTCTGGCAGTTACAATCAGAGAAAAATTGTATATATTCTATGTCTTCTAAAAATCTAATTCATAGAAATATTTAGTAGAATATTCATTCAATTTCATAAAGATATCTTCATGAAGATATATGACCAAGGATGTGTGTCAAAGCATTAACTGTAGAAGATAAAGAGTAGAGACATATGAATGTCATCAGTAAGAGTATTGGGAAATAAATTACAGGCCATCTAGACTATACAGCACTGTGTGATGTGGGGTGAATGCGTGGAGGTACTTAAACTTTAAAATTTATACACATACATTTTTATCTTAATAATAAGCCGTATTTATCTATACATATATACACACAAATGTGTCTGTATATATTCATTCAGATATAAATATAAAACATTAAAACTACAATAATTTTACCCTAAGTCCTACCAGCTTAAGTTAATATATTCAAAGAAAGACATTAATAAAAGTAAGGGTTTTTTTTTGTTGTTTTGTTTTTTTTTGCGGTACACGGGCCTCTCACTGTTGTGGCCTCTCCCATTGCAGAGCACAGGCTCTGGACGCGCAGGCTCAGCGGCCATGGCTCACAGGCCTTGCCGCTCTGCGGCATGTGGGGTCTTCCCGGACAGGGGCACGAACCTGCATCCCCTGCATTGGCAGGCGGACCCTCAACCACTTCCCTGGGCCACCAAGGAAGCCCAAAAGTAAGGTATTTTAATACGAGTTTTAAAATGAAGTTTCTGGCAAACTGTAATGTAGCCTTTATCTTCATTTTCTATTATTCTTCAGTGAAATATATTCCATTGTCCACCATACTTTCATCTCCTGGAATCAACAGCTGATATTTCCATTCTCTCAGTATCCTGCCAGTACCTAGTAGAGCAATGTAAAACCAAAACAAACACTCCTCATATGTATCTTGAATGAATCATATGAGAAGTCAGAAGACAATTCAGCTGATTCCAACAATCAGCAGGGCACTGTGCAAAGCAACACTAAAGCCTTGGCTAAGATTCCCAAAGTGTGTGCTATTCTTGGTAAGAAGCAAGCTCAAACAAGTCACCAAATATTGTGCTGTTGCGACCTTCTCCAGTCTATCAAAATAATGAGATCTCCCTCTGCAAGTGTACCTTTCCTGAGAAAATGAACAGGGGAATACTGTCTGCCCTTCTAGGAATATGAAATATGAAACTGTATCCTATCTTGCCCTAACAGTAAACATGTTTTGGTATTTAAAAATTACCCTTAGGGAATGTTTACTTCTAATTAAGATGGAGTAATGAAGACGAGAATAGCCCTCCTTTTAAAAACACCCAAAAATGGACACAATACATTAAACAATGATTTTTAAGACACCAGGTAATAAAGGACAATGCTTCCTGAAAGCAAGGTGAGCCCAACAGTTGCCCAGCTTTCTGCTTTGAGAACGTTTCCCAACTGTAGCACAACAAGGGGAAACCAGACCAGAACTTGCAGAACCCTTGAGTTAAGGAGTTTGTGATGAGAGTGTAGGGAGACTAAGGAAGTCAGAGTCTGCAAGTCAGAGTTCTACAGAGAGCTACACAAAGAGAAAACTCCATAAATCTGTAGCAAGTACCCCCTCAAGTGTTTGGCAGGTGATGATCAGTGCGTGCATGCAACAAAACTAGCTGAGGCCAGGAAAAGAATAGCCTATTATTACAGGGAATAATATCCAGTGCTCAGACAGGGACAGGAAAGTACCTCTTCCCAAGAGGGCAAAATGGAAAAAACCTCAAAAGTCACAGAGAATTAGGTCAAGGACCCAGAAGAATTTACTTCTATAGTGCAGAATAATTAGCTCTAGGCTAACAAGACTATAGCCTTGTTAGTCTTCTTAAATCTTAAAAACAAGACCTGAGGGATCAAGCTGTTCCTGAGTAACTCAACTACACTCAGGAACAAACCTAAAAAGATTTCTGGAATACAAAAATATCCAGCACTAAAACACAGTAAAATTCAAAATGTTTGACATCCAAAAAAAAAATAATAGGTAAGAAAAGAAGGAGAAAATATAAACCATAAGGAGAAGTAAAATCAATCAACTGAAACTGATGCAGAACTTACATAGATGTCAGAATTAGCAGATGAGGACATTAAAAGAGTTACTATACACTCTAATACCCCAAAAGTAGACACATGAAAGATACAAAAACAGACCTACAGATCAAATTCTAAAGCTGAAAACAACAATGTCTGAGATCAAATTGCACTGAATGGTTTTGATGGCAAACTGGATGTTAGAGAAAAAAAATGATTAATGAACTTGAAAACAGAACAATAAGGCTCTATAAAACTACATAGAGTAAAAATAATTTTGAAAGTGAACTAGAAAACAATGAGTTGTGAAACAACTTTATGGGGCCTAATATAATGCAATCAGAGTTCCAGACTCTGATTGGGCAGAAAAAATATTTGAAGAAATAATTACTAAAATTCCAAATTTGATTAAAACTGAGCCCACTAGGCCCAAGAAGCTCAACAAACTCCAAATACAAAAAAAACATGAA
This sequence comes from Phocoena sinus, assembly GCF_008692025.1. Lineage (NCBI taxonomy): Eukaryota > Metazoa > Chordata > Mammalia > Artiodactyla > Phocoenidae > Phocoena > Phocoena sinus. The sequence continues at coordinate 29,978,299 of NC_045765.1, forward strand.
GAAAATTACATCAAAGTGTGTCATAATAAAATTTCCAACATCCAGTGATAAAGAGAACCCTTAAAACCAGCAAAGAAAACACACACACACACCCCACCTACAGAGGAACAAAAATAAAGAGGACAGAAGATTTCTTGTTGGAAACAATACAAGCAAGAAGATAATGGAAGAGTATCATTAAAGAAGTGAAAAACAACGTCAAGCTAGAATTCTATACCCAGCAAATACACCTCTATGAAGATGAAATAAAGACTTTTGCACACACTAATACTGAAATAATTAATCACCAGCAGACCTACACTACAAGAAATGCTAAAGAAAGTCCTCAGGCAAAAGGAAAACAAAACCAGATGAAAATATGGATCTACACAGAGGAATGAAGAGCATTTGAAATGCCCTATGCAATAAACTTCACAGCTCTTTTACAAATGAGGAAACTGAGGTTTAGAAAGGTTCAGTGACCACTAGTAAACAACAGCACCACTATTAGAACTCACACAGCTTTTCCAAGACACAGAAGTGGGTCAATGGATTATGCTAAGCATGTGTCAGCTTGCCCTCCTTTTAAAAACCAATGTAGAGAAATTGCTTTCTTTGCTGTTATCCTTTGAAATGATCATTTCTGGAAGCCAACCCCCGTGTGTGAGATGATTCATAATTTATGTAGTTATTTATCTTTTCACTGATTAATTCCTTTATTCTTTGATGTATGCCCAATTAGTAACTATTTTAAGCACTTATTTATCTCTAAGCATCTTTATAAGAAGTAGTGCATATCTCCTATAAATGTAAAGTTCCATTTTGTAACCCCACCATGTCTAGCCCTATGGAATCCATATATGCTAGTCATGGAATATATTTGGACTCTTCTCTATTAGACTGAACTACTTGAAGGCAGCACAGTGTGTATTCGTCGTTTAATTCCTAGGGCAATGCTTGGAACATAGCTAGCACTCTGTAAATATTCACTGACCAAGTCAATAAATTAAATGACATTAGAATGTAATTACTAGAAAAATAGTTATCTACCCTCCTTGACAGACTCCATAGTCAATATAATGAATTCTCAATAGCTGTCTTAATTCTTCCTCAATTAATTTCTTCCCTCCTGCCTGCCTTCCATTTTCTCTCTCTTTTTTTTTTTTCTCTGAATTGAAAAAATAAAAACATGAAAGCTTTTCAAACTCTTTTATCTGAACCTTGGGTAGTAAAATTTTCTTTTGCTCTGTTGGTTGAACAAGAAATGTGCTAGTCAACTGTCATGAGTATGACGTTTCACTTAAGGTTTTTAACTGTGATAGTAAATTAATAAATTGCTCTTCAAAACTGCAAAGAAAAAAATAATCTTTGAGTCTTAGATTATTTTAATTTAAATTAAAAGTACAGGTGATTTTCATAACTTACAGTAGAGCTAATGATATTTTTTAATTTTTCCAAGCCCCTTGTGAACACGATGATGTTATCTCCAAAGAGAGTGGACATTTGAAAGGTAAGTAATTAAGGGGCATAAATACAATTTACTTTTCATTCTGGTTTTAATATTAGTCTAAACATTCATTCAACAGAGCTTTTGAACAATTCTGAAAAAAGGAAAGAGGTCATCACTACATTAGTTTTTCCAGCATGTAGGGTATAGGACTATCAGCATTAGAATAACAGGATATGCTTCTTAAAATGTAGAATCCAGTGCTTTTTCCGCCCCCCATCTCTCCCGCTCCAAAAGAATCAAAGGACTCTGTGGTTGTGGACTGAGAATCTGTTTTAATCAAGTTCCTTGAGGGCTTTTTAACATGCTGCAAAAACTCTAGAACCTATGAATAACTACCTAATACTCATGTAATGGTGTAGATTCCTTTCTCTGTAAGCAACAGAAAATCCAATATATATGTTGGCATATATAACTGAAAATTCAGTTCAAGGTTCAGGCTGTGCCTGCTGCAGGACAAAGTGATGGAGGGGCTCAAATAGATCCTGGTTTCTGTCTTTCTGTCTCAGTTCTCCTAATATTCAACTTGTTCTCTTTTCAATCTGACCCTTGCCCTGTGGTGGCAAGTTGGATGAACCTTCTCAAGATTGATCATATTGTTACTAAGAGGAGTGGTTAAAAAACCCCACATGCTCATTTACTCTCTTTGGCTCTAAACCAGTCACAGGAGTTAGTGGATTTTGATGCTCTACATGGACAGGCCTGAATGATCTGCCCAGCCCTCCTGCAGGGAGAGATAAATTAATTTCCTCCCTTTTCTTCCTTCCTTCCTCTCCCCCCACTTTCTATATGTATATCTGGATATATATATATATATATATATATATATATATATATATAATGTTACATATATACACACACACATATATATATATATACAATATATATTATACTTGTGTGTATACATCTGTATCTATATAGATATTGTGTGTGTGAGTATATACACACACACACACACACACATATATATATATATATATATATACACACACACACATAATAAATGTAAAGGGTTCCATGCTAAACTTTTTCCCTAGAGTAAGGAATGAGTCCACATTTTATACCACATAGTCTTTAGGAGGTCACAAATGATTTCAGTATTACTTTGGGAATTAGTTTGGGGCTGTGGAGCAATGCCAGTGTTCCAATTTGTTCTTAGGACCTTTTCTTTCAGAAGAAAATAAGTTAACCAGAATATAGACTATTTGGGGGATTTCATTGAACCCTGGAGTTTAAAAAAACAGGAAAAGGGAGCTAAGAAAAACAAATCGATAATCCAAAAAGAATGAAAGAAAAATGGAAAACAGAAATCTAACATACTGAATAAGAGGAGATGCATCATCATAATAATTTCTTCTCCACAATCTAATTACAATTCCCAGCTATTTCCCCTGCCAATATCAACACAATGCTTTCTCTGAAACTGAAAAATTATTTTGTAAACTGAACTAAAGCAATAATAGACCATTTTGAGAAAGGAGAACCGTGGAATTAGTTTACCTAATCTCAATTGTTCCAGTTACCAGATCATTTCAGTTTCTTTAGCTAGCCTCCAAGAAACCTCTGATCCAAATTTCCTTTGTGTTGAAATATTTTGTGGCCACTATCCTTTTAAAATATACGTCCATCTTTTCTCATTTAAAGAAACTATACTTTGTCAATTATATTTAACTTGTTCAAACTATATTCAGTGAGCAATTTAGAGCATTAAATTGGAAAAGAGGCAAAATATAAAAATAATGAGGATAATTTTTAATACCTCATACATGTTCATCAATTTCATAATGTTGAATTATATAAATAAATAACAGTTTATCACTGAAATGGGTTTATTCTCCACAGAAAGACTTCTGAGGATCTCATGAAATTTTGGACTGTTTTTAACATAATCCATGTTACTTTCATTCAAGATACAAATGACCTATATCCTGAGATTTTAGAAATGAGTAAGGGCTAGAATCCTATCTTTTGGGGGTCCAGCTTGGTTGATGTGATAGAAAAGAAACCAGACAACATAGTAACGGTCATGGTAGAGGTATATGTATTGGGAGCTGCATGAATATGGCATTAGGACTACTGTGTTCTGATAGGGCTACAGTAACTGCTAAGAAAGCTCCCCTTAATATGAACAAAGAAGGAAACTAGAGATTAAATTGTTTTTGACAGGGGAAAAGGCATTTAACTCAAAGAGAACAGTATGTGCAAAGTCCTGGAGGGTTGAGAACCCATGGTTCATTCAGGAACATACAAAGCTCTCCGTATGTTTTTAGCCCATAGTTTCTAACCTCACAGGAGAATGTAAGCAGTGGCCAGATTATTAATGACCTTGATTATCACGTTGGATATTCTTGATATGAAGATGGAGAGCCAGAAGGAATTTAATGAAGATAATCACAACACTGTTGAGCATTTATTATGTATGAGGCATTGTTCTAAGTGTTATTTAATCCTCGCAACTTTTCTGAGGAAAACTGAGACACAAAGGGTAACTAATAACTGTCTCATGATTCTCAGCCAGAAAGGGCTGTACTCGATATTTACACACATTAGATGACTGCAGGAGAATGAAACCATATTGTCCCAATATACTACAAAGGAATGATTACATTTTAGGTGGATATTATTCTGGTAGATTGTGAAAGATGAATTAAGGAGGAGGCAAGACCAAAGACAAAAATATTCCAAGAACAGAGACTGGAGATAATAAGAAATTACATACAGGAAGCTGCTTTCAGTGAGTACAAAGCAGAATGAATAAATTCTATAAACATAGAAGCAAGGGAATTTGGGAGAGGGAAGCTTCTAGCATGACTCCCAGGGTTATATTTTCATCAAGCAGGAGGGAATGTCCATGAGGAATAGCCATCCTATTAACCAAAAGTAAAATTCAGAAAACACAGAAAAAGGAACAGTGTTTGAGAGGGGGAAGTTTACGAGTTCAATATTTGAAATAATGAATTAAAATCATCTGTGGACATCCAGGACATTAGGCTAGCAATGTGCTTTTAATGACTGTTCTAACTTCTCACTAAGTGATGGCTTATCACACCAAGAATGAGTGAGAATCTTTCTTTCATCTGTTCTCTTTCCAATTCAAGTAGTAACCAAAATCAATGTATTATGACCCCCACCTAAATGCCCATACCTGCATTTTTCTCAACTTGGCTTATCACAAAAAGATAGATCTTCTCACTTCTCTTGAAGGAAGCATGAATCATACTCAGTGGTAAAAACACAGCATTGGGAGTCATAAAAATGTTGGGCACTTTCTCTCTTTCACATCTGTAATTCAGTGACCTGCTTCCACTTGAAAAATATTTATAAATATGAGAAGACGTCCTCTCATTCCTTTTAGTTTGAAATTTCAGTTTATTTATTTAAAGAGTTTTACGGGGTATTCACTATATTTCAAAAACCAGATAAGAGCAATACACAAGTTTCTTTTGTAATTTTGGTCCCGCCTTAAGAAAAAAAAAAATAATTATTGCCTCAACAATAAATGAAGTAACTGCCATTAATTTACCTTCAGCCTTGACAAATCTCTTAGGTATATTGGAAACTCCTGGTGGCAACTATGATTTTCTTTGCTACAATACCTGTATTTATGTAGTTCTTTTTTAGTATATTTCTAAGACAGAAATATGATCAACCTTTCCCTATAATGTAATCGTCTTTGATTACGCCATATTACTATTAAAGTTCAGAATCCTTAAGTATGGTACCGAAGTCCCTCATAAATTGGCCCTCTGTACCTCTCTATTTATACCTCCAGCTACTCTCCCAAATATACTACATGTTGCTGCCTCATATGTACCACTTGCTCTCATGTCCGGGCTTCTGCTAAATTTACTTCCTCTGTTGGAATTTTCTGCTCTGGCAATACACCAAAACTTAGCCCACTGGCATTTCTCATACTTTGCTAACAAGGTCCAATTTAAATATTGACACTTTCTGAAGCCTTCCATGGGTCCCTTTAGGAGAATTAATTGCTTCCTCTTATATTCCAATGTCATTTTGTATATACCTCTCTAATACCTCTTCTCTCACTGGATTATAACTTAGGTTTTCCCAAACTGGGAAACTTGTATTCTCAGAATGTGTCTTGGAATTCTTTTTGAAACAGCTTGTTTTCCTTTCAATAATAATCTAAAAAAATATATATAAGCATTTCTAAATCAGGTTGAGTATTTATGACGAAGTACTATGGTACTATTTAAATGCTGAAGTTTGCATTTACAATTTTTTTTACATCTTTATTGGAGTATAATTGCTTTACAATGGTGTGTTAGTGTCCGCTTTATAACAAAGTGAATCAGTTATACATATACATATGTTCCCACATCTCTTCCCTCTTGCATCTCCCTCCCACCCTCCCTATCCCACCCCTCTAGGTGGTCACAAAGCACCAAGCTGATCTCCCTGTGCTATGCGGTGGCTTCCCACTAGCTATCTATTTTACGTTTGGTAGTGTATATATGTCCATGCCACTCTCTCATGTTGTCACAGCTTACCCTTCCCCCTCCCAATATCCTCAAGTCCATTCTCTAGTAGGTCTGTGTCTTTATTCCTGTCTTACCCCTAGGTTCTTCATGACATGTTTTTTTTTTCTTAAATTCCATATGTATGTGTTAGCATACAGTATTTGTCTTTCTCTTTCTGACTTACTTCACTCTATATGACAGACTCTAGGTCCATCCACCTCATTACAAACAGCTCAATTTCATTTCTTTTTATGGCTGAGTAATATTCCATTGTATATATGTGCCACATCTTCTTTATCCATTCATCTGATGATGGACACTTAGGTTGTTTCCATCTCCGGGCTATTGTAAATAGAGCTGCAATGAACACTGTGGTACATGACTCTTGTTTTCTCAGGGTATATGCCGAGTAGTGGGATTGCTGGGTCATATGGTAGTTCTATTTGTAGTTTTTTAAGGATCCTCCATACTGTTCTCCATAGTGGCTGTACCAATTCACATTCCCACCAACAGTGCAAGAGGGTTCCCTTTTCTGCACACCCTCTCCAGCATTTATTGTTTATAGATTTTTTGATGATGGCCATTCTGACTGGTGTGAGATGATATCTCATTGTAGTTTTGATTTGCATTTCTCTAATGATTAGTGATGGTGAACATTCTTTCATGTGTTTGTTGGCAGTCTGTGTATCTTCTTTGGAGAAATGTCTGTTTAGGTCTTCTGCCCATTTTTGGATTGGGTTGTTTGTTCTTTTGTTATTGAGCTGCTTATAAATTTTGGAGATTAATCCTTTGTCAGTTGCTTCATTTGCAAATATTTTCTCCCATTCTGAGGGTTGTCTTTTGGTCTTCTTTACGGTTTACTTTGATTTGCAAAAGCTTTGAAGTTTCATTAGGTCCCATTTGTTTATTTTTGTTTTTATTTCCATTTCTCTAGGAGGTGGGTCAAAAAGGATCTTGTTGTGATTTATGTCATAGTGTTCTGCCTATGTATTCCTCTAAGAGTTTGAAGTTTCTGGCCTTACATTTAGGTCTTTAATCTATTTTGAACTTATTTTTGTGTATGGTGTTAGGGAGTGATCTAATCTCATACTTTTACATGTACCTGTCCAGTTTTCCCAGCACCACTTATTGAAGAGGCTGTCCTTTCTCCACTGTACATTCCTGCCTTCTTTATCAAACATAAGGTAACCTGCATTTACATTTTTAATGATGTTCAAGATATCATACTATTTTTATTGTGTGCTAACAAGAACAGAACATGAGGCAGACAATGTAAAAATGAAGCAATGTAGAAATGATTTCTCCCATGCGAAGGCCTAATAAATGTATCAACATTGCCATTCAAAGAAGAGTTCAGGTATTTAAGGCAAACAAAGGTAATATAAGAATACTGTCATTTATAACTTTTGCTTGCCTTATAATTGTCCAAATGTTAAATATTATTTGTCAATTTAGGTTTTACTTATGTATGTATTGTATTAACTTTATAACAAAATTAATAGATATCATAACTTTTATTTTTCTTTTTAACTTAACATGGAATTTATATTACTCAAGGTTGAGGAAAAATATTAAAGTTTTTTAATGGTGTTCTTTTCCACTATATTGGGAAAAGTGAAATGAATAACAAAAGAAAACTCTTTGTGTTTAACAAAGTATTCCATATATAGGGCAATCCTAGGATTAAAGATTCAGTAATGAGCAGAGCAAGAAGAACTACAATCCTGCAGCCTGTGGAACAAAAAACACATTCACAGAAAGACAGACGGCTATGTACCAGATGAAGGAAGAAGATAAAATCCCAGAAAAACCACTAAATGAAGTGTAGATAGGCAACCTTCCAGAAAAAGAATTCAGAATAATGATAGAGAAGATGATCCAGGACCTTGGAAAAAGAATGGAGGCAAAGATCGAGAAGATGAAAGAAATGTTTAACAAACACCAAAGAATTAAAGAAAAAAACAAACAGAGATGAACAATACAATAACTGAAATGAAAACTACACTAGAAGGAATCAATAGCAGAATAACTGAGGCAGAAGAACAGAAAAGTGACCTGGAAGACAGAATGGTGGAATTCACTGCTGCAGAACAGAGTAAAGACAACAAAAAAAGAAAAGAAATGAAGAGAGCCTAAGAGACCTCTGGGAAAACATTGAACACAACAACATTCACATTATAGGGGTCCCAGAAGGAGAAGAGAGAGAGAAAGGACATGACAAAATATTTGAAGAGATTATAGTCGAAAACTTCCCTAACATGGGAAAGGAAATAGCCACTCAAGTCCAGGAAGTGCAGCGAGTCCCATAAAGGATAAACCCAAGGAGAAACACGCCGAGACACACAGTAATCAAATTGGCAAAAAGTAAAGACAAAGAAAAATAATTGAAAGCAGCAAGGGAAAAACGACAAATAACATACAAGGGAACTCCCATAATTAACAGCTGATTTCTCAGCAGAAACTCTACAAGCCAGAAGGGAGTGGCATGGTAAAGTGATGAAAGGGAAGAACCTACAACCAAGATTACCCTATCCAGCAACGATCTCATTCAGAGTCAACAGAGAAATCAAAACCTTTACAGACAAGCAAAAGCTAAGAGAATTCAGCACTACCAAACCAGCTCTACAACAAATGCTAAAGGAACTTCTCTAAGTGGAACACAAGAGAAGACAAGGACCTTCAAAAACAAACCCAAAACAATTAAGAAAATGGTCACAGGAACATACATATCAATAATTAAATTAAACGTGAATGGATTAAATGCTCCAACCAAAAGACACAGGCTTGCTGAATGGATACAAAAACAAGACCCATATATATTCTGTCTACAAGAGACCCACTTCGGACCTAGGGACACAAACAGACTGAAAGTGAGGGGATGGAAAAAGATATAACATGCAAATGGAAATCAAAAGAAAGCTGGAGTAGCAATACTCATATCAGATAAAATAGACGTTAAAATAAAGAATGCTACAAGAGACAAGGAAGGACATGACATAATGATCAAGGGATCAATCCAAGAAGAAGATATAACAATTATAAATATATATGCACCCAACATAGGAGCACCTCAATACATAAGGCAACTGCTAACAGCTGTAAAAGAGGAAATTGACAGTAACACAATCATAGTGGGGGAATTTAACACCTCACTTACACCAATGGAGAGATCATCCAAAATGAAAATAAATAAGGAAACAGAAGCTTTAAATGACACAACTGACAGGATAGATTTAGTTGATATTTACAGGACATTCCATCCAAAAACAGAAGATTACACTTTCTTCTCAAGTGCACACAGAACATTCTGCAAGATAGATCACATCTTGGGTCACAAATCAAGCCTCAGTAAATTTAAGAAAATTGAAATCATACCAAGCATCTTTTCTGACCACAACATTATGAGATTAGAAATGAATTACAGGGGGAAAAACGTAAAAAACACAAACACGTGGAGGCTAAACACTACGTTACTAAATAACCAACAGATCATTGAAGAAATCAAAGAGGAAATCAAAAAATACCTAGAGTCAAATGACAATGAAAACACGATGATCCAAAACCTATGGGATGCAGCAAAAGCAGTTCTAAGAGGGAAGTTTATAGCTACACAAGCCTACCTCAAGAAACAAGAAAAATCTCTAATAAATAACCTAACCTTACACCTAAAGGAACTAGAGAAAAAAGAACAAACAAAACCCAAAGTTAACAGAAGGAAAGAAATCTTAAACATCAGAGCAGAAATAAATGAAATAGAAACAAAGAAAACAATAGCAAAGATCAATAAAACTAAGAGCTGGTTCTTTGAGAAGATAAACAAAATGGATAAACCATTAGCCAAGAAAAAGAGGGAGAGGACTCAAAAAAAAATTAGAAATGAAAAAGGAGAAGTTACAACAGACACCACAGAAGTTCAAAGCATCCTAAGAGACTACTACAAGCAACTCTATGCCAATAAAATGGACAACCTGGAAAAAAATGGACAAATTCTTAGAAAGGCATAACCTTCCAAGACTGAACCAGGAAGAAATAGAAAATAGGAACAGACCAATCACAAGAAATGAAATTGAAACTGTGATTAAAAATCTTCCAACAAACAAAAGACCAGGACCAGATGGCTTCACAGGAGAATTCTATCAAACATTTACAGAAGAGCTAACACCCATCCTTTTCAAACTCTTACAAAAACCTGCAGAGGAAGGGACACTCCCAAACTCATTCTATGAGGCCACCATCACCCTGATACCAAAACCAGACAAAGATACTACAAAAAAAGAAAATTACAGACCAATATCACTGATGAATATAGATGCAAAAATCCTCAACAAAATACTAGGAAAGAGAATCCACCAACACAGTAAAAGGATCATATACCATGATCAAGTGGGATTTATCCCAGAGATGCAAGGATTCTTCAATATATGCAGGTCAATCAATGTGATACACCATATTAACAAATTGAAGAATAAAAACCACATGATCATCTCAATAGATGCAGAAAAAGCTTTTGACAAAATTAGCACCCACTTATGATAAAAACTCTCCAGATAGTGGGCAGAAAGGGAACCTACCTCAACATAATAAAGGCCATATACAACAAACCCACAGCAACCATCATTCTCAATGGTGAAAAACTGAAAGCATTTCCTCTAAGATCAGGAACAAGACAAGGATGTCCACTCTCACCGCTATTATTCAACATAGTTATGGAAGTCCTAGCCTCGGCAATCAGAGAAGAAAAAGAAATAAAAGGAATACAAATTGGAAAAGAAGAAGTAGAACTGTCACTGTTTGCAGATGACATGATACCATACATAGAGAATCCTAAAGATGCCACCTGAAAATTACTAGAGCTAATCAATGAATTTGGTAAAGTTGCAGGATACAAAATTAATGCACAGAAATCTCTGGCATTCCTATACACTAATGATGAAAAATCTGAAAGAGAAATTAAGGAAACACTCCCATTTACCACTGCAACAAAAAGAATAAAATACCTAGGAATAAACCTAGCTAGGGAGACAAAAGACCTGTAGGCAGAAAACTATAAGACACTGATCAAAGAAATTATAGATGATAGCAACAGATGGAGAGATATACCATGATCTTGGATTGGAAGAATCAATATTGTGAAAATGACTGTACTACCCAAAGCAATCTACAGATTCAATGCAATCCCTATCAAATTCCAATGGCATTTTTTACGGCACTGGAACAAAAAATCTTAAAATTTGTATGGAGACACAAAAGACCCCGAATAGCCAAAGCAGTCCTCAGGGAAAAAAACGGAGCTAGAGGAATCAGACTCCCTGACTTCAGACTATACTAAAAAGCTACAGTAATGAAGACAATATGGTAGTGGCACGAAAACAGAAACATAGATCAATGGAACAAGATAGAAACCCCAGAGGTAAACCTATGTACCTATGGTCAACTAATCTATGACAAAGGAGGCAAAGATATACAGTAGAGAAAAGACAGTCTCTTCAATATGTGGTGCTGGGAAAACTGGACAGCCACATGTAAAAGAATGAAATTAGAACACACCCTAACACCATACACAAAAATAAACTCAAAATGGATTGGAGACCTAAATGTTAAGACCGGACACTATAAAACTCTTAGATGAAAACATAGGAAGAACACTCTTTGACATAAATCACAGCAAGAGCTTTTATGATCCACCTCCTAGAGTAATGGAAATAAAAACAAAAAGAAACAAATGGGACCTAATGAAACTTAAAAGCTTTTGCACAGCAAAGGAAACCATAAACAAGACGAAAAGACAACCCTCAGAATGGGAGAAAATATTTGCAGACAAATTAATGGACAAAGGATTAATCTCCAAAATATATAGACAGCTCATGCAGCTCAATATTAAAGAAACAAACAACCCAATCAAAAAATGGGCAGAAGACCTAAATAGACATTTCTCCAAAGAAGACATACAGATGGCCAAGAAGCACATGAAAAGTGGCTCAACATCACTAATTATTAGAGAAATGCAAATCAAAACTACAGTGAGGTATCACCTCACACCAGTCAGAATGGGCATCATCAGAAAATCTACAAACAACAGATGCTGGAGAGGGTGTAGAGAAAAGGGAACCCTCTTGCACTGTTGGTGGGAATGTAAATTGATACAGCCACTATGGAGAACAGTATGGAGGTTCCTTAAAAAACTAATAATAGAACTACCATATGACCCAGCAATCCCACATATACCCAGAGAACACCATAATTCGAAGACACATTCATTGTAATGTTCATTGCAGCACTATTCACAATAGCCATGTCATGGAAGGAACCTAAATGCCCACGACAGACAAATGGATAAAGAAGAAGTGGTACATATATACAATGGAATATTACTCAGCCATAAAAAGGAACGAAATTGAGTCATTTGTTGAGACGTGGATGGATCTAGAGACTGTCATACAGAGTGAAGTAAGTCAGAAAGAGGAAAACAGATATCGCATATTAATGCATGTTTGTGGAACCTAGAAACATGGTACAGATGAACCAGTCTGCAGGGCAGAAGTTGAGATACAGATGTAGAGAACAAACATAGGGACACCAAGGGGTGAAAGCCACGGGGTGGGGAGGATGGTGGTATGATGAATTAGGCTATTGGGATTGACATGTATACACTGATGTGTGTAAAACTGATGACTAATAAGAACCTGCTGTATAAAAAAATAAATAAAATTAAATTAAAAAAAGACTCAGTATCTTCTTATAATACATTTTTTAAAATTTTGGTAAAAAACATATAAAATTTATCATTTTAGCCATTTGTAACTATACAGTTGAATTGTGTCAGATATATTCAAATTGTTGTGCAACAGAGCTCTGTAACTTCTTCATCTTGCAAAACTGAAACTCCATAAAACAATTAAGTCCCCATTTCCCCCTCCCATCAGTCCCTTAGAATCATCATTTTATTTTCCATTCCTATGAAGCTGACTACTTTAGATATCTCATATAAGTAGACTCATACAATATTTGTCCCTTTGTGCCTGGCTTATTTCACTTAGCAAAACGTCCTCAAGATTCACCCATGTTGTAACATATGACAGAATTTCCTTTTTTTTTTTTTTTTTTTTTTTTTATGCGTTACGCGGGCCTCTCACTGTTGTGGCCTCTCCCGTTGCGGAGGACAGGCTCCGGACGCGCAGGCTCAGCGGCCATGGCTCACGGGCCCAGCCGCTCCGCGGCACGCGGGATCCTCCCAGACCGGGGCACGAACCCGTGTCCCCCGCATCGGCAGGCGGACTCTCAACCACTGCGCCACCAGGGAAGCCCAGAATTTCCTTTTTTTAAGGCTGAATAATATCCCATCGTATTAATATGTCCAATTTTGTTTATCCATTCAGCCGTGGTAGGTATTTGAGTTGCTCCCATCCCTTGCTTATTGTTAATAATACTATTATGAACATGAGTGAGCAAATATCTCTTCAAGATCCTGCTTTCATATCTTTTTTTTTTTTAATTTTATTATTTTTGGCTGCGTCGGGTCTTCGTTGCTGTGCGCGGACAGCATATGGTATCTTCCCAGACCAGGACCCGAACCCGCGTCCCCTGCATTGGCAGGCGGACTCTTAACCACTGCACCACCAGGGAAGCCCTCAATTCTTAATACAAACATTTTATGATAAGAGGTAAGTAGAAAACACCTCCATGTGCTGACGGTCAAGAGGTCACTCTTTAGATGTTCAAGGTACTCTTATATTTGGAGGTACTACCTGACATCATATTGAAAATATTAACATGCATCCATGTTTAAAATTGTTTTAAACTGGTGAAGAATTCTTGTTTATAACACTGTTTTGGAAGTTATTTGGTTATATGTCAGTAACTTAATTTATGACTGGCCATGATTCCTCAACAGTCATTGTGCATACCCAGGAATTTTTATAAAACAAGGGTATCTAACATGCAAGTTATTTCTGAATGTTATGAAATTTTGATGATACTAAACTTAATATTTTTTATTATTATTATCTTTTTTTATTGAAGGATAGTTGACTTGCAACATTATATTAGCTTCAGGCATATAACATAGTGATTCAATATTTTTACAGATTACATTAATACAAAGTTATTATAATATTATTGACTATATTCCCTGTGCTGTACTTTGCATCCCTGTGACTTTTTTATTTTATAACTAGTAGCTTGTATCTATTAAACCTAACAATTAATGGAACTGATATACTACGTTATGGACCCTGAATTAATGTGTATTGATTTCCAATTCAGGTTTTGGGGTTTTTTCCCCATATTTGAGGCAATACATTTTGTTCATGTTGCAAACATACTTTAACTCTTTTGATAAGGTCACAGTCCATATGCAGCCAGTATTTAATGGATAAGAGACACCTGGAGGACCAAATATCCCACCTCTAAAACTAGGTAAAAACTAAGACTCTAGGTTTTAATATGGGATATGAGAAAATGAAAGGATTTAGAAGTGGTCCTTCCTTACTGTCGTGTGTCTAGTGTTACCCTGAGGAATAGAAATATTTTAAAGTTAAAATATACGTTGGGGTCAAGAAAATGAACTGAGAAACTGTTTTATTAAATTGAAACCTTTCATCAAGTTAGAAGAATCAGAGTGCAGAAAAGACAAAGTTGGTGGCTCCATGGGGCTAAAACCTTCAAGAAAGCCATTCCATTTTGGGGTAGTTTCACAGACTGTATGCCAGGATTTCTCAGGGATCCCGTCTGCCCTTAATTTATCTACCCTTGGAGCCCCAGATTTCACAACTCATTCTTCAGTGACAGAAGAAGGAAATCTTTATCTCAAAATAAAAGAAAAACAGAAATATTGCCCTATGGCATTTCAATTAACTATATGTCTTCAGAAGGCATTTAACTTTTGAAACACTCTGGCTTATGTAGATACTTGTTTAAGGTGTCATGAAAACATGACCTGATCTTTGTATCCTAAAAGAATGGCTGTCTAGTAATTAGTGCTGTAACTACTACTTGCAACTGTTCTCAACAGACAACTGTGAGGCTTGTGTGTATACTAAACTCACTTTCATTGGGAATCCTTCAAAAACATATAGCAAGCAATCACACCAAAATATTAATTTGTACTCAAACGATGACACAAGACACTCCAATTATCGCTCTCTGTTTAAGCCAGAAGACTTTTCCACCAGGCTTTAAACTAGTCTCTGAAGAGATTTAATTCAATATTACTTACCCAAAAGCAGCCAGCATGCTCTTTTTTTAACCTTGAGGTCAATGAGAGTGACCCAACTGAGACCCAATCAAATCTAAATATGTACCCCCATAAAGAACTATTCACAAGGTTAATTGTATCTTGCTTCTATTTGCTGAATAAGGAATCAATTAAAGCGAAAAGCAAAAGAAGCCATAAATGGCTACATGAACTAAACAGAAGTGAGCCATGTAGAGAAACAGGCTCCCCTTGGCTTCCGTTCTTCCTAGATCTCTAAAAAGAAGGAAATGAAACAATGACAGAGGCATTCTTGTGCTTTCTATCATCATTGTAATCTACAGGTATTTTACTTTTGAATAAAATTGTGTTATTTGAAAATCCACACAGGCCAAACAGATACCTAAGACTATTTAGTTATTGGTCATATGGCAAAGTCCTTTGGACTTGAATGCCATCATGGTGTGTTAAGTGACGGATTATAAGGAAATAACACTAACAGGTTTGGCTGTAACAACCCAGTGTGGGAGTAGGAAGAGAAGGTTATAGCAAACCTACTGTTACGTATTAACTTTCAAGGTTTATGTGCGGACATTAAAAATATATATATATATCAAAAGTGTATAATTTATAAAGAAAGATAATAGGAAGAAGAACAAAATGCTTTCTCTAGAAAACACAAAAAGGGCCAGAGTACCTAAGTATTTAACATTACGCTTAGTTACATAATATAATAATGTGGAAAGAGGGAAAATAGCCTTTAAAACCTTAAAATAAGAACCACCATTTGAGGGCTTACTATTGCCAAATAATTACACTAAGAATTCTGCAAGCATCTTTTCCTTCCTCACCGCAATCCATGAGACTTAGAGAACTTAACTTCCTCACTCACTGTTACAAAGCAAAGAAAATGAACAGCCTGAATCTGAAACACTGCAGACAACTCTTCATACTTAACTGTATCTTCTAACCTTCTGTTATCAAAGATAAGACATGCAGACATGACAATAATCCACTATACAAACAATGAGTATGAAAGCTTATAATAAAGAGCTAACTGGCATGGAACAGGCAATTACTGAGGCTTCCACAGAGAGTGAATGTTGAATCTTTAGAAACAGAGGCCACAATGAGCCCAAGCCAACGGCTAAGGCCTTAGTCAACTGAAGGCCTCTACGAACTTACGATTGGAGCCAAGTTCCTCTAGGTGGTTGATATGTGTTGATTATTCAGAGTTTCCAGTATCAGAAGTTCCTTCGCATACTCTGGACAAAGCAAATGTGACATTTCACCAAAATGCCTGGGAAGAGATAAGGTTCTGGCAGAAATCTTTGTTTCCTGCATATGGCTACAATAATGAAGTAGAATTCTGACTTTCATCTCTAAACTGTAACAATAATGGATTTTAAGGTCAGAAACTGTGTTTACTCATTCTATTATGAAGGCTTCCCTTCCCCTCTGTATTTATCAATCCATCTGTCTTTTCAATAGTCAGTCCTTTATGGAGTTGAGGTCTGTACTGAGGCCCTACACTTGAGTGTGACTTGTGTGTGCATGTTGGCAGAACACTAATAAACCTAAGCATTTTAGTTTAGTAAACTTGGTTCTGATAATCTTCTAATTTTTAAACCAAGAATTCTCCCTAAACCCCTTGTTCTTACTTAGGTTAGATATCTAGTTCCTTATAATGTATAAATGCCATGTTCAATCCAATCTTTCCCTTAGAAAGATTTGGAGCTGTTTACACACTTCTTCCAACATTAGGCTCGCCTTTCACCCCTACTCACTTTCTCTCCCCAAATCCCACTGTGTTTGGATTAAATGAGGCCAGAACATCTACTCTTCTGTTCTGTGGCACCTGTGATGCAGTTTGTCTCACAGGAGCTCACTGGCTTTTCCCATTCAGCAGTTACTACTCACAAGGGTGTTAAGTTCAACATTTGAATCAGGATTAGCTATCAATGGAAGGCAACAATTTACAAGACCTCATGAGGGTGAACAGCTTTTCAGAATAATTCTTCCCTCAGAAAAGCATGGTGAACACATTGGTGGGGAGAAACAAAGAGGCATGCAGCATGCTATGCTTGCTGCTAAATAGTAGTGGTGTGCTGTGATCAATGACTATTATTGGAAGACAAAGACCAAAAGGTGTAGTATTATGTGATGGAGACTGAAGCAGGAACACATCTGTCCTTAACATAGTCTCTTCAATTCTGAGTAACTAAAACTACTGCAGTTCCTTGATGGCATAACTTGACTCTTAGGCTTTTTGCTTTCTTAAATCTCCCAGATAAGACCTAATGAGTTCTATAAGAGGATTCAGTATGCTCTCCAAAATTATTCAAGGTAGAAGTGTAGGTTAAAGTTATTGAAGGCCTTAGTCCAGTAAGGACTCCTTGAATGTGACGGATGCCCAAGCTGTGTGGGTATCCGTGCATCTTTTGATGCTGTACTATTGAGGCCAGCAAGAGGGAGAGGATGCTTACAGCTTTGGGTACCAAAGAAACCTTTCAATGTGTTTGCTCTCCCTGGTACAGGGAGCCCTTATCATCATAAAGTTGTTTTTATTAAGTACCAATTATACATGACTCTCTTTGGGGCCAAGCAGAAAGCCCATGACCCATACCTTCTTGAGCTTGATTACTAAGCTCTTCAAAAAAGTCCCTCATTTATTGTCCCTTCTATGAAGTATATATTTCCAGGAAGTAGTTAGCAGCAAGCAGCCATTATTAATGGATTCTCTGAAGAACTTTTCTGGAAGCCAGCTGCCTGCTGAGATGAGTGACTTTACCAAAGGGAGCTAGGCTAAGCCTGAACGTGGCTTCCAAGTTCCTTATTGTATCCTTAAGCATGGCCGAACTAAAACAAGTCACATACACCTGGGCAGAAAGTGCAGTGCGACTTCGTTTCATAAGCAGTGGAGCATAATCCAGAGTACACTCCACAGACTCAGTCTGATCCCCACGAAGTACCGTTTCAACTCCTGACAAACTTGATGAGCAGGCGTGTCTGTTAATGGGTTTTTGTGTTCATACCCCCTCTACCTCATTTCATTAAAATGTGAGCTATACAAGACCAAGGTCATTGGCTCTTTTACTCACAACCAAATCTCAGTGGCTTGAGTAGGACCTAGTTCATAGTACGGGTTGAATAAATATATGTAGAGTGAACTTATGAGTATCATGAAAAGACAATCCTTGTTTTGCACAGCTAAGTAGAATCTATTGTGTTGGGGAAAACAAACAAAATCCAAACAGAAGAACCCTAAGACCTGGAACACATAGCCGTTCATACAGTAACTGCCTTCAGCAGCTCATGGGGGCATTTCCTAGGTTAGAGGTAAAAGAGGCGCCAGTTAATGAAGATAACTCCTTGTAAATGTGGCACCCTGACCACTGTAGACAAAGTTGCAGTGGAACTACATCTAGGACAATGCAAAGGGAAAAGCTAGACACACAGGTAGAAAAGCACTTGACTTTTCTTTATCACATGAACTAAAACACTATGAAATACCACGCAAAGATGCTGAATTGGTGGCATTGCATTTTCTGTAAAATATTTCTAATGTATTGCAATAGTTTTGAATATATCCTTTTAGGTTCAATATGACATTTCTCCCAAATATTTTAGAGAATATTTTTTTCTTCTTCATAACCTTCTTCCTAGCACCATGGAAAGCTTCAGGATCAAAAGAGAACTGTGGTGATTTTCCAACTAATTAGTTGCTCTTATTAAAAAGAGCAAGATAATTGATTTTAGGATGCACTACCCCTTATTAAGACCTAATTAAGCTGTATATCAAAGACTAATTAAATGGCATTATTCCATCTCACTGATGAGTCTTGATGCTTGGTAAATAGATTTGGGTGGTAGATGAATACTCTTGGAATAGATTTCACAGCCAGACAGATAAATATAGACTGAGAGGCTGGGTAAAGGGAATTTTCGATTATCTAAACCTAACACACTTATTGGTATTTCTTCAGTCTGGCAGTTTGAAATGCACAAAAGGAAACATTAAATACTAACTCAGGTTAGGATGGTAGGATGAAGAACAATGAAAGAGCTTCTTTGGAAAACCGAAAATTTAAACATGCCATTAATCCTTCTAGTGAAATGGTGGACTGGAGAATTGAAGGCATTTGATTTTTGGGGGGTTTCTCTTAATGAGTCAAGCTACTCAGTCTTGATGAACCTCAGATAAGAGCTCAATTATATATGAGTAAAAAAAATCTGAAAACCTGAGATCATTTTTAAAGTTGCCAATCACCATCTTTGCTAAGTTATTCTGTGGATCTCAGGGAGAGAAAAGTGGGAGCAGTAAGAGAATATTATCATGGTAAGGAATTTGAATATAGTAAGAGTCCAGAGATTGATGGAGCTGTAGTCCAGCCAAATAGAATTTTTTCTTTAAAAATATCTGGAGAGTAAGAGCTATTCATAAGATAAATGTTTTTCAGAATTTTATTCTACACCAGAAATGAATGTTTTTAACAGCAAATCAACCTCTGGTAAGTCAATATTTTATGTGACAAACAAAACCCTATACCAGCATTTCAAATGTTATGTAAATCCATTCATTGTTTTAATCCCACCAAGTTAACCTTATGCTGCCAAGGCTGTGTCTTCAAGTCAGTGTCACTGTGACAACAGAAACTCATCATTCCATTTAATCTATGAGGTTATAACCTCCTTGGATGATGGTGAGTAGTCTCTCAAATTCTTCAGCATTTCATAATGCAAAAGCTTTTGAATAAATCACAAGATATTTGCTGAAACTAATGATTTCACTATACAGCTGGGTTCTATTTGATTATCTTCAATAGTTACCTTCCCTGGCAGTACAATAATTTGCAAACAATAACATCAGTCATATGTCACTTTTGCACTCATTACCGGCCAAGGTATAACCCCCAGAACCAATAATCTATACTACTGAACATCTAAATTAAATGTCACTCTGTAGTAAGTGCAGGTTATTCATTTGAAACTCAACTTTTACAACTATAACATGTATTTTGAATTATCTGAAGGACATCTACCCTTGAACTCTTTTTGCATTAATACACACAGAGGTGGAAATAGCTGCAACATCACTAAGAAAAGCTGTGCAAAGAGAGAATTGAGATCTCTATTACAGAAAAATGAGTAAACAATTTATTTTTAGCTATCTTACAGAACTCATGGGCAGGAGATAAAGGGTTGACTCAAGTATTTCAAGGTTGTCATTCTAGACAACCTAAATCTAACTTTGTTAGATTTAATTGGGTTTATAATATTTAGACTACCTTCTAGATGGAACATCTATTTCTTTTTTCAGTTTCATATAAAATTATGAATTTTAACATAATTTTGGATAATTACATACTGCAAATGATTGCTGAAAAACAATCAACTAGCGACAACTATAATTCTTTTGTTTTGCGTTCCATGCTTAGTTTTTCTAATAGAGGTGGAACATGACGGAAGAATGAGGATGGGGGAGTGGTAATTAATCTCTCAGGCTTTGTAGCTCAATGGGAACAAATCCTTCATGAGTCTAAACTATGAATCCATAAATCCATAAATTTAATCAACAAAATTAATAAAGGAGTCTGTGACACATTCATTAAGTTCTTTGAGATCCTTAAAAGAAAAATCTATCAATATTATGGGAGAAATATCAATGGATCATGAAAGACAATGACTCTGATAGAAATATTAAGGCAATATGGAATTAAAGGGCACTTTATGACAATTGCAGACAGCCAGTCCTCTGACAATTGGTTCACAATCACTGAACTGGAAGTGTCCTCATCTAACTGCCAAGGAAGTGATTACTGTGTGATAGCCTTGAATCTCAGTTCATTTGGAAATAGAAAGTCTCAAGATACTAAGGAAAAACATTTCTTTGCACAGCACACAATACCTCAACATTAAAGACAGAGCAGCCCTTTCCATAGGTGACATATTAGAAGATGAGATAGAGGCTTTAAAATTTCGACCTAAGCTTTGAAATACAATGGTATTCCAGTGCATTAACAATGGATAGGGTGTAACAATAAAATGAGCTAATCAAAATATGCTTTGGTTTAGGGAAACTGACATTCATTTATGAGCGCTTTGGGAAGTCGGCGTGTCCAGATAACAATCAAAGTATAATATGTATGATCTCCTCATTGCCACTGGCTTCCGCTTGGTGGCAGAGACAGGTGAGAGCAGGCTTGGTGGCAGAGACAGGTGAGAGCAGGGTTTGTGCTAGATTTGGGGGGTTTTCACAGCTTGTGCCAGACCAACTGTCAGCACAGCAAATGCAAAGACTCATAAGCCTTATTGATAGCAACTTGAGTGGGTGCTCACCCCCATTCCTGAGACTTGAAGTGACTTGAGGCAAGTAATAAAACTATAAAAAATAAAAGATATGATATTAGAAATGCACTTTAATTTCTGTTTTAATTGCCGAGTAGAGTGATATTATTTCTTTAAAATGTGTGAGAAGCATATTCTAGACACTGGCTCCTTTATAAGTTCTTTAATCTTTTCCTTTCTTCTCTTTTTAATTACTTGCCTTATTTCTGCTATTATTGAACTATGAAGCTGAGTTTTAGGAAGCTGGGAAAGAAATGTGGTCTTTTAGCAGATACAGTAATATTAAAACCTCTTTCAAAATATCAACTTTACCTTTGTTTTCTTTTCAAAATTCTCTATCACTTTCCCCCCAATACCACCCTGGAATTATACTGGTCATTTATTTACGTACACATAGTATCTTCCATCATGACTGCTGATCTCAAGGAATCCATGGTCTTTGCTGCCTAATGCAAAAGGCTTGCATACAGTGTGCATTCAATAACCATGGATTGATGGAACAAATGAATGCAAAAATTGCAATAGTCAGTAATGAATATCAGGAAATAAACTTCTAAAGCTGCTTAGCACTGGCTGTGATTGGAATATTTCCTTACTTTGGGGAATATGAGAAGCACTGTAAATGTATCCTCTACTCAGTGATTTTCAAGTTTTTTGAACGTGACTCACATTTGCAAAATAGATTTTGCATTATGACCCACTACTTATACAGCTATACACACATAACTCAACACATGGCCTATAAATGTACACACACACATATTATTAGAGCAATATGGTAGGCAAAACTCTAAAATGGCTCCAATGAATCATGCTTTTGTATAATCCCTACTCCACCTTAGTAAGGACAATGCCTGTGAATGACAAGATGCTACACGCTGATTAGGTAATATTATATGAAGAGGTAAAGAAAATTTTCAGATATAGTTAAAGTCTCTAGCCCCTAATCCGTTAAATTTAAGTTAATCAAAAGGGAGATCATCGTGGGTGGGCCTGGCCTCATCAGGTGATCCCTTTAAACTGAGTATAGAGGTCAGAGACTTGAAGCAGACTCTCTCCTTCTAGCCTTAAAGAAGCCAGATGTTCTATATCTGAAAGGAAATGAATTCTTCCACCAACTACCTGATCTTGGAACATAAATGGGTTCTGGTACCAATTCCAGCATGGGGGGGTCCCCCATACTACCAAGCAACTCTGTAAACACCAGCTTTATGTCCTACAATTCAATTCAGTTCTGACACTATCAGAAGATGACATCAGATTTCACAGGTTAAGGGTTCAATCTTACAAGACTACCCCCCCCCCACAAACACACGTACACACACACATTTCAGATGCCAATCACAAGCCGAGGTTGTCATCTATGTGTCTGACCCAATGGCTATAAATCAGAGGTTCCCACAACCACTTCCTTGGGTTCAATTAATTTTCTAGAATGATTCACATAACTCAAGAAACCCACTTACTCATTAGATTGCTGTCTATAAAGGATACAACTCAGGGGGCTTCCCTGGTGGTGCAGTGGTTGGGAGTCCGCCTGCCGATGCAGAGGACACAGGTTCGTGCCCCAGTCAGGGAGGATCCCACATGCTTGGAGCGGCTGGGCCTGTGAGCCATGGCCGCTGAGCCTGCGCTCCGCAACGGGAGAGGCCACAGCAGTGAGAGGCCTGCGTACCGCCAAAAAAAAAAGATACAACTCAGGAACAGCCAGATGGAAGAGATGAATGGGTTGAGGGGGGAAAGGCACACTTCTCTCCAGGTGCGCCATACTCCTGGAATCTCCACATATTCACTAACCCATAAGTTTTCCATACCCAGACCTCTGGGGGTTTTATGAAGACTTCATTACCTAGCCATGACTGATTAAATCATTGGCCATTGGTAAGTGATTCGCCTCCAGCCCATCTCCCATTCCTGAAGGTCAGGAGGTAGGACTGAAAGTTCCAACCCTCTAATCACATGTTTGGTTCTCCTGGCAACCAGCCCTCACCTCATTCTTAGGTGGTCCGCAAGTCACCATTAATATAACAAAAGGCATCTTTCGTCATCACTTCGGGAATTCCAGGGTTTTAGGAGATCTCTGCCAGAAACGCGATGAAAAGCAAATACCTATTTCAATATCTATTTCTTACTATAAATCACAATGTCACAGAAAAGAACACTGAGACTAAGATAAGAGCCAGACACCCCTTCCCACACCTTTATTGCAGCCTGTGAGACCCTGAGCAGACAGCTAACCTGTGCCCCAACACCCAACCAACGGAAACTATGAGATAATTAATGCTGTCTTAAGCTGCTAAGTTTGTGGTAATTTGTTACACAGTAGCAGAAAACTAATAAAATCCAACTTCTTTTCTTTTTTAAAAATGCTGGTCACAGTCACCTAAGTTGACAGCATGTCAAATATATGGGCCATGATCCACACTCTGAAAACCACAGCTGTATCTTAAAACCATCTTTCCATGATGCCAAAATATTTATCAGTAGGGGTTCATTCTTTTGAGTCAAAGAATTTCACATACAAAAACTCTCTTAAACACTAAAAGCCGTTATCAGCCACTGACATTCTTACTTATCAGTGTATTTGCTCACTTTCTAAACATTTGTTGCATGCCAACTATACACCAGGTACTGTACTTGGCATTGATTCACAGTGGTGAACAAAATATATATGAACACTCATCCCTTGGAACTTAAAGTCTGAGGGTTGGGGAGGAACATAAAAAGAAATAAACAGAGCCAAATATATGTTTACAGTTACTCAATAAATATTTATTAAGGACTCTTTCAAATAATGAACATGTATTTATTTGAGAGGCTAATCATGTAACAAATAAGATGAACATTATACAATCCATATTTTGAAGAGCTACAATATCTAATGGGAACTATAATATTTGAATATAAATAAGTATTCCACGATAATTACGTACTTGGTATAAAGAAAACAAAAGATATAGGAGAGGGTAATAAACTCTATCCAGGGAATTGAGGGAGGGCTTCAGAGAAAAGGTGACATCTTATGTGAAACCTGAGGGTGGGAGGGGTCTGCAAACTACCTCCAGGGGTGAAGAACTTTACATGTACCTTGTGACACTTTTTTAGGTCTTGCTGAGAAATTTGGGCTTTGAGGAAATTCAAATTATTGAAATTTTTTGTTTGTTTGAAACAGGATTGTTAACGTAAAGTGTTTTTTTTTCTTTTTTGTGGGTTTTTTTTGCGGGACACAGCCCTCTCACTGTTGTGGCCTCTCCCGTTGCGGAGCACAGGCTCCGGACGCGCAGGCCCAGCGGCCATGGCTCATGGGCCCAGCCGCTCCGCGGCATGTGGGATCTTCCTGGACTGGGGCACAAACCTGTGTCCCCTGCATCGGCAGGCAGACTCCCAACCACTGCACCACCAGGGAAGCTCAACATAAAGTTTTATCCCTGAAACACAAACTGAGTTGTGTGAAATGAGCACGACCAGCACAAACAGAATACAGATCAGTGACAAGTCAGATAAGTTCCAAAGGAGTAGCGGTATGGTGAGATGAAGAATTAGTCCTATTATTTTGGTTATTTTCTAAGATAGGACTGAAGTAGAAAACTTAAGCTAACCAAATGGATTGAAATGACAATAACTACCTAGGTGGAAGGAGTCCAAGCAGGGCTTTATATATTTTTCAAAGGATAGTCCTAAATCAAGCACTAACACTCCACTGTATAAATCATGCTGCTCTGCAGCCCAGTCAGAATGGTTCCACTACTCTTAAAAGAGTTAACACCCTTCTCCTTTACTCTCCTATTGCAAATGCTGGGAACAGAATAACCACAGAAACAAGGTCAAAATAAATATCACATAGTTTACACTGTATCTGTTTATGGGGTCTGCTTCTTAGGTCTCTTTTAGAGCCTATTTATCCTTGTTTTACACACAATTCTAATAAGCTTTCTTATTTTCTTTCCTAAACTAGGGAAAGTGAGAAGGACCATATTGTGCCTTTCAAACAATGCTACTGTCGATTTTCAAAGGCTCTGCATTTTATTGTATAAGGAGGAAGCTTAAAAATCTTTGATGTGGGGAGAAATTAGCTTTACCTATGCTCCAAAGAAAAATTATTAAAAGAAAAAAATCAATTTTCTTCTTGAATAAATTAATTTTATTTCCAGTAGATAGAAAAATATGAATTAGTTGTTTTGTATTTAGCTCAGGATACTGTTTTCTGGTGGTACTCCACTCCTTTGCAACAGAAAATAGGGTCTCATGAAGAATTCTGAATATGATCACCTCCCAAAATGATAATATTTGATGATACCAATATGCTTTTATTCAGGCTTTAATAATGTTTAAAGGGGTTTCTACTTCTCTCCTACTGAATTTTTTTAAAGAGGAACTATTTTTTTAGAGGTGGAAGAATACCAGATCGAAAGAATCACTATCTAAATAATTCACATCATAAAAACAGCACTGCTAAAAGCTTAACTGAGGCTGTTTCTCCTCTGCAGACCAAAGACGATTCTAAAAAAAGAACAGCTCTAGATGCTTATTGGTTCCGAATATAATGATTGCTAACATTCAACCATGTTAGAAAGCATGGACAGCTGAATTAGACCTCTAACATCTCAATGTTAGAATTTTGACCTCGATCAAGAGATGTGTAGCTAAGCCTGAAATTCTTTTAAAATAATTCCCTGTTGCTCATGGCTTCAGGATCATGATTCATTTGATTTTTTAAAGCAGATTTTCACTATTAAGAAATGCAAATATTGACTATGAAAAATGAAAGCATTAATTTAATATCATTTAAATTCGCACAGTGTTCTGGCCATACAAAATTAATCATTCAGACCATCTTATTCTATTCCAGCAAATAATTTTCATAATAAATGTTAAAATTCTTATATCTTATTCTGAATCCAAGTAAGTGTAGGATGTATAAAAATGGTCACAGAACCTTTTTTTAAAAAGTCTTTAAGCATAAGTTAATGGATCAAGCAAAACAGGATATGTCTGGATCCAAAGATTTAATTATAACTCAGTGTGAAGCTACTGTAACTTTGTTTTAATGAAAGAAAATGTAAGGACTTTAGCTCATAAGAGATGTTATATATATATATATCTTAATATAAGAGCGTGTCTTAGTCATTTAAATTATATATGACAATTATTCATTCAGTCAAGATTTACTAAGCATGCAAAGCTTAGGTGAAAAGAACAAACAAAACAAACCAAAATATATGTGAAAGAAAACCTGAGAAGCAGAAGAAAAAACATATATATATATAGATACACACACACACATATATAGCAGCAGTAGGTCTCTTTCCAAGAGAGTCTATAGCCTGCCTTTACTTGTATACCAAAGGATTACTTTTATACCAATGGGCAGTTGTGAATTATTTACAATGTTGAGCATCAAATATGATGGACTATTTCACTTTGTTTATCATTGCTTTGATGTACTTTTTTTGCTTTATAGCATTTCTGACAAATATAGTTTTCTCCCTTTGGAAAACTTACTTTGGGACTTACTTTGTTAAAAATAGTGTCCTATTCCCCTGCATTATGGTAGTTCTGCCCCCATGTACACTTATGGATTTACTACTCAGAAGTAGCTACCAGATAAAGAAGTTGTATAATTTTCCCAGTAATGAAATTTCTCTCTGCCTTAATTTTCTATCTGTGAAATGAGGATTCTATCATTTACTTTAGACTGTTGTTTTAACAATGAAATAGAATACTATTTGTACTGCATATAGCACAGAGTCTGGCACATGGTAAGTGCTTTATAAACATTATTTATGAGTAATAGTATTTTTATGATAATAAGGCATCTGGCCTCAAGTAGTTCACCATTTGTAAGGAAACCAGACATGTGCGCAGTGAAGTAGCAACACTTGTACATTTAATGAAGACAAATTCAAACATATACCACAGGAGGCAGAGACTTTTCTTTTAACTCTACCACTTCCCCTCCCTCCTTTAAATTAAACTTTAGTTTCCATTGTCCCCTAAAGGAAATCATAGATAAAATAATAAGAGAAGTTAATTTTTTATTTTAAAACCTATCAGAGACCTTGGTCTAGGTGACTTAAGTTTTCCCCCTTTACCATGTAACCTTTGACTCTTCCAGCTAAAGGGATGGACCATAATTATCTATTCCCAGCAATGGATCCAGCCATAGGATTTGCTTTAGACAACAGAATGAGATAAAACCCAGCAGTGTGACAGTTACAAGCCTGAGGCCTAAGAGGCTCCTTTGTTCTATTTGCCCTCTTAAGGTTCTGTCTTCTCCATGAGCAGATCACTTTAGCGTTCTGGTCTAAAGAGAAGAAAAAAGAGACACGTGGAACAGAGTGACCACAGCTGAGCAGCGTCACCCAACCTAGAAAAAGCCAGTGTCCAACCTGCAGAGTTATGTGTCAATTATGTGCTTAACATCATATGCCACTGAAGTTTACGTTTGTTTGCTCTGCAGTTTCAATGTAGAAAAGCTGATCAATACAAAGGGTTCCAACTTGTGGGGGTATTAAAATTAGGTTTTACTTTTTAAAAATAACTTTTCATTTTTTCAAATCACTGCCTCTAATCATACCGCTCAATGTCTTCCTTCCATGATCCCATTACTTACCAGGCATCTTGGGCAAATTCTATAAACTCTCTTCAGTCATATATTAAAAAACAAACACACTGGAACCAAGATGGCAGAGTAGAAGGATGTGCTCTCACTCCCTCTTGTGAGAACACCAGAATCACAGCTAGCTGCTGTAAAATCATCAACAGGAAGACACCGGAACTCACCAAAAAAGATACCCAACATCCAAAGACAAAGGAGAAGACACAATGAGACAGTAGGAGGGGTGCAATCACAGCAAAATCAAATACCATAATTGCTAGGTGGGTGACTCACAGACTGGAGAACACTTATACCACAGAAGTCCACCCACTGGAGTGAGGGTTCTGAGCCCCACGTCAGGCTTCCCAACCTGGGAGTCTGGCAAAGGGAGGAGGAATTCCTAGAGAATCAGACTTTGAAGGCTAGCAGGATTTGACTGTAGGACTTCGACAGTACTGGGGGGAACAGAGACTCCACCCTTGGAGGGCACTCACAAAGTAGTGTGTGCATCAGGACCCAGGGGAAAGAGCAGTGAACCAAGGGGAGACTAAACCAGACCTACATGCTAGTGTTGGAGGGTCTCCTGCAGAGGGGGGGGATGGCTGTGGCTCACCATGGGGACAAGGACACTGGCAGCAGAAGTTCTGGGAAGTACTCCTAGTACTCCAGAATCCAAGAGTCTTCCATTAGCCCCACCGAAGAGCTCAGGTAGGCTCCAGTGTTGGGTTGCCTCAGGCCAAAAAAACAACAGGGAGGGAACCCAGCCCAACCCAACAGCAGTCAAACGGATTAAAGTTTTACCGAGCTCTGCCCACCAGAGCAACACTCAGCTCTATCCACCATCAGTCCCTCCCATCAGGAAACCTGCACAAGCCTTTTAGATAGCCTCAGCCACCAGAAAGCAGACAGCAGAAGCAAGAAGAACTACAATCCTGCAGCCTATGGAACAAAAACCACATTCACAGAAAGATAGACAACATGAAAAGGCAGAGGGCTATGTACCAGATGAAGGAACAAGATAAAACCCCAGAAAAACCACTAAATGAAGTGGAGATTGGCAACCTTCCAGAAAAAGAATTCAAAATAACGATAGTGAAGACGATCCAGGACCTTGGAAAAAGAATGGAGGCAAAGATCAAGAAGATGCAAGAAATGTTTAACAAAGACCTAGAAGAATTAAAGAACAAACAAATAGAGATGAACAATATAATAACTGAAATGAAAAATATACTAGAAGGAATCAAAAGCAGAATAACTGAGGCAGAAGAACAGAAAAGTGACCTGGAAGACAGAATGGTGGAATTCACTGCTGCAGAACAGAGTAAAGAAAAAAGAACGAAAAGAAATGAAGACAGCCTGAGTCCTCTGGGACAATATTAAACACAACAACATTCGCATTACAGGGGTCCCAGATGGAGAAGAGAGAGAGAAAGGACCTGACAAAATATTTGAAGAGATTATAGTCGAAAACTTCCCTAACATGGGAATGGAAATAGCCAGGCAAGTCCAGGAAGCGCAGCAAGTCCTATACAGGATAAACCCAAGGAGAGACACACAGTAATCAAATTGGCAAAAAGTAAAGACAAAGAAAAATTATTAAAAGCAGCAAGGGAAAAACAACAAATAACATACTAAGGAACTCCCATAAGGTTAACAGCTGATTTCTCAGCAGAAACTCTTCAAGCCAGAAGGGAGTGGCATGATACACTTAAAGTGATGAAAGGGAAGAAACTTCAACCAAGATTACCCTACCTGGCAAGGATCTCACTCAGATTCAATGGAGAAATTGAAACCTTTACAGACAAGCAAAAGCTAAGAGAATTCAGCACCACCAAACCAGCTCTACAACAAATGCTAAAGGAACTTCTCTAAGTGGGAAACACAAGAGAAGAAAAGGACCTACAAAAACAAACCCAACACAATTAAGAAAATGGTCACAGGAACATACATATTAATTACCTTAAACAGGAATGAATTAAATGCTTCAACCAAAAGACACAGGCTTGCTGAATGGATACAAAAACAAGACCCATATATATGCTGTCTACAAGAGACCCACTTCAGACCTAGGAACACAAACAGACTGAAAGTGAGGGGATGGAAAAAGATATTCCATGCAAATGGAAATCAAGAGAAAGCTGGAGTAGCAATACTCATATCAGATAAAATAGACTTTAAAATAAAGAATGTTATAAGAAACAAGGAAGGACACTACATAATGATCAAGGGAGCAATCCAAGAACAAGATATAACAATTATAAATATATATGCACCCAACATGGGAGCACCTCAATACATAAGGCCACTGCTAACAGCCATAAAAGAGGAAATCGACAGTAACCCAATCACGGGGGGGGGGGGGCATTAACACCTCACTCACACCAATGGACAGATCACCCAAAATGAAAATAAATAAGGAAACAGAAGCTTTAAATGACACAATAGACCAGATAGATTTAATTGATACTTGTAGGACATTCCATCCAAAAACAGCAGATTAAACTTTCTTCTCAAGTGCGCATGAAACATTTGCCAGGATACATCACATCTTCAGTCACAAATCAAGCCTCAGTAAATTTAAGAAAATTGAAATCATATCAAACATCTTTTTGGACCACAACGTTATGAGATTAGAAATGAATTACAAGGGGGGAGAACATAAAAAACACAAACACGTGGAGGCTAAACACTACGTTACTAAATAACCAACAGATCACTGAAGAAAACAGAGAGAAAATCAAAAAACACCTAGAGACAAATGTCAATGAAAACACAACAATCCAAAACCTATGGGATGCTGCAAAAGCAGTTCTAAGAGGGAAGTGTATAGCTATGCAAGCCTACCTCAAGAAACAAGAAAAATCTCATATAAATAATCTAACCTTACATCTAAAGGAACTAGAGAAAGAAGAACAAACAAAACCCAAAGTTAGCAGAAGGAAAGAAATCATAAAGATCAGAGCAGAAGTAAATGAAATAGAAATAAAGAAAACAATAGGAAAGATCAATAAAACTAAAAGCTGGTTCTTTGAGAAGATAAACAAAATGGATAAACCATTAGTCAGACTCACCAAGAAAAAGAGGGAGAGGACTCAAAACAATAAAATTAGAAATGAAAAAGGAGAAGTTACAACTGACACCGCAGAGATACAAGGCATCCTAACATACACTACAAGCAACACTATGCCAATAAAATGGACAACCTGGAAGAAATGGACAAATTCTTAGAAAGGTATAACCTAACAAGACTGAACCAGGAAGAAATAGAAAATATGAACAGACCAATCACAAGTAATGAAATTGAAACTGTAATTAAAAATCTTCCAACAAACAAAGTCCAGGACCAGATGGCTTCACAGGTGAAATCTATCAAACATTTAGAGAAGAGCTAACACCCATCCTTCCCAAACTCTTCCAAAAAACTGCAGAGGAAGGAACACTCCCAAACTCATTCTATGAGGCCACCATCACCCTGATACCAAAACCAGACAAAGATACTACAAAAAAAGAAAATTACAGACCAATATCACTGATGAATATAGATGCAAAAATCCTCAACAAAATACTAGAAAATAGAATCCACCAACACACTGAAAGGATCATACACCATGATCAAGTGGGATTTATCCCAGGGATGCAAGGATTCTTCAATATATGCAGGTCAATCAATGTGATACACCATATTAACAAATTGAAGAATAAAAACCACATGATCATCTCAATAGATGCAGAAAAAGCTTTTGACAAAATTCAACACCCATTTATAATAAAAACTCCCCAGAAACTGGGCATAGAAGGACCCTACCTCAACATAATAAAGGCCATATACAACAAACCCACAGCAAACATCATTCTCAATGGTGAAAAACTGAAAGCATTTCCTCTAAGATCAGGAACAAGACAAGGATGTCCACTCTCACCGCTATTATTCAACATAGTTATGGAAGTCCTAGCCTCGGCAATCAGAGAAGAAAAAGAAATAAAAGGAATACGAATTGGAAAAGAAGAAGTAAAACTGTTACTGCTTGCAGATGACATGATACCATACACAGAGAATCCTAAAGATGCCACCTGAAAATTACTAGAGCTAATCAATGAATTTGGTAAAGTTACAGGATACAAAATTAATGCACAGAAATCTCTGGCATTCCTATACACTAATGAAGAAAAATCTGAAAGAGAAATTAAGGAAACACTCCCATTTACCACTGCAACAAAAAGAATAAAATACCTAGGAATAAACCTACCTAGGGAGACAAAAGACCTGTAGGCAGAAAACTATAAGACACTGATGAAAGAAATTAAAGATGATACCAACAGATGGAGAGATATACCATGTTCTTGGGTTGGAAGAATCAATATTGTGAAAATGACTGTACTACCCAAAGCAATCTACAGATTCAATGCAATCCCTATCAAATTCCAATGGCATTTTTTATGGCACTGGAACAAAAAATCTTAAAATTTGTATGGAGACACAAAAGACCCCGAATAGCCAAAGCAGTCCTCAGGGAAAAAAACGGAGCTAGAGGAATCAGACTCCCTGACTTCAGACTATACTACAAAGCTACAGTAATGAAATCAATATGGTACTGACACAAAAACAGAAACACAGATCAATGGAATGAGATAGAAAGCCCAGAGGTAAACCCACACACCTATGGTCAACTAATCTATGACAAAGGAGGCAAATATATACAGTAGAGAAAAGGAAGTCTCTTCAATAAGTGGTGCTGGGAAAACTGGACAGCTACATGTAAAAGAACGAAATTAGAACATGCCCTAACACCATACACAAAAATAAACTCAAAATGGATTGGAGACCTAAATGTAAGACCAGACACTATAAAACTCTTAGAGGAAAACATAGGAAGAACACTCTTTGACATAAATCACAGCAAGATCCTTTCTGACCCACCTCCTAGAGAAATGGAAATAAAAACAAAAATAAACAAATGGAACCTAATGAAACTTAAAAGCTTTTGCACAGCAAAGGAAACCATAAACAAGACGAAAAGAAAACCCTCAGAATGGGAGAAAATATTTGCAAATGAATCAATGGACAAAGGATTAATCTCCAAAATATATAAACAGCTCATGCAGCTCAATATTAAAGAAACAAACAACCCAATCAAAAAATGGGCAGAAGACCTAAATAGACATTTCTCCAAAGAAGATCTACAGATGGCCAAGAAGCACATGAAAAGCTGCTCAACATCACTAATTATTAGAGAAATGCAAATCAAAACTACAGTGAGGTATCATCTCACACCAGTTAGAATGGGCTTCATCAGAAAATCTACAAACAACAAATGCTGGAGAGGGTGTGGAGAAAAGGGAATCCTCTTGCACTGTTGGTGGGAATGTAAACTGATACAGCCACTATGGAGAACAGTATGGAGGTTCCTTAAAAAACTAAAAATAGAATTACCATATGAACCGCAATTCCACTGCTAGGCATATACCCAGAGAAAACCATAATTCAAAAAGACTCATGCACCCCCATGTTCATTGCAGCCCTATTTACAATAGCCAGGTCATGGAAGGAACCTAAATGCCCACGACAGACAAATGGATAAAGAAGAAGTGGTACATATATAGAATAGAATATTACTCAGCCTCAGAAAGGAAGGAAATTGGTCATTTGTTGATACGTGGATGGATCTAGAGACTGTCATACAGAGTGAAGTAAGTCAGAAAGAGAAAAACAAATATTGTATAATAATGCATATATGTGGAACCTAGAAAAATGGTACAGATGAATTGGTTTGCAGGGCAGAAATAGACACAGATGTAGAGAACAAACGTATGGACACCAAGGGGGGAAAGCAGCGGTGGGTGTGGGTGGGATGAACTGGGAGATTGCGATTGACATGCATACACTGATGTGTATAAAATGGATAACTAATAAGGACCTGCTGTATTAAAAAAAACCAAAAAACCAAAAAACAAGCACATAGCAAAACAGTGATCCTGGCATAAAGACAGATATATATATATATATATATATATATATATATATATATATAGACCAATGGAGAAGAATACAGAACCCAGAAATAAACCCTCACATAAATGGTCATATGATTTTTAACAAGGTTGTCAAGACCAGTAGGGAAAGGACAGTCTTTTCTTTACAAATAATGTTGGGAAACTAGGTCTGCACATATGAAAGAATGAAAATGGATGCTTTCCTTATACTATATATAAGTATTAAGTCAAAATGGATCAAAGACATAAATGTAAGGGCAAAATTTTACATTTCTTAGAAGATGATATAAGGGGAAAACTTCATGATATTGGATTTGGTAAAGATTTCTTAGATTAAATACCACAAGCATAGGCAACAGAAGAAAAAATTAGACAAATTGTACTCCAAAGGCTTTATATATAAAGGATACTGTCAACAAAGTGAAAAGGCAACCCACAAAATGGGAGAAAATATTTGTAAATCATATATCGGATAATGGATTAATATCCAGAATATATATAGAACTCTTAGAACTCTGCAATAACAAAAACAGTATTTTAAAAAATGGGCAGGGCTTCCCTGGTGGCGCAGTGGTTGAGAGTCCGCCTGCCAATGCAGGGGATGTGGGTTCGCGCCCCGGTCCGGGAGGATCCCACATGCCGCGGAGTGGCTGGGCCTGTGAGCCATGGCTGCTGAGCCTGCGGGTCCGGAACCTGTGCTCCGCAGCGGGAGAGGCCACAGCAGTGAGAGGCCCGCATACCGCAAAAAAAAAAAAAAAAAAGGCAAAGAACTTCAATAGACGTATCTCCAAAGAAGATGCACAAATGGCTAATAAACATATGAAAAGATGACCAAAATCAGTAATTATTAGGGGAATGAAAATCAAAATCATAAAGCGTTACTACTTTAGACCCACTGGAATGGCCACTACCAAAAATAAAAATAAAAAAACAGAAACCGAGTGTTGGTGAGAAGGTGGAGAAATTAGATATCTGAACGTCTCTGTTTACAGTAACATTATTCACAATAGCCAAAATGTGGAAACAAAGTATCTATTGATAGATGAATGGATAAACAAAATGTGCACACACACACACAGAGGAATATTATTCGAAAGAAAGGAAATTCCAACACATAAAAGAACAACATGGATGAACCCTGAAGACACTATGCTAAGTGAAATATGCCAGTCATAAAGGGAGAAATATTGTGTGATTCCACTTATATGAAATACCTAAAGTAGTCAAATTCATAGGGGCAGAAAGTAGAATGGTGGCTGCCAGGGACTGGGGATGAGAGTAATGGGGGGTTAGTATTTAATAAGTACAAAGTTTCAGTTTGGGAAGATCAAAAAGTTAGGGAGACGGATGACGGTGATGGCTGCACAGTGATAGAAATGTACTGACACTGAATTCCATGCTTAGTTACCAGCACTTGGTTAAAATGGTAAACTTCATGTTATGCGTGTATTACCACAATAAAATAAACACACACCGTATAAGCAAACACCTGATTCCAGACCACTTTAAATCCTTGGATTTATCCATTGGAACAATGATCTTCTCTGGGTCACTAAGTAGATCTCAAACTTAGGGTCCTAGAGTGGGGACAGGTTGGGTGAAGAAAGCAAGTTGTGTTTGCTGTTGATTGTTTGTGTTTGTTTTTTTCGTCTCCTCCTATCCTCTTCTAGTTCTAGCTGTCCAGGGTTAAAGTCTAAAAGGGAGGAGAGATGCATAAGGGCCGATTTTAACGGAAAAAGCCAGTCAATTCTGGCAGGGATGTTTCATGTCTTGTTCTGGCTTGGTCCAATCTGACTGCGTGTGGTGGCCTCTGCTGGGATTTGGTTTCCAGGTGTGGTGTGCTCTTCCAAGATTTCTCTCACTCTGCTTGGCTCTGCTCCCACTGCAGTCCTGTAGCAAGACTGCTAATTCTGTAACTCAGCAAGTATCCAGGCAGGGAGTGAGATGCCAACCTCTCTTGAATGTTGCCTGTAATTTACTTCAAAATATTTTAGTATAGACCGTGGGATATAATGGCCTGTGTACTAAATTCACTCTCTTGGAAACATTAGTTTACATTTTATGCACTTTAATCAGAAATGCATAGTCCACTGAAGACTAGCTACCATCTGAAGACTTCAATCAGAGATCCATGGATGGCTAAGACAAGTATTGTAAATATCTCTGCATAAATCTTCACTAGAGGATTTCTTAACTGGGATAAAATGTTTGAAAATAAGCTTTTACTTATGAAAAGAGTAAAGTTTAACTCTGGGGGTGGCTAAAATGTCTGCCCTTGCATAAACAGGGTGAAACAGAAAGAATACGGCCACCCTCACAGCCTAACATAATTAGAGAAATATCTTTAGTCCATAACCCTATATTCTCTCCTGCCCTTCCCCCATTTCAAACCCATGGAAGGATTGTTAACTTGATTCAACTAGAACACTAGGTGATCATGCCATCAGAGCGCTGTTGCAAATTCTTCATGCAACCACTTGTCAAAATACCTAATAGAGTGGGAATTCCTCAAGCTTACAGAAAAGGACGAATGACTATCTTTGTCTGCTTGCTAATAAAGTTTGCATGAGTTGCAAAAGTTGTCCCAGGCACATAGTAGGTGCTCAATCATGTTTGTTGAATAAATGAATTGCATAGGAATGTTAAAATACCTACTACTTTTTTTGTTTGCAAAAGAGGAAATGAGGGTGGTCTGAGAATTGAGCAGTTAGGAAAATTTTATAAAGTGAAATCTAGTACAAAGTGACAACTGGCTGTAGCTAGCTAGGTGAATAAGTAGATAGATAATTGAATGGTTTCATTGTTGCTTCTGTCAGTTTGTAATGGTTAAAGAGTTCATGTACCATTCTCTTTACATTCCTAACCTCTTCTTAGAGTTGGGAATATTAAAATAAACCAACTATAATTAGCAATAAAAGCCTTAAAATAACTGTACTTGTGAGATAGTATTGGTCATATCCTTGCTGTGTTCTGGAAATAATAGAATTATTTTTTTCACCAATGTAACTACAATAGTAATTAAAAGCTGATTTAGGATCAAAGGCAACCTCAAGGTTATAAACATAAGTCGCCAGCTCTGAAAGTGTTAAGTATCTAGTTCATTTCACATCTTTACCTTTTAAAAAGCAAGTGGTAAGGGGCTTTTGGAGCTTGTTTTTAAAAAATGAGCGAAATCAGCTAACAAGTGAACCAAATCACTCATTTTTTTTTTTTTCCTAAAAGGTTTTGGGGAGAGAGGACACAAGGCATCCTGAGGGGGGAAGAAAAGTTTGTTTACACTGTGTTCTCTATCTGGATAAGGAATGTTCTAATTGCTAACCTCCATGATATAACACATGAAAGAAATTTGGAAATGGTGATGAATAATATAGGCAAAAGTAGTTGAATGATGCTAAGCTGAAGAGGTGAGATTTGATTAGGCTGAGAAAGTTCTACCCGTTTCTGCGTGGTACAAATACCTACAGTTGTAGTTCTCTGTTTCATAATCATTTATTGTCATATATTTAAAAACTGTATACTTGATGAAATTATCAATTCTAGATACAAGCACAAAACCCTAGCAGTGAGAATGTATCAAAATCATTAAGGGCGATGTTAAAAAAAAAATGTCGTATTAGATACAGTGTTTTGGAATCAGCAATAATATTAACAGGGAGTTTCCAAAGGAAACACAGGGTAATCTCAGGTGGCTGGTATTGGAAACACTGAGCAAAACAAAGTCTTGTCCTCATGGAGTTCACAGTCCAGTGTGAGAGACAGACATTAATCTACTAAGGACACTGATCCACGTACAATGACAACGCTAAGTGCTACACACAGAAGTCCAGGGGGCCAGAAAAATGTAAGGCAGAAGAATTAGCCTAGTCAGCGGAAGGCAGAGAGGCAGTCAGAGGACGAATCCCTGAAGGAGAGCTCTTTGCTGAGATATGTAACATGACTACTAGGTAAAGGGGCCATGAAGAGGGGCAGGAGGTGGACAGGAGTCGGGTGATTTCAGCCTGTGCAAAAAAGTCCACGGCTAAAGGTAACATGGCACGTAAGAGGGACTTTAAAAAGCCACTTTTTTCCCATAACAAAGGTGCTTTTAAAGTGTGCTGATTCTGTTAATCAGGAATGGCCAATCTATGGCATGAGTATTTCCTCTTCTCTATACTGTGCTGCTGGCATCCTTTACTGTGTTGAGACATAGCTCCAGAATCTTTCTACACACAGCCAATCCAGGAATTCACCAAAGCAAGCAACACCCTATTTGTTAGCCCTATCACAGAAGGAAGGAAATGAGCGAGTCTTTACTAATCTGTAGTTCCCCAAGGTCTAAGTGCCTTTCATATGCTAAGTCCTCAATAAACATTGAGTAACTCAAAGCACAAAGGAAGAACATGAACTATGACAGTGACAAGATAAGCTATGACGTATTATTTGTTAAAAAATATTATTGAGCAGTTACCAACTGCTAAACTTTTTTTTTTTTTTCCTGGTTCCAGTGGATAGAATCACAATCAAGACAGATAAAAGGGGATAGAATCACAATCAAGACAGAAAAAGTCTTTAATCTTATGAAGGATATATATGTTAATGGGGTCAAAAGAGATCACAGTAATGTAATTAAATCAATAAACAAAAATGGTAGATTGTGTAAATGCTCTAACGATAATAAATGGATTGATGACAGAACAACATATGTTGGTCAAAAAAGCCCTCTCGGGCTTCCCTGGTGGCGCAGTGGTTGAGAGTCTGCCTGCCGATGCAGGGGACACAGGTTCGTGCCCCGGTCCAGGAAGATCCCACATGTCGCGCAACAGCTAGGCCTGTGAGCCATGGCCGCTGAGCCTGCACGTCCGGAGCCTGTGCTCCACAACGGGAGAGGCCACAACAGTGAGAGGCCCGCGTACCGCAAAAAAAAAAAAAAAAAAAAAAAAGCCCTCTCTAATTAGGTAATATTTGAACTGAGACCTGAAGGATGAGGACAAGTGCCCTCTGTTGAGGCATAGACAAAGAGATGCCAGACATAGAAATCTCAGGGTGAAGAAGGGCTGGG
This sequence comes from Phocoena sinus, assembly GCF_008692025.1. NCBI lineage: Eukaryota > Metazoa > Chordata > Mammalia > Artiodactyla > Phocoenidae > Phocoena > Phocoena sinus. Next base: position 30,017,431 of record NC_045765.1, read on the forward strand.
ATATTCCAGGAAAAAGAAGCAGCTCACGTTGGCTGGAGAGTGGTGAGCGAGCAGGAGAGAGGTGTGTCAGGGGGCTGGAGGGCTAAGCAAGTTATGCAGGGCTGTTTAGGTCCAGGTGAAGAGGTTAGATTTTCTTCTGAGACCAAGGGGAAGTGAATAAAGAGTTTTAGGCAGTGGAATGACATATTTCACAAGGATCACTCCAAATGTTTGACGTAGAAGAACTGCACTGCAGAGGGGCAAGCGTGATAGCAGGAAAATATACCCTGATCACCAGTGATCACATGGCTCTGTAAACAGAGAAAGTGTCTCTGTTTTGGCTGCAAGGGATAAATGAAAGAAAGCAGAACAAACATGTCAACATACTGAGGTGAAAATGAAACATTTGCCAGAAAAATATTATGGCATGATCAAGTTATCTAACAGAAACAAAATAAGTAAAAAATGTATGAATAAATGAGTGAATGAATAAATGAGCAAATGAAACCCAAACATGAACTGAGGCATTTGTTCATACAAGGCATCACAAGTAGAATACCTAGCTTCACAAAGGTGCTTTTGATACTAACTATAACTTGTAACATGATCCTATCCTTAATTCCCATTCCATCAGGCAAATATTTTTGTATTTATATATAGGCATATAGCTTTGAAAGCAATATTTGTCTATTATCTGGCATCAAAAAAAAGTGCATGCTTCAGATTAACTTTTTACTGGAACTACAAAGGAAATTCTTCTAATGATATTCTGATTGATGTCAAGGAACACACTGTTTTAATTCATTCCAACTGTGACAATTTGTGTTCATTTCTTTTCCCCATCAGAGAGTGTACCTTCTGCTTGTGGCCACCTGATTCTTGACACTAGGTTATCCACAGTCACGATTTCACCTAGATCCCTGATTTTTGACCTTGGTTTTTTGACCTCTCCCATTTCTTACCAAAAGAGTAGTACTCTTTTGGCTTCTGACCTAAGCTTTTCTCATTAGCAGGCACTAATGAGCACTTCAGTCAAAGCAGAAAGAAGACCTCGTTACACTTCTACTTCTCTTGGAACTTATGTACTGCCAGGCCTCACCACAAATCCAAAGAACATTGGGATCAAAATATATTTACAGACTTGTCATCACACAAATAAAAGGTTCTACTTTGGATATATCTTACGAACTCAGCAGAAGCCCACGCATTTGAGTCAAACAAATTTCTACCTTTTTTCACTGTATCTTTCATAGAGCTACTGGAATAAATGAACATCCAACATATTTAAAGTATCTATTGCGTTCCAGACACTACTCCGTTTACCATCTATTTCCTGATTTAATCATGATAACAAGGTCAAAAGATGGTTTCCATTATACTTCTCACTTTACAGGTTGAGAAACTATAACCTGACTATGTTAAACGGCTGGGCGGTATTTTACAGTTAGAAAAATGGTCAACACAGATTTCATCTCAAGCCTGTATTGCTCTAAAACACTCACCCTTACTTAGCTACTAGCTAGACTGTCATCCAGGAAAGAAGTGAAATGCTTATTCCCCCATGCTATATACCATGCTTTATTCTTATGTTTAAAAAAAGATTTAATTTATGCCATAACACAAAAATAGGATGTTTTAAGGAAAAAAAATCATGTATGAGTTGAAAGCTTAATTATTATTATACCAGCTTATCTAGACAAAAAGATTTAAAGTATTAATAACAACATTAATTTTCCCCACAGATTATTTTGGGATTGACATAATGTCAAACAGCAGGCCAGCTGTTCAAATTATAAGTCACCAATTCTTAAGAAAAGTGTCTAAAACCCAAGTTACACCTTTAATATATTCAACTGAATTTTAGCATCATGGCTAACTTTTCTCACTCGAGTGAATTATCTTTCATTCTGTCTCTAAACATGATGGGAAAATGTTTATTTTCAAACAAGGTGTTATAAAATTTGCACAATATTGGAAATTCTGCTTCATGGCTAGAAAACTCAGTTTCTTTAATAATTCAAACCTCTGTCTTCCTAGGTGGGCTTTGCAATTGCAATGAAAAGTTAGGAAGCATGAGACTGCCTACCTTCCCCAGGAAGAAAACTCTTAGCATACCGATCAGAACATTTTCCTTTGTCTTCAATGGATCAATACTACTGAGGCTGCCAAAGTATCTACCCAACAGAGGACTCCATTTCAGAATTCACCAATGAAATGTCTTCAAACACAGCAACTGAGATGATCTGCAACTCATAAATTTCTTAGCTCCTCTGACCATAGCTTACATGTACCTAATATCAAGAGTTCTTATTCCAAGTCTTTTACATTATAGCAATTTCCTTTGGGATTATATTGCAGTAAGTAAAACTCTCTTTGGGAACTATTTAATTTTTCCTCAGCTTGTTCTTTTTCCTAACCCCTCCTCCCCAAATCCCACAGACTTGTCAGTTTTAGAGTTGAAGTATCAGCTTTATCATAAAGTTTATTCTCTGTAGGCATGAACAAGCAAAACCAAAGTGAAAGAAATGAAAAGAAAGAAAAAACCCTGGAAATCTCTAGAAAGCACACATATATACATACACACAAACAAGCCATCTTATAAGAAAAACAAAAAAGACCAAAAACTCCACAAAAAAAATACAAAATTGTCTCATGTCACAGGTTCAAGAGTCAGACATTCCCATATGTTTTTTAAAAAGTAAAATGAATGACAATAAACAATGATAAATTCCTTTTAGTTGTAGGATTCTTTATAGTTTTCAGTGTTGTTACATATGTTATCTCATTGCCTTTTTAAAACCTTTGAACAAGTCTAGTGTAACGTGCCTCGATATTATATTACGTTTCTATTTTATGAAAGAAAACTGTAAATAAGGTTAGATATTCAAAAAAGCAAAACAAACCACGTACTGAAGAGAGAAAAGGCATCTATGAAGACAGCAAAGACAGTTGAGCTTCAAAAAAGCACAAAATGAACTACAGCTTGGAACTTTTCCAAAATCTCATTCACCAACTGGCTAACACTTCGATTGAAACACACTGGGTGACAGGAAGAACTCTCAGGGTGAGAACCACCAGCTCTGAGACAGCCTCATTAGAACACGTCAAGTCTCCCCTCCAATATGAACATTCTTTCTCCTGTGCAAAGGTGTAATAATATATACAACAAAGGAAAAGGGCACATGGTCATGTGCACGCGCATTTAACAGAATAGCCAAGTCAGGATGGTTGCTTAGCTGGAAAGCAAGACCACACCAATGAAAAATGTAAACATAAAATCGAAACTTGATGGAGGCACAGACGGTGGACTTTATGATGTGTATGGATATCAGTATAATCTTTTTCAAGTTTTTTGTTATCAGTTCATTCAATCACTTAACCAACTTTCTTTAAGCACCTACATGTCAAGCCCTGGGGGTTACAAAATGATTAAGGCACCATCTTTATCAGTAAGAAGCTCCTGGCCTAGAGATGAAATCAAGGAGTAGGAGAATTATGATAAGTGATAAACTGAGAGCATAATGAGGCCCTGGATAACTAACTTAGCCTGGGAGGAGGGAGGAGCAGCTCTTGACATGCCTTTCCCCCCTATATATGTGAGCAGCAAGAAAGGTTAGAATCCTGACCGTGAACAAGAAAAATACCAAATGAGGCTACTGCTGATTTGCATATTCACTTAGGAACAAGCATTCACAGATGCTTCGACTGCGTGAACCCAGAAGCGGGCTTTGGTTCATGACACACGTGCTGTCATTCCAGGGGATTACCTGGAGAAGAGCTTCAACGGGGGCTGCTCTCAGAACACCATACAGAGCCGTCTGGATGTCCTCGTTGAATCTGGAAGACACGAAGAGCATCGACTAAAGCTATCAGCTTACCTCAGACACAAAGGTAGTGCTGAGAATAAGTGAGAGGAAATATCCACACCAAAAAGATCTGCCCACCTAACACCAAGGACAGATGTGGATTACAGGTTTATCTCAGAACTGACAGGTTTCTGCATTTCAGAAGCATCATGCCGGAGTGGGTGATGGAAGAGCTTTGCATTAATAAAACCAAGATCCCGATTCACTGGGAAATCTTGGGTTTCTTTTTTGATCTAAACTCAGTTTGGAAATACTAGATTAACCCGATAGAGCCAGTTTTCTTCTGTCTCAGTTGCTGCTTCCATGAGAATTTGAGCAGATTCTGAAATGCAATGCCTGTCACTATAACCATTAACAAACATGATATGGAAAGAAAAAAATGTCTTAAAAAAAACAAACTAAAAAAAAAAAAAAAAACAAACTAACATTTTTTTTTTAAAACCACATCTCTAGCTTTTAATAGTTTTGCTTTCCCCCCAAGCTATTTATTTGTCTCTCTGTTGGGTGACTGTATACATTTCATCATTTATAGAGAGCTAATCATTAAGTCATTATTTATCTTAGGTTCAGACTTAATTCAATCTAGTACAAAGGAATGCAATGAAACAAGCATTATGAAAGCTGCAAAACAGGACACCTTATTTTGTGTCGATATCCCCTGAGTACGCCTTTATATTGCGTTCAATCTGACATGAGAATCTTAGAGAATTTACAACAAACAACAGTAACATACTTGTGAATCTCCCTAATGTTGGTAACACAAGTTAGAAACAATAGCAACAACAGAATTACATTTGGGCCCTCTCCAAGCAAAAGCATGAAAATGAAGGTGACAACATTTAGGGATATGCGCAAGTGTAGAGAAACCTGATGATTTTATCAGGCTTTTGCATAACTTCGGGATTTTTCTCTGAGTTCTGATAGGCAATCAAATGAAAATTGTCAATCGTGATCATTGGAAAATACTTAGCAAAATCTGATACTGGAGCTCTAAAATGCTTCTCACTACATTTCTGGAACTATAATCGTAAAATAAACCCAGGGGAAAAAGACAGATATGTTGGCCCCTATTTCCAAAGTAACCGTCCTAACCGCTAATGTTTAATGAATGTCAGCTCTAGATAGCTTTGCTTCTTGGGCCTAGTTTTTCAAGAAGGAAACTGAAACTCTCTGCATAAAACTGTTTTGATGGGCATGATAGTTTTCTTTGCCTTTGAAAGGAAGATAACAATAATTAAGCACTTAAAGCTTCCATGGATGAGGTTATTTTGTTTTCCTATTAAAAAGAAAAAATCATCAGGCTCTTTGCAAACAGGACCTAATTAATACAACTGGTTTCCTCATAATCATCAACCTCTCAGGACAAATTTTGTACTCTTGATGTTCAAGGTGCAAGGAATTCCTTTAGTCTTAATTTAGGGAGAAAATCACTGGCCACCAGAGTTTACCAAATACTACTGTCAAGAGATAAGCTCATAAGAATGACAGGTTTCGTTTACCAGAAAATATTAAAATCCTGTCAATGTGATTTCTATCAAGAAGGTTTTCACGGAAATAATAAAAAATGAATGAAGGAAATCAAATGGAGTCATCTAGTTAAATATTCATTTTCTAATCTTTAGGGAGGTGTTTATTATACTTTGAACACCTGGCCTTTGGTAGCACGCCGTCTGATTTTAAACTTGTTATCCTGCCATAGCAAATTCCAAGAGGGCTGTAAATTAAGCCCATTATTATGAAAAAGCCAAAGTAACAAAGTGCCCTCCTTCTCAATCCAGGAATGATCTACGGAAACTGATTCTAAGAAAAAATGCCTAGATACTTCTAGGGCCTGGGCTTAGGGGAAGCAAGTGAAGCTGCTATGGTGCAAATCGGAAGCGGGCCCTTGCTCAGAGGTGCCGAGATTCTCCACTTGCGTGACATTCACAGGACAGGTCTCCTTAAATTTTGCACCGTGGGCACCTCATTCACTTTAGCCAGGTCCTGGTCCTAAGTCCTCTGGCACTTGTGATGATGGGGTTTAATTTCCCAGTAAACATGAAAACAACAATAAAAATATGTATCATGTATTTGAGACAGTATGTTCTCCACAACTGCAACTTAAATAAGAAAACATACTTTTTGACACATATGATAGAGAAAATCAATGCAGAGATCTGCAATAAGTAGAAGGGGTGAGAAATGAGGCAAGGCGTGAAAAGAGAACGCTTCGCAGGCTATTTCCTAACCTCATTCCCCATTCCCCACCCTTGCAGGAGGTGCACTGGACAGAAGCAGTCAGTTGTGCTAGGGAAAAAGAAACGAGTAGATTTGGGGAAGAAAGAAAAGTAAAAAAGAAAGAAACACAGCATGCATAAGGCACAGAACTTAAGAAGGCATATGACTAACTCACTGAAACAAAACAAAAAGTAAAACAATCAAAATGCCTAGGTGGAAGGTGGAAGGGAAATGGTTCCAGAAACCAGGATTTCACTCTTTGATTCAAATCTGAATCTTGTCATATTAGGTGAACTTTTTGAAGGAAGTTAATTTCTGTGAAACAGGTTCCTCATCTATCAAGTAAGAATGAGAGAAACAACAGTAAATCAAAATCATAGCAATAGCAACCTACTGGAGTATTACCCATGTGCCAAGCTCTTTGAATAAGCATTATGTCAGTACTGTGGCAAAGCCCTGGGAGACAGATATTGTTCCTATTTACCAAAAAGGAAATTCTGATGATAACATAATGCATTATATTATAAACACACACACACACAGCATAATGATAATATATTATTTTATATATATACACATATATACACATATGTATGTATACGTGTGTGTGTGTGTGTGTATGTATATAAAGCTCTTAGTGAGGCATCAAGTTGTGGAAACTCAAGAAAAGGTTGTTCTTATGGTGGTAAATTAAAAGTCTATTTACTGAATCCTATTTTAATATAAGCAAAAGTTTTTAAAATTTCTTATTTGGCTCATCTTTTATCTTTTTATCTTTTTTATCTTTTTATCTTTTTCCAGACATTCTTCCATCAATGTGAAAAGAATTAGCAAAAGAGGAGCAATAAGCATTGTCACCAATTTAACCCAAAACGTTATGACTAGAATTGAGGCTTTGGAAGTCCCAGTGAATTCACTGACACTTATAAAAACAGAACATCACTGGCGTTAAGATACAAAGGGTAAGAAAGGGAGAAATTGGAGGCGGTGGATTTTCACAACAATACAAATGAAATGCTAAGAAGCTTAGTGGGGATGGGAGCTGTCACACTGACAAAGCCAAGGCACCTGCTCTTGCTGGTGGCAAACCTAGATTGCAGGGACAGGGTTAGAAAACAGACTGAGGAGTTAAGATGAACACTGGGACTCGACAACCATCTTTGCTGGAACCAATAAATTTCTTGGGAGGTTGTGAGTTGACAAACAGAAACAAAATCCCCCAAGTGCTGTCAGTGGTTGTATAATAGATACCTGCAGTTAACAATTTTATACTGTAGGAGTTTCAGGTGTAAGTTGTTTTGTTTTGTATTGAATTTTTATATTTTATCAAGGTCAAAATGTATTTAACTTTTAGAAACTAGATCTTTATTGGAGTATAATTGGTTCACAATACTGTGTTTCTGTTGTACAACAGTGAATCGGCCATATGCATACATGTATCCCCATATCCCCTCCCTCTTAGGCCTCCCTCCCACCCTCCCTATCCCACCCCTCTAGGTGGTCACAAAACACCGAGCTGATCTCCCTGTGCTATGCTGCTGCTTCCCACTACCTATTTTACATTTGGTAGTGTATATATGTCGATGCTACACTAACTTCGCCCCAGCTTCTCCCCTGACCCCATCCTCAAGTCCATTCTCTATGTCTACATCTTTATTCCTGCCCTGCCACTAGGTTCATCAGTACCATTATTTTTTTTTATTCCATATATATGTGTTAGTGTACGGTATTTGTTTTTCTCTTTCTGACTTACTTCACTCTGTATGACAGACTCTAGGTCCATCCACCTCACTACAAATAACTCAATTTCGTTTCTTTATATGGCTGAGTAATATTCCATTGTACACATGTGCCACGTCTTCTTAATCCACTCATCTGTCGATGGACACTTAGGTTGCTTCCATGTCCTGACTATTGTAAACAGTGCTGCAATGAACATTGTGGTACATGACTCTTTTTGAATTATGGTTTTCTCAGGGTATATGCCCAGCAGTGGGATTGCTGGGTCATATGGGAGTTCTACTTTTAATTTTTTAAGGAACCTCCATACTGTTCTCCATAGTGCTTGTATCAATTTACAGTCCCATCAACAGTGCAGGAGGGTTCCCTGTTCACCACACCCTTTCCAGCATTTACTGTTTCTAGACTTTTTGATAATGGCCATTCTGACCAGGGTGAGGCGATACCTCATTGTAATATTGATTTGCATTTCTCTAATAATTAGTGATGTTGAGCATCTTTTCATATGCCTTTTGGCCATCAGTACGTCTTCTTTGGTGAAATGTCTATTTAGGTCTTCCACCCATTTTTTAATGGGATTGTTTGTTTTTTTGATATTGAGCTGCATGAGCTGTTTGTATATTTTGGAGATTAATCCTTTGTCCGATGTTTCACTTGCAAATACTTTCTCCCACTCTGCGGGTTGTCTTTTTATCTTGCTTATGGTTTCCTTTGCTGTACAAAAGCTTTTAAGTTTAATTAGGTCCCATTTATTTTTGCTTTTATTTTCATTACTCTAGGAGGTTGGTCAAAAAAGATCCTGCTGTGGTTTATGTCAAAGAGCATTTTTCCTATGTTTTCCTCTAAGCGTTTTATAGTGTCCAGTCTTATATTTAGGTCTCTAATCCATTTTGAACCTATTTTTGTGTATGGTGTTAGGGAGTGTCCTAGTTTCATTCTTTTACATGTACCTGTCCAGTTTTCCCAGGACCACTTATTGAAGAGGCTGTCTTTTCTCCATTGTATATCCTTGCCTCCTTTGTCATAGATTAGTTGACCATATGTGTGTGGGTTTAACTCTGGGCTTTCTATCCTGCTCCACTGATCTATATTTCTGTTTTTGTGCCAGTACCATACTGTCTTGATTACTGTAGTTTTGTAGTATAGTTTGAAGTCAGGGACCCTGATTCCTCAAGCTCCGTTGTTCTTTCTCAAGATTCCTTTGGCTATTCAGGGTCTTTTGTGTTTCCATACAAATTGCAAAAAATTTTTGTTCCAATTCTGTGAAGAATGCCATTGGTAGTTTGATAGGGATTGCATTGAATCTGTAGATTGCTTTGGGTAGTACAGTCATTTTCACAATATTGATTCTTCCATTCCAAGAACATGGTATATTTCTCCAGCTGTTTATGTCATTTTAGATTTCTTCCTTCAGTGTTTTATATTTTTCTGAATACAAGTCTTTCGCCTCCTTAGGTAGGTTTATTCCTAGGTATTTTATTCTTTTCATTCCGATGGTAAATGGGATTGTTTCCTTAATTTCTCTTTCTGATCTTTCGTTGTTAGTGTATAGGAATGCAAGAGATTTCTGTGCATTAATTTTGTACCCTGCAACCTTACCAAATTCATTGATTGGTTCTAGTAATTTTCTGGTGACATCTTTAGGATTTTCTATGTATAGTATCATATCATCTGCAACCAGCAACAGTTTTACTTCTTCTTTTCCAACTTGTATTCCTTTCATTTCTTTTTCTTCTCTGATTGCCATGGCTAGGACTTCCACAACTATGTTGAAGAAGAGTGGCAAGAGTGGACATCCTTGTCTTGGTCCTGACCTTAGTGGAGATGCTTTCAGTTTTTCAGCATTCAGTATGATGCTTGATGTGGGTTTGTCATATACGGCCTTTATTATGTTGAGGTAGTCTCCCTCTATGCCCATTTTCTTCAGAGTTTTTATCATAAGTGGATGTTGAATTTTGTCAAAAGTTTTTTCTGCATCTATTGAGATGATCATATGATTTTTATTCCTTAATTTGTTAATGTGGTGTATCACATTGATTGATTTGCACATATTGAAGCATCCTTGCATCCCTGGGATAAATCCCATTTGATCATGGTGTTGGATCCTTTCAATACAGTGTTGGATTCTGTTTGCTAGTATCTTGTTCAGGATTTTTGCATCTATATTCATCAGTGATATTGGTCTATAATTTTTGTGTGTGTGGTATCTTTCTCTGGTTTTGGTATCAGGGTGATGGTGCTTCATAGAATGAATCTGGGAGTGTTCCTCTATCTGCAATTTTTTGGAAGAGTTTGAGAAGGACTGGCATTAGCTCTTCTCTAAATGTTTGATAGAATTCCTGTGAAGCCATCTGGTCCTGGACTTTTCTTTGCTGGAAGATTTTAAATTACCGTTTCAATTTCATTACTTGTGATAGGTCTGTTTATACTTTCTAATTCTTCTGGTTCAGTCTTGGAAAATTGTACCTTTCTAAGAAGTTGTCCATTTCTTCGTGGTTGTCCATTTTATTGGCATACAGCTGTTTGTAGTAGGCTCTTATAATCCTTTGTATTTCTGCAGTGTCAGTTGTGATTTCTCCTTTTTCATTTCTAATTTTATTGATTTGCGTCCTCTCCCTTTTTTTCTTGATGAGTCTGGCTAAGGGTTTATCCATTTTGTTTATCTTCTCAAAGAACCAGCTTTTAGTTTTATTGGTATTTGCTACTGTTTTCTTAGTTTCTATTTCATTTATTTCTGCTCAGATCTTTATTATTTCTTTCCTTCTACTGATTTTGGGTTTTCTTTGTTTTTCTTTCTCTAGTTGCTTTAGCTGTAGGGTTAGATTGTTTATTTGAGATTTTTCTTGTTTCTTGAGGTGAGGTTGAATTGCTATAAACTTCCCTGTTAGAATTGCTTTTGCTCTGTCCCATAGGTTTTGGGTTGTTGTGTTTTTGTTGTCATCTGTTTCCATGTATTTTTAAAATTTCTTCTTTGATTTCTTCAGTGATCTCTCGGTTATTTAGTAGCACACTGTTTAGCCTCCATGTATTTGTGATTTTTACAGTTTTTTTTTCCCTGTAATTGATTTCCAATCTCATAGCATTGTGGTCAGAAAAGATGCTTGACACAATTTCAATTTTCTTAAATTTTCTGAGGCTTGATTTGTGATGCAAGACGTAATCTATCCTAGAGAATGTTCCATGTGTACTTGAGAAGAAAGTGTATTCTGCCACTTTCAGGTGGAATGTTCTATAAATATCAATTAAATCTATCTGGTCTGTCATTTAAAGCTTGTGTTTCCTTATTTATTTCCTGTATGGATGATCTGTCCATTGGTGTAAGTGGGGTGTTAAAGTCCCCTACTATTATTGTGTTACTGTCAATTTCCCCTTTCATGGTTGTTAGCATTTGCCTTATGTAATGAGTGCTTCTGTGTTGGGTGCATAAACATTTATAATTGTTGTATCTTCTTCTTGGACTGATCCTTTGATCATTATGTAGTGCCCTTCCTTATCTCTTGTAACAGTCTTCATGTTAAAGTCTATTTTATCTGATACGAGTATTCCAGCTTTCTTTTGATTTCCATTTGCATGGAATATCTTTCTCCATCCCTTCACTTTCAGTCTGTATGTGTCTCTAGGTCTGAAGTGGGTCTTCTGTAGACAGCATATATACGGGTCTTCTTTTTGCATCCATTCAGCCAGTCTGTGTCTTTTGGTTGGGGCATTTAATCCATTTACATTCAAGATTACTATCTATATGTATGTTCCTATTACCATTTTCTTAATTTTGGGGGGTTTGTCTTGGGGGGTCTTTTTCTTCTCTTGTGTTTCCCACCTAGAGAAGTTTCTTTAGCATTTGTTGTAAAGCTGATTTGTTGGTACTGAATTCTCTTAGCTTTTGCTTGTCTGAAAAGCTTTTGATTTCTCCATCAAATCTGAATGAGATCCTTGCTGGGTAGAGTAATCTTGGTTGTAGGTTTGTCTCTTTCATCACTTTAATTACATCCTACCACTCCCTTCCGGCTTGCAGAGTTTCTGCTGGAAAATCAGCTGATAACTTTATGGAGATTCCTTTGTATGTTATTTTTTGTTTTTCCCTTGCTGCTTTAAATATTTTTTCATTGAATTTGATTTTTGTTAGTTTGATTAATATGTGTCTTGGTGTGTTTCTCCTTGGATTTTTCCTGTATGGGACTCTCCATGCTTCCTGGACTTGGGTGACTATTTTGTTTCCCATGCTAGGGAAGTTTTCCACTATAATCTTTTCCAATATTTTCTCAGACCCTTTCTTTTTCTCTTCTTCTCTGGGATCCCTATAATTTGAATGTTGGTGCATTTAGTGTTGTCCCAAAGGTCTCTGAGGTTGTCTTCAATTCTTTCCATTCTTCTTTCTTTACTCTGCTCCTTGGCAGTTATTTCCACCATTTTATCTTCCAGCTCACTTATTCATTCTTCTCCTTCAGTTATTCTGTTAACGAGTCCTTCTAGTGTCATTTCAGTTATTGTGCTGTTCATCTTGTTTGTTCTTTAATACTTCTAGATCTTTGTTAAACATTTCTTGTATTTTCTCAATCTGTGCCTCCATTCTATTTCCGAGGTTCTTGACCATCTTTACTATCATTACTCTGAATTCTTGTTCAGGTAGATTGCCTATTTCCTCTTCATTTATTTGGTCTTGTCAGTTTTTCTCTTGCTCCTTCATCTGTGACATTATTTTCCATCCCTTTTTTTTTTTTTTTTTTTTTTGATGAGTGGGATTGTGTTCCTGTTTTACTGGTTGTTTGGCCTGAGGCTTCCAACACTGGAGTTTGTAGGCTGCTGGGTAGTGCTGGGTCTTGTTGCCGAGATGAGGACCTCTGGGAGATCTCACTCCAATGAATACTCCCTGGGGTCTGAGGTTCTCTGTTAATACTGTGGTTCGGACTTGGAGCTCCCACCACAGGAGCTTCAGCTCATGAACCAAGATCCCGCAAGTTGCATGGGGTGGCAAAAAAAAAAAAAAAAAGAGTACAATAACAAAGTAAAAAATAAAATTAGACTAGGAAACTAACAGATATCTTAGAAAGAATATAAAAATAAAAATATAGATGAGACAACTGGAAGGTAAAACAGAACCACAATAATAAAAAAGAGGAGAAGAAAAACAAAGTGGAGTGGAAAAGGCCTTGGTTGCGGAGAGCAGGGCCTAAGCAGGGGCAGGGTTTGGGCAGTAGGCAGGGCCTGTGCTTAGGATTCACAGGGCTGGAAAAGGCCCTGGGGTGCGTGGGGGGGGTGGGGTTTAGGCTCAACGGAACAGAAGGAGCCCAGGCGTGCCTCCCACCTCTGGTCTCAGAGGGCAGGGGACCCACCTGGGAGCCCAGCAGGCTCAGTGTGTGGGGAAAACACCCTCCACTCCTGCTCCTCCTGTCCTAGAGGACCCCTCTGCCTGCCTCTCTAGTTCTCCCCTTGGCCTCCCTCTTATGCCCCCAGGACTCACGCAGCCTGGAGGGGGCTTTGGAGGGTGGGGCACCCAGCCTGAGAGCCCAGCAGGCTTCCTGGGTCTAACTGGGTGGGGCAAACGCCCTCTGCTCCTTCTCCTACCCCTCTGGTCCTGGAGGGCCCCTCCTGCCTGCCTCTCCTATCCTCCCCAGGCCTCCCTCCTATGCCCCCAGGACCAACGTGGCCTGGAGGTGGCCTCTGAGGGTGTAGGACCCAGCCCCGAGAGCCAGGCAGACATCCCCAGCCGATTGGGCAGGGGAAATTCTGGGCATGCTCCCCCCTGATCCGAGCCCCTGAGGGTCCCTCCAGGCATGAGAACCCCTCAGGGGCACCATTCCTGTCTGGCCTCCACTTCTCCTCCCCCCTCAGTGCCCCCATGTCCTACTGGTTCACTTGGGGGTTCCTCCCATCTCCTTGGGCATCAAGGTCCCCCACCAACATCCAGCAGGTGCCCTAGTTGTGGGGAGATGCGAACTCTGCATCTTCCCACACCACCATCTTGACTCCACCCAGAAATGTATATATCTTCAGTTGTAAGTTTACTGCTAAATATCGTTAGGAAATATCTTCCCTTCATTTTTTCCCCTCCATTTAGCTTTGCTAAACAAAAGATGATGATTTATCTACTCAAAAGGAAAGCTTATAGCCAGAGAGCTTATTATCTATACAGAGGCCAGGAACACTGAGAACTTTAATACAAACAAACAAAACAAGCCATAGGTTGAAACAGGAAACATTATGGCTGAGCAGTCTCAACTTGCCCTTTCCTTCCAGGGAATACGTTGGAGAAAACCCATCACTATTTACTGTACTGGCTCACATCAGGAAGCAGGATGTCAAAGGAAACTAGTTGATTAAAAATTATATATGTATATTTTTCATTAGCAATCATTTCAAAAAATAAATAACATTACTGAAGCCGAAATGCCAGAGCAAATGTAAGAGGAGTCCATTCTTGTTCCCAGTATGTAGGTGTTATTGTATTAGAAAATTCTAAAGGTGAAGTCTAAAGAACACAACAAATTCTTAACAGGTCATGGAGATCTGCCTTTGAAGGGAGTGAATCTCCCAGCTGTAGCTCTTGGCTCCATGAGGGAAGTCATTGTCCTTTCTTGTTCTATGTAGTGAGAATGTGTATGGGACACGCTTCATTTGGTTTAATAGAACATGTTACACCTGAATCTCACCAACCACAGCTGAGAAGACAGAATATAGTGAATCTGGAAACCTGAAATCTCCTGCCTCAAAGGCTCTGGGTGGAGAAGGACAAATCATAGTTATAGATGTACTGGTAGCAAGGCTGCCAGGGAGGAAGCTGCTATTGATCTTGAAGACAGAGATTATCCTGCTTGGGAGAGGGACAGTAGACAGATTTGGGATGTATTTTAAAGAACCAATCAATCTCACTTTAGAAACTCTGCAAACTTAGGCCTTCTACAGTCACCCTAACTAGTATTTATTGCAGCCTAAACCCAGTCAACTCTTATTATACTACCCGGGTTCTACCTTCCTCCTAGCCTTTATCAGTTATAAAAAATATCTTGTTTATTTCTTCCTTGTTTGTCTCTCCCACTAGAATGTAAGCTCTTCGACAAGAGAATTCTGGATTTTCCACTCCTATGTCTTAGTACCAAAGAACAAAGCTTGGCACTATTAGGCAATAAGCAGAATATAGAAACAACATAGAAACAACTATATCTTAAATGGTATGGCATATTTCAGTGAAAAGTCTACTACAGTATATGTTAATAACTATATATTAATAAGCATACATTTTAATATACTATACATCAAAAGTCTAGGTAATGTATATGTGTGGTTTGAATAATAATAAAATGAAACCCATATGGCTACAGCTGTCTTAAGAAATAGACCATTACTGTTATCTTTGAAGCTCTCTTCCACAAAAGCAGGTCCAGTCCATAAAAGGGACACAGATCCTCTTCTACAAATACTGTAGTTTTCCTTTCTTTGCTTTTATCTTGATTGACCAGATTTTCAAAAGAGAAAAAGTACTAAACAATGTGGTATACTGGCTATAGTTATGGATCCAAATGTTTTGATTCTTTGTCCCAACCATAAATCTTTTTTGTGATACATATTCATTATGTAAATACTTATGAACTATACACACTTACTGTAAGCAATATATTTTACACACTATAAAACCTTTAAGATAATGAAATGTACAAAGTGTACTTTTATAAAAATGTGAAATTAAAATATTTCAGAAATTGTATTAATATAGTAATTGCACAAAATTGATTTTTTTCTCATTAAGGGTATTACCATTAGCATTATTAGTGCAACCTTCCTTTAAATGTAAAATATACTATTATTTCATGCACCGCTAAGGAAGGAAAAATACTGCCAATTTAACTATTACATGGTACCCATCAATCCTAAGGTGTTCCTCTAAATTTAAGAGACGTTAAAATACACACCTTACAACCAAAGAAATGAAGTGATTTTTTAAAGGGAAAATCAAATTGAATATAGTTCATTAGTTTTGAAAATTATGTTTTAAAACCATGATACAACTCTTAAACTTCCTTGTTATAAAGTTATTTGGATTCTAATCTTAGGTTTCACAACTGTCATAGCAAGGTAAAAGATACTTCACAAATGTATTTATGGATCCAAATATAAGAAATAAAACAGTGGATCATTTTTCAGTAATAAAACTTTTCAATCCAATCTACCATTTATGTGAAAAGTTTTACTGTTGTACTTGCAAATTCTCAGGAAGGAGTACATTTAAAAAAAAAATTTACATGACTTAAAAATGCTCTGAAGCTTTATATCTGGAAGATTTTAAAACAGGTTCAATGATTCTGCATCTAAGTGTGTGTGTGTGTGTGTGTGTGAGAGTGAGAGAGAGAGAGAGAGAGAGATCCTAGACATTTTTCTTTTAAAGCTAACACATTTATGGCTTTCAGAATGGAACAATGAAAGCCTTTTTAAGCATCTTTTTTCAAAAATTTTTTTCATAATACAAAAACAGTCACTTTTCACGCTCAGTGTTAAAATGTCACCTTTACCTTGAAAAATTCATTTTTAGTGGACAACTTCTTATCAGACCTTATCAGATCATAATGTTTTAGCTTATAATGTGGCTGATATAGACTGCACTAGGAATACAGCCAGCTCTGTCATGTTCACTTGCTCCAAACTACCAATGTTATTTATTACCTCTATTTCTTTACAGGAAGCTTTTAATGTCAGCTATCCATTCTCTGAGAGTTTATCATATAATTCTTATTTTTAATTAAACTCTAACATCATACCATGTTGAAAGTGACCTAAAATTGATATTGCAACTGTCAAGTGCTCCACAATGTGGAAAGCTTACTATTCTCCAAATAGTCCATGAGCCACATAAGACACGTCACCATCTGATACATGCAGTGAATGTGGGCACCATGTCAACAGGTGTAGTAAACCTTAACAAAGCACAATTTCTTTCTCATTTTAATATAAAAATAATTGTAAGCAAAAGTTCTAATACTGTCTAATACTGTTGGCCCTATGTGTCCCTGGGCTGGATACACCCCTTGTTGGATACCACTGGACCAACAAGGGATTGTGAAATGGGTCCTAGAAGTTGCAAACCCAAAAGCCTATGGGTGCCAGTTTTACAATGTAAATGAGAAAAATAGGCTGGGTTTTTGGCAAACTAGACAGTACATGGCTTATCTAAGGAGACGATTAATATAGGCCTGGTATTCCTAGATCTGAATTTTACTGAGAAACTGGATAGCCACATATTTATATAAAATCTGTCCACTTGGAAATGCTAAAAATAAGTGAAAAGCTTTTATAAAATTCTAACGGACCAAACCAAAAGCATTTATGGGCTGAATTTACCCATGGGTCTTCCAGTTCATTTCTTATAACTAGAAAAAAAGAGGATATATAGAAAAAAAATTTAAAGAGCAAAAAAGAAAAAAAAAAAAACATGAAAAAGGAGGAGAATGAGGAGGGGAAAAAAGGAGAACAAATATAATCTGAGGAGAGTCCTAAATCAATTATTTTAACATCTTGAAATAAATATCATATGTAAAAGGGTTTTTTCCCCATTTTAATTAAAAAAGTCCCCTTATACAAATAAAATTAAGGGAAAATTTCAAAAGGCTGCTAGAGGATGCTGTCTTCTTTAACTCAGACAGCATTTTAGTGAAAGCTGATCTCGATCATGCAAAACCTTTTCTAAGACCGTCATGGAAGCACCATTTAATTGTGCAATTATTAACCATATATTAGGGAAAATAGGTAACAAAATTTCTCCCTTCCTCCTCTCTTTTCTTCCCTCTATAGTTTATTCTCTCCTTACTTATTTGAGTGTCCTCTCTCTGTTTCTAGTGAGTGGGAAACTTTGTCTCTTAAAAGTTATTATTCATATAATCAGTTCCCCCATGGAGTTTCTTGATTTGGTTTTTGGAAATTGGTATACTGAAGATATATTTATAAGATAATCTAATCTACCATTTATGTGAAAAGTTTTACTATTGTATTTGCAAATTCTCAGGAAGGAGTGCATTTAAAAATGTTTACAAATGATTTACATCATTTAAAAGATAATAAAATGAACTACTGTAGTCATGCAAACTACTATTATTATAGACCAGACATACAATTGGGTTTCAAAGCATGTACTCTTTTATGGTGCTAATATTGTAAACTACTGGTTTATAAAAAAATACTCTTGCCAATAAATAATTTATTCATATTTTAATGTTGTTGTCTTTGCAACACATTCATCATAACAGACTTGTTTTTTTGGCCAGTGCGTACTGGAACACTGCCAACAAGAAGTGTTCTTAAAAATATGACCTTCCTCATTTTTCTCCCAGTGAGATGATGTAAAGAGAGGAACCCAAATAATCTAAACAATGTTTAACACCTTTAGCATCTACTGGAAAGCAAAAATGAAGACTAATGTTCTCCTAGATAGCTCATTCAACGTTTATCTTGATGACTGGGAAACAAGCAGCAGAACAACCACTGAACTGAATTACAATAAAATATACATTTTTCAGAGAGAGGAGCACAAAATCAGTTTTCATTTGGCATGTTAAGTATGCTATATTTGAACAGAATGTTACATATTCATTTCATTCATCATTTAAAGGCAGATAATCAGGAAGTCATTACGTGGCCTGCATTGGGCAGCTATTCGATTAGAGTATAATTGAGCACTCTGTAATTCAGCCAAAGCTGACAGGTTGGGAATGCATAATATCCATCCTAGGTATTTTGAATGTGGGGGAAAGTATGGGGCAAGCAGTATTTGCTGGTCAAAACAGGCCACTGGGATAAAAGGGAAGACCTAAAGTAAAACCACAAAAATTACTTACAGTTATTTCCTCTTTTTATTTTTAAAATTGTTCTGTTAATTTTGCAAACCAGCAATTTATAAATTTTAGTAATTTACTTGGGAAATCATCCTCTCTGGCTTCAAAAGATGTCACGTGACATTTTGGGTCATGTTGGCATCCTTCTACATTGCTCTAGAATGGCTGTTCATAGATTTTTAGACATGAGGGCAGTCAGTTAAAGCCAAAAAAACAAAACAAAACAGGTTTTATCCAGAATTTTGTAAAGTACAGAGCTGGGTTTGGAAGTTACACAGTACAGAAGTGGGTGCTAACGCAAAGAAAAAAATGGATAACAAGACACTACAAATATTCTTATCATGGTTTTGGTTGGTGAGGAAAGGACATCATAATACAAATGCCAGGGTATTTATTATTTTGGCATTTATATTGTGACTAATAGATATTGTCAGCACACCTACTTCTTTTAGGCATTGCCAATACATGGCAGACATGGCTTTCCACTCATCTACCCACTGTTCCTGCTTGTCAAATTCCTCCTCCTACCTTTAGACTTCCTGTCCAAATCCAAGGTGAAGTTTCAATCAAAAGGGAAATCTATTATATTGCAATAGAGCATTAGGTTTGGAAATGAAATGCATTTGGCTGAAGAATTTGTAGCTATTTACTAATATTTATTATTTTATTTTTGTGACATTAGTAACTAAATTAGTGATTATAAGAGACAGAGGAGTACTCTATCATTACTATTTGTATTAGTTTCCTAATGCTGCTGTAACAAAGTACCACAAATTGAGTGGATTAAAACAACAGAAATTTATGCTCTCACAGTTCTAGAGGCCAGAAGTCTGAAATCAAGGTGCTACAGGGTTGGTACCTTCTGAGTGCTCTGGGGGACAGTAAGTTCCACAGCTCTCTTCCAGCTTCTGGTGCAGGAATGCCGTCTTTGTGCTCATTGCCTTGTTAATGCATCACTCCAAGCCCTGCCTACAATATCCACGGGGCATTCTCCCTGTGTCTTCATGTTTTCACACAGCTGTCCTCTTGTAAGGACACCACTCCTTATATTGGGGTGGGCTCACCCTACTCTAGTATGACTCATCTTAATTAATTACATCTGCAACAATCCTATTTCCAATTAAGGTTGCATTCTGAGGTACTAAAGGTTAGGACTTCAAAATTTCTCTTTTGGGGGGACTTCCCCAGTGGTCCAGAGGTAAAGAATCCACCTTCCAATACAGGGGATGCGGGTTCTGTCCCTGGTCGGGGAACTAAGATCCCACATGCCTGGGGCAACTAAGCCCGTGGGCCCCACAACTACTGAGCTCGCTTGTCTCAACTAGAGAGAGAGAAAAAAAACCTGCAGGCCACACCTAGAGAGAAGCCGGCGCGCTGCAACGAAGAGCCCAGGCACCGCAACAAAAAAAAAGATCCCGCATGCCTCAACGAAGATCCCTTGAGACCCGACGCAGTCAAAAAATAAATTAAAAATAAAATAAATAAATAAATATCTTTTAAACTATCTCTCTTTTGGGGGAATACAATTCCATTTGTAACAGCATCGCATAGAATTGTTAGCACATGGTAATAATGAAAAGCAGATTGACTTTTAGCTGGTCTAATTGTTTTTAAATTTTCTATAGAAAGTGCAGCCCTTTATTGCCTACACCTGGGGCAATACACCAGCGCCCTATCATAATACCCACTGCCTTGACATGGTCAAAAGACATATTAAGACACAGGAAATATATGAGGAGGAGACTGTAATGTAACTAAATTTTCATCATCACATGAATAGAATTAGGCAAAGACAGTGATAAATCTATCAACCAAGAAGAGAATCTCCCCGTTGCTCTTTATTAAAGGACTTACCCTCCATTCTGTTGATAACATAAAGCATATGTCGCATTCAAATAAATATTGATATATTACATTCAAGATGGCAACACAAAAGGGTCCTGAACCCATCCCCTTCCATGAACACACCGAATCTACAGTTACATATGGAACAACTTTATCTGGAAAAAAAAACCAAAAACAAAAACTGGCTACATGACTCCTACACGTGGGGGGAGGAGAGAAGGCCCAGGTGGAACCTGGTAGGAGAGGCTGGGACACAATCGAGCCGTAAACCCCAGCCCTGGCAGTGACTCACGGTCAAAACCTCGAACTTCTTCCTGAAGAGAAAAGGTCTTGAACCCCACATGGAGCACCTCGGACTTTTAAAACCTGCACCTGAGGGACAAGCCCCCCAAAGAGTGTAGCTTTGAAAACCAACAAGGCTCACGTCCACAAGACCATCTGAGTAAAGAGCTCGCGAGCTCGCGAGCACAGACTCACCTGCCTCAGGGGCCAGGAGGGAAGTGGCCCGGCAAGGGGCTCCCGGACTGTGTTTGGAAGAGGCTCATTTGCTTGTCTTGGAGCATCAGCCTGAGACGCAGGTATCTGCTTTGACTCATATTTGGGGACTGCTGAGGCGCTCTTCAGGATGGAGACTGGCGAACACCATACTCGTCTGCCCGCGCCCCGCGTCCCGCCCTGCCCCGCGCCGTCCCGCGCCGTCCCGCCCTGCCCCGCGCCGCGCCGCGCCGCCCTCTGCTGGGAGAGACATGCGCTCTTGTGAGCTTCACCTCCTGCGAGAGACGCAGAAGAGTTTGGGAGGAGTTTGAGTTTGCGCGCGGCAAAGCACGAAATCACATGGAGCAGTTGTGGATGGTAAAGAAAATGAAAATGAAGAGACTACAAGCTCGAGAACTGCTTGGCCACTGTTTCTGTGTCTTCCTTCTCCCATTGGTATAGTTTCTACAGCATAAAATATGTTTTTAAATTTTCTATAGAAAGTGCAGCCCTTTACTGCTTACACCTGGGGCAATACACCAGCGCCCTGGTGTATGAAGATGGAAGTTTCCGCCAAGAAGGGAAGAAAATCAATAACAAATTCCCAAGCGAGATGCTAAGTAAAGATGCATATTTTTCAGAGTAAATTTGTGTGAATCTATGAGATCACCCAGAACACCCTTATCTGTGTCAAGGATCTGAAAGCGCCTGGAGAAGAGGGGATTTGTGACGAGTTATTGTTTGTTAGTCCTATTTAAATGACTCTCATTTCACGCTGGGTTGGGAGATACTTCAATGAGACCATTTCAGGGAACTTGATATATGCCCTCCATGCTTAGGCTCTGTGAGGACTGGCATCCGACTTGCACCTGAAAAATCTGAAAGTGAAGAAATGGGATGGCTACTGCCAAACGGTGGGTTAGGAAGAGGAAGTGGCATAGGACAGGACTGGCATAGGACAACCTGCCTTCTCAGTCTGTCGGAGTGAAAGATGTGTGATTAGTCCTATAGATGAGAAGTGATCCACACGTGTGAGAGAATCATCATGGATGTGTTTATGTCTTGTCCAGGGGACCATCTAGAGTGGCATGTGTTGCTCATTGATAGAAGCTGTAGGAAGAAGCTATAAAGGACAAACTGGGTAAGAGGACATTTCCAGCATCAAGAGATCTGCGGGTGAGAGAGGTCAGTGGTGGGGGAGAGGAGGGTTTCTATGAAGAGTTCACAAAAGCACCTCATCAGGGAAAAGGCAATTTTAAATTCCTGCCAGAACCAGGAAATGTGAAGCCACCTCCCAAATTTATCAATGAAGTGAGAATTTTGTCTGTTGTCTTCCCTCCTTTCCCCTTCCCACTCCTCCCCCAACACCCCTTACTGAAGCCATTTCCAGCTGTAAAAGACTCAACCTGGAGGAGAGATTTAACTTTAATCAAATGTAGTGCTTTTGTTATTGTAAGAGGATATACATTCTAATTTCCAAATAAAAACTGCATTTGTGACTTAGTGACCCCAAAGCGACCACAGGTTTTTTACTTATAAACTTATTTATTTTATTAACCCAGAATAAGCAGAAAAGTTATGATGCCTGCCTAAGTTTTCGTAGAGGAGCTGGGAAAGAAATAAACCCGTTAAAACAGACGTAAAGAGAACACAAGTTTCAAAAATAAAATTGCTATATGATTACAAATCTAGTTTGCTCACTGACCTGATTTCATTTGAGTCTACACATGTATTTTTACTTCACCTTTCCTACTTGTCATTGTTCCATGGGGGGCGGGGGGGGGCAGTCTGCTGGCTAGCAGTTGGTGGTGCTGTTTCTTGTTGACACTTTTGTCAGTTGTGGTTGGATGCTAGTAATTGGGGCAGCTGGAACAGGTGGAATAGATGGGAGAGAGGGATCACTCCCCTGTCTTTTGACTTTCCTTCTATTTAATAACACTCACCTGGTTGGTAAAGGTGCTTACAAAGGGAATGATTAGAATTTGGTTAATCTTTCTGAGCATCCAGCTTGTAGAGTAGAAACAAAATTTTAAAACCTGCTTAGATTCTTCTTCTCTTTGTGTTCCAGCCACAGTTCTCCATGATCACATGCCCTCTCTCTAACAGTTCCCCCAGTATTTTCTGTGCATAATTTTATGATGGACATTATCTCAAAAAAACATTCTAGCTATTTGACTTTTAACTTAGAGTTTTTAAAGACTATTTTATGATTAAGACATATAAAAAGCACAGATAAATACATTATATTTACCTCCCTTATTTGTTAGGTATGCTTTATGTAAGTTAATATTTTAATGCAATCTGGTTCAGGAGCAAGGACACCTTGAATTTTAGTGCTGTAGCAAATGCCAAGAAAGTAGCTCCTGGAGGAATCTAGAATGTTTTCAGCCTTATTGGTGGTACGGTAAATCAAATATGCCAAAACACATGACAAAACTACATCTCTGAATATTTACTTTGGAAGATGGATGTTATGGGTTGAATTGTATCCCTCCCAAAATAATATGTTGTTCTAACCCCCAGTACCTCAAAATGTAACCTTATTTGGAAATAGGTTCTGTATAGAGGTAATCAAGTTAAAAGAGCTCATTAGGGTAGGCCTAATCCAATATGACTGGGGCCCTTATATAACAAGGGAAAACTTGGACACAGAGACAGACATTTGGACATTCTCATGTAGAGGGAGAATGCAAAGTAAAGACACTTGGGAGAAGATGGTGCAGGTGATTGGAGCAATGCATCTACAAGCCAAGAAATAGCAAGGACTTCCAGCAAAGACCAGAAGCCAGAAGAGGTAAAGAAAGATTCTCCCCTAGAAACGTCTTCTCCCCTAGAAAATAGAGCATATCCCTGCAGACACCCTGATTTCAAACTTTTAGCTTCCAAAACTGTGAAAGAATAAATTTCCATTGTTTTGAGCAATCCAGTTTTTGGTACTTTGTTATGGCAGCCCTAGCAAACTAATAGAGTGGGTTATTGGGTCGCTGGAAGAACATGAATTAAAGATAGGGTTCAAAGAAGATGTAACAATTCCAGAGAAAGAAGCTAGCTTATATAAATTTGGAGGAAAGTTTACTTCTTGAGTAGGGCCAGGGGAAGCACAACGTATATTCAATAAAACATCTTGGAGCTTCCCTGGTGGCGCAGTGGTTGGGAATCCACCTGCCGGTTCAGGGGACCTGGGCTCGTGCCCCGGTCCAGGGGGAATCCCACGTGCCGCGGAGCAGCTGGGCCCGTGAGCCATGGCCGCTGAGCCTGCGCGTCCGGAGCCTGTGCTCCACAACGGGAGAGGCCACAGCAGTGAGAGGCCCGCATACCGCAAAAATAAATAAATAAATAAAAATCTTGAGATTCTGCGCACTACGTGTGTTTCTTTCTGCTCCAGTAGTATCTCAGGGCTTCTAGGGGTCATAACGACAAAAGTGGAGTTTCTAAGGCACAGGAGTCAAATGATGGTAACACATTAAGCTTCATACAGCTAGTATCAAATGTCACCTCTTTGTATATATTTTTTAGTATTATTACCCCTTTTTGTACATTTTTGCCTTCACAAATTAATGATAGGTTTTTGGGATCAGAGAACATGTTCTACAGTTTGTAAAATCCTCTAGAAAATGGGAAATTTCATTGTACACAGTAGGTATGTAATGAATTCAGAGTAAAGTAAAAATATCAGAATGGTACAACATTATTTGGGGGGTCACATACACATAAACCCTTCTGAATAGGCAGCTATGCACTCTCCATTACAAAAGACTAACTTGGTGCTATTTTTTTTCCACTGCGTTTTAATTAGCTTTGATTAACAGTGCAAAGAGCTAAACGAAAACAGGATCCATCTCCTTTTTTCTTTCTTTCTTTTTTTCTTTTAGTCAATATGTGGGGGATTTACATTCACTAGTCTAACTCTCACATATCACCAGCAGAATTGGGCCCCAAGCAATTTATTCATTTGCAGCCATAATGAATGACTCAGGGGATTGAAATGGTGAAAGACTCTGTCATGTGAAGATTTGTAGTGATTGGTTACAATAGGAAAATGAATTCCACAGAGCCAACTAGAGTATGTATAATGAATTCATTGCTTCAGTTACAACAGAAACGAAATACCAAAAAGTTTAGTTCCCACATATAAAACAAAGATCACTGGTAATATCATGTGGAAAGCAAAAATGTTGAGACAACTAAACCCAGTGATAGTTACATATGTAAAATAGTACAGGTTGTTCCAGTACCTTAGGCAGCCAGAGATAGTCTGTACAACCCCTAAGGATTCTTTGTAATTCTAGATATTGTCTGTTGTCCCTTGGCTTCACACTTACCTTTTGGTACTATCCTTTCTATCCTTGGGGCTGGAAGCCAGAAAACTCTTGTTTTCAGGTCCCTTTGCCAACTGGTTTCTTGTTAGGTTCTGCCAATAGGAGGTACCAGCTGGAGATTAGAAGATTACAGCAAAAAAAGAGAGTTTATTCTATTTTTTTCTTTTCTTTCTTTCTTTCTTGTTTGATGCTTACTTTCAGTGCCTCTGGCAGTAAAGCAAAAGCAGTGAGCAAAGGACTGTGACCAGAGGCAGCAATAGGTGGCAGGTTCAGCAACATCACGCAGTGCAGGCTCTTTGAGCAACAATGCTGGGGCTCCAAAAGCACCATCAGCACCACCTCCAGCACCTTAGAAGCAATCACAGATGTGGAGCAACTCCTTGAATCTTAAGCAGTACCAATCTCTCCCTTGCTCCTCTAGCCCTCCTGTCTATGCTCCGTTGCTTTCCTAGCTCCTCAACATCTCCAGTTCTTTGTGTTAAACCTCTCTCTTCTCGAAATGTCTATAATGGTTTCTGTTTTCTTTACTGGACCCTAACTGATGCTGCATTATAGTGAGAATGTTCTCAGAAACAAACAAAAACAATTGGAACTGGTTATGTAATCTGATTGGGCCTAAATATAGTCATGATCCTATTGCCAACAGAAAATGGGAAACTGGTAGTTCATACCATGTAGTGGCAACGTGGTAACTGGAATTATTCCCTGTCATCACCCAGGACGATGTGCCTGGTAATGCTGAGCTTGAAAATTCCAAGTGGCTGCTTCTGTGTGGATATGATTACAGGACTGAGGGGGCAGTTAGGTAGCTTCTGACTATACTGGAAAGCTTCAAGAAAGAAAATGGCAATCTCCTGGCTTTAAATTCTCTCAGCTCAAAATATGGACAGAGAGGTTATGTGATGGTCCTAATAGAGTCTCTAAGTCATGATGTCATAGAATTAAGTCACTGAAAATCAGACCCAAAATTTGATCCTGTAAGTTGTAGAACAACATAAGTTGAATTGACAGCTTCAGGATATCTCTTACGTAAATCTCAGGGCATTGGTTAACAAGGAGTAGAACTCTGAAAATTGTAATGATGATCTGGGGTGGATTCAGATTAATCTGAAAGCTTTGGAATTCCAAGTCCTCTGAGCCTCCTTTTCTGAGGGAGCAGTTCTTATTTCCCCAGGAAGAGGAAAGCAAGCTTTCACTTGCTTTATGAACCTAGAGTAAACTCAACTGAGGCAGTCACTTTGCAAGATGGTGCCCGTTATTTTCAGGATACACCCTCTTCCCGACTTATTGCTTTCATGCTCAAAACTAGAGTCATATTCCAATGGGCCCACAATTATGAAAGCAAATGCTTGGCCTCGAAGGAAACAGTTTATACACTGAAGGAACTGTAAGACCCGTTTAATTTATATTGGCAGAACCTGGGTAATATGTATAGGAAAGGTTTCTGAGATTGTTAGGCCAAGGAGGACAAAACACAATAATGAATTCAATGTGTTAGACTGGTCAGGCAGTAGTAGCTCTAACAGTTTGCTTCATTGGTTGACTGAAGCATTGAGTCAATAGTGATAGACACTTAATGAGGTTGTGATGACAGAACTTGCCTGAAATAATGTTTAAGAGGAATCCAATGATTTAGGAGATAGGAATGCTGTAGTATATTTATCATATGCTACCTGCTTCCTACTGCCTTGCCCACTGCCTTTCATGTCGCCTGCCAGAGTCCAGACAATTCTTCATCTTGACCATGGCATTGAGAAAGTCTGTATGACAGGACTACTAGGATCCCTGAAAAGCTCTTAGTTGGCTGACCTCTTCAGGTGATTATTATAAGAGCTGACATCACTGAAGGAGCTCCCTGATTTCAGGGAGAATAATAAGGTGGCAGAGGTCAAAGGGCAAGGAGAATGCAGTTACAAAAATGGGCAGCAGGGTTGGAGTGACTGATAGATCCCTTTAAGAAGGGATTTTTGGTAGCGGCTAATAAATCAAAGGTCCTTTGGAAGGAATTAGATTTTAGAGGTTGAAAAACTATAGACCATGGACCAAATCTAGCATGTTAGCCATTTTGTAAACAGTTTTACTGGAACTCTGTCTTGCCCTTTCACATATATACACATTTCTATGGCTGCTTTCACATCACAATGGCAACAGAGATCATATGGCCTTCAATGCCTAAGAAAATTACTATCTGGTCCATTACAGAAAAAGTATTTGCTAACACTAAATTAGATGGTTAACTGACTGTTGTATTGATTACTACATATAATATCAATCAAACATCTAGGTCTGGAATAGAGAGACTTTACTTGAGTCACTATAATGTAGATAATGGCCTCTTAACCAATTCCTAGACCTGAACAGGTTAGCAGATCTGGAACCCTCTGAATGAAGGAAGCCTGAGTTTTTGCAGAAAGACCACACCCCGCCCCCCAACACATGCTCCAAGTGACCCTGCTATATATACTGAAAATATTCCTCTAGACCTTCTATAAAGTAGCCTGCATCTATTTGGCCAGATAACTGTGCACTGAGGAAAATGAAACTCAGATCTTTGGGGCATTACTAGATACGGGCTCTGAGTTGATGCTAACCCTTCAGGACCCCAAATGCTATGATCATCAATAAGATGAGAAGTTAGACAATAAATGGAATTTAGCACATTTCCATCTTGCAGTTAGCCTAGTGAGGCCAAAGACCACTCTGGCATTGTTTACCCAGTTCTTAGATTCCAGTTGGAACAGACATACTGAATAACTTCCAGAGCCCCACTTTGACCCTCTGACTCCTCGAGGGAGTGTGTTATCTTTGGCTCTGGAGTAACGGCAACTTCCTAGTCATGCTTTAACAACCTTCCTCACCTCTTTGCTCCCTCTAAACCGTCCTTTACTCTTCCTGCTCTTTTCATACCTCTGTATTCAATCCCTTGATTTTAATTTCTCTCTGCTTGAAATGTATTACTGATATACTTGCTTACAATCAGCTTGTTGCTTAAACACTGGGGGAAGACAATAGGCTCAGATCATAATGGCACCTTCTCCTCAGTTTCTTCATGTGTAATATGAAGGTGTTATACCTGGAGAGCCCAAGCAAGTTGCTCAGGGTCATATATCTATATCATTGCCAAACATGAGTATTAAGAATTCCTGGCTCCTGGCCCAATAGGCCAGATTCTAAATGTATATCTTAATTGCTCTTAAACATCTTTTTTTTTAAATGTACAGAATCTTTGGTTGAACTGAGATCTTGGAAAGCTGAATCTCTGGGGAAAGATCCTAGGGATGTGTCTTTTTCTAAAGCCCTAAAGTTCCTAGAGCAGCATTTGGGAACTATAACACTAAGTACAAGAAAGTACAGAGGGATTGCATCACAGTGGTTTTATCTTATGAGAATTCACCTTTATGTGAATGAAGGAGAAATAAGAGAAAATAAAAATGAAAAAATAAAGCAGGTGATTTTGTTTTCGATCTCTGCAATGGATGTGTACCCCAGTACCCAGAGAAAGTGTGATAAGAATCGGATGTTTCTTTGGTCAGCCTTAGTTTCTACAAGATTTTCATAGTGAGAATGCCTTCTCTGTCTTGGGTAAGACCATAAAGATGTGTGACCCACAGAATCGGTCAGAAGTTTTTGTAATATCTTTACAAGTTATGTAGTCCCACCAGACAGGAAGAATATTTCTGTGCAAATCATTCCAAATGTATTTTTGAAACTATATAGAAAAATATTTCAAAATCTTAAGAAGCATGAAGGTGCAAATTCAATCAGGTAATGTGGTAGTCTTGGTGGAATAGCAGATTTCTGTGAGACGATTAGTTAATTGGGTAGTACTATGTCTCAAACTGAAGGAAGTGGGGTTTCTGATCATCTTCTTTACTAAGTTACATAGTTGAAGGTATGGTGACTGTAGGAATGGCCTCAGCCCGGCAACTGAGGTCAAGATAGATTACCCTGGATATCTTCACATCTAGATGTCTCTATTACTTAATATCTTTTTCATTATTTGATTTCAACTGGCTATGAAGAGATCCCTTAAATTGCCTTAGTTGACATAATTGTTTTCTTAGTGGGTAATATTTTTAAACCCGGGTATATTTACAATGAAATACAGAAAAATTCTTAAGAGAATAAAACTATAATATTAATATTTTTGTGTTAAGAAAACTATGTCTATTTGACTTTTTTCATGTATTTACAATATCTACAAGATTTTTACCTTATAAAGTAACTGGACATTCTTGCAATTCCAATGTAAAATGGGAAATGGAGGAATTAGTTTAAATATGTTTTAAGCTGAAATCCTACTGTTATTATATGCAGCAATTTTTTGGTAAAAATTACTATATTTATAAGTTTTATTTATAGAATATGTATTATTTAACTTCTTGTTAAGGCTCATCAAACAATTGAAATAATTAAAAGGTAATCAAGCATATTAAATTTATACATGCAATTTAAAAGTGTGAATTTGTTTAATTAACTAAATGTGTAAATGGGATCAAATAGTAATCAAAGGCTTCCTTAAAGGTAGTTGCTAAAATTTGTTATACTTATAAATAGAATAGTAACTTTTGCACACTGAATTGAAAAGCTTAAGGAAGAACCATGTTTATGAATTTGTTATTAATGCATTGAATTTTAATTTAAATAAACACCTGAATACCTTTTGTGTAGTCCAAATCTACACAGTATACAATGAAAAAAATTGACATTTCTGGACTAAGTGTATAAGGATTAGTATTTTTCACATAAACTCTTGAACAGATGCCAACCATTCCAACTTGTGTTCATAGACAAAAAAGAAAAAAAATCTAATATGGAGGTTGTCTTGAAATTATATAAAAATGATAGGTGTCAAATTAGTCTCCAACATGGAATTTTCAAGGTTAATTTTGACTCTAAGCCATTTTTTGTTTTATGTAAAACTCCCCATGTAAAAATAACTCTCTACGAAGAAAATTCAGAACATTTACTCATAAAATTTCAGCCTTGAAAGGAATCTCAGCACTTCAATTCCAACGCCTCATTTTGTGACAAGGGAATGGAACCTCAGAGATGTTAAATACCTGTGGGCACAGAGACAGATCATGAAAGAACTGAGACAGGGAGCCGAGTCTCCTGGGTACCAGCCCCAGTCATCATCTCTAATTCATAGTGCTTAACCCATCAAGGCTTTCAACATTTGATTCCTGAAACCAGGTCATCATTTTAACCTCTAATTTTGAAATGCGGATCAGGAAATTAATGCCACATTATACAGTGATATCATCATTATCGGAACCAAGACAGCTGAGATCCTAGAGCTCTGTTTTTTCACAGGACCTGGTTGCTTTTCATTTCTCAACCTGGCACCTTCTGTTGCCACTAAGTATTCACTCGGAGTTCTTTTAAAAGGAAAGTTTCATACACTTCCTATGGCCTCTACTCTCTCATAGAAGGAGTGACATTTGAAAATTCTGACAGTAAGACATCTCTGACTTCAATCACAGAGTGTGAAAATGAATATTTTCCACATGCAACTTTGAAGGTTGGTGCTCTTTTAACATAGCCTTTCAGTTTTACTTGAGATTGACTGCAGGGGAATTGGATGGTAGTTCAAGCAGCACAACAGAGGATGTTTGATAATCAGTGCCCAGTGTAAGAGGAAGGATGATGAGGCCTCTGTTGCACCAAGGCAAGGCAAAGCCTGTGGCTCGGGGAGAGATAATTTATCCAAAGAAATTTAGCGCTTCCACTGAAGACTTCTATAGCAAATTGTGTGTGCTCAAATTCTGCTTTCTAGCCGGTGTGGATGTTGCTTCCAAACTTTGTTGTCAATTTCCTATTGAGCAGAGAATTTTGTACAGTATTGGTTGGTATCAACTCATGAGATCTATCTATCTATCTATCTATACACATATATA
Source organism: Phocoena sinus (assembly GCF_008692025.1). NCBI lineage: Eukaryota > Metazoa > Chordata > Mammalia > Artiodactyla > Phocoenidae > Phocoena > Phocoena sinus. The sequence goes on from NC_045765.1 coordinate 30,048,585, forward strand.
TATGTTTGTATACATAATATTCTAATGTATAATATGCATTGTTATATTTTACAGAACTTAAGAAAGGAGAGACATTTAAGAAAAAAGTAAAAGAAGTGAAAGATGAATACTTTACTTTTTTTTCTTGGTTAATTTGTGAGAAGAAATTCCCTCTTGATAGATGCTCAATAGTACTTCAGAGTTTGTAATAAAAATTTCCTCATAGAAACTATGATGGTTAGGTATTTAAGGCATTACCCATCTTGATATTAGAAAACTTCTTTTTTTGCTTGTTTCTACATGTGTTATAAGCCCCACAATGCACTGTTACCAGTTTTGCTTTTAATAGTAGTCTTGTAGACCTACCCACACATTTACTATTTCTGACATTCTTCATTCATTTCTACAGATCGAGGGCTCCATTGGCTATCATTTCACTTCAGCCTGAAGAATTTTAGTATTTCCTGTAGTGCAGGTTTACAGAAACAAATTCACTCACCTTTGGATGTCTAAAAATATTTTATTTCACCTTCATTTCTGAAAGATAATTTTCCTCAGTATGGAATTTCCAGTTGACAGTCACCCCTCCCCCCACCCACATTTCACCCCTTAAATTATATTGTTTCATTGTCTCCTAGAATTCCATTGTGATGAGAATTTAGCCATCATTTGTCACTCTTATAAATGTTCCCCTTTATTCAATGCATCTCTCCCCATGTTATGGATGCTTTTAAAATTTTCTTTTTATCTTTTCAGTAGTTTGACTATGATGTATCTGGGTATATTTATCCAGCTTGGGGATCTTCTGCACTTGGGTTTTAGTGTTGATGTCTTTTATCAATTCTGGAAAATTCTCCTCTGTAATCTCTTTAATTATTTCTTCTGCACCACTCTCTGTCTCTACTCCTAAGACTGTAATGACATGTATATTAAACCATTTGGTGTTTTTCCTATGTATCTGCTATGAGCTGACTTGTGTTCCTCCAAAGTTCATATGTTGAAATTGTAACCCACAGTATCTCAGAATGCAACCAAATTTGTAGGCATGGTCTTAAAGAGATAATTAAGTTAAAATGAGGTTATTAGGGTAGGCCGTAATCCACTGTGCCTGGTATTCTTCTAAGAAGAGGAAATTTGCACATGTACATGTACAGAAGGAAGATCATGTGAAAACACAGGGAGACAATGACCATTCCAATCCAAGGAGAGAGGCCTCAGAAGAAACCAACTGTGCTGACATGGGTCTCTTGCCTCCAGAAACATGTGAAAATTAATTCTGTGGTTTAAGCCACCTAGTCTGTTGAACTTTGATATGATAGCCCTAAGAAACTAATACAGTGTCTCCATATGTTTTCAGTTTGAATAACATATTGATCTATTAGTTAACTGAATCTTTTTTATTCTGTGTACAGTCTGCTAACTCTATCAAAACATTTTCTTTCCCATATTGTATTTCTCACATGTTATCTACTTTTTCCACTAAATCCTTTAACATATTTATCATAGTTATTGTAAAATCCTTGTTGGATAATCCCAATGTCTGTGTCATTTCTGGATCTGCTTCTTGAGTATTTCCTCTTTGGACAATCAGTCAACATTTTCTTTCTTCTTCACATGTTTCATACTTTTTGGTTTGTATGCTATAGATTGTATATATATGCAGACAGTAGAGATTAAATTAAATTATATTTACCCCTAGAACATGGCATGTCTCTTCTTCTGTCAGGCAACAGTGTTGGGGAGGAGGAGGGTTGATCAATCTAAATATTAGTGGGGCTGGATCTAGGTTTCGTTGCAGCTTTAAACAGATGCAATTCACTATTGGTTTCAAATGTCTGGAGGATCACTGGGGAGTTAGTACTTTTTTCTCTCCGTTCTCACACCCAGACTTCTGTGACTGGGGAAAACTTTCTTTACCCTGTTCCCCTCGCCAACCTTTGAAGGGTCATTGCAGTACCATTGATGAAGGCCTAGAATGCCTCAGTGGGGTTTCCTCTCAGTTCTCTTGCCCCATCCCCAGTCTTTGAAGCCACTGGATCACTCTCAGTAAGAACGTGAGGCTCTAAGAAGTTTCCCCCTGGGTCTCACACCCTGCCCCAACTTTGAGTCGACTAGTCACCGTCTTACACTCCTTAAAGGCCTGTGATCCTCTGGGAGGGGAGGGGGCATCTCTTTCAGTTGTAAGTCCTTCTCTCTTAGGAATGACTTGTTACTGTTCAGATTTTAGTTCATTTAATCATCTTTGTGTCCTCTGCTCTCAGATGTACTTCTAAAACTCTGGGATTTTTGTAGCTCATCTGGACAGTTATCACTGTTAGGATCAGTAGGTCATATTTTGAAACTTTCTACAATCACCTGAAATAGCAATCTCTTCTATTTATTAATTCTTAGGTAAGCAATTCAACCACATTTGAGGGAAGAATTCAACCATATATGAAGGGGGAATAAACAAAACACAGATGCCAAAATAGGTAGCATGTATGGAGAATATTAACTAGTTCAGTTTGGTTAAAGAATTTGGAATATGAAGGTGAATTGTAGAAAATGAGGAAACGTTGCTGGAGTTATCTATTGGTTTTGACAACATGGTATCCCATTCCTCATTCTAGAAAATATTCTCAGTTTCCATCTGGGGAGGTGTTCCTCACCTAATCCAATTATATTATTTTGATGGGGTTGTGCAGAGAGAGGCATAGGAACTCAGCCTAGATAAAAATCATACCCCATTTTTTAGTCAATAATGCAGTTATAAGAGCCATGTCAAGCTAGATGGTGTTCTTTCCTGGACTCTACATACACTGAAGAGAAGAAAGAGGAGAAAAGCCAAATCTCCCATGTGTGGTGAAGCCTAACTGGAGCAGAGCCAGAGGACAGATGACCTGCAGGCTAGCTCTACCCCCATCTCTCTCTCTCTCTCTGTTTTGTAAGGCTTTTTTCTTTAACTACTCTGAGCTAGGTTCTGTCACTTGGCAATCTCAAGTCCTGTGATTGTTTAGACTAGACTATCTTTCTTTATCTGTAATAAAATATCTAGATTTTAGTTACTCTATTATAACTATCAAATTGGCTCATGACATTGGTTCCAGAGAATTCTTCTCAACTCATGATTTCTAAAACCAATGCGAAAATAAAGGAAATAACCACATTTAGGAATTTTATAGTACTGTTACAGAACCACTTCACTTAACCATACTTTTGAAGGACTTTGGAATCATTGTGATCACCCTCCTTCTACAGATGAGGAAATTATGATACAAAAGACCTAAACAATATGACCTAGATTACAAAAATTGTTGCCAGAATACTAAAAACATGTTTCATTAGTTGATCTGGTAATTTGTTCTCTGTTTGCTCTACCAAGTATCTTTATTCATATTCTCTTGTTTACCATAGAATTCCAATGTGACTCTGTTTTGTATCTCACTTTGCAGTCATTGAAATACACCGAAAGTTAGTCTGTCAACAATGATTTAGTAATTTAAATTCTAAGCAAAACAAAATATTTCATTAGATAGAAATACTAAAGGATGGTTCTAATATTAAGCTTCCATGTTGCCTTCATTCATTTGATTTCGGCCAAAGGGGGAAAAATATTGCCTTTGATCTAGATACTATTAGTATGTGTGCCCATCCTCAAATGAGTTATATTCTAGTTTAGGGAAATAATATAAATGAATTAATACAATAAAAAAATAAATAATACTTGAAATTATTTTCCCATTTCTAAGTTTGCTCAATATACGTCTCTCTGATCACAAGCTTTATGAAGATAGGAGCCATGTTCATTTTCTTTACCACTGTTTCTGAGTCCCTACTTTAGTGCCTGATATATAATTATCATTCAATAAATACTTGAGCAGTGAATGCATAAATGAGAGGCACTACTCGGTGTTAAGAGAGAGCAAGGTTACTTCTAGCCGGGATGATTAAGGAAGGTTTTTTTTCTTTTAATAGCAGACAGCATTCTACCTAGGTCTGCAAGACTAATCAGGGTTTGAATGAGATTGGGTTTGAGGAAGGGAGCAGCATAAACAGGAGCACCCAGGTGCTGAAATACGAAGCAGGTATGAAGAATGTCAAAAACCAGTTTGGTTGAAGTATTTGATATATGAAGCTGAGTTATGGAAAATGAGGTTGGAAAGGAGGTTTGGGACCAGAGGGCCTTTTATTTCAATCTAAGAAATTTTACTTTTATTTTGTAGACAATGGGAGTCAGTGAAGGATGGTGCCCTGGGGAATGAACAGAGCTGTGGTACAGGATGATTAATCTGGGAGTTGTCTGCCAACTGGATTAGAATGCGGAGAGATTGGAGGTAAGGGGACAGGTTAGCTATAAATTACAAGTGAATAACAACGAAGCCTGAAAACAGGGTACAGGAAGGGAGGAGGGAGACACAGTGGCGTATAGTAATCATTCTTATTATTAACGACTATTACAGCTACAACGATCATTTGTTGTTCTAGGCACTAGACTAAGACCACTATTGCATCATTTTGTTTCCACAAAGCAACCTCATCAGGTGTACAATGTTAACCCTATTTTGCACTTGAGAACGTGAAGCGCCCAGGGCACACTTAGCAATTGGTAGAGCCAGAACTTGAAACAGATAATGTGATTCCTGAACCTAAGCTCAAAGCAACTAACTCTTAGTTATTTAAAAGTTAAATCCAAGGTCCTAAGTAATTCTCTAGATGTGGAGTCAAAAGAGTGGGGGGTTTCTCCTATTTTACCTGTAAGATTTCAAATTTATAATAGTAATAGAAGGAAAGTTTATATTTAGTATATATTTGGTTCATGATGCCTCCAGGGTATCCAATGGAGAGTTCTAGTAGGCAATTTGTAATGTAAGACTAAAGTTCAAAAGAGAGTCTGGGAACGGAGATTTAGAAATGTTAGCACAGAGGAAATATTTGAAATCACACTATTGCCATGATAGAGAGTATACGAAACCAGGACAGAGGGCCAGGGACCAATCTTTGAGAGTGTTTCACAGGATGGGAGGAGAAAGGGCAAACAGAATGAAACAAGGAGTATCAAAAGAGACAGAAGGTGTTATGGGTTGAATTATGTCCACATAAAAAGACATGTTAAAATCCTAACTCTTAATATTTCAGAATGTGAACTTTTTGGAAAGAGGTCTTTACGGATTTAACCAGGTTAAGATTAGGGTGGACTTTATTTCAATATGAATGATGTCATTATAAAAAGGGGAGATTTGGAGACAGGCACTCACAAAGGGAAGACGATTAGAAGACACACAGGAGGGCTTCCCTGGTGGCACAGTGGTTAAGAATCTGCCTGCCAATGCAGGGGACACGGGTTCGAACCCTGGTCCAGGAAGATCCCACATGCCACGGAGCAACTAAGCCCATGCACCACAACTACTGAACCTGTGCTCTAGAGCCCAAAAGACACAACTACTGAGCCTGTGTGCCACAACTACTGAAGCCCGCATGCCTAGAGCCTGTACTCCGCAGCAAGAGAAGCCACCGCAATGAGAAGCCAACACACTGCAACGAAGAGTAGCCCCCATTCACCACAACTAAAGCCCACACACAGCAACGAAGACCCAACACAGCCCAAAACAAATAAATAAAATAAATAAATTTATATTAAAAAAAAAAGAAGACACAGGAAAAAGCCTCTTGCTTGGAGATGTGAAGCATCTCCAAGCCAAAAATGTGAAAGATTGCCAGCAAATATCAGAAGCTAGAAGAAGTAAGTTAAGTATTTTTCCCTAGAGCTTTCAGAGAGAGCATGGTCCTGCCAAAGCCTTGATTTTGTACTTCAAGCCTCCAGAACTGTAAAAACAAGTGGCTTTAAGCCACCTAGTTTTTTGGTACTTTTTGACAGCATCCCTAGGAAACTAATTCAGAACGCAAACCAAGAGATTTTATTGGAAAACATACATGTACACACACACACACACACACACACACACACACACACACATAACCAGACTGTTTCAAAATTATGAATGGAAATGGTCAATAGTCTAAATACTGTAGAGATATCGTTGAGTATAAAGACTGAGCAAATCCTATCTTCTTTGATAATTAGAACTGATTAGTGATCTCTGAGGGGTCAGTTTCAGTGTAGTGGTGTGAGAAGAAGCATGTTTAAATTTAAATACCTATGAACTAAAGTACTTGAAATACTGGACTGTATGATAAGAACAAGTGGTGAAGACTGTGACAAGCAGAAGACGTCATACTCCATAAAGTCATTCCATTTTTAAAAAAACATTACTAGGATGGCAAAGAAAAATACATCTGTAGTCCATGAATGCATATCCTTTCTATTAATGAATACATCTGTTACAACTAATTTTCGAAGTCTGATAATACAAGGGAGAGCAGAGAGAGAAATTAAGGAGGTTACAGGACCAAAAGAAAGGATATGTTTTAGGAATACTATACATGTGTTATATATACACAATGGAATATTGCTCAGCCATAAAAAAGAATGAAACAATGCCATTTGCAGCAACATGGATGGAACTAGAGATTATCTTACTAAGTGAAGTAAGTCAGAGAAAGACAAATAACATATGATATTACTTATACATGGAATCTAAAAAAATGATACAAATGAGCTTATTTACAAAACAGAAATAGACTCACAGATGCAGAAAACAAACTTATGGTTACCAAAGGGGGAAGGGGGTGGGGGAGGGATAAATTAGGAGTTTGGGATTCAAATATATATACTACTATATATACAATAGAAATGAACAAGGACCTACTATATAACACACGGAACTATACTCAATATCTTGTAATAACCCATAATGGAAGAGAATGTAAAAAAGAATATATATATATCTGAATCACTTTGCTATATACCTGAAACTAACACAACATTGTAAATCAACATTTCATTTAAAAGAAAGGAAAAAAAAGCTAAAAAAAATACTGTAGAAAATATTGATTCTTCCAGTTCAAGAGCACAGTATATCTTTCCATCTGTTTATGTCATTTTCAATTTCTTTCATCGATGCCTTATTGTTTTTCAAGTGCAGGTCTTTTACCTCCTTAGGTTGATTTATTCCTAGGTATTTTATTCTTTTTGATGCAATGGTAAATGGAATTGTTTATTGAGACTTATTTTATGACCTAGCATGTAGTCAACCTTTGTGAAATATCTATGTGAAGTCTTTTGAAAATAAAGTATATTCTGTAGTTTTGGGGCTTAATATGTGTTAATATGGGTTTGGGGATTTATAAGTGTCAATTAGATCCAGCTGATTGACTGTGTTGTTTATATATCCCACTGATTTTTTTGTATGTTTACTATAAATTATTGAGAAATGGATGTTATAATTTCTGACTAAATTTTTCTTTCCTTCCTATTGGCTCTATCAGTTTTGCTTCTTGTATTCTAATACTCACTTATTAGGTGCAGATATACTGAGTATTGTTATGCCTTTCAGATGAAATGTTTCTTTTATCATTATTTAATGTGCCCTTTTATGTCTTGTAATATTCTATTTTTGAAATTTATTTTATTGGATATTAATTTAGCTGTGTCAGCTTTCTTATGCTTATGGATTGCCCAGTATAATTTTTCCATTATTTTATTTTCAATCTGTCTATATCTTTGCATTTTAAATGCATATATTATAGACAGCATATGGTTGGGTTTTGCTTTATAATTCTGGTAATCCTTCTCTTTAAATAAGGTATTGAGTTCATTTACCATTCCTATGGACATTCAAAAGGATATGATGAAGTCTTTGCAAACAATTAAAAAAGAAGAATTCTGATATGTGTGACCAACAGCATCTTCATTGGAATAAACATGACTATTCCGAAGAAGACAATGGTGGTATATTAATAAGTTACTTTAAATGGGCAAAATTACTTTACACAAATGATCTTCATTTAATGTGCAGTGTGTCAATGGAGTGCTTTGACCCTTGGCTTATATTTTTGTTTGTTTTTTCATAAGTTTAATTATGCCCTATGTCTTCATTGTCTTTTAAGATTTTCCATTTTATTTGGGAGAACCCTCCCTATTTCCTACCACATATTTGATTATATCTAAGTTTCTAGAGATCAGATGATAGCTTTTGGTTTATGAGAAGCCAAGAAAAGGAACATTTCTCATATTGTTATTCAGTTAATTTTGGCAAGATTGCTTTTTGCCAGTTTATTCGCTTCACATGTGAACAGAAAAAGAAGACAATAAATATTTTAAAAAATAACAGTCTCCATGGAGTCACATTATATTTGGCTTCTGTGGAATGCATCTGATTGTAGATCTGACAGATGTAAACTAATATGGTAGTACCAATGAACTCATTTAAAGGCATATTTTTCTTTTAAGTATTTTTATTTTAGCAACATTTACTTTTAGTACACTGAAAGTTTTTGAAGAGTTATACTTGACACTCTAACATTAAATGGCCCTAATTGCTCTGCTATTCTACTGTAGATGGAAGTGGGTAGGGCCATTATATTTGAATTACTTGCTATATTTTCTGTGCAAGAAATATAACAATTGTTCTTTAATTGGAAGACCATAATAAGTAGAAAAAAAACACGATGTAAGAACTGATAACTTTGGTAGCTTAATGGGTATTTATAAACTATTTCTTGTCCTTATACATTTGACCATGATTGTACAGCTTTTATTAGAGCCAGAAGTATAAACCAAACCATCTGACAATAATTTTAATGTTTTTCCTATTACAATAAATTCAATACATTTTACCCTTATAACATTTTCTCTTTCTTTTTGTTAGTATGTAGGTCAGCCTTTATTATTCTTAGCTGGAAGAATGCAAGTGTCCTAATTTGCTTCCCTATCTCTAGCCTCCTCCTACAGTAATTAATCTCAAGCAACTTTGTAGAATGATTTTTCTTAAAACCAACTTGGATCATGCTGGCAACTCTCTACTGTCCAATTAGTCGAGGATGCTTTAAATGTTTCTATCATGCCTCCATTCAAAACTGTCACTATCCAAATTCAGAACAAGTCAGCAGCAGAATTCTGCCTTAGAATCCTTCTAGGCTTTGTCTTCTTTTCGTTCACTTTCGATGTGTCCTTTGAAACAAAATTTAAACATTTTCTCCTGTCAGGTCTCATCTATTTTGGCTTTCTGTCTTGGGTCCACCATCATCACTTTTCCCCACTTGAGTTTGAAAACTCAACTCTTGTTTCTAAACTGGCGGTAAATTGTCCCAGTTACTCTCTCACACAACAGTACAGAGGCCTTGTGTCTACTCTAGTTCCAGAAGATTACATCAAAGCTCGATAGTACAGCAGAAACTTGAATTTGCCATGATATGATTCCCATTATGAATGGTTCAAGGTGCAAAGACCCAGTCTGAAGGAGGATATAATTTCTTTTTATTTTGAAACCTTGTATGTATTAGAAATAATTTGGGTGGGAGGGAATTCAGATGGCAGAAACCCAATTCAAACAGGGTCATGTACAAAAGATGATTGCTTCAAATACCTGGAAGTCCAGATTTAAATCAGGCTTCATGCCTGGATGCATTTAGAACTCAAATAATGTCAACATGACTTTCCCCTTCCCTGTATCTCTTTGTATTGCCTACTGTTTTATTCATAATGGGCTTAGGTAGAGAATTTATATATCTAAATATTTCCCACTAAAAAACCCAAGATTGACTCTCATTTGGAATATTTTGGGCCAAAGTTCATTACTGCTTTGTAGTACGGAATGAAATTCACTTATTGATTTTTCTTGCTTTGTTTGTAGAACACTGTTAGTTATCTAACTAAAATTTGTTCCTTTCCTTTGCCCAACTCTTAGATGAACCTTGAATTTGTTAAAACATTTATTCCTCCATATGATTCAGGGGACAGTGAGCTTATTCTTGGGCCAGGAATAAATCCTGACATGTCTAGGCCAAATATTATAACCCCACCCCTTTCGGTAGTGAAGGGTTTAGGAATGAGCACGTGAACTAACTTCCGCCAATGAGGCATGAAGTATAGTCATCTGCGTGTAGAAATGGGGTTCTAGAAAAGGGTTCCCACTACTAAGAAATAAAAACAAGAAGAAATGATCACTTGTTTCCCCTCTAGACATTCTCATGTCTGAATGTGATTAATAGTACTGAGGCAGTCATTTAACTAATGACCCAAGCATGATGTCATCTCAAGGAGAAGAACAAAGTCAAGAAAATCACAGAGAAGGAGAGTTTCAAGGCTGAGGAACTATGGCCATATCCAGCACTGTATTCCAGCTATAAACACCTTTATTGTTTAAGGAAGTTTGAGTTGAGATTTTCTCCTGCAAGCAAAAGCAACTTAATTGACATACCTGTGATGCCTTAGGGGTGTATGTGTGCATGTTTGAGGGTGTGCGGCTCACAAATAGCTGAAAGCAGGTGAGATTCCCATGTTAGTGACTTGAAAAGACTCCAACAGTTTCTTTTTTAAAGGGCAATAACTATGAGTTCCCATTAAAACATGGGTTTTGCTCAACTAATCATTTTTATGGGATATAAAATATATATTTAGTTAGGAAAAATCTAAAAACCTGAATCTCATTAAAACACAGAAATTGAGGAGAAAAAAATATATTGTACAGGTATTATTCAGCAATAATAGATGCAAATTTTTGTTCAGGTTTCTTCTATTGGAAGTAAGAATAAATTAAGAAGAGTTGTGTTTCAGTGTTAATTAAAAAGCAAAAGTGGTATTTTTTTTTATTGAATTCTCTCTTAGGGACTAATAATTCATATCTTTAAGAATCACAATACCTTGTTGGGAGCATATCAAATAATTAAAACACATTTTATATAATATGGTAAAAAATATTCATTGAGTAAAAGGTGAAAAACTATTAAAATCAAAGACCCTGAATAAGAACAAATATGACTCTAAAATTTCAAACACTCACATACTGTGGTTCATTTCAACTTATGGAAGTGTGTTGGGTTCAGGAGAGAGAGCCATTAGGAAGACAGAAAAAAAGTGAAGAGAGAGAAAGTAAACGAAAAGGAAAAAGAGAACACCAATGAGCTTATTTTCTAAAGTGTATAAAGTGTTAAATGCCTTATCAATTATATTCAACACAACTAAGAAGTTAAGCTGTGGTAAGAAGACCTGTACAGGTGATAGATAAATAGATACATAGACAAAGATAGATATTTGTCCCTTCTGTAACAGCGCAGAACTTCCCCATACCCAAAGTTAACTAACTTTTCTGAAGTTCACTAAGTGGAGAAACATCCTGCCATGGTGATCTGTTCACCTGGCAAAAAAGGAAGTCAGAAGCTGTGATGAAAACTCTGATGGTGTTCAGCAGCTTTCCCTGGTATACAGTGTTTGGCCAGGCAGTGACTTTTCCCTTTCCCTGTTAACTCCGTCTCCAACCCCCTCCCTCCTTCCCTTTTTGAATAGCATGCTCTGTCTTGAAATGTCAAGTCTCACTGTGCAATTATGTAATTCACCCTACACTAATCAAGTGATTATGCAATTAGAGATATTATAAAATTTTAGCTGTTTGGTCCTTAATCTTTTCTTGATGGCCCTGGCCATGGAACTCTGCAAAAAGCTCTCTTTTCAGAATTGGACAGCATCTCATGAAGATTCTCTTGTCCAGTTCATCACCTCTGAAATCTTTTGTGGACCCTGATTTTTTTTTTTTTTTAATATTTATTTATTTGGCTGCATTGGGTCTTAGTTTCAGCATGTGGGATCTTTTGTTGTGGCAGGCGGGCTTCTCTCTAGTTGTGGCGCATGGGCTCTAGAGCGCACATGGGCTTAGTTGCCCCGTGGCATGTGGGATCTTAGTTCCCTGACCAGGGATCGAACCCACATCCCCTGCATTGGAAGGCGGATTCCCAACCACTGGACCACCAGGGAAGTCCCTGATTTTTTTTTTTTTTTAATGTGAAGATGAACAAACCATCATTGCAATGGGATGTTAGCTTAATCATATGTCAGTGCATATGGGTCCCTTTCTTCTCTCAGGAAGGGCCTTTGCATTGTTCCTGCTCCTACTATTTTAGGACTATTACCTGATTCTGTACGCTGGTGCTAAGATAAATAAAGTTGATTTATGGAGAAAACAGTGGTTTGCTCTTATAGGAATCTATGGTCTTTGAAGGCTTAATCCTCCTGGGTCAAGAGGTGTGCTTGTCATTCAGATCTACAGGACTTTACAGGGTGAAACCCTTCATTTATCTTTGCTTTCACATATGTAAACCATCTTCCTTTTTACTCTCTTTGTAGTTTCAAACCGAAGAATACGTTGCTGCTCATATATGAATTAATTTCTACTCATCATGGGCTTCCAAAGTGACTGCGTCAGTAGTGAAATTCAGAGAAAAATATAATGATGCAAGCACACTGAGTTAGTGTCTACAGCAGATAGACGTTAATATCCTATAGCTGATCATTTTTTCTTTAGAAACACATCAGTGTCATCTCATAAAGTTTATACCATTTCTACTCCAAGTATAGTGCATAAATCAGTGCCAGTCCACAAGCTGTTTGCTCTGATTTATAGTAAAATAAGTTAAAAATTTGAGAGTGAAGGTTTAGAGACATATAGTAAGTTGACAGTGATTTTATGTCTAATGAATATAACAATAATAAAAAATAGAGTCTACGGGGAGTGGGAAAGAAAAGAATGGTGGGGATAAAGAAAGCATGTAATGAAAATGTAATTCAGGAGACAAAATGGCAAAGATAGCCAATTTCCACATCTGGGAAGTCATAACCAAGTAAACATTACACATGGGTGACTCATGTGATTTTGTGTGCGTTTGATGCAATGGCCAAAAATTAATGATTCCAGTCCTTCAATTGAACAAACAAATGTTAGAGACATCTGATCACATTAATCATCTAAAGAAAGAAGATGTGTTAGTGTTATTTGTTTTAACAAAATTAAAAGATAAAAATTAAGTTGCATTCAGCACAATGGGTCACTGAAAATTGGAATATGTGATTAAGATTTGAAGTCAACATCTTTCTGTAAATTGTGTCCATTTGTCCTCAAACTTTCCCTTTATACCCAACCTGACTGATTGATTGGTTCACTACTAAGAGTAGGTTCCAGGATTATGATTAGATTAGTTCTGTAAAATGTATTTCACAGAAAAGTAAAAGAGAATAAGGTTAGATAAGAAATAAACAAAATTCCCATAACCTCAAACCACTCCCTGGCTCTGAAATAAACAACAGCAAATTTATATATAAACCAAGATTAAAGTTGAAGATGTCTACTTTGCTGTTCTTGTATTTAATATTCCCCTAGAGAGTAAAAACTTCTCATTAGAGAAATCTAGCAATTTACTTTTAGCTTGTCTGTTAGCTTTTAGATATACCCCTGTGATTTTCTTTTTTAGTGGATGCTCTAGGGACCACAATGTGCATCCTTAACTTATTGCAGTTTACCATATATTAATATTACACAACCCGTATATCACTTGTATGTACAATATAAGAACCTCACAATTATGTGATTCAATTTATACCCTCCCATATTTTGTAATATTTGTGTAATACATTTTATTTACACATAATTATAAACCACAAGATATACTGCTATTATTTATGCTTTGAAAACAATAAATTATTAGTTAAATACACATAAAACTGAGGGATAAAAATCCTACATTTACCCACATATTTACAATTTCACAGCTTTTCATTCCTAGAGGTAAATTCTTTTCCTTCAGGCTAAAGGACTTTTAACATTTCTTTTGGAACAAGTCTGTGGTGATAAACAATCTTAGCTCTTATTTAGCTGAAAATGTCTTAATTTTGCCTTCATTTTTGAAGGGTGTTTTTATTGGACATAGAATTCAAGGTCAACAGCACTTCAAGTCATTTCATCATTTTCTAGCTGATATTTCCCCCTGTAAGTACTGAAGTCACCTCACCTCCAATCTGGATAATTTTAGTATTTCTTTTTCTTTATCATTGATTTTCAAAAATTTGACTACGTTTTACATGGGTGGTTTTCTGTCCACTTATTCTTATTGGAACTTGTTGAGCTTCCAGCATCTTGTGTTGATATTTTTTCATCAGATTTAGGAAATATTTTAGTCATTTTCTTTTTTTTTTTTTTTTCATGTGTGTTCCCGAGTTTCTTTTTTCTTTCATTTAGGACTCTACACATATGTTATATTGCTCGATATTTTATCATAGCATATCAGAGATAACTGTTCATTTTTTCTCCAGTCTTTTCTCTTTCTGTGCTCAGATTAGATAGTTTCTATTGCCCTGTCTTTTTACATACTGAGGTCCCTCATCTGCTCACTTGTTATGCCCTATTGTACCCAACATTTTTTCCTTTAAATTCTTGAATCTATTTATAAAGACCATTCAGAGTTCTTGTCAGGTAGCTCAAACATCTCTTATCACTGGGTCTATTTCTACTGACTATTTTACTACACTCAACTCTCTCCTCTTGCCCCCACCTCTCTTTATGGGTCACATTATCTTGCCTTTTTGTATGCCTGGTAATTTTTTATTAACGGTTAGACAGTTGGATGCTATATTGTTAAGAGTCTGGATTGAGTATTTCTTTAAATAGTTTTGAGTTTTATACGAATAGCCAGTTAATTTATTGATGATTTTTCCTGATTATATTGAGACTTGCTGTAATGTTATCTAGAGTGCACTACAACTAAGGCATGTCCATTTGAGTGTGGTGAATGACCAGGGTGAATGACCTGGTTTGAATGACTGGGGTGATCAGGAAAATCTCTCCTTTTTGGTTAGAAACCCCAAACCATTTGGTTAGAGTGCCAAAGTCCACAAGCACTATGCAGCCCCTGGAATATTTGTTCAGCTCAAAACTCTTCAGTCTCTCTTATCTAACAGCCCTCTTGGTGTCTTGCCTCAGCATGCATAGTTTAATATTGGGACAAAGATACTGAGGGGTATAAACACAGACATTTTGCGCTCATTCTCTACACAGCTTCTTCCTCTCTTATATTGTCCCATAATTCCAGTTATTCCAGCAGTCCCAAACTCATCTCTACCTCCTCAGCGCAGTGAGGACTGCCATGGACTTTACCTGCCTATGCTGCAGTGTGGAGACTGACTCCAGGCAGAAATCTGGGATGACTATGGAGCTTGCCTCATTTTTCTCTGCTCTGAGGGATTACAGTCCTGTGTTCCTACTGTGGAATTTGAAATCACTTGCTTTATATACTTTCTTCATTTTTATAGTTGGCATGAGGGCATAATGGTTACTCCATCGTGCTGGAAGTGAAACTTTATTAAAAATATTTAAATGAACATTTTGCATTATAATGAGACACACAGGAATTACTCCTAAGTATAGATTGTCAAGGCCTCCAAATTCTGCTTTAAAAGCGGCATAATAATTTATGAGAGAGACTCACATGTATAATGTCTGATTATATAAACATTTATAGGGACTTCCCCAGATCCATTAGATTTTTTTTCAAAATAAACACGGAAAAAAATCTTAAGTGTCTACATATAGCAAAATAAGTATCAGATGTTATATAGCTCACCTTAGATATATAATTGATATTAAATTACCTCCTTCTAATATATTGGACTTGTGATTAAATTGAAAAAATATACAGAATTACATATATATAGTCAAATTATATATTATAAATTATATATGTATATATATATATATTTATACAAATACACATATATCTCCAGACTATATATTTGTCTATGCTGCATGAGGCAACCTGAAAACAGACGCAACTTCTTATTTTCCATTATGCTGGTGCACATGGTATTATGAAGTGCCAAAAAAATATTTTGACTAATACGTTGTAGGTTTGTTCCTATATACATTGATTAAGACAGCATTTCCCAAGTACACTGCATGAAAAAGGGGCCCCAGTATGGAATAAATTTGGAAAACCCTGCAAGCTATCTCCTCCTTCCCTCGGAGGGTCGCAATTTACATCAGCATATTAAACCCTCTGAGAAGCCCTCACGCGAAGACATGAATAACTCTTTTAATCTCACTTTTTCCACATTTACTTGATCAAGGGCTTACTTTGATGCTTCACTCATTACCATTTTGAGGTTTGGAAAATACTTCTTTAGGTGTGTTTAGTAGTGGTAGTATAACAGCAAAGTTTTCTCTAACTTTTGAGGACAAGTGGGAAAGTTGACATTGCATAAAGTGATTATATTAAAGATAGTAGACAAAAGCCTTCCTGATGATAAAAAAAAAAAGTGGGACTCTGGAGGAAACTGCTCAAGTCAAGAGTGAGATGCAAGTCAAGACTGAGAAAGGTTATAAACAGGGCAAAGTATGTGTATACTTGTATCTTCTTCTCCAATTTGGTTCTCTCCATGTCCCTGGGTTCTCAGTTAGACATGAGAATGAAACATTTCTACTATCAGCTCCTGAGTAGAATAGCTAAGAAGCTGATCCTCAGCCTCTTCTCCCTCATACCTTTTTTATACTGAGTTGCTGGATGAACTCCAGTGGATACCCCAAATCTTCAAAGTCTGAAGAGCCCTGAGATAGTATTTCAAATGGAAAAAAAAATTTTTTTCAAGAATATATTTTATGGCACATACAAAGGGTAATCAGGGGAATTTTTTGTTTCTTTGATGATGGGCCTCCCAAAACATTTCTCAACTCATATCACATAATTAACTGATTCCCTTTACATGCAGTTGTGAATAAGTATGGTAGATGAAGAGAGCACTCTGGTCTTGTGGAAAATATAGTGCATTTGGAGGCAGACGATATGGAATGAGGTCTCTGCTTCATCAGCTATTGCCATGGGATCTGGAACAACTTACTTAGTCTACCAGGCTCAGTGTGTTCGTCTGTAAAATGGACCTAGTAAAACCTGGCCCAGAGGTGTGCTGACAAAGAAATATAAAATGTTTGTGAATGTGCTCTTTAAACCATGAACTTTTAAGCCAATATAAAGACAATATTATTATTTTCTAGAAAATATAAAATATAGGTGTTTGGAGACAATTCTTCATGGATCTGTCATATTTTGGCATGTCTTGGAGCAAGCTATTGTTCTGTAGTATCTTTTCAAGGGTGTTTGTATAGCAAACAGCCTTGGACTATAGAAACAATATTTTCTTCTGGAAAGGGCAGAATTCCTTAGGACCTTGGAAGAGAGAGATAGTGTCTCCCTTTGGAATAAGGGATAGGCATGCTTACTTTCCATTATAAAAGATTTGGGCTCCCTAAGACCAGGGTTCCTCTCCTATAACACCTATAACACAACCCACTGTGTATGCAGGTGTTGCCAGGCATCACCCTGTGGAACTTGGGAGCTCTAAAAGTGGCATAAAAATGCTGATACTCTGGCTCCTGCTATTTCTATGATAAATAAAATTATTTTTCTCTGATCCAGTTTTACATGAAGTCTAAATTGACATTTATTGACACTAGACAGGTATCTTTCTGGAATAAATTGTGTTTAGTCTAGCCTAGAGACAGAAAGTTAGAGTTCACATGACCTTGGACATTCTATTGATATAATTAAATTATCTCTTTCTAACATATTTGTGTCTTGTGATTAAAAGAAAAACACGTTCAAGATTCTGATTTTTGTACGTTTTGTATTTACTTCCTAGCCAACAATATATTGAGAGGCAGTGAAGAGGATGCTGAATTAGACCTTTAAAAAACATGCCAAGAAAATTCTGTCTTTACAAAGTAAAAGGAAATTTTGACCTTCTTGCTACTATATCAGTTATGTAAATAAAAATCAGTAAATCCTTCAAATTAGTATTATTATTTTGAATAAATAAACAAATACTAAATAAAAATAAAGCAGTCAAAGACCTTAAAATTAATTCACATTTCTCTAGGGATTCTAATACGTCTCCACTTAAATATTTTACATTCTGCCTGGAATCAAAAGGAAAAAACAATATTTACCTACCCTATCTATTTTTACAAAATATAAGCTCATAAGATTCTTGTTAAGAGTTTCCAAATCAAGAATGCTGAGATGTACTTAATCAATTAGTGAGCTCCTTTAACCAGTGTGCTTAGGGACAATTTTTCCTTGTTTTTTACTTTACCTAAAAGGTCTCAAGACATTTAACCAATACCTAGTGTAGTCATTCTTTACAGTAAAAGAAGGCAGTTATAATCCTAGGAATGGGAACATCTTGTACACACATGCACATTTCTTCACCCTAGAGTTGATTTAATTCTGTTGCAAATGAAAACAAATAGAAAGGACATCACCTCTCAAATTATTCTCAGTGGTCATTGAGCTATCAATCCCTTACGCCTGGAGTTATCAGTCTCCCACACAAGCACAAAGACTATCTCTTTGCTCTAATTAAATGTGATCCAAACAAATTCTATTTAATATCAAGTCTGAATTTCAGATCAGCTTCTCAAATAGGGAAACTAAAGTAAGAAGATAAATTTGAGATTATTTTAGACATTCTAATTCAGACATTCTAATTCAGAATGTCTCGTATTTTCTGTAATTTCTTTACATAACTGAAGCACAGAGTGTGGCAGGGATTTGCCCTGAGCCTGTATAGCCTGATATCATGGTGGGGCACTATGGGAACTTTCCTGATACCAAAAAAAAACCCAAAAAACAAAAAAAACATTCTGTAAGCCTAATTGTGACGCGGAAAATGAAGACATTTATGTTTCTTTCTTGTTTGTATATTTCAAAAGGCTCAATTTTTATATAAGATTTAAAGAGTTGGGAAGGTTATTGGATTTTAAAAATTGTTTTATAACCAAAGTCCAATGTGTTCTATTTAAGGGAATAAACTAAGAAGCTGTAATTTAAGTCAGATTTGCGAGCGCTCAAATATAAAGCTTTATTGGATTTTCAATTATAATTAACAGAATAATAACTAAAGATTTAAACAGAAACAGAAATGACTGTACTATCAAACACCTACTTCATAATTATTTGAACACCAAAATGTTTTTGAGCCTCCCACTTATTTATAATCCTGGCACGTGTTTTTAAATGCCTGTCTATGTATCAATCTGCTTAATTATTTTACAGCTCTCCACGAGACAAAAACAGCTCAAAAAATAATCTCATCCAGGTGACAAACTAGAAGCAAGAAGAATATTAGTGGGAGGTCAGATTACACAAGTAAAGCTGAAATACTAGGCAAATGCAAAAGTATTTGAAAGTTCTTGTGAATTAAATCCCTAGTCAAAGGGTATTGCCATGACCCCAAAATGTCAATTTAGCACTTAAATTCAGTGGATTCATAGTAATCTTATAACTGAAATGTGGGAATGACTTGGAAAACTCTCTTTAGGGAGCTATTGCTGAATAAAAGCAGGCCTCTGCCATTTTCCCATAAATAAGGCTACGTACAATTTTCATTTGGCATCCTATCAATCTTATATTTGGTTTGACCAGTACATTTTCATTTCATTCATCATTTAAAGACAGATAATCAGAAAGTCATTAGATTGGCTGACACCAGACCCTTCGCTCAATTGTATCATACTTGAGCACTGCAGAGCGTGTGCCAGATCTAATGGATAATGAATATATTATGTCAGTAGAACTGTCTCAGTGAAGCTCCAGGGGAATTGACAGAGCGGGTTGTGGTGGTGACACATAGGGTCATAGATGTTGCACTAATTTACTGATGGAGTGATTGTGTAATTAGATAATCAATGATGGGTACTGTGCTGTTTGTGGGCATCTCACTCTGTAAATGGAAAGGGTATATGAGTGGACCAGTCACCTTTAATTCAACATAGTTTAGAAAGACCAGACTTAACTTGGGACTGAGCATATAGTTATTGTTCACCACTGCAGTACAAATGTCTTGGGATGGAAAGACAAATATGCAGACATGAGCCTAGTTTGGTTTTAATAAGAATATGCAGCACAGCTCTTATATTACCTTTGCATCATAGCCTGGGCAGGGTCATTTTTCTTGCTTTAGAATAATGAAATCAATGCAGAAGTACAGAGATACTCTTACTCCATGATGTTCCACTTAGAAAAATCTTCTTTTCTTTTATAATTAACTATATTCAAGATTTTTTTCAGGTCTAAGAAATACTTAAGCACATAATAATAATGATGATAATAATAATGTTTATAATAATCACTATATTATTATATATAATTACTGAATTATTTGAAGTTCAGAATTTTCTGATTGCTTCACATGAATTATCTTATTTATTCAAAACAATCCTGGTAGATAGATATTATTATTATTATCCCCATTATACAGATTTAGAGACTAAAGCATATATTAACCTAATGACTTGCCAATACCATGATGTAGTAAATGGCTAAATCAGCACTCAAAATTAACTGTATAACTTTAAAATCCATACTTACAGCTATACTCCCTTAATATCTTTTGGGGCTGGCTGAAATCCATTAATGTAATATTTTTCTGGGTTTTTGTTTTGGTTTTTTTTGTTTTGATTTTTGTTTTTTCCCACTACTTGGGCTCACCATTTACTTACAGCTCCAGTTCTACCAAATGATATCTCTTTTTTTTTTTAACCAATTTTTTAAACTGAAGTAGAGTTGATTTACAATTTTGTGTTAGCTTCAGGTATACAGAAATGTGATTCATTTATACACATACATACACACACACACATATATGTATTTTTTTTTCTTTTTCAGATTCTTTTCCATTATAGGTTATTACAAGACACTCAATACAGTTCCTTGTGCTATACAGTAGGCCCTTGTTGTTTTTCTACTTTATACATAGTAGTGTGCATATGTCAATCCCAAACTTGTAATTTATCTCCCTTCTATCCCTAATATCCCTTCTGGTAACCATAAGTTTGTTTTCTGTGATGTACTGTTTTTTTAAATCTCATTTCCTCTTATAAAGTCAGTTTCTCACTCTAACATTTATGAAAGGCATGCTAGAGAATATGCAATGTGATAGATTAAAAAAGGAAAACCAAGTTATATATAATGTTCAAGGACACAAGCCAAATAGTGTTAGAGGTATAATAAGGATGTAGATCTTTTGATGCATGGCATTCATCTGGTACACTGGGAAATTTGATAAAATAATACAGAGCACTTAAAGTTCTATGCATTTTATTTTTACCATTACTAATAATAACTAAATGTTGCCCATTACAGTTCACATAAACCTCAATTATATTCCATCTTGTGCATAAAGATTATAGCAATTGATTACATTTACCTAGGTAGTGATTAATATATTTATGTCAATCTAGACATACTATGATTTTGGTTATTTTACACAGGAAGATGAGCTTTTACAAATTAGTGTGTATTTTTTTTTGTGTGTGTGGTACACGGGTCTCTCACTGTTGTGGCCTCTCCCGTTGTGGAGCACAGGCTACGGACGCGCAGGCTCAGCGGCCATGGCTCACGGGCCCAGCCGCTCCGCGGCATGTGGGATCCTCCCGGACCGGGGCACGAACCCATGTCCTCCGCATTGGCAGGCAGACTCTCAACCACTGCGCCACCAGGGAAGCCCTTAGTGTGTATTTTTAATATTAAAAAGTTTCATTTAATATTTAACTTATGTGTAATGACAGTCTGAAGAAGCATTTTATTCATGAAAGATTAGAATTCAATAAAAAATTACAAAGAATATCATGTATAGAACCAAGTGATCAAGTGGGAGTGGGAGCAGACAATAGAAATGGAACCACAAGTGACCCAGATATTTGGAATATCAGATATAGAGTTTTAACTTGCTAAAATAAATATGTATCAAAAATAGATGAAAAAATGGAGATATTTACATGGTGAGTAGAATCAGTATGAAATAGTCAAACAGAAATTGTAGAAGTCAAATGTGAATTATCTAGCACTAGATTAGATAGAGCAGAAAGAGGATTAGTAAACTGAACTATAAATCAATAGAAAATATACTGAAGCACACTGAAGGAATTTTTTTTAAAGGAGTAGGAAATACATAAGACATGCTTGAAAGGCCTATCCTATCTATAAGTTAAATTCCGAAAGGAGAAGAAAGAGGATGTATTAGTTTCCTACTGCTGTGTAATAAATTACTACAATACTTAGTGGCTTAATAACAAAAAGTATTTATTATGTCAAAATTTCTATGTATCAGGAATCTGGGTGAGGATTATCTGGATGCCCTTATTTCAACATCCCTAGTTAGATTCCAGTCACATTAACAACTAGAGCTGCAATCTCATCCGAAAGTTTGATGGAGAGTCTGCTTCCAAGCATGTTTGTTATTGGCTGGGAATCATTCAGTTCCTTACCGTGTGGGTCTCTTCATTGGGAAAATTATACCTCATACCATGGCAGCTGACTTCTTAAAGAAGAAGTAAGAAAGAAAGAAACAGTAGACCAAAGCCACAGTCTATTTATAATCCAGTCTGCAAAGTGACCTACGATTAGGTTGACAATATTCTACTCATTAGAAGCAACTCACTATGTCCTTCCTACACTCAAAGGAAGGTAAATATATAACATGATGAATTACCAAAGGAAGGTATCATTGGAAGCCATCCTAGAGGTTACCCACCACAGATAGAATAAAGCATAAGTAGTATATGAAGAGATACCACAGTGAACATGAGAAAAATGCTTCTCAGATCTCTGCAGGGAACATAAGAGACATAAAATTCATCTGAAAATAACACCCTGTTCACATCGAGGCCACAAGTTCAATAGCCTGATCCCAGACAATGACTATATCCTGCATGAATACTAAGACAGACATGTTTCTGGAAGAGACAAGTCTCTTATGGGTGACTGTGGCTCAAGGACTGTCCAATGACCATGGCAAGCTTTCCTTAGGACTTCACTGTAAGTCTAAGATACTTTCACTCAAACTTTCTCTTCTTTCTCCTTTATTCAGAATCAGACATGAACTTTAGTCCAATAGATCTTCTACTTTCTTCTGGATCCTTACTATTTTCTCTCACAGACATTTCCTCTAATAAATTTCTTCTTGCACAACATTTCATCTTGGTACTTCCTTCTTGTAAGACCTATACTAACATAGATACTGGCTAAAAGTATTCCAACATTAACATATACAAAGTCATAGTTTGAAGGAGCGCAATAAACCCCAAGCAGAATTTATTTTAAAAAAATGAAGAAATCTAACACAAAGAAAAAAATATTTAAAGCAGCCATAGGGAAAAAGGATGCACTATTCTTTTCAAAGAAGAAATAAGCCTTATGGGTTACTTTTCAAAAGAAACTATGAAAGTTAGGTGACAATGGAACAACTACTTAATAACAGAAAATATCTATCATGCTAGTACTCCATAACAACAACAACAAAATTCTTTAATAATTATGGTAAAATACAAACATTGCTACACAAACAAAAATAAGAATTTGTCACCAACAGACCCATATTCAAAAAATACTAAATACTAAATACTGATTCCAGATGGAGAGACTAATTCAGGAAGAGATGAAGAACACTAAAAGGATATATATGTGTTCAGTGTAAATGAATACTGACTTCTTAAAACAATAAGTAGTTCTTGTGTGTTTAAAACATTATTAAAATACATGACAAAAAACAGTACAAAAGGAGGTGGGAATATACATGGAGTTAAAGTATTATAGGGTCCTAAAGTACAGAGAGTTATAAAATTATTATTTTAAGGTAGATGCTAATAATTTTAAAAATGCATGTTGTAATTTCTAGGGTAATCGCTAAAAGATTTTAAAATAAAATGAATTAATAAAAATGTTTGATTATTCCAAGAGGAAGAAAGTTGGGAGCAAAAAATGAAGAAATACAGTTGGAAAAAAAGAAATCAAAGAGCAAATTATTAGATTTAAACACAAATATATTAGTAAGTACACAAAATATAAGTGAACAAAGTATGTCAGTTAAAAACCAAGATTGTAAGATGGGGAAAAAGTAAAATGTAACTACCTGGTCTAGAGTTTATGATACACTTAATAAATGTTCATAGAGTGAATAAGTTTGACACAAACCCTCCCATCTAGGCCTACAATGAACTGTAGCAGGAAATAGTTATATATGACATATCAACAGCCAAGGAACGAATGTCATCTACTCTATCAAACTCTGAGTTTGGCGATAATGTTAACTTCTATGGCAAAGGCAAATATGCTATGCTTTTAGAAGACAATAGCACTTTTTTTTTTTCACTGCTGTGGCCTCTCCCGTTACGGAGCACAGGCTCCGGACGTGCAGGCCCAGCTGCCATGGCTCACGGGCCCAGCCGCTCTGCGGCACGCAGGATCCTCCCGGAGCGGGGCAAGAACCCGCGTCTCCTGCACCAGCAGGTGGACTCCCAACCACTGCGCCACCAGGGAAGACTGACAATAGCACTTTTATACTAGCATGGTGAGAGTGTTCAGATACTGTCATGATGCAGTGTCCTATCTCAAGTGCTATACAAAACTATTGTGAGAAGTAAATGATACCTGAGACAATTTAAACTCGGCCTATTTTGGTTCAAGAATCACAGGAGAAAGTTTGGTTTAAGTGAGGAAAAACATCATACTTTTGAAAATTCTAAACAAAAATTTATGAGGGCAGAATGTAAAAAATGAATAAGAACTAGCCAGGATATAAGAATTGATATTCTCAATTTTGGTTCTTTTACAAGGTATCACGGGACTGTTCCAGGATTGTCAAGATTCAGTTTCTTCTGGAGTTAGTAAAATAACTGAATTTCTTTTCTTCATAATCACTACCTCCCTTATTATATTCCCTACATACAAAAACAAAAGTAATCTTCCCTCTTCATCTCCTTAATCCCCACTCCTTTTTTTTTGATGGTGGGGTCAGAGGAATTTTCTAATGAGACTGTAGTTTGAGAGGGAGGAATATAATTTTAGTAAAATAAGATATACAAGAAATTTTAATATATCGTTAACTTTCATAATAAGAAAAAGCTAATTGTCTTCAGATTCCCCACTATGATGACCTCTGGTCCTCCTCTTCTTCATCCTGAAGAATTTAAGGGTCTTTTTTTATCATATTGCTTCAGCCTTTATGTTACCTATGCTATGCAATCTGACAGCTTCTAATAAATTGGTATTAGTCCAGTTATTCTGTGGGCTGTCAACATGTTCTGATTTTCCTAAATATCTAGTAGAGATCCTCACTACTTATATTAGAATACTCTGATTCTGATAAAAGATCTGGCAAAAAGAATTTGATGGGACCTTATTTATTTATTTTTTATTTATTTGTAAATGAGGCAGAGATAAAATGTCTACTTTGTTCAAAAGCAAAATAATTTCAGAGAAAGAAAATTAAATGGCAGAGCTTCTGTGTGTGTTCAAGATACCAGAGATAAAAGTAAAACAATGTTCTAGATTATTCAGACCAGAGAAACAAGATATCAAACATTTTCCAAGGGCAAATAGTTTTTATTATATGGAAGCTATGTTGAACTACTCCCTTCCTCATTTTCAATTTTCTAAACAGCTTTAACACTGGTAGCCAAGCTGACAGCACAGTATGTCCAACTATGTGATAGAGGTGATTTTTTAATAAGATTTTTCACTGCTAAGGAAGTAGCAATACCCCAGTTTCACAGCACTAAGCCTTATTCTCAGGATGAACTGTCATTTCATCTATATCAGTCAAAGAACTACTTTCTTCTCCCTGTATAGCAAAACTCCATGTTCTCATAATTTGAGAACTAAAACATTGCCAACAACAAAAGGCCTCTGACAACTTTACTGTCTGTCATAAATCAATCTGGGAAGATCAAGTAACAAAATATGAAAAGTCAAATACATACTTCTGTTAAAATGATAGTATTCACTGTATATTTAATGTACCTATTTATTTTTTCTAACTTACCAATAAGAAAAAATGCTTGATGCTTGATGGGGGGAAAGTCATATTGCACAAATAAAGCAGAAAACACATTTTAAGACATAAGCATTATTTTTTTTTTCAGAAAATCAAGCTAAATTTTTTAAACTATAACAATATGTAGAATAATCACAGCAAGCAATAGATCTGAACATTACAAGTATATTATTAGGGCTTGAATAGGGCCAACCTATAAGAAATGTCCATGTTTTAAAGTCAAAATGACTGAATACTAGCATTTCAAACGATTCACTGTAATTATCAGTATAATCCCAGTAACACTCAGTTTTCCAATGATACAGATTTGGAGCGTATTTTATAAAATCTAATTTGTAATTTCTGAAATTATAGAGCCTGACTAAAGGATAGATAGTGATGTCCAGGACACATTCACAATCATTCTTGAAGAACTGACAGAGGGGGCAGTCATCATCTTCCCATATGAAATGCTCAAGAGAAAACAAGGACTGAATAGATGGACTTTATCATGTTATTATTAAAATGAGTAAGATTAGGGGAAAGGGCGAGAAGAATAAGAGAATATCTTCTTTCTCATAATAAGCAATGTAAATTGCCAAGTCTTTGTCTACGCATTAGCCTAGAACTTTGCTATTTTCACTGAAAGGAAGTACTGCTTTTTTTTCCTTTAAGGTCTTGAATTAGATGGCTAATAATCCTTTTATTTATTGACAACTTCCTGCTTTATCTTCCTCCTTACTGCTTGTCACATTTAACAAACCATAATTTATAATTATTTATGTTTATTGTCTATCATCATCCTATATTATAAGCTTCCTGAAGGCAGGGGTTTCACTGCTATTTTCTGAACAGCTAAGGTGGTGTTTGGCATTCACTTAGCACTTAATAAATCATTTTGAATGAATGAATAAATGAAAGAATGAATCAATTAAATAAAACATAGGAAAAGAGAATTAAAAAGGAGAAAAGATAGCATAAACTATAATGGTAAAAGAGAATTTACCTTTATAAGCAATAACTATAAATGGAATTTAAATAATCTGGATGAAATAAAGAGATTGTCAAAATGAACTAAAATAAACACATACACCACAATCTATGTAGTATCCAATTTATATAATGGAAACAGGGATATGCAAAGATTGAAGAGAAATGAGAAAAGTTTTACCATGCAAATACTAGTTAAAAGAAACGTTGTAACTATTTTAACATCAGACCAATAAATCATAAGGTTAAAAACATCTTTATAAATAAAGAGAGTTACTGTCTAACAATAAAAGACTCAATTCACTAGAAAGGTAAAAGAATTCTAAATTTCATGAACCTAATAACTAAGCCTCAAAATGTAATAAAAATGTATAGAATTTGACAAATCCACAATCATACTGGGGGATTTTAACACACCTCTATTATTAATTTCTTTACCAAACAGAACAAAAATAAATAAATTTTAAAAATCTAGTAAGGACAGATAAAATTTTAATGGCCTGTTTATCTAGCTCGATCAAATGGATATATAATGGAAAATTGTCCTCAACAGTTATACAACAGACATTCTGCCCAAACATACATAGAATGCTATTTTTAGAAAAGCAAAAGCTTTCTAAGCTATGATACAAATCTCCGTTCAATTAAAAGCATCAGAATCACACTGACAACATTCTATAATTGAATGAAAATTAAGATAGAAAAAAAAGAACTAAACTTCCAAAAGCATTTGGAAATTTAAACACATTTTTCTAAATATTTCATGTATTGGGGGGAAATGAAAATAAGAATTATAAAATAGTTAGAAGTGAATAGTGTTGTAAATAATTATGGGATGAAGTTAGGTAGCTATTAGAAAAAAAAAAAAAAAACAGCCTTAACGTTTATGTTAAGAATGGAGAAATGCTGAAAACTAATGATCTAAGAATTTATCCAACTCAAGAAATTAGAAAACAAACAGAATAAATCCAAAGGAAAATGAAGAAAGGTAATTGTACAGAAAATACTAAAAAAAACAACAAAAAACTACATCCAATTTTAGCACCTCATTTCCCCCCAAAAAATCTAGTCCACATGGTACTACTAAAGAAAAAAAAAAAAAGTGAGAGAGAGGTTATAGAAATTGCAATGGAAGATACAAAATTGACCTTACTCACAAATACTGTTTGTCTACCTTGTAAACTTAAGAGAGTTTACAGAACAAAATAAGTTTACTTAGAATTCAGTGAGGTAGTTGGGTATAAGAGTAATACATAAAAAATTAATAGTATTACTATGCACCAACAATAAGCAGATGATGTAAAAGAAAAATACAATTTACAATAGCAACAAAACCTTTAATGTACTTATGATTAAAGCTATTCAAAAGGTAGATGATATATGTAGAGAAAACTTTATGAATTAAAAAATAAATTCTAAATTAACAGAAAGGTGTATACTGACCAAGGTTTAGAAATGCAATGATATATATGTATAAATTATATCCAGATTTCTGTATAAACACATGAAAGTTCAACCAAATTCCCTAAAGGTGATATTAAAAATGTATAGAGGAACAAAAAACCAAGAATAGAGAAGACCCTTCTGAAACATAAGAATAAGGGAGAACGCCTTGCCCCATGAAATACTAAGATTATAGAAACACTGTTGCATTAGAGCAGTGGCAGGGACAGGGGCAGACAGAGGTGAATTAAGGCTAAGAGAGCTGAATTCCTTAATAGCACTGTCCAACAGATCTTTCTGTGATAATGAAAATATTCTACATCTGCAATGTCCAATAAAATAGAGACTAATCATATATGGCTAGTGAGTACTTGAAATGTGGCTAGTGAGACTAGGAAACTGAATTTTTAAATTTTGCTTAATTTTAATTAAATGTAAATGTAAATAGCTGCTTTAACTACTGGCTCCCACATTAGTCAGTGAAGCTCTAGAAGCACGCATATGTGGAAACAATATTTAAGGTCATTGTAGATAAACAGGATAGGTGCTAAAAGTATGGATTAGCCACATGGATCCCTACCTCACAAAATACAGCCCAAATTTCACATGTATTAAATTTAAAAATAGGAAAAACAGTATTATATATAGAAGAAACTCTAAGATAGGAACTTTATTATTTCCCCAATGTAGGAAAGGCTTTCTAAAATAGATATAGGGACTTCCCTGGTGGTCCAGCAGTTAAGACTCTGTGCTCCCAATGAAGGGGGCTGGAGTTTGATCTGGTCAGGGAACTAGATCTCACATGCAGCAACTAAGACCTGGCACAGCCAAATAAATAAATATTTTAAAAGATATAAAAAGACAAACCATAATGAATTACATTTTAAACCTTGTGTGTGTCAAAAGTTACCATAAGCTCAATGACAAAAGATAAACCATAGATAGAGAGATGGTATTTGTAGCCCATATAACCAAGAAAGTTTTTGTGTCCCAAATAAAGACTCATAAAATCCACTTAAAAAAATTAAAGAAACAACACAAAGGAAAAAGGCAATTCACAGAAGATTCTATGTGAAGTGTCAATACGTATACGAAAGATATGGAAACTTGCCAATCATTAGGAAATACAAGATAAACCAAATTGGAATTTCCTATCAATCAAATGGACAAACTTAAAACT
Source organism: Phocoena sinus (assembly GCF_008692025.1). Classification (NCBI taxonomy): domain Eukaryota; kingdom Metazoa; phylum Chordata; class Mammalia; order Artiodactyla; family Phocoenidae; genus Phocoena; species Phocoena sinus. The sequence goes on from NC_045765.1 coordinate 30,077,900, forward strand.
GACTGACGATTTCATGAACTGGCAGGCATATAAATCCATAGTAATTCTTAGGCAACACTGGTAGGAAAGCAAATTATTATAACCGCTTTTAAGAGAAAGGTGGCAGAAGCTAGTCAAGCTGAAAATGCTTATAATTTGTCACCTATCAATTACATTTCTAGGGAGTCTAAAGAAATACTTTTACAGCCATAGATGAGGGAAGCATTGCCTGTGATAGTGACAAAGTGAAAACAACGTAAATGTCTATCACAAAGGAATAAAGTGTAAATATTTTTACAGTGGCACATTATACAATCATGAAAATAAATGAATTATAGCTACATCTATTAAAGTATCCTACAACTATGTTAAGAAAAAATAGCCCTGCAGAGGAACAATGCAGTGTGATTTGATTTTAGAGCTTTTTACTTCATTTTGTTGGAGTACATGTGTGTGTATGTATGCATATGTGATATCATATACCACATATATTAAAAGTATAAGGAGAATTTTGGAATGTGAACACACATTTCAGGATTGTTGTTACTTAGGAGAAGGAAGACTTATGCACTTACATAATGGTACACACACACAAATACACTCACAAAATAATAACGTTAGTCTAAAGTTAGAACGAGGATATAATTTCTGAATTTTTTCTTTTCTTAATCTCCAAATTATACTAATCTTTCCTCTGTTGCAGCTCCCAAATGCAGACCAGGAAGATTAAAATGTCATCCATCTCTCAAAACTATCTTCATTTAAATCACTGATGAACCATTAAAAAAAATGTAGGAAGGGAGGAAGGGAGGCAGCAGAGAGGGAAAGAAAGGAGGGAGGGCGAGAAACCATAAAGTATTTCACAATCTCCATCTATCACCATATTGTTAGGATTTTTTCGCATGTATTTCAGATCTATTCATTTAATATTGTTTATTGACTAATAGATGTATAGTTTTAGATTTATAACTATCTGATATCCCTCTCATTTAAGTATTACTGTCTGATCAAGATTTTTTATTTTTTTTAAATATAAAGTTTGATGTGAAGGTTCTATCAAACATTATTGAATTCATTAGATTACTCCCAAAGGTCATTTGGTGAGTGGAAAACCTACTATATATAGGCAAGGGGTCTTTCAAACATCTCTAGCTATCCTTTTCAGTGGAGGGGAAAAAAAAAAAAAAAATCACCATGCCTCCAATTGCTGCGTTACATTCTTAATTTCAGTATTACATGGCCGTCTAAAAGCATTTCACAGGTGTTTGCTGGAACTCATTAGACTATTTGGAACTCCTTCATGCTCCCTAAAAGGCAATTAAAATGTGTCTGCAAATTACCTCATGTGGGCCAAAGCACAGCTGCCTCTTCCCCCAGTTACTATGCAGTGTTTCCAAACACCAGAAAACTGCTTGGAAACCATCAGTTTGCAAAGGCAAAAAAGGGCCTTTGGGTGGCTTCCTTTCTTCTCATCCCCAGATAGACCCATTCACTTGGGGTCCGTTGCCAAAACACAAAATAAGGCTGTTAAATGATAGAACAGGCTGATTACAAAGAGAGCTTTAAGGGTGTATGGATATAATAAAGACTTAACTGATCCAATGAACTGGTGGATTCAGCTTTTAAAATCCTTTTCTTCTATAATAAGTGTCAAACAGAGTGTGTGTTACTGAATTGGAAATTCTGTGACTTGTTTAAGGAGAGAGCACTGGCTTTCTTGGGCTGTGAATCTCATAGTGTCTAAGTAAAATCTGCTAATTTCTCTAAGTAAAAACATAATCATCGTATCAATATATACTCCTAAAATATAGTCTGTATATGTAATCCTATATCAGGAAGAAGGTCTTCCTTATTTCTGGAGAAATTTTACTTCTGCAAGCATAAAAGGGACATTTACTGAGCAGTCATGAACATCCTCACGGCAATCCTTTGCATTAACTACTCTATTTAATCCCACTGTGCAGATCCTGACCCTGAGACTTATAAAGGGCACAGCCAGAGTCAACTGGCACTTGGTAAAGTGGCTGATAAGCTGATTCCAAATCACAAGAACTTAATCAAACATGCACCCAAGGTAACACAAAATATGTCTCTAATTATTCCATTTATATTAAACTTTTTCTTTGTCCAATTTTTAATTAGAATTATTTCCGGTGAACTTGAAGTACACCAATTGATTTCACTTTATAGCTGAGTTTCTTGATTTCAATTAAATCATTATAAATCATGTATTTTGAAATGGTATAACTTAAAGTGAAAACAAAAATTAAGGAATAGGAAACTTTTATTTTTCCAAAATTTTGTGCCATAAAATCAGCATGTATAATCATACTAGAATACTACAATCATCAAAATGTTGAATCACATCAAAATGAATTATTTAAATGTTTTTAAAAGTTCTGTTTTTCTAATCAGAGGTTAAGCTACAAACTGGTGACGTGGAGAGGGAAATTTCCTCCCTACTCCCCTTCAATTCTTTTGGCTGGTCTAATAATTAAATTGACAGAAAACAGATTAACAGGAGGGGAAAAACATTTAATTTGTGTGTACAGAGGTTTCATAGAAATAGAACCTAAGCAGTGACCAGGGGAGGCAGCTTTTATATTTTCTAGACAAAGAAATGAATTTGTGAGGAATGAACAGGATGAAGAAACTTAGGCTTGGGTGCTTAAGTAGCGTAGAATCTAAACAGAGCTTGGGCTTGGCGTAGTAAATTAGTAAAGGAGTAACCAGATTCATCTCTACAGCCTTCTCAGCCCTGAATTTCCTGTCTCTGATGGTAAGGATGTCTCTCTACCTCCTGGTACAGGGAGGGTAACTTTCATAGGGGAGATTTATTTCCTGTTTTCAAGGAGACAGAGGAGAGGGTCAGAATGTCCTTCTTGCACCAGCTCTTTCTCAAGTAACTTTAATTCAAAAATAATCAATATGCCATTTTGGCATATTTTGGGGTGGCCTGCCTTGAGCCTCAACACTGGTATTTTTGCATCAAGAAAATTTGCACCTTCAAGTTAGGAGATGTGAGATATAAAGCAAGTGAAGTGAAATACAGCTAAAGATATGCATGGAAAACAGCAAAATTGTATGGAAGAAATTTAATATTTTTCCAGATAGTATGCAAGACACAGATCCCAATAACTTAATTGGAATGCCGTTAAGGATAACTAAATGATGACTGCAAGCTATTTTGTAATTACAAAGCGCTAAATAATAAAAGTTGGCTAATTACTGTTAAAAAAAAATGTGTGGATGATTACTGGAAGGGGAAGAATAAGATGACAGTGATGGGTTTAATATCTAAATTAGTAATCCTCTTAACCACTTTATTGCTGGCCGATTAAAGAGATTCCTAAAATTTTAAAGAAAATATACTGGTAGCTTGTTATACCTTAGTTTGCAACACAAAATTCCACATGGCAGAAGGAGAGGTGGGCAAAAACAACTTGCTGTAGCATAAAGTTTGAAAGACAGTGATATGTAGTGGCTCATGTTAAACTTAATTTGTGATGTTTAGGGCTTTTAAAAATGTAATTTTAGCTCCCCATCTATCAAACAATAGGGTTAATGCTTTTTTCCTCTTTTATAATTTATATCAAGCATTCTTCTTCATGAAGTCTTTCCTGACTACAGCAACTCCCAGTGTCTTTTCCCTGAGCTGGGATAAGTGTGTGCTATATCTTGCTTTTTTTTTTTTTTTCTCTTCCTCCTTTATAGCACTCATCACTACCTGGCATAACGTGAGACATGTATATGTAGGTTTTTGTTTTTGTTGTTGTTCACTGTCTTTGCTCCACTCTACTCCACATTAAAATATAAACTCCTAGGAGGCAGGTATTTGATTTCTTTTCTCCCACTGTAAACTCAAGACTGGCTCTCAGAGGGCCCCAATGATCTGGTGCATTAGTAAGGAAATCAGAGCGTTCCCTGTAAGTTTCCTGAACAATTATTAGTAGTACTTGTTTATGGTTATCCTCTGGCAAGCTCAGAAATTTAATCCTCTCAATGGGGCCATACTTAACCAGGATCTAGGAGTAATGACTCATGTTAATTAAAATTATAAGATGCAGATATATAAACTAGTGTGTGAAAGGTTGAGATGGCTAGGTGGCACCTAAATCAAAACACCCCATAGGCACTTGGATTTATAAGTCTAGGAATCAGACTGGGATGGAAATAGACATATAGGTGTCATCAGCATATAGGTGGTATTTAAAGCTACTATTAAGTCTTCTTATTTAATATTTTATATTCACATATCTCCCCAACTAAATGTTAAATTCAGCTGTGACCATATATTTGTTTCCTTTGGTTATTTTAGATATGCCAAGTTTGCCTCCATGTGGATTTCTGCATGCACACAGTGATATGCTGCCTCCCCTCCTCCCTTCTTTGCCCCCGCCTATCTGCCAGATGACCACACTTCCCTGTCTTCTCTCTTGATTCATCATTTTCTTTTTTCTTTTTTTCCTTATTTGTTTATTACCTTTTCCTCACCACCTCTCTCCTGAATGAATGTAAGCCCACAAGCCTGGGAGACTTGGACTCCCTGTTAAACTCTGGAATTGTTTGGCACCAAATGAAACTTACTGGAATGACTGACTGAACAAATGTTGTTTTAACATTAGTGTATTTTCTAAAATCAGGATAATAATGATATAGGCTTGTAAAGAGAATTGAATACATTTAGGTAAAGCACCTGGAACATATGTTCTCAATAAATGACAAGCGTAATTATTAGCACCAAAACCTAAATGATTTTACCTGTATTCCTTCACATCACTTTGATGAAGAATATAATTGTAGCAAAAATTTTAGGTAAAGTGTTTTTCAAAAGCCTTATCAGAAATCTCCCACAAAAGACTAAAATAAACATTGTTTTAAACACACACAAAAAAACTCCTTTTTGAGCTTTTCAGTTTAAGTGGTGTTTTGTAAAATATATTTATCATTTTGAAATATTGATTAATTGCCTTGATTCCTTAACTTCCTAATTTAGTGTTTTGAAAAATGGTTTCCATTTATGGCATTTATTTTGCAATATTTAATCTTCAACTGAACTTTACTTAGGTTGTCGTCAGAAGTTTTATGGGATGGAGTTAGCACAAGCAAAGTCAATACTTGGCAATACTAGTATGCGCTACTTATAAATACACTCCCCAGCATCATTTCAGCAATTCATAACAAGAAATGGATGGTGCCAAACTCTGCTGTTTTATTACACTCACATAAGTGTGGTGTGCTGTAATAGAAGCAATACACATTTAATGCCTTAAACTGAGGCTAAAGTAAATATCTCCAATAAAGCCCACTGAAATCACTCAACATGTATCAAAGAATGATACAAAGGAAAAACTTAGAGCAACTGCAATACTCTCATTCACTCTCTGGATGAGATTTAAAATTGATTCCTTGTCAGGTAAAACATTGTGATCTGATGACATACATAAAGATAATTTGATATCCCTAACATTTCTCTCTTGAGTTCTAAAACCAGAAAGCTAAAAGTATCCATTGCCAGGCTTCCCTGGTGGCGCAGTGGTTGAGAGTCCGCCTGCCGATGCAGGGGACACGGATTCGTGCCCCGATCCGGGAAGATCCCACATGCCGCGAGCAGCTGGGCCCGTAAGCCATGACCGCTGAGCCTGCGCGTCCGGAGCCTGTGCTCCGCAACGGGAGAGGCCGCAACAGTGAGAGGCCCGCGTAAAGCAAAAAAAAAAAAAAAAAAAAAATTATCCATTGCCCATTCAGGGTTTCAGCAGTAGCTTCTGGTATCGAAGCTTAGATTCTTACTGCCTAGTCCCCAACCAATTAATTTGGTATTAATACACAGATATCATGCAGACTACTAAAAAGCTGGTGGGTGTGGTTATTTTCCTTTCTTTGTCAACTTAATCTTGGTAGATCCTGTAAAGCTTGATAAGAACTCACTAAAGGAAAGATACCTGGAATCATTTATAAGATTTTGTCCTCAGAATTACAAAGATAAAATTAAATATTATATTCAAAGCCTGAGATGGTAAATTTTTTGTGTCAACTTTACTTAAGCCAATTCCTAGAATTAATTTCTCTGCCTCTCTCTGTCTCTCGGTGTCTCCTTGTCTCTCCCTCCCTCTCCCCCCCCATATATGTATACACACACACACACACACACACACACACACACACACACACACACAATCTATTGTTTTTTTTCTCTCCTAATACAGAGCCCTATGCCACATTTTAAATCACCTTTGAAAAACTGAATGTACACTTTGGGTACAAACCTGCTTTGATGGATATCTTGGTAGAATATCTAAAAACCTCTGACCATTAAAATGGTTGATACAAAGTTGAAAACAATCTTCCCTCATTAAGACAATTATCCAGGAGTTCTTTATGTTCACCTCCCAGTGGGAATGTTTTGAATGAATCCATTAAGGAACCCATTCCCTTACTTGTCCTTGAAAGCCAGGATCTTAGATCAGTGGTTCAAATACCTGAATGGGTACCAGCATTACTTTAGAGAGCTGTAAAGTATATCGCATCCCAAAACCCTCTGTCATCCTTTTGAATCAGAATTCTGAGGCTGAAGTGTAGAAAATAGATATTTAAACAAACAACAACTACAATAACACCAACTTCCCATGTAGAATACACATTAAAATTAGTATATGATGTTTATATACTCACCAGAGTGGTTTAAATGAAAGAACAGAAGAATGCCAAGTGCTGGCAAGGATGTGGAACAAGTAGAACACTCAGCACTGCTAGAGGGCAATTTGATACAATCACTTTGGAAAACTATTTGACTGTGTCTGCTAAAACTGGTGTTATGCATACCCTGTGACCCAATAATTCTACTCCTGTGTACGTATTTGGCTGAAATGTGTACATATGTTTACTAAAAGACATGTACTAAAATGTTCATAGTGGCACTCTCTGTAATAGCCTAAAATGGAAAACTACTAAAACACTCATCCATACCCATCTACGGTCAAGCACATCATGGCATATTTAACCAAAAAAGACAGTATGCCTTAATGAGAATGAAAGAGCTATTACTACAACAATATGAATGAATCAAACATAATGTGGAGTGAAATAAGTCAATTACGAAAGAATTTATGCTGTTTGATGACATTTATGTAAAGTTCCAAAACATGCACAATCAATCTATGGTATTAGAAGTCAGGACAGTGGTTACCCTCGGTAAGGGGGAGGGCGATAAAAGGAAGGGGGGCACAGGGGCTTCTTGGATGCTGGAGATGCTCTGATTCCACATCTGACTGCTGAGTGCACCAATAGGTTAGATTTGTGCAAATTCACCAAGCTGCACAGTTATGATTTGTGTACTTTTATTTGTTAAATTATGATAAGAAGCTTAAAAAAGAAAAGAAAAAACCTTCCCTTATGATTTTGCTGATCAATAAATATACTTGTCTAACTTTTAAATTTTTTCCGGGTTTACCCCAGCTGTTCCAGACCATTCTTCCACTGTAGAGCGCAAACTCTCTTTGCCACATATGAAATTCTATTCGAAATATAGATTTTGTGATATGGGGGTAAGGGAGCTGGTATAATTCTTACTTTGAAACTTTGCTAATATTGTATTTGAGAGTCTGAATTTGGGAATATTACCATTACCCAATTTTCTCAAACTAATAAGTTTAGAGTAAGTTCTAAGAATCTGCATACTTATAAACACTTTAGATGATTATGATGTAGGTAATCTAAACATAGGTTACCCTTCCAGAAATACTGACTTTAAGTGGGAAAATGAATATTCCACATGGACAACACAGGTACTGTGGCCCAGAGACACAAGGCAGGCTTTGACAGTGGAAGTCTTTCATCTGGCATCTCTGACATCCTTGCGCTGGAAGTGGCTGCCTCTGCATTCACCTGAACATTTCTCTACTGTCTGAGAACAATGTTTGCATGGTTTATACTTCTAAAGTAAGAGCTAGTGAGCTTCTAACTGATCAGAAAAAAAAAAGATTTAGATTAAGACATCGTTCAATTTTTTTTTTTTAACAATGCAAAGATTTACCGAAACCTCCTGTGTGTCAAACGCTGTAATTGCAAAACATACATCATGTAGTACATGGTCCCTGACCCATGAATGTACAGGGAAATCTCTTTCAGGCCTTTTTATCTGACTCATAACTATTTAATTGCTGAAACCTGGATAGTCTTGGGCTACAAGGCAATCATATGCCATCTTCTCACACAGTAAGGTCACGGTTTCACATGTATTTCCCTTCTTGCCTGTAAGAGTTTATAGAGAATTAGAGGAAGCAAACTACAGTTAATGCTAAACTAGACCATATTAAAGAAAAATATGTCAGAAAGCCATATCTGAATACGTGTACTCACACATATACTCTCATACTTAGTTATTCTCTCTTTTGGTAGATCTGTGCTAATAATGACTTTTCTTTTTTAGCACATATAATTCTATAATTTAAAATTCCTAGCTCTTTACAATATCCAGATACCAAAGAGGACAGCTGATAAGCCGGGAAGTAAACAGTGCCCTGCTCAGCTTCACAAAGGCAAAGATATTCCTGCTACGTTAGACTTCCTTCTTCCCTTCCTTTCTCCATCTCTCCCTTCCTTCCTCCCTCTCTATCTTCCTTTTTATTTTCTTCATTTTTAAATGTGTTATTCCCTTAATATAAAAATTATACACATTCATTGTAGAAATTTATAAAAACACGGAAAAACACAAAGAAAATAAAAATCAGTAATGCAACAAACCATAGGTAATAATATATTAATGTTTTCCTTAATCTCTTTTCATCTGTAAAATACACACGTGTGCAGGCATATATGTGTATACGCACATATTCTATATAATTCTATATATTTTAAAATAAAAGTGATATGCCATATGTACTATTTTGTGACCTGATTCTTTACATAATCATATGTAATTGAATAGTTTATGAGTCCAATTTAAAATTAATAGTACTCATACATCAGTGAAACTGAGTCAGCCTAAAACTGAGTTCCCTTACCAAGTTTTTGATTAATCTCTCTAACCAAAACTTTATTCCCTTTCTTGTCCCCTCTGACCTCAGTCCTGTGCTACCTGAACACTAATCAACCAGAGTCAGATGACCAAAATTGCTGTTGTTGATAACGCTGTTAATGTACTAAAATTGCTATTATAGATATTATCATTAACATACAAATTCAGGTTGTTTCCCTAGGGCAAGATGAGTTAACTGACCCCCAAGCCATGGAACACCTGGCTAGAAAATTATAAACCAGACACATTCCAACTACCGAAATTACAATTAAGAAATGTCACAGAATTGCAAGATGATGATTAATCCCAGCCTCTTTGCTCTTCCCCTTTAAAAAATCCCATAAATCAAAGACCAATTTGGAGTGGACCTGAGACTTGTCTCCCATTCCCCTGCTTGGCATGCTGCAGTAAACATTGTACTTTCCTTCACTGCAACCTGGTGTCAGTAGATTTCCTTTGCTGCACTTTGGGTGAGCAGACCTGAGTTCAGTTCTGTAACATAGCTTAAATTGACTACTGTCTTTGCTCCAAGTTAAACCAGTGACCTATACTATGCCACACCCACATATAAAGACTTTCAATCAAGAGAGAGAGAAGGGGAGAGGGAAGAAAGAACGAAAGAAAGAAAGAAAGAAAGAAAGAAAGAGAGAGAGAGAGAGTGAGAGAGAGAGAGAGAGAGAGAGAAAGAAAGAAAGAAAGAAAGAAAGAAAGAAAGAAAGAAAGAAAGAAAGAAAGAAAGGAAGAAAGAAGAAAGGAAGGAAGGAGGAAAAAGGAAGGAAGAAAGAAAGAGGAAGGAAGAAAGAGGAAGGAAGAAAGAGGAAGGAAGGAAGGAATAAAAAGATAAATGATAACACATGACTTTTCTATAACATAGTTCATCTATCTACAAAGAGAACTAAACCAAAAGAGAGAAACTTCCTTATGTTTTCTCCACAAGTACAACAAAAAAATTGATATGGATATTGAACAAAGAGAAAATTCCAAAAAAGATTGTATATCTCACAATGAAATGCTTGATGGTAAAAATACTGAGTATTGAGGGTAACTTTGTCAACCAACCTGACCTTTAACTTTACATTTTAAATAGATTATTTGATAGTCCTTGAATATTCAAAATTGGAAAAATGTTAATTGAGAATGAGTGTTCACAATTTCTTAATCTCCAGACAGAACATTCAGTTGAATTGGCAAGTTTTTACAAACACTCTTATTCATTCTTTAGTTTAAGAACATATGCTCCCAATGGTCACAATATCCTAGTTCGACACAGATATTTTAATATTTAAAAATTGCATATGTATGTATATATTTTAACTTTTAAAATAATCTACACATAATTTCAAGCCTTGGGAGCAGATTAGAGGTTTCAAAAGCAAATAAATTTTAGAAGCATCTACCAAATTCCATTTCCAAAGAAAGAATATGAATGGAAAAATGAATGTGTACCAAACACTTTGCCAAGATCAGTGAAACTCCAACAGTTAGTGATTTAATCAAATTATATATTCATATAACATTTGAATACAAAGAACTATTTTAATGATAATTTTGATATTAATTGGATTAAGAAAAAACAAATTTAAGGGTAGGGATGTTTATGGCATAGTTTTAAGAAGGTGTATGAAATAGCTTTTAACATAAAAATATGTATTTGCATTGACTGGACTATAATAATACATGTGCATGTGTATGTATACACATGCATGCATATAAAAAATATGCAGTGTAGCAACTCATTTAATTATCAGCTATTTAAACTTGAGAATAGCCTGCACAGGAAGTGTGGTCATATTCCCAGGATGTGGGTTATCCCCGTCTTTGCCTCGCCATGAAATTTTTTTTGATATGCTTCAGCTGTGAAAGTTCTTCCTGCTGTAAAGGAGGTAGTTCTCATTCTGTCTAATTCAGTGAGTCTTTCTAATTCCATTCACACTCAAATTGGTTTTCTTAAAAAGCAACAAAAACAACACTTTTAAAAAAATGCTGGTTATTCAAGACTTTATTATAAATATATGTTTAGCCAGCTTACAGAATGGAATATAGTATGCAACACTTTAAATCTGAACACTGATTACTGGAGAGTGTATGTATGAATATATGTGTGTGTATGTGTATTTTATAAAAGTTGGATAGTTGGTAGGATTTAGAAACAGGCAAAGATATAACAACTTTCAGAATTAGTTGTTTTTCACTCCCCCCAACACACATATATTTGATACCGTCATGAGCTTTCCCAACTGCATATTTTAGTTTTCATTCATAAACAAATGCAATAAACAGTTTACATGATATCAAAGCACCCAGCAAATCTAATGGGGATATAACCAGTCAAAATAAGATTATGATGATAAACTATTACAATTTTCTTGTATTTTAAGTATAAGGTAGAAAAATAGTTTCCTTAATTGAAAATAGAAGATTTCATGCAGTGAAATAAGGCAACACCTGGAGCAAATATGAAGACTGAATAGGACTCGGAAAAAATCACTAGGGAAAAAGCTAAAAGGAGAAGGGAAAGGAAAACCTCACGAAGAATGGAAAATGAAATGAGTTTGATGTCTTTAATTAAATGTAAAGGAAATAGTGGGTGGAAAAGGAAAACTTCAATAGTGCAAGCATAAGACTGTCTCAGAAGGTGACAGAACTTAATCCTATCAACATCTCATTTGCATATCCATAGTAAAAAATAACAATGGTATTTTTGTGACCAAAAATATATGCAAAGCAGTCATTGTGATAGTTCACTAGCTATTTTTGAAATGGAAATTTCCTTGCAATTTGAAACAGCTCCTTCTTCAAAACACCAAAAGGCATCAGCCGCTACTTTAGACTACAGAGTCTTTTTTCCATGTGATATGCTGGATTTAACTGCAGTATTCCCTTTAGAGGAAAAATTAACCCCTGTCTGTAAAAAATTGACAGATTTTTTTTTTCTATTTGTATTTGAGATTGTTATAAATATCTGAAATTACTAATTTAAAAAAACTGCATCAGTGCAGTGAAGTGATACAGCTATGTCAGTCTGCTGCTTATGGCAATAAAAAAAATTTTCTGCAAGCTCTGGGAAAAAAAAAATTATATCTCAAGTGGAAAAGCTGAGTAATTTTATCATCAGTACCACACACACACAAAACCTCTGATTGTTTACTAGTTGTGGCCCCCTTCACTGATGGCTGTATAAACTCATATCCCTGCCACTGATTGTGTGCTTCTATTCAGCACTAACATTTTAATAAGAAAAAAATGTTAAATACCAAAGTAATAGATGAGCTTTCCTTTAAAAGCCAATTTCATTAAATACCATCGGTATTAATCTTTCTAAATCTTAATTACAGCCTTTTGACATATTACCCCCCATTTGACCTTTTCTGCTCAATTCCAGTAAAGAACTGTAGGACAGACAGGGATACCAGCCCATGTAAACCTACAGAAATGCATCATTTTAATGCTTCTGAGCAAGTGGGGATTGTAACCCAAATTATATTTTATTCAGGAGTCAATGATCCAAGTTCAATCTGTTTCAAGATTAAGACATCCAAAATGAGATGCCCAGAAGTCTGAGCAGATAAAGCTCTAAAAACTGTGACCTTAAAAAAAAAAAAAAAAAAAAAAAAAAAAAAATCTATTGCTGAAGAACAAAACTTCCTGAACTAGATATGTCCCACAAAATTTAAAAACAATTAGTAATGGCAGCCTATAATCGAACAACTTGAAGTTCAGTTGAAATAGTAGGGACTGGAAGTTCCAAGATTTAAAAACTAATGATTCTGCTATTAAGCCATATTTGCACTAATCAATATCTCAAAAGCATCCTATTTGTTAAATCCACTGAAAAAGCACAAGCAAAATCTTTGAGAAAAGGGGACTTAAAAGAAACTTTTTTTCATAGGACCATGTAAAGGCTCTTTACTACCAGGAACCAGAAATCTGAATGGCAATTTATTTAGTACAATTCTCTTTTCTCATGTTTTTTCTCCTTTTTATATCCCACACACTGTGATTTAGATTATTTCTTTTTCTTTTTAAAATCTTTGCATTTTTATTCCCTTTTCCTTGTCCTTTTTCCCTTCATTATTTTTTCAATAGTAAACTGACAAGAAAATGGAGAGAATACAGAAAGTAAAATAGTTAATAGTATATGTAATTTTGAAATTATCTTGTATGATGTTTCCTCTAATATCTACCTTTAAATTTTAAATATAAGTTGGACAACCTAGAATAATAGATTACCACTATTGTGGAGATTATCACAGTTTCACAATTTCAGAGCACATCAGTAAAAACATTAAAAAAAATTATACACAAAATCTAGACTACCTGGGAGGAAGCCTATGAATCCAGATGTATAAAATTGAGTATAAAATTGGGATATTTAAAAGATGTTTATGTTAGTGTATTTTAAATGAAAGTGTAATGACTTTCTTGCTTTCATATAAGAAATGGGCAAAGAAGATTTGCTAAGAAAAAGAGCAAAAGGTCTATAGCCAATGGAATTAGAAATCTACAAGGCTGTTTCTGCCAGCCTGCCCTAAGGACACCAAAGGTAGTAATAAACTGCTTTGCTGGAGAAATCTTTTCTTCACTTTGCAACATCAAGTCAGTCTTTAATTCTGAACCACTGTGCCTTAGCAACTGACAAGGTAACTATGGATATATTTGGTGAATGAAGAGGTGGTTCACAGTCTGCTTTCTGTAACCTGAAAAAATCACCCCCTCCCTTAACATGAAAATGCGGGTGGTGCCCCCAATGTATGAAATTCTGCCATTTTAGATTTATTTGTTAGGCTTCATCTTTAAGGTAACTTCTCCCATTGCTTTTTTAAAAGGGAAATATTTCTGCAGGTAATATATTAAGTATCACAAATTTTAATATAAAATTTTATTGTTACTAAATCTATTAGCCATTATTTGCTGAGGCTTATTTTGTTAGACATACATTCACAAATATTATCTAATTTAATTTCACAATAAGTCTAAGAAGAAGAAGAGAGAATTGTACTACTAATGTTTCTACTTATTTACACAGTGAGGCTTAGAGAGCACGTATTAATCCCCCACGTGACATAGTTACTAAGGGACAGAGCCAGAGTCTGAGCCCAGGTCTGCAGGGCTCCACAATTCATGTGGCTAAGCTAACCACCACAGTGAACTGACTTTCCTGTTATTTTAGGTTGATTTTTTCCTGGACTGGAGACCCAGTCCCCATGAAATATAAGTGTGGGGTCACTGAACTGCTGAGCTGGTTGCCATGTCTGGTTGGCATCTGGGGTGTTTTGGAAGGAGGTCATTTCAGAGGGGATTGTTTTCAGAGGAAGGGATAGTTGAGGAAGCAGGCAGAGGCTGAAAATGAGTTTCAGAAAATTTCCAGAGATCCACTGGGATGAAAAGCACAGGAGGCAATTTTTCACGTGCACATGCAGTCCAAATTCTTCTTGTTAGGTCTGACCTGGAGCACTATTTACATAATGCACATTAATAAGGCAATCTTCTTGGAAAAATAAGCGGGGCTGCTTGCATGGCTTATTCAACTCAAATTCGATGGGAATACAGCAGTTTGGTGCACTATGAGCAAGGATGGACCCTTCCATAGCAGTGCTCTTAACTGGGAGGTTCACTGCTGACCTCTAACATATATTTTTTATAACTTCTCTTAAATCCACAGTGTGGAGAAAACAACCTTCCTGCTCTTCATTCTCTGGGGCTTATGTGCTCATGTTGCGCTAGTCATGTTGCATTACATGTTGTAACTAAAAGGAACTTAGGTGATGCATCATAATGAGAAACCCTAGGAGGAGAAATCGAAAGCAGGTAGATTTCGAAAGCAGGTAGAGTGCAAAGAACTCAGCACCTTGAAATTACAGACAAATGATTCTCATGGAGATACCTTCCCATTACCTCATGATGCTGACTGCATATGGGTTGAATTCTAGCAATGTTTCCTGGGTATCTAAAAGGTACTTTATTAAGCACAGTGTGTGTATAAACATGAACTCAAGAGGATCCTTGCCCTCTGAGGGCTGATAATCAAGTGGAGGAGAAAGACATGCACACCAAGGGGCATAATAATTATTATATAGTGGTTCAGAGCATGGACTTGGCTTCTGATAGACTTGTAGTAGTGTACTGGCTCTGCCTTTTATTAGCTTTGAGACCTTGGTCAAGTTATTTATCCTTTCTAAGCATCAGTTTCCTTATCTAAATAATGGCAATGATAATATAACTTACAGGGCTGTTTTGACATGGACTGAGCATGGTGTCTGATTCATATAATCACTCTGTAATCTTGTAATAATATTGTTAGAAGTAACAGCAGTAATAATAATAAAAGGTAGCCTGGGTTAAATAGTAGGTTAAATAAGGCATTGTAAGTAAGGTGCTGTGAGTGTAAAGAAAAGCAAGGAGCAATTCTTAACTAGATTAGGGAAGTCTTTATGAATTAGAAAATAGTGCTTGAAACAAGACTATGACAGTGGATGGATCTGAATAGAAATAAATAATATTGATGATGAAAATGTCAAACAAAAAACATAAGTTGTGGAAATAAAAATGACGGATGTGTGCACAGAAGAGTGAAATCGTCTGATCTGAGCAGGACATGGGAATGTGGACAAGGCTGTGAATTTAGGTAGTGACCAAATATTGCAGGAACATATATAAGACACTAAACACTGAATTGTTATTTTAAAGTAGTTGATGTTTGTAACACAGACCTTTTTCTAGGACGTTAATAGCAATACTGCTAAAATAGCATCTGTGGTAATTGGGGAGAGGCTGGATTAAACAAAGTCAACAGATGTCTTAGCTATAGAACTTTTCATAGCCTTTAAAAAGCCAGTGTGCATTGGATTGAGGATGCAGTACACAAGGGCTTGTTCTAACATACCACAGAACATTTTCTTGTGGTATACCCATTTAGAAAAATAATTTGGAGAATACTCTTCCAAAGACAATGGAAAAGATTTAAGAGACTTTGAGCACAATAGTGGCATGTATTTGGTTTCATGTATAACAAGTTTATTGAGAAGTCTTCAAATCATTGGTGGGTACAAATGAAGTGATTTTATCTCCATCTGTTGATTTCATCCCTGTCAAGTCCCCCAATCTGGTGATTTAACAATATCTTGGGTAGGTTCTATAACATTCTGGATAAGTTTTGATATTACAGATTTGGGCTGTCCAGCTCAAAATTCTAAGCTCTTAACTAAGCTTGACATGCCCTCTTCCTTCTTGTAAGGCTTCACATGTATTTAGTGTGTGAGGGTGGGAAAAGAGAGAAAAAGTCAACTTTTCTTTTAATTCCTTGAGGCTAGAGCCCCATCATTTTATTGGCTAATACTGACCATCAGTGCTCCTGTGTAGCAGGCATCCTTTGGCTCTCATAAGTACATGGATGTAGATTCTTCCGAGGTTCCACACAGTCTCAACATTTACCTAATCCCTTGCCATGGGAGCTTCAGCTCCAGGCCATTTCTTTCCTCCACCCCCCTACACAACTCAAGTTGCTCTGCCTCTTCAGGGTGGGGAACCAATAGGATGGCTTAAGCCAGTTACTTCCCTAGTTCCTACTTGACCTATTGGAAATTTGCATCCTTGCTAAGACAGTAGCCGTGCAGGGGCTGTTCAAGTGTACTTCACCTGAAATATCTTACCAATTATCTTTCCTCCATTCAGATTAGCATGGGCACAGACCAGTAAGCATATTACTAAAGAAGAGATCCAACCATGGAACAGAAGGAATGCTAGTTTCTCCTTCGCACTAAAGCTTTCACTATTTATTCACCTGGAGTCACCTTTCCTCACCTCAAGCACATACCTGCTTGGCTCTTTAGGGAAGAAACATCCTGTGGGGATGAGAAGAAAACATCACATCACCAATCCTCTACTCCCAACAAGGCCTGTGACACTGATGCTCCCTTTCTCTTCTCCTATCCACTTTTTTTTTTTTTTTTTTTTTTTGCGGTAAGCAGGCCTCTCACTGTTGTGGCCTCTCCCATTGCGGAGCACAGGCTCCGGACGCGCAGGCTCAGCAGCCATGGCTCACGGGCCCAGCCGCTCCGCGGCATGTGGGATCTTCCCAGATCGGGGCACGAACCCGTGTCCCCTGCATCTGCAGGCAGACTCTTAACCACTGCGCCACCAGGGAAGCCCTCCTATCCACTTTTTATATCCAGTGAGAGTAAGAAAGGGGCTGGGGTGGGGTTATTGATAGAAAAAGTACAAGTTATGTTTGGTTAACCCTGGGTTTTCTAGCCCCAGAGGCTAGGGGCACCTTATCAGCTCTTTCTTAGTACAAAGTGCACAATTCTTTGAATTCCCACTGAGTCTCTGTCCTCAACCACAATCCAGGAGGTCCTAGTCAATATTGTGCTACAAATGCCAAAATTTTAAATTTTATTATTTTTAAAATAATTAATTTATTTATTTTTGGTTGTGTTGGGTCTTCGTTGCTACGCGCGGGCTTGCTCTGGTTGCAGCGAGCGGGGTCTAGTCTTCATTGTGGTGTTCAGGCTTCTCATTGCAGTGGCTTCTCTTGTTGCGGAGCACAGGCTCGAGGTACACGGGCTTCAGTAGTTGTGGTGGGTGGGCTCAGTAGTTGTGGCTTGTGGACACTGGAGCGCAGGCTCAGTATTTGTGGCACATGGGCTTAGTTGCTCTGCGGCATGTGGGATCTTCCTGGACCAGGGCTCAAACCCATGTCCCCTACATTGGCAGGCGGATTCTTAACCACTGTGCCACCAGGGAAGTCCCTTAATTTTAAATTAATTGAAAGTAATTTTGTATTCACATACTTATGTATATCTATATGTACATATACATATGTATGTGTGTGTATCCACCTAGAGCAGAGGTGTAGTGGGCTATGATGGCCATGTGGTTTGAGTGAGAAACAAACTATTGTTGTTACAAGCCATTATTATATTTGAGTTTATTTCGTATAGCAGCAAATCCTAGTCTATCATAACTGATA
Organism: Phocoena sinus; assembly: GCF_008692025.1. Classification (NCBI taxonomy): domain Eukaryota; kingdom Metazoa; phylum Chordata; class Mammalia; order Artiodactyla; family Phocoenidae; genus Phocoena; species Phocoena sinus. The sequence continues at coordinate 30,095,863 of NC_045765.1, forward strand.
TGGATGTTAAGTGCTTTAGAAGAAAAAGAAAGTAGGGAAGAGAGAGCACTGCAGTGGGAGAGAGGTAGGTTTTACTATAAAAATCAGAGAAGCCCATGCTGAAGTGTCATTTCATCTAAGACTCAAAGGCGATGAGGGAATGAGTATACTTGGGTGTTGGGTGGTGGTGACTTGAGTTTTTCTTCTCGGTCCTTAGTTGTCAGTTATGAGGCTCAGTTGTGTTCCTGACCCTAACTGCTGTAAGATATCTTGTAGCCTTCCAATATTTTCTCTTCTTGTGCTCACTCTAATTTGAATGAGTTTTATTTCTAGCATCATAACTTAGCCTATTCTTTTATTTTTTGCAAATGAAGAATGGTGATCAAGACTAGAAAACTAGATTGTAGATATTCTAATACCTGCCATGATATTATCATGATTGTGTGTGTGTGTGTGTGTCCGTGCGAATATAGTGTGCATCGTGATACTGGTCACTGAGGATGAGACAGAAGCCTTCTGTCTCCTATAATTTACAATCATTTAAACATAAAAACTTCTTCTAAAAAAGAAATTTCAAATGAGAAAAGAAAGATTTTCACCTGGAGAAAAGTAACACGGGAACACAGATATGGATGCTTAGCCAACATGAAATGACCACCAAAAGCAAAGGGTCTCTTTTCATAATGGATCCCTCATTGATAGGCAGCTGTGTGAAAGAAAAGTTTGTTTTAATGTGAGCAGAGTGTCCTGCACTCTGCAGACACTCAATCAATAATTGTGGAATGAATGCTGAAAGCCTATTTTTCTGCTCCTATTCGTGGACAAGTGTTCTTGTTTTTATTTTGTTTCCTATTTATTTGGTAGTTGATTATTTTCCCTGCCCAGCATCCAATTCCTCCTCATTCAGTAAGAGTATAAAGATTTTCTAGGGGAGCTGGCTTCAAAGGTGTCTTGATCTTGACACTGAAGAGCCCTGACCCCACCAGGCCAGAGGATAAACATGCAACCCAAGACTACTCACACTGTGTCTCCTGGACATTCAAATTCAAAGTAGAACAACAAAAAAGGAAAATTAGAGAAGCCGATTCTCTCATGTGCTGTTGCCCTGTGTGGCGATCCATTAAATCCTGTTTTCTAGATACCTCAGAACCATTCTGGTTCCTTGGATTTCCCAGTGTGCAATTGCTTGGCATTTTCCAGCTCTTATTTTAATTCCACCCCATGGTTACCAACAAAACAGAACAAGAGCAACACCTCATCTTTTTATTCTCAATTTCCTTACAAACAAAAAAGCCTAACAGATGGACTTTTGAGGCAGAGCTATTTGAAATATCTTGGGGACGGACTGTGACAATTTGTGATGGCTGTGCTTTACCACTTGAGCCAGAGTTCCACACTTTGCTCACGTGGGGTCCCTAAAAGCTCTTATTCTAATCATCCTTCCCAAGACCACAGGGTCGTTCTCCCTTAGGAGATCTGGGGTTTGCTAGCACTTTCTCACCTCTGCCTCTCTATAATTTAGATATTCTGTTACTGGGTACCCACGGTGTAGGCATCTTCAATTAACTAAGTGAAATAAAATTCTGATAATTTATTAAGACACCACATGGTTTTCTCTGAGTTACAGTGTGATGCTGGAAAGCTGCTTAAACCCTCTTTCTAAAATCTAGGGCCAGGTCTGAGACAATTGCTTAAGCATCTCCTATAATGTGACAAACCCATGTCCCTATCTGCTGTTGGAAGTTTCCAAAGAAGGGGGATGAGATCTGCATCGATTTATACAATGAAGCACAAATGGTTAGCCTTATAATCCTTTTTGTTTTCTTTTTCTTCTCTAGCTTTTCAGTGAAGTTAGTGGGAACAGACACAGGGACTACTTTAAGTTAGAGAGGGACTCACAAACATCTTCATTTATAACTTTAGCAAGGATTGTGAGAGGCGAGTTCAGGCAATACAGAACATGCCTGGGAACTCTCAGTCCACTACTTGTGTCCCTGAGATAGTTACTAGGACCATACAATTATAGCAGCTTATGATTTACACAGTCTTAAAGCCTCCTGGTCTAAATGTCCACCTATGCACTCTAGGTCAGTCTATTAGTCACCTTACTTTTCCTTGCTTACTTCCAGTGGCGGGGTCACCCATCTACAGCAGGCAATTTATTTCACTTTTAGATGGGTCCATTTTTTAATGTTCTAATTTAACGTATAAGTCCTTTATAATTCTTACTCAGTGGTTTCGGATCTACTTTCTAAAGCAACACAATACTCTCTGTACTGTCTGAACATATTTTATGTTAGACTTGTGTGAAATCTACTAGCTTCTCTCCAAAGCCTAAATGGTAAGTTCCTAATAGCCCAAATAAACTAATTAGGAACTGCAATTTAATTACACATTAATTACACACCATTTTCTTTTTAATTAGTGTCAGTTAAGGTGAACTGTGACTACAAATTTGTTTCTATTGATTGTGACGGTAATAAAGCCTGACTTAGAGTAATACCTTCCCCCTCCCCCTTTTTTAAAACATTTCTCAATGGATTAGTGTGGTTTTACATTCCTTGCCTTCTTTCCTAGGGTATTGTACCAAGTGGATTAGAACTTCAAATGCTGCAGAGATACAAAAGCACTTTACTGTAAAATTCAAGACACGGGTAATTATCACCCAGGTTTTCAATGATTTTCTTGATGTTAAGGTGGAGCTTTGAGCAATAATTTTTTTTTAAAAGAGAGAATAAAAAATATTTTCAGCAGATATATAATAGTCTTCAATGTCTCATCTATTGATTTTCCTCAGATGTTTAAAACCTCAGTGTGACTTAAATTTTATGAAATGGGGTCACTGACATCTGAAAACGTACAATAAAAATATATATTGAATATCCTGTGAACTGAAACACATAATTGCCTAATGAAAAGGTTATCCACTGTGTTAAGTCCATCACTGGCAGAAATTTTCTATTACTTCTAAGAGAACGGATTTGGCCATATCTTCAAAGAGCTCAAATTTTATGTTGACTGGAATTTGTCCATAGGTATTATTATGTTCTATTACCAACTTATGGTATCTAATTTATAAACTCAATTTGCATGCAAAGCTTTTTGTATTCTTTGTACTGCTTAAATTCATCATAATACATTTAGATTTCCTTTGTGAAATCACTTCCTGGCTCCCAGCTATTCAACACATAACTTTTTTAAACAGAAGCAACTAATTTAAATGATTTTTCCAATAAACCCAATTCTAATTCAGCAATTGGTCCATAAAACCTTAAAATATATTCCTCTCTAGTGGAATATATTCATGGATTGGGAAAGATCATTTACTCAAGATCACTTTCAACATAGTAAATAATATTTTCTGGCATGGTTAATAACTAATATCAAAGCTATTCATAACAGACTGAGGGACTTGAGAGAAATCAGACAGAGCAAGTTGAAATAATTTTTTTAAAAGGTGGAAAGGGGATGGGGTATGAAATTAGTAGGGCCTAGAAAACATTCTCTGCACCCTTAACTCTGGTGCTGATTTGGAGGAGTTTTTATGTTTTATGGTTGGATGTATGCATATAAGCTTTTTTTTTTTTTTTGTAAGTTCTGATTTTCATCACCATGAATAATGTTCCTTATAAGGAAAACAAAGGGTTCAGAGCTAGACAGGATACTGTGACTCTGTAGTAAGTTTGACTGAGAAAGTACAGTTATTCAACATTTGCTGGATGCTTTCTTCCTGCTATAATGAATTATAGATAATACCAAGTGCAATGTGTTCTAATATACTGCAAATATCAACACAACTCAGGAAGTAGAATCAATTCATTTCAATGGGTACTTTATGAAGTGTGTTTATATATCACTTTATTGAAAAGCTCCATTAATTCGAGGACACTATGCCCAAGTTTTTAGAAAAATCCTACCTCCTCACCTACATAAAGTTTCAGATGTTGACAAGTAGTTGGTGTAAAATTGAGATATATACCGCAGTAAAAACCGATAAACATGTTTCAGTTTCAACTGAAAACCATATTGTTCAATAGAAAGGTTTTTAAAAATCAATATGTTCAAAAAATTTTTTTCGGAAGTAGAATGTCAATGAAAAACTATCCATTTGAGAACAAGTTTCTTGAAGTTTCTGATTTTACAACTTTAGAACTAAAAATGTCATTAGTTTTTAATGTGCTTTTCAACTGCCTGATACTCCTCAAAAACTCAAAACAGGGCTTCCCTGGTGGCGTAGTGGTTGAGAGTCCGCCTGCCTATGCAGGGGACATGGTTCGTGCCCCGGTCTGGGAGGATCCCACATGCCGCAGAGCGGCTGGGCCTGTGAGCCATGGCCGCTGAGCCTGTGCGTCCGTAGCCTGTGCTCCACAACAGGAAAGGCCCCAGCAGTGAGAGGCCCACGTACCACAAAACAAACAAACAAAAACTCAAAACAATTTTGAGAGCCGAAATATGGTTAATAAAAAAAAGTTCTTAGTTACATTATATTTTCAGTTTGGAAATTATTCTTAGTACTCATACTAAAGGACAAGGTTTTCCACCAATTCTTAAATTAAAGTCAAACTTGTATTGATTTATTTGGTGAGTTCAGAAGCATAGAAAGGATGGGGGAGGTTAAAGAATGAATTGTTTCCTTTAAAGTGCACTGACAGTATTACAAAGAAAGATTGAGTTTTAAACTGAATATGCAATCTCTACAGGAATCATTTGAAATTATTTCTGCTGCTTCTACTGTTTAATGATCTGAAGTCTGAAAATGAGAATGAGGAATGCCAGTTTGTTTTCTCTCTGAAAAATTCACATAACATGCCTGCAAAACAGGAAAACAACTCTGTACTTTCAGATTATTTAGTATGCCTGGTTTAGATCTTATCAAAATGAAATAGATGTGACACTGAATAGAGCTGAAATTAATTAGAAACCTACCTACTCAGTCTTATGGTGAAACACACATTAAGCTCTTTGAATCCTGAAAGATATCCTTTCATGGACTAAACATTGGTAGGAGATGTTTGGGGTTGTTTTAGAAAGTACTGTACTCTAAGATACCATGATTCAAATCTTCTCAGATACTTCCTTTGTTTATAACACAGAGTGCTCTATAGCCGTAAGGCACTGAAGGCTAAATACACTTGTATATTGGTACAAAGTTAGGTAACAAGTAATTCTTTGCTTTTATATTGTATTAGAAAACATCTTTTACTGGTGTTGAGTAACATTGAATTAACAAGATAGAGAGAGTTGTTGGTAGTCACAGTGCAAGGAAACACATCAGGAATTTATTAGATTTGGATTTATCAGTGCATAGAAATTCATGATATTTAACTTAAAGGCAAAAAGAGCAGAACACTTTGAATAATGGCTTGAAGTGGATGATTAGCTAAGGGGATGCAACATTTAATAGCCAAAATAAATTACTATAATTATTTTATTACCTATGCTAACTGATTCCATTGTTTTTATTGAAATAGCTCCCTGAGGAAAGGAACAGTGCTTCAATGAATCTCAGCTGTAGGCTTGTATGTTCTTCTACAGCAATCAAAACCAATGAAAAATAGCCTTCATTGATAATACTCTTAATGTCTACATTTCAGCACTTGGAGAAAACATTCTATTCAAGTGCAATATCTGGAAATATCTGGAAGCTTCTGGACAGAAGAGAAACCCTGTTAAAGACAATATGGTTATTTATAGAGTTTGTCCCCCACATTTGCACTTTTTTACTGCTTCATGCCCTCACCATATGTCTTCTTTATCTTCCATTTTATTTTCTAGGAAAGACCTTCTTGAGACTGTGAGATACCCTCCCTCTAGCAAAAGTGTACACATGTACTTGCATTCACGAGCGTATTTTCTCAAAGCAGTAGAAAGGGGGTGGAATGAGTCAGGGTGCCGGAGAGTGTGAAGCCATGGAATAAGATATTACATATTTCTAGAAAGTGAGTTTTAATTGAAGATTTGTTAAAAAAAAGTTATTTGTATAAAAGAAAGATGGATACATATTGATTATATTAACATTTCCATACATGAAAAAAAGGGATTCCAAAATAAATTCGGCATTTGTAGCAGACCTTCTCCCTCCTCCTCCTTTCCCATCCTCAGTTCCCTCTCCATCTTTCCTTCTTCTCCTCTGCCTTTAGGGCTGCTTTGTGAAAGTGATTGCTAAATATTCCTAACCTACTTCAGTTTCTTGCAGTATTCTACATCTTCAGATGAATAAACAAGAGATCCTTTGCCAGTGTGGGATATATGATCCCAGAGACGGAACAGAAAATCAAAGAGAGAAGACAGATCTTTAATTTAGGAAAAGTGGGAGGTAAGGTATAGAGCAATATTTGAAAGTTTGCAAGTTTCTGACCAAAGTCTTTTTTTGATGTAGTTGTTAGTGAAGTAAAGTCAATGTTTGTTTTTCAATTTAAATTTGCCATATGCGTCTCATGTGTATATTTTATTTGATTTGGTTTAGAAAAATATTCAGATATTTGGCTATTTAGAATGGTTTCCTAAGAGCCCTTGCCAGTGTCTATTACTTTAGCTTTCACTTGGTTATTCATGCATTCACTTATTAAACAAACATCTACTGAACCCCATTCTAATGCAGACACCATGCTAGACTTTGGAGATACAAAGTTGGCATAGTGGCTGCCTGCAAGGAGCTCACAGTCTAGAGGTGAACAAATAAACAACTAAGGAATGCAATTACCAAGCACTTTTATAAGAGACTGTACAAAGTGTGTGTGAGCGTGTGTGTGTGCATGTGTGTGCGTGCACGGGAGAGGGGGCGGGGGAGGGGGAGGGCTGGGGGGTAACGGAGAAGGAGTGGTGGAGGGGAGCGGGTAGAGTGTTGTGGGTGAAATGAAGAGATTACCTGGCAAGGTCAAAGAAGAAAGATGTCTCTTTATTCTTCCCTAAAGAGAGGATGATACGCGAAACAAAGGATACACATTTATATTTATCTGTTAAAATAAGTTGATATTCCATAAGCTACATTGTTAACTGTGTTCTAAGTGCAGTTGGCCGCTGTCTTTGTAGGGCTGTTTGAAGGAAACTGGGGGCATTATTAACATAAAAAACCCATCCAGACAATGCCTCCCACCTATTTGCCAAAGAGGCTACAATTGACCCAAGAATCATTGTATCAAGTGATAACATTAGAAAACAGGCCTTGTTAGGTGTATTAACTGCAGCTTCAGTGTGTTATATAGCAAAACTGTGGCTTTCAAGTTATCATATTAACTTGAAAGGCATCTAGCAAGGTTTTGAGTCAATGAGACGCATTACAGTCTTGGAAGAGGCTTGAACTTTTCACATGCTTTTGTTTGATTTGAAATATTCTTGCACTCTCCTCCTCTGCATACCCCAACACACACACACACCCCAGCATAATTATTGCCTCTTTAGAACAGTCTGCGTTATTGCTCCATTTAAAGTATGTCCCTATTGTTTTATATTTCAGTTACCATTATAAGCAATACATCCACTTATAATTTATTTTATTTATCTACTTGTTTTTTTTTTTTTTTTTTTTTTTGTTTTTTTTTGCAGTACGCGGGCCTCTCAGTGTTGTGGCCTCTCCTGTTGTGGAGCACAGGCTCCGGACGCGCAGGCTCAGCGGCCACGGCTCACGGGCCCTTCCGCTCCGCAGCATGTGGGATCCTCCCGGACTGGGGCACGAACCCATGTCCCCTGCATTGGCAGGCGGACTCTCAACCACTGCGCCACCAGGGAAGCCCTACTTGTGTTTTTAAATGACTCCCTCACTAGATTTTAAATGTCATATTCATATGATCACTTTTAAAACATATTCTTGTACCCAGAATTCCTAACTGCTCAATAAATAATTGCTGAATGAATGAATGAGCATGCCAATGGAAGGATAAATAAATGAACAGAATCCTAAATTGGAGATCCAGTGGCCAAAGTACTCTAAATAACACAAGCGTTCGGGTGTTTTAAAACAAGAAATAGTGAATTAGAGTATGGAATGGCTTCTGGCCTCTCCACTAAAGCTGCAAATGTGTGATTTTGAAATTGTTTAGCTAACATTCCTTCTCAACTCCTGTACTTCCTATGAATTAAGGAATTAGATGGAATAATCTGGAATATCTTTGCAATGAGATATTTTGTCTCTCCTTTTCCTCTAGAATATGCAGTATTGATGTCATTGCTTATGCTGGATTCAACTGTGAAGGTGCACAACTAAATGTCTCCATATTAAGAAAATGGAGTCCCTCAGGACACACATTATTGAATTAAGAATACAGATCTTAGAGGCAAACTCACTTTTCTCATTTCTACTGATGTTTTCCTTCACACTCTCACATAGAAAGCAGGGTTTGATGAAGTTGGGAGAGGATACAACTAAAAGGAGACTTTGAAATGAGAGAAGGAATTTGTTTCTTATATCTCCCTTTTTGGAATGGTCCTAGTTTATTCTGATAGTCACACCACTATAATGTGCTAAATGTTCATCACTTCAAAACCCCCAAGGACCAGAGCTACTAAAAGGAAGAGAGCTGCTCTAGCATTAAAGTAAACTACTGAATTTTACATTGTAATAGGCAGATGCAAGTTAAGATTTTTTTAAAAAACAGAACAAACATTCTAACAGATGATATGATCATGTTAATTTAGAGGTTTGAGGAAAAAAGAGATTGAACATACAAAAGTAAGTTCAAAAATATCTTGGAAAAATCTACTTATAAGTATTTTTTTAAATGGGAATGACTTTAGAGTAACCTTCATGATGCCTAGTTGGAATTTACAGTTGAAACATGTACATGATACTTACTAGTTTCAATAAACAGCTATCATTTGTTAAGCATATAGCTAGGTCTACGTTATGTGTATTGTTTGTTTTCATTCACAGGACAGCCCTATTTTATGGAAAAGAGAACTGAGACTCAGAAACACGAGTGAGTTACAGAAATAAACAGCTGGAAGAGATGCAAATGGGATTGTACTCAAATCTAACTAATTGCCACATCTATTCTCTTCCCTGTATAGTTTTTCTCTCTCCTTTTGGGACTTTAGTGAAGACTGCATGACACACCCTGAGCTCATTCTAATTCTGCCAGAGACAAATAAGAGTGAAGCAAATCAATAAATCATAATTTCCGTCAATTATGCTATTCATCCAAGGGGATCCCTGTGAAACTCTGAAAACTGGGCACTGACTGCAAGAGGCAGGCTCCTACTGGTGTTATGTATCTACCAGTAAAAGGTATATTATTAGACAAGTCATGTTGATGGTACCAATGTCCAGAGAACGGGTCAAATCTATAGGGTACCGAAGTGATGGACATTGGACATTCAGGAAACACCTTACAGGCATTATGCTACAAAAGATAATAGTGAGATAGCTTCTTAATAGGGAAGGAAGGAAAATAATAGTAATAATAGTAATTTCTAATCCTGTAAAAAAAAATCTTACAAAGTCAGAATTATCATCTTTATTTTATCCCAGAAGAAACTAATGCACAGAGATGTTAAGTGGACTATCCAAAGGGAACATATTATTTAGAAGAAGAATTGGAATTTTAAAGCAGTTTTACCTATCTCCAAAGTGTGGGTGCTTTTCATTTTGCTATCTGATAACTTTTGGTCTATAACTGATTAGATTCAAACATTAAATTTATTATCCTTAAATCAGCATTTTACTCTTTAGTATATGTAGGAAAATAGGAAAGAGAGGGAATATTGAAAGGGATTTCTTTAAGGCAGGGTTTTTCAACATTGGGTACTATTGACATTTCAAGTGGGATCATACTTTGTAGTGGAGGGTTGTCTTGTGCACTGTAGACATTTAGCAGCAACCCTGGCCTCTACTGACTAAATGACAGTTGCACTATACCCCCAATTTTGACAGCCACTGATGTCTCCAGTCATTGCCAGATGTCATCTGCAAAGCCAAATACCCACTCTCCTTCACTATAAGAATCACTGTTCTATAGGAGCTAGGGGGTAAAGCTCAGGGTCTGGACTCAAGACACCCATATTGCAGTCCCACTTCAATCATGAATTTCAGAAATTCTTGAATTTATCTGAGACTCAGAAATCTTACGTATAAAAACTGAGAAAACTATAATAATTAGAATATCCCCAAATAAATGTGAGACAATGTGGAATTAATTTAGACATGTAAAAGTACTATCCAACATAAAGGGACATTATTATTACTTGTTTGTGGAAAAAAAATTAAAAATCAGAATATAGAAATTTAGATCATTTTAAGGAATATTATTGGTTCCCCCCCAAAATATCAGAAATCATAGACACAGGAGTGCTAACACATAACAGCTGAGGAGACTGCTTAAAACTGCCAGGCAAACTTCAGTGGTGTCCATCAACAGATGAATGGATAAAGGAGTTGTGGTGTGTGTGTACACATATATATATACATATATATATATATATATTTACTCAGTCACAAAAGAAAGAATGAAATTTTGCCATTTGCAAGAACACAGATGGACCTGGACGGTATTATGCTTAGTGAAATTAGTCAGACAGAAAAAAGACAAATAATGTATGATATTACTTGTATTTGGAATCTAAAAAATAAAACAAATGACTATAACAAAACAGAATCAGAATCACAGATTTAGAGAACAAACTGGTGGTTACCAGTGGGGAGAGGGAAGGGAGGAGGGGCAAGATAGGGGTAGGGAATAAAGATGTACAAACTATGTATAAAATAAATAATTACAAGGATATATTGTACAACACAGGGAATATAGTCAATAACTTTATAATAACTTTAAATGGAGTATAATCTACAAAAAATATTGAATCACTTAAAAAAATATTGAATCACTATGTAGTACACCTGAAACTGAAATAATACTGTAAATCAACTATACTTCAGTTAAAACAAAACAAAACAAAAACAAAATTGCCACGCAAGAAAATCTGGTAACTTTAATGGGGCTTTTTGATCACCTGAAAGTTGTTAGTCTTCTATGCAGTAAGTGAGACATGGGAGTTCATTCCACTTGCAAACAATCTGATGTAGAACAAGAAAGTCCTGTTCTTCTGGAATTGTAAAACAAATATTGTATCCAGCTGAGCTAATTTCTAATTTCAGCTCTGTTAAGGATTAGCTTAGTGATCCTAAACCAGGATCTTTCTGAATTCCATTCAATTCCATTCAATGTTCAATGGTAAGTAAATTGATTTAACTAACATGTAATCTAGTTTGAGAGACTCAGTGAGATAATGTAAGTGGTAACGCTTAAAAGTATAAAGTGCAACACTAAACCAAGGCATGTTACTAGAGCTGTTTTTCAACATACAAAAGCAGGGGTATTTCAGAGACAGCTGCTTCAAAGAATGAGGTACACCTATCTTTTTCAAGGTCAAGCCTGGACCTAAAGAGGCTAGATTTAAAGAGAAAAATAATTCATTGACTCTTCACGTATAAGAAACAATTCTCTAGTTACCCAAACCATATCTCAAAACATCTACAATCTCCAGAAATTTGCAACTATAAACACTTTTATTCTAATTTTTCTATATTCCTTTGGCAAAGTGAAAGTTTACACAATCCCACCTTGAGTTGTCATGGTAATTCTAAATATTTGTCAGGTTTATGGGCTCCACAAACATAAGTATACTGTCAGCAGAGGAGAGCATGCTGCTCATTAAAACTACCAGAGGGAGAAAAAAACACCTGTAACAATCAGACATATGATGAAACTGTCAAAAGGTACATGAAATTAACTGTGCCCAGTTTGGAACATAAATAATTTCTTACTACAGTATGACAGTTGAAAATATGTTTTCATTATATGAAAGATAGAAAAAAAATAGTATTCAACTGGCACTTCAATAATGATATCTTTATCCCTAGAGAAAATGTCCTTTCTCTGCACTCTAGAACTTTCTCTCCTAATGATATGTTTTTTAAAATGGTGTTATTCATTATACCCTTTTATTACCTTTCTTGAGCCACTTCAGTTTGGCCAAAGTCATGATAGCTTGCTTCCCTGACAGACTGCCTAAATACCATTTCAAAAGAAAAATATTTTTATCCTTTTCCTTTCTCAGAAATTGGGTCTTTCCAATGGCTTCATACATTTGTCTGTCTCTCTCTCTCTCTCTTTTTTTTTTTTTTTTTTTTTTACTTTCTCCCTTCCATAGTCTACTACCTCTTGATTCATTTGTTTCTGAACTCTGGAAATGCTGGGCAGACAGCTCTCATGGGCCAAAGCTAGAATAAGAATTGCCATGGACATTAAAGGCTATATTTCAGCACCACAGACAGCAACAGCAGCTCTACCATTCTGGCATAGCTTTGTACAATAGTATTATATTTTACTATTTTAGACCCACCAATAAGAATCCTCAAGATGCACACTCACGATTAGTAATTTATTTGAAATTTCTGGCTGGTCCTTATTCATTCTTTACTTGTTGGTGGGGGTTTCCTATGCACTTCTAAGAAGGAACATGAAACTCTCCAATAAGTGACAAAAAAACTTGCTCTGTGAACCACAAAGGAAAAGTAAGACTTGGCCAACAAAACTTAGTCTTGGCAAATAAACATCACTTGGTCAGTGAGAATCTTATGGCACCCTAGAGCAGAGACAAATGGCTTTTGTGAAGCCCTGGGTTTCAAATGCCTGAGTAGAGATGATATATATTTTCTGAATCATAATGTGATGACAGTATCTCTTATATTACTTCTTACATCTTTGTACTGTAAGTTGAAAATCTCTCTGTGTTTCCTTTACATTTGCAGTAGTGTATTTGTCTTTTTCAAGAAATCTTTGCCTGGATTTAGAAACTAAGAAACGAAGTGTGCCAGTCATATTAGTTCTCTCCTGTAGGTTATGGACTAAGCAATACTTCTGACAGATTTCCATCAATTCTGGAGAGGCTTCAATATAATTTTCTAAATGTTTATTGAAGGTTAGTACACACATTTTTCCTTTTCATTGTAGGAAGGATAAAACCCATACAACAATTGTATTTTACAACAGCCCTTTCTCAGGGTCATAAAACTGAAGTTGTAATTTAGGATTGATAGGTACAAAAAAGAACAAGAGTTCAGGATTTTTCAAGTTGAAGACAAACACTTTGCACATGCACCAGTTAAACCTCCAGCACTTACAATCCTGTGAAGTAAATTCAGGCCCTGGGGCTTGAAGGGATAAGCACTACAGGTACTTTATAACAGCAAGTGAAATCACCAATTTAACACATTTGATACATGTGCTGTTCAGTTTTCAAAAAGTAAAAAGAAAGCTGAAGGAAATGAACATGGCATATGACTGGATGCTGAGCATTTTGAAAATGCACATCTAGAATTGAAACATAATTTATCTTGCAGTTACATGAGCATTCTAGAGGCCTCTATGCAGAGTCAGCAAAGCGCTATGCATTGGCAATCAGCCTGGAGGAAGGTGAGGTCACTGACCAGCTTGTAGCAGGGAGACCTTGAACTTCTGTAAAGATTTTGATCAGTAACATAAAGCTGGTATTTTTTACCATGACTAAATTTGGACTTTTAGAGGATTAGAATATTATATAAACGTAACTTTGTGCCCTGTAAAAATCTGGTTAATGTCTCATTCTTCTGGTTAAGGACACTATTTCCAGCTTAGTTAATTTTAAGAGCAGAAGCACACCACACTTAATGCCAGATAGCATGAGAACTCATCAAGAATCAATCCTGGTTAAGAATTTTATTTTGAACATCAGCAGCTGAGTTGAATACACATTACATTTATAGTAAGGAAGAATACACATTACATTTATAGTAAGGAAGAATAAGGAACGACCAACTCTAGTGTCCAAATACTTGGTAATAGCAGCACACAAAAAGCAAGTATCAGTCAACATCTTTTTTAGCTTTGTCCATGGGTATGTACCATGTGTCCAAGACTGTGCAATGATCTGGGGTCTAAAACAAAGTTAGCCCTAGCCTTCAATATATTTTTCTAGTCTAATAGGGAAAACAAATCAAATTCATGATATCTTACATAGTAAAGTAATAATGTATTACACTTTTAAAAAGTATCATAGAGGAGAGAATGATTAATATCTACTGTACCCAACCTAAGGAACAGTGTTAAAGCTGGAGCCTAGATAGTAAAACTGTGTTGGGAAAGGGATAGATCAATAGATTATAGCCTACCTATGAAGGCAGGAGCTTGATGGAAAAAAAATCTTGGATATGACCTAACACTGAAGATTTTGAAACAGTAAAATTATAATTCAATTTTAATAAGCCTAACTCTTACAGAAGTGGGGCAGATTATTTAATATTTGCCATCAAATCTATGATGGGGGTATCAGTGGAGCTTTGATGGGAGTGTCGGTGGTAAAAGCAGTTGAACTAGCTAAGTAACTAATGTTCAGTATAGGTGAGAGATAAGAGTCTGAACTAAAGGCATGGTATGCGGTAACAGAGAAGGAAAAGTTTGGGAGAAATTAGGAAGATAAAACTAGTAATCATAACTGTGATAATCAGTGTTCAATAGAAAGATAGAAATTCATCTACTCAATAACTCTTGGGGCAATCATCCTTGTGAATGATAATTTTAAATGCCACCGTGAAAAACATCAGCCTTCCAAGTAAGTGTAAGAATCGATAAGAACAAAAATCATATATTCATAGAAATACAGGCAGGAGAAGAAACCATATTAAAATGATACCTGACTTCTACAAAAGCTGAACAGAGCATTGCCTATGCTCTTGAAATTTCACTTTAAGATATACAATGAAACTGGGTAGTCATCAAAACCCATGTACTAGAATATTTTTAGAAACGCTACTCATAATAGCCTCAAAATGAAAACCATCCAAAACCTACCATCAGTGGAGGTGACCAAAATGTATAGTGTATTCTCATGTGGGAATACTATGCATCAATGAAAATAAACAAATTATAATTGCACAGGAAAATACAGATAAATCTCATAAACATAAGGGTGAATGAAATAAGCCAAAGACAAAAGAGTATATACTATATGGAGTCTAATAATACAAAGGAAAACAAATTATGATGTCAGAAATCAGCATAGTTGCTATTTGGGGGAAGATAGTGACTAGGAGACATCAAGAAGAATCATGGGGTTCTGGTGATGTTCCGTCTGTGTTACCTGAGTGTGATTAGCTTGAGAAAATTCATCTAGCTGTCCCTTTATAATAATTACGTGGTACAGTTCTCTGTATTTATATTGTTTAACAAAAAAAAAGTTTCAAAAATTATAATTAGTTAAGAGAATAAATTGTCCCAAGAAAATGGACTGTCACTGAGCGTAAATACAAACAGACCTCTCAGAATCATTCTTATACCTACCTCTGTGTAATACCATATATACTAACACAAAGAAACAAATCAGGTTCTCTTAGGGTTAATTGCATCACTGGTTTTAAGTGATTCTTCAAACATGTATTCTTTTGACTTGGTAGTCACTTACACGCTTTCAAGCGTTTGCAAACTGGTTGCGTTTTGTGTATATATAATCATTCCAAGGTCTTATGCGGGCTGTCCATGGAAACTCACAAGTGATCATGGGTTAGAACAATACACTACTTTATCCCCTGGAATTAATGGCTTCCAGCCAACTCATGAGAAGAATGAAACTGCCTTGTGTCAGGCTCCCTGCTGTGCATTAGAATTTCAGTTACAGCTGCTACCTTGTTATAACACCCACATTTCTTCAGTCACAAGGCCAGCTTCACAGAAAAAATGCCCTGTATTCATTGTCTAATTATCAAACTCACATACCTTGGAGACAGACTATAGCTCAAACATGTGTAGGATTCAAAACATTACTGTAAGATTAAGATCTGGAACAATAAAAAAAAATTTCCAGTCACTGTTAATGGGTTCATATAACAGAATAATAATGATGACATAAAATTAGCATTTAAAAAAATCTTAACTTTTTAATAGATAGATTTATTCGTGGAAATATGAAGTGATTCAGATAAATGGAAAGAAAAAATCTGACATGGAACAAGGTGGGCCAAGAACTTGTTCAGAACATTGGCAGCCTGCCAAGCATACCTCTGCAAGGGGACATGGAACTTTAATCTTTATCATGGAGTAATCATAAGCGGACTCACTCTGAATGCCATCTGCTCTCCATGAAGCATTAGAGTTATAGGCTGCTCACTCGATATGCCCTTCAACCCTGCTCTCCAATTTCACCCAAAGTCCCATCTTGAAATTGTGAGTTTTAAAGTTTATTATAATTAATATTTTTTATAAGAACCATTTATTTTTAATGAATAGCAGAGTGGACAGCTGAGGTTCCTTCTTCAACCCTGAAAAGCCAACCAAATGGTAGAAAATATTATTATCTAACTAGAGAGCTCTATTCAGGCAGGGGACAGAAGAACTTTCAGTTGTGTGCTCAGATGAGTCTTTGAAGGTAGACACTTGTTTTGCCATATAGATATGCAATTTAGATTACGGATAAAGAGATGAAGACAGGGGGACTGTTCTTAATATAAAATAAAAAGAAAGTTGTGCATTCTGGTTTCTAATAATATCCTAAAATTAAGTAAGGCATCTCTAATTTAATTTGTTTTATTTTGCCCTACTGAATATTGTGCTCTGTTGAATAGGGCACATCACATCAAGTTACTTAGATTGTGTGGGAACCGAGAATAAACCAGTGATGCTTTATAACATGGGCCCCCAACCCCCAGGCCATGGACCGGTACCGGTACGCAGCCTGTTAGGAACTGGGCCGCACAGCTGGAGGTGAGCGGTGGGCTAGTGAGTGAAGCTTCATCTGCCGCTCCCCATCGCTCCCCATCGTTTGCATTACTGCCTGCACCATCCCTCCCCTCCCCGCCCTGTCCATGGAAAACCTGTCTTCCAGGAAACCTGTCCCTGGTGCCAAGAAGGTTGAGGACCACTGCTTTATAAGACACATCTGGCCACAGAGGAATGACTGCCTCATAACAGAGGAGGTTAGTGTGGGTTGAACAGTATTTGCCCCCAGTGTATATCTGTATCCTTACTCCTGGTATTTGAGGCATATGAAGATGGAGGCAGAGATTAGAGTGATGCATCTACAAGCCAAAGAATGCCAGCAACTGTTGACAGACATCAGAAGCTAGGAAGAGACATGGACTAGATTGACCTTCAGAGCTTCTAAAAGGAACCAACCTTGCAGACACTACGGTTTTGGACCTCTGACCTCCAGATCTGTGAAAGAATGTATTTCTGTTGTCCCTTCCCCTGCTATTCCCCACCCCCACCTCCACTCCCAGTTTGTTGGTTTGATACAGATCTAAAAATCTACTACAGGGATACTTACTACTAAATCAAATTTTCTGAGAATCTTTTTGTGAGCTTAGGAAAAAGAGATTCATTGGTATTCAGAAGAAATTGGCTGCTAAGTAAAACTAAGTTGCTTCACCCCCATCCCTTATATTTCACATTTTTTACTCCTTCACTCCTTCCCTTCCTTTGCCAAGATATGTTAGAGAGAATGCTTAGAAACTGAAGGGATTGTTTTTTGAGGGCCATGATAAAAATGAGAGATTTCAGAAAATTCATGAGAGTAATCTTGGCAGAATCTTGAGAGAGTCTATGGACAACATGATACAAGTATAAAGATGTCACTGCATTTCATATACACCAAAGCAAAAATGCCACTGCATTTCATATACACCAAAGCAACAATAGAGGTACAAATGTTCTCCCATGTATATGTCAGCACTGTGGCTTACTCTGATTATGGAAATGCAACACTTTTTTCCCAAAGACAATGTACATTTACACATGAAATCAGTCTGCCTTTGTATTTCCCTGATTAGTGTCACCATGTCTGGTAACTTTCCTAAGGCAAGTTCCTACCATCCAAATAACATATGTTACTGTTTCCCAGAACTTCCATTCCTAGGGCTTCTTTGAAAGAATAACACTAAATTACTGTCAAAATGCATACTTATGGCTCAGCATAACTCAATTACCCTGATAGCACTTTTTATATTTATATTTTACTACTTAAAGATTTATCGTTCTGTTCCTTAAATAAAACTGCGGAACAAATTAAAAAAAAACAATTTATCCCTAATTTGCAAAGGCAGTAACAACCAACCTCAATCCCTTAAAAATAAGATTACTAAAGATAATGTTCTAAGAATCTCTTAATTCATCAAACAGAATTTTTAAACAGACTTATGTTTTAAGATCAAACTCTTTTTTTTTTTTGGCGGTACGCGGGCCTCTGGCCTCTCCCATTGCAGAGCACAGGCTCCGGATGCGCAGGCTCAGTGGCCATGGCTCACGGGCCCAGCCGCTCCGCGGCATGTGGGATCTTCCCGGACCAGGGCACGAACCCGTGTCCTCTGCATTGGCAGGCGGACTCTCAACCACTGCGCCACCAAGGAAGCCCAAGATCAAACTCTTTTAAGACTATTCCTTACCTTGTGAAGTTGTCCTTGCGAAAGATTCACAATGTCAAAATATCAGAGTATTACAGTTGATTGGGGATAGCTGGGAGAAACAAAAATTTTCAACGTTAACAAACATTTTGAAGTTTTCTTTTCACTGACTCTAATGACACATAACATAAAGGAAAAAGAACAGAAATTGTTTTAAAATAATAATAGGAGCATAGCAGTGAAAGGCATAATTTAGATACAAGAAACACTTTAAGGCAATGAAACAAAAATGTGTTAACCCCCCGCCCCAGAACTTCAGTGTTTCTCACAGGCGTTAAAATAATTTAATAGATATCTGAAAATCAGTAAGTCATACAGGAAGTCACCAGACCTAGATAACAAATCTATTATGAATATATTTTGACTCTTATCTGTTAATTTATGTTATTTTGCTGTATTTTTCATTCTTTACCTGTAAAATGAGGACTGAGGGAAAATGCTTTCTGTATTTGTTTCCCAGGGCTACCAGAATAAATTACAAAAAAAAATTATTGGATTAAAACAACAGAAATGTATTCTCTCACAGTTCTGGCAACTACAAGTCCAAAATCAATGTATCAGCTCAGCCATGGTACTTCTGAAGGCTCTAGGGAAGAATCCTTCCTTGCCTCTTCCTAAGCTTCTGGTAGCTCCTGGCAATCCTTACTGTTCCCTGGCTTGTAGATACATCACTCCAAACTTTGCTTCCATTACTTTCATCTCTGTGTCTCTGTCTCCTCTGAGACTGTGGGTCTTTCTGTGTGTCCTCTCCTTTTATAAATGCACCAGTGGATATAGGGCCCACCCTAATCCAGTGGTCTCATCTTAACTAATTATATCTGCTAAGACCCTATTTCCAAATAAATTATTTGGGTGGACATACACTTCGGGAGTATTCAACCAACTACAGTTTCCAATGCTGTGATTCTAAAACAGCCCTCCTTATTCTTTTATCTAACTAAAGGAGAGAAAAAAGAAGCAATAGTGTATTTTGATTCTTCAGGAACCCTTACACACAATGGAAAAAAATAAAATTACTTATTCAGTTTGTGGTTATCTAACGGTTTGCCTACCAGTCAAGGAGGGCTATTATTACAATATCTGGTGCTGGTTGACCCAGGTTAGAGAGTATAATGTTCGAAACTCAAAATGCCTTCAGTATTTCACAATTCCATGGACTTTGGGCAGCTACTGACAAAATGCCAGCCCTTAGAAAGAATGGAAAATGAATAAATCTAAACCTAACACCACTAACTGAAAAATTAATACAACAGCATCTGCTACAGGTGGGTGAAAGAAGTTGCCTTTATAAACACCAACTCCAAGTTGGTAGAGGACCAGGGCCATCTGTAAACTATGTTTTCTTTTTCAGTTCCCACTAATTATGGTCATTTAGAATAAATATAAACAATTGATATGCCTAAAGAGATTTGGTACTCTTCTCCTATTTATTAAATGTCACAAATATGTATTCTTTCCAGGCAGTTTTCTATTCATGACATTTTTTCCCCATTAATTTGTTTATTCATTTTTTTTTTCCTTTTCCATTATGGTTTATTACAGGATATTGAATATAGTTCCCTGTGCTTTACAAAAGGACATTGTTGTTTATCCATTCTATATATAATAGTTTGCATCTGCTAGTCCCAAACTCCCAATCCAACCCTGTCCCTTCTCCCTTCCCCCTTGGCAACCACAAGTCTGTTCTCTCTGTCTGTGAGTCTTCTTTTTTGTAGACACGTTCATTTGTGTCATATTTTAGGTTTCACATATAAGTGATATCATATGGTAATTGTCTTTCTCTTTCTGACTTGCTTCACTTAGTATGATAATCTCTAGGTCCATCCATGTGCTTGCAAATGGCATTATTTCACTCTTTTTTATGGCTGAGTAGTATTCCATTGTGTATATATACTACATCTTATTTATCCATTCATCTGTTGATGGACATTTAGGTTATTTCCATGTCTTAGCTATTGTAAATAGTGCTGCTATAAACACAGGGGTGCATGTATCCTTCTGAATTATAGTTTTGTCCAGATATATGCCCAGGAGTGGGATTGCTGAATCATATGTGTTCATGACCGTTTGATTTTGCAGTTCAAGTATGGTGGTAAGAATATTTCCACATGAAGTGCATTATCTATCAGAAATATACTGATTATAAAGAGCTAAAATAAACACTAAACATTTTACATGTATTATCTCACTTGATGGAGAAAAAAAAAAACACCATTGAATCAGGAACTTTAATTCTCCTCATTTTAAGGATAAGAAAATCGAGGGTAAGGAGATGAACTAAACTCTCCAAGGTCACAAGCCTAGTGAGTGAAGGACCTGAGATACAAAACCAAACAGTTTGAGACCATGTACTTTACCAGTATACCATACTTTATCTAATACTCTCTTAAATTTCAAACTAATATACAAGCTGCCAGGAACCCCGAGGAACTTCCCTCATCTTAAACCTTGTAGAAACAGTGTTTCTATGCCCTTGGCCTTTTGTCATGTTACACCATCACCAATTATTCAGCTAGATTTGTTTTCCTTTTAAAGCCAGTTATCCTTTGCTATCTCTCTTCCAGGACTCTAGTCTTGTATCCAGTTCTAGTTTCTTAATCAACAATCTCTAAGTCTCCCTCTCCCAGAAGCTATTTCCTTGCCACCTGTCTTACTCAGCTCAGGCTGGTGTTACAAAATACCATAGGTGGCTTAAACAACAGACATTTATTTCTGACAGTTTTGGAGGACAGAAGTCCAAGATAAAGGTGCTGACAAATTCAGTTCTTGGTGAGGGCTCTCTTCCTGGCTTGCAGACAGCTACCTTCTCACAGGGCAGAGAGTAGATGCTCTGGTGTCTCTTCCTCTTCTTATGAGGACACCATTCCTATCATGGGGACCTCACCCTCATGATCCCATCTAATTATCTCCTGAAGGCCCCATCTCCTAATACTATCACATGGGGAAACCCTAAGGGTTTCAACATATGAATTTGGGGGTGGGGTGTATGCATACATTCAGTCCATAACATCACCTAAATGAAAAATACAGGAGTGCACTTTTTCGTTGTCAAGGTTTTTGTTACTCAGATGGAGAAACAGAATAGTAACAAACAGGAAATTTATAAGATTTCATGAACACTTATCCCTTTTTTTTTTCTGGACTTTTCTTCATGGAAACCTTAAACTATATCTAAAAATCATTTAATTTAAAGGATTGTTGGAACTGGCTTCCCAGAACTGCAATGATCAGAGCAGTCTGGCTTGAATAAAGTTAAATTCATTGATGTTTGAAAATGTTTTGCTTAGTTTTTAATCCTTTGAGGATCTGCTTATTAAAATCTGAGGAATGTTCAAAGCCAGAGCCTTGTTTTAGGATCCCTAGAGCAAACCTTAGAATCTCTGCCATTTTACTCACTTAAATCTGGGAGAGAAGTGCATGGTCTGCATGTTTCCCCCGCCTCAGGGAAGCCAGAGGTCAGTTCTCCTCCTGTGGGGACCTCAGGAATTGTCTACAGTTGAGTTAGCTGCAGCCTTAGGCTTCCTTTAGTCCACTTTCCTAAGTTTTACCTTTGTAACTCTATTCTTTTGAGGGTCTACTAAATTACTGATATGTCTGCTCTGACTTTATTTTGCTTAATAGATTCTTTAGAGGAGGAAGAGCCCAAGGGAGGCTGGTGGCCCCAAAACAAAGAAAGATCAGTTTCTTGAAAATGAGGTAAGGAGAAACGCATCTTAGTGACATGACAGTACATTTCTTTCCAGTACGTTATTTCCAAAATGGTGGTAATCACAAAACCATTGACAACATTTTAGGATGAGCATTACACAAATTAAAAATTGTGTGTTACTTATAATATAGAGCAAAAAAAAACATAACTGGTCTAGCATATTTGTGTTGGGTTATTACTCCTTAGAACAAGGCAAAGTTAACAAAGTGAGTAGACCTAAAGTCAATTTAAAGGGGAAAAATCACTAAATAATTACATAAGTGGTACACAGTAATGGCAAAATGTGTGACAGTACTATGTGGATGACAGATATCTGCAAAATATTGTCTTAAAAGATTAAGATACTCATTAAAAGCAAGAAACACACATTCAGACTTTGGAGTGAGATAACTCACTAGTTTGGTCACCTTGGACAAAATTACTTTAATTCCTGTGCTCTTCTTCAGATTCTTAATCCAAAAACATAGAATCCCTTTCTCAAAGTGAGCATTAATTAACAACATGGCTGTGTGACAGGGCCCATAACAGGTAGCTAATAAATTTTAGTTCTCCTTCTTCATTCATCTGATAAAATAATAAACATAGTCAGTGGTGTTTATAGGTGGACTTAAGTCCACAAATGTTTTCCTTTCTCCCCACTCTCACCTATTCTTTTTCACCCCCACAGATGACCTCTATTAGTCCTTGAAAAGAGAACTTATTCTCAGAAGATTTTTAGATTCATAGTTTAAAGGAAACACCCACAAATTTCAAAATCTTTTAAAATCTGTTCTCAGCAGTTTTGTTTTTTTGAAAGATGGGAGTTGACATCTCATTTTCCAATGGCTATTTAGAAGGTGGGTCACAGAGGTTAACTTCTTAAAGAAATGAAAAGCATGTTGCCTTTTCCAGAAAACAAAAAACACAAAAGCCTGACTATCAGTGAGAATAAAGCAATGTTCCAGTAACACTGAATAGTTTTCTAGCAATTTTTCAAAACTCATCAGTGATAAATTTTTTATAAGGGATATAATTCAGTGGTTCTAAAATTTAAATACACTCTTCGAACTGTCTGTATAAGTAAAAAAACTGCTTTTATGGGAATATGGAATTATTTGGCTTAAAATTATATAATAATTGATTGAAATAGCAATCATTTTAATAGAGGGATATTTGGATAGTTTTAAATAGTGTGAATTTCTTGAAACTTTTATTTTCATACTTAACCAAAGACTTGTTTGCAAAACACTTTAAAAGAAGGAAGAGCTAGTTTTTTCATTAAAAAAAAAAACAAACATGGTTAATAATTACATATAGAAATATCTGTGTATTACAGGTTTTAAAACACATTCCTTAGGTAAAGAAGAAATTAATATTTTGACTCTGACCTTTTTAAAAGTTTTCAATGTATTTCTCAAGAGGATATTTATCTACTGGAACTAAAAAAAAGTCTAAGATACTGTAAGTACACAGGAGAGAGATAGTCACTAAGGAAGCTTAGAGAAGATTTCTCCTGGAGGAGATAACCTACTCATTTTCAGACTTTGTGTTGCAAACTCTTTAGAGATATTGCAAGGCAGAGATATCTCAAAGGCAAATGTAAAATGCTTGGGACTCACTATGGGACAAAGACCATGCCTCCGCAATTCTAGGAAGACAACACCACAATGTTCTTATATATTGACCCGCTTGGGTGATTTATCTCTTTATAAGTTTAAACTCTAGAGAACAAATTGAAAGAATTACTTTCTTAAAATAAATCCAATATATTACTTAACAAAAAGAAGTCTATTTAGAGTTCCAGATAACCATAGCATAATGATTGCTGCCTACATTTAATTTAGAAAATAAATAAATAAAAACAGTGAGCAAGAAGAGTAAAAGAAACTATCTATTGCCCATGAATATAGCCAACCACCTTCAAATTGCATGTAAGTGGGAGGAAATATCCAAAAACCATTAGATAACCATGTTAGTGGGTCTGAAGAGATAAATCATATTATTTCCATACACTCAGAAAGGACAAATTCTCAAAATTACATAATAGAACAGAAATGTATGGATGCCTCAGTAACACAATATCTGTATTAATCTATGTAAACCTATACATAGCTATTAATCAATAATCTATTTATTTATCTGTATGAATAAATAGATCAATAGATACTTTAGCCAAACACCAGCATCTTACTTAATGGGAAGACAATAACTGCTTTCCCACTAAAGACAATAACATTACAAAAATGTCCATTATCTCTACCCTTATTTAATACTTGGCTAGAGATGTTTTCAGTGCAATCAAACAAGAGAAAACAAACAGAGGCATAAAATTGAAAAGACAAAGTAAAATTATTCTCTATGTATAAATCATAATATGTGTGAAAAATCCAAAATAATTGATTTTTAAATACTGCATAATACAACAAGAATTCAGTAAAGTAGAAGAATATATAATTAATATAAAATACCAATAGACTTTATATATCTTCAATCAGTAATGAGTTAGAAGAGGTAATAAAAGAGGAAAAACCCCATTTCTAGTAGCAAATTTAAAGATTAAATAGCTAGAACTAAGTTGATAAAAATGAGCAAAGTCTATATAAAGACAATTTTTAAGTTTCTTGGAAGATCAAAAGTAGAATTAGACAAATGGAAGGACAAATTCTTAGATGGGATAACTCAGTGTCATAAAAATGTCAATGATCTCCAAGTTAGTAAATTTAATATAATCACAATAAAATTTTGAAGTTATTATCTGGAGCTAGACAAGTTTATTAAAATGTCTTTGTTAAAAAAAAAAATAGCAACTAAGAATGATAGAAGAAAAAACCTGAAAAAGACAAGCAACTGGGTGGGGGGGAGGGCAGGCTAGACCTACCAGAAATTGAAACATACTAAAAACTCTCTATAATGTACTGTTTTTCAAAACGTGTAGGTATTGGCACATGAATAGTCAGATAAAAATGTTTTAGAATAGTAAAGTCCACTTGATGTAGGTTTTCAGTGCCATCTGAAATCACTGAGAGAAGTAAACTTTTAATCAATAATGTTGGGACAACTGGATAGTCATTTACAAAATGATAAATCCCACAGTTTACACCAGACTATTTCTAAATGGATTAAAGATTTAAAAAAACTACAAGTAGTAAATGAAAACATGAATGGATTATTTTATAATCAAGGAATGGAGATAGGCTTTTTAATATTCAAAATCCAAAAGCAACAAAAGACTGATATATTAAGCTTTCAAAGAAAAATTAAACATCATAAGTAAATTATATTGCAGGCACATGGTTTATCCTCCTATCAGATAAAAAGGGGCTAAAAAAATCAAGAAGAAAATGGTAAAAAAAAAATCCTAATACAAAATTGGGCAAAAATTGTGAAGAGAGTTCCAGGAAAAGCTAAGCAAATGATACTTAAGTATATGGAAAAAATGATGTCTCATTCTTAGTAAGATACATACAAATTAAACTACAAAGAAAAGCAACTTCTCACCTATGACACAAATCCAGAAGTTTTACAATATACTCTGTTGGCAATGCTATGGAGAAAGGGACCCACCATAAGGTTGCTGGAGTGATTGCAAAATGGCATAACTTCTATAGAAGAGAATTTGGGAATATCAAACAAAATTACATATTATTAACCCCTTGACTTGGCAATCTAACTGTAAGGATTTCATTCAGGGGAGCAAGAAAACCATCCCAGGTATAAAATATTAAGGCAATAGTTATTCATAGCAGAATTATTTAAAACAGCAGGAAGTTGGAAACAATTCAGATGTTCAGCGTTAGAGGACTGGTTCAATGAATTACTGTATTTCTACCAAAAGAGTATATTATGCTGCTGTAAAGAAGAGTGAAAACCAGTATTTATGCACTGGTACTAAGTGATCTCCAGGTTATATTAAATGAAATTTTTAAAGAAGTGGAAATACGAATATGCAAATGCATGTACTTGTATATTATCATAAAAAGAAACACTGGAAAAGAAACAAGAAATAATGAAAATGTTTACTTACAAGGAGAATAAAAATTAGAATGAAAGCAAGATTTCTCTGAGAAGAATTTAAAATATTTTTCCCTTTTAAACCATTTATATGATTTTATTTATATATTAGAATACAAATGAATCATGGAAAATGACTCTAAAATTAAAAACAAAGTAAAACACATGGATAAAATTTTATGTAAAATTTGGTTTCATCGCTATGTAGAGTTTAAATATATAGTAAGTACATTACTCAGATAATATATCCATAATAGTATATATCGTAGGACCAAAAGAACTACAAAAATGTCTCAAACTTCACTTAGTGGTTTAATTTTTAGTGTATTGATGATATAATTATGAATGGCAGAATAAATTAAATAAATATATAGGGTAATAATATGAACCAAGCATTTCAATGTAAGAGAAAAAGAAGGAACCAAATACAAAATTAAAGAAGAAAAAATCCTATAATAGTAATTTTATATTAAGAATATCATATACAGTCCGAATATATGGCTTTAAGGGTTAAACACATTCTTTAGGATTTAGTCAGCATCTCATTATCATTTGTATGTAATTTTTTAAAACACACATATTATGAATTATTGAAAAATAGTTATTAAATACAGAGAGTAAATTTATATTGAAAATCTTTCTGTCAACGAGGTGGATGGCGAGGGTAGGCTGCATTTTGATTCTCAACATCAATTACAAGAACGTTTTGAAATATCCTTTGTTTGTCACCCCAGAGGTTTTTGTTTTGTTTTGTTTTTCCTTCAGGTAGAAGAATTCAAAGATTTAGGACTGGGATGGGTAAGATATCTGGCTTTCTTTTGTGACTTCACGATAAGGTAACTAGGACAGAGAGAGGTCACAGCAGAGTTCTTGGGCAGATCAATTTTAGGAAGGGATCCATAGAAAAGTTGGGATTTGTGAATCACAGCCCTTTAAATTTTCCACGCTTGTAGAACTTTTGGACAACCCTGATGTAGACTAGAAGTTCATGGACCCAGATTGAAGACTACTCCGTAAATTACCCAAATGTAATTGGATCATAGGCATTCTCCCCACCTCATACTTTCCTCTTCCCTCCCTTCAGTTGTTATTCCTCTTTAGAATGTAGTTATTCACAATCAAACAAACATAAATCTCACTTGCAAGAAAATTCTGGAGTATACCTACATGTGAGCAGATTATAGATATTTCATATAGTAGTGACTGAACTTTCATAATTTCACTTTGCTTTTCACTCTAATGCTACCTAATTTATTACCTGTGGCAAGAGAAACATTGCTTCTTAAATAATAGCAATGTTAACAAGAGGTATTTATTGATTGCCCACATTATGTCACACGTTGTACTGAGATTATATCATTTGGTCCTCATTTGTTTTAATAATCTGAATTTCACAAGTGAGGGTAACAAGCTTGGTTTAGCTAAATAGTATTTCTTGTCCAAAGTCACACAACTAGTAAAACAGAATTCTGTATACATCCGACTTTACTTTTTGTGCTACTAATCATTGCACTGTGCTGCTATGGTTGCATGGTTAAAACTTTGTTCTTCCATATCTTAGGGGCTCTAATATTCCCTGTATTATAGACAATACCTCTTCACCTTGAGTTTGAATGAATCAGTTTTATACTGTGTATTTCAAATTCCTCTAAAATACATGGTTTAGTCAGATATGTGATTTGATCAATTTTGAGGTTTCCTTCCAGCACTACAACTTCTACAACTTCTACAACTTCTTTAGTCCATAGCTTAGGGAAAGCATTTCACAAAAAGCAATTATTAAAACAACAAACCCAATCTGCAAATTGTATCCTTTCTGGCTGGTAAAAGCAGCTTCTCCTAACTAAATTCATCTGACACTTTATTCTCCCTCTTCCTTTTTGCCACTCATTTCTCTTCCCAACTTTGCCTTTTATAAGCTGCTTCTTTATTTATTTTTACCATTCTTGCCTCTTTACTGGTCACTAGTTTGCAAAGAGTCAAGAAGGTCTGCCAAACAATTATTCTAAAAGTCAGCTTTAATAATTGTTAGCCTTTGCAGCAAAGGGAGGCTCATAATATTAGAGAAGTCATTGGTTTCTCAGGGGGACTATTTTCTTATGAAATGATTTTGAAAGAGTGAAAAGGTCTCCAAAATACTTTCCTCACTTTTCTGCCATAACATCAGAAATATGTGCTATTGAAGTTATCCCCTTACATGATGACACAGGTTCTGGTAGGCTCGTCCTAAAATGCACATATGTTGAATGAATGAAGGGTGAGGGAACAGTATGTGGAGGAATAGGAGACTAAGCTAGAATCACTTTTTTAAAAAAAATAAATTTATTTATTTAATATTTGGCTGCGTTGGATCTTTGTTGCTGTGCGTGGGCTTCTCTAATTGTGGCGAGTGGGGGCAACTCTTCATTGCGGTGTGCGGGCATCTCACTGTGGTGGCCTCTCTTGTTGCGGAGCATGAGCTCTAGGCATTCAGTAGTTGTGGCACACGGGCTCTAGAGCGCAGGCTCAGTAGTTGTAGCACACGGGCTTAGTTGCTCCGCGACATGTGGGATATTCCTGGACCAGTGCTCGAGCCCATGTCCCCTGCACTGGCAGGCAGATGCTTAACCACTGCGCCATCAGGGAAGCCCTAGAATCACTTATTAAGTTATTAAAATGATTTTACTCAAATAACTACTTCACACAATCATGGAGCTCCTAGGGGAACAGGGCACTGACCATGTAAATTTTGAGTGACAAATGGGACCTAAAAAAGCTTAAACGCTTTTCTTTTACACAGCAAAGGAAACTATAAACCAGAGGAAAAGACAACCCACAGAATGGGAGAAAATATTTGCAAATGAAGCAACGGACAAAGGATTAATCTCCAAAATATATAAACAGCTCATGCAGCTCAATATTAAAAAAAACAAACAACCCAATCAAAAAATGGGCAGATGACCTAAATAGACATTTCTCCAAAGAAGACATACAAATGGCCAAGAAGGACACGAAAAGCTGTTCAACATCACTAATTATTAGAGAAACGCAAATCAAAACTGCAATGAGGTATCACCTCACACCAGTTAGAATGGGCATCATCAGAAAATCTACAAACAATAAATGCTGGAGAGGGTGTGGAGAAAAGGGAACCCTCTTGCACTGTTGGTGGGAATGTAAATTGATACAGCCACTATGGAGAACAGTATGGAGGTTCTTTAAAAAACTAAAAATAGAATTACCATATGATCCAGCAATCCCACTACTGGGCATATACCCAGAGAAAACCATAATTCAAAAAGACACATGTACCCCAATGTTCATTGCAGCACTATTCACAATAGCCAGGTCATGGAAGCAACCTAAATGCCCATTGACAGACGAATGGATAAAGAAGATGTGGTACATGTATACAATGGAGTATTACTTATGCATAAAAAGGAACAAAATTGGGTCATTTGTAGAGACGTGGATGGACCTAGAGACTGTCATACAGAGTGAAGTAAGTCAGAAAAACAAATATCGTATATTAACACATATTTGTGGAATCTAGAAAAATGGTACAGATGAACCGGTTTACAAGGCAGAAATAGAGACACAGATGTACAGAACAAATGTATGGACACCAAGAGGGGAAAGTTGGGGGGGATGGTGGTGGTGGTGGGATGAATTGGGAGATTGGGCCTGACATATATACACTAATATGTATAAAATAGATAACGAATAAGAACCTGCTGTATAAAAAATAAATTAATTAAATTAGATTAAAACAAACAAACAAACAACAACAAAAAACACTGGAGAGATTGCCTGATGAAGTGACGGGGGAATAACTCCGGGGGAGGCATGGGAGAGCCTGAGGGCATTCTGGTGAAATGACAAACGGAATGGGAACTTTGCCTACTTTACAATTTCGCCCAAGGCCAGCCTATCAATGGAGGTCATCTTCTTCAACCTCAGGTCTGCAGACTTGATTGCATTGGAAACAGCATAGGACAGCTGGGTTCCTATCCAATAGCTAAGTATCTCCAGTAAAGGAGTTTCAGTAACCTTGGCTCAGAGAGAATTTATCACAAACTGTTTACGCCACATTTTTTGAGAGCATAAATACCCAAAGCCGGGCAATAGTGACAACTCTTTATAAACTAGTCACTGCCACTCTCTGAGATGACCCGGAGCTGCACAAGCAATAAAAACACAATACACTTGCTCTCTCGCAAATGCAGCTGTGAAGATCTGCCTCAAACCTTCTACAGAGATTTCTCAATGAAAAGGGAAGCGTCTGCACATTTAGCCACAGCACCAGGATTTCTAATTACAAACCTGTTCTTTCTAAAATAGCCCTCAGGTACACATCTGCGGCAGAAACCCCCGCTGATAACTGGATTTCAGCTCTTTTCTAAGGCCGAGACCTTGGAAAAGGCACTGGGTGACAGATAAGGGTTTGCAGAAAACAGGCACAGGACAGGTGCATACATCTATACATTGCTGAATTTTCGAATGGCAGCTCTGTCAGAATATCTAAGTATTCAGCTAAAAACAGTGCAACAGAAACAGAAACACGGGAGGATTATGATATATTAGGCCCACCATCTCATCCTACCAAGGTGTATAAACCATCCCTAAAGGGCAGAATACAGTACAAATATAACATCAAGAAATGTGTTCTCCTGCCTCTGACAATGCTTGCTCGTGGGGGCCCACCTAACAGTAGTCTTGTTTATTAGTTGTTTTATTCCTGCATGACAGGCAATAACGTTATCATGGGTGGCAAGATGGTAAACTTAAAATATGCACTGACATACAGAATTAAGCAGGGATGCAAGTCCTCATTGCTCTATTCACCTATGGAGGAAGATATTAGCACACTGCTTTAATTGGCTTTTTCTATGATCAATTATTGAAAGTAAATCATGCAACTCTACAATAACACCATAGGAAATCAAGTTATATGCACATAGCTCTAGAAATCCTTTAATGTTCTTTTACGGCTAATGAGAGGGATATAGATTACTTGATTTTCACTTGTCAGATTTTTTTTCTTTTTAAATAGACATGGGAGTCAATCATTCGAAGGTGATTCCCTTTTTAAACCTAATCCCACATTCATACGGCAAGCCTTAATGAGTCCACTGGAGTAAACAAATTAGTCTCCAGGATGTATTATGCATTAATTAATCAAACTAATAGTATTGTATAATGTGCAATAGATGAAAATTAGTTCTAAGTACAATACTCACATACAAGAAATGGACTGGAGGAAAAAATATGGAGTAATAAAGAAAAATCAGTTTCTACAAGTTAAACAGCTCTGCTTTCCCACCACACATTTCAGGCCATTCAAGGCAAAGAGAATATACAAAGATGGACTTCACAGCTGAGATAGCTGTGTAATAGAGAAGCTGTGATGAGGAAGAAAGCAGCTTTGAGTAACAATACCTGCAGGGCTAGAGGAGGGGTTAGCAAAGTATGGATTGCAATCCATTTTTTGTACGACTGAGGAGCAAATCATTGTTTTTACATGTTTTTACATTTTTTTTGTGTGTGTGTGTTACGCGGGCCTCTCACTGTTGTGACCTCTCCCGTTGTGGAGCACAGGCTCCGGACGCGCAGGCTCAGCGGCCATGGCTCACGGACCCAGCCGCTCCGCGGCATGTGGTATCTTCCCGGACCGGGGCACGAACCCGTGTCCCCTGAATCGGCAGGCGGACTCTCAACCACTGCGCCACCAGGGAAGCCCGACATTTTTAAATGGTTGACAGAAATCAAAAGAAGAAGAATATTTTGTGACATGAAAATTACATGAAATTCAAATTTCAAGTCCATAAATAAGGCTGGGACAGAGTCACACATGTTCGTTATATATTGCCTGAGCTAACTTTTATGCTACAACAGCAGGTTGAGTAGTTGTGACAGAGACTTGGCCTGCAGAGTCAAAAATATTTACTCTCTGGCTCTTTACAGGAAAAATTTGCCAACTCCAGTCTCGAGGAAACAAAAATCCTCTGCTATGATAGGACAAGTGCATATATGATATAAGAATGTATCTTAAAAACTGGAGAAGAAAGCAGACACCATCTCATGTGAGGCACTAGAAAGAACACAGCATCACTTCTTGCTCTTCCTGCCAAATTCCTCGGTCAAATTTTGAGAAAAAAAAATCAGACAACCCAAAATGGAAAGACAAAATACAAAAGTATATAACATACTATACTCTCAAAAAATGACAAGGTTATGAAAGACAAAGACCAAAGAACTGGTCCAGGATAAAGGAGACGAGAGAGATGCGACGACCAAGTTCAGCATGTGACCCTGGATTGAAATGTGGACCAGACCTTTTTATTTTTTTAAATTTTGGGCCATAAAGGATATTATTGCAATAATAGGGTAAAATTTAATAAGCTTTGGAGATTAGATAATAGTACTGAATCAAGCTAGTTCTCTATTTCTGATAATTGTAATGTGGTCATGTATTTGATCTTAGGAAATACAGAAGTATTTGGGGATAGAGGGGCTCCAAGCATACCACTTAGTCCCAAATGTTTCAGAAAAAAAAAAAAATGTAAATGTGTCTGTCTGTCTATCTATCTATCTACCTAACTACCTACCTATCTACCTGTCTATCTACAGAGAGAGAGAGATAGAGAAGAATATGTAAATGTGGCAAAATGGGGAAAACTGGGTAAAGGATATAATGGAGTTGTTTGTACAGCACAACTTTTTGATAAGTCTGAAATTATTTAAAAGTAAAAAGTTTAAAAAATAGGATGAAAGCACTTCTAGCTGCTTTTCCCCCTCCTAAATGTGAACCACAAACAGTCACTTCTTCAGCTTCTCCTTATCAGTGGTATTCGGGTTCTGAGTTGTTACTCGGTGTGGTGGCTTTGTACTGTATCATCGTAACTCATCTGGAACTACCTTTCTCAGATTGCCCTACCTGCATGGTTTAGATGTACACAAGAGGAATGGAAGGTAGAAGGGAAAGAGCAGCCATTATTCTTTCCTTGAAAGTTAGTGCAGTCTCCAGGCTTTCAGGCAGTTCACACATGCTGTCACTGATCTGGTGGCTTACTTTGCTGGTATGGGACATCACCCAGACATCAACCAGTCTTCAGTGCTCACCAGATCTCCTCCCTTGAGTGTCAGCTAGTCCTGGATCAAATGTGTTACAACTTGGTGGCGAAGATTAGAGCACAGCTCCTTCTGCAGGTCACCCTGGTGGCATTTGTAGGCAATGAGAGACAGACAAGGACTCTGGCATGTCCTTTCTCTCCTCCACACCCAGATCTCCTCTGTGACTGTCTCCACCAGCTCCCAGAGTTGCATAAGGTGTAATCCTTAATTTATTTTACTATTTTTATTTTTTTGGCTGTGAAGCCTGTGGGATCTTAGTCCCTCAACCAGGGATTGAACCTGGGCCCTGGGCAGTGTTGAGTGCAGAGTCCTAACCTCTGGACCACCAGGAAATTCCCATAATCCCTATTTTAAAAATCCCCTATTCTATATCACTTACAGTGGCTCTGTTCCTCCAAGTCAAAGTCTGACTCATACCCTTGGCTTCCTGAAATACAGCAAAGGTCATTTAGCAAGCACTTGACCTGTTCGTCTTAAGCTCCACTTCATTACTTTATCCTTTGAAAGCACCTCATTATCTAGAACTATTAGGAGAGTGTACTGAGGACTGCAAAATAATAAAGATGAATAAAATCACCATCTGAGTGCCTACTATGTGAAAAATCCTATGGAACACTTTAGCTCTAAAACTCACTAATGCCCCACAAGCTAGTTATCATCCTTATTTTTACAGATAAGAAACTGAGAGTCAGAGAGGTTAAGTCACTTGTCCAACATCTCACACCCAAGTAATGGTAAAGCAGAAGCAGAAACTCAAATGCATTTCCGTTACACTCTCAAGATCACATTTTTTAAGTTCTTTTTTTTTATGCACCAAGCTGTCATCTTAAGAAAAAGAAGTAGCCTTCTCAACCTTAAGAGGATATTTATTTGCTTTGTGACTGCCTGGAAATTTACTGAATCTCAATATTTCACTCTTGCTTATTCATATCATAGGGTTATTATATATTTGAAGAACTACAAAAAAACAAACAACTCAATCAAAAAATGGGCAGAAGACCTAAATGGACATTTCTTCAAAGAAATCATATAGTTGGCCAACAGGTACACACTGCTAATTATTAGAGAAATGTAAATGAAAACTACAGTGAGGTATCACTTCACACTGGTCAGAATAGGCATCATCAAAAAGTCTATAAATAATAAATGCTGGAGAGGGTGCAGAAAAATGGGAGCCCTCCTACACTGTTGGTGGGAATATAAATTGGTGCAGCCACTATGGAGAATAGTATGGAAGTTCCTTAAAAAACTAAAAATAGAGTTACCATATGATACAGCAATCCCACTCCTGGGCATACATCCAAAAAAAAAAGAAAACTCTAATTCGAAAAGATACATGTACTTCAATGTTCATAGCAGCATTATTTTCAACAGCCAAGACATGGAAGCAACCTAAATGCCCATTGACAGATGAATAGATAAAGAAGATGTGGTATAATTCGAAAGGATACATGCACCCCAATGTTCACTGCAGCACTATTTACAATAGCCAGGACATGGAAGCAACCTAAATGGCCGTCAATGGAGGAATGGATAAAGAAGATGTGGTACATATATACAATGGAATATTACTCAGCCATAAAAAAGAACAAAATAATGCCATTTGCAGCAACATGGATGGACCTGGAGATTGTCACACTGAGTGAAGTAGGTTAAACAGAGAAAGACAAATATATGATATCACTTATATGTGGAATCTAAAAAAATGGTACAAACGAACCTATTTACAAACAGAAATAGAGTCACAGATGTAGAAAACAAACTTACGGTTACCAAGGGGGGAAAGTGGGTCATGGTGGGATAAATCAGGAGATTGGGATTCACATATATACACTACTATATATAAAATAGATAACTAACAAGAAACTACTGTATAGCACAATGAACTCTATTCAATACTCTATAATGACCTATATGGGAATAGATTCTAAAAGAGTGGATATATGTGTATGTATAACTGATTCACTTTGCTGTACAGCAAAAAGTAACACAACATTGTAAATCAACTATACTCCAATAAAAATTAATTAAAAACAAGAAGATGTGGTATACATATATGTATGTATGAATGTATGTACACACACACACACACACACACACACACACACACACACACACAGAATGGAATATTACTCGGCCATAAAAAAATAAAGAAATAACGCCATTTGCAGCAACATGGATGGACCTACAGATTATCATTATCATACTAAGTGAAGTAATCAGACAGAGAAAGATAAATATCTTACACCACTTATATGTGGAATCTAAAAAAGATGATATGAATGAACTTATTTATAAACCAGAAACAGACTTACAGACATAGAAAAAAAAATTATCATTACCAAAGGGGAAGGGAAGGAGGGAAAAATTAGGCATTTGAGATAAACAGACACACACTACTATATATAAAATGATAAACAACAAGGACCTACTGTATAGCACAGGGGATATTCAATATCTTGTAATAACCTATAATGGAAAAGAATCTGAAAAAGCATATATGTGTGTGTGTGTATATATTTATGTATACATATATGTGTGTAACTGAATCACTTTGCTGCATATCTGAAACTAACACAACATTGTAAATCAACTATACTTCAATTTAAAAAACTACAACAACTAGAATCCATTTTAAACCTTTTTATGAAGTCCTTATTCCTAGAAAAGGAAATAACAATAACTGCTGACATGCACAGTGAGAAATATCACATAATCCTCCATTAAAGAGCTATTTAGTTAGTCTCAATATAAACACTTTTTCTGATCTGCAGACCTTTTCAACATATTAAAAAAGATTTTTTTAACTCAGTACTTCTTTTGATGCACTTGTGCATCTGTGATCTCATTTAAGTTTTACAATAGTGAATCTAGGAAATATGTAGAGCTTGTGTTATCAACATTTATTTTACAGATGAGAAGATTAAATCCTAAGAGATTACATAAATCATCGTAAATGGAATCTGTTGTTTTCATCTATTTAGCTTCCTTTCTCCCTTTATTTTATAAGAGCAGATTTTGCTTGAAGACTCCCTTTGCCACACTATTTTCAGTTCTTATTATTTGCCAGGGGCTGGTTCCACCATCATAACTAGCAGAGGGCATATTATGCTGGGCTGGGAAATCATCATGTATTATGCATTCAATCACAATGTTGTGTTCAAAATGGACATGCGACCCATGCCAATTTATTTAGGGCTAAGCTCAGAAGGAAAACCATGAAGGGAGCATCCTCTTCCTCTGAACTTGGAGCTAAAAGAATGTAAGCTTCTTGTTGCATAGGTCAGCACAGAGTGGAGAACGAGCTTGAAGTCAACACAGAAGGTACGAAAAGGTGGTATGCACAGTGACAGTTTCATGTTACTTGAGCACCTGGCTCCAGCTATACTTGAAGGCACCTTAGAGTTTTTCAGTTACTTTTAAAATCAATTCTCTTTCTCTATCCACCTCCATCACTCCTACCTTCTTCCCTTCCACTTCCCTCCTTTCCTCACCTCTAACTAAGCTTTGCAGTCAAAAGCTTAATAATAATAATACTTAATAATAATACCCATCCAAGTTTCCAAGTCTTAACTGCAAGTCTGGAACTTAGGTATATCAATACAGCATATAAAATTCCTTTACTAGGCAAGCTACCTCTTTAGAAATAGGCACTTGTTTCCCCTTTGGCTGAGATATACTTTTAACCCATACATTCATTCCAAGTTTGCTTCTGTAGAGAATTTTCTGTCTTGAATATCCATCGGAAGAATAAATGCTTTTGGAATCTAACATTTTTCTAAGCTGTGTAATTATATATGTAGTATAAAGGACACCAATAAGACAAGATTGATGTGAGTGCTATTTCTCTGTTGAAGAAATCCAGTTGGTTTATGCTATAATCAAAGCCCAGAGATTGAATTATAACATCACTCACCAATGTCTCCCTCAATCAATTATTTTTATTATGTTTAGGGAAGATTTACAAGCAAAAACAAGCATGTCTGAATTGTTTCTGTGTGGGGTTTTCTTTTCTTATTCTTTCAAACTAGAGACTGATAAATCCTGTACAGTACTATGGCAGGAATTCACTATATTATGATGAAAGAGAAGTGAGAAGATTTTTGTCTGAGTGATGAAGAGGCAGGCACTATGTAATTTATAGCAAAATAAAAGTGATACTATATTATCACTATAAAGCTGTCAATTGGATTA
Organism: Phocoena sinus; assembly: GCF_008692025.1. Taxonomy (NCBI): domain Eukaryota; kingdom Metazoa; phylum Chordata; class Mammalia; order Artiodactyla; family Phocoenidae; genus Phocoena; species Phocoena sinus. The sequence continues at coordinate 30,133,266 of NC_045765.1, forward strand.
TCACTGAATAAGCTGTTCAGTGTTTACTTGTATGTAACTGATATGTTGAACAAGCAGGACTTGTAGAATGTAATCAGAAAACAACTTTATTTTTTCCTCCTCACTGCTTCTCCAAATGCTTTTCATGCAACTGGTTCTTCTTTACCTAGAAGAAATCTTGGGCAAGTCTCACAGCTTAGCTTCTTCCCTTTACCCAATCAACCACTCTTCAGTCAATCTCAGCCACAAAGAAATTATCTCCTTTTAGTAATTACTTGTCTACTGTGTTGTATTGATCGCAAACTCAGAAGGTGATTCAAAGTTAAAAGTTTCTCCCAATGGACCCTCCTTCCACCAGCTCCTGCTTTCCCCTGGCTGCCTCGTCTAGCAGGAAGGGAATATAGGGTTGGTGTCTTTTTCTGCCTTGACTGCTGCTGTCCTTCTCTCACTCATTAGGCTGCCTGTGCCTTCTCCAGGATTGAAATAGAGGAAGGAGGAGAGGATGCTGACAGGATAGGTCCTTACCGGCTGACATTAAGTAATGGGGTGCTGGTGCTCTCTGGAGGTGGCGGATGTTTAAAGGTGATCCTTTTTCTCACATGTGCCCCCTTTTACTCCTGGGGGATGTCCTCAGTGTTCCTCTTACTTGGGTGGTGCCTCTCCTTCAGTTGGCCATTTACCTTTCCTCCTCAGTTCTGCATGTCACTGTGTACTTCCAGCCTCTTCTGCTGAGGTCACTTGTCATTGGGCAGAAGCTCTCCGGGGAAGCAGCCTTCAGCCAACCTTTCCACTGTGGGATGCGTGTAGTTATCTTTGACTTGCATTTAGGGAGAAGGTGGTTTCTTCCAAATGCAGCTCTGTTCTCTGCTGCTGTGACCTTTTGGGCAGCCTCGGCTGTAGCCTTTTTGTTCGGGAGTTAATCAGACACCATGCACCGTGTCCACTAATCTCCAAAAGTCACGTCTCTAGGATCTTCAAGGGTTCTCCGTGTAGCTTTTAAAATTAGGTTTGCGGGGAAGTGAAAACCATCAATCCGTCCTCTATCATGAATAACTCCTTGAAGAAATTCTTTTATTTCCGACCTATTGGCCCCTCCAAATTAAAACTCTTTGTAAGATTGGCAAAACTGGTTTTAATCCACCTCTCTCTCTGTAAGTCCTGCCTGTATAGTTCCTCTCTGGAATTTACACAGTTGGCACCTACTTTCTTAGAGCTCTGGTTAAAACTGAGTCACATGAATGAGCCCATCGATGTGAATCCTTTCCACTCAAAGAAGTTTCACCAAATATCACAGCATTGTTCGTTTTTAAAATCATATTCTATAGTTAAGTCAATCCACAGTTATCTATACATACCATAGTTAGGAATAACTGAGTAGTTGTTTTTACCTGCTTGTATATATTTAATGTTTAGAGTTAATTTTCTTTTTTTTTTTTTTTTTTTTTTTTTATTGCGGTACGCGGGCCTCTCACTGTTGTGGCCTCTTCCGTTGCGGAACACAGGCTCCGGACGCGCAGGCTCAGCGGCCATGGCTCACGGGCCCAGCCGCTCCGCGGCATGTGGGATCTTCCCGGACCGGGGCACGAGCCCGTGTCCCTGTATCGGCAGGGCGAACTCTCAACCACTGCGCCACCAGGGAAGCCCCTAGAGTTAATTTTCAATCAACGACTCTGCTTGACAGTTACATGCTGAGTAGAATTACGTGTCTCTTAAAGAATAAATGTACTAACTCACTGTAGAATGTGAGGAAATCTTCTAAAAAATAGTCCCATGACATACGTACCTCTTAGGGTGAGGCACTCCACCAATACCCCAGGAGAATAGATTTGGTAAAGTTTTCCTTTTTTTTTTCTCTTACTGACTAGATGTACACAGAGAAGTTTGGTGAGATTTTAGTTTCAGGGATAAGCAAATCCGAGGGGATGCCTAGATACTAAATCAGGAAGGAAGTCAACACATCTGGTTACAAGAGCACAGTGGTCCTCAATAAGGGATGATTTTGCACCCTAGGGGACAATCTGGCAATAACTGGAGACATTTTTATCATAACTAGAAGAGGAAGGGTTGCTGGCGTTTCATGGGTAGGGGCCAGGGATGCTGCTAAACAAGTCCCAATGCCCAGGATAGCTCCTGCAACCAAGAATGATCTCGTGTAAAATGTCAACAGTGTTAACGTTGAGAAGCCCAGCTTCCCATAAGGAAGATTACCATCAACTGTAAACAAAGGGTAATGAATATAAACTTTTTTGTAATTTTCAAAACTTTTTACCACCTTTCTTCCATTTATTCGATTAGGAGAGAACTTTGCAGTGTGAGCTGATCTCCTAGTAAGTAAGAAAGTAAATTCAAGGGAAATTTGAGGGCCCCTACCCTCCCTATAATCAGTTTTAAAGTGGAAGAAACCCTAGCACAGTGAGTTTCAAAATGGTAGACTGGGTATTCCCAAAATAATTTAGAAAAACCATCTATGTCTTCTCATATTATAAAATTGATATCTATATTTTTAATTATCATTTGTTTAGAGTTGCAAATTATATATTTCCAGAAGTGAGGACTACTACATATGTGTTTTAAATATACATACATCAAAAGTTCACAGCTTCAGACTTAGTTAATTCAACTGCATAAGCTAATTGGCAAAACAGTCCTCATTGTCAAACCAGTCCTTCATATCAAATGTAACTTCAATCGGAAAAATGTCTGTTTTTAATTTAAAAAATTATAATGTATGTCCTGGTGACAACTCTTCTCACTTATTAATTCTTATTTAACATAGATTGGAAAAAGATAGGAAGGAAGGAAGATAGTGTAACCACTAGAATGTAAGCACCAAAAAGGAAATATTTTTTTACTGTTGCTTACTAATATATTTTCTGAACAAAAGAACACATTGAAGATGGTTTCTTTTTTGGTTTTTTCGTTCCTTTTTTAAATTTTATTTTATTTATTTTTTATACAGCGGGTTCTTCTTAGTTATCCATTTTATACATATTAGTGTATATATGTCAATCCCAATCTCCCAATTCACCACCCCACCTCCCCTGCTGCCACTTTCACCCCTTGGTGTCCATACGTTTGTTCTCTACATCTGTGCTCTATTTCTGCCTGCAAACCAGTCCATCTGTACCATTTTTCTAGGTTCCACATATATGCGTTAATATACGATATTGGTTTTTCTCTTTCTGACTTACTTCACTCTGTATGACAGTCGCTAGATCCATCCACGTCTCTACAAATGACGTCAATTTGTTCCTTTTATGGCTGAGTAATATTCCATTATATGTATGTACCACCTCTTCTTTATCCATTCGACTGTCAGTGGTCATTTAGGTTGCTTCCATGACCTGGCTATTGCAAATAGTGCTGCATGAAAATTGGGGTACATGTGTCTTTTTGAATTATGGGTTTTCTCTGGGTATATGCCCCGTATGTGATTGCTGGATCATATGGTAATTCTATTTTTAGGTTTTTTCTTTTTTTTTTTTTGTGGTATGCAAGGCTCTCACTGTTGTGGCCTCTCCCATTGCGGAGCACGGGCTCCGGACGCACAGGCTCAGCGGCCATGGCTCACGGGTCCAGCCACTCCGCGGCATGTGGGATCTTCCCAGGCGGTGGACACTCAACCACTGCGCCACCAGGGAAGCCCCTATTTTTAGTTTTTAAAAGAACCTCCATACTGTTCTTCATAGGGGCTGTATCAATTTACAGTCCCACCAACAGTGCAAGAGGGTTCCCTTTTCTCCACACCTTCTCCAGCATTTGTTGTTTGTACATTTTCTGATGATGCCCATTCTAACTGGTGTGAGGTGATACCCCATTGTAGCTTTGATTTGCATTTCTCTAATAATTAGTGATGCTGAGCAGCTTTTCATGTGTTTCTTGGCCATCTGTAAGTCTTCTTTGGAGAAATGTTTATTTAAGTTTTCTGCCCATTTTCTGATTGGGTTGTTTGATTTATAATATTGAGCAGCATGATCTGCTTATATATTTTGGAGATTAATCCTTTGTCCATTGATTCATTTGCAAATATTTTCTCCCATTCTGAGGATTGTCTTTTCATCTTGTTTGTAGTTTCCTTCGCTGTGCAAAAGCTTTTAAGTTTCATAGGTCCCATTTGTTTATTTTTGTTTTTATTTCCATTACTCTAGCAGGCAGATCAAAAAAAAAATCTTACTGTGATTTACGTCAAAGAGTGTTCTTCCTACATTTCCCTCTAAGAGTTTTATAGTGTCTGGTCTTACATTTAGGTCTCTAATCCATTTTGAGTTTATTTTTGTGTATGGTGTTAGGGAGTGTTCTAATTTCATTCTTTTACATGTAGCTTTCCAGTCTTCCCCACACCACTTATTGAAGAGACTTTCTTTTCTCCATTGTATATCCTTGCCTTCTTTCTCATAGATCAGTTGACCATAGGTGCGTAGGTTTCTCTCTGGGCTTTCTATCCTGTTCCATTGATCTATATTTCTGTTTTTGTGCCAGTACCATACCATCTTGATTACTGTAGCTTTGTAGTATTCTGAAGTCAGGGAGTCTGATTCCTCCAGCTCTGCTTTTTTCCCTCAAGACTGCTTTGGCTATTCAGGGTCTTTTGTGTTTCCATACAAATTGCGAAATGTTTTGTTCTAGTTCTGTAAAAAATGCCATTGGTAGTTTGATAGGGATTTAATTGAATGTATAGATTGCTTTGGGTAGTATAGTCATTTTCACAATATTGATTCTTCCAATCCAAGAACATGGTATATCTCTCCATCTGTTTGTATCATCTTTAATTTCTTTCACCAGTGTCTTATAGTTTTCTGCATACAGGCCTTTTGTCTTCCTAGGTAGGTTTATTCCTAGATATTTTATTCTTTTTGTCACAATGGTAAATGGGAATGCTTCCTTAATTTCTCTTCCAGATTTTTCATCATTAGTGTATAGGAATGCAAGAGATTTCTGTGCATTAATTTTGTATCCTGCTACTTATCAAATTCATTGATTAGCTCTAGTCGTTTTCTGGTAGCATCTTTGGGATTCTCTATGTATAGTATCATGTCATCTGTAAACAGGGACAGTTTTACTTCTTTTCCAATTTGTATTCCTTCTGTTTCTTTTTCTTCTCTGACTGCCGTGGCTAGGACTTCCAAAACTATGTTGAATAATAGTGGTGAGAGTGGACATCCTTGTCTTGTTCCTGATCTTAGAGGAAATGCTTTCAGTTTTTCACCATTGAGAATGATGTTTGCTGTGGGTTTGTTGTATATGGCCTTTATTATGTTGAGGTAGGATCCCTCTATGCCCACTTTCTGGAGAGTTTTTATCATAAATGGGTGTTGAATTTTGTCAAAAGATTTTTCTGCATCTATTGCGATGATCATATGGTTTTTATTCTTCAATTTGTCAATATGGTGTATCACATTGTTTGATTTGCATATATTGAAGAATCCTTGCATCCCTGGAATAGATCCCTCTTGATCATGGTGTAGGATCCTATTAATGTGTTGCTGGATTCTGTTTGCTAGTATTTTGTTGAGGATTATTGCATCTATATTCATCAGTGATATTGGTTAGTAATTTTCTTTTTATGTAGTATCTTTGTCTGGTTTTGGTTTCAGGATGATGGTGGCCTCAGAGAATGAGTTTGGGAGTGTTCCTTCCTCTGCAATTTTTTGGAAGAGTTTGAGAAGGATGGGTGTTAGCTCTTCTCTAAATGTTTGATAGAATTCACTGGTGAAGCCATCTGGTCCTGGACTTTTGTTTGTTGGAAGATTTTTAATCACAGTTTCAATTTCACTACTTGTGATTGGTCTGTTCATATTTTGTATTTCTTCCTGGTTCAGTCAGGAAGGTTATACCTAAGAATTTGTCCATTTCTTCCAGGTTGTCCATTTTATTGGCATAGAGTTGCTTGTAGCAGTCTCTTAGGATGCTTTGTATTTCTGTGGTGTCTGTTGTAACTTCTCCTTTTTCATTTCTAATTTTATTGATTTGAGTCCTCTCCCTCTTTTTCTTGATGAGTCTGGTTAATGGTTTATCAATTTTGTATATCTTCTCAAAGAAGCAGCTTTTAGTTTTATTGATCTGTGCTATTGTTTTCTTTGTTTGTATTTCATTTATTTCTGCCCTGATCTGTATGATTTCTTTCCTTTTACTAATTTTGGGTTTTGTTTGTTCTTCTTTCTCTAGTTCCTTTAGGTGTAATGTTAGATTGTTTATTGGAGATTTTTCTTGTTTATTGAGGTAGGATTGTATTGCTATAAACTTCCCTCTTAGAACTGCTTTTGCAGCATCCCATAGGTTTTAGATCGTTGTGTTTCCGTTGTAATCTGTCTCTAGGTATTTTTTGATTCCCTCTTTGATTTCTTCAGTGATCTCTTGCTTATTTAATAACGTATTGTTTAGCCTCCATGTGTTTGTGTTTTTTACATTTTTTTCCCCTGTAATTGATTTCTAATCTCATAGCATTGTGGTCAGAAAAGATACTTGACAGAATTTCAATTTTCTTAAATTTACCAACGCTTGATTTGTGACCCAAGATGTGATCTATCCTGGAGAATGTTCCATGTGCACTTGAGAAAAAAGTGTAATCTACTGTTTTTAGATGGAATGTCCTATGAATATCAATTAAATCTATCTGGTCTATTGTGTCATTTAAAGCTTGTGTTTCCTTATTAATTTTGTTTGGATGACCTGTCCATTGGTGTAAGTGAGGTGTTAAAGTCTCCCACTATTATTGTGTTAACAGTTGATTTCCTCTTTTATAGCTGTTAGCAGTTGCCTTATGTATGGAGGTGCTCCTATGTTGGGTGCATATGTATTTATAATTGTTATATCTTCTTCTTGGATTGACCCCTTGATCATTAGGTAATGTCCTTCTTTGTCTCTTGTAATAGTCTTTATTTTAAAGTCTATTATCTGATATGAGTATTGCTACTCCAGCTTTCTTTTGATTTCCATTTGCATGGAATATCGTTTTCCATCCCCTCACTTTCAATCTATATGTATGTGCCCCTAGGTCTGAAGCGGGTCTATTGTAGACAGCATATATATGGGTCTTGTTTTTGTATCCATTCAGTGAGCCTGTCTCTTTTGGTTGGAGCATTTAATCCATTCACACTTACGGTAATTATTGATATGTATGCTCCTATTACCATTTTCTTAATTGTTATGGGTTTGTTTTTGTAGGTCCTTTTCTTCTCTTGTGTTTCCTGCCTAGAGAAGTTCCTTTAGCATTTGTTGTAGAGCTGGTTTGGTGGTGTTGAGTTCTCTTAGCTTTTGCTTGTCTGCAAAGCTTTTGATTTCTCAGTTGAATCTGAATGAGATCCTTGCTGGGTAGAGTAATCTTGGTTGTAGGTTCTTCCCTTTCATCACTTTAAATACATCATGCCACTCCCTTCTGGCTTGTAGAGTTTCTGCTGAGAAATCAGCTGTTAACGTTATGGGAGTTCTCTTGTATGTTATTTATTGTTTTTCCCTTGTTGCTCTCAATAATTTTTCTTTGTCTTTAAATTTTGTCAATTTGATTACTATGTGTCTCAGCATGTTTCTCCTTGGGTTTATCCTGCCTAGAACTCTCTGCACTTCCCAGATTTGGGTGGCTATTTCCTTTCCCATGTTACAGAAGTTTTCTACTATAATCTCTTCAAATATATCCTCAGGTCCTTTCTCTCTCTCTTCTCCTTCTGGGACCCCTATAACATGAATGTTGGTATGTTTAATGTTGTCCCAGAGGTCTCTTAGGCTGTCTTCATTTTCTTTCTTTTTTTTGTTTTCTGTTTCACAGCAGTGAATTCCACCATTCTGTCTTTCAGGTCACTTATCTGTTCTTCGGCCTCAGTTATTCTGCTACTGATTCCTTCTAGTGTATTTTTCATTTCAGTTATTGCATTGTTCATCTCTGTTTGTTCTTTAATTCTTCTAGTTGTTTGTTCTTTAATTCTTCTAGGTCTTTGTTAAACATTTCTTGCATCTTCCTGATCTTTGCCTCCATTCTTTTTCCGAGGTCCTGGATCATCTTCAGTATCATTCTGATTCTTTTTCTGGAAGGTTGCCTATCTCCACTTCATTTAGTTGTTTTTCTGGGTTTTATCTTGCTCCTTCATCTGGTACATAGCTCTCTGACTTTTCGTCTTGTCTATCTTTCTGTGAATGTGGGTTTTGTTCCACAGGCTGCAGGATTATAGTTCTTCTTGCTTCTGCTGTCTGCCCTTCTGGTGGACGAGGCTATCTAAGAGGCTTGTGCAAGTTTCTTGATGGGAGGGACTGGTGGTGGGTAGAGCTAGTTGTTGCTCTGGTGGGCAGAGCTCAGTAAAACTTTAATCTGCTTGTCTGCTGATGGGTGGGGCTGAGTTACCTCCCTGTTGGTTGTTTGGTCTGAGGCGACCCAACACTGGAGCCTACTTGGGCTCTTTGGTGGGGCTAATGGTGGACTCTGGGAGGGCTCACGCCAAGGAGTATTTCCCAGAACTTCTGCTGCCAGTGTCCTTGTTCCTGTGGTGAGCCACAGACACCCCCTGCCTCTGCAAGAGACCCTCCAACACTAGCAGGTAGCTCTGATTCAGTCTCCTATGGGGTCACTGCTTCTTCCCCTGGGTCCTGATGCACACACTACTTTGTGTGTGCCCTCCAAGAGTGGAGTCATTGTCTCCCCCAGTCTTGTCAAAGTCCTGCAGTCAAATCCCGCTAGCCGTCAAAGTCTGATTCTCTAGGAATTCCTCCTCCCATTGCCAGACCCCCAGGTTGGGAAGCATGATGTGGGGCTCCGAACCTTCACTCCAGTGGGTGGACTCCTGTGGTATAACTGTTCTCCAGTTTGTGAGTTACCCACCCAGCAGTTATGGGATTTGATTTTATTGTGGTTGCACCCCTCCTACCATCTCATTGTGGCTTCTCCTTTTTCTTTGGATGTGGGGTACCTTTTTTGGTGAGTTCCAGTGTCTTCCTGTCGATGATAGTTCAGCAGTTAGTTGTGATTCCAGTGTTCTCACAAGAGGGAATGACAGCATGTCCTTCTACTCTGCCATCTTGAAGCAATCTCACTGTAGATGTTTTATAAGTATTTAATACTGGATGGAAGAAGAGATAATAGGTAGATAGGTAGATAGGTAGATAGATAGATAGAGGTGCTGAGCTCTGTCACAAGTTTATAGCCGGGATGAAATAAAATGTCTCAGTCACCACACTGAATCTTTCCATTCTCAGATTATCCCTGGGGCAATGCATCAAAATGAGATTTGGACTGGGAGAGAGTTTAGTTTCTTATTGCAGCAAGAGATGAACACTGTGGAAGGGAAGCAAGGGAAGAACTGGCAGACCATAGACAGACAGGTGCTTAAGAAGGCAACTTTGAAAAGGAGAACAGTTAAGGAAATAAATTGCTATAAAGCTATCCATGCCTATGTGATCTCTAGACAATCTTCTTGTACTATGATTTAAAGGCCAGTCCACTACAGATGGGGAACCACATGTTAATGATGAAAACAAAGCAGGCCAATAGGCCTGTAGAGCAAAATGGGTATGGGTGGGTCAGGGGGGGAATCCAAGACTGGGCCAGATCAGTGACCTAATAAAAGGATAATCTAAAGGATTGTTTTAAAGGAACAAGAAGACATGCCTATATAGCATGAAACCTAATGTAAGTGCAAAGTAGATGGAAGGGGGTGGAAGAGTGGCCTTCTGTGTCATCTTACATGCTTTATTTTTCCTTATAGAATTTGTCTTTCATTGACATGATATTAAACATTATTTGCTTATTTGTTCCCTACTAGTAAACAATGTGAAGGTGGATTTTTGCCATTTTCTTCCTTTCAGCTCTATCCCCAGTGCCTGGGATGGTGCCAGGCAAATAGAAGGTGCTCAGTCAATATTTATTGGATAAGTGTTGAACATGCTACCTTGAAAATATATGTAGACCAAGCCTGATGAAGCAAAACGAGCTCATGTCTTGTCTTTGAGTGACAAAGGGCTTGTTATTAACCACCCTGGGGTTTCAAAGTCTTCTAAACAAGGAGGTGGGAGTTGTTAGTCACTAAGGTCTCTTCCAGTTTTGTTTTCAGATTCTACCATGGATGGTTATCTGAAAGTGTCCAGGGATGTTCATGTGTGAATGTATGAGTCTGTGTGTGCTTCTGAAAATTCAGAAAGAAAGTGATACTATGCATTTTTAAAATAAAGAAAGTATTGTAGGCTGAAGGGGCAGAAGACAAAAGGCAAAATGAAATAGTGCAGGTAAAACATCTGACTTGGTTGAGAGAGTAAAAGTCTGTCATAAAGAGAGCTAAAATAAGAGGAAAATATGATGGGAGACTTTGTAAAGCTGGTTTCCTCTATGGAGTAGGAATATGGAATGTTTTCATATTTAACAGCTTTTATATTATGACTAGTAAAGTTATTCTGGGCATATGATTATCTCCTAATAATAGTGATACTTAAAATATTTAGGCTAAGAAGTCTTGTTTGGAGACATACAAGTAATTTCTAACCATAGCATTATCATGAGCAAAGAAACTATTCTTTGAGAAGTAACATCAAATATAAAAACAGATCTATTCAAACACATTTTAAATGTTAAACAGAAATAAATGCCATCAATTAATCTTTGTTGGGAAGGTATTTCTTAAAACCAGAAATGATCAATGGGTAAAATAACTGCAAAATCTTGTGGAATCCCAGCAGTTCTCCTGATACATAGGCTAGGTGCCATACAAAATTGCTAATAATACAACTACTAAGTATAGGTAATTATGTGCCAGCGATATAGAAGCATGATTTCACTTAATTCTTTTAGCAAATCCATGACATAGACACTTTAGTTTCCCCATTGAGCAGGTGAAGAAACACAGGCTTAGGAAAGGTCAATATCAATCCCAAGGTCATGCGTTTAGTAAGGTAAAGCTAGAGCATGCAAGTGATATCTTTTATACAAAGATGTTCTAAACACTTGCCAAATTTACTATAATTTGTCATAGGCTTTGCTGTCTAGACATGGCAAGCTTCCTCTTAGGAGAAGATCTTATTTGCGGTGCCAAGAAAACCTAGAATGGCTTAAGCCAGGCAAATTTTATGATTGAAAGTAAATTACAACCATTGTTTGCCTGCTCACTTTTACTTTTAATGTATATTTGTGCAACAGTGCAGAGATGAAAGGCTTGTCAGTCACAGATATACTTAAAAAATCAATCCAAAAGCAAAACGAGTTGGAAAAGGATTCTACAGTGGCAAAATGAGCTAGCCCCAAATGTTTATTTTCCATTCAATTGCTTTTCCAAAGTTTGAAAGCTCCTTGTTAACTCTGTGTTTTTTTAATATAAGATTTTAAGGTGTTATTTCTAAGTAACATGATGAAGTCGAGTGTTTTCTTTTATTGAGATGTCAAGAGAAAAAAAATGTTTGTCTTTTTTTTGAGCTGTCAGTAAGAGATAATATAATTAATCATTATGACATTTATTAACATTTAGATATTATCATTTATTCTTTTTAATTGTGCTAACATTTTATTAATTAAAGGAAACACATAAACACAGTTGTTACGGAACTTTAATAATGTTTAATTTTTGATTAGTGAACATCACCCTCTCCATTCCATGATTTTATTTTCTTTTCCTTAATATGAAGAAGAGGTTTCATTTGGGTAGTGTTCTGTCTGTGGTTCATGTAAGTGTGAAACATCAGTAAACATTACATAGGGAGGAATATATAAAGGTATTTCTTACAGCATTCTAACAGGTACTAAGTTTCTATTCTGTGAAAACTGAATAAGTGTTGAAACCCACATGGTACACTTTCTGCATGCAGCAGACTCTGTCCAGCAGGTAGTAACTAAAAAGAAACTCCAACATTTATATGCATTTCTCAGAGAACACTGAAGTTCCCACACCAGTACTTCTAGAAACCCTTCCCTCCAAGGTCTAATACTTTCTTACCTCACGTCTATTCTAAAGTCCTTCAAATCGTGAAATCTCAAACACCCTTCTCTTTACTCCAGTCTACTGGCATTTCCCCCTTTTTTTTCTCCTTTGTAGTTAGAATTAATATTTCTAGATTCATCTTCCCCCTCTCACCTCATGTTCTGAAAGTTCTTTCTACCTCCCCATTCTCTTAATTTTGAATCAAAATATTCTGGAACCATGCTAAGGAACACTTTGCTTTTGTTCGAGGTGGAGACATCAAGAGGAGAGGCGAAGATAGTTACTATTCAACGATAATTCATCCTAGATCATTGCATCAGTAATAAGGGCAGGGGTCCTGAACTTTCCTGATAAGTTACTCTTGGTCTTGAGGTAGCAACTGGTTCCGAGCCTCCAGCTTTTTACAAAGTTCCCTAAATCAACTTTGCTGTGTCCCCCAGAGTTACCAGCACCATCTTGGCAGCATCCATTCCTACCTCAAGGTCTGACTCACCTCTATGGGACCCAAGAAAATTGCACCAGGTGGGCAGAACTGTCCCTCACATGTGTGAGTCCCAGTTTGGGGGAGCCCTGTGTCAGTTTTCCCAGTTCTGACACCCCAACCACTTTCTTTGTTCCCCTAGCTCATGAGGTGGTGACTATATCCTATAGCTACTATGTCTGGATTGCCTCAGTGGTCCTTTTGTGTTGGTTTAGCCCTTTAACATCTGCATAATTAATTCCCTATGTTAAATTCCTCCTGTAGAAATACTTAATGTGGTTTCTGGTTTCCTAACTGGAGCTGGATTGAGGCAAGGCTAGAGGATGCTAAAGTGTAAATCACTGGACTGTTACTGGAAAAGTTTCATATTCTATACGCGGAGGAGAAACACTGTATGTTCTGATTTTCTGAGTTCAGATGAAGGCAGTTTAAACTGTTATGTGAAAATCTCAATTTACTATATATTTCTGTATTTTTAAGAGTGTTTTTAAAAGACAATATGGTACTGTTATTCATTAAACAATGTGTTCTTGAAACATCAAATTTTATGCAAAAATCTTGTAACTTGTCCATAGATTCCTAAATTGATCCCAAGTGGCTCCAAAGGGAGAGATTTAAGGTAAATTATTTCTTCATATTCCTGCATCTTGCAGAGGACCAATAATATTTGAGGCCTTCCGGAAATTTATTTATAAAATCAATAACGGCTAAAGCTATATTGGTTTGCCCTTTACCTCCAGGAAAACAAATGATGTATGGCAAATGACTCTCTTTTTATAAGTGTTTTGCCAATATGATAATATTACTTTACGCTTGAATGGAGTTTTATTAAACACCAAGTACTTTTGTATCTCTCTCTTACCATTCATATTCTTATTCAAGGCTATATATTCTTTTCTTTCTTTTTTTTTTTTTTGGCCATGCCGCATAGCTTGTGGATCTTAGTTCCCCAACCAGGAATTGAACCTGGGCCCTCAGCAGTGAAAGTGCAAAGTCCTAACCACTGGACCACCAGGGAATTCCCTTATCCAAGACTATAAATCAGATATTCCCTACATTTTTCCTTAGAGAATCTTAAACGCAGAAGAATTTAAAAATTTCCCAAAGGCTCTAGACTAAAAGGTGGAACGTGATCTTATACTTAAACCTCAGAACTTTCTATCCAGGAACTACTTTGTTCCATTATTGTTGACTTGTCTGTTCCACAGAAAGAATGTTGTCAAACATGGGATCTCATGATGGCCCAACTATGTTAAAAATCTTAAAATTAACAATGTTAAAAAAATTATCACACTTATGTGTGGCCATGTGTTTTTGTTGTGTTTAACACAAGTTTATCAGAGATAGGGCTCTATAAAACCAACTGGAAGGTATAATTACCTTCAGGGATATTTTATTATTAAAAAGTATAATGAAAGGTACTATGAGAGTAGATTAAACTATTAAGGAACCTGCCACAAGTGACTTTGTAATTTGAAAGATCCTTTATCATTTTCAATCATGACTTTCAGTTTGTTTCTCTGGGTGATTTTTCAAAATACTCTAAAAATCTTCTTTGGATTGCTAAATAGACAAATTGTGCTGCTTTTTCAGTAGAGAAAATAAAGGTACATTTAATAATTAATCTAGTTATACATGTACTATTTGAATTTACAACATTTAAAAAATTTATCTTTATGAAGTTATTGGATACGCAACTCTTCTTACTTTAGAAATCTATTCCCGCAGCCTGAATTTACTTTATCTCTTGGGGTTTTTAAACTTGCCAAAAAATAGTTATAAACTATTGATAATTCTTGATTAAAATGTAAACTAAAAAAGGCATATAACTTTGACCTATTGAAAAAACTTAAATGTATATGTATATAGAATGTTTTGACAGAAGCTGCTAATTTCCTTGTTAGTATCAAATTCCTATGGCTTCCTTACTAGGGAGTACCTATATTGACAGAATCAGTAATATATCCAGCTGAAGATAATAGTTTCAACCCTCCTATACAGATAAGGATGACAAATGATGTGTAAACAAACATTTGATGGGGCTTCTTAAAATGACCTCTTTTAGGAGAGCTTACTCAGGTGGCGGGTTTCTACAATTTTACAAATCTATTTTCCTCCTTCTTTCATTGACTCATTGATTTGGATGGAGATATGATGGCTGGATCTACAACATCCATATTGTGGATGGTAAGGCAAACTTAAGGAATAGAGACATATTCTAAAAGGAACAAAGCAGATTGACAAATCATAGGCCATTGATAATATGAGAAGCTGCCATATATCCCCAAACTGCCTGTCTGAATTTGTTGTTTGTGAGAAAATGAAGCTGCTGTAATTTCAGATCTTTTACTAACAGCCACACACAATTCCCTAGTTAACATACAAATTTTCTTTTTTTTTTTGTATTAAGGATTTTAATTTTATTATTTATTTGTAGTAAATAATTATAATAGCCTAAGTGAAAAATAAGGTACCTAAGATAAGGGATGTTCTTATGCATTTCTTGTGGAAGAATACACTGCTATACAATTTGGAAGATGAATTGGCACACAACATCAAAAATCTATAAACACACATTTTGACATTGCAATTTCACAACTAGCAATTTATCTAAAGGAAATAAAGTTGAACATAATATGAACTTATACTGATGTTCAACCCAAAATTGCTTACATCTGTTGGAATAGTTGTACCAACATAAATGCTCAATAAAAATAGAAATGATTAAATAAATCACAGTAAAATTGTACACAATTCAGACACTAAGAATGAGGTGTGCAATATTGTGACATGAAATATTTAAAACATAGTGAACTATTTTAACGTGGCATCATACATTTAAGTACCTGAAGTGTATAAAATGTACACTGTGATACAATGTAATCCATAAAAAATCACAAAGAAAATAATCTGTATGGACATATGCCCAAAAGTTGACAGTTATCTCTGGTTATTCAAGCACTAGGTAGTTTATATTTGAGCTTAACTTAAAAAATTTGTTTTTATAATAAACATATATCCCTCATATATTAAGAGGAAATTATATTGGAAAATGAATTAAAGGGTTTGATTTACTGATATTGAGCATGACTACAAAAAAGTTAGGTTAGAGAACTGAAGTCACTGTGATTCTTCTAAAAATTCCTAAATCAATATGTAAGCTGCCTCAGTTCTTGTCAGTATAACTGAGAAGGAGAAATTTGAAAAGTTTCTTCATGGAATAAAGACAAATCCTTTGACCTCCTTTTGGCAGGTATTTATACAGTGCCGTTACACTACCTTACCGTTCCACATGGACAGCATGTGGCTATGATAGATACGCTCTTATTGAAAATGAGATATGGCTTGATGCCTCACTTTACCTATGAAACCCTCGAGAAAGTAATTAGTGTCTCCCTCAGTCTTTATCCCCAACGTCTGGCACATGAGAGTTGATTTTGTATGCACTCGTATCTACCTTCTTTCGGTCCCAAGATGTTGCTATGGTCTTACTTTGTTATGTCCTTTTAAGGAAAATTTTCTTATTCCTGATCCACCCCACAAAAACTTTGGTAGATAAAACTTGAAAAGTAAAACATAAATTTAAAAATTATATATATGAATTGGGTAGCCCACCTATGTAGTAAAGTATTGAACTATTATGGTAGGCATTAGTGCAGTTTGACAGATATTTCTAGTTCTAAACTAGTTCTGGATGCCCAATAGGAAATCACTTCCTGGGACTTTTATTGTTGGGTGGGACCATGTGATTAGTCGGGCAAGAAGTTATGAGCTGAAGTGACTCGCTGGCTAAACATTTAGTTACAGGGACTTCCCCAGGTGGTTAAAAATCTGCCTGCCAATGCAGGGGACATGGGTTTGAGCCTTGGTCTGGGAAGATCCCACATGCCACACAGCAACTAAGCCTGTGAGCCACAACTACTGAGCCTGTGCTCTAGAGCCCACGAGCCACAACTACTGAGTCCATACTCCACGATTACTAAAGCCTGTGCACCTGGAGCACGTGCTCCACAAGAAGAGAAGCCACCGCAATGAGAAGCCCGCATGCACCACTACGAAGAGTAGCCCCGACTCGCCATAATTAGAGAAAGCCCACGCACAGCAATGAAGACCCAAAGCAGCCAAAAATAAATGAATAAATAAAAATTAAGAAAAACCAAAGAAACCCACATTTAGTTACATGTACAAAGCTCTCCAAAGCTCTCTCTCTCTCTTCCCTTTGGGATGGTTATCAACATCTTTCAAGGGATTGGTTGCTAAGTCATCTTGGATCCCTAAATGAATACAGTGAGCAGATTTTCAACAAATGTATACTGTAATCAAGAAATAAATCTTTGTTAAGACAAAGGGGATTAGGCTCTGCTATTCATCCTGTGACTTGCTTTCTTCACTTTAACAACACATCCTAGAGATCATATCATCCCAAGTCTTTGTGTTAAGAAAGTGTTCATATATGTAAGTAAATCCATGCAAAAATGATATGAAGGGCACCTGTCAAGAAATAAGGGAAGGAATCATTCATGTTTTAAATTATACCATTTTGGATATTTGAATCTTTCACAACATGAATATATCCCCATTCTATTTATGTAATGAAATTGAAATGAGAAAAGAAATGCCAGATTAAAAAAAAAAGAAGAAGAAAGAAATCTTTGTTATATTAAGCCACTGATATTTTGAAGTTGTTTGCTACTGTAGGATAACTTAGACTATTCTGATTACATGTAATACATTTAGCTATATGAGCTACATTTTTAAAATTCTAAATTATACCCTTGAACTTAGCAATGATATGTGACCCCACTATATTTTATAAAATGAATTTTTAAAAATGTATGTATGTATATATTTTTTTTATATAAAAAAGTCAAAAATCCAAAAGCATGTGTGTAAGTATATACACTCACACAAAACATTTTTGAAATAGATCATCTTGGATCCCATTACCCAGAAATAGCTTACATCAGCTTGATGTAAATGTAATTTGGAGTATCTCTTTATTCATATTTACAAATGGAAAGATAAACAGATAAAAACATATACACAAATAATTTCAAACGATATTACAGAAAGCATTACATATGAGTTTGCTTGAATACAAAAAAATGAAATTGAAATATGGAAAAAAGTTTTAAAAATTAAAAAAAATTGTTGACTTTTAGAAAAAAAATTTTTTTACCAGAGATTCTAATTCCTTTTTGAGTTAATTGAATACATTTGAAGATATTAAAGAAAAATTAATTTTTAGTTATGAATGGTATATATGGTTATACTAACAAAAAAGGGGTTTTATGTCTTAGGCTTACATAGTGAAATGATGAAGGGTTAAATTATACCATGTCTGCTATTACTCAAATTAATTTGAAAAAGAATATGGATGAAGAGTAGAGGAGTTAGAATTGCCCATAGGTGGATGGTTTTAGATGAAGGAGTATAGGTGGATTCATTATAATTGTCAACTTTTTCCCTAAGACTTTATTCTCTTTTTAGAGCAGTTTTAGTTTCATAGCAAAATTGAGAGGATGAGGAAATTGACAGAGATTTCCAATATACCCCCTGCTTCTATACATATATAGTTTATCAATTTTTATGTATATTTGCAATTCTCTGTAACATAAAATTACAATTTAAAAAACATACTCTAGATTCTAAAATATAAGTCTATTTAAAACAACCTGGGCAGCCCACTAAAGGGTCTCTCTTGAACGCATGCTGGACAGGTGGCTAAAATGTAAGGTGAAGGCTTTGAGAAAGTGGATGGATGTCCATTAGGAATTGGTATAACAGCACTGATACCAGTGTCACTTGTGACTGTAGCTCTCCAAATTTCCATAAGCGGGTGGTAATACTCCAAACCCAATTATCCTGCCTTCTGTTCTGCTGGCTGACCTTTGGATTGATGATAGAGCAGAGGTAACAAAATTAAACAAAACAGGGATTTTATGTAAAAGGGATTTCTCCTCGCCTTTGTGATACGGTGTATTATCATCATTATAAAAGGTTTTAACTAAGTGAGGCATTTATATTACCTGCAAAATACATTTTAAAGTGCTAACCTTGAGAAGAATAACCCTGATTAATTATAGTTCCCAATAATTAATTCACTCTTTTAAATTTTTTATCCAATTATAATACTCCTTCCTAGCTAGTTTCCACTGTAATCACTCATGTTCTGTAAGAATAAAATACTCAGAAATGGACCTAATTCGGCAATCTGAATATAGCAGCACTAATTATAAAAGTAAACTGTAAAGAATGTCAAAAATAACTTGACAGATTATTTTTTTCCTGTGACAACTTAAGGAATTAATAGGTTCAACTCAAATGTATCTCTTTTAAGGTTCCACATACTCTCATTTTTGCATACATCTTTTCAGAACTGTTAGGAAATAAGCTCTTTGAAACTATGAGCTGTTTTTTTTTTCCTGTAATCCCCAAAATAATAAACATTAAAAAAATTTAAAACCCACACGTACACAAGACCAAAACAAATGAACAAACAAAATAATGAAATAAATATTTAAATATATATAATAGAAAAAGAAATCTTTGTTTTGGGGGAAGAGTCAACCCTTGTGCAAAGATTTCAGGTAGGAGTTTTCTTATAAGAACACTGAGGGCCAAAGTTTACCTTCAAGATTTTTCCTGATTATATGAGAATAAATCCACAGAGAAAAAGAGAAAGAAGCAGCCCAGCAGAACATACCCAAACAGCTAAATTGTTATTGGGGTGATTGAGAAGAAGAAAGCTTTGAGAAAAAAATTTTTTTCTCTATAGTGAAAACTGAATTCAGGCTGAACATGTTTTCATTAAGAAATATGGTAAAGGACTTGCTTTAGAAGACTAGGAATTTTGTTAGAAATTACTTGTCACATAGCTTTGGGACTGGAAGTGTTACATATTAAAGGAAATAATTAAAGGGATCTGGAGGAGAATGCCAGTCCTTTTGTGGTGCACAAGAGAAAAGATTCACCACCACAGGGAATCTGAGAGATTAGTGGCAGGGTGTCAATAACAGGAGCTAAAAAGTTAGATTTTTCAGGTGCTCAGGGTTTTTATACAGGATGCTGTTCTGCAGAAGGGTCAAAATTTTCACCAAGAACTTGGAAGTATGGACTAACACATGCTGACTGCTCTCTTGGGATCCAATTCTCAGGAACCATTTCTTAATGTAGGTACTGGAAGATATGAAGGAGCCCAGCAGCTCTCCAGTTCTGAAAGTTGGTACAAGTGAAATTTGTTTCAGGCTAACACAGCAATTATCATTTAGCAAGCCATCTCACATGAGGTTGAAATGATAAGTAACTAAAAGCTAGAAACTGTGTGAATGGAATCAAGCAAAGTGGTCTGTGATGAGACATCTGGGAAATCAGAGGAATCTGGATTCCATAAAATTATATATATATATATTTTATCAGATAATAGATTTTTAAAAAATCCATCCTTAGTTTTTCAGTAATTATTATTTTGAAAAATACCATCTGGGTTTTCAGGAGCTAGGAGTGGAATAGGTGATTCCACAACTATTAAATACAGAAAAAACTGAGGATTGAGTTATCTTTAGAGAACCAATGTGGTGCCACAGTTTGGTGACTGAGATGGATTCCCTTGGAAATCTTGGTCAGAGAAGAAAGAATAAAAATAAGGGATAGAAAGAAGGGATAAAAAATGAAGCCCATTAGTTCCTTTCTAATAAGTCCATCCCCCTCACTAAATAAAGCTTATAGTATCAGCAAAGACATACTTATTCCTCGGTAACTCATCTTTTGTTCATTTCACCATGGAGTAGAGGCATACGTTATTTCTTTGTCTTTATATGCTTATAGAATTTGGGATGTTATTGCATTATGCACGTATGTGATAATGTAGTGTTATGATTTTTCTACCAATAAAAGCCTTATGATATGGCCATTATTATTCTCCATTTGTAGTTAAGGGATTCAATTCCTGCTGTCCGCTCTCTGACTTTGCTGAGACTGAAACTCTCTCTTTGCATCTCTTTGCCCTTTAGACTTTCCATACAATATAGGAATGACTCTTAATTGAACCCGTCCTTAAAAATATTGAATTCCGGGCTTCCCTGGTGGTGCAGTGGTTGAGAGTCCGCCTGCCGATGCAGAGGACATGGGTTCGTGCCCCGGTCCGGGAGGATCCCACATGCCGCGGAGCAGCTAGGCCCATGAGCCATGGTCACTGAGCCTGTGCGTCCGGAGCCTGTGCTCCACAGCGGGAGAGGCCACAACAGTGAGAGGCCAGCGTACCGCAAAAAATAAAATAAAATAAAATAAAAATTTGACATCCTGTTTTTCCTTTTAGAAGGCTTTTCTGAATATGGGTCTGCTTTCTCATTTATGGCTTTGGTTAATCACTCTCTAAATCCACTTTCCTATTCTGATCAGTCTTTACTCAAAACTATGACTCTCTATTTCTGAATATCTACTGTACTCTCCCTTGACTGACTGACCCCATTGCTGTCTAAGTCTTGTTCCACAAAAAACCAAAAAGAGAAGGAGAAATGATCATCACATCCAGGTAAAAACTCCAGTAACATATCTATCTTGAGATAAATCAATTGCCAAGAAAAAAGCAACCACTACAACAATGCCTAAACTCTCCAGGGTGCCTAAATTCCCTCCATATGCATGTTCGTTCTGAGTTGTCTGTTGGCCATTTGACAACCAACCTATGCATGGAGTACAGCTGAAACATTCTTTGCACTTCAAACTGATGTCACTATTTTCTGTGGTACTACTGAAAACAAAAAAAGTGTGTTTCATATTTATTTGTTTACTTCATATTAAAGTAAAAGGTATGAGGTGGAATCTGAGATGGTTTTAACTAATAATCTGAACTCTCACTGGTCAGTCCTCAAATTGCTAGAAATTAATAAAGATTCTAAACATGCTTTGTTTCTGTGTATTTGTATACATTTTCTGTACTGGAGAACTAATTTGAATCTCAGAACTCTGTGGCTTCAATGACCATACACTTTTCATTATGTTTTAAAGCAATAAAGCAATCAGGAGTTATTTCTCCTGGTAAGGATAATTAAATTCACGTACATGGAGTTGTGCTACACAAAATAAAATTATATCTTTTAAAATTACAGATTTGGGAGGTTTTTAAAAAATTTTCTCCATGCAAAAGACATGTAATGGTTAAACATAGTACCTCAGTGGTGCTAGATGGATTCAGGAAGCGTGAACAGAAAAATTTACACTGAGTTTCTCCTTTACTTCATTGGGAGACTGGACTAAACAATGTTGTTGGTCTGGGAGATGAGCATAGTATCTGAAGCCAGCATTTGGATGGGGGTAATTTAAGTCACAAACAGAAACTATCAGAGTGGAAAGGACTATTGGCTGAACTACCAGCTGAAAGCACTCTTTATGGAAAATATACACAAAGTCCCTAACACAATATTGATGCGCACAGGATGAACTACCACTCAGCAGGCACCAAATCCATTTCACTAATTCCCCTGGTCAGAAGAAAAGACACTAACCCAGAATGGAGCCAGTCAGCAAAGCCAAGGTGTGCCATGCAAGCTGTACACACTGGCAAATCCATAAATCTATTGTAATTGAGGTAGTCTATTTAGAGAAGAAGAAACATTCTGAAAAGTTTTATTCTCTATCAAAGAACTATAGAGATTTTACGAAAATTAATTAACTAGAACTAATCTATTTCTAAGCAAAATTATTTAAATTTTAAAGTTGTTAATAATAATAAAAATATTAGTTACTGAGTATTCATACTATTTACATGAATACATTATTTAATTTAGTTATATTTAACTCTCACACAAACTCTCTAAATTGGGTATAATTATTTCCATTTAACAAATGAAATAACTGAAGTTCAGGGGATATAGTAACATGTCCAGCTTCCCACAGTTGGAAATAAAGGAGACAGACTCATTTGGTCTCGTAACAAAGTCCTCCCTCAGAAAACAAATAAGTGTCCACCGACAGATGAATGGATAAAGAAGATGTGGCACATATATACAATGGAATATTACTCAGCCATAAAAGAAATGAAAGTGAGTTATTTGTAGCGAGATGGATGGACCTAGAGACTGTCATACAGAGTGAAGTAAATCAGAAAGAGAAAAACAAATACCGTATGCTAACATATATATATATGGCATCTAAAAAAAAAAAAAGGTTCTGAAGAAACGAGGGGCAGGATCTGAAGAATCTAGGGGCAGGAAAGGAATAAAGACACAGACGTAGAGAATCGACTTGAGGACACGGGGAGGGGGAAGGGTAAGCTGGGACAAAGTGAGAGAGTGGCATGGACATATATACACAACCAAATGTAAAACGGATAGCTAGTGGGCAGTAGCTGCATAGCACAGGGAGATCAACTTGGTGCTTTTTGACCACCTATGGTGGGGGGATAGGGAGGATGGGAGGGAGGGAGGGAGATGCAAGAGGGAAGAGATATGGGAACATATGTATATGTATAACTGATTCACTTTGTTATAAAGCAGAAACTAACACACCATTATAAAGCAATTATACTCCAATAAAGATGTTAGGGGCTTCCCTGGTGGCACAGTGGTTGGGAATCTGCCTGCCAATGCAGGGGACACGGGTTCGAGCCCTGGTCTGGGAAGATCCCACATGCCACGGAGCAACTGGGCCCGTGAGCCACAACTACTGAGCCTGCGTGTCTGGAGCCTGTGCTCTGCAACAAGAGAGGCCATGACAGTGAGAGGCCCACGCACCACGATGAAGAGTGGCCCCTGCTCGCCACAACTAGAGAAAGCCCTCATACAGAAACGAAGACCCAACACAGCCAAAAATATAAATAAACTAATTAAAAAGATGTTAAAGAATAAATAAAATAAAATAAACAAACAACAAAAAAAACAATGAGTATGTGAATGAAGGAACTGAAACCCTGATGAATACTTTTTCCTTGTATCTAATTCACAGGATAGTTTAGGGGTCTAAATTCTGAAAGGTAATCCATGTTTTCTGGTGATCCAACTATCACCTTTTATTATTGAAAGGGTAATAATCGTGCCAAATAACCATGAGGCTAAGCAGTAGAACATCTAAAGAGAAAAGCCAACCATTTCAATGTTCATTCATTCACTCATTTACTCAAATATGTACTCAACAATCTGAAGTATGGTGCTACTTAAGCAGCTTTTTTTCCTAAGCAACAACACAGACATTCTATTTTTTCCCTCCACAGAAATAAGATATATTCACTGCAAAATTAACCCTGATTTTCTTTTCCTGAAGTGAGTTATGGGTATCATGGCTATACATTCAGATTTTTAAGAAGACCCCAATAAGGCAGGAAATAGACTCAATTTAATATGAAATGGAAATGGAAAATTAGCCCATTAACTCTTTATTAGATTGATGATGGAAGGTTAATTGATAAAATAATTTTAACTGTAAGCATGGTACTCTGTTAGCTTAGAATACAGGAAGAACAAAATCATCTGCTTAGAAAATTTCACAGATAAGTTACTTCTAAAAGTTGCTAGTTGAATTTTTAAAAATCTATAAACTCCCTGTTTTGAGAACTTCTAGCCAACATATAAGACCTCAGAAATGCAATTGTTATGAAAAGTCCAATGATATTTTTCATAGAACTAGAACAAATAATTCTAAAATTTGTGTGGAACTACAAAAGACCCCCAATAGTCAAAACAATCTTGAGAAAGAAGAACAAATCTGGAGATATCACATGCCCTTGCTTTAAACTATACTGCAAAGCTATAGTAATCAAGAGTATGGTATTGGAAGAAAAACAGACACATAGATCAATGGAGCAGAATAGAGAGCCAGAAATAAACCTACACATTATGTGGTCAATTAATCTATAACAAAAAAGCCAAGATTATCCTATGGGGAAAGGAGAGTTTCTTCAGTAAATGGTGTTGGAAAAATTGGACAGACACATGCAAAAGAATGAAACTAGACCACTGTGTTACATTATACACAAAAGTGAACTCTAAATGGATTAAAGACTTAAAGCAAGACCTGAAACCATAAAACTATTAGAAGAAAACACAGACCTATAAGAAAACACAGAACTAGTAAGTTCCTTGACATTGGTCTTGGCATGGAATTTTTGGATCTGATCCCCAGTGCAAAGGTAGTAAAGGAAAAATAAACAAGGGAACTACATCAAACTAAAAAGCTTCTTCACAGCAAAGGAAACTATCAACAAAATCAAAAAGCAACCCACTGACTGAGAGAAATTATTTGCAAATTATATATAAAATAAGGGGTAATATCCCGAATACATAAAGAATTCAAACAACTCAATAGAAAAAAAAAAAAAAAAAGCACAACAATCTAGCTAAAAAATGGGCAGAAGATCTACATAGATATTTTTCCAAAGAAGACATACAGATGGCCAACAGGCATATGAAAAGATGTTCAACATCTCTATTAGGGAAATGCAAATCAAAACTACAATAATGTATCACCTCACACCTATTAGAATGACTACGTTATCAAAAAGACAAGAAATAAAAGTGTTGGAAAAGATGTGGAGAAAAGGGAGAAATGTAAATTGGTGCAGCCACTATGGAAAACAGTAGGGAGGTCCCCCCAAAAATAAGAAATGAAACTACCATATGATCCAGCCATTCCACTTCTGGGAATTTATCCAAAGAAAATGAAAACACTAATTAAAAAATATATATATATAAATGCACGCCTATGTTCCTTGCAGCATTATTTACCATAGCTAAGATATGGGAACAACCTAAATGTCCATCACTGGATGAATGGATAAAGAAGACATGGTGTGTGTATTTATATATATACACACACAATGGAAGTCTACTCAGTTATAAAAAAGAACATTTATCTGAAAACATGGATAATGCTGTGGGGGCATCATGCTTAGTGAAATAAGTCAGAGAAAGACAAATACCGTATGATTTCACTTACATGTGGAATATGAAACAAAACAAGTGAACAAATGAAGTAAAACAAAACAAAATTTATAGATACAGAGAACAGATTGGTAGTTATCAGAAGGGAAGGGGATTGGGAGGGCACATAAAATTGGTGAAGGTGGTCAATTATATGGTGAAGGATGGTAACTAGACTTAGAATGGTGATTACTTTGTAGTGCATATAAAAATCAAATTATTATGTTGCATACCTGAAACTACAACAGAATAATATAATATGACCAATTTTATTTCAATTAAAATAAAAGACCCTGGGGTAGTATATGATGCTGGCTCCTTACTAGGAGCGTGAAGTAAAGGCCCAAACAGGGGAAGCCTGTAATACTGAAGTTTCCAATGTCACGTGGTCATAAATAAGGTACCTAGTAGATAGAGAATTACTTTACGTTGGAGACGCTCTAACACCCATATTCTTTTTATCCTTGGAAAAGCAGCTGGATCTTTGAGAAAACTCTTTGCTCTTTATTTTATGAAAACTTAAAAAAAATATATTGTTCCAGTCTAGAATGATGCTATATTTCTACACATTCTACAGATGGGGTTAGTTCTATAGAAATTGTGCTCTAATTTCACTTTATTGAGCAGTGGAAGCTACAATATGATGCTGGTGGGAACCCAGTGAGTATCATTAAAAGGTTCTGACATATGTAAATATCAATAGACAGGACACTGAGCAACAAATTACTTCAACAAAAATCCCATTATTTCTCAGTCACTACATTAGAATCTGAGACTTTTGAAAAAAAGAAAGAGGAAAAAGTAAAGAAGATAGTAAGGTTTTTAACAACATCAGTCATACTGTTTTTATCTATGTGCTTAATTAATTAATCCATTTATTGATTCATGCAATAGTACAAGTACTCATCATCTAGTGTGTGCCAAAAATTGAGTTAGGCAATGTGAATATAACAGTTAACAGGGACCCAGGGACTTTAAAGTGGAACGAGAAAGATATAGAAGAAAACATTCCATCACAGTGTAGTGATACAAGTGCCAAGTTAAGGACATTTTTTCTTTAGGAAGAAAATAGGGTTCAGTACTGCTGGTGATAGGAGCTGAATAATACTAATTTGAACTCACAGCATTATATTTAGGGCTAAGATGCTGCTCAGAGTAGAGGTGGTCAACTTTACTCATATCTATTTTCACTGATACAAACTTCATCTCATGTAACTTAATCATTAAAAATAAGGAGGGGGCTTCCCTGGTGGCACAGTGGTTGAGAGTCCGCCTGCCGATGCAAGGGACACGGGTTCATGCCCCGGTCTGGGAAGATCCCACATGCCGCAGAGCGGCTGGGCCCGTGAGCCATGGCCGCTGAGCCTGCGCGTCCGGAGCCTGTGCTCCGCAACGGGAGAGGCCACAACAGTGAGAGGCCCGCGTACCACAAAGAAATAAAAAAATAAAATAAAATTAACAAAAGGAGGAGTGGAACTAAAATGAAGGTCTAAAACATTTCTGATTGAAAAGTTTGTGAGATAGGAAAAAAAAGAGGAACAGAGTACAAAGGAACTGGAATCTGAATATTCTCTCCCACTGGAACACCAAGGTCTCACAGATCAACAGTGACTCTTGGAACAATGTAGACACTATTGAACACACCTTAGCTTTTTCCAATTGGATCCTTTCTTACCGTGAAAAAAATGACTGTGGTGTGTGTGTGTAGGGGAGAGGGGTATATGTGTGTGTACCAAGAGATGTAATGCTCTGGAGCCCAGGTAAATTTGTTGAGGAACATTTACTTCATAAGGACAATGATACACAGCACTGCAGAGGCCCATGCTGAGGCCCAAGGGGGCAGGCAGTTTGATCAGCAACACTAATTATCATCACAGGTTTTTTGACTGCATAGGATCGTGGTCTGAACCACACTGGCAGGAAGGACGGAGAAAAATACATGGTTTTCACAGATATTAAAAAGAGATATTCTGTATGTTTTCAGAAAACTAAATGGTTTTCAGACTGTTAGATTAGTTATCTATTACTGCATAACAAATTACCCCAAACTTTAGCAATGTAAGTCAACATTTAATATCTCACACATTTCTGTTATCTTACACAGTTTACACCAATCTAGAATCACTTTAGCTGAGTGGTTTTGGCTTAAGATCTCTCAAGAAGTTGCAATCATGATGCTGACCAGAAATGCACTCAATCTGAGGGCTTGAACAAAGCTGGGGAATTTTTTTTTAAACAGTGGCTCACCATGTACCTTGCAATTCAGTGCTGGTTTTGGGCAGAAGGCCTCAGTTCCTTACCTTTTAGACCTCACTAGAAGATAACCTGAGTGTCCTCATGACAGTGTAGTTAGTTTCCCCCAGAGCAAGTGATCCAAGAGAGCAAAGGGGACCCAGGTGTGGAAGTCACACACCATCATTTCTGCAATGCCTAGGGGTCTCTGAGGCCACCCAATTCAATGTGAGGAAAGTACACAGAGGTATGAATACCAGGAAACAAAAATCATGGGGGACATCTTGGAGGCTGGTTATAACAGAGGAAAAAAATGAAGATACCTGTTTATTGATAATTTGGATATGAGAAAGAATGAGGAAATCAAGTATGAAACTCAGGAGTGTGGCTTTGGATAGTATCATTGCTTTTGTTTAGAAGTGTTTTGCATTTGCACTTTCCTGCTGAGTATTTGTTAACACGTATAGCTGACAATTGTTATTTCTCTAGGGAAAGTCACTGGTATGATTTGTTAGATCATAGTGAGGTTGCTAATTTGTATCATCTCCTGGACAAAGGTAAGGAAAAGTATCCTTAGGGACTGTTATGAAACCAATTATTTCAACAAATTAATGTAACTAGACTGTCTATATCTCTAAGATATATCAAAGGTGTAGAAATTGAGAATTAGTCATCCTTAGCATGAGAGAACAAATTTAGTGTTGTATGATATGAGAACTTCTGATGTTCTCTAAATCAAGCTCTTTTAAACTTTGCACTATTGGCACATTGGGCTGGATTATTATTTTGCTATTGCTATGGGGACTCTCCTCTTTATTATACACTATTTACCACCATCCTTTGCCTCTTTTCTCACTAGATGCCAGTAGCACTTTCCTATCATTGTGAAAGCAATGTGATTCTAGACGTCACCAAACGTGCCTCCAAAGGCTAGAGAGCTGGGGGACAAAATCACCCTTAGTTGAAAAACACTATTTGAGCATTTTAAGTTTTGTTGTTTTTTTTTTTTAAAGCTTTTGCTTAAGGCTTTGAAAAAATTATGTTAAAATAAAAATCTGGCTTTGGTGAAATCTTGTGATTAACCCACCTGCTCAAAAGTCAGTGCTTGTCATCAACAAATAATTTCTCTCTAATTCAACTGAAAATACAGGGCAGGAAACTCATTCAGATAAGAATAAAAACAAAATTTTATGTCAGGCCAGCCTTCAAAAATTGAATGCCTGCAATCTAAACCTTCTAATAGTTTGGACTTTTTGGATTGGAAAAGGCACCTTCTGATCTCCTTTACCATTGGACTGAAGTAAATATGAAATTGCATGATGGGACAGAATAAAGACCCATACTCTGAGGAGCTTTGCCTAGAAATAGGAAAATATTTATGGGAAAAGTCCAGTGTCTGTCATAAAAAATGACCTTATGAAGTCACCCAGCTTACTGTTGTTTCCATAAAGGTTCCATGGTTATTCTAGGTCAGGTTGAAATGCACAAAACTGAGAAAACCAGTAAGATATCTCTGCCTTTATTTGCAGAAGGCATACAAAACATTATTTCCTGTTGTAATGAGTAAGGCAGATTGCAGAGTAGCTAGTTGCTTTCTTCCAAAATGTGTAGCATTAAGATTATTTTGTACATTGCTAAAATGTTTTATTGAAATGTAAAGTGTAGAATGACTTTAAGAATCAAAGAGCAAGGAGTTGTGTGGACCATCTTTCCAGCACAACCATATTAGCAAAAACTACTAAAAACAACTAACAACAACCGTATAAAAATCTGTGAAAGTTGTCTAAGGGCATACAGTAAATTAAAAAAGAAATATTTAAGAAAATCTATTAAATCTTCTTAAAAACAGCAAGAGTCTGTGGTATTTGAACCAAGAATATCACTCCCACCCCAGCCTGGCCTAATGGAAGGGGATGTATAGTTAAGAACATAGCTAAACATCCTTTTTCCTCAGCTTCTAGTCTAGAAATATGGCTTCCCTTTGGGAGGGTTAGGTCTCCAGAATTTTTAATTTTCCCCAGCGCTGTGTTGCTAGAAACTCTGTATCAAGCAATAACAGCTGAGAAGTCTGAGGCTTTCTTCTCTACCCAGCTCCCACTCATAGGGCAGAAACTCTACTACAGGAGTGGCAGACTGAGAATACTGGGGCACCAGTTGCCCTCACCACAGCTCACTGGTATGGTAAAGATTCGATGCCAGGAAAGGCAATTTGAGAAGACCAGTGGCTACCAACTCCACTTAGTGCCTTACACCTAAATCTGGGGTATCACTCTGAAAGAAGGCCACTTTTCCCTTTCACTGCTACAGAGCAGTGATGCAGAGATTTTGCCTAGGGGAGAGGCAAGTTTTAAGAACAGAGACTTTAAAAATTCTCCCCAAGAAAACTGCATTTAGAATAGTGTGTGGGGAAGTTCAAGCCTAAGAGTGCCTTCAAAAATTAGGGAGATTTTGGTGATAAGCAATTAATAGGAGGCTGCTAGCTCCAGGAGAGCAGTGAGCTAAATTGTAGATGAAGTAGAATTTTACCAGGGAGGACAAGAAGAAGAATCTAAGAAGATTTCTCTTGGGGTTGGAGCAAGCCTTAAGGTCTGAGCCAAAGACTACTCCCACAAGAGGACTGAATTTAATTGGATCAGACACTGAAGTGATTTAGGCTCTGCAGCATTGTTGAAAACAATACAATAATCAGCAGGCAATAAATGGAGGCTAATAGCTGGTGTGGTATCAACAAAGGCAGACAGCTTAACAGAGAAACTGGGGAAAGAGACAGTCAAGAGGATCCTGCTAAAACACTATCATCCCAGAGAGAAACGTGTGTGTTACAAGGCTGTACCATCTGAAGGGTGACCTCAGAGGCTGTGCACAGTAGGGGAAATAATCTTCACTAAAATGGTTCAGCGGAGTCACTAAACAAACAAAGAAGTAAGTAACAATAAAAACAAGATTCCAAAGGTAGGCATCAAAATCCAAAGTTTCTACAATATATTTTCTAAAATGTACAGTTTTCAACAACAAAAAAGTACTAGACAGACAAAGAAACAAGAATGTGAGACCCTTGCACAAGAAAAAAAATAGCAGATGCTATAAACTGACATTGATGGAGTTCAGATGGTGGACTTAACCGACAGAGACTTCAAGGAGCTATTATAAATACGTTCAAATAACTAAAGGAAATAATATTTAAAGAAGTAAAGGAAGGTGTGATGATAATACCTTAATAAACAAAGAAAACTGATAAAATGATAGAAATTCTAAGAAGGAACTAACATATTTCTCAAGTTTCAAAGTACAAAAGCTGAAATGAAAGTTACACTAGAAAGACTCAAGACTAGATCTGAGCTGGCAGAAAATAGAAACTGGGGAACTGAAACATAGGTAGAGATTATGCAATCCGAAGAACAAAGAGAAAAAAGAATGAGGAATAATGAACAGAGGCTTGGAGAACGGTAAGGTACTTTTAAACACATTAACAAATATGTAATGAGAGTACCAAAATGATAAGAGTTAGAAAAAGAAGAGAGAAAAATATTTAAACAAATAACAGCTGAAAAATTCTCAAATGTGATGAAAAACAGTTATCTACTCATTCAAAAAGCTCCACAAAACTCCAAAGAGAATAAATTCAAAGAGATCTATACCCAGATATGTCATAGTAAAAATGTTGAAAGCCAAAGGCAGAGAAAATCTTAAATCTGAAAGAGAAAAATGACTAATCATGTACAAAGAAATTTGAATGAGATGAACAGTGGACTTCCCATCAGAGACAATGAAGTCCAAAAGCCAGTGAGATGATATATTCAAAGCAAAAACTGTCAACCAAGAATCACTGACACAGGAAAATTATCTTTCAAAAATGAAAGTGAAATAAAGATATTCCCACATGAGCAAAAACTGAGAGAATTTGTTGATAGCAGATCTGACTTACAAAACTACTAAGAGATTTCTTCAGGCTGAAGAAAGTGAACCCAGGCAGTAATTTGAATCCACATGAAAAAATAAAGGTAAAGGTAATTATGTAATTATAAAAGACAGTTTAAGTGCATATTTCTTCTCCTTGCTTCTTTTAACTGATCTAAAAAGCAACTGTATAAAATAATATGCATATAATTTTATTGTTGGGCCTGTAAGATATGGAAATATGATATATTTGACAATAATAGCAGGAGGCAGGTGGGAGCAAAGCTGTATTGAAGTAAGGAATGACACCAGGTGGGAACTCAAATCCACAGGAACAAATTGAGGACTAGACACAGTAAACAATAAAGTTAACATAACAAACTCTGTAAATATATACTTGTTCTCTTTTCTACTCTAAACTTCTATAAGAGACATATAATTACACAAAGTAATAATTAATGTACTACTGCTGTTGCAACATATATAGCTGTAATATGCATACAATAATAGCAAATCTGGGAAGAAAGAATAGAGTTACAGAGGAGTAACATTTCAATATCTCATTAGAATTAACTTAGTATAAATCTGAACTACATTCTCATAAATTGTGTATGTGGTAAGCTTTAGTGCAACCTATATGAAAATAACTCAAAAAATAGTTAAAAAATCGTAAATGAAATTAAAATGTTACACTAGAAAATATTAAAAATAATTTTTAAAAGAGCAGTAATAAAGGAAGAGATAATAAAAATACAGGAGACATATAGAAAACAGAAAGTAAAATGGTAGATGTAAATCTAATATATGAATGATAACACTAACTGTGAGTGAATTCAAGAGCTAAATCAAAAGAGAGAGAGTGACAGACTGGAGGAAAGGAAAAGAAAGAAAAGAAAAGAAAAGAAAAAAAGAAAAGAAAAGGAAAGGAAAGGAAAGAAAAGAAAAGGAGAAGAAAACAACAGAAGAGAAAAGAAAAGAAAGAGAAAAAAGAAAGGAAAGGAAAGGAAAAGGAAGAGACAAAAGGAAATGAAAGAAAAGGGGAGGGGAGGAGAGGGAAAGGGAAGGAAGTGGAGGGGAGACTAGACAAGATGAGATAGACAAGACAAGATCTAACCATAGGCTCTCTGCAGGAGATATACTTTACATTCAAAGATAAAATTGGTTGAAAGGAAATTATGCAAACAGGAATAATAAGAATAATAAGAATTGCTATAGTAATATGAGTCAAAATGTACTTTAAGAGAAATAGGAATTAATAATACTAGCTGGACACTTTGATGCCCCACTTTCGATAATTGTCAGAACAATTAGGCTAGTCAGAAAATCAACAAAGAAATAAGAAACTAGAGGAAACACTATAAACCAACTAGACCTAAGATACATCTACAGAATATTCTTCCCAGCTACAGTAGAGTATATATACTCTCAAGTGTACTTGGAATATTCTCTAGGATATACCACACGCTACACTATAAGGCAAGCCTCAATAAATTCAAAACTATTTAAATCATGCAAAGTATTTTTCCAAACAAAATGGAATTAAATTAGAAATCAATAACAAATTCAGGAAATTCCCCAATATGAAGAAATTATACAATATACTCCAACATAAGCAATGGGTCAAAGAAGAAATCACAAAGGAAGATAGAAAATACTGTGAAATAAATGAAAATGAAGACACAACATACCAAAACTTATGGGATGCATTGAAATCAATAGGTATAAAGAAATTTATAGATGTAACATCTACAAATAAGAAATATTTCAAGTCAGTAGCCTACCTTCTACCTTAAGACACTAGAAAAAGAAGGACACACTAAACCTAAAGCAAGCAGATAAAGGAAATAATAAAGATTAGAGTGGGAATTAATGAAATAGAGAATAGAAAAACAAGAAGGAAAACCAAAGGTAGTTTCTTTGAAAAAGTCAACAAAATTGAAAAACCTTTATAGTGAACAAGAAAAAAAAAAAAGAGAGAGAAGGCTCAAATTAATAAAATCAAGAATAAAATGGGGGTCATCACTACTGGGCTTCCAGATATAAAAAGAATCATAAGGGAATACTGTGTACAGCTACTCTGCCAACAGATTACAAAACTGAGAAGAAAAGGACACCTTCCTAAAAAAGATATAAACTACTGAAAGTGAGCTGAAGCAGAAATAGAAAATCTAAGTAGAGCTATAAAGAGTAAAGAGCTATAAAGAGTAAAGAGATTGAATTAGTAATTCTAAATTTCACACACACACACACACACACACACACACACACACACAGAGCCAAGACCTGATGGCTTCTGTGGTGAATTCTACCAAACATTTTAAAACGAATTAATACCAACATTTATGAACTCTTCCAAAAAATAGAAGAGGAAGTAATACCCCCCAGCTTATTCTGCGAGGTCAGTATTATTTTCATACCAAAAGAAGACAAAAATATCACAAGATATAAAAACTACAGATGGATATCTCTTATGAATGTAGATGCAAAATTCCTCAACAAAACACTAGCAAACCAAATCTTGCAACATATAAAAATCATGATACAGCATAAGCAAAGGGGATTTATTCCACAAACTCGTGGGTGGTTTGGCTTTTGAAAACCAATTAGTGTCATACAACATATCAATGGAATAAATGACAAAAACTACATGGTAATTTTAATAGATGCACAAGAGGCATTTGACAAAATCCAGCACACCTCCATAATAAAAACAACAACCAACTAGAAATAGAAGGAAAATTCCTCAAACTGCCAAGTGGCATCAATAAAAATCCCACAAATAATGTTATACCTAATGATGAAAGACTGAATACTTCCATTTAAGATTAGGAACAAGACAAGGATGTCCACTTGCACCACTTCTGTGTACAGGTACTGTTAGTTCTAGCCAGAGCAATTAGATAAGAAAATGAAATAAACAACATCCAGATTGGAATTGGGGAATTAAAACTATCTATAGTTACAATATAAAGGGCATAATCTTGAATATAGAAAATCCTGAGAAATCTTCTAAAAATTTATAAGAACTAATAAGTTGGCAAGCTTGCACAGGATGAATATATATATAATCCATTTTATTTCTATACACTAGCAATAAACAATATGAACATGAATTTAATAAAACAATTACATTTATAATAGCATCAAAATGATGGAAAAACTAGGAGTAAATTTAACAAAAGAAGTGAAATTATACAACACTGTTGAAAGAAATCAAAGGAGATATAAATAATAAAAATGTATCCCATGTTTGTGGGTGGGAAAACAATATCATTAAGATGGCAATAATCCCCCAAATGATCACAGATTCAAAATGATCCATGTCAAAATTCCAGCTGGCACCTTCTGCAGAAATTGTGAGGCTGATCTTAATTTTTTTATGGAAATGTAAGAGACCCAGAATAGCCAAAACAGCATTGAAAAAGAACAAAGTTGGAGGGCACACACTTCCCTTGTTTAAAACTTAACTGCAAAGCTACAGTAATCAGGACAATGTGATATTGGAGTAAGAAGAGACATGCAGATCAATGGAATAAAATTAAGAGTGATATTATCTCCATCTTCAGATGAAAAAATTGAGGCAAACAGAGGTTAAGTAACTTGCCCGAGGTCACAAATAAAAACTTAAAAAAAACAGGATTTGCCATATTATACATTTGCATCAAGACATTATTCATTTTCATTAAGGAATTTAATTTTGGTGCTTTTAAGGGTGAACAAATTCTAGAGATGCGTAGAAATTATTGTCCTTTTCTTCCTCTTGATCAATCTTAAATATGTTTTGATTTTATACTGATTTATTACTATTTAGGAAATGTACAGTGCATCATGGCTGGATCAATGGAGTTTCTTTTATTCTCCTCTTCTAGAGTGTGAGTTTCTGAAGAGCATGGACAATATCTTATTATATATTGCTTATTTCCTAACTCCCTGTAAGTGGCATTGCATAGAGTAGGTATTTGACAGAAGTGTGAGAAATAAATTCAACCTGAAAATATCACAATGGGTAAGGTCTCAGTTGCTGAAGTTTGCCAGAAATCTCTATTTCCTCCATTTTCATCACTTTAAGCAGAAATTTCAACCACCCCAGGTCATCGCAACATGTGGACCTGTGTAGTACATGGGGATTGTATAAGTGAAATCATGCTAATGAACATTAAAAAAAAAATCTGGGGGCTTCCCTGGTGGCGCAGTGGTTGAGGGTCCACCTGTCGATGCAGGGGACACGGGTTCGTGCCCTGGTCCGGGAAGATCCCACATGCCGCGGAGCAGCTGGACCCGTGAGCCATGGTCATTGAGCCTGTGAGTCCGGAGCCTGTGCTCCACAACGGGCGAGGCCACAACAGTGAGAGGCCAGCATACCGCAATACAAATAAAAATAAAAATAAAAAAATTAAAAATCTGATATGACAGAATTTCCTGAAGAATTTTAAGTTCTAATATTCTGAAATTTTAACATTTTCTGAAAGAAGCAGTGTCTATCCTCAGAAATGAAACATTTTATTTCAAAATTTCTGGGAAACATTCTAATAAGAGTTTTATTCCCTCTCTGTCAGAAGGATGATCGCTTATTGTATAGCAAAGCTGGGTTTACATTCTTTAAAAAAATGTTAGAATGTGACTTCTCAAACTTGGAGTTTAAACAATATCAATTTTCACAGAAAAATCCTGTTCACATTGTAAATATAAACTTCCTCATTATGTCTTTTAGCTTACTGCTTAAAGTCTTTTATTTAAAATTAAGAATCTATTTAGCATGCTTATTTAGTAGTGAATGGTATTTTTGCAGGGCAATTCTTCATGGCATTTATATATGTCTTGTAACAGCTTCTGTCCCAGACTATCTTTTCAAGAATGTTTGTATAGCATAGCAGAACAACCTTGGAAGATAGAGATAGTGTCTCCCTCTGGGCAAAGGGCATATTTTTTTCCTGAAGAATATAATAAAGATAATTTTTCCCTCTGGGGCAAAGACTCAATAGCTTTGCTAGCAGAACCTTTAAAAGATTGGAGTTTCCTAAGATCAGTGTTCCTCTGAATAACACAGATATACTGTGTGCATAGTATCCACCTGGGTCTATCTTGTCATTGTCCCATGGGACTTGGAGGTCAAGAGGAACTAATGCAAACATGAAGTTATGCTGCCTGCAGCACTGTGACTAATAAAGTCATGGGTCCCTAGCTCCGAAGTCTCATGTTTCTGCTTGTACCTAAGGTACTATGGCAAGCTACCTTGTTACTTTGTAAGTAGGGTAAAATCTCAAACCCTTCAAGTTACTGACAGAAGTAAGCTCCTAAACATGGACTCACACAATGTGGATATTCTTAACATAATACGCAAATATTGATAAAGAACACACTGCCAAATTGATATATCTAACACCTATGATAATGATCATAATAGATCAGTATGATCAAATGTGTATCCTGGTAATCCACAGTCACCATTTTACACATTTATTTATAAACTATGGAGTTTTCTTATAGCCTTCCTATTTTTCTGTAAAAAAAAAATAGTTTTAGCATATTAAAATTGAAATTTTATTCTTTATTAAAATTTAAATATATACTCTCAGAGTTTATTATCACAGAAAAATTTTAATTAAACAAAAATCCAAGTACAACATCATAGGTGTAAATGCTTTTACCAATGGTTTCTTTGGTCTCCCTGTGATTGTCAAATTCAAAGATTTGTGTTGGTTAAAACCCACAAACAAAACAGTTTTGTCAGCTTAGGCCCTAATTCAAAATATTGTCATCTTAAAAGAACCACTGACTATGCCAAGTTAGTATCAGACATACTTTTCAATAAATAAATCTGATTGTGCTACAGAATTAAGTAGTTATGTATATTTTTTTTTCCTTTTTTGTTCATCTTTATAGTTTAAATAGAATAAGGTAAGAAGGCAAGGACTATTCCTCCTTGTATTCTATACCACCAACAAATACTGTCCGCTATAAAAAATGTTAATTGAATGAATGTACTATTTATGTTTAAATCTCCTACTGCTGCTGTGCTTTAGGAATATTCAACTACCAAAAAATGGCTTGGTTTTTCACATTCAGATGGTGAGTCCACCTGATACCACTAGAGTAATTAGTATAGTAAAAGCTGTTGGAGAAAATGTACATTGGAAACTCTGGCCAATTCTATTCAAGGTCATCTAACTAATTTGAAACATCACTGGTTGAAGTCAAGTTTATCATACCTAATT
This sequence comes from Phocoena sinus, assembly GCF_008692025.1. Lineage (NCBI taxonomy): Eukaryota > Metazoa > Chordata > Mammalia > Artiodactyla > Phocoenidae > Phocoena > Phocoena sinus. The sequence goes on from NC_045765.1 coordinate 30,170,869, forward strand.
CCTGAAGGTCCCTGCACTGCCTAACAAAATTTACTACTAAAGAGTCGATGTTTATAAAATACCCAACCTTCATTAGGTGACACCTTCAATAATAACCATGGACAAGACCCTGCCTATAGGGCTCAAGAGCTGAAATTGATGGGAAGGCAGGCAAAACATAAACAAGTGAATTGCAAAAGCAGATGACTCCCACCATCTGCTTAGCTTGTTTCTGCTCTCATTTTGCCAGGAGCCTTTTGAGAAGACAGGAAACCATGCTGATGCCCTCCATCATATGTTATCTCTCCTTTCCATCTGTGATGCCCTCTCCTATGCTCAATGACATTACTTTGGCTTTGCCCTTCCCTATGGAAATACACAAGGTAAAGGAAGGGGAAGAAAGGGGTTCCAAGAGCCCACAAAAATACTGAGGATGAGGACAGGATGGGATGTTAAGTTTCACTTTTTAGGGGGCCAAATGAGGAAGAAAATTATTATACACTAAGGTCTAAAATACAACAAACCACATGAAAATATTTATTCATTCAATAAACATTTCTAAATATGTGTCGTGTGGCAGGTACTGTAGTGGGCTCTGAAGATAACAGGGAAAAAGAGGGAGTGGGGGAGAAATGGCTTAACTCTTGACTTCAAAAAGTTTGCAGTTAGAGAAACAGGCAGAAAACAAATATACAAAATAATTATCAATGTTCCTTACAAAGCAGGTTCAATCAATCTCAAAGCTTAGACGTAGAGTAACAGGGAATGAGGAAAATTGCCGAGAATAAGTTGGTTGAGAAAGACTATCTCTATGAGATGATGGATGTTCACTAAAGTCACTGTGATAATCATTTCACAATTTATGTACGTCAAATCATTATGCTGTACATCTTAAAATTATACAGTGCTATATGTCAATTATATCTCAATAAAACTAGAAGAGGAACAAATTAACAAATCAAAAAAGACTTCAGCTGGGCAGTAACATTTAAGGTGAGAGCTGAGTGGTGAGAAACAGCCCAGTGAACAATTAGATTAAGGCAAGAGTAGGGAGAGGGTCAATATGAGCAAAGGTTTGGAGGAAAAAAATAAAACTTGGTGTGTTCTAGGTAAGGAAAGAAAGCTACTGTTCCTGGAGTACAATGAGTAAGGGGAAAACCAGTGTGAGAGGAGATGAGTGAATGAGAGGCAAAACACAGATTGTGTTCAGCCTTGGAACAATACTCAACTGTTCTGATTTTATTCTAAGTAGTATGGGAGCCACTGGACATTTTTATTGAAGAGGTGACAGATCAAATGTACTTTTAAGATCACTCTGACTGAAAAACAAATGCCGTATGCTAACACACATGTATGGAATCTAAAAAATTCTAAAAAATCCAAAAAATCTAAAAAATTCACGGTGCAGATGAACCTAGTGGCAAGGCAGGAATAAAGACACAGATGTAGAGAACGGACTTGAGGACACGGGGAGGTGGGGGGTGGGGGGAAGGGGAAGCTGGGACAAAGTGAGAGAGTAGCATTGACATATATACACTACCAAATGTAACACGGTTGGCTAGTGGGAAGCTGCTGCATAGCACAGGGAGAACAGCTCAGGGCTTTGTGACAACCTAGAGGGTTGGGACAGGGAGGGTGAAAGGGAGATGCAAGAGGGAGGGGATATGGGGATATATGTATAAATATAGCTGATTCACTTTGTTGTACAGCAGAAACTAACACAACATTGTAAAGCAATTATACTCCAATAAAGATACTTTAAAAAAAAAATCACTCTGACTGTTGTGATTACATGTAGTAAGGATAGGATTTTAAAGAGAAATTAGAATGATGACAGAGTTCAAATAAGGGAGGAACAAGAAAAAGTGGTGTTATCATAGTCACCTTTGGCAATGCCACGGTGCCTACAGTGTAGCAGGATGACCAAGTTTGGATGAGAAATGTATTTTCTTTTTGACAACCTGTTTATCATTCCCCTGGGGAGTATTGGTTACTTGTTCCATCTTCTACATGTGATCTGAATTCCCCAGTCAGATTTTCATATTTATATTTCTTGACAAATATTTGCCCACTTCTAAACAGGAAACATTGAATACACCCAGAAGATCATGATAGTGGCTGGGATGACAGCTTCTGGGTCCTGATTATTTGCTATCGCTCTTTCTGATGCTATCGTCATAAGGTCAAATATGCTGGAAGGATATTGCAGCTCTCACACAGCCACGCCAGAGTGCTACAGTCATCCGCCTTTCCTTAAGATAACAAGTGTAGGCTCTCCTTGTTCAACGCGACCGACCACAGCATTACAAATGGCACCAGCTGAAATGCCTTGTACAACATTGCAGGGGGAAAACTACAGATTTTTCAGAGCTGAGGAAGAGCACTGTGTATCTGCTCCTTATTAGAAAGGAAGACTGTGTTTCACAAAATATGGCCTTGTGGGTTAAAACTGTCTTTCTTTGTTCCTTGGAACAGACGAGTGGAGTGTGGCTTTACATCTCAGGCCAATTATTCTCCACCGTTTTTCAAGAACTGACAAAACCTGTAAAATGAGCAATGATACGAAGACAGCCTACCACTCTGCAATTTACTCTGCACCCTGCATTTGCATCTAATTTTGGTGTATCTCTACTTGCAGGGTAGAGAGAATCTCACTGGGGACAAAAGATTTCCTAATATGAGAACACCAAACAAAAAATAGCTGCTAATTTCAGCTGCCTCCTTGCTGGTCAGCTCTCCTCAAGAAGGGGGCTTCTTCTCTCAAGAAGAAGAATAACCAAATTTATTCTAACCAAACCAAATTAATTTTTTTTCCCGAGATGATGGGATTAGCCAGAAGTAACTTCTGCTATCCTTGAAGAGAGCCCTTGCTCTAGCCTTAGTTTTCACTGAGAACTGCTGGAGTTTGAGGTACAAAACAAACTGTTGGGGCATGTGGAGTGATTTCATACAGGCTTACTCTCACAGGAGAAGAGCAAAGAGTCAGAGATAGAAATCAGTCGTGACTCTCCATCAATAAGGAATCAATAAGTATTCCTTCAGGTTAATGCTTGCACTGGCCCCCAGAAACCCCAGGAAGCCCAGAGACACTGTCCTGCGGGCTCCTGTTGGCAGCACTCCCCGTGGGGAGGACAGTACAGGAAGTGGATGTTAAAAATCAAAATGGGACTGAATAAAGGATATGAACATTTTCTGATTTTTTTTTCACTTTCACAACACACATGAAATTTACTTAGAATATACCCATAGTAAAAAGAGAAATGATCAGAGGGATGTAGAATAGAGCCTGCTGCAAACTGATTTTCAGATACTCGGTAATGTTCTGCAAGAGAAAACATTGTGTCAAATGTGAATTAAATTTGAACAACAGCCTTTCAAATGCAAATCCTTCGGAAGGGATGTCATTGAGATACAACCTCTAAAAACCTTTCAAGAGAAATAAAATAGATAAATGTGATAATTAAGATCTCTATTTATATGAAAATGATCAGATCACATTTGTTCTGAAATGTTTTTGTACCTGCAACATGGAGGACAGATATAAAAAAGCAAGGATCGATTTTGAAATTTGCAGGTTGGAGGTGAAAACGGAACGTTAGCTTGTCTGACAGAGGCAGAGGACTTTCCTCTAGTATGCTAAGACCCATTATTATGCACCCATAATTGCCAAGGCCCCCACTGACCTCTATTCACTCTTTCTCAAGTAGTCTCCCTTTCAGCTCTCCCTACCCTTTCTCTAATGGAAAGTGTAAGCTACTCTGCTACACTGCAGCAGCCTTCTGTTAAACAGCAGTATTTATGGGAAGCTGACTGGCCAACTCGAGTATGTAAAGAGAAGTACTGCTACACTGAGTTTTGGGGAAACAGAGAGTTATATGCAGAGGTATATTAGGGAGCGATCTCAGGAGGTACACGTATAGGCAAGTGAGGAAGGTAGGATTGGGCAGAGGAAGAAGGTCACTTATAAAGTGGTTGTGACTGAATCCTCAGCTGATCCTAAAACCAAGTGGTGGTCTGGAGGTGGATCACTTCAGAGTTGATACAAATGGAAGTAAGTGGGAGAGTAGGAGAGAAGGACAGAGAAAAGTGCTTTGCATTCCTGTATCTGCCAATCTTTGGCCACAGCTGTCCCTGGAGAGGGTATCCCCAGGTGAAGCCAAACTCTGAGGTCAAGGGGATTTCCCAGTGAGATATGCAGCTGTGATATCTCAGCAGGTCCACAGCTCCAGAAGCTGGGGGATGGGTAAAAGAATCCAGGTAGTATCACAATAGCCACTACAGTTGTACACATGATGGATTTTAAGCACTCTCTCTCCTAAGGATTCCCTCACAACATTTGGACATTATTACTTCCTTTTTATCAATAAATTCTCAATAAAGGGCCTTTACCTCAGCAGAGGAAACACATAAAGCTATTCTCAACATTTATACCTAACTATGAATTCTTTATCATATCCCTTCCAACTAGAATGCTAAGAGCATATTTATGGCTGAATAAGGAGAAAAGCCCTGGTTATGGAGGGTAAGAGAAATCTTTGGCTGGGAAACCCTGGGTAGTCACAGTAGAGAAAGAGTAACGAAAAATCTATAAGAGCTTCATATCACAGATAGCAATGAGAGGATTCTAAGAAGAGAAGAAACACTGGCTACTCAGATTTGCCCATGGTCAGTTCTATACCTTTGTGGAGCAGTAATGGGAATGGGGGTGAAGAGATAAAAAGGGAGTAGGCTGCTATGAAGATTTAGACTCACTCTTTCCTCTGACTGAGTTTTTACAGTGATACTCTTTCTAAGCATCTATTCTAGGAATGGAAAAGTCAGGAAACATGGAAGACAGAATATGCTTTGGGTGACAGTGTTGCTACACCAAATGCTGAGTGTTCTGTGGTCCTATAGTTTGTTTTCTAACCTCAATCATCTGTGACACGGTAAGCCCCTCTAGGTTTTTGTGTCTTAACAAGATTTATTTTAAATGCTATGTATACCACTTGTGCCTCCACTCATATTTCCATTTACTTTGGGCAAATGGTATCTAAAATCTAGGAAAGCTGCCTTGTAGGGCACTTAACGCACACTCTTATGTATCATTTGACTGGACTTGCCTAAATTGCTTATGGTATTTTTCTGGCCAGATTTGTTAGTGAAGTGGCCAAACATTCCAAGGACCATTTTGCTCTTGTGAGATTTCTTTTAGCTGGTTCTCAGCATTGATGAGGTTCAGAGGGTTTAGAAAACTATCTGAACTCTTGGGATTTTATTTGAACTAAAACTCAAACTTTGAACCCTTTGTGGTTTTACACATCACAAGTAAATGTGTCTCCTGCCTTGATATTATTCCCTCTGGTTTCCTCCTGACTCTTTGTCCCTTGAATAAAACTGAACAGTTAGTTGGAGATCAAAACTCGATCCAAGGGTCACCTCCAATTGACGACCTTCTCTCTACAACAACCACCTTAATTAAAGACCACATCTACAAGCCACCACTTTTCCATGGGCCCTTGGATGTGTTCTCAAGACAGATTTTTCTGTTACACAGCAGCTGCATCCCCTCTGAAGAGGAGCAAGTCCCAGTGGATCACAGATCTTAACCCCATGACAGGCCAACCTATTTATGCTGGCTACTAATAATGACTTATGTTTATAATGGCACTATTCATCCCAGAGGCTCACGCACAGCACTCCACTGACCACATGTGTGCTCTTTAGATGGGCATGTGTCTATATACACCCACATAACACAGCTGCACAAAGGTCTTGACTGCTGTGGCTTTAATCAGCCCTTTCTTCCTTTTGCTTAGCTTCAGGGTCTGATCCCTGGGATTACAGGAACAACTGCACCCTTCTCTTTATCACTGGAAAAAAAAAAAAAAAACAGAATTGAACAATTGGGAGTCCAGCTCCCTATTCACTCTGCTGTTTATTAGGATCTGTGTACATCAGCCGTGATGCTGCAAAGTAAGGTGAGACCTTGCGCAATACATATTTAATAGTGGGAACTCTCTTCCCATTTTATCTTTTCCCCTTTTCTACTTCCATTTAATGAACTAATTATTCTGACAAGGAGGAGAATGCTCCCTTCCTAGCTCCCTCTCACTTTGAGCCTTTATTCCCTGCTTCTCTAAAGTGCTGCCTAATTTGGCATAAGACCCTATTGTAGGTTATTTTTACATTCGCCATGAATTGTGTAAAATTGTTTCAGCACTTTGAAATTTTTCTTTTAAAGCAGACAATATAATTTTATCCCCATGTGAGTGACAGATAAGATGTGATGGTAAGAGAATGTCCAAATCTGCATATGAACTCAATTGCCTTCATTTTATTTAACACGATCACAGTTTGTGTTTTTAGAACAGATTAAACACAAAGAAAAACACATAAACTACATATTAATGGATTCCCACTTCTGTTTTTGTTGAAATGCTTAAAATGCAGCAAACCTATTTTTCTCATTGAGGACTCTCTAGCTATTCATTATTCATGATGAAGCATGATAGAATTTTATTAATTTGCACATTTGCTTTATTTACATGCATAAAAATCTGCAGAATTACTACTGATCACTAAATATTTTGAGGATAAAAATGAAAGCAGATTTAAATAGTGCTACCTGCATTATTTTTCTCCAGGAATTTAATCCTCTCCAGGCATTTAATTGGGTTTCTATCTTGATGATTGATCTATATTAGATGGTGTAATCTGAATCAGATGATGGTTGCTCTTTGTTATATATAGTTTTAAAGTGTTTAGTTTGTTCTCTAAATAAACTGAACTGGATGACACTGGTGTACTATCTTGAATTAGAGGACCTGTGATCTGTTCAAATTTTTAATCAATAATGAGTTCTAGATACTCTGATAGATAGTTTCAATCAGATAAATAAGAAGCAGCCTCTGCCCTCAAGAGGCTTCTGGATGAGTGGGGAGAAAGATTTTCTGAACTCACAAATGTCATTAGAGAAACATGGAAGATACACCTGCTATTTCTGCAGTTCTCAATATCTCTTCTTTTGGTAATATTCAGATTTATTTTAAAGATTTACTGGATCCTCCAATGCCGATCTATATAGTTAGAGAGGAGTTGACTCTGCCAGCTTCTTCTAAGAGTTAGCATGTGTCCCTGATCTGGTCAATTGGATCATCCCATTCTGCTAGTCACAAGAATGGGTAAGTATCATAACAACCAATCAGAGTTATTTCCTGGGAATTTTTCTAGAGCTGGAGGGAAAGAACATGCCCTTTCCACTGAGTTTGCTAGGTTAATAGAAGATAAATCTGAAGTTCTTGGTGCCCACATTTAGAAACTAAACCAACATGGCAAAAGCAAAGTTAAGAGTTAGAGAGAATCCTAATTAAATAACTTGAATGTTTGGATCTAGCCATAACTAAAGCCACACATTCTATGAATGTTTTGTAGGGCAGATAATATACATATGATGGTTTACATGTCTGTCTGTCTGTCTTTCTGTGCTTTGTTTGATATAGTTTGAATTGGTACTCATAGATTACAAACAAAATTTTCTAAAAGTATGGGCCAAAGGGGAGGAAGTAAAAGATTTCTGGAAGAGATTTCAGATGAAATGTTTATAACCTATCAAAAGTACATGTGGAGATATTGATTTCATTTAATTCCAGAGATCAAGGTTTAAAAATCAAAAGGCTTACCATGAGCTCTATGGTAAACCATATTTAAATATTTACCATACTTAAACTAAAGATCATGGAAACTTTTTGTTGGAAAATGTGTATGTAATGTTCCTGTTCATGTATGCCTGCTTCCTATTTACTGAGTTCTTAGTCATTAAATAAGCTTATCCATAAGTAAGAATCTGATGAGCCCAGAGTTGCTAAATTACATTTAGTAGACACAAGAAAAACTTTCTGAATTCATTCTGTGTCTCCAACAGCCAGCACTTATACCCTATCCAAGAAAGTAAGTAAAACTGTGCTCTGAAAATTAATTATGCCAAATGACTACATTTAAATGTGAAAATAATAAAATATGTTGTGAATTAACACTTCAGGGTAGCACATGGATTAAGTGACATTTCATGATCCCTTCTATCTCTACAATCCCATGAGTCCACAAGACTGTCTTCCTTTCCCCACTACATTCCTAACTAATTTTACCACGTGACCAGTTAGTTCTCAGTTTAGGTAAGTAAGAGGGTACCTGTTATTCTAAAATTGTAAGTTTTCTTCCCGCTGTGTTGCATGTGCTGCTCCATCAGAAAAACGGAATGAAGAATAAAATCGGAAGGTTTAATAAGCCCTTAAAATGGACCTCTCGTATTCCACTGCAAATCCTCTTGAACCTGTCTCTTGCACCACAGTGACCAGCTGGGCAGGCTTTGGCCAGTTTCATGCAGATGCAACCAGAAGGGCCTTCGCCCTGAGCTCACATTGGTATTCCTCTCGCTTCTTGTCCTGGGGCTTCTCTGAACTCAAAGTTTAGTGCCCATGGGGACCATCTCAGTGTTCACACTTGTGCAAACCGAAAGTGCAGGGAACTTGACAGTGCACGACAAATATAGGTGAACACATGTTTCCCCTTTCTTGCCCCAGGTGGATAGTTCTGAGAAGCATCTCTTAAAGGCTCTCCAGAAGGTCATAGGGGAGATTAAATATCTGAGCCACTGAGCTCTCTGGTCAACTTGATAAGCATCCTAGTATTTTTGTTTCTTTCTTTCTGCATTCTACTACTCTATCCTTCACTCCTGTCTTCTTTCCAAATAAACTACATACACATAAACCTTTGCCTCAATTTCTGCTTTGGGAGATGGGGAGAACCCAGGTTAAACAGTACTAATAATATATATTTTTTCCTTATAAGGCATCCAAAGACACCAATAATCTGTTGTCCGGTTTCCAAATAACAGCATTCTTTTAACTATTCTGCCATGCTGCAATCAATAAAAGCTAAACAAAAGGGAGACACTGAGAGAGAAATACGTGCTTTTGAAACACAATTTGAACAACAACAACAAGGACTTCAATTTAAAATTTTTACTGGTGATTCAGAAATGGTTCTAACTAAAAACACTATAAGAATTATTTCCAACACTGTATCCTAGTGAAATTCATTTCACAAAGAACCTAAAATTCATAGAATCTCAGAAGTCATATCCATACTATTCAACACTGTATATATCTTTGAAAGATGACTTTCATCTCTGTTCGAACATTTTGAATGAGCTACTGATTATTGTGCGGTTCTACGATGCAAAAAATACAAAAAAAGGAATAAAGGAGTGTCATTTACTGTTATGACTTCTCTTGAGAAAAAAATGGCTTTGAGGATTTTATATAAGATCGCATTTTATACATATCAGAGGTTCTATTGTTAAACTTCCTAGGTTTGAATCTCTGCTTTAACTCCTACTAGCTTTGTTAAACTGGATAACATACTTAACTTCTCTAAGCCTAAGATTTCCCTTCTGACTAATGGTTATAGCAAAACCTACTTCATGGGGGTCTAGGGTATTCTAAATGAGAATATTTTGGGAAAAAACTTAAACAATGTCTGACACATAGTAGGTCCTAAATAATTGTGAGATATTTTCCAAGCCAGAAAATAGGGATCAATTTTACAGTCAGAAGAAGAATAATAAACTGTGCTTCTGCAAAATGGAATAAGAAAAGAAAAATGAGATAAAATAACTCAGAGAACTTTACTAAGCAGCTAAAATCCTGCAACTTTATTAGGGTGGTATCTAAGTAAAGTGAATTTGGGTGTTTCAAATAACTCAAATTCATTGCTTTAACTCATCTAATATAAGCATTATATTGCTAAAAATATATAGATTTTAATCCTGAATATGTTATTTTACCTTCCTTTGTATTCCATATGCACAATCTAAGCATATATATATATATATATATATATATATATAATTATTATTATTATTATTTTTTGCAGTACACGGGCCTCTCACTGTTGCGGCCTCTCCTGTTGTGGAGCACAGGCTCCAGACGCGCAGGCTCAGCGGCCATGGCTCACGGGGCCCAGCCGCTCTGCGGCATGTGGGATCTTCCTGGACCGGGGCATGAACCCGTGTCCCCTGCATCAGCAGGCGAACTCTCAACCACTGTGCCACCAGGGAAGCCCTAAGAATACTTTTTAAACTAGTTTTTAAAGTTGGTTTTAAAAATGTTTTACAGAGAGATATACATCTATCTCCTACTAAACAACATAACCAATTGGTTTGAAAATTTAGCTAACAGAAATAAAATCAAAGCAAAGTTAAAAGTGGATAAAGGAAAACATTTAAATAGTAGTAAACAGAATTTTGGACTGGGTGTTGCAGTAGAAGATTCAATGGCTCTTCTAAAGTCTGCCATTAACAATACGTATAGATTTTAGCAGGTCACTTAATTTCTCTAGGGTTCAATTTCCTCTAGATCAAATCTAGTCTAAAACAAATGGGGGTAGGGGGCTTCCTTGATGGCATAGCGGTTACAAATCTGCCTGCCAATGCAGGGGACACGGGTTCGAGCCCTGGTCCAGGAAGATCCCACATGCCACGGAGCAACTAAGCCTGTTCTCCACAACTGCTGAGCCTGTGCTCTAAAGCCCGTGAGCCACAACTATTGAAGCCTGTGAGCCTAGGGCCCATGCTCCGCAACAAGAGAAGCCACCGCACTGAGAAGCCCGCACACTGCAACGAAGAGTAGCCCCACTCACCACAACTAAAGAAAGCCCGCCCTCAGCAACGAAGACCCAACACAGCCAAAAATAAATAAATAAATAAATTTAAAACAAATGGGATGGGCTTGGTTATCTCTGAGGACCTTTCTAATTCTAAAATATCACAATTCTACAGTTTTAGGTTCCCTTTTTATGGGCTGGATCAAAGGATAAATACACTGGTAAATATTTTTTGCACACAAGTATGACTGTGCAGCAAAATCATTTTTTCCTGACCTTGATCTTGACATAAATAAAAATTCCATCACAGAAAACCAAAAGGAGTCCAGTTCACTATGAGACATGCTGCTTCTTTTGAAAAAGACACATGACATTTGGTTTGGGTTTTCTGAAGCTGTAATAACATCAAACCTGTAGTAGAATTTTACTAATGAGGTTTTAGGGTTGAGAAAAGAGGAAAGAAACCAGACAAGAAAGGTTTTTAATTAGCGTATCAATTATTTGTAGGTAAGTAGATGCTCCTGAAGTGCTTTAAGGAGCTTAAAAATGAGTATTTCCGGAGTTGGCGGGAAGATGGCGGAAGAGTAAGACGTGGAGATCGCCTTCCTCCTCACGGATACACCAGAAATACATCTACACGTGGAACAACTCCTACAGAACACCTACTGAAGGCTGGCAGAAGACCTCAGAGCTCCCAAAAGGCAAGAAACTCCCCACGTACCTGGGTAGGGCAAAAGAAAAAAGAAAAAACAGAGACAAAAGAATAAGGACGGCACCTGCACCAGTGGGAGGGAGCTGTGAAGGAGGAAAAGTTTCCACAGACTAGGAAGCCCCTCCGCGGGCGGAGACTGCGGGAGGCGGAGGGGGGAGCTTCGGGACCGCGGAGTGGTGCACAGCGACGGGTGCGGAGGGCAAAGCGGGGAGATTCCTGCACAGACGATCGGTGCCGACCAGCACTCACCAACCCGAGAGGCTTGTCTGCTCACCCGCCGGGGCGGGCGGGGCTGCGAGCTGAGGCTCGGGTTTCGGTTTTGGACGGAGCGCAGGGAGAGGACTGGAGTTGGCGGCTTGAGCATAGCCTGAAGGGGTTGGTGCGCCACGACTAGCCGGGAGGGAGTTCGGGGAAAAGCCTGCACCGGCCGAAGAGGCAAGAGACTTTTTCTTCCCTCTTTGTTTCCTGGTGTGCGAGGAGAGGGGTTTAAGAGCTCTGCTTAAAGGAACTCCAGAGACGGGCGCGAGCCGCGGCTAAAACCGCGGACCCCAGAGACGGGCGCGAGCCGCGGCTGAGGGCGCGAGCCCCCGAGACGGGCGCGAGCCGCGGCGGGAAGCGCGAGCCCCAGAGACGGGCGCGAGCCGCGGCTGAAACCGCGGACCCCAGAGACGGGCGGGAGACGCTGGGGCTGCTGCTGCCGCCACCAGGGGGGCTGTGTGCGAGCACAGGTCACTCTCCGCGCCCCTCTTCCGCGGAGCCTGTGCAGGCCGCCACTGCCAGGTTCCCGGGATCCAGGGACAACTTCCCCAGGAGTACGCATGGCGGGTCTCAGGCTGGTGCAGCGTCACGCCGGCCTCTGCCGCAGCGTCACACCGCCTCTGCCGCCGCAGGCCCGCCCCGCACGCAGTGCCCCGCCTTCCCCCATCCCCCAACCCCCGGCCTGAGTGAGTCGGAGCTCCCGAATCAGCGGCTCCTTTAACCCCGTCCTGTCTGAGCAAAAAAACAGACGCCCTCCAGCGAGCTGCGCGCAGGGGCAGGGCCGGGTACAAAGCTGAGCTCCTGTGAGCTGTGAGAGCAGGGAGGAGAGGGGGAGGTCTCTCCCGGCAGCCGCGGAGGCGGCGGATTGAAGCTCCACAATCAACTTGATGTGCCCTGCATTGTGGAATACCTGAATAGACAGGGAGTGGTCCCAAATTGAAGAGGGGGAATTTAGGAGCGAGATCTGTGATTTTTTTCCCTTTTCCTCTTTTTGTGAATGTGTGCGGGTATGCTTCTGTGTGAGATCTTGTCTGTATACTCTTGCTTCCACCATTTGTCCTAGGGCTCTATCCGTCCATGGTTTTTTTTTTAAAAAAAAAAAAAAAATTTTTTTTTAATAATTAATTTTAATTGTAATAACTTTATTGAACTTTACCTTCGTTCTTTCTTTCTTTCTTTCCTTCCCTCCTTCCCTCCTTTAGACAGCGAATCACCCCAGGTTGAGGGGGTGGTCTCTGGGAGCAGGATTTATGATTTTTCCCCCTTTGCCTCTCTTTGTGAACGTGTATGTGTATGCTTCTGTGTAAGATTTTCTCTGTATAGCTTTGCTTCCAACAGTTGTCCTAGGGCTCTATCCGTCCATGGTTTTTTTTAAAAAAAATTTTTTTTTTCTTAATAATTAATTTTAATTGTAATAACTTTATTGTACTTTACCTTCATTCTTTCTTTCTTTCTTTCCTTCCTTCCTTCCCTCCTTTAGACAACAAATCACCCCAAATTGAGGAGGTGGTCTCTGGGAGCAGGATTTATGATTTTTCCCCCTTTGCCTCTCTTTGTGAACGTGTATGTGTATGCTTCTGTGTAAGATTTTGTCTGTATAGCTTTGCTTCCAACATTTGTCCTAGGGCTCTATCCATCCATGGTTTTTTTTTTAAAAAAAAAAAAAAAATTTTTTTTTCTTAATAATTACTTTTAATTGTAATAACTTTATTGTACTTTACCTTCGTTCTTTCTTTCTTTCCTTCCTTCCTTCCCTCCTTTAGACAGCGAATCACCCCAGGTTGAGGAGGTGGTCTCTGGGAGCAGGATTTATGATTTTTCCCCCTTTGCCTCTCTTTGTGAACACGTATGTGTATGCTTCTGTGTAAGATTTTCTCTGTATAGCTTTGTTTCCAACATTTGTCCTAGGGTTCTATCTGTTCTTTTTTTTTTTTCTTTCTAAATATTTTTTAGTACAATAACTATATTATACTTTATTTTATTTTTACTGTATCTTCTTTCTGTCTTTTTCCTTCTTTCCCTCCTTCCTTCCTCCCTTCCTCCCTCCCTCCCTCCTTTCTTTCCTTCTTTGCTTCTTTCTTCCTTCCTTCCTTTCCTCCTTTCCTCCTTTCCTTCTTTCTTTCCTCAAACTTCTACTAATTCTCTCTACATTTTCTCCTTCCTTCCCTCCTTCCTTCCTTCCTTCCCCCCTCCCTCCCTTTCTTTCCTTCTTTGCTTCTTTCTTCCTTCCTTCCTTTCCTCCTTTCCTTCTTTCTTTCCTCATACTTCTACTAATTCTCTCTACATTTTCTCCTTCTTTCCCTCCTACCTTCCTTCCTTCCTCCCTCCCTCCCTCCTTTCTTTCCTTCATTGCTTCTTTCTTCCTTACTTCCTTTCCTCCTTTCCTTCTCTCTTTCCTCAAACTTCTACTAATTCTCTCTACATTTTCTCCTTCTTTCCCTCCTTCTTTCCTTCCTTCCTCCCTCCCTCCCTCCCTCCTTTCTTTCCTTCTTTGTTTCTTTCTTCCTTCCTTCCTTTCCTCCTTTCCCTCTTTCTTTCCTCATACTTCTACTAATTCTCTCTACATTTTCTCCTTCTTTCCCTCCTTCCTTCCTTCCTTCCTCCCTCCCTCCCTCCTTTCTTTCCTTCTTTGCTTCTTTCTTCCTTCCTTCCTTTCCTCCTTTCCTTCTTTCTTTCCTCATACTTCTAATAATTCTCTCTACTTTTCCTCCCTTTTATTCTGAGCCGTGTGGATGAAAGGCTCTTGGTGCTCCAGCCCAGGAGGCAGGGCTCTGCCTCTGAGGTAGGAGAGCCAACTTCAGGACACTGGTCAACAAGAGACCTCCCAGCTCCACATAATATTAAACGGTGGAAATCTCCCAGACCTCCATCTTAACACCAGCACCCAGCTTCACTCAACGACCAGCAAGCCACAGTGCTGGACAACCTATGCCAAACAACTAGCAAAACAGGAACACAACCCCACCCATTAGCAGAGAGGCTGCCGAAAATCATAACTAGGCCACAGACACCCCAAAACACACCACCAGACGTGAACCTGCTCACTAGAGAGACAAGATCCAGCCTCATCCAGCACAACACAGGCACTAGTCCCCTCCACCAGGAAGCCTACACAACCCGCTGAAACAACCTCAGCCACTGGAGACAGACATCAAAAACAACGGGAACTACGAACGTGCAGCCTGCAAAAAGGAGACCCCAAACACAGTAAGATAAGCAAAATGAGAAGACAGAAAAACACACAGCAGATGAAGGAGCAAGATAAAAACCCACCAGACCTAACAAATGAAGAGGAAATAGGCAATCTACCTGAAAAAGAATTCAGAATAATGATAGTAAGGATGATCCGAAATCTTGGAAGTAGAATGGACAAAATGCAAGAAACAGTTAACAAGGACCTACAAGAACTAAAGATGAAACAAGCAACGATGAACAACGCAATAAATGAAATTAAAAGTACTCTAGATAGGATCAATAGCAGAATAACTGAGGCAGAAGAACGGATAAGTGACCTGGAAGATAAAGTAGTGGAAATAACTACTGCAGAGCAGAATAAAGAAAAAAGAATGAAAGAACTGAGGACAGTCTCAGAGAGCTCTGGGACAACATTAAACGCACCAACATTCGAATTATAGGGGTTCCAGAAGAAGAAGAAAGAAAGAAAGGG
This sequence comes from Phocoena sinus, assembly GCF_008692025.1. Taxonomy (NCBI): domain Eukaryota; kingdom Metazoa; phylum Chordata; class Mammalia; order Artiodactyla; family Phocoenidae; genus Phocoena; species Phocoena sinus. Next base: position 30,186,129 of record NC_045765.1, read on the forward strand.
ACTGAGAAAATATTTGAAGAGATTATAGTTGAAAACTTCCCTAATATGGGAAAGGAAATAGTAATCAAGTCCAGGAAGCACAGAGAGTCCCATACAGGATAAATACAAGGAGAAATACGCCAAGACACATATTAATCAAACTATCAAAAATTAAATACAAAGAAAGCATATTAAAAGCAGCAAGGGAAAAACAACAAATAACACACAAGGGAATCCCCATAAGGTTAACAGCTGATCTCTCAGCAGAAACCCTACAAGCCAGAAGGGAGTGGCAGGACATACTGAAAGTGATGAAGGAGAAAAACCTGCAACCAAGACTACTCTACCCAGCAAGGATCTCATTCAGATTTGATGGAGAAATTAAAACCTTTACAGACAAGCAAAAGCTGAGAGAGTTCAGCACCACCAACCAGCTTTACAACAAATGCTAAAGGAACTTCTCTAGATAAGAAATGCAAAAGAAGGAAACGACCTATAATACGAACCCAAAACAATATAGAAAATGGGAATAGGAACATACATATCGATAATTACCTTAAATGTAAATGGACTAAATGCTCCCACCAAAAGACACAGATTGGCTGAATGGATACAAAAACAAGACCCTTATATATGCTGTCTACAAGAGACCCACCTCAGACCTAGAGACACATACAGACTGAAAGTAAGGGGATGGAAAAAGATATTCCATGCAAATGGAAACCAAAAGAAAGCTGGAGTAGCAATTCTCATATCAGACAAAATAGACTTTAAAATAAGGACTATTAAAAGGGATAAAGAAGGACACTACATAATGATCAAGGGATCGATCCAAGAAGAAGATATAACAATTGTAAATATTTATGCACCCAACATAGGAGCACCTCAATACGTAAGGCAAATACTAACAGCCATAAAGGGGAAATTGACAGTAACACATTCATAGTAGGGGACTTTAACACCCCACTTTCACCCATGGACAGATCATCCAAAATGAAAATAAATAAGGAAACACAAGCTTTAAATGATACATTAAACAAGATGGACTTAATTGATATTTATAGGACACTCCATCCAAAAACAACAGAATACACATTTTTCTCAAGTGCTCATGGAACATTCTCCAGGATAGATCATATCTTGGGTCACAAATCAAGCCTTGGTAAATTTAAGAAATTGAAATTGTATCAAGTATCTTTTCTGACCACAACGCCATGAGACTAGATATCAATTACAGGAAAAGATCTGTAAAATATACAAACGCATGGAGACTAAACAATACACTACTTAATAATGAAGTGATCACTGAAGAAATCAAAGAGGAAATAAAAAAAATACCTAGAAACAAATGACAATGGAGACACAACGACCCAAAACCTATGGGATGCAGCAAAAGCAGTTCTAAGGGGGAAGTTTATAGCAATACAAGCCCACCTTAAGCAGGAAACATCTCGAATAAACAACCTAACTTTGCACCTCAAGCAATTAGAGAAAGAAGAACAAAAAAGCCCCAAAGCTAGCAGAAGGAAAGAAATCAGAAAGATCAGATCAGAAATAAATGAAAAAGAAATGAAGGAAACGATAGCAAAGATCAATAAAACTAAAAGCTGGTTCTTTGAGAAGATAAACAAAATAGATAAACCACTAGCCAGACTCATCAAGAAAAAAAGGGAGAAGACTCAAATCAATAGAATTAGAAATGAGAAAGGAGAAATAACAACTGACACTGCAGAAATAAAAAAAATCATGAGAGATTACTACAAGCAACTCTATGCCAATAAAATGGACAATCTGGAAGAAATGGACAAATTCTTAGAAATGCACAACCTGCCAAGACTGAATCAGGAAGAAATAGAAAATATGAACAGACCAATCACAAGCACTGAAATTGAAACTGTGATTAAAAATCTTCCAACAAACAAAAGCCCAGGACCAGATGGCTTCACAGGTGAATTCTATCAAACGTTTAGAGAAGAGCTAACACCTATCCTTCTCGAACTCTTCCAAAATATAGCAGAGGGAGGAACACTCCCAAATTCCTTCTACAAGGCCACCATCACCTTGATACCAAAACCAGACAAGGATGTCACAAAGAAAGAAAACTACAGGCCAATATCACTGATGAACATAGATGCAAAAATCCTCAACAAATACTAGCAACAGAATCCAACAGCACATTAAAAGGATCATACACCATGATCAAGTGGGGTTTATTCCAGGAATGCAAGGATTCTTCAATATACGCAAATCTATCAATGTGATAAACCATATTAACAAATTGAAGGAGAAAAACCATATGATCATCTCAATAGATGCAGAGAAAGCTTTCGACAAAATTCAACACCCATTTATGGTAAAAACCCTCCAGAAAGTAGGCATAGAGGGAACTTTCCTCAACATAATAAAGGCCATATATGACAAGCCCACAGCAAACATCATCCTCAATGGTGAAAAACTGAAAGCATTTCCACTAGATCAGGAACAAGACAAGGTTGCCCACTCTCACCACTCTTATTCAACATAGTTTTGGAAGTTTTAGCCACAGCAATCAGAGAAGAAAAGGAAATAAAAGGAATCCACATCGGAAAAGAAGAAGTAAAGCTGTCACTGTTTGCAGATGACATGATACTATACATAGAGAATCCTAAAGATGCTACCAGAAAACTACTAGAGCTAATCAATGAATTTGGTAAAGTAGCAGGATACAAAATTAATGCACAGAAATCTCTGGCATTCCTATATACTAATGATGAAAATCTGAAAGTGAAATCAAGAAACACTCCCATTTACCATTGCAACAAAAAGAATAAATATCTAGGAATAAACCTACCTAAGGATACAAAAGACCTGTATGCAGAAAATTATAAGACACTGATGAAAGAAATTAAAGATGATACAAATAGATGGAGAGATATACCATGTTCTTGGATGGGAAGAATCAACATTGTGAAAATGACTCTACTACCCAAAGCAATCTACAGATTCAATGCAATCCCTATCAAACTACCACTGTCATTTTTCACAGAACTAGAACAAAACATTTCGCAATTTGTATGGAAACACAAAAGACCCCGAATAGCCAAAGCAATCTTGAGAACGAAAAAAGGAGCTGGAGGAATCAGGCTCCCTGACTTCAGACTATACTACAAAGCAACAGTAATCAAGACAGTATGGTACTGGCACAAAAACAGAAAGATAGATCAGTGGAACAGGATAGAAAGCCCAGAGATAAACCCACGCACATATGGACACCTTATCTTTGATAAAGGAGGCAGGATTGTACAGTGGAGAAAGGACAGCCTCTTCAATAAATGGTGCTGGGAAAACTGGACAGGTACATGTAAAAGTATGAGATTAGATCACTCCCTAACACCATACACAAAAATAAGCTCAAAATGGATTAAAGACCTAAATGTAAGGCCAGAAACTATCAAACTCTTAGAGGAAAACATAGGAAGAACACTCTATGACATAAATCACAGCAAGATCCTTTCTGACCCACCTCCTAGAGTAATGGAAATAAAACAAAAATAAACAAATGGGACCTAATGAACTTCAAAGCTTTTGCACAGCAAAGGAACCATAATCAAGACCAAAAGACAACCCTCAGAATGGGAGAAAACATTTGCAAATGAAGCAACTGACAAAGGATTAATCTCCAAAATTTACAAGCAGCTCATGCAGCTCAATAACAAAAAAACAAACAAACCCCATCCAAAAGTGGGCAGAAGACCCTAAACAGACATTTCTCCAAAGAAGATATACAGAATGCCAACAAACACATGAAAGAATGCTCAACATCATTAATCATTAGAGAAATGCAAATCAAAACTACAATGAGATATCATCTCACACCAGTCAGAATGGCCATCATCAAAAAATCTAGAAACAATAAATGCTGGAGAGGGTGTGGAGAAAAGGGGACACTCTTGCACTGCTGGTGGGAATGTGAATTGGTTCAGCCACTATGGAGAACAGTATGGAGGTTCCTTAAAAAACTACAAATAGAATTACCATATGACCCAGCAATCCCACTACTTGGCATATACCCTGAGAAAACCAAAATTCAAAAGAGTCATGTACCAAAATGTTCATTGCAGCTCTATTTACAATAGCCCGGAGATGGAAAGAACCTAAGCGCCCATCATCGGACGAATGGATAAAGAAGATGTGGCACATATACACAATGGAATATTACTCAGCCTTAAAAAGAAATGAAATTGAGTTATTTTGTAATGAGATGGATAGACCTAGAGTCTGTCATACAGAGTGAAGTAAGTCAGAAAGAAAAAGACAAATACCGTATGCTAACACATATATATGGAATTTAAGGGAAAAAAATGTCCATGAAGAACCTAGGGATAAGACAGGAATAGAGGCGCAGACCCTACTGGAGAACGGACTTGAGGATATGGGGAGGGGGAAGGGTGAGTTTTGACGGGGCGGGGGAGAGTCATGGATATGTACACACTAACAAACGTAGTAAGGTGGATAGCTGGGGGGAAGCAGCCGCAGGGCACGGGGATGTTAGCTCGGGGCTTTGGGACAGCCTGGAGGGGTGGGAGGGGGAGAGTGGGAGGGAGGTAGACGCAAGAGGGAAGACACATGGGAGCACATGTATGTGTATGGCTGATTCACTTTGTTGTAGATCAGAGGCTAACACACTATTGTAAAGCAATTATACCCCAATAAAGATGTTAAAAAAAAAAAAATGAGTATTTCCATGAATACTTCAAGTACTTCCTTGCTTCTACTTTATATTTTTAATACATACTAACATCAAAGAAAAAGTTTACTGCTTAAAGACAAATGGTTCTTCAAATCTTTTTCAAATTTTTAAATTCTGGTTCTGTGGACAAATAAATACATGGGTTTGGACTACAGTCTTAAAATATTGGTCAATAATATGTTCATAATTCAATAAACAGTGAGCAAAACTGAGGGAAAGGTTCTTGTGCTTTGGGAAAATACCTGAAGAAGGTCTCTACTATTTTCTCAGAACAACAAAAACAATCCATCTTTACAGTAAAAGGAAGAGAGGTAACAAAATATGAGATGGCTTTCCCAACAACAAAATGTCCTTTTGCCATCATAGATGGAAAAATTATTCAACAGATTTAGGCAACTTCCTCACAAATCTCTGGGTCAGCTTACTAATTATTACCTGTCTGGTTTTATCTAAAGTATCTTTGAAAAGTTGGCCAAGTCTCATGAAATAATAATGGCAAAAGACGTTGGGGGCTATAGAATGAAAAAATGTCACCTATTATTTGATTAACTGGACAAATCAAACTTATGAATAAGTGGAAAGAGACCTTCCAAACTTTCACGTCCCCACCCTCAGAAGGTTAGTTCTAGTATTCTAATGGGCACAACAACTAATTGGAAATTACTTAAGCAAACGTTGATGATTTAGGAGTAATGTTTTTATAATGGCATGGTTATTTTATTATATCATGGAAAATTAAAGATAATTACAATATAACATGCCAACACTTTTGTTTTTTTTTTTTTTTTTTTTTTTTTTTTTTTTTTTGCGGTATATGGGCCTCTCACTGTTGTGGCCTCTCCCGTTGCGGAGCACAGGCTCCGGACGCGCAGGCTCAGTGGCCATGGCTCACGGGCCCAGCCGCTCCGCGGCATGTGGGATCTTCCCGGATCGGGATACGAACCCGTGTCCCCTGCATCGGCAGGCGGACTCCCAACCACTGCGCCACCAGGGAAGCCCCACTTTTTGTTTTTTAATGTGCAAAATAAGGTAACTGCAATATGAAAAGCATGTGTGATATAATCATTGTCAATCCCCACAGCTGGACTTCTAATCTTGGTGTATCATCATACAATCATACAAGTGGAGATTCTTTTTAATAAAGCTGTTTCAATTTAATACATCTCATTACTAACAATCAGCATTTCTTTAATAAAATGGAAATAAACACCTCAAAGGCAATGCAGTATTTCATGCAGAACCCTAAAATAGAATTTGAATTAAACTAAAAATCGGTTCTTGCTTCACCACCCAGTAGTTTGACCTAAAGATAACGATCCTATTCTCTCAGATATAGGATGTGAGTTTCAGGCAATGAAAACATTTAAGAAGCACAATATGGAGTAGATTCTATAATGTAAAATTGTCTCCATCAAGTTCCAGTGTAACAAAATACAGAAATCCATGGGCTTAGCTGTGTTAGCATAAGCTCTCATCAAATGGACTGTGATAACAGGAAGAGTAAACCAAAAAAATCTAAGAAATCAAGGTATCTCATTTCACTTGGTGCTTCATTTCTTGCTAAGTAATTGGTGGCATTTCTGAGTTTAAGAGAAAAGGGACATTTTTCATAAATGGATGTTAAACTTTATCAAAAGCTTTTTCTGCATCTATTGAGATGACCATATGATTTTGTTCTTCAATTTTGTTAATGTGATGTATAACATTGACTGATTTGCAGATAGTGAAAAATCCTTGCATCCCTGGGATAAATCCCAATTGATCATGGTGTACGATCCTTTTAATATATTTTTGAATTTGATATGCTAGTATTTTGTTGAGGATTTTTGCATCCATGGTCATCGTGATATTGGCTGTAATTTTCTTTTTTGTGTGATATCTTTGTCTGGTTTTGGTATCAGGGTGATGAGGGCCTCACAGAATGAGTTTGGAAGTGTTCCTTCCTCTGCAATTTTTTGGAATAGTTTTAGAAAGATAGGTGTTAACTCTTCTCTAAATGTTCGGTAGAATTCACCTGTGAAGGTATCTGGTCCTGGATTTTTGTATGATGGGAGTTTTAAAATTACTGATTCAATTTCAATCTGGTTATTGGTATGTTCATATTTTCTATTTCTTCCTGGTTCAGTGTTGGGAGATTGTACCTTTCTAAGAACTTGTTTATTTAATCTAGGTTGTCCATTTTGTTGGAGTAGTAGTAATAGTATCTTACGATCTGTGGTGTCAGTTGTAACTTCTCCTTTTTCATTTCTGATTTTATTGGTTTGGGCCTTCTCCCTCTTTTTCTTGATGAGTCTGGCTAAAGGTTTATAAATTTTGTTTATCTTTTCAAAGAACCGGCTTTTACTTTCATTGGTCTTCTCTACTGTATTTTAGTCTCTATTTACTCATTTATTCCTCCTCTGATCTTTATGATTTGTTTCCTCCTACTAACTCTGGATTTTGTTTGTTCTTCTTTCTCTACTTCCTTTATGTGTAAGGTTAGGTTGTTTATTTGAGATTTGTTCTTGTTTCCTGAGGTAAGCTTCTATATCTATAACTTCCCTCTTAGAACTGCTTTTGCTGTAACCCATAGATTTTGGATTGTCATATTTTCATTTTCGTATGTCTCTAGGTATTTTTTAAATTTCCTGTTTGATTCCTTCAGTGATCCAGTGGTTGTTTAGTAGCATATTGCTTGGCCTCCACGGGTTTGTGTTTTTTTTGCAGTTTTCTTCTTGTAGTTGATTTCTAGTCTCATAGTGTGTGGTCAGAAAGATGCATGATATGATTTCAACTTCCTTAAATTTACCAAGGCCTATTTTGTGGCCTAGCCTTTGATCTATCCTGGAGAATGTTCCATGTGCACTTGAAAAGAATGGAGTATTCTGCTGCTTTTCAGATGGAATGCTCTCTATATATCAATTAAATCCATTCTGGCCTAATATTTCACTTCAGGCCTGTGTTTCCTTACTGAGTTTCTGTCTGGAGGATCTGTCCATTGATGTAAGTGGGGTGTTAAAGTCCCCTAATGTTACTGCTGATTTCTCCTTTAATGTCTGTTAATATTTGTCTTATATATTGAGGTGCTCCTATATTTATAATTGTTATAATCTTCTTCTTGGATTGATCTCCTGATCCTTATGTAGAATCTTTCTTTGTCTCATGTGACAGTCTTTATTTTAAAGTCTATTTTGCCTTATATAAGTATTGCTACTCCAAATTTCTTCTGATTTCCTTGTGCATGGAATACCTTTTTCCATCCCCTCACTTTCAGTCTGTATGTGTACCTAGGTCTGAAGTGGGTCTCTTGTAGACAGCATATGTATGGGTCTTGTTTTAGTATGCATTTAGCCAGTCTATGGTTGAGACATTTAGTCCATTTATATTTAAGGTAATTATCGATATGTATGTTCTTATTACCATGAGGAAACATACCTCAACATAATAAGGATCATATATGATAAAGCCACAGCTAATATCTTACCCAGTGATGAAAATCTGCAAGTATTTCCTCTACAATTAGGAATAAGATAAGGATGCCCACTTTGACCACTTTTATTCCATATAGTTTTGGAAGTCCTAGTCACAGCAATCAGAGAAGAAAAAGAAATAAAAGGAATCCAAATTGGAAAGGAAGAAGTAAAACTGGCACTATTTGCAGATGACATGATATTATACATAGAAAATCCTAAAGACGCCACCAGAAAACTATGAGAGCTTATTGATCAATTTAGTAAATTTGCAGGACACAAGATTAATATACAGGAATTTGTTGCATTTCTATACACTAACAATGAACTATCAGAAAGAGAAATTAAGGAAACAATCCCATTTACCACTGCATCAAAAAGAATAAAATACCTAGGAATAAGTCTAGCTAAGGAGGCAAGAGGCCTGTATGCAGAAAACTATAAGACACTGATGAAAGAAATTAAAGATGATACAAACAGATGAAAGGACATACTGTATTCTTGAATTGGAAGACTCAGTATTGTTAAAATGACTATACTACCCAAGGCAATCTACAGATTCAATGCAGTCCCTATCAAAATACCAATGACATTTTTCACATAACTAGAACAAATAATTTAAAAATGTATATGGAAACACAAAAGACCCTGAATAACCAAAATAATCAGAAAAACAGAGCTGGAGAAATCACGCTCCCTGACTTCAGACAATATTACAAAGCTAGTCATCAAAACAGTATGGTACTGGCACAAAAACAGATATATAGACCAAAAGCACAGAATAGAAAGCTCAGAAAAGAAGCCACACACTTATGGTCAATTAATCTATGACAAAGGAAGCAGGAATATACAATAGAGAAAAGACAGTCTCTTCAATAAGTGGTACTGGGAAAACTGGACAAGTACATGTAAAAGAATGAAATTAGAATTTTTGCTAATACCATATAAAAAATAAACTCAAAATGAATTAAAGAGGGGGGTGAGGGGGGAAGGATTAAGAGTTTGGGATTAGTAGATTTAAACTGTTATATATGGGATAGATAAACAACAAGATCCTACTGTATAGCACATGGAACTATATTCAATACTCTGATAAACCACTATGGAAAATAATATGATAAAGAATATGTATATGTATAACTGAGTCACTTTGCTGTACAGCAGAAATTAACACAACATCGTAAATCAACTATACTTCAATAAAATTTAAAAAGAAAATAGCTCAACTGGAAAAAATATAAAGTGCTGTGTGTCAATTATACTTCAATAAAACTGGGGGAAAAAGAAAATGTGGAATAGGCATATAATGCAATAGTATTCAGCCTTCAAAAAGAAGGAAATTCTATCATATATTATTACTTGATGAAACTTGAGACCATTATACTAAGTGAAATAAGTCACAAAAAGACAAACTCTGAGGAGATCTTCAAGATGGCGGAAGAGTAAGACGCGGAGATCACCTTCCTCCCCACAGATACACCAGAAATACATCTACAACTGGAACAACTCCTACAGAACACCTACTGAACGCTGGCAGAAAACCTCAGACTTCCCAAAAGGCAAGAAACTCCCCACGTACCTGGGAAGGGCAAAAAAAAAAAAAAAACACAAAACAACAGAGACAAAAGAATAGGGACAAGACATTCACTTCTGGGAGGGAGTTGTGAAGGCAGAAAAGTTTCCACACACTAGGAAGCTCCTTCACTGGTGGAGACAGGGGATGACGGGGGAGAAGCTTTGGAGCCCTAGAGGAGAGTGCAGCAACAGGGGTGCAGAGGGCAAAGCAGAGATATTCCCACACAGAGGATCGGTGTCGCAGCACTCACCAGCCTGAGAGGCTTGTCTGCTCACCTACCAGGGTGGGTGGGGGCTGGGAGCTGAGGCTCAGGGTTCAGAGGTCAGATCCCAGGGAGAGGACTAGGGTTGGCTGCATGAACACAGCCTAAAAGAGGCTAGTGCGCCACAGCTAGCCAGGAGGGAGTCTGGGGAAAAGTCTGGACCTGCCTAAGAGGCAACAGACCATTGTTTAGGGGTGCGCGAGGAGAGGGAATTCAGAACCCTGCGTAAACGAGCTCCAGAGATGGGCAAGAGCCGCGGCTATCAGTGCAGACACCAGACACGGGCATGAAATGCTAAGGCTGCTACTGCAGCCACCAAGAAGCCTGTGTGCAACCACAGGCCACTATCCACACCGCCCCGCACCCTGGGAGCCTGTGCAGCCCGTCACTGCCAGGGTCCCGTAATCAAGGGACAACTTCCCTGGGAGAACACACGGCACACCTCAGGCTGTTGCAAGGTCACGCCGGCCTCCGCTACTGTAGGCTCCCCCCACATTCCGTACCCCACCCTCCCCCCAGACTGAGTAAGCCAGAGCCCCCTGATCAGCTGCTACTTTAACCCCTTCCTGTCTGAGCGAACAGTAGATGCCCTCAGGCGACCTTTACGCAGAGGCAGGGCCAAATCCAAAGCTGAACCCCGGGAGCTGTGCGAACAAAGAAGAGAAAGGGAACTCTCTCCCACCAGCCTCAGGAGCAGTGGATTAATTCTCCACAATCAAGTTGATATACCCTGAATCTCTGGAATACCTGAATAGACAATGAATCATCCCAAAATTGAGGCGATTGGGAGCAATTGTAGACTTGGGGTATACTTTCTGTATCTAATTTGTTTCAGGTCTTATGTTTATCTTAGTTTAGTATTTCAAATTAATTACCACTGGTAGATTTGTTTATTGATTTGGTTGCTCTCTTTCTTTTCTTTCAAAATATATATATATTTTTTCCCCTTTACTCTTTTTGTGAGTGTGTATGTATATGCTTCTTTGTGTGATTTTGCCTGTACAGCTTTTCTTTTACCATTTGTCCTAGGGTTCTGTCTGTCCGTTTTTTTCTGTTTTTTGTTTTTTTAGAATAGTTTTTAGTGCTTGCTATATTGGTGGATTTGCTTTTTTCGTTTGATTGCTCTCTTCTTTCTTTTTTTTTTTTACTTTTAAATTTTTAATATTTTTTTAAAATTTTAATAACTTTCTCTTTCCCTTTCCTCTCTCTCTTCCCTCTTCTTTCCTCCCTCCCTCCCTCTCTTTCTCCCGTTCTTTCTTTCTTTCATTCTTTCCTTCTTCTCCCTTTTCTTCTGAGCTGTGTTGTTGACAGGGTCTTGGCGCTCCTGTCACGTGTCAGGCCTGTGCCTCTGAGGTGGGCGAGACAAGTTCAGGACATTGGTCTACCAGAAACCTCCTGGCTCCGTGTAATATCAAAAGGCAAAAGCTTGCCCAGAGATCTCCATCTCTAACGCTAACACCCAGCTCCACTCAATGGCCAGCAAGCTACAGTGCTGGACACCCTATGCCAAACAAATTGCAAGACAGGAACACAACCTCACTCATTAGCACAGAGGCTGCCTAAAATCATAATAAGGTCACAGACACCACAAAACACACCACTGGACATTGTCCTACACACCAGAAAGACAAGATCCAGCTTTGTCCACCAGAACACAGGCACCAGTCCCCTCCACCAGGAAGCCTACCCAACCCACTGAACCAACTTTAGCCACTGGGGGCAGATACCAAAAACAATGGTAACTATGAACCTGCAGCCTGTGAAAAGGAGACCCCAAACACAGTAGGTGAAGCAAAATGAAAAGAGAGAGAAACAAACAGCAGATGAAGGAGCAAGGTAAAAATCCACCAGACCAAACAAATCTAGGAATTAGGAGGTCTACCTGAAAAATAATTCAGAGTAACGATAGTAAAGATGATCCAAAACCTTGGAAATAGAATGGAGAAAATACAAGAAACATTTAAAAAGGCTCTAGAAGAACTAAAGATCAAGCAATGATGAACAAAACAATAAATGAAATTAAAAACTGTCTGGAAGGAATCAACAGCAGAATAACTGAGGCAGAAGGATGGATAAGTGACCTGGAAGATAAAATAGTGGAAATAACTACTGCAGAGCAGAATAAAGAAAAAAGAATGAAAAGAATTGAGGACAGTCTCAGAGACCACTGGGACAACATTAAAAGCACCAATATTCGAGCTATAGGGGTCCCAAAAGAAGAAGAGAAAAAGAAAAGGACTGAGAAAATATTTGAAGAGATTATAGTTGAAAACTTCCCTGATATGGGAAAGGAAATAGTCAATCAAGTCCAGGAAGCACAGAGAGTCCAATAAGGATAAATCCAAGGAGAAACATGCCAAGACACATATTAATCAAACTATCAAAAATTAAATACAAAGAAAAAAATTAAAAGCAGCAAGGGAAAAACAACAAATAACATACAAGGGAATTCCCATAAGGTTAACAGCTGATCTTTCAGCAGAAACTCTGCAAGCCAGAAGGGAGTGGCAGGACATATTTAAAGTGATGCAAGGGAAAAAACTACAACCAAGAATACTCTACCCAGCAAGGATCTCATTCAGATGGGACGGAGAAATTAAAACATTTACAGACAAACAAATGCTAAGAGAATTCAGCACCACCAAATCAGGTTTACAACAAATGCTAAAGGAACTTCTCTAAGCAGGAAACACAAGAGAAGGAACAGACCTACAATAACAAACCCAAAACAATTAAGAAAATGGTAATAGGAACATACATATCGGTAACTATCTTAAACATAAATGGATTAAAGGCTCCAACCAAAAGACACAGACTGGCTGAATGGATACAAAAATAAGACCCATATATATGCTGTCTACAAGAGACTCACTTCAGACATAGGGACACATACAGACTGAAAGTGAGGGGATGGAAAAAGATATTCCATGCAAATGGAAATCAAAAGAAAGCTGGAGTAGCAATTCTCATATCAGACAAAATAGACTTTAAAACAAAGACTATTACAAGAGACAAAGAAGGACACTACACAATGATCAAGGGATCAATCCAAGAAGAAGATATAACAACTGTAAGTATTTATGCACCCAACATAGGAGCACCTCAATATATAAGGCAAATGCTAACAGCCATAAAAGGGGAAATTGACAGTAACACAATCATAGTAGGGGACGTTAACACCCCAATTTCACCAATGGACAGAGAATCCAAAATGAAAATAAATAAGGAAACACAAGCTTTAAATGATACATTAAACAAGATGGACTTAGTTGATATTTATAGGACATTCCATCCAAAAAGAACAGAATACACTTTCTTCTCAAGTGCTCATGGAACATTCTCCAGGGTAGATCATATCTTGGGTCACAGATCAAGCCTTGGTAAATTTAAGAAAACTGAATTCATATCAAGTATCTTTTCTGACCACAAGGCTATCAGACTAGATATAAATTATAGGATAAATTCTGTAAAAAATACAAACACATGGAGGCTGAACAATACACTACTTAATAACCAAGAGATCCCTGAAGAATGAAAAAATACCTAGAAACAAATGACAATGAAAACTCAGAGCTGGAGAAATCAAGCTCTCTGACTTCAGGCTATACTACAAAGCTACAGTATTCAAGACAATATGGTACTGGCACCAAAACAGAAATACAGATCAATGCAACAGGATAGAAAGCTCACAGATAAACCCATGCACATATGGTCATCTTATTTTTGATAAAGGAGGCAAGAATATACAATGGAGAAAAGACAGCCTCTTCAATAAGTGGTGCTGGGAAAACTGGACAGCTACATATAAAAGAATGAAATTAGAACACTCCCTAACACCATACACAAAAATTAACTCAAAATGGATTAAGGACCTAAATATAAGGCCACACACTATAAAACTCTTAGAGGAAAACATAGGCAGAACACTCTATGACATAAATCACAGCAAGATCCTTTCTGACCCACCTCCTAGAGAAATGGAAATAAAAACAAAAATAAACAAATGGGACCTAATGAAACTTAAAAGATTTTGCACAGCAAAGGAAACCATAAACAAGATGAAAAGAACACCCTCAAATGGGAGAAAATATTTGCAAATGAAGCAACTGAAAAAGGATTAATCTCCAAAATTTACATGCAGCTCATGCAGCTCAATATAAAAAAAACAAACAAACAATGCAATCCAAAAGTGGGCAGAAAACCTAAACAGACATTTCTCCAAAGAAGGTATGCAGATTGCCAACAAACACATGAAAGGATGCTCAACATCACTAGTCATTAGAGAAATGCAAACCAAAAGTACAATGAGGTATCACCTCACACCAGTTAGAATGTCCATCATCAAAAAACATATAAACAATAAATGCTGGAGAGGATGTGGAGAAAAGGGTACCCTCTTGCACTGTTGGTGGGAATGTAAATTGATACAGCCACTATGGAGAACAGTATGGAAGTTCCTTAAAAACTAAAAATAGAACTACCATATGACCCAGCAATCCCATTACTGGACATATATCCTGAGAAAACCATAATTCAAAAAGAGTCATGTACCACAATGTTCACTGAAGCTCTGTTTACAATAGCCAGGACATGGAAGCAACCTAAGTGTCCACTGACAGACAAATGGATAAAGCACATGTGGCACATATATACAATGGAATATTACTCAGCCATAAGAAGAAATGAAACTGAGTTATTTGTAGACTCTAGGATGGACCTAGAGTCTGTCATACAGAGTGAAGTAAGTCAGAAAGAGAAAAACAAATACCATACGCTGACATATATACACGGAATCTAAAAAAAAAAAAAAAAAATGTTCTGAGGAACCTAGGGGCAGGACAGGAATAAGATGCAGGTGTAGAGAATGGACTTGAGGACACGGGGAGGGGGAAGGGTAAGCTGGGACAAAGTGAGAGAGTGGCATGGATATATATACACTACCAAATATAAAACAGATAGCTAGTGGGAAGCAGTTGCATAGCATAGGGAGATCAGCTCGGTGCTTTGTGATCACCTAGTGCGGTGGGATAAGGAGGGTGGGAGGGAGACGCAAGAGGGAGGAAATATGGGGATATATGTATAGGTATAGCTGATTCACTTTGTTATAAAGCAGAAACTTTAACACACCATTGTAAAGCAATTATACTCTAATAAAGATGTTTTAAAAAAAAGAAACTCAACAAAGACAAAATTTAGTTTTTTGAAATGTTTAGTAAAATTAGTCACCCTAATAAGACTAATTAAAAATAAGAGAGACAGCACAACTGACAATATCAGGAATGAAAAAAATATCATATAGACCCTATAGACATTAAAAAGATTATTTATGCCAATAAATTTGAATAGTGTGATAAAATAAACACATTTCTTATAAAACCCAACTTCCATAACTGATGCAACAAGAAGTAGATTATCAAATTAACTCTTTAGCCATTAAAACTGTTTCTTTTATTTGGAAACTTTCAATAAGTTTAAAATATAGCCCACCTAAAAACTCGAAAGATCATATAATAATGTATGGTACACACTGGGATATGTGTGAAACTTTGTTACGGCAAAAGGGAACTTATGAAGCAACTATGAAATTTATATATCCTTATCTACACCTCTTTCTCTATCTTTCTCTCTCTCTCTCGTTCCCTAGGTGAGTTATAGCACAAGCTTTATTTTATTTTCCTAGTCCAGGATGATAGAGTAAAAGGAAGGGACAGAGAAAATTAATATTCATTTGCTAGGTATACTATGCTAGGCAGTATGGTTTCAGTTTTGAACTAGGAAGGCAAGTGATTTCTACAAGGAAATACACCATTTCCTTTTTTTTCTTGAAACTTGTGGTCCCATAAGTCTACTTTGGCCTAACGTATGGGAAGACATTAAGGAATTACCGGGATAGGTGGGAAACTTGTGAGCACCTGCTATACTTAAATATCAGTGAGATCCAATAATGTATATGAGATTCTAGACCTGCCTAGTTAGGGTAATGAGGTTTTAGACCTAAGTCTACCTGATTCAAAAGCTTGTGTTCTCTTCAATAATCTATCTCCCAATTCTCAAAACTTTTCCATAACTTCATTATATCATGTCTAATTTAGGCACTAGTGTAGACCGAGCCACTAATTTACTATTTGATTAAGGTTACTACCATAAATATATAACAAACAGCTCAGATATTATATGTAGCTTACATGGAGAGTGGAGTATTAACTTCTGTAGAAAAAGAACTGCACTGGAGACAAGGAGACTCAAGTTTTTATGTACTCTTTACCATTTATAAATAAATCTTTCAGGCTACGTCTCCTCATCTATACTTAATCCACATTTTTTATCACTTTAGGAGATGAAGTTGAGAAGCCCTGAAGGGCATACTTCTTTCCATTTGGGAAATCATGGTCTTAAAATATTCAACAAATAAACACAATGACAACAAGGAGTTCAAAAATCACAAGAATTAATAAGCTCAAGGTCTTCTTTGGTTCAGGAAGTATTATATAAAGAAATTGAGACTCATCAGTCTACAAATACTTCAGGAGTGTCTATCATGTGTAAGTGGTATATAATAATAGCAATAATAATAATGATGATGATGATGGCAACAAAAATAGCTTATGCATATGGGCATATCTCCGAAATATTGCAGTTAAGTTCCAGACTATAGCAATAAGGCAAATATTGCAACAAAGCAAGTCACAGAAATTTTTTTTTTCCCATGCATATGACAGTTATGCTACAATATACTGTAGTCTGTTAAGTGTGCAATAATGTTGTATCTAAAACAAATGTACCTACTTTAACTAAGAAATAATTTATTGCTAAAAAATGTTAACAATCATCTGAACCTTCAGTGAGTTGCAATCCTTTTTGCTGGTGCCGGGTCTTGCCTTGATATTGGTGACTGCTAATTAATCAGGGTTGTGGTTGCTAAGACTGGGGTGGCTGTAACAATTTCTTAAAATAAGACAACAATGAAGTTTGTCACACTGTTTGACTCTTCCTTTCATGAGCAATTTATCTGTAGCATGCAAAGCGATCTGACAGCATTTTACTTAGAGATCTTCTTTCAAAATTGAAGTCAGTCCTCTCATACCCTGCTGGTGCTTTATCAGCTAAGTAATGTTCTAAATCCTTTGTTGTCATTTCAACAACCTTCACAGCACCTCCACCAGTAGATTCCATCTCAAGAAACCACTTTCTTTGCTCATCCATAAGAAGCAACTCCTCATCTGTTAAAGTTTTATACTTATGACAAATATACTAATGATGAAAAAGTTTGAAATATTGTGAAAATTTCCAAATGTGACACAGAGACATGAGGTAAGCAAATGCTACCAGAAAAATGGTGTTGATAGAATGCTTGACTCAGGGTTGCCATAAACCTTCAATTTGTAAAAAAATAAAAAAAACAATATCTGCAAAGTGCAATGAAGTGAAGAGCAATGAAAAGAGGTATGCTTGTATATAGGTTAGGTTATTCACTGGTCTATGTTTTTACCTATATTAACTCATTTAATCATCACAACTATCTCATGGTATAGATAGTTTTTATATTATCCCCATTTTATAGATGAGAAAACTGAGTCTCAAAAACATTAAGTAAGTTGCTCAAAATTACATTGTGAAAAGTGGCACTGATGGAAATCAAACTCAAGCTGTCTGGTTCCAGAGTATGTGTTCTTAATCACAATGCTATATATTATATAAGACATTTTTTCTCTTCTAAAGAAACTTCAATAATAATAATATAAAAAATATAAGTAAACATAAAAAGTACATATTTATCAAAATGATCTGGCACATGTTTCATGATACTGAAAAAGGAGATTAACATGGGTTAAAACTTAAAAGTGGCACCATAAAGGAAAAGTGCTTAAATTGGGGCACTAGCAATGAGTGGATAGGCAGAGGGTCAAAGTTCTGAACAGCTAAAATTTAGACATTTTAAAATATTTTAACGTCTATTTATTCTGCTTTACCTTGACCGAAGTTCAGATGACGGGATGTCTATGTGTTTCAGGACAGGAAAGTGAATAAAAATCACTCTTCTGTGAAAGAATGGATGCTTACAAAGGTGGAATTTCCTTTGTGTGCGTGTGTGTGTGTGTGTGTGTGTGTGTTTTTCTCCCCCTTGTGTGACTGAATCACTAATTTGGAGAAAAGTATCTCAACTAGAGTTTCAGGGTAATAACTCTCCTGTCTCAAATACCTTGGCATTTAAATGTTGGGGTTCAAATAAATGCATGCAGCTTTCACTATCCAAAGGAAGCTTTTTTTCCCCCTCAAGTGACCCCATTAAAGTGAAATGTTTATTACTTATGAGATACTTAACTTCTTCACTCACTGGTGGTGGGTTTACCTAATGGGTAACACGTAAGAAAAACTGGGATGGCTCCCACCCAATCCTCCCCACAAAAAGCACTGTCCTCATCCAAGGATCTATAAAGCATCTTCATATCTTTTTCCTTCAGTGTCAAATGCAAATACTATAGGAGAAGCCTATCCATTTAGTAACCGTCATTTAGTGAGAATAGTTTCACTAGGCCACTTTTCTCTGGACCACAGAGACAAGGAAACGTAAGTATCCTGGGCTCAGTGCCAGGCCTGCTCTTGTATTGTAAGAATCAAACTAGCTAATAACTGTGAAAGTGTCTTGTATACCCTGAGGTCTATATCACTGATTGTTAACCTTTGGGGGCCATGAATTCCTTTGTGATTGTGATGAAAGCCACAAATTATTTATATGAGAAGAATGCACACTTTACATATTGCCATCACAAGAAGTACGGAATTTTGCTTATAATTTCAGGGGATTTGTGGACCTCCCATCCATAGCTAGAGGTTCCATAGACCCTAAGTTAAGAACCACGGGTCTATAATAATAGAAGAGACTATTATTTTGAAATATAGGGAGGAATCTTCTGAAAAGGCAGCACAAGCTGCAACTCTTTACTCAATTTACTCTTCTCCTTTTTTTGGGTACCTGATCACATGCCAATTTTCTTTTTTATTATTCAAAAATAACTTTATAATTTTAAAAATTACTGCAGTTAAATTACTGAATTTAATTTTATATTTATTATAAATATTTAGTATCAACATTACTTTCAATGTTAATGTATTAAATTCCTCAATTGAATGTTGACTGGTGTTTAATTTTGATTTCTGTTATCATCACCATTACTGCCACCAAATCAGTTGTAAGCATTTTTAAATAAACATCCAGATTTAGAGGCTTGAATTAGTTGATTTAACATTTCAATGAATCTAACATTATCTTCCATTCTTATCTGGAAAATATTTTTATTGGTGACTTAAAAAAAAAAAAACACGATGAGTTTAAATCTGCATGAAAACAGATCATATTTTTAACTGTTTCTCTTCCCTTCTCTCTTTCCTGGCCCTACATACACCCACCCTGATACCCTGTCCCTCTCTTTCCAGTATACTGACTTTTTAAAGCATTAATGGAAACAGATACTTCTTGTGCTGACAGAATATATGTTTTGATAGCTTTCTGAATGTAATTTGAGAACTCTCCTAAGAATTCTCAGTAGATATTTCTGAACTTCATCTCCTACTAGATTACTGTTTAAAACAACCAACCAATCTACCTAGCTTTGTTGTTGGTCTAGTTTAAGATTGCTTTCATAAACCTTTGCCCTTTTCTCCACTATAGCATTTTGATTTTCCTTGAAACTCAGAGTCAAAGAGCTATAGACTACTGGCTAAATACTTTGAAATAACAATAAAATTGTCATACTGGCACAATGCAACTTCCCCAAGCTGTAGGTGGACTGGAAAATCTAACTGAAGAAAATAAAATCATAAAATAAAAGAGTCTTTAAAATGGTCTTTGAGGCAGGGAGAGATTACCTTTCTAAACTTGAAGTCTAAGTTATATTGTTAATTTTGCAAACAAGTTGTATAACCTCATTAAAATAATATACACATTTAAATAGGTATAAGAAAAGGTATGGGGAGAATAATGCCAAACTCTTAAGAGTTAAGAGCAGGGTTGGCATGGGTCACAACAGACCGTTTATAATGTATGTGATACATTCCTATATTGTTTGAATTTGTTGCAAGAGTATTAATAACACTTGTAATTAGTAAAAGCTGGTAACAGGGACTTCCCTGGCAGTCCAGCGGTTCAGACTCCGTGCTTCCACTGCAGGGTACACGGGTTCCATCCCTGGTCGGGGAACTAAGATCCCACATGCCGCGTAGTGTGGCCAAAAATAATTAATTAATTTTTAAAAAGCTGGTAACGGTAACAATGGAGTAGAGGTTTTTCCTTTTTTATCATGACTACTTTTGTTCAATTTTACAAAGTAATAAAAAATATCCAAATATCTTTTAAAATTCCAACCCAGTGCTTCTCACGTTTGTACATGAAAGTGAGCAGCTGCCTTGCCTTTATGAGATTATGAAATGAATATAAGTATATTGCAATATATATGTGTATATATATATATATATATATATATATATAATATTAAATGTGTATATAAAATGGGACCCAATGAGATATCTTTGAGCTAGAAAGAGAGTCGTATGTTACAGGCCATCAACTACGCACACAATATTTTCAGGGATGGCACCAACACTGTATATGCAAGACAGCATTATGGACTGTGTGATTTAAGAAATCCAAAGTAGCCTCAAAAAGAAACAAAAGGAACTTTAGTAAAATCCCAGGATTTTAAATGAAGGATTTTAATGACATTGACATTATGATGTCATTGTAAAACATGTTTTAAAGAATTAAAGATTTCTGATTCTAGATATATGTTGTTATATATCTAAATGTTACCTGTGCTGTCAAAAAGCATAGATATAAGTCAAATGAAGTGGTGTATGTTAAAAACCTGAAAAAGAATAAAACCCGATATTTTTTTTTTATTTCATTCTTTTTGATCCATTACATTTTTAATAATCTAAATTTGTTGATCACTGATGGCCAGAACTTAATTTGTCCAGAATATTGAGAATAGATTGGCTGGTAAATATCTTTATATAACTCAACCCCAAAATGTCTGTCCAACATTAAAATTGATGAATATGGCATTCAGGCAAATGCTACCAGCCCTTGGGGAAGAGCACATGTTGGTTTCTGATGCAATGCTGAAAAACTGGACTATGCTATGTCCAAGTCATGAGCCTTTTGGCAGTGGCAATTTCACAAAATACTGGCTTGGGAAAATCATTCAAGTTCTTTTTCCATAGACAAACTCATGAACTAACTAAAGCCTCTAATTGTTCACTGCCACTGAAAATGCTAGCTAGCTAGCTACCTGGTTAACTATGTATCTTTTGAGATTTAACCACACCTAGGAAACCTTGTACATGAACTGCCAGAATTATATAGAACACCTGTTTTCAAATACCCACTCTCTTAAGGTTTCAAACCAGCAACTTAGAGATTGTCATTTGTTTTGGATAAGCTCTAGGCAAAATAATCACTCAGCCAACATCCTGATCTGATATTAATAAAGAGCCACAGTTGTGATGGTAGTAGTGGGAGAATTTGAGTAGTTGGAAGATTGGACCCCAATACATGTTTGTGATTCTGTAGGCTGACTGAGAACATTAAAAACATTCTCAATATTTTGGCCAAAGCCAAGCAGAAAATGTACAGAATACCTGAGAGAATTTTTGACTCAATATCCTTGATGGGTACAAAATGACTAGGGACTGGCTGGAACTTCAGAGAAGAATATAAATGAGATTGGTCTATTCCTTTGGGCAAGCATGGATTTTGGACGAACTGTATATGTACTCAGTGGTCAAAAATAAACACTGAAGTCCCTGCTAATTTGTTTGACCATTCAAATTCATGTTCTTTGTCCTCCAAAGTGGGTGAAATACTGAATTTACTAATAATTTACTGTTAGAAATATCTGTGGGATGGGAAACATGTAATCTTGTTATAGATAATGTAACTAATATGTAACATGTAGTAGCTACAGATAAGTTTAAACTTCCAACCCTTTGTTCTGGCTGTAAAATGTCAGTTGGACCCATTTTGGTGCTTTTTATTACTGCATCAAAACCGACTGTGAATTTGTAGCTGCCATAAATACTTAATGTAAGAGCTCATTGTGTAATAAAGTGTCAGAACACTGTTTTTAAACACGTTTTTAAAGCAACATTTTACAGCTTACGTTTCCTCCCACTGTGTACTATAAAAATTATAGATTTTCAATGTCACATTCATTAAGAAGCACATAATCGTTCCTGGGAAAGCCTAGTATGGTGAGAATTAAATGGTTCCTCTTCAGCATTTTTATAAACCCTGCTTTTTGTTCCCCTGTGAGGCCACTTCTACCTTCCTCAAAGGAGAAAACTACAACCTCAGATGAACATGATGTATTCAGAGATTAATTTGGGTGCTTTGATCCTCAATTGATTTACACTTTAATCATGAAAATGAATACAAAAAGAAATAGAAAGATGTGGATCTTCCCTATTTTATCTCAGATTATATATCATAAAATAACTTCATTACTTATTTACCATCCAAAATATCCGAACTCTTTGTTTTTAAATTAAAAGACAGTATTTCTCTTTCCACCTTGGTTGAGTTAGAATTTTATTTTCATCTGAAATCTCTCCTTCTATCATCCTACCAACATTCTTATTCTCTTACAGTTAAAAGAATTACATCTTTTCACCCGATGCCTACTTGCTTGTCAATACAACCTTTGAGTACACCTTGAGATTTTTTTCATATTTTTCTAATTATTTCCCATCTTGAATTAACTGGCAGTGCTGTGGCCAGAGCTTTCTAGCAACTGAACTGAAGTTCTAGGGGGAAGAAAGAAACTCCCCTGCCAGCCTCAGCCACTCTTAGTCTAGCACAAACTTGTCAATCTCAAACTGAGAAGTATCACAAGATCTACCCTGAGCCTCTGTAGTCATCTGTGATGGGCAATGTCCTATAAACATGGGAACAGCAGAATTCTCTCTACTATTTAAGATCTACCTAGATGGAGTCAAACAATTTTTTCTGTAACAAACACAGACTGTTTCATAACCTTTTCCAGTACTGGTAGATGAGAAAACATCCTTCTTGTGGAATGATTCCCCCTCTCTTTGAAAACTATTATGTATGACTCCTAAGGCACAAGAGAAGGAATTTTGTCTATTATTGCTCACCACCACCTCCGCAGGAATTTGGCACAAGGCTGAGCACTTAGGTGGCACTCCGTAAATATCTGTTGAATATGTGAATTGTTTAATTTGAAAATTTGTATAAGTGAGTAAAATAAAGTATGTTCACACAATCATTAGTTTTTTGTTTGTTTGTTTTATATCCAAGAAGTCTGACTTAAGATTTGTAAGTTCCTACATTAGTATGATCTTTAAAATGACAAAAATTTGTCTCAGGATCCAATTTAAAGGTGATCTTCAGAATAGCCTGGACCTTTGAGTCCAGAAAAATGGCTCAATTCCAAAGAGGTTAGGAATAGGTTTTTTTTGACTTGAGTCTCTCTTTTCTCACCTGACTCGGAATATGAAGTTTCCTTTTTTCTCCAACTCAAAAGCAAGGTGTCATAAAATGTATAAAAGTATTATGGAGAGGACTGAGCAACCAATTAACATCTTTGACTGTAAATATAACAAAAAAAATTCACATCTTACAACATAATGGTTTTCACAAGAGGCAAAATCCTTTGAAATGACTGGCATCAAGACAAACACCAACAACTTTTGAGCTACTCTTGGTAAACACGGAAATAAGTTGGTGATTCATTCTTATTCAGAGGAAAGCATTTGATTTTTCTTTAAAGCCCAAAGGAAAGTGCCAACTACAAAATGCCAAAGAGATTAAAAGGAAGTGCAGACATTCATGAGAAGCCTTTAAAAAAGTTACTTTTACATTCCAATCAATATTCCTTTTTTTGGGCCACATGGCATGCATCTGTTTAATATGCATGAAGTTGGCACTAATGTTTTTTTCCCTACTAGCTAGTGACAACCTAAGCATTTGGAATACACAGCATTTTTTGTGTGTGTTCTAAGGTATGATGATTTATTACTCATTTATTAGAATGTTTTCTAACTGTAGACGTTGAAGCTTTATATAACCCTAGTATCTCTAGCCACACTAATCATTGCCTAAAGTTTGTCGTTTATAATTTCTTACAGTGATGCCAATGAAAACCACAATGTATTAGAGACTAAAAATGGAGGGAGAGACCAAAATACTGAAACTCCCATCAGCTGCTTTAACCATAGCTTTCATTAGTTTTTACCTGCCTTCTTTCAGATGCTGAGTATATGAATGAGTGCATATTTAATATGAACATTAATAATTTTACTTATTTTTTGAAAATTTAAATCTTTTTATAGATTTATGATACAAGATAATAAATCCTACCTCAGGAATCAATCCTAGATTTACTTTTGCTTCTCTTAAGCTAGTTTTACTCTATAATTTTATGTCCTTTGACATTTAATGTGTTGACATTGCTGAATTCCTTTTATTTGAAGCACCTTTGGGTTGATGCATTGTTCAGTTCACCAAATTATATTTAGGGAGTTAAAGTATTAAGCATGATCAGAAAAAGAATATTAGCCGTTGAGAATTAAATCCTCCAAACTTTCCACTCTGGAGTACCAAATAGATAAACTTCAAAAGAAAGTGAAGGCAGATTGACAACAGTGTTCTAAGTTCTTATTTTCTATTTGGTTATAAATGATATGTCATATAGTCTGCATAATTATTCTACCTGAAGACTCTGCAACACAAACAAAAAGAGAAAAGGAAAGGCATGGTGGCAAATGGAAGGAAGTTTCTCAGCACAGAGCTTCTGGGGAACACGAGAAGGAAATCTTTATGTCATAATATTAGCACTAGTCAATAAGACTACTGGTGTTCTAGCACCAAGTGTGCAAAAGACATCCTAGTAGATTACTCCATTCCACAGTGATATAAAAAGTAGACAAATTGCCTTGCATTAAACAGTAAGTGTTTTTACATTTTGGATGATCACAGAACCTCTGTAACCACTCCTTTCTCATTCTGTGGGGTTCATACATGATTGCATGCTTCTTCTTACAGAGACAAAGGGTATGTTTCCCCTAACACGTATATATTTTTAACAAAAAACCTTTACTAAAAGCTTTAAGCATGATTAAAAGAAAGCAACTTTTACATTTTGATTTTTCAAGTTTTTATGCTTTCAAGACGGAAAACCTAATACCAAGATAAGTAGTTTGTATACATAAAATTATAGTTCATTTGCTCACTCATTTTTCCCATTTATTCAACAAACATTAAGCACTAAGTAGCACTGATCTGGGTACCAGAGATATAACAGAGAGCAAAACAGATAAATCCAGACAATAAATAAACAAATAAATGTATTATAGACCAGATGGTTGTAAGTGAAATAAGGAAAACTAAGTAAAGATTAGGTGATAAAGAAGGAGTGGTAGTCTTATTATAGAAAGAAAGTGAAGAAAGATTCAGAAGGTTTAGTTAAGTGAGAAAGCAAGTTGCAGAGCTACATAAAGAGTAAAGTTCACCAGGCAGGAGGAATAGTGAAGACCCTTGGACACAGCTGTCCTACTCCTAGGTGTCTAATACAGGTGATATACTTGTATTTGCATGTATTTTAATTGCAACATAAAGAAGTAATGTTGACAACAACCTAAATCTCCATCAACATAAGGATGTTTAAATTATGACTCATCCACCCTATTAAAAATTCAGCAGCACTTAAAAAATTAGTAAATCTATATGAACTAGCATGGAAAGATCTCTAAAAATAATGCTTTGTGAAATAAAATCAGTTACAGAAAAATGTTTAGAATTTTATTTTATTCATATGAAAAATTTATAAAGATATAAATAGCAAAAACACACTTAATATATGTATGTATACACATACATGTATAGTCAAACAAGTCTTGGATATTTGCAAAAATTGATAAACATTATCTCTGTGGATGAGTTGGGGAGCAAAGAGGACTTTTGCTTTATTTACTTTTTTAGTCTTTTCTTTTTTTAAAAAAAAATATTGGGGTATAATTGATTTACAATGTTGGGTTAGTTTCAGGTGTACAGCAAAGTGAATCTGTTATAAAAATACACATATCCACTCTTTTTTAGATTCTTTTCCCATATAGGCCATTACAGAGCATTGAGTAGAGTTCCCTGCACTATACAGTAGGTCCTTATTAGTTATCTATTTTATATATAGTGGTGTGTATGTGTCAATCTCAATCTTCCAATGTATCCCTTCCCCTCCTTACCCCCTGGTAACCATAAGTTTATTTTCTACATCTGTAATTCTATTTCAGTTTTGTAGATAAGTTCATTTGTAGCCTTTTTTTAGATTCCACATATAAGCAATATCATATGATATTTCTCTCTCTCTGTCTGACTTCGCTCAGTATGAGAATATAAAAAAGAACAAAATAATGCGATTTGCAGCAACATGGATGTACCTAGAGACTTTTGCTTTTTTTTTGTTTTTTTGAAGCTTGCAATATAGTAAAAAAAAAAAAATCAATTTATTAATTTTCATGAAAAATAATGCAAAGCAGAAAAGACCCTGCATAAAAATATGTAACTGGTGACATTCCTTATGTTCAACTGCTTGATTAAGACAAAGTATTTTTTTTAAATGTTTAAACAAATGCATATTAATTATACTTACCATATAAATATTCTTACTAACATATGGGTGATTAAACAAAACATAAAAAAAAGAAACATCATTCTGAACATCCACAGTACCTTTAATGTGAAAGGGCTTGAAACTTTTAAAGGTAATGAACAACTACATAAAGAGAATATATTTTAGAATTTGAAGGTGAGGAATTTCACCACTTGATCAAAAATATTTTCAATTTTCTAATATCTAAAGAATGTTGAACATTTTTATCTTAGGTCTGCTATACAATTAGCTATTGGCATTACTAACTGTTGGCACTGCTACAGATAACCCAAATAGTAATAAAGAGCAGAAAGAAAAATGTGGAACAGTTAAATCATGTAAAACAAATGCAAGTCTGGTTTAAGCCTGTTTGCTTGTGCCTTTAACTTAATGGGGTCAGAAGATCTGTTTAGTACTTCAGTAAATGTATAATTTCTCCACAGTGTCAATAGTTAGAATCTTTAATTTTCTTTTCATAATAAACTGTATCCATCTGGGGCTAACCAAACATTCAAGGAATCTTTGAAATCTGTCTAGAAATTGCTCCTGTTTCGAGTCTTTAAAAAGCTGTAACTGCCAAGTTTTACCTGCTTTTATAAACGGCTTGACCTCGGTGAATTAATACATATGTAGTACAAGATTAAAAGCGCTACTGTTCTTTCATAAAATATGAATTTTTTATTGGGCAAGAGTGTCCCAATACCACTATAAAATAAATACAACAGCTAAAGTTCATTTTACTTAAACATCTTAAGAGGCTAGTTGCTGGAGACCTAAACAAAATGAATGATTGGGATCTTTGCAAAGCAATGTATAAATAATTTCTCTCAAGCATTCTGTCTTATTATTCTATTAGTGCAGCGTGGTTTCGTGCAGATTTG
The DNA here is from genome assembly GCF_008692025.1 of Phocoena sinus. NCBI lineage: Eukaryota > Metazoa > Chordata > Mammalia > Artiodactyla > Phocoenidae > Phocoena > Phocoena sinus. Next base: position 30,213,669 of record NC_045765.1, read on the forward strand.
ATTTGCATTCAGCCCATAGGCATTCTTGTGTTCGGTATTCCAATCAGCTATAATTCAGCCAGCATTATGACAGTTTAAGAACCAGCTTTTGAGCTTAATAGGCAGGCTAGTGTTTCAGTTCCACACTTCAGTAAAAGCTGGTACCCTAATCCACGATGGACCTGCTCAAGTGAATTGCTAGACTCCAGTACACCAAGCAGGTGGCTGTGCTCTTAATTAAGCAGAAACATCCTCCCCAAGGGGCTGCATCAATTACATCAGGCTGTCTCTTAAACTGCAGCCACTTTTTTGTTGTTGTTTCCACTGGAGGCTGATTGAGTCTCTGATCATAGGGGAGGGTACACTTCTAGCTCTCAGAAATTTCTGAGAAGTGAGCTGTTCTCAGTTCTCTGTCTTCTGAGCTCCATTTAGAATTGTGTGTGTCTTTACACACACATGCGTATGTGTGTACTCTTTCAGTGAAAAATGCCAGAAATGGATGAGAGGGCACACTGGAAATGCATGTCATATTTTTAGCCTCCATTACACACAGCAATCTATACACAAATAGTTCTAGAATATCATTTTGTGATGTGAAAGAGGATCACGAGTCTTGTATGTGAGAAGGGTTGAGGTTAAAAAGTTACAAAAACCACAATGAAACCGAAAGCTATGAGAGGTTTGAGATTCATAGCCTGGTGTAGCCACTTGTGGTTTTTAAGTGACATGTGGGTGGTTTGCCATAGATTGGAGATTTCCAAGGGTTGGAGATCTTAGAAAATATAGAAGAAAAGAAGGGAGAAGCAGTAGCAGCAAAGGCCTTCAGCTACTGCGGCTCCTTCTTTTGAAATATGCTTCTTCTCTTGCTTGTCTCCTGAGTTTGACTGGCAAGTTCATCAGGATGAGAGGAAAATCACCTGAGAAACTGAGGCATTGGTTTCCTTATTGATCATAGTGACAGATGGAACTGACTATGGCTTTTGCTTGTGGGTTAGTTTGGCAAGACTTCTCTGGGTCAATTTCATCTCAGTATTTGCAGTTAAACGTCAAATGAAATAGGAAAATAGAAATTGTAAGTAGGCATGCAGATGGATTGACCACCGTATTATTTTTCCACTTTAATAAATTATTTGAAAATTATGCTCTCAAGAATCATAAGCTAAGGGACTGCAGTGTATGCTTTGGAACGATATATTAGAGAAAGGAAAAGAAAAATATATGAACACATACTGGAAGGAAGCTTTGCATAACTTCATAAACCAAACTATATTCTAATGTTGTTTGCACAAGGTGACATGCGATACACAAGAAAGATTTGGCTCCCAGTGGCTAAAACTCACGTCAGCCCCAGTAGAACAGTCCATGTCCAGGCTGGACCTAGGCTCAGCTATGTACAAGTGACAAAGATTTTACTAGAATAATTCACAGAAAGCAAAACAGAAAACTTCTAGTGTCATCACTGACATAAAGTCTACACAGTATGTGGCACAAATAGTGAAACAAATTCAATTTTGCTTTTGCCATTCATCATGTTAGAATATCCAGGAAAGTATGCTATTTTCTTTACAAAAGTATTTCTCAGTTTTGACATGGGCTTTTTTACATTGGATTAGAAAATATATATACATAGAAAAAAACCCACATTCCCCCCCTCCTCTACACATTATAAAGGGTTCTATAAATATGTTTGCAGGAATAAACTCATTGGATATTCAATATCCTGTCAGATGCACGGATCCGGCATCCTTTATAAGAAACATCCTGATTGGCTAAGGTTTTTGATGCAATCAAAACCACAGCCTCCGTACTGAAAATTGTTTGATAAATGTGTGTTTTCCCATATTGCTTAAAAGGAAACCTATTATGTGGGCAGCTGCCTTTTGATATTAATGCCAAAGTGAAGCTTTATATTACAAAGTAAAATGAAGCCAGCTTTTAATATTAGGCTGAAAAGTATTGTTATGCAGCTGAAGGGGAGGCATTTGACTTGAGCAAGAAAGCTGATTTATATAATAAAATGCAGAGAGACAGCCTTTAAAAATGCTAACACCCTCTTTTTTCTTAGTGAGGAAAACCAGAAAAGAATAATATGTGTAGTTATAAAAAGTACTCCCACAGAAAAAAACCCTGCAAGGAGTCATCCCAGTATATGCTTAAACTTTCCTTAAAGTTGGGTAGAAGGCCAAATCCACAGGTGGAAGAGGCACATTCCATCAAGGTGCTTGGGGCAAGACCCACCTCCATTATTTAGTGCAAGTACCAGAGAAATCCAGGCAAATGGGTCAGATTGGTTGGGGTCATCTCACTTGGTGATCGGATTTCCTTGCTAGAAACATAGGACACATGCTTGTCTAGGTTAGGATGGATCTTAGCTGAGGGGGAATTTGCTGATACCCAAATGGAATTTTAATGTGTGCACAGGCAAGGAAGAACCTGGTGGGAGGAGGGGGCAGGCTCACTCTGCAGTATGTCAGGATTGGCTCTACACTGATCCACCTTTCCATCAGAATTTCATATCTGACTGTCAAATAATATGTGCAGTGGTCAGGTCCTATACAACGATGCCAAAGATAATGTTTTGACAGTTTATCTCAGTGTGTTTTTCACTGCCCAGTCCAGAAAAGAGGTTTGTCATGTGCAGCCATGGTTCTATTCAGCAGGGCTGCCTGACTATTGTAAAGACGGGTTATCACTAGGAAAAGCTCATTGTGAAAGGAAAGGAAATGAAAGTGACTTTTAATATTCTAAAGTAAAAGGTACAGTGCTGGTAATGGATTTTTAAAATGTATTCAAGTCAATTTAAATATCGTGTTCTGTTAAATATACAATTGTCACACATATGCTATTGAGAATCCTCTAAATTGAAGCAAACGTGGATAAAATGAGAGCCATTTGAATTTGCATTGCTTATCAAACAGAGTGAGATAAGCACGATTGCTTTCAACATTTTACAGTAGAAAAATGTTTATCTCTGGCTTTGTACTTCGTTTCCCTAAGACTAGCAACAAATAGTGCCAAATTCTACTCTGAGATTGCTTCGTACACAATTTCAAGAGAGAAGACAAAGCCAAAGATCAAAGCTTGGAGCCTTCAAGGAATGTATTAAAATATACTATAAGCTATTGATTTATAGAATATGCAGGATTAAAACTCCGAAGCAGAGCTTCTGCTCCTTGCTTTACAATGTTCTAAGTGTTCTCAGTGGCTTAGTACTTATTTGATTTTACAACTTTGAGCTCCCCCCAAATTCCTGACCATTATTACTGCCAGTTGCTAAAGTCATAACACTGCCATGAGAGATCACCCATATGTATGTCAAAATCTAGTTACAATACATTTTTCCTGTCACAGCGACCTATAATCTTTGAATGTTCCCTAATTCAGATGACATGAGAGGGAATCAGGGCCATAAAAGCTTTTTCTGCCAAATGCCTGTGTCTCTTGGTATTTATAATCTTTGAAGAAAGAGATGTGTATGAAAATGGAGAAACTGACTAGTGAATCCAATTCTGATACACGACTTATTTTTTTTTTTTTATGCTGTACGCGGGCCTCTCACTGTTGCGGCTTCTCCCGTTGCGGAGCACAGGCTCCGGACGCGCAGGCTCAGCGGCCATGGCTCACGGGCCCAGCCGCTCCGCGGCATGTGGGATCCTCCCCGACCGGGGCACGAACCCGCGTCCCCTGCATCGGCAGGCGGACTCGCAACCACTGCGCCACCAGGGAAGCCCTACACGACTTATTTTAACACAGTGTCATCTCTCGGCTTTGGGTGGACTTCCTATCCATGTAAAGAATCCAATATCCCTCAAGAGACATAATTATTAAATGAGAGATCATATTGTAAAATGCTTAACACCTACTAATTATTAACACAGCAGAGTATAGCTACTTTTCTTTGCAATTAAGGGATAGTCTATGCTATTTGAATTTCCTGTATGTGAAAGTCCTGTCATGATTCTTCCAGGAGGACATGAAAGGAGCTGTTTTTGTTGTTGCTGTTTCTAAATTTAATTTTGTACATGTTTAAGGAAAATGGTTTTTCTGCCACATCCACTGTAGAGCGATGAGAAGATGTCAAATCTTGTGAAACATTCCTGAACTCAAGCCACTAACTTCACTTTTGAGGTGGAGTCTGTTTCCATTTCTCATATTTCCATCTCAAATGCACATCCCTGCAGAGCTTGAAATGTTTGGGCTGTTCTCAGACATTCAAATGCAATTTTCTGTTTGGTGATCAACTTGTTGCCCTTGAGAGTTTAGAAAGTGACACATACTTTGTTTTCTTAATTCTGGAATTAGTCTCTTCCCATCCCCCAACCTCTCTGATTCAATTTCAACTTTATCTGCCTCTGGTTTTATTTCCATGATATCTATAAGTTCTCAGGGTCCAAATATTATAAATGGACATATAGTAAATGCTCAAAGACATAAAACTTAGCAAAATTGATTAATAAGTACTTAAGAAAAAAGTCATTGTTATTTGAAATCAAAGCAACCAATAGATTGGACAATGCTCAGCATTAGACAGTCAGGTCAGTTCAGTTCTGCTTTAGGTTCTGCCAATGACTAGTTCCTGGCTTTTGTCCTCACCTGTAAAATGAGGCATTTGGGTGATATTCTCAAAGATCATGTGCTAGAATTCCATGATTCTGAGACATGCCACGCTCTGTTTTGCATCAATGGCCATATTTTTGTGTGCACATCAAAAACATATAACTTTTGTGATAAAAGCTTTTTCTGCAAAAACCTAGGATTCTGTTTTACCCAGATGTCAGCTGGGTTTATCTTCTCAATCATATGCATAGATAAGATATACTTTTGGGGGAAAATCCAATTTCTCCAGATTTCGGCATATTCTTACAGGATCAGCATTCTCAACTCCTTCAATACCAGTTCCTCTCTCTAAGTTCAGTTTATGGGTCACCCCAATGTCATGCACATGCTGCCTTAACTCTAGGACCTTGGTGTGGACACTGCTGTCTTCTGAACTGCCAAGAAAAACAACAATCTTTGCACAAGATTTCTCTATATGGCAGCTTCACAGAGGGTTTAAGTAAGATGGTAGAAGTGTTACATCATAGCAAGAAAAATAACTGGAAATCATATACAGAAAGTCACTTTTAAAAATGTCTTTATAAAATTACCATATGATCCAGCAATTCCACTACTGGGTGTTTATCTGAAGAAAATAAAGACACTAACTCAAAAAGACATATGTACTCCCATGTTCATTGCAGCATTGTTTACAGTAGTCAGGATATGAAATCAACCTAATTGTCCATCAACGAATGGAGAAAGAAAATGTGGTATATATTATACACAACTTAATACTACTCAGTCATAAAAAAAATGAGGTAATTCTACCATTTGTGACAATATAGATGGACCTTGAAGGCATTATGCTAAGTGAAATAAATCAGAGAAAGAAAAATACTGTACAATCTCATTTATATGTGCAATCTGAAAAAACAACCCCCAAAACACCAGACTCATAGAAAGAGATGAGATTTGTTGTTACCAGAGGTGGGGGAATGGGGGGATGGGAAACTGAAGTAAGGTGGTCAAAAGATACAAACTTCCACTTATATAAATAAGTACTAGGATTGTAATGTTCAACATGATGACTATAGTTAATACTGCTGAATGACCTATGTATAGGAAAGCTAAGAGAGTAGATCCTAAGAGTTCTCATCACAAGATTTTCTTTTTCTTTTCTCTTTAATGTGTCCATATGAGATGAAAGTTAAGTAACTATAATGGTAATCCCTTTAAATATACATGTAAATCAAACCATCATGCTGTATACCTTAAACTTACACAGTGATGTATGTCTCTGATTTCTCAGTAAGAGTGGGGAAAAAAAGGAAGCTCATCGATACAGAGAAGAGACTGTTGGTTGCTAGACACAGGGAGTGGGGGTGTAGGGCAAATGGGTTAAGGGATGATACACTAAACAAGATTGACTTAATTGATATTTATAGGACATTCCATCCAAAAACAAGAGAATACACTTTCTTCCCAAGTGCTCATGGAACATTCTCCAGGATAAGTCATATGTAGGGTCACAAATCAAGCTTAGGTAAATTTAAGAAAATTGAAATCGTATCAAGTACCTTTTCTGACCACAATGCTATGAGATTAGATATAAATTACAGGAAAAAATCTGTAAAAAATACAAACACATGGTTGCTAAACAATACACTACTTAATAACCAAGAGATCACTGAAGAAATCAAAGAGGAAATAAAAAAATACCTAGAAACAAATTACAATGAAAACACAACGACCCCAAATCTATGGGATGCAGCAAAAGCAGTTCTAAGAGGGAAGTTTATAGCAATACAATCCTACCTTAAGAAACATGAAACATCTCAAATAAATAACCTCACCTTACACCTAAAGCAATTAGAGAAAGAAGAACAAAAAACCCCCAAAGTTAGCAGAAAGAAAGAAATCAGAAAGATCAGATCAGAAATAAATGAAAAAGAAATGAAGGAAACAGTAGCAAAGATCAATAAAACTAAAAGCTGGTTCTTTGAGGAGATAAACAAAATTGATAAACCATTAGCCAGACTCATCAAGCAAAAATGGGAGAAGACTAAAATCAATAGAATTAGAAATGAAAAGGAAGCAGTAACAGCTGACACTGCAGAAATACAAAGAATCATGAGAGATTACTACAAGCAACTAATAAAATGGACAACCTGGATGAAATGGACAAATTCTTAGAAATGCACAACCTTCCGAGATGGAACCAGGAAGAAATAGAAAATATGAACAGACCAATCACAAGCACTGAAATTGAAACTGTGATTAAAAATCTTCCAACAAACAAAACCCCAAGAATAGATGGCTTCACAGGTGAATTCTATCAAACATTTAGAGAAGAGCTAACACCTATCCTTCTCAAACTCTTCCAAAATATAGCAGAGGGAGGAACACTCCCAAACTCACTCTACGAGCCCACCATCACCCTGATACCAAAACCAGACAAAGATGTCACAAAAAAAGAAAACTACAGGCCAATATCACTGATGAACATAGATGCAAAAATCCTCAACAAAATACTAGCAAACAGAATCCAACAGCACATTAAAAGGATCACACACCATGATCAAGTAGGGTTTATCCCAGGAATGCAAGGATTCTTCAATAGACGCAAACAATCAATGTGATACACCGTATTAAGAAATTGGAGAAGAAAAACCATATTATCATCTCAATAGATGCAGAGAAAGCTTTTGACAAAATTCAGCACCCATTTATGACAAAAACCCTCCAGAAACTAGGCATACAGGGAACTTACCTCAACATAGTAAAGTCCATATATGACAAACCCACAGCCAACATAATCCTCAATAGTGAAAAACTGAAACCATTTCCACTAAGATCAGAAACAAGACAAAGTTGTCCACTCTCACCACTCTTATTCAACATAGTTTTGGAAGTTTTAGCCACAGCAATCAGAGAAGAAAAAGAAATAAAAGGAATCCAAATCGGAAAAGAAGAAGTGAAGCTGTCTCTATTTGCAGATGACATGATACTCTACATAGAGAATCCTAAAGATGCCACCAGAAAATTACTAGAGCTAATCAATGAATTTGGTAAAGTAGCACGATACAAAATTAATGCACAGAAATCTCTTGCATTCCTATACACTAATGATGAAAAATCTGAAAGTGAAAGAATAAAACAGTCCAATTTACCATTGCAACAAATAGCATAAAATATCTAGGAATAGACATACTTAAGGAGACAAAAGACCTGTTTGCAGATAATTATAAGACACTGATGAAAGAAATTAAAGATGATACAAATAGATGGAGAGACATACCATGTTCTTGGATTTGAAGAATCAACATTGTGAAAATGACTATTCTACCCAAAGCAATCTACAGATTCAATGCAAATCCTATCAAACTACCAAAGGCATTTTTCACATTAGTAGAACAAAAATTTTCACAATTTGTATGGAAACACAAAAGACCCCGAATAGCCAAAGCAATCTTGAGAAAGAAAAACAGGGCTGGAGGAGCCAGGCTCCCAGGCTTCAGACTATACTACAAAGCTACAGTAATCAAGACAGTATGGTACTGGCACAAAAACAGAAATATAGATCAATGGAACAGGATAGCAAGCCCAGAGATAAACCCACACACATATGGTCACCATATCTTTGACAAAGGAGGCAAGAATACACAGTGGAGAAAAGACAGCCTCTTCAATAAGTGGTGCTGGGAAAACTGGACAGGTACATGTAAAAGAATGAAATTAGAACACTCTCTAACACCATACACAAAAATTAACTCCAAATGGATTAAAGACCTAAATGTAAGCCCAGACACTATCAAACTCTTAGAGGAAAACATAGGCAGAACAATCTATGACATCAATCACAGCAAGATCCTTTTTGACCCACCTCCTAGAGAAATGGAAATAAAAACAAAAATAAACAAATGGGACCTAATGAAACTTCAAAGCTTCTGCACAGCAAAGGAAACCATAAATAAGACAAAAAGACAACCCTCAGAATGGGAGAAAATATTTGCAAATGAAGTAACTAACAAAGGATTAATCTCCAAATTTACAAGTGGCTCATGCAGCTCAATATCAAAAAAACAAACAACCCAATCCAAAAATGGGCAGAAGACCTAAATAGACATTTCTGCAAAGAAGATGTACAGACTGCCAACAAACACATGAAAGAATGCTCAACATCATTAATCATTAGAGAAATGCAAATCAAAACTAGAATGAGATATCATCTCACACCAGTCAGAATGGCCATCATCAAAAAATCTACAAACAATAAATGCTGGAGAGGGTGTGGAGAAAAGGGAACCCTCTTGTACTGTTGGTGGGAATGTGAATTGATACAGCCACTATGGAGAACAGTATGGAAGTTCCTTAAAAAACTACAAATACAACTACCATACGACCCAGCAATCCCACTACTGGTCATATATCCTGAGAAAACCATAATTCAAAAAGAGTCATGTACCACAATGTTCATTGCAGCTCTATTTACAACAGCCAGGACATGGAAGCAACCTAAGTGTCCATCAACAGATGACTGGATAAAGAAGATGTGGCACATATATATAATGGAATATTACTCAGCCATATAAAGAAACGAAATTGAGTTATTTGTAGTGAGGTGGATGGACCTAGAGTCTGTCATACAGAGTGAAGTAAGTCAGAAAGAGAAAGACAAATACCATATGCTAACACATATACATGGAATCTAAAAAACAAAAAAAAATGGCCATGAAGAACCTAGGAGCAAGACAGGAATAAAGACACAGACCTACTGGAGAATGGACTTGAGGATACGGGGAGGGGGAATGGTAAGCTGGGACAAAGTGAGAGAGTGGCATGGACATATATATATACTACCAAATGTAAAATAGATCGCTAGTGGGAAGCAGCCACATAGCACAGGGAGATCAGCTCGGTGCTTTGTGACCACCTAGAGGGGTGGGTAGGTGGGAGGGAGGGAGATACAAGAGGGAAGAGATATGGGGATAAATCTATACGTATAACTGATTCACTTTGTTATAAAGGAGAAACTAACACACCGTTGTAAAGTAATTATACTCCAATAAAGATGTTAAAAAAAAAATGAGTGAAGGGAATCTAAAGGTACAAAACTTCCAGTTATAAAAAAAAAAAAAAACTAAGTCAGGGGAATGTAGTGTACAGCATGAAAACCATAGTTAATAATCCTGTACTGCATATTTGAAAGTTGCTAAGAGAGCAAATTTAAAAGTTCTCATCACAAGGGAATAAATTCTATAACTGTGCAGAGGGGAAAGGGGAAGCTGGGACAAAGTGAGACAGTGGCATGGACATATACACACTACCGAATGTAAAATGGATAGCTCGTGGGACGCAGCCGCATAGTGCCATAGCGCAGGGAGATCAGCTCAGTGCTTTGTGACCACCTAGATGGGCGGGATAGGGAGGGTGGGCGGAAGATGCAAGAGGGAGGGGATATGGGGATATATGTATGAATATGGCTGATTCACTTTTTTATACAGCAGCAACTAACACACCATTGTAAAGCAATTATACTCCAATAAAGATGTTTAAAACAATAAAATAAATAAAACAAAATGATGCCAATTTAAAAAAAAATTCTGTAACTCTGTAGGGTGATAGATCTTAATTTGTCTTACTGTGGTGATCATTTCACAGTATACAAAAGCACTGAATCACTAAGTTGTACACCTGGAAACATACAACATTGTACGTCAATTATACTTCAATAAATTTTAAAAATGTCTTTGGATATATTTTTTAGCTATCTCCTTTTTTCCCTTCTCACTTCTCCTAGGTCATTTACAATACAGAGAAATTTAGCTATCATTTTATTATCTTGTCTCCTGTTAATCAATTCCTGAAAGAGTCTCACCCACTACTTTAAATGGCTTCTCAAGGTATTTCCTTAAGCACAACTTGCTCTCTCAGGGGAAGTCTAGTGTAAGCATGTAGAATATCTTTTCTACTATGTTAGATACATATATAAAAAAATTCCTGAAAGTGTCTCACCCACTACTTTAAATGTCTTCTCAAGGTATTTCCTTAAGCACAACTTGCTCTCTCAGGGAAAGTCTAGTGTAAGCATGTAGAATATCTTTTCTACTATGTTAGATACATATATAAAAAAATCCCTGGGCTTCCCTGGTGGCTCAGAGTCTGCCTGCCGATGCAGGGGACACAGGTTCGTGCCCCAGAGCCTGTGCTCTGCAATGGGAGAGGCCACAACAGTGAGAGGCCTGTGTACCGCAAAAAAAAAAAAAAAGAAAAAAAGAAAAGTCCCCTTCTCAATTTTTTTTAAAGTTGTTCTAATGAAGCAACCATAAAAGATATCACTTACTGACAATGACTGCAGTTTTTTATTTGGCTTACTCTCCTTTCTCTCTTTCAGGAAGACAAAGAGCAGACTATTAATATAATCCTTAAGAACAAAGTAAAAGGTGGAATACAGCGTAGCAACATGGATCCCTTCACCTAGCACTTCTGGGTGTGTATGTGCCTGTGAATATGTGTTTTTCCCCAGTAACACCTCTCAGATCTGAAATCCAGTGATCACCTTGTTTTCCACATTATTTTCTTTTTTGTAGGCATGACTGCTACTCTTTTTCAGTCAGAAAATTTGTATAAAAGGGGATATAGGCACCAACATATCCCACCACACTATCAATAGTTCCCAGAAAAGTTGGAGAGGCATTTTGGTTTGTTTGTGTTTAATTACTATTTTGGCAAATAGAATCCCATTGGACTGTTGACTCACATTACTGTCTCTAAGGTGATCTATCTTCACTTACGCTTGAAAAACTACTGCCAAGAGCACCTCTCTGTTTCCTCCAGATCCTCTTTTTCCTGTGCCTCCTCCCTTCCTGCCTTCCTGGAAGATAGTTAAAAGAGATAGCTACTTTTTCTTTTTTTTTTTTAAGTGGAGAGAAGGTATAACTTGTATTTTTGCAACTTGGGCCTTGAACAATTAGAATGATTCCCATTATTTAATTTTTTTGCAAAGCTAAGCAAGTCACAAAGACTGATGTTTACTGGGCTTTTTGTAGACAAGTGAGAGGCATACACCTGCAAGTTGTATTAACAAAGTGATCGTATTGTTTACACAGAGGCTTAGAATAAATGGAGAAGGGAAATTCCTTTTTGGCTTCCAAGGCCTTTCCCCTCCATCCCAGTCCACCCCACTTCCAAAAGAGCAAGAGCTGCACTGAGAGATGAAGCTCTGACTAGCATGCTGGGATGGGGGTGTGTGCTTTCTGAATGGAAGAGAAGTATAAGGAGAGAGTGCCCCTGGGTCTAAGGAGAGATGTGGTAACATTATTGTCAAAGATAACAACGGCTTACTATTTACTGATATTTACTGCTCCAAAATACTGTTTTGGGTCTTTGAAAATGCCAAATGTCAGAGCAGAGGTACAAGATGAATGCTTAAAAGTTCCAACTCCTTTTCTACCCTAAGGTGAGCCTAGAAACTTTTTCAAAGCTGCCTTGCATGTGTTCACTCACATGGAATTCCTAGTCCCTGAGTCCAAAGTTGCTTTTTCCTTATTCCATTAATACTAAAGTCAGGGCTTAAAGCCACATGATGTACTCATTTAATTACTATTTGCCCCAAATGTAGTAAGTGTACTCTCTTTATAATGTGGCAAATTCCTTCTTTCTATATGTTGTCAAGATTCTTATGTAAAACATCATGCTTTGATAAAGCTAATCTTGGAATATCTTCGTACCTTTCTCTTTTGAAGGCATGTAAACTTTTCATTTTTTACATACTTATGTTTCTCATTCTATTCCTCTCTTTTTCTCTCTCCGACCAAAATGGGAATCATTGAAATAAAAGATGTTGGTCATAAAAATGAATTAGAGAACAAGGAAAAATATAAAGGAGAAATAGAAAATTGCCATTTTAAGTATGATTATGGCCAGTGCGTGTGTATGCTGGGGTGGGATAGTAACAAGGGATTATGATCTATTTTCTTTGTTGTTGTGTCCTAATTTTAAACAGTTTTAACAAGGGACCTCTTTCCAAGTCAATCGATATATATTATGGTCTTATTTTATATCGATGTTAATTCTGTAAGGGAACATGCTTCTCCCCTCACTTATCTTAAAACTAAAGGAACCACAGTGAAGAGGGATTAAGCACTTTGCCTAAAGCCACACAGCAAGTTGGAGTCACAATTATGATGAGAACCTGAGCCTGATCACATCTTTCTGGTACAGACCATGCTTTCTAAGTAATTCGGGACAGATTGTGCATTCTCAGTGGCTCCGTGTCTCTTTAAAGCAGGCCCATTAACTATGATTGTCCTCAGCCCCCTTGGAAACACAAATTGGCCAGGTGCCCTCTATACACTGAATATCTGATGGCTTTTTGCCACAGGAATACATTACATGGTACTTGTCCATAATAAATCTCACGCTGTCCTTCTCTGACTCTGCATTTGTCATTGTTCAGGTGATTTAAATCATCTTTAGCTGTGAGTCATGTAAGAAAGTTCTCCCCCTGTTACAATCAATTCTATATTTCATCCATATGTTTAAAGTTGTAACACCTCCTAGATATAATTGCATTTATTTTGTTTGGTGATTGGGAGGAGTGGTGAAGTTTCTCTGTAATACTGAGATTATCTGTTGGGGAAAACAGGTGGACTGCAAAAGAAATCACTTTCTCCCGGACCAACCTTTTAAATGTTTGGGAAGAAGACTTGGGTGGAACGTAAAGAATCGATTTCTAAGAATTCGAAAATGTACAGCAATGGATTTAACTATCATATCCTTCTTTATTCTATTGGAAATGATGATCTTTAACAATTAGAACCAACTGAGATCTTAAAGAAATTATCTGCTGAGAAACCAAGTTTTGCCTTCAAAAGCTTCGAAAGCAACAAGCCCAGAATAGAAGACCCTTACAAGAAGATTACCCTAGAAAGTCAATCTATGGGTTCTGGGAAATGATGTCCTGTTGTGGTATAATATCACCATAATTAGGCAAAATTAGGATAGTAGGAAACAGGGAAAGGTCATCTGGGGGCAGATATGAGTGACAAATAGATCCATAGAGAAGAAACTTTGCAATGAGGGAATCTGGCAGGGAGGAAAATGAGAAATGATACAATTTTTGGCACCAAGCTTGGGAGTTGAGGTTTCCCCAGACAAGCTCAAGGCTCTGAGCCTTCCACTAGCATGATTAGTGAAAAATCAGAAATTCATTCAGCATTATGTAGATTATCCTCAAATGTGTTTATATTTTCAGTGTATTGGCCCTAAAATAAGCTAAAGTACAGTTTTTCAATGCAAAATAAATATGAAACTTCTTTATCTAAAACACATTAGTTAACTAAAGCATACAGTGAAATCGTCATTTCTACTCCAACTATCAACCAAAATGTATTAAGTATTTGTCATAAAAACCTTACCATCACCAAATCCTTTAATCCTTCCTTATTCCTCTAACAATCTCTGCTGTTCGGAATTTAGGTAGAGTCTTTCCTCTTTGGGGACCATTCTTCTACTCTAATTATTATTATTATTATTACTTTTTGCGGTACGAGGGCCTCTCACTGTTGTGGCCTCTCCCATTGCGGAGCACAGGCTCCGGACGCGCAGGCTCAGCAGCCACGGCTCACAGGGCCCAGGCGCTCCGCGGCACGTGGGATCTTCCCGGACCGGGGAACGAACCCGCGTCCCCTGCATCGGCAGGCGGACTCTCAACCACTGTGCCACCAGGGAAGCTCTACTCTGATTATTAAGACTTCTCTTGCTACCTCACTGAACCTGCAGTCTAAGTCAACTTAGCCAGCTCCTCTTGTTCCTCTATCCCCTTCTCAGAACAACAATAGTTGCCACAGTCTTGTTCTTGATCCTCTTTCCCAGTGTTAGCCTCTTTGTTAGTAACTGTGCACTTCTATACAGAAAGCCTCATGGTATATTTATGTCTAGCTTGAAACTCGCTTCCTGACACTACATGTTCACTGCCTATTGGACATTAACAAGTGCATGTATTACAAGCAAATCAAACTCATAATCTCTAACCATACATTATCATTTTATTTTTTTGATATCCTCGTCTCTATTATTGGAAGCACTGTTCTCCCTTTCTATCTAGCTCACATTTTTAGGAGGGGAAGAAGCAAAAGTAACACAATATACATTGTGTATACACAATGATTCTCTAACCTCAATATGTTTCCACCTATAATGCTCTCATTTTTACAAATGACACCCCACCTTATTATTTCATCACTAGTAGAATGATAGCTGTGATTCCTTAGCCCTGTTGTTTTCATTTTCCGCAATCCTTCTTACACATGATGGCCACAATAACTCTCCAAAATACCTGGCTCTGATTGTGCTACTCCTCCACTCAAAAACATTCACCAGTACAAATCCACTTAATCACAAGCACCTTGGTCGCCGTTCATGGTTCTTTATACTGTAGCCTTAAATCACCTTCTGAATCTAAATTCTCAACTATTCTACCACGTGAGGCAATATCCAGACTCTGCTGATAATTTTACTTTTCTTTGCATATGTTCTAAACTTTCATACTTTGTTCTTGCCTTCTGCCTGAGATACCACCTCACATATATGCCTTGTGAATGTGTTGTTTTGCAAATATCCTTCCTCCAACCTATGGCATCTGTCTACTTTGAACCTTCCCAGAACTGAGCCAAGGGCCTTACATGTAGGTTCTCAATAAATACTTGTTAAATTCAACTGAACTGAACGGAGTTTCTTTCACAGACTCATAATAAAGTTAAACATACACTGCTCTTTATTTTTCTTCTGTAACTGGTCTTCTTTAGTATTCCTCCCCTACTGTTTTTTTTTCAATGTTGCAAAAACATCAACTGAAAAGAAGTTACAAAGACACATGGGAACATCTGCTCTCAGAAGCCACTTGAAAAATAAGCATGCCACAGAATGGGGAAAACATCTGTGCAGTGTTCATGAGATTATTCGTAGTGCTGTAGGAAAGCCCTAGAGAAAACGCGTGCATGCGCACGTGTGCACACACACACCACACACACACCAAAATCTGGAAATGAGTCTTAGCAAGAAATATTGGACCATCCAGTTGGAGACCAGAGTGCTACTTTATTCTCCCTCAACTTTCTGACTTAGTGTTTTTTTCAGGAGTAAAAACAACAGTTTGTGTTCCTGAATCAAAAACTTTCACACTGTAACTTCAGCTGATTAATCTGAGTTGTAAGTGTAAAAATGCCAACATTTTATCTCAAATGATACAAATAATCTCATAATTAATAATAATGAACTATAGGTAGATTCCAGGCAGCTGCCTATTACTGTAACAGAAAAAGCTAAATTGGCATTGGAAGACTTGAGTTCTGTATTGGATTTGCAACTAAAATTGGCTGTTTAAAAATGAAACATTTTAATTTTTATTTGTTTTATTGAATTTTATTAAATTTAAAATCAGTTTTTGCCCTTCGTACCTTAAGCAGCATTCCCTCTATAAAAGGAGAACTACTGTTCAGATCTGGCCTCACTCAAACTGTGACACTCCTATAAACTACACTGAACCTTTAGTCTACAATTAACTCAGAATCAGTCCTTATATAAGATAATATTAAAAACTAATTTGTCCTCTTCCTCCCCACCAAAACAAACAACACAGACTGTTTTCATTAATATAATAAGGTATGTTATCTTGGACAAACCAGACTAAGATCTTAGAGCCTTCACAGGTCCAAAAATATGTTGAACCAGTTTTGTCAGAGTCACTTAAAATTCTGGGAAATGTACAAAAGTAGGGGGTTTGCTGTTACTCGTTTTTGGACTTCTGGGGGCTCTAATGTCCTAGTATAGTTTTCTCAAAGCATTCATCTTCAGCTTACGGTATGCTTTAGAATATACCCAGAAACTGTGGATTAAGGACACCAAAAGCAAACAGAATTTCAAGGAAGCAGTAAGCCTGATAATGTTTTGTTCAATATATATGGTGAGGACAAGACATTTAGATCTGGGAGACAAAATAATCACACAATCCAGTCTTCTTAGTTAACAAAGAGGTAAAAATTAACCAATTACAGCAAAAAATTGAACCACGGCAATACAGAAATGACTAGATATTGGATGTATTCTTCACCATGCTTCAGGATAGAAGACTTTTAGACGACCTACCACTTCTCTTAAAGGTGATATGTGTATATATATATATATATATATATATATATATATACACACATATGCACACACACACACACACCTTAGTTATCTTTTTCTAATTTTAATTCAAAATTAAAGGGGTCATCTTATTTTTGTTCTTTGCAAATACATTATCTTGGAGAAGAGATGAATTAAAAGAATGATGAGGTTGCTCTCCTCAAATATAAAAATAACTGTGACAAGGAAGAACTCATTTTAATCTGTGTTGCCCTTGAGGGCAAAACTAGGGCCAGTGGCTATACAAAAGAAAAAGGCAGATGGTAGTTCACTATAATAAGAAATGTTTAAACATTAACATTAAAAATGGTCTAGTAATTAATAAAACTTCCTTGTAGTGGAGAGAATGCTAATCCCTGGAGGTGTTCATTCACAGGCAAGGGAAATAGATGTTGGGGATATTCTAGAGAAGATTCTATACTAAGGTTGTACAAAATTACCTCTTTATTAAAGAAAAGTTCTTTATTTACTCATTTAGAGTTGAAAACAATGATAGCAAATAAATTAATAACTTCTCCCTCCAGGAAAGTAAAGGAGCAGCCCTTTTGGAATGGTGTGTCAATAAGAATTTGGCATGCTGAACTTGGAAAGAACTGGAGGAATGGGAACAAATATCATAGCCTTTATTTTGCTTTACTCTGTAATATGGAAAGGACTTTAATACATGCCTTATCAGTGGTTCAGCTCAAATGTAATACAAGCTAATATATTAGTGGATTTTCCTTCAAAGCCCTGCCCCCTGGAACCATCAAGGGAAGAGGAAGGAGACTTATTCAGATGCTAGAGATTTGAGTGATATTAAGCAAATCACTTCCCTTTGTTTAGTTTGTTTATTTTTATCTCAATAGCTGATCATCTGAGAAACACCATACTGTCGATTTTAAATATTACAATTATTTGGCTCTAAACCTGCCTCCTTGCTGTCGCCTAGATGAAGGCCAATCTTGAAAAATGGCTAGCACGCATCACCAGTTCAGCACGCCCTCCCCCCACCAAAAGAAAAAAAAAAAATGAAGATAGATAGACAGGGCTAAGAAAAGTGAACCTTGAAAATTCTACAAAAGGAGGAAATGTCTTAGAAGAATTTCCAAATTTATATACTCTCAGTGTTTTTACTTAAATCACTTGCAGATCATGAAATGGGGCCACAGGGACTTCAAGGCTTTATGACCAGAATGACTATGTGTGTTTCATTTCATCTTAGGCCCTGGAAAAATAAATATTCTTCTTACCCAGCCTGGCGCCAAGGGTTAATGAAACTATTTCCTTATGGTCTCCTGGTGGGTCAGCATCCTCCTGAAAATTATTCTTCCTACAGGGTGAAAAATAAAGCTCCATATAACAATACATAAAATACTTTTTAGCTCTTTAGAAGAAAAATCCAGGATAAATTTTAGCTGTTATTATTATTATGATCTCTCACTCAATCAATATAATCTGACACATTATATTCCCCTTTGGCTCATGGAACCTCTTTCCTGAATGTGGTTTCATAAAAAAATCACATATAGTAAAACATACTTTATGCCTAGAAATTCAGTGAACCCCATCATTTATGGAAAAGCAGTCCCTTCTGATCATATAAAAAAATTATGTTTTTCTTGGATGTCTGTATTTCCATCAATAGAGTGTTCTATCAAAAACAATCCAAAATATGGAAACAGAAAAAGGTTAGTGGAATAGAAACAAGATCATACTACACAATCTGTTTCTATAAACCAATCTTGAGTTTCAAGACATTTTTCAAAGGCATTAATTTCCCCATATTCTCTTCACAGAGCTGAAATTTATCTTTTTTTTTTTTTTAAAGGTATGAATCTTTTCAAGGAGTACCATTTAAATGCTGCGAGTGTCAAATTCAAAAATGAGGATTCCTTGCAAGGACTCCATAATGTCTCAATTTCAATTCATTGCAAAGACTAAAATAAATTGTATATGATTCTTCCAAACTCGTACTTATTAGTATATTGTAAAGGAACAGGAAATAGAGAGGTTTTTTCAGTTATGTAAAAAAAATGAGAATTAGATGCTTAGGGAACCCTCTTATCACAATGGAGTTTTTAACCACAGCATTGCACTAAATTAGAGAATGGTCGATACTGTGTCTCTATCTTAACTAAGGAGAGATGGTGCCTGAATATCATTCAACCTAAAATTCAGGTTTCTTTACTGTATCTTTAGTATGTATGGAAAGTCAACTTCACTGATCATATCTCCCGGAGCTCAGAAACTGATTCATCTAACAAGATTTCCAAATAATTAATGATTGCATAATTGCATCCAAAGTACCTACTCAACTCTGCTATTGCAGTGCAGATGATCACTTGACCTGTTCAAGTTGTGCAACTGATGAAAATACTTTTCTTATTCCTTTCCTTGTTTTGAGCAGAAATTAAATATTCATTAAAGAATATATAATGCCCTTTTCATGAATACTTGGGTCATGTTTGGTAGAAGTCTACTTACTTTCATTTTTCAAGATTTTAAAAATTTAACTATACCACCTCTTTGAAGATTTGCTTTTTCTTTTAAACTTTCTGTCTTTTGTTTCCTGAGCTCCAGTTTGACATTTTAAATTTCTATCCCAGTTTTGCCTTGTATACAATCACAATTATATAAAAAAGTAATTAAATCCAATGTTTGCAAAATTCGAATATAATTTTATTAAAAATGTAAATGAAAGGAAATGTATACCAAATGTATACTTTCATGCTTTCAAAATTATTTTATTTTAAAATAACTGAATTACTTATTAAAATTAAAAATCAAAATATAAATTAGAATAAATATAATTTTAAAATGCTTTTTTGAAATTTAACTTAATGTTTTAAAATATATAGTTTTATAAAAACAAAACATAATTTTAGCATTCATTGTCTCTGTAGTGAGTAATGTAAAAAATCTGTACACTTCATAACCCTTCAAATGTATTTGTATAGATTTGTATAATATACACAAATTTAAGAACATATATTGTTTAGTAATTTAAAAATTCTTCAGTTTCCATGTGCAACTGTGGTGCACACCATGCTAATTCATGACTACCTCAGGACTACAAATTGGAATAGGACGAGAACAAGAAATGGATATTCAGAGCTACTGGGAAATACTATTTCATCATTCATGAATCTATTACACGTATGCTGAGA
Organism: Phocoena sinus; assembly: GCF_008692025.1. Classification (NCBI taxonomy): domain Eukaryota; kingdom Metazoa; phylum Chordata; class Mammalia; order Artiodactyla; family Phocoenidae; genus Phocoena; species Phocoena sinus. The sequence continues at coordinate 30,233,525 of NC_045765.1, forward strand.
GAAAGAACTTGACAAGTTAATTAATTTGTCTTTTATTTAAGTGCTTCCCTGCACAAAACCTCCCTGCACTCTGAAGCAGTGTCCGTCTTCAGTGTTGGCTGTGACACAACCCACAACCTTCAGAGCATTTGAACTCATTTATTTGCCTTTTTAAGACAAGAGGCAAGAGGTTTGAAGAAGCACTTTCCTGGTGTCTGAACTGGGATCTTAAGGGTGATAAGCAGCCCTGTGTCAGCTTTAAATTCCAGAACCTGAGAGTAAAATATCTCATCTTTTCAATAAACTTATTTCTTTGTGTTTTTGAGACACGCAAAACTCTCTAAAACATATGGAACAAGGCAAGGACTTCTCTTGTCCATACCTGTAAGTGTTTTACTGCTGGAGACAAGGACAGCAAGGAGAATTACTTTTCTTTACACACTCTATCTTATTTATTTATTTATTTTTTGCGGTACGCGGGCCTCTCACTGTTGTGACCTCTCCCGTTGCGGAGCACGGGCTCCGGACGCGCAGGCTCAGCGGCCATGGCTCACGGGCCCAGCCGCTCCGCGGCATGTGGGATCCTCCCAGACTGGGGCACGAACCCGTGTCCCCTGCATCGGCAGGCGGACTCTCAACCACTGCGTCACCAGGGAAGCCCTATCTTATGGATTTTTTAACCTCATAAATATATAACCAAATCAAAACGTACACACAACTGTCGTTGGATTTTCCTAGAAGCAGGTCCTAAATCAAGAATTATTTTTATGTAGTTTATTGGGAAATGGCCTCAGGAAACATTGATAGGGAAGTAGGGAAGTAAGACAGGAAAGGGAAGAAAGCTAATCAAGTGCACACTGGCAGCCTCTGTGGACAGCTGGAGCATAATCCCATGGGGGCTCTGGGAAGCAGCGCAGAGCACATGCCTCAGAGATCTTTCTCTTGAGGGACAAGAGAGGTGATCTTTTGTCAATCAGTTCCCTTCAGTCATTAATTGGGCATTGCTTCCCAAGGGCATTATTAGTACCCTGGCACTTCCAGCCTGCCTCATGCATAGGCAGAATTGGGCTCCAGAGCTCAGAGATCTTTCAGGCCAAGAGTCTCCAGTACTGGCAGTGGTGACTCATTTTGGAGTTGACATGCTCCCAAATGGTCTGTTGGAAATGGGGGTGGGAGGATATAAGCAAGAAACTGAGAGTGTCTGCTTCAATTTAAAAAAAATACACAATTTTTTTTTTTTTTTTAATTAAGAGAAGAGGGAACCCTGCTACACAGTTGGTGGGAATATAAATTAGTACAACCATTATGGAGAACAGTATGGAGGTTCCTTAAAAAAATAAAAATAGGGGCTTCCCTGGTGGCGCAGTGGTTGAGAGTCCGCCTGCCAATGCAGGGGACACGGGTTCGTGCCCTGGTATGGGAAGATCCCACATGCCGCGGTGCGGCTGGGTCCGTGGGCCATGGCCGCTGAGCCTGCGCGTCCGGAGCCTGTGCTCCGCAACGGGAGAGGCCACAACAGTGAGAGGCCCGCGTACCACTGAAGAAAAAAAAAAAATAAATAAATAAAAATAGAACTACCATATGATCTAGCAATCTCATTCCTGGGCATATATCTGGAGAAAACCATAATTCAAAAAGATACATACACCCCAATATTCATTGCAACACTATTTACAATAGCCAAGACAAGGAAGCAACCTAAATGTCCACTGACAGAGGAATGGATAAAGATGATGTGGTACATATATACAATGGAATACTATTCAGCCATAAAAAAGAACGAAATAATGCCATTTGTGGCAACATGGATGAACATAGAGACTGTCATACTGAGTGAAGTAAATCAGACAGAGAAAGACAAATATCATATATCACTTATATGTGGAATCTAAAGAAATGGTACACATGAACTTATTTACAAAGCAGAAACAGAGTCACAGATGTAAAACACAAACATATGGTTACCAGGGGAGAAATGGGGGCAGAGGGATAAATTGGAAGATTGGGATTGACATATACACACTACTATATATAAAATAGATAACTAACAAGGACCTACTGTATAGTACAGGGAAATCTACTCAATGCTTTGTAATGACCTATATGGGAAAATAATCTATAACAGGGTGGATATATGTATATGTATAACTGATTCACTTTGCTGTACAGCAGAAACTAACACAACATTGTAAATCAACTACACTCTAATAATTTTTTTTTAAAAAATCAAAAAAAAGAATATTTGCCTATTCAGTGAATGCAAAATTCAAAATGAAGTCAGATTTTCCCTTATTCCAAAGGTCATGTAAGTCAGATGTAGCTTTATTGTGATGAAGGAACATGCATTAATATTTGCAATATTAGCAACCCTTATATCCACGCAGTGTCATTGGGGCTAAGCTTATATCTTTTTAATAATATAAAAAATAAAACATAATTTACAACAAATAGGAACATTGTGATCTTGACTACTATTAATGTCTGCATTTATAAATTCAGCAGTATCTTTTCAGTATGTTTTCCCAACATACTCCAAGAGCCTTTATAAACACTTTGTATACATTTACTTACAAAAATCCTTTAAGACCAAATCAATGCTTTATCTTTCCCATGCCTCAGACTAGGAAAAACCTGCAAATCTCTGATATTATACAGAAGTACACCGATTCTCAGTGGACCTAAGCAGTTTTTTTCCTCTCTCTCTTTTCATGAAATCTTTAAAAATATTATATGAATTTATTGTATCTCCTTTAATGTCATCTGAAGTAGGCCATCCGTGAAAGTGCTTATTGTTTTAAAAAGGATTGGTCTTTTTAAGAAAAGGATATCATAATTCTGCTAGTCAGACTTAATGGTTCTAAAAAAAAGTCAAAATGCATGCAGTAGATTAATTCTTATCAGTGATGAAACTGTGACCTAAATCTTATTTAGAATAAGACACTTAAAAAAAAAAACACACAATAATAGTGCATTTGCTTGGTCCATTTTATTTTTTCTATTTCAGATGTAGTCCAAATATTTTTCTTTTAATTTTTAGAGCTAGGTTATCAAACTTAAGAAAGATCTGCTCCTAAAAATTGCCACATACAAAGAATACACAAATGTAAAGGTATTTGTTAATTTGTAGAACCATTCTTCCCCCTTCCTGTCAAAGCACATAGTTTAGAAACAAATTAGATTTCCATGCATTTTGGACATTTCTGGTTTTACTTTCATATTATTCAAAGTGTCTTCATCTTGTGATTATTCTACCTATGGTAAAAATCCTTTTGTGACAGGCCACATTGTTACTACTGAACGATGAGGGAGGTTATCAGCAGAGGAGCATGAAATCAGGAGTACATAAGAATTAGGAGCTAATAAGGCTAGAATCCATTAACATGACAAATTCCATTTTCTAAAGCCATAGCCATAAATATTTTTAAGAAAACTAGATACTAAATTATAATTGTTTCTAAATGTTTCTGTAGATTTCTTTTGGCTTTTCTAACCATTAAAAAGACACCCTTAGCTCTTGGTACCTATAAAGATGTAAGAACCCACAAACATGGTAGCAACTGATCCTTAGATACCCAAGAAACAAATCACTGGGATTCAGAAAGGAAGCTAAGAAATAAATAATTCACTCTGTTGGGTGATTGGTGATATTTAAGCAGAAAATGAACTACAGCAAAACAACAATTATGAGTTCTTTACTTGATCTGTAAGTAAATTCTCAAGGAGTACACAAATTTTAAGTTTTAAAAATTTTCTGTAAGGTACAGACAAACACAAAGCAGAAAGCTGGAGTGAAATGTTTCTGAACTTCTCCAGAGGAGTATGGGCTTGCTGATAAAAAGTAGCATTTAAAATTTTTTCCCCAACAGAGTAATACATAAACCCTTTTTCTTTCTTTTCCTCATTCTAAATGTTAGCACTATTGAAAATGGCTTCGGAGTTACACTGGTTTGATGTCCAGTTTCAGGGTGATTGAGAAATATTTAGATTATATCTCCCAAGGCAGAGTGAGATAGAGAGCTTAAAAATAATCTAGCCACTCTGGATATTTTAAGGCAAATGGAAATAGTATTATCTTCCACATTGGACAGCAGAGTCCAGGGCTCCCATGTCTCCGCCTCCATCATCTCAATCATCTACATAACTATTCTAATTATCTAACTTTGTTAACACAACCTTAAGATCCCCGTAGATACCTCAGAACATTCTCTAAATTCTCTTGGATACCAGTAAATCCAATTTACATGCCTTCAATGCTCGGTTTTGGGACAATAAAACATTTACTCTATCAAATCCTCTTCAATGCAAAAAAAATAAAAGCTTTTGTCTTAAATAGCTAAAACACATAGGCTTCCCAACTGTACCCCCGAAATTCAATTAGTATGTTAAATATGTATATTAAGCTCTTTTAAAAACCGATATCAAGCATGATTGAAACCATCAGAGTACTGAGAAACCAGTCCTCAAACACTTATCAAGACGGTATTGTTCAAAAAGTTTCAATTAGATTTAAAAAAAGAACACAAACATAGGTACTTAATTCATTAATAGCTTGATTGTTACTAGGATTTTGAAAATGTGGGCTCTGTGGCAGAGAGATACGCACACACTGTTCTAATTAACACCAATCACAAACGCTAATGGTAGAACCTACTGCTTAAGTAAATGAACATCCTTACCCCTGCTGCTTTGAAGAGCCTGATAGGCATGCACTTTATTGACAAAGTAAGCTAATTTACAGAGTGATTGTCCAAGAGGGAACTGCTGTTTATTTGCAGAGTTTTTCCCATTGAACTCACAGGGCAAACACTGCACTTAAATTGTTAATTAAAATATCAACAGATAAAAATGTAAACATTGGGTTTGCTGCAGAGTAGAGTGACATATATTCATTCAGAACCAAATCCTGAGCTCCTGATCATCGATTTCTGAGAAATGAGAGTTACGTTCTCTGAAAAGGTTAGGAGGCTGAGCTTTATTTGTACCCAAAGAAGAACACTGATGAGGATAAAACAACAACTCTTGACTCTCAGCTCATCTACATAGAGGAACCGAGAACCTAAGGGGGTCTCCACTTACTTTATGCCTTCAGTGACAGCCATCTGCTTACCAGATGTGACCATCCTAAACCTGAAGAGTTTAAGGGTGGAGTGAAAGCAGGCTGCTTCTGGTGCGTTTTGCTTAAGAAGAAATTGTGGTCAAGACCAGAAAGGAAGGAGGTCCACATCCACATAGCTCCAAAAGGAAAATGTGTCTCAAATGTGAAATTAAAAAAGCCTTTGTCTCTTCCTGAAAATGTAAAAGTTAACTCTGGAAACCAAGACTATTATTGTGAAATTTTGCAGTAAGTGGATAAATGCTGCTAGTTTGACTCGTTTTGGTTGGTTTCTTTCTAAGGTATTTTATTTACCCTATCTTCTTAGGCTACATAGCTACAAAAGATCCTTACTTGATCCTTTTCTTAGAATGAAGAAGGTATATCCTTGCTATCCTGAACAAGCTTTGGGTTATTTCTAGAAGTGCAGCTGATGATACGGAAAGTATGACCTTTAATACTGCAAAACCAAATACTGTTCTTGAAATTCACTTCTCTGGACCTTACTGTCCTTTTCAAACTGGGTTCTGAGGAAACCCAGCGTTTCCTCAGGAGCTGAAGAGGGAGGTGGAGGGAGTAGAATTTCAGGAGCTCTCCTTTCCTTGCCTCCAGAACAGCAGATTTTTATCTATACCTGGTATTGGCATTCTAGCCCAAAGCTAGTCCGAAGAAAGGGTTTGATAGGAGGGAAAGGTGGTAGGATGGGGGCAGGGACATAGGACAAGATCTCCTGGAAAAGATGACTTCAAATTTCCCTTGAGCCATACAATTTTTTATAGCTGTATATTTTTAAATGACTATTTTAACTGATGGAGAAGTCTTTAGACGTGTGCATATGTGTGCGTATGTATGCATGTGTGTGTATGTATGTGTATGTGTATGTGTGAGAGAAAGTCAGAGAGAGATTGAGAATTTGAACACTGTTCCTTGTTTATGTGCGTCTGCCTTACTACATGGGAAATATGAGGGTCAAAATAACATACCAAATGAAGGGTGTGTTTTGCCCATTTCCCCACAGTACTTGAATACTAAAAGAAGTTCTTAATAAATGAAACAAAACAAGTTATCCAAAGATTTTCAGTGAATTTGGAAAGTGAGCCTATGGGCCATGTGCTATGTTTTTCTCATCTGTAAAATGCCATCCTTACCACACAGAACTGTTAGAAAGATGTAATAAAACACATAAAATTTCAGCATTTAGAGATACCGTGGGTGCTCATCTACTTAGTTTTTAATCCAGTGCTATTCAATGTGAAGCCACAAATGCAAGCCACACAAGTAATTTAAAAAATTTCTAGTAGCCCCACTTAAAAAGTAAAAAACAAAACAAAAAACTGAGTTTAAAAAAAAAACACTGAATTTTTTAATTAAGTTTTCAAATTTGGAATTACAGCACATTGCATTGCACTAGACACATTTCACCTGCTCAGTCCACATGTGACTGTTGGATCTGTAATGGACAGTCTTAAGCCTTGAGTGCGTACTCTGCACAAATGGAAGGGATATTAAAACTGGATTTATTTCATTTCTCTCCAGTAATAAGGATAAAGGAACACAACTCTCCTTGTAATATGAGGTCTTAATCAATGCCCAAACCAACTCTTATATTCTTGGAAGTATCTCCACTTGCCTAAGAATACTGGCTGGGCTCCAGGCTTGGTGGAACATGTCTAGGAGCCAAGAAATAGCTCTGAAGAAATGGAGTTGCCCAGAGCTAGATTGGTTCTAGGAAAAGTGTCAAGTTCACAAGAAGTAGCTACAAAAATGTCAACTTAAAATTCAAACCTCAAGCAGTCTTGTAGTTCACTAGTAATAGTTAAAAACATTTCCTTGCTTGCTTTTTAGGAAACCTAAAGTGAAAATGAAATAATGTGTTCTTTTTCCTCTGTGAGTTCCCATAGCTCTCTATGTACTCTGCTACGAGAGCCTTTACAATGATATTTTATAATTACCTAATTTGTATACCTAATTTCCCTGTTTGATGGGAACAAGGGGCTGTGTCCTACTTACTTTTTTTATCTATAGCGTCAAACACAAGGCCTGACACACATTAGGTGCTTAATGTCAAAAAAAATTGACTGCTTAAAGAGCATTTATATTTTTCAAAGGTCTAGGTTAACTATTAGTACCAAGCATTGTTTTTATAACATTTTCTAATTAAAATATAACACATGATTTTTGATGAAAATGTTAAAAAAGAAATTATATGTAACTCCAACATTGCTGCTATAATTGCTAAACCTTCTGATATTTTATTCTTCAGGTTTTTTTCCCCCCTATACAGGCTACAAAGACATATGCCATTTTTTACTCCAAAATTTCAGATTACATCTGTTGAAGTTTCATTAGCCTGCTTCTTTAGTTAAATATATTAGAAAATTTTTTCTATGTCATTGCATACCACACATCAGTTAAAATGATTTTATATGAAAAATTTTAACCATACAAAAAGTAGAGAAAATAATATAATAAGCCCAACTGGACCTAATGCCTGAGTTTAGTAATATCAATGTTTTGCTATTCTTATTTCATTGAGCCCCTCACACTTTTATGGCATTGTTAAGAACTAAATATCTGTGTCTCCCTCCCCCCAGTTCATATGTTTGAAGCCCTAACCCTCAGTGTGATGATCTTAGAAGGAGGGGGCCTTTGGGAGGTAATTAAGTTTAGATGAGGTCATGAGGGTAGAGCCCGCACGATGGGATTAGTGACCTTATGAGAAGAGGAAGACACCAGAGCCATTCTCTCCCCACTGTAAGTACACAGTGAGAAGGTGGCCAACTGAAAGCCAGGAGGAAGAGAGCTCTCACCAGAGTCTGATCAAGCTGGCTCCCTGATCTTGGACTTCCAACGCCCAGTTAACGTGGAAACACAAGATACTATAGCCAAATGTTTGTCCCTGTCACTATCTGCTTCTTCCTCAGACTAATTCTTAAAAGTAAAACTATTAAATCAAAGGGCTTGCAAAGTTATGCTTTTGCCCAAATTTACTGTCCAATAGTTCTCCAAAATTATTGTAACTATTTATAACCTATTGATATTATAATTTAATACTTTTTACCAAGCTGGTAAAAATGTTTAGTATTATTTACATTTTATTACTTGTATTTTTCATGTTCAATAAATATGTATACATTTTTTCTTTGAGAATTGCATATTAATTTCTATTGGCCATTTCTCTACTTTCATATGTGTCTTTAGTTACTGATTTATAAGACCTAATTGTATGTCAACGACACTAACATTTTGCAAAATAAATTGCAAATATTTTTATCCATTTTTGATTTGTCATTAATTTTGTTATATGAGAACTAAATTATTGTGATTATATCTAAAAATGTATTCTTCTATGGTTTCTGTCTTTGATTTCATAAAAAACAATTTTCTCCATTCAAGTATTATATATTTATATTTGACTGTATTTTTCCAAATATTTTTACCTTTCTTTAACATGAATATCTCTATTTCATCTGGAAATTATTTTAGTCTAAGTCACAAGTTAGGGATATAACATTTTTTTGCAATTATGAGCTAATTGTCCCAATGCCATGTACGGAGGCATCCAACATTTCCTTATTTTTACCAAATATTAAATACTTATATGTTAGGATACAGTGTTAGATATTATATTGTGGGCCATTGATCTTTCTCAGGTATTTCTTCATCAGTACTACATCATATTATTGCTGCTATTATTATTTTTGTGATGGGTTGTGATTTTGTGTTATAAATATCTGGGTAGGCAAATTCTCATCCATTAGGTCCTTTAAGATTTTCTTTGCTAACTTCTTGTATTTAGAGTTCAGATAATTTCCAGTATAATTTTCAATAATATCATCTTGGTTCTATTCTTAACGCCCTGAGTTAGTTGGAGAAATATGTTGCCTCCTTTGCATTCCTCCCTCATTTCTGTATGCTAAGCCTAGGACCAGCTGACACACATCTGTAAATTAGGTAAAACTAATATTTCTAGTCATTCCCTGCCATTCATGCCTGTCACCTTCTGTTGCCCCAGATGCTTCATGGTGTTGCCTACCTGGGATCTGACCTCCCTACTTAGCTGACAACATAATGTTAATTTATCAGTATGTTAACATACTAATCACATAATCAAGGGACTAGCGTCAATAACCGACGTGCATTTATGAAACAGGCCCCTTCTAGAGAAATAATAATTTAACCCAGTTCTCACTAAATTTCAGTTACTTTCATAATTTTTGCCACTTCCACATACAGTTACACTTTTAAAAAGTGGAAATTCCTACTTTAGCTTTGCCTTAAGGACTATGTATTGGATAAAGGGTTTGGTTTGTTACTGCATTTTTAAAAATACACATGAAAACAAATATACAACTGTTAAGACTAATAATGTTCCCTCTCACAGAAAGCCATCTCATACATCACATGATATGCATGAGTAGATGTGGGAAATATTGTCTTAATTCAAAGATTCATACTAGCAGTTCCTAAGCTTATCTGCACTTTCAATCAATTCCCAGTCTCCAGCCACTCTCAAGACTAATAAATTCACAATGTATGGGAGTGGGACACAGGCATCCATATTTTTTGAAGTTCCCCAGGTAATTTGAATATGCAGCCACGTTTGGAAAGCACTGGTTTGTATTACTTAAACCACCTTCCTCTGTGGCTGTCTACCCTACTAAAATAGAGAATGGTTAGAAAACCAAAAATAAGATGCTATATGATTTAAATCCCTTCTTGCATCTACCCATTCTCCCATGCCTTCTCCAATGTTCATGTCCTATTTTGGATACAAATGTACAGTTGCTTACTTAAGGCAAAGAAGGACTAGAGGGAACATTGCTTAATTCCCAGGCTAGCAGTATGTGTGCTCCTTGGTAGGTGAACACAAATAAACCTCGTGCTGGGAAGTCTTTTCAGAGATGGATTCGTGTTCCCAATCGCTTACTATTTCGCAAGCAACGGGAGGGCAGATCTATTGTAAAGATGGCATTCTCATCTAATGAGGGCAGCAGAAATCTGACTTAGAAGTTTGTCCATCCTGCAACAGAACCAAGTTCTGAATGAGAAGCCGTGCTTTGGTTTTGTACATTTAGTTTCAGATCCCAAAGTATATGCTTTTGTCCTAAACTTTACTAATCATTTTGTCACCCATGAAACTATAGCAGTGATTAATCACATACATAATCAACAATAGCTCTTCTTTTTTTTTTTTTTTTTTTTGGCGGTACGTGGGCTTCTCATTGTTGTGGCCTCTCCCATTGTGGAGCACAGGCTCCGGGCACGCAGGCTCAGCGGCTCCGCGGCATGTGGGACCCTCCCGGACCGGGGCACGAACCCGTGTCCCCTGCATCGGCAGGCGGACTCTCAACCACTGCACCACCAGGGAAGCCCAACAATAGCTCTTCTGTTGGGCTCCTAGTCTTGGTATAAATGATCATGTCAAGGATTAATCCATTTTATTTGCCTTAATCCTCCATTTTCATTCTCTTTCTCTTCCCCCTAACTGCACCCTGTTTACTCAGCTTTTGTGAAGAAGGGTTCCAGTTGAGTGTTTGACAATTGGAATCTGAATGATTAATAACAGTGAGAGAAACTGGACCAAGGGTTCAACAAACCATGAATAAAGACATTGAGCCCAAGGTCAGCACAGGTTATACATGTACTCTGTCCTCAAACAGAAAAAGGGCTGGAGTGGGGGTGAGGGAGGAAAGCAGTTTCTTCAGGCATTAATGCCTCTCACCGAGGATAATCCGAATACAGCATGTCTAGCCATTCCCCCCAAACAGATGCCTTCTGTTATTCGACTTCCTGTGTAGGCCACCCAGCCTGGTGGAACGGCCCACTTCAGCAATTTCAAATCACAGTTAAATGCTGATGCCTCCAGGGCTTCGACTATTGCAAACAAAGTGAGCTGGCAAGTTGCAGAAGCTTCCCTAAAGTGTGATATAGGATCGCAAATTTTGTGTGATGGCTATTAAGCAGCATAAGTTGTAGTCAGAACATCTTACAAGCAACGTCCTCCAGGCCTTCCCGTCAGGGCTGAGAGGGCACCCAGCCCACATCGACAGGCAGGAGCGTTTGGCATTGATTAATTAGGGGCCAGTCAGTGCTGCTTTTGAAACTTTTATGCATCTGTTTAATGTGAATGATAGGCTCTTACATTTCAGGAGGAACATTTTAAACAGAGGGGCCAGAGTGAAGCCACACCCTAGCAAAAGCTCAATAAATATCAGTGAATGATGAGGACCTCAGAGAGTGGCTCCAGAAAATGGGGAAATGAAACTTGGCTACTGTATTGGCAAATCAGGTACCAAGGAGCATAAAATAAACATACGGCACAATTAAAATAAAGAAAGTTATTATGAATAGTATGACTTTACTACAATAGGAAGTCAGATTTTTACCCTTTCAACTGGGTAAAATACTGGACTCATTCAACTAACACATTTAGACACGGCTTTGGGGCAAACACCAGGGGTAGCATAGTGAAGAAAATCTATGTGGTCTCTACCCGTATTTAACAAGGACAACCAAACACCAATAATAACGAACTCCTCCAGCTCATTAAGAAAGTGATCATAAATGTCAGATTTACTTTGAGGATCACTTGGAGTGGAGAAAAAGTCTTTCGAGTTCCAACCTTTTGCATGTCAGTCAGCATGAAAGAAGCATGTCGTACAGACAGCCCGGAGACAAAACTATTTGCTGATCATGTGACAGATATCCAGTGGTTTTTGAGCTTAAGAATTAAGAAGATGAAAAAATGAAATAAAACCTAGTATATTTTGTGATCAAAATAGGCTAAGGCAGAATGTAAACAAGATAAAAATCAAAGATAAAATCAATAAAGTATGCTAGGAAAAAACTACCTTTACTTTGAATTCACAGAATTGCAAGCACTTTTCCTAGATGTCAATAATGACAAGATGGTATTTTTATTTTCTTAGTTAAATAGAATTTTCAACATCTACATTCAATTTCATGGAAATACTTTCAGTGATAATTGCTAAACATGCCAAGTGCATTTATAAAAGCCAGCATATATGTTGATAGTAGCAAATGTCTATATTTGGGATGTTTTATATAAACATAGACATTTGGTAATTATCACAGTTGCTGTTCATTTCAGTGGGGGGAGACAGCACAAATGCAAGACCAATTATTTCAGTTATAAGGCAAAAAGTATACTTTTTGGATCACAGTTTAAGCTCATTACATAAATTCACAGTGCCTCTATTTCTTTAAACAACACAACAAAAAAATGTATTAAAACATACAGATGTATTATGCAAAGACCCACATGTAAATTGCCTTAAAATAGTTTATCTAAAGAGATATTATAAATAAAATAGGAGCTAATATGTCATCGAGTGAAATCTCACAAATACATTTATTAATGAAATAAAATACTTAAAACTCAGGGCTGCTGAGATGGGGAGAGTTCATTGTTTAGAAACTGCATTGAGAAAATTATAACTTTCATTCTAGTCGTTGGCAAAAAGACACTGGATGCAAAGTAAATCAGTTAATCACTCTGTATTTGTGTGCTGTGGTCAATAATTAAATAATAATGATAATGATGATAATAATAATGTTACCAATTCCATAACAAATATAATAAGGACACTGATAATAGCAACAGGATAATAGCAGTTTCCATTAGCAGGACTCTTATTAGATGGTTACACATGATGTTCAAGTCAGTTAACTCTGTGAGATTCCAGGGCCAGAACGGAAGTACATGATCTAAAATGAGAGAGTTCTCTTAGTATGGCTTCTATCAACTGTTTCTACATTCCCTATTTTGTTTTCTTGTACCTTATCTTCATTTCTATTTCCACTTCCTTTCAGTACCCTTGCAAAGTTGTGAAGGGTCCACTGAATGACTGCCTCCCAGTGACCCCTTCCAGAACCCTTCCAAGATGTTATGTGTATATATATTTGTTCTGTTCATAGGCTATGGGAGAAGGAGAATAAGATATTAAATGATTAGCAAGCTTCACAAGATACTCTGAGATTCATGGATGAATTGTATAATATCAACCATTACTATTTACAGGATTTTGGAAGAGAGGAAGTATGGTGAGATAACTGTCCTGACCAAAGTGAAGAAAATATGGAGATCTTTTTGGCCCAATCACTGATGGCCGGAAAGCCAAACTGAGCCTAGACAGAGTGTAAGGAATAGGGGACAATGAAGGTTTATAGGCAAGACACAAGCGTTAAACCTTGCACTGGGGCTTAAAGGTAAGGCTTTTCTCTCTGATCTCTTAATTGTAATACATGTCTGCGCCTGTACAGCAAATAAAAGTAGGTTTATCTGCCACAACCATCCCAACCTCAAATGCTACATGTAATGACATTCAGTTAGCTTACTTGAAAGGAGAATTACTACACATTTCATAATGGAACCTTATCCATTCCTCATGTCACATGTTCATACTGGCTGTTCATAAATTCTCTGCATGCGTGTTTGTGTGGTTAATTACCGTATCAAAATACATGGTATCATAAGGAAAAGATTTTTAGCAAATTTGCGAAAGGAATACATAAGTACTCAGCATTTGTCATCGAGTTTGAATTTCTAAAAGCCACGGGGTCTGGGCTAATTCTTTTAAGAATGAATCACAGATTATATTTACCAAACAAGAACAGTAAAATCTATGTGGACTTTTAGCTATTGAATGTCTCTTAGTAACTCTTTATTGCATGACTTTCTTGTGGCATTCTGGGTGCTTTTACTTTTATAATGGGAAAAATATCATTTTTGTTACTTGAAAGTCCAGATGATGTAGGTAGGGCCAGGTCTCCAAATAGCATATACATCTCACTTGAAACCTCCAGCTTTGGAAACTAAGAATGGTTGGACTAGAACAAATGGTAGGACAGGTTCTAACACTGGGGGTGTGGTGGTGCGTGGAACCAGGTCCAGAGTGGGGCTTGGGAGAATTGTGGAACTTGTTGGTTGACCATGAGGCAATAGCCAGCGCACACATCTCGACATGTGAGTGTCTTCTGTATGGATCTGACGGTCTACTGAGCAGTCTGGTACTGGCTTTTACCTTGTTAGTTAACACCAATGGTTTTCTATGACCGTGAGAATGTGTTAAAAAAGCACCATTTTGAAAAAGTGACCGCTTTCCCCACTCCATCCATTATGCTTCATGAATGGAAATCACATAAAGTGAGGGTTAGCAGTAATTTTCTGACTCTTTCTGTGAACTTAGAGTGATCTCTTTGACCAACACGATGAAGGAGTTGGGGGCAATGTTGTGGGATAGATTCCAGGAGCCAGGCTTTTAAGCATTCAACCTCTTCATTCTTTAGAGTCCTTTCCTGATTTTTTGCTTTAAACATTCAGAATGGACAGAAACATAATTTCAAACTAAAACAAAGGGAGAGTGCTACTTTTGCTCAACAACAACAACAAAATAAAACAACAACAAAGACAAGAAACACAGTTCTCACAGGCTTTTTAGGGCAATAAAACTACTCTGTAGGATACTAGAATGGTGGATACATGTCATTATACATTAGTCCAAATCCATAGAACGTACAACACCAAGAGTGAACCCTTGTGTAAGCTATGGGCATTGAGTGATAATGATGTATCAATGTAGGTTCACCAATTGTAACAAACGTACCACTCTGGTGGGGGATACTGGTAATAGGGGAGGCTATGGATTTGTGGGAGCAGTAGGTATATGAGACATCTCTGTACCTTCCACTCAACTTTGCTGTAAACCTAAAACTGCTCTAAAAAAATAAAGTCTATCAAAAAAGAAAGAAACACATTTGTAAAACCACTGAGCTAGTCTAAAGGAAGAAACAACAGTGGAGAGGATGAATGCCTTGCCCTAGGTCATCCAGCTCGTAAATGTCATAACTGATGAGTTTCCTGAGATTGTGATTTCAATATTGTTTCAAAACACAACCATATTTTACAAGATGGCAAAAGCAATGACCTTTCTGTTGTGAGAAAGGTTTCTAAACCTCACACCAAACATGTACACAGGCAATGAGTCTCCTTCCTTCTTCTCTGGTGCTTCTTCCATTGCACCTCATTGTCTCTCAAAGAGCCAAGCCTTACGGTTGAAGTGGAAAT
The DNA here is from genome assembly GCF_008692025.1 of Phocoena sinus. Lineage (NCBI taxonomy): Eukaryota > Metazoa > Chordata > Mammalia > Artiodactyla > Phocoenidae > Phocoena > Phocoena sinus. The sequence goes on from NC_045765.1 coordinate 30,248,686, forward strand.
TTCAGGGGATTCTTATTAAATTGCAAATATGTTATATGATTAGAATAAAACATCAATTGTATGGTAAATATGAATATATTGATACCTAAAAAACGTCATTTGCCATCTGGTTTTACAAGAATTAAGTCACTAGTCACTGCAGTCACTGACCTTCAACATACCCTGAAAAGAGTTCAGGGTGGAGCTCAGGAATGAGGCACTCTGTGCTCTGGGAAAAGGTGGCAGAAAAGGCCTTCAGATAGTTAGATATTTTCAGGAGAAAATATTTTATGAATCCAAACTCTTGCATTTTCCCATACTTAGACAAGCACTAAAACCATTAACTACGATATCGGACTAGCAGAAAACCTTCTACCAAAATGTGTGCTTGGCTGCACATACTCCCTTCACCAATAACACATATATACTGACCTCCCTACCTCCCCTCCCTGACCTCTTTGGAGCAGTTCCTCGGAGCTACTTGAGAAGCTATAACTCCCAGGATACAGTCCTTAGTAAGTTCTCAAGTAAAACTGAACTTACAGCTCTCACATTGTGCCTTTTTTTTTTTTTTTTTCCAGTTGACAACAGATAGGGTTGAAAAGGGGAGAAGAGAATAAAGCATGGGTGGGGTTGGGAGAACAGTATTAGGAACAGCTAAGTCTGGAGAGGGCAAAATAGATTCAAGTAGTAGTTTAAAGGACTGAGAGTACCAGAAGACCCTACAAGGATAGAGGGTGTGCACGCATGCGTGCACACACACACACACACACACACACAACCTAGGGCAGGAGTCCTGAAAATATTCTTCACATCAGTAAGTGAAAAAACAGTAATCTATTGGGACCTACCTTATAACTAGAATATAAGAAACAGTTAAATAATTACAGACCTATAATTTAACAAGCATACCTTCGTTAAACGACAGTTGCATTCTTTTATAGTAAATAGATGTCCCTAGTTACTGAGAGAGGCACAGCACAAATATAGCATGTATGAAAAGAAAACCTTTCTAGAATTTAGAAGAATTAAATTTGAAAAATAGAATGACAACAACTTTCTTTAATTGGCATTTTAGTTCTTTCCTTGCCAAATGAGAGACACGCCTGCTAGCTAAAGCAAATCAACCACTGAGGACAAGTAACAGATAATTAGTACTTATAGATATTTTAAAACTCTTAAATAGATTTTCATTAAATTAGTATGCTTTGACTTTATGGACTGATTTCTCATGACTTGCTGCAGCTTAAAGCCAAGACAATTTATTACTGGGAAATGATAAGCTTCCTGGGACTGTGAACTTAGTATTGTTTCAGGACACAATCTCATTTTACAAGGTGGCACTAGAAATGATATTTTTCATGTGTGGAATGTTTCTGAAACTCATACAAAACATTCACATGTGAAAGTACGCTATGTTCATTTGCTATTTCTGTGATTAAAGTTAGTATCATTCAATTTAATCAACATTTTTGAGGGGACATATCATAGTGCTTTGAGGCTTTAGCTTTGGGTATTTTAGGAAGAAAGCACACACACAGATGTTAGGAACAAAAATGCATTCACATATCGTGAACACTGTAGAAGAGATGGTTGGGACTGACAGAAGAAGGGTCCTACACATATCCTATCTAATGTAATGAGCAGCCCCAGGAGGAATGGCCTCAAACTGAGTTTTTAATAATGAGAACCATAGATTCTGGCAGATAGGAAGAGAGAGTCGGTCCTGGGCATGAAAATCCCCGTGAGCAAATTCAAATGACTTTGTGATGAGTAAAGGCAGGGGAAGGTAGGCAATTTAGCCTGGCTATAATTGAAAGCCTGAGTCTGGTGGGGATGAACAGTATGAAGGAAGGGAATGTGGTAAAGTGTTCTGCATTCTTGGAGGGAGGAAGAAACGTGCGTCCAAAGAGTTAATTCTATTGATTTTTTGGGTTGAACGCACTTGTTTCTTGCAGCCAGCAGATGTTTTCTTCTACACTGCAAAAATTTGTGGTTGTGGGATGGGCTGTTGCATAATTAGAACAGGACCTAATGAACTAGAATGTCTTTTCTTTTCTTTTTTTTTTTTTTTTTTTTTTTGCCTAGAGTACTTAATAACTTGATTACTTGAGAAGTTACTTAGAAACCAACTCTCTGGGACTGTGTTTATAGGAACTGTAACTCAGACCTAGTTCTGAGCAGATAGGATCATGCCACTCCCATGCTCTTTTTTCTTCAGAAAAATCCAAGCTCTTTTGCTGGGTTTTCAAGCTCCTTCATCAACTGACCCTTGGTGACCTCTCCGGCTCAATTTTCAATTCTGTATCTGGATAACTTTTACTTCTCTATGTAGATGGGGTTCAGGGGTTGACTCCTTTGGGAAGACATTTATGATTGCTTCTCACTGCTAACAGGGCTTTGTTCTTGCTTAGTGTTCCCATAAATAGCTATAGATGTTTCCATCACTGCATTTTCTACACGACTGTATGTTACCTGTTACTGCTTCACTTGCTCCTCTAGACTATCTTGCTCATCGTTGTCTTCTCAAGTCTTAGCACAAGGGCTTCCATAGATTCAATATTCAGTATATACTTGAGCTAAGGAGAATATTATCCATGAATAGCTTTGAGTTTTTCTTTACGTAAATTGCTCTTGTGTGGTGATAATGTCTTATGCAATTGATTATTAAACTGCCACTCATATTTGGGGGGGTTAAGTTAGATCAAGTTATTTTTATAATGTTTAATATATAATTTTATTTTGTTATATGATTTGATTCCCTAGTCTACATTTAGAAAAGCAACCTGCCAAATGTTTTAAAAATGTGAGCATTTAAATGTACATAGTGGGTCCTTACAGAATTGTCTACCGAGCACTTTAGTCTGGATATTGCCTCTCAAACTTCACCCCATCTACACGGTTATTTTAAGACCTAGGTTTGTTACTTGTAGGTTAGTTGTAGTGGGACCCCCATCATCTAAGGAGAGTTGACCAGTTAAATTTAAGCACCTAACCTGAGCTGAAACATGAGTCCCTCCCTAGGAATTCTGGAGATGAAACAGAGAATGTATGTATACTCTCTTTTGGCGAGCCTAGAATATGAGATGCAATTTTTGGCAACTAGATTTCCCTCCACAAGGACCCTGGAAGCAAAGAAAATCTCCTTTGCAGAGAGAAAGAGAAGACTGACCATGATCACTGGAGAGAAGAGACAAAATATGTAAAACATGTTTTAAACATGTGTGAATTTCTTGTTTCAGTAATTCTTTAGGGCTAGCCATATTCTTGTTCTTGGGCCTCATGAATGACCTTAAGTATCCTTATAATAAATATATACTTTTTCTTAAGTCAGTTTGAGTCAGATCTCTCTCACTTGCAACAAAGACCCAAATTATTACAATATACAAGACACGGTCCAAGTTTCTCTTCAATTATGCATTTCAATTACTTTTCTGATACATGACACATTTTCTTAAAAAATTTCAATTGGGTAATTACAAACTTAATTCTGGCAACAAATTAGTGAAAAATCAAGGTCCATGAAAAACATCCATTCCTACCCCACATGTGTAAAGAAGGAAATTAGAGGTAATTTAGAATTGTACAAGCATAGAATGAACGAAGTCCAAACCCCTAATTTTAATGTTCTTTCTTTTTGTTCTAATCTAAATAATCATTTAAAATATTAGACCTTCAGTGGCAACTAACATTAAAAGGAAGGAAAAACATTTTTCCTCCAGTTAAAGATAAAATGTATTTGGACATTTTGGTCAAATTTTATGTTTTCCTGGTTTACCTAGAATTTTTTCCATCGTCTCTTCATCTTGTTTGGGTGGTGATTAGAGATTTTTGTAAAGACAATTCCTGTAATAATCACGCCTCTTTGCCACTGGAGAGTACTTCCCTCCTTCCCCTTTGCACCTCACAAGCATTCCCTGATTAGACATTCCAACAATTCTTGGAAGGAAATTGGGTGATATTGTCTGGGACTCCATGGTCTCTGAGGAAACTATCTATTTTAGTTTTTTAGAAATAAACCAATCACAAGGACAGCAAGTATATCTATCAGCGAAAGGACAGAAATCGCAACATCCTGAAAGTCTTACTCATCAAACAGGAAGTCACTGCCAAAAGAACATTTAGCTAATTCCCTAATGAAGGTCTGGCTATGATTGTAAGACAATAGCAACAAAGTCTTACAAGTGCATCCAACAGTTTTTTGCTTTGTTTTGTTTTTTTTTACTTCTTTGTAGTTAAGTATTCAAATGTTCTTAATTTCATGAAGACACTGATTTATACAAACTCTGCTTTAGGTTGAAGCCAGCTGCCAACCAGCCCTATATAAGCAAGTTCCGTATGTGTGTGTGTGTGTGTGTGTGTGTGTGTGTGTGTGTGTGTGTGTGTGTTTGTGCATGAGAGAGGGAGGGAGAGAGAGAGAAAGAGAAGAAGAAGGACACACTATACTACAAAGCTACAGTAATCAAGACAGTATGGCACTGGCACAAAAACAGAAATATAGATCAATGGAGCAGGATAGAAAGCCCAGAGATAAACCCACACACATATGGTCACCTTATCTTTGATAAAGGAGGCAGGAATGTACAGTGGAGAAAGGACAGCCTTTTCAATAAGTGGTGCTGGGAAAACTGGACAGGTACATGTAAAAGTATTAGATTAGAACATTCCCTAACACCATATACAAAATTAAGCTCAAAATGTATTAAAGACCTAAATGTAAGGCCAGAAACTATCAAACTCTTAGAGGAAAACATAGGCAGAACACTCTATGACATAAATCACCGCAAGATCCTTTTTGACCCACCTCCTAGAGAAAGGGAAATAAAAACAAAAATAAACAAATGGGACCTAATGAAACTTAAAAGCTTCTGCACAGCAAAGGAAACCATAAACAAGACAAAAAGAAAACCCTCAGAATGGGAGAAAATACTTGCAAATGAAGCAACTGACAAAGGATTAATCTCCAAAATATACAAGCAGCTCATGCAGCTCAATATCAAAAAAACAAACAACCCAATCCAAAAATGGGCAGAAGACCTAAATAGACATTTCTCCAAAGAACATATACAGATTGCCAACAAACACATGAAAGAATGCTCAACATCATCGATCATTAGAGAAATGCAAATCAAAACTACAACAAGATATCATCTCACACCGGTCAGAATGGCCATCATCAAAAAATCTAGAAACAATAAATGCTGGAGAGGGTATGGAGAAAAGGGAACACTCTTGCACTGCTGGTGGGAATGTGAATTGGTACAGCCACTATGGAGAACAGTATGGAGGTTCCTTAAAAAACTACAAATAGAACTACCATATGACCCAGCAATCCCACTACAGGGCATATACCCTGAGAAAACCATAATTCAAAAAGAGTCATGTACCAAAATGTTCACTGCAGCCCTATTTACAATAGCCAGGACATGGAAGCAACCTAAGTGTCTATCAATGGATGAATGGAAAAAGAAGTTGTGGCACATACATATAATGGAGTATTATTTAGCCATAAAAAGAAACAAAATTGAGTTATTTGTAGTGAGGTGGATGGACCTAGAGTCTGTCATACAGAGTGAAGTAAGTCAGAAAGAGAAAGACAAATACCATATGCTAACACATATATATGGAATCTAAGAAAAAAAAAATGTCATGAAGAACCTAGGGGCAAGAAAGGAATAAAGACACAGACCTACTAGAGAATGGACTTGAGGATATGGGGAGGGGGAAGGGTAAGCTGTGACAAAGTGAGGGAGTGGCATGGACATATATACACTACCAAACATAAAATAGATAGCTAGTGGGAAGCCACCGCATAGCACAGGGAGATCAGCTTGGTGCTCTGTGACCACCTAGAGGGGTGGGATAGGGAGGGTAGGAGGCAGATGCAAGAGGGAGGAGATATGGGGATATATGTAAATGTATAGCTGATTCACTACGTTATAAAGCAGAAACTAACACACCATTGTAAAGCAACTATACTCCGATAAAGATGCTTAAAAAAATTAATTAAATCTTTAAAAAAATGTGCATATAAGGGGACTTGTGCAGTTTAAACCAATGTTATCAAGAGTCAACGGAATATGTACATCTTTATACACATATAAAATGGTAAGAAAAATAGCATCTTCATTTTATGCATGAGAATACCAGGGCATATTTATTAACTCATGCAATTATTCAAAGTTTCTTTTGAATAATCTGAAACATTTCGGACTTTGGGTTAGGTTATAGTAACTCCATATTAAGCACAATGAAAACAAATACACAAATATAAATGAATGGATCTTCCATTTAGTAAGATAGGGTGAGGTGACTTACTCTTTGCTTTTTAAAGATACATTGAATTACTATTACTGAAAAAAACGATTGTCAAAGAAGACAGCAAAAAACCTCACTAAAGCAATAATGACATTTTCAGTTGTATTTCAGATTTTTAAGACTGGAGTAAGTAAAACAGAACTTTTAAATATAAGGAGGGCCATTTTAAAGAATTAGAAAGACCACAATGGATCTTCTCCAATCTACATTGCAGAGTATATTAGTAGTCTTAAGTGATCCCTAGGAGTTACATGACCCCCCCTTCATGAAGTGGTCCAGAGCTGCTGGCAACATGGGAAGTTCCATATGCTTATTGAGGATGGGTGCAAATGCAAACTCTTGACAACTCTAGCTGAGTTTAATCTGTTAAATCAATGTTACAAAAATGCTGGTTTGACCTCTGCCTTAGAAATTGTCGGCACAGTTCTCTGTTGGGTATTCTATTGCTTGTTTAAATATTCACACTTTTTTATGTCACATGAAAATACTCATTGCTAATAGCAAAACTCTGGATTCAGGTACAAAAGGCCATACTTGAGATAAAATAAATAAGTAATAAGGTATTATCAAATACAAGACAAGGAATTTTGGCACTGTGGTGGCAGCAATATGTTGGCAATCAGCCCTAGAGAGTGTTCTGTGGAGCATTCTACAAAGGCCCAAGGTGGTAAGTCTAGAAAAGGCATTTTTTTATTATTTACCCAAGCCATATTAGATGATGTTCTGTAGACAAATCTCTGTAGCACCATCTAACCTATTCTTCATTAATTGTTGCATTTATGGATGGATGAACTGGTTGGTTTATTCATTCTTTTATTTATATATGCAATCATTATCTATTCAGAACCTGCTATAATACATCAGGTACTATATTAAATATTGAGAAAAAATTAAATACAACATAATATTTATTCATTTGTTCACAGTCTAGCCAATACCCAACAGATGACAAGATAAGTGTAATAATACTAATGTGTACAGGCTATTAAAGACATTCATAGGAGGGTCTAGATGTGAAGGGTTCAGCGTGTACCTGAAAACATGTTGTGACATAACAATCTCATACCCACCATGCAGAAATGTTTACAAATGCACTGTTTTCTCATTGTGAGAATATACTCAAAGTCTCTGAGTTTAATAGGTAATTAGAATGACAGTTTTTGGAGATAAAGAAGAACTAGAGTCTAGTGTCTTATCTGCCATCTTCTTAGGTGTCTTTATCACTTTGAGGCTCAGTTTCAGAATCTTTAAAACAGCAATAATAATAGTAATTGCCTCAGGAGTGTTTAAGGATTACATATGAGTGATTATAAAACACTCATCTCAGTGCATGAGATATAGCTGAAGCTCCATATACAATCACTATTATTATTTCCAATAACTGCTGCAGCCAAAAAACAATATATATATATATATATATATATATATATATATGTATATATAATACAAGGTTCAGGACTCAATATCAAGAATAGAAGTAAGAATGAAACATACTATTTTCCCTTGGTTGATAATTCAATTCAGAGGGTAGGAACAGACTTTCAAAGAGTAATTTAAAAAGAAAGTGCAGTATTTATGTTCCAAGTTACTAGCTAGAGATGTCTGAGGCAGTAAAATTGGAGCTGATTGCTAATGGAAGGATGGCGTTTTAGACATATGCAAAGGGAGGTGGTAAGTTTTAAGACTCCCTCTCTCCACAACTGTTTATAATTCAGAAAATCTTAGAATCAAATATTTGACACAAAGATAAAACTTTTTTGTGGTAATTCTAAATGATTATTTAATCTCTGCATGAATAACTCTAAATGAAGATGTAAGTGGTATTTTGACAGTACAATAAAAAATAGTTTAGCATCACACAGTCTGATTTCAAACTATATTACAAAACCACAGTAATCAAAACAGTATGATATTGACATAGAAACAGACACATAGATCAATGGAAAAAAAGAGAGAGCCTAGAAATAAATCCATGCATATATGGTCAATTAACTTATGACAAAGGAGCCAAGAATATACAATGAGGAAAGGACAATCTTTTCAATAAATTATTCTGGGAAACTGGAAATGCAAAAGAATGAAACTGGATCCGTATTTTACACCATACACAAAAATAAACTTAAAATGGATTAAAGGCTTAAATTTAAGACCTGAAACCATAAAAATCCTAGAAGAAAACACAGGGGGTAAGCTGCTTGACATTGGTTTTGGCAAAGATGTTTGGGATTTGACACCAAAAATAAAGGCAACAAAAGCGAAACTAAGCGGGACTATATCAAACTGAAAAGCTTCTACACAGCAAAGGAAACCATCAATAAAATAAAAGGCAATTTACAGAATGGGAAGAATATTTGCAAGTCATATCTGGTAAAGTGTTAACACCCAAAATATAAGAAGAACCCACACAATTCAATAACAAAAGAACCCAAACAGTCCAATTAAAAAATGGACAGAGGAACTGAATAGATATTTCTCCAAAGAAGATATACATACCAAAAAGATGTACCTGGCCAACAGGTACATGCAAATGTACTTAACATCACTTTTTACAATGGAAATGCAAATCAAAACCACAATGAGATATTATCTCATGCCTGTTAGAATGGCTATTATCAAAGAGATAAGTGTTGGTGAGGATATGGAGAGAAAAGAACATTTGTACATTGTGGATGGGCATGTAAATTGGTGCAGCCCCTATGGGAAACAATGTGGAGGTTCCTGAAAAAAATTAAAAATAGAACTACCATATAATTTGGGAATTTCACTTCTGGGTAAATATCCAGAGGGAATGAAAACAGGATATTGAAGAGATATCTGCACTTCCATGTGCATTGCAGCATTATTCACAACAGCCAAGATATAGAAACAACCTAAGTGCTCATCAACAGATTAATAGATAAAGAAAATGTGGTATACACACACACACACACACACACACACACACGCACACGCACACGCAATGAAATATCCTTCAGCCATGAGAAAGAAGGAAATCCTGTCATTTGAAGCATGGATGAAACTTGAGTTGCATTATGCTAAGTGAAAAAAGACAGAAAAACAAATACTTCATGGTATCACTTACACGTGGGATCTAAAAAAAGTCAAACTCTACAAAGAGTACAAAAATGGTTGCCAAGGGCTGGGAGATGAGGGACATAGGGAGAGGTTGGTAAAAGGGTACAGACTTTCAGTTATAAAATGAATAAAGTTTGAAGATACAAAGTATAACATGGTGAGCACAGGTGAGAACGCTTATCTGAGACGTTTGTATTGGGAGTAGATGTGGAACACTGTTCTCTTTGTCCAGTCCCCTCTCCTTTTTTTCTTTTTTTTTTTTTTGGTAATTGCATTTTCAACCCATCCCCATGCTTACCATGGGAAGAATGAATTAATGCAATGTCCACTTATCCACTCTCTGGGACTATATTCATTTTTCCTGGGATATGCAACTGATCTATCCTGGACCAATAAATCCCTATCCAAATTTTATTTTGGAAATTAAGGAAAGTTAAGCATGCACTCACTATACTCTTGCTTACTTGAATTGAACTATATGCTGAACTTTAATGTTTAGGAAAGGTGGTGACTGGGTTTAAGTACGTTTTTACTAATCAGACTGCTATTTTGCAATGTTGAAGTTGTGAATTTTAGCATTTATAATCCAATCACATCATTTGAGGAAAGGTAATAAAGCATGGCTTACATGATGTATCCAATCAGAGATAAAGACAGGGAACATGATTGTCTTCTATAATTTTGTTATAAATCACAAAATGTACAATTTTCATGCTAAAAGCTTAAGAGAGACATGTGTGCTATGCTGGGGTACACTTTTTTCTACAAGAAAGTTTAAAAGGGGCAATGGAGCATTTTTATCTGGTTGCTGCTCAAAGATGGGGAGCCTTGACAGTGGAAGGAAATAACCATTAACACCAGATCCTGGATGTCATAGAGGACCACGTGATCCTCATACCCAGCAGTAATATGTACAGTTGTTTAGGCAATCTGAAAATAGACTAAGAAGCAATGTTCAGCTGAGACTCAGGATGCTTCTTTGGAGGAGGCTGACTTCCAGGAATACAGGCTGAGCTAACATCAGGTTTGCCCTACGCAGTTCCTTTTGGAAGGGTCATCTTCTTCTATAGGGAGTCTTACCATCGGCCAGATCCAGTGGTATATAATTTATGAAGATAATGGTGATGATAAAGATAAAAGAAAATGACAAAGAAAAGTTAAAAGTAAATAAAAATGCAGAATAAGAGGAAACAGTGGAAGAGAAAATGAGAAAAAAAACAAAGCAAAAGCAAGGATAGAAGCCAAATCACCAAAGGCTGCACCTTGTACTTCATTATGCATTAGCTCTTTAGATTTTCATAACTCTATGAAGGAGTTATTATTTCCCCCATTTTGCAGATGAAAAAGTGATGATCAGAGAGATGAGGAGACTCTCCCAAGCACCTGCTGTTTTGATGCTCAGAATCAATTTCCTTATCCCACTTTTTTTTTTCCTCCAATAAGAGCATTCCAATTTCTACTATGGACCCACTTATCATGCACTCTTATTATATGTGCTTAAGTTTGAGCTCCAGGAAGGAGCATGTGGCCCAAACTTACACTGTCCAATCAACACATTTCATTCCTCTGGCCTCAGTCATTGGCTCAGGAATACATCTCTCAGGTTTAAGACTTTTGTTTGAACTGTTAGGCTGAGAAAGCTCAGATTTCCACTGAATTTGAACTTGGAAGCATTTAGGATTGGAACTGCTAGCCTTATTCACAACAGCCTTATTCACAACAGCCAAGATATAGAAACAACCTAAGTGCTCATCAACAGATTAACAGATAAAGAAAATGTGGGGACTGGACAAAGAGAGTTGGAATAGAGGTAGAGACTGGTAGAGACTGGGTCTTGGTGACATTGTCAAAATCTTAACGCTAACCATGCCTGAAAACTACATTACTCTGGCAATTTTATTTATATAAGGAATAATTTTTTCTGCCAATATTTATGTGCATATAAGCCTGTGTTGTTCTTTAACCGGCAGCAGAAAAAAAAATCTTGACTAATACATAAAGCCAATTAACGAGTTAGTGGTAAAGAGGGTATTCAGATGAAGATTCTCTGACTCTACCATTTATGTAACATACTGTAAAACTCCCCAACTTAAAGGAAAATTTCTAATGCAAATAATATCATTTAACAAGGGGACTAGCCTAATTTTGGTTTGGCTTGTTATACTATCAATTTTTTCTTCTTTTGTAAAACCAGGATAATAACATTATCTCATTGGGTTGTTATAAATACTCACAGATAATTTGTGTAAAATGTCTTGAATAATTACAGGCACGTGGTAAAAAGGCACATGCTAAACATTTGTTAGAAATTGTCAGAATTATTCATAATTCTTATAGTCAAGTGTGCCAGAGAACAACTATTTTCAAAATATTTCTTTCATTTAGATGATAAGAATCATTAGGGTATCATTTACCTGGGTCTTCATTTGTTCTTATCAAATCAAACAAAAAAGAAAGATAAGAAATGAAAATGCTTTATACCTTACACCTTTGTGTGAAAGTTTTTTCTGGACCATTTTTTTTAAGAAAAACATCTTTCAGAAAACCAGCTCACAACTTTGGCGCTTTGGTATATTTAGAGTCAAGAAAGCCACCAGAAGGGACATTTTTAGATGTCAACATAGTGACATGAGATTTGGGCAAGTTTTTCAACTTTGAAGGCTTATTTGGATCACTATACACTACAGATGCATCCTCCCACTCTGGGGGTCATGCTAAATTTATAGTTCTTGTTTGGAATCAAGGTACATGGAAAAGGAAAGTAGAAATTGAGTTGTTTCAAGGATAAAGACAACACCTGATAAATGCAAAGCCAGACCACTCTGAAAAAAAAAAACAAAACGGTCAAGTTAGTTACACTTATGCCAGGCACACAGAATTAATCTGATTCTGGCTGTTCACAGGCAGAATCAAGGGGAAGAGTATGAACTACAAGCTGCTAGTAACTCCCATTGGACAATGAATGCGACGTGTCAAAAGGTCCATGTAAATTCAAAACTTTAAGACCCAGAGGTGTATTGAGAAATACTCTGGTAATATTTTTCAAGTCTCTCCTTGAATAGCAGTGACAATCTGCCAGGGGAAGTGAGTGCAACAAAGCTCTACTTAATATCTCCCAAGAGCCACAGGTGCAAGCTGATTTCTCGAGCCAGCCCCTAGAGACAAGCAAACGTTATATTACAACGAATGTCATAAGACGTACAGAAAGTAGCATAAAATGCCTAATTTATTCACAAAGTGACATTTTATTTAGTGCAAATAGACAACTTGGGCTTTTACCGAGGCACTTTCAGTAATGAAAGGGTGTTACTAAAATAGGTTAGAACAGCTGACATTGTTGTCTTTATAACACAAGTTGCTGTTCTTTGGCTGTGGCAGAATTTAACCATAACATATAAGATGTCTAGTGTTCAATAACCTTCCTAATGAACATATGCTCCTCCCTGGTCCAACATTACATGATTCCTTCCTGGCCATAAGCTTTAGAGGTCAAGTTACTGTTTATTACTATGCATCAGTGTTTCCAGAGTGATTTTTGCATAAGAGTGTTTTTTGGAGCTCTGCATTAATTTACTACTCCAGTCAAAGGTTAACTACTATAGTGAATGCTGTGCTTAGTTGAGCACAGGGTCACTGTGTACTTTTGCTGCTCTGACAATTTATATCTGTTTATGGTCTCTGGCAATATGGCTTGATAGTGGAGTCATCCTTAAACATTAGCTATTTTCTATATTCCTATCAGCCCTATAAATATTAAATAACTGCTGTATCATTCTAGAGAGTTACAATTTTTTTCTCATCCCCTTATTCTTTTTATGTCTAAGCTTATTGCTGGATGCACACAAAGCATATTAGGAATCAAATGACATATTATGACAAGTGGCTGTCAAGTGCGCAGATTAACCAAATGTAAATGAGTCTATTTCTTATTGAAATTGCAAGGGAAGTAAAGCCTGTTTTCCCTGTGCTCTTCTTTCCAAGCCTGGACCTCGTTCCCAACTTAGTCCCAAGATCCAACATAAACTTCGTCACCTCCTTGAAAGTGAATACATACCCACCCTTGATACCTAGGGCCCTGCAGAGTTTCTGATACCTAAGAAATGCTTAGTATATGTTTTTTGAACTACACTAAGACACAACTGTATCATTTACCAATTTCTGGTACCTTTTTATTTTAACAAATGAATCTTGGGGGTGTAAATATCTTCAAGTACTAAAAGACAATCTCTAATAATGGATTTCAAAGGCTAATAAGAAGAGGTATTTTGAGGGAGGGGATTTTGGTGCATTTCTTTTATCACATCTTGGACCAAGATGGTAAAAGCCTGCTGATAAAGCTAGACCTGAATGATATCTAACTTTAAAATAAGATAAAACTAAAACCTCACCTCCCATGACTATGTAGACTACCCACATGGCATGTCTTCATGCTGGGAGAAATAACGATTCTTTAAAAAGAGACTTCAAATGGTTGTAAAATATAAGCTTCATAATTAGGAAGCTGAGAGAGAAATCCGCCAAGCACTTCATTATTATGGCTGCGGTTGTGCTCTGTTACCACTGAGGTGGATGGTTTTAGGGGCCACACATGGCCTAGCCACGTGAGCTTTTCAGGATATGCCATTGCCTTTAAACAGAGCACACGATTATTGCTCTCATGCAGGTTTTCTGAACGACACCTATGAATGTAGAATACAGCCATTCAAAGAAAGGTGGAGGTGCTTCTGCATCAGATTTGTGAGCTGCTTGAAGCTCCCTGCTAAAGGTGAAGGCCCACTTTCCAATGAAAAGGTAGCCTACAAGTGATGGCTGCCCCGGAACTGTGTTCAGCATGCAGCCTGAGCACGAAGGGTCCGCCCAAGACACGACCCACTGTCATTTCCTTCCTCCTGTGTCAGTAGGGACCAGAAAGCACAGGGATCTTAGACGCGCCAATTATCAAAGAGCATAGATTTGTCGATGCTACTTCCTACTGGCGCACAAGAAAAGAAGTACATGGACAGGGAAAGTATGTTTTGAAGCCCTTTTTCCTAGAGGACTTCAGAACACATCCCAGCACTGTGAATAGATTTTAAGGCAGTAACGTATCGATAAGAGTCTCTGTTAAACTTCGGACAGCAATTAGAAAAAAATATCCTGAATCCTACCTTCATCTATGATTAATATGAGTTGCTGCTAGTTTATTGGCGATGGCAAATAAAGAGAACTACTCGGGAGAGAATATCATCTTCAATTACACAACTCTCAATGAGTCTTTTTTTGTTTTTAATTTTATGAATGCTATGAAATTTTACCATTTCACTCTATTTTTGATATTGCTTATATGTGCATGTTTCATATGCCCTCCTAACTTCTACAGAACCAGTTTAATCAGCCAGCTGCTATGCATAAGTGATCACAAGTGGAATTCAGAAATAATTTCAACATTGCTATGTTGCAGCTCTTACACTTTAGGAAGAAATATCAATAGTTTGAGGAAGACCAGCAGTTTAATACTGAACTTAGTACTCAAATAAATTAAAAATGGGAAGCTCTCCAGGAACACCTTCATTCATTGTATCTTGCCCCTTCCACTCCTCAGAAAAATCTGCCAAAAACACATTAAGAATCTGTAGCAATAAAACTCATTCCTTTGTGGTATCAGTCATTGCTGCAGATAGACTATAATGCTGTAATTTTATTGGACACAAAATCTAATATGATTAGATAGACTTTTGGAGTTTTTGTAATGATGACTAGAACTATGATTGTGGCCAATCTGAATGGTATCCACTAGAGTTGTGCAGTAAGAAATCTTAGCATGGTTTAAAGCTATCCATGTCATTTGCTCTCGGGTGAGAGTATATGTACCAGCCAGTACTCCTCCATAATGCATTTCAACAATTTTGAATTGCAGTAAAACCAAGATTCCTTAAGGGCTCCCATTACAATAAATGCTGCTAGAAATAGCAATTATTGGGGCATGTGTGTCTTTGTCTGTGTGTGTATGTGCATTCCCCCACTGAGTTATAAAACCATAATTCTTTGCATTAACACTGAGATTTTAGAACCTCAGTAATATATCCACTGCTAAGATACCACACAATGGGAGTCTTATATGTGAGTAAAAAATGTTGAATAAAGATTAGCCTTGCTTTAAGCAGCATTACAAATATCTGATTCTGCATTTATTTTTCAATTGTTCATAGTTACTTGAGACTTCTGTTTGACCCTAGATTGTTCTTTCTTACAAGAAGAACAACATAAAAGCCTATCTTTCTGGATTCTAATATCTACCAGTAAAACCCTGGAGTTTTATAGAAATAGATACAGGTATTGATTTCTCTCCATAAAGATCATAGGGAATTCATGACTTCTTGGCTACTTTTTTTTTGTTGTTTTTTTTTTTTTTTTTTTTAAACATCTTTATTGGGGTATAATTGCTTTACAATGGTGTGTTAGTTTCTGCTTTATAACAAAGTGAATCAGCTATACATACACACATGTTCCCATATGTCTTCCCTCTTGCGTCTCCCTCCCTCCCACTCTCCCCATCCCACCCTTCCAGGCTGTCACAAAGCACCGAGCTAATATCCCTGTGCCTTGCGGCTGCTTCCCCCCAGCTATCTACCTTACTACGTTTGTTAGTGTGTATATGTCCATGACTCTCTCTCGCCCTGTCAAAACTCACCCCTCCCCCTCCCCATACCCTCAAGTCCGTTCTCCAGTAGGTCTGCGTCTTTATTCCTATCTTACCCCTAGGTTCTTCATGACATTTTTTTCCCTTAAATTCCATATATATGTGTTAGCATACGGTATTTGTCTTTTTCTTTCTGACTTACTTCACTCTGTATGACAGACTCTAGGTCTATCCATCTCATTACAAATAGCTCAATTTCATTTCTTTTTAAGGCTGAGTAATATTCCATTGTGTATATGTGCCACATCTTCTTTATCCATTCATCCGATGATGGGCGCTTAGGTTGTTTCCATGTCCTGGCTATTGTAAATAGAGCTGCAATGAACATTTTGGTACATGACTCTTTTTGAATTTTGGTTTTCTCAGGGTATATGCCAAGTAGTGGGATTGCTGGGTCATATGGTAATTCTATTTGTAGTTTTTTAAGGAACCTCCATACTGTTCTCCACAGTGGCTGAACCAATTCACATTCCCACCAGCAGTGCAAGAGTGTCCCCTTTTCTCCACACCCTCTCCAGCATTTATTGTTTCTAGATTTTTTGATGATGGCCATTCTGACTGGTGTGAGATGATATCTCATTGTAGTTTTGATTTGCATTTCTCTAATGATTAATGATGTTGAGCATTCTTTCATGTGTTTGTTGGCATTCTGTATATCTTCTTTGGAGAAATGTCTATTTAGGTCTTCTGCCCATTTTTGGATGGGGTTGTTTGTTTTTTTGTTATTGAGCTGCATGAGCTGCTTGTAAATTTTGGAGATTAATCCTTTGTCAGTTGCTTCATTTGCAAATGTTTTCTCCCATTCTGAGGGTTGTCTTTTGGTCTTGGTTATGGTTTCCTTTGCTGTGCAAAAGCTTTGAAGTTTCATTAGGTCCCATTTGTTTATTTTTGTTTTTATTTCCATTACTCTAGGAGGTGGGTCAGAAAGGATCTTGCTGTGATTTATGTCATAGAGTGTTCTTCCTATGTTTTCTTCTAAGAGTTTGATAGTTTCTGGCCTTACATTTAGGTCTTTAATCCATTTTGAGCTTATTTTTGTGTATGGTGTTAGGGAGTGATCTAATCTCATACTTTTACATGTACCTGTCCAGTTTTCCCAGCACCATTTATTGAAGAGGCTGTCCTTTCTCCACTGTACATTCCTGCCTCCTTTATCAAAGATAAGGTGTCCATATGTGCGTGGGTTTATCTCTGGGCTTTCTATCCTGTTCCACTGATCTATCTTTCTGTTTTTGTGCCAGTACCATACTGTCTTGATTACTGTTGCTTTGTAATATAGTCTGAAGTCAGGGAGCCTTATTCCTCCAGCTCCTTTTTTCGTTCTCAAGATTGCTTTGGCTATTCGGGGTCTTTTGTGTTTCCATACAAATTGCGAAATTTTTTGTTCTAGTTCTGTGAAAAATGCCAGTGGTAGTTTGATAGGGATTGCATTGAATCTGTAGATTGCTTTGGGTAGTAGAGTCATTTTCACAATGTTGATTCTTCCCATCCAAGAACATGGTATATCTCTCCATCTATTTGTATCATCTTTAATTTCTTTCATCAGTGTCTTATAATTTTCTGCATACAGGTCTTTCGTATCCTTAGGTAGGTTTATTCCTAGATATTTTATTCTTTTTGTTGCAATGGTAAATGGGAGTGTTTTCTTGATTTCACTTTCAGATTTTTCATCATTAGTATATAGGAATGCCAGAGATTTCTGTGCATTAATTTTGTATCCTGCTACTTTACCAAATTCATTGATTGGCTCTAGTAGTTTTCTGGTAGCATCTTTAGGATTCTCTATGTATAGTATCATGTCATCTGCAAACAGTGACAACTTTACTTCTTCTTTTCCGATTTGGATTCCTTTTATTTCCTTTTCTTCTCTGATTGCTGTGGCTAAAACTTCCAAAACTATGTTGAATAAGAGTGGTGAGAGTGGGCAACCT
This sequence comes from Phocoena sinus, assembly GCF_008692025.1. Lineage (NCBI taxonomy): Eukaryota > Metazoa > Chordata > Mammalia > Artiodactyla > Phocoenidae > Phocoena > Phocoena sinus. The sequence goes on from NC_045765.1 coordinate 30,266,668, forward strand.
TGTCTTGTTCCTGATCTTAGTGGAAATGCTTTCAGTTTTTCACCATTGAGGATGATGTTTGCTGTGGGCTTGTCATATATGGCTTTTATTATGTTTAGGAAAGTTCCCTCTATGCCTACTTTCTGGAGGGTTTTTATCATAAATGGGTGTTGAATTTTGTCGAAAGCTTTCTCTGCATCTATTGAGATGATCATATGGTTTTTCTCCTTCAATTTGTTAATATGGTTTATCACATTGATAGATTTGCGTATATTGAAGAATCCTTGCATTCCTGGAATAAACCCCACTTGATCATGGTGTATGATCCTTTTAATGTGCTGTTGGATTCTGTTTGCTAGTATTTTGTTGAGGATTTTTGCATCTATGTTCATCAGTGATATTGGCCTGTAGTTTTCTTTCTTTGTGACATCCTTGTCTGGTTTTGGTATCAAGGTGATGGTGGCTTCGTAGAAGGAATTTGGGAGTGTTCCTCCCTCTGCTATATTTTGGAAGAGTTTGAGAAGGATAGGTGTTAGCTCTTCTCTAAACGTTTGATAGAATTCACCTGTGAAGCCATCTGGTCCTGGGCTTTTGTTTGTTGGAAGGTTTTTAATCACAGTTTCAATTTCAGTGCTTGTGATTGGTCTGTTCATATTTTCTATTTCTTCCTGATTCAGTCTTGGCAGGTTGTGCATTTCTAAGAATTTGTCCATTTCTTCCAGATTGTCCATTTTATTGGCATAGAGTTGCTTGTAGTAATCTCTCATGATTTTTTTTATTTCTGCAGTGTCAGTTGTTACTTCTCCTTTTTCATTTCTAATTCTATTGATTTGAGTCTTCTCCCTTTTTTTCTTGATGAGTCTGGCTAGTGGTTTATCTATTTTGTTTATCTTCTCAAAGAACCAGCTTTTAGTTTTATTGATCTTTGCTATTGTTTCCTTCATTTCTTTTTCATTTATTTCTGATGTGATTTTTATGATTTCTTTCCTTCTGCTAGCTTTGGGGTTTTTTTGTTCTTCTTTCTCTAATTGCTTGAGGTGCAAGGTTAGGTTGTTTATTCGAGATGTTTCCTGCTTCTTAAGGTGGGCTTGTATTGCTATAAACTTCCCCCTTAGAACTGCTTTTGCTGCATCCCATAGGTTTTGGGTCGTTGTGTCTCCATTGTCATTTGTTTCTAGGTATTTTTTGATTTCCTCTTTGATTTCTTCAGTGATCACTTCATTATTAAGTAGTGTATTGTTTAGCCTCCATGTGTTTGTATTTTTTAAAGATCTTTTCCTGTAATTGATATCTAGTCTCATGGCGTTGTGGTCGGAAAAGATACTTGATACAATTTCAGTTTTCTTAAATTTACCAAGGCTTGATTTGTGACCCAAGATATGATCTATCCTGGAGAATGTTCCATGAGCACTTGAGAAAAATGTGTATTCTGTTGTTTTTGGATGGAGTGTCCTATAAATATCAATTAAGTCCATCTTGTTTAATGTATCATTTAAAGCTTGTGTTTCCTTATTTATTTTCATTTTGGATGATCTGTCCATGGGTGAAAGTGGGGTGTTAAAGTCCCCTACTATGAATGTGTTACTGTTGATCTCCCCTTTTATGGTTGTTAGTATTTGCCTTATGTATTGAGGTGCTCCTATGTTGGGTGCATAAATATTTACAATTGTTATATCTTCTTCTTGGATCGATCCCTTGATCATTATGTAGTGTCCTTCTTTGTCCCTTTTAATAGTCCTTATTTTAAAGTCTATTTTGTCTGATATGAGAATTGCTACTCCAGCTTTCTTTTGGTTTCCATTTGCATGGAATATCTTTTTCCATCCCCTTACTTTCAGTCTGTATGTGTCTCTAGTTCTGAAGTGGGTCTCTTGTAGACAGCATATATAAGGGTCTTGTTTTTGTATCCATTCAGCCAATCTGTGTCTTTTGGTGGGAGCATTTAGTCCATTTACATTTAAGGTAATTATCGATATGTATGTTCCTATTTCCATTTTACATATTGTTTTGGGTTCGCTACTATAGGTCATTTCCTTCTCTTGTGTTTCGTGTCTAGAGAAGTTCCTTTAGCATTTGTTGTAAAGCTGGTTTGGTGGTGCTGAACTCTCTCAGCTTTTGCTTGTCTGTAAAGGTTTTAATTTCTCCATCAAATGTGAATGAGATCCTTGCTGGGTAGAGTAGTCTTGGTTGCAGGCTATTCTCCTTCATCACTTTCAGTATGTCCTGCCACTCCCTTCTGGCTTGTAGGGTTTCTGCTGAGAGATCAGCTGTTAACCTTATGGGGATTCCCTTGTGTGTTATTTGTTGTTTTTCCCTTGCTGCTTTTAATATGCTTTCTTTGTATTTAATTTTTGACAGTTTGATTAATATGTGTCTTGGCGTGTTTCTCCTTGTATTTATCCTGTATGGGACCCTCTGTGCTTCCTGGACTTGATTAACTATTTCCTTTCCCATATTAGGGAAGTTTTCAACTATAATCTCTTCAAATATTTTCTCAGTCCCTTTCTTTCTTTCTTCTTCTTCTGGAACCCCTATAATTCGAATGTTGGTGCGTTTCATGTTGTCCCAGAGGTCTCTGAGACTGTCCTCAGTTCTTTTCATTCTTTTTTCTTTATTCTGCTCTGCAGTAGTTATTTCCACTACTTTATCTTCCAGGTCACTTATCCGTTCTTCTGCCTCAGTTATTCTGCTATTGATCCTATCTAGAGTGATTTTAATTTCATTTATTGCATTGTTCATCGTTGCTTGTTTCATCTTTAGTTCTTGTAGGTCCTTGTTAACTGTTTCTTGCATTTTGTCCATTCTACTTCCAAGATTTCGGATCATCCTTACTATCATTATTCTGAATTCTTTTTCAGGTAGATTGCCTATTTCCTCTTCATTTGTTAGGTCTGGTGGGTTTTTATCTTGCTCCTTCATCTGCTGTGTGTTTTTCTGTCTTCTCATTTTGCTTATCTTACTGTGTTTGGGGTCTCCTTTTTGCAGGCTGCACTTTCGTAGTTCCCGTTGTTTTTGATGTCTGTCTCCAGTGGCTAAGGTTGTTTCAGTGGGTTGTGTAGGCTTCCTGGTGGAGGGGACTAGTGCCTGTGTTGTGCTGGATGAGGCTGGATCTTGTCTCTCTAGTGGGCAGGTTCACGTCTGGTGGTGTGTTTTGGGGTGTCTGTGGCCTTATTATGATTTTAGGCAGCCTCTCTGCTAATGGGTGGGGTTGTGTTCCTGTTTTGCTAGTTGTTTGGCATAGGTTGTCCAGCACTGTGGCTTGCTGGTCGTTGAGTGAAGCTGGGTGCTGGTGTTAAGATGGAGGTCTCTGGGATATTTCCACCGTTTAATATTATGTGGAGCTGGGAGGTCTCTTGTTGACCAGTGTCCTGAAGTTGGCTCTCCTACCTCAGAGGCAGAGCCCTGACTCCTGGCTGGAGCACCAAGAGCCTTTCATCCACACAGCTCAGAATAAAAGGGAGAAAAAGTAGGGAGAATTAGTAGAAGTATGAGTAAAGAAAGAAGAAAAGGAGGAAAGGAAGGAAGGAAGAAAGAAGCAAAGAAGGAAAGAAAGGAGGGAGGGAGGGAGGGAGGGAGGAAGGAAGGAAGGAGGGAAAGAAGGAAAAAAGACAGAAAGAAAGATGATACAGTAAAAATAAAATAAAGTATAATATAGTTATTGAATTAAAAAATATTTAGAAAAAAAAAAAAAAAAGGGACGGATAGAACCTTAGGACAAATGTTGGAAGCAAAGCTATACAGAAAAAATCTTACACAGAAGCATACACATACACCTTCACAAAAAGAGGTAAAGGGGGAAAAATCATAAATCCTGCTCCCTGAGACCACCTCCTCAATTTGGGGTGATTCGTTGTCTAAAGGAGGGAAGGAAGGAAGGAAAGAAAGAACGAAGGTAAAGTATAATAAAGTTATTACAATTAAACTTAATTATTAAGAAAAAGAATTTTTAAAAAAAAGTCATGGACGGATAGAGCCCTAGGACAAATGGTGGAAGCAAGAGTATACAGACAGGATCTCACACAGAAGCATACACGTACACATTCACAAAAAGAGGAAAAGGGAAAAAAATCATAGATCTCGCTCCTAAATTCCACCTCTTCAATTTGGGATCATTCCTTGTCTATTCAGGTATTCCACAGATGCAGGGTATATCAAGTTGATTGTGGAGCTTTAATCCGCTGCTTCTGTGGCTGCTGGGAGAGATTTCCCTTTCTCTTCTTTGTTCTCACAGCTCACAGGAGCTCAGCTTTGGATTTGGCCCTGTCTCTGCGTGTAGGTCGCTGGAGGGCGTCTGTTTTTTCGCTCAGACAGGACGGGGTTAAAGGAGCCGCTGATTCGGGGCCTCCGGCTCACTCAGGCCGGGGGTTGGGGGATGGGGGTAGGAGGGGCACTACGTGCGGGGCGGGCCTGCAGCTGCAGAGGCAGCGTGACGTTGCGGCAGAGGCCGGCGTGATGTTGCACCAGCCTGAGACCCGCCGTGCGTACTCCCGGGGAAGTTGTCCCTGGATCCCGGGAACCTGGCAGTGGCGGGCTGCACAGGCTCCGCGGAAGAGGGGTGTGGAGAGTGACCTGTGCTCGCACACAGGCCCCTTGGTGGCGGCAGCAGCAGCCTTAGCGTCTCCCGCCCGTCTCTGGGGTCCGCGGTTTTAGCCGCGGCTCGCGCCCGTCTCTGGGGTTTGCGCTTTCAGCCGCGGCTCGCGCCCGTCTCTGGGGTTCGCGCTTTTAGCCGCGGCTCGCGCCCGTCTCTGGAGTTCCTTTAAGCAGCGCTCTTAAACCCCTCTCCTCGCGCACCAGGAAACACAGAGGGAAGAAAAAGTCTCTTGCCTCTTCGGCCGGTGCAGGCTTTTCCCCGAACTCCCTCCCGGCCAGTCGTGGCGCACCAACCCCTTCAGGCTATGTTCAAGCCGCCAACCCCAGTCTTCTCCCTGAGCTCCGTCCAAAACCAAAACCCGAGCCTCAGCTCGCAGCCCCGCCCGCCCCGGTGGGTGAGCAGCAAGCCTCTCGGGTTGGTGAGTGCTGGTCGGCACCGATCGTCTGTGCAGGAATCTCCCCGCTTTGCCCTCCGCACCCGTCGCTATGCACTACTCCGCGGTCCCGAAACTCCCCCCTCTGCCTCCCGCAGTCTCCGCCCGCGGAGGGGCTTCCTAGTGTGTGGAAACTTTTCCTCCTTCACAGCTCCCTCCCACTGGTGCAGGTGCCGTCCTTATTCTTTTGTCTCTGTTTTTTCTTTTGCCCTACCCAGTTACGTGGGGAGTTTCTTGCCTTTTGGGAGGTCTGAGGTCTTCTGCCAGCCTTCAGTAGGAGTTCTGTAGGAGTTGTTCCACGTGTGGATGTATTTCTGGTGTATCCGTGGGGAGGAAGGCGATCTCCGCGTCTTACTCTTCCGCCATCTTCAAGGTCCCCCTTGGCTACTTTTAATTAGCATAAAACATGCTTTGTTGAGTGAAATCGTGGGTCTCTGAATCTTTAAAGAGAAATTATTATAGCCAAAATAGAAATCTAAAAATCCAGGGAGTCTAGGTAAAACTTTCTTCTTTTAAAAAATATGCTCTCAAAATCTTTATGCTGAAGTTAGACTGCAAACTACATTTCATTTCTTCCCATGGTACTGAATTTAGTTTTTCTGTACATTTAAACCATGTCTACAATTGATTGAATGGTTCAAAGCAATACAATGTTATTATAAATCTTTTGCAAGGCTGTGGTGATGTTTTGTTCTGCCCTTGTACGTTACTTGTCACTGTGGAAAATGTAGCAGTATACACACTGAGATCTTAGCAGAATAGAGAGGCTGTTTCCAAATGTGTGCCTGGCACAAAGATTTCACACTGAATTTGAAACTATCAGGTCTCATTTTGATAAGGAGGCTCCCTATTTTATGGTAGCAAAACAAACCAGTACAAGTCACGTGTCATTCATGACCACTTGTTACTTCGGAAAACCACATATACATCAAGAAAGCGTTGTCTTCAAGGCGTTACCAAAAATTTCCCTCTGATGCAATTAATTAAAGTAGACATACTTCCCTCAGATTTAGGACCTTAACTCTGTCAGTAATTTACTGCAGGCCTCAAGTGACAGGCTGTGCGAGTTGGTTAGCACAGTGTTTTCCAAAGGCTCAACTGCAAGATTAGTTTTAGCTGGTAATAATATTTGAAACACGCAGCAAGCAAGAAGTTCCTTTTTCTAGTCTTTCAATGTTCCTTGTTACCTCAAAGAGAAAAATTCTGCAGCTATATGTCTTTAACATCTCTTTAATACTTCTCAATCTCTCTGTTGCACAAAGAAAAGGCCTTAGGCTCACTTTTGGGCAGATAACAGCATCTAACTAGATTGTATTATACTGAGTTTTTTTTTTTTTGGTGGGGGGATTCTATTCATAATAATTGATATAGGTATTTTAGAATAAACGTTTGTTTTTATAGTACATTTAAAAATTAATAAGTCAATTTAAGACTGCCATTTCAACATTAAGGAATAGGTAGTAGGGGATGTGATATGGCGCCTTTCTGAAGGCCACCTGTAGTAGAACCCAGGTATGCTAAAGTCAAGAAAGTGGTACATTAATGACAGCTATTTGGAGAGGACATGGTGCAAACAGAGTCACATATTTCAAGCCCAAATGAACCAGTTATCTTCCCTATAGTGTAATGATGAATTTGGAACAGAGACTGATTATCTTTTGTGTCTTTGCAGAAAGGCCAGCTGAAGCCGATCCAGAAGACCTTATGGCATGTACACACGAGAAGAAGGTTTGAATATACCAGGGAAATCAGCTCCTATAGAGTAGTGCTCTGAAAATTTAGCGTGCAAATGAATCTCCTGGGATCTTGTTAATATGCACATTTTCATTTAGTAGGTCTGGGATGAGGCCTGAGATTCTGCATTTCTCAGGAAAGGTTCCTGCTGCTGGTCCAGAATAGCAAGGAACACAGAAAGTTAAACACCGAATTCCTGGTAATTCTTACTAAAAAGAAGTGGAGAAAGGATCCTTGGATACAGCACATTGGAGATAGGCCAGAAAGAGAAAACTGATTTTTCAACTCTTACCCGGATTTTGAGGGCTAGACCTCTGTATTATAATGTAATGGAAGGCCATCATAGCATTGTCATGGAAGGGTACACCCACCCCTAAAGAAACAGATGGCTTAAACAGGAGGCAGGGCAGAGGTGAATGTCATGAAAGATATACATTCATAATGGAAACGTCCAGACCTGAGGGCAAGGGCATATGGGTTAGGACAGAAGAGCCAGAAGTGTTATCATTACGAGAGAACACTGGGACACGTGGAGGAAATGTATGGTTTGTTACTAGACTCAGATTGTAAAATCAGCGCAGAGAAAAGACAGAGTAGTGATGGGATTTCAACTCTCCAGACATCTGCTGGAAGTCTCATTTGGTTAACAGCAGAATGTCTAACAGGTCCTTGACTGGCTTTGCTAACAGCTTCATCTCCCAGAGGAGAAAATTTCCCGGGGGAACTGCCATGCTGTATGCATTTTTGGCCAACCAGGGAGAATTAGTTGGCGTTTCAACAGTGCTAAGTAATTTAGGAGTGAGACATCTTATCATTTCAGAGTTTATGATAGGTTGGGAAGGAAAAGATAGTCACATATACTACAATTTATTCAATTGGATTCCAAACAATTTGGAGACACTTGACATGAGATCGTTGGAAGGCAAATTTCTGTCAGCTCTCAAAAATTCAGTTCTGGTTGTATAATACAAAACGATCTCAAGGGGAAGGGATAATAAGAGGTACCTGAAAGTCATTGTAAATATTTAGGAAACGGTTTGATGGCTGAAGAGACTTTCACTGTCCAGGGAGTCAATGCATTCTCCATTACTGAAGATAATCTCTTTGTAGAGGGAAATGAACATAGCAGCAGGGTCGGATGGCCTACGCTTTGCCATCTCTGCTCTAGCTGCCCTGAACTAGTTTAGTACTTCCAAAGTATTGTTCTCTCTCTCTCACCTCCAGGCCTTACTGCATGCTGTCATCTTCTCTGAGAATGTTCCAACTTGTTGAATGGCCAATTCCAACTCATTATTTGGTATCAGCTTAATCATATGGTAGGTGTTCCAGACAGGTTAGATCCCCTCAAAACAGCCCACATTTCCACATTATTCAAATCATTTTATTTCCTGTGTCCATCTTTTCCAACAATTATTACGTTCGGGGATCTTGTCTATTCTGTTTTTTCTGTATCCTCAACATTTAAGCAATTCCTGCCATATAACAGACTCTCATAAATATTTGTGCTATGAATGAATGAGATAAAGTATATATTATTCTAACCCCTTAAGACCAAGGCTTCTATCTTATTAGTGTCTCTATCCTCTTAGGTTTTAACCATGTTTCCTATACATTTTTATTTGTTGAATTGACTTACCCATTCCTTCTGCCCCTCCCTGTCCCCACTGTTCGCTTTTTCTACTTGTTTCCTCAGAGGGAAATGAAGAAGACAGATGAACATTTCAGTTCATTCCTTGATTCTTTCTTTCATCAAACACATCAGATTTTTAAATAAAATATAAAAAGAAAAAAGTAAAAAGACATAAGCATGTCCCTAGAGATGAATATTTTGAGGAACAGAAATGGAACAGGAACTCAAAGTGCTGAGACTGATTTCTCCCAATTCTTCAAGGGCTTTGGGTCTCAGGACAGAAAGAAGTATGTATATGGTGATGTCATGGCAGTTAAAATTGCCCCATATCTCATGAAGACTGAACTCAGGTTCATTCTTTAAAACTATAGCCTGGAACATCCCTTCTCTGCCTAGGAAACAAAATGTAACTAGTGATTCCTGCAATTTAAGCGTCTATGAAGCTAAATTAAAGGGCAAGAACAGGCACAATCTCTCAGTCAAGCCTGGGCCAGGCGGCCCACAAGTTGGGTGACTGGATCTGAACCCCACAGGACAGGAGTTCTGAGCTACGGCTATGAGACCATGAGAACTTGGTTTTGGACCAGGGGGCTTAAGAGTCCTCTTTAAAGGTTGAATGTTGTAGAGAGGTTTCCACTGAAGATGAAACTTAGAGCCGAAATTCCAAAACTGACTGAGAAAAGTTACAACATGCAGGATCACAAAATTGACAATCAGGTGATTAATTCACTCCAATACAAATGGAAATGATGCAAAAAAGTGACTTGAAACTGAGTATCTTTAGGATCTTTGAAGATAAATGAAGAAATGAAGCCCAAAATATGGGACAGAAACTATAAAAAATAATTCATGGAAAGAAGAAATAAAAACAGGTGGGACTTTTTAAAAGAACCAATTAGCATTATTGCAATGAAAAACATAGTCAATGGTTTAAAACAAACACAAAAAAAGCAATCTAGTGGGGGGGCTGAAACACTAAACAGGTAATTATGCAACTATGTGGGTGAATGTGGTTATGAAGATAAGCAGATGGTGGCACAAATGCCTTAACACCATGGGCCCTGATCTAGCCTGGTTCTTGGAAGAAAAAGAAATCAGAACAGTAGACGAGGAAGGAAGAACAGAAATGAGCAGATAAAGAGAGGATATCTGCCAGAGATGGAATAAGCAAGGCAAGAAACAGTGTCTAGAGGAACTATAAGCAGTTCAGCGTTATTAGAGCAAAAAGTATAAGTAGAGACTCCGACAAATAGGACTGGAGAGAGGCCAAATCATGAAAGATCTTTTTTTTTAATTAATTAATTTATTTTTGGCTGCATTGGGTCTTTGTTGCTGCACGCGGGCTTCCTCTAGTCGCGGCAAGCGGGGGCTACTCTTCGTTGCGGAGCAGGGGCTCTAGGTGCGCGGGCTTCAGTAGTTGTGGCGCGTGGGCTCAGTAGTTGTGGCATGCGGACTCTAGAGCACAGGCTCAGTAGTTGCGGCGCACTGGCTTAGTTGTTCCACGGCATGTGGGATCTTCCCAGACCATGGCTCAAACCTGTGTCCTCTACATTGGCAGGCGGATTCTTAACCACTGGGCCACCAGGGAAGCCCCTATGAAGGATATATGATGCTATGTTTGGAAGACCGGATTTTATCTTGTGGTGAAAAAAGGCAGTCATTGGAGGGCTTAAATGTAACGTTCAACATGGTCAGATATATTTTTGAGTTGGGTCACTTTTTTTTTTTTTTTGCGGTACGCAGGCACTGTTGCGGCCTCTCCCATTGCGGAGCACAGGCTCCGGATGCGCAGGCTCAGTGGCCGTGGCTCACGGCCATGGCTCACGGGCACAGCCGCTCCGCGGCACGTGGAATCCTCCCGGACCGGGGCATGAACCCGTGTCCCCTGCATCGGCAGGCGGACTCTCAACCACTGCGCCACCAGGGAAGCCTGAGTTGGGTCACTTTTAATAGCTGGGTGGAGGATAAATCAGAATTGATTGGTAAGATCAGGGTCAGAAAAATTAGACAGAAGGCTGCTTTAATAGCCCAGCTTAGAAATGATGATTACAACAGCATTTTCTTATTCATCTTTGTACTCCCAGCACTCAGTCCAGAACGCGGCACTGAGTAGGCGCTTAAATCATGTCTAAAGTTGTGATTTTGTTCAGCTTGAAGTCAAATAATTTCCAAAATTGGTAAAGCTGAAGTCATCATTAGCCACAGATCCATAACCAGAAGCAATGTTTCTAAAGATAGATCAGCAGGAATCCTGATCAACATAAATCCTTTGCATGGGTTTCAGAAAGATAGAGGTTATCTTGTTCTAAATGGTACATGTTAATCACATAGTCCTGGAGATACACTGGCCATTGGCTAAGGCTTGGAATGATATTTTTCATGACAGGATTTGAGCTGTGTCCAGAATTTCGGTGTGACTGGACAAATCCCATGCCAAAGGATCACAGGAGCATTCCATTCTCATTATAACACTAGTTTGAGGAAATCAGTGGGTGGAAAACACACTGTATTTAGAGGGTGGGGAAAAAAGCCTGCAAACAAATTAATATGTATAGTGATATAAAAGCCCTGCATGTACAGCACACGTTCCTGCCTTTGGAATTACACAGCCTGCTTCCTGCACCTAACTGTTGGTACGCAGCAAATGTAAAATATTAGCAATAATAATTACACTCTGCATAAGCTTAATGTCTATCAATAAGGCTATGGCTCTTAAATTCCCTTAAGCTTCTTTCCATTAGAAGCAGTAAATTAAATATATATATTCAAACAAATTAAATGCTGCTAACAGCTTTTCTAATTTGTAAACACTTGCATAAACATGAGCTGTATCAATTGCTTAATTAATCTGAAATGCTAACTTAAAAAGTGAAGTAATGAACAATAGGCATATTACCACCTTAGGATATTATTCCATCTAGGTGTTTTTACAAAAAGTTTAAAGATATGCTTTCTGTATATACTAGCTAAAGTTGTGAAAAATCAATCAGCTCTTAGGGATTAAGGATAGTTTGGAGCTGACCAAGGTTGGTTAGCTTTCTGAATAAACTATTTAATGAAAAAGAAAATCTCATAGGCTTTTAATAAGCAAGTAGCTTTTAAGTCAATGAAACTGAGGTCTGGATTTTATGCATTTGAATTTTCACTTATTGCAATATAGTCAACTATTTTGCTATAATTTAAAGAGTGAACAAAATTAATTTCCAGGACTCTGTAACTTTTTAAACTTAGGGTTTATATTAGCCCTTGTTTTTAAGGGCTATTTTAATCTATTAGCAAATATGCCATTAAATTTTTTTTTCTATAATTACTATTTTAGACAATTTTGATATGGATATTGTGTATGATACATAAAAGGGAGGAGTTGCTGCTTTTGACAAATTCATCTTTTATTTCCTCTTATTGTACATATTAAGCATTCAAAAACCCTCAAGATAACTGCTATACAAATGAACAACTGTATAAATGAGAGCTACCATCAAATGAGGAAAAAGGGCAACCTCTCCTGTGTAACTCTTACTTGTTAAGTGGAGGTTGTAAATGATTGAAACAGCCCCTAATATCTGTGAGACTCTTCAGTTTTGTTACCCAGATCATAAAGAATCCCTAAAATAATATTAGCCAAAGGATTATACCAGTTTAAAGCTATAAGTGGACTTAGAAATAAGTTCTCCAAACCCACCCATTTTATAGAATGTGAAACTGAGCCCCAGAGATAATGACATAGAGTGATTCATGATAGAGGTGATCAAGAAATCTCTTGCATCACTGTTGCCAAGCCACTGATGCCTCTTTCATCCCTTAAAACATGCTTCTATCCTAAGATACAGATAACCATCCTGCTGGGGCAGTGTTTTGGCATTTATTCTTCTTCCTAATAGTAGTATGGCATAGACCAATCTTTCCAGCCCACTGATGAGAATGCTATGTAGGACAGAATTAGAAGCCTCAGTGAAATGGAGGCAGATTACATCTATTGCTTCCCCTTTATCTCTTGGCCTGCCACTCTCTCATAGAAGGAAATTAAGTTGGTCTGGCATGATTCACTCTACACAAAACCTAGTTTGCTACTCAGAATTCTGTTCCTCTCCAGGGGATTGTAATATGATTTTTTTTAAAAAATATTTTTTCTAGTATCTTCTTGATTGTTACAGCCAAGTTGACCATTCTATAATTAGCTGGGTAGAGCCTTTCCAAATATCTGTGTTTTTAAGGGAAGATCTAAATATGTTCTTTTCTTTCAGAACCTTTCTTTGCCTTTTAAAAGTTCTAGCAGTTAATAGGGCATTCTGCAAAACCATGTACCAATCTCTGAGTATGTAGATCTCATGTCATCAGACCCTGCTGATTTCAAATATGCAATGATTTGTAAAGTACCTTCAAGTATTTTCTGCCTTTTCATTCTTTGGCTTCTTCCTTTATCTCTCATATTGACTTTCTGGGAAGCACTCCTGATTTTCTTCCTCAAGATAAACATTTTCTTAAAGACATAAGTAAAAATCTAAAAATAATGAAATCTCTGCAGTTTTTGTTTTTTCCTAATTTGTCTGTCATGGGATTTCTCTGCTTTCCTATTCGCATCTGACATTTTCCTTGATTCTGTATTGCTTCATATAACTGAGGAATCATTCTTCATTATCTCGTCTACATTTTTTTTTCAACATCTTTATTGGAGTAAAATTGCTTTACAATGCTGTCTTAGTTTCCACTGTATAACAAAGTGAATCAGTTATATGTATAAATATGTCACCATATCTCCTCCCTCTTGCATACCCCTCCCACTCTCACTATCCCACCCTTCTAGGTAGTCATAAAGCACTGAGCTTATCTCCCCTTGCAATGCAGCTGCTTCCCACTAGCTATCTATTTTACATTTAGTAGTGTATATACGTCAATGCTACTCTCTCACTTCATCCCAACTTACCGTACCCCTTCCCCAAGACCTCAACTCCATATTCTAAGTCTGCGTCTTTATTCCTGTCTTGCCTCTAGGTTCATCAGAAACATTTTTTTTCTTTTTTAGACTCTATATATATGTGTAAGCATACAGTATTTGTTTTTCTCTTTCTGACTTACTTCACTCTGTATGACAGACTCTAGGTCCATCCACCTCACTACAAATAACTCAGTTTCATTTCTTTTTATGGCTGAGTAATATTCCATTGTATATATGTGCCACATCTTCTTAATCCATTCATCTGTTGATTGACACTTAGGCTGCTTCCATGTCTTGGCTATTGTAAATAGAGCTGCAATAAATATTGTGGTACATGACTCTTTTTGAATTATGGTTTTCTCAGGATATATGACCAGTAGTGGGGTTGCTGGGTTGTATGGTAGTTCTATTTTTAGTTTCTTAAGGAACCTCCATACTGTTCTCCATAGTGGCTGTATCAATTTACATTCCCACCAACAGTGCAAGAGGGTTCCCTTTTCTCCACACCCTCACCAGCATTTATTGTTTGTAGATTTTTTGCATGGCCATTCTGACTGGTGTGAGGCGATACCTCATTGGTTTTTTTTCTGTTTGTTTGTTTTGTTTTGTTTTTTGCGGTACGCAGGCCTCTCACTGTTGTAGCCTCTCCCGTTGTGGAGCACAGGCTCCGGACGTGCAGGCTCAGTGGCCATGGCTCACAGGCCCAGCCTCTCTGAGGCTCTGTGAAGCCATCTGGTCCTGGGCTTTTGTTTGTTGCAAGATTTTTAATCAGAGTTTCAATTTCAGTGCTTGTGATTGGTCTCTTCATATGTTCTATTTCTTCCTGGTTCAGTCTCAGAAGGTTGTGCATTTCTAAGAATTTGTCCATTTCTTCCAGGTTGTCCATTTTATTGGCATTAGTTGTTTGTAGTAATCCCTCATGATTCTTTTTATTTCTCCAGTGTCAATTGTTATTTCTCCTTTTTCATTTCTAATTCTGTTGATTTGAATCTTCTCCCTTTTTTTCTTGATGAGTCTGGCTAATGGTTTATCAATTTTGTTTATCTTCTCCAAGAACCAGCTTTTAGTTTTATTGATCTTTGCTATTGTTTCCTTCATTTATTTTTCATTTATTTGTGATCTGATCTTTATGATTTCTTTCCTTCTGCTAACTTTGGGTCTTTTCTTTTCTTCTTTCTCCAATTGCTTTAAGTGTAAGGCTAGGTTGTTTATCTGAGATGTTTCTTGTTTCTTGAGGTAGGATTGTATTGCTATAAACTTCCCTCTTAGGACTACTTTTGCTGCATCCCATATGTTTTCGGCTGTCGTGTTTTCATAGTCATTTGTTTCTAGGTATTTTTTGATTTCCTCTTTGATTTTTTTCAGTGATCTCTTGGTTATTCAGTAGTGTACTGTTTAGCCTCCATGTGTTTGTACTTTTTGTAACTTTTTTCCTGTAATTGATATCTAGTCACATAGCATTGTGGTCAGAAAAGATACTTGATATGATTTCAATTTTCTTAAATTTACAAAGGCTTGATTTGTGACCCATGGTATGATCTATCCTGGAGAATGTTCCATAACCACTTGAGAAGAAAGTGTATTCTGTTCTTTTTGAATGGAATGTCCTATAAATATCAATTAAGTCCATCGTGTTTAATGTGTCATTTAAAGCTTGTGTTTCCTTATGTATTTTCATTTTCGATGATCTGTCCCTTGGTGAAATTGGGGTGTTAAAGTCCCTTACTATGATTGTGTTACTGTCAGTTTCCCCTTTTATGGCTGTTAGCATTTGCCTTATGTATTGAGATGCTCCTATGTTGGGTGCATAAATAATTGCAATTGTTATAAATTCTCCTTGGATTGACCCCTTGATCATTATGTAGTGTCCTTCTTTGTCTCTTGTAATAGTCCTTATTTTAAAGTCTATTTTGTCTGATAGGAGAATTGCTACTCCAACTTTCTTTTGAATTTCATTTGTTTGGAATATCTTTTTCCATCCACTCACTTTCAGTCTGTATGTGTCCCTAGGTCTGAACCGGGTCTCTTATAGACAGCATATATACTGGTCCTGTTTTTGTATCCATTCAGCCAGTCTATATCTTTTGGTTGGAGCATTTAATCCATTTACCTTTAAGGTAATTATCAGTATGTATGTTCCTATTACCATTTTCTTAATTGTTTTGAGTTTGTTTTTGTTTGTCTTTTCCTTCTCTTGTGTTTCCTGCCTAGAGAAGTTCTTTTAACATTGTTGTAAAGCTGGTTTGGTGGTGCTGAATTCTCTTAACTTTTGCTTCTCTGTAAAGGTTTTAATTTTTCCATCAAATCTGAATGAAATCCTTGCTGGGTAGAGTAATCTTGGTTGTAGGTTTTTCCATTTCATCACTTTATATATGTCCTGCCACTCCCTTCTGACTTGCAGAGTTTCTGCTGAAATATCAGCTCTTAACCTTATGGGGATTCCCTTGTAAGTTATTTGTTGCTTTTCCCTTGTTGCTTTTAATACTTTTTTCTTTGTATTTAATTTTTGATAGTTTGATTAATATGTGTCTTGGTGTTTTTCACCTTAGATTTATCCTGTATGGGACTCTCTGTGCTTCCTGGAGTTGATTGACTATTTCTGTTCCCATGTTAGGGAAGTTTTTGACTATAATCTCTTCAAATATTTTCTCAGACCCTTTCTTTTTCTCTTCTTCCTCTGGGGCCCCTCTAATTTGAATGTTGGTGTGTTTAATGTTGTCCCAGAGGTCTCTGAGAATGTCCTCAATTCTTTTCATTCTTATTTCTTTATTCTGCTCTGTGGTAGTTATTTCCACTGTTTTATCTTGCAGATCACTTATCCATTCTTCTGCATCAGTTATTCTGCTATTGATTCCTTGTAGAGAATTTTTCATTTCTTTTATTGTGTTGTTCATCATTGTTTGTTTGCTCTCTATTTCTTCTAGGTTCTTGTTAAACATTTCTTGTATTTTCTCCATTCTATTTCTGAGATTTTTTATCATCTTTACTATCTTTGCTCTGAAATCTTCTTCAGGTAGACTGCCTATTTCCTCTTCATTTGTTTGGTCTCGTGGGTTTTTACCTTGCTGCTTCATCTGCTGCATATTTTTCTTTCTTCACATTTTGCTTAACTTACTATGGTCTCCTTTTCACGGGCTGCACGTTTGGTAGTTCCTGTTGTTTTTGGTCTCTGCCCACCTTGGGTAGGGTTGGTTCAGTGGCTTGTGTAGGCTTCCTCGTGAAGGGGCCTGGTGCCCATGTTCTGTTGGTTGGGGCTGGATCTTGTTTTTCTGGTGGGCAGGGCTGTGTCTAGTGGTGCGTTTTGGGGTGTCTGTGAACTTAGTATGATTTTAGTCAGCTTCTCTGCTAATGGATGGGGTTGTGTTCCTGTCTTGCTAGTTGTTTGGTATGGGGCATCCAGCAATGGAGCTTGCTGGCCGTTGGGTGGACCTGGGTCTTAGTGTTGAGATGGAGATCTTAAGGAGAGGTGTCGCTGATTGATATTACATGGGACTGGGAGGTCTCTGGTGGTCCAATGTCCTGAACTCGGCTCTCCCACCTCAGAGGCTCAGGCCTGATGCCAGGCCGGAGCACCAAGACCTTGTCAGCCACAAGGCTGCCTGAATCAGGTGTACTGTGTCCAGATGTTCTCAGCTCCACAGTGCTCTCTCAGGGCTGCCTCCTTGAAGTAACTCCCACTGTGAAAACTGGGAAAAATGCACATCCCAAAGATGAAAGAGGAGGTGAGGAGCCTCAACTGCAGAATCTAGCTTGAGGGTCAAGTGGAAGTCACATCCTCTCCATGACCTCCCCTGACCACTGTTTGTGGGCTTCTGTAGACTGGAATCACTTTCTCTTCACTTAAAAAAAAGAAATTTACTCTTATGTGTGGAGATTCTCACCTCCTGTTATTAAAGAACAAACAGCCTGAGCATGTTATCCTTTCTACTACGATAGCTATTTGGTAACAATTCTGACCATACTGTTGCCCTACAGGCACAGGGGTGGTACCAAGACTTCATTCATTGATTCATTGATTCATTGTTTCAACAATCATCACTGAGCACTTACTGGCATGTGCCAGGCACTGATGTAGGTGCAGGCGATGCTACTGTGAAATGAACAACGCTACTGTTCTCAAGGAGTTTATTTTCTAGTGAAAGATACAGAAAAATATATGTAAAAAACAATATAATTTGCAATCACTATGAAATAACTAAGAGTAACACTAGTGGATGTAGGTGGGGTGTGTGTGATCAAATGCATTTTAGCAGTAACTTCACTGATAAGGAGCTGGCTATTTGAAGAGTGTCTCAGGCAACAGAAGCCATCATGTGCAAAGCCTTGTGGAGGATGAGCATGAATGTGCTGTGGGACTCTGGTTCAGAGTCCAATTCAAGGATTACCTATGCCATTATAAAAATGAAATATTCCTCATCCTTGCAGCCATTTCAGAGGATTCTCTCTACCTCTGTGGACCATCTTCTCTTTTGGGTGTTCCACATCTCAGGCACATCCATCTGGGATCTTTTTTGTGGTACCCCAGTGAGAAGTGTTTATTCACTCCCACTCAAGGCAAGAAGCAGCTGGCAGGAATAATTCAGGAAATTTGGTGCTTCCTTCTGTTTTTTTATTTTTCTTTCTTGTAACATCAGAAAAATCCCCTCACAAAATATAATCCCCAAATTTATCATAATGAGAGGGGTATCTCTAGATGAGCTGGACCAGGTAGCTCAGGGCTTCGCAAACTTTTTCCAACTTCTTTCAGTTAGCAGAGCGTTTCTCAACCTCAGCACTATTGACAGTCTGGTCGGATATTTATTTTTTTGTTGGGGGGCTATCTTGTACCTTGTAGTATATTTAGGAATGATAAGGAAGGAAAGAAGGAAGGAAGGAAGGAAGGAAGGAAGGAAGGAAGGAAGCAGGGAAAGGAAAGGAAAACGAACGAACGAACGAAAGAAAGAAAGAGAAAAGAAGGGATGGAGGGAGGGAGTGGGGGAAGGAAGAAGGAAGGAGTAAAGAAAGGAAGAAGGAACAAGCCCTGGACATTAAGAATACCACCTCAGATGAGGTTATTCTGAGACGATGATAAAGGGAGACAAAGTAAGGCCATTCCTAATTTGGTCTAAGCACAGACAAAAACAAGGTCACTCTACGGGAGACAAAGTAAGGCCATTCCTAATTTGGTCTAAGCACAGACAAAAACAAGGCCACTCTACCACCTGCAAATACCAAATTCCCCTCTTTTGGCCAAAATGAATGACTGCTACTTCTTTACCGATTGCAGATTTATCTTCCCCATTAGTCTCCTCTCCCTCTAGATAAGTTATTGAGATAACCAATCACAGAATTGCTCCTACCTTCTGAAAGCATTCAATCAGAGTAAATCACTAAGGTGTGTTCCTGGCGGCCTTTGGCCAAAGGGCATTGACCATGCATCCCTGCCCTCTACCCACAAGACGCCAGTAGCACCCCACCCCCAGCTGTGAAAACCATAAAAATGCCTCCAGACATTGCCAAACATTTATGGCAGGCAAAATCTCTTCCGGTTAAGAACCACTCATGTAGCTGGGTCAACATCTTAAACTGAGGTCAGCCTTGCTATCATGTATGTATACACACACAGTCAAGTTACTGAAGGTTTCAAGTTGGAGGATCCCCCTTCTCTTCTGAACCTCTCATTTTACTTTTCTCTTTTCCTTTTTATTTCCTCTTCTTTCTCCTCCTCAAACTCATTGTGAAATTACCCTGTTAGCCATTCATCTTGTTTGAATCCCTGGTGTAGCATTTAAAGAAATTTCATTATGGTTTACTTCAGTAAAAACCACATGTAAAAGAAAAAAAGGCCAATTTTTAGTTTTATTTTTTAATAAAATCTGTTTTGCATGTATCCCAAGCCCTCTAGGCACCCTAGAACTCTATAGCTGTTTTCTTATTTATACTCAGTGGAGAGTCTCAAAAGCCAAGGAAGTTTCCATAGACTGCTGTGAGAAGTTACTCTTGTGTTTATTAATTTTTGTATACGTGCCCATAGGCCTTAGGGCAATGAGTTTATTTAAACAAATAGAAATAATAAATAACCACATTGTCCCCTAATTCATAAGGATAATTAGTATCATGGAATGGCAATGAAGTTTTGTAATTCCACCTCTGTACTGTTAGAAAAATAAGAAATTCCATTCACTAGCTAGGGTATTTATGATATTTAAGCACAATGATGTGGAATAAATCATATTTATTCACTTGGAGAGTGGTTCTAATCACCCTCAGTCTCCCTAGTTTTCCATTTTTTGTATCATTAGGATTAGTTTTTAGTAAGCCAAGGAAATTCACCCTAGCAAAATTAAGGAAAAATGGAATTCATTGGAAAGATATGAGAGCTCACAGAAATAAATGAAGAATAAAGAATAAGACAAGGAATCTAATGAATAACAGGGAAAATAGCTTGAGAGAATTTTTGTAACAGGAATTCTATAATAGTCTCTTTCAGATTCTACCACTGAAATGAATATGCTCAACTTTTTCAGTCTTTGGATCTTTTTTCTCTGGTATAAATTTGTAGAATAAAGCACAATTGGCTTTGCCTGGGTAACAGGACAGGTCTTAGACTAGAGAGAGCAGGGCATTTTTTAAAAAATGTATTTTATTGAAGTATAGTTGATTTACAATGTTGTGTTAATTTCTGCTATACAGCAAAGTGATTCAGTTATATGTAAATATATTCTTTTCCATTATGGTTTATCATAGGATATTGAATATAGTTCCCTGTTCTATATGGTAGGACCTTGTTGTTTATCCATTCTATATATAATAGTTTGCATCTGCTAACCCCAAACTCTCAATCCATCCCTCCCCCACCACCCTCCTCCTTGGCAACCACAAATCTGTTCTCTATGTCTGTGAGTCTGTTTCATAGACAGGTTCCTTTGTGTCGTATTTTAGAGTACACATAAAAGTGATATAATATGGCATTTGTCTTTCTCTTTCCAGGGCATCTACATTAAAGTCCCCATGAGGCTATACTGAGTGAAAGAGTTTTACTTCTTGTGGTAGGTAGAATAACGGTTCTTCAAAGATTTCCATGACCCAGACCCAGTGTGTGTAAACTTAAGTGTGTAAGGTTACATGCCAAAGAGATATTAAGATTGCAGATGGAATTAATTTTTCCAATTTCTGACCTTAAACTAAGGAGATTATTTTGAATTATCTCCATGGGCCCAAAGTAATAAGAAGGGTTCTTAAAAGTAGAAGGAGGCAAAAGGAGAGAATCAATTAGAGGAATAGGTGCCTATGAAAGAAAAGTACAGAGAAATGAAACACTGCTGGCTTTGAAGATGGAGAAAAGGGATAAGAACCAAGGAATAGAGGTGGCTTCTGGAAGCTGGAAAGGACAAAGATACAGATTCTCCCCCTAAAGTCTCTAGATAAGAATGTAACCTTGCTAACATCAATATTTTAACTCATTGACACTATTTTGGACTTTTGACCTCCAGAATGAAAAGATAATAAATTTGTATTGTTTAAGCCACTAAGTTTGCAGTAATTTGTTAAAGCAGCAGTAGAAAATTAATACAATTACCTATAAGAAAAAAAGCATTACATTTTGTAATAAATATTTGATGTGAAAGACCAAACTCAAACTGAAAATCAAAATAGCTATATATGTGTATAATAGCACCCATTCCACCAAAACAAAACACAAAAATAAATAAGAACAAAATTTCTGATTTTGTATTATGTTTTTTTATGTTCACACTATTTTTCTACTCAGAAACCATAAAGATGACACTCACACAAATACTACTGTCTAGGATTAATGTGAAAAGTCAATCACAGTAATGGAGAATCACCCATCATCTCAAATGAAATGACTAAATAGAAAGACTGAATTATTTCACAAAATTCCTCAATTCTTCACCTTCTGTCAGAACCAAATAATTCAGTGCAGTATTTTGCTCATTCTGTATTAGAACTTATTTCTTTATTTTCTGTTGTTGGATTAGAACCACTCTGTTGTAATCTACAATGTTTCACAGGTTCGGGTTATGAAAAATATATAAGGTCTAAGAAATTCTGTGTGTGATGGTTAATTTTATGTGTTAACTTGACTGGGCCACGAAGTGCTCAGATATTTGGTCAAACATTACTGTGGGTTTCTGTAAGGGTGTTTTTGGATGAGTTTAACATTTAAATCAACAGATTTAATAAAGCAGATTGCCCTCCCTAATGTGAGTGGGCCTCATTCAATCAGTTGAAGGTATGAACAGAACAAAATGCTGACCTTCCCATGAGTAAGGAGAAATTCCTCCTGCCTAACTGCCTTCAAGCTTGGACATCAGTTTTCTTCCTGCCTTTGGGCTCAAACTGAAACATCATCTCTTACTGAGTCTTGAGCTTCCCAGCCTTTAGACTGGAATTGACACCATTGGCCCTCTTGCTTCTCAGGCCGTCAGACTTAGGCTAAAAGTACACCATCAGCTCTCCTGGGTCTCTAGCTTGCTGACTGAGATCTTGGGACTTATCAGCCTCCATAAGTGTGTGAGCCAATTCATTATAATATGTATATACACCCTATTGGTTCTGTTTCTCTGACTAAATCACTGTGTAAGAAAAGTGTATCTTCTATGATAACCGGAAATTCTATTACTATTAGGCATATATACGTAATGAGGAAAAAAAACTATTGCCACTATCATCCAGGATTATAAAGATAATGCATGCTCATTGTAAAAACAAAACAAAAGACACAAAAAAACAGAAAAGACTAAAAGTTGCTCATCTTGTATATCAAATATAACTACCATTTATATATGGGTGTGTGTTTACACTGCTTTATATACTGCCTTCATCATTAATGATATACTTTGAATATCCTTAATTTCCATAAACGTTTTTCTACATCATTTCCATTAACTACACACCAATTTCCTATCGTTCAACATTTAAGTTGTTTCTAATCTTTTATATAATAGCCAAAACAAAAAGCGACACCACAGTATGTATGTATCAGGCAAGGTCTTGAGGGTAGAATTTCTGGGTGAAAATATTGTTGAAAAATGCCAAATCATACTATACTTCTAGAGCCGTTACTAGGTCATTACTAAGTGATTTGAAACAAGCTAATAACTTCTGATAATGCCTTCTTCTTAGAAGGCAAAAGAAACTAGAAGTCACAAATGGAGGACGGTGTCCAAGATTGTGGATTGTTGTCTTGGGGAAAAAAAAAAATCAGGAGACCTTTCAGGAAATGGACGGAAAGATCTAAAAACCAGCTCCACTAATGCCAGCAACTGGTTGCAGGGTGTAGTTGCCAGTCATTTAAAGGTGACCAGACTGTCTCCTGTTTGCTGCTGAGGAGACAGTCTGGGTGCATTTTGGCTTTCACACCAGCCAATTCTGAATCATTCTTCCTGGCGCATGCTGCTTCTCTCTTTCTCCAGTCCCCTTCGTAAATCATACATCATGTGTTGGAGCGAAATGCTAGCCAGTTTCTGGGAGGAGAGAGGCATTTAAAATCAAATCACTAATTTTCCGTTGCTTGTCATTAATTTTTAAGGGTTTAAAATGCCTCAAGGAAAATATATCTTTTGTGTCAGTAAAATGCATTTAATGGATTAAGAACACATGTCTGTTATATATTTGTATATATAAAAGATATATAAGTGTAGATAGATGGATAGATACATAGATGGGTGGATAGATACATAGACAGATAATCTTTATACAAGGGTGATTATTTTTTAGTTCTCCCCAACAGGGAAATCCAAAGACATTTAATCTATATTCCTTATTTTTCACATGAATAAATTTGCCAATCTCTCGCAAGTGCCAAATGCAAATTTATTATAATTTTAAATTGGATCTATAATGGGCTCAGTGACAAAACATATGATTTAATATTCTTCATTATAGTATTGTTTATGTTCTATTGGAAAATTCCTTTATTACTATTTAACCACATTAATTTTTCCTAAGGAGTCTGATTATCCATTAATCCTTTAAATAGATATGTCACCCTGGACTGACTAAAGAACTGAGTTTAATCTTTGATGGAGACCACATGATGTCTTAGGAGAAGGAAAGGGGGAAATATCCATTCTGTGTAATAAAGCACCATGGGATGGGGTAAAGAGCGAACGTATAGTAGTCTCTCTTATCCACAGTTTTGCTTTCTGTGGTCTTGGTTACCTCTGGTAAACTGCAATCTGAAAATATTAAATGGAAAATTCCAGAAATAAGCCATAAATTTGAAATTGTGTGCCATTCTGGGTGGCATGATGGAATCTCTTGCTGTCTGGCACCATCCTGCTCCATCCTGCCTGGGATCCCCAACCATCAACATCTTCTGCTCCTGATGTCTAACCATCAACATCATCATGGCTCAATGATCCAGGATCACCCAAAGCAGATGATCTTCCTTCTGTTGTATGTCAGAAGGTCAGTAGTAGCCAAATGCTACCTTGTGACATGTTTGTGTCATTTATCTTGCTTCATCTCATCACATCATATAGGCATTTTATCATCTTACATCATCACAAGAAGTGAACACAGTACACTAAGATATTCTGAGTGAGAGAGACCACATTCATATAACTTTTATCACAGTATATTGTTATAATTGTTCTATTTTATTAACGTCATTAATCTCTTACTGTGCCTAATTTATAAATTAAACTTTATCATAGGTATGTATATATAGAAAAAAACATAATATATAGAGGATTTAGTACTATCTGTGGTTACAGGCATCCACTGGGGGTCTTGCAATATATCTCCCATTGATAAGGAGGGAATACTGTGTAGACATTCTGCCTTGACTTAACCAAAAATCATGTTATAGCTTGAAGCACAGGGTTAAATTTTTCTTCAGATTTTCTTCTGAACTAGCCTATATAGAGATGATACACTTATATACTTCAGTATTTTTTATCTTCATCACAAAAGTACTAGATTTTAGTAAAGTAGGACCTCTTGACAATTCTTATTAAACTGTTTTTATTACTGAAGAAGCTAAGCTCCAGGTACAGAATAGAGCAAAATCATGAAAATTTATGGTGAACCATTATAGAGACACTGTATAAAGTCACTACAGAAGTCCGAGTAAGAATTTATTTAGATTTTGAGATATTTTACTTGGCAAAGCTTAAAAAATAAGAGCAAAGGAAATCTCTTTTAAATCATTCATTTCTGGAACTGAACATTCAATAATTCTTTCTAAGTAGAATATATTCCCTTGGCTCTATCCTTTTCACTTTATTATTTTTCCACATAATTCATAGTATTTTTATCAGTCTAGAAGCTGGGTCAGAAATCTAAGCCCTTGAGAATCCTACCAATAAATCATTACAGATTTCCTATTCATTCTCCAATTATACACAAGGAATTTAGCACATAGCATTTACACAAACATCATAATTTCATTCCGACATTCATTCCACATATATTCACTAGGCACCTAGAAGTTAGGGAGCCGTCATGAGACAATAAATGTGTATCATTTCTCTTGGGAGAAACTGCAAACACCTTAATAAAGCTACCTCTTCCTCTTTTTTTTTTTAACATCTATATTGGAGTATAATTGCTTTACAATGGTGTGTTAGTTTCTGCTTTATAACAAAGTGAGTCAGTTATACATATACATATGTTCCCATATCTCTTCCCTCTTGCAATCTCCCTCCCTCCCGCCCTCCCTATCCCACCCCTCCAGGTGGTCACATAGCACCGAGCTGATCTCCCTGTGCTATGCAGCTGCTTCCCAGTAGCTATCTACCTTACATTTGGTAGCGTATATATGTC
This sequence comes from Phocoena sinus, assembly GCF_008692025.1. Lineage (NCBI taxonomy): Eukaryota > Metazoa > Chordata > Mammalia > Artiodactyla > Phocoenidae > Phocoena > Phocoena sinus. The sequence goes on from NC_045765.1 coordinate 30,291,746, forward strand.
CATGCCTCTCTCTAGCTTCCTCTTATTTCACAGTGTTTCTCCCTTGTTCCCTGGCTCTAACCCCACTGGCTTTTCCACTTCCTCCAATGTACCTCCTGAGATTTGAGATCTCTCTTGCCATTGGCCCTTGATATCTCCGTTCCCTTTGTATGGAACCTTCTTACCACACCCTTCAATAGTTAATTCCTAATCAGGTAACTCCTTTCCCATCCTTTCTTTGACTAAGATTTTTGACCCTCAAGACTAGATCAGATTCTTTGTTATATGTTCTTTTTGCTAATTATAATTATGTAAACATTAGAGTGATTCTTTCATGGACATCTATCTTGTCTATCGCCCTCTCAAACTATAATCTTCATGAAAAAAGGACTATGCCTTTTTTCTGTAACTATTTTGTCCCTGAGTCCATGTGCATTGCCTAGAAAATGAAAATCATGCTAGAAAGAATGCTCACAGAATAGTCAGTGAATTAAAGTTGTAAGCAATTGCCTTGAATGTACAATATAATTGGGGAGTCAAGGCTTGCACATACATTCCATAAACAAACAAACAAAAAAGCAAAATAACAATCCAAGTGAATGTGAGATGAGTGATGAGTGATGGAAGTAATATAGGCTTATATAATTTCAGTCAAAGATGAAGGGTGCCATGGGCCAAGTGCTAGAGAGAGAAGGTTATAGGAGAGCCTTGTGAGATGCGGAGGATTTGGATAAGTGGTTAAAAAAAAATAAAGAAAGAAAGAAAGAAAGAAAGGAAGAAAGAAATCTGGATTCTTTATAGTATATTACAAAACTCTACCCCAGTATTTGGAAGAAAGCTTTTTTCTTTTTTTGATAGGTAAGAAGTAGATTTATTAATATCCTTTGTACAGAGGTTGCAGGAAAATGGGGCACAAGAGGATGGTCAAGTCCCAGGTCTTGGGCAAGTTCCTGGGACAGGCCACCAAGTGAGGGTCCTTGACTCTGGGCAGCAAAGTATTCAAAAGCAAGCCATAGTAAAGGAAAAGCAGAGCTACACATTCCAGAGACAGAACGTGGGCCATATCAGAAGGCTAGAGCAGCCCTGGGAGAAATACACTCCACAGGCAGAGTGCTGGCCGTCTCAGAAGGCAAGCTGGAAGAACGCTCTGAAGAGAGACACAAGAAACCAAAAGATCAGTTAAAGATGAATAACAGTAGGATAAGCATGAGCAGTGAGAGCTTGGACCAGGTGGTTAAGTGGTCCAAATGGAGAAGGTGGAGGAGTGATTAATTCAACAAGTTTCACCAACAGAAGCTGGGTAGCAAAGACACATGTGCACAGACATACATATACAGAGTGAATTTTATGACAGATTCGATTCAGAGGGCAAACAAGAGAAAACAATCAAAAATGGCTCCAAGATTTCACTTTAATGTGATTGTGATTTTTCACTAAAAATATTACATTATATTAATAAACTATATCATATGTTAAACGTAAACTATGAAGAACTGTGTACAATTATTTATAAGCATTATTTTGTTTTAGCCAAAAAACAACATAACATGAAGGAGGCATTATTCTTCTCCAGTGAGTTGAGGCAGTTGCCAGGAGTCATGTCACTATTAAGGGGCATAACTGGGGCTCAGATTCAGTTTCTTTGTCTCAAAAGCCCTGCCCAGGGCTACCATAAACTGCTTCTCTCTGCATTTTATTTCTTTTAGAGGTTGCTTTATTGTGTGATACAGTAAAAACATCACATTAATCTACTGTTCTCTTCATGCTAGATAAAATAATGACAGGATATGTTTCAATACGATTTGCCCTAGAATAAAATGTTGAAGTAGGTAAAGTTTGCTTTAGGCTTCGTCCAACTCTCTCAACTCTCCCTCTCACTCCATACTGCCTCTGGCTCACTCTGACTGCTCACCCAAAACTCACCCTTTAAATACTCCTTCCATGTACTCAGAACAAACATATGCTGTAACGGTTCAACTACAACTGTGGACCTTGATGAAGAGTAAGTCTCTGGGTTTATTCATTCAATATACTTCTCTTTCCAACTGGTTTGGGGACTAACTTAATTCAGACTAAAGTGTTAATGTTTGTTAACCAGCTTTCTCATAAAACCTGCACTTTAATGTTAAACTTAATAATTTCAGCTAACGAGTTCTAATATTTGCAGGCACTGAAACCTGCATATTAAAAACAGATACAAACACTGTTGCTTTCGTTAACAAGATGTGCCTTCAACCCCATCAGTCAAAAAAACAAAAAAATTAGTAAGGGACACGGGGAAAAAATTCTAGTTCTCTGAGTAATCCATTTTGAAATCTATTGTTCTGAACACCTAGAAGAATTAAAGAACAAACAAACAGAGATGAACAATACAATAAGTGAAATGAAAAATACACTAGACGGAATCAATAGCAGAATAACTGAGGAAGAAGAATGGATAAGTGACCTGGAAGACAGACTGGTGGAATTCAATGCCACAGAACAGAATAAAGAAAGAAGAATGAAAAGAAATGAAGACAGCCTAAGAGACCGCTGGGACAACATTAAACACACCAACATTCACATTATAGGGGTCCCAGAAGGAGAAGAGAGAGAGAAAGGACCGGAGGAAATATATGAAGCGATCAGAGTCAAAAACTTCCCTAAATTGGGAAAGGAAATAGCCGCCCAAGTCCAGGAAGCACAGAGTGTCCCAGGGAGGATAAACCCAAGAAGAAACATGCCAAGACACATAGCAATCAAACTGACAAAAATCAAAGACAAAGAAAAATTATTAAAAGCAACAAGGAAAAACAACAAATAACATACAAGGAAACTCCCATAAGGTTAACAGCTGATTTCTCAGCAGAAACTCCACAAGCCAGAAGAGAGCGGCACGATATATTTAAAGTGATGAAAAGGAAGAACCTACAGGCAAGATTACTCTACCCAGCAAGGATCTCATTCAGATTCGACAGAGGAATCAAAAGCTTTACACACAAGCAAAAGCTAAGAGAATTCAGCACCACCAAACCAGGTTTACAACAAATGCTAAAGGAACTTCTCTAGGCAGGAAACACAAGAGAAGAAAAGGACGTACAAAAACAAACCCAAAATGATTAAGAAAATGGAAATAGGAGCATACATATTGATAATTACTTAAAATGTAAATGGATTAAATGCTCCAAACAAAAGACAGGGGTTTGCTGAATGGACACAAAAACAAGACCCACTTCAGACCTAGGGACACATACGTACAGACTGAAAGTGAGGGGATGGAAAAAGATATTCCATGCAAATGGAAATCAAAAGAAAGCTGGAGTAGCAATACTCATATCAGATAAAATAGACTTTAAAATAAAGAACGTTACAAGAGACAAGGAAGGACACTACATAATGATCAGGGGATCAATCCAAGAAGAATATATAACAACTGTAAATATTTATGCACCCAACGTAGGAGCACCTCAATACATAAGGCAAATGCTAACGGCTATAAAAGAGGAAATCGATGGTAACACAAAAATAGTGGGGGACTTTCATATCTCACTTAGACCCATGGACAGATCACCCCAGACAGAAAATTAATAAGGAAACACAAGCTTAAAATGACAAAATAGACCAGATAGATTTGATATATATAGGACATTCCATCTGAAAACAGCAGATTATACTTTCTTCTCAAGTGCACATGGAACATTCCCCAGGATAGATCACATTCTGGGTCAAAAATCAAGCCTTGGTAAATTGAAGAAAAGTGAAATCATATCAAGCACCTTTTCCAACCACAACGCTATGAGATTAGAAATCAATTACAGGGGAAAAATCGTAAAAACCCAAACACTTGCAGGCTAAACAATACACTACCAAGTAACCAAGAGATTACTGAAGAAATCAAAGAGGAAATCAAAAAATACCTAGAGACAAATGATAACGAAAACACAATGAACCAAAACCTATGGGATGTAGCAAAAGCAGTTCTAAAAGGGAAGTTTATAGCCATACAATCCTACCTCAATAAACAAGAAAAATCTCCAATAAGCAATCTAACTGCACACCTAAAGGAACTAGAGAAAGAACAAACAAAACCTAAAGTTAGTAGAAGAAAAGAAATCATAAAGATCAGAGCAGAAATAAATGAAATAGAAACAAAGAAAATAATAGCAAAGATCAATAAAACTAAAAGCTGGTTCTCTGAGAAGATAAACAAAATGGATAAACCTTTAGCCAGACTCACCAAGAAAAAGAGGGAGAGGACTCAATAAAATTAGAAATGAAAAAGGAGAAGTTACAATGGACACCACAGAAATACAAAGCATCATAAGAGACTACTACGAACAGCTCTATATCAATAAAATGGACAACCTGGAAGAAATGGACAAATTGTTAGAAAGGTATAACCTTCTAAGACTGAACCAGGAAGAAAGAGAAGATATCAACAGACCAAGCACAAGTAACAAAATGGAAACTGTGATTAAAATCTTCCAACAAACAAAAGTCCAGGACCAGACGGCTTCACAGGAGAATTCGAACAAACATTTAGAGAAGAGCTAACCCTCATCCTTCTCAAACTCTTCCAAAAAATTGCAGAGGAAGAACCACTCCCAAACTCATTCTATGAAGCCACCATCACCCTGATACAAAAACCAGACAAAGATACAACAAAAAAAGAAAATTACAGACCAATATCACTGATGAATATAGATGAAAAATCCTCAACAAAATACTAGCAGACAGAATCCAACAACACATTAAAGGGATCATACACCATGATCAAGTGGGATTTATCCCAGGGATGCAAGGATCCTTCAACATATGCAAATCAATCAATGCGATCCACCATATTAGCAAACTGAAGAAGAAAAACCATATGACCATCTCAATAGATGCTGAAAAAACTTTTGACAAAATTCAACACCCATTTATGATAAAAACTCTCCAGAAAGTGGGCATAGAGGGAACCTACCTCAACAAAATGAAGGCCATATATGACAGACCCACAGCAAACATCATTCTCAATGGTGAAAAACTGAAAGCATTTCCTCTAAGACCAGGAACAAGACAAGGATGTCCACTCTCACCACTATTATTCAACATAGCTTTGGAAGTCCTAGCCACGGCAATCAGAGAAGAAAAAGAAATAGAAGGAATACAAATTGGAAAAGAAGAAGTAAAGCTGTCCCTGTTTGCAGATGACATGATACTACACATAGAAAATCCTAAAGATGCCACCAGAAAACTACTAGAGCTAATCAATTAATTTGGTAAAGTAGCAGGATACAAAATTAATGCACAGAAATCTCTTGCATTCCTATACACTAACAGCAAAATATCAGAAAGAGAGATTAAGGAAACAATCCAATGTACCACTGCAACAAAAAGAATAAAATACCTAGGAATAAACCTACCAAAGGCGGTAAAAGACCTGTACTCAGAAAACTATAAGACACTGATGAAAGAAATCAAAGATGACACAAACAGATGGAGAGACACACCATGTTCTTGGATTGGAAGAATCAATATTGTGAAAATGACTATACTTCCCAAAGCAATCTATAGATTCATTGGAATCCCTATCAAATCACCAATGGAATTTTTTATAGAACTAGAACAAAAAATTTTTAAATTTGTATCGAGAAACAAAAGACCCCAAATAGCCAAAGCAATCTTTTTTTTTTTAACATCGTTATTGGAATATAATTGCTTTACAACATTGTGTTAGTTTCTGTTGTATAACAAAGTGAATCAACTCTACATATACATATATCCCCAAATCCCCTCCGTTTGCATCTCCCTCCCACCCTCCCTATTCTACCCCTCTAGGTGATCACAAAGCATGGAGCTAAACTCCCTGTGCTATGTGGCTGCTTCCCCCAGCTATTTTACATTTGGTAGTGTATATATGTCAATGCCACTCTCTCACTTCGTTCCAGCTTACCCTTCCCCCTCCCTGTGTCCTCAAGTCCATTCTCTACCTCTGTATCTTTATTCCTGTCCTGCCCCTAGGTTTTTCAGAACCATTTTATTTTTAGATTCCATATATATGTGTTAACACATGGTATTTGTTTTTCTCTTTCTGATTTACTTCACTGTGTATGAGAGACTCTAGGTCCATCCACCTCACTACAAATAACTTAATTTTGTTTCTTTTTATGGCTGAGTAATATTCCATTGTATATATGTGCCATATCTGCTTTAACCATTCATCTGTCGATGGACACTTAGGTTGCTTCCATGTCCTAGCTATTGTAAGTATTGCTGCAATGAACATTGTGGTACATGACTCTTTTTGAATTATGGTTTTCTCAGCAATCCCACAACTGGGCAAATACCCTGAGCCAAAGCAATCTTGAGGGAAAAAAATGGAGCTAGAGGAATCAGACTCACTGACTTCAGACTATAGTACAAAGCTACAGTAATCAAGACAATATTGTACTGGCACAAAAACAGACATATAGAGTAATGAAACAGAATAGAAAGCCCAGAGAAAAACCCATACACATGTGGTCAAGTAATCTATGACAAAGGAGGCAAGGGTATACAATGGAGAAAGACAGTCTCTTCACTAAGCGATGCTGGGACAACTGAACAGCTACAAGTAAAAGCATGAAATTAGAACACTCCCTAACACCATACACAAAAATAAACTCAAAATAGATTAAAGACCTAAATGTAAGCCCGGACTCTATAAAACTCTTAAGAGGAAAACATAGGAAGAACACTCTTCGACATACGGCACAGCAAGATCTTCTTTAACCCACCTCCTAGAGTAATGGAAATAAAAACAAAAATAAACAAATGGGACCTAATGAAACTTAAAAGCTTTTGCACAGCAAAGGAAACCATAAACAAGACGAAAAGACAACCCTCAAAATGGGAGAAAATATCTGCAAATGAATCAATGGACAAAGGATTAATCTCCAAAATATATAAACAGCTCATGCTCAATATTAAAGAAACAAACAACCCAATCAAAAAATGGGCAGAAGACCTAAATAGACATCTCTCCAAAGAAGATATACAGATGGCCAAGAGGCACATGAAAAGCTGCTCAACATCACTAATTATTAGAGAAATGAAAATCAAAACTACAATGAGGTATCACCTGACACCAGTTACAATGGGCATCATCAGAAAATTTACAAACAACAAATGCTGGAGAGGGTGTGGAGAAAAGGGAACCCTCTTGCACTGTTGGTGGTAATGTGAATTGATACAGCCACTATGGAGAACAGTATGGAGGTTCCTTAAAATCTAAAAATAGAACTACCACATGACCCAGCAATACCACTACTGGGCCTATACCCTGAGAAATCCATAATTCAAAAAGAGACATGTAGCACAGTGTTCACTGAAGCACTGTTTACAATAGCCAGGACATGGTACTAACCTAAGTGTCCATCGATGGATAAATGGAAAAAGAAGGTGTGGCACATATATACAATGGAATATTACTCAGCCATATAAAAGGAAAGAAATTGAGTTATTTGTAGTGAGGTGGATGGACCTAGAGTCTGTCATACAGAGTGAAGTAAGTCAGAAAGAGAAAAACAAATAACGTATATTAATGCATATATGTGGAATCTAGAAAAATGGTACTGATGAACTGGTTTGCAAGTCAGGAATAGAGACACAGATGTAGAGAACAAACGTATGGACACCAAGGGGGGAAAGTGGCAGGGGCGGTGGTGGTGGTGGTGGTGGTGGTGGTGGGATGAATTGGGAGATTGGGATTGACATATATACACTAATATGTATAAAATAGATGACTAATAAGAACCTGTTGTATACAAAATAAATAAATTAAATTAAATTTTAAAAATCTATTCAAAAAAAATTTATTCTGACCCAGGAAATAATTAATAGATTCGTTTTATACACTGGTAAGTAAAGATAAATAGGCAGATGGAAGGGAGAAATCTTAGACACCCTTAGAAAAATGAAAACATACAGACAACCACTTATTCCCCCCAGACATGAAGATAAAGCTATCTCAGTTTGAATGAGTCCAGAGTACTGGTTATCAGAGAGTTTAATCAAGAATTCATTGGACACAAGTGATCTGGGGATAGCCTTGAATAGCTTCCTGAATTTGGATGATCAAAGGAGAAAATAGAGATTGATGGCTCCTCCTTGGAAGCAGTTGGTTTAATAGCAGTGTGGTTGTGTTTCCCGGTGCCACCTGGACTTGAAATGTCCCACACTGAGCACCAATGAAAAATGGCCTTTTCATTTCACTTAGGATTCTCTCCTGATCCTGAATGCCTTCCATAATTAAGGACTAACTACCAAGGCGTGGGGCATTCCTAGGGGATTAATGGCCAGCAGGGAGAGTTGATGGCCCAGAGCCAAGTGGGAACTCATTAACCTCAGCTGGTCATTAATTCCTCAGGCACTGCCTGGGGTTGGGGACAAGGGAGGGTGTTTGTGTGGGGTACAACTCATGTTGACTGTATTTCCAGGAAAAGAAAAAAGTTAACTTTTAAATATGCAGAGGCACAGAACATCTCCCTCGGCAATGCAGGATGCTGTCTCTAGCATTTCAACTGCATCGTGTTGTCGGGTCTCCCACCACGTGGAGTCTTTTTCACCATGGGTGCTAATGTTAGAGAGAGCAGAGATAAATGAGGCAGGCTCTGAAGTGGCAACAGAGGTGAAGATCCTGGACTATGCTAAATGATGAAGTTAAAAGGGTTATATTTCAGGCCAATCAAGCCTTACTCTTTCTGAATCATAGCCCTAAGATAGGCAATGAGGGCAACACTAGTATATTTAATCTCGTGTTTTTCCTCCCTCCCTCCCTCCCTCCTTCCCTCCCTCCCTTCAGAATACTCACAAGAAAATAGAAGATGTTTAAAAATATTATGTGCTGCAGGGAGTGGTAGAAATAGGTCCTGTATTACATGGCTGGTAGGAGTGTACATTGGAACAACCAATTAGAGAAGCAAGTGGATACTAGCTATTGAAAATTAAAACCTGCATGCCCTGTGATCCAGAATTCCACCCCTCCATATCACTCCCAGAATAAAACAACTTTGCATATGTGGACAAGGATGTGATGGACAAAGGAGTGTTAGACAAGGAATGTGAGGAATAGAAGACCATATTCCCCCACCAGGAGTACCTGAAGCTGTGTGCTTTGGGATCAGGAAGTGAAAAGTCCTATGGGCAAACAGTGCCAGCAAATGATGGTACAAAGTCATGACAGCATCACATTACCCCTCCAGCGGGAGTTCATTTAATGAAGGGAGTTAATGCCTCCAACGGTATGTGGCTGTTCGAGGTGGAGGCAGAGGATAATGCCCCCAGGGTGGTGATTCTGAGAGAACCTTAAAGCTCTGGTTCTTGGAAATGCAGATAAATATGAACAGCTTCTATTTGTTCTGTGACAATGTCTATCTTCAGGAATTAGATATCCTTTTAAAATACATTGGAGATGGTTTGAGAACAGACACATAAGAACCTCAAAGTTCACAGAGTTAAAATGAGTCTGTGTATTGTCCCATTTATGAGCTATAGAATCTCAGGAAAATTACTTAAATTCTCTGAGCCTCATTTCCTCATCTGTAAAATTAGGAGACTAATAATAATACTTGATTCATAGATTGTTCTAATGATTAAATAAGATAATCCATGTAAAAGAGTTGGCTCATAATAAGCTTATGATTGCTCATAAGCAATCAATAAATATTATCCATTATTATTGCTATTTTTAAAGTAATACTATTATTATTACAGCTAGCTATCATTGAGTGAGGACTGAAAATTAGAACTGGTTTCTCTTAGTGACTATGTCATTAATTGAAAAGGTAATCTGTGTAAATTAAGTTACTCTCTAGGAGCAAGTTTCATTATTTGTTAAATGAGTTTAAGAATAAATTGAGATATACTATGTCAAATATAGAAAAAAGTAGTATAAAAATAAGTTTTATTTCTCCTCTTCTTTCTCCTTCTCGTCTTCATCATCATCATCATCATCATCTTTATTTTGTTATTATTTCAGTCCAATAAATATGGATTTAACTTATATGCAGTGGTGTTAGAGGGGGAATGATACAGTATTATTTGTCAGTAATCACTCTTCCTGTTTTGATGTCAAACCACTTTCTCATTCTATGTCATACTTATGATTTTTACCAGTGGACCAGAAAAGAAGTTGATTTTCTTACTCTGTTGCCTAGCCAAGGTTATAGTTACAATCGTGGGTGCTTTCTGACACGATGCAATATTTTCCAATTCCTATGTCAGAAGCATGGATTCATAAACAATCACTATAATAAAACACGACCCCTAATTTTGCTGTTCTAACTGCACTTTCACGTAGTAGTAAGACATATTCAGGGCAATGAAAACACCTTTTGGTATACTCGTTAAAGTTTCCAATGAGATATTGGCTATTGTTTTGCATTAAGAACAATGGATTCAAACTTAAAGTTAGATTTATTTACAATTTGATTTATTTATTTCATGCCAAGGCATGAAAGGAACCTAAGTATCCATCAACAGATGAATGCCTAAAGAAAATGTGGTGTACACACACACACACACACACACACACACACACACACACACACACAAAGAATGGAATATTATTCAGTTATGAGAAAGAAGGAAATCCTGCCATTTGCTATATCATGGATGGAACTTGAGGGCATTATGCTAAACGAAACAAGTCAGAACAAGAAAGATAGATACTGTATGATCTCACTGATATGTGGAATCTAAAAAAGACACACCAAACTCAGAAACAAAGAAGAGACTGGTGATTGTCAAAGGCGGGGACTAGGGAGTTAGGAAAATGGGCAAAGGTGGTCAAAAGGGAAAAACTTCCGGTTTTCAGATTAATAAGTCCTGGGGATGTAATGTACACCATGCTGACTACAGTTAAGAGTACTGTATTGTATATTTGAAAGTTGTTAAGAGAATAGATCTTAAAAGTTCTCATCATAAGAAAAAAAAGTGTAACTATATGGGGTGATGGACGTTAACTAAATTTATCTCGGTAATCATTTCATAATTTATACATATAGCAATCATTATGTTGTACACCTTAAACTAATATAATGTATGTCAATTATATCTCAATAAAACTGAAAACTGAAAAAGAAAAAGAATATCGGATTCAAATTTAGGCTTCCAATCTAGGGCAAGGCAGATGATGTGAGATGCCTCCATAAAGAAGGCACAGTTCATCCTACAAGTGCATCTTCCAGCCCTGCACACCACATTTTGACACACCCTCCTCCCCCTGCCTCAGTCTCTGTTAGTTGTTACAGACTATCACTCCAGTCTGGCAACCCCATTTTTCTTGCACTTTGCTGCTCTTTCTAGCTGAGTTTTCTTTCTTTATTTCCTTTATCACAAAGGGAGACAAATGATACTGGTGGTCCTAATAGAATTACAGATAGCACATTTGACATAGAAATAAATAACAGTGAATTATGTACAAGAAAGTTTCCCCTTCCCCACTGTCTTTCAACAATTCTGATAACATCAAAGCGAACATCTCCATGCATTGCTAGAATGTCTTTAATGCCCATTTAGCATCTGTTCATCTCCCTTTTTTTCACCATGAGAACCTCGGGCACAGACCCTTCCCCAGTTAACAGTGGGTAGCCAGAATTTACTGGACTTGTTTTGTTGCAGATGTCCTTATTTTATTTTTGATTCCCTTCCACTTAATGACAAGTACTGTTTTAACTTTCAGGATAATGATGTCATGATCACTTTTTAAAATAAATATAATACATTTTTAAGTGAAGGCATGAAAAGAAAAATACTACGGAAATAGTATGTGGATGAGTGAATTTTTATCACTGTATCCCCATCCTCTTAGTGCTGTAATGATTCCATTCAACTGAGGCACCTTAGTGCATTGCTCTCCTTCCCAGGATGACAAGGGCTTTCAGTCAGGTCCTTAATCAGACTGCAGACTGTCAGCAGTCACTTTGGTACCTCCAGGACCTTAGCTTCATGCCCAGGCCCAGGAAGCTGTCAAGAAAGGCATGTTGACTAAGTGAATGACTAAAAGCAAGAATAAAAGGAACAACTATAACAGAACAGAATGGTCCAGTGATTGGCTGGTTGTTTCCCCCAGGCAGTGGACTCTGGTTGTGTCTACCTCTATGCATGCTGGGATGAGGATGGTGGGTTAGGGGATGTGAGCTGTTAGTACCAGCTGTAGGTGTCTTTCTATCTGAGGAGGCATCCAATTTTGACCATATATCAAGAATGATGTTCTCAAAGCATGATTGTGATTCTTAAGGGGAGAAAGGAAATCAACCTAAATTTGATGAGATTTGGGAACCAGAGAGATTAAGTACTTCTAGTTATCAAAACAGTACATGGATTTAAAAGAAGCTGGGAAACACTCCTTCTGTAACTCCATGTATTTGGTACCTGCAGATAAAAATAACATAACAATGCCACTTTCACTGTTTTGAATAAATGCCAAACTCCTTTTCTAAAGCACAGGAAAATCGGTACATTGAGTCTTCCCGGATTTTAAGTTCTAACTCATTTCTAAATTAGCAAACCTAGACTACAGATCAAAGCAGCTAAAAGTGTAAACGACACCCAATTAAAGAGACTGCTACTCCAAAAACCTCAGATGGGATGGCCCAGCACACTTTTTAGCTTTTCAAATCATTTAGGATAACATTGCTGGAGTTTTCTCTTCCACTCTCTGGGAAAGAGCACAGAAGGTAAGAAAGGAAGAGGGAGGGGTTTGTCAGGAGGAGTGAAGAAGCCATTTCAAGAGCCCTTATAAGCCTATTTAAAACATTTTCTTCAAAGGAGTTCCCGCAACAATTATTACAGCTCATTTGCCTGCAAATATGCTCTCTGTTGTTAATCAGCCAGTCATTAACCTCAGCAATATCAATGTGTTGTCACCATGCATTTCAAAGAGGTGAATGGAGATGGGTGGTTTTTAAGAGCTGCTTAAGCTGAAAGAGCCCATTACATTATTTACCCTTCCAAGGTAAACTAACCCTCAAAACAAAGATTTTTATCTTGGGTACTCATCACTCTCTCCTAGGCTTTTCCTAGAGTCCCTTATTTAGGTTCATGCTCACAAGTTACTCTGATTGCCAAAGAAATGGCCTCAGGGATGAAATAACACACTGGAAAAAATTGGCAGATTAGAACAGAGATGAAATTTGGTCTAAGGTCTACGGTTTAGGGTCTGAAAGAGTAATTGCTCTTGCCTTCCTCGTCAGCAGAAAACCCAAGCCTCAGAGAAAGAAGCCAGGAGAAGCCAAAGGGGGGCCATTAATTATCCAGAGAACAAACTCTAATGTCCTTAGACTGTAATTTTTCTCCACAAGGCAGTCATTTAGAAATCCTTGTGGGTGCAGGGCCTGTGGTTTGTCCTTTTATCAACCCTCCATTAGGCCAGCAAATCCTCAAGACACTATTTGGCTCTCCCTTCCTGGCCTTCTTGCACATCCTCATGCAATGGGTAAAGGTTCTTAAGAGATGGTGGAAACATTATGGGATGCCGAGAACACCCTAACACTGTATGCAGACGTCTGTATCACTCTGAATTTTTCTAAGGAGAGATCCAGAGCTTTCATCATTTTCTTGATCAAAGTGAAGAATCATGGGCTTCCCTGGTGGAGCAGTGGTTGAGAGTCCGCCTGCCGACGCAGGGGACGTGGGTTCATGTCCTGGTCTGGGAGGATCCCACGTGCCGCGGAGCGGCTGCGCCCGTGAGCCATGGCCGCTGAGCCTGCGCGTCCGGAGCCCGTGCTCCGCAACGGGAGAGGCCACAACAGTGAGAGGCCCGCGTACCGCAAAAAAAAAAAAAAAAAAAAAAAGTGAAGAATCACTAGAAAAACTACTCTAAATTTTATTTTTAGTGAATATATATCAACTGGAATTATATTTACTTCTATGTATAGTCCACTGAATCACATAGAATGACCATTCTCATGGGTCAAACGCAGCTGCGTACCAGAAGTTTCAGTTGGTTCAACCTATTAAACATTTTATATAAACTTACAAATAAATAAGTACATATTGAATAAGTTTTATGTAAATGAAAATAACATTTTAATGTAACTGCTATACAAACAGTATATTTAATAGTGTAATACTTAAATATATATAGTGAAATATATGTTAAATATGTTTGTACATGGCTGTGTTTTATATAAAGATAAGCTGTTATTAGACCTTTATAACATATATACCAGATACACAGGATTTTACAGGGTAATGAAAATACTTCGGCAGCATTATGTACCTTGCCATTGGTCGCTGGGCTGACTGGGTGAGATTTTTTTTCTTTTCCAGAATCTGATTTTTAAAGTGCACTACTGTTCCTTATATATAAAGGCATCAAAGTAATAAATCTCCAAATAATGAAGAGGTCTCACTCTCCTAAGGTCTCATTCTCTACTGTGGGTAGATTAGCTTCTAAACATCTAAATTCATTTTGATACAGATCCCCCTGTTAAAAATTATAACCCCATAGACAGGCTTCAGAATACACGGGGAGAATACAGATCTGCTTAATAAAGCGGCATCATTAGACAAGGGCAGACTGCCCCTGCTCTCCCCCACCCCATCTTGCATATTCTCTTCTTCTGTTATGGCAATTTACATACATAAAACTATCAATTTAGTTAATTAGGCTTTAAAACTGCTTTTTAAATAAGGATGAACCTTTTTTCTCTCTGATAAAATGACACAAATAAATTATTGCTGTTGTCATAGATTGCTTAGCTGCTACTTTGCTAGAAAGCTTCAAAGTGTAACTTTGATGTGAAAAGACTCTTAGTTAGAGAATATGCATATAAGAAATGATTTTGAAAAGGGAAGCTTTAACACCAAGTCTCGGAAAAATATAAAAATACAGTGAGCCAGAACCCTATCTCTACTGGGTGGCAACTTAAGGAATTCAAAGCAATAAGATTTTTTCCCTTTGGATAAAAATGATAGTAATAAAAATATGCTTTTTTTGTTTCTCAAATTTTCAGATCCTTATTGTTTCCAAACATAGAGGTACAGAAAATGTTTTGAGTCTTTGTGGATGCTGAGAGGGGCTGAGAATAATAAAAGGAGATGAAGCAATTGCTACAAAAGATCGTTATGTCATCCTTAAAAGGGTCTAAATGGACTCATATCCTTTGCTTCCAGTTGATAATTGATCAATCAGGCATGAAAATAAAATGTTTTGAGTTAAGATTTCAGAAGAAGAAAAACATTCCTTTATGATGGCTTTACCCCACCTCCCTCCCGGATTCTTAAACCCCACATCTGACATACGAAGCCAGGTCACAAAGCCCAGTTCTAGAAAGCCCTTAGGGGAAGGAGAGCAATGAACCTGGCAGAGCTAGAATCAAAACTGTCTCAGCTTCATTCCTATGTGTGTGCAACAAACATCCATTTGGAGATCAAATGCTCATTTTTTTTTTTTCTCTTAACCCAATATTGTAGAATTAATGTGGTGACTTCAATGAATGATGAATGAATTGGCTCCCTAAGATTTAAAAGAATATTTTCTATTCTATTCCTTTTCAAGGCAGTGGATAATTTGAAGCAAAAAGAATGAAAGTTTGACTAAACTCATTTCTCTTGCAGGAAGCTACTTTAACAAAGGTACTAACGGAGGAATTTTGTGCGTGTGTGTGAAACTGCATACCTCAGTCCTGATGAAAACTTAAAATTTGTCATCAAGAGGCAGTATTAGACTTCTGCTGTGAAGAAGTATCTGCTAAACACCTTCTATTGCCAACAGAAAAGCAGAGGTAATCTTTAAAAACTAAGTAACTAACTAATTAACTAACTAAATCCTTAAAAAAGCTCAGGACCACTTGATAAAGATAAGGCACTGTTAAATGAGAAAGCCTTTCCTGGGAACTGAGACTAAGACACCACCCAGTTCCCATCTGATTAAAATGCTAATAGAAAGGGTGGCAGGTGGCTGTATCTTAGATCAAGTTTTAGTTTTTCTTTGGTTCTCCTTTCTGTCAGGTTATTCTATCATAATGTATCAGGAGAAGCATTGCACTCACATCAAATCAAGTTGTTAATGGAAAGGTGGCAGCCTAAAGTACTCTTGATCAACTGCTAATTTTGTTTTATTCTTCTTCCTCTTACAGCTATTCTCTGAAATGAATAACTGCATTCAAAAGAGGTTTTTGAGAGAAGCTGGGCACTAAAACACATGAAGATGAACTGAAGACACAGAAAACTATTATGTTCACAGGATAAACAGTTTTAGTCGTTTAACGTTATAATAAATGTATTTGTCTGTGATGTGCTGATTTCACCACTAAAAGGTCTCCTGTTAAAGATGCACATGTCTCCATATTGGGCAAGTGATAAGGATAGGACAGCCAGGGGTGACAGTCCCTCAGCCAGCTTTGAATTTGTGATTCTGAAGAGCAGACTACTGCTGTACATGTCCCACTAGTCAAAACTGGGAGGCAGCAAATTTAGTGTTTCTGAGAAGTGTCAGCTTTATTGCTTTAAGGATGAAAGTAATCAATTGATCTCGAGGATCAGGGAAACAGCAAGAGAGGCAGATTCTGCCCCATCCCGGACCCTGCCTTTGATGGCCAGAGCTCTGGGTAACAAAGGTTTGTCAGCTTTTTTGCCATACCCAATCCTTGGGGATCTGTGCTAAGACTGAAGATTCAGAGCCCTTGCTGCCCTATTGGAAAACGAGGTGCATGCATATCCAGCAGGGATGTGATGGAGACAATCAATTGCTGTCCAAGTGTTCATTTAGTCTTTCGAATAAAAACTTGCCTTAAAACACAGTATAAAGGAAAAATGAGACCAATGAAAAAAACGCCTTTTGATAAGCTGCTGACAAAATGGGTTTGGGTTGTGTTTTATTTACTTTGGAGACTGGCTTTACAGATCATAAGACATTTGCTACATGACTGTGTAATGTGTTGGGCATTTACCTTCAGAAAGAAGTCCAGGAAAATAAGACAATGGAAAGCAGAAGAACTGGAAACTGTTCTAACACTCATGACATAACTGCAACAGGCTGACCCAAGGTCCCGGGAACAACTTAAAAACTACCAGACTCTAACGTTCTGGGGTTTCATAGTTAAACACAAGAACACACAAATGGTGAAAAAATAAATCTAAAAATAATTCTGGTTCTTTCCCCATTATATGTGTCTTGAAAGTTCCTCTCTTACGCCTCTATTTCTCTCTCCAATTAATAATCTGGACATAATTATTACAAGTCATTCTTGCTATGAGAATTTGTTACTGAGCTGTGATTTCATCTTCTGTGGTTCAAATGTTGCTTTTACATCTTTATGATCTCCAAAATATTTATCTTGGTCTCTTTGTGTGGAACAAATAAGTTTGGTTCCCAATTTCTAATAGTATTAATGGGAAAGTATACCTCTTTCAACATAGTGATTGAGTCTGAGAAGTCAAAATCAATAATCAAACAAATAAAACCAAACAACAACAACAAAAAAACCTGAAAGATAATTATATTAAGCTTTTTTTTTGTCCTTCCCAAACTAGTGGAGTGGATGGGAATTAGGAATGATAAACTATTACCAGAGTCCCTGTGTACTACCTGAAGCCAGAATAAAACTGAAATACATTGTTCACAATTTAAGTACAGACATATAACACATACACAGGGGTAAGATAGAATTCTAAAGTGTGGATTTTCTGATGGGAAAACTAATGATCTATTAAGCTCTCAAGTGCAGGAATCCACAATTCAATGACAGGTAATGCTGCTGCTAAGTGCTATGTGGTTCTGGGCAGAAAGATTTCTGCGGGGAGTGGAATGGGTGCCATTTCAGGAACAGATGCAGACCTTGTCAATGTTCAAGTCCATTCACCCCATCCAACTCTGATTTCTCTACCTCTGAGCAATCTGGCCTGGTGAGTTTATTCTCCAGAATCTCACTGAAGCTTCAGACTGCTTCCCTAATGAAATGCTTGTCAGCTGCTACACTGGAGATGTCCCCCCAGAATCTTAATTAACCTTTGCAGTCAATGAGCTTCCGTGATTTTTTCCCCTTAGAGAGATGAGGTTCGTGGTGAGCTGGTATATTTCTGGAGTTTATTCCTGATCTAGTGTATCCATTTACTCACGTATTTATATATCTATTTATCTGTTTGTTTTCCAATAAAGGAGAGACCTGTCTGCATGATTTTAAGCGTTCATGTATGAAATAACCCTAAACCACTTCTATCTAAAGCCACTTTTTTTTTCCCCCCCGGATGGTGGGGAAAGCTGCTTTGAAATATAGGTTTTGATCAATTTTATATTATCCCTTTTTCAGGTCTCTAATGTCTGTTTCAAAGGATGTTTTAACATTGTAAGTTTTACAGCAGCTCGTAACTGATGATGAAGACTTTCCCAGTACTATTTCTCCTTTGACACCTGAATTGCAAACTGAGATTTAAATATAGAGTAATTATGAATGATATCACAGACGAATACTAGATTAGAGCACAGAGTATATGACATCACAAATTCCTTTGTTAATGCTAAATTCCCAATCAAGGGAAGCTCAAAAAGGCATCAGTGGATACTAGAAATAGAGGTCCTTTTTTATGCTCAGTGGATTTCGCATAGACCTGCTTTAAAGGAAAACCTAAAGAGAATATATCAGCATCAAATGAAATTGCTACTTTGTGTCCTACGGATTTAGATTATCTGGTAGAATGGCTTTAGAAAATCTTAATATTTTTAAGGAATAATATTCAGTAGAAAATAACTTTTGATAGGTAAATAATACCAAACTTTAATCATTCTAGTGTTCCAATTTAAAATCAAGTTCAGAGATTATGCTGTTCACCAAGGAGAAATGGTAATTTTAAATAAAAAGCATACAGAAAATCTTTCATCTTTAGTCTTAGATTGGCTAGGCAATATATGGGATGCATAGCTGACTAAAATTTCTTTAAAGGATGGTAGGAGATTCTTATATAATTCAACTGAAGTGTTTAATATGCATCTACTTTGTCCAAAGCAAATCTAGGCATTGTGAGGTTTTAGAGGTGAATAGGATAGAGTACCTACCCTTAGGAGACAAGACGTTTTGATTTAAAAAAAAACAAAACAAAGCAAAACAAAACAGCTAATTTGGAAGCAGACTGAAAATGCAGTGAAACTGTATCTTCAAATACAAGAGCTACGTTCTCAATTCAACAAGGCAAAATAAGGCAAACATCACTGATTGTCAAAATTATCCTTGAAACTTCTTTAAATCTGGAGGACCTAGCTCTGGAAAACTCAAAAAGCTAAGAGTTGTCTATAGTACTTTGATTTCACTTTGCCCTGAGGCTTTCCTATTCCTGAGGGTGGTGGAGACCTGGGTCTACTTTGAAATGGGAAGGAGAGGGGAGATGAGAAAAGAGAGGGGGATACAGAGGGGGAGGGGAAATATGCCATAAGGAAGGGAGGGCTAAAGAGATTTATCACTGCTTTTCTTTTCTTTTACCAAAAAAATGTGAAGTTTGAATTCTCATAAGTGAGGGCATCATGTACCTCTGCTATGTTTCTGTGGTGGTTCTAATGCTTTCTGAGGATGAAGCCAAGTCACAGCTTCAGATGTTATCTTGAGAGATATGGACTACGAGGTGACCATACCTTTGCATTCATGATGAGAAACCCCCTTGAGAAGGTAGTTGCTGCTGGTAGTGGCTGGTTCTTAGTCTAAGAGGGAGAAACTCCAGGACCAGAGAATATGCTTCCAGAGGTTGGGGGCATTGTTTCTTCTTTTTGGGTGTTTGCCTCATACTTCTGACTCTAATCTTCACCCTTCCAACACTGTGGATGTATTACCAAATAAAGCTATTCTTTTGGAAGCAGTGGCCAACCATATTTCATCACCACTACCATTTAACAGGCCATACAATTTCTGAGGATATCATTAACTCAGGCTTCAATGCACAGAACATGCAGAGAAAGAGAAATAGCAAATGTATTTGTAGGACCTCTATTCCCCTACACAGTAATGGCTTCACACTTTGGCATTAATTCCATTTGTCAAGCTGTAAGATAAATACATGCCTATCAGACACTTTCCCAGCATTTATTCAAAGGGCAGAAAGTGAAGACCACTATTTAAATGTGAAATGGATCCATTCGTTTTTGAAAACAAAGCAGAGATTCAGAATTCACAAAGCATGTCGATCTTTTTAAAGAGACAGTGGCCATATCTCCTTGTAAGAATAATAATGATATTACTAAAAATTCTGAAATCCTAAAGTGAAGTGAATATTTCAGATTCTCTGGTCAAAAGGTAAAAGTCCAAATACCTACAACCCTTACCAATAATATTTTATTTAGGATTTCTGTATATCTCTATTAGGATCTTTATTTAATATGATTCCATAGTTTTTAACCTCGGACAAACTGCATTAAGTTTTCCATCCAATGAAGCTTTTTACATGCAATGGTATTCCCACTGGATAAATGATCACATCTTGAAAGAGATTTCTAGAATTCTCCTTATGTCTCTTGCCTAAATTGGTCTCTATTTATATTGCAATGCCAGGATGACGCTCTTCTTTAACATGATGATGAGTTGTTTATTGCTTTGTTTTGTTTTTCTTGTTTTGTTTTTGTTTTTGTTTTTCCAGCTTTCCAAGTGATGTAAAGCATTAAGTTCTGATGTATAGCCTCAGTCAAGTATTTTCCTCCAAGAGATCTACTACAGTTGAAAGAGAATCACCAAGAATGGATCAAAAAAATATAGAAAATTTGAAATACTATGCCTAAACACAAGTTTTACGTGTATAGAAATATGTGTGTTTTTTTTTTCCTGGAAAGAAAACCTATGACATCACTCAGCTTGTCAAAGAGTTCCATGCTGCAGGTAAATAGTCAAGAAAAACATGTTTTGTCCAACTTTGTAGTCACATTTTTCACCATGTTCCTTCTGATACTGGTAAACACTCATCTCAACTGCTCTGCTTAAATCTCTCCAGATGATTTCCCATCTCATTCAGAGAAAAATATGAAGTTCTTATTGGGGCTTTCAAGGCATCCTCCATCTCTCTGGCCTCAGGGCTTTTGTACTTCCTGTTACTTCTGTCTGGAAAGCCCTTCCACCACTGAATACCTGCTTTCTTTTGTTCTCTCCTCACATGTCATCTTCCCAAGGAAGCTGACAACCCATATGCAAAAAACAAAAAAAAACACAAAAAACAACAACAGCCATCCACTACTTCCTTGCCATCCCCTTATCCTTTCCTATTCCTTAGCACTCGTATACCACCTCTGAACATATTATAAATAATTATTCACCAAGTCAGCTGATTCCCTAACTCCTAGAACAGTATCTGGCATAGAAGAGTCATTAAGTAAGTACTTGTTAATGAATTATCTTTTTTTCCTTGCCTTTTTTTTTTTTTCCTTATAAGTGTAACCTCTGGGGGAAACAACTGAGGAAACTGACTCCTGGAGAAGATAAGTGTTTTGTCCAATCACCATTCAAAATTGATCTAAACTGCAATGAGATAGCAAGTTGTGATACTCTTGTCGGTATTTTTTCTCTTACATCATACCTTTAATAGAGTTTCCAAAGCTATAGAAGAGAATAAAAGGGTGAGTTGAGCAAAGGGCATCCTAACTTTAAATTGTTGTTTTACAGGTAGTGAATACGACTGGGCGTGTGATTAATGGGGCGACTAAGACTTGAGCGACTAAGAATAAAGAAGCATATTTGAAAGGCATCAATTGAAACAAATAAGACAATACAAGTTGCTCTTTCCGCCTGCCTTCTGAATTTGGACTTACCTTCAGCACCATGTCTCCCCTCGTGTAAGGCCCACAAGGTCAGGGACTTTTTTTTTTTTTTTTTAAATCTCTGTTTCCCCAACACCTGGAACAGTGTGCTTGCCACACAGTGTATGCTCAAGGAACATCCTGAGCATACACTCGTACAGGTACTGGTAGTCTAAAGAGATTACAATCTAAGCAATACTGTTATACACCAAACCAACTAAAAAATAAACTATCAGAGCTAAAACAATTTAACATATTTAAAGCATTATGCTGTCAAATCTAAATCAAAATTTATTTCTAGAGTTGCAATACAAAAATCAACACTGGAACAAACATATAAACTGAAAGTTAGAAATACACACTCTGTAAGGAATTGTCATTTTAATCTATGCTACACATTTATATCTGATAAAAATTTCAATTGAAAATGTTCAAATTTATAATTATATATAACACACAGGAAACGCCATAGTCAATTGACTTAACTATCAGTACTAATATAATAGCCTGAAGGAAAACAATGATAAAATATATGAACCAACGGATATAGTTTTTGTTTTTTGAATCCAATTATTAGTATCTCTGAATCCTGTCTTTGCTTCTGTAAATAGTATAAAATCATGTATCTGTCACAATAACATTAATGGTATTTTATCTTCTGTTCTAAAGTACTGCGATTTTTATGACATGTATTACTTTACACCTTAATTTGGGGTTATTCGTGTGCTTATCTGAAGCAGCCCACTAAATTGGGATTGGATCATCCTGGTCTTTCAAACACCATGCGTTGTGCAGAGTAGGTTTAGTAAATGTCTTTTGAAAAAAGGAAAGAAAGCATGCAGGAGATACCTAATGTGAGAATAAAAAAATAAGCAGAATGAAATATGTAGTGACAAGAGTTAAATGGATGTTGCTGGTTGCTGGTCAACTTCATAGATAACCTGAAGACTTCTACTGGCCTCTGACTGCAAATCAAATGAGGTACAAGCAGACAGTCACAAGCCTCCATGATCCCAATGGAAGTAGCTCAATTAGACAACCAGGTAACAAGCTCATGAACTGAAATCAGCCACACACTTCCTGAAAGCAGTGTTTTGGACCACCTGTATCCAAGTAACCTGGAGTGTTTGTTTGAAAAAAACAAAAACAAAATAAAACAAGCGAAAAACAGATTGCCCGGCCTAAGCTTACCACAGACCTGCTTTATCACAATTTTTCTCATTAGAAAAAAAAAAAAAAAAAGTATCCAACGTGAGTCTAGACTCTGAGAATTAAGATTCACTATTCTAGCCGCTCTCTTCAGTGCTGTTATTAGGGTAACTGTGAGCAAGTTGGGAAAAAAAAAATCCCCCTGTGGGCTTCCCTTTGGTGTAGAAGATTAGAAAAAGATACTTCTTGAGGGTGGACATAACATTCCAGCAGGTGCTGAGTTTAGAGACAGGAGTGCATATGAATTCAACACCCCCCCCCCCCCCCCCCCCCCGCCCACTACCATTCCACTTGGTGCTTTTGTGCGTAACTGTGTGTGATGGCTCTGGGTTCCCTGCTAAGGACCAAATTACAGAGCTACCACATTCCAAATGGGAGAACAGATCCCAAGACTTACTGTGCAGCTTGAGCTCTCAACCTTAAAACAGCCTTTTTGTCCACCAGAATTCTGCGGGGGGAAAAAACCCAGTACATTTCAGATATATAAAAGCATTTCCTGATGGAGAGGTTATTAAACACCACAGTAGGCAGGTAATAATGCCTAAATGTCTGGGATGGGGTAAATGACCTTCTTACCAAAAGCTGGGTTAGGGAGTTTGGGACAGGATAATGTCTCAAATTCCCTTGTAGCTACAGGAGTTCACAATTTTATTACCTAAGGATGCAAAAACATTTTGGGCACATGCTGGGCTTAGTCAATTCCACTATAGCCTAAGTGGCCTTTAAGATGCAAAGACCTTTTTAAAATCCTACTCTATGAACATTTAGTATTTGAAATTATTTGAGATGAAAGCATAATACCCAATTGCTACAGCTTCATAAGTGACTCTCTTACTTGCCTAATTATGGCAAGCAATGCTGTCAATAGTAAAACATTTTCAAGAGATTAACTTTGCACAATAAAAGCTTCTGTGCCAGCAGAAAATCTTTTAAAGTGTTTCACCTATTTTGCAATACTGAGTGGCCAGCAACTCATTTTAATATTTACAGACAAAATGATATTTGGATCAAGTAAAGGTCAGACTCAAAAAGAACAAAACAAGGCAGAAATGACATTCTAAATGAACTTCCAGGTCGTGGCTCTCAATTTGGCAACCAATACATGGTGGAACAAAAACAGAGAGAAATAGGGCTTCCCTGGTGGCGCAGTGGTTGAGAGTCCGCCTGCCGACGCAGGGGACGTGGGTTCGTGCCCTAATCCGGGAAGATCCCACATGCCGCGGAGAGGCTAGGCCCGTGAGCCATGGCCACCGAGCCTATGTGTCTGGAGCCTGTGCTCCGCAATGGGAGGGCCACAACAGTGAGAGGCCCGCGTACCACACAAA
The DNA here is from genome assembly GCF_008692025.1 of Phocoena sinus. NCBI lineage: Eukaryota > Metazoa > Chordata > Mammalia > Artiodactyla > Phocoenidae > Phocoena > Phocoena sinus. Next base: position 30,315,974 of record NC_045765.1, read on the forward strand.
AAAAAAAGAGAGACAAATAAATTTCACTATGTCCTCTCATTGTTAAGAACCACCAAAACTTACACAATTTCTAAGATAACTTTAAAAGCATTGAGAAATCCTTCTGAGAAAGTCAAAACATGAATATGTCCTTTCTGCTTTATTTAACTCCATATTTAGTATTGAGTCCTTATGTAGTGTATACTGATGATGTGTGATTTGAATTCCTTGCCTAAGCACAGAAATGTTATTCCTGCTATTGACAAGAAACATGGCAAAGCAACATGAGATTGGTCTGACTCTCCGCATAGGTGGTGTGATTTTAAATCTGGTTGAACATCAGACTATCTAGGGATGCATTCTTAAACTATAGCTGCCGAGTTACCTTCTCTGTGATTTTGATTTAGTAGGTCTCTCTCTCGCTCTCTTTTTTTTTTTTTCCCAGCAGTACTCCAGGGGAATTCCAACCAGCCAGGTTTAGAAATCCCTGGAACAGGTGATGAGTTACACTTTAGAAATGCACTACTCCTAAAGGTCTTCTCTATGCCTGACATAGCTTTATCAATCTATTCACTGAATGTGGAGTTCCGTGAACAGAAATTTATTACCTCTCATTCTATAGTTAGAAATGCAAACACTACTAGAACAGGAAACATTAATTAACATAACTCATGATAATCACTGACAATAGTTTTCAAGGTCTAGTTGAACCACTGAGGAATGAATGGGTATAAGAGATTTGTAAGACTAGCATAGCAGAACAGTACAGAGTGGTGATTAAACATTGCTCAAATCCATGATCAGATAGTGGGTTTGCATCGTGCTTTCACCACTGTTGACCTATGGGACTGAGCAATTTACTTAACCTCTCTGAGCCTCATCTGCAAATGAAAATACATGTACACACTTCATAATATTTTAGTGAGGAATAGATACATGTAAAGTTCTTGGAACGTTTCCTGATACTTGGCAAATGCTCTAGAAACATTATCTAGTATAAGTCGTATTAATACTCCTCTTCATAGTGTAGCTGAATAATGCCTAACCTAGCTAAGTGTTGGAATGGCCTATGTTTAACAAATTACTAATACCCTAGTCTGCTGTCAAGAAGTTTAGTAAGTCTAGGTAGACCTGAGAATCTGCATTATAAAAGGCTTGCAGATAATTCTTACGCAAAGCCAGTAGAATGAAAGAGGGCTAGAGTAGCTGGACTAACTGAGGAAAAGAAAAATGAGGCCACAGGTTAGGGAAAGGAGTGTGACATCTATAAAAACATTTAATTCTTAAGTCAAACTTATACATACATCATGTTAAAGTTCTACAAGCCTTACCCATTTTATCCCATCCTGTCCTTGATTCCTGCTTCCCAAAGACAACAACTCTCCATGCTTTAACCTATTTTTTAGGTGATGTGGTGACATTTACGGTCCCATTTCTGTGTAACAGGCTCATATTGTGCTTTTAGCTGTAATTTTTCAGTTTTAGGTATTTTCTAATCAATCCCTCCTTTGGAAAATAAGGATGCATGTTTTAAAATCATTCTCTCAACACACGTACACACACACACACACACACACACACACACACACACACACACACCCCTTCCTCCCAGCCTTTTGATAGTGTTGTGTCATAGTTTTTATTGGATTAGTTTTTAAAAATTAGTTCATATTTGTCATGCAAATACTAAGCACAATAGAGCCACGCTTTATGATATAAATGCATTCTTTTTTCATCGAGTATTTTGCCTCCTCTGAGATTAATAGTTTCATTTTTTCATGTACTCCGTTTCCCATGTACTTATCACTATTCTGTACACAAACAGTAAGGTGACTTATAATTCCATGTCTTTCTCACTTCACTGCAGCCTGGCTGATTTCTAGGACTGCTGTACAGTTACACTTCTGGTACCTCCCATCAGTACCATCCTGGAAATTCCCATTCCCTCTCTCCTGTATTGGATGCTCTTTTTCATGTATATCTTGATTATTTCCCTGTCTTGATAGAGCATATTCTTCAACATCTTGGGGGATGTTACACTGTGTATTAGATTCTACTTTTTGCTCTGGTTAGATATTTTGGATAGGTGAGAAATTCTAGATTGCAAATAATTTTCCCTTAGCTTTGTACTTTTTCTGATCTACTAAACCAGTTAGCTTTAACTTCATGCTTTTCAATACTACAATTAAAAATACCTGCCTTGTGATTTTTAATGTGGTTTCCAGAAGGGGGAAAGGTAAGCAAGTATGCTTATGTCACTTAAGTCACTATTAGCTGTTCTCATAGATAAACCTTCAAAACTTGTTAGCATAACACAATGTAAGTTTGTTTCTCTCTAACATAAATTGCACCTGAGGGTGTTCTTGTGTTTGCTCCTAAACGGAAATTCTGCTCCTGTAGCATCCAGGGAACCTAGGATACTTCTTCCGTATGTGGATGGTTGTTCATTTCCAGCTAGCAGATGGGGAAAGAGCCAGAGGGTAGTATGGTGAAGAGGTTTTTGTGTGTTTTCATATGTCAGACCTAAGTGACATTTGTCATTTTCAACCACATTTTATTTGCCAGAAATCAATCAAATGGTTATTACTAATATCAAAAGAGGATTGTAATTATAGTCTAGTGTATGCCTAGGAATAAATAGAAACTTCTGCAGCTGGTACATCGTTATTGAAGAAAAGTCTAATTGTTCTCACCACCATAATTGGCTATGGGGTTACATCATGGTCGTATTACAGTAAATTAGGTAACAGCCCACCAAATTGAAAAGATGCCCTTGGTTATGACTTTGAGAGAGAAATGTCACCTCTATTCCATTCTCTGTCACAGTGTTCAGTTTATCAGATTTATCCAGAAAAGCTAAATTCATCGAATTACTGTAAAAACTGTGGCAATAATGATAACAATGATATTAGTATCAATACTAGATGACATTTATCGTGTTCTAAATCAGAATCTGATACTATGCTGAGCTCTCTATGGACTGTTTCTACTGTGGTTCATACAATAAAACACGAGCTAGGTAATATTTTTATCCCTACTTCACAGATGAGCCACAGAGGGTCTTAGAATTTGATCACAGTCCTACGGCTAAGACGCACTGGTTTCAAGCCTAGGTATATGCTATTCAAAAACATAATGGTCTTCCCACTATACCATGCTGCTCTGCATTGTGCCATAGGAATTTAAACAGAGCCTTATAAAAAATGTCCAAGGTATGATGTGTCTTTCTAGTCCTCTACCATTAATATGCCTTCTCTGACTCAATCATAATGTGGATTTGAGTTACAAGAAACCAAAGAATAGTTGCAGTATTTCTGAATATTTCTTTTCATAAAAACTTGGATGTTTGTTCTTTATGGTCAAACTGATAAAATTCATAAGTGACATAAATAATTTGACAGTAGTAAGCCCGTTGGGTTTAATGCATGTTCAGCGCTGTAATTCAGTCTTGAAAATTGTCCTCTCCGGTAAAGCTGCCAAGCCAAAACAATAAAGGGTTTTAGCTACAAAGTGAAGTTTTCTGGAATTATAATATTCCTTTTGACCTTTGGAATGACTAAATGCTATTTAATTCCTTCCCTTTATTCACTACAGTGAAAAAGACTTGGAAACACACTGGAGCAAAGGTAACATTTCCTTTCAAAGCCATAGCCAGCCATTAATACTCCCAGGAGAGGGGGAAATGCTTTGAAGTTGGTGGTGGAATACCTTATTTACAAACGCCCTTCTCACTTGTTGGTTTTGCAAGAACTATGATGTAACACTCAAGTCAATTATTTCAAATTATAGTGGCTGCAACAATTAGACTCTTTCTCCTGTAAGTAGCGTGCTAAAAATTTCACGGGGGCTGAAATGGAACTGGTTTATAACTGGCTGAAGGTAGCTATCTTCCAGCAGCATGGTGGCTCCTTTTTCAAGAGGTTTAGCTTTTAGGTACTGTTACTACTAATTACTTTAGGTGAGAAACGCTGTAGCTGTCAAGCTCCACAATCAGCTCTGGCTTTGAACCAGCTAAAATAGAAATGCTTGAGTAGCTAAGGTTCTGTTTCTTTCTCTTGCCATTTCATAGAGACGCTAAATGCAAAGAAACTGCAGTCGGCATCTTTGTGTTCAATTCCCTCTCCTGGCTGATTCAATAGTATTTGATCTGACGTGACGATTTTTAACTTTTTTACTATACATAGCCCCAGCATGATCAATACCGAAATGCATCTCCAGTCTGGGCTACTTTACATCCTATTTGCCTAAAGAGTTTAGATAATGAAATTCACAAGCAGCAAAATCTATAAATGAGTTACTGACAAAGAGGGTATGTCACCCAGAGATGCTGATTCTAAGGAGGAGTGATACCTGAAGCTGACTGATAAGGTTTTAAAACCACCTGCCTGTATCATCAGCAACACAGCCAGCCCTAGGCAAAACCAAGAAGCCAGAGCTATCCTCAGCACCCTCCTGGGCTGCTCACTCATTTTGTGGCGGCATCGGCCAGGCCCTTCTCTCCCACTTTCTTCTTAGGCACCCCCTACACTCCCTACTCCAGAGCCTATTCTCAAAGCTTGTTTTCTAATTCTTCATTTGCACTAAGAGCACAAATGATAAATTAACACTGTAAGTGTTACTACACTCCTAAGAGGAGATGTTGCATTTTCATAAGGCACCAGCCTAGGTGAAGAAAAGTATTGGAATTGCATATTAAACCAAAGGGCTTGGGAAGCATATGAAATTTTCTTGGCACCCATAAAACTCATACCATGTAATAAGTCCCTTCCTTTTCACATGGGTAAAATAAATGCAGGTGTCGAGTAAAATTTAGAGCCCAGGGAACAAGGGCTAGAGGAGTTATTTAAGCCAGTGTTTCCTTTTAAAAAATGAAATATATAGGGCTTCCCTGGTGGTGCAGTGGTTGAGAGTCCGCCTGCCAATGCAGGGGACATGGGTTCGTGCCCCGGTCCGGGAAGATCCCACATGCCGTGGAGCGGCTAGGCCCGTGAGACCTGGCCGCTGAGCCTGCGCGTCCGGAGCCTGTGCTCCGCAATGGGAGAGACCACAACAGTGAGAGGCCTGTGTACCGCAAAAAAAAAAAAAGGAAATATATGATACAGCTGTATCAAGATAGTAACATTGAAGGTGCTTGTTAAGCAAGCCAACAAATGCACGAAGTCATACAAATTCTTGGACCTTAGCCAAATACAATAATGTGGGTGATAAGTTTCTGGGATCTGGGTTTAGACAAGCATCCCGATTTTCTTATGAGTAGCATAGTGGTTATATATTCTGGAGTCAGTCTTCCTGGGTTCCTATACTCAATACAACCATTTACCATGCATACATTATTTAGATCTAAGTGTCAGTTTCCTTACCTGTAAAATGGGAATGTTAATGGAGCCTACCTCATAGGATTGAAGGTTATGAAGGTTAAATGAGTTAACAATTGTAAGACACTCAGAATAGTGCCCAGGACTATAAGGATTTTACTAAATACTAATTAAATATACTCAACTTTAAGAAACACAGATCTGGGACTTCCCTAGTGGTCCAGTGGTTAAGACTCTGAGCTCCCAATGTAGGGGGCCCGGGTTCAATCCCTGGTCAGGGAACTAGATCCCACATGCATGCCACAGCTAAGAGTTCAAATGCCACAACTAAGACCTGGTACAACCAAGTAAATAAATAAAATAAATACTTAAAAAAAAAAGAAACACAGATCTAAATGGTAATACCTTTAATATCACTGCCACAATCTCAGATAATTAGTCTAGAAGAGAAGTTTCCAAGCTGATGCTAGTAAGCATGCTATGCTAATTGAATCAATGCCTTATTTTTATTTTTTTATTTATTTATTTTTGCAGTACGCGGTCCTCTCACTGTTGTGGCCTCTCCCATTGTGGAGCACAGGCTCCAGACACGCAGGCTCAGCGGCCATGGCTCACGGGCCTAGCCGCTCCACGGCATGTGGGATCTTCCTGGACTGGGGCACGAACCCGTGTCCCCTGCATTGGCAGGCGGACTCTCGTCCACTGCACCACCAGGGAAGCCCCCAATGCCTTATTTTTATAAATACTGAATTCTATATGGCTAAGTAGAAGGTCCTATATTTGTGTAGACTGAATTAAAATGGAGGGGAAGAATACATATTTGAGAGAGAGATGTGATCTTGTTTTGTTGTAGCTTCTTTGTCCAGGAATCAATTTATCCAGAAATATATCGACTTGGGAGAAATATGTGCAAAACATTTGTGTGACATAGGTCATTTGTGAAAACATGAACAAGCCAGCAGGATAAGATAAATACTCCAATATCCAAAGAAGCTAATTCTGTAACATGCACTGAGAGAGGAGGTTTTATGAATGAAATGTCCATCAAATATATTGTATCATGTCCAAACATGGCTGGAATGATGCATGTAAGAGTTATCCATGGAAATCTTATGCAATGAAGTGAAAAGAGAGTAGTTTGATTTTCTTTGAAGTGTTTTCTTGTAACAAGAGATAAAAGCAGACATCTGTTTTCTTTGATGTTTTTATCCTAAATTTTGTGTTTGATTTTCCTATAGACATTATAGAATTTTTCCCTTTTCAAGTCACTAGACCATATCCATATTTTCAAAGAAGCAAAGAGTTACAGAAATGGCAAGTCCCTTGTAGGCATCTCAACAATGAGCAGATTTCTCATGGCAGGGTTGTGAGTTTCACTTTTTCTTTTCTAAGTTTTAATCCATTATGCAAACTAATGTACCCACCTTAAACCAAATGTTTTGCACTTCAGTACTTTGCATGCTGTTTACTTCTCAGAAGAGAAAAGAAAATGGTGTTAAACCTCAGATTAGTAAGACACACATCTATGAACCACAATGATATCATTCAATGCCATGTTTATACCTAGTTAGAAATAAGTGAACATCTGCTGATTAAAAAATAGAACTGTAATAGTGGCCAGCAGGGAATAAAACACTTTATTGAGCTTTGTTATGTAGATGGAAATGTGCTTTGTAGAAAGTGCTTTATTTGCAAATAAAACAACTAATTGCTGGAGCTAGAAATACAGGCACAAAGTAGATTCTGAATTAATTTTGAGAAAGTATTAGTTTTAATGTGAGCATCAGCTGATACTTCTGCCTTCCCCAAATTTATGTTGATTACTTTCACAAGCTTGACTTTGATAACTGGGAGGAGGACTTGCATGGCTCACAAGAAAATCCTGCTAAAAGAGGTAGCGATGCACACTCTAGCCGCCAGTGTTATAATTCCTGGGCCTTTTCCTCAAGTTCTTCCGAAATGTCTTTGATATTTTTCCTTCCTTCCTTCCTTCCTCTCTCCCTCCCTCCCTCCCTTCCTTCTTTCCTTCCTTCCTTCCTTCCTCTCTCCCTCCCTCCCTCCCTTCCTTCTTTCCACAAATAACTAAGATCCTAGAATTTCTAGTCTGATACCTCATAAAACCATTTTTTAAAAGGCACGCTAAAGGGAATCTTAGAACACATTATGAACAAAAGATATTTTGTTGCTTTATTTTTATTCTCAATTTGCCTTCCCTACCGTCCCTGGAAATGGGCCTCTTAGGTCTTCCTAAATTTTGAAGCCCAAATTTTTTCTGACAAATTTCTTGTCAGACTTTGTGCAGACTTTTACAGTTTGAATAGCCTCTACTTCTGGAAAACATTTCCTGGGTGCAGCACTGGACACGTGGGATTCTTCCTCTATGCTTTGAAATCTCCCTTCTCTAGCTATTCTTTGTTCTCCTACCTCATGAAAAGGGATATTGCACAAGGCTCTGTCCTAAGATCACTTTTTTTCACCTCTCACGTGTTGGCTTTCCAAGAGCTCTCTTCATTCTGTTACCCTCCGTGTCCCAGTAAATCTCTCCAACATATGTCTCCCATCCTCCTTCTCTTCTCTGAGCTAAAGCTACTTAGTATCTTCACCTTGTCATCTTCAATTTTCATTAGGAATAGGGAACTTGAAGTTTAAAAAGAAAAGAGTACAAAAGTATGGTTTGGTAAAAACATATGACTTAACAGCTTAGCCTTTAGCAATACAGGGAAGGCTGTGGCAGCGTGCATTTCAGCCTCAGAAGAGCACTGATGCCTTCCCAACAGATGTGATGAGAATGGGGCCAGTAATGTGGTCAAGGGAAAGTGGTCTGGTATTGACAGTTTTGTTATGAAATGAGGATTTCAAGGGTGCAGCTAAGAATGTATGTTTATGCATTTATTCATTCATTGATGTATTTTATTCATTTATAAAGAATTTTTAATTGAATGCCTCCTAAAGGCCAGGTCCTTTTTTTTTTTTTTTTTTTTTTTTAAGAGAGATACAGGAATAAATAAGACAGTCTGTCTTCAGGAGTTTATATTCTGGCAGGGAGAGTCAGGATATAGCACATAAAAACATATCGATTAGCCATCAAGCAAATGATTCCAAATAGAATACAATAAGTGCCACGAACAACACAGAAAGACAAAATGATGGGAGAAAATGACTCAGGGGAGAACGAGAGATAAACTCAGGCTGGTAGGAAAGCCTCTCTGGGGATATGAAATGACGGAGTTGAAGATACCATGCGAAGATCTGGAGGGAAAGGGAAAGCAAGCGGCAACCCCTGTGACGAGAGTGAACTGAGGGAAGAAGGAAACCCATGGAAGTAGTATCTTCTCTGACAGGGAACACTGGGAGATACACAGGTTGGGAGCAGAGCGGACACATGGAGACCCATCTGTAGTTCTTATTTAGATATGTTGACTTTGAAAATCCTGCCAGACTTGTGGGTGGGGTTCTTGGTTAAATGAGTCTAGAGCTTAAGTTAAAGATCAGGGTTGGAGATACGGATACGAGGAGTCACCAACCCATGGAGGAAATTGAAAGCAGTGAGCTAGATGAGAGCATAGCCAGAGAAAAGATGATTTAGGATGGAGGTCTAGGGAACTCAGTGAGGAAAAGCCGAAGAGGCTGAGAAAGAGCTTCAGGAGAGGTAGAAGGGACACTGTACATAAATAGCTGTGCAAGGGGCAAGATTTATGGCTGATAATTTCCGTATGATTACTCCCAGTGGAGTAATAAAGACAATGTTTTTGATTTTCCAAGATATTCTCTTTCCTTGGTTCCATGATTGAAATGTAGAGCTAACATATAACATCTTAGCAATACTTTCAAGTTTGTCTACTTGATATAGATAATTTTTATCATGTCATCACCTCACTCAAAAATCTCTTACTTCCCAGGGCCTGTTGTCTAAAGTCCAGACATTTTCATCAGTCCTTAAGGCTATCTATAATGAAGACCATACCCACCCTCCCACACCATCCCGTATTATTCCTCTCTAGGCATCCTGCAGCCCCCAACACCAACCTCTCTGCTTCATGGTTCTCTGTATATGTTTTAAGCTCTACTCTCCATGGACCTTCATCGACATGATTCTACTCATGTAGAGTCCCTCTTCCTACTCTCATTCTCCATTTTCCACATGTCGAAATCAGACTCATCACTGAAGTTACTTAGAGGAGCCACATGAAAGGCCCCAGGCACTGAGAACCTTGGAGATGAGTCAGAACAGAAGAAACACCAATATTCCAAGAAGGGAATCCATGTAAGAAGTCTACGAGAAAAAAATTACAGCATTTCCCTTAGAGTCTGGCAGAGGTCTTAACAACTGATTATTAGAACAAAAGAAAGGCTAGCATAATGAGAAACAGAGAAAACGTGAAACAAATGAAGCTTAAGTTTCGGGGCCATGTACTTAACAATCCCCCTCAAACTCTGTTCCTGATTTTGTACTTGCAGGGTTGTTTTGTTTGGTAAAGAGAGCCCCTGAAATTGCCTAAGCTTGAGAACTCATACAATATTAACAGTTATTTATTATAGTGCAAAACAGTAAATAACTAAAAATGAAAACACTGTGGATTTAGTAACCCACCACTTACACTGTATCATGATCAAGTTACTTGACCTTCCTCTGCCCTGGTTTGCTCCTCTTTAAAATGGGGATAAGGTCATCTTCTTTACCTATACTAAAGATTTCTGGTGAGGATTAGACAAATGCCTTCAATCATTCAACAAATGTTTATCCAGAACCTACAATGTGCCAGGTCCAATGACAGATGGTGGGGACTCACTGATGAATAAAGGAAGACATGGTCCATGCTTTCTTCCTGCTAACAGCTTAGTGTGAGACAGACATTAATAAAAAGATCACCCAAATAAATGTAACATATGAAAGAGCATTGAACAGATGAGGTGGTAACTGCCATGTTACAAATATGATATTAAAGACACGTCCAATGTCTACCTTGCTTCTGTAGATCTCTGTTTTTAATCATCAGTATCCAGAGGTGATTAATTCCTGGGAGACGCAAAACCAACTGTCTCAAGATACACCAAACCCCAAGTTAATTGGAGCCAGTAAGTCAATTAAATAATGGATAATGGAAAAGATAATGGTTATGAGGACCAATGTTCAAAACAGCTGGTCAGTATGCTCTTTCTCAAGGGAGGGGCCCACTTAAATTAAGATCAGAAATTTGCTTAGTGAATATGTGAAATGAAAAAAAGACAAGAACCGTGAAGCTAAACCTACAAGGCTAACAACAGTAGGGCCCGTTTAACTTGGTGTCCTTCTGAGCAAGCCCGGAAGCACAGGCCACGCAAATGCCTAACACTGAACAGACACAGATCTTGCCACCTTCCTTCCAATGTATCTTCTTCTCACTCATACTCTGAAACATTCCAATGATCTGAAACATTCCGTTACTCCAAAACACTCTGTTGTAATGAGGATTACATTGTATGGTGGTTACAAAGGAAATCTGAAGTCAGACAGACTTAGTGAGGAGGGATCTCAATTCCCCAGGCTTTTCACAAAACTCTTAACAAAATTTACACAACACCATATACAAGACAAGATGAACCAGGAAAAAGAATTTCACTTTCTGTGTAAGAGAGACTTATATTTGAATCCCTCCTCAAATATGTACTAGCTGTGTGACCTTATGCAGATTATTAATTTCTCTTTACCTCAGTTACTTCTCTGTAAAATGAGAGTAATAATAGGCCCTTTCTATCAGACAGTTACAAGGATTCAATGAGAACTCATATAAGGCACTTGGAACAATGTCTGCCGTATATTAAGCACTCAATAAAAATGCACTACTTATACAACCTCTACCGCCACCACCAGCACCATTATTACTCTACTTATCATTGCTATTACTACTACGACTACTATTACTACTGCTACGACGACAGCTGCTGCTGCTGCTGTAACTGCTACTACTATTTTGGGCTTCGTTGACCTCAAAACCATCTCAAAGGTATTTTCACTTCATTCCTTATGCGCTCACTGAGGAGGGTGTCACTCTACTGGCCCCAGATATTGCCAAGTGACACAGGACTGGGCAGCTGGCTTAATGGTTATTCGACCACATCTTTCAACACGTAGAAAGACCATGACTCTATTCTTGAAACATGCTAGTTACCCTCCCCACCCCCTGCCCTCTGCAGTGGGGGAGCCCGATCAAGAGGAGGGTTGATGCGATGGGCTCTGCAGTCTTATCAAGTATGTGTGCGCCTGTGTGTGTCAGGGGAGGGGGGCGAGAAGGGGACTCAGTTGAGTTGAAGTCATCTTTAGTGCGTCCTTCTGCAGACTTATTATCATTTGCCCCATCCCACTGTTCCTTTTCCTTTTCATCCAGATGTTGGCTATCATTGAAAACACAGGCTGCTTCTATCAGATAAATCCACTCTGGGGTGACCGACAGAAACATGTACTTTCCCTCAGGAAAATGGCCAAAGGGAGGAAAAAGACAAAAAGTCAAGGTTTCTTTGGCTAATGTGTAAAAATTGAGAGAAGCTGTGGAAAAGAAAACCCTTGATAATATATATATTCTCCAGCTAAGGAAATGAGAAGAATGTTGATTTTATTAGGTATTAATAACAGGAGAGAGTTGTTTGACGTGGCAACAACTACTTAATGCCCTGCAGAATCCTGAATGTATACCATCCATCTCCTCTGACAAGGGGATTATTCCAATCTCTGTGCTGGAGTGAAGGAAAAAACACAAAATGTTGTTTCCTATGAACTAGGTTTAGGTTTTTTTTTCACTTCCTTGATAAATCTTCTGCATTTTGGTTCTTTCTGTTCCAATTAAAATAGTTGCCTGAGTTCAATTCATGGGTATAATAACTAGGATTTCTTTCAGAGCTCCATCCCTAATTAAAAGCAGCATTTACAGAGAGAGGGTTTTACATACTTATGTATTACCTTATTCAATCCAAGCAGATTGCTTCCCTATGTAAACTTCTGAATAGTTTAATTTCTTCAAACATTGAAAGCCATTCTAATGTAGATTTTGCATTAATATGGGGAAAGAAAATGTACCATAGTCTTAGTGGAGTTACTATTTCTAAAATTAATTCTTGATCTTATAAATTGATACAAACACACACATATGTATATATATGTGTGTGTGTGTGTGTGTGTATGTGTGAGTGTGTATTTCTATTTCCGTAAGCCAAGTAAAGACTGAACATTTTGATTATTCAGGAAATATATGCAAAGAATTTTCCTTTTAAATACTTTTCTTTCTGAGAAAAAAAGGGAAAGAACTGGGAAGGAAAAAGGGTATAATGATTACAGCACAGCCTTGAGTAATGTGGTAGCCAGGTTATTCATATACACAAATTTAATTCTAACACCAGTATTTATTATTTTTCCCATTTTACAGATGAGGAAGTTGAAGCACAGAGAAGCTAAGTAACTTGCCTAGAGTCACTAACTTATATGAGAGAAGGTGGGATTCAAACCCAGGCAGCTGGGCTCCCCAGGTTGCTCTCCTATCTCTTCCTATCCCACAGCTCCAGGATGATCTAATGAGAGAAATTATCTGTAGAGACAGACAAATCAGGGCTCAGAATCTAACTTTTCCTCTTCCTGGCTGTTTAATATGGGGCCAGCCCCTTGGCCTCTCTGCTCCTGAGGTTTTTTCTATCTAATAAATTGGGGCAAATCGTACCTGAAACTATGGGTCTAGGATGGAGGTCAAATTCTAGTTAAACTGTGAAAGAATCTTTCTTCCCTTTTTCACTCAGTTTAGCTCTAGAGATTTAATTAAACTCAGTTTATAATTAGCCCTCTCTCTGCCTCCTGTATGCAGTCTCATGCTGGATGATGTCTCACAGTGACCATTTTAATGGTTATGAACGTTTAAACAGTCAGACTTGTTTCTGCATATCACATGGGGCTCAGTCCACTCACATGTCTTATTAGAGTGAACTTGCCTGAGGCCTTCACAGCTAGAATTTCTCATGGAATTGGTTCAAAGAATAAGTGTAGCCTTTAATGGATATAATCGTATTTGTTTTATTTTCTTCCAAAGAAAAATCTATTGACACAAAAGTTCTTGAGAAGATTCTGCAGCTGTACCTAACTGCAGGTTGACAGTATTGGGTACCAGCCCAATGATGTTCAGAGATGATCCCAAGGTGCCCTTTGATTCTGGAGGTGGGGAAAGCGTCATTCCACAATTGTTCCTGCGGGTCTGATTCTTGGCATTCTTCTTCTACCTTCCCATTGCATATTATCTAGTGATAATGGATGGATGAGGCTTTTTAAAAACTATTTTACCCTTTTTGGTCTCCAAAACTCTTTACAAGACCTTAACAAGCTCACAGGGGACTCTAGAAACCAGCATTTATGTCAATTCCTGATATAAATCATCAGTCTAATAAGCAGATTGTACAAATTCCATCCATAAGCTCTGATAAAGCTTGAGAGAAATGTCAGAATTGGAGTTTTGCTAATTGATTTAAGGAAAATAAATTTAAAGGAAGTTATGGTGTATCCCTCCAACCCCTGACCAATGTCGCAATAACAGAAAGTTTCAGAAACAACAGGTGTTTCTAAAATAATTTGTTATTTGAGATAGGAACAATTAGGCATACCTCTAAAAATAAAAATAAGATAATTAAAATATACAGTTAAATAAACCAATTTCAGAAAGGCAAAAATAAAGATGCAAGCCTAAGGTCTTTAGTGGCTCACTCTCCCAGAAGAAAAAGTTTCCAGTGAGAAAATTTCTGAAGAACCATGAAAACTAGATTAGATGGCTTCAAAAACGTGTCCCCCCCGGTATCCACCCATGTCTCTGTGCCCGCAACTAGGAAAGACCTTCCCTAATATATAACAGTTACATTGTTAAGAATGATTATCCATTATATATCTTATTAGCTTGCATTCACCATTCTTTCAAGTATCTGAAAACAGGCAAATAAAATTATTGTACAGGTGCCCCTCAACTTTTAAAAATGTATTTTAATTCTGAAAAACAAGCACTTTCATTCATTACACGCTAACACTCCTTGATACTTATGTACCATAAATTTGTTCTTCCACACATCAATTGACAACTAACACTTCAGGCAATCTCATAGATGCCCCAATGTGCAAGGCACTGGTACAGTTTCAACGTTATCACCATTTGTGTTTGCACAAAAATATCTGTGTAGGGGCTTCCCTGGTGGTGCAGTGGTTGACAGTTCACCTGCCGATGCAGGGGACACGGGTTCGTGCCCCGGTCTGGGAAGATCCCACATGCCGCAGAGTGGCTGGGCCCGTGAGCCATGGCCACTGAGCCTGCATGTCCGGAGCCTGTGCTCCACAATGGGAGAGGCCACAGCAGTGAGAGACCCGCGTACCACAAAAAAAAAAGAAAAAAAAAAATCTGTGTAATGATTTGAATGCTTTATTGTAATTTGGCCCTTAAAAGTGATAATATGATAGGCCTCATAGCTGTGGTATGATTAAGAGAAAGATGGCGATCATTACTTTATGCCAAGAGTAGAGAATACTTAGTTGGTCAACTATGTGCATTTGTGACAGAAAAGAAGAAAAGAAAAATTAAAAGCTCATATATGAAATACTAAACATGTGTCACCATAGACTGTAGCCAAGAATGAGGTGCAATTAAGCATTATAAAACTTCCTTTAACTCTCAGGGGGCAGAGCTCTCCTTTATAATCTATGAACAGGTTTATAACCTATTCACATATTTATAACTCCTTTAAGATTTTTGCATGTTGAGTTTTGGACTTGTTTTCAGAGAAGCATCATGGATGTCTGTGACTAGCAGACCACCACTAGCCCACAATGTTTTTCTTTATGTCCATGTCTCCCTGCCCTTCAGGTGCTCATAGCCCCTTTATCCTGTGCCAGGCTTGCACGAGGGCCAGTCATGTGATACTAGGATTTTTTGAGACTTTCTGCTTAAAAATCAATTTCAAAATCTTAATGTTGGTTATATGCATTTTGGTTTTCTGACAGATTTTCTTGGTGTTTGCTATTTTATCTAATACCTGTCCCTTGACTTCCTGTGCTGCGTCCTCCCAAATAGTCCCCTGAACGATTCAGGGGTCAGCAAACTGTGAAGATTCTGATTGCAAATACTTTCAGTTTTGTGGGTGACAGGGTCTCTGATGCAACTATTCAACTCTACAGTTGTAGCCTGAAGGTGGCCAGAGACAAGACGTAATTGAAAGAATGTGCTGTGCTCCCATAGAATTTTATTTCCAAAAAAGGTGGCCGAGGGTGGTAGAATTTGGCCCACAGGTTGCAGTTTGCAGATCCCTGTTAATAATAATGCTTTCTTGCTTTCACTCTTTTTCCCATTGAGTGGTTTGAGAGACACATCCTGTCAAGGCCCAGCTTTCCTGAGCTCAAATTGCAGTGCTCTGGGCCAGGCATACAGCAAATGAGAGAAATGTGCCTGGGAGTGAACGAGGTGAAATCCTTTAATAATTTTAATAACTACAGTAACAGTAGAAACAGCATCTGTTTATTGTACACTCTACGTGCCCTACCGTTTGGTAAGTGCCTTCCGTTCCCTCTGTTATTTAACCCGCCCAACATTCTTCAGAAATAGATACCATTCAAATTTACAGATGAGACATCTGAGGCTTTCTACAAGTTACAGTTAGAAAAGTAGTCAGAAGTAGATCAGATTCCATGCCTGTCTTATCTCAGGGGCCACGGCAAGATTGCGATCCAGTTTTACATGGCTCCTTTTCTGTAATCATTTTGCTACAATGGTTCCAATTTTGATGAACACTTGCAGCTCTAAATAAGATGATTCAAATGTGGATTTTCATTTGATACAGAAATCCACATGTGGATAACAGGAGAAAATTCATGACCTTTCACTTGAGATGAGGAATGAGAATTCTGAAATGTTAAGTATATTGTTTCAGGCCAACAAGCCAGTCAATATCAGAACCAGAGAGAAAACTAGGTCTTTCCACTTCTAAATCAACGCTTTTCTCCACCTCACCCTACTGGATTGTCAGATGCTTCTAACTTTTGTTCTCAACTTCAGTTTAAATCTTCCTTTCCTTGCTGCCAAACCGAAGCACTAGAAAGAAGAACATCATGCTGTGAGTAGGATGTATTATTTAAATGTTGCTCCCTTGCATTCAACCTGGCCATGTACTCTCACCTGTGTTCACAGAGACCACAAGGTAGCTCTTCAGTTTATATAGGAATACAAAAACCATGAGCTATGCAACCAAAGAAAGTAGGTCTTAGGTCACAGCCACATTTCCGGTTTGAAACCAAATGAGCAGCCCTCCAGCCAAGCTTTCGTCCGAGAATGAGAGGCTAGTATGTCACTGAGTCCACTGAGACACAGAGAACAACTGTGGCTTTAATTCTAAGCAAATTATGGCCTTCAAAGAGCAATAATATTGTTGTCTGATTACATAGCCCGTTGAATTTAAAATTGGGATTTGTCTGAAAGAAAGAGGAAGGCACAAGACAATACATTTTAAGCACTATTTAATATCTACTAGGTTTGGTTATCAGTTCTGCTAACTAGTACCAGACTCTCCCATTAAAATATAAAACACGGAGGCATGTCCTTTTATTATTAATATCATACTTTTTCTTTGGTATCTTCAAATTCATTATGCTTGATGGAACTCTTACACAGTCAAGGACATCTTGCCATTTGCATTTTTTTTTTTTTTTTTCTCAGCATATAAAAGCCCAGCGGAAAATGAACCTTAATCCCTGATGAGCCTCCCTGGATGCCTTGGGGAAGAAAACTAGGTTTTTCTCACTGTATGATAATGTTTACTCATTATACCTATTTTCATCAATACAATTGATTTTTTTTTTTATAAAGTGAGGTGAGGTCTTCCAATAAAATTTATGCTAGCTTAATTGACATGCTTTTAAGCTATACTTTATTTCTCTTTAAAATTCAGGTTTCTGAATAACAAAGCAGGAATTGTTCCAAAGAAGCAGTATTCAGCACATTTTAGTCTCAGACACATAATTAGTAAAATTTGCACACAGTATTTTAAAAGGTGATCAGATCTTTTTTCTCTGGTAAGTGCCAGAGAGAACATATTTGACCAGCTCACAGAGCAGTTATAGTGTCTGAATAATTTCTTTTTAAAAAAATTTCATTGAAAATAATGCACATGACTTGTTTATTATTGTAAATGTAATCTCTAATACCTTCCAATTCACCAGGGTGGATTCCCTTGGAGATGAATTTATATGCTATTTAAGTACCACTGATATTATCAAATGATATCAGATTTAATTAGTAAAAAGCAGATTTTATAAACACTGACCTTGATTCGGGGGAAATGAAAAAAAACACAACTGAAGATAAGGAGATAACAACTGATGGATGGAACATTATTCTATTTGATAAAAAGGAAAAATGGTAAATAAAGCATTTAGAAATTGAATTCATGACCTGCAAAACAAGATCAAATTAAAAACTGTCAGACTGGTGAAAAATCCCTAAATGTGTGAAGGCAGAATATTCTAGTTCTGAAATGTAAATGAGGATAGTTAGAAATGTCTGAATTGAAAGCTGGTTTTCTTATTGTGAGAAAGAGGAAAAAAGATTTAAAGGAGAAAGAAGTAGGTAAATATATGTGGGTTCTAAATTGGTGATAATATGACAAAGTAGATAAAGTGCTAGCAGTAGCATAAACTAGGTTAATTATATGTTCACAAGGAAAAGCATTCTCTACCTGTGCTATGTAAAAGTGATAGAAATTCCCACTTAAGTAGTTTTAAGATGTTTTAAACTGTGATTATATAAAGTGTAATATAATCTACCACATGCACTGAACAGTGTCTTGCATGTGGTAAACACTCAATAATGATTTATTGAAGAAATGTAGAGATATTAAATCAAATTTGAAAATGACCAGGAACATAAAAGGTAGTGTTAACTTATTTTTAATACTTGTGTGAGAGCAAAGTAGATGATATTTTTTGATATTCGAGAGAAAAATGAAGAAATAGTGCCAATAATACTGTGAATTTTCATATTTACCAGAAATCCTAGTACATTTTCCCTGAGCCATGATTTACCTCTGTGTCCTCTGATGCTAATAAAGAAGCAGGTTTATTAAAAATATCATAAAGAAATCCTAAGTATATAAACCTCAACTAAGAGGGCCAGTAATCTTAATTTACCAAGCCTAAAGAGACATGAACATAAAATAAATAGATTCTTCACACTACTGAATTCTAAAAGATGGACAAAATTGAGTTGAATATCGAGTTGATATTGGACAGTAGTGCAACAATGCATTATGTTTATAAAATGCAATCATACTTTTAAGCATCTCACATTTCATAATGTATCAGAGATAAGGTAGTTATAAATCCATTCATCCATTTGATGAATGAGGAGTCTCAATCATAGCAAATATCATTCAGTTACTCATTTAACTAATGTTTATTGAACACTTACTCTATGCCAGGGTCTCTGCCAGATTCCTCAGATACAAAAGTGAGCCTCTGCTCTCATGGAGTTTACATTGCAGATAAAGAAGAATTTAATGAAATAATCACACATATGTCAATATAATTACAAACTAAGAAGACTATAGAAAGAAATGTACTGTTCTCATATTAAATCCTAGAGTAGTCAGGCATTGAATTAAGTAACGTAGGTCTATGACAGAAATCTGAGGCATATTTCTAAGGACAGAACCTGTGCCAACAGTGTCAATCAGACACTTAAAAAGTACTGTTTATTTAGGATGATTAATGACTAATGTCTTTGTTGATTTTTCTTTGCAGTTAAGTGGTGGTCTGGTCTCAAGTTTACTTTGGTAATAAAGCACTGTTCTGGGAAACGAAAAAAAAAAAAAAGAAAAAAGAAAAGGAATGTACCTCTGTAAAACTTCTTCTTTGAATGGAAAACTAATTCAATTTGCAGATCCAGAGAGGCCTCCCTGAGAAAGTAATGATAATGCTGATAGGTAAAGGATGAGTCATACCTTATAAGGTAAAGGACAGAAGAGAGTAAATGGAAGGGAATGGATGTCCAGGTAGATGAAATAGCATATGCAAAGGTCCTGTGGCACAACTTCTCTTCTTAGAAAGCTCCTGCTCATCCATCAAGAACCACATCAGATGCTATCTCTTTAGTCAGTTTCCCTAAGCTGCCCATATTTGACTTCCTATGCATTTTCTTGAAGCATTAAGATCACAATATTATAGCCTTTATCAATCTCTAGTGGAATTATCTTAAGTATTAATTTTCTCCAACAAAGCATACATTCAACCTGATGCAAAAAGCTCCTCCCAGCTTAACTTCTCAGTTCTTCACTCAGCAGTGCATAGCACAAGGTGTGGCAAAGACAGGATCTAAATAAATACTTAGAAAAATCACTGAACATACAAATGAATCCAGGAGACACATGAGATGATCTTCAGTTAAAATACCAAATTAGTAAATATCAAAAGGAAATTTTTTTTCTAACAAAATTTTAAGAAAGAGTATTTAATAAGAATGTTTTTTAAGCAAATTAAAAACACAGGTGTTTAGAGGATAAGTGCAAAATATGGTAAATTGTTCAAAGGAAATAACCAAAGAAAATGGGATTTTGGCAATGATTACTTTGTACCACCTGAAAGGCAAAAACAAATCTGTCTAGAGATCTTGAGAAATATATTTAAATATAATTTTTCACAGTCTAAAAACTGGATTATTGTTTTATTTTTCTTAAGGACGGAGAGCAATTTATAAACGTTATAGTAGGGCCTAAAAAACATGTTGATTTATCTTCCTTGTTAATAAATTACTGGGGAGTGTGATGCATCTTTCTTTTTCTCTTAGACATTGCTGGGTTGTTTTTTGGTTGTTGTTGCTATTGTTGTTGTCGTTGTTTGTTTGTTTTTTCCTTGATAACAAGGCAATTTATACCTAAAGTGGTAAAGAAAAATGCCCCAGATGACTGGAACACAGCTATCTTCTTTATGTCCACTGAGGCTGTGTTGTGTATTGATTTTAGAGGGTGTGGAGCAGTATTCTTTTTCTAACTATTGCTGTTTCTTTCATTTTAATTTTAGTAAAGAAGTCAATATTTCACAAATTAGATACCCCCCCCACACACACACAGTCATCTTATAAAGTAGAAATAATGGAGTTTTGAGCTCCCAAAAGTATTCTGGCAATCTGATTAGTAAGGACTACTTGAGTTACTTAGTAAGAATTGAAACTTTGATGTACTTAAATAAGATCTAATGGTCTCCAGGTGGTGCTGGCAAACTCATAATGTACCTGGTGTGACATCCAACCAATGTTTTGCTTAGGAGGAAAATGACTTGGGTCTGGGAGGCAAAAGAATATGCGTGTATGTGTACATATGCATATGTAGTGTATATGTGTATACATGTGTATGTGTAATACACATGTGTATGTGTCTGTGCATGTGTAAATGCAGTCTGAGAAAGTGTATTCGATATTACAAGACTGTTTTATGTTAAAATATTGGTTAAAGACCTTTTATCTTCTCATTACAAATCACTTACAAATAAAATCTAACAAAATTACTCTTGGCCAATAAGGATCACTTTTGAAACAATGTTGAAACTGCTGGTATTGTCTATGATTGGCAGTCACAGGTCAACAAACTAATAATGGAACAAATAAATTTCATAAGTCATCCAAGCATCACTATGTCCCTTTCTGGACCCATTTATACTTTTTGGCCAGCTAACTGTGAATAAGTGAGGCAGAGATGAAATTTAGATAAGAATTATATTTTGGGTGTCATTATTAGTCCAATTACAATAAAAATGTTTAAAATTCACATATGTAAAATGATAGAGAATAAAAAAAGAATAAACAAAAGAAAAGAAAAAATGCCTACATACAATGAAAACAAACACACAATGGAGTAAACTTGAATGTCTCTAGCTCAAATAATGACTTTTGGAACAGCAAAAAGCAGTACTATTTCAAATGAAAGCGGTCCAGGTCAAAATAGCTTAGGAAAAAAGTCTGGCTTCGCAGATTGAAATAGTTGGGAAAGGCGGGGGTGTAGCTAGTGAAGGGGACCAAAGTTTGCCACCCTAAAATATGACTCTTTGGCATAAAGATTACTTTGGGCTGATTATATTTGAGAGGCTGCAGACACAGAAGAAGCTCTAAAAACCAAATAGAAGTTACTCTTTTGTAAGAGACATCTACATTCATAAGGGAAATCTCTATGTGTAAGGGTGGCCCTCTCTGTACCAGGAAGAGGAGGGTGACTAAATCTCTAGAAACTCTCATCAATGGAGAAGGCTACAACTTAAATCTGCATGACAACCAAACCCTTGTTTATACCATGCTTTTCCTGGTAACCCCCATTACTGGCCTTCCTCCCACCCCCAACATCTTTCTTTTGTCTTTAGCTGAAGACTGTATTTAAGGTGATGGCTTGAGCCATTTTGGTGGGAGAGTTACTCAATTTTCCTGGGTGTCATCCCGTGTATACAGGAGGTATACGTGTTGTTAAACTTCTGTTTATTCTCCTGTTAATCTGTCTATTACAGGGGGGTCTCAACCAAGAACCTAGAAGGGTAGAGGAAGAATTTTTCCTCCCCTACACCAGGAATCCAATATGGTCAATAATGCCTCTAAGTCTACCCCCCACTCTTGCTTCTTTCTGGATGTCAAATTTAGTCTCCCACTTCACTGGTGAGTGGGATTGGCTATTGTCACTAGAGATACACAATAGAATGAACAGATAAATACTCCACAAATTACATGAGACAGATTGGATGTTCTTTTATTTATAATCCATATGCAAAATAATTATTACATAAATGTGATGATATTAAACATATTGTTCTATTACCTGCTTTAACCCTTAACTAGCATTTCATGCCAGTACATAAGGTCAAACCTTTTTCTTAATAACTTCATAATATGAATTCATAATACATTCAAATCTGCTATTAATTGGCTGTATAACTTTGAGCTGGTATTTAACATCTCTATGGCTCAGCTTTTTTATCTGAAAAATGGGGATAATTATAGTACCTATATTATTAGAACATAGAATTAGGTGATATAATAAATGTAAAGAGCTGAGTATATTGTTGACAAAGAGTAAAAACTCAGTAAAGATGATCTACTATTATTATTATTGTGTAACTTCCATATAGATTAATTTTTCATCAATATAAATGCTAGAATATTCTTATGTTTATCTTTGTGTACAAATCTTTTTTTCCCTTTCTTTAGGATTACTTTCCAGAAATTGAGTAAGAGATCAAAGATCTGCACATTTAAAATGTTGAGACATGTTACTAGATGGTTCTCCTGAAATGTTGTATCAGTTCATCCAACCATCTCTAGGGACATTTCTCTACACTCTTAAAACCATTAAATGTTTAGATGGTTACAAGTTAGTCTGTTCTAAATTCTACCTTTGGTTTCAAAATAAGTATTCTTTATGGCCGGCTATCCTAGAATGTTACAAATACTTAAAACAGCAATAAAAAGGAAGTAAAATAGTGTTTGGGGACTATAAAAAAGAGTTTTCCAACTGTGAATCCTACTGCTGTTGATTAAGAGGATGTCTGAGGAGAGTTAAATAATTCTTCTGGGGTGAGCGGCCTTATTTGCTAAGTAGAAAATTCAGGAAAAAAGCCAAGTGTGTTTAATTTCCCACAATACATCACTTCAACCATCTGTGAGAGAGACAATGTTCTCTTAAAAGGAGAAACAACTACTGAAAAAACGGGGTTTAGGGGAATAACCTGATACATATTACCTGTTCTTCAATTAGCTTTTTGTTAATGGGTTGCTAAGACATATAAAAATAACTAATTAATGTCTGAAACACTAATATTAAACAAAATAAAAATCTGTGATTAAAATGAAATAATATTTCCAGTTATAACCGGGGTATAACTTTATCTGGACACAGGATAAAGTTAAAATACTACCTTTATCTTCTTTATAGATGGATGCATGGAAAGACAGATAGATAAGGAAAATTCTATCATCAATCAATTTACTTAATAAAATATTATTACAACTTAGGTGATATAATAAAAAGAATGGCTTTCCCAAAATAATGATACTAAGTAGAATTATTTCTAAAATATTTCTTATGGGGGGTTATTGCTCTTTTTTATTCCTTTTCCCCAAAGATGAATAGTCTTTAAATTTTTTGATTTTTTTTTTTCTCTCCAGTTTATCTTTTTATCTAATACATCACTAGGGTTTATTATCTCTGTAGTAAATATTTAGGTTCCATCACCCACTTTACAGAAGTGGGACAATTTCAATTTCTTATGAGATTACCAAGTGGCACAATTTTCTATTTGTTTATGATAAAACTTAAACTTATGGGGGGTCTTATACTTCTCTTTTTCAGTATCTATTGCAGTACCTAGTATTTATTAAGAGCTCAGTAAATACTCACTGAATGAATTATTAACAAAGTCAAAAGTATGCATAAACCACAGGTGTTCAAAGTTTTAAAAAATGATAAGTATTTTATGATTCTTACAACTGGTAGTATCCTTGGGTTATTAAAGTGACTATGAATACACAAAATATAATAGATATATCATAGATATGTAATGAACTTCACTTAAGCATCTATTTCAAATTTGTCCTTAAATGATTTTGTGCTTGTTTAAGATTTATGGGAACTGAATTTATCTAATAAATCACAAAGTTACCTTATGTATATTCAAGAAACAAGGGAGAAAAGAAGCTGTTTCAGTGTTTCTGAAATATCTCATGCCTTGTCCAACTTTAGGTTCCTCACAGAATAGTATGAATGATTAGAATATAAGACACAGATGTCCACATAGTTCCTTATTATCATTTAAAAAGTTAATTGGTTTATCATAGCCACCCACTGTTAAACTTTGATATGTAAAGAAACATCAACAATTTAAACTGTGTTAGAGTTATAGATTTGTGAATCTAAGAATTAAGTGGTGGTGTTAAGATGAAAGATTTTTTTATATTTTAAAATGTTTTGAAATAGACCATTGTAAAGAAAGACATTCTTATTCCATTCATGACAATATCCTCAGCTAATGCCAACATAATCTATATATTTTATAACTTATTTAAATCAAGCTGAACATAGGCTCAAATGGTAAAAACAAACCATGTTGGACAACGATGAGATCCTTTTGAAAAATATAGCAGAAATGTTGAAGTAGTCTATAATTCTTAGATGTATTTCATGTGAGATGAGGGATGATTTAAATGAGAAAGCGAACTGTCTAGAGTAGGGTTGAGACACTTCTCTTAACATGAAAATTAAATCGTTGTACATAAATAGGCATGTTCAGAAATAAGGTCTAAAAAGAAGGGAAAGACGACTGTTCTCAGATTAGCAGTTTATTAAGCTCTTCTAAATTAAGCACTAATAGATATTCAATAATGTAAAAATCGAACATAAAATGTTCCAGGATAGAAAATAAATTCTGGTACAAAGCATATAAATATTCATAACAGAGAAAACAATGTAAAACATTATCTTCCTCTCATTTCTAAAGCTATTTTATACTGCTTCTCAATAAAAAGAGTATCATGATTAAAAAAAAAAAGTCAGACAGACAGACTTGGGTTTTTACCCTTACTCTGCCATTTACCCACTATGTGATTTCAACCACTTAGTAAACATCTCTGAGCCACTATTTGTGAAACGAAAGAAATAGCAAAACTTTCCTCTGAATTGATCTGAAGGCTACATGAGTTCCTACACATAAATGTCCACACTTACCACAGAACCTGTCACAAAATAAAGGTTCAATAGTATTACCTATAGAATTAAAAGGTATTATTATTATTACCTTGTTAAAATTACTATTTACTACCACTCTCAAAATATCAAAAAGCAAAATTGTATCTATCTATCTCAATGCTAAATAAAATTAGAATTATATTAGCATGTTGAGGAAGTACCCCTGATCACAACTCATAAATAAAGTGAAAAGCTTTGGAATACTCTCTGTGAAACATAAGCTATATATCTATATCACAAAGATTTTTCTATAACTTATCACTCATAATAAAATGTTTCAATCCAGCATTGTTTGGTTGCACAGAGTAAATATTTATGGAAATATTAGAAAAATAAGCAATTGTGTTAGCGATCTTCACACTTAAACCTAATTTCTAAATATCTCAGGGAAAACATAAACATGTCTGGAGTCAACATAGCATCCTGTTTTATCTGTTAAGATAAAATTAATGATTTCCAAGGTAACCTTAAATTTTTGATCACACTAGTGATGTGATTACAGATTTGATTATAGATATGCCTATAGATTTGATGATTTCAATACTCATTTTTACCAATATAAGTGCTAAAAACTTAGCTTTGGTGTCTTCTACACTTAAAGACACTTAGAGTTTCTTCTGATCATACTCTATAGCTATCTAAACACAACTGTCCACTGTTGCTTGAAGTTGTATATCAATGTCAGATCACAAGGCAACATGACTTGAAATTACGTCTGGTTTCTACCTGACAAATTTATTAACACGGTATTTGAGACTTTTCACTCTCCTCCCTATCTCCTTTTTCACACTTACCTCCTACCTTTGTCCCCTTTACATTGTCTTTTATGTAGCCTTAATGGAAAACTGGAAATAATCTGAGCATGTTTTGAATTCTCAAAGCTGTATGCTCTTGTAGAAAACTGCCACATCTGAAATGTCACTATGCCAAATTTCCTTGGTCTTCTGTCTTCTTCAACTCTCATCTTCTCCATGAAATCCCTACTCACTTTGTCCCTCACCTGTCTTCCACTTCTAGAAAGAATTAATGATGCCTTTTCTTGTGTGCACTTAAATTTTATCACCGGCAGAGCATTATAGTTTGCTGTTGGCATTTGATTCTTATATTGTTTCTTACAGGATATCGTGATCTCTCTGACCAAGTTCCTATGCTTTATTCACCTATCTTACCTTCAGGGCTAGCACAGAGTTTGATAACTGGTAACTGTAGTACTACTTAATGTATTGAATTGAATCAAATTTCATTAGCATGCTCAAGCTTAGTTTTCAGGTATTTCCTTACAAAGCTAGCACAGTGGTGCATATGCAACAGGAAGCAAAAATATTAATAAATGGATGGATGAATAACGCTCATTCTTATGTGAGAAATAAAGCAGAGCAAGATGAAGAGAAGTCCCCTGCCTCGGCCTTCTCCACAGGTATGCATACATAGATACGTACATCTTATTTGTGAAGTAACGGTAATATGATTGCCACAGGAATTGTCTGACTCATGATTAACAGAGTTGCAATTGTGTTTTTTCCTCATTTTATCATCTTCCTTATTTAAAACAAGAGATCAACAATCCAAACACATTTATGGCTATAAATTCACAAATGATGGGCTTTTATTAGCAAAACTGTGGAGAGCTGAGTTGATTCAGTTGATTAGATGCAGCTACTCTTAAAACAGCCATCAGATTTCTATAAATTTTCTTAAAATTTGGAATTCCTTTTTGCTCTACTCTGTGTGTGAAAAAAAGAAATTGAATGCACAGAATGTCAACAGAAGTGTCATGAAAGTGGAAAATTTTGGAAACAAACATCCTATTTTAAGGCAAAAGTGTTTGGAAATGAGAGGCTCCAAGTTTAAATGGTTGGTTTCCACAATAAAAACAATTTTAAAGAGCAAGGTAAAATATATGGAGAAAGTGAAGAGTGCCAGCTGGACAAAATCAACAGTGATGATATTTGTGCAGGCATGTACATGTGTAGTTATTTCTATACACATGTACACATATATGTATGTATGTACATAATGAGATAAATGGTGAGAAAGGAAAACTTTTGATTGCATGATATATACTTAGATTCTACACACCTATATTCTTCTGAGCCAAGGGAAGATGCTGGTAAAGGCATTAACTTTTCAAAAGTTTAAGACTCATTCTATCAAGAGTAAGAAAAACTGTTTTTTTGACACAGACAAGGATGATACTTTTCTTCAGGAAGAATCAGCTTGGGATAATCATCAGAAGACAGTAAATATTCAAGTTATCAAGAAGATTTGCTGGAGAATTCTCCAGAAAAGTCAGCTGAGCTTGCTAAGAAGACTTTTGCATGTAACAAGTGCTTATTTTAAAATATTATTTTTGAAAATTCATGACTCAAACAGCTATAGTGCTAAAAAAAGAAAAAAAAAAGGAACTTAGCTATAAAGTAAACAAATAAATTAATAGTCTCATCTAGAGCTTACCAATAAAGACTAGTATTTGATTGGAAGAACAGGTAATCAGTGTTCAAAAAATGAGTCAGAGTGGAAAGCTTATTCTCCCAGCATTTACCATGCAAAGATTTCAGAAATAGGCAAATCAAATTATAGTGAAAATGTTTGGGATGAATAAGCTCAGCTTTGAATCATCTTTGCTGATGTTTTAGCTTGGTGTCCTGCCCTGGAATATTCCTGCCCATTTGTCACATGTCTTAGTGATAACCTTCCCCATGCTCTGACCACACACTAGTGACCATACTCAAGGAATAACTAACATTCTTCTAAAGGTCAGCTGTAGGCAAATTCCTATTGGTCATTTTTTGACTAGAATCCACAAAAATTAGAGCTATTCTTAGTCTAGATTTTGTCCAACTGGTTTTGATGACATTTGCTAATTTCAATATAACATAGTTTTGATGTATCCTTTAGTAGTTCTCATTGATAAAGCAGAAAGAATAGAAATGTATAGCTACACATATTTATAAACAGGTCAACCTTACTTTATCCAAGACTCTGATCTCCCTTACATGAATCTCTTCCCTTCCACTGTTTTCAGGAGGAATTCAGTGATAAGCATGATTTCCAGGAGAAAGAGGTACTTTGATAACACCAAGAACATGTTTAAAGCCACCAGAGTTATACAAGAGGGGTTTCTCCTTCATCCACCTAATTCGCCAGGAAGAGACAGAAAATAAAGGAAGAATCAGTTCCTTCTGGAAATGCATAATACTGAGGTGATGCATACCCTATTGTTCTATCCATCTCAGCTAGTGAGACACCATTTTTTTCAAAATAAGAAACAGAAAAGTTTGCTCACTGAAAAGAAATATTTTTTTGTTTTTTTAGAGTTTACATTATACCAGTTGCTCTAACTTACTGAATACAGCGAGGTACCTAACCTTTTCTTGTCCTGTTATTCAGGAAAGTATCTATTTGAGCTTGACAACAGCAATTATTAGCAATGAATTTCAACTGAAGATTTTTTTTTTCTAACATGGTTTAAAATTGATGTAGGATATATAAGTGCCTACAGAAAAAAAAGCAAAAAACAACTTCCAGAAGATTTGGTTTCAAAACAGATAGACTGATTTTTCATAATATCTGTAATTAAAGCGTCTGAAGGGAATACAACTTCAATTATTGTAACTGACCACTCTCCATGGCATGAAATCACAGTAAGCAAAGCATTCAGTAAAACAGAAGTGCCAACTCTCAACGAAAATTAGTGACTAACACCTGGAGGCTAAACTTGGCCAATGAATTGTTTTATCAAGAGACATTACTATGTAGACTAGAAACGAGCACTAATGGATATTCAGTATTCTTTAGATACAGTGTCATAGCTTCAGGCTCATGTCACTGAAACTTCTTTATAAATTTTTTTATTCTCCAGTTTTGGAGACCTGGTTTTTTTTGTTTTTGGTTTTTTTTGTTTGTTTGGTTTTGGTTTTTTTTGCGGTACGCGGGCCTCTCACTGTTGTGGCCTCTCCCGTTGAGGAGCACAGTCTCCAGACGCGCAGGCTCAGCGGCCATGGCTCACGGGCCCAGCCGCTCCGCGGCATGTGGGATCCTCCCGGACCAGGGCACGAACCCGCGTCTCCCGCATCGGCAGGCGGACTCTCAACCACCGTGCCACCAGGGAAGCCCGGAGACCTCGTTTTTGAAGGCACTCCCTAGTTATCTTTTTCCCTATTGATAGGATTATGGTGATAAACCAGGAACAATTTTTCTCTATGTCAGTGCTTCTGAAACTTTAATGCGCACGAACATCCCCCGCGGATCTGAATGCAGATTGTGATTCAGTCGGTCTGGGCTGGGGGTAACGATTCTGCATTTCTAGCAAGCTCCAGGGTGATGGTGATGCTGCTTGTCCATGGACCACACTTTGAGTAGTGTGGCTCCATGAGACTTGGAGTAGGGGAAATGCAGTATTACATAGAGCCAGACAGGTAATCACTAGGCTTATCAATTACTGTGATTAAAGTCTTAAACAAAAGGAACTTCAGTTATTATGCTTCACAAACCCCTAGGAATAAGAAGTAACAAAGAATTGGACAATAAACTTCACATTTCTAAAAATAAAAAGATTTAACAACAACAACAAAAATAAACTTCACATTTTTAGTTTTATGACTGAGAACAAAATGTGTTTCTCCAAGCATATTTTTTATTATCTGTAAAATGGGGACAAAAATACCTATTTTATAATATTATTTGAATATTAAATGAGTTACTGTTCTGAAGGCACTTACCACAGTTCCTGGTACATAGTAAGGGCATTACTCACTTACTATTGATATTATTATCCCTATCTCATATCATTAAAATAGATTATTGAAGACCACAGGAAGAATCCAGACCAGTGTATTCATTATCTAGATGATAAAACTGAAGCCCCAGCAGTGGAAGTAATTGTCTAAGATTACATAACAAATCAGTAGCAGAGCTAAGGTGTGAAATTGATCTTTTTAACCTAAGTAATTAATTCATTCACTCAGTCATTCATTCAAACATTTGAGTGTCAACTATCTGTCGTGACTGTGCTGTGAGCATGAAATAAGAACAGAGGACACCCTGCCTTCACAGAATATTGAGGAGGTGTTTTTCACTGGAGAGCCACTGAAATGATTCTACACAAATATTACTTTAATAAAGTCATAATTTCTATAATGGAGGAGTACCAGAAATAAAAATGGAAGATTTCATAGAAAAATGAAAACTAGGGTTTTGTTAGTTTTCATTTTTAAGTAGGAGAGAGGAAGATATTTTAGGCAAAAGGAAATGGCACTGTAAGGCAGAAGTGTTGAGCTGGCCTCTAGGAGACCCATCCATGTACAATGTTTTAACATTTTTGAATTAGTTGTCAAAATTTAACAACTGGGAAATTTCACCTGAGTATTCTACTTCTCAGCTTCCCTTGAAAATTTAAAAGACCCTATCATACTCGGTCTGTTGTTCCATGTGGCAAAGTTTAATTAGAACTAGGGGACGGTGGTTCCTTTTAATTGGCTTATCTGTTTTCTGGAGTCAAATTCCTACTGGTGCATATCTGAATCCTTTAGGCCTTTGAAATTTATGACCAAGGCAGTTCATATATTAGAAGTTTTCTACTTTTAATGTTAAACAGCCCTGAGCTGTTTACAACTTGAGATTATTGGCCGGTGGATGATATACCAAAATGACAGATTTTCCAAATACTTCCTATATTGCGGAATTCAATCACTGATACCAAGAAGGTGAATTCTGAATGTGAGGACCTCTGTTGATTATTGACTAGTACCTAAGAGGTCAAAGTACTAAGTTCAATTTCCTTGGACACAAGTTAGCTTACTTGATACATGGTATTATTACAAATGAAGAATTACTATTAAACTATTATCCACAATAAAAAAACAAATAAATTTCAAATGAAATACTCAAAGCAAGTCAGTTGTTTACATTTGAATTTCATGTTCATATTCAAATTTCTCCACAAATACAAAGAAACTAAACAGAAAATATAAGGATAACTCCTGAATAAAACACATACTTAAAAATGTGTATAGAAAGGGGCTCCAAATGGGCAAAGATATGAAAAAGATAGCTCTATAAAAAGACAGTTCCATATACTAGGTGCTGAAACATGTTTGTGAGAATGGGAAAAAAAAAAACTTATTTTGAATATTTATGTGACTTTGTCCATAATCTTGAATACAATTCCCTCAACTAATTCATTTTTATGAAATCAATAAATTCCACTAAGATATTTGAAACCAGAAGGGAAATTTTACTGGTGTTATATATTTGAATATACAAAACACATTTATTTATTCATCTGGTATTTTAGAAGAGATGCAATGACTAGTGTGGTTTCTGAACTATAATACATATTTATTCAACTCAGGTTTTGGAGAAATAATATGAAAAAATATTAATGGGACTATTTCTAGTATTTATTAGCATAGAATAAGTGAGCAACAGGATAACAGGTTCCTGAAACTAAATGGTCAGGGAGAACTGTCAGTATTCTTTTTTTATTACTTTGCATTGTTTTGGTTGGATAAATTGTCTACTACTTCTTATTGATTGCATATATTTTAATAGCCTTATCCTTTTTGGTGGTAGTTTTTAGTTGACATTTTGGGATGCTATTGCCATGGGAAAGGGTGATGACCTTAAAAGACAGTTTGTGGGTATTTAACAGTATATAGACGTTAAGGACCTTTTTTTTAAAAACAATCTTATTGAGTCATAATTTACATAGCATAAAATTATACATTTTAAGTGTATAATTCAAAGACTTTTAGTAAACTTACTGAGTCTTGCAACTATCACCATGACCTAATTTGTACACTAGTAACATCCTGGGGCCTTTTTATAGTTAATCCCCATACCCACGCCCAGCCCAGGCAACAACTAATCTACTTTCTGTGTCATGGATTTGCCTTTTCTGGAGATTTCATGCAGATGGACTCATATAATATGTGACCTTTTGTGTCTGGCTTCTTTCACTTAGCATAATGTTTTTGAGGTTCATTAATTTTGCATCATATATTAGTAGCTTATTCTTTTTTTTTTACTGTATGGATATACCATATTTTGTTTATCCATTCACCAGTCTAAGCATCTCTCCTTTTATCATTTTATTCACAATATTTAGAGAACTATTTTGTTGGTTCCATTTAAAAATGCTTCATACCTTAACAACAATCTTAATGCCTCTCTGCTCTTAGAGAGGACTATGAAACATAGATCTGGGTCACATTTTAACTCTAAGTTGGTCAGGCCCTGATGATTTTGCATTTTATAGGCCAATTAACTGTTTACTAATTAACCAAATAAATTATAATTTAATTTTGAACCCAAATTTTACTGAAGTGAAAAATTTTCCAAGACACAAATGATTTTCCTCAACACTGTCATGCAAGCAAGACCAACAGTATGAGCCACAGGGAAGGGATCTGGAAAAAGAATTACAAACGGAAAAATATCCATTAATAATAATTACAGAGCATGCTTAAAGATATTCCATTTTTCTAGCAGAGGTCAGAGGGAGCTGTTTCATCCAGCAAGCTTTAATGCTTCATGAACACATAGAAAAGCTAATCTCAGGCTGGTTAAAAACACCAAGTTCATGCAATGGCAAAAATAAATGTTATACTGCTTATGGATTTGCGGAAAGAAAAAAAAGACATAAAATATTATGAAGTATGTTGCTCTATATGCTAACAGGCTTTCAAGAAGCTTCATTCTGTTTATAATCAAAATGCTGATATTGGCTGACATATACTCAGGATGTGAAACAGAGAAGAGAGAAGCAAAAGAAGGTGTGGAAGATTAAGCAGAGTATTGTATAATTTATGAACCCCCAGAAAATGATAGAGTATAACAGAAAACAACTGAGACTCATTATCTGTGCACTACATAGAAAAGAGAAACTACGTGAGGAACAAATATATTTTCCTTGTGAGCCCAAATAGACTTAATTTGCAATTAGTATTTTTTGATAATCATATACTTTATGATTTTAAAATTTCCAAATATTTTCTACACACTCTGCTCTTTTTACATTTTTTCAAGCAAAGGATATTCTGGTAAAAGGAAGTGAATACCAAAATCTTGATTCTTCCTTGATACGTTTTTCAATGAAATATCATGTCAATGGTTTTGTACCAAAACCTCTGCTTCATTAAACAAAGTCCTTGGAATACAAAAAATCTCTATACCATAGGTTAACGGCAGTACTTTTGTCACCACACTCTCTATTGAATTGCTGGAGAGAAAGAGTGTCTCATGAAAGTAAATTAATAGCACCATTTCATGGATGTTTGGAAATATTTTACTTAGAAATTACTTTGCTTTGAGATCAAGAGTTTTGGCACTTTATTTCCAAAGATATATACAAACCATTTTCTTGTGTTTAGGGAAAAATATATAATTATATTATCTAGAAAGCATCTCCTTAATTTTGGATCTATTTTTATTCCAGAATTCTTTTAACATGGTGAATGTTATTAAAGGTTGCTAGATTTTTCTTGGTATTTTTCATACCAAGAAACTCTAGCCACACTAGAGTTTCTTGGTATGAAAATGTCTTAGTATAGCTCTCAAAACAGTCCAGCAAGACCTGGGAAATGAGCACCTGGCAGTGATAACCTGTATATTATTTCTAGATGCTATACCTAGAGACAAATGCTTTGAAATTAATTTATTCACCCATTCATTTCACAAATATGTACTGAACATTGGCTATGTGAACACTGGTACTATTAAACACACAACTGAGATGGAGTAAGAAACAAAGGAAAAAAGAAATCCTTGCCTCATTGAGATTACACTCCAATGGGGTGTACAACCAACATATACGTAGGTAAAATATATAGAATGTTAAAGAGTGACTAATGATAAGAAAGAGAAATAAATTAGGGAAAGGGAATATAAAATGTTGGGGTAAGGTGAAACGTTATATAGGGAGGTCTGGAGAGGCCTTTCTAAGAAGGTGAGGGAGTTGGCCCTGGGAGTATCTACAGAGAAAACATTAAATCAAAGGAACAATGCATAGGCTCTGAAGCAGAAATGTTTTTAGTAAGTTCAAATAGTATCCAAAATCCAACCATAATTCACCGCCCACTTTTCTACCACCCTGGTTCAGTCACTAACATCACTCCACTGGGTTATTGCAAAGTCCCTTACCTGGGCTCCTTACTCAATGCGAGGTCCCCTTGGCTGTGAACAGCAAGGAACTATGTAGGGAGACCAGTCATGACCTAGAACCTAGGGGAAGCTACTTGATGGGATTAAAATGAGCATATGGGGATGGAATAGGAGTTCAGTTTTAGGTAAAGCTCAGAAAACTATTTGAGATAATGTATCAGAGGTCCAGGTAGAGATGCAAGTCAGTGATTGGATATACATGTCTGGAGTTGGGTTCAGAAGTTTGGGTGGAAATAAGATGTAGGGAATTATCTGTTTACAGGTGGTATTTGAAGTCATGAGAGTGGGTGGATTATCTTGATAGCAAATACAGACAGAAAAAAATAGAAGTCCAGGGATTGAGTCCTGGACTCAAAAATAGAGGTCCAAAGGATGAGAAGACACTCACAAGGAAAATGACAAAGAGCAATGAGAGGGCTTCCCTGGTGGCACAGTGGTTGGGAATCCGCCTGCCAATGCAGGGGACACAGGTTCGAGCCCTGGCCTGGGAAGATCCCACATGCCGCGGAGCAACTGAGCCCGTGCGCTACAACTGCTGAAGCCCATGTGCCTAGAGCCCGTGCTCTGCAACAAGAGAAGCCACCACAATGAGAAGCCTACGCGCCACAACAAAGAGTAGCCCCAGCTCACCACAACTAGAGAAAACCTGCGTGCAGCAACGAAGAACCAACGCAGCCAAAAAAATTAAAAAATAAAATAAATAAATAAATTAAAAAAAAAAAAAAAAGAAAGAGCAATGAGAAATGCTAAGAGGAAAACCAGGCAAATGTGGTGAACGAGAATCCGTATGGAGACAGCCTTGTAGGTCTGGCTTCCAGTTCTGACATCCCTATCACCCTTCCCCAGTGGGGCTGAGCCAAGGGGATAGATCCACCTGGCCCCTAGTTGCTCAAGCCAACACTATGAGTGCAGTTCTTGAGCTCTTATTAATTACTCACATTCAATCAATCACCTTGTCCTTTCTGTTTGACTGCTTCTGTTTCTCAAACTTCTTCCTTTTGCTTCATTTTCCTGCCATTATCCTACTTGGGGCCACAATCATCCAGGTTCAGGATAATGAAAGAAGCTCCCATTTTTAATCAGTGCCTCCACCCCTCCAGTCTTTCATTCCTTAAATCCACGCTCCATATGGTATAATGTAAATCTAATAAATGAGAAGTCATTTAATCACATTCATTGCCTTCAAGATCAAGTCTAAACTCAAGGTCCTTCACAATCTATAATCTACTTTATTCTGCAGCCTCCAGTCTCTCTACTGACCTCATACATTCCAGCCATTTCATCCAGCTTTTGTATTCCTTCAAACTATCAGCTCTATCCTCGAGACTCTACACAAAATTGTTTCTGCGATATAGAACTGCTCCCTTCTAAGCTGTACCCAGGTTACTCTTACTCATATTTTAGGTCTCAGTTTAAATGTTATTTTACCCCACAATCCATCACTGGCATTCCTTATCAGGCTCTCTTATGGGTTCCTTATTTTCGCAATGACAACTCTGATTTTTCTCTATCTATTTATCATTTTTACTGTGGTATAACTGACGTATAAAATTGTAAGGTATATTGTACAGTGTACATCATGGTAATTTTATATATGTATATATTGTGAAAGGAACCTCCCATCTGTTAATTAACACATATTAACTTCACAGAATTTACATTTACTCTTCTAGCAAATTTCAATTATACAATAGTGTTATCAACTATAGTCATCATGTTTTACCTTAGATCCTCAGATCTTATTTACCTTATAGCTGAAAATGTATACCCTTTTACCAACCTCTTCCTGTTTCCTCCATACCCAGCCCTCAGCAACCACTTTTCTATACTTTTTGTATGAGTTTTACTTAAAAAAAAAAAAAAAAAATTTGTACATATAAGTGATACCATGGAGTATTTGTCTTTCTCTGGCTTATTTCACATTAGCATAATGCCTTCAAGGTCCATCCATGTTGCTGCAAATAGCAGGATTTCTTTCTTCCTCATGGCTGAATTAATTTTATTCATATATTTATATATACCACATTTTATTTATCTATTTATCTGTTAGTGCACACTTGGTTGTTTCCATATCTTGGCTATTGTGAAAAATGCTGCAATGAACATGGGAGTGCAGATATCTCTTTAATAGTCTGTTTTCATTTCCTTTGGATATATACCCATTAGCGAGATTCTGGATCATATGATAGGTCCATTTTTAATTTTTTCAGGAAACTCCATAGTGTTTTCTATAGTGGCTGTACCAATTTACATTCCCACCAACAGTGCACAAGTGTTCTCTTTTCTCCACATCTTCACCAACACTTATTATCTCTGTCTTTTTGATGATAGTTATTCTAACAGGTGGGAGGTGATATCTCATTGTACTTTTGATTTGCATTTCCCTGATGATCAGTGATGTTGAGCACCTTCTCATGTACCTGTTGGCAATATGTGTGTCCTCTTTGGAAAATGTCTGTTCAGTCCCTCTGTCCGTTGTCTAATTGGATTATTATTATTTTTTTGCTACTGAGTTGTATAGTTCTTTATATCACCATTTATTTATTAATTGGTTCATACCCCACCTACGTTGACCAGTAACAGTGTCTTTCTTATTCATGTCATTTGCTCTGATGTTCAGAATAATTTCTGAAACACTGCAGGTATTAATTAATTGCTAAATAAATGAATAGATGAAATTTCACTTGTTCTTGCCCTCACCTGAATAACACAGAATTTTTACCCTCATGCAAAATCTTCTTCCCTATGTCCCCACTAGGGTACTTCTGGAAGTCCTAAGGGGATATTTCTCATGTACACATAAAAAAAGTCTATTTCCACTACGCACTTCTAATATTTTATCAAGCCCCAAATGGACACTGTCTCTGTGTAGCACCCTCCCACCCCGAAGCAACTGTTGTCTCATACTGGCATTTTATCTCCACCAGGGTTCTGCTGTGGTTCCCTGATTCCTCCATAATCAGGCAATGGCAGAAGTGTTCTGGAATCACCATGATTCTGGAAAGCTTTCTATGCATAGCTGAAGTGAGTTTTATGTTCATCCTTTCCCATTCTTGATCACAGGTTATCATAACAAGACCTAAGTGAAATTACCACTGCCCTGTTTCTTTCTTTCTTTTTTTAACATCTTTATTGGAGTGTAATTGCTTTACAATGGTGTGTTAGTTTCTGCTTTGTAACAAAGTGAATCAGTTATACATATACATATGTTCCCATATCTCTTCCCTCTCGCGTCTCCCTCCCTCCCACCCTCCCTATCCCACCCCTCTAGGTGGTCACGAAGCACCTAGCTGATCTCCCTGTGCCATGCGGCTGCTTGCCCTGTTTCTTGAACGCCAATGTACAAACAGCTCCTTCTGCTATACTTAAAGCCTCTCTTTTAATGGAGTTCAAACTTTGTTCTTAGTGCCCAAGCTGTGGAACAAACTTCACACCACTCTCTTTATTTCCCTTTCTTTTCTTATTGAAGATTCTGGGTATGTGGAAATAAAAACTGCTCATAAGCTCCCCTACCCTCCTAATCCCCACCATTTGTCAATCAAATCATATACACTGAGGTCTAGGGGACTGCTGACTATTCTAAAATTAAGATCAGGCTTAATCAGAAAACGATTTCTACTACCCCTCCACCATCAATCTTCAGGACAGTATTATTAGATTAAATGGGTCATTATGGATACAATGTTTACCTCAGGGTTGAGCAAAGAATAATCATTAAATGACTGTTAACTTTTTATTACTAAAGCATATTTTAGGTGCAAAGTGTTCAAATAATAATATTGATCACACTCCTATTACTCAAGAAGGCTTCTACTACTACTTAACTCTACCCAGACCAGGTTCTTGGAAATGTTTCTCACAATGAGTCATGGCTAACACTAACATGTCATCATTCCATTTTGTCCATAGGACATGGTTCCCCAAACTTGGAACCATATAGTGATTTCTTAGAACAAATCAATGCCATCTTATTAATAGGTCTATCAGAACACACCCTCAGCTTTTTTTTTTTTTTTTTTTTTTTTAATACTTTCCTTTTTTACATGGGGAATCACATGAAGTTGCAGATTTTCACCACTCCACACTGGTCTGCCCTCTTCTAGTGGCAACGAATTAAGGAGAAGCCTAATAGCATAATTAATACTAAGGGATTCCTTACCATATTTGCCATAAAACATGATTGAAAAAATGTTTGGCCTGCGTTGTTCTCCTTGTATTAAATTATTCCCGCTTAACTCTTCGAAAATGGAATTTTTGAATTTCCATTAACACAAATCTTGAAGATTTTCTCGATCACATTTAGCTCACTGTAATCTCTACTTCTCTGAATTATTTTCTCATCTGAAATATCATATAATCTACTATTTTGTTATATGTTACATATTAATGGTTTTCCCCCATGAATTGACTTCTTGCATTTAAATCTTATTGAAACTCATTCAAAAGAAGTGACCCCTTTATTTATTTTATGTGGGTCCCACCATGAGCTCTAGCAGTGAGCTAAGCACAGAGTGGTTACTATCTTTGTACTGATGGATAGATATAAAAAATTCTAATGATCAATATGCAGTTAAGCATTTTCATCTTTATTAAGCAAAGTGCTATGCTATTAAAAAGCTACAGAACTTCTTCAGTACGTGGTTGATTTCTCAGATGTACATGCAATTTCTTTTCTTAAAATATTTAGCATGGTATGCTAGTCAGGAAAAATAATTTCCAAATCTCTCCATGAGTAAATGTAATTTTCAGAGAGCTGGCTTTGGTTATTATCATCATATTTCTTATTAGATACAATTTCTGATCACCTTTAAATACATTTTATTTCAGTTGCCACGTTGGAAAATTCTTAATTAATCTGATTTTCTTTAGTGGAAAATTTGCCTATAATAAGTTTCATGATAAATCTTCAGAGAATATATAAACCCAGGCTTAATGAATAAGCTGTGACCTGGTACCAGCTTCTAAAGGCCACTTTGTCTTATTCCAAATCTCTAAGGCTATTTTTAAACTGGAGGTAGAAGGTGAAATGAAAGGAACTTCCAGATTTGCTCTAAAATATTTCTGGAGTTGGCAGAATGGCCCTCCAGTGAGGAGACACTAGGGCCTGCCAATCTTACAGTGGGTTTCAAGAGCCTACTGAAGTACTGGCTTAAAGCTTTGAACATAATATTTATTACTGCAGAGTGTCTTCTAACTGCACTTCAGCTCTAATACTATATGATGTTAAGTCTCCACTGTAGGCCAGCTTACTGATATCATAGCTTAAGTATTTGCATATTCCCATTGGATTGGCTATAAACTGAAAGTAATAGTCAATTTCCAAATAAACCTTGGGCTCCTCCCCAAACCTGGGCAATAACTAGAAGCCATTCCTTGCTTGTTCATTTCTTGGACACTCTTTATTCTATTTATTCACAATGGCAAATTGCTTTTGGTTGCTGTTTTGAACCTATACTGATTACTCACACCACTTCTGTTTCAGGGTGACAAAGAATTACTTGTTTCTCGAGTCCTTGACATTCTGAGACTTATGGTAAGCAGGTTCTTGTACACAGAAAGATTTTCTGAATACACAAGACAGACATGATGTATGGTGGCCCATATATTTATCTGGATGAATCCATATGCTGGCCTGGACTAATGAACAACAAGATGATGGTATGCATTGGAGGAAAAAATAAAGTACTATTAAGTACTAGTAAGGTGATATTTTAAGAACCTCAACATATTAACAAAGTCTCAATTGTGTACTCATTAAGTGTGTATATTTGTATGTGTGTGCAGTGTTTTTTTGTTTGTTTGTTTTTTTACATGCAGTTAATCTTCTTAGCTCTTCCCCTATCACAGGATGTGGTTGCAAAACAAACCTTCTCACTATCTGATGCTCTTGTGTTACACTGCTTGCTAGTAGTTATGACTTTGGCCTCTGTTTCTAGAATTCCTTGGAGGAATATTGAGAATGCTGTTCACAAGGATTCTAAGTGTTTAGAGTGCTTTCCTGACTGACTAAGTCAGTGACACACAAAATGTGACCAGATTTTCATAAGTCACACTGATGACAAAAGGCATGTAGACTGAAATTCTGATGCAACTCCCAGTCATGAGGGCCACTGTGCCCACTGAGTGTTTTCTGCCAGCTCAACTATGGATTTTTGCCATTTTTATAGCCTTTTTCTTAAATTTGAGCCTAATGGGCACCATGTGTCTTAGAGAAAGAGGCTGCAATAAATATGCTTTGGAATATGCATATCAACATGAAATGTGAAGGCTAGTGGGCACGTAAACGATTCTAAATATGTTTATTTTTATTTAATGGAGCCTAGAAGCTTTCTTAGAATTTTAGAGTCTATTCTTCAAATTGGGTGGTATTTATGGAAAATAAGTGGTGACTGTTGCCATACCTGTCCCTGTGATACTGTGATATTTGATGTCACACCCCCAGGATGTCCTGGGCAAGAAGACTAGTGTCTGCTCTCTTAGTGAGCTCTTTTCTGAACTCCTGCACAGAGATTCCTCTTTCAGT
The DNA here is from genome assembly GCF_008692025.1 of Phocoena sinus. Lineage (NCBI taxonomy): Eukaryota > Metazoa > Chordata > Mammalia > Artiodactyla > Phocoenidae > Phocoena > Phocoena sinus. Next base: position 30,356,702 of record NC_045765.1, read on the forward strand.
CCCTTACCTTTTATTTTCCCAGCTGTTCTAGTTCCTTCCTCTTCTTGGTCTCCTTGCTTCCCCACTTCTTATAACTCTCAATCTTGACCCCAATCTGGTTACTACCCTGTGGTTCTCAGGTTGAGATAAGGCAGAAATGAGGAACAGTTCCTAGAATGAATTACTCCCAAACAGTAAATTCCACCATTCTATTATTTATTCTTGCAATTCTCCTTTATACTTTTCTAGTTGTAGGAATATTTTTGAAACTTGATATAGCAAGATAAGGTTTGATATGCACATTTTCCCCAGTATTTCCTTATGTCATGTGGCCATTTTGCCACATCCTCAGCTAGGTATTTTACATCATTGCTTCAAGGGACAGAATGACTTCAGGAAGGCCACCTTCCACCTCAGCACATGAGGAGAAAGCTAAAAGGCCATTCATGGTCGTTGAGTTTAGGTGTCGGCCTTCAATGACTAGAATGAAATGCAGGGCATGAGCAGTACATCCAGCACACTACTTGATATGTAACAGTGATCTACATTTCCCAGAGTTAGGAGGAAAACGCAAGAAGTAGAGGATGCTAAGAGTAAATGGATATGGGTCCCTGAGAAAGGGAGCTTTGTTCCCTGCTGTGTAGACCAAACCTCAAGCACAGGGGAGATGAGTGTATATCCCTGAGAAGTTCGTGGGATCTGCTATTAGGGAGAACCTGAGCTTTACTTCTCTGGGTAGACTCCCAAGAGAGTTAATGAGATGACAGAAATAATACGGCAGTATAGAGTGTTGAGATGAAGGGGACCTGAAAGAGCCTCACTGACTTCCCTTGTGCCAATGTAGTAAAAGAAAAGCATTAATACAGCAATGAAGGACCTGAACTAGAGGAATCCTTGAAGATGGTACCGAAAGCTGATTCATCATGGACAACTGATGTGAAAACTAGATGAATGACAGACCTATGACAACACATGCAGTGAGAAGTCCTTGACCATAGCACTGAAAATCCCACCACCATCATCACACAAACTCCTGCCACTCCACAGGTCTACAAAAGCTTTCAGATATTTATACCTAGTCCATGGAGAAAGGTGGAGGAAAATCAAGAACCAACTGAGTTTAAACCTACATAAAAGCTCATATTAGAAATTAAGTGAGGTTCTCAAAAATAAATAATATTATATGCTACCCATCTGAGGAGGTAGGTATAATTCATTATCAGATACATACATAAAAATGCATTATTTAAAATATATTTCTGTAGAATGCAATGTCCTTTTTTATGTAGATGATATTTACATATGAAAAATAAAATAGAGAAGGAAAGAAAGATCTATAAAAATAAATTGTTCGCTATCTGCCATAAGTAATACAGTGTGCTAGGTGTTTCACAAATATTCAGCTTTTCTATGAAATCTCTGTGATAAGTAATATTATCCCCATTTCACAGAATAGAGAGAACCAAGGCATAGGGAGGTCAAATCACTTCTCAGGGTCATTAAAAAACTATCAACATAGGATTCGGTGCTATGCTCATATATATTCAGGCCCCCTTAAGAACCCCGTTTTTTTATTTCCCACTAATGAAGAAAGGCTAATTGAAATAACCAGATAAAGAAAGGACACAAAATACACACACACACACACACAATTTTTCTCCTGAATCCTGAAGAAAATAACCTAAATTTCCCAGTTTAAATGTGAACTTGATATCGATAGCTAAATTTTAAAAATATTTCTCCATTATCATATTAAGAAATCTATTAAACATATCATTAAATCTTGCCTTTGAAAACTGATCACAAGTCTTTCATCATAAATGTATTTAGTAAGAAGATTAAATAATGGCCAGAGAAGTTTAAAAAAGAAACAAAACTAACAAGAAACCAATTACAGAAATGATTCATAATATACATCTTGATTATTATGAAAGACTATTATGAGAGATGGATACTGGACTCTGGCTTGCAAATAGAATTTAAAACACAAAGAGGGATGCAGAACCTAGCATTTAATTATTTGGATTTTATACTGCTAATGCTTTGTAAATACTATAAATACAAAGGGTTTGCATAAAGTTATCTGGTCATTAGCATAAAGAAGATATACATTTTCTCCAGAGCTGATAAATTCTAGTTAACAATTAATAAAATAACTGAATATAATGAAGGAGCTGGAAATCTCAGAAATCACTGACACTTTGAAAATCTTGTTTACCAGAATTAGCACTAGATCTAATGGAAACAAATTTGTTATTTACATAATCCAGAGGTGACGGATAGCAGCATGCAATTGTGAGTCAAGTAAGAAAAATTGTTACTTTAATCCAAAACATTCCACAAATCAATCAACACAACAAATTATCAGTGTGATAATATATTCAACACATTTGACATTTACATTAATTGGAGGTAATGAAGAAAATATTTTTGTTGTTTGTTGGATGAAGTTAAATGGGCTGGAAATGCATATGAATAAAACATCATTATTATTCTCACTGTACACCTGTTCAAATTTCTACTGACAATTTGATATTTTTATTAGAGCCCACACATAAACACGACAAGCACAAATGACAATTTTTTACACTCACAGGGTAAAAGTAAACAAGCAGTGTTTTGTGTCCAGCTCTCTTAAACCATGGCGCTATGAAAAGTGCTTAACTAGCCCCTGAACACTGCCACTTAGTCATGACTTCTGGTTTTATAAATTATTTACAGTTTGCTAGGTAAGAGGCTGGTGGAAAATGCCTTTCTTAGTTGCTTGATTGACAGTGTAATTATACTGTGTTTTTGTTTTAAGCACTGTCATGCAGAATCGTAGTGCCATGAAAAGTAAATAGGAATTTTATGAGCTTTTAACTTTGACAAGGTCATGCTGAAGCGTACCAAAGAGATGTCATGAAAAGCCATAGCCATTATTAGCTGTGTCCTATTGAATGCCACTGCACCTCGGAGCTCCACTTGGGTTAAAACATGTATTCGCTACTATCTACCTCAGCAGAGGAAGTGAGGGCATGATGAAAACCACACAAGTAGTGGGCACACTTAGTCTTTTAAAGCTTCCTTTGCTTCTCTCTTGTGAAGCCTGGTTAACAAGTTCAATTTTATAAAGACAAGAAAATGAGACACAAAGCAATACGCATAGTTTTAGATTTGACTTTATTTTTGGCAAGTTTTATCATATCCCAGAAGGCTTATTCTCTTCTTGTCTGATTTCTTTTGATGCTTTTCTTTAAAAAAAAATTTTAACATCTTTATTACAGCGTAATTGCTTTTGAAAGGTGTGTTAGTTTCTGCTGTATAACAAAGTGAATCACTATACGTATACTTATATCCCCATATGCCCTCCCGCTTGCATCTCCTTCCTACCCTCCCTATCCCACCCCTCTAGGTGGACACAAAGCACGGAGCTGATCTCCCTGTGCTATGCGGCTGCTTCCCCCCACTAGCTATCTGTTTTATATTTGGTAGTGTATATATGTCCATGCCACTCTCTTACTTCGTCCTAGCTTACCCTTCTCCCTCACCGTGTCCTCAAGTCTATTCTCTATGTATGTGTTGTTATTACTGTCCTGTCCCTAGGTTCCTCAGAACCATTTGTTTTTTATATTCCATATATAAGGGTTAGCACAGGTTATTTGTTTTTCTCTTTCTGACTTACTTCACTCTGTATGACAGTCTTTAGGTCCATCCACCTCACTACAAATAACTCAATTTTGTTTTTTTTTATGGCTGAGCAATATTCCATTGTATACATGTGCCGCATCTTCTTAATCCATTCATCTGTCGATGGACACTTAGGTTGCTTCCATGTCCTGGCTATTGTAAATAGGGCTGCAGTGAACATTGTGGTACATGTCTCTTTTTGAATTACGGTTTTCTCAGGGTATATGTCCAGTAGTGGGATTGCTGGATCATAAGGTAGTTCTATTTTTAGTTTTTTAAGGAACCTCCATACTGTTCTCCATAGTGGCTGTATCAATTTACATTCTCACCAACAGTGCAAGAGGGTTCCCTTTTCTCCACAACTTCTCCAGCATTTATTGTTTGTAGATTTTTTGATGATGGCCATTCTGGTGTGAGGTGATACCTCATTGTAGTTTTGATTTGCATTTCTCTAATGATTACTGATGTTGAGCATCCCTTCATGTGTTTGTTGGCAATTGTATACCTTCTTTGGAGAAATGTCTATTTAGATCTTCTGCCCATTTTTGGATTGGGCTGTTTGTTTTTTTGATATTGAGCTGCATGAGCTCCTTGTATATTTTGGAAAATAATCGTTTGTCAGTAGCTTTGTTTGCAAATATTTTCTCCCATTCTGAGGGTTGTCTTTTCATCTTGTTTATGCTTTCCTTTGCTGTGCAACAGTTCTTCAGTTTCATTAGGTCTCATTTGTTTTTGTTTTTATTTCCATTTCTCTAGGAGGTGGGTCAAAAAGGACCTTGCTGTGATTTATGGCATAGAGCGTTCTGCCTATATTTTCCTCTAAGAGTTTTATACTGTTTGGCCTTACACTTACGGCTTTAATCCATTTTGAGCTTATTTTTGTGTATGGTGTCAGGGAGTGTTCTAATTTCATTCTTTTACATGTAGCTGTCTAGTTTTCCAGCACCACTTACTGAAGATACTGTCTTTTCTCCATTGTATACTCTTGCCTCCTTTGTCATAGATTAGTTGACCAGAGGTGCGTGGGTTTATCTCTGGGCTTTCTATTCTGTTCCATTGATCTAAATTTTTGTTTTTGTGCCAGTACCATACTACATTGATGACTGTAGCTTTGTAGTATAGTCTGAAGCCTGGGAGCCTGATTCCTCCAGCTCCATTTTTCATTCTCAAGATTGCTTTGGCTATTTGGGGTCTTTTCTGTTTGCATACAAAGTGTGAAATTTTTTCTTCTACTTCTGTGAAAAATGCCATTGGTAGTTTGATAGGGATTGCACTGAATCTGTAGATGGCTTTGGGTAGTATAGTCATTTCCACAGTGTTGATTCTTCCATTCCAAGAATATGGTATATTTCTCCATCTGTTTGTATCATCTTTAATTTCTTTCATCAGTGTCTTAAAGTTATCTTCATACAGGTCTTTTGTCCTCTTAGGTAGATTTATTCCTAGGTATTTTATTCTTTTTGTTGCAATGATAAATGGGAGTATTTCCTTAATTTCTCTTTCAGATTTTTCATCATTAGTGTAGAGGAATGCAAGAGATTTCTGTGCATTAATTTTGTATCCTGGTACTTGCCCAAATTCATTGATTAGCTCTAGTAGTTCTCTAGGAGGATCCTTAGGATTCTCTATATGTAGTATCATGTCATCTGCAACAGTGACAGTTTTACTTCCTCTTTTCTGATTTGGATTCCTTTTACTTCTTTTTCTTCTCTGATTGCTGTGGCTAAAACTTCCAAAACTATGTTGAAAACAGCAGTGAGAGTGGGCAACCTTGTCTTGTTCCTGACTTTAGTGGAAATTGTTTCAGTTTTTCACCACTGAGAACAATGTTGGCTGTGAGTTTGTCATATATGACCTTTATCATGTTGAGGTTAGTTCCCTCTATGCCTACCTTCTGGAGGGTTTTTATCATAAATCGTTTTTGAATTTTGGTGAAAGCTTTTTCTGCATCCATTGAGATGATCATATGGTTTTTATCCTTCAATTTGTTAATATGGTGTATCACATTGATTGATTTGGATATACTGAAGAATCCTTGCATTCTTGGGATAAACCCCACTTGATCATGGTGTATGATCCTTTTAATGTGCTGTTGAATTCTGTTTGCTAGTACTTTGTTGAGGGTTTTTACATCTATATTCATTGGTGATAGTGGCCTGTAGTTTTCTTTTTTTGTGACATCTTTGTCTGGTTTTGGTAAGAGGATGATTGTGGCCTCAGAGAATGAGTTTGGGAGTGTTCCTCCCTCCGCCATATTTTGGAAGAGTTTGAGAAGGATAGGTGTCAGCTCTTCTCTAAATGTTTGATAGAATTCGGCTGTGAAGCCATCTGGTCCTGGGCTTTTGTTTGTTGGAAGATTTTTAATCACAGTCTCAATTTCAGCGCTTGTGATTGGTCTGTTTATATTTTGTATTTCTTCCTTGTTCATTCTCAGAATGTTGTGCTTTTCTAAGAATCTGTCCATTTCTTCTAGGTTGTCCATTTTATTGTCATGTAGTTGCTTGTAGTAATCTCTCATGATCCTTTGTATTTCTGCAGTGTCAGTTGTTACTTCTTTTTCATTTCTGATTCTATTGATCTGAGTCTTCTTTCTTTTTCTTCATGTATCTGGCTCATGGTTTATCAATTTTGTTTATCTTCTCAGTGAACAAGCTTTTAGTTTTATTGATCTTTGCAACTGTTTCCTTCATTTTTTTTTTTTTTTTTGTGATACGCAGGCCTCTCACTGTTGTGGCCTCTCCCGTTGCGGAGCACAGGCTCCGGATGCGCAGGCTCAGTGGCCATGGCTCACGGGCCCAGCCGCTCCACGGCACGTGGGATCTTCCTGGACTGGTGCATGAACTCCTGTCCCCTGCATCGGCAGGTGGACTCTCAACCACTGCGCCACCAGGGAAGCCCATCCTTCATTTCTTTTTCATTTATTTCTGATCTGAGCTTTATGATTTCTTTCCTTCTGTTAACTTTGGGTTTTTTTTTTTGTTCTTCTTTCTCGAATTGCTTTAGGGGTAAGGTTAGGTTGTTTATCTGAGATATTTCTTGTTTCTTGGGTAGGACTGTATTGCTATAAACTTCCCTCTTAGAACTGCTTTTGCCACATCCCATAGGTTTTGCGTCCTCGTGTTTTCATTGTCATTTGTTTCTAGGTATTTTTTGATTTCCTCTTTGATTTCTTCAGTGATCTCTTGGTTATTAAGTAGTGTATTGTTTAGCCTCCATGTGTTTGGCTTAATGTGTCATTTAAAGCTTGTGTTTCCTTATTTATTTTCATTTTGGGTGATCTGTCCATTGGTGAAAATGGGGTGTTAAAGTCCCCTACTATTGTTGTGTTACTGTTGATTTCCCCTCTTATCGCCATTAGCATTTGCCTTATGTATTGTGGTGCTCCTACGTTGGGTGCATAAATATTTACAGTTGTTATATCTTCTTCTTGGATTAATCCGTTGATCATTATGTAGTGTCCTTCTTTGTCTCTTGTAATAATCTTTATTTTAAAGTCTATTTTGTCTAATATGAGAATTGCTATTTCAGCATTCTTTTGATTCCATTTGCATAGAATATCTTTTTCCATCCCCTCACTTTCAGTCTGTATGTATCCCTAGGTCTGAAGTGGGTCTCTTGTTGATAGCATATATACTGGTCCTGTTTTTATATCCATTCAGCCAGTCCACATCTTTTGGTTGGAGCATTTAATCTATTTACATTGAAGGTAATTATCAATATGTATATTCCTATTACGATATTCTTAATTGTTTTGGGTTCATTTTTGTAGGTCTTTTCCTTCTCTTGTGTTTCCTGCCTAGAGAAGTTCCTTTAGCATTTGTTGTAAAGCTGGTTTGGTGGTGCTGAATTCTCTTAGCTTTTGCTTGTCTGTAAAGGTTTTAATTTCTTCATCCAATCTGAATGAGTTCCTTACTTGGTAGAGTAATCTTGGTTGTAGGTGTTTCCCTTTCATCACTTTAAATATGTCCTGCCACTCCCTTCTGGCTTGCAGAGTTTCTGCTGAGAAATCAGCTGTTAACCTTACAGGGATTCCCCGTATGTTATTTGCTGCTTTTCCCTTGCTGCTTTTAATATTTTTTCTTTGTATGTAATTTTTGATAGTTTGATTAATTTGTGTCTTGGTGTGTTTCTCCTTGGATTTATCCTGTATGGGATTCTCTGTGCTTCCTGGACTTGACTATTTCCTTTCCCATATTAGGGAAGTTTTCAACTAGAATGTTTTCAAATATTTTCTCAGACCCTTTCTTTTTCTCTTCTTCTTCTGGGACCCCTATAATTTGAATATTGGTGCATTTAATGTTGTCCCAGAAGTCTCTGAGGCTGTCCTCAATTCTTTTCATTCTTTTTTCTTTATTCTGCTCTGTGGTAGTTATTTCCACTATTTTATCTTCCAGGTCACTTATCCATTCTTCTGCCTCAGTTATTCTGCTATTGATTCCTTTAGAGAATTTTTCATTTCATTTATTGTGTTGTTCATCATTGTTTGTTTGTTCTTTAGTTCTTCTAGGTTCTTGTTAAACATTTCTTGTATTTTCTCCATTCTATATTCAAGATTTTGGATCATCTTACTATCATTACTCTGAATTCTTTTTCAGGTAGACTGCCTATTTCTTCATTTGTTTGGTCTGGTGGGTTTTTACCTTGCTCTTTCATCTGCTGTGTATTTCTCTGTCTTCTCATTTTGCTTAACTTACTGTTTTTGGGGTCTCCTTTTTTCAGGCTTCAGGTTCATAGCTCCTGTTGTTTTTGGTATCTGCCCCCAGTGGGTAAGGTTGGTTCAGTGGGTTGTGTAGGCTTCCTGGTGGAGGGGACTGGTGCCTATGTTCTTGTGGATGAGGCTGTATCTTTTCTTTCTGGTGGGAAGGAGCACATCTGGTGATGTGTTTTGTGGTACCTGTGAACTTATAATTTTAGGCAGCCTCTCTGCTAACGGGTGGAGTTGTTCCTGTCTTGCTAGTTGTTTGGCATAGGGTGTCCAGCACTGTTGCTTGCTGGTCATTGAGTGGACCTGGGTCTTAGCATTGAGATGCAGCTCTCTTGGAGAGCTTTCACTGTTTGTTATTACATGGTGCCTGGAGGTCTCTGGTGGACCAATGTCCTGAAATCAGCTCTCCCACCTCAGACGCACAGACTTAACACCGGCCAGAGCACCAAGACCCTGTCAGCCACACAGCCAGGTACGTGGGGAGTTTCTTGCCTTTTGGGAAGTCTGAGCTCTTCTGCCAGTGTTCAGTAGGTGCTCTGTAGGAGTTGTTCCACATGTAGATGTATTTTTGATGTATTTGTGGGGAGGAAGGTGATCTTCACATCTGACCTCTCTGCCATCTTGAAGGTCCTCCTACCCGAAAGCACCAGGAACCTGGTTGGTGACTGGCCCACATTAGAACCTAGGTCAAACCTCCTAGTCTCTCTTTAGTCAAATTGTTGAAGCTCTGATTAAGCGGGTTAAAGCCAAAGCACAGAAGCACAGAGCTCTAGGTTGTGCAGTTGCATGGACCCCTCAGAGAACAAAGTAAAGGTTGAGATGATCTTTTTAAAAATTTTTAAGCATGCTAAGACAGTGGTGGTGGTAGTGGGGATGGTGAATACTATCACTCATTGTTACAATGTGAGTGTCAACAGGACTATGGAGATCAGCCTTGAATCTCACACAGTAGCCCAAATTTGCCTCAGAATAAATGCCTACTCTTTTAAAGCTGCAGGGGGATCTTTTAAATAAATAGAAGAGATGGGGTTTTAAGGTCTTTCCCAAAAGGCCGATATGTCAAATTCAATTTATTTAATATGGCACAAAGGGAGTGTACCATCAACCCAGCTGGGATTTGAACACTTGTTTCTAGATGATTGCTGATCTAAAAGTTGTTCTTCATGTAGAATGGGGACTAAAGGTTAGCCTGAATGAGGTCTTTTCTTTCATAAAATTATCTAAATTTTTTGGTGTGCTTCTAAGAAACTTTGGCTTTGATATCCTTGTCTTTAACTTCCTAATACTGTGAGGACATTCCAAGTTTTTGGAATCACTTCCTTTCTTTGTTGCCCCAACAGAATGAATACATTAATATTTGTCTTATGCATTCTGTTCCAGGTCTGGTACTGTGACAACATATTGTTTCATTTTTCTCAAGTCATTTATTCTTTGTGCTCAGTGTCCATGACCAGTATAAGAAAATGAGAAAGGAGCACTTCATGATGATGGTGGCATTGGCAGGGCAGAAATGTCACTTCAGACTTTCTTGTCAACCTATATTCCAAATGTTGCACATCTTGGCGGAGAATGAGTGATTGTCCAGCAGTGATTCCTTCGATCCATCATCTAGGAGTAAATTGTTCTGAATAATGACCTATTCCATCTTTCCTATTTGGAATATATATTACAAGAAGCCTAGAAAAAAAGACTATTTCAACTTGGTTATAATTCAAGTTCACCATAAACGCAAGGCAGAAATCTTGGGAGTCTTGGGCCCCTTAAATGTGAAACATGGTTATGAGTCAAATTCAAGCTTCTGACAACTGTCTGGGTCCGTTTTCTTTCAAAATTCAGCTGGAAAGTGAATTTGTACAGTAATTTCAATGGAGATTTCATGGGCAATCATTGTGTGTGTGTGTAGGGAGAGAGGAGATGGGAAGGATTTCACTTTTGCAATTTTTCAATTTGAAAACAAAAAACAGAAATTTGTTTTCTGTGGTGTAGTGGTACAAGACAGTATAATAATCTGATTGTTTTAGGTGTGAAACTAAATCTTCCCCTCCTCATATGCCTGAGTGAATAGATTTAAGTTCTTCTTTATCTCTGCAGCAGAAAGAAGGGGAAACAAATTGCTACCTTCTCTCATGTGATACTGCTAGGAGTATTCAAGTCTCATCTGGTATTTCTAACTTATCTTGGAGGATGTTTACAAAGGGATCCTTTGGATGCAGTGCCAACATTCCCACAGAAAGATAAAAGGTTTCTAGCTTTGTGGTTGTACCTTTCCCAGGAGGTGTGGTGTCAGTTTTTTGACATTTCCCTAGGTAACAGAACAGGTTCAACTCTCTGGCTTTACATAGAATTTCATGTGTGTGTGTATCTGTATATATCATTATCTGTATGTTATCTTGTGGTTGTATGTATGTGTATAAAATTCAAACTTGCTGTTACTGGATTCTATGTTAAATTTACTGAGAAGGATTATTTTAAGAGGTTTGAATGTAATCATTTCTGAAAAGTTACCAACTATTCAAAATTATCTATAGTATAAAAATATGTTCAAATATTTCTGTTTTTTTAAGGAGCAGGATATCTCTAAAGAAATAGTCTTTATTCCTCCCTTGAATCTAAAGGGAGGATTTTCCAATGAAATAGTCGATATGTTTGCATGATACTTAAATTGTCTATTTTTCCCCTACTGAATAAATGTTTACAGGAAAACCCTGGCAGCTATTTTAAATTTATCAAATATTTTAAATATATACTAAATATGGGTGATGTTGTGCTCAGTTCACAATTTGACAGCAGCTATACATTTCTGAGGCCAGAACCATAAATCAGTTTTTCTAATCAATACTTTTAATCATTAAATCTAAACTCTTTAGTTAAGGAAATCACTCACTTTTCTGTTAACTGGTTTAGACTTCATTTAAAAGTAACAAAGAATATGAAGAGGAATTCAAAAGTCACTCCAACAAGTTATGTTCTGTCCATCTGCATCCTAGGTTTTATCTCTAAGTGATCTTCATATATTCTCTGGTGAAGTGGTTTTGACTAACTCAGATTTGTTTTCAAAAAAGAAAATAAAATCAGAGACCCCATATATTGCAAAATCATCAAACTCTTTCATGTCGACTGAATTCCATACATGAGATATATTTCTTGGTGAACACTTTTTCTCAAGTTAACTGTGTGAAAGCTAGAGCATCCTTGCTCGACATAAATGTTAAATTAGTTAACATACATTTACTGAATACTTACTTTGCTAGATCTCTACATGTATACTATAGGAAAAGATAGGCATGACTATCTAGGTATATCAGTATAACACAAAAAATAATCAGTATTCCAAACTTCCAGTGAAACACAATTCAATACCTTCTATAAAATCCTGCTGTTATATGGTAAACTTATGACAGAGATGCTCAAACTTTTATGCATCTCAGAATCAGCTGATATTCCTTGAGATAAACAAATGCCTGGGCATTTCGTCCACAGTTTCTGGTTACATAGATCTGGGACAAATCCTGGTCACCTGTATTTTTAATAAGCCCTCCAAGTAATCTTTGTCTGCCACAAAACTTGAGAGCTAATGGTCCAAAATGCAATTTTTACTCTTGTTTCTTTTTTTTAACACCAGAAATATTAAAAGACCAATGCATTACTTAATGTAAACATTAAGTTTAACATATAAATCAATGGACTGAAAAAGAGGATGACAGAAAATTGTAACTAAATGCCTGCAGTTGGGACTGTACTTAATTTTGTGCTTACAGTCTCTACTGGCACTCAACATTTTTTAATACTAATGATCAGTATTTTTGCTTTTAGAAAGTATATCAATGAACTTTTCAGTAAAGAAATTACTAGCTCATATGCTTAAGAAGTTATATGTTAGAGAAGAGCTAACACCTATCCTTCTCAAACTCTTCCAAAATATAGCAGAGGGAGGAACACTCCCAAATTCCTTCTACGAAGCCACCATCACCTTGATACCAAAACCAGACAAGGATGTCACAAAGAAAGAAAACTACAGGCCAATATCACTGATGAACATAGATGCAAAAATCCTCAACAAAATACTAGCAAACAGAATCCAACAGCACATTAAAAGGATCATACACCATGATCAAGTGGGGTATATTCCAGGAATGCAAGGATTCTTCAATATACGCAAATCTATCAATGTGATAAACTATATTAACAAATTGAAGGAGAAAAACCATATGATCATCTCAATAGATGCAGAGAAAGCTTTCGACAAAATTCAACACCCATTTATGATAAAAACCCTCCAGAAAGTAGGGAACTTTCCTAAACATAATAAAAGCCATATATGACAAGCCCACAGCAAACATCATCCTCAATGGTGAAAAACTGAAAGCATTTCCACTAAGATCAGGAACAAGACAAGGTTGCCCACTCTCACCACTCTTATTCAACATAGTTTTGGAAGTTTTAGCCACAGCAATCAGAGAAGAAAAGGAAATAAAAGGAATCCAAATCGGAAAAGAAGAAGTAAAGCTGTCACTGTTTGCAGATGACATGATACTATACATAGAGAATCCTAAAGATGCTACCAGAAAACTACTAGAGCTAATCAATGAATTTGGTAAAGTAGCAGGATACAAAATTAATGCACAGAAATCTCTGGCATTCCTATATACTAATGATGAAAAATCTGAAAGTGAAATCAAGAAAACACTCCCATTTACCATTGCAACAAAAAGAATAAAATATCTAGGAATAAACCTACCTAAGGATACGAAAGACCTGTATGCAGAAAATTATAAGACACTGATGAAAGAAATTAAAGATGATACAAATAGATGGAGAGATATACCATGTTCTTGGATGGGAAGAATCAACATTGTGAAAATGACTCTACTACCCAAAGCAATCTACAGATTCAATGCAATCCCTATCAAACTACCACTGGCATTTTTCACAGAACTAGAACAAAAAATTTCGCAATTTGTATGGAAACACAAAAGACCCCGAATAGCCAAAGCAATCTTTAGAACGAAAAAAGGAGCTGGAGGAATAAGGCTCCCTGACATCAGACTATATTACAAAGCAACAGTAATCAAGACAGTATGGTACTGGCACAAAAACAGAAAGACAGATCAGTGGAACAGGATAGAAAGCCCAGAGATAAACCCACGCACATATGGACACCTTATCTTTGATAAAGGAGGCAGGAATGTACAGTGGAGAAAGGACAGCCTCTTCAATAAACGGTGCTGGGAAAACTGGACAGGTACATGTAAAAGTATGAGATTAGATCACTCCCTAACACCATACACAAAAATAAGCTCAAAATGGATTAAAGACCTAAATGTAAGGCCAGAAACTATCAAACTCTTAGAAGAAAACATAGGAAAAACACTCTATGACATAAATCACAGCAAGATCCTTTCTGACCCACCTCCTAGAGTAATGGAAATAAAAACAAAAATAAACAAATGGGACCTAATGAAACTTCAAAGCTTTTGCACAGCAAAGGAAACCATAACCAAGACCAAAAGACAACCCTCAGAATGGGAGAAAACATTTGCAAATGAAGCAACTGACAAAGGATTAATCTCCAAAATTTACAAGCAGCTCATGCAGCTCAATAACAAAAAAACAAACAACCCCATCCAAAAATGGGCAGAAGACCTAAATAGACATTTCTCCAAAGAAGATATACAGACTGCCAACAAACACATGAAAGAATGCTCAACATCATTAATCATTAGAGAAATGCAAATCAAAACTACAATGAGATATCATCTCACACCAGTCAGAATGGCCATCATCAAAAAATCAAGAAACAATAAATGCTGGAGAGGGTGTGGAGAAAAGGGGACACTCTTGCACTGCTGGTGGGAATGTGAATTGGTTCAGCCACTGTGGAGAACAGTATGGAGATTCCTTAAAAAACTACAAATAGAATTACCATATGACCCAGCAATCCCACTACTTGGCATATACCCTGAGAAAACCAAAATTCAAAGAGAGTCATGTACCAAAATGTTCATTGCAGCTCTATTTACAATAGCCAGGACATGGAAACAACCTAAGCGCCCATCATCGGATGAATGGATAAAGAAGATGTGGCACATATACACAATGGAATATTACTCAGCCTTAAAAAGAAATGAAATTGAGCTATTTGTAATGAGATGGATAGACCTAGAGTCTGTCATACAGAGTGAAGTAAGTCAGAAAGAAAAAGACAAATACCGTATGCTAACACATATATATGGAATTTAAGGGAAAAAAATGTCATGAAGAACCTAGGGGTAAGATAGGAATAAAGACGTAGACCTACTGGAGAACGGACTTAAGGATATGGGGAGGGGGAAGGGTGAGTTTTGACAGGGCGAGAGAGAGTCATGGACATATACACACTAACAAACGTAGTAAGGTAGATAGCTGGGGGGAAGCAGCCGCAAGGCACAGGGATATTAGCTCGGTGCTTTGTGACAGCCTGGAAGGGTGGGATGGGGAGAGTGGGAGGGAGGGAGACGCAAGAGGGAAGACATATGGGAACATATGTATATGTATAGCTGATTCACTTTGTTGTAAAGCAGAAACTAACACACCATTGTAAAGCAATTATACCCCAATAAAGATGTTTAAAAAAAAATAAAAATAAAAAAAAAAAAAAAAAAAGAAGTTATATGGTGGCAATACTGGCTTCAGGTATGGTGCAATTTAGAGGTTTACATTATCTCTTAATTCTGGCTTCCTCCATACGTCAACTTTATGTTCAGAATGATTTTCAATTCCATCAGCAATAACTGCACCAGTTTCACATGCTATGTTCTTAAACCATACCATGAAGAAAATCACTTCTTTGTACCCCCACCAAACTGCCTAAAAGATGTTTATTTCACTCTATTCAAACCAACTTAAAGGACGTGCCATTGTAGAACTAATATCTGAGCTAGACAGATAAGACTATATTGATCAATTTATAACAATCAGGGTCCACGTGGAGGCAGAGGTGGGGTCCAGTATACCACAAACCAAAGCTCCTACACAATAGAAGAGTGGTGGAATAGTTTCTGGGGAGACAACCCCAGTGTGCTGTACTGGGGGAGATGGTATGAATAGAAATTTAAATCATTTCCCTGAGCTAGAATATAGTGTTAATGCTAAATCTTGCCAAGTCGTTTCCATTCTTCTTCTTGAATAATTTTTCTTCAAATTGTATGAATCAAGAGGAACACGATCTTGAACTTAGGAAGTCATGAACTTAGGAAAAACAAATGTTCCAATTCTTCTGCATATTTGAAGCTATGGGCCATTTAATTTCACTGTGGGTATCACAAAGTGGTAGGGCAAGTGGGTAGTAAATGCAATGACATTTACTTATAGGTCATATACATGATCATACTCTATTTGTATTATAACACAGAGTGCAAGTAACAATGTTATTGATTCTGTAAATGTGAGCATGAGGAGCATAGAAAATAGTTTAGCTAATTGTGGACTGTTAAGATAGGACACCAATTTAAAGGAAGTAATGGTAAATCCAAGCTGGAGGTGGTTTGATGACAAACTGCATAGACGTGAGTCACTGTAAGTTTCAAAGCAATGTGTCAGGGACAGTCTGTGAATTTCACTTCACTGCCTTTGGCTTGTGCCAGAGAAGGAGCAATGGGAAGTCTCTGGAGTGTGTTAGGTGTGAGGATGCAGGAAAAGCCAGGATTTAATTTCCTTGTGCCCATCAGTACCACCATAGAGTGTTTCAGTGCTGCAGTACTACTCAGAATGGAACTGCTCAGAGGATTGGAGAGAATATTGTACCTAAGTTCTACTTAAGAAAAAGAAAGAAAGAATCCATAATAAAAAAAATTCCACACAGTGTGGATCAGTCCAATATTTTACTTCAGGTAGAAACTCCTCTAAGCATGATAGTGAGTGGCTTGGGTTTTGGAGTTGGCTCAACAATGACACCTTATTTCTATAAAGGGGCTAATACTCATAGAACTTACCCCTGAGCACCTCTGTGAGAGACAATGTAATGTTCATGATGCAGCATGTTATAAAATCAAATAGAGAGAAGCAACAGTTCTTTTAAAGTAATCTTATTATTACAGCTTCTTCTTGATGGTTTATGTGTCATCTCTACCATCAAAAGTAGAATAGCATCTATGATGGCCTTCAAGAGTGGGTTTGACAAGAGCACCTATTTACTTCCATCCCCACCCATCCATCTCAATCAGGTTTTAAACAATTCTTTTGAGTCCGAGTGTGACACATAGGGATTTGGATTGATGCCTGCCTCCCCCTGGAAGATGAAAACTCAGACCTACAGCAACCAGGCAGGTGCAGTAAATGAATGAATCACCCCATTCGCACAGCGGTCACTGGGAGAATGTGGGCCCCATCTAAAGGGGGTACAGGCTCTAACAAGCTCTGTCCTCAGTTGCTGTGGGCCCCAAACTGCTAGACCTTCCAGTTCTTCAAGACAAGCTAGAAATCAGATTTTAAATGTGAAATATCCCTATTTACATAACTTAAAAAGAAAATAGGTTGTATAAGTCAAATAACAAAGGTGTGCAGGCCAGACATGGCTTATGCGTTCCCAGGTTCCTCCATGTGACCTGTGGTAACCACATGATAGTGGAATAAGATCCATCTTACCACTGCTTTTTTTATTCTAAAGTTCAGCCTGCTCCACTGGACCTGTAATTTGTCGGTCATCAAAATGGTTGTGTCTTAATATCATATGATATCGCTTCTATGTGGAATCTAAAAAAAGGCTACAAATGTGAACTTATCTATAAAACAGAAACAGAATTACAGATGTAGAAAATAAACTTATGGTTACCAGAAGGTGAGGGGGGAAGGGATAAATTGGGGGATTGGGATTGACACATACACACAATTATATATAAAATAGATAACTAATAAGGATCTACTGTATAGCACAAGGAACTCTACTTAATACTTTGTTAATGGCCTATATGGGAAAATAATCTGAAAAAGGCTGGATATATGTATATGTATAACAGATTCACTTTGCTGCACACCTGAAACACAACACTGTAAATCAACTATATTCCAATAAAATTAAAATATTTTTAAAAAATGGTTGTGTCTTTCAATAACTCTCCAACTTGTGACCCCTAATTGTTGAACTGTTGAATCCAAGAATAAGAGTCACAAACTCAAACACTTCCTGAAGTAAGGCATTTAAAGCTAATATTTCAAGTGGGGCTGGACATAAAAGGCTATGGAGAGACTATGATGCATGAAATAGCGTGTAACTCCCCTTAGATGAGAGTCGTAAATTTATATTTCAAGCCAGAACAGTTTGAAATAAAAAAGAGTACTATTAACCATTACATCAGATTAACAGATGTAAAAGGGGACACACTTGAATATATGGTCATCCTAAGAGATAAGGAATGCTCAGATTCAGCAAGTACTCACGTAGGATCTTCAAGACCTTGTGATTCATAAAGGGAAGTCAGAGATGGGCATTTTGTGGTATATCTCTAATTGTTAAACATTGGTTGATAATTTAATTTTTAATCTCTACCTAAAACAAAAAAACAAAACTACCACCCAACCATATCTGTCAGACAGATCTTGCCCTCTGCCCTCTAGTGTGCAACCTTACTACAAAGCTTTGCATTTATATCGTATTCTTTCTCCCAGTATGTGCTTCTAACTGAATGTTCTCTTTGCCCCTTCTTTGTTTTAGACGCCCTAGTTTGGCCCTGTCCATGTGAACATAACTTCTAGCCATCCCATTCATTAAACCTGATCTTTGGAGACTGAAAATTCTCCTACCATCTCCCAGTGCCCCTTTGGCCATCCACTTCTGACACCCCTACTTAGGGCAAGTCTTATCCCCGCCCATTCCAAATGAGGTGACCTTAGCCTCACCTTTACAACCTTGGTCCTAATGCCTCATCATCAATGACAGGTGCTTAGAAAAGAAGCACTTTACAACTGGTATTTCTATTCTTTGGTAGAAAATTACCTTTGTCAAATTTACTAACTATGACTATTGGCAAACATAAAATAATTACAGTCCTGTATCAGTAAACACCCAACTGGTGAACAATTTCATAAATATGGCCTTCATAAGGCTACTACAAATCTCAAAGCTGAGTAAAAAATGTACCAGCAATGGTAAATATAAGATTAGTGAAATTTTCATAATTGTATTATTTTGTTCAGAAATTAAGGAATTTTCAAAGTGAATCTCTCTAAATGTTATATTTAATACATGCATAATTTAAAAAAAAATTTCTCAGCGAATGAATAAATGCATCAGTGAAAGCAGTACATCTTCTAGAGTTAAATTTGTGCTTATATGATGTACAGTGATTTCACTTGCATGTACATATTTAATAGGTGTGTAATCTTCTAGTTTGAATGAGAGTCATCATATATGCAGGCGCTAAGAATTGGCAAAGAAAATAAACACTAAATTGAGTTTAAATGTTCTTCAAAATTGATTATAGCAAATTACCCAAACTAAAGCTATATTTAGAAGTAAACCTAGGAAATCTTGTTTTGGCAGATGATATAGGTCTTCTGACTAAAGATGTACAAATTCATCCTAAGGGCTTAGAAGAGTGCTTCTGAGCCAAGGAGGAGCAGAGCTTATGTAGACTCCCTTTGATTCGCTGTCAGAGTCAAAGCTGCACACCAAAAACTTCTGCATTTTTATCCAAGATCCCAGTTTCAAGTAAGTGATATTCCCCACAATTCTACAGCTACACAACATATTTTTGACTATGTACTTGATCATAATTGGGCATAATGAAATCTTTCCTTTGGTCAGTACATGTTTCAGCATCTAAACTCCAAATAGTTTGAGTCCTCATACCCCCTCATCACATCTCTGTCCTATATGTATTCATATCAATATTTTCATCAGTCAAATTGTTTAGTTTTCTAGAGCTGGTTAGGTCTTCCAATGGTCTTCTGTGTAGAGTCAGCACTCTTTGTGTTTTATATATACTTAGAATTATTTTATTCTTATATTTTATGCCCATATTTCAATTCCTTTCTAGTATATACCTATAGCCTATAAACAGGCAGTGTTCTAGATTCTGTGAATACAAAGGAGAATATAAAAGGTAGCAGCCCTCAAGGAGCCATGAGCTGGCAGGATGAGGTACATGGAATGAATATATATAAGTTAATAACACAATAACTACTACCACCACCATTTCTGCTAGCAAAACTTACAATATCTGAGACTTCCCAACTGATCACAATGTAGCATCATCCTGTTCAACAAATAACCTAAGTCATAGATATACATTATTTAGAGATGAGGAAACTGAGGATTAGCAATTTAAAACATTACTTATTAGTAAGTGAAAGATCAGTAACTTGAACCCAGAAATCTGACTCTAAATCCTTGGCACTTGGATACTATGGAATTTGGGCAAATGACCAATTAATTATATATGAGAAGATAAGAAAGATTTCATAGAAAGGATTTTTTCTATTTATTTTGTAATATGTATTAGATACTTATTATGAGTTAGGCAGTATGCTAAATGCTAGAAGATCACATACAAATAAGACATAATATTTCCTCTTAAAAAGTTCACAGTGTAAAAGGACAGACAGCCTCAAAAAATAATTAACAGGGAGTTAAGGGCAGCAATAGACATATGGAATGAGGGCAACAGGGAGTCAGGCACCTTCTTGGGTGGGTAAGGAATGTCTTCACAAGGAAAAGACAAGTCTTAATGAGACGAAGAATAAGGTGAAATTGCCAGATGGCCAGAGTGAAGTTCACTTGTGGCTCAGCATGTGGAAAGGCATGGAGGCTTGAAATATAATTGTATATATGGGTATGTTGAAGCTGAGGCTGCAGAGGAAGTGGTCCAATTCAAATGCTAAGATTTGCACTCTCCTAGCAGCCAGGCCTTGTACATTCCACTCAGGACAAAGACTACATCTGTTTCCTTTTTATTCCTTCACTGCTTTAAACTTGGTAAACAACTAATAAAATTTTTCTGATTAATTCATAAGGACTCTGAGTATCATACTAAGAATCTATGTTTTTCTTGTACTCCTAATGTATTTTATTTTAGACAGTTGTGCTTTCCTGTCCCTGGGTTGTATGCCACAAGATTTATTAAACACCTTAATGCAACTTTTTGATAAACTATAAACTGTCTCATATAAAAGATGAGCTTTAGTTTTTAAAGACACAGACTCATTTGTACGTGACTGTGAAGGAATCCTAAGTCATCAGGAGCCATGGTGCTGAGAGCCCAGGATGAGACGGTTTATTTTGTTCTCATTATAGATTCTCGGGATGGCTTCCTTGCAGAGTGATGCTTTCTTTTCCACATCAAAAATGACTCAAAGTTTCCAGTGTACTATTTCACCCCAAAAAAATGCATAAGGAAAAAAAAGAATCTGCACGTTTGGGGAATAAATTTCAGAAAATGTGTGGTTAGGAATGATATCACGGCAGTTGAGATATATATATATATATATATATATATATATATATATTTTTTTTTTTTTTTTTTTGCGGTATGCGGGCCTCTCACTGTTGTGGCCTCTCCCGTTGTGGAGCACGGGCTCCGGATGCGCAGGCTCAGCGGCCATGGCTCATGGGCCTAGCTGCTCCGCGGCATGTGGGATCTTCCCGGACCAGGGCACGAACCCATGCCCCCTGCATCGGCAGGCGGACTCTCAACCACTGCGCCACCAGGGAAGCCCCAGCTGATATTTTTAATAATCAACTCACATATTTTGAAATACAACAAATCGAACCATCCCACAAATGTTTTCTTCAGAATCTACAAAGGCCAAGACACTGTGATGAATGCTAGAAAGATGGAGAGATGGCGGGGGGTGGGGGGGTGTTCTAATTTCAAGAGGACTCAACAAGAGTGACATCCCTCCCCACATATAAGCCAAACACACAGGAAGTGAAAAAGAAAGCAGACTGTTTTACACACATTAACTAAAATATTAACCAAACACCAAATGGGAGCCAATATAAAACCCAACACACATCAACCACAGGTATTTTATCTACATTTTACTATTGATCCCAAATCCCTTGGAACTAAGAAAATGTTTTAAAATCTTGGTACTTTTTCTTTATATTCAATTTCACATTTATACCTTAATTTGAAGGGGGGAAAAAAAACAGGAAGATGTCTAATGTTTCTGGGCAACAAGAAGTAGGGGTATCAGAGAGATCTGAGTGGGGACTGGAACATCATAATTCAGTCTTAGAGAGAAATGGACCT
Organism: Phocoena sinus; assembly: GCF_008692025.1. Taxonomy (NCBI): domain Eukaryota; kingdom Metazoa; phylum Chordata; class Mammalia; order Artiodactyla; family Phocoenidae; genus Phocoena; species Phocoena sinus. Next base: position 30,378,284 of record NC_045765.1, read on the forward strand.
TAAAAAAAATGTCTGTTCAACTACTCAGTCAACATGTTAACCCTGCAGTAGAATAATCAAGGCAAAGATGAGTACAGAGAAAAAGGACAGGTAAGGTACAAAGCAGATATGCATGCATGGTATATGTCTGAGTTGAAATCAAACTGTGTGGTTTATCTAGCTGTAAAATTTTTAAAAAGAACAAGGTCCTACTGTATAGCACAGGGGGCTATATTCAATATCCTGTGATAAACCATAATGGAAAAGAATATTGAAAAAAGAACATATATATATATTTATATATATAGTGATTCAGTTGTACATATATATGTATAACTGATATACATACATATATATGTATAACTGAATCACTTTGTTGTACAGCAGAAATTAACACAACATTGAAAATCAACAATACTTCAGTTTAAAAAAATGTAAAAAGAAAATTTAAAGATACACTTTCTTTTTTTCCAGAAGATGGACTTCATGGTGTGCGATTAACATTAGTTCATATTAAATAGTATGGAGGGATCCTGCTCATTTTCTACATGCACTTGTGGGAGAAAGGGCAGTGAAGGCAAAATAGCTTTGTGATAAAATATCCATGTTTTGAAGTCCAGCAGATTTTGACAAAATTCTGGCACTATTACTTCCTAGGCCTATGACCTTAGACAGTCATTTGACTTTTCCGAACTTATGTGCTGTCATTGGTAAAATGAGAAAAATCATCCTTTCTCAAGATTTATGAGTTAATATGTGCTAAACTTAGAACAGTGCCTGGCGGGTGGTAGGAGCTCAATAAATGATAAAGAGAATTACAAGATGCGTGGGAATCCCATGGGTCATTGGAAGAGTGGATTGTGTTAAAGTGACTTGGGATAATGACTGATGACATCAGAACTGATTCAGTTTCTGCAGAACTTTTTTATTGATTGTATGTTAACTTGAGAGCCATGCTTTCAGTGGGGGAAAAGCAGCCTATTTAAAAGTATCCTAGAGAAAAGCATCATTGCTGATATTGTAAGTGTGACCCAAGTTACTTTTATTATCAATTTAGTATCATCCCTTTTAGTCTTTTTTCTTTTTAATAATTTTATTGGAGTATTATTGCTTTACACTGGTGTGTTAGTTTCTGCTGTATAACAAAGTGAATCAACTATACATAAACATATATCCCCATATCCTGTCCCCCTTGCATCTCCCTCCCACGCCCCCATCCCAGTCCTCTAGGTGGTCACAAAGCACCGAGCTGATCTCCCTGTACTGTGCGGCTGCTTCAGCTAGCTCTTTTACTTAGGTAGTGTATATATGTCAATGCCACTCTCTCACTTCATCCCAGCTTACCCTTCTCCCTCCCTGTGTCTTCAGGCCCATTCTCTATGTCTGCATCTTTATTCCTATCCTGCCTGTAGGTTCTTAAGAATCTTTTTTTTTTTTTTTAGATTCCATATATATGTGTTAGCATACGGTATCTGTTTTTCTCTTTCTGACTTACTTCACTCTGCATCACAGATTCTAGGTCCATCCACCTCACTACAAATAACTCAATTTTGTTTCTTTCTATGGCTGAGTAATATTCCACTGTATATAGGTGCCAATCTTCTTTACCCATTCATCTGTCAGTGGACACTTAGGGTGCTTCTGTGTCTTGATATTATTAATAGTGCTGCAATGAACATTGTGCTACATGACTATTTTGAATTACCGTTTTCTCAGGGTATATGCCCAGTAGTGGTATTGCTGGGTTGTATGGTAGTTCTAATTTTATATTTTAAGGAACCTCCATATTCGTCTCCATAGTGGCTGTATCAATTTACATTCCCACCAACAGTGCAAGAGGGTTCCCTTTCCTCCACACCTTCTCCAGCATTAATTGTTTGGAGATTTTTTGATGATGGCCATTCTGACTAGTGTGAGGTGATACCTCATTGTAGTTTTGATTTGCCTTTCTCTAATGATTAGTCATGTTGAGCATCCTTTCATGTGTTTGTTGGCAATCTGTATATCTTCTTTGGGAAAATGTTTATTTAGGTCTTCTGACCATTTTTGGATTGGGTTGTTATTTTGATATTGAGCTGCATGAGCTGCTTATATATTTTGGAGATTAATCCTTTGTCAGTTGCTACATTTGCAAATACTTTCTCCCATTCTGAGGGTTGTCTTTTCATCTTGTTTATGGTTTCCTTTGCTGTGCAAAAGCTTTTCAGTTTCATTAGGTCACATTTTTTATTTTTGTTTTTATTTCCATTTCTCTAGGAGGTGGGTCAAAAAGGATCTTGGTGTGATTTATGTCATAGAGTGTTTTGCCAATGTTTTTTTTAAGAGTTAGATAGTGTCTGGCCTTACATTTAAGGCTTTAATCCATTTGAGTTTATTTTTGTGTATAGTGTTAGGGAGTGTTCTAAGTTCATTCTATTACATGTAGCTGTCTAGTTTTCCCAGCACCACTTACTGAAGAGGCTCTCTTTTCTCCATTATATATTCTTGTCTCCTTTATCAATGATAAGGTGACCATATGTGCATGGGTTTATCTCTGGGCTTTCTATCCTGTTCCATTGATCTATATTTCTGTTTTTGGGTCAGTACCACACTGTCTTGATTACTGTAGCTTTGTAGTATAGTCTGAATTCAGGGAGCCTAATTCCTCCAGCTCCTTTTTTCATTCTCAAGATTGCTTTAGCTATTCGGGGTCTTCTGTTTTTCCATACAAATTGTGAAATGTTTTGCTCTAGTTTTGTGAAAAGTGTCATTGGTAGTTTGATAGGGATTGTATTGAATCTGTAGATTGCTTTGGGTAGTAAAGTCATTTTCACAATGTTGATTCTTCCAATCCAAGAACATGGTATATCTCTCCATCTGTTGGTATCATCTTTAATTTCTTTCCTCAGTGTCTTATAGCTTTCTGCATACAGGTCTTTTGTCTCCTTAGGTAGGTTTATTCCTAGGTATTTTATTCTTTTTGTTGCAGTGGTAAATGGGAGTGTTTCCTTAATTTATCTTTCAGGTTTTTCATCATTAGTGTGTAGGAATGCAAGAGATTTCTGTGCTTAATTTTGTATCCTGCTACTTTACCAAATTCATTGATTAGCTCTAGTAGTCTTCTGGTAGCATCTTTAGAATTCTCTATGTATAGTATCATGTCATCTGCAAACAGTGACAGCTTTACTTCTTCTTTTCCGATTTGGATTCCTTTTATTTCTTTTTCTTCTCTGATTGCTATGGCAAAAACTTCCAAAACTATGTTGAATAATAGCAGTGAGAGTGGGCAACCTTGTCTTCTTGCTGATCTTAGTGGAAAATGGTTTCAGTTGTTCACCATTGAGAATGATGTTGGCTCTGGGTTTGTCATATATGCTTTTATTATGTTGATGTATGTTCACTCTATGCCTACTTTCTGGAGGGTTTTTATCATAAATGGGTGTTGAATTTTATTAAAAGCTTTTTCTGCAATTATTGAGATGATCATATGGTTTTTATCCTTCAATTTGTTAATATAATGTATCACATTGATTGATTTGTGTACATTGAAGAATCCTTGCATTCTTGGGATAAAACCCACTTGATCATGGTGTATGATCTTTGTAATGTGCTGTTGGATTCTATTTGCTAGTATTTTGTTGAGGATTTTTGCATCTATGATCATCAGTGATATTGGCCTGTAGTTTTCCCTTTTTTGTGATATCTTTGCCTGGTTTTGGTATCAGGGTGATGGTGGCCTTGTAGAATGAGTTTGGGAGTGTTCCTTTCTCTGCTATACTTTGGAAGAGTTTGAGAAGGTTAGGTGTTAGCTCTTTTCTAAATGTTTGATAAAATTTGGCTGTGAAGTCATCTGGTCTTGGGCTTTTGTTTGCTGGAAGAGTTTTAATCACAGTTTCGATTTCAGTGCTTGTGATTGGTGTGTTTATATTTTCTATTTCTTCCTGGTTCAGTCTCAGAAGGTTGTGTTTTTCTAAGAATTTGTCCATTTCTTACAGGTCATACATTTTATTGCCATATAGTAGCTTGTAGTAATCTCTCATGATCCTTTGTATATCTCCAGTGTCAGTTGTTACTTCTCCTTTTTCATTACTAATTCTGTTGATTTAACTCTTCTTCCTTTCTTTCTTGATGAGTCTGGCTAATGGTTTTTCAATTTTATCTTCTCAAGAAAGCAGCTTTAAGTTTTACTGATCTTTTCGATTGTTTCCTTCATTTCTTTTTCATTTATTTCTGATCTGATCTTAATGATTTCTTTCCTTCTGCTAACTTTGGGTTTTTTTTTGGTTTTTTTTTGTTTTGTTTTTTCTTCTTTCTCTAATTGCTTTAGGTGTAAGGTTAGGTTGTTTATTTGAGCTTTTTCTTGTTTCTTGAGGTAGGATTGTATTGCTATAAACTTCCCTCTTACAACTGCTTTTGCTGCATCCCATAACTTTTGGGTTGGCCTGTTTTCACATTTGCCCTATGTATTGAGGTGTTCCTATGTTGGGTGCATAAATATTTACAATTCTTATATCTTCTTCTTGGATTAATCCCTTGATCATTATGTAGTGTCCTTCTTTGTCTCTTGTAATAGTTTTTATTTTAAAGTCTATTTTCTCTGATATGAGAATTGCTACTCCAGCTTTCTTTTGATTTCCATTTGCATGGAATATCTTTTCCCATCCCCCCACTTTCAGTCTGTATGTATCCCTAGGTCTGAAGTAGGTCTCTTGTAGACAGCATATATACGGGTCTTGTGATTGTATCCATTCAGCCAGTCTGTGTCTTTTGGTTGCAGCATTTAACCTATTTACATTTAAGATAATTATCAATATGTAGGTTCCTGTTACCATTTTCTTAATAGTTTTGGGTTTGCTTTTGTAGGTCTTTTCCTTCTCTTGTGTTTCCTGCCTAGAGAAGTTCCTTTAGCATTTATTGTAAAGCTAGTTTGGTGGTGCTGAATTCTCTTAGCTTTTGCTTGTCTGTAAAGATTTTAATTTCTCCATCGAATCTGAATGAGATCCTTGCTGGGTAGAGCAATCTTGGTTGTAGGTGTTCCCCTCACATCACTTTAAATATGCCCTGCCACTCCCTTCTGGCTTGTACAGTTTCTGCTGAGAAATAAGCTGTTAACCTTAAGGGGATTCCCTTGTATGTTATTTGCTGCTTTTCTCTTCCTGCTTTTATTATTTTTTCTTTGTATTTAATTTTTGATAGTTTGATTAATATGTGTCTTGGTGTGTTTCTCCTTGGATTTATCCTGTATGGGACTCTCTGCACTTCCTGGACTTGATTGACTATTTCCTTTCCCATATTAGGGACATTTTCAACTATAATCTCTTCAAGTATTTTCTCAGCCCCTTTCTTTTTCCCTTCTTCTTCTAGGCCCCCTATAATTCTAATGTTGGTGTGTTTAATGTTATCCCAGAGGTCTCTGAGACTGTGCTCAATTCTTTTCATTCTTTTTTCTTTATTCTGCTCTGAAGTAGCTATTTCCACTATTTTATCTTCCAGGTCACTTATCTGTTCTTCTGCCTCAGTTATTATGCTGTTGATTCCTTCTGGAGAATTTCTAATATCATTTACTGTGTTGTTCACAATTGGTTGTTTGCTCTTTAGTTCTTCTAGATCCTTATGAACACTTCTTGTATTTTCTCCATTCTCTTTCCAAGATTTTGTATCATCTTTACTATCATTACTCTGAATTCTTTTTCAGGTAGACTGCCTATTTCCTCTTCATTTGTTTGGTCTGGTGGGTTTTAACTTTGCTCCTTCATCTGATGCATTTTTGTCTGTCTTCTTATTTTGCTTAACTTACTGTGTTTGGGGTCTCCTTTTCACAGGCTGCAGGTTCATAGTTCCCGTTGTTTTGGTGTCTGCCCCCAGTGGCTAAGGTTGGTTCAGTGGGTTGTGTAGGCTTCCTGGTGGAGGGGACTGGTGCCTGTGTTCTGGTGGATGAGGCTGGATCTTGTCTTTCTGGTGGGCAGGACCGCATCTGGTCGTGTGCTTTGGGGTGTCTGTGAACTTATTATGATTTTAGGCAGCCTCTCTGCTAATGGGTGGAGTTGGTCCTGTCTTTTTAGTTGTTTGGCATAGTGTGTCCAGCACTGTAGCTTGCTGGTCATTGAGTGGAGCTGGGTCTTAGTGTTGAGATGGAGCTCTCTTGGAGAGCTTTTGCTGTTTGCTATTACATGGTGCCTGGAGGTCTCTGGTGGACCAATGTCCTGAACTCGGCTCTCCCACCTCAGACGCACAGGCCTGACACTGGCCAGAGCACTAAGACCCTGTCACTCACACGGCTCAAAATAAAAGGGAGAAAAAAAAAGAAAGAAAAAATTAAAATAAAAATTATTAAAATAAAAAAAATTAATATTATTAAAAGAAAAAAAAAAGAGAGCAACCAAACCAATAAACAAATCCACCAATGATAACAAGCACTAAAAACTATACTAAGATAAACATAATAATCAAAAGCTAGTCTGTCACATACAGCAAACCCTAAGTCTACAGTTGCTCCCAAAGTCCACTGTCTCAATTTTGGGATTATTCGTTGTCTATTCCGGTATTCCACAGATGCAGGGTACATCAATCTGATTGTGGAGATTTAATCTGCTGCACAGAGAAATTTCCCTTTCTCTTCTTTGTTCACCCAGCTCCTGGGGTTCAGTTTTGAATTTGACCGTGCTTCTGCATGTAGGTCGTGCACTGACATCTGTTCTTTGCCCAGACAGGACAGGGTTAAAGGAGCAGCTGTTTAGGGAGCTCTGGCTCACTCAGGTCGGGGGGAGGGAGGGGTACGAAATGCGGGGTGAGCCTGTGGTGGCAGAGGCCGGCGTGACGTTGCACCAGCCTGAGGCGCACTGTGCATTCTCCCGGGGAAGTTGTCCCTGGATTCCGGGACCCTGGCAGTGGTGGGCTGCACAGGCTCCCGTAGTGGGGGGAGGTGTGGATAGTGACCTGTGCTTGCACATAGGCTTCTTGGTGGCAGCAGCAGCAGCCTTAGTGTTTCATTGACATCTCCGGTGTCCAAGCTGATGGTCGCGGCTTGTGCCCATCTGTGAAGCTTGTTTAGGCAGTGTTCTGAATCTCCCCTCCTCACCACCCTGAATAAATGGTCTCTTGCCTCTTAGGCTGGTCCAGATTTTTTCTCAGACTCCCTCACGGCTATCCGTGGCACAGTAGCCCCCTTCAGACTGTGTTCATGCAGCCAACCCCAGTCCTCTCCCTGGGATCTGACCTCCAAAGCCCGAGCTTCAGCTCCCAGCCCCCACCCGCCCCAGTGGTGAGCAGACAAGCCTCTCAGGCTGGTGAGTGCTGTTCTGCACAAATCCTCTGTGTGGGAATCTCTCTGCTTTACCCTCTGTGCCCCTGTTGCTGTGCTCTCCTCAGTGGCTATGAAGCTTCCCCCACTGCCCATGGGGAAAGCCCCATTTCCACCAGTATAGGGCCTTCTTAGTGTGTGGAAACTTTTCCTCCTTCACAGCTCCCTCCCAGAGGTGCAGGTCCCATCCCTATTCTTTGTCTCTGTTTTTTTCTTTTTTCTTTTGCCCTACCCAGGTGTGTGGGTAGTTTCTTGCCTTTTGGGAATCTGAGGTGTTTTGCCAGCGTTCAGTAGGAGTTGTTCCACATGTAGATATACTTTTGATTTATTTGTGGGGAGGAAGGTGATCTCCATGTCTTACTCCTCCGACATCTTGAAGGTCTCCCCCTTTTAGTCTTTCTGTTTTTTTCCCCCAGGTATTGATCTCAACTCCATTTCTGGCCTTGCTGAGAATCCTTCCCTTAGCATCCCCAATGGATCTAACATGGAACGCTATGCTTCTTCACAGCTTTCTCGTTCTCAACAGCCCTGGGTTTTACACCACCCAATTTTATACCACAACCTAGAGCAGATGTTACTGTGGCCTTTAGGCTGTACTAGATCTGAAGACGCAGCTTCTTTGGATGTGCAGTTATTTTTAAACACAAAAGTCATTCTCATAAACATTCACATTTCCAGTTTTCTTGGAAAAGAAAACCCAAAGATCTGACCTGAGTCCCTAAGAACAGTAAGTGGCTAGGGCTAAGCAGGGGTGGAGAAGACACCATCAACCAGCATCCACTTCCTCCTCTCCCTTTCCTGACAGAACTATATTGGTTCAGGTACACAAATGACCATAGCCTTTGTGACTCCAGGAAAAGTGACTCCCTCACTTTCCGAATCTTCCTTTTGGCCAGCCATGTATTTCTTCAAGAACTTGTGACCAAATATGAGCTAATGGAATGTTAGGAGATGTTTTCTGGGGTTTCTGGAAAAGGTCCTTCCTCCTAGATCTCCTGATAAACTTTCTGAACTGTCCCTCTCCTTTCCTCTGGTTACTATTTGTCATAATAATGAAGCTTAGAACTGCTGCAGCCATCTTGCTACCATCTTGAAGGCAAAGCCCTTTGCCCAAAGGAGGATGGAGCCAGGAGAATTTCAGGGAAACAGAGGGTCATTCAAAACCCCACATGGCCTCTGGACTGACTTACTATATGTAAGCCAATAATTCCTTCACTTCATCCATTTTTTTTTAATTGGGGTATAGATGTTTTACAATGTTGTATTAGTTTCTACTGTACAGTGGAGTTCCCTGTGCTATACAGCTGGTTCTTATTAGTTATCTGTTTTATACATATTAGTGTATATATGTTAATCCCAATCTCCCAATTCATCTCACCCACCGTTGCTCCCCTTTGTTGTCCATATGTTTGTTCTCTACATCTGTGTCTCTATTTCTGTCTTGCAAACTGGTTCATCTGTACCACTTTTCTAGATTCCACAAATATGTGCTAATATACGATATTTGTTTTTCTCTTACTTCACTCTGTATGACAGTCTCTAGGTCCATGCACATCTCTACAAATGACCCAATTTAATTCCTTTTTATGACTGAGTAATATTTCACTGTATATATGTACCACAGCTTCTTTATCCATTCATCTGTCGATGGACATTTAGGTTGCTTCTATGTCCTGGCTACTGTAAACAGGGCTGCAATGAACATTGTGGTACACATATCTTTTTGAATTATGGTTTTCTCAGGGTATATGCCCAGGAATGGGATTGCTGGGTCATATGGTAATTCTATTTTTAGTTTTTTAAGGACTCTCCATACTGTTCTCCATAGTGGCTACAAACAATAAATGCTGGAGAGGGTGTGGAGAAAAGGGAACCCTCTGGCACTGTTGGTGGGAATGTAAATTGATACAGCCACTGTGGAAAACACCTCATCCATTTTGAAAGAGGTAGTTGTTGCCCATCTTTCAACGAACAAAAGTGACAAAGGGAGTGTACCCCATATGTGCATCACCACATCTCCATAGCAACAGCTCCTCATACATGTGCCCTGACCTGCTTTATTCCTCTTAGTTACTTACTGGGTTTTGGTCAGCATTTAAGTTGGTGTCTCATATTACAGACATGTACTAAAACAAATCCAGACCAGGAAAATATCAAGGCTTGTGGGTGTTTCAGGAGTGAGGGTGAAATATGCTAACAAATGACTTCTCCTCCTTTTAAAAAAGGAGTGATGGAAGGAGATTCCCCCAGGAAATGCCTATTTTTCTATTTATGTATAAGGTTTCTGTCCAGGGGATAGTATAAAACAGTATTTCGGAGAGAGGGTTCTGAGATCAAACAGGTTAGGTATAAATCCTGGTCCTTCAGTTTACCATCTGTTTAACTTGCAGTAAGAGAGAACTTTGTTTTAAGGCAGCTTTTTAAAGCCTCAATAGTTTACAGGTGTAATATTGGAATATAACTGTACTAAACTTGTTGGGCAGTTTTAAGAAAAAAATGAAATAATATATATATAAAGTTCTTAGCAGACTTCCTAATTTACAAAGAATATTCAAAAAATTAGTTTTAAGAAATAAAAAAAAATGATACATAGAGACAAAACAATCATTTAAATGGTCTGGAGTCAACACATCTCAACTAGGAAAAGACTATGGTATTAGAACAAATAACTAGTGAAATTAGGTGTATATTTTTCTTTAGTTTTATAACATAACATCTTTGATCAATATTCTTAAAGTTAACTTTTTATATAAAAATGCTGCATTTATATTATCTTCATAATTGTGTAGGGTATTATATTTTTTATGCTGCAACAACAGACATTTATGAGCTTCCTCTGTTACACACCAAAATATATAGTGAAGAATTTTATTTGAGAATGGATACCTTGGGCAGCTCCTATATGTATTTCCCAAGGAACTGCATTTCAATTCAGGGAAAATTCTCCATTTAGATTTTAAATAGAAAACTATAACTTAAAAAAAGAGAAAAGCATAAAAATTGTACATATATGGGATTTTGATTCAACTAATTAAAAAGAATGATATTCTACACCAATGGCAGGAAATAAACTGTTAGTCACCACTAATCCACTGAACTTTGTTGCTGGAATCATTCAATAGCTTAGCTCAGGGATTTGTGCATACTTTCACTCAACAAAAACCTCTACAGTCGTTAAATTAACATACATACCTTGAGCAGAATATAAATTAAAGTAACCTTTTTTGACACTGCTACATTTGTTCTCAAGGTTTTAAGTAAAAAGAGGTGTGGGTTGAGTCAGACAGAAAGAGCTCTTCTCTATGCTCCTGCCATTTACTTTGCACCTGAGGTATATCGATTTTAGCAGATTCCGTCTAGACTACAGTGAAAGTCAGAGATCTAGGAATTATAGCTTGATCTCTAGTTCTGCTAGAACTGTATGATACAAGCAGTTCATCTGGCTCCTCAAAGACTTAGTTTCTTTCCTAAGTGTAGAGATAATACCCATGCTTTCTTAACCACAGGATAAAATGATATAGTAGATGGAATTGTGTTATAAAAACCAAGAGAATTAAAAGGCAAATTATTATAAATAAAAAATAACTATTAATAAGTCATTATTTTTTCCAAAGCACCTGGCTACTTTTTATGCAGAGTGAACGCATGTCTTAAGAATATAGCTCAACCGGGCTTCCCTGGTGGCGCAGTGGTTGAGAGTCCGCCTGCCAATGCAAGGGACACGGGTTCGCACCCCGGTCTGGGCCGCGGAGCAGCTAGGCCCGTGAGCTATGGCCACTGAACCTGCGCATCCCGGAGCCTGTGCTCCGCAACGGGAGAGGCCACAACAGTGAGAGGCCCACATACGGCAAAAAAAAAAAAAAAAAAAAAGAATATAGCTCAACCAGTTTTAACAAATATATACATTCAGTAGCCAACATGCCAATCGAGATTTACAGCATTTTCATCATGCCAGTAAGATCCCTCATGTCCCTCCCAGCCAGTCCCCTCCACTCACTCAAAGCAATGACTCTTTATTTTAGCACCATTATTGATATACAAAGAACTGCACATACTTAATGTGGACAACTGGATAAGTCCGAACATATGCAAACATCCATGATACCATCACCACAGTCAAGGCAGTAGACATACCCAACACTTCCCAAAATTTGCTTGTATCCCTTTGTTGGTATTATTGTTTAGTAAGAACACTTAACATGAGATCTACTCTCTCAACACTTTTTTAAAGTGCAAATTACAATATTGTTAGCTATAGGCACTACGCTATATAGCAAATCTCTAGAACTTATTTATCTAGCGTAACTGAAACTTTATCCCATTGAACAATAACACCCTGTTTCCTCCAGCGCCAGTCCCCGGCAAGCACTATTGTATTCTCTGCTTCTCTGAGTATGATCATTTTAGGTACCTCATATACGTGGAACCATAGAGTCTTTGTCCTTCTGTGACAGGCTTATTTTCTATTCCATAATGTCATCCAGGCTCAACCATGTTGTTGCAGGTGGCAGGATTTCCTTCTTTATTAAGGCTGAATAACATTCCATTTTATATACATACCACACTTTCTTTATCCATTCCTCTGCGGATGGACACTTCAGTTGTTTCTATATATTAGCTGTGTGAATAATGCTGCAGCGAACTGGTAGTGCAGGTATCTCTTCCCAATCCTGATTTCATAAGCTGGATCATATGGTAGTTCTATTTTTAATTTTTTGATAAACCTCCACATTGTTTTCCATAAGTGTTATACCATTTTACATTCCCACCAAGATTGCACAAGTGTACACAGTGTACATGTCTCCACATTTTTGCCAACACTTATTTTTTTTAATGATTGCCATACTATCAGGTGTGAGGTGTATCTCATTGTAATGTTAATTTGCATTTCCATTATAATTTATGATGTTGAGCATCTTTTCATATGTCTATTGGCCATTTGTATGTCTTCTTTGGAGAAATATCTGCCCAAGACTTTTGTCAACCCAGGGCAATTAGGAAAGAAAAAGGAATCCAAATCAAAGAGAAAGAAATAAAATTATGTTTGCAGATGACATGAGACAATACGTAGAGAACCCTAAAGACTCTAAAAAAAATACCTGTTAGAACAAAAAAATTCAGTAAAGTGGCAGGATACAAAATCAATATAAATAAATAAGTTCTGTTTCTATACATTAACAATAAGCCATCTGAAAAGGAAATTAAGAGAACGATCTCATTTACAATAGTATGAAAAAGAAATAAAATACTTCAGAATAAACTAACCAAGGAGGTGAAAGACTTGTACATGGACAACTACAAGACACTGCTCAAAGAAATTAAAGAAGACACAGCTAAATGGAAAGACTTCACTTGTTAATAGGCTGGGATAATTAATATTGCTAAAATATTCACACTGCCCAAAGCAATCTACAGATTCAACGTTATGCCTATCAAAATACCAATGGCATATTTTACATACATTTTAAAAGTTCTAAAATGTATGTGGAACTACAAAAGACCCAGAACAGTCAAAGTGATCTTGAGAAAGATGAAAAAGCTGGAGACATGACACTTCCTGATTTCAAAATATATTACAAAGCTACAGTAATTAAAACAAGATGGGACTGACATAAAGACAGACATGTAGACCAATGGAACAGAATAGAGGGCCCCGAAATGATCCTATGCTTGTATGGTCAACTGATCTTTGACAAGGGTGCCAATAACACACAAAAGAGAAAAGGTAGTCTCTTCAACAAACTGGAAAACTGGTTATCCACATGCATAAAACAAAATTGGAACCCTACTTTACACCATTCACAAATACCAACTTAAAATGATGAAAGACTTAAATATATGTACCGAAACTGTAAAACTTCCAGAATAAAGCATAGGGGAAAAGCTTCGTGATATTAGTCTTTACAACAATTTGTTGGATATGACACCAAAACAGAAATAGACAAGAGGGACTACATCAAACTAAACACCTTTTGCAAAGTGAAGGAAACAATCAACAGAATGAAAAGACAACCTATGAAATGGGAGAAAATATTTGCAAAACATGTATCTGATAAGTTAATATCCAAAATACGTAAGGAACTCCTACAACTCAATAGCAAAAATAAAATAATTTGATCAAAACAACCACTATACTAGTTTCCATCACCATAGATTTGCTTTGCCTGTTTTAGAATGTCATAGAAATGGAAGCATAGAGTACAATGTAGCCTTTTGCATCTAGACTCTTTTATATAATGTTTCTGAGATTAATCCATACAGTTTGTTCCTTTTTAATTCCCAAGTAGTATGCCACTGTATAAAAATGGTATAATCTACTCTTGTTAGACAACAGACAGAAGGACGCTTTCCAGATTGTAGCTCTTATGAGTAAATCTTCTACTCATTTCCTTATAAAAGGCTTTTGTCTACATGTGTTTTCACTTATCTTGGATAAAGTTTGAGGAGCACTGTGCTATTTTACAAGAGTTAAATTTGAACATAGATGCTAACAATCATGCCTATTTTAATATTTAACCTAGGTGAATTTAATTAGTATTTTCTAAGAATCTGCACCCCACACTGAAGACAGCCTCTTCTGCCAAAGGGGAACATATCTTGCCAAAGGACATATGTATCAGCCTCATCAAGTAGCAGCTTTCCTTCCTCTGAGCTCATTCCACATAGAAGAAAATGATGGGAAAGGGCCTAGAAGTTATGCCCAGCACATTAAATGGATAATACACTCCAAACATGAGCAGAAGACAGAGTTGATTAAAGTATATATCTTTGGAGCAACAGTGGAAACGTGTGTGTGTGTGTGTGTATGTGTGTGTGTGGTGTGTGTGTGTGCATAATTTTGCACTTACTTATTCCTAATGTCCTGAAATTAATGTATCAATGGAAATTAAAGTATGGAGACCAATTTGGTGCTCTCACATGAGCATCATTAAATTTCACACATCATTAAATTTCAGTCTATAAAAAACACAATACCACAAGTTATCCATGACATAAAAAGTATCATCATTTTTATTCCTACTTTTGTTGAAAAATACAAATATTCAATCAGACTTTCCCCCTTATCACTTTATTCAACAACCTTTGAAATAGTCTGTGGCATGACCAGATAATAATTCTGAATAAAAATCTCTTTCTCAGCCTTGGTTTTCATATCAGAAGTTTGGCTGTGCAATTTGAAGGCAGAGTATATTATATATATATTTTTTCAATCAGCACTTTTCCTATTAATTTGCAAGTTAACTTTAAAATGTCAAATGTTAAGTGTTAGCTATATACTTTTATTTTCACCAGGAGATGAAGCATTATCATTCTATGCATCAAAATACTTACAGGTGATGCAATTTCACACGTAATATTTGTGGCTAACTTGGGCTTGGTGTCTAGGGTTATAATATTGCTATTAGTGAAGATGAAGAGGAGCAATATACAATATGCAGCACAAGACAGGGGTCTCTCATTATGAAGTCAGTGTAGACTCTGTTATAGGCAATGTTGATGCAACTGAAGTAGTGTTTCAATAAATGTTGAAACTAAGCTGGGAGAACAAACTGGGAGATGATGGTAATGAACTCATTATATCATTGATTAAACACAGGAATGGAGAAAAAGGACAAAGGTCCCAGTACTTAGTAAACCAAAGGACTTTCCTGTGAGAAGATAAACTATAGATCAGAATCCCCCATGGTTACTGGTAGAATATGTAATAATGTTCTTGACCTTGTGAAGTTAGAAGCTGTTGGTGAACAGGAAACCGCAAATCTGTTAGGTGACTACACAGTAACAGCAAATATCAACTTTTCTCCCTCCTGAACAGACAGGGATAAAAACTGAGAGAAAGGTCTCACATCTTTCATTAAATTAATGGTAAAGAACTTTAATTTTTACTCAACTGACTTGCATAGCTAATGTATTTTTATGGTTACTGTGATTCTAGTAGTAAATACATCTTCCCATTACTAAATGGTTAGCAGTCACTCTTCAAGCTTAATATAATGAGACATGGGATGTGCATTACTTTGGCAGAGGAGGAGACAGTTACAACACAAAGTACCACTAAAACTAAATGTTCCATACGATTTATGAGGTATATGCTACTAAGTTTTACTACACCTCCACAGTTTGGGAAAAAGTACACTTTGGAAACACATAAGATAATTAGGCAATGAATAATTAAATTAGAAATTCCTGAACCTTTTTTATTTCTAAATTAAGGCTGATAATAGCTTCTGTTGCTTCTCCACTTTACAGTTCAAGACTGTGACAACTGATACTAACCCCTATAGTTTAACCGCATATAGTACCTGAGCCAATCTTGACTGAAACAGGGAATACAACAGAAGTTGAAGCAATATTCCTATGTGGATTCCAAAATCAAATCTCATTCTTCAGGCCCATGACTCGGCTCACATTTAAGTTCCTTTCAAGCAAATCAAGACCCAAAACTTAAATTTTCAACAGCAAATCTCAGAACTTACTTGTTTCCTGAAATCTCTCACCTCTGTGTCCCACTTTTACAAAACTAGCTCTGGAGACATGGAAGCCTGGTAACAAACTTGGGCTCTGAATCTGTTCCCTTCCCTAAAGAAGGATGCCACCTTGTCATTATCACTTGTTTTAAGAGCGATGTGCTGGAAAAGGCCCAAACTTGCTCTTGATTTTGTTAAATTTTCAGGAATTTTGTGAAATTTTTGCTCAACAAAGCCATCATTAAAAATTAAATTATATAAACTTACAGTTAAACTGATCGTGTGAAAAACAAAAGAAGTAAATATCCCAAACTCAACAACTCAACTTTCTGTATTGTTTTGTAGGGTTGCTGTAACAAATTACTGCAAGGTTCCCACAAGTTCTGAAGGCTAGAAATCTCAGATCAAGTTGTCCCCACTCTCACTCTGAAGGTCCAGGGGAGAACCCTTCCTTTTCCTAACTTCTGGAGATTGCTGGTAATCTTTCATTCTCCTTGGTTTCTGGCAACATAACTCTAATCTCTGCCTCCCTCTTTACATGACCTTCTTCCCTGCTGCTCCTTATAGGAACACCAGTCACTGGATTTCAGGCCCACCCTAATCCAATATGACCTCATCTTAAACTGATTATGTCTCCAAAGATTGTATTTCCAAATAAGGTTACATTCACAGGTACCAGAGATTTTAAAATTTCATCAAGTCTTTCCTGGGGGATACAATTCCACAATTCAACCCACAACTTCCTAATTACTTTACTACTTTTTACTATTATGTTATATTCTTGGGCTTACAGCAGAAATATTTACACTACAGCAAACACTACAAAAATTGGCAAAAACTACAAATCAGAACTCGATATACCATTTTAGTGACTGCAAATATTTTCTCTACAGGGCCAGAGAGTAAATATTTTAGGCTTTGTGCACTACATATTCTCTATAGCAACTACTTAACTCTGCTTTTATACTGTGAAAGCAGACATAGGCAATATACAAAGAAACAGGCTTAGTAGTGTTCCAATCAAACCTTATTTACAAAAACAGGGAGTAGACCAGATTTACCCTGTGGGTGATAGTGGGCTTACCCTTAGTCTAGAGTTAAGAAAGTACTGTATAAAATGTTAACAATGCAGACAAACTTCTAAGTGCATCACATCTGTAGCTGTTACATCGTTAATAGCACAAAAATTGAGGCAATATTCTTTTAGTATTTGGAAGTTATTATTCAATTTGACAAAGAAATTGCCCAAGTCACTGATGAATGTGAGTGAAATTCCAACACATGTATTTTTTGTCTTACTCACTAGTGTAAATTAGAATAAAAATCAATATTCATGTCAGAACTACTATATTAATCAACCAGTTGCAACCATAAGTTAGCTACAGATATGAGTTTGATAAAAATTAAGGGAAAAAAATCAAAGAAAATTCTTCAAGAATAAACTGGCCATGTGGAATTTACAATAAAGAGTATTGCAGATTTCATTTCTTTCTGTAAATTGTGTCCTACACATTACAAATTTTATAATACATTTATATATGTACATATAAGCACACTTTTTCTTTCTGGAGAGTTGGTTGTTAAACGTTTTTGCCAGTACACTATGACACAAACTCCTGAGGATTGCAATATTCCTGCAAATGGTAGTACATATTTTGGAAATGTAAGCTCTGATAGGATGGTCATATAAATCCAAAATATAAAACAAGAGTGGAGGAGCAAAAATCTGTTTCCAATCACTAAGACTGGTCAGAACTCTAACCCTCAAAAATACTTCCACTAGCACTAATGTACATGATTAGGAAAGCAGAACCCAAGAGAAAGCCTCACAAATGAATAAATCTTTATTGCTTTGATAATTAAATTTGACTTTCATTAGATTGTAATCTCTCTCTGCAATTTTTTGTAAAACAGCACCCACCCAAGAGAAGTGACATCAAGTTGCAAAGACCACCTGGATCATACCTAAACTTGTGACATCTTTGATACATTAGCTAGCCCTAAAATAGAGGCTTGGGCCTCTTTTTTAGGGCCAGCTAGCCCTTGAACCTGGGTCGTATTTCTTATGTGCTTTTCACTGGGTATTGATTCATTTATTTATTTAGCCTTTCTAAGTTTCATTCCTTCTTCTTTAAATAAAGATTATCAATGCTATGAGAATTAAAGGAAGTAAAACATAGAAAGTATTCTTCAGGGACTTCTTTGGTGGCACAATGGTTAAGAATCCACCTGACAATGCAGGGGACACAGGTTCAAGCCCTGGTCCGGGAAGATCCCACATGCCATGGAGCAACTAAGCCTGTGCACCCCAACTACTGAGCTTGCACTCTACAGCCCATGAGCCACAACTACTGAAGCCCTGTGCTTAGAGCCCGTGCTCTGCAACAAGAGAAGACACCACAATGAGAAGCCCGCACATTGTAACAAAGAGGAGTCCCCGCTCGCCACAACTAGAGAAAGCCCACGTGCAGCAACGAAGACCCAACACAGCCAAAAATAAAATTAATTAAAAAAAAAAAAAGTGCTCTTCAGATAGTAAGCGCCAAATAAATGTATGTTATAACAATCCCTCCCACTAATTCTGCTATTACTAACATAATTATTAATTTTCCCAGTAGGCCTCAATTTTTTGAGAATCCAGGAAGCCTATGGTAGGGTCCATGGCTGGATATAAATGATATTTGGAAAATAAAATACAAAGAATTTAATTTCTGTTCATTTTTCTTGTATGAGCAACAGGACTGGTCCTGGTGGTATCACACCATGAAATACCTCATGACAGAAAATGTTTTGGTCTCAAATAATTGCATCCATGTGTGCAGGCACCTACTCTGGCTAATGTCAGTAGATGGAAATATACATTGAATTCTATCTAATCTTGATCATTGCATGTATAATCAAGCCATTAACTAAGGAGTGGTTATGGCATGATCATTTTTACATTGTGTGACATGTTCCTGTTGTACTGCCAACAAACATAAACTTTAATCTCCACAAAGAGAGTTTCTGTAAACTGTATGTCACACTAATGCTTTTATTTTGCATGCCACTTTTCCCCAGAGAAATTCCTTTTACTGTGATTTCTTCACCACAATTGTAATTCGTTTCTGACTGACATGCTGACAAAACTATTCAATTTCTTTCTATGATTGTACAGCCATTGATTATTTCAACATATTTTTGCTCTCTCTTTTTCCTTTTTAAAATGAATACTGTTCCAATTGTCTGCACAGATGACTCTGAATATACATTCAAGTTCAAGGGGGTAGTACATGTCCCCTATGTTAGGCTTGCCACATCTAATTTGAAATTTTGTATCTTGACTTTGGACAGCATATTGAAATCGTTTCCTCATCACCAAAAATGTCCGTTAGAATAGAAAATCTATCAGAATCAATAAAGTATGGTTTTAAAGACTGATGTGGTCTGTCTGCTTACACATAATAAATAAGCAAAATACTGAGATACCAATGGAATCTTAAATTCAATTTTATGTCAAATTAGACCAATCCCAAAATGGGAAATAGGGATTGATATTTTGCTAGATGGTTGGATAACAAGCTAGCTACGCTACTGCCTTTCTCTAAATATTTCTTTTTCCCTCCTAAAGGCATTCCACACCATGTTCTTCAAGGCTGCATTATAGTTCTCTATTCATCTTGACTCCTGATTAATTTATGAGCATCATTCTCTATACCACTTGCCTCCCTGCAGACATTCTTATTCTAACCCATCAATACTTAGTTTCCCTTCTTGCCCAAATGAGATCGTAAAGAGTAGGGAGACTTATTCAGTATTGCTTTCTATTTGGAACAATGGATATTTCTCTTTCTCATCACTCTTGAGGACAAGAACATTACTCACCTAAATCTGTGCACAGTTTCTAGGCATGTAATTGTTACTAAACATATATTTTGACTGAAAAAAAATTAATGAAATTGCATGAAATGGTGATTAATACTCTCCTTTCTTATTTCAATCACAATAAATAATGTTCTTGAAGAGAGCAACTTGGTTTCTATTTTACTAAGATCGTTCTTCCTCACCCCTACATTTTCTTCTAGAATTGGTTCCTTTGCTGAAGTGTTACCCGTTATGATCATAAAAATCAGTGCATTTCATCCGTAGATGATTATTTTTTAAAGAAAAAATGAGAACTTTCAATCAGGACACCACTTCACTAATGCATTAAAATATATCCCAGTTCAGTGTTTATAGAAAAAGATGAAAGTAAAAGAAATTTAAACAGCCTTTGTTTTATAAACAGATTTAAGCCAGGTTTAATAAAACAAAGTTACTTTTATAGTAAGCCTCACTAATTAAATGTTTTAAAATTGTCTGAATTTGACTCTTTGTACTCTGATGTTTTTAAATTGATGATAATTTGTCATTTGCTGTGAATCTGGCATCAACTAATGAGAAAAGTGATATGCTGTCTATTACTGCCATCATTTTAGAGCTCTGAAAGGTGGACGTATTTTCATGAATTCAAAAATAAAATGGTTTATTGATTTCAACTATCCAGAGATGTTTTTGATTGTCAGGTACTCACAATTTGGTGGTAGATATTGCTCCTTTTCTATGCATTTGAAATCTTACTTCAAAACTACAAAGTATCCATGTGAAAAGGCAACAAACTACAGCAGATAACTGTGCCGAAGACCATTCTACAGCTGAAGAAATAAAGTATTATTGCACTAAGCTACGCCTTCCAACATTTTGCTTAGTTCTATTTAGGCTTAAAACTGTCTTCTATGTTTCAGTCTCCTTGAATGGCAAAAAAGGAGAAAAATACAAACGTCCTAGATTTAG
Organism: Phocoena sinus; assembly: GCF_008692025.1. Taxonomy (NCBI): domain Eukaryota; kingdom Metazoa; phylum Chordata; class Mammalia; order Artiodactyla; family Phocoenidae; genus Phocoena; species Phocoena sinus. Next base: position 30,398,822 of record NC_045765.1, read on the forward strand.
TAGCCATATATGTTACTGTCTTTTTCTTCATTGCTCCTTCATTAATATAATGTGAGATCAAGATCTGAATTTATGTTAAAAAAATATCTGGCAATCCAACCAACTTCAATGCTCTTTTCCCCAATATTCCTTTAGATTTTTTAATAGTCATCGAATTAATAGTTTATTTTGTTGTTGTTGCTATTATTTTGTTTTACCTTTCAATGCTGACTTCCCTCGAACAACCAACAACTTTAAGCTAAATTGATAAAACTACTGCAAAACAGGTATCTTACCTCATTTTGGCCTGAAGCCAACAACGCTGCAAATTATTTTCAAAATCAAGGCATAGATAACCTTGTCATTCATACAAAAGCATAAGGCGGCATCAATTTGTTGAGTCTTTAAGGTCCTGTAACTCTACTGTAAATAATGGAGATTCTATTCTCAGAAATTGGTCGGGGAAGGCATTCCTGTAGAGTGTACCATTTCCAGACAATGCTCTCTTAATTTTTTAATGCAACTATTATTGTGATTTATAATTGCACTGAAGGTTCTCTGTAATCTTCTTCAGGATATGTTCATTGTTATTAGTGAAATCTTTAACTCCTTAGAAGGGATGTTTCATAAACCTATTTTATAATATAACACTTTCCTAAAAAAGGATGCAAACCTTACTTTTTTATGGATCACATTAACACCTGCACATTTTGAAGGCCCTTAGAGTTCTAAATAACTCTAACTCAAAGGGGTGTTGAACTTGAGGGTAATTTTTGAGCCCTTGATTTAGGAAGAAATGCAGGGTACCTATTGTTTTATACGTCAAAATGCTAAACTGTTTTCTATAAGAGAATCCACAAGTTAAAATCTATGGTGTAATTTAAAGACATTAGTAAAAAGTTAAACTTCTTTCTTTTATAATCATAATTTGATTAAAATTTCTGCTAAGCAATGAGTTCTAACTGTAGAGAGTATGTCAAAATGCTATAACTATTGCACTGGCTTGACTTAACAATGTCTAGTAGATGTCTGAAAGAAAGCAGACATTTTATTGATAGGAAAAATGTGTTTAAACTGCAATGGAGCTCCAGCATTACAAAAGTTTTTAAATAGAGAATTCAAGAGAAGGAAAGTCTCTATTGGACTGTGTAAATAGGGTCTATTACTCAAGATACTGGAAGGAACTTGCTATAAATATGTTTCAGTCTTGTAGTGGGAATCTTGAGCATAGTGGAATAGCAGGGTTCCAGCATATGAAGTATATATGCCTCTTGATAGAGTATTAACACAATAATGGCAAGACAGAATAATTCTTTGCCTTCCTCTTTTCCAAATTTCTCAAAAGCAGGTGTCAGTTATAGTGAAGTTTTGAAAATAATTTCCAATGTATCCAAAAAGTTTTGGAGGAAAGAAAAATCTAGTGCTAAGAAGTACATTTAGCAAAGTTATGTATTATTTGGAAATTAAATACTTATTTCCTTTTAATGTATTAGATCCTAGAGGTCAAACCTGAAAAAAGCTTGACTAGAAATTAGAGTCTGTCACTCATCAATATTTATTCAATGTATACAAAACAAATTCAAGATAATGTGAAAGTCAACAATTGGTGGGGGGAAGTGTACTGAATGACTTCTAGACTAATTCAAAGAAAATGTAAAGGGATCAAATCAAATAGCTGCTTTTGGGCACAGAATTTTTAGAATTTTGGACCACATCAATTATATATTTTTAAATCAAGCATGTGAGAGTTATCCCTATGACAACAGAAATTAAAAAGAAGGGAAAGTGAATCCAAGTGAACCAATTAAACCTTCACATCAATTATAATATTAAGGAGCCTCTCAGACACTAGTTTACATATATTCTGTTAAAAGAATGTAAGAACAGGGCAAAAAAGTTATTGCAAGGTGTTTCATACTAGAAGCAATACCATCCATTTTTATATTTGGAAGCAATTCCAATTTTACCAGAAATCAACAATGTATTCATTCCAGCTAAGTGTAAAACTACAGCACACTACTTACGCCTACTTCCTAACAAAAAGCCATCTTGGCAAAGTAAAAATGTCTAGTGGAGTTGAAAAAATATCTTAGGATGAAAGAAGAGAAAAATATGAGGACATATCAGCAAATTCTGTTTTGTTTTGTTTTTAAATAGAATGAGCATTAATCATGGAGTCTGAAAGGAAGTAGGAAGGGAAGTATGAAGAAATGTAGGAGAAAGGAAAGAAAAGAAAATATCAACATGAGCTATGCCTTAACATCCTAAGGTGTTGTTGCCCCCTCAAATTTTCTATGAGATCTGTAGGTTTAAAGGATGTACCCTTATCCTCAGTTGATAAGTTGGGAGGCACATAAAAATGAACTATTATTTATACTAACTAGATATTTTATAAAACTGGTATTAAATTTAGAAGTTGGGTTAAACCACCAGGAAATGCATATTCCAGTAAAATATTAACTACATGTCTTTAGACAATAGGATGTGAACTTTAGGGCTTACCACATTAATTTCAACTGTAAAAATATCCTTCAAAAACTCTTCCTCTCATCTCCAGCCTCTAAAGTTTCTGAATTGAGATTGTACATCCTCTTAGTGTTTACTCCAGGATAACTACATGTGGTGGCCATGTCATATTTTGGCATTCCATGCTACATAATTTACAATATACTACTTATTATTACGATCTGGCTAGATTGTTTCATTGTGCAGGGATAGTCAAATGGAACATATTTCATTATCTTGGTTCCTAGAAGAACATTATGGAGAATGCAATGGGCTTAAATTGGCATTTCTCACATCATGATAGGTTTCAAAAAGACACAGTCCACTTGCTTTTAGCTACATCTTACAAATGATCATGCCAAAATTCACCAATATGAAATTCCTAGGCTTCCTTCATTTTTGATCAGGGAAAGGACAATCTCAATGTCAACTAATCATAAATTTAAATTTACAGGATTCACTGCCCTAAAGACACTGCACCTACGGACTTTGACAACATAACTTAAAATGAAAATCTCCTTTCTGTTCCCTAAGGTTGCATGTTGAAAGAATTAAACAATCCTTTGCAATAGCCAACACATGGATATCATCATATACAGAGGCTACCTCCACTGCTGGTAAAAATGAACATTTTTAGAGATACACGATTAAGAAATCCCAATCGTTGCTGCGAAAATAGAATAGAAAATTCTATCTTCAAAATGTCACAAGGTGAGATATTTAGGTCTAGCATTCATTTTTGTAAATCCTCGGGTTCTAAACTCTCTCTCTTACATAACATTTCTTTAGGAACTATGTTTTCTTCAGATATCTTATGATTTTCCTCTCAACAAACATCACAGGGTAAAGAGATAGACAACATGTGGTTCTCTGCATGTGGTCACACCCTGTCTGACTTTCTTAGCACAGAAATTGTTTTTCCCTCTGTGGGTCCCTTTAGCAGGGATTCAAAACTTTTCTTCAAATCTCACAACACGTGACAGTGGCTACTGACATACATAATCAATACATATAACTGGTGGCATAGGGAAGGTAAGCTATGACGCTGTATTTGATGAGGTAAGGAGAAAAAAGTACATATATCATCTTAAAAGCTGCTTCCAGCATTTATCATTGAATGAGCTCATTTTGCTGGAGGAAAACAAACACCCAAGATGACAACAAATACAACAAGAGGAGGGAAGAACTGCTATAAATGGGCCCAAAGAGAAGTGTGTGTTTGTCCTCTGAAATAGCAGAGGCAGATGAGAGAACAAAAGGGAGAGAGGGGAGGACCAGAGAGAGAAGGCAGGAGAGAATGCAAAACTCTACAGGCAAGGGCACCAAGAGAGAAGACCCCCACTTAGGGCAACAAGAAAGCTTCTGGAGAACTTTAAAGTCTAATATAAAAAAAATATGTTTTTGTTAGGTAGGGCTGAACATGATACTGCTCTATTATCAGAAACTCTGCTGTAGAGATGACTGTGCTTGTATGAATGAGCTGACTTGTGGATATTCATAAAAAAGATGAGTTTCATGTCTGCATGGACATGGTAAGGAACAGAGATTGCATGAAGATACAACATAAAAACCTTGATCCCGTTAGGGATTTGCAGAAATCTCCCTGTGAACTTTGGTATTTCACAGAATGTGGAATTGCAGTGGGGATCATACCAATTTTTCTTGGAATGCAAGTAACAGCTTGCATCTGAAAGAAGTCCAGGTGATGCCTAGACTCTGCACAGTTCCTTACTGCAAGGATTCAGGTAAAGTCAGTGAGTGGAATGATGGAAGCAGGAGACATTTAGAGGGATTGGGGACAGAAGCAACCCGGAGTCTCCTGCCACTTCCAAATGCGTATGTTGCTCCTTAGTTTCACAATATTTGGGCCATATGAGGATGTGCACTCAGTGTCGCTTTGAGGAACTATTTTTTTTCCATGAGAAGATCCAATTTAAATATTTAGCGAAAATATCTCCATTAAAAAATGTCTGTGATATGGGGGCTACCTATTTCCAAGCCCTGACATACATAGCTGAAATTCCATTCCTATAAAATTAATTAAAATGATATATGTTTGTTCTTTTTCAGCTTATAAAAAACACAAATCCAAAATATTCAATCCCCCACTACTTAACATATGACTCACATTTAATAGTCCAAGACTGAATTCCAGATACCACATCCACATTTCAGGAAGCAGTATGAAGTAACTTGACAACGTCAGAGACAGTGAGATATTCTCTGAATTGTCAAAAGAACTTTCTTCTCCCCAAAGGACAAAGACATGAAGCAGCTGTCTCTTGAGGAAGGTTCCTATAAGGTCACCTGAAATTCCAAATATGTACTACTGGTCTAGACTCAGTCATGTGGTCACACCTGCTATCAAGGAGCTTTGGAAATATAGTCCTTTTCTGATTGTTTACTTGCCCATCTAAAATATTTATTTTTGGAAGAAGAATATAGTATAAACTTGGAATGTTCAGGCCTGATGGAGTTCTCTACATGTTATAGTCACAAAGGGTGACTATAACACTCCCTCTTTCCCATCCATTAAAAATTCTCACTATAATGAAAGCAATCCACTAGATGAAGTGTTGTTAATTTCACTCATTCTCAATTAATTTGCTAGTGACATGCCACAGAATGAAGTTCAAAACCATTTTTTAGACATGTGGAGATATTTCCAAAAAATTATTTTCAATCACTAATGTTTAAGACATATTTCAAAAATAGAGGGAAGACTAATAATCAATGTTACAGATACCCATGTATCCACCAGCTAGATTTAAGTGATATTAACATATTTCCATATACGTTCTCTCTTTCTTGAAACAAATTTTTAGGGAACATCCCAATATGCAAAAGACTATATGGAAATGAATTCTTTGAAGATGAAGGAAGGCTCATAATTCCACTCTTTTTTTTGCCACCTTATTTCCTCCCAAACCTCCAGTATTCTGCTGAGTATTAAACTGGCAAGATTCAATAAGGCATTGAAAATCAAAAACAAGTACGTACTATTTCTGAGTCTACTAGAATTAAGACTTCTGAATACACAAACAGGAAAAATAAGTCTAAGCTACAACCATACTTTTCTTCCTTTCCTTCCCTTCTCTCTTCTTCTCCCTCTCCTTCTTTTCCTTCCTTGATTCCTCCTCTCTTTTTCCTTTTAAAGGAGCTCTTGGTTTTATTATTTACTATATATAAAACTATTTGTCCTGACTTACTTATTCATTTACATTCAGAGTGATTTCAGGAAATTTGTGATTAAAAAATTTGGCCTGAATTCTATTTGAAGATAATTCTGAATGTCTACCTATTACACACACTGAGGTAAAGTATACCGCATAAGTCATCTGTAAGAATACTATGGCTTTTGATTTTACACGATTGGTTATAATGTAGCAAATGTTTTATCATTTCATAAAGGCAAATGCATTTAAATTTCAAAGAAAAGCAAAAACTAAATGATGCTAAAATATAAAAACACAATTACATCGTAATCAACTCTAGTCTGTGACCATTTGCATCTGAACTTGAATATGAGTCACACTGAGATGCCTAGTTAGATACTGCCCTGAGAATTTAAGCACTACCTTTGCCATACCAAATTAAAAGGAAAAAAAAAATACACAGAATAACTAGACTCACAATTCTAAAATAGGAATTCATCCAGAGTTTCTTTTGCCACTTTGGCAGTGATCCACCTAACAATACGGAACAGCAAGGTGGTTTGCATACAGAGAACATGGGTCTTAAAATGTCAGGGTCAAGTGGTATATTTCTGTGTAGCACAGCTATACCAAGCATTTTATTTCTCCCTGAAAGACTCAATTTGTCTAATTTATCTGAGACGTGAGCCATGGAGAGTTCCTGAACAAGTTTTATACAATGTATTCTGCACACTTCAAAAGTAAGAAATAAATATGATATGACTTACCCTGACCTCCCTTCCAGTAATTCCTGCCTTCATTCACTCTTCATTTCTAAAGAAAGAAAAAGCAAGAAGCACTTATTGTTAGTGTACCTACCAGTGATGTAATTTAATCCAGAATATAATTCTTCAAAAATTAACTGCTGCTTGGCAGCTCTGCTTTTTTTTTTTTAATCTCTGACAAGTTGCTGAAATTGGTTCTTTTAAAACCATTTTATTGACGTATGATTGACACACAAAATGCTGTACATATTTAATGTATGTATGCAACTTAATGAATTTAGAAATAAGTATGCACTCATGAAACCATCATCACAATCTATGCCATAAGTATATACATCACTTTCAAAAATTTCCTCTGAAAATTGCTTTAATGTTTGCTATTACTACCATCCACTTTACCTGTTATAGACCAAATAGCTCAGTAAATATCTGTTCAACAAACCTAGACTGCTCCCTTTTTTTTCAGAACCTATTTGTCTTTAGAGTTTTAGTTAAATACAGCTTTTGATCTATATTTCATTTTGGAATTAAAAAAAAATATCTTTGACTACATTGGAAAGAGAATACATGAACAAATTTTCCCTTTTCTCTTATTTACTTAGGTCAACTCCTCTCTCCCATTTACTCATATTTCTTTAATTATTGCTTATTTCTTTAATTGTTGCATCTCCAGATGTGTCTACATTAATTTAGAAGAAACAATCAGGCAGCCAAATTCAATATGTTCTAAGAAATGTGGAATACTGGGAATTTCACAACATGAGCATATATTTTTTATCTTTCAAAATGAATGGAAGAGGAGAAGGCAAAGGAGAAATAGCTGAGTAAATATTCAGATCATACAGAGTTAATTTTAAGAATGTAAGCATGTGTAGCTGATAAATGTATTCTAGTCATCTGAAATACTTTTTAAAAATAATAATCAGACAAAAATGGTTTGATACCTAGTGCAATTTGATATAATTATGAGAAATAAGTAAAGATCAAGCTTTGTTAAAACATGAGAGTCACCTCTTTTTCTAACTGCAATTTTATGGAAGTCAAAGTTGAGCATCACCATGGGGCCCTGTGGCTAGTAAAATAACAAGTTATGGCTAGAAAACACACATTAGCTCCTTAGCCATTGGGCAAAACTGACAATAAAATAGCAGTAAAATAAGAAGTTTGCACAACCACTTCCTTCTATCATATGCTGACAGGGGAAAATAACGAAAGCTGGACCAACAACTGTACCTAAGATTAAAATGCATTTACATGAAATACTTGATTCTGAGGCAATTAGGGGTTTCATTTATGGCAGCTTTGGTACCAGAGTGGTACCAAAAGTCCTTCATAATTAAAGGTGTCATTTCATCCCCAGATCCTTGGTGAGAAAAGTGAGAATTTACCTCATGCTTCTTGGGAACTACAGTTTTCTAATCATCTTGAAACAGAGGGTGACTAGCTGAGTCCCCTCCCCACTCTGTAATACACAAGCAGCCTGTCTTGGAAACAGCTTCTGAGGAACCAAACATCCCCGCCCTCTATGGTAATATGTTTCATTTTGTACATCCCCCGTAATCTTGGTCAGGGATCTTTTAAGGCGGCTTGGCTCTGAACTTGTAGAAAGATGTGTTGTTTTACATTAACACCAGTAGTGCTATACATCAAGGAAAAAAAAAAAAAACTTCCAGTGATGGGGGCTTCACACGAATTTCTAATCTTTACAGTCCTTCAGTACTTATATTTTAAGAATGGACACATAATTTATTTCGGATGAAACCGAATTGCTCAGCTCTCTGCTAATAGGATCCTCAGGGCAAAAAGGGTAGAGAGAATGGCATCATATAAAAGCAGAAAGCGTCACATTTTTTTGAAATTTAAACTAGAAACAATAAATTAATAAGTATGTTTGCCATGATTATTGCACATTTATGATAAATTGTTCTCGTTTAGTGAATGGGCCAATGAACTTGAGTGGCCCAGAGGGTTAATAACAGACTGCTTATATTGGCCTAAGAAGCATTGGTGAGCATTCTTATTTTATTAAGGAAGCCAAACAGCCATTTGCAGGTATCAGCATATAATGTGATTCTTTTACCCATCATCCTTCTGCTTTGCTCTTCCTAGACTCAGTTTGAGTGGTTGCCAAATGTGTTTTCCACCTGAAAGCTGACCACTGTAAAGACTTTTCTGTCTTTGCTACAGAAGGGTAAAATTCCCATCTAGTGAAACACTTTTTTTTGAGCCCAGTCATGAAGATTTATTTTTTAATCAGGCCACATAATCAAAGGAATGCTTAAATACCTTAAACTATCATTGTGGAGGAATAGAGCAGCTTTCTACAAAAGAACCATCACTAAAGCACAGGAGGGCCATCTGTCTAATTAGCTAGTGATGAAGATCACCTTTGGTAAGCATATTACTAAAGCTGGTTTTGCTTCTTCAAAGTGTGCTGTCCCATCATTGTTCCTTGAAAATAATGAAAGGGAAGCCACAGTAATAGAGGGCTGATGTGGATGACATGCAGTAAAGGCTCCAGGCAAGCACTGTGATTCCTCCTGTGAAAAGTATCACCATTTATTATCCCTCATTAAAATTTAATTTTATATGGCATCTATCAAAGGTCATTTTTTAAATTGGAATTTTGTAAGCAACGTTACTGAGGGGTTAACTACTGTGAAAAAATCAAATCTTCATAGATTTATTGTTTTAAGCTATTATTAAGGAGGCACCTTTGGAAAAAAAAAGCAAATTATTTCCCTCATAGAGAGCCAGATTGTTCTCCTTTCTAGTTAATTCAGTTTACACAATAATTTCAGTTGGTTTTTGCACTAGAAGCACCTTGGAAACCTTATTAGAAGTGAATAATCATTAGCATATAAAGGATTTAAACCTATAACTTAATTATGACAAATTTAAACCAAGACTAAGATGATAACATCTTAATAGCACTAGAATGGAAAGCAGAATTTAACACATCTTTCCTTTGCATTTACTGCAATTAAAATCTATTTTTCTTCTACTGAAACTTACTTTATTATAGACCATGATTTTTTTCAACTTCTGATCTAAAATGTTTTCATGTAGTTTTAAAGTTGTAATAAATGTTAATACTTATAGTATCAATATTAAATAAAGGCTTTATTCTCCAAAAGGAAAGAGGAAAATTTTTATTGAGTACCAAGATTTCCAGGTACTGTGTATACATTTTATTATCTAACACATCAGAATAGACACTGAGCTCTTTTTTGCAACCAAGGAAACTGATGCTTAGGGAGATAACTAGCATGCTAAAACCATGCAATAAGACAGTGGTAGAATGCAAAAATTAGAATATTAATCCAGGTCTTCCTGACTCCAGTGGATTTTTCACTATATAGGCTATCTACTAAAGAAAGTGTGTTTATCTGCATTAGAACAGAGGTCAGCAAACTTTTCCTGTAAAGAGAAAAATGGTACACATTTTCTGCTTTGTGGGGCATGCAATCTCTGTAGCAACAATTCAAAGTCACTGTTGCAGCATGAAGCAGCTTTAGACAAAATATAAAGAAATAAGCTAGCTGTATCCCAATAAAACTTTATTTACAAAAATGGTCAAAGGGTCACAGTTTGCCCTACACTAAAATATAAACTATGTGAAAGGTATAAACTTTATTTTGTTCAACATTATATAACTCAATGACTAAAAAAGTGGTGATGATATTAAAAATAAAGCTAGCTAATACTTACATAGAATTCATTATGTGCTAGTCACTTTTACATGTAATAACTCATTTACTTCTCAAAATATCTCTATAACATAGTTACTATTTTCACCCATTTTAAGAGATAAGGAAACTGATGAATGAATAATTAATATGTCATGATAACTCAGCAAGTGAGTGACAGATCCAAGATTCAGGCTATAAAAGTACATAATACACAGTAGGAGCTCAAGAATTAAATGAATAAATGGATGAGTGAATCAATATAGTTAGTCCTGGATATTTTAAGACAGAATTGTCTTGGTAATCCAGGAGATACCTCTCTTCCAAACTGTCTAGGTTTATAAAGCCAAATTTAAAAGAGAAAAAGAGAGAGAGGGAGAGGCAAATGAAGTAAAGAAGATATATAATAACATTCATATAAATGTAGAATTACAAATAATGTTAAGTGCTACAAAGAACTGGATAAATGCACTGACCAATGGGACTGAGGGGTCTGGGAAGGTCTCCAAAGAAAGAATACTGAAATTAAGATTTGCAGATGAATAGGAATTATCTGGATGAAGAGTGGGGAGAACAGTATTTCAGGCTGATAACTAGCCATTGGTAAAGGTCCAGAGACAGAAATGATGATGAATCAGACCAAAAAGTGAATAATGTAGCTAGGAATGAACTGACAGGCTGGATATAGATGTTGGCACGAATGTGTGAGTTAGATAGAGCAGAGGAGTGAGAAGATGTCAAGTGTTGGTGAAGCGAGGGAGTGAGAATTCAAGAGTAAAATTTTGGACTTTTTTTTGCGGTACACGGGCCTCTCACTGTTGTGGCCTCTCCCGTTGCGGAGCACAGGCTCCGGACACACAAGCCCAGTGGCCATGGCTCACGGGCCCAGCTGCTCCACGGCATGTGGGATCTTCCCGGACCAGGGCACAAACCCATGTCCCCCACATCGGCAGGCAGACTCTCAACCACTGTGCCACCAGGGAAGCCCAAAATTTTGGACATTTTAAGTTTGAGGAACCTGAAAGAAATTCAAGTACAGCTGTTCAGAAGACATTGGATCCATAAACCTATCTCTCAGAGGAGACGCATGGATAAGTGATGGGAGATGGTAAATATTAGCATTTGGATGACATTATGTCATGGGTATGGAATATCACTTAGGGAAAGTTTGTAGAGAGAGAAGAACTTTGATATTTAGGAATGTCCCATAGAGAGTGCCTCATGAAGGAGGCTGAGAAGTAGTGGTCAGAGAGGAAGGAAGAAAGCTAAGAGAATAGTTGGATGAAAGCTACGAGAAGAGTGTCTTCAAGAAGGAGGCATGGCTGATTATGTCGAATGTGGTGAGATGTTATGTAAGATGAGGCCTAAGAAGTATTATTTGCAAGGTCCTACAGCACAGGGATCTATAGTCAATATCCTATGATAAATAATAATGGAAAAGAATATGAAATAGAATGTGCATATATATATATATGTATAACTGAATCGCTTTGCTGTACAGCAGGAATTAACACAACATTGTAAATCAACTATACTTCAATAAGATAAATTAAACAAAAAGAAGTGTCCTTTGGATTTCCAAGGTGGAAATCATTGATACCCTTAACAAAACCGTTTTGACGTCATGGGTACAGAAATAAGACAGGAGTAGGAAGGTAATTATGGCAATAAGGTGTAACAGCCCATACAGACAACATTTTTTTTTTTTTAAGAAAAGGGAAGTATGTGTGAAATCGTAACAACACAAGGCTTAAGAAGAGGTGGACTACAAATGAATGAAACTGAGTTGGGGTTGGTATGGGCAAGGAAAATCTAAAATCCAAACAATGAATGGTTCATACTATAGAGAGTCCCTGAGATGCCTGCAAGTTGGTCCCACATAATAATTTAAGAGTAGAATGGATTACACACTCTCACGTTCTCCCATTATTTATGGGTGTAGTCAATTAAGCTTAACAACATTACACAGTAGTAGCAAAGCTATTGCATTTCCATCCTGTGGGGCTGTCAGCGTAGAGTCATTTTCCAACTGCCAGGGCAGAGGATTCGCTCTCTGGATAGTGATTACAATCATTTGAATGTTTATGCAGAAACTATTCTTACCTAGAGGGGAAACTATTACAACAAGCACCATCACTGAATGATACACTGCTTCTTTTTGCATTCTTAACACTAGCATAACTAAGCTACCAAATAAATCAGAGAAGCATACACATTCCTTAGGAACTATTTTCTTGAATTTAAATAGCTACTGATTGGTCTCGACTTCTATCTTTTCTCTCTTTAAGTTAATTTCAACCAATCACTGGATTTTACTGTTTATTCATTTATTTATTCAACAAAAATTATAAAGTACTATTTATCAGGAACAAGAAATAGCAAAATGAACAAGACATGCTCCACCTTTCATGGAACTTGTACTCTAGTGAAAGAGACAAGCTTTATACTAGTTTTGTAGCATTTTAGCAGTTTACAATTACTTGAAACCCATGGCAACCTTGAGAGGAAGACAGAATAGATACTCTTAATTTCATTTTAAAGGTAAGCTGAAAGGATTTGCGGAAGATAAATCTGAAAAGCATTGATGGGAAAACATAATAGTTCATAAAGTGTGGTCCTACAACCAGCATCAGATGGAAACTTAGAAATACAAATGTGTTGGCCCCAAACCAGACCTTTTAAATGAGAAACTTGGGATGGGGACTAAAATCTGTTTACCAAGACCTTCAGGTGATTCTGAAGCACACTGAAGTTTGAGGAACACTGGTGTAAGAAAAAGATATTGGATTGAACTAAAATACTCGGTGTTGGAGAATATGGCTAAGACAGCAGACAAGGAAGACCCTAAATTCACCTCTTCCCATGGGCATACCAAAATTACAACTATTTACAGAGCAACTATCTACAAAAACAACCTGAAGGCTAGTAAAAAAGATTTTCCACGGCTGAAGATATAAAGAAGGAAGTACAACAAGATTGGTAGGAGGGGCAGAGACATGACATAGTCAAGGCTCACACCCCTGGGTATATGACCCACAAACAGGAGGATAACCACAACTGCAAAGGTTCTCCCCAAGGAGTAAAGGGTCCAAGCCCCACATTAGGCTCCCCTGTCTAGGGTTCCTGCACCAGGAAGATAAGCACCCAGAACATCTGGCTTTGAAGGTCAGCAGGGCTTGTGTACAGGAGAGCTAGAGGGCTGTAGGAAACAGAGGCTCTGTTCTTAAAAGGTGCACACAAAAATCTCACATGCTCCAAGTCTCAGTGCAGAGACACTGATTTGAAAGGAGCCTAGGTCAGACCTGCTTGCTGATCTTGGAGAGTCTCTCAGAGAGGTATGAGGCACACGTGACACCACCTGGGGTTCAATGCACTGGCAGCAGCCATTTTGGGAAGTGGAGCTCATTCTACCACAAGGACACTGGTGCTGGCAAACACCATTTTGAAGTCCTCCCTCTAGCCTATTAGTGTCAGGGGTTTACCTGCCCACCAGAGGGACAACACCAGCCCAGAATCCTCTGGGCTCCATAGCCAAATGCTCTGGGACCCAGCTCTGCCCACCATCAGGCTGGCAGCCATCACACTAGGCAGGGCCTCTCAGCCAACTGGGCCTGCGGCCAGCCTTGCCTAACAATGCGCCCACAGCAGTTGGCCCTGCCACAAAAGAAGGGCCCGTGAAGCCCACAAAAGGCATACCCTGACATACACACACACACACACACACACACACACACACAAAACCTTATATATGATCCTCATGGTAACCGCAAACCAAAAACCTATAAGAGAGACACACACAAAAAGAGAAAGGAATCCAAACATAACAGTAAAGATAGTCATCAAGTCACAAAGGAAGACAGCAAAAGAGGAAGAAACTAAAAAAACTACAAAAAAAACCCAGACCACAATTAACAAAATGGCAATAAGCATATACTTATCAATAATAACTTTGAATGTAAATGTACTAAACACTCCAATCAAAAGAAAGAGTCATCTAATAAAAAACAAGACCCATCTATATACTGCCTACAAGAAACTCACTTTAGAACTAAGGACACATGCAGTCTGAAAATAAAGGGATGGAAAGGTAGTCCATACAAATGGAAACAAAAAGAAATCTGGGGTAGAAAATAAACTTTAAAACAAAGACTGTAACCAAAAAAATAAGAATATTACTTAATGATAAAGGGATCAATCCAACAAGAAGATATAACACCTGTAAATACACACACACACACACACACACACACACACACACACACACCAACATAGCAACATGTCAATACATAAAGCGAATATTAACATAAAGGGAGAAATAGACAACGATACAGTAATAGTAAGGGACTTCATTACTCTATTTATATCAATAGACAGATCATCCACAGAGAAAATCAATAAGGAAACACTGGCCTTAAATGACATATTAGAGCAGATTAACTTAATATATATATATATATATATATATATATATATATATATATATACTGAATATTTCATCCAAAAGTAAGAGAATACACATTCTTTTTTTGAGAGCACATGAAACATTCCCCAGGATAGATTACATGCTAGCCCACAAAAGAAGTCACAATAAATTTCAGAGGATTAAAATCATACCAAGCATCTTTTCCAAACACAATAGTATGAGACTAGAAATCAATTACAAGGAAAAAAAATGCAAAAAAACACAAACATGTGGAGGCTAAGCATTATGCTTTTAAACAACTAATGGGTCACTGGAGAAATCAAAGAGGAAATAAAAACATACCTGGAGACAAATGAAAATGGAAACACAACAATCCAAAACCTATGGGGCACAGCTAAAAGCAGTTCTAAGAGGTAAGATTATAGTGATACAAGCCTACATCAGGAAACAAGAAAAATCTTAAATAAATAACCTAAGCTTATACCTAAAGGAACTACTAGAAAAAAGAACAATCAAAACTCAAAGCTAGTAGAAGGATAGAAATAATAAAGATCAGAGCAAAAATAAATGAAATAGAGAAAAAAAAAAAAAACAGTAAAAAGAAGCAATGAAACTAAGAGCTGGTTCTTTGAAGAGATAAACAAAATCAATAAACTATTAGCCAGACTCATTAAGAACAAAAGAGAGGGACCCAAACAAATAAAATCCAAAGGGAAAGAGAAGAAATTACAACCTACATCACAGAAATACCAAGGATCATAAGAGATTACTATGAACAATTATACACCATTAAAATGGATGACCTAGAAGAAATGGATAAAATCCTTGAAACATGCAGTCTCCTAAGAATAAAAAAGGAAGAAATAAAACATATGAATAGACTTAATATCAGTAATGAAATTGAATCAGTAATCAAAAAATTTTCAACAAACAAAAGTCCAGGTCCAGATGGCTTCACAGGTGAATTCTACCAAACGTCTGAAGAAGAGTTAACACCTATCCTTCTCAAAATATTCTAAAAAATAGAAGAAAAGGGAATGCTAGCAAACTTATTATACAAGGCCAGCATCACCCTGATACCAAAACCAGATAAAGACACCACCAAAAAAAGGAAATTATAGGCCAATATCACTTATGAATATAGATGCAAAATCCTCAACAAAATATTAGCAAACCAAATTCAACAGTACAGTAAAAGGATCTTACACCATGAGCAAGTAAAATTTATTCCAGGGAAGCAAGGATGGTTCAATGTCTACAAATCAATGAATGTGATACACCACATTAACAAACTGAAGAATACAAAATCAAATGATCATCCCAATAGATGCAAAAACAAAAAAAGTTTGTGGGCTTCCCTGGTGGCTCAGTGGTTGAGAGTCCGCCTGCCGATGCAGGGGACACGGGCTTGTGTCCCAGTCCGGGAAGATCCCACATGCCACAGAGTGGCTGGGCCCGTGAGCCATGGCCGCTGAGCCTGCACGTCTGGAGGCTGTGCTCTGCAACAGGAGAGGCCACAACAGTGAGAGGCCCACGTACCGCAAAAAAAAAAAAAAAGTTTGTGACAAAATTTAAAATCCAATTATGATAGAAATTCTCAACTAAGTACATATAGAGGAAACATACCTCACCACAATAAAGGCTGTATATGACAAAACTACAAACAACATCATAATCAACAGTGAAAAGCTGAAAACATTTCCTTTAAGATCAGGAACAAGACAAAGATGCCCACTCTCACCACTTTTATTTAACATAGTATTGGAAGTACTAGCCACAACAATCAGACAAGAAAAAGCAATAAAAGTAATCCAAACTGGAAAGGAAGAAATAAAACTATCACTGTTTGCACACGACATGGTGCTATATATAGAAAATCATAGAGAGGCCACCAAAAAACCATTAGGACTAATAAATGAATTCAGTAAAGGTGCAGTATACAAAATTAATATATAGAAATCTGTTGTGTTTCTATGTACTAACAAAAAACTATCAGAAAGAGAAATTAAGAAAATTATCCCATGTACAACTGCATCAAAAAGAATAAAATACCTACAAATAAATCTAGGGAGGTAAAAGACTTGTATTTGAAAAACTATAAAACATTGATGAAAGAAACTGAAGATCACACAAATGGAAAGATATACTGTGTTCACGGATTAGAATAATTAATATTGTTAAAATGACCATACTACCCAGGGTAATCTATAGATTTAGCACAATTCCTATCAAAATACCAATGGCATTTTTCACAAAACTAGAACAAGTAATTCTAAAATTTGTATGGAAACACAAAAGACCCCCAAAAGCTAAAACAATCCTGAGAAAGAAGAGCAAAGCTGGAGGTATCATGAGCCCTGATTTCAAACTATATTACAAAGCTGCAGCAATCGAAATAGTATGGTACTGGTACAAAAACAGACACATAGATCAATGGAGAAAAACAGAGAGTCCAGAAATGAACCCATGCACTTATGGCTAATTAATCTATGACAAAGGAGGCAAGAACATACAATGGGGAAAAGACAGCCTCTTCAATAAATGGTGTTAGGAAAACTGGATAGCTACATACAAAAGAATCAAAATGAATTACTTTCTCACATCATACACAAAAACAAACTCAAAATGGATTAAAGACTTAAATGTAAGACCTGAAACCATAAAACTCCAAGAAGAAAACATAGACAGTATGCTCTTTGACATTGGTCTTAGCAATATTTTTTTGGATCTGTCTCCTAAGGCAAGGGAAACAAAAACAAAAATAAATGGATGGTATTACATCAAAGTGAAAGCTTTTGGACAATGAAGGAAACTATCAACAAAATGAAAAGACAGCTTATGAATTGAAGGAGACTTGGAAAATGATATATCTGATAAGAGGTTAACGTCCAAAATATAACAACTCAGCATCAAAAAAAAAAAAACAACTTGATTAAAAAAATGGACAGATGATCTGAAAAGACATTTTTCCGAAGAAGGCATAGAGATGCCCAAGAGACACATACAAAGAGGCTCAACATCACTAATCATCAAGGAACTGCAAACCAAAATCACAGTGAGATAAGTGAGATACCACTTCACATCAGCCAGAAAGGCTGTTATCAAAAAGACAACAATTAACAAGTGTTGGCGAGAATGTGGTGATAAGGAAATACTTGTGCACCATTGGTAGGAATATAAGTTGATAGAGTCACTATAAAATACGCAATGGAGGTTCCCCTTCAAATTAAAAGTAGACCTACCATACAATCCAGCAATTCCACTTCTGGGTATTCTTCCAAAGAAAACAAAAACACTAATTTGAAAAAGATATATGCAACTTTGTGTTCATTACAGCACTATTTACCATAGCCAAGATATAGAAGCAACCTAAGGGTTCACTGAGAGATATAAAGATGCAGAAGTTGTGATATATATGCATATACACAGACACAGACACACACACATACACACACTGGTATATTACTCAGCCATAAAATAAAGATTGCTGTTTTTCCGTTTGCAACAATGTAGATGGACCTAGAGGGTATTATGCTAAGTGAAATAAATCAGATGGAGAAAGACAAATCCCATATGATTTCACTAGTATCTGGAATCTAAAAACAAAACAAACAAACAAATGTAACAAAAGAGAAAGAGACTCATTGATACAGAGAACAAACTGGTAGTTGAGGGGCAGATGTGGGGGGATGAGTGAAATAGGTGAGGGAGATTAAGAGGTACAATCTTTTAGTTTTAAATAAGTGCCAGGGATGTAATGTACAGCATAGGGGATACAGTCAATAATATTTTAATACTTTTGTATGGTGACAGATGGTAACTAAACTTATCATGGTGATCATTTTGTAATGTAGAAAAATACTGGATCGCTGTTATGCACCTGAAACTAATGTAATATAGTAAGTTAATTATACTTCAATTTAAAAACTCTAAAAAAAAAATAGTAGGATATAATGACTGACTGAATGTGGGGGGAAAAGAAGATGAAATTGAGGCCTGAATGTCTGGCTTGAACAACTTTCCCTTACTGTCTGATGAAACAAGTTGTCATACTGTGAACTGCCCTGTGAAAAGGCCCATATGGAAAGAATGTGGCTTCCGGTGGATAGCCAGAGAGGAAGACACCCTCAGTCCAACAGCCCACAAGGTACTAAATCTTGCCAACAACCTTGTAAGCTTGGAAGTAGATCCTTTCCCAGTCAAGCCTTCAGATAAGACTCCAGCACTGGCGGACACCTGACTATGGCCTTGTGAGAGACACTGAAGTAGAGGACCCAGCTAAATTGTGCTCAAATTTCTGATCCACTAAATCCATGAGATAATAAGTGTGTGTGTGTGTTTTGTTTGTTTTGTTTTTAAAGACTGGGCATTAGGTAAATGACCTTGGAAAAATTACTTAACTATTTGGCCTCAGTTTTCTAAAAATGAATCCTATCTTGCTTGTGGCTATAAATAAATCTATGCCAGGGGTCATAAACACAAATCTCTACTGAGATCAAGCAGGCAACATATCAGTAAAAGAAGGTAGACAGGCATAAAAGAAAATCATAGCGTAAGTGAGTTGATAAATGGCAACTAGGTACTGGGAGACAGAAGTGAGTAGTAGGAACTCTAGCAAACTTGAAACAAAAATGCCCTTTTAGAAAAAAAAAAAATTGAAGAAACCCCCCCATGAATTTGTGTGTAATCATCTAATTCAATACACTATAGTTTAACACTGTATTGTACAAAAATAAAATAACAAAAATGGTGGGTAGGAGGGAGAGAGGGGAAAAGACAGAGAGAGATTTGAGGCTGGAGGGCTAAATTTGGTTAGAAGGCCGTTGGAATTAACTATGCTGTGATTTAGAGGTCCACATGAGAAAAGCAATATCTCTGGGAGTGAAGGTAAGGATGATAAGGGTTATAGTAGGAAGCAATCAACTAAATGGCAAGGTATAAATGGTAGACTTCTATGATGGATTCCTGCCATGATGGTCTTGATCAAGGTCATACAGCTGGTAATTAGTGGAATCATACATATGCCTGCCAATTAAGGTATCCAATTATGACTCTGAAGAAGTGGCAGAGAGTTAAAGTTGCAATGCTCTTGAATTGACCTGCTTGGTCCCAAGGGTCAAAGGGACAGAGCTGGCCAAGGAAGACTGGGATTGGAAGTCTGATTAAAAGAGAGGTCTCACAGTTCAGGCAGGCAAAAACTTATGTATTAATATGACAGGAAAATATAAACATATTGAATAAATGCAATAGATGGGGTGCAGGAAGATAGATAAAAAAGAGAGGAAGAGGTACTTATTCCTAATCTAGTTAAGAGGGTAATGTTTGAGCAAGAAGGCAAGTTTAACTTGCAAAAAGGGTACAATCAAGTCTAGGTTCATTTCTTTCTGCCCTTCAAAAATGCACAGAGATGACTCATTCTGCTTCAGGGAACTGGCCAAGATCACAGACAAAAATTATGGCTATAACCCTCTATTTCTATTATTTTTTAATGGATACATAACAGAATATGACAAATAGGGAATATGGAAAATTTTTAAAGGATCTCTCACTATAAATGAGAACTCATGCTCTGGAAGCACCCACTGACACTATTTCCAATAAAATAAATGCCTTGTTTAATAACAAAAAGGAATGTTCCCCTTTCTACTCTCCTCCCCCAAAAGCTACACAATAATATGGGAGTCAATTCAAAGCCAAATTGGCAAATTTGAAAATGTTGTCTACTCATATGTGCTTCAGAATGTCATTACCTGTATCAATTATAACAATTTTTTACATGATTACACACTGACTTAAACCAAGAGAAAAACGACAATATTTTTTTTAAAAAGAGAAATGTTTGTTATTTGCATGAGAACAATTTAAAAAAAAAATCCAGTTCTGTTCTATGCTGCTTGACTTATTTCATAGCTTTATTTTGGGCACAAAGAGGAGACAGTTTCTATTAAAAAACAATTAAGTACCCAGGACAGTGTTTTAAATCATATCTGGGCTACAACTCACCCATCAGCAGGCAATTTGGGGCAGCACCTCAATGAATTTGCAAAGACTCTTTTTTCCTGGCATATCTTCCATTTCTGTCTTTGGCATATTTCTGCTCATCCTTCAAGATCTAGCACAAGTGCCACCTTCCTCTGTGGAGTCTTTCTGGATGACTACAGGCAAAAATGATTGCTTTCCACTTATTTTCACAGTACTTGGCCCATGGCTCTGTTGTGATATTTTTCTCATCATCTTATAACTACTTTTATAGCTATCTTCCACTTCAGACTATGAGTGTCTCAACAGTAGTGCCCTTGCCTCATTCATCTTCTAATCCCCAACATTTATCAGAATATCTGGCCTGCAAGCTATTTACTAAATAAGCACAAATTTGAATGAATGAGTAGGTGAAGGAAGAAAGTAAGATATGAAAGGCAGTATGCATTTCATTAAGTCAAGGCCAAAGTTCCCCTCCAACATGATTTGGGCAGGAGGTATTAATCTCTAATTGAGCTTACTAGCTCATGGTCAGTCTACACTATCTAGGTATATACCCATTTGTTGAAATTTCCATGGTTTATGTGTATGAAGAGAAGAGACTGGAAATGTTTGAATTATATCTATGTAACACTGGAAAAGCAGTCAAGTAAGAGGATTCTTCGTACCTCCCAGTATCACTGTGCCATGGGTTTCTACAATCATAATCAGATTTTTCAGGAACAAACACCACCGTTTATTTTTTAAATTATGATCCTATGGTTTCTAGTACTTAAATATGCATCTGCCTTTCTACTAGAAATGTAAGAGCATATCTAATGTATTCTTGGCCTGAGAAGTAGGAATAATGATGGGAGACTTATTCACATTCATCACACTTTGATAAATTTAATTTCTAATTTAGAGTAACTTTACCTTTGGTGAGGTAATGGTGGGGAACCGTGGAACATTTTCTCTTGTGGGACAGTTGTACCTTGTTTTTATATTTATGCTTTCAAAATGTATTTTAAGATCATACCTATTGTCTCTTCTGTTAAACTTTGTATAAAGAATATCTTGTCAATGGGCAAGATACTTTTGCCCTATGTGTATGCATATGTATATGCACATTTATACAGATATAAAACAGTTAATGTGTGAGTCACTAGAAAATGACACCACAATTTGAACCAAGGGGTGAGAAATTACAGGTCTGTATCATTTCATATGAGGGAAAAATAAAGAAAATTGCTTGAAAAACACAGAAAAGTTACAGATAAACGTTCAGCAAATTGCAAAAGAATTGCTACTTCATGAGACATCCCTTATTATTTTTATCTTTAAGTAGAATATACAGGGCTCTGTTTACGTGCAAGTTTACATCTTGGCTTTCCTCTCAGATCCTCACTTGGACATAGCCATTGATGCCACAGCCAGATGTTCTCTAGCAGTCTCAAGAGAGGTGAGCCATACCCTACTGTGTACCTGCAAGGGAGTACAGCTCCTGGAGGTGAATAGTTAATATCTGATTTCTGAACAGACCCCAAACTGAAAGGCTGGTGTCATTACTCCTATACTATTCTGCATCTCTCACATCATAGGCTTAAGCTTCTAAGAGAAACATGTAAAATGTAATGCTCTTGGTTTGATGCAAAGGGAAATCTTTATTTTGACTGTTTTAATTTCTTAGATTTACTACCTTCCCATTTTATTATATATAACTTTTAGTGTTTACTGGACAGGACCAGTCACACTCCTTTTATGTGTCATTTTCTGATATTCACATTCTCTCTGGCAAGACTCTAATGACAAGTCCAGTTGTCTGCTGAGACATAATTCTGTTCATGTTGCTAATTCTTAATTTCCCTGCCCCTGCCTTCTCTCTTCATTGCAAAGCATTACTTGAGGCTAAATGAGATTTTTTTGTTGTTGTTTTTAAGCCTTCAACTGTCCTGCTACTCAATTTCCTGCTGAAGTTATAATCTTCTGTTTGGGATACCACAGTTGATTACTCTAGAAATGACTGTAATACTCATTATCCACCATTTGTTGGAAGGGTGGAAGAAAGCTGTGATTAAATAAAAATTGGCTTGGATTTTGCTTCAAACTTCTACTACATTACTTTCAGGGCTTAATCAGAATTTTGCTGTTGATGTTTCTAAATGTTTTTCTCTATCACTTCCTCGGTCACTACGAATGTGGTAGATTGAATTATTGACTCCATTATTTGCTGTTGCCAGAATTCACCCTTTTCCATGGAACTTTGCAGTTCTTCACACTGGAGGTTGATAATACAATTCCAATTTGGCAGTGGGCTGTCATGTGACTTCCTTTGATCAACAAGATTTGTAATGTGCTACCATGTTTGCGCTTGTCCTCTTGCACCTCTGCCATCTTTGTGAAAACAACCCACCCAGTTAAACATGCTGAGTCAAGGAAAACAAGACATACGAAAGCATATTTGGACTCAACCCCTACACTGGGGCCCACCCCAGCCTAGAAAGCCAATTCTATGCCTATCCACACGCAAGTAAGAGCAAATAAGTGGTTGCTATTTTAAATTACTGAACTTTGGGACAGTTTATTATGTAACAATAGTTGCCTAATACAACTACCCACTATTATGACTTTGAGGAGAAAAAAATATAATTAATTTCAGTGCACACCTTTATACAGTACTCACTGTGCAGAAATATGCAATCTGGGTAGCCACAAAAGACACAGAAATTATGAATACCGCTCTGGAAGATTTTGCTCTTGAAAGAAAAAAAAATTAACAAGATGGATACCTAACCTCAATGACCATGAGGTCCAGTAGGAGGAGACAGACATGCAAACAAAGCAGTGCTCTATAAAATTACACACAGCAGATCAATCTGAATTGTACATAGCACTGCAATTTGGTGTCCAGCATATGATGTCAGAGTACCTGGGTCAAAATCCAGACTCAACTTATTCCCTCACCTTTATTTGCCTCAGTTTCCTCACTTGTAAAAGCCAGAGAATTAGCAGTTAGGGCAGCGCTTAATATATAACATGGAGGCTTCCGGGAAGATGGCGGAAGAGTAAGATGCGGAGATCACCTTCCTCTCCACAGATACACCAGAAATACACGTGGAACAACTCCTACAGAACACCTACTGAACGCTGGCAGAAGACCTCAGACCTCCCAAAAGGCAAGAAACCCCCCCACGTACCTGGGTAGGGCAAAAGAGAAAAGAATAAACAGAGACAAAAGAATAGGGACGGGACCTGCACCAGTGGGAGGGAGCCGGGAAGGAGGAAAGGTTTACACACACTAGGAAGCCCCTTCTCGGGCGGAGACTGCGGGTGACGGAGGGGGGAGCTTCGGAGCAGCGGAAGAGAGCGCAGCAACAGGGGTGCAGAGGGAAAAGCAGAGATTCCCGCACAGAGGATCGGTGCCGACCGCTACTCACCAGCCCAAGAGGCTTCGCTGCTCACCCTTCGTGGCGGGCGGGGCTGGGAGTTGAGGCTTGGGCTTCGGTCGAAGCACCTGGAGAGGACTGGGGTTGGCGGCGTGAGCACAGCCTGTAGGAGGTTAGTGCGTCACGGCTAGCGGGGACGGAGTCTGGGGGAAAGTCTGGACCTGCAGAAGAGGCAAAAGACTTTTTCTTCCCTCTTTGTTTCCTGGTGCGCGAGGAGAGGGGATTAAGAGCGCTGCTTAAAGGAGCTCCAGAGACGGGCGCGAGCTGCGGCTAAAAGCGCAGACCCGAGAGACGGGCATGAAACGCTAAGGCTGCTGCTGCCGCCACCAAGAAGCCTGTATGCAAGCACAGGTCACTATCCACATCCCGCTTCCGGGGAGCCTGGGCAGCCCACCACAGCCAGGGTCCTGGGATCCAGGGACAACTTCCGCGGGAGAACGCACGGCGCGCCTCAGGCTGCTGCAACGTCACAACGGCCTCTGCCGACGCAGGCCCGCCCCGCACGCAGTGCCCCTCCCTCCCCGCGGCCTGAGTGAGCCAGAGCTCCCGAGTCAGCGGCTCCTTTAACCCCGTCCTGTCTGAGTGAAGAACCGACGCCCTCCGGGGACCTACACGCAGAGGCTGGGCCAAATCCAAAGCTGAGCACCTGGGAGCTGTGAGAACAAAGAAGAGAAAGGGAAATCTCTCCCAGCAGCCTCAGAAGCAGCAGATTAAAGCTGCACAATCAATTTGATGTACCCTGCATATGTGGATTACATGAATAGACAAAGAATCATCCCAAATTGAGGAGGTGGCCTTTGAGAGCAAGATTTATGATCTTTTCTCCTTTTCCTGTTTTTGTGAGTGAGTATGTGTATGCTTCTGTGTGAGATTCTGTCTGTATAGCTTTGCTTCACCATTTGTCCTAGGGTTCTATCCGTCCGGTTTTTTTTTTTTTTTTTTTTTAATTTTTCTTTTTTTTCTTTTTTTCCTCTTAATAATTATTTTTTTTTATTTCAATAACTTCATTATATTTTATCTTACTTTATATTACTTCATCTTCTTTTTTTTTCCTTCCTTTCCTCCCTCCCTCCTTCCTTCCTTCCTCCCTCCCTCCCTCCTTTCTTTCTTTCTTCTTCTACTAATTCTTTCTTTCTACTTTTTCTCCCTTTTATTCTGAGCCTTGTGGACGAAAGGCTCTTGGTGGTGCAGCCAGGAGTCAGTGCTGTGCCTCTGAGGTGGGAGAGCCAACTTCAGGACACTGGTCCACAAGAGACCTCCCAGCTCCACATAATATCAAACAGTGAAAAACTGCCAGAGATCTCCATCTCAACACCAGCACCCAGCTTCACTCAACGACCAGCAAGCTACAATGCTGGACATCCTATGCCAAACAAATAGCAAGACACGAACACAACCCCACCCATTAGCAGAGAGGCTGCCTAAAATCATAATAAGTCCACAGACACCCCAAAACATACCACCAGACGTGGACCTGCCCATCAGAAAGACAAGATCCAGCCTCATCCACCAGAACACAGGCACTAGTCCCCTCTACCAGGAAGCCTACACAACCCACTGAACCAACTTTAGCCACTGGGGACAGACACCAAAAACAATGGGAACTACAAACCTGCAGCCTGCAAAAAGGAGACCCCAAACACAGTAAGACAAGCAAAATGAGAAGACAGAAAAACACACAGCAGATGAAGGAGCAAGATAAAACCCACGAGACCTAACAAATGAAAAGGAAATAGGCAGTCTACCTGAAAAAGAATTCAGAATAATGATAGTAAAGATGATCCAAAATCTTGGAAATAGAATAGACAAAATGCAAGAAACATTTAACAAGGACCTAGAAGAACTAAAGATGAAACAAACAATGATGAACAAAATAAATGAAATTAAAAATTCTCTAGATGGGATCAATAGCAGAATAACTGAGGCAGAAGAATGGATAAGTAACCTGGAAGATAAAATAGTGAAAATAACTACTGCAGAGCAGAATAAAGAAAAAAGAATGAAAAGAACTGAGGACAGTCTCAGAGACCTCTGGGGCAACATTAAACGCACCAACATTCGAATTATAGGGGTTTCAGAAGAAGAAGAGAAAAAGAAAGGGACTGAGAAAATATTTGAAGAATTTATAGTTGAAAACGTCCCTAATATGGGAAAGGAAATAGTTAATCAAGTACAGGAAGCACAGAGAGTCCCATACAGGATAAATCCAAGGAGAAATATGCCAAGACTCATATTAATCAAATTGTCAAAAATTAAATACAAAGAAAACATATTAAAAGCAGCAAGGGAAAAACAACAAATAACACACAAGGGAATCCCCATAAGGTTAACAGCTGATCTTTCAGCAGAAGCTCTGCAGGCCAGAAGGGACTGGCAGGACATATTTAAAGTGATGAAGGAGAAAAACCTGCAACCAAGATTACTCTACCCAGCAAGGATCTCATTCAGATTTGATGGAAAAATTAAAACCTTTACAGACAAGCAAAAGCTGAGAGAGTTCAGCACCACCAAACCAGCTTTACAACAACTGCTAAAGGAACTTCTCTAGGCAAGAAACACAAGAGAAGGAAAAGACCTACAATAACGAACCCAAAACAATTAAGAAAATGGGAATAGGAACATACATATCGATAATTACCTTAAATGTAAATGGACTAATGTAAATGCTCCCACCTAAAGACACAGATTGGCTGAATGGATACAAAAATAAGACCCATATATTTGGTGTCTACAAGAGACCCACTTCAGGCCTACAGACACATATAGACTGAAAGTAAGGGGATGGAAAAAGATATTTCATGCAAATGGAAACCAAAAGAAAGCTGGAGTAGCAATTTTCATATCAGACAAAATAGACTTTAAAATAAAGACTGTTAGAAGAGACAGAGAAGGACACTACATAATGATCAAGGGACTGATCCAAGAAGAAGATATAACAATTGTAAATATTTATGCACCCAACATAGGAGCACCTCAATACATAAGGCAAATACTAACAGCCATAAAAGGGGAAATCGACAGTAACACAATCATAGTAGGGGACTTTAACACCCCACTTTCACCAATGGACAGATCATCCAAAATGAAAATAAATATGGAAACACAAGCTTTAAATGATACATTAATCAAGATGGACTTAATTGATATTTATAGGACATTCCATCCAAAAACAACAGAATACACTTTCTTCTCAAGTGCTCATGGAACATTCTCCAGGATAGATCATATTTTGGGTCACAAATCAAGTCTTGGTAAATTTAACAAAATTGAAATTAAGTAATTTTTTCCTACCACAACACTATGAGACTAGATATCAATTACAGGAAAATAGCTGTAAAAAATACAAACACATGGAGGCTAAACAATACACTATCTAATAACGAAGTGATCACTGAAGAGATTAAAGAGGAAATTTAAAAAAATACCTAGAAACAAATGACAATGGAGACACGATTACCCAAAATCTATGGAAGGCAGCAAAAGCACTTCTAAGAGGGAAGTTTACAGCAAGAAAATCCTACCTTAAGAAATAGGAAACATCTCGAATAAACAAACTAACCTTGCACCTAAAGCAATTAGAGAAAGAAGAACAAAAGAACCCCAAAGTTAGCAGAGGAAACAAATCATAAAAATCAGATCAGAAATAAATGAAAAAGAAATGAAGGAAACGATAGCAAAGATCAATAATACTAAAAGCTGGTTCTTTGAGAAAATAAAATTGACAAACCATTAGCCAGACTCATCAAGAAAAAAAGGGAGAAGACTCAAATCAATAGAATTAGAAATGAAAAAGGAGAAGTAACAACTGACACTGCAGAAATACAAAAGATCATGACAGATTACTACAAGCAACTTTATGCCAATAAAATGGACAACCTGGAAGAAATGGACAAATTCTTAGAAATGCACAACCTGCCAAGACTGAATCAGGAAGAAATAGCAAATATGAACAGACCAATCACAAGAACTGAAATTGAAACTGTGATTAAAAACCTTCCAACAAACAAAAGCCCAGGACCAGATGGCTTCAAAGGCGAATTCTATCAAACATTTAGAGAAGAGCTAACACCTATCCTTTTCAAACTCTTCCAAAATATAGCAGAGGGAGGAACACTCCCAAACTCATTCTATGAGGCCACCATCACCCTGATACCAAAACCAGACAAGGATGTCACAAAGAAAGAAAACTATAGGCCAATATCACTGATGAACATATATGCAAAAATCCTCAACAAAACACTAGCAAACAGAATCCAACAACCCATTAAAAGGATCATACACCATGATCAAGTGGGGTTTATTCCAGGAATGCAAGGATTCTTCAATATACGCAAAACAATCAACGTGATACACCATATTTACAAACTATAGGAGAAAAACTATATGATCATCTCAATAGATGCAGAGAAAGCATCCAACAAAATTCAACACCCATTTATGATAAAAACCCTGCAGAAAGTAGGCATAGAGGGAACTTTCCTCAACATAATAAAGGCCATATGTGACAAACCCACAGCCAACATCATCCTCAATGGTGAAAACCTGAAAGCATTTCCACAAATATCAGAAACAAGACAAGGTTGCCCACTTTCACCACTCTTATTCAGCATAGTTTTGGAAGTTTTATCCACAGCAATCAGAGAAGAAAAGGAATCCAAATTGGAAAAGAAGAAGTAATACTGTCACTGTTTGCAGATGACATGATACTATACATGGAGAATCCTAAAGATGCTACCAGAAAACTACTCGTGCTAATCAATGAATTTGGTAAAGTAGCAGGATACAAAATTAATGCACAGAAATCTCTGGCATTCCTATACACTAATGATGAAAAATCTGAAAGTGAAATCAAGAAAACACTCCAATTTACCATTGCAACAAAAAGAATAAAATATCTAGGAATAAACCTACCTAAGGAACAAAAGACCTATATGCAGAAAATTATAAGACAGTGATGAAAAAAATTAAAGATGATAGAAATAGATGGAGAGATATACCATGTTCTTGGATTGGAAGAATCAACATTGTGAAAATGACTCTACTAACCAAAGCAATCTACAGATTCAATGCAATCCCTATCAAACTACCACTGGCAGTTTTCACAGAACTAGAACAAAAATTTTCACAATTTGTATGGAAACACAAAAGACCCTGAATGGCCAAAGCAATCTTGAGAATGAAAAACGGAGCTGGCAGAATCAGGCTCCCTGACTTCAGACTATACTACAAAGCTACAGTAATCAAGACAGTATGGTACTGGCACAAAAACAGAAAGGTAGATCAATGGAATAGGATAGAAAGCCCAGAGATAAACCCATGCACATATGGTCACCTTATCTTTGATAAAGGAGGCAGGAATGTACAGTGGAGAAAGGACAGCCTCTTCAATAAGTGGTGCTGGGAAAACTGGACAGGTACATGTGAAAGTATGAGATTACATCACTCCCTAACACCATACACAAAAATAAGCTCAAAATGGATTAAAGACATAAATGTAAGGCCAGATACTATCAAACTCTTAGAGGAAAACATAGGCAGAACACTCTATGACATAAATCACAGCAAGATCCTTTTTAATCCACCTCCTAGAGAAATGGTAATAAAAACAAAAATAAATAAGTGGGACCTAATGAAACTTAAAAGCTTTTTCACAGCAAAGGAAACCATAAACAAGACCAAAAGACAACCCTCAGAATGGGAGAAAATATTTGCAAATGAAGCAACTGACAAAGGATTAATCTCCAAAATTTATAAGCAGCTCATGCAGCTCAATAACAAAAAAACAAACAACCCAATCCAAAAATGGGCAGAAGACCTAAATAGACATTTCTCCAAAGAAGATATACAGACTGCCAACAAACATATGAAAGAATGCTGAACATCATTAGTCATTAGGGAAATGCAAATCAAAACTACAATGAGATATCGTCTCACACCAGTCAGAATGGCCATCATCAAAAAATCTAGAAACAATAAATGCTGGAGAGGGTGTGGAGAAAAGGGAACCCTTTTGCACTGTTGGTGGGAATGTAAATTGATACAAGCACAGTGGAGAACAGTATGGAGGTTCCTTAAAAAACTGCAAATAGAACTACCATATGACCCAGCAATCCCACTACTGGGCATATACCCTGAGAAAACCATAATTCAAAAAGAGTCATGTACCAAAATGTTCATTGCAGCTCTATTTACAATAGCCCGGAGATGAAAACAACCTAAGTGTCCATCATCGGATGAATGGATAAAGAAGATGTGGCACATATATACAATGGAATATTACTCAGCCATAAAAATAAACGAAATTGAGCTATTTGTAATGAGATAGATAGACCTAGAGTCTGTCATACAGAGAGAAGTAAGTCAGAAAGAGAAAGACAAATATCATATGCTAACACATATATATGGAATTTAAGAAAAAAAAAATGTCATGAAGAACCTAGGGGTAAGACAGGAATAAAGACACAGACCTACTAGAGAATGGACTTGAGGATATGGGGAGGGGGAAGGGTAAACTGTGACAAAGCGAGAGAGAGGCATGGCCATATATATACACTACCAAACGTAAGGTAGATAGCTAGTGGGAAGCAGCCGAATAGCACAGGGAGATCAGCTCGGTGCTTTGTGACCACCTGGAGGGGTGGGATAGGGAGGGTGGGATGGAGGGAGATGCAAGAGGGAAGAGATATAGGAACACATGTATATGTATAACTAATTCACTTTGTTATAAAGCAGAAACTAACACACCATTGTAAAGCAATTATACTCCAATAAAGATGTAAAAAAAAAAAAAAGACACACACATAGAATATATATATATATATATATATATATATATATATATAACATGAACTCAATGGTAGCTATTATTATCACTATTACTATTATTGTCAATTTTAGCAGCATCTTTAATATAATTAAAAATAAATTAGTCAACATTTCCTTGCTCATGACATGTCTGGAGACATGGAAGGCTCTGTGCTAAATGCCAACAGTAGCTTACCAGAAACACCCACGTGAAAAGGTCAGTGGTTCTACAGAGCGAAAAGAATGGTCACTGAAAGAATCATATAATACATACCTTGTTAATTCAAAGAAATAAATGATTTCATGTCTATATAACAACCAGCAGTGACCAGTTAAGTGTTATAACTGTATATTGACATTTATCTCAACCTTGCTGAAGGTGATACTATGTAAACTCATACTTGATGGTTATAATAAAAATTTAAAAAGTAAGAATTTGTATTTCTTCCTTGATAAATTGACCCAGTTTGACCTATATCCACAGAAGCACAGTCTCAGACAACAGATCCCTGTGTAATTCTATTCAAGTTGTATCCGTAGTCTGTAGCCCTACCTTTGCCATTGCAAAGGAGAGATACACAATTTATTCTGGTTTTCAGAGCTTGCTGTGCTTATCACATCCAGACTAAGTGCCCAGAAAACAGCACTTATACTAATCCAAGTTTCCTAATTAAACACAATATCTAACTTCCATCCAAAATACACTTACAGAATAAACAAACAAAATTAGTTTGTTATTAAAGTTTAGTATAAAGTATAAAAATCGGGCTTCCCTGGTGGCGCTAGTGGTTGAGAACCTGCCTGCCAATGCAGGGAACACGGGTTCGAGCCCTGGTCTGGGAGGATCCCACATGCCGCGGAGCAACTGGGCCCGTGAGCCACAACTGCTGAGCCTGCGCGTCTGGAGCCTGTGCTCCGCAACAAGAGAGGCCAAGACAGTGAAAGACCCGCGCACCGCGATGAAGAGTGGACCCCGCTCGCCGCAACTAGAGAAAGCCCTTGCACAGAAATGACGACCCAACACTGCCAAAAAAAAAAAAAAAAAAAAAAAAAAAAAAAAAAGTATAAAAATCATCAATAGTAAGATAATATGTAGACTAAAGGATATGCATGACTAGAACAAGAGGAGTTCCCTGGACTTGGCCTCTGTGGTGGTTACGGTGGTTCACGGAAGGTGTAAAGGTGGGGTGGGAATGGAAGGATATATGAATATATTTTCAAATGTTTTCTACTCAAAATGAAACATTTGGTTGATTATAAAAGTTTATAAAATCACACACACACACACACCCTACCACCACCCCTTTCACAAATTAATAAGTAAAGATAGGTGTCTTCATAAAAATGAGCAAAGGATGTCAAGAGTAATTCACAGGAAAGGAAATATAAATGGCTAACGTATGAAAATACTTTTGACCTTATTAGTAGCTACAGAAATTAAAAAGTTAAAATATTAAATATTTTTGCTTCTCTTATTAATTAAATTTTAAAATATTATATATTAACAAATGTTTAGAGGAAAACGAGGAAGAGATTCTGTGACTTATACAACTTTGTTGTGAAGTATTCTAAAGGGCAACTTGACACGATGAACTTTTGAAATGTGCTTACTACATAGCTTACATATTCTACTTGTACATATCCGCCTTAGAAAAAATATTTGTACAAGTGTACAAAGAGGAATGTGCAAGCCTGCTCACTGCACACACAATTTCAGTAGAGAAAAACTGAAAATAACTTAAGTCTTCGTCAAAGTGGGAATGGTTAAATAGACTCTATGTCATCAATTCTACAAAAATTAAAAAGAATGAGGTAGACTCTTATAAATGGGAATATAAATGTTTCTCATATCAACAGATGAAAAAGCAGGTTTCTGAACAATATGAAAGGTATGACACCATGTTTTGAAAATGCACACATGAAATATATTACTTTACATGAAGATGAATATGTACAAATGTATAGAAAGTGGTCTTGAAGGATACCTACAAAACAGTGGTTATTTCTGAGAAGGAGACTGAGATTACCAAGTACACTAAGGGAGACTTTTACTGTATTAATCCATACCGAGTACACTAAGGGAGACTTTTACTGTATTAATCCATACTTTCTCATAGTTGTAGTATATAATTGAAAAGTAATAAGTAGGACTTTAACTTTCAAGCAAAATGGAATAACAAGGACCTCATTTACAAGCTCTACTGAAACAACCAAAAATTGACAGAATACATGAAACAAAAATTTTAACACACTGGATATCAGACAATCAAGATCAGTAGTCCCTGAGAGATGACAAATGAGATGAGGCTTATGACTACTATCTTAGTCTGTTGGGGCTGCTATAACAAAATAGCACAAACTGGGTGACTTATAAACAATACAAATTTATTTTTCACAGTTTCCACCTGAGGCAGTACGTCTGAGGTCAGGGTGCCAGCATGGTCAAATGAAGGTCTTCTTTTAGTTTGCAGACTTCTAGTTATATCCTCACATGGTTGAAGAGGCAAGGGAGCTCTCTTGGGCCTCTTTTATAAGGCACTAATGCCATTTATGAGGGCTCTGCCCTCATGACCTAATCAACTCCCAAAGGCCCAATCTTATAATATTATCACACTGGGCATTAAGATTTCAACCCTATGCATTTTTGGAATACAAACTTCAGACCATAGAAACTACCCAACCTTATTATACTGAGAGAATGTCTAGGCTGCAGCAAAAGGAGGAGGAATCCAGGCAATGCCCAGAGGATTCTGAGTTGGAGAGACAAAGTTGAGATTCTGGGAGAGGCAACATGGTGAGTAGAATTGATAAGACAGAATATTAGAGACAAAAGAGATGTACACAAAGAAAACTCCAAAAATCTACAGAGCTCTTAAAAAGTATTTAGCTGAGTGCTGATCAGTAAATGCATGAGAGGAAATTAACTGAGGCTGGAGAAAGAACCGCCTGAACAGAGTCATTACAGGGGACTGGGAGTAGTACTGTTTCCAAGATCATGGAGAACTGAGTAAAGCGAATAAAAGGGTCTTGCCACAGTAGTGTTGAATAATTACCCCAAGACTGAGTACTGCTCTGGTCCACCTAACAAATCATAAAACTAAAACACTTAAGGTTCAAAATATTTACAAGTAACTTAACTGCACCACAAAATAAAGCTTAGTAATATTCATAGGGAAACAAAAAGAACCAATACCCGACAAGACAAAGTTCACAATCTGACAAACAAGTTACAAAAAAGAACAAAATTATAAAAAGCATAATAATATGGTCCATATATAGGAGTTAAACTAATTAATTAAAGTTACCCAGAACAGACACAGATGGTTTAATATCCAGACAAGGATATTAAAACAGTTATTAAAATATCTTCCATATGATCAAAAAATTAAGTACAGACAGACGATAGTAAAAAAAAATAATTCATATCTTAGAAGTGAAAACTACAATGTGTATGATAGAAAAGTCACTGGATGGGCTTAATGACAGAGTACACAGAACCAAAACAATTCAAAAGAACTTGAAGGCATAGCAGTAAGATTATCTAAAATGAAACATTGAGAGAAGCAACAATTAACACACAGAGAGAACATCAGTGAACTGAGAAACAACTGCAAGAATACCTTTAATAAAAAGATGAGATCATAAGATTAGATGAAAACAAAAGCATGACTCAACCATATGCTGTATACTGTTAACCCTGGAACAACACTATACACTGAACTTTAAACATAAGTCTCAGTAAACTAAAAAGTATTCAAGTTACATAAATACTATTCCAATGTGAACTAAATTTTAAAAATAACATAAATATTTGGAGATAACATTGAAATATTTGGGAACCAAAAACACACTTTTAAATAACCTATGGGTCAGAGCAGATATCAAAAGGGATACTAGAAAACATTTTGGAATGAATAAAAATGAAAAGAAAACATAGCAAAGAATATTGGGGTATTCAATTCATAGCACTAAAAGCTCATATTTAAAAAGATGAGTGGTCTTAAAAAAATGACCTCAACTTCTAAGAGATTAATTTTCTAATTAAGAAATTAGAAAAAGAACAAATTAAACCTAAAGTAAGCAGATAGAAAATAATAAAGATCAATGTGGAAATCAATGGAATAGAAAATGAGAAAATTAATAAAGCCAAAAGCTGCTTCTTTTGTATGATTAATAAATTTAATAAACCTCTAGCTAGACTGATCTGAATAAAAACAGAAGACTCAAATTACCAATATCATGAATGACAGATTTCCAATATCATGAATGACATCATTAGAATTTCTAGAGATACTGAAAGGATAATAAGGAAATATGCCAATAAGTTTGACAACTTAGAGGAATAGGACAGATATCCTGAAAAACACAAAGTATCAAAGTTTACGTAAGAATAATAGCCTGCCATATATGCTTTCAAGAAACTGAATTTGTAGTTCCAGGCTTAAGTGACTTCACTGGTTAATTCTACAGGACATTTAAGGAAGAAATAATAAATTCTACACAAATTCTTCCAGAAAATTGTAAAGAAAGGAATCTTACCAATTCATTTATGAGGTCCATATTACTCTGATATCAAATCTTCACAAAAATATTAAAAGAAAACCACATACAAATATCACTAATAATTACAGGTGAAAAAATTCTAAATAGAATTTTATACGCAAATCTAAAAATTTATTTTAAAAAGATTTTATGGTCAAAAAGGACCAAAACATGAATATTTCAATAGATGGAGAAAAACATTTGACAAAATTCAACATTCATACCTGATAATAACTCTTAGTAAACTAGGAATAGTAGGGAATTTCCTTAACCTGAAAAAGTATATCTATGAAAAATCTGTAGTTAACACAATGGTAATGACGAAAGACTGAATGCTTGCAACCTAAGATCAAGAAGAAGATAGGGATGTCCACTGTCACTTCTATTAAACATTTCACTAGAGGTTCTGGCTACTGTTATACAGCACAAAAAAAGGAAAACTGGTTTTTATTTTTAAAGGATATGATTGTCTACGTTGAAAATATGATAGATTATACAAAACAGTTAAAGAATTTGTAAGTGAATTTGGCAAGGCTGCAGGATATAAGATTACTACAGTATTAAAAAAGGAATTGCATTGCCTTGTACTAGAGAGAGCAATCAAAAATTGAAATAAAAAATGTCATTTGCATTGCATCAATATATAAAGTCATTAGGGATAAATCTGAAAAAAGACATAAAAGATATACACACAGAAAACTAAAAAAATATGTTGCTATAACAAATGAAATAACTAAATAATTAGAATGATATACTGTGTTTGTAAGACTCAATATTAAGATGCCAGTTATTCCCAAGGTGATCTATAGATTCAACACAATCTCAAACAAAATGCCATCACATTTTTGTTGTAGAAACTCACAAACTTATTCTAAAATTCCACTGGGAAAGGGCAAGGGCCTAGTATAACCAAAACAGCTTTTAAAAAGAAAAACTGTAGAGCTAACATCCCATGATTTCAGAACTTATTACAAAGCTACAGAAATAAGACAGAGTGCTATTAGTATAAAGATAGAAAAATAGAGAAATGGAAAAGAGTATTCAGAAATAGATCTACACACATATGGACAACTGCTTTTTTTTTTTGTGGTATGGTATGCGGACCTCTTACTGTTGTGGCCTCTCCCGCTGTGGCGCACAGGCTCCGGACGCGCAGGCTCAGGGGCCATGGGTCACGGGCCTAGCCGCTATGCGGCACGTGGGATCTTCCCGGACCGGGGCACAAACCCATGTCCCCTGCATCGGCAGGCAGACTCTCAACCACTGTGCCACCAGGGAGGCCCTGGACAACTGCTTTTTAACAAAGGTACAGAAACAACTTAGTGGAGAAATATTAGTAGTCTTCAACAAATGGTACTAGATCTTTGAACATTCCATCTGTAAAAAAAATGAACTTCAATCTAGGTTTTACTATATATATATATATATATGCATATATATATATTGAGTAAAAAAAATAATAGGCATAAATGTGAAACTTAAAACTATAAAATTTTAGAAAAAGAAGAAAATATTCTGGCCTCACCTTAGCCAAATATCTCCTGGATATCATGTTTAAAGCATGTTTCATAAAATGA
This sequence comes from Phocoena sinus, assembly GCF_008692025.1. NCBI lineage: Eukaryota > Metazoa > Chordata > Mammalia > Artiodactyla > Phocoenidae > Phocoena > Phocoena sinus. The sequence continues at coordinate 30,435,664 of NC_045765.1, forward strand.
TACATTAAAAAACTATACTTCACAAACAAAAAGCTTCTGTTCCTCAAAAGACACTATTAAAAGAATGTAAAGATAAATTTCATCCCTGAAGAAAATACTTGCAAACTGTATTTTTGATAAATAACTTGTATCCAGACTATATGATTTTCAAAACTCAATAATCAAATAAAAACACAACAAATGGCCCAACACAAAAACAGACAAAATGGTTTGAACATATACCTCACTAAATATATATATATATATGCATCTATATCTATGAATGGCAAATAGGCATATGAAAATGTTTAACATCATTTTCATTAGGGAAATGCAACTTAAAACTCCAGTGTGAACCCCCTACACACCTGTTAGAATGGCTCAAACAAACAAAGACTGACAATACTGGGTGTGGTGAGGATGTGTAGGAACTACACTAGAATATATTCACATATGCAAAGAAAGGTAGTAAAGAAGAGTAGAGGAACCAAACACAGGAGACACATAGAAAACAATACACTGTATTATGGACATCTTTCTACATCAATGGATGATGTACAAACCACCCTTTTCCTTTTACATGCCTGCATCATATTCTATTTAGTGTCTTGTTCCTTAATTGAACTCAATTACCACCAAGGGTGATCAATTAGATTGCACCCATGTGTTTGCTATTTTAAACATGGCTATGGTGAACATCCTTACAGACACACCTTTGCAATTCAGGGCTCGTTTGTTTATTTTAAAGCACCAGATGGCAGTACATTTCCTTCTCTCACAGGACAGTGGCTAGCTATGGAAGAACAGAACAGTGTGAACACAATATACAACCATGGTACTTTTCCACACTTTAGAAATCCCTCAGGTTCCTTCTAAATATGAGCTAATCCAAAAAATTACTTGAGTGGCATTGGCAATATAGATGATCCTTCAGTTCAGGATTCAATTGTGGCAAATTTCATGTAAGCTTCAGACTGGTTCTGTTAGAGGACATTTCTTAGCCTCAGGTCCCATGTTTGCATTCATGTAAGAGACCCACGTAATAATAGGTACTTTCAGACTAAGGAAATAGGTAAGAACAAAACAACACAACAAGCCACCACCAATACCACCATAAATGGCTCCAGTACTGTCATTTATTCTGGGCTTACACTCTGAAAAGCAAGTCATAGACTAAGTACTGCCTATAATCTTATTTACGCCTCAAGGTAGTGAATGAGATAGACACTATTATCTCCATCTAAAAGATCATTAAATCTAGGCACAAATTAAGAAATGTCCTTCAGTCATTTAGCTGATAAGGAAAGGAATCAAAGATTTAAATATAGATCTTTCTGACAGAAAAGCCACACGCTTAAGCCAGGACCTTACTACTATGCTTAATAATAAAAAAAATAATCTGGAATTTCAATGTACAATAGTAAGGAATACATTGTGAAAAGGGCACAATATTTACATGCTAAAATATTCTGTACACACTGGGAATATATATTCATAATTCATTAATTCAAATACAGCTAAAGTGTAAAACATAATGATTCAAATTTTGTCCAAAACTGAGGGTGTGAGAGGAGATGGAAACAAGTCTATATTGTTCCAAATCATTTTTTCATTTTACTTTTCCTGGGCATTTAGGAAGTCTGTACTTGTCAATTTACTTTGCAGTCAACTTGGGACCATGTAGCAGAAGTAATATAAACCACTTATATGACTGGTTCTTATAAGCATCCTGCATAAGCCTCCTGTCTTCTCTTACCCGACCACAGCAAGCTTGGAGGCCATGTGTTTCAAATAATTTAGCTATAGCCTACTAAAGCCTCCAACAGACTGAGACTCTGAGTGATTATGGGAAGCAGAAGCCCTGAAAACCTGCATTAGACATACAATGTAAATTAGAAAAACAAAACAAAACCTTTATCCTATTAAGCCCCTGAAATTTAGAAATTCATCACTGCATCATAACCTAAACAAACTGACTAATAATTTCTTCATGTCTGCAAACTATGCAAAACTCCTAGGGGAATATATACCAAAATAGAGATTCTTCTCTTTTAATTTTGAGATTGCTATTTATTTCTTCTTTTTCTTTTCTTTTGTAATTTTTCTCCTAAAAGATATCTATTATGTCATTACTTAAATTATTTTTAAAAATCACCCAGATATCTTTTGAATTTATTAAATCAAGACAGACTTAATTCATGGAGTTTCTCTACTTTTTGGGAATTTTTTCAAATATATTTCTCTTAGCTTAACATAAATTTAATCTCAGCTCATTTGTCCCATTATTTAAAATCTTTCAAAACTGTACTAATCTGCATTTATATCTACCTTCTTGAAACAAATAATCTTCCATTAAATGACATGTTACTTTATTGTTTTCATTAAATGTTTCAGAATATGTCTAATTTAGCTCAGATTTTGTTAGAAAACTCTGCAATGTTTTATTGCCTTCAGGTCCATTAAGGACTTTTTGAATACAGGAAACCTATCTTTTTGGTATTTTACGTAAGACCAAGCATAGATGTGACTCTGAAAATTTTCATGACTTGTGCCCATGAACATGGAAATCTTCATCATAATTCTTACATTATATTTAATTAAGGAAGTATCCACACACTATATATTGACAACCTAAGCAAGAGGGACCAAATGAGGAGGGAGGAAATGATCATTGACAAGGAGAAGGTTGAGTCAATGTTATATCAAGTAGTGGCCTCCAAGAGACTCAGAGAATTGAGTACTGATTATTGATATCGCTCTGAGTCAATAAGTTGATCAGTTGTGAGGGCTTTTCTAAAAATTAGCCTTAAATAATTTCTCTCACTGGACCACAAAGCAGCTGTTTCAAATGTCTGTTGTATTTATGTGTTTGTGTTTATATATCTGTGCCCATGGAAAGTGACAAGACTGGGAAGGAAAGAAGGAAGAAAGGAAGGAAGGAACAAAGAAGGGCTGAAAGCAGTTCACAAACAACCAGATCAAGAAGTCACTTGCCAGATGGACTTCCTTTCTTACCAAGTAAGAGCTCACCTTGTATAACCCTACATTCAACCAAAAGAAATACCAGCTGAAAAAAAATTGGTCTCTGTGCATAATTTGGTTCATTGGAGATTGAGGGATAATAACACATCATCAAAACCTTGAACAGCATCAGAAATCATGAGCTCTATCTTCCTTTACTGACGTTATTATCATCAGAACACAAAACCAGTTTTGGCAGAGTTCTCCAGAATTTGCAAAAATTCCCCATTGCTTTACAATTAGAAAATGAAACAGGCCTTTAAAGGAAAGAATTGATGATAAACTTTTTGGAAAATGGGCTACCTCTGAAGCAAGGACTTTCTGAAGCCCTGGGTCAGAAAGGAGAGGAGTGCCTGGTGCTGACTGAGTTTTTAGCATTTTTTAACCACATAATTTCTATGTTTAGATAGTCCCTCTTTCACAGTGGGCAGCTGTCCTTACCTGCTTATAATCATTTGCACAGTTATACAAAATTGAAAATCAACATGGAATGTGTATCAATCCTATATCCTCTAGTCCCAGAATGCCATGGTCACTTTAGTTGCAATCTCATTCTGATTTCGTTTTAAAATCTTTAATTAGCTCGTTCTGGACCTTCTCCATTTTTAATGAGTGAGCCCCCATAGATAGCCATGCATATCACCAGAGCCCCTAAGTAGAATGTAAGAAATGACAAGACAGAAACAAAATATCCTTTAAGAAGTAGTTTGCAAACTCTTCCTTGTTTGCTGCCTACTGTCAGTTTTTAAATAATGTACAAACCAACTTCAGTACCATAGAAATAATCAACACAGGATCAAAACCTGGAGTTTCTAGTAGAGCACAAATCAAAAACTGTAGGAATCCAACAGCTGGAGCCTGTCTCATTATTTCCCTGTTCTTTGATGTGTTTTTCAGCCAAGTATCTTACTTGCAGATATGTCTACCTACAAATTCTGCATTGCTTACATATTATAGTTTCCAACAGAGATAAATACTGTAACTGAGTTCTCATTTTCAAAATAGAACCCCCTTCTTTTTTCATCTTCCATTATGCACACGATCTTGTAAATGGCAGAACTGAAAATCAGCTGCATCTAATAAGAGAATCAATTTTGCTATTGACTCTGAAATGCTAGTTTCCATTAGATCATCCATCATAGCTTTATTATGTGATCAACTGCCTAATTAATTTTGTACTGGGGTATTTAGACAGAACACTGAATGTTTCAGTGGGATTTTGCTATAATCCTGCACCTGCGGCCTCAGAGATTTAGATATCCTCCTATTGTAAGTTTGTACTGTGCCTATAAAGGATTCACTAGGATTCCAGCAATTCAGTCCAGTGAAATTCAGCAATATTAATTTCAGAAACAGCAGAACATTTGCATCTGTGGTTATGTTTCTTTGGACTTTAATCAGATCAAAGTCACCACAAGATATTAAGAGCTCTAGATACAATATTTTGTTCTGACAGTTTTACTGGTTAAATCAGACACTGTTTTGATTTTCTGTGCTTATCTGTTAATATGAACAGATGCGATCATGCTATTGTATAATGACTCTTGATTGCCAGAAGTATTTGATTTTGCAACCATTCGGCAGTGATAATTAAAGATAACGGGATATCCTATACAGTAATAATTAAAGATAGCTTTGTGGTCTTTATCACATGAATAAATGCCATAAAGGAAGAATTGATTCTTTGAAGTTCATTATTCAATGCATATTTTTGGAAGGTCAAGTTTGAAAAGTCTCAGAAAGAGACATTTATTAGGTGCAACGGGCTTAACCAAACAGGAGCTGATTTGAAAATTTCACTTGTCCTGGCTGCTGTACACTGAGGCTTTATTCCTTATTTGTTCAGAACAATACCATCATGAGTGTGCTGTTCACAACACAGAAACATAGAAGAGTCAAATAACATGGAATTTTATATTTCACGCATAAATAGGCATTCGCAAATATATGTATAAAGAATCTTTAAATCTATCTTCAATTTGAGAAGAGGAAATAAAAGCTCTTAAAACTCTGCCTTTATCTACTCTACAGAAGCTAGGCAATAATTCTAGGTGCTGACAGCCCCTCTCATAGAACAATATGACTCCCCAAACTGAAGCTCAAGTAAAACATTTTATTAATTGTATTTTCAATTAATTTAAAGAGATGACAGTGACTTACCAAAAAAGGCAATCCTTAAAGCAAGGCCGTCAGTGGGCCCAGCTGAGGACACCTGCCTCTAGGAATACACTGCTTATAAATGTTGGGATGACTTACACGGTACAGGACCCTCAATTAAATTTGAATCTCAGATTTTTTAAAATGAAGTTTTTAGTATAAGTATGTTCCATGAAACATTTTGGATATAATTACACAGTAAAATTGTTTATTGTGTATCAAAATTCAGATTTACCTGGATTTTATGTGTATTTGAAAAATCTGGCAACCCTATATAAACATCTATACTTGCTGACAACCAGGCTCAGAGCACCTGCTATATTTTTACTAAGTGATACTTGATGGGGTGGAGCAAGGGTTAGAATAATAGCAGAATGAAGATTACCAAGAGCAAGAGCAAAGTAAGGCCTGATGGCTGGAGTTTGCAACCTAAGTGGTAGCCTGGTAAGTTTCCGGGGCGGGGAACCAACCTGTCCTCAGGCCACATGCTTTCCTCCCTCCTGCTGCGCCTGAGAGCTTAAGCAGGCAACATTTGAGGCTGATGCTATTAAATGAAGGAGGGAAATGGGTGATGCATTATTTTAAGTGGCTTTAATCAGGAGTCTATCCCACTTAGAAAAGAGAATTTATGGTTTTTATCAGCTTAAAGGATGAGCAATACAGAACGATCCCCTATCTGCCCACAACTTTACCAATCTGGAATAGCGTCTATATTTTGCAGTCCCCTTCACACTCTACCCCAATCCTTATTAGATTCTTGACCTAAGGGACATCTTTTTCTCAGAATTAAAGGAAGAATAAAGATTAAGTACCTCTATATGTGGTCTCTTAAGTTCTCTGATAAGACACACTAGAACTACACAAAAAGATATAGAGGACAATACATATGTTAATAAGCAGACTGTTTTACAGTATAGAAGCTATTAGTCAAGGGAAGGGAGTGTTTAGGAGCCCTGCCTCTCAAATAGCTTATACACGGAATCTTAAAAAAAAGATACAAATGAACTTATCCACAAAACAGTAGTAGACCCACAGACAGAGAAAACAAACTTACGGTTACCAAAGGGAAAAAGGGATGGGGGAGGGATAAATTAGGATGTTGAGATTAACATATACACACTATATAAAATAATCAACAAGGACCTACTGTATAGTACAGGGATCTATAGTCAGTATTTTGTAATAACATATAAGGGAAAATAATGTGAAAAAGAATATATATATATGTACAAAAGAATATATATATATACACATATATATATATGTATGTATGTATAACTGAATCACTTTGCTGTACACCTGAAACTAACAGGACATTGTAATTCAATTATATTTCAATTAAGAAATTAAAAATAGAACTACCACATGAAATTAAAAATAGAACTACCACATTAAAAAAAAAAGGAAACAAAAATTCAAAATTATCTCTTAGTGGTGTCAAAGAGCCTGAATCAGAATATTAATATAATTAGCCTTCCACCTATTAGCTACATGAACTTGGAGAAATTACTTACTTTAAACCATAGTGTCAGGGGGCCCTTCAAGATGGTGGAGGACTAAGATGTGGAGCTCACCTTCCTCCCCACAAATACATCATCTACATGTGGAACAGCTCCTACAGAACACCTACTGAACTCTGGCAGAAGACCTCAGACGTTCCAAAAGGCAAGAAAATCCCCATGTACGTGGGTAGGGCAAAAGAAAAAAAGAAAAAACAGAGACGTAAGAATAGAGATGGGGCTTCCCTGGTGGCGCAGTGATTGAGAGTCTGCCTGCCGATGCAGCGGGAACGGGTTCGTGCCCCGGTCCGGGAAGATCCCACATGCTGTGGAGCGGCTAGGCCCGTGAGCCATGGCCACTGAGCCTGCGCGTCCGGAGCCTGTGCTCCGCAACGAGAGAGGCCACAAGAGTGAGAGGCCCACGTACCACAAAAACAAAACAAAACAAAACAAAAAACTGACAAAGGATTAATCTCAAAAATATACAAGCAGCTTATGTAGCTCAATATCGAAAAACAAACAACCCAATCCAAAAATGGGCAGAGTACCTAAATAGACATTTCTCCAAAGAAGATATACAGATTGCCAACAAACACATGAAAGAATGCTCAACATCACTAATCATGAGAGAAATGCAAATCAAAACTACAATGAGGTATCACCTTATGCCAGTCAGAATGGCCATCATCAAAAAATCTAGAAACAATAAATGCTGGAGAGGGTGTGAAGAAAAGGGAACCCTCTTGCACTGTTGGTGGGAATGTGAATTGATACAGCCACTATGGAGAACAGTATGGAGGTTCCTTAAAAAAACTAAAAATAGAACCACCGTACGACCCAGCAATCCCACTACCAGGCATATACCCTGAGAAAACCCATAATTCAAAAAGAGCCATGCACCACAATGTTCATTGCAACTCTATTTACAATACCCAGGACACAGAAGCAACCTAAGTGTCCATTGACAGATGAATGGATAAAGAAGATGTGGCACATATACACAATGGAATATTAATCAGCCATAAAAATAAACAAAATTGAGTTATTTGTAGTGAGTTGGATGGACCTAGAGTCTGTCATACATAGTGAAGTAAGTCTGAAAGAGAAAAACAAATACTGTATGCTAACACATATATATGGAATCTAAAAAAAAAAGGTTCTGAAGAACCTAGGGGCAGGACAGGAATAAAGACGCAGACGTAGAGAATGGACTTGAGGACACCGGGAGGGGGAAGGGTAAGCTGCGACAAAGTGAGAGAGTAGCCACTTCGTGGATATATATACACGACCTAATTTAAAATAGATAGCTAGTGGGAAGCAACCGCATAGCACAGGGATATCAGCTCAGTGCTTTGTGGCCACCTAGAGGGGTGGGACAGGGAGCGGGGGAGGGAGACACAAGAGGCAGGGGTTATGGGGACATATGTATACATGTAGCTGATCCACCTTGTTATACAGCAGCAACTAACACACCAGTGTAAAGCAATTATACTCCAATAAAGATGTTAAAAAAATAAACCCTGTAGTGTTCAGTTCTGTAAAATGGGTGTATTAACAGAACAATCTTCAGGGGCTTGAATGAATGACAAATGAGATGGATGATGCAGTTAGAGTATAAAGCAGTTCCTGGCACATATTATCAATTCAATTAAAATGATCTCTTCTCCTTATAAGTATTACTTGATAATTCTTAACTGATTCAATTTTTTAAATAATTCCTTAGAGAGTAATTTTGTAACAATTTGACAGGCATTGTAATCTTTCAAACAGGACAGCCTGTCAGTGGACTTGAGGAAACCTCAAGGGCAAAATTGCAACAAACCTTTGCCTAGTAACAGTTTTCAGCTTAAGGAAAAGTATGTTCAACAGAAGTATATTCTGTGAATATTAGAATTTTGACATAACCAGTTGATGACATAATGGACATATATTTATAACTAAAATCTCCTCAGACTCCAGTTGAGTCAGTTCTGCTACCAGCTTGTTTTGAAAATGCAAAGTTGGTCCAATTCAACTGATAGATTAGGGAATAATGAGTTTATTATGAATAGTGTTTACTCCTGGGCTGCTCAGTCTGGGTGACGCTGGAAGTAAGCACAAAAGTGGCACTCAGCTGACCCCAGCTTCATAGGAATACACAAAACACACGCTCTTCAAACATCTACTAGGCACCTCAGTTCACTGTCTCTGAAATGAGCCACACCCACCCTAATTTAGTGTTGCAGCTTTCCTTCGGATGTAAGATCCTCCTCCTTCCAAAGAAACCACAACTCTTCTGGCGTCCACTTCCACGGACGACCGTCTGCAGTTTTTTGAGATAAAGTACTATACTTACATGCATACATGTATTTCTTAATCATTTAACATCTGTCAAACTGTGCTACCATTTTCATATTAGGTTCCTAACTTTATTTTTCACATCAATAATACATAATAATAATAAAATAATGCCAATAGTAAAGTTTTCCAGTGTCGTACCTAACCCTCATTTCCCCCATGAGCCCCCCTGGTTTCTATTGTGTAATTTTCCACAGCAAAGTGATTTTTACAAATGAATATGTTGTTCCAGCAGAAATGACTGTATAGTGAATGTACACATTCCCCAATTTTGAACTACGTTTCCGCTTACAAGAAAAAGATGATAATTTTTCTCTCTGAAGTTTATTTTGCCTGTGGAGTGAGCATTTACTTCATTGTCCAAGATATAACTTGTACATGTATTCAGGAGTATAGAATACAGTAGAAAGTCAATTCTCTCCCTGTTAATAGTTTGACACCTCATTCTTAATAATTACCTGAATCTTGCCTAACATAAATAGTAGCTTGTTGTTTAAACATCTCTATGGATACTTAAGAGGTCAGAATCAAACACAGGTAGGTATTCATAACCAGTAAACCCATAGTTAACAATTTCACATTCTTCTCTCAAACAGAAAAAAACGATTTAATTTTAATAATGTAAGTTAGCAATCTCCAAACTACTTCACTTTTAAAGCTCATGAGTTTCTTCTCCCAGGATTTAATTACATAGATACTTATTTCACTTTCAGGAAAAAACATTTTCCGTCTTAGTGCTGTTATACATTAATGTTGAATGGGTTCATGCTATTAAGCAGATGCTGGCATTTTCAACGTGGCGTTCGAATGCTTGTCACTAAATTCCATACTGCATGATTAATTTTGATCATGGTTCAGGATCCAGCCTAGCCACCATCCCAGTTAGTCCACTGGTATTTCATCTAATAATTGATAAAAATAAATAAATAAATAAGCACTTCCATGGGACCTTTATTCTGTTTAAGAAGTGATGTGTGTCATGTATCCAAAAAGGCCAACTAAAGTGTTACTTTCCTTTCTTAAAGCTGCTGACTGTATACTCAGATGTACCTGTTTTTTAAAAATCATATATGCTTTCCTGTTATTCTTACCACTAAGGCTGAGAAATGTCTATGTATGTTTTCTATTTAAAAAGTAGGTGGATAATGGTGCTTTTGGTGTCCTGTTCTTTTCATTTTGGTCCTGTGTCTTAGGAAGAGATCTGTTTCTTCAGGAAAAAGTTCTAGAAGCATTTGTGCTGACAGTGTGCTAGTATCATTTTATTCCAATTTACACATAATAGGGTGAAACAATTTTACGACTCCATGTATATACTCTATTGCAGTGACAGTATAAGCCTTGATTAGCTTATCAGAGATCAAACTCTTTAGTAAGTTACCGACAGATGCAGTTTTAAATCTAAGAAGTAGGTCAGGTTTATTACCTACATCAATCCTTTAATATAGTAGGGCAGAGACATAACGGTGAAGAAAGAGAGCGTTTGTGTGCAGGAACGAGTTGACAGACACAATACAAAAATAAGTCTTATCCGTCAGAATATTCCTCATTTTAAAAAACTGAACATTGCATTTCAAGGTAGGGGCTGTACACATTACAGGCTGCCCTGTGTAAAGTGTGATTGTGCTGCTTATCGTGATTATAAAGACAGGTTTTCAGGATATGTAGTCGGGAACAATAAACATCATTCTTTTCATGCTAATACAGCTCTGATAACTAAATAAATATCAGTGCTTTTAATTTTGCTTTTAATATGACCTCTGATTTAGAATATACGTATATTTGCCACGTGAAAGGTGAGCCCATTATAGTTTTATGTAAACCAAATCATTCTCAGAAGTTCCCACAGATTTTGATGCTTTTCTGAAACTCTCAAGTGAGTATTTCTGTTAGATCATCAGTTCCACATTCAATCTCTCTCTTGCACTCTCTTAGCACTATATTTTTCACTGCTGTTAGTAAAAATAAATTTAGTCCCAAAATAAAACTTAATGAAATAAACAAATAAAAAACATGCTCTAGCTTTCACTTTTAGAAGTGTACTTACTTGGATTTCAGAGGAAAGACTATTACAATTAAAACAGTCCCTCTACCCCTTACTGATTAAATAATGAATGGTGGAAATAAAGAAAATAGAGGGATTATTTCCATGAAAAATTAGGAGTTTGCTATCTACATCAATAAATTAAAACATGATCACAAAACCTTTTTTTCTTTTCTTGATTTCCTTTTGCATTTATGATAAACCACTAAAAAGAAAAAAAAATAAACGTTCCAGATTAAAACACTTAACATCTACATATGCTAATTATTAGTTTTAAAGAACTAAAATAATAAACTGGGCCAAAAATGAGATCCAAAAGAGTCGTATCTCATAATTAAAACATATGAATCCTAAACATGCTTTCTTGGCCAATCATGCCATTTCTATGGATATACCATAAAATTAGAATGTCCCCACATATTCCTATTAATATTTCCATCTTGGCCAACTTGGTGAATTCAGAAAGCCAAAATATGCCAAAAACTTCACATATACAGTATATGAGTTGGGCCCACACTTTAGCATGTTACTCCTTCCAAATTCTGATATATGCTCCTAATACAAATGGCAGGTATAGTTTGAAAGTAACACTATAAAAAGCTGAAAAAAAAAGAGAGCAGAAATGCTATTGGACATTAATGGTTTTAACTGTAAAAACGTGACATACTTTCTCTTTTTAGGTAGAAGGGCTGTATAGGTCGGTCCACACTTGCAAATATATGTGTGTGTTTTGTTGTTACTGTTGTTCTGTCCAAAAGTGTCCATCAAGGTCATAAACTTGAGAGGCCATCTGTTAAAAAGTGCTGACACAACCCATTACAAACCAAACCACAGACATTTTCAAAGCACTAAAGTTTGTACTTATTTGGCTGGACAATATTTCTGAAATAAATTAATAAGTTCCTATGAGTCAATCAACATCTCTAGTCTGTATTTCATCCATCTATTCCACAAACAGATTCATGGTCTGTCAAAGATAGTTGCCAGATTATAATCTTAGTTAAGTACCATCGTTTAAAAGAATGGCAGGGAGACAAAAAGGAGAGGGGAATTATTAGAAGTAAAGTATTTGTGGGGATTGGGGTAGATGTTAGCCCAGAGAAATACCTTTCAGGATAACATATGTTCTTAATTTAAGTTTGTCTCTTCCTCTGACTTGTTGTTTTTCTTAAGCAATATTTAATTGGTTTCTAAGGCAATTCATAAATTCCCTCCCACAACTATTGCTGCCTGGTATTTATGCCCCTTTGGTTGCTGTTAGATATAGAAAAATAGTTTCATTTTGCTTACTACATCAAATGTAATAGAGTTAAGACAGTTTCTATTCAGCTTTCTAGAATTCAGCATCTGATTATTTAGGCTTTACTTCTGTGCCCAATAGTTTGTTTTATTTCTAGGACAATAACTACATGCAAAGTGGACCATTTTTAATGATGGTAGCAGAATCCTTGAAGTAGAAGTACATGAGGCACTGAACAAAATGCTTATTCCCGGGCTCCAGCACTGCCCTATTGAACCAGACACGTAGGGTCATAAATCTGCAATATTAACCATTTTCCCAGTTGATTCTTAATTCCACTAATGTTTGGAGAGGAATGCTTTCAACAATTTCACAGCTCAATGAAATCTCCACTGTAGGCTAACAAGCAAAACCCAAATAGAGAGAATAAAGCGTCCTTCTATTTGTTAGTCACACTTTGGTGGAAGCAAGAGAAAACACTGGCTAAATGAGGTTTTGGAATTGTGCCTGGCTTTTATTAATTCCTGCCATTTTCCTCTATTATTATGAAAAATAAAAATGTGATGACCTGAACTTTGGGTCCATTATATAAACAGAATTTTTGAATCCATTTGTGAAAAACTATCATAACCAGTGAAATGGAGACACATTATATGCATTTTTCCTTGTATCAGTCAGATATTAATTGTCACATATTAGGAGTACACCAATTATTGTTTTGAATGAGGAGCAAAAAAAAAAGAAAAAAAGAGATTCTCAGGAAGAAAAAGGGTGTGACCAATAGTTCAGAAAATAAATACAATAACTAGAAACTGCTATAACTGGGATATGGACGAAGTGCTATGGGAATGATGTATTAACTCAGCTCTTGTGGGCAATAAAGAGAGGGAACAATAGAGGATCTTTTTTTTTTTTTTTTTTTTGCCGTACTTGGGCCTCTCACCGTTGTGGCCTCTCCCGTTGCGGAGCGCAGGCTCCGGACGCGCAGGCTCAGCGGCCATGGCTCACGGGCCCAGCCGCTCCGCGGCATGTGGGATCCTCCCGGACCGGGAAACGAACCCGTGTCCCCTGCATCGGCAGGCGAACTCTCAACCACTGTGCCACCAGGGAAGCCCAATAGAGGATCTTCGAGGCATGAGTTGGGTCTTCTTTAGGCAAAGAGATTGTTATGAGCAAAAGCATGAAGCTATGGAAGTAGGGTGCATTCAGAAAACAGGTTAGTGTGGTTCACTTATAAGGTACATGGAAATTCATGTTAGAAAGTGAGGAGGGAAGGATCAGGTCTGCTGTGTGTTTTTGTGTCTATGTTTGAGCTGGGTTTAGGTAGTGCATTCACAAAAGAGTTGACATAAAAGCTGTCTAGAAAGATGAATAGGATTTTACCACCAAACAATGAAAGCACACTCTGACTGAAGAAACAGCATGAGTTAAAAGCACAAGAACATTAGACTGTCCCTTGTCACTAGGGAACAATGTAGCCTCCCAGCCTTAGAATAATAGTGCATGTGGTAGGGAATGATATTATATAAAGTCGGAAACTAAGACTAAGGTTAGATTATAAAAAGCTACAAATTATGAGCTATGTTGTTTAGATGTTATTATAAATGGAATGAAATGGAATGGGATGAATGAATGAATGAAACAGAAATATTTAATAAAATATTTAAAAAGGGGAATAGTCAATCAAAGGTTTCTTCTAAAACTATAATTATAGTAGTAGTAGAGAAAATGGATTGAACCAAATAAGGGACTTTCATTTCCAGAAATGGTCTATTAAGTATTTTGGAAAAGCCACCCTCTGAGGATAAAGTGCCTATATATTTATAATATTTAATATCTGTGTGTATATATTTAAAAACTGCTTGAACTACTATTAAAATAGTAAAGAATCACTAGTCCAGGAAGATAGAGGCTCAGAGAGGTAAGCTTGGAATTGAAGGACTTTTTTAAAAAGTCGTTTGCCAGTTCTATGGCAGCCATAGGTTGATGATGGTTTTTACAGCCTTGTTAGATTAAGTGGACAAATATTGGTGTCTAAGCTAGCAGGTGGAGGGAAACCAGCATATCTCCCTTGCTTTGGGTAGGGATACTGAAATGCTGCATCTTAGGACTAAGTTTAAAAGAGAAACAGACAGGTCCTTTCAGGGACTTGCAATTCATCTCCAGAAGAGCTGAATCCGATTGTTGCTTCTCTCAGGTTAGAAAGAAAACCTATATCCCGTGTACAAGAGGATAACAATGTCAGATACCTAAATTATTGCTACAAATAATTCTGCAAAACAAGGCCCAATAAAATAAAAATAACCAGGCACATTAGGAGACAAAGCCCATATGAAACAAATCAGCAGAAACAATAAGAAAGAGAAGCAGACCTACTGATGGTCCAGATACTAGAGTGACCATCATAGATTTAAAAAGCAACCACTTTATTATGTTAAAGAGGATAAATGACAAAGTGGCAGAATATTGGCAGATCTAGAAATTGAAAAAAAAACTAGTGGAAATTTCAGAACATAGAAATACAATAATCAAAGTTAGGAATGCAGTGGATGGGATTAACAGCAGGTTAAATAGAAGTGACAAAATAATTAGTAAATTGGATGACAACTTAGAATAATGAATGAAGCAGAGAGAGACATAGGAAAGAAAGTACAAGAAGGAGATCAGCCATAAAATATACATACAGTAAGAAGAGAAGATCTAGAGAGAGAAAAGAGCAGCCATCATATCTGAACAGATAACAGCTGTGAACCTTCTGGAACTAATGAAAGTTATCAAGTCATCAAGCCAAAGATTCAAGAAATAAGATGCGAATAGGAACTTTACAAAAGAAGACATGTAAGTGGAAAATAAACATACTCTCTTATTAATTAGGAGGATGCAGATTAAAGTCACAATGAAATAATACTTTCCATGTGTAAGACTGGCTAAAATTAAAAATACTATCACAAGTGTTGTCAAATATGTGGGTCAATAAAAATTCTCACACAATGATGGTTGGAGTATAGATTGCTACAACCTCTTTAGAAAATGTCTTTACATTATCTGCTAAAGTTGAACATATGTGTAACCCACAGCCCAGAAATTCCACTCTTTAAAGAGTACCCACTATAAATGTAAGTACATGAGCTTGAAGAAATATGTATGTAAATGCTAATAGTGGTATGATTTAGAATCAGTAGTGTAAACAACCCCCATACTCATTAATATTGTAATAGATAAATACATTGTAACATATTCATGTATGGATTACTATACAGCATGCAAAATGAGTCAAATATAGCTTCCCACAACAACAATGATGAATCTCACAACCATAATGTTAAGTGAAAGAAGCCATATATTTCTGTTAGGACAAAATTAAAAGAACAGGAAAAAACTAGACCATGACTAGGTGGTAAAACCAAGGGAGTGATTATAATATTAAATGTCAGGATGATATAATATTAAATGTCAGGAGATAAGGAAGAAGTAGTGACGAGAGAAGGTAGGAAGCAGCTTCTAGGCTATACATTCTGATCTATTTATTGATTTGAGTGGTAGTCACAGGGATGTTGTCTTTATGATAATTCATCATTTTGATTTTTGTTTTGTGCATTTTTCTCTGTGATATTTCATAGGCAGACATATTTTAGAAAATGTATTGGTAACAGCGTAGTTTTCAGACTGGGAGACCAACTGCATGTTTAAATTTTTTAAAATGTCCTTTCAACATTTCAAGACTGTCAGATACAAGCTAAGTTTAAAATCATTTCAAGTAATCAAAATAAGTTTACTCTTGCTTATTAGGCAATCATTAATTTAAAGTATGTGTATCTGCTTAAGGAATTTTGTTAAAGTTCTTTGATTTTTTTTCACGTCCATTAGAATTTCTTTTCTTAAATGAATTTTCCTTACCCCTAATAAAATTTTCACCTAATATGCTAGATCAGCCTTTTCCTTTACTAACTTGCCTTTGACTTTATCTAGTAATCCCAAGTAGTTTTCTTGCTCTAAAGGTCTAGATATTTCACAAACCTGTCTTCAAATTTATAATGAGTAAAGAATTTAGATATTTTCTTTCAATTTTAACTACAGAAGTGTCATTTAAAAAAAAACTGATCCTAAAACATGGTTTTTATTCTATCATTCTTCTGCTCAGAAACTTTCAACATTTCACCATGGCCTACAGGGTAATAATACATAATTACATGACCAAAGAACTAAACAGGATCTTCAGATCATCCAGCCCACCTCCATCACTTCAGATAAGATAACTGAAACCCACAGATGTCATGGTACGAGGCCATGGATGTCATGGGAATGGTATAGAAATAGGGTTGCCTTTTTTTCTGTTCTTTTGCACTTTATCAAAAAGCAAATTCCAGATTCTAGAATTTAAGACCTTCCAAATTCAAACCCCACACTGCTTTTTATAATGTCCCATCCCCACCAACACACATCATATCCTTATAATACATCCAGCTATATCTACTATATTCCTAATGTTTTTGTCTAAGCAAGTGTTTCTTTAGCTTATCTGTTTTTTTTTTTTTTTTTTGTGGCGGTATGCGGGCCTCTCACTGCTGTGGCCTCTCCCGTTGTGGAGCACAGGCTCCGGACGCGCGGGCTCAGCGGCCATGGCTCACGGACCCAGCCGCTCCGCGGCACGTGGGATCTTCCCGGACCAGGGCACGAACCCGCATCCCCTGCATCGGCAGGCGGACGCTCAACCACTGCGCCACCGGGGAAGCCCTCTTTAGCTTATCTGATTGGATGAAGGTTTTGATTTCATGATACCAGCTGATGTTCTTAGACCACAATACACAGAAGTAATTTTGCTTAAAATTGAATATGTTGGAAGGAAATAGAATAGCTCTGAAAATAAGGGAATCCTTTACAACAAGATCTCAGTAATAACAGGATTTAGGACAGCTTTGTCAATGTAAGGAAGAAGAAACTCAT
The DNA here is from genome assembly GCF_008692025.1 of Phocoena sinus. Lineage (NCBI taxonomy): Eukaryota > Metazoa > Chordata > Mammalia > Artiodactyla > Phocoenidae > Phocoena > Phocoena sinus. The sequence continues at coordinate 30,452,882 of NC_045765.1, forward strand.
AGGGATTCTCTCCAATTTTCCACATAGAGACGAACCAGGGCCAACCATTTTCTATCCCTGTATCTCTTTGTTTAAAATTCAAACATAGCAGAAGGGCAGTCTTATTGGTGTAATTTGGGTCACATGTCTACCCACTCTTGGTTCAGGAAGGTGAGTTACTGCCATTGACAGATCCAGCAAAACTGCAGAAAAGTGGGGATGAGGGAAGACCACAGTTCCCTAAAGGAAAATCAAATCGAGGAGCTCCTACCAGAAGAGGGAAGCAACAGTGGGAGTCAAACATAACAGATGTCTATAAAAGTCATCTAATCCAAACCGGCTAACGAGTTCTACCATATATCTCTTCCTTAGAAATTCCCAATTTAGAAATTACAATTAGTCAAGCCCTATAGTTTACACCTTTATAACTCTTATTATTATTATTTGCACATTAGCCTAGTAGGCAATGCAGTTACAGAAACCAGGTAAAGAAAGGAAAAAGTTAGTTAACAGCTAAACCCCTAGGTGATAAAATATCTTTTCATGGTCTAATCAAGATGTAAGCTTAAAAATAAGTGTAAGAGACAAAGAAAAGAAACTTAACTTTTAAGCTTAACAAAATGAGGGAGATTCTTTTCACCTTATTCTTTCCTGGCCTTTCCCTTTAAATTTTCACTGCAAATTCTTGGTTAATTCATTCACCTCTTGCTTTGGTAGAGGAGAATCCCACGTAAACCACAACTGCCTTGCCCAGCCGCTCCTGCTTTTTGAAACGGGGCTTTGGATGCTATCCTGTGCTGTCCACAGCACTCCAGATGGGTCTGGGAATGGTGCCACGAGCCTTACTTACTAACACAACATGATTCTGTGGCCTTATGTGGGAGCATTATACAGCACTATAGAGCTGAGATGACATTTTTTAGTCACAATAATGATGACATATGGCACTGTCTTCATAACCCTTCCATTTGGGAGAAAACAATTTTCTACTTATTTTCTTAAAATATAGGGGCTGAGTGACTGTTGCAGCTTCTGAAATGGACACTCAACACTAATGAGCTCTAGCCTACGGTGACCTATTCAGAATGGAAGGCTCAGAGTGTGACATTCTGTTTAAGTGGGCTAAATGATTGGACATTAGTCACAGGAGTTTAAAGGTCTGAAGAGATGGCAAAATATTATTAATTCAATATCTGTTTAATGCTAAAAAATATGGCCAGAGGGACCCTTTGACAATTTCTTGGGCTATCAGAATACCTAATTGGAGATTAATCTCTAATAACCTCTTAATACCATTCAGAAGTTTGAATGAAGTCCAAACAAGAAAGAAATTGTCAGTTCAGTAGTGTCATTTACAGCTAATGCTATGGAAAACTATTTAATTCATTACAGAGGCAGAGAGACCCATTTTCAATTTTTGCCCTATTTCTATCTGGCCAATTAAATATAGTGCTGGCTAAACACAAAAATTAGAAAATGGGAATGCCTGCACTGAGCATTAACTTCTTTAAGGACCTTCTGGACTGATGCTTCAGGTTTCAGGCTAGCCATCAATCCCCCCAAGGGCTGCCTTCCTTTGCATCTCAGGCTAAGTTAGAGCCTGGCATTCTTTATAACACTTAATAGAAATGAAGCTGTGTTTTTTTTGTTGTTTTCTGTTTTTTGTTTTTTAATTCTGTCACCTCCCACAAAAAACAAACTCCATGGGAACAGGTGATTTATCTTGCTTACCAATGTATCCCAGCACATGGAAAAGTATCAATACCTGGCTTGCTAAATAGATAGGTTCTTTTTCACTGAAAAAGAATGAATGAAAAAATATATGAATGAGTGAATATACATGGAGGCCTGATTTTGAAATCTGTCATGAATGTTTTATAATTGCTCCTGCCCTACAAATATTAATACTCTACTAGCGCATAGTTTTGGAAGAATGAAAGAACCTTTTACACCATGTACAATTTTCAGCCCTTTAGAAAAGCTGTATCTGAGGGTCATGAGGTTCTATCATTCCACTGCTCCTCTATGTGTGATCTCACATTTAGCTCAGGAAATAGGTACAAAAGGAATGCAGGGAGCAGACCCCAACATTCTTAATATTTGTTCTCCAAATTTGTTTAGTCAGCCTGGTTTCTTAGCACTCCTTGCTTTATCTTCTTTTAGTCTGTAAGGAAGCTGTCCTTGGTTTCTGAAGTTAGGAGCCCCTGGGAAGTCACACATTACAGGGAAAGGCCAATGTAATAGCGTTTGACCCTATTTTTGGATAGTGGACCACCAACTTTTTTTTTTTAATTGAAGTACAGTTGACTTACAATGTTTTGTTAATTTCTTCTGTACAGCAAAGTGATTCAGTTATATATATATATATTCAGTTATACATATATATTGTTTTTCATATTCTTTTCCATTATGGTTTATTACAGGAAATTGAATATAGTTCTCTGTGTACAGTAGGACCTTGTCGTTTATCCATTCTATATATAATAGTTTGCATCCGCTAACCCCAAACAAAAATATGGAATGCTTCATGAATTTGTGTGTCATGCTTGTGCAGGGGCTATGCTAATCTTTTCTGTATTGTTCCAGTTTCCGTATATGTGCTGCCTAAGCGAGCATACCACTGACTTCTCTTAAGCCTCCGTTTCCCCTTTCCTGTTAGCTCCACATCCGGACAGGGTGATAAGAAAGTTTACACGTGTCCCCTGCATGGCCCTTTTGAAAGATTCCAACCTCACAAATCACAAACCCAAACCTAGCAAATTCCCTAATCTCACCTTCTAACAATGATAAAGGCCCAACTTTATCTGGGACCTGTCTGTGTGCCCCCCACCCCTGCCCTTCCCAGTAATCCCCTGTACAAGTAATCAACTCTCTTTCCAATTCTCTCAAGTTCTCCACATCCTATGTATTAACTTGAAGGTGGTCCAACCCAAGTACATTGGGTGATCACAAAGTAGCCAGTCCGATGTAAATTGTTTTCACCGTTGGCCTGCTTTGTACCTCAAAATAGTTTGGGTACATTTGATGAGTTTATCTTTAGGTAGCCCTTGTTAAAAGCCAGATCTGACATATGATTGCATATTTGTTGGCTACACTGAGAGAGATTCTAAAGGAAAAGGCTTTAAACAATAAAATGTTAATACAACACATGGGCTAAAAGACCCCATGGGAATCATCTGGAGCTGGGCCCTGGGTACCTGGAAAAACTGTGAAAAAGATGAGTGTTGTCAGGAAAGGAGTAAGAGGAGATAGGAGGTTTTTTCTTCAATTTACTGTTTTGCTGTAGCTATCCCTAAGTTACTGATATTTGGGGAATTTACATTAAAGGCTTTGCAAAAGCCTGGCTTCTGGGTCACATGCTAATATGCATACTTTCTTCCTTCCTCCCTTCTTCTCTTTCATCCTTTCTCTTATACATTTTTAATTTCTTAATTTCCAAGTTTCACTTACTGTTCCAGTTCTAGAATGGTAAAGAAAGGACATAATGGTGGCACAATGTGAAGCATTGGCCAAGGAGCGATTTACCCTTTTGGCAACAGCAAATTTTTCACTTGCTGCCTGAACCCTCATGAGTCTATCATTTCCCAAATGGAAGTTGCTTTGTGGGACCATAAGAAAAAAAGATTTAAAATGTGTGGCTTACTGGCTGAAGATCAGGTAGAATCAAGAACAAAACAAAACAAAAACAAACAAACTTGTGAAGACTATTTACCAAAACATGTACTTCAGCTGTGATCCCTCTTAGACAGTCTAACATCACTGACATTAGACAGGATCTGAGCCCTGCCTATATGCCCTAGTAGGCACCAAACCCTGCTGAGAGCTTCTAGAAACAAGATGGTTTGGGAGGATAGAGCATGCCTAAACAAATTAACCTCTGCCCACGTAACATGGCAGGGGGAACTGCTATTTGTCTTCTTGTGGGAGCAAAGATGGTGGCATTCTAACATTGACTTTAAGAGATGACAGGGAAGAATTTCACACGTGACATAAAGATGCCAAAGAAGAAAACATGCCACTGTGGATAGAAAATAAGTTGGAACAAAGAAGGTTGAGCAAACGCTGACATAATGTGCAGAAAATCAGATGCACCTAGAGGAGATGCTGGTAGAAATGGTGGGGGTGGAGTAAATACTGAATTAAGTAGTTTAATCCTAAAATAACTGAGTTTACATAGAATGGACCAAGACTATATGTCTGGCCCTCAGGAAAAAGGAAAACTCAAGACAGAGGCAAAGCAAAGTTGTAGAAAATAAGAATCACATTTTTTTCCCTTGCATATTTGAGTGACTGAGAAATATCATCTCCTATATTTCCAATTAACATATCTATGTTAGAAGCTAGCTTGTTAACTTTGTCTTAGAGAACTCTTTCAACCAAGAATTTACTGAAATAATCACTGACTATTATACTAAATAACATTCTGAAAGCAAAATAAGCAAGTCACCAAGGACAAATCTTGTCCTCTGGTAGATTCTGCATAAATGATTTCTGTTAGCTTCCTTTCATCAAGATTTTTGCCAATTAATTCATAAATATTAGCATTTCATTAATTGCACCAATATTAACATTTCATGTCAGTGGGGATTTTTAGGCAAATTTCTAATTACATTCAAAAAGTAAAACAAGAAAAAGGTTTTCTAATAATGCTGGTATTAGCAGGCACTAGAATTAGTTTTGTCTTGAGTACACATACATTCTAGTATGAAAATCTGTTGCTCTGAGTTTTAATGCTCAATTTTATGGGTATATTATGAATAACACATACTGAGTGCCATTAATTGGATAATGAATTTCAATGCTTAGGATGAATTTAAGAAGCAATCCATGCATCTTATGAATCTCTCTTTTTTAAAAAAATCAACAGAAAATCAATTCCCAGGAAGTAAAATATTTTCTACATGCTTATTTAAGTAGTAATCTATAATTCAAGTGAATTATAAGCATAATTCAAGTATATTTTTGTTTCAATTATTTTTTCCAAAAGAAATTTTTTCCTATGGTATAACAAAGCAGGGAGGTTTTATGAGAAAACTCATCTTATTTTTAATTTTAATAAGAATTCAAATAGACACTTCTACTATTTTGAAATTTTCTGGATATTATAATATTGAACTTTATGTAATTTACCATAATTTAATTGGTTTTACATATAAACTGTTTTCACACTAGCAACATGCTACAGGAACTAAAATAACAATTCATTTGTTTAATAATCCCTTTATAGAAACTCCTGAGGTCTAATGAGGTTGGAATCTGAGAAGCAGCGACTATGGGGTTTCAATTGGCATTTTGTTTGTTTTATCCCTGGTCAGATTCATTTTAAATTCCCTGGGGAATCCTCAAATAAGGGAAAATTTGATGATGAATAACAAGCATAAAAGTAACTTTTGAATTATGTCTGCATTTGACCTAAACCCTCATTCATTCCTAAGAGTATCAAGTTCTTTTTGTATCACTTTTTTCCTTAATTTTGTGACTATTTTCCTGAAATCTAAAAATCACTCAATAAGAAGTAATTAGAATTATTTCTCTTAAAATATTTAAAGAACATGAATATCCTTCTGAAATCCCCCTTCCGTATTTTTCTACAGCAACACTAGCCTTTCATCCATCTAATCTTTGAGCATTCTGAGGTCTTTCTCACCTTAAATCCTTTACACATGCTATTCCTTTCCTCTAGCTAATTCCTAGTGTTTAAAATCTTGCTGGGAAAACTCCCCTTCCTCAGAGTCTTTCCCTAACTCTTTCATATGAATTAGATAAATCTGTTCCTCTCTTTGATGACATCCTGTTCTTTATCTTCTTGGCATTTATTAAATTTGAATTATGTATTTTTGTGTGTATTTATTCTATCCATACCTACTTCTTAGACTAGACTAAATCCAAGAAGACAAAGACATTGCCTGTTTTGGTTCACTGACGTTTATTTGGGTTTGTAAAATAATTGGAACTCAGAGAATGAATGACTGAATGAAAGAAACGCATTTGCCTACAAGAAGACCTGACTTAATAAATTTCATAGAATCCAACATAGCATCATTATACCATAACACAATAATGGATATTCACAATGATGTTCTGAGCTATCTAGAATAAAGTTAAATTATATTCAACACATTTTGTTTAAGAAGGCAGGAAATATATATCTAAAATAATGCCCATAAAAATTTTAAAAATAATAATGAAGGGGAAGGCTCCAGTTATGGGGAAATGTACATATTGTAATACACACACACACACACACACACACACACACACATCCATATAACCAGCTGTATATACATTTCACATTATTAGGGTCATTTTCCCCTTAAAAATCTAAATACTGACTCCTGAAGGAAATTCAGTTAACAGTGTACAGCTCGAAAAGCTCTTCTTGAACTTTAATTTTAGCAGCAGTTTATTAGGCAGCAGCTCCAGAGAGGACTATAAATTTATAAACAATAAGTGAAACTTCTATCCTGGTCTAATACCGCAAACCTAATGTTTCTTATTTTTTCCCAATTAGTAATTCCAGATTTCTTATGTAGGAAGAGAAAAAGATGCCAAAAGTGGAAAACCCATGCAGTGACTGCCTCCTTTGGATCAGTGTGTTACGAAAAGTTGGTATCTGCCATACTGACTGACTGAGAGCAACAGAAAACGCCCAAGGCCTTCTGGTTCAGTTGGGATTGTAATGATAGACTAGCAAGATAAAAGCCTGCCAGAACATTAGCTTTGACTGTATGACAATGCCCTCCTCAAGAAGATATGACGCCGTGTGCATGAATACAGATTGAAAATGTGGATCCTGACAGCAGCGCTGATTTCACTCAGAAAGCCTCTATGTTGGGAGGATGCTGTGTCTGCTCAGGGTTAGGATTCCAGCAATATGTGAAAAATTCGTTTTCTCAGCTGGAAATACTCATGTGTCTAGCTGTACAAGTGGTAAATTTGGGGTCCATATTAATGCTGAAGTTTGAGAGAGAGAAAGAGAGACGTGTGGATATCTGCCCCTATTTGCAGTGAGCAGGTACTTCTTGGCCTAACGCTGGGGCATGGAAGAGGATCACACACTACCTAGAAATAAAATTTCTTTTCAGGATTCCTTGAAGTCCTTCTTTCCAAATGCGCCCTGATGCCATGCAGTAATTCATTTTCCTCTATTCTACAGAGCAGATACAGTTGTCATCATTTTTATTATTTCTCTGACTGATTCCCTGCTTCTGACCCCACAGAGCAGAAAATTTACCCTCTCCAGAGGTGCAGATAGATTTCCTTTTTTTTGGTACGCGGGCCTCTCACTATTGTGGCCTCTTCCGTTGCGGAGCACAGGCTCCGGATGCGCAGGCGCAGCGGCCATAGCTCACGGGCCCAGCCGCTCCGCGGCATGTGGGATCCTCCCAGACTGGGGCACGAACCCGTGTCCCCTGCATCGGCAGGCGGACTCTCAACCACTGCGCCACCAGGCAAGCCCATCCTTTTTTTTTTTTTTTCGGTTATTTCTTCACATAGGATACCCGGCGGGGGTGGCGGGGGGGAAGAAGACAAATTTCTACACCCCTATGTTAGAGTAGTTAATAACACTGACTTCGGAATTACTGAGTAGGATTTCTGATATCCTTAGTAGGATTTCTCTAGCTATGAGATCTTTTTAAAAAAAATTTTTAACATCTTTGTTGGAGTAAAATTGCTTTACAATGGTGTGTTAGTTTCTGCTTTATAACAAAGTGAATCAGTTATACATATGTTCATACGGTATTTGTTTTTCTCCTTCTGACTTACTTCACTATGTATGACAAACTCTAGGTCCATCCACCTCACTACAAATAACTCAATTTCATTTCTTTTTAAGGCTGAGTAATATTCCACTGTATATATGTGCCACACCTTCTTTTTCCATTCATCTGTTGATGGACACTTAGGTTGCTTCCATGTCCTGGCTATTGTAAACAGAGCTGCAATGAACATTTTGGTACATGACTCGTTTTGAATTATGGTTTTCTCAGGGTATATGCCCAGTAGTGGGATTGCTGGGTCTTATGGTAGTTCTGTTTTTAGTTTAAGGAACCTTCATACTGTTCTCCATAGTGGCTGTATCAATTTACATTCCCACCAACAGTGCAGGAGGGTTCCCTTTTCTCCACACCCTCTCCAGCATTTATTCTTTGTACATTTTTTGATGATGGTCATTCTGACCAGTGTGAGATGATATCTCATTGTAGTTTTGATTTGCATTTCTCTAATGATTAATGATGTTGAGCATTCTTTCATGTGTTTGTTGGGAATCTGTATATCTTCTTGGAGGAATGTCTATTTAGATTGTCTGCCCATTTTTGGATTGGGTTGTTTTTTTTTTTTTTTTTTTTTTTGATATTGAGCTGCATAAGCTGCTTGTAAATTTTGGAGATTAATCCTTTGTCGGTTGCTTCATTTGCAAATATTTTCTCCCATTCTGAGGGTTGTCTTTTCGTCTTGTTTATGGTCTCCTTTGCTGTGCAAAAGCTTTTAAGTTTCATTAGGTCCCATTTGTTTATTTTTGTTTTTATTTCCATTTCTCTAGGAGGTGGGTCAAAAAGGATCTTGCTGTGATTTATGTCATAGATTGCTCTGCGTATGTTTTCCTCTTAGAGTTTGATAGTGTCTGGCCTTACATTTAGGTCTTTAATCCATTTTGAGTTTATTTTGGTGTATGGTGTTAGGGAGTGTTCTAATTCCATACTTTTACAGGTACCTGTCCAGTTTTCCCAGCACCACTTATTGATAGCTATGAGATCTGAAGAAAGTCACTATAATTCTCTAAACCTCATAGGGTGTTGTATAAATTTGATGGGATAATGATAATAAAGTGAGGCACATAGGAACTCTCTATAAATGTTATCTAATGACATTATTATTACCATAAATACAATGGAACCAACAACATATTTCAGTCATGCTTATTGACATTTTATCCTACGTACTTAGCCAAGAATCAAGCTAAAGTATGACAATTAATTTGTCCTTTCTTTTTGAAGCAAAGGAGACATGAGTGACATGAAACTTCACCTGAAAAACCTTTCTCAAAATGGGATGTGTGAATTTGGGTTTTTACCTTAGAGAAATAGGAAAAGTCCTTTCTGTGACGTGACTTTGAAGATGTTCTGACATTTGTGATGAAACAAAATATTTTCACTAAAAATTTAACTGTCATTGTACTCAGTACCTATGGGATATGTGTAATTCAGTACTAACAATTCAATAGTAATTTTTAGTCTTTATATAATAGAAATCAAATCTTTTGCTTTTCCTCTCATCTGAGTTGAATGACTTGCTCTCGTGGTGACTGGGAGCAGCTGAATAAAAATGTAACTTTTAGTTTTTGTTGATGAATATTTTTTGATGGAATAAAAATCTGATGATATTCTGACATCATGTACCAGGTATGTGCAAAATTCATAGCATTTTATTTTCCTCTCTTGTAGGTGAGTTGCTAAGCTGGTTGCACGCAGGAAAAGTTGTTTGAGTTTTGAACTCTAAGTTCATTTAGGATGGAAGATTATAAATAATTATCTTTTAGGAAGTTAATGTATGTTATCCATATTTATCGCTTGATCATATTTTATTATATTATTTATTTTTTACATTTTTCTTTTCTATTATTCCCATAATAATTCAGTCTATGCCCTCTGTGCCTTATAGAATTAAAAACTGAGTATTGAAACACCATTTTATTTTTATGCAAGGTCTCACTTAAAAAAAAGGTCATTAATATTGTTAGATAAAAATGATTTGATTTTGCCTCCATATTGTGTTTTACATACATACTTAGATATCAGCCATCTGGAGACACTTAACTTGCTAAGATGTAAATCTGGACCATATTAGGATGGCATGTACTAAATATGTAAGAATTATCAGCAGAGGAGACAGTTGAAACCATAGATATAAGTTCCACTACTACTTTTTCTTAAGCTTTAATGTGTATTTATAGGAATCACCTGGGGATGTTAAAATGCAGATCTGATGCAGTGGGTCCTGTGTGTGGGTTCTACAAGTCTAAAGAGCTCACAAACACTGATGCTGCTGGCTGATGGATCACACTGTGAGTGGCCAGAATTTACACCACCCAGGGGAAAAGTTAGACTGAAAAGAGCAGACAACTAGGGAGATGATCCTGCATAACACATCAGAAAATAATTCAAAGAAACACGGTGAAAATGATTAAAATAGACGAATTAGAGAGAATTAAAAATGAACAAAGTAGAAGAATAACAACAACTAAGACAAATCCATTTTTAAGAAGTGGCTGGTCAAACGGGGCAAATGATGTGAAAGAAGAAGCCACAGGAGGAAGAAATGAAAAGGCCATACATTTAATAATTAAAAGATAATTAGTTATTTATATATTGTTCGTACAAGAACTTGTCAGATATATTCCATTTGAATATTTTCTCTCAGTCTGTGTCTCGCCTATTCATTTTCTTAATGGTGACTCTTGATGAGCAGAGGCTTTTAATTTTTATGAAATCTAATATAGCAGTATTTTATTTTATGGATAGTGCTTTCTCTGTCCCTCTAAGAAATTTCTGTCTATGTTGTGAAGATACTTTCCTACGTTTTCTTCTAATAGTTTGCAATTTTTGTAACTTTTTTTCTTCATTCCATATTTCATTTTTAATTAATTTCTGTGTATGGAATGAGGTTTACTCCTACAAATAAATAAACAGTAATAATAACAAACATAATAATAAACAATAAAAATGGGCAAAGTTCTTGAACAGACACTTCACAAATTAACAATAAAATCAAGAAGTGCTCAAGATCTTTAGTCATTAGGAAAATGCAAATTAATATCACATGCAAATATTGTTCCTATAGGCTAAAATGGTTAAAATTAAAAAGATCGAAAATACTAAATGTTGTTAATATATGGTGTAATCAGAACTTTTATTCATTGCTGGTGGGGCTACAAAATGGTGCATCCACTTTGGAAAATTGTTTGGAGGTTTCTCCTAAAGTTAAACATATACCTACCCTATGATTTGGCAATCCTATTCCTAGGCATTTACCTAAGAGAAATGAAAACATGTTCACAAGGAGACATGTGCAGGAACGCCCATAACAGCTTTACTCATAACGGCCCTGAACTGGAAACAATCCAAATATACAAAAACAAAAGAAGTGATTAATAAGTTGAGGTATGATTATTTAAGAGGAAGCACCAAATAGTAAAACAGAATGAACTTCTGTTACATATAACAACGTTGATGAAACTCCAAAATATTATATGGAATCAAAGAAGCCAGATGTGAAAGAGTACACACTGTACAATTTCATTTACCTTAAGTTCTACAAAAGGAAAAAATAATCTACAATGAAAGAAATCAGAACGCATTTTCCATCCTGCCAGAGGCAATAACAGTCCTGATTTCTTTCATCGCACCTACAAGGTGGTATGAGGGAATGATCTGGAATGAGGCAAACACACTACAAAGGCGTGTGGTTTATACAGTGTACATATTTTCAAAAATATTTAGGACTCTCTGCTTTTTCACTGAATATAAATTATATCTCAATTTATGGAAAACAAGGTGAAAATGAAGCATTAATTATATTTGAAATGGATATTTCAGTGGAGGGGTAGGACAGACCCCTATTTCAAAGACTGAAGGAATGCATTGCAAAAAACGAAATGCAGGCCCTTCTTTCGAGAATTTTAGCTTTGAAAAGAGAGGGATGCCACCGTTGTCTGAAATGAAACACAGTAGCTTTGTTGTTGCTGTTTTAGGTAAAGATCTGATAAACTTTTTTAGCCTAGGAGAAGGAATAGTTGAAGAAGATGGAGAAATAAAAAGAGTTAGATCAAGAAAGAACCCAAAACTGATAGTAATGTTTATGAAATGAGATTAACCCAACATAGTCCTCATACATCTGAATCCATATCAGTTGAAGCAAAATCTGCTTTGGGCCCTTAAATTCTTCTTAGCTTTTTTTTTTCCCCCCTATAATAGCTCTGACCTACATTATTACAGTTAAAAGCTAAATGCATGTCTACTTGAAATCATTTTAAGAGTTTTAGAAATGCTTGTGCAAATATAGCATTTAATAAAATTTAGTGTGTTCTCCTTCATTTTTTGCTTATTTGGTGAACCATTTGTTAGGGGTTGAGAAGACTTGAAGAAATTTCGTTATCCGAGCTCAAGGAACACAGATGTCATGTAAGTTTACACTTAATGTGAAAAGAAGCTACTTAAATGTCCTTGTAATTTTGCTCTCAAGTTCTTAAACTAGTGATCTCAACTCCTTTAGGACTGTCATAATAATTCTCACAGCACAGGTTGGTTTTCCTGACCTCCTATCTGAAGCAAATGAAGCTCTAGTACCTACTGTCTTTTAAAATAAAATATTACCTAAAATAATTCATATTTCTGAATTGTATGAAGGTTCCTGGGATAAAGAAATAGTTTGGGTGAGACAAAGATAAACACACAAAATAGAAAGCAAGATAAAGGATCTCTGCACACCAAAAAACATCTTTGGTATTGCTACATCTGGGATAAACAATAGGAAAGCTATTTAAGTTCTATATGTAGCTATAATCTATTTGGATGTCATACTGTTGAACTCAGGCTGTCATCTGCTAATATTTTTCGTTGGCTCAAACTTTAATCTATTACATGTTTTATTTCCCAGTTTTACACTATTCTTTTATGGGGGCTGAGTGGATTCATGGTGTTCATTTCTATCTGTTATTATTTTATCTAGATTTGTAGATACTAAATGTATTGTACTTGACACAAACAACATCACCTTATTCATCTTAATTTACCAATTCTTACAGTGGATTTGAGCAGAATGCTGACCCTATAGGGAGAATGATATATGGGAATGATATATGGGATTACACAAGCACAAAAGATATTAGTGCTCCCTAACTTTCCTGAAAATACAGGAGGATTCCATCAAGGAGGGTTTTTCTTGGGAATGGGAACCTGGAATTTTGAGAGCAATTTACAGCACAGTGGTTAGCGCACCGGCTTTGAAGCCAGAGTATCCGGTTTCAGAATTTACTTAGTCTTGGTGTGCCTCAATGTACGCTGCTGTGAAATGGAGTTTATAACAGTTCTGTGAAGTAATAACAGCTGTGAGGAATGACGGAGATAATACAAGTAGCATTGAGAACAGTGGGGTACTCAGTAAAGATTAGCCATTATAACTGGAGTGAAAATAAATAGCTTCTTGCTCCAGTAGTTTCTCTATCTTACATACATATACAACACACAAAACTGAACTCTGGATTTATGTTCCAAATATGTCTGAATTCACATAGCCATTGCTCTGGATTCATGACCTCTCAACATAGAATTCTAGCTAAACAGCACCATTTCTTCTTCTATAACCAACTACAAATTCATTTATCAAATGCAGGCCAGAATCTCTAGGCAGCTCAAGTAAAATTTCAAGTTTTGAAGCACACATCCCACATTCTTGTCCCTGTCTGCTCTCTGTGAATGCTCTCAAACCAATCTCCTTTCCTGAAATACTAGAAAGGGACTCTTTATTAAATACCTTGGTTCCTATTTTCTTCTTTATAATGTGGCTACACTTGTTATTTCCAGGAGATCCCCACTTCTCCATTCAGTACAGAGATAGCCTGCCCTGAAATCTTTAATTACTGATTATACCATCCTCCTAATCTTCATTCCTTCTTGGTCTATTCACCCAAGGCTGATTTGTGTCTTCTGCCAAAGTCCCTATAGATGAAACTGCTTCTCAGTTAATGTACATCTGTCTGCCACCCCACCCTCCACTGGTTTAGGAAAAAAAAAAAAACCCTCCTGTTCTCCAAAGAATGCCACTTAGAAAGGTTGTTAATCACCACATGCTTGTTCTGAATTGTATTGTTCTGCATTGTATCATGCTGCTCGATTTTAAGCTCCACAGGGCAGAGCTTTTGTTTGGCATGCCCTGACTATTGTTCAGTGCAGTGTACACTGATGGCACTATAGAAAATACAAACAATAGCTTTTCCCACGTTTTTCCATTTTAATTGTCAAATGAGATGGTATAAAAGCACAATTCACACAAGTTGAGTACACAGCAAGTTAGCTGAAATTGCTAAAATAAACCATGTGAGTTTAGAGGCTAAGTCTGCCTTTTTAAAAGAATCATTTGCAACTCTTGTCCATTTGTCGTTATTTTTCCCTAAAAATTACCTGAAAGTCTAACCTGTCTATTTAAATGATTGCAGGTACCCTCAACTCATTTGACTTAGAGGAGAACTTTCTGGGCATTGAATCTAGTACCTGAATATAACTGGCACTGCCAAAACTGTAGGGATTAAAGTCAGTGTCTGTTAAAGCCTTTTCACAAACTGACTCTATAAAAGTTGCCATTTTCCAGTAAAGTTCACTATTAGCACCACTGACAGCAGTCAACACATTTTAACCTGTGTTTTTTTGTGGGGAAGTGATTAAAAAAAACAATAAATAAATGCTAAACTCTTGCCAGGGCACAGGTTGCCTTATCTCTAGGAAATTCATACAAGGCAAGCATAGTTCAGAGAGTTGCCAAGTATTTTAACTGCTTCTGCCTGACATTAGCTCCTACAGCACATCTCAGATGGGACTGTTTCTCTGGATTCAATATCTTACTAAATAGAATGTTGATTGAATGGTCAAAGCTCTAGATGGACTCTAAGAAACAGCAATATTACAGAAGACAGACGTATAAGTACCATAAATATAAAAGCAGATTCCAGGAAAATTGACTTATAAATTGACTTATAAACACCACACAGGTCTCAATGTAAGGCTTCCCCAAAGTCTCAAATATAAATATAGACAATTTAAAAATAAACTCATAATCATATATTTTAGAAATTTTTATACAGTCTTAAGTGGTAAGTAATGGTATTTGATCTTTGAAGACAGAATGGTACAGTGCAAAGTTTTCCCTATTTCTGAATCGCAAGAATTTCTCAGGGGAATGTGTCAAAATGCAGATTCTCAGGCCAAATTCCACTGCTATTGACACAGGTCTTTGAAGGGAGAATTCTTAGTATCTTTATTTTTAAGAATTCTCTCAGTTGATTCTTATGATTAGGTAATAAGTGCCAGAATGGTAAAATGGGAAAATGTAACTGGAAATATCAAGCACTCAGCTCTCGGTTGGATTGTTTTTCTGCTATCAGATACCTTCTTGTGGGTCTTACATCAGCTGCTTTAGCATTCCGAACCTTTTTTTTTCCTCAAATAGCAAAAGAAGGGTCTAGACTGGATATTCTCTAAAGTACTTTTTTACTCCAGCATTCATACTATGATTCCAATTAAGAAGATGAGCTGGTTCATGTTGTTTTCTGATTCATCTCTACATATCTGAAAGATTAAGCAAGCTTGCTAAGAACAAAGCACATTTGCTTTGTTGTCTCTTGATACGTGTAACTCAAGACATTTCCCTACTGCGGGCCAATGACTTAACACTAATGCAGGAAAAGGCTTCCTTGAGAAATCTTGATTTTGGGAGTGTTTGGAAGTGGATAAGCAGTAAGTAAAAGTGTGTGATACAAAGACTAAATTAGGTCTTCGAAGGCTCTTTAAATATCTATTCACGATATGGCCACCAGCCCTGGAGAGTCAAATAAATTATTATTAAGATTCTTTCATAAGATAATGGAGACTAATTTGAAGAAGTAAATAGTAATCGCAATATTAAGCAGTTCAAACTACCTTTATGATTATTTTTGGAACTCCCCAAGCTGACAGATTTACTTGATGCTAAGTCCTTTTCCCTCTTCCTTTAAAAAAGCATTTTACATAATCCGGCATTACCTATTTTATATATGTGGCATTTTGCTTAGCATTAAAGTAGTTTATTTGGAGAAGATCTTTTACATACTATTCTGGGGAACAGCCTGCTACCCTCTTCAAGTAGCAGCAAAAGATGCAGGGATGCTTGTTTAAATGTGACTTCTCTTAACAGCTTGTTGAGATAGGGAGCAGAACAAGATGTAAACATTATTAAAATAGTCTATAATGCCAAAAGCAAGGAAGCAAATGCCAAATATTCTCCAAAAGTAGCACGGAACTGACAAAGAAGTCATACTCCAGTATTTACACTTTTGCTTTACGACGACTTACCAGGGTTCACGCACCAGCCACGTGTTCTAATCGGTATGCTCCAACTGCACCCCTTCTCTGCCCAGCGGCTCTGCAGAGAAAACAACAGGTGTTTCTAGTCAAATAATCTAGTGGAACACAATCAGTAAAGACCCAGATGGGTCTAGTAACCCACAGATTTGCTTTAAGATTTTCTTTTAATAGTCTCCTTTGGTTTTCTGGTCTTTGGGAAACACACATACACACATACACACACACACACACACACACACACACACACACACACACACAGATGCACACAAGGTTGTTTGTTGGAGGGTGGGAGGAAGGCTCAAGAGGGAGGGGATAGGGGGATATATGTAATGCATATGGCTGATTCACTTTGTTGTACAACAGAAACTAACACAGTATTGTGAGGAAATTATACTCCAATAATGATCTATTAAAAGTTTTTTTAAAAAAGTGAATCTTTTGGAATTATAAAAAAAAAAACAAACTTATCCCCCCACTGTTGTTTTCCCAACCTGACAACAAAGGCTTTAGAACGGAGCAGACACATTTTATTTATGGCTCTCACAAAACGAATACAAACATAGGGATTTCTGATAATGGGGAGTACTTTCAATGTAACCACCACTGCCCTTTGTAAAACACTAGCTGCTCTATGCTTGTACATGAACAGAGTTCAAATGCAGAGCTGACAATAGCTAAGTTCTTGGGATCCTCTTTTGAATACTGTGTACAAGAGTGTGGCGAGGAGCACTGAAGCTGTTTCTGCTAAGCATGAATTTTAATCTGTACCCTCTGGCCTCTTGGAAGTCTGAAGGTTTTGTAAGGATGAGGCAGGATTTACCCGTGCCCTAAAAAAAGATGATGTTATAGGTTGTTTTCCCTTGCAACAAGATATGTATGCGGTCCCTCCAAGGAAACTAACCCTGCATGACAGCTGGTGAGTCTCGCATTACTTGAATTGGTTTTCTGGTGGTTAATCCAATTCCAGGCATTAATTGACAGTGGCTAGACATGACAGAGCTATTTTGGTTTTTGCTTTTTTACTATAGAATCTGGAAGATTAAACAAAAATCCCTCAGGTTGCAGGATAGCTCATTGTGAAATCTTCATCGAGATATAGGAAATTTTGTTCTCTGTGATTTTTTTGGTATCACTGCCTCATTGTTAAGACTGAACTCTTGGCTGTTCTAATTTGCAACGTGCTTATCCATCACACCCCACTGCCAATTGTGGAAATACTGTTATTGAGTGACCATACCTTAAATAGATTTCAAGCTCCTACAACTTAGATCTAGTAGATTTTTAGACACATAGCTGACATATGTTGAATGAAGAAATAAATATTGGTAATGAGAATTATATTAATGATTAATGTTTATCAATGCTTATTATGTGCCAGGCACTATGTTACATATCTTATTTGCATTATTTCAACTAATCCTCAAAAAGAAAACCTTTAAGTTAAATATTTTTCACAAAAAATAACAGAATAATTTGCTCAAGATCATAATAAATCAGTGGACAGGAAACTAGTCACGTCTTGCTATTTATTCATTACTTTAGAATGCCTCATAAAGGACTTGTACCTAATAAGACTCAAGTAAATATACAGATGGAAAGATAATAGTCATATTTTTAACATATTATTTTATAGTATAATGTTTACCAAATGAGCAAGTTACACGATAAGAGATGTAATATAATTTTCAAACACACAAATATATACACATATGTATGTATATATATACTTATATTTCTTTACTCTTACACATATTCTTATAGGCAAAATGTGAACACAACTTCCTTTTTTATTTTTTAACATCTTTATTAGAGTATAATTACTTTACAATGGTGTGACAGTTTCTGCTTTATAACAAAGTAAATGAGTTATACATATGTCCCCATATCTCTTCCCTCTTGCATCTCCCTCCCTACCACCCTCCCTATCCCAACCCTCTAGGTGGTCACAAAGCACCGAGCTGATCTCTCTGGGCTATACGGCTGCTTCCCACTAGCTATCTATTTTACTTTTGGTAGTGTATGTATGTCCATGCCACTCTCTCACTTTGTCCCAGCTTACCCTTCCCCCTCCCCGTATACTCAAGTCCATTCTCTAGTAGGGCTGCACCTTTACTCCTGTCTTGTCCCTAGGTTCTTCAGACCATTTTCTTTTCTTTTTAATATTCCATATATTTGTGTTAGCATACGATACTTGTTTTTCACTTTCTGACTTACTTCACTATGTATGACAGTCTCTAGGTCCATCCACCTCACTACAAATAACTCAGTTTCATTCCTTTTTTATGGCTGAGCAATATTCCATTGTATGTATGTGCCACATCTTCTTTATCCATTCCTCTGTTGATGGACAGTTAGGTTGCTTCCATCTCTGGCCATGGTAAACAGAGCTGCAATGAACATTTTGGTACATGACTCTTTTTGAATTATGGTTTTCTCAGGGTATATGCCCTGTAGTGGGATTGCTGGGTCATATGGTAGTTCTACTTGTAGTTTTTTAAGGAACCTCCATACTGTTCTCCATAGTGGCTGTATCAATTTACATTCCCACCAACAGTGCAAAAGGGTTTCCTTTTCCCCACACCCTCTCCAGCATATATTGTTTGTACATTTTTTGATGATGGCCATTCTGACCGGCGTGAGATGATATCTCATTGTAGTTTTGATTTGCATTTCTCTAATGATTAATGATGTTGAGCAGTCTTTCATGTGTTTTTTGGCAATGTGTATATCTTCTTTGGAGAAATGTCTATTTAGGTCTTCTGCCCATTTTTGGATTGGGTTGTTTGTTTTTTTGCTATTGAGCTGCATGGGTTGCTTTTATGTTTTGGAGATAATTCCTTTGTCAGTTGCTTCATTTGCAAATACTTTCTCCCATTCTGAGGGCTGTCTTTTCGTCTTGTTTACGGTTTCCTTTGCTGTGGAAAAGCTTTTCAGTTTCATTAGGTCTCATTTGTTTATTTTTGTTTTTATTTCCATTTCTCTAGGAGGTGGGTCAAAAAGGGTCTTGTTATGATTTATGTCATAGAGTGATCCGCCTATGTTTTCCTCTAAGAGTTTGATGGTGTCTGGCCATCATTACCATTTAGGTCTTTAACCCATTTTGAGTTTATTTTTGTGTATAGTGTTAGGGAGTCTTCTAATTTCATTCTTTTACATGTAGCTGTCCAGTTTTCGCAGTACCACTTATTGAAGAGGTTTTCTTTTCTCCACTGTATATTCTTGCTTCCTTTATCAAAGATAAGGTGACCATATGTGTGTGGGTTTATCTCTGGGCTTTCTATCCTGTTCCATTGATCTATATTTCTGTTTTTGTGCCAGTACCATACTGTCTTGATTACAATAGCTTTGCAGTATAGTCTGAAGTCAGGGAGCCTGATTCCTCCAGCTCTGTTTTTCTTTCTCAAGATTGTTTTGGCTATTTGGGGTCTTTTGTGTTTCCATACAAGTTGTGAAAATTTTTGTTCTAGATCTGTGAAAAATGCCAGTGGTAGTTTGATAGGGATTGCACTGAATATGTAGATTGCTTTGGGAAGTAGAGTCATTTTCACAATGTCGATTCTTCCAATCCAAGAACATGGTATATCTCTCCATTTATTTGTATCAACTTTAATTTCTTTCATCAGTGTAATTTTCTGCATACAGGTCTTTTGTCTCCTTAGGTAGGTTTATTCCTAGATATTTTATTCTTTTTGTTGAAATGGTAAATAGGAGTGTTTTCTTAATTTCACTTTCAGATTTTTCATCATTAGTGTATAGGAATGCAAGAGATTTCTGTGCATTAATTTATATCCTGCTACTTTACCAAATTCACTGATTATCTCTAGTAGTTTTCTGGTAGCATCTTTAGGATTCTCTATGTATAGTATCATGTCATCTGCAAACAGTGACAGCTTTACTTCTTGCTTTCCGATTTGGATTCCTTTTATTTCTTTTTCTTCTCTGATTCCTGTGGCTAAAACTTCCAAAACTACGTTGAATAATAGTGGTGAGAGTGGGCAACCTTGTCTTCTTCCTGATCTTAGTGGAAATGGTTTCAGTTTTTCACCATTGAGGATGATGTCGGCTGTGGGTTTGTCATATATGGCTTTTATTATGTTGAGGAAAGTTCGCTCTATGCCTACTTTCTGCAGGGTTTTTATCATAAATGGGTGTTGAATTTTGTCGAAAGCTTTCTCTGTTATCTGTTGAGATGATCATATGTTTTTTCTCCTTCAATTTGTTAATATGGTGTATCACATTGATTGATTTGTGTATATTGAAGAATCCTTGCATTCCTGGGATAAACCCCACTTGATCATGGTGTATGATCCTTTTAATGTGCTGTTGGATTCTGTTTGCTAGTATTTTGTTGAGGATTTTTGCATCTATGTTCATCAGTGATACTGGCCTATAGTTTTCTTTCTTTGTGACATCTTTGTCTGGTTTTGGTATCAGAGTGATGGTGGCCTCCTAGAATGAGTTTGGGAGTGTTCCTCCCTCTACTATATTTTGGAAGAGTCTGAGAAGGATAGGTGTTAGCTCTTCTCTAAATGTTTGACAGAATTCACCTGTGAGGCCATCTGGTCCTGGGCTTTTGTTTGTTGGAAAACTTTTAATCACAGTTTCAATTTTAGTGTTTGTGATTGGTCTGTGCACATTTTCTATTTCTTCCTGGTTCAGTCTCAGAAGGTTGTGCATTTCTAAAAATTTGTCCATTTCTTCCAGGTTGTCCATTTTATTGGCATATAGTTGCTTATAGTAATCTCTCAAGATCCTTTGTATTTCTGCAGTGTCAGTAGTTACTTCTCCTTTTTCATTTCTATTGAGTCTTCTCCCTTTTTTTTTTTTTTTGGTAAGTCTGGCTAATGGTTTATCAATTTTATTTATCTTCTCAAAGAACCAGGTTTTAGTTCTACTGATCTTTGCTATCATTTCCTTCATTTCTTTTTCATTTATTTCTGATCTGATCTTTATGATGTCTTTCCTTCTGCTAACTTCGGGGTTTCTTTTGTTCTTCTTTCTCTAATTCTTTAGGTGTAAGGTTAGGTTGTTTATTTGAGATATTTCTTGTTTCTTAAGGTAGGCTTGTATAGCTATAAACTTCCCTCATAGAACTGCTTTTGCTGCATGCCATAGGTTTTGGGTCGTTGTGTTTTCATTGCCATTTGTTTCTAGGTATTTTTTGATTTCCTCTTTGATTTCTTCATCGATCTCTTGGTTACTAAGTAGTGTGTTGCTTAACCTCCATGTGTTTTTATTTCTTACAGACTTTTTCCTGTAATTGATATCTAGTCTCATAGTGTTGTGGTCGGAAAAGATACTTGATATGATTTAATTTTCTTAAATATCAAGGCTTGATTTGTGACCCAAGATATGATCTATGCTGGGGAATGACACATGAGCAATTGAGAAGAATGTGTATTCTGTTGTTTTTGGATGGAATGTCCTATAAATGTCAATTAAGACCATCTTGTTTAATGTATCATTTAAAGCTTGTGTTTCCTTATTTATTTTCATTTTGGATGATCTGTCCATTGGTGAAAGTGGGGTGTTAAAGTCCCCTACTATGATTGTGTTACTGTTGATTTCTTCTTTTATAGCTGTTAGCAGTTGCCTTACATATTGAAGTGCATGCACCTATGTTGGGTGCATATATATATTTATAATTGTTATATCTTCTTCTTGGATTGATCCCTTGATCATTATGAAGTGTCCTTCCTTGTCTCTTGTAATATTCTTTATTTTAAAGTCTATTTTATCTGATATGAATATTGCTACTCCAGCTTTCTTCCGATTTCCATTTGCATGCAATATCTTTTTCCATCCCCTCACCTTCAGTCTGTATGTGTCCCTAGGTCTGAAGTAGGTCTCTTGTAGGCATGTATATGGGTCTTGTTTTTGTATCCATTCAGCCAGTCTATGTCTTTTGGCTGGATCATTTAATCCATTTACATTTACGGTAGTTATCAATATGTATGTTCCTATTACCATTTTCTTAATTGTTTTGGTTTTAGTATTGTAGGTCTTTTCCTTCTCTTGTGTTTCCTCCCTAGAGAAGTTCCTTTAGCATTTGTTGTAAAACTGGTTTGGTGGTGCTGAATTCTCTCAGCTTTTGCTTGTCTGTAAAGCTTTTAATTTCTCCATGAAATCTGAATGAGATCCTTGCTGGGTAGAGTAATCTTGGTTGTTGGTTTTTCCCTTTCATCACTTTAAATATGTCATGCCACTCCCTTCTGGCTTGAAGAGTTTCTGCTGAATGATGAGCTGTTAATCTTATGGGGATTCCCTTATGTGTTACTTCTTGTTTTTCCTTTGCTGCTTTTAATATTTGTTCTTTGTATTTAATTTTTGATAGTTTGATTCAGATGTGTCTTGGTGTGCTTCTCCTTGGATTTATCCTGTATGGAACTCTCTGTGCTTCCTGGACTTGAAACTATTTCCTTTCCCATATTAGGGAAGTTTTCAACTATAATCTCTTCAAATATTTTCTCAGTCCCTTTCTTTTTCTCTTCTTCTTCTGGGACCCCTATAATTCAAATGTTAGTGTGTTTACTGTTGTCCCAGAGCTGAGACTGTCCTCAGTTCTTTTCTTTCTTTTTTCTTTATTCTGCTCTGCAGTAGTTATTTCCACTATTTTATCTTCCAGGTCACTTATCTGTTCTTCTGCCTCAGTTATTCTGCTATTCATCCCTTCTAGAAAAATTTTAATTTTATTTATTGTGTTGTTCATCTCTGTTTGTTTGCTCTTTAGTTCTTCTAGTTCCTTGTTAACCATTTCTTGTATTTTCTCCATTCTATTTCCAAGATTTTGGATCATCTTTACTATCCTTATTCTGAATTCTTTTTCAGGTAGACTGACTATTTCCTCTTCATTTGTTAGGTCTGGTGGGGTTTTACCTTGTTCCTTCATCTGCTGTGTGTTTCTCTGCCTTCTCATTTTGCTTTACTGTGTTTGGGGTCTCCTTTTTGCAGGCTGCAGGTTCATAGTTTCCATGGTTTTTGTTGTCTGTCCCCAGTGGCTAAGGCTGGTTCAGTGGGATGTGTAGGCTTCCTGGTGGAGGGAACTAGTGCCTGTGTTCAGGTGGATGAGGCTGGATCTTGTCTTTCTGGTGGGCAGGTCCACGTCTGGTGGTATGTTTTGGGGTGTCTGTGGCCTTATTATGATTTTAGGCAGCCTGTGTGCTAATGGATGGAGTTGTGTTCCTGTCTTGCTAGTTGTCTGGCATAGGGTGTCCAGCACTGTAGCTTGCTGGTCGTTGAGTGGAGCTGGGTCTTGGCATTGAGATGGAGATCTCTGGCAGATTTTTACCATTTGATAGTATGTGGAGCTGGGAGGTCTTTTGTGGACCAGTGTCCTGAACTTGCCTCTCCCACCTCAGAGGCACAGCCCTGACGCCAGGGTGGAGAACCAAGAGCCTGTCCTCCACAAGGCTCAGGATAAAAAGGAGGAAAAAAAGAAAGAAAATAAAATAAATTAAAGAAAAATAAAGTTATTAAAATAAAAAATAATTATTAAGAAAAACAATTTTAAGTAATAAAAAAAAAGAAAAAACGGACAGACAGAACCCTAGGACAAATGGTAAAAGCAAAGCTATACAGACAAAATCACACACAGAAGCATACACATACACACTCACAAAAAGAGGAAAAGGGGAAAAAAATATATATATCGTTGCCCCCAAAGTCCACCTCCTCAATTTGGGATGATTCATTGTCTATTCATGTATTCCACAAATGCTGGGTACATCAAGTTGATTGCAGAGATTTAATCTGCTGCTCCTGAGGCTGCTGGGAGAGATTTCCCTTTGTCTTCTTTGTTCATACAGCTCCCGGGGTTTCAGCTTTGGATTTGGACCCACCTCTGCATGTAGGTCACCTGAGGGCGTCTGTTCTTTCCTCAGACAGGACAGGGTTAAAGGAGCTGCTGCTTCGGGGGCTCTGGCTCACTGAGGCCGGGAGGAGGGAGGGGTACGGATGCGGGCGAGCCTGCGGCGGCAGAGGCCAGCGTGACGTTGCACCAGCCTGAGGTGCGCCGTGCGTTCTTCCGGGGAAGCTGTCCCTGGATCCAAGGAACCTGGCAGTGGCGGGCTGCACAGGCTCCCCAGAAGGGGGGTGTGGATGGTGACCTGTGCTCGCACACAGGCTTCTTGGTGGCGGCAGCAGCAGCCTTAGCGTCTCATGCCCGTCTCTGGGGTCCGCGCTGTTAGCCGCGGTTCGCGCCCATCTCTGGAGCTCCTTTAATCCCCTCTCCTCACGCACCAGGAAACAAAGAGGCAAGAGAAAGTCTCTTGTCTCTTCGGCAGCTCCAGACTTTTTCCCAGACTCCCTCCCGGCTAGCCGTGGTCCACTAACCCCTTCAGGCTGTGTTCACGCCGCCAACCCTAGTCCTCGCCCTGGGATGCGACCGAAGCCCGAGCCTCAGCTCCCAGCCCCCGCCCGCCCTGGCGGGTGAGCAGACAAGCCTCTCGGGCTGGTGAGGGCCGGTCGGCACCGATCCTCTGTGCGGGAATCTCTCCGCTTTGCCCTCCGCACCCCTGTGGCTGTGCTCTCCTCTGTGGCTCCGAAGCTTCCCCCCTCCCGCGGCCCCGAAGCTTTCCCCCTCCCGAGGCTCCGAACCTTTCCCCCTCTGCCAGCCGCAGTCTCCGCCCGTGAAGGGGCTTCCTAGTGTGTGGAAACAATTCCTCCTTCACAGCTCCCTCCCACTGGTGCAGGTCCCATCCCTATTCTTTTGTCTCTGTTTATTCTTTTTTTCTTTTGCCCTACCCAGGTACGTGGGGAGTTTCTTGCCTTTTGGGAGGTCTGAGGTCTTCTGCCAGCATTCAGTAGGTGTTCTGTAGGAGTTGTTCCAGGTAGATGTATTTCTGATGTATTTGTGGGGAGGAAAGTAATCTCCGCGTCTTACTTTTCCGCCATCTTGAAGCTCCTCCCACAACTTTCTTCTTACTGGTGAAACTGCAAGTGATTGTTTTCATTCTTTTTGCTTATCCTATTTTACTTTTCAAATTTATACATGTATTAATCGTACAATAAATATTTTAAAATATATTTAGCAATTTAGAACTCTGAGAATGTGATTAATGCAGTGTAACCCGGGGAAGGTCTTCATGACCTTCACCAAGAATCTATCAGATTTAGCCAAATGGAGAAGGTGGAGAAAAGCAGCTAGAGAGAGGAGAAAACCTTTCTGGCAAACCCAGAGGCAAGAAAAAACATAGCATATTCCAAGGACAAACACAGTCCAATTTTCCACACCAGATACAGGACAGTATATAAAAGAGAATGGGCCATATAGGGAGAGGTGTCTTCAGGATGAGTATATTCAGCCTTCCCCACACCATCCCAAAAAAGAAGTCTGGATATATGTGAAGCTACACAAAAACTAAAATTGAATTCATTTCAAAATAGCATGTCAGTCAAGGTCCACTGTTTACACTCTGCCCTTCATTTAATTCTTACATGGCACAAAAGTCCTAATAATTTAGATTGAAGCCAAGTCACATAAGGGCTTTGAAGACATTCAGACTTGACAATAAAATTCTGTCTCTTGCAAAACTGGCCTAACAGTAGGAACTTCCTAGGATTGGGATGAGAAATACATAGATTACTGTATGACAAAGACTTAGCACAGTGCCAGGTACATGAAAAAACATTCTATAACTGTAGCCATTAACACTTGTACTCATTAGTTCTGTAGATAGCCCAAGTGGATAGTCACAGACAGAAGTGCTTGGTAGAGTGTTGAAAGCCATCCTGTAGGAGAATATTTTCTCCATCACATCCATATAGTCTACATACAGTCTACAATTTCTACTATTAGACATCTTATTGGCATAACAGGCAAAAGTTCCTGCTTAGATGCAACAGGATTACTTAAGGAAATAGAAGACAGGAAAGAAACAAAATATTTACCAACAAACCGATATTTCCCCAGGCACTTTACACACTTTTCTTTATTTAGGCCTCACAAAAAACCTGTTTTTATGGTTTCTGTTTTTAATCTCATTTCAAAATTAAGGAAACAGAAGCTACAAAAGAGTAACAATTTACTAATGATTATTTAGATAGAACATGGAAAAAATGGAATTCTAAACATGTGACTCTGAAATTCATGGTCTTTCCATGAGAATTCATGCTTTATTAGAAAGAAGTAAGACACATGGTATAGTAGCAAGGGCCCAAGAAACATGAGTTCTGAGCTTACTAACCACCTCCTTACCTTTGCCAGATCATTTAATTTTCTGTACGTAGGTGTATAGAATGTTCAAAAAAGGGATTCAGTTCTGTGAGTGTTTCAGAACCCTTTCTCTTCTAAAATCTATCAATTCTAATTATTTAAAGCCTTTGATTATGGACACTTTTTAATAAGAACTAAGGCTTACACAGGCCTTACCTATGTGTCGGGAGCTGTTCTAAGTACTTTACAAATATTAATTCATTGAATTAATTGAACTCATTGAACAATACTTACGATGCAGTTATTATTATTAAATATTAAATGCTATTATCAACATTATACATATGAGGAAATTGAGGAACACAGATGTTAAGTAACATGTCCAAGGCCACATAAACAGCAAAACAGGGCCCTTAACTGAAGAACTCTGGATCTGTTTTGTGGTTTTAATGGCTCTTCAACCATCAGACCTTTGAATCAGGTTCTTCTGAGGAAAACAAAAAAGGTACATTTTGATTCAGAATGGTAAAGATCTGGTGCTTGAAAGTGAGCAAACTTGTGTAGCCAGAAAAGAATTATGAAGCTACTGATAAATGAAGTAGAAAAGGTAAAGGGGAAAGGAAAAGAGCTGAAATGCAAGCAGTTGCTGTGGGTTTCCAAATTCACACAGACAGTTACAGTTTAATTATGTAGTTTAAGCTAGGCTGGAATCCAGTGTGCATCTTCAGGTCACAGATTTTTCATGGGAAACTATCCTTCCAGTTCTCAAGGGTAGTGGTTTTCAAAGTGTGGCCCTGAATGGGCAGCATCAGCATTGCCTAGACACTTATGAATGTGATCCTGACCTGGTGAATCAGACACTCTGGGGAGTCCAGTCCAGCATATGTGTGTTAGTAAGCCCTCCAGCAGAGTCTAATGTTTGCTCATACTTGAGAACTCCTGCTTTAACACATGCGATTTGGACCACCTAATCTGGATCTGACTTTTGAAACAGACTTTTTAATCAGAGGTGGTCAATGCTAACATCACATTGCCTACTCCTGAGAAGAGTCGTTCATTCACCCACGTGGAGCCCATGAAACACAATTTCGAGAATCTTATTGGAAATTTTGAGGGGACAGCATGTAAGATTGGAACTGTTTTCTACTAGCATAGGAGAGCCTACCTGAGAATGGAGTCAACACAGAGAAATGCAAAGGAGACCAAGATGGGTAGAGTTATGCCATCTTCTACCAGTATCTCTCTGCATCTGAGTTCTCTGCAACACAAATGATACACGGTTTCATGTTCATTTATTCATGTTGTTTCCTCTTCTTGCAATGCTCTTCCCACTTCTTTACTGTCCTCAGGCAGAATGAACCACTTCCTGTTCTCATTCATGCACCAATCTTTCTTACGCTGACCTAGCCTTAACTACCCTCTATTACTGTTCTTTGTGTATCTCCTCTCCCCTCTCAAAAGAGGATCTCCCTGAAGGTAGGCTGCTTCTTTTTATATTTGTATCCCTAGCACTCAGCATCATAATAGATGTTTAAAATGTTTGCTGAATAATAACTTTCCTACATTCCTCATGGGATTACTGCAATGATCAAATGAGAATAAGACTTAGAATAGGCTTAGTAAGATATAAAGCTCTATACAAACATGAGTCATATTTATAATTATTAGTCGTTTATCTTGTGGGCTCATCTTTACCACAAACGTGTCATCACATGGGATGACTGGGAAATAAGACTGATAAACCCTGTAAATCTGTGATAAATTGATTATAAAAATGGCTGTAACTCTTGGCTGCTCCATACATGAAATTAGCACATAAATACATAGAAAAATGACCACTGTGATAGGACTATAAAAGAGAGATCAAGGTTCCCTGAGTATGTATTAATTAGAGATTTGACTTTGAGTGATTAAGTGAAAGAGTAGCATAAAGGAGCAATTGAGATGAGACTCAGGCGAAGGGAAGAGCATGTATAAAGGCCCTGTGGCAGTAAGGCATTTGGCATGAGGGGGCATGGAGAAGTAGAAAAAGACTATACCAGACACTAGGCTATGTTAGGGAATTTGTTTTTTTTTTTTTCACCAAGAGTAATGAGAAATCATGGAAAGGTGTTAAGTAGAGGAATGACATGATCAGATTGGTATTTTAAAATACTACCCTGGATCTTGTGCCTTTAACGTGGTTATCTCAGACCCCAACAAGATATGTTATTGTTTTTACTACTTCTGAATTATAAGGTTAAAAACACAATTGTTTTTAAGCTTTTAAAAATTATAATTATTTTATATTTTCTAACTTTCACTTGAACTATGAAATTTGTTAAATACTAACCCCCTTTTCATCTGGGAGAGAGTCTAATCACCTATGCACTGTGAAAAGTAAAGTTTGAATTCAACAGATTCCAGTAACCCTCATTTAAGGACATGCCTCATTCAAAATTAAACTGCACTCAGACAAAAATTAATACACATGTATCTGATTCTTACACACATTATTAGAACATATTTACTAATTTCAAATGTTTATATTTAAAACATATTCTGGACTGCTTAAGCAAATTGGCACACAAAATTATTTTTTGAAGTTATAAACGACAAATTTTACACATAAAACACTGCAGAAGGATTTGTTCTTATTTAATACTGAAATTAGAAATGATAAAACATGGGCACTTCCAGCCACTACTCTTACTTGACATCGAATTAAGGCAATATCACAGCAAATAGAAATAAAGAAATCCCTAAGGAAATTCAGATTGGAAACAGAATGCTATAGTACAATCAATAACATGTATTGACTCTACGAGCCCTTAGTTTAGTCTAGATAAGTAAGAAAGTTTGTTACATTAATTTTCTCCAGATTCTGCATATTGTATAAACTTTACATTCTTTTAAAAACTGGTTTTAATTTGGATGTTCTAGCAATATTGCTTGCAGCTGTTTGACACTGCCCCACCTAAATCACAGATTTGACACTCCCACATCATCTTGGTGTTTCTTCACTGCTACTTCAGGAACACGATTGCTTTTGTCAGCTACAATTACCACCCACTGCAGAGGTTTGCTGAAACTGAGCAGCTAGAGAAGGCATATATGTTTTAGCAGCTTTGAGACAGAGCAAACTATACATGTAATTCACCATATGATGTTTACTTTGTATTGCAGTATAAGAGAGGACAGAAAAGGCAAAGGATAGAGACAACCCTGTAATAAGGAGATAGCTTCGCAGACATAAACTCGTCTTTGGCACCTTATGTCAGCTATGGCCCCTGTTCCCACTTTGGCCGGCATGTTCTAGGTGAGGAGTTCCCAGACGCAGTACTGTTGCCAGTTCTTTGTTGTGCGTGGCTGTCCTGCGTATTGTAGGATATTAGCAGCATCTGTGGTCTCTATCCATTACACCCTCCCTCCAGGGTTGTCAAGCAATATGGTCTCCAGATCACCAAATGTCCTCTGGGAAGCAAAATAGCTCCTGATTGAGAACCACTGTTCTGGGTCATACCCGTTTAGAGCTATGATACCTTGCTTGCTTCTTTCTTCCTGAAGTTGATATCTCCTGGAAATTATCTAGTTGTGCTATTGTTCATTAGCAAATAGGCTCCCAAGGAACTCTGATCTACCCACCCTGATACCCTCCTGACCCTTACTCTGCCCTACCCACAAATTGGCTTATTTAATAAGAATTCTAGTAACAACAGACTTAAGGAAATAATAGCTACTATTATAAAATATTTATAATGTGCCAGGCCTTGTTTCTAAGCAAATTATATATTATTATCTTAAGTTATAGCTTAAGCTATCTTAAGTTATAGCTGAGTGAACTGACACTTAGAAAGGTTAAGCAATGCTCTTAGGAAAAAATCCAAAATTCTGACATTCTTTTCAAGGCCCTTTAGGATTTGGCCATAATTGCCCCTTCCGGCCCACCTACCCACTATGTAGAGCAACCAGGCTTTACCTCAATTTCTCAAGCAAAGAGGTCAGTCTGTAGGAATCCACAGATGCTGTCCCTACTCTGGCAAATTTGCTTCTCTGAATTCCTCCCTCCCAAATGGCCTGTTCATTCTTTGGCTTCAACCTGGACATCTTCTCTTAGACATGTTTCATTCAACCCCACATGATTAGGTCTCCCTTTTGGAGGTTCACTGTACTTGCTATTTAACCGTCCTTGTCTGTTTCTTACACTTGTCTGCGATGTCTCTCAAGTAATGCACTTTGCTTAGTCCACTGCTATTTCCCCAGTGTCTAGAACACTGCTGGGCTCACAGTAACCACTGTGTAAATGTTACTGACTGACAGAATGAATGATTATCCCCCAAACCATTAAGCTCAGAAGTTGTAGAACAGGGATTTTAACTCAGGTCTTCTGAAGCCACTTTGCAAATTCTTGGGCTTATTAGAGCACACCCATCGGAAAAGTTTTTCTATCTTGCTGGCTTCATTTTAGCCCTTCCTAACTACCAACCATGACCTTGTATAATGCAAACTTGAGATATGTAGGTATCATGTGATCTGATCTCAGAAATAGTAATGACTCAGACTATTATTTGTCATTCTATAGCACACACACCTAAAAAGAGGAAGTGGACTATTCAATTAAAAAATATCAAAATTGGATGACTTTAATAAAAATCACAACCAACAATAAGCCATTAGAAAAAAAAAAAAAAACATGTACTAGATATTATCAATTCACATGATAATGAGTTTAATACTGTGGTGGAGTTTCAAATGCCAAGTATCACCCTCTGTGACTGTTAACAAATGGAGTTCCATCATGTGTGAAAATTTCATGATGATACAATCTGTGCTTCCCAATATATTTCAATAGATAGCAAGTGGTTATGCTTAAGACTTTTCTAGCCAGTCTTCAGATTTCATTAAACTTCACTATGATTGGATGACCTCCTCAAATCCAATAACAGGCAGTGGCACAATTCACTGCAAATGAACGAATGGATATGTTAACAATATCTAAAGTACCTTGTAAAATATGTTTAATTATGCATAGGTTAACAGCTGTTTGTTTAGTGTACTGTATATAGGATGAGATACTCAAATCAGAAGGAATATATAACCTATTAGAAAAGGATATTAAAGACAGCAACTGTGTAAACATCCACTTTGGAGCTGGATGCCAAATGTGAACACTCCAAATACATGAGTAACTGCATTTTCTTATCTTTCCTACTGTTTGTGGCTTTGTAATTAGTCCGCTGGGCAATGACAATATTGCAAAGAGGCTATTAGTCTAAATTCATGATTTAATTCTACATTGAAAAAAAAAGAACCTCTTAGCTGGTAGCTAAAGCTTAAATTCTGAACCCAACTTAAAAACAAATGAAGAAATAAATTTAAAATAAAATGAAACAAAGATAAACTGACCCCCATGTCCATGAACAACAACAACAAAATCTCCAGAAGGCCAGTTCCCTTAAAGCTTCACCTTGGGGAATCTAAAGTAGTAAATAATATGGTGGCTATGAAAGTAACTATAATTCTTTCACACTAGCAGCAATGACTTGAATCACTATAATTGGATTATATATTATCCTATATAAAGCTTTTTGGACTGTTCTCTCAAATTACTCATATTGCCTGCCACTGCTTGGATCTCCTTTGGAAGCAAAGTTGGTATATCATATATATTTTTTTCTGCTTAAGCATATATTTATATGCATAATAAATGATAAAAATTCCTAGATGAAAAATATTTTAAAAATTAATTTCCCTTAGCCCACTCTCTTCTGCCTATGGATAGAAGGGAAATTTCCACATCTTCTGCCAGCTTATCTTTTGATTTTTTTCACTTCTTTCTCAGTTTAACAGGAAATTGACTAGATATAAAAAATAAATGTGTTGAAATGTTTGCAAGGAGAACCTGGTGGCTTATAGAAGATTATTAAATGATGATTGGGAAAAGGGAAATCAGAAAGAGATCTTAATTGTATCAAAGACTTCCTATGTGACAATAACAGTGGTATTCTTTTTAAAAAATGGTATATCATGTAATCATTACTAAAGCTCCATAAAATAGGAATTATCGTTATCTTAATTTTATTTTCCTGGAAATTCAGTGTCATGTAACATATCCATGAATATCAGTTAGATATGGGAGAAATTAAAACTTAAATTCATATCTATTTTATTTTAAAGTCTGCCCTTTTGTGTATTTTAGATCATATAACATTTATTAAATATTAGATGCTATGTTAAATTTCCATAGCCCTGCACAGCTCACAGTTTAAAGGAGGATAAAAATTAATAGGCACATAACTGCGATAGACAAAAATAGGAAGGGTACACAGTAATACAGATGTACTAAGGGAAATGTCTTATTTTACCCAAATGTTCAATATGTTACCCTAAAATAGAATTTGTTACTACTGTTTTTAATATAAATTTAGTTATTTTATTTATTTATTTTTGGCTGTGTTGGGTTTTTGTTGCTGCATGCGGGCTTCCTCTAGTTGTGGCGAGCAGGGTCTACTCTTCGTTGCGGTGCGTGGGCTTCTCATTGCCGCTTCTCAAGCCAAACTTGCTTATCCCCAGGAAGCCTAGAGCACAGGCTCTAGGCGCGCAGGCTTCAGTAGTTTTGGTATGCGGGCTCAGTAGTTGTGGCTCACGGGCTCTAGAGCGCAGGCTCAGTAGTTGTGGTGCATGGGCTTAGTTGCTCCACGGCCTGTGGGATCTTCCCAGACCAGGGCTCAAACCCGTGTCCCCTGCATTGGCAGGCAAATTCTTAGCCACTGCACCACCAGGGAAGCCCAATTACTATTTTCAAATACAGAGAAATAATAAAAAATTTAAATGGCCCATGATGGCATCACTCAGATATTGCTGACATTACAAATGATCAGAATTATCAAGAGGTATGGAATATAATGTGAAAAGCCCAATATTCTCATCCCCAAACACTGCTAATAAAGCTATTTTGCAGAGAGCTTCCTCTATGTGTGCACACATACACACACTTGTGCGTGGTCTGATGGAGCACTTTACAGATATTTCTGCATCTTGCATTTTTTAAAATAATATACTTTGTGGCAATTTCTATGCTAACGCATTAAGGTCTATGACATTTCTTTTAATGTAGAGTAATCTTCTATTGTACAGAGAGGTACAAGAACTGATCTAATTAATCTCTGCTGATGAACATTTAAGTCATTTCCAGGATGTGCTATTAAAAATCCTGCATTAAACATCCTGTGCATATGTTTAAATATGAACTTTTTAATGTACATTGATGAATTCCTAACATTAAAATTACTGGATCAAATATTAACTTATAAATGACAAATTTTATGTGTTGTTAAGTATAATCTCTACTCTCAAAGTAAATAAGGAAATAATGGTGACAAGTAGGACTAATTTTTCTTTTTCCCCAAAGTCAGCTTAGACATCAATCCAGATTTCTTACACTCTCTGATTAATGATCAAGGCAGTCCAATGCCAATATATAGAAAAATAATTTAAAAATTACATTTTGAGTTATTTAAAACAATTTTCAAAAAAGGAATGCAGATATGTGTGTTCTGTGGTTTGTTTTGGTTTCCCTTTAAATCGAGTTACAAAACACAAGTCCCAAAGAACCACCTAGTTTCCTTAATAGCTCTTGGTTGAGAAAGGTTTTACATGGTCATATTTCTCATCTTACTTTTCAAAGTAAAAAATGATTCATCAGTCTCTACCGTTTCTCTTGAATCATGCATTACTTTCTGGTTAAACAACAATTTTCAAAAAAGCAAACAATACAAAATGATAGCTAACAGTAATTGAATATTTACTAGATGCCAGGCACTGTTATAACTAACTGGATGTATTAATTCACTTAAACCTCACAGAAACGCCATGGAGAAATTTCACGAGTTGGAATTTGAATCCATGATGAACCTGGGTAGTATCTCTTCAGAATTTATGTTCTAAACCACTACACTATAATTTTCTTAAGGGTAAAATGTGTTCATATCATGGAACGATGCTAAAAAAGACGTTTATAATATTAAGATTCTCTATCTTGGCAAAATGAGAAGTGATGCAAATGCAAATTCTACTGCAACCTAAACCCTTTTTCTGATGACAGCTTCTAACATTGACTTATCAAAGGCTAATGTAGACTGAAAGAATAACTAATTCTCAATTTACCCAATAGATCCTCTCTCTCTCAAGCTTTCCTTTCTTTTTAGATTAATCTACTTATTTAGATGGACTTGCTTATCCCCAGGAAGCCAAACTAATATATATATTTTTCAACTCAAACAGAAACACAAGATGGGTGTTAATTCATCTGAAGTTTACTGGAGAAAAGAAAAAAAATCCATCTTTTTTTTGTTGAGATTCACAGAAAATGCCAAACATCTGAAGACTATATATTTTTTCCTTTTTCTTACTCCCTCTCTCTCTCTTTTCTTTTTTACAGTTTGTGCTATGTATTTTTATTTCATGGCTTGAAGTAGTCCTGGCATAAGGTCAAAGTATTACAAGTACACAAATAAATGGTATTTCTTGCAGTAACTTACTCTGTTGAATTATTGGATTGAGCAATGGCTGCTGGGGTTTGGAAGACTGCATACCAGGCAGTAAGTTGTCTAGACTGACGTTTACACTGGGGTCAGACCAAGTAAAGGGCAGAGGTTTTGCTGACTGACTTCTGGACCATATTTGTATTCTGATTATAGAAAAGATTAGGTGAAGACTATAAATTTTAATCATTAAAATAATACATTGGTTATTCATCTTATTTGTTTAGTAATCCTCACAGAATAAGTCAGCATATTATTAACATGTAGCATCTCATAATAGCTTTAGAATCTATTTATGTTTAGTGCCAGCTTAGCTGGTTCCAGACAGTAACAATGAGTTCAGAGAGTGAGGTAGATCTCCATTTAGATAACAAGTTTTTCATACCTCTGACACAAAAGACAAACAAATACCTTGTCCTACCTAATTCTCAAGGGCTACCAGACACAAAACGGATTAAATGCTTACTGCAGAAAACATCTTTGGGGGAAATGTGTTATCACAGATTTTAAGCATGGTGAGTTAATAATACTGTTTTCAACGATGTATGATTAATAATAATAATGATTATAACAATATCTAATTTTATTGGGCATTCACTATGTGCCAGGCTTTGTGCTAAATGCTTTACAGACATTATTTCATTGATTCTTCAAGGTAACACTCTGAGTTAGGTACATTTATCATGTCTATTTTACAGAGAGGGAAACTGAGGCAAAGTGATAGTAAATTGCTTTTCCAAATTGATACAGCTAGTGGTAAAGCCAGGATTAAAACCTGGACAGTATTTAATAGATCTTAACTGTTGGAAAGACTAAAGTATGTAAAATGAGAAAGAGAGGTGCAATTGCCATTAAGTGTATATATTCTTCCTGGCAAACATGCAGAAGAGCATATCCAGGTATTTATGTCCTTTATATTTATCTAGTTTGAAAATTTTAAATTCCAAGTAATACTAGGCTAAAATGGAACTTGGAAAAATATAGATAACTTCAAAAATAATCTGTACTTTCCCTCCAACTTCATCCTTCTGTCTTAGGAATTTTGTATTTTGATACATCTTTTCTTGCTTGCATACTTAATATCTCCTGCTAAGTTAGATCTTTATCACTGATTATTTTTTAATCGAGGTGAAATTAACACAATATAAAGTTAAGCATTTTGTGAACAATTCAGTAGCATTTAGTACATTCACAATATTGTATAATCACAAACTCTATCTAGTTCCAAAACATTATCATAACTCCAATAGGAAACCTTGTACCCAGTAATCTGTTGTTCCTCATTCCCCCTTCCCACAGTTCCTGGCAACCACAGATATTCATTCTGTATCTATGTAATACCTATTCTGAATACTTCGTATAGAAAGAATGAAACATACTGTAATTTTTTACATTGGGCTTCTTTTACTTAACATAATGTCTTCGTGGTTCATTCATGTTGTAGCATATATCAGCATTTCATTTGTTTTAATGGCTGAAAAATAGCCCATCATATCTACATATCACCATTTGTTTATCCATTCATGTGTTGATGAACATTTGGCTGTTTCCATCTTTTAACTGTTAAGAATAGTGCTGTTATGGACATGCAAGTACATAAATTGTTTCAGTATCAGTTTTCAGTTCTTTTGGATGTATACTTAGGAGTGGAGTTGCTGGGATTTTGTGTGCGTGTGTGTGTAATTGCTGGGATTTTGTGTGTGTGTGTGTGTGTGTGTGTGTTTCTTCACAGTCAAGTCATTCATATTTTAAAAGTATCTTAACTCAACCAGTCAAGCACTTCTAGCTACAACTCAGTCTATTTCCTCCCCTCTATCTACCAACTTCTAGGGAGAGTTGTTTATATTTTCTGCCTTCGTTTATTCACTCTCTTCCTCAACTCATTCCATTTTGGCCTCTGCCTTTATTTTGTACCAACTTATATCTTACTAGAGACACTGACAATTTCCAGTTTTCTATCATTAAAGTCTCTTGTTGCCTCAACAGCATTCAGCACTGTTGATCAATTCCTCCTTCTGGAAACACTCTACTCCTTTGAATTATATATTCCCTTGGACATTATGTTTCCTGATTATCTGTCTGGTTGTCCCTCTTACCACTTGCAGGATTAACTCCCTCTGCCTAGACTTTAGGTGTTGGCGTGTCTTAGGGCAGTTCTGAGTACATATTTCTTTTCTCTCTGAGCAGTTTCCCTAAGTGATCATAACATGTCCTATAGCTTTATATGTACTCTGAGGAACACATTAGTTGATTTCTGAATATGCTTCCTCTCCCTTATTCTTTTTGCTCTACTTTCACTGGCTTTCTTTCAGCTGTCTATAACTGTTAGACTCCCTCCTGTCAGAGGGACTTTGCACATGCTGTTTCTTTAGTCTACACTTCTATTCCCTTCCACCTCATCCTACTCATCTTTCAGATTTCTGCTCAGTTGTCAATTCCTCAGTAAAGTCTAATTGACTTCACTAAGTGAACTATATGCCCTCATGTATTTCTGCTTTTTCTTTTTTAAATTTTATTTTATTTATTTTTTTATAAAGCAGGTTCTTATTAGTTATCTATTTTATACATATTAGTGTACATATGTCAATCCTAATCTCCCAATTCATCCCACCACAACCCTCCTCCCCCTCCCCACTTTCCTCCCTTGCTGTCCATACATTTGTTCTCTACATCTGTGTCTCTATTTCTGCCTTTCAAACAAGTTCATCTGTACCATTTTTCTAGATTCCACAAATATGTGTTAATATACGATCTTTGTTTTTCTCTTTCTGACTTACTTCACTCTGTATGACAGACTCTAGGTCCATCCACATCTCTGAAAATGACCCAATTTCATTCCTTTTTATGGCTGAGTACAATTCCATTGTATATATGTACCACATCTTCTTTATCCATCCATCTGTCGATGGGCATTTAGGTTGCTTCCATGACCTGGCTATTGTAAATAGGGCTGCAATGAATATTGGGGTGCATGTGCCTCTTTGAATTATGATTTTCTCTGGTTATATGCCCAGTAGTGGGATTGCTGGGTCATATAATAATTCTATTTTTAGTTTTTTAAGGAACCTCCATACTGTTCTCCATAGTGGCTGTATCAATTTATATTCCCATCAACAGTGCAAGAGGGTTCCCTTTCTCCACACCCTCTCCAGCATTTGTTGTTTGTAGATTTTCTGATGATGCCCATTCTAACTGGTGTGAGGTGATACCTCATTGTAGTTTTGATTTCCATTTCTCTAATAATTAGTGATGTTGAGCAGCTTTTCATGTGCTCTTGGGCATCTGTATGTCTTCTTTGGAGAGATGTCTATTTAGGTCTTCTGCCCATTTTTTTGATTGTGTTGTTTGTTTTTTCAATATTGAGTTGCACAAGCTATTTATATAACTTGGAGATTAATCCTTTGTCTGTTGATTCATTTGCAAATATTTTCTCCCATTCTGAGGGTTGTCTTTTCATTTTCTTTATAGTTTCCTTTGCTGTGCAGAAGCTTTTAAGTTTCATTAGGTCCCATTTGTTTATTTTTGTTTTTATTTCCATTTCTCTAGGAGGTGGGTCAAAAAAGACCTTGTAGTGATTTATGTCAGAGTGTTCTTCCTATGTTTTCCTATAAGAGTTTTATAGTGTCCAGTCTTACATTTAGGTCTTTAATGCATTTTGAGTTTATTTTTGTATATGGTGTTAGGGAGTGTTCTAATTTCATTCTTTTACATGTAGCTGTCCAGGTTTCCCAGCACCACTTATTGAAGAGGCTGTCTTTTCTCCATTGTATCCTTGCCTTCTTTGTCATAGATTAGTTGACCATAGGTGCATGGGTTTATCTCCAGGCTTTCTATCCTATTCCATTGATCTATATTTCTGTTTTTGTGCCAGTACCATATTGTCTTGATTACTGTAGCTTTGTAGTATAATCTGAAGTCAGGGAGTCTGATTCCCCCAGCTCCATTTTTTTCCCTCAAGACTGTTTGGCTATTCGGGGTCTTTTTGCCTCCATACAAATTTTAAGATTTTTCCTTCTAGTTCTGTAAAAAATGCCACTGGTAATTTGATAGGGATTAATTGAATCTGAAGATTGCTTTGGGTAGTATAGTCATTTTCACAACATTGATTCTTCCAATCCAAGAACATGGTATATCTCTCCATCTGTTTGTGTCATCTTTGATTTCTTTCATCAGTGTCTTATACTTTTCTGAGTATAGGTCTTTTACCTCCTTAAGTAAGTTTATTCCTAGGTATTTTATTGTTTTTGTTGCAATGGTGAATGGAATTGTTTCCTTAATATCTCTTGCTGATTTTCGTTGTTAGTGTATAGGAATGCAAGATATTTCTGTGCATTAATTTTGTATCCTGCTACTTTAGCAAATTCATTAATTGGCTCTAGTAGTTTTCTGGTGGCATCTTTAGGATTCTCTATGTATAGTAACATGTCATCTGCAAACAGTGACAGTTTTACTTCTTCTTTTCCAATTTGTATTCCTTTTATTTCTCTTTCTTCTCTGATTGCTGTGGCTAAAACTTCCAAAACTATGTTGAATAACAGTGGCGACAGCGGACTATTGTTGTCTTGTTCCTGATCTTAGAGGAAACGCTTTCAGTTTTTCACCATTGACAATGATGTTTGCTGTGGGTTTGTCATATATGGCCATTATTGTGTTGAGGTAGGTTCCCTCTATGCCCTAGAGGGAACTCTCTCTTTCTGGAGAGTTTTTATCACAAATTGGTGTTGAGTTTGTCAAAATTTTTTTCTGCATCTATTGAGATGATCATATGGTTTTTCTCCTTCAATTTCTTAATATGGTGTATCACACTGATTGATTTGTGTATATTGAAGAATCCTTGCATCCCTGGGATAAATCCCACTTGACATCGGTGTATGATCCTTTTAATGTGTTGTTGGATTCTGTTTGCTAGTATTTTGTTGAGGATGTTTGCTTCTATATTCATGAATGATATTGGTCTGTAATTTTCTTTTTTTGTTGTATCTTTGTCTGGTTTTGGTATCAGGGTGATGGTGGCCTCATAGAATGTGTTTGGGAGTGTTACTTCCTCTGCAATTTTTTGGAAGAGTTTGAGAAGGATGGGGCTTAGCTCTTCTCTAAATGTTTGATAGAATTCATCTGTGAAGCCATCTGGTCCTGGACTTTTGTTTGTTGGAAGATTTTTAATCACAATTTCAATTTCATTACTTGTTCCTATTTTCTATTTCTTCCTGGTTCAGTCTTGGTAGGTTATACCTTTCTAAGAATTTGTCCATTTCTTTTAGGTTATCCATTTTATTGGCATAGAGTTACTTGTAGTAGTCTCTTAGGATGCTTTGAATTTCTGCAATGTCCACTGTAACTTCTTTTCATTTCTAATTTTATTGATTTGACTCCTCTCCCTCTTTTTCTTGATGAGTCTGGCTAAAGGTTTATCAGTTTTCTTTATCTTATTGAAGAACCAGCTTTTAGTTTTATTGATCTTTGCTACTGTTTTATTTGTTTCTATTTCATTTATTTCTGCTCTGATCTTTATGATTTATTTCCTTCTACTAACTTTGGGTTTTGTTTGTTCTCCTTTCTCTAGTTCCTTTAGGTGTAAGCTTAGATTGTTTATTTGAATTTTTTTCTTATTTCTTGAGGTAGGATTGTATTCCTGTAAACTTCCCTATTAGAACTGCTTTTGCTGCATCCCATAGGTTTTGGATTGCCGTGTTTTCATTGTAATTTGTCTCTAGGTATTTTTTGATTTCCTCTTTGATTTCTTTAGTGATCTTTTGGTTATTTATTTGCGTATTGTTTAGCCTCCACTTGTTAGTGTTTTTTTTACGTTTTTTTCACTGTAATTGATTTCTAATCTCATAGTGTTGTGGTCGGAAAAGATGCTTGTTATGATTTCAATTTTCTTAAATTTACCAAGGATTTATTTGTGACCCATGATGTGATCTATCCTGGAGAATGTTCCATGTGCACTTGAGAAGAAAGTGTAATCTGCTGTTTTTGGATGGAATGTCCTACAAATATCAATTAAATCTATCTGGTGTATTGTATCATTTAAAGTTTGTGTTTCCTCACTTTCTGTTTGGATGATCTGTCTATTGGTGAAAGTGAGGTGTTAAAGTCCTCCACTATTATTGTGTTACTGTCAATTTCCTCTTTTATAGCTGTTAGCAATTGCCTTTTGTATTGAGGTGTTCCTATGTTGGGTGCATATATATATATCTTCTCCTTGGATTGATCCCTTGATCATTATTTAGTGTCTTTCCTTGTCTCTTAACATTCTTTATTTTAAAGTCTATTTTATCTGATATGAGTATTGCTACTCCAGCTTTCTTTTGATTTCCATTTGCACGGAATATCTTTTTCCAACCCCTCACTTGCAGACTGTATGTGTCCCTAGGTCTGAAGTGGGTCTATGGGTCTTGTTTTTGTATCCATTAAGCAAGTCTGTGTCTTCTGGTTGGAGCATTTAATCCATTCACGTTTAAGGTAATTATTGATATGTACGTCCCTATTACCATTTTCTTAATTGTTTTGGGTTTGTTTTTGTAGGTCCTTTTCTTCTCTTGTGTTTCCCACTTAGAGAAGTTCCTTTAGCATTTGTTGTAGAACTGGTTTGGTGGTGCTGAATTCTCTTAGCTTTTGATTGTCTGTAAAGCTTTTGATTTCTCCATCAAATCTGAAGGAGATCCTGCCAGGTAGAGAAATCTTGGTTGTAGTTTCTTCCTTTTCATCACTTTAAATATATTGCCACTCCCTTCTGGCTTGTAGACTTTCTGCTGAGAAATCAGCTGTTAACCTTATAGGACTTCCCTTGTATATTTGTTGTTTTCCCTTGTTGCTTTCAGTAATTTTTCTTTATCTTTTATTTTTGTCAGTTGGATTACTATGTATCTCGGCATGTTTCTCCTTGGGTTTATCCTTCCTGGGACTCTCTGTGCTTCCTGGACTTGGGTGGCTATTTCCTTTCCCATGTTAGGGAAGTTTTCAACTGTAATGTCTTCAAATATTTTCTCGGTCTTTCCTCTCCCTCTTCTCCTTCTGGGACCCCTATAACGCAAATGTTATTGTGTTTAATGTTGTCCCAGAGGTCTCTTTGGCTGTCTCCATTTCTTTTCATGCTTTTTTCTTTATTTTGTTCCATGGCAGGGAATTCCACCATTTTGTCTTCCAGGTCACTTATCCGTACTTCTGCCTCAGTTATTCTGCTACTGATTCCTTCTAGTGTATTTTTCATTTCAGTTATTGTATTGTTCATTTTGGTTTGTTTGTTCTTTAATTCTTCTAGGTCTGTTAAACATTTCTTGCATCTTCTCGATCTTTGCCTCCATTCTTTTTCCGAGGTCCTGGATCATCTTCACTATTATTATTCTGAATTCGTTTTTTGGAAGGTTGCCTAGCTCCATTTTGTTTAGCTGTTTTTCTGGGGTTTTATCTTGTCCCTTCATCTGGTACATAGTCCTCTGTTTTTTATTTTGTCTATCTTCCTGTGAATGTGTTTTTTGTTCCACAGGCTGCAGGATTATAGTTCTTTTTGCTTCTGCTGTCTTCCCTCTGGATGATGAGGCTATCTACGAGGCTTGTGCAAGCTTCCTGATGGGAGGGACTGGTGGTGGGTAGAGCTGGGTGTTGCTTTGGTGGGCAGAGCTCAGTAAAATTTTAATCCACTTATCTGCTGATGGGTGGGGTGGGTTCCCTCCCTGTTGGTTGTTTGGCCTGAGGCAGCCCAGCACTGGAGCCTACCTGTCTCTTTGGTGGGGCTAATGGTGGACTCTGGGAGGGCTCACGCCAAGGAGTACTTCCCAGAACTTCTGCTGCCAGTGCCCTTGTCCCTGCAGTGAGCCACAGCAACCCCCCCGCCGCCTCTGCTGGAGACCCTCCAACACTAGCAGGTACATCTGGTTCAGTCTCCTATGGGATCACTGCTCTTTACCCTGGGTCCTCATGTGCACACTACTTTGCGTGTGCCCTCCAAGAGCAGAGTCGCTGTTCCCCCAGTCCTGTCGAAGTCCTGCAATCAAATCCTCTAGGCTTCAAAGTCTGATTCTCTCGGAATTCTTCCTCCCATTGCTGGACCCCTAGGTTGGGAAGCCTGACGTGGGGCTCAGAACCTTCACTCCAGTTGGTGGACTTCTGTGGTGTAAGTGTTCTCCAGTTTGTGAGTCACCCACCCAGTGGTTATGGGATTTGATTTTATTGTGATTGCTCCCCTCATACTGTCTCATTGTGGCTTCCCCTTTGTCTTTGGATGTAGAGTATCTTTCTTGGTGAGTTCCAGTGTCTTCCTGTCGATGATTGTTCAGCAGTTAGTTGTGATTCTGGTGGTCTTGCAAGAGGGAGTGAGCGCATATCCTTCTACTCTGCCATCTTCTGTTTTTTCTTTTCTTTTTTTTTTTAATTGAAGTATAGTTTATTTACAATGTTGTGTCAGTTTCTGGTGTACAGCAATGTGGTTCAGATACACACACACACACACACACACATATGCATGTGTATATATATATATATATATATATAATCTATTCTTTTCCATTTTAGGTTATTACAAGACACTGAATATAGTTCCTTGTGTTGTTCACCTATAATCATATATTCCTGTTTAAAACATTTTCTCCATTATTAATGTGAATATTTGTTTGAAATCTCTCTCCTTCATTAGACTGTATATTTTATTATGGTTCATATCTATTTCATTTACAATTCCAGATCTAATTTTGTTCAAAAGGACCTAGCATCATGTTTGAATATAGTGGACACTCAATAAATAATTACTGAACATGAGATAAAGAAGGTGATTAATAAAATCAGATTTCTCAGCACTAGAGATGGGTAGTTTTCTTAAAATCCTTTACATTTTCTTTTACATATTAAAGAGCACCTCTAAGGCAAATCTTGACTTATTTTCAAACAATAACTCTTAAACAATTCCCTAAATGTGTTTCACATACTCTATATGAAACAACCATTCTAAGGATGAAGTCAGTGATGGAAGAAAGAGAGGAAGATCTGCAAAAAGTCTTAAGAATTCACAGAAAGTTA
Source organism: Phocoena sinus (assembly GCF_008692025.1). Lineage (NCBI taxonomy): Eukaryota > Metazoa > Chordata > Mammalia > Artiodactyla > Phocoenidae > Phocoena > Phocoena sinus. Next base: position 30,496,666 of record NC_045765.1, read on the forward strand.
TACTGCGGCGGGGGGGGGGGGGCATGGAACGTGTAAAAATTACAGAAACTGAGCTTTCCTGGTGGCACAGTGGTTGAGAGTCCACCTGCCGATGCAGGGGACGCGGGTTCGTGCCCCGGTCTGGGAGGATCCGACATGCCGTGGAGCGGCTGGGCCCATGAGCCATGGCTGCTGAGCCTGTGTGTCCAGAGCCTGTGCTCCACAACGGGAGAGGCCACAGCAGTGAGAGGCCCGCGTACAACCAAAAAAAAAAAAAAAATTACAGAAACTGAGAACTGGAAGGAACTATCAAGATGATCTCATTCAATAATTTAATTTTAAAGCCAGTGTTACCCATAGGACCTGTTACTCTCAGGGTCAGAATCAGAAGAGAATTCTCAATTCACTATTCAATATTACTTATACCATTTTTACTAATTTAATTCAACTTCCCCCCTTTTTACCTACAATTATTTTTCATTGACAGAAACATGGTTATTTATCTTGAAACTTTAATATCTAGTTTAAATTTGGAAAATATTAATTTTCCTTTTTATTCTAAAATGACCCTACTAACTTTCCCCATTTGCTAATATTACCCCCAAGAAATGGTTCATGATTTACAAGTAAGGGGATACATATAAATGAAGAATACATTCTGCAATAACTTCATCTATTTCTAGTTTGCACATTAGGACATACTATGTTTTTGTATGGATGTAGGTCTGGTGGTCTTTATTAGCAAAAATGTCTCAGACATCTGTTTTGAGGACAAAAACATTTCTCTTTGCCTGAAGTATGACTATCTCTGGTTTTATGTTTGATTATTTAATGCATTTTCTAATGAAGTTATTGTAACAGGGCATTCTGTGAGATACAAATTGTCAGCTACTTCTATAAGTAAAGGTAGAAAAACTGTTCTGTAAAATGCCAATTGGATAGAAATCCATTTTTCTAAGGAGAGGATGTAACAATGTTTGACAATGGCTTCCCCTATCTATAACCACTGATGTTGTTGGTAAAAGTTATGATCAATTTGTGTAAAATTCAAGGATAACTTTAAGAGGAAAAAAAAATACAAAAACTGACTTTCTTCTTAAGGTTCACCCTCAAAATGGGTAGGTCCTATCTGAAGTCCACTGTAGGTTTTTAAAATTTGTTGGTCATGTTTGTATGAGAGATACGTTTCAGTTTACTCCCATATAGTTACTTAGTATATAAGTTAGCTGTCAACATTTAAGGCATAAGATTTCACACAAAAATCAGGATTTCTGGTTCCTCTTTTAAAAATCTAATGGCATACTTGAGCCCTTATTCTTACACAATAACAATGATCTAGGTTGGGTTAACTGCTCTTCAATTCATCATAGACCCTTCCTGGCTTGCAATGTTGTGTTAGTTTCTGCTGTACAGCAAAATGAATCAGTTATGCATATACATATACCCACTCTTTTTTAGATTTTTTTCCAATATAAGTCATTACAGAGTACTGAGAAGACTTCCCTGTGCTATACAGTAGGTCCTTATTAATTATCTGTTTTATATATAGTAGTGTGTATATGTCAATCCGAATCTCCCAATTTCCCTCCTGGTAACCATAAGCTTGTTTTCTACATCTGTGACTATACTTCTGCTTTGTAAATAAGTTCATTTGTACTTTTTTTTAGGTTCCACATATAAGTGATATCATATGATATTTGTCTTTCTCTATCTGACTTACTTCACTTAATATGACAATCTCTAGGCCCATCCATGTTGCTGCAAGTGACATTATTTTATTCTTTTTTATGGTGAGTAATATTCCATTGTATATATGTACCACATCTTCTTTATCCACTTCTCTGAGTGGCGACAGCACCTCTGCACTATGCATATGCTGTTGAAAGAAATCTAAGAATATATGCTTGAACTGTTATAAAGAGAGCCCAGATTTGGACTGACTAACGTCCATGGAGAGAGAGAGAGAGAGAGAGAGAGGGAGGCAGGGAGGGAGGGAGAGGGAGATGTCCTCATCTTCTTCTGTCCTGGAGAAACTATGAGAGTTTAGTAGGGGCAACGTAACTCAGGCACTCCCACAGTCCTTCAAGTTGGCTGTAAACAATGAGGAACTATGGGTTTTCTACAAGGATGCCTCATTGTTAGGGACAGGAGTAACAACAGTGGAGAAGAGAATCAACCAGGAAAGACATTGGATTTTCTAGTTTTTATATTAAAAGGCAATTGTAACCAGGAAGGCTGACCATTTGGATTGAGTATACTCCCAGAAGTTCTTGATCTTTTTAGGACTGAGGGATCCAGAGCAGAGAGAATGATACCTGATAATCCAGAGTTTACAAAGAAATGGTATCTTAGTTTTGTGCCTTCAAAATATGAAACAAAGTAAACTAGTTATATGATGAAAACATTAAAAATTTAAATGGAACACTTATATGTTTGGATTAATATTTAAACTGCTTGCCACATGTTTTTATATCACAAACAAGAAGCATATTCAAAAGTGCCCCTGGGCATCCATTTGAAGATGATATGACAATATTGATAGCAAAATGCAATATAGCGAGTTGCAGGCCAGAATCTACCTTCCTACTGATGATGTATTGAAGTATTCTAAAGTTATACTTTATGGAGTTGTATTTCCCTCAATGTATATGTGTGGACACGTACATTCACATGTGTGTGTCTGTGTGTATGCACACACGTGCATGAGAGGTTAATCACATGTGCATTTTACGGAATCACTGAAGAAGCCATAAAAAGGATCACCAGTGGAACCAAATGGAGTTTCTCAGACATTTTAAAGAGTGACACTTCACTGATATCTGTTGATAACGGATGCCCTTTAATAAGAACACCATTAAAACAATATGTGACAATGCCTTTGCTGAGAATGAACTTTTACTGATGGCCACCAAGATTTCTTATAAAAAATTCTCATAACGGAGCGGGTGGAGATCAATTTTGCTAATGATAGCAGGCTAAGCTTATTTTAATATGCTTCACCTTTTTTCCCTTAAACATTTCTTATTCATGTGTTATGGCAAAATATTTTTCAAAAGACATGCTTGCTTTTCTCCAAAAATATTATTAGAAAAGGGCTCTGATTTGTTCTTACTTTTAATCAGAAACTTAATTTTAAATGATTCAGTCTTTACGGGAATCTAGCCATTGAGTGACATACATATGCAACTTCTAAACAACTCTACTGATGTTGTTTTATGAAAGCAACTTTCTATTATCTCATAATTTTACAAATATTATATTCATAAAGATGACAAGAAGACTTTAAACACCCTAGGGTCTTCTGAAACACTTCTTGCAAAATAAACCTCAGCTCCTCAGCATGGTGCATAAGGGTCGGCAGCACCTGTGCAGGGCTATTTGCTCTGACTCTGTATCTACCCCTTCACCTCCAACCCAATTGGTATCTCTTGCCATTGTATTACCTAGTAGCTTTTGCTCATATTTTTTCTATGTAACAGATACTCTAACAACCCCTTTTTAAAAAGTAAGAATACACTGTTAACCATTACGTTTAGGATCCCTTTCCTTTCTTTTTTCTCCTTTTAGTTATCATGGAGATTCATCAACACGAGGTGCAATACAACATGAAAAAGACTGATGTATGGTTTCTGAGATAGGCAGCCTCTAAGATGGTCCATAGATCCCCACTTACTGATACTCATTCCCTGGAGTGTGGGCTGGAACACCTAGCATCTCACTTCCAACAAGTAGGAAGTACTTTAAAAAAGTACCGGGCTGCCACTGTTTGTTTTTTTTTTTTTTTTCCGGTACGCGGGCCTCTCACTGCTGTGGCCTCTCCCATTGCGGAGCAACAGGCTCCGGACGCGCAGACTCAGCAGCCATGGCTCACGGGCCCAGCCGCTCCGCTGGGATGTGAGATCTTCCCGGACCGGGGCACGAACCCGTGTCCCCTGCATCGGCAGGCGGACTCTCAACCACTGCGCCAGCAGGGAAGCCCAGGGCTGTCACTTTTGAAATCAGGCTATGAGAGACTCTGGCTTCCATTTGACACCTGTCTTCTTGCTCACTCACTCTGAGGAAAACCAGCTGCCATGCTGCATTTTACACTAAGTGGAGGCACCAACGGGGAGGAAAGAAGGGAAGCCTCCAGCCAACCAGACGATTAGGACCCAAGACCTGCTAGCAGTCACATGAGTGGCTTGGAAGCAAATCTTCCTCTAGTTGAGCCTTGAACTGACTGCAACCTCAGTGACACCTCCATTACAGCCTTGTGCAGACCCAGAGCCTGAGGTTCCCAGCTTAGCTGCATCAAGGTTCCTGACCTTCAGAAACTTTGGGAGAGAGTTTAGCTGTTTAGTTGAAACATCTTAGTTGTTTAAGCCTCTAGGTTTTGAAGTAATTTGTCAAGCAGAAATATTAATAGGTAACTAATTCCGTTGCTAAGAGAAACGGAAAATTAATATAGTTGCTTCTCTTTGCACAGAATATATTTCAACTTACTAACATCATGTCCTTCTTATGTTTTTGGTGTTAAAAATGACCTACATTTTATGATTTGATTGTGATAATATATTGTTTTTCCAAGCGTATAGTTACCAAAATAAGTCTATTTGAACCCCACAGGAATTTTTTTAACAAGTTTTGTGATTAATGAAATACACAAGTTTAAGAACTTGGACGCCAAACAATTTCCATAATATTTACATTCTTCCGTTATCACTATCTTGTATAAGATAATACAAATGTTTATTTACATTTGTTTTATCTAAATAAACTGTGAATTTCTAAACTACAAGGACTATGTGTTATTCACCCTCATCAGCACTGAGTGCGGCATCTTTTGCAGATAGTAGAGTCCACAACTGTGTATTAAATGAGTGAATAATACCAGTATGAATTAATAAAAACGTTAATTACAATACGTATGTCAGCAGCTTCTCTAAAATATCCTGGCTTCATAACTTATATTGCTATAGTGTGAAAATTCTAGATATAATGGAAAACATTTACTATATCCTCTAGATAACTTCTAATATTGGTTTCTTTTAACTGGAAAGTTCAATTAATCAGAATGCCCATTCTCTTTTCCATCACAGAGTTATTTTCATGCTTGTATTCTATATTTGACTCAGTTGGATATTGATTCAAATTTTAAGTTTTTTCTTCCATTTCTATCATTATAAAAGCATAGTACATGTGAAATATTTATATACTGGGCCACTGACGATAACAATGACAAGCATAATTAGAAATAAAAACTGCCAAAATATGAAATTCTTAGATTTATGCATGACGAAGCAGACAAAGATTCAGGAAACACACACAGTCACACCACCCAATCAATTAACTTTCTGCAATCAGACATATAAAAATTGGATTTAAGAGGAACTGAGAACTGTTGTATTAAGATAATATCCTAAAAAAATGATGATAGAAAAGAAAAAGACTGGCTATATAGTGCATGGGGAAAAAAATGTGGAAATTCTTCTGTATGTTCAACTGCTTAGCAAAACTGTGAGCCCTAGAGTCACTGACATCCCAATAGAATCAAGTTAACTGCATTTACATCTTCCCTGACAGAGGACAGTGACCGATCAGCTGATTGTCAGTGTGAACCTTGTACAATATCTCACCATAACCAAATGGAAATCTCTTCTCTAACATGTCTAAAGCACACTGCATCATGATTACTTCAGTATGTAGCACTAAGAGTTTTAAAGGAACACACTACAGGGAAACTAAAAGTGGCAATGAGATGATTTCAATATGAAATGTATGTCAAGTTTCTTTCAACAAGCATAGAGGTGCTATTGTAAAAAACAGAATTATGAGGGCACTGTAAAGTGAATGCTATGTTGTTTCCTGCCTTACCACTGTCAGTGTAAGGTGATTTGGTGATTAAGCTACTGTATGATATTGATAAGTGAACAAAAAATGGTCCAGCCTAGGGAAACAGATTCTGACCTGACCTCACTCCTGGTATTCATAACCTTGTGAAATCATCTCTTCTTGAATGTGGGCCAGGCTACTTGACTTGCTTCTAACAAGCAGAGCATGCAAAATGTGAAGGGATATCCCTTCCAAGATTAACTTATAAGACTATAACTTCCATCTTGCTCATCCTCTGTCTCTCCCTTCCTCTCACTTGCCTACTCTGATGAAGCCAGATGCCATATGGAGAGGCCAACAAGTCAAGAAGCCAATAGCCAATGAGGAACCTGCCCTCAGTTCAAAGTCCTTTGGGAAACTGAATCGTGCAGACAACCATATAAGTGACTTTGGAAGTAGATCCTTCCCCAGTTGAGCCTTGAAATGAGACCACAGATACTGCAGACATTTCGACTACAGCTTTTGAGAGATTCTGAAGCATAGGACCCAGCTAAGCTCTAGCCATATTCCACACCTACAGAAACTGTGAGATGATGTGTTGCTGTTTCAACCCAATGAGTTTTGAAGTAACATGTTATGCAGTGATGGATAACTAATATATTTCTCAATGCCCTACAGGGCTAGGCAATGCTAAGGGACTTTTGCTATAGTTACATTAAGAAAAATTTTTCTGTGATCAAATTTCTCTAACAAATACTAAGTATCTTTATAATATTAGGAACCCTCATAGATTCACAGAGAACATGTCAAATTTTATTTTAATAATGAGTTTGAGATTTGGAAAGAATTTGGCCAAAGTGAAACGGAGCAGGACCCTATGGTCCTTCCCCCCCGCCCCACCATGTCTTCTATCTGCCTTCGGTGTGTGGAAAAACTTTAGCCAAAGAATAAGTTTAATCAGAGAAGTGAGCAAATGCAGAAGCAAAGGAAAGCAGTCAACAGACAAAAATAATAATAGTTTAGTCACTAAACAAAGTCAAGGACCTTTAGTTCCTCCACTAGGGCTATAGATAATATTCTGAGCCATATCATTTGAACTGTCTTGTTGATACTGAAACCCCCACTGGGTAGAAGAAGTTATCTACATGATGAACAGACTGTAATCATGACATAAGCTGCCACAATTCTGAGAACTGGCCTCAAAGAAATGGGAACAAACCAATTCTGGAACTGAAGACTAGCTGTACTTAAAGCAATCAAGATGATGCTGATCAGACGACTGCATGACCAATTTCAAGATGACCGTCAGAGCTGACTGTGCTGTTTCTGCATGTAGCCCCCTCCCTCCGCCTATAAAAGCTCTTGCCCACTGACTGACAACGGGGGAGTTGGCCTTTGGACATGAGCCTGCCCTCCCCACCACCAGGTTGCTGACCTCAACAATAAAGCAAACTCTCCTTTCCACCGACCTTGTCTCACAAGTACTTGTCTTCTGAGCCGTGAGCAGCTGGACTCCACTTTCGGTAACAAAAGGAAGCAGGGGCTAAGCTAGGATCAGGGAAATCATTTCAATTCTAAACCAGCGCTCAGGAGAAAGCCTGATCTGGGCTGACACTGGATGTGCGGGGGTGCGGTGTGGATGGATACAAAGTGAGGCTTATGTGACGAGCCCCGGCGAGGAACCGTGGGAGCAGTGGGCTGATACTGTGTGTTCCTGGCATAAATGGGAAAAGCACAGAACTCACGGGGACTCCAACTCAGCAAGAGTCCCTTAGGCCATCTAGGTGTTGCATTTTCTTGATTTTTGTAACGCTTATTTCTTCATTTCCTAAAATCATGGAATATATCAGTTTTAGTTATTTAGTTGCAAGCAACAAAAACAAGCATGAGCCTACTTAAGCAAGACATTATTGGAAATGGGTAAAGAGGCTTGGAGATTTTAAGAGAAAAGTTGAATATCTAGGCCTTGAGAAGGAGAGAAACAAGGGACAGTATGCAGGAGCTAATGCACGAACTAATAACTCGGTATCAATTGGTTTTGTCTTTGTCATTCTACTCAATATTTAAATTATCTGGAGAAGAAGTCTGGTTGAACTAACTTGAGTTGTACGCTTGTCTCTCACTTTCTTGCTGTGGTCAGTGAGGGCGTGTTCCTATTTGGTCAAGGGTGTCATGTCCTTTGGGACAATAGTTTGGTCCTACATGAAATGAGATGGAAAAGCAGCAGTTACCTGAAGGGAAATAAGGGTACTGTTTAAAAAAAACATAAGGAAAGATATGGGGTTGCTGCACAAGTTAAAACAGCATGTATTCACTATAGAAGCCACCTTGCAATCAGTAGAGCTGTCTCAGAATCAAAGTAATGTAATTCCTTTAACTGGCATCACTTTTAACAGGCTTGATGCATGTACTGACTAGTGCCTTAAAGGCACCATCTGACACCTGAAATACATTTGATGCTAGGTACAGAGGAAATTGCCTTTCCAGTGAAGGTGTGCTTCACAGCTGCAACTTCATATCCTCTTTAAGCTGCAAAGAAAAATTCAACTGGCCCTTCAGATGAGGCTGCCCTGCGGCAAGAACTGTAGCAATTCATCCCATCTGGTACTTCCTGATACATAAGACTAGAGATGTTCAATGATGTTACCAATTTATAAAGAACTTCAATCAGTTGCCCACTTCTTAGCTGCTATTTCCATGTATAATTACTAAACTGTTTATTACCCCATTTACACATGATAGAACAAGACATCATGCAATTAAACGGCTTACCCAAATTCATGCAATAGATGGCATAGTTGAAATCAGAATACAGATTACTAAGACCCTATCAAAGGATCATTTTACTACAGTTGCTTCCTTATTTTCAATGCCTCATCACTACCTGATGACATGTCATCATATATTCAGTTGACATGAAGCTGAAGGGATAACTACCATATTGGATTACTGAATCAGAATCCAGAAAAGTCATGTTAACCTGGAATGCTATGCCAAGTCATGAATTCAATCAGGATAAATGTCAAGCCCTGTGCAAAGGAATACTTGGTAAGTATAGGTAGGTTGTGATATAACTTAACAGTACAAGACCTAAAATTTAGTGAAATATGATAAATATAGGGAAAAAATGCAACCTAATTACCTAATTGTTAATATGCTACAAAACAAATCTACTCTTGGAATGTATTAAGACATTTATGTGTTGAGGTTCCGTCCTTTCCTAAGTTCACCAAACTAGATTCATAAAAGTTAAAACACAATTTATTTTTGGAAACTTGTTCTGCTCTGAATCCCTTTCCAAACTGATGCAGACAAGAAAAGAAAGTTAAATGTCCTTTCTCACTTTTTCAATAGCTTAAAATAAGCCTTAAACAACGCAGGGGTTGCTTTTGTATCCTCAGTCTCTAACATAGTTACCTCCTACAGAAATTTGTTTTCTCAAACTCCAGGAAACTTAAAGTTGCCCTTCCCTGTGGTAGACATTTGGAGGATTGTCTGCCCTGGTCTAGAGCCATCTGCTTTCTCCTGAAATTGTCTGATTCTGATCTAGGCGTGAACTTCCAGGAGTGCTGTTGAATAACATCACCCCATGTCCCTAGGATCTCAGCTCCAACTGGTTAGTGGGGGAGAATACTTGCTCTAAACTGTGTTGGGACAGGTGGCTTATCTCTTCTTAGATTCGGAATTCTAACTAAGGACAGTTGGTTGATGCGAGAAAATCTTAAAGGAAACATGTAAAACTGATAGCCAGGAATGTTGCATAAGCCAGTCTGCAGAGAGAGAAAAAGGATAAAGCAAACCAAAGGTCTATAGAGGAAATAAGATATAAGATGGATACTGATAAAGAGCAAGAAAGAAAAAGAAAAAAAGAATGAATGGACAAACTTTATGGATGTTTTAAAGCTCTACAGATCCTTGTTCTAATTCCTTTCTGAAGGTTGGCTACATTCCTAAGCTTCATTTCCGTGAGACGCTTCTGAATTTTTATAGTTTCTATAATACAGACTCCTTGTCTGACTTAAGCAAAATACATACCAATAGTCCAAGATCTTAAGGAATTCCACAGACCTTTCAAGCCCAAAGCACCAGCCAAAGCCCCCAAACCATAAATCCCTCCCACTCTTTTATTTTATAGTTTCTTCACACTTTCGTCTAACATGGAAACACAAATTCTTTGCAGTCAATGTTACTAAAGACTTAGAGGCATTGGCAATATCCATAGGTTTAGACAAGGTCTGAAATGATAACTTGAAACAGGGACCCATTAGGAACTGTAGAAGCCCCTCAGGATTGTCAGCTTGGAAAAGAGGTGACTAGAAAAGGTAAATGATCTGTCTGCAAGGTATGTAAGGAAATATTTAACTTAATGTTTTATGTAGGATGACTTTTTCTTAATGCGGGACCATTAAAATAAAATGGGTTCTTCTGAAAGGTAGTAAGTTCCCTGAAACTAGACGTATTCCAACAATATGTAGCTGCCCTCTTAGTAGAGTGTAGGAAAAACTATTCAAGCATCAAATCAAATGAGTGGTTGTATTCGTTTATCTCTAAATTCCCTGCCAACTCTAAGATTCAATGATTCATCGATGTATCCTAAATGCCTGTAGCATATACTGTAAAATGTGATATTAATCTCTATATGGCTAACAACATCTTGTTCAAATCACAATATGTAGTACTAGACAAAACTTTCTGATGGACAGGCATTACGAAAATATTCAAGGCAATCATATTTACCAATCGTATGACCTGATCCCCAAACAAAGGAGAAATGACATTTCTCCTTTACAATGACATTTAAAGGTGGACTTTTAAGATCAACTGTGTAGAAAAACAGCAATAAGTACAAGGTGGTTCAAACACATGTTCAGTCTTAATGACATCATTTCTAAATTGTGTCTTCAGCCGAATCATCAAGCCTGAAGTACTGTGATCTCACCCTTCTAGAAAGCTTTACAATCACACGTTTGCTATTGTTGCCAAGGTCACGAATTAAGCTCATTAGAAGCTTCAAGTTTTTAAAGTGCATTGTTCCTCCTTTTCAAAAGTGTTTACTGTATAATCCAGACGTCCTCAGATGGATTCTGTTATTTTTTTTAAATAAATTTATAATGCAGTTTCTGCTATTAGGGCACATTACAACAAAAAGATTAAGCCAGTTAAAGCACAGAAACAATTACTAAATCTCATTCAGCTGGATGCTCTGATAGTCTAGGTACTCTTCTCTTCCAGACAATGGTGAGAGTGACATACAAGAGAGTAACTGTGTCCTGTTTCCCACAATTCCTTCCCTCCAAATACCCAGAGCATATTTGATACCAAAAACCCCATCTCCTCCTTCTTCTTTATATTATTTAAGATTATCCATACATGTTGGGCTTATTGGTGTCTCCCAAAACACATGTTCATGTTCTAATCCTTGGAAACTGTGAATATTACCATATATGGCAAAACAGTAAGTATTATCTTGTATAACAAAAGATACAGTTAAATTAAGAATGTTGAGAGGAGAGGATTATCCTGGATTTTACGGGTGGGATCTAAATGCTCTCACAAGTCCTTATAAGAGAGAGGCAGGGGGAGATCACACACACAGAAGCGGAACAGACAATTTGGGATGGAGTCAGAGATTGGAGTGATGTGGTCCCAAGCCAGGGAATATTAGCAACCACCAGAAGCTGGAAGTGAGAAGAAGTGGAGTCTCCTTAGAGTCTCTGAGGGAATGAGGTCCTGTTGACATCCTAATTTCTGGCTTCTTGTTTATTAAATGTTTGCCTATTTTCTGTATTTGTCCTTGAGTTAGGGATGAAGCACTCCTAAATCAATAATCTGATATTTTTAAAGACATGTCCTGCACAGACAATCCATAAAAAAGAGATCTGAAAGGGTTCTCTAAACATATGAAAAGATATCTTCATTCTCGATCAGAAGTGTAATTAAAACTGCTCTGAGATACCATTTCTAAACTATCAGATTGGCAAAAATTCAAAAGCTTGACAATTCCCACTGTGTTGGAGAGCCTGTGGAGAAGCAATCTCAGACATTCCTGGTGGGAATGTAAAACGCACAACCCTAGGGCAGGAATAGAGACATAGACGTAGAGAATGGACATGTGGACACAGCGGGGCAAGGCGAGGATGGGACGAACTGGGAGATTAGGTTTGACATAAATACGCTACCATGTGTGAAATAGATAGCTAGTGGGAACCTGCTGTATAGCACAGGGAGCTCAGCTCGGTGCTCTGTGATGACCTAGATGCAGGGGGAAGGAGGGGCAGGAGGTCCAAGAGGGAGGGGATATAGGTATACATATAGCTGATTCACTTTGTTGTACAGCAGAAACGAACACAACATTGTCCAGCAGTTTTACTCCAATAAAAAAATGAAAAGAAAAAAATATTCTATCAAACTACACTGCACTTACCTCTCAATCTAGTAGTCCTGCTTCCAGGAACTTACCCTGAAGATATACCTCCAAAATACAAAAATGCAGTAATAATACACATATGAATAAGGTGATTCACTGAAGCATTATTTGTAATTGCAAAATATTGGACACTACCTCAGTCTCCAAGCATGGGAGAGTGGGTGAATTTGTGGAGTGCTATGCTGCTGTGAAAAAGAATGAGGAAGGACACTATTAACAAGACAGACTCTTAAGTGAAACAACAGAGTGTAAAACAAGATACGTGTAATGCTATATATTGTATAAAAAATAACAGAAAATAAGAAAATATACATTCACTTGCTTATCATTACAAGCAACCACAAGAAGCACAAACCGGAGAAAATGAAGTTGTTTAACTCCACTGGGTGAGGTGGAGGAAGGGAAAAGAGAAGGAGTGACACTCCTCGGAGTATACCATTATGTACAGTTATGACTTTTTAAGCATGTTAATATCCTACATATTTTAAAATATTAACTACATTAATAAGAATGGGAAGGGAAAAAAACTGCAAGCAAACTGAAACAAATGAGTCTAATCATATGTCAAGTGAACCCTAAAATCATATGTCAAGTGAACCCTATAACTGAGAAGAACTAATCTAAGTACTTGTGAAGAGAGCATTTAGCTATGTACCCTTACCCTTGGGCAGAGTGGGTTGTAGGGTGGAATGGCAGAACGCAAACAGATCCTAAATTCTTTTTAGTAGTTTTGTTTATAATAACTGAATGTACAAAGAAGAGAAGGAAAGAGAAAAGAAAAAAACAATAATTATACAACAGAGAAAGGAGAAATGGGCAACACCTTGACCAGATGTTAAAATTAACACCATTGATGAGGACAGATGGACACTGTGTGGCTCCAAATGAAGGACAAGATCTATCGACTATGCAGTATACAAGTGACAATGCATAAGCACAATCTAGTCGACAAGCAAATATCAAACCAACATGCAATGAGAAATATTCTATTTTTAAAAAGGTGGGGGGATATTTTTCCAAAAATGTCAATGTCATTAAAGACAAAGAAAGAATATGTAAGTGATCCAGATTGAGGGACTAAATATACATGAATAGTAAATGTAATACCAGAACCTAAACTAGATCCTGTACTGGTAGAGAAAAAAATTGCTATAAAGGATACTGGATCACTGACCAGACTGAAGGTGGATAATAGTTTAGACAAAGGTATTGTATACATGTAGATCTATGAAGTTGACAACAGTAATGTGGTTATATAAGAGAATATCCCTACTCTCTGGAAATCCTGTGCTAAAGAATTTATGATGTATAAAATTTACATTCAAATGATATAGAAAAAAATAATTCTCTCTATACACATATATAAAGAGGGTATGAGACAGAGAAAGAGAGAACATAAATGATAAAGCAAATGAGATAAAATATTAAGAATAGGCAGATTTAGATGAAAGGTTTACAGATATTCTTTGTACTATTTTGGTGATATTAAGTTTAAAATTACCCCAAGCAAAAAGTAAATCCAAAATATATCCAAAACCAGAAATTTTTTGAATCTTGAAATTGCTCAAGGCCAAAATAAAAAGTTATTTCTACTTAACATATTTTATAATCAAGATACATCTACCCACTATTCTCCCCTGCCCGCAAAACACACACACAAACAATACCTCAAGCTTCAAAGAGCTTACAACCCAACTGAGGTAATGAAAACTGTCACAAGAATAAAATTAACAACTTCGAGTCTCAAATAAATGCTAAGTGAAAGGTGCATGTAACAGTTACTACAGACATTTGTTCCTTATCTAATCAAAATTCTATTTTTTATCATTTCTGCTTTCTTTTTTTACCCAAGTGAGTCGATGAAAAAATGATTATTACTTTTTGCTAAATAACCTCACATATACTTGAAAACCTATTGAAATATTGTGTATCTTTTGTTCGTCAGCTTGAGGAACTCTACTTCCTCAAATCTGTTGATCTTGCTCATATTAATTCTCTCCCTCAAGAGTACTATATGCTGATCAGCTGCCATTTATGCAAGCCTGAGGCTAACAGAAGATGCTTTACCAGCAGCCTTCTGTGTCTAAGTATTAGAACTTCAAATAATAAATAATAAATTTGGGGCTCAGTTGATTCAATTTTTCATCTATTACAGGGTCTTTCCCCCAATGTTAAAAAGGAAGCTTTTTGTTTTCCCAGTAGAGAAGAACACTTGGTGATACGAGCTGACGAAATTTCATTTAACTACTGATTACCCAACTGTACTCATCACGCAGATTTTTGCTATACTTATCACTACATGGTTTTCAAGTACTTTGAACACTTTCTGTCAAGCTAAAATTTTACTGCCAAAGTATCTGAGCATAAAATTTGATTACATTAATCTCCTCCATTCATAATGTGGAATATTTTTTAAAAGTAGTTTTTGTTCTTGTTTGTGAACCATGGTTTGTTTATTGTTAATTAGGATAATAGAAAAATAACAGTACCTTTAAAGATAACTTGTTCAAGAAGCATATCTGACATTAGAACAGAAACTGATGATATTTTTAAATTAATGCATAAGCACTAATGAGTAACCCAAAAGAAGTTTAAATTCTTTCCATTATAGCCATGTCAAGGTTGTAAACATGAAGTTCAAATATCCCTAAAATAATCTGACAATAATTCAAATGTTTGTCAGCAAAATATGTAAAGCATTCCAATATACTGAATACTGCATGAGTTTACAAGAACTTTCTATTTATATTTCTGTTGGTAGAACTTTCAGAATTTTACAGCCTTTTTCAATCTTCATGAATTCTTTATTCTTTCCTCCGCTTCCTCTTTCCCTCCTTCCTTCTTTTACTCTCTTCCTTCTTTCCTTCCTTCCTTCTTTCCTGATAGGGGCAACAAATGAGTTATAATTTTTCACTGACTGCCCACTATGCCTCAAATAAGTGTAGAAATCTGAGATTCCAGTTTTCTTTCCGCAATTGCTTGTTTGCAGTCACAAGTCACTCCTCCTTTTAAATATATCATCACCTTTCTTTGTTCTCTTTCTTTTAGTAATAAATATGGGCACTGAAGTGTAATTTTTTACTCATTCATCCATTAATTTATTTATGAATGCATGTGTGCAATTTATTAATTCACTAATTCGTTTCATCATGTTCCAGACACAATCAAAAGTTGACATAAAATCATAAAAAGAAGTGTGCTTCTTTGTTTTTTAAGTACCCTACCTGAGTCTCCCAATTAGAGGCAGCATCTGCTTTTTGATTTCAGGTGTGTAGCCAGCCAGGATAATCTATTTAAAATGTACAAAGGGATGAACTGAAAAGAACAATTAAATATGTTCATTGCTAATGAATGATTTTCATGCTGGGTTAGCCCATAAAAAAGTAATGAGAGTTATACAATGGGCAGCTCTTAGGAACTATCCAGTTCCTTAATTCATGTTCATCCACTGGCTGAAAATGGATTCAAATGGATTCATCAGTATACAGTCTACCAGCTAGCATTTGCCACGTAGGAGAGATTTTCACTGTCAAGTCTAATGAGATATTTCTAATGGCAGGTAGTTCCTGGCAACTGCTGGTAGCATTTATCTGGAATAAGAAAAGTGTAAATGAATTCCATGACAACCTGTCCTGGCAGCAGGAAAAGATAAAGGAGCATGCAGAAGGGATAGATCACCTGAAGGTGTAGGGAGAAATACAATGAAAGCTGGTTTAAAGGCTAAGAAGGCACACTTTCTATCACACAGTTGCCTTGGGTCACCTGGTACAGAAAGAGGAATTTTCTGTAGATATTCAGATAAAGATGGAGAGGAGTGTGCTTCCTGGCAAAAGATGAAACCTTTCCAGGAACCCTCTAGAATATCCAGTTAAAGATACTGTCTCACTGCAGATTTCATAGCCCCATTCCACAACTGAGCTTTTGGTTTATGTCCTTTTAAATTTTTCACTTAAAGTACAGAGATTAGAAGCTTTAAAGACTTGAAGATTATCAGCATACTATAGCAAATTACATCTGTTGTGCCCTCTTATTTTCATTTCTTCAACAGAGTGCAGTGTCCTTAAAACTGTTTCTTATTCATATTCATACTTGCTTCCTAAGGACCCAAGTAATCAATAAGTTTGATCGTTACTACCCATATCAGTCATTAGGGGATCATTCTATTGTCAATCACTCTCCTTCTTTTTATAGTAATTTATTAACCAATTATTACCGTAATACAGTAATCCATAACCAAGTTTTGTGTTTCAAAACATGTTAATGGTAATATGCCTTTTCACAAGGCTTCACCATCTAACTCTCGCTTATATCTTTTCATAGCATCCTTGGTATAAGGTTGTGTAGACATAATGAAAAACGTTGAGGAAAACACGGTGTAATCATTAATTTTATGTATCAACTTGATCAGG
This sequence comes from Phocoena sinus, assembly GCF_008692025.1. Lineage (NCBI taxonomy): Eukaryota > Metazoa > Chordata > Mammalia > Artiodactyla > Phocoenidae > Phocoena > Phocoena sinus. The sequence continues at coordinate 30,513,292 of NC_045765.1, forward strand.
TCATAGGGTGCCCAGACATTTGTTCAAACATTATTTTGGGTGTGTCTATGAGGGTGTTTTTAGATGACTTTAGCATTTAAATCAATAGAATGAGTAAAGCAATTTGTCCTCCATAATGTGAGTGGGTTCTATCCAATCAGTTGAAGGCCTGAATAGAACAAAAAGGTTGACACTGCTATGAGTAAAAAGAAATTCCTCATCCCTGACTACCTTCAAGCTGGGACAATGGTTTTCTCCTGCCTACATAGGTGAACTGAAACTTCAGCTCTTCCTGGGTCTCGAGCCTACCAGCCTGCAGACTGAAACTACACCATAGGCTCTCCTGGGCCACCAACTTGCTGACTGCAGATCTTTGGACTTGTCAACCTCAATAATTGTGTGAGCTAATTCCTTATAGTAAATATCATTGTCAGCCCTCTATATCCACAGGTTCTGCATCAGTGGATTCAACTAACCACAGATCAAAAATGTTAAAAAACAAAACAAAACAAAACAAAAACTTCCAGAAAGTTCCAAACAGAAAACTTTGAATTTGCTTTGAGCTGACAACCATTTACATAGCATTTACATTGTATTTATAACTATTTAAATATCATTTACATTGTATTAGGCATTATAAGTAATCTAGAGATGATTTAAAGTATGTAGGAGGATGTGCTTAGGTTATAGGCAAATACATTTTATATAAGGGATTTGAGCCTTCTCAGATTTTGGTATCCATAGGGGTACTGGAACCGATTCCCTGAGGATACTGAGGGGTCACTGTATATATCTCCTATTAGTTCTGTTTCTCCGGAGAACCTAAACTAATACACATGGTAACTTCCAAAAATAGTGAATTTGATGAAAATATGTTTGCATCGACTTGATTGTATAAATACCTGTGCACATACATGTTGACTAATTTTTTAATAAGTCACAAAGTCTGACACGTAATTAGTGCCTCATAAATATTTTCTAAATAAATAACCTATTATGTTAATTTTGTACATTGTTAGTATGTTGTGTTAATTATGTTAATTATGTATAGAATGAAGTATATATAATATTAATTGTATTATTTACATGTAAGGAAACTTTGTGTTCAAGTTGTTGTAAAAGCTATATATCTGCCCAAAATTGGACAACTAATTGAGCTGTCTTGAAAAGTCTTTCCCCTAATATATGGTTAAAAAAGAAGTTTTCCACAACTTGCAATGTGGTTTTAAGCAAGTTATACATGCAGTGTCTCAATTTCCTTAGTTACAAAAAGAGAAAGTTGAAGATTTTTCAGTGTCTTGCAACTCAGTAATTAGAATCTATGCCAGTATAACATTCAGTGATCATAATATTAGAAAGGGGAGAAAGAAAGAACAGTGAAAATAAATTTATTAAAATAATCAATCCTAATTATATTATTTCTTTTGGATATTTTATCTGTTGGAAGACAGCTTGTTCTGAGGGTTGGTTTAGAACTGATACGCTGAATATTCCATCTTTCTTGCAAACCAAAAAGTGAGAAACAAAATGTCTAATTATATGTTCATTCTATATCACTATTTTAAATTTTATATTATTGGTGTCAATTTCATTTCTACTTTTCATTGTGTATATTTCTCTATTATTTCATTTTTAACCCCTATGGGTCAATCTTTCCTAACATTTGTATATCCTTGCTAATAGCTCTTTATAGAATAAGCTACCAAGTTTTAAAAGATTATTATATACTTTTTATTTCTAATTTCATAATTGTATTTTAGATTAAGTAAATTGAGAGGTACATTTTTTAATATTAAAATTTCTTTCTTTTTACCTTTTCTTTATGTAACAACCTTAACTAGGGTGCGTTAAAGATTGTTTGTTTTCAATACTTAAAGTAAATACAATTCAATTTTATAGTGAGCACACCCATTATAACATGAGGCCAGTAAAAAAAATATGTGAAATATATTTTTTCCCAGTTTCCTCTATATTTTGCTTTATCATGAAACTATGATAATGAGGGCAGAAAAAGAGAGAGGGGGGTTAGCCAAGGAAAAAGTAGTGAAAGAAGGGAAGAAAAGGGGATTTAAAGGCATTCTGTGTCTATAAAGCTATCTTTTTATGTATACACGTACTGCACAAACACATACACTATATACACACATTATAAGTAACCAAAATAGGTAGAACTGACTTTGAAAATACTTAAAAAACAGATTTATACTAATAACTCATTGATATTATTAGAAAGCTTAACTTTTTTTTTAATTTAGTAAGTTAACTAAAACAAAATGGCAAAAGTGGAGAAAAATACTCATAAAACACTTAAAGAAAATAGTAGTATTATGCCCTCAATGGGAAAACAATAAATACCTCAATAGAAACATGGGTGCAATAATTAATAAACAAAATATAAATGGCATGTATGATATAAAAATAAGTACATCTTAAGAAAAAGATATGAACATAAAGAATGAAACAGAATCATAAGCCACTGGGGCAGTGTGATTTGAATCAATCTTTCTGGTGTATAATATGTCAGTATTTATTAAAAATGGTAAAAATGTACCTGACTTAGACCTTGACATTTCATCTACAAAAAAATGAATCTATAGGGTATAAAAGAAGAGCTATACATAATAGCAAAATAGACATAACCTGAAAGTACTCTCAAATATGTTATTTTAAAAATGAAATACTAAATATTGCACATCATAAAAAAAAGTTTTTATAAAATTGATGAAATTTGTAAAATTTAAAAATTTTTTATAAGAAATTTTGTTTTTATAAAAAATGTTTCTAGATTCTATTTGCATAGAATTTTGCAATTCTATGCAAATAGAATTACATAGCTTATTTTTTAAATATGAAAGTAGGCTTCAGAATATGCAATCTGTAATCTGCCATCTTCAAAAATGCAATCCAATATTTTACACCCACACACACAAGTGTGAACACACATACAGGAGTATAAACACACATATTTGTGTGTGCAAAATACTAGAAGTATTTTATAAATGTTGACATTGATAGGATTGTGAATGGTGTTTCTTCATAAGTTTTTCAGTATTTTCTCACTGATATCTTATTTTTTATCAGGAAAAAATGTTATTTAAAGAAGAGGAGATTGCTGTAGAGAATTTCTAATTTCCTTCTTTAATACTTCACTTTTCACTGTATTATGGTAGAAAGTGTTAGTTTTTTGTTATTAAAAAATTTCATATTCTTTAATATATAACTGTTTGAAGATATAAGAGTAGGATTTTATAAAGAACAAAGTTGAATTATTTACTCATTTTTAAAAACCAGATCACATAGTAATTGGCTACTAACAACACTATCTGACTTTACTGTAAGAAACTAACTTTGAAAAAGTGCTTTATGAGAGAAAGTACAATTTATGCTATTTAAAAAAAAATCACTTAACCCATTTAACTTCAGATAATGATTACCTATAAGATAAAAGCTTAAAAGAGAAGTTAGGGGAGATAGCATGCTTTAACATTTTCATCCCCTGAGACCTTAATATGCTAAGAAAGAAAAAAGAAAATCATAAAGAAGCTTTTGGATTGCAATTTTATTTAAAGTCACTGAGATGGCATCTTCAGACTATTCCGTCTTACAAAATAATTATCCCCTCCAAATGGCACTTAAAGGAGATTGTATAACTTTTACCAGGATGTTGTCGCATAGGAATAAAAGTCTTGAGACAAAAGAAAGTTGCAAAGGACCCTAGTATTAAACCAATCTGGTAAGTATATACAGACCATATTTCAGTTTATGCTTTTTGCTAATTAGTACGCTTTTCTCTAACAGACAACAAGGTATTTGCTATATTAGGCTATATTAGGCTTCCCAAATAAACGATTTCTTACTGAAGAAAACTAGTAAATCGTCCTTTATAAGACAAAACATGAAATTTTGGAGGGCTGAAGGAATTTGGGTACTTCTAGGCTGAATATTTCAAAGACAGTTGGAGGGTGGAGGAGAGAGAGAAAATGTACTGACATGCTTCTCAAACAAAACTTAAGCAGCTTTATAGTCATTTTTATTTTCAGTTCAAATAATCTGGAAGTTGTTTGGGCATCACAAAGTAAGTGCCAGTAGGGCAACACACACACAAACACACTCTCAAAAAACTAAGAACCCAGAGAGTGAAAGAATTTGGAAACACAGAGGTACATTTCCCACTATAAGGGAATCTAGATCTGCTCTTTAAATAAAAGATCAAGGGACAAGCAATCTGGCAAACAGCCCTAATGAGGAAAAGAAAACTTTATAGAGAAATCCAAATCTTTCAGAATATCTTACATCCCACATGTTTATTACTCCTGTATAAGTACCAAATGGTTTTATTTATTTTGAAACAACACTGACACTCTTGTGATTTTGAAGGATACAATCGATGGAAGGGCTAAAAAGTGTTAAATTTTCCCTGGAAATATAACTAAACTTCTTTCCTCATCAACCAGAGTAAAATATTCCCCTATGTTCTGAGTACCTATGTGGACTCAATTAACACTCTAGAGCATGTAAGATAAATACAAGATATCCCCTCTGCGTTTCTTAGTTTGCTTAAGAGATGGAACTGACACAAAATGATAAGATAATGGTATAGGTAGAAAGGAATCAGTGGTCAAATTATACAATTCAGAGGAAGAACACTTTGCTTCCACAAAGTTCTGTGAAAACATCATTGGTTGTGAAAAAAAGAAAAAAAAAAAAAAAGCAGAGTTGAACGGGGAAGGCGGGGGCAAGCAAGGACATCGCCTCTTACAGGCAGACATGGGGGCTGGGTCAGAACTGCCATTTCCCTCACTGTGACACCTTAGGTCACTCTGGGATCTGAGATGGTTTTGAGCATTTAAGGATAGAGAGGAAAAGGAATGGGAATGTTCTAAAATTATTTAAGAGTAGGTATTTATTTGAGATGATTCTCAGGAAATCCCTGGCTTGTCCAGGTGCCTTGGGTTCTGTTCCTGGAGCTACTTTTTGCCTTTCAAATGCTGTTTAGGTGCAAGTCCTCACATGCCACCAGACACTCTTCCTGTTGACAATTTTGACCTTTATTAATTCAGGTCTGCTCAATCTCCCACACTGATCTGTAATGCTGACACCCTGTCACACTCTGATTTTTCAGAAAGAATGCTGAAAGAGTTCACAGGCTATCACACTGGTTGACTTGATGCCAGAGAGAAAATAATAATAATAATAAATCCAGGACTGACCTCATTCACTTTCTATACTAAAACACAAGCCCAATTGAAGTTGCACTGAGGATTACTTATGTGTTCCCAAGAGTTCTCAAGATGAATACCAGACATACTATGGGGATTGTTATACTATTTGTATGCTTATATAAATTGGTTTTCATGAGTAAATTTCCTGGTTTGCCCTTTTCCGCTGAAATATGTCCCTTGTTGCGGGAGAATGCAATAAAGCAAAGCAGTATGTTTTTTAATCTGTGGAAAGTTGAAAAGGTTACATGCTGTGAGTTTTCTATTCTCAGAATATACATAACTCATTCCATGAAACAAACAAACAAACAAAAAGCAGCATAATTTAACAGATCCCTGTGTCTTTGTTATCCCTACACTGTAGTTTTCTGGCAAAGAATGCATAAAAGTAACTTTGCAGAGAAACAGCAGTTTGTTTTTGTAAATTTCAATTGGCAATCACGGCCTTAAGCTTTTTCTATGCAAGGAAAGTAAAAATGAGAGGTGTGTACCCTTTGAGATTAACTTATTACATTGCAGCAATGACGCTCAGTGATGTTTAACCAATAAAGTAAACCACAATTTGCTGGCATGTATTTAAAACTTAGGTATTTTTGTTTTACCAATTTTTCATCAGATTACCCACAACATGACTATTATTGAATGGACATCCCTTCTGATTACACTATCATTAGGTAAGTGGTATTAATTATTTTATAGTAATGTTAATGTTTAATTTGAATCATCTACTGATTTTAGCCACATTCCTTAAAAGTAGTCAGCATCGGGAAGACTGAGGCTGTGGAATGTATAAATCTTCTCTGTATAGGGCTAACCGGGATTATACCATCAAATTCGAAAATTGAAATTTAAAGAAATTGGACCTTGAAGAAATGCCCTAATTTGACAGATGTAAATATCAGAGAAGCTATGTAATTTGTACATGTTGCACAGCACATTAGAAGTAGAGCTGAATTCTCAAGGTCTAGAGTCTCCTTCCTTCCCTTCAATGTTGCTGCTCATAACAGTCAACCTGAGTTAGTTACATACACAAACAATGTAAAAACAAAGAAGCCAAAACCTCAGGCATTTGGAGTTCATTAATGTGATTTTTAAAAAAATACTCCAACAGTCATTGAACTAAGCCTCGCTTTGCAAAAAAAGTTTTACTTAAGTAAGATAGAAATTCGTCTTTGAAATAACAATAAAAGCCTTCAAACTTTAAAGCTGAAGGATGGAGATAGGAAATGGCCACCACCACTTTTTTACTACTTCTTTCCCCTTCTACTTCACATATGGGCAAAAGAAAACTGGGCCTAAGGGCATGTCAGTGGATGATCACAGTAAGAGCTATGTTGATGAAGGATGTACCATGTGCTAGGAAGAACTTTATATTCCTTCTCTCACTGATTCTTGCTTCCTTGATTCAGGCAGAAATTATTCAGAAAGCATGCCCCAGCAAAACAGACCTAACAGGTAAACTCTAGTTCAGAGACAAAAATGTTTTTAGTAAATCGTAGTCTGCCTTAAAATAATGTAGACAATTGTATATAAATTGTGAATTACTTTAAAAAGTAGGGATTCAGATTTTTTTTTTCCACTGAATTTCACATAGAAGTTTAAAAATAAAAGTACTGAAGTGTAACCTGGGGATAATGCAAGTAAAAAAATAGACGACCTGAGAATACACATGCTCGGTTACATAGAAACAAAGTGTGCATTTCTGAATATCTTTAAGTAAATAAAAATTATATATCTGGCATATATCCTCTTTCGAAGGATACTCAGCCTTCCTTAGGTATTCTTTCAAGGGAACGCATTGCTCTAAAGTTTCTAATATAAATATACACATATATTTATGGGTATTTATGTTGATGTATATATTGTATATATATTTTTTCAGATTAGGATTATTACAAGAATAAACAGAAAAAGTGCAAAAAAGGTACATATTTTCAAGTGTTCTCAACCCATTAACAGAAAAGCATAATATTGGGACTGTTAATCCCAAACCATTATTATGTTTTCACTAAAGCAATGTTCTAAATATGTAAATTTGACCACTTATTTCTTATAAAAAATATTAATGGTAATCAATTATTTATTTGGTGTATTACTTATTTTTCAAAATTTAACCTAATTATTTGATCACAAGCAAACCAACTCCCTTCATGATTTTACTGGACTGGTCACATACTTCTTTATGCATGTGAAATTGCAAAAGTCACTTGTAGTAGATTTCATTGAACCATCTCTGCTAGCACGTGTATCATTAGAAAGCTTAGTTTATCAGATAGGTGTTAGTATTGGAAGGAATGTCTACTACTTCCATCTACATTAAGACTTTATCTGTTGTTTTTCACCAAAGGTTTTATATTTATATTTGATCTTTAGTGCAGAAATAATGCACAACAGTATGTAATATGCCAGTATGATCATACCTGCAGACTTCATTTAAATGTATCCATTCTCTGAAAGCTCTTTTCAAATTAAGGACTGCAGCGTTAAGTCTGTTGTATGGATCACTTAATACAGGGCGCCCAACATGTGTTCCAAAGAGGCCCACTTGATAATCCACTACAAATAGCACAACATGATCCACCTAACTTTGTGAAATATCCCCATTGTAGACTCATAATATACCCTTGTATGTTACAGACACTTAGATGTTGAGATTATCATCCTCAAAGATAATTTCTCCTTTTTTCATCATGATCATGTGTCAGAGTTTAGAGTTAGGAAATATATCAATATTATATCAATATAATATATCAAAATATATCAATATGGTCCCTGAGAAATCTAGGAAAGAGGTCTTCAAACAGGTGTAAAGAAAGGTCATAACACATTTCAAATCATGTAATTCCCTAAACCTCTGCAACCTTTCAGTGATTTCTCACCACTGTTGTAAAATAACAAACATTTTTTTTTTAAAAAAAAGAAGCAAGAAATAAACCCAATCCATATATGTTCTTTTCTTTTTTCACAATTATTCATTACCGTTTAATTATTGTATGCAACAGGGCAAGAAGCAGGGATTTTCTTTAAGTAATTCATGAAAGCTTCCATGTATCATCAAAGTCATCATGCCTGCCCTCCCTTCTGTACTCTGCCCTTTTGCGTGCAGCTGAACATGACATTAATAATAATGTCTAATTAATGGATACCTATCCATTCTGCTGAAGAAAGTTGTATGGCACATTTCCAGAGTCACAGGAGGGCTCTTTTAGAGTACTGAAAACTAATCTCAATTTTTCAATGCCAATGTCAAAGATGTTTGCCACAGTACCATGCTGTGCTCAGTTGAAATTTCACACGTGAAACTTCTCACCAAATCAGAAACAAGGAGAAATTATTTGGAGCATACATGCAAATAAATGGAAGAAAAATCCCCTCATCTCTAGCTTCTGGGAACTCATTAAAATATTTTATTCTAATACATTAAATAAATGTTACTGTCAAACTTTTCACCCAGTTTTCTTCACAGGTCTTCAATGGGGGATAATCAGGTGTTAATATGATTCTTTGGGAAAGATGGGGAAAATAATGACTTCACATGGAGGCACTGACATTACTGAGGAGATGAAGAAATTTACAAAATGAAGTCTGCAGCCATTTTATCAGAAAACTTTGACCTGGGAGCAACCTATGCTTCAGATAAAGTATGGGCTTTCTTTTCTTTTTCTTGAGAGATAAAATATATAAATGCCATATAATTTGTTTAACAGGAAGAACTATTCGTAATCATCTACTGAAAAACAAATGGAAAAAATCCGTTTTATGGATTGAATGTATATGTCCCCCTTCCCTGAAATTCATATGTTGAAATCCTAACCCACTATGTAATGGTAATAGGAAGTGGGGCCTTTGGTGGTGATTAGGTCATGAGTGTGTGCTCCTCATGAATTGGATAAGTGCCCTAATAAAAGAGATCACACAGGGCTCCCTTACCCCTTCTACCATGTGAGGACACAGTGAGAAGATGGCAATCTATTAACCAGGAAGAGGGCTCTCACCAGAGACTGAATCTTTAGCCCCTTGATCTTGTATTTCCCAGCCTCCAGAACTGTGAGAAATAATGCTTGTTGTTTAAGCTACTCAGTCTATGGATTTTTTGTTATAGCAACTTGGAAGGACTAAAACAGAAATTGGTACACACTGAAATTACTTTTTAAAGGCAATCTTGAGACAACTTGTTTTGAACTGAAAAAGTAATGTATTTTAGAAATAAAGTATACAAACGTCATAGAATTATTTTAACCAGAAGAACCATTAGTAATCATCTCTTCGAAAACAAACAGAAAAAGCCTTCAAATGCATATAAGTAACCTGGGCCACAGTGATATTATAGGATTGCTCAATATCATACAGCTGGTAAATTGCGGAGATTTACAAACCACCAGATTTCCTGACTTCCTACACATAACTATCCACTATCCATAAACTTTAACTGGTTCTGGAAAACTGAGAGTCACTATATAAACTGTGAATTACAATTTTTCAAAAAATACATTCTACTTAAACACTACAGCTATAAAAGCATAGTGTAATGTAAATTATACAGATTTTATAGAAGGAAGAATGAGGAGACCCAAGTCATGGCTCTCAAATGTATTAGCTTATGCTTGAGTCTCAGCTTCCTCTTCCATAAATTAGGGTGATAAACTCTGTAGCAGCGAGGTTCATGAGGATTAAATAAGAAAACCTGACATAATGTAATTTTAGTATTCTGTAAATACAAAGAACTATAGGAAGAGCAGTGATCTCCACTGGACCATTCAGGGGGGAATTTTACGGTTATAAACTAACGGACTGAGTGATCAGCTCCAAGTGCATTAACTAAACACTGCATAAGAAGTACTATTCTGACTACTCCTTTAAAACAAATGAATCCCTGATTTGCCCCTTTTTTGTCTGTTTCATAATTATAAAGTGTAGAATATGGAGAAAAACGCTTCCTGTTAAATTTTTTTGGTTGACTTTCATGCAGCTGAGAGCAAGGAATTACTGAATTGATGTGTTCAGTGCTTCAAACCAAGGCTTGTGGAGTGTCCCGCTGGCTTCTGACCCTAGGATTTTTTGAACCTTACTAGATATAAACTCAAGGGTGGGGTGCGGGAAAGAGACACTCAACAGCAGCCAAGCGGTTTCTACCTCTCAAGTGTCAGAAACTTCAATACCATATTTCTTTAGGCAGAATGAGCCTTTGTTCTGCGAAAACCACCTCTAACTGAGCCTTCTAGTTATGCAAATGTAAAGCAAATACTCTCCTCTAAAATGGAGATGAACTTTTAAAGATCAAAAACTGTTTCTTGGGCAAGGATGTAAAAGTTGTCTATTCAGGTTGTCTTAGGAGAAAACGCCTTACTAAGAAGAAATTTGCCTAGCCTCCTTGACTGAACCCCAGTGACTGTGGTCGAAGGGTGAAAACTCTTTTCAGAAGACAATATGTGATATTCGGGGCCCAAATGAGCATTCCCTTAGGCCCCAGGAAATGAAGTGTCACCCAGAGTTGTTACTTCCTATCTCCTTCCAGAAGCTAGCCCCATTCCTGTATGTATGCTACTGTTATGATTAGTCATTGTATTTTTGGAGTTGATTTGTCATTGTATTTTTGGAGTTATTTTTATAATTTTAAGAGTTGTATTCTTCATTTCTAAATCATTTTTGTTCTTTCTCAGATCTGTCTGCTCCTTTTTACAGTCTCTTTTTTGTTTCTCATTTTGTGGTTCCATCTTATATTTTATATATTTATATATCTTATAAATGCATGTGAGCATTTTTATTCTTTACATCGTAACGGTGAGATCTAAAGTACTTGAGGATCTAAGTCTTTATTTTTTCTGCTAACTCGCATGCCACTCATTTTCTGGCACATTTGAATGGAAGCTCATATTTGTCCTTATCTGTGAAATATCTGAATGCTTAATAAATTCATGGTGTTTTTCTTTACATGTAGTTTTTTGTTTTTGTTTTTTTTCATGAACCAAGGGTCACTACTGATGTGGATCTACTCCAGTCCTATTCTGGCTTCCTCCTGAAAATTTATGACAGGTGGGCAAAAGGCTCATATCCACCCAAGAGGACCAAGATGTGTGCTCACTGTTCACAGACTTTGTTTCCACTCATTGTTTAATTTCTGTTCCTCCTTCCTTTGTCCTTTGGTGATTCCCTTCATGACCTTGATCCCAGCAACACAATCATGATATTATTTTATGATGCTCATCTTGGTGTTTTTCAGGAGGGCCTCTCAGGATATCTGTTTTGCCATATTGCTAGACAAGAAAGATCAATTTTTTTTCACTGGTAAAATGGTTGTCTGTTCTCCCTTCCAGTTGGATGTAAACATTTTTACGAAAAGCCAATAGTAAATGAGCAGAATTTATATGTACACCTTGCAGGTACCTTCTTAAAGACAAGTTGCTTGCTTTGGACTTCTTACCCACTCAGTCCCCAACCTCCTTCCTGCTGTCTGAAAAACAATAACAAATGGAGCACCAGCTATTCATGCAGTGAAGGAAGCCAGGTGCCGAGGAGGTCAGAAACTACTGGCCAGCCTGGATCCCTACATGACCATGTGGAGTAGAGACCCCCTAGATGGTCTGAAGGTCACATGAAAAGAAGCACCCAAACAAACTCCTCTACTGTTTGCACCTCTACATTCTGTGGTCTCCTAAAGCAGCCAACCTACATCCTAACATATGTATAGCCTTTTTAGGGATAGCATGACCAGATACCCTAAATACTTTAAGGGAAGGAAGACGTCAATTTCTGCAAAAACAAGTTCTCTAATCTTTTAACTGAAGATTGCAATTGAAATTAAAGAAACCAGTACCTAAGGGAAGAAAAAAGAACGTAGAGAGAAGCGGGGCATGGAGAGTTTAAATGTGACAGAAAACTGTAAAAAGTCTATCTTATCTTATGCCAGGGTGGGGGTTGTAATTACCCAGTAAGATAAAAGCTGTTGAATTTGTAGCAATGGAAATATTAAGACAAATTAAATACCAAGCTTATCTCTGCTCTGTGCTATCAATATTTTATACTAAACATCTGTTCCTTGTATCTCATCTCAGAAACACTTCTACACTTTATCAGCGCAAGCACAGCTTTTCAAAGCAAATTAAGCTAAACCGTTTTCACTTAATCACCAATTGATCACAACATGCAGAATGCCACATATTGATCTCCAAGAGCCCCATTTTTCCCAATTCAGAAAAGCATATTGGAGGAAACACTTGATTTGCAATCAGCGTAAACTGGTTAGGCTTACACTTCTGACATATTTTAAGTAGGAAGTATTTCAGTGATTAAAAGGATAAAACAACAAGTATTTTCAATGAGAGGTGAAAACTAGGCAATTTCCACCTTTTAGTTACAGGGTCTTAGAGCTACAGGAGATCTTCGAGATCCCCTAAGCTTTATTAAGTCTCCTTGGGGATCCCAATAAGGCAGGCATTTTTGTTTTGCAGGCTATCATGACATTAATACCTAGGCACCACTGAGAATCAGACAGAAGCGATCTTTTTTCCTAAAATCTGCTCAAGGGCCATTATTCCAAGCTAGGTGGGTCTCATGCAGATTGATTGCAAATCACTGATCTAGTCCAGAGGCTATATATTCCAGTGCCTACAGGAGCTGAGTGGTTAATGCAAGAGTGAGGAAGCACATTCTGTCCATATCATATGAGTAGATGCTATCCAACTCCAGATGATTACTGTTGCCTGGTACACATGTAGACCTCTTGTTACCACACCTTCTTACTTTTCAAGACAAGCTTCAAAAAATAAAATAAAAATCAAGATAAATATGAAAAATCTCATGCTGTTTTTGCATCATGGTGTAGCGCAAACAAAACTGATGTGTGAATTGGATTTGGCTTCTGACCATAAATTTTAAAGTCTCTGATCTAGTCTTACCCACTCAATATAGAAAAAAGGAATGGGAGGTCAATAAAGAAGAAGCATTAGAACTGGTGCTGGAATCCAAGCTTCAAGACCACGATGATAAACTGTCCTTGTTTTCCAAAGATTCTCCTAGTTTTAGCACTGAAGTTTCACATCCCAGGAAACCATTCTGATCACGGCAAACTGGAACAGTGTGTTATCCTAATCTAGACTCTTGTCTCAGTAATTTTTTTTTTTTTTCACCGCACCCTGATGTGTTCTTCATCTCTATCATAAGAACACATAACGAGCTTGTGGCCCTCGTAACTCTACATAGGGATGGGGAAGCCAAGGTCCCAATGGTGGCTACTGAACACATCAGCTATGGCATTGCTCACCAAGGCAGAGCTAGAACGAAATGGGAAATGGGAACCAGCAGTCAGGTAGACTGAATGATTAGCTTTGGTGTGGAAATTTAGCTTCTGTGACCCCTTAACCAATTGCTTCCTCAAGAGTGTCACATATTGGGAGATTACATATGCTTACTTGGTGTAATGTTTCTCTCCCTCTCTCTCTTTGAGAGAGTTATAGTTAAATAGTTTTAATCTGTCTAAAAAGATAACCTGAACATAAATAATAAAACTTCAGTTTAATTTCTGTTTTGCACTTACATTGTTTTGTTCACTGAAATTCCTATCATTTAACTAGTTAGCATGGCATATCAAACCTCACAAGTTATACAAATTCCAGCCATTTCCAGAGCATGAAACAAGGACCTCAGGGAAAGAGAGAGAAAGTGAGCAAGCCTTACGAACTGTGAGGTTACAGATCTATTACTTATTTTACTCCAAGACCCAGGGAATCTATCTGTGCTCAGAGTTCCAACCAACTTCAAAGGGAGACTTAGGATCACAGAAGTTCAATGAAAAAATGGAACAAGAATAAAATTGGCCCTGTGTGAATTAGATTGTAAAGGCAGGAACTTCATTTACTTAAGAAGCCAATGTTTAAATTAAAACCTTTATATGCCCTCTGTGTTTTCCTAAGAGTCCAAATTTTGTACCAATGACTAGCCCAGAGAAACTAACACAGAAATTATAGTGGGATAAAACAAAAGTGAGTAATTTTACTTTTACTCTTTTCAAATGATTGCTCTTACAGAGGCACTTACCTTTTTTTTTTTTTCCTTCCCAGAGCTAGCACAGAAGTGACAATTAGAGGATGATTTTTTCCCCCCACTTTGGCCCCGAAGGGATCTAGGGAGAGACTTTACTATTTTTCTCTTTGTGAAATAAAGACTGGCTTTGAAGCCAGGATCTCTGAAATGAGGCATTGCAAATGTCCTTTGATGAATCAGTCTGTGTGAAGGAGAGAGGGAGTGGAGAGGGGGGCAGCAGATTGATTGCGGCTAATGTACCTCTCCTGCCTTGCCCTTTTAATATTCCTCGAATGGCCACGGATAATCAAGAGGTCAATCACGAATCCATCAAGGGGTCCTTGTCTCAGGGAAGTTTCCAAACTGTTGAAGCCCTCTCTCAAACAAGCTATTTAAAGCAGTTAGCCAGAGTAGGGCTATATGGCGGGGGGGGGGGGGCACTAGAAAACATCAGCTTCAGGGGCGACCTGTCAACAAAGTGTGAGAACACGTCCAGGGAGGAACACTTCCGCAGGGTGTGCAGAAAGGACCTGGCCATGAACTTCATCCGTAAATAAATAAATAAATGGGAAACCTCCCATTTGGCAAGATGGGGCAGGCCTGCAAGACATTCTGGGTAAAAACAATAATAATAAAAAAAAAAAATGTCCAGAAGAAAAGGACAGAATAGAAAACTCAATTGTGGATCAGAAACAGCAGTTACAAGTTGTAACCTCTGTTGACTGACACTCCAGCAGCACTTCTGCAAGGTGTGCTAAATGTCCCCTTAGGGATTTCATGCCTCTGGGGGCCCTCTGTCTATAAAAGAGAGATGGAAAAAGAAATGAGTTTAGGGGCTGAGAAAGAATTGCTTACATTAGGAAGCCGTAATATCTGTGAAGTTTGCTCGGAGCAGGGGTGCCAGCTTGCTGTCCTCAGTAGAAGCACTTGGCAGCTTTGACCCTGCTGGCCTATAAAGAAATAGCCTTTTCCTTTCCTCCAAGGACATCTCCGCTTCAGATGGCAGCCCTTTTTAAATTCTGGATGAGGTGTCAAATGAAATTTGACAGCTAACTGATAGGTTCAAATTCTCACAGGGCAGTCTATCCCTGAGGACACGGAAAAACTAATTCACTGCCAGGCCGGCAAATTTTCAGCGATCCTGATCATTCCACATTCGGTTTGATGCGCAACCAACTGCTTTTTCTGGTGGGAACACAGTACCTCTCATTAGATGGGACAAAGGACAATGATTTTAGGAGACACATGTTATTCCCCAAAGTTCTCTAATGTTCCAAAATGTATTTATTTATGTATTAGCAGTCCTAAGAATTGCCTGTTACTAACGGTATTCGTGAAAAATGGTATTTGTGAAAAATGTTATTTTTAGTATCACTGAGGTCTCATCTCATGAAGAGTCTTCCGATCGAATAATATTAAAAATTCAAATTTGTACAGCTTGCACAAAATTTTAAAATAAACGATTTTTATTAGCATCTTACATTACGTCCAACCCGGCTTACTTTAGTTTTTCCTCTTCAATATGTGCATGTGCTTCTGTCTCTAAGTGATCCTGTCCCAGTCCTCAATCCAACCAAAATGTGAAGCTAGAAATATTAAAGCAGCCTTAATCTCACCTCCTTCTTAAACGTAAGAAGCGCACTGTGGCAGAGTGGTTTGTTTTCAAATTTAGGCTCAGCTCACCCTTACTACATCTCTAACAATTGACAACTCACTAAATTATTTAGATCTCTGTTTTCTCATCTGTAAAATGAGGATAATAGTAGTACCTAATGCAAAGGCACTGAGGAGTGTGAAGCAAACAATCCCTGACACAGAGTAAGGGCTGAGTAAATGGTAGTTTAAGGGAAATAAATATCAGTCAAGAGTAGCCTATAAGACTGTGCTGTTCAGTAGGTATAATACATCTTGTGTCCTATAACTTACGTTCTTTAAATATTGCCTGGAAAGCAATGTTTTTGTATTAAAGAGGTAATTGGAGCTCACCTCTGTCCCCTCAGTCTCAGCTCAGTCCCTCACTATTCTTCTGAGCTGATATCAGGGGAAGTAGTCTTGAGTTTATTGTCTGAATTCCCACTGTGTTATTAAAAAAAAGTCTGAATTTATGCTTTGGTCTCTATTTCTATGACCCATTTCCTCCAGTCTGCCTGTGAAAGATTGCTGTGCTGGATAAGCAATGCCAGTCTCATGGAAGAGGGAAGATGGAATAAGCTATGTATACACCATCTTGGACGAGCAACAGAACCAGGAGAATTGAAGCCGCTATATTGTTAAACAGAAAATTGTTACCTTTCTGTGCCATAATGTTCTTACCTATGAATAAAGAAATTAAGAGTGTATTATCTCAAAGATCCCTTCTATCTGGATAGTCTGGTAAGGTGGGCCCAAAGAAGCCCTGACCAACGTGGGATTTCAAAACAAAGTAAGTTAAATGGGAGGTAAAAATTTTAAGCAAAAGAGTGAAAACAAAAAGAATAACTGAAAAATAATTGAAACAAAAAATAATTGTCATAATTGAAGAAAATATAAACTGGAATATAAAGCATAAACATACTAAGAGAAAGAAATACTATTAAATTTACTAAATGATGAAGAATATGAATACCTTCATGTTTATAGTGCAAAACAATCAAACCAAGCAAAGCTGCACATGCAGCAGTACAGAGCACCAGTTATAAGAAAGTGTTTCCAGATTCCACAAATATTTATTGATCTGCTTTATGCCAGGAGGCCTTTATGGATCTATGTCTTAGACCCTTTGGGGCACATCAGTGAGAAAACCAGATAAAAATCCCTGACCTTGAGAAATTTATATTCTGGAGTGGAAAATAGTAAATAAATGACAAACTAAACAAAAAAGTAACATATTTGATACTTTAGAAGGTGCTGCATATTATGAAAAACATTCAAATAGAGTAAAATAAGGAACAACAGAAGCAGAGGGACAGAGATGAGTGGTCAGCTGAGGCAAAACAGAGTGACCACGATAGGTGGTCATTGAGACGGTCAAAATCTGAAGAAAGTTTTGAAATAGGTGAGGGAATTTGCTGTGTAGCTATTCAGGTGAGGGGCTTCCATATATAAGCTCTAAAAGAAGGTTGGGGAGCATCTCCAGTGCTGGACTAGGGTGTGTGGAAGATAAGGTCAGAAAGTGAAGCGGTCATTGAGGCCATTCTGGAATGGAGGCACTTAAGCAAAATAGGAAGCCACTGCAGAGTTAAGCAGAGGAGTCACGTGATGTGATCAGACTTGAACTGCAATGGACTTTCTCTGAGAATAGTGGGGGGGTAGGGGGTGGGGAACAGGCAAAGTTAGAAGCAAGGCATCCAGCTGGGAGGCTAATAATTCAGATTAGAGACATTGATGGTTGGTGCTGGAGGTGATTAGAAATCATGGAATACTATATATATATTTTGGAGTAGAGACAGGAGATTTTCCCAAAGGATGTGAGTATATGGGTATAAGAGGAGACAGAGAATGCAGAAGGCAGCAGTAGGCTCTGTCTAACACACTAGACAAGGACTGGCTTTAGATAAAGCTATGGTAAAGAGCAGCAAGACAGAATAAAAGGGTACAAATGCTAGTAGGTGGATAGGTAAGTTGGAGGGAGTGGTTTGGAGATACTCTTCTGGTGGGTTCAATTTTCTCTGAAAGGTAAGAAGCAATATCAACAGTTGGGAATGAGGAAGGAAAAGCTTTATTGGAGGATTTGAGAGAGAAGCTGTGAAATTGCTAACTAAGAAAATGGGAAAATGATTAAAAAGTTAAAGTAGGAATGCCCGGCATCGTTACAATTCCAAGTGAGATTTTTGTTTGTGAAACTTAAAAGAGACCAGTCAGAGTGGTTGTGTGTTCTCTATTGCATTTAAGCTGCAAGCATGGAATAGGTGGAAGGTTCGTTTTTATAGGACCTTGGTTTTACCAAGTGAGTATGAAGTGAGAGAGGAGTGGAAGTCAAAATATTAGCAAGTGTTTACAACAACTGACCATAAAATTACTATTTGTAAGAAGGGAGGTAAGGACATTAAATGATGAGGAACAGTGAGAAGTTGACAGAATCCATTGATTAGAGGTGCTACTGTCTTAAAGAAGCTGCATCCTAGAGGGAGATTGAAGGTGGAATTCAGAGAGTGGAGTGGACATAATATTATTAAAGGGTTGTAGTTATCAGTGTTGATGAAGTATGATTAGGACATACTCTCAAGTTCTGACTTTGGGAGTGAGTAACTAAAGTAGGGTGGGGATAAAAATCTTTGAAAAAGATTAGTTTCAAAAATGTGGATCTAAGGTGTTAGAAGGAACATCTCTCACTATAAATTAAAACAGGAGTAGTGTTGGAGAGAGTGACAGTGCACCATGGGATAAGGTCATCTAGAGGTGAGAAGAAATCACATGGGGTTCTGTAGTTGATAGCAACAATAAGGGATACTGGTGATATAATCTGATACCTTGAGTTTCAACGTCGGTGGTTTTAGGGAAATGTGAGGGAGACTAGTCTGAAAGCAGTATTAAGGAACAAGAAGGACATTTGTCTGGTCTGTGTGACCAGGCAAATGAGAAAATGCAACCATGAGGGGCAATAGTGTCCTTAGGGCAGAGCCAGGTAACACAAGTAGGTAATGGAATCCTCTAAAGGAAAAAAAAAAAATAGCTTGTTGGTAGAATTTGAACATCATAATACAAATTTAGTGTACATTAGAACAGTTGTGCCCTGTGTGTTACTCCTTTTTCTTTTTCCTTTTTTTTTTCATTTTTTGGCCATGCCACAAGACTTGTCGGATCTTAATTCCCCGGCCAGGGATCGAACCCATGCCCCCTGTACTGGAAGCATGGAGTCTTACCCACTGGACCACCAGGGAAGTCCCTGTGTTACTCCTCTTTACATTAATTCATATTTCATTGATGGATTAATTTCACTCAATTAATTTAAATAGGAGAAAAATATAGCCAGATTTTAAAATGATTGCAATTCTTAATTCTCCATTAAAAGAAAAAAAATTTTTAAAAACCAAACAAACCTCAGGTAAAAACGGTTGTACCATTTAAAATGGGTCTTCTGACTTTGATTCTTCCTTCTTTGGATAGATGTGAGATGAAGGCAATGGAAGGGGTCCTTGTTGCATGAAAGAAGCAACTCTATATACTGTTATTTTCAAGTTTGATCAATCATTTCCAATTCATTTCCTGTTTTTCCTTTTAAAAACCCTACCCCACCAAGAATTTCAATAGCAGCTAGTAAAATAATTTGGGTGGCTGACAGGCAATTCAATTTCCTGGCAGATTTTCAGATAATCAGACACCCAGGAGAAACTTGTAAATTTGTTTTATTCATGGTCAATTTGCGATGGCACATTTTTTCCTACAAGCTCAACTCAACATTTTACTCAACAGACAAGTAGAGCATCATTATGTAGCAACACAAGTGGCTTAGGTGGTCAACCAGGCACAGCTCATCATTTCTGCAAACAAGTCCTCTCCAGGCTCCCTGTATCCTTAAATGAATTGCACTAGGGTCTTTGTTCATCCATTAGGAAGTTTGTGCTAGACGCGTGTGGCTCAAATACACAGGGGAAATAGACTTAATTCCTCTGACTCTCTGTGCCTCCTGGATCCAGTAGACTCTGAAGCAATTACCAGAATATTAAGAGATCAGCTGATCCATGGGTCAAGAGCTAGAGAGCAAAGAAGGAACCAAATATAAGTACTTTGATCAAGTCACTATATGTGTGCTATGATAAATACTGACAGGGAAGCGGATGACTATATGTACTGTAAAAGATATCCAATCTCTGCCAATGAAGAGGGAGGTAAATGTGGCCTTTTCTGTTGTTTAGGAGTATCTACAGAGGCCCAAAGACCAGAAACAATAGGTACCAGGAGAAGGGGCTATAGTGGAAGCAACCTGTCTGTCCTTCTACCATTGGTAGAGGAAAGGCCAAGTGTGGACTCTGAGAAAGGGAGACAATATTAGTGTCTTGAAAGGGATGTTGCCCAACAAAAAACACCTGACAAGTGACCCCAACAGAGGTGGACCACTTTGTATGACTTAGGGAGAATTGTAAGAGGGCAAATGGAGGAGAAAGCCTGAGCCAAGGTGCGCAGACTTCTCCAGTAGAGGATACTCCAAAAAGGCTAGGAACACGCCTGCCCAGGGTAAAGGGAAAACAAAGAAAAAAAAAAGAAAGAATTGTCCTTTGAACATCTGCCCTACCCAGAGTCATCAATGCCACACTCCAGCTCTGCCACCTTGATCACTTAATTGGAACATCCCTGCTTTGTCTATGTTGGGAGGAATGTTATTTAGCCTGTTGTTACTGTTAGGACAGGTAGACAGCTAGATATGATCAAAGGAAAGGGGGGGTGGCTTATGTGGCAGGAAACCATACATCTTGTAAAGAATGGAGTTTCTTGGGCAGACAAAGAAAAGCAGGAACCTCTGGACAGATAGGAAACCACACATTTTGAGTGACACGGGTTCTGGAGGCAGACAAAGAAAGATGGGAAAAGGTGAGAATCTCCAGCTTCTGAATGTAACTTTTGCTCATTATGCTCTCATTACAATAAAATTGGCCTTGCAGATAAGATGTCCCCATCATGAATCAATGCCATAACACTTCTGATCAAGGCTAAATAAGGACCAAAATCCCTCCTCCCTTGTGGAAGGTGAGTTGGGCTGAAAATTAGGAAATATGACCCCAAACATCTCCCTCCTCAATGCATATTCCTCGCATTCATTTTAACACCCCATATAACCAGCTTGAAAGTGTACTTTCCTTAGTAAGTGTACTTCACTTAGTAAATCTTCCCTTGAAAGTGTACTTCACTTAGTAAATCCTCAGTTTGCTTTCCTTACCTCTGTGTCTCATCTCTGAATTCTTTCTGTGATGAGATAAGAACTTACTCTCCAGTAACATTACTATGTAATAGAAATAAAAGCCTACTGCCATATTTTCCAAATTTAAAAAAAATCTGAATCTTTATCTTATAAATGTCTTTACTCTTAAATAAAGAATATAATTTAACAGTTTTTATTAATTGTATATCAAATTAAATATGCTTAAAGGCCAGATACGCCCCATGGAGCAACACTCTCTGCCCTTTGGTATCAGCAATACCACAACCAGTAAGGTCTTTTATACCCATATCTCAGCTATGTTCTTTATTAGGAATGTTTGCTGTGATGTAATTTTTTTTTTTTTTTTTTGGTTTAAAATTTTTTCTACTTTGTAAAGGTAGAAACATGCTTTTTAGTACCCTCTAAAATATACTTTTTAAATAGATCTTTTCAAGTCATTATTCAGTCACTTGTTCAGTCAATAATCTTCCCAGACTATTTAATGCCCAGACATTCTATGATCTTGATGCCACATGTGATTAATTGGCAATTCTATATTTATGTCTACCTGTCTGTCTGTCTATTAACCAATGATAGTATTATTTTTGAGCACCTTATTTCTATCTTTACTTTGCAGTCTATCTTGATTTGATTTATGTTATTTTCAATTATAAAATTAAATATAAAACTTTAAAATATACAGATAAGTAGAAAAATCAAATATTAAAAAAAAACCTCACAATCACAGTAGTTATGTCCATTGTAGTCATTTTGGTCTGAAGAGTTCTTCTCTCTGTCTCACTTTCTCCCTCCTTCTTTCAGATTATCAATCAATCAATCAACCCTCCACCTTTTCCTAGGCAGAAGGAGAAACTAAATCTTTTATTGCCTTTTTTCTTCCCCTTTCCTCTTTTATACCCTCAGATGAAAGCACCAGTACTCTGCTTTCGAACCCTGCATAGCAATTTGATTTGATTTGGCATGTAAAAGAAATATGGCTCAGAAACTTCTCCTAGTCTTTTGAAATCTGAAGACCAGTCTGGAAAGCTCTTTTGTTTAGGAAATTTCTTATTTGAAACTTCTTATTTGAATATGCATACGAATAAGTCCTAAGGCTTAGCCAGGCTTGGAGAGTTTGAAACAAAGAAAAGGCAATTTGTTTTGCATAAACATGTAATGGGAATTTTCTACTTTCCCTGAAGGCTTGAGAAGAAGGATGCTGTGAGAAAGAAGAGACTTGGGATTCAAAGAAGGAAGGGAAAGAGGGAAGTTTTAAGGAGATGGGTGTGCGCTGAAAAACGACATAGCAGAGTGGGATCTAAAGTAAGAGAGCCTCTGAGAAGTTCCTTGAAAGGGTAATCAGGGTGTAATCTCAAAAGCATGGCTGTCTGATATCCAATTTTAAGCTGTCCCCTCTGGTGTGCTATAATTCCCTGCCTTTATCTACAGGTCTTCCTTGAGAGTTGCATGCACCATCATGTGTGTTATTGGTGCTTTGGAGAATGAGAAACAGGAGGCTCCTGTCCTGTCTTGAGAGAAGATGATCAGAGTGAGCTGCAGCAGCCTGCAGAGGCAGTAAGATAACTGGAGAAGAGCAGAAGCAGGCGTTTGAAGCAACAGTGATACATTTTCATTAAGAGAATGTACATTTACTGACCAAGAAGACCTTAACGTTTCCCTCACCTTGATTAAACCTTAGACAGGTATCCTTCTGACTCCAGGTCTCAGACCTCACTTTTCTTAGAGCATTTACTTGAGAAAACTTTAAGTGTAAATTCTTCTCTGCCCCTTTGAGGTGTAAATCTCCTCCCAGCCGCTTGTCAGCTTTACAACCCAGGAATTATTTCTTAAGGCTTGGGATGTATCCCTTTGAAATGTAACCACCAAGAAACAGGGTGCCCCTACCTCCCAGTCTCTGTGGGAGGGAAGAAGCCTAACTAACTTCGATGAATGCCAATCAGCAAACACAGATGGCCTAAGCACACTGAATAACCTCAAACCTAATGCCCTCCAGTACTCTCCTGTAAGTTTACCCCAGCGCTTGAGAAGTCCTCCACTTTCATTTCAGAGGAGTTGAATTCAGTCTCTCCTCCCTACTGCAGTAGTCTTGAATAAAATCTTCCTTGTTGGGCTTCCCTGGTGGCGCAGTGGTTGAGAGTCCGCCTGCCGATGCAGGGGACACGGGTTCGTGCCCCGGTACGGGAAGATCCCACATGCCGCGGAGTGGCTGGGCCCGTGAGCCATGGCCGCTGAGCCTGCGCGTCCGGAGCCTGTGCTCCGCAACGGGCGAAGCCACAGCGGTGAGAGGCCTGTGTACCGCAAAAAAAAAAAAAAAAAAAAAAAAAATCTTCCTTGTTATTTTTAGTAAGTCTCCAGTGTAACTTCTCTTTGATATTGGTGAATATCAATAAAATACCCCAGGAATTATTTGAAACTGAGGAGATCTTTGGACGTGATACAGCGCATGGTATGGTAGACATTAGTTGGCACTTCCTGCCCAGCATCTACTCACATTTTTTCTTATACCACCACCAGGATTTCACTTTAAAAAGCTCTGCTGCAGGGCTTCCCTGGTGGCGCAGTGGTTGAGAATCTGCCTGCCAATGCAGGGGTCATGGGTTCGAGACCCGGTCTGGGAAGATCCCACATGCCACGGAGCAGCTAGGCCCGTGAGCCATAACTACTGAGCCTGCGCGTCTGGAGCCTGTGCTCCGCAACAAGAGAGGCCGCAATAGTGAGAGGCCCGCGCACCGCGATGAAGAGTGGCCCCCGCTTGCCGCAACTAGAGGAGGCCCTCACACAGAAACGAGGACCCAACACAGCCATAAATAAATAAATAAATAAATAAATAAATAATAAATAAATAAAAAAAAAAAAAAAAAAAAAAAAAAAAAAAGCTCTGCTGCATAGAGCTTTGTGTGAACTGTCAATCAACATGCATTGCCTCCTCTCCCCATTCCTTGCCAAGTGATGGACCTGTGACTGGGATGGGGGAGCTGGAATTATGAAACACTCAAGGGTATTTGAGTCTTTAATTGAATGCCTCAGGACAGAAAACGGTTGAAGCAAATTCATCCGAATGTCAGCAGTTTGAAGAGACTATTCATTAGTCTTCGCTTGGCAGAGTCCAGGAGCTCTTTTAGCTCCAGATGTCTTATGAAATGTAGCTCTTGAGTTCATTCTGTTTGCTGAGTTACCAAGCTACCCCATTGCCTTCCTTTGTCACCTACTTTATTATTTTTTCTTACATTAACCATGATTCACACTTTGCTGCTTGCAATAAAAGAACCATAATGGGTACATGTAAGATGGGAACTCAATTCATTTTTATATGTATAATAAAGGACAGGGAAACCATAGAAGTATATTCCATCCCATCCTATCTTATCCTATCCTGTCCTATAATTTCCCTCCCTCTTTTTCCTCCTTCCTTTTATTCTTCCCGTATCTCTCAACTAATTATCTACATATCTATTGGTCAGTACACACAGATTTTAATTATATTTTTAATAGAGCTTTCTTAATTTTTTTTTTCTTTTTATTAACTTTTCTTTTTTCTTCTTTTACCTTTTTTTTTTCTATTTTTCCTGACACAATTCTAAGCTATATCCTTGGCTCATCAGTCAACTGTAAACAGAATATCTGCATCCAATTGTGTGGGTTCTGCTACCCACAACTCTAGGGCATATAAGGTACCTGGAGCCCCTTGAGTGTAGCCTGCATAACCCACTTGCTGTCCCTGAGGGTAAGGTTCTTGCTGAGAGCTCTTCAGTGACTGTGTATGCTAAAGATAACACTGACATCTTTCAGATCTATCACTCAGGTTTTGATGAACATTCTCACTCCTGGCTTCTCCTCTATGCTGTTTTCCAAGTTATATACGAAGTGCTAATTTGAGTTCAAGACTTTACTACTTCATAGTCTCAGATCAAGATACAACTGCAAGAATCAAAACCTTTACATACAGATTGTAGGTGTGAGGAAGGAAGGGCATGGATGTGTTTTTACATCTATCATCTGTTTATTAGGAGGAGCACAGGTAATGCCAAAACAAAGCAGGTGACTTGAAGTTAATCAGACTTGTTAGAATCCTGACTCAAAACATTAAAAAAAATTCTACTTTCATTTCTATTTTTGCTGCTGTTATTTTAATACTGGGCATATTTCCTCAGTTTCCTCAGCTATGATTTTGAGATTATAATTCCTATTTCAGGGGTGCTGTGAAATTATGTAAATGAAACTCTCTAGGACCTAATACATAAGGTACAATTAGTTAGTAGAGGTAATGAGAATGATGTTGATTAATACTGGTACTTATTTATTGTGGTGAGAGCAATCCCTAATGATAGTGCATTGCATTGGTGGAGGAAAAATCCATTATCAGTAAATATCACTGCACCAAGTATGAGCGTTAGAAATATTAGAAATGTAGGCCGTTTTGCAAAAGTAAGGGGGCAAAGTTCTTTTAATAAAGCCAGGAGCACATGTGACAGCCAAAGAGCTATCACAGGGACCCTGTTGGGAAAACACAGAAACTTTCAGGGCATAGAAATCTTTTGTTTCTCTAAATGTGAAGAGAAATTCCCTGGCAGATGGGGTTTGGTAAGTGCTTACAACTCCAATATAAATAGAAAGAAAGACTTAAAATCAGTAAACACAACCTAGATATAAATACTACAACCTCATCTTTCATGTCACTTAAATAATTAAAGCACTTCTCATTGAATAATGAAGTTATTTAAGGAGAAACATCAGAAGAGCATCCAGCCGGCAGATCTAACTGCTTTTGCCTCGAGTGACATGTTCCCAGCAGTGGGTCATATTATGCCTTCATAAAACGTGTTCTGTCATTTTTTCAGTGCTGTTATTTTTGGCGGATACTAAGAAAAAATGTCTATCTATGTTGTATAAAATCTTTGGATGAAAATAAGGGAGTGAGTGATTTCTAACATAGGTGAAGCCCTCCAACAACTTAATGCCAAGCTTGTCCAAACCACAGGGGTGAAACTGACACTCAGGCAGAGCAATACAAAGATGCAGGGATCTTAACACCATAACGGCAGGTGTTTTGCTTTACCACATAAATTTTATGAGAAATTGCAACTACATTAAGGGCAAGATATAGAGTAAAATTTTTGCCCTAGGTCAGCATTTCTCAAAAAATGTTTTAATAGGTATCTTCTAAAGCAGATTTCATGATGAACTAAGTTTGGAAAACACTAGGTTAACAAAGTTAAGCAAATTTTACCTAATGTCACATCTAGTTACTCTACTACCCAATGGCAGAGTTACTATTAACCACGATCTGTCATCTCTTTATTTCTTAGGAGTTGGGTATAAGGCTCAAGTTATATCACATTTCCCAGCCTTCCTTGCGGTTAGGTGTGGCCATATGACTAAGGTTTTCTCCAGTGGAATATGCATTAATATGATGTATATTAGTTAATGTCCTGGCCCATAAACCTTCCCCTGAGCACTCCTCCCTAAGCTCTCACACTTCCTGCTGACTATACGACAACAAACTAGAGTTATCTGAGAAGCCATCTTTTGGAAATGGCAGAACTGCTGACATCTTGGGTCCTACAATGAGTCCAAGGAGCAGAGAGCAAACTTTCTCTGCTAAATTAAAACTACCATCCTGAATTTCCTTCCCATACCCTTGGCTGTCTCCCCTCTATTATACTCGCAATTTTTTAAAAATCTAAATAATGTTACTTAATTAAAACTTTAAAAAGAGGCACACTCTTAGCATTACGCAGGTACATATCTGGATTTTTAAACTTATGCATACTATATAGTTTGTTATTGGTTGGACATCATATGCATTGAACTTCTGGGAAATGTCCACTTCCAATCATCATTGTTTTTGCCACTTTCACGTTAATTACTAGAGGGATTTCACGGAAACAACTTTCCTTGGGTTGTGTATAACTTGATTACTAATCACGAGAATAAACTTCAAAGAAACTGAGTTGAGATAAAAATCAAAATGGGACCTATATATCAGAGTGGTGAAAGCCCACTGAATTAAAATATGTAATACCTTTCAATATTTTTATTGACTTTCATACGTTTAACCTCTTACAGTTATTGCTAAAGGGGTAGATATAAGATTGGCTTCTCGATTAGCTACAACTTTTTAAAAAACAATTAATTTAACCAGCATTTATCTGAAAACCATTAAATACTATAATCCCAATACCAATCACTGGTTCTCGGGCTAAAACTGTTCATTAGCAAGCATTAAATTTATTGATTCACAGACAGGCATCTCTTTGATAAGATTCTGAACTGCTCAAAAGAACATATGGTAATAACTGAGTATTAGAGTTCTAAGGAAAAATAAAGTTACGCACACATAAAAGGCAATTCCATTATTTATCTCACTGTGAATATCTACTGAAATCACTGGGTATTTATTTCTTCTGTTTGGGAATCTAGACTTAGGTATCTGAATATACACATGACATATATATATCTACATACTGTAGATTTTTGATGCGGATCACCAAATGTCACACAAAGTGAAATGCCTTCTTATGGACATTAAGAGAGGACTAAGTTTCTACTATAAGAAAAGTATATGTACATATGTTAATTTAGACTTGCCAAATACTTTCATATCCAGTGCCAAATTCATGAGGTTTATTGTAACTAATGTGTTGAGGAAAAGTCTGAGGCTGAGTCCTAGCTCAGTAAGAAGTAATGTTGGCATTGATTAGTGATGATGATTGTGAGTTCTGGAACCACGATTGATAACATGTCAAGGAGCCATGTTTCCTGTAAATAGTAACCTAAATTTTGGTTGAGGTAAGGTAGCTATTCATTGAGTGGCATGGTTATTCTGATATCTAGTTATGCAAGATTTACGCCAATTTTTCTCTGACAGTGTGCCAAAACACCACATGTAAAATACGGAAAATATCTGCGTTACCAACTTTTTACTGGTAGCAAGATACTATCTGGGAGTATCAAATGATGTGGTCTCCCACACATTTCTCTTATTTGGTCACAATCATCTTTTGCCTCAGGGAAGAAAAGAATTGACATAGAAGGAAAGTAAAGAGAAAGATGAGTCAATAATAATGTTTTGGCTTCTGAAGGTAGGCTCTTTCAATCTTTATCAGGGAAAGTACTTGTGAAAAAATGAATATTTTAATTTGCAAGCACTTGGGTATTGTTCTGGGGGGGATATGAGAGTAATTGGAGTCTCAGTGTGAAAGAAAAACGCAAAAACTTAACTATAAACATTAATTGGCAAAAGACTAAATGGTTATGATACCGGAAGACAGAGGGGGCATGAGAAGGGAGGCCAATGCAGTCACCCAGCTTTGGAGAGACCACAGCGGAGCTGGCTTTGAGAGAATGCCCAGTCCCTGCCTGAGTGGGCAGAGTCACCAGACTTACCAACAGGAAGCTACAAAGGAACCTAACCAATGCCCTGCGTGAATCCTTTACCATTCAAGGGACCACCCTCATTCTGCCTGCTCGGGTCATATCAGTTGCCCTTCCCTTTATGCATTCTTTGGGAGCATTCTCCTCCACAGCTGCCTATACTTTGTCCTGGAAATTTCCTGAGGAGTAATCCTGCCAGATTTTTTTCTTATCTCTCCTGCCTACCTTATGATGGTAAAATTTTTAGGAATCTTGCCAGCTATGTGTTATCAGTCATGGTAGAATATTTATACCAGGAACACTGGCAAATGCTACAAATACCTCGGCCTATAATCTCCCCAGTATAGGTGGTGAAGCCACGGCCAAAGAGGAGGGCATGGAATAGAGAAGTCCCTTAGCACTGCATTTAAACAGGATGGAAGTAAGCAGAAGCATTTGAAGATATCCCTCACACTATTTACAAGTCTAATACTCATCACCAATGATTATTCTTTCAAGGCTTATGATATACTAAGCCCTATGATTATGAATATGTCCTACCAAAATTAAGAAAAGTCACCTATACATGCTTCTAAATGCTAAAGCCCTTGGGGAAAATTCTTTCAGATTGACTCAAAACTGAGAAAAGACTTTGAGTTCTGTTTCTTGGAACTATTGAAGCAAAAGACCATTAACAGCCTGATGATCCTGCAAAACATGTTTACCTCAGGAAAACTCCTGGGCAATATGGAAACCACAGGAGTGGATTAAACTGCCCACTCAAGTGCTCTATGTTGTCTTCAACCTAAGGTTTAAAGAAGCAGAGCTGAAAAAAGCTGCCCCCCCACACACAAACACACATGCTTCTATGAGGAAGTCAAGTATCAAAAAGTCTGTGAACATCATTTCTCTAGTTACTTGTTAATGACATGACACTACTGTGGATTTTGGAGGATGTGGTCCCCATGACTTCTCAAAGGTCGTTTGTAACTACATCTCCTAAGAGCTATGAGCCCTTGCCATCCATGGAATAAAGTTGACCGGCTGACAGTAATGAGACAAATACCTATTAGCTTCATGCCTCAGGAACTGTAATGTCCCTAGTGAATCCTTGACATTTACTGTGTGCAATCTCCCCTGGTATAAAACGTAATTTGAAAAACAACGGGAACGCACAAACATGTCGACAATTGCTATGCCAGCCAGGAACCGACTCCTTAAATGACGTTATAACCTGTTCCTTGAGTACTGATTAGGGTGTGCAAATAAAATAGCTGCAGATACTTGGAAGAGATGTTTAATACCAAATCATTCTTTTACAACAGTTTCTTTTTTTTTTTTTTTTTTTTTTTTTTTTAAATTAATTATTTATTTATTTATGGCTGTGTTGGGGCTTCCTTTCTGTGTGAGGGCTTTCTCTAGTTGCGGCAAATGGGGGCCACTCTTCATCGCGGTGCGCAGGCCTCTCACTATCGCGGCCTCTCTTGTTGTGGAGCACAGGCTCCAGACGCGCAGGCTCAGTAGTTGTGGCTCACGGGCCTAGTTGCTCCGCGGCATGTGGGATCTTCCCAGACCAGGGCTTGAACCCATGTCCCCTGCATTGGCAGGCAGATTCTCAACCACTGCGCCACCAGGGAAGCCCTACAACAGTTTCTTTTTATTTGAATCAGGACCTCACCATCTTAAAAAAATATTCTAGCTTTTAGGAATGTGAATTTTTCACACAGCCGGGCTTTATAACATAAACCTGATATGATCACTCCCCAAAGCACTTAGAATAAAATCCAAAAATCTAAACTCTTGCAGCTCTGTGATCTATAAAACTCTCTAGGAGCTAGATACTATCTAATTCATCTAAGTTATTTTCCCACCACTCTCCTTGTCTTACTATACTCCAAATAGCCTTCTTGTTCTCTGGCTCTAACATGTCAGGCCAAGGAAGCCTCCAGGACTTGCTGTTTGTAGGTCCTTCTCCTGCAATGTTCCTTCCCACCATCAATCCTTGCATGGTTGGACCCTTTTCTTCCTTCCAAGCATAGCTCAGATTTCTCATTCTCAGGAAGACTTTCCTGGGCCACTCAACCAGTTTGGCCATTGTCACTCAATCTATCACATTGGTCTGATTTATGTTCTTTATATCATATTATATATTTTGCTTATTTTTATTTCAAAAGAATTTGAGCTCCAAAGAATAGTAGCCCTTTCATGCTTTTGTTTGGATCATAAAAAAAACAAAAATAAAAAAAGTTGCTCTGATCCTGATATATTTTGAGAATGTTCTGTTTTCCACTGAGCATGTCCAGTTGGAAATGCATTGGAAAGTACTTTCAATATCTTGGCAAAGAATCATAGAATCTATGAATAATGGAATCAGAAAGATTACCTAGTCCAACCACTTTGTTTTAAAGCTGAAAATGCTGAATTGAAGTGGCAGACTCAGACATGCATTTCTGGCTCTTATTTCAAACCTTTCTCCAACAAACCAGAATCTGTTATGAAGATTTAGCATTAAACAGGCTTTAGCAAAAATATCAACTTTGTCTAAAATTATCAAAATTTTGAAAATTAGATGTAACTTATTTTTTGAATTTCTGGAAAAAAAATCTGAAGTTTTTCTTTGTTGTGTAGAGAAGAAACCTTAAGCTTAGGTATACAAAATTTCCTAAAGCTGTATCTATCTCATGTAAGATTCCCCAAAGCATTTCCATTCTCATTTTCAAAGGTCTACTTAACAAACCTCCTTTGTTCATGCATTCATTCATCCATACTTTAATGCCTGTACAGAACTGTGGGAGACAAAGCAGAGAACAAGAGCTCATGGACACAAAAAGAATAAACTGAGTGGCAAGAAAGACACAAAGGTAATGGCTAACTGATCGACAAAGGTAGCAGAGATGTCACAGAAACCATCATCTTCATAAAATGAGAAGATTCATTTTCTGAATGGCTACTTGTCAGGAATTTTGGTAGATAGATTTCCAATTTTCATATTCTCCCTGAAAACTCAGGATTATAATTTCTATTTTATAGATGAAGAAACTAATGATCAGTGAGATGAAAAAACGTATGCAAGGTGACCCATCTCATTTAGTTCAAAGCTAGGTATCTAACTGTAAAAACCATAATCTTTATCCAGTGTCAGTGTTTTTTAATCCATGTGCACAGAGCCCATTGGAATTTTGAGGAGTGGATGGGTTTAGTGTGTGCAGCTCTACACACCCAACCATTTTCAACCAGAGTCCCCGATGTCTCTCTGGTTTATGATGTATAATGAGTGCAGGCTATCTTCTGTGCATGCCACTGTTTTAGGCAGAAATTATATGAAATAGGTGTTCATACAGCTCTAACAAGCCTATATCTTTCATTATTTAAAAACAAGAAACTGAATGATTAAAAACAGGTTTTACACAACAAATGCAAGTATCATGTAGACAAAATAGTTAAAACAATGAATGCAGAGGGCTAGCGATAATAAAAGTAGTCTTTGGTGATAAAAGATTTTGGACAGAAATCACTAGAAGTTCCATCAAAGAGAGAGATGAGTGCAGATAGAATTAATTCTGAAGGATTTTACTGGTACCAAATCTGATAAGCAGCTGTATACAATGGTGTGGTGTACTGGCTTAGAACCATTTTGACAGGTCATGTTCCCTGACCTGAATGGGTGATTCTTATGCCTATTAATCATTAATTGTATTAAAAACCATTCCTGACTAGCACATTAGAGGGGAATTCCAAGGGAATGAGACATGTTTTAAGCACCGATGTTCCAGATCTTATGTGAGATACTTTCCATGTTGAATCTCACACTATCTATCTACAAGGTAGTTGTCATTATTTACATTTTAGTGATTTGGAGAAGAGGCGCAGAATTGAAATTCTTTGACTAAGATTAAGTAACTAATTTTTTTTTTTTTTTTTTTTTTTTGCTGTAAGCCGGCCTCTCACTGCTGTGGCCACTCCCGTTGTGGAGCACAGGCTCCGGACGTGCAGGCTCAGCGGCCATGGCTCACGGGCCCAGCTGCTCCGCGGCATGTGGGATCTTCCCGGACCGGGGCACGAACCTGTGTCCCCTGCATTGGCAGGCAGACTCTCAACCACTGCGCCACCAGGGAAGCCCAGTAACTAATATTTTTGATAGGTCTTTTCTTGTTATTTTGCCACCCCCAAATCCATTAGTCTTTCTTCTGGTAATAGTACCTTATATTTCTGTGGTGGACTACCTGTCTCCAAATGGTAGTTCATATTCTACCCTAGGCCCTAGGAATGTGAAAAAAAAATGCTATGCTTCTCTGGCCAAGGTGATACCCTTATAAAAGATCAAAACCCCAACCAGTATAACTCAGAACCTAAAAGGAACATTTGCTTGAATGATTGGGAACGGGACAAGTTCTCCCCTGCTTGAAGTAGAGCTATGAAGATATAAATGTGATATTACTTTAAGCTGACCTAAGAGGAAGGCCCATCTCCAAATAAACTGGACAGTAGAACAGTTATACAGAGTGAGAACAAATATTTTAGACAGTAGTTAAGTCCATATGCACCTGAAGTCATACACCTTCCCATGCTTTTTCCAATTCCATTGGCTAATACACTCACTTATTTGCTTAAGTCAAATTGAAATTCTCTGCTACTTATGACCAAAACAGTCCTGAACAGTGGTGCTTGGAAATCTGTGGAGACATTTTTGGTTATCACTATAACAGTTCTATTGGCATTTGATGGGCAAGGACCAGGGATACTTAATGTTCTATAAAGCCACAGGAAACTTCTGCAGAGGAAAAAATTGTTCTGCCCCAAATGCCAGTATTGCTCCCTAGAGAAACACTGGGTTAGGTGGAAAGAGATGTGCCATTTGGAAGAAATCTTGCAATAAACAGCATGCATATAAGAGAAGATATATGTAAAAAGTTTAGAAGATAAAGCAGATACCAATAAAATTGCAAGGGGCTTTACATATAGCAGTGGGGAATGCAACTCTAAAAGCTTTGTTGTTGACAGTATATAAAATTATGCATTTGTATCTCAAAGTAATGCAGAGCCACAGAAGCATTTTGAGCAATAGAATAACATGATACAAAGCTGTGTTATAACCACCTCACACCCTTTATAATGGCTACTATCAAAAAAAAAAAAAAAAAAAACGAAACAAAACACAAAAAACAAAAACAGAAAGAGAAAACAAGTGTTGGCAAGGTTATGGAGAAACCAGTACACTTGTACACTGTTGATGAGGGTGTAAAATGGTATAGTCATTGTGGGAAACAGTATGGAGGTTCCTCGAAAAAATTAAAAATACAATTTCCATATGACCCAGCAATTCCTCTTCTAGGTATCTAGTCAGCCCTCCATACCCATGGTTTCTGATTCTATGGATACTGAGGGCTGACTATACTTAACTGTTTGAGGATTTGGGTATCCCAGGGGGTCCTGGAGCCAATTCCTAGTGGATATCAAAGAAAAACTGTATATCCAAAAGAATTGAAAGCAGGGTCTTGAAGAGATATTTGTACACCCATGTTCACAGCAGAATTATTCACAATGAAGCTAAAGCATGGAAGCAACCTGAGTGTCCATCGACGGATGAATGGATAAGCAAAATGTGGTACATACATACAATGGGATATTAATTTGCCTTAAAAAGGAAGGAAATTCTATAATATGCTACAATGTGGTTGAAGCTTGAGAACATTATGCTAAGTGAAATGAGCTACTCACAAAAAGTAAACTACTATATAATTCCAATTATATGAGGTACTTCGAGTACACAGAATCATAGAGATAGAAAGTAGAATGGTGTTTTCTGGGGGTATGTGAGAATATGGAGTTATTCTTTAATAGCATATTTTTCAGTTTTACAAGATGAAAAGAGTTATGGGGTTGGATTGTAGTGATGGAGGTACAACAAGGTGAATGTGTTTAACATCACTGACTGGACACTTAAAAATGGTTAAGATGATAAATTTTGTTATGTGTATTTTAACACAATAAAAAAATTAAAATAGGGGAAAAAAAGAGCAGGGATATAGGATGACTACTTTGAAAGAAAGACAGTGAGTAAATTACTAAGCAGAGAGACAGGAGGCAGAAAGACTAATTGGGTAGCCCAAAACACTCATGCTTTTCTTTATAGAAGAAATAGTGTACTTACACTCTCATTTTTTGTTTTTTTGGTTGTTGTCTTCCCAGCATATTAAGATTAGATAAATTTTAGAAGTTCAATAATAAATCAGCCCTTTGGCAAGGAGTTTGTGTGTGTGTGTGTGTGTGTGTGTGTGTGTGTCTGTCTGTCTGTCTGTCTGTCTGTTATGGCTAAAGTTAAAATAAGAAACTAGACCAAACACAGAAAGATAATTAGTACCATCTTGATATGAAGTGTGTTTCTAGTTCTTTTGTGAGTAATAGTGATTATCTTAGCCTACATAAGACCATTTTTATTTGATTAGAACTACAAAGCTGTGAAATGACTGAATATGAATTCGGTAACTTCATCCATCAGACACTAATCCAAGTATGAACTTTAATAAGAATATACTTAGTGCAAAATATGTAGAATGAGGCAAAACACAATATATTTAATGAACATGTATGAATGAAAATATGTATTTTAGTTTCTGTCAATACAGATGATAAATTTCTTGCTTAGTTTGTCTCATTGGTAAAGTGACATAACATCCATCTGTGATCTCTATTGACTCAGAGATTCATATTCTTTGGACGTTGCTGCATGGTGTATGCTTTGCTATTAATAATTAGTATTTTTATCTAGCAGAATGTGGATTAATTGTTAGCAACAGGCCTATGCGTAATGGAAACACAAAACTGGAATATGACATTTTGTTTTGATTCTGGGAAGTTTAATTATTGAGACTATAAATATTAAGCAAAGAGTTTAAATATTTTGATCACTATGATGGACTGGATATTTGTATCCCTCAAAAAATCCATATGTTGAAGCTGTAATCCCCAGTAGGGCTGGTGGCTGTATTTGGAGACGGGCCTCTAAGGAAGTAATTAAGTTTAAATGAGGCCATAGGGTAGGGTCCTGATTTCATAGGATTAGTGTCTGCATAACAACAAACACAGAGCTCTCTCTCTCTCTCTCTGCATTCACACACCAAGGAGGAAGGGCCGTGTGAGGACACAGTGAGAAGTCAGCTACCTACAAACCAGGAGGGGTGTCCTCACCAGGAAGTGAATCAGCTGGCACCTTGATCTGAGGCTCGTAGCCTCCAGAACAGAGAGAAAATAAGTTTCTATTTATTTTAAAACATGAAGTCTATGGTATTTTGTATTGGTAGCCTGAACAGACCAACACAATCATTCTTCACAAAAATAGAGGCAAATTAAAGAAAGTACATAAAAAAAGACCAAAGAAATAAGAATTGATTTTTGTGGTCAATTCTTAAAACACATAAGGAGATAAATGATTTATTCTGTGATAAAGCAAATATGGGATAAAGAATAAAACAGTATTACCAATATTGAACACAAGATATGAAAAGAATTCTTACTAGAAAAGGACTAATTTCCGATGGACTTTCTGCCTCTATTAAGAATAGATGACAGTTATCATATAATAGAACAAGTTTTTCCCTTTACATTATTATTTTTCTCCTACTAGTTTCCAATCTCTTTGGGGCCAATAACTCTACCTGTGTCTGTATTTATATCCACATCTGTATCTATGTCTAATAAAGGCTTGATGATTGTCCCTAGTTTTCATTTCAAAAATATGTATTGATTGATTCATGGATTTAAAAACTAGCATATCACATCATATTTTTATTATCTATTCTCTGGCCCATATACCTACCAAACTACAAATTTCTTGAAGGGGGAACTGTGCTTTTACACCATGCAGTAGGTATTCAATACACAGATACTGAGTGTAAATAAATGACATAATACATCAAACTGAAAACAGGAAGCTGTGAGTTGGGTTAAGAGACTACTTTCTTGAATGGAAAATTAATTGTGAAAATGTCTCCGCAGTTGGGAGCCGCTGTCATCAGGGACCTTAAAAAGGAAGCTCAGAGAATGCTAAAAACTAACAAACATGCTAGAGGAGACTGAAAGTGAAGATTCTATATTGAAAAAGCTTTGGAACAGAAAAGGTTTTATAGAACCATATACATGCAGGACAAGATAAATTAACACTGAACTCTAAAGATAGGAATATATATATATATATATATATATATAAGCATTTGAAAAACATAATTGCTTCTGCTTAATCTGTTTAAAAGAATTTTAAAATGCTAAAGAGTAGGTCGTTATACAGTGTAGAAGTCTATAAAGGTTCTGACAAATAATCTTTCCTTCTCAATTGTCCAACACACCAAATGCATGACCTCTGTCCGTCTCAAAGCATCTGTTCCTTGAATATGTTTCGATCAGAGCCAACTAACAAATATAAACATAGCTAATAACCTTCTGTTCTGCAGTACCAGCTAGTTAAAGACAATAATAACTGTGAAACAGTGAGACACCTCAGACTTCACATCACCCATTGCTTTAGAAAATTTTCAAGGGCAAATGTACTTAACATTGAATGTAGGTTTGAATGTAGGTAACTTCCCTCTCCTGAGTGGTAGCTTTGAAGAATAATTAGGAAGCACTGGAATAAAAACTGCATTTTACAAAATCCTAGATTTAGTCATGCAACTTGATGTCAGGAAACAGCTTATTTCAGAAGGGAAAAAGCAGAGAGTATAAAGAACTGAAATGAGAGATGGGAGTGAATGAAGGAGGGGAAAGGAGGAAAAGAAAGAGAACAGCAAAGATCAGGATTCTGTTAGAGTATACCAAAGGTCAAATTATGTTTAATAACCTTTCTAATTTTATGAGGTATAAATATGATGATAGTCATGTCATGACATCATTTGCCCTAGAACTGAAGGAATGCTTGGTCATTTAGATAATGGAGCTAAGGATGGTAATAGGATGAAACGTGTAGTGCAGGGTGACAGGTTAGTTCTTTTAGGATCATAGCCTCCTTCCTAGCATTGCATAAAAGGGATTATTATATTGGCTTTCAGAAGTATCTTGACATTTCCATTAAAATCATGATTTTGACAGGTTTATATATTCAGCCCCTTTCATTTGCATGGGATTGAAACTTGACATTAGAAATCCTCTAACCAAATGCATTTTAAACATGATGCATATTTGCATATTTATGTGTGAACACAGTAAGCGCAACATGTAAGTCTACAGAGTATATATCAATTTTTTAATAATCCTTCTACTTTATAGTTGTTACTGAATTGCTCATTACTTTGGTAAGTGTTACATAATCTACCAAGAGGTGAAAAATATTTGAAGAGTTAAGATGAATGTGGTCTGCCTGAAAGTGTTATTTTGGGTAGTGCCCAGGATATTTGGTACTTAGCAAGTTAAGTAGCCTGAGCTTTTAGGGCAATTCTTAAAGCCACTCATATAATTTTAACATGTTATTAAATTTTTTTCATACCTTTTGGCTTTTGGTTTTCAAGAGCTATGCATTTCATTTCAAGTCCTCCATGCAGACTCATTATCACTTATCAGGTCAAAATGGGCTTTCTTGACTGTTGCCTATGCCCTAGCTACTCAAAGTGTGGCTGGAGGACCAGCAACATTGGCAGCGTGTATGAGCCTTTTGGAAATGGCTCAGGCCCCACATTAGAATTGCCTTTTGCCTCTTAACAGGATGCCAATGTTTAATATCCCACGCAACATTAAATTTTGAGAGGTTCTAGTCTAAGCTATCCTCAGAACAAAAACAAATAAGCAAAAAACTCTGTAAAATAATCCTAGGATTTTCAATTTGAAAATTATCAATATATGTAGACATAACCAATTACCAAACCTTTCAGCCTTTCACTAGAAGCTTGATGTTACAGGCAAACTTCTCAAATCCTTGAAATGTTCATATTGCCATTTCCACTACTGTGAAAGCCCTCTCTAGTAGGGGTAGAGAAACTCATCCTCGGGCCAAATCAGGCTTGTAGACTAATTTTTATATGGTCTGTGAGCTAAAAGAGATTAGCATTCTTAGTGGTTGAAAAGAGTAAAAAGAAGAATATTTCATGACACATAAAAATTACACAAAATTCAAATTTCAGGGTCTACAAAGTTTTAGATAATTTACTTATTATCTATGGCTACAACTAAAGATTTGAGTAGTTGCAACAGAGAGTGTATGTCCCACAAAGACAAAAATATTTGCTTTTCAGCCCTTTAGTGAAAAACAAATTTGTGGACCCCTGCTGTACAGTATAGGTTTTGTATGTGTGTAACATGTGATAATACTGTTCAACATGAAGTCACTTTGTTAAATAAAATCACTCAATGTTCTTTAGAACTCTGGATGCTCAAGACAGATGAAAAGAGAAATAAGTATATGAATCAGAAATTATTATTTTTATTACATTTTGAAATCATGAAACAAAAATC
Source organism: Phocoena sinus (assembly GCF_008692025.1). Taxonomy (NCBI): domain Eukaryota; kingdom Metazoa; phylum Chordata; class Mammalia; order Artiodactyla; family Phocoenidae; genus Phocoena; species Phocoena sinus. The sequence continues at coordinate 30,552,154 of NC_045765.1, forward strand.
TCATACCATAAATAAACATCCATAACATTTCACTTGGGTAAATTCTTAGATTATTATACAAGGACTTTAGAATGATGTTTAAATTTATGGGAATGACATGCTGTGAAACCTTGTAGAAGCAAAATTGACTTCATGTTTACTTCTGCTTAAATTAGGATATTGCTCCTGTTAGATATTCTTTGGAACCTCCAAGTTTCTGGTTTGGAGTGGACTCTTTGATATTTCTCTTTTTTCAGAGTAGACATCCCCAAACTGCCCACTTCAACAGATATATTACTAGTGGTAATAAATCCCTTCCAGGACATGGTCACAGAACTAAAATAGACAAAAATTCTTGGTGAAGAGAAAATATCTATCACAAAGTCCATGAGTTTTACGACAAAGGCAAGAAGGAAAAGCAGCAGTTCAGGCTGGTGTACTTAAAATACTGTTAGCAGATTAGAAGATAGCCATTGACAGGAAAAATGGGGAGCATGAAGAACTATTGCCATGATTATAGCTTAGGAAAAGGACAAAGGGCCTCAAAAACTTATGAAGGCATTACTCTAATGTTGCAGAATATAACGATGGCTGGTCATAATAATGGCTCTGAGTCAAGAAAAGAGGCACTTATCTTAGCACTCTCTGTTTAAAATAATAATAATAATAAACCAATGTAATGTTTGACACAGATGAGAAGGATCCCCATCAAAATGCTTAGCTCTGCTGCTAAGGAGAGGTGCTTTAGGTGTCTGGAATATTTGAATATGTGAACAACTTTGCAGACTGTGCTGGGTATAGGAGATCTCACTATTCTAAAACAATGCCTAGAAATAGCATGCCTGTACTTGTTTTAACCAGCAGGGTCGGCAGTCAAGGAAGAGAGGTTATTTCATTGGAGAGAGCAAAAGTATCTCGTGAGGCAGGTAAACAAATGTTTTACCAATATGATTTTTTTTCCCTTTGCATTCAAAGTTTTATTAATTATTTTTCACTGTGAATCTTGGTAAGAATCACATTCTGCACTAGAGAAAGCAAAAGTACAAAGTGATAAGACCCGTTAAAAAAGTTTAAACATATTTTTAAAAGTGAGAAACTTACCCAGAAGGTTTTCCAGTCACCTTCTAGGTCTTTAGACAGTTCTTAAGTAATGTGCAATATATAGCCCACATTTACTCAAATTTGGTTTGAAAATGTGTAAAAGTGAGTATTCCAAATGCTTGCCTCTGAGAATAAAATGTGTTGCACTGCATTCTAGCAGTGAGCACCATTTTAGCATTCAGCTAGTGATTCCTTTATGGGCTGTAACTTGGCTCATTCATCAGCCTGAAATGGGCTAATTTAAAATAGTCCGAGAAAGAAAAAGAGAGAAAAAAACTAATTGTCTGCAAAGAGGTGTTAAGAATGAAATAAAAATATAGAAAATTAGGAGTTGAAGAGGTATCTGTTTCAGCTGTCACAGCCCAATGTCTGAGGATGCGTACCAGTAATTTGTGAAGATGTGTGGGTATTGAATTGCTCCGTGCACAAAGCCAGTCTAGTGAGTGATAACTCCAATACCAGCTTTTACTTGAGTGGATTAGGTGCTAAGTGGGTTTAACAAAATTACACAGAGCATTACATCATACTCCTCCCACTTCTTGTGACAGAAGCTATTACTCCCGTCGGACTCTTCTGAAAATGAAGTGGTCGAGAATATGAAATCGGTGAAAGGGTAAGGGGATAAGAATGATGGAGTAAAAAGGGGATCCTTATGACTAGCCACTGTACTCTGAAAAATCGGGGAGAGTTTTGCCAAAATCAGAAGTGCTTGGCTTGAAGTTATATCTTAATAATATTTCTACTCTTGTGAAGATTTAGCAAGATTATCCTTAAAACTTGCTGCTTGTATTTTCGATTTTGGACTTCCATAAATATTTGAGATAAATAAGAATCAATAAAAATGGCTCCTGGGCTTCCCTGGTGGCGCAGTGGTTGAGAGTCCGCCTGCCGATGCAGGACACAGGGGTTCGTGCCCCGGTCCGGGAAGATCCCACATGCCGCGGAGCGGCTGGGCCCGTGAGCCATGGCCGCTGAGCCTGCGCGTCCAGAGCCTGTGCTCCGCAACAGGAGAGGCCACAACAGTGAGAGGCCCGCGTACCGCAAAAAAAAAAAAAAAAAAAAAAAAAAAATGGCTCCTACATGGTGACAATAGTTAACAAGACTGTTATAACTATGTGAGGTGACTGCTAACAAAAGACATCGGGGTGAGCATTTTGCAATACATATGTTTATGAAACCATTATGTTGTATAACTGTTTCAGGTGATATATAATGTTATATCTCAATTATATATCAGTAAAACTGGAAAAAAGAAAAGAAAAAAGTTACTTTTTCCTTCTCTCTCTTCCTCCCTCCTTCCTTCCTCTCTCCCTCCTGCCCCTTCCTTCTCTCCCTTCCTTCCTTTCCTCCTTCCGTTTTTTCCCCCCTCCTTCCCTTCTTTTCTTCATGCCATGGCCCGGCACTGGACAATCACTGAGGATACAGATATAAACACACAGTACCTGCCCTTAAGCAGCACACCTGGGCTACTATAATACAGAAACAAAAAGAAACTTAGCAATGGCCAGTCTGTAAGACCTGGCCAGAAAAAGGAAAAAGAAAAGAAACTCTCTGCTTTGGAGTTACACAGATGTTCGTATCAGTCACTGATGTAATACATGAGTGTGAAACTGAAAGGATCTATGGTACCGAATGGTGGCTGAATGAATACAAAATCAGCAAAATTGAGATGCTTCTCTCTTAACCAGACAATAGGTTAATTTCCACTGAGAGGTAAAGATTGTTAAAAATAATAATACAAACAACTGTTAAATGTCTATTGACCAAAAGAGGAGGCAAAAAAAGTCATATCATCTCATCTGACTTAAATTCTAAAACAATTAGCACTTGAATTTGAAGTTCCACATCACTTTGCTAATGAGTTATTTTTCATTGTAAAACCCTGCCAATTACCTTCTAAATAAAAGAGGAGACCTCATGAACCAAACCCTTATCTCATGAGGCAATTTGATTCTGGACTTGGCTTCTACTACTTTAACCAAATGCTTTAAAACACAGCTACTGATTTTTCTTTCTCTAAGAATGGGCAGAAGGTAAATGGATTCCAAAGCAGAAAGGGGAGTGCTACTAAAAGAAGTTTTCCTTGCAAGATATCACATGCAATTTCACCAGCAGTGAGACAACAATATTTTTCACCAATTTAATTGAAGTATATGCCCATAGCAGGTGATATCCCAATGATATGTTTTGTTAATGGTCATCTTAGAAATATTCTGATTGGAGTCCATTTATAATATTACCACATTTATTTGAGTCTGAGGTATTTTTAACTATTGTTGTCTTTTTATTCAATCCATTCAGCTAGTGCTAGTCTTTCCACAAAACAGAGTGTTTTGTTTCACAGGGTAACAAAAGGAATGGTGTTTTAAGCATTGGGTTCAGATTTGAAGAAGTAATACAATTCTATTCTATAAACTAAGATTGTTTTCTCCTTGAAATCCCTGGATAAGTATGACTATAGAAGAGACATCTCTTCATTTAATGCTTAATAACTCAGAGGTACAAGATTGGCCTAATGAACATCTGAAGACACAAAAATTTGACTTCTTTCACATTTTACTCAGATAAAATCCCTCATATTTCTAGGGCTGGACAAATGCAAATGACTAAGGGCACATTTTTACTATGCTCAGTAGAAAATGATAAAGCATCTACTCCTTTTTAGACACTAACTTAATTGTGATTTTTTTTTTTTTTTTTGGTACGCGGGCCTCTCACTGTTGTGGCCTCTCCCATTGTGGAGCACAGGCTCCGGACGCGCAGGCTCAGCGGCCATGGCTCATGGGCCCAGCCGCTCCGCGGCATGTGGGATCTTCCCGGACCAGGACACGAACCCGTGTCCCCTGCATCGGCAGGCGGACTCTCAACCACTGCGCCACCAGGGAAGCCCCCTTAATTGTGATTTTGATCACACTGGAACGCACTGAGCCTAACAAATTTTTGAAAATTACTGGCATAGCTAAAATTCTCCTCTTTGAAATGAAAAGGAAAAAAAAAAGAACTTATAAAATACCTTACTTATAATACGAATTTGGGAATATCTATGAGAGAATGGAGAAAGGTTGAAATGTTTTCAAGCATATTCGCTCAGAACCTGGGGTGAGGGCCGAAGCAGGAACTCAAGCTTTTAGAGAAGAATTGACTATTTAGAGAAGATTTAGATTATTAATTTAGGTGCGTTGTTTTTAAGTAACATCTTCAATTTCAGTTAAGAAAAAACTTGCATTCTTATTTTCAACCTAGAGAATAAAGCCTCGTCTACTGCCGTTACCATCTTTCCTTTGAATACGGTGTGTATGTGTGCGCATGTGTGTATGCGTGCGCATGTGTGTATGCTAGAGAAGAGTACAGGGAACACTGAGAGAAAATGTCATAATTAATAGAAAAAGAAGTGATTATTACTGGGAATTCTGCAATACTGTGTGTCAAGGACCTGCCCCAAAATAGCTTCAGGTTGATGGGGAATACTTAACTGCCAGTGGTTTAACTGTTACTGACAGAAATCCCCTAGGGCGAGGCAAGTGATGAGCAGTGCCAGATGCAGGCAGAACACATTTCTGGACAAATGCACCAGGCCTCGTTAAACGTGGAAACTGCCGAGATGCACCAAGATGTCTTAAGCCTGTACCCAGACCCCCACCAAACCTGATCATCTTTCAGCACAGACATCAATGTTTCTGATATATTTACTGACAAAAGAAGGATCCTTGAGATATCCTGACATTGGAAACATCACCCAACAGAACTCTCAGGTTTGGCTGCCTCATGCTTTAATATATCTACACTTAATGCACATCTCTCGCTTTGATTCCCGATGAGCTCTCTATGAGATGTGAAATAAAAATGATTTAACATTTTGCTTAATGTTGTGAAAATCACAGGATACATTTCAACAATTAGTGTTGTGGTGTTTTTCTAACAGTTCCTGGTAACCATAAATGGTAAAACAGTAGAGTTCAAAATGTAATCATATTTAACAACTATTCTGTTTTCCTGGACTGATAACAGTGAGTTTTGAATCCTTAGTTCCCTGTTTCTCCATGATAACTTCCCAATCATGAAGATAATTTATCCAACAAGTTATTGATAAATACTCTTATATCGTTTTTGACTTATTCTATGGAAAAGACTATAGGGATGTCAAAAACTTCAAAAATAAACAAATAGTCACATAGTTACTTCACTGAGCCGATAGCTACTAAAATTTGCCTGGAAGTATAAGCATAGCATAAAAGAATAAATATCAAATTTGGGACATTCCCAACATTGAAAGCAAATAGAGAGATATTGGTCATTAAGATGGTTTCAATATGACACTTCAATATAGTAGTAGTTAAGGAAGAAGACAAATTCTTTTACCTAGTCAAAGAAATGTTCCAAAGTGTTCTTTAGGTGATAAAAAAATGGCAAAGTAATTGGAAAAAATGTTTAGGATCCTGTTACTTTCTAGTGGTGCTTTCACTGTAGATGAACAGGTTTCAGATCCTTTCTTCCTAAAAGAAAATCTTTCCACTTATTTTTTCCCCCCAGTAAGAGCACAAGTTGGGGTAAAAGGAGAAGGGGACAGAATCATATATCTATTAAGAGAACTGTGGTTAAGGTTGGGTTCACGTTCGGGCCCCACTGCTTGTTAATTCTATAACCCTTGCAAACTATCTCCTCTCTAGAAGCCTCGGTTTTCTCACGGATTACATGTTGAAATACAGTAGTGTGTGCTTTATAAACGACTTGGGTTATTGTGAAGAATAAAGGACACAATGCATGTTGATCAAGTCTGACATGTGTCTGGCACGTGCTGCATTAATCAGTGAGTTCTATCATTGTGTTGGATACAGCGGTATTTTCACTACAGCCTCAACATTTATGAAAGTCCTCACTAAGAGCCATGGTGAAATAAGCTTAGGAAATAATAAGTTAAAGAACATAGGACCTATATCTTGACTGTAAGTCTTCTGAGATATTTCAGTTTCCAAGGATGTATCATAAACTTTGAGGAAAGAAACAACTATGTAAGGCTTTACAATTTTATTTGAAATCCCTTTCTAATCAAGTGAGACTTACATGCCACAGAACAAACTTTGAAAGTGTCACACCTTTTATCTGTAGCCATCCAACTGGATACCCCAAGTTGAGTCTCTCACCCCATTAGTAGATATTTCAGGTGTGCTGTCAGAGTTACCACTAAAACTACAGCCCTTGATATTATTTCCCATTAATTTGAAAACCTTCATCTGCTTTCCATGATTGCAGAAGTTCTAAACTCTTTAGTATGGCATTTGATGACTTTGAAAGTATGGCTGAAACCTTTCCTTCCCATCTCTTTTCTAAGCATACCAATGTCCTTTGGAAGCACTGGGTATCCATGGTTTCTCACCCTATTTTCTAAACCTACAGTGAATCCAAACTACTTCTCCACCTGACAAAACACACTCAACTCTCAAGAAACAACTCATGTGTCCACATCTCTGGATGCTTTCCCAGTACCTCTTTCTTTTCAGATAGAACCTCTGAACTTTTATAATATTATTTTATATTGTTTAGCTATACAAATCTATTAAAGATTATTATTGTTATACGTTGTGACTGAATCCATTTATCCTCCTTCTAATAAATTCAGAAAGAGAATGGACTTTCTAAAAAAAATCTTCAAAACCTAACATGATGTCTGGTCCATAGTAGATAATCAGAAAATTGGCTGTGAAAAACTGGAAATACTGGAAAAACATGTCAAAGCCTAGACATTGAAACTGTGGATTACAATAAATATTTCCATATATGGAAGAGAGAAATCTACGATTGCTCTACTAAAACCCAAATCCGCCTCAGGGCAGGTGACTACAGGTGTGTTTGCCTGCAGATAGTGAGTACAAGTCAAATTATGTCAATTCCTTCTAAACTTAAAGGGTATTTCTTAGTTCATTGTCAGCAAGAGAACTGGGACAGTCATAGGTAACTTGAATCAAGGGGAAACTCTTAGTTTATGTCTACTGGGAGAAGATGAATATAACATATAAGTGGGAATTTCATAACCAGTTTTTATATTTAACAAATGCTATGGATTAAAGTTCCCTCAAGTTGCAGGAAAGATGTACTGTTCAGTTTTAAGGAAGAAGTAATTTTCCTCATTACAGTAAAAATAAGCCTCACCTAATAAACTTTGTAACACACACACAAAGAATATTTCTTCTGAAAGAGCAACTACATTTAAACTGCTTTCAAACTGTCTGGGCCTTCTGGAGCTTCCGCCACCATCAGGAAGAATATAAAGATTGTTTGATTTATGTGGAAGGGGAAAATAAATTCTGTGCAATAGTCAAATGCAAAAAATATTGAATACAAAATAGACATTATGTGAGAATTTAGTATTTTAAAAACAGTTAACTTTTAATACAAAGTTTTTACATATGCCTATATCTGAGTTCAAATTCTTCTTGAAAAGAGACAGAAACAGACTGTTAACAATCCTGTATGTCCAGAGATTTTGGTAAATGAACATACTCTACTTAATGGAGAAGAAAGAACCTTAGATTAGGAAACTTGCATATCTATTTATAAGGAATCATATGTTCATTTCTTGATTGAAACATTCTTCAGTCTGAAAGAGAAGCCAATCTGACCTGCTGATGCTGTGAAGAATTCATATAGATGAAATGAACTGTTGACAGAAATATCTTAGAGCAGCACCTCCCAACCTTCTTAATAACTCTTGAAAGAAAGGAACCATGTAAGACTCACCTATATAAATTTACACATCCTGAGGGCAACCTCACTGCATGAGGTTCAAGGCTACTACAACTCAAGCAGGAAGTTGTCGTCTTCAGTGGTTTGAGTATCAGAGGAAGGGGCTTCTCCCAGAAAGGCTGGAGATAAATCAGGAAAAAAAATCTCAGAAGGACAAACCCTCAAAAGAGGGAATACCTCGTCTGAGTTTAAACTATTATCAAACACTTGACAGATTCATGAACTACATATGAATAGGAAATACTCCAGAAAGCCCAGTGGAAAGCAAAAAAGTTTGAAGGCTAAGAAATCTAAGCCAATATTTCAGCTGCTACTGACCACAGGTGATACTGAGATTGGAATACATTTAATTAGAAAAGCTGGATAAAAACACTAAACTTAACATTAAAGGTACAGAAGGGTCAGACATTTAAAAATAAAGCACAGATTGTTTCCACATTAAAGAAAAGAATACGTCTACTATTCACAGTAAACATGAGAAAGCTGGTGTGGCTACACTGTATTAGATATTTGAAGCCAGGAGTATTACAAGAGATAATGAATGCCATTTCACAATGATAAAATATCAATTCATCAGGAAAATATAAAAACCATAAATATGTATGTGCTAACAGCAGATTTTCTAAATATATGAAACAAAACCAGACAGAATTAAAGGTAGAAATAGATAAATAGACAACCTAGTTGGATATTTTAACACTCCTCTTAATCTCAATAAATGATAAAGCAAAAATCATAAGAAACAAAAATCAGTAAGATAAGAGAAAACATGAACAACCCTATAAAGAAGCTTAAGCTAACTACAATTTATAGAACCTCACACCCAACAACTGCAGAAATCATATTATTTTCAAGTGCACATGGAAAGTTCATAAAGACATATTATCAACTATCAACAAATTTCAAAAGCTGAAACCAATTACCACAACAGAATTAATTTAGAAATCAATAGTGGTAAGATACCTAGAAAATTTTCCTAAAATACAAAAATTAATCAACACACATAAATAATCATGGTTCCAAAAAATTACAAGAATATCAGAAGAAAAAATTATGAAGTGTATGAAAATATTTTTTTTTTTGAATTTTGGGAAATGCCTACATTGTTGCTTAAGGGAATATTTACAGCTTTAAATCCTTATAATACAAAAGAAAAAATGAAGTTTAAAATCTGTTATCTAAGCTTCCTCCTTAATAATTAAATGCAAATAAGTAGAAAGAGAGAAATAATAAATGTAAGAGAGAAATCAATGAAGTAGAAAAAGAAAAAAGAGAAAATAAAGCCAAACAATGGCTCCTTGGAAATTATATAAAATAATAATCTCCTTCCAAGACTGCTCAAAAGAAAAGAGATAAAATACAATATATCAGTATCAGGAATAAAATAATTTTGTTATAAGAGATTCTATAGATATGAAAATCATAAAAAGGAATATATTATAAACAACTTTGTACCATAAATTAGACAGTCTAGATGAAATGAACAGACTCCTTGGAAATTACAACTTATAGAAATTGACATAAGAAAAACACAGAAAGCCCAAAGGACCCTATAACTATTAAATCAATTAAATTTGTAATGAAGAAAAACATCTTCTCACAAAGAAATGGGCCTGTCAATATGGTTTGACTGTGAATTTGCCAAATACTTAAATAAGAAAAAACTAGAAATCCTAGACAAATTCACTTTATGTGGCTATCACAGCTTGATTCCAAAACCTGACAAAGATATTGTGTAAAGGAAATTAGAGACCAAAATCACTCATGAACATAGATACAGAAATCCTTAACAAAATATTAGCATGTGGAATCCGGCAATATATAAAAAATAATACACCATCACCAAATGGAGTTTATCCCAGAAAAGCAAACTCTGTTTAACACTGAAAAATCAATCCATAAAATTTACCACATTGACAAGAAAAAGGAGGAAAATGCCACCGAAATCAAAAAGGGTGTCCACTTCCATGATTTCTATTCAATATTCTGGCCCTAGTCAGTGCAATAAGGCAAGAAAAAATAGTTAAAGGCATAAATACTGGAAATAAAAAATAAAACGAGGGTTATTCACAGATAACATGATTATTTTGGTAAAAAAATCCTAAGGAATTCTACAAAGCAAACAATAGACCTAATGAATAACCAATTTATCATTGTCACAGGTAAAATATCAGTATACAAAATTAACTGTAGTGCTATATACCACCAATAAAGAACTAAAAACTAAGATTAAAAAATGAATCAATACTATTTACAATATCATCAAATAACTTAACTGGTTAATAATATATTTAAGAAAGAATTCAAAGATTCGACCCTGAAAAATACAAAACATTACAATGAGAAATGTTAAAAGACCTAAATAGATGAAAAGATATAACATTTTCACAAATTAGAAAAATCAATATTGTTATTGATTTTCAACATATCTATCTATAAATTCAATATAACTCCATTTGAATCCCTAATAGTTATTTTTCTGGAAAAATTGACAAGTTTATTCTAAAATTCATACAAAACTTCAAATAATGTAAGAGCCAAAACAATCTAAAGCCAAACAAAACACACTGCTGTAGAAATTACCATAGAGCCACAGCAATCAAGACAGTAAGCATAATATAAATATAAACTTATAAATCAAAGAAACAAATGAGAGTGTTCTGAGAAAAGACTCATTTTTATATAATCCATTAATTTTTGACAAAAACACCATTTCAATTCAATAGGGAAAGGACACTTCATACAAATCATACTGGAAAAAAACATAAATAGATGGGGAGAAATGAGCCTCAATCTTTATGTTACATCACAGACAAAAATTAACTGGAGTTGCCTCACAAACCAAACTGTAAAATTTCAAATGATAAAGCTTCTAGAAGTAAACTAAGACTTCTAGAAAACTAAGTGACTTAGAAAACTGTCACTTTTTTTGTGCCTCTGGGACAAGCAACAATTTCTTAGGACACAGAAAATACTAAGTATTTTTTAAAAAAAAAAGTGATAAATTGGATTTCATTAAAATGATAAGGTGCTATTCATCAAAGGCACCAAAACTGAGAAACAGAAGGTATTCAATAGACACAGAATACGTATCTGTAATACATGTACCTGACAAAGGACTTGCAGACAGAATGTAAAAAGAATTTTTACATAAAACAAAACAATAACAAGAACAGCAATAACAGCAAAAGCCCCAATTAAAACCATGGGCAAAACTGCTGAACAGGTCTTTCACAAAAGAAGATATATTATATATATATATATATATATATATATATATATATATATATATTCAAGACAATAAACACATGAAAAGAGGCTCAGCATTATTAGCTATCGGGGAAATACAAATTAAAACATTCACACTTGAACAGCTAAAATTAAAAAGGCTGATGTCACCAAATCTTGGTAAGGATATGGATTATTACTCTCATACATTGCTGGTGGGAGTGTAAAATGACAGAACCACTTCTGAAAACTGTTCGGCAGTTTCTTCTAAAGTTAAAAATGTAGGGGGGACCTTGAAGATGGCGGAAGAGTAAGACGCGGAGATCGCCTTCCTCCCCACGGATACACCAGAAGTACATCCACACGTGGAACAACTCCTACAGAACTCCTACTGAAGGCTGGCAGAAGACCTCAGACCTCCCAAAAGGCAAGAAACTCCCCACGTAACTGGGTAGGGCAAAAGAAAAAACAGAGACAAAAGAATAAGGACGGCACCTGCACCAGTGGGAGGGAGCTGTGAAGGAGGAAAAGTTTCCACACACTAGGAAGCCCCTCCGCGGGCGGAGACTGCGGGAGGCGGAGGGGGGAGCTTCGGGACCGCGGAGTAGTGCACAGCGACGGGTGCGGAGGGCAAAGCGGGGAGATTCCTGCACAGACGATCGGTGCCGACCGGCACTCACCAGCCCGAGTGGCTTGTCTGCTCACCCGCCGGGGCGGGCGGGGCTGCGAGCTGAGGCTCGGGTTTTGGTTTTGGACGGAGCTCAGGGAGAGGACTGGGGTTGGCGGCTTGAACATAGCCTGAAGGGGTTAGTGCACCACGACTAGCCGGGAGGGAGTTCGGGGAAAAGCTTGCACCTGCCGAAGAGGCAAGAGACTTTTTCTTCCCTCTTTGTTTCCTGGTGCGCGAGGAGAGGGGTTTAAGAGCGCTGCTTAAAGGATCTCCAGAGAAGGGCGCGAGCCGCGGCTAAAAGCGCGAACCCCAGAGACGGGCGCGAGCCGCGGCTGAGGGCGCGAGCCCCCGAGACGGGCGCGAGCCGCGGCTGAAAGCGCAAACCCCAGAGACGGGCGCGAGCCGCGGCTAAAACCGCGGACCCCAGAGACGGGCGGGAGACGCTAAGGCTGCTGCTGCCGCCACCAAGGGCCTGTGTGCGAGCACAGGTCACTCTCCACACCCCTCTTCCGCGGAGCCTGTGCAGCCCGCCACTGCCAGGTTCCCGGGATCCAGGGACAACTTCCCCGGGAGTACGCACGGCGGGTCTCAGGCTGGTGCAACATCACGCCGGCCTCTGCCGCAACGTCACGCTGCCTCTGCAGCTGCAGGCCCGCCCCGCACGTAGTGCCCCTCCTACCCCCATCCCCCAACCCCCGGCCTGAGTGAGCCGGAGGCCCCGAATCAGCGGCTCCTTTAACCCCGTCCTGTCTGAGCGAAAAAACAGACGCCCTCCAGCGACCTACACGCAGAGGCAGGGCCAAATCCAAAGCTGAGCTCCTGTGAGCTGTGAGAACAAAGAAGAGAAAGGGAAATCTCTCCCAGCAGCCACAGAAGCAGCGGATTAAAGCTCCACAATCAACTTGATATACCCTGCATCTGTGGAATACCTGAATAGACAAGGAATGATCCCAAATTGAAGAGGTGGAATTTAGGAGCGAGATCTATGATTTTTTTCCCTTTTCCTCTTTTTGTGAATGTGTACGTGTATGCTTCTGTGTGAGATCCTGTCTGTATACTCTTGCTTCCACCATTTGTCCTAGGGCTCTATCCGTCCATGACTTTTTTTTAAAAATTCTTTTTCTTAATAATTAAGTTTAATTGTGATAACTTTATTATACTTTACCTTCGTTCTTTCTTTCTTTCCTTCCTTCCTTCCCTCCTTTAGACAACGAATCACCCCAAATTGAGGAGGTGGTCTCAGGGAGCAGGATTTATGATTTTTTCCCCCTTTACCTCTTTTTGTGAAGATGTATGTGTATGCTTCTGTGTAAGATTTTCTCTGTATAGCTTTGCTTCCAACATTTGTCCTAAGGTTCTATCCGTCCCTTTTTTTTTTTCTAAATATTTTTTAATTCAATAACTATATTATACTTTATTTTATTTTTACTGTATCATCTTTCTTTCTGTCTTTTTTCCTTCTTTCCCTCCTTCCTTCCTTCCTCCCTCCCTCCCTCCCTCCCTCCTTTCTTTCCTTCTTTGCTTCTTTCTTCCTTCCTTCCTTTCCTCCTTTCCTTCTTTCTTTACTCATACTTCTACTAATTCTCCCTACTTTTTCTCCCTTTTATTCTGAGCTGTGTGGGTGAAAGGCTCTTGGTGCTCCAGCCAGGAGTCAGGGCTCTGCCTCTGAGGTAGGAGAGCCAACTTCAGGACACTGGTCAACAAGAGACCTCCCAGCTCCACATAATATTAAACGGTGGAAATCTCCCAGAGACCTCCATCTTAACACCAGCACTCACCTTCACTCAACGACCAGCAAGCCACAGTGCTGGACAACCTATGCCAAACAACTAGCAAAACAGGAACACAACCCCACCCATTAGCAGAGAGGCTGCCTAAAATCATAACAAGGCCACAGACACCCCAAAACACACCACCAGACGTGAACCTGCCCACTAGAGAGACAAGATCCAGCCTCATCCAGCACAACACAGGCACTAGTCCCCTCCACCAGGAAGCCTACACAACCCACTGAAACAACCTTAGCCACTGGAGACAGACATCAAAAACAACGGGAACTACGAAAGTGCAGCCTGCAAAAAGGAGACCCCAAACACAGTAAGATAAGCAAAATGAGAAGACAGAAAAACACACAGCAGATGAAGGAGCAAGATAAAAACCCACCAGACCTAACAAATGAAGAGGAAATAGGCAATCTACCTGAAAAAGAATTCAGAATAATGATAGTAAGGATGATCCGAAATCTTGGAAGTAGAATGGACAAAATGCAAGAAACAGTTAACAAGGACCTACAAGAACTAAAGATGAAACAAGCAACGATGAACAATGCAATAAATGAAATTAAAATCACTCTAGATAGGATCAATAGCAGAATAACTGAGGCAGAAGAACGGATAAGTGACCTGGAAGATAAAGTAGTGGAAATAACTACTGCAGAGCAGAATAAAGAAAAAAGAATGAAAAGAACTGAGGACAGTCTCAGAGACCTCTGGGACAACATGAAACGCACCAACATTCGAATTATAGGGGTTCCAGAAGAAGAAGAAAGAAAGAAAGGGACTGAGAAAATATTTGAAGAGATTATAGTTGAAAACTTCCCTAATATGGGGAAGGAAATAGTTAATCAAGTCCAGGAAGCACAGAGGGTCCCATACAGGATAAATACAAGGAGAAACACGCCAAGACACATATTAATCAAACTGTCAAAAATTAAATACAAAGAAAGCATATTAAAAGCAGCAAGGGAAAAACAACAAATAACACACAAGGGAATCCCCATAAGGTTAACAGCTGATCTCTCAGCAGAAACCCTACAAGCCAGAAGGGAGTGGCAGGACATACTGAAAGTGATGAAGGAGAATAGCCTGCAACCAAGACTACTCTACCCAGCAAGGATCTCATTCACATTTGATGGAGAAATTAAAACCTTTACAGACAAGCAAAAGCTGAGAGAGTTCAGCACCACCAAACCAGCTTTACAACAAATGCTAAAGGAACTTCTCTAGACACGAAACACAAGAGAAGGAAATGACCTATAGTAGCGAACCCAAAACAATATATAAAATGGAAATAGGAACATACATATCGATAATTACCTTAAATGTAAATGGACTAAATGCTCCCACCAAAAGACACAGATTGGCTGAATGGATACAAAAACAAGACCCTTATATATGCTGTCTACAAGAGACCCACTTCAGAACTAGAGACACATACAGACTGAAAGTAAGGGGATGGAAAAAGATATTCCATGCAAATGGAAACCAAAAGAAAGCTGGAGTAGCAATTCTCATATCAGACAAAATAGACTTTAAAATAAGGACTATTAAAAGGGACAAAGAAGGACACTACATAATGATCAAGGGATCGATCCAAGAAGAAGATATAACAATTGTAAATATTTATGCACCCAACATAGGAGCACCTCAATACATAAGGCAAATACTAACAACCATAAAAGGGGAGATCAACAGTAACACATTCATAGTAGGGGACTTTAACACCCCACTTTCACCCATGGACAGATCATCCAAAATGAAAATAAATAAGGAAACACAAGCTTTAAATGATACATTAAACAAGATGGACTTAATTGATTTTTACAGGACACTCCATCCAAAAACAACAGAATACACATTTTTCTCAAGTGCTCATGGAACATTCTCCAGGATAGATCATATCTTGGGTCACAAATCAAGCCTTGGTAAATTTAAGAAAACTGAAATTGTATCAAGTATCTTTTCCGACCACAACGCCATGAGACTAGATATCAATTACAGGAAAAGATCTTTAAAAAATACAAACACATGGAGGCTAAACAATACACTACTTAATAATGAAGTGATCACTGAAGAAATCAAAGGGGAAATCAAAAAATACCTAGAAACAAATGACAATGGAGACACAACGACCCAAAACCTATGGGATGCAGCAAAAGCAGTTCTAAGGGGGAAGTTTATAGCAATACAAGCCCACCTTAAGAAGCAGGAAACATCTCGAATAAACAACCTAACCTTGCACCTCAAGCAATTAGAGAAAGAAGAACAAAAAAAGCCCCAAAGCTAGCAGAAGGAAAGAAATCATAAAAATCAGATCAGAAATAAATGAAAAAGAAATGAAGGAAACAATAGCAAAGATCAATAAAACTAAAAGCTGGTTCTTTGAGAAGATAAACAAAATAGATAAACCACTAGCCAGACTCATCAAGAAAAAAAGGGAGAAGACTCAAATCAATAGAATTAGAAATGAAAAAGGAGAAGTAACAACTGACACTGCAGAAATAAAAAAAATCATGAGAGATTACTACAAGCAACTCTATGCCAATAAAATGGACAATCTGGAAGAAATGGACAAATTCTTAGAAATGCACAACCTGCCAAGACTGAATCAGGAAGAAATAGAAAATATGAACAGACCAATCACAAACACTGAAATTGAAACTGTGATTAAAAACCTTCCAACAAACAAAAGCCCAGGACCAGATGGCTTCACAGGTGAATTCTATCAAACGTTTAGAGAAGAGCTAACACCTATCCTTCTCAAACTCTTCCAAAATATAGCAGAGGGAGGAACACTCCCAAATTCCTTCTACGAAGCCACCATCACCTTGATACCAAAACCAGACAAGGATGTCACAAAGAAAGAAAACTACA
This sequence comes from Phocoena sinus, assembly GCF_008692025.1. Lineage (NCBI taxonomy): Eukaryota > Metazoa > Chordata > Mammalia > Artiodactyla > Phocoenidae > Phocoena > Phocoena sinus. Next base: position 30,568,525 of record NC_045765.1, read on the forward strand.
GGCCAATATCACTGATGAACATAGATGCAAAAATCCTCAACAAAATACTAGCAAACAGAATCCAACAGCACATTAAAAGGATCATACACCATGATCAAGTGGGGTTTATTCCAGGAATGCAAGGATTCTTCAATATACGCAAATCTATCAATGTGATAAACCATATTAACAAATTGAAGGAGAAAAACCATATGATCATCTCAATAGATGCAGAGAAAGCTTTCGACAAAATTCAACACCCATTTATGATAAAAACCCTCCAGAAAGTAGGCATAGAGGGAACTTTCCTAAACATAATAAAAGCCATATTTGACAAGCCCACAGCAAACATCATCCTCAATGGTGAAAAACTGAAAGCATTTCCACTAAGATCAGGAACAAGACAAGGTTGCCCACTCTCACCACTCTTATTCAACATAGTTTTGGAAGTTTTAGCCACAGCAATCAGAGAAGAAAAGGAAATAAAAGGAATCCAAATCGGAAAAGAAGAAGTAAAGCTGTCACTGTTTGCAGATGACATGATACTATACATAGAGAATCCTAAAGATGCTACCAGAAAACTACTAGAGCTAATCAATGAATTTGGTAAAGTAGCAGGATACAAAATTAATGCACAGAAATCTCTGGCATTCCTATATACTAATGATGAAAAATCTGAAAGTGAAATCAAGAAAACACTCCCATTTACCACTGCAACAAAAAGAATAAAATATCTAGGAATAAACCTACCTAAGGATACGAAAGACCTGTATGCAGAAAATTATAAGACACTGATGAAAGAAATTAAAGATGATACAAATAGATGGAGAGATATACCATGTTCTTGGATGGGAAGAATCAATATTGTGAAAATGACTCTACTACCCAAAGCAATCTACAGATTCAATGCAATCCCTATCAAACTACCACTGGCATTTTTCACAGAACTAGAACAAAAAATTTCGCAATTTGTATGGAAACACAAAAGACCCCGAATAGCCAAAGCAATCTTGAGAACGAAAAAAGGAGCTGGAGGAATCAGGCTCCCTGACTTCAGACTATATTACAAAGCAACAGTAATCAAGACAGTATGGTACTGGCACAAAAACAGAAAGATAGATCAGTGGAACAGGATAGAAAGCCCAGAGATAAACCCACGCACATATGGACACCTTATCTTTGATAAAGGAGGCAGGAATGTACAGTGGAGAAAGGACAGCCTCTTCAATAAATGGTGCTGGGAAAACTGGACAGGTACATGTAAAAGTATGAGATTAGATCACTCCCTAACACCATACACAAAAATAAGCTCCAAATGGATTAAAGACCTAAATGTAAGGCCAGAAACTATCAAACTCTTAGAAGAAAACATAGGAAGAACACTCTATGACATAAATCACAGGAAGATCCTTTCTGACCCACCTCCTAGAGTAATGGAAATAAAAACAAAAATAAACAAATGGGACCTAATGAAACTTCAAAGCTTTTGCACAGCAAAGGAAACCATAACCAAGACCAAAAGACAACCCCCAGAATGGGAGAAAACATTTGCAAATGAAGCAACTGACAAAGGATTAATCTCCAAAATTTACAAGCAGCTCATGCAGCTCAATAACAAAAAAACAAACAACCCCATCCAAAAATGGGCAGAAGACCTAAATAGACATTTCTCCAAAGAAGATATACAGAATGCCAACAAACACATGAAAGAATGCTCAACATCATTAATCATTAGAGAAATGCAAATCAAAACTACAATGAGATATCATCTCACACCAGTCAGAATGGCCATCATCAAAAAATCTAGAAACAATAAATGCTGGAGAGGGTGTGGAGAAAAGGGGACACTCTTGCACTGCTGGTGGGAATGTGAATTGGTTCAGCCACTGTGGAGAACAGTATGGAGGTTCCTTAAAAAACTACAAATAGAATTACCATATGACCCAGCAATCCCACTACTTGGCATATACCCTGAGAAAACCAAAATTCAAAAAGAGTCATGTACCAAAATGTTCATTGCAGCTCTATTTACAATAGCCAGGACATGGAAACAACCTAAGCGCCCATCATCGGATGAATGGATAAAGAAGATGTGGCACATATACACAATGGAATATTACTCAGCCTTAAAAAGAAATGAAATTGAGCTATTTGTAATGAGATGGATAGACCTAGAGTCTGTCATACAGAGTGAAGTAAGTCAGAAAGAAAAAGACAAATACCGTATGCTAACACATATATATGGAATTTAAGGGAAAAAAATGTCATGAAGAACCTAGGGGTAAGATAGGAATAAAGACGCAGACCTACTGGAGAACGGACTTGAGGGTATGGGGAGGGGGAGGGGTGAGTTTTGACAGGGCGAGAGAGAGTCATGGACATATACACACTAACAAACGTAGTAAGGTAGATAGCTGGGGGGAAGCAGCCGCAAGGCACAGGGATATTAGCTCGGTGCTTTGTGACAGCCTGGAAGGGTGGGATGGGGAGAGTGGGAGGGAGGGAGACGCAAGAGGGAAGACATATGGGAACATATGTATATGTATAGCTGATTCACTTTGTTATAAAGCAGAAACTAACACACCATTGTAAAGCAATTATACCCCAATAAAGATGTTAAAAAAAAAAAAATGTATTTACTCTATGATCCAGCTATTTTACTCTTAGGATTTCACCTAAAAAACGAAATGGACAAATATGCACATGGGGAGAATTTTATTAAGAATTTCATAGTCTGGTCCACAAGAGGCAAAACCTAAAAGCAATACAAATGCCATCATCAGAAGAATGGCTAAATTAAATTGTGATACATTCATACAACAGTACTCAGGGAAAAAACTTTCTGAGTTGCACAGTTAACTACATGGATGAATTTCCAAAACATTACAGTAAGTGACAGACCAAATAGAAATACTACATACTGTATCATTTTATTTAAATGAATTTCAAGAAAAGATTTGATAGAATGACAGAAATCAAATCAGTAGTTGTCTAGAGAGACAAAAAGTGACTTTAAGGAAGCACTAGGGAACATTCTGGGACAGTGGAAGTATTCTATGTCTAGATCAGGATGGTCGTTACACAGATGCATGAATTTATCAAAATTTATCTAATCACATACTTAAGATCTCTGAAGTTACTGCATGTAAGTTTTACCTCAGTAAAAAAAATATATTCTGTCATGATATGAAATGGGCTTTGAGAGAAATTTAAGTTCAGCTGCAGAACAATAAAATTACAGTTATTTGCACACCTTCGTGCTCACTGTATACAAATACACAAATATACTCAAATTCTTGCAACTACTATTAATACATTATCCAAAGAAAGTAATCATTTTTAAGTACAAGAGAGGAAAACATGGTAATGATAATTTCTGAGATGTGTGAAAATTAGCATTTTCAATATTTTGAATTTTTCCTGTCACTTAATAAGAATTTTGCATTTGAAGTTTTTTTCTATATTCTGTTAAATTCTGTTTATCTCATAAATAATGTTTTAAATAGAGAGCTGTAAATGGACAGCACTGATTCTTATTTATTTTTACATGTTCTTTGCCAGCCAGTATACCAGTTGATATTTAACATTTAAAATTGAAAGGAAAGCACAAAAATTTACTATATCTCAAAAATAAGATTTAGTTTCACTTTAAAAATATGGAAGATGTCAGAGAAATATTGTTTGTTTACAAATCGAAGATATCATATCACATTTTTCTTTTAGTAAAATTAATAAAATTTCTATTTTTGCTCAAAAAATGTTAATGAAGTAAGATTAGGAATCAGACTCATTTTCTCTCAGAAGTGTTGGCTGTAACATTAGTGTCAAATATTTCATTTTGCAAAGGCATTATTTCATATAAATGAATTTAATAATAACAATAATAAAGTAGCACATGTTAGTTTTTTGTTTAAAAGAAAATTCAAATTTGACAATGTGGACACTTTTCTCCTTTGGAAACTTGCAAGACAGGGTTATGTATTTTCCTGCCTGGTGGGCATTTCCATCTATCTTACAACCCTAAACCCTATCAGAAATATCACAACTTCTTTGATGTTTATATATATGTTTCAGATTCAGGGGAAAATGCAAAGAACAAATGCCGAGATTATTAAAAATTCTCATTCCCTATTTTGAATTCAAGAAGGTACTAGCAACAAGAGGGGGAAGGAATTACATCCCATGACCCTGTTTTATATTTCTCTGTATAACTAAGGCATTCACACCCTACTTTGTCATATTTTATATTAATACCCTGATAAGTTATAAAGGTTTCAATAGGTATCACAAACTCAAAAGCCTGTAGCGTCATGTAGGTAACATAAATAAGCAAAGGAGTCTAGAAGTACATAATAAAGGGTGGTGGTAAGGATGTGACTTGGAGAGCACACTCTCTATATAACGGCAGAAGGCACCTACTGCTGCCTGGCATGGTACCTCCAGAACTTCTGCATCTTCATAAGAGGCAAAAATATCTGCATTTTAATGCGAACTCTTTGATGTTGAAAATAAAGGTTCAAAAAAGTTTAGTTAGTGTGCAAGCTAGAGAACCCACCTTCTGACCCAAAGTTATCTATGGGATGTGAGTTCACAACCTGTGACATAAAAATACCTTTCTTAATTTATCTCACCTGTAGTACATTAAGTGAGGAATTTTTATCACTTCCTTTTTAATGACCAAAAAAAAAAAAAAAGACACGGAGATGCCCAAGGAATTAAGTTGATCATACAACCATGATTAGGTCCTGTATTTAAATCTTCTGCTTCCCAGTACAGAGCCCTTTGATCTAAACCTTTGAACTAGGCAGCCAATCTTCCAAACATCATGACTGATAAGAAGCAAGTTCAGGTTAGAGAGCAAAGGTAGCTTTAGGTAAAGTTGGCTCCCTTTTCCTACTTTTTGCTTTTGGGCTCCATCTGTCTCTGGTCATTTAGTGTCACTATTTCTTCCACTTATTCATCCTGCCCCAGACTCTATGATTTGGAAATAAAAATGGTGAATAAAGTTCTAAGAAATAAGACATTTATGATTATTGGGCATAACTTTCACTTTAAAATGAAATGGTGAGGAATGGCAAATTCTTAACTAAATCAAGTTATATAATATTTAAATTTGGGGCATCTATCACAGGCCAGGTGGAAAGCTGGAGTTGACAGGAAGGTTCAGAGACCCACCCAGCATTATGGAGGCTGTACTTCTTTGGTGACTGTGATTTATTGCATTCTAATCTGGGATTGAGTGATACCTGTGTAATTTGAGATAAAAAGACATAAAGAATTCTCCTAAAGCTACCTTGCTTTTTCCTTCCCTATAACTTTTAAAACTAAAAGAGAAGAATATAGAGATGATGGTAGATAATTTTACACAATGACTCATTTGTGTGTCAATTCCAAAGCATCACAGTGTTATAGCCTTAACAACCAAAAAACAACTATTAGTAACTCATCTCTTGTAAGTTCTTCTAATTTAGGGGGTTCTTAGAAAATTCTGAGGTATGCAATATGCCAAGAAAAAGTGGTGCTTAGCACATTTCACAGCTAATAAATGCTACTATAAAGATACATAATTCTACATTTATTACCTAGCTGGGAATTTTACTTTACGTGACAAGGAATGAAATTCAACTATGAAGAAGCATGTTTATTTCACTCCCTTTTCTCCTTCTTTGTAACTATGTATGCATCACTAGATTGTAAGGGTCCTTCTTCCAGTACACATGCTGATGAAACTAATCATATGGTGTCTTATAGTTGTCCAGTGGAGCACATCTGGCTTTCTCGAGGACATGCTAAACAGACTTAAATCCATCAATAATCTCTTTTCAAACATTTTAACAAGAGGTATCAAAGGTTTGAAATGTGTCTTGGATAACTGGTGAAATCTCACATTACCACATCCAGGTATATTCTCACCAGGTATATTCTCTCCATTTATATGGATGCAATCCAAAATAAATATGACTGGGCTTTCCAGGTATTCTTAGAGATAAAAATGGAGAGATATCAACTTTGTGTCTGAAACACACACACACACACACACACACACACACACTTACTTTGCATCTATATATATAATGTGTATATATACATAGTATAAATGTACATACTGTGTGTATAATATGAAATTTTCTTATTTTTGCTTAGGCAAAAATAATAAATGTAACCACGTAGAGGAAGGATGTGGAGAATGACAGTAGTTCACATCTGAGCTCTGAAAAGACTGATGCAAAATGTCAATATCTGAGTTTTCAGCAATTTAATCACCTAAAGAAGCCATAATTGCTGCAGAAATTATTTTCTAAAGCAGACATTCTTGGCTTGATAAAAATATACAGACATCAAGGAAAAGCATTCTTTTCTTCTACTAAGGGGACTGAAAGTCTAAGCCTTTCTAACCAAGGAGAAATTTAGCAAGGATAGGCACCCCAAAATAGAAACAAAATAGGAAACTGATCTTTCCTAAAAAGAAACCATTTCTTGAGGTTACAAAACTCACTGTTTGTTAAAACTGCTCAACTAAAGCAGCTGAGAGAGCAGATATTTCAGATTATATCAGGCCATTAAAATTATTTTGCAATATTATTAGTTTCCATATTATATGGAATAATTTACTACAATTTTAAAAGAAAACAATACTTGCTGAAATAGTGTTACAGGGCATTTCATAGAGTAGGTACTTAATACATATTAATTTTCTCTACTTTTCCAAAGAGATAATCACAAGATATCTTATACAGGAGGACAGGATGGATCATGTTCCTTCTCTTTACCTTGTCATTTTTAATTCAAATGTTAAAAGTCAATTATTTCAAGATTTTTTTCTCAAAGTTTAATGGAACTCAGCAATAACCCAAATTATTATGAGTCAATTATGAGAAAACAATTATCAGGTACCTACACTCTGCCTGACACATTGCTGGGTATTAAGAAAGGTAGATATAAAATGTTTCTTCCCTTAAGTAGTTTTCAAGCTAGTTGGAAAGACAAAAGGCAACAGATAGCACAAGAGAAAATGATACATAAGAATAACAGCTGAATTTGAATGGTGCCAGGAATTTACAGCATGGATATGTCAATTACCAAAACAAATTAATGGGCTACACTACTATTCAATATTCTAACATTTATGTGTTTTTGTACTCTATTTTTTGGCATTGGTTATAGTCTTACTGGTGGAGAAAAGGGGATATATGTGTGAATAGTAGACTAACTGAACTGTCGGGGGAATGAAGGCAAGTAGATTTTCTAATTTTTTCATAGACATTTGTTTAAATAGGGGAAAGAAGGTATTTTTTAACATGATGCTGCAATATTTCATGAATGATTTCATTGACTTTTCTTCCTAAAAATAGTTTACCAAAAAAATGCAAAGCATAGGAATTTGGGAAAAGTCCTTTTATATTAAAAGTCACACATTAAAATTACAAAGCATATACTGTAAGCAAGACAAAGTTGAACAGACCTTTCAAAACACAACCAGAATATTAGAGAATAATAATAAGATGTATTTAAAATACTGCACTTTTAAAAAGAAACTGCTGAATTCCTAAAATGTGAAGAAATACTATTGTAAATAAAGGAAATTATTTAAAAAATAAAAAGATGTAGGTAATTTGATGAAAAGGGATCATAATGAAGGGCTGAAGCTGGTAACAGTGACGATTAGGCAGAAATGTACAAAGAAAGGGGAAATCACAGCAACATTTCTGAAAAAACTGCCTGTAGCAAAACTGAACCAAAAGGAGCTATGGGCATGCGAACAGTGTTCAATTCCTATGCTCCTTGCTTCATTCAGCTTTGTTAGTATGCTTTGCACTGTGCTGCTGTTACGTGGTGGAAAAATGCCACAATTTGCCAGAAGAATTGTTTATGGACTGCTGTGACTTCCACATGAAGATGATGGCATTCCTTAAGTGAAATAAGCCAGAGAAAGAAATACTGCATGGTATCACTTATATGTATAATCTAAAAAAAAAAAAAAAAAGTCAAACTCATACATCAGAGAGTAGAATGGCAATTGCCAGGGGTTGAGGAAAACAAGAGGTGTTTGGTAAATGGGTACAAACTTTCAGTTATAAGATGAATAACTTTTGAGGACTGAATGTATAGCATGATGGCCATAGGTGATAATACTGTATTATAGAATTGAAATTTGCTGAGATAGTACAATTTAAGTATTCTCACACACAAAAAAACGATATTCATGGTGATAGATGGGATTAACTTGATGGTGGGAATCCTTTCACAATGTATACATATATCAAATCATCAATGTTGTACACTTTAAATATATTGCAATTATTATAATTATTTGTAAATTATAGGTCAATAAAGCTGAAAAGAAAAGGACAGAATTTGTCTATTTACCAACCATTTATAAGCTAATTTACATTACAGAAACATGTTGTAGCAGAAGAAAATTCAATTGTTTAAAAAAACAATTATATCATTTACTACCTTTGGATTTTCAAAGGGATATTTTGCTTTTTTTAATGAACACTAGGATATTAATATTCACAAAATTGTTTTAATAGTCTTTACAATATGTTGAAGGAGAAATACGCTAAAATAAGTACTTACGACACAACATAGTAAATATTAATACTGAGACACAAACAAAATGTAACTTTTAGAATCCTGAACATACTGATACCAAAACCAGACAAAGATACAACAAAAAAAGAAAATTACAGACCAATATCACTCATGAATATAGAAGCAAACATCCTCAACAAAATACTAGCAAATGGAATCCAACAACACATTAAAAGGATCATACACCATGATCAAGTGGGATTTATCCCAGGGATGCAAGGATCCTTCAGTATATGCAAATCAATCAATGTGATACACCATATTAACAAACTGAAGAAGAAAAACCATATGATTATCTCAATAGATGCAGAGAAACTTGACAAAATTCAACACCCATTTATGATAAAAACTCTCCAGAAAGTGGGCATAGAGGGAACCTACCTCAACATAATAAAGGCCATATACGACAAATCCACAGCAAACATCATTCTCAATGGTGAAAAACTGAAAGCATTTCCTCTCAGATCAGGAACAAGACAAGGATGTCCACTCTCACCACTATTATTCAACATAGTTTTGCAAGTCCTAGCCATGCCAATCAGAGAAGAAAAAGAAATAAAAGGAATAGGAATTGGAAAAGAAGAAGTAAAACTGTCACTGCTTGCAGATGACATAATACTATACATAGAGAATCCTAAAGATGCCCCCAGAAAACTACTAGAGCTAATCAATGAATTTGGTAAAGCCGGAGGATACAAAATTAATGCACAGAAATCTCTGGCATTCCTATATACTAATGATGAAAAGTCTGAAAGAGAAATTAGGGAAACACTCCCATTTACCGTTGCAACAAAAAGAATAAAATACCTAGGAATAAACCTACCTAGGGAGACAAAAGACCTGTATGCAAAAAGTATAAGACACTGATGAAAGGAATTAAAGATGATACAAACAGATTGAGAGATATACCATGTTCTTGGATTGGAAGAATCAACATTGTGAAAATGACTCTACTACCCAAAGCAATCTACAGACTCAATGCAATCCCTATCAAATTACCAATGGCATTTTTTTTTTTTTTTTTTTTTTTTTTTGCGGTACGCGGGCCTCTCACCGCTGTGGCCTCTCCCGTTGCGGAGCACAGGCTCCGGACGCGCAGGCTCAGCGGCCATGGCTCATGGGCCCAGCTGCTCCGCGGCACGTGGGATCCTCCCAGACTGGGGCACAAACCTGTGTTCCCTGCATCGGCAGGCGGACTCTCAACCACTGCGTCACCAGGGAAGCCCACCAATGGCATTTTTTACAGAACTAGAACAAAAAATCTTAAAATTTGTATGGAGACACAAAAGACCCCGAATAGCCAAAGAAGTCTTGAGGGAAAAAAGCCGAGCTGGAAGAATCAGACTCTGTGACTTCAGACTGTACTACAAAGCTATAGTAATCAATATAGTATGCTACTGGCACAAAAACAGAAATATAGATCAATGGAACAAGATAGAAAGTCCAGAGATAAACCCACTCACCTATGGTCAACTAATCTCTGATAAAGGAGGCAAGGATATACAATGGAGAAAAGACAGTCTCTTCAATAAGTGGTGCTGGGAAAACTCGACAGCTACATGTAAAAGAATGAAATTAGAATACTCCCTAACACCATACACAAAAATAATCTCAAAATGGATTAGAGACCTAAATGTAAGACTGGACACTATAAAACTCTTAGAGGAAAACATAGGAATAACACTCTTTGACATAAATCACAGCAAGATCCTTTTTGATCCACCTCCTAGAGAAATGGAAATAAAAAGAAAAATAAATAAATTGAACATAATGAAACTTAAAAGCTTTTGCACAGAAAAGGAAACCATAAACAAGATGAAAAGACAACCCTCAGAATGGGAGAAAATATTTGCAAACGAATCAATGGACAAAGGATTAATCTCCCAAATATATAAACAGCTCATGCAGCTCAATATTAAAAAAAACAAACAACCCAATCCAAAAATCGGCAGAAGACCTAAATAGACATTTCTCCAAAGAAAACATACAGATGGCCAAGAAGCACATGCAAAGCTGCTCATCATCACTAATTATTAGAGAAATGCAAATCAAAACTACAATGAGGTATCACCTCACAGTAGTTAGAATGGGCACCATCAGAACATCTATAAACAACAAATGCTGGAGAGGATGTGGAGAACAGGGAACTCTCTTGCAGTGTTGATGGGAATGTAAATGGATACAGCCACTATGGAGAACAGTATCGAGGTTCCTTAAAAAACTAAAAATAGAATTACCTTATGATCCAGCAATCCCACTACTGGGCATATACCCAGAGAAAACTATAAGTCAAGAAGACACCTGCACCCCAATGTTCACTGTAGCACTATTTACAATAGTCAGGTCATGGAAGCAACCTAAATGCCCATTGACAGACGGATAGATAAAGAAGATGTGGTACATACATACAATGGAATATTACTCAGCTATAAAAAGTAACAAAATTGGGTCATTTGTTGAGACGTGGATGGATCTTGTGACTGTCATACAGAATGAAGTAAGTCAGAAAGAGAAAAACAAATATCGTATATTAACACAAATATGTGGAACCTAGAAAAATGGTACAGACGAACCGGTTTGCAGGGCAGAAATTGAGACACAGAAGTAGAGGGAAAAACGTATGGACACCAAAGGGGGAAAGTGGCAGGTGGGTGGGGATGGTGGTGTGATGAATTGGGAGATTAGGACTGACATGTATAAACTGATGTGTATAAGAACTGACATGTATAAACCAACAACTAATAAGAACCTGCTGTATAAAAAATATATATAAAATAAAATTAAAAAATTAAAAAAATAGAATCTCCTTCTTCAAGAATCTTGTCCTCAATGATGCTTACCTTGACTATCCATAGGAAGATTCCTCAGCTCTTTGACCAACCATTGTACCTTGTACAGATCACTTTTGATATAAACTTAGATGAGAACAGGTATGGTAAATCATCTGCATAGTTTGGTCAAAAAAATTAACACTGACATGGTGATAGTAAGTGTTCAATAAGCATATATTGAATAAACAAGGAAATACTTATCTCTGCCTAGGAGATTCTGAAAGGAAAAAAAAAAAAGCAATTACTCTGGCCTCTGCAGAATGAATTCAAGGATTGAGGAACATGCAGGTGATTATTACAGATAGAGGGGATGGTTAAGCAAAAGCCACAGTGATATTATTTCTGGTAATATCAGTTGTAAAGTTAAATTTCAGGAACCAAAATGGCAACAGTTCAAGTTATAATTATAATGGCTAGAACGCTATGTCAACAGCAAAGAGTTTTTTCTCATCTGAAAAATTCTATGGTGGGATTTGTGGCATTGCTTCTAAAAGTTCAGTCTTGAACTTACTTTAATTCTACATGTTTTTTCTAGAAATCCTTTGAGATAGACTTATTTTAATAACACAGTAATCAGTCAGTGAACTTCTGTTGCTTTCAATTAACAGGCTTAAATAAGGTATATTAGTAGGAATTTGTATTGGTGGTATAGTTGTTTTAAAAGTGGAAATTTATTTTATTGACATCAATTCATAGCATTTATATAACCAACACATACCATCCATTTCTTACTTAGTTTCCACAACAGATAAAATTCAAGAGAACATGAATTAACTGAATGGTTTACAAATGGTAGCCATTTCAGCATAATCTCTGCAATTAATTTTTATGGAAAAAAAGAAAACCAAAGATCAATTCACTCTTTGAACTGTCTTCCTATATTTGTAATAAGAAAAATGAGGATGCCTGTAATTTTAGGACACAAAATGGCAAAAAGACACAATGTTCTTTCTACGTGGAATACCCTTTCTATCCTTATTTACCAAGACTATCTCAGTCACCTTTCTAGATGTACTTTAGTTATTATCAGCTCTGGGATGACTTTTTAAGATCCACTGAAAGAGAGCTAAAAAATGCTCTTTCTTGTGTCTTTGATATTTTATACATATACTAAAACCTACTTGTTTTAGCAATTGTTAACTTCTACACCCTACTGAACTATTAGCTTCTAAAGATCATGATTAATTTATCTCTACATCTTGAGTATTTCATAGAGCTCCTGCAACACTGTAGCAGCTCAATGTATTTTGATTAAATTGAGTGAATGAATGGAATCAATATTTTTAAAGCAATAGTGAAAATCCAGGCAATCAAACTGACATTGGAATACAATGACAAGTGAAATTTAGTTCAATGGTGGAAATTTAAAAAAAAAAAAAAAAAAAAAATTTTTATCTTGTGACTAGTTGGTATATCAACACTAATGGCAAAACTAGGGTAGTTCAGAAGAAGAAAATTTCTGCAACAAGGAATAGAGCTAACAGTTTCAAATAAAATGTACAGGGGAAATTGCCAAAAGTGTTAAGATGTGAGAAAAGATGAGAGTAAACTGTTTATAAGAACCTCAAACCAACCTATCCTAAGCCCTCCTAAGTGAGAGACTTATACACTTAAAGAACTGGAAGCACCACAATGCCATCATTTCAATTCCTTCCTAGAAAAATGAGGAGTCAGAGGTCAGGAAATTTAACTGACTTACTCATAATATTGACATGTAGAGAAGCCAAGCAGGGAATTGCACTTAGAATTGGGATAACCAGAACTGGGTTCTCCATCACAAAGCGTGCACACACACATGTGCGCACACACACACACACACACACACACACATTTTAAAGTTATTCCCTACAACTTTACTTTTGTAGTTGTTGGGGGTTTTTATTTGTTTGTTTTTGTTTGGCCCCAGCTGCTCTGCAACCCTCAGGTACAATGACTTCCCTGGGGAGGTGGCAGAGTTAGCAACACAACTCAGATTTACTATATTTCCAGTCTAGTATTCCAAGGTAGTATAGTAATGAGAGTATTAGCTGTGAAGTGATACCGACCTTTTAGATTCCTGCTGTGCAAGCTACAGTTGTGTGGCAATTGAACTATTTATTCTCTAAATATTAATCTTCTATCTGTAACATGGGAATAATAAGAGTACCTAATTCATACTCCTGTTGTGAGGAGTAAATGAAATAGTGTAGAGAAAGTGAATAGCCCATGGCCTGGCAGGGGAGGTGATGACACAGCTCATAAAAAAATGGCTCTAAGGATACCACACCATGCCTTGTAGCCTCTCTGCATAGGATTTATTGGCATGGACATCCCAACAGTGCTGTCTACAACATCCTGAAAGTAGGCCTACATATGATTCATCAATCCCACTTTAGGTTATATATCCGAGGGAAATAAAATCATTATCTCAAACAGGAACTCCCATGTTCACTGCAGTATTATTCACCATAGCTGAGATATGGAAACAACCAAAGTATCTGTCAACAGATGAACGGAACAAGAAAAGGTGGCATATATATACAATGAAATATTATTCACCTTTAAAAAGAAAGAAATCCTGTCATTTGTGACAACACAAATGAATCTGAAGGGTATTATACTAAGTGAGGCAAGCCAGACAGAGAAATACAAATACTGCATAGTGTCACTTAGATGTAGGGTCAAAAAACCAAAAAGGTCAGACTCAGAAACAGAAAGAGTGGACAAGCGGTTACCAGAAGCTGGGGGTGCAGGGGTGGGAGTGGGGGGAATAGAGAGAGGTTGACAACAGGGTTAAAAAAATATATATATCGGGAAGCATTTAGTGGTTATATTCTCAAGTCCCAGTGACAAATATGCATCATGTTGATATTCAATTAATAAAGAAGTCAATAGTTACATTGTGAACATAAAATAAATAATAACAATAATGCTTATTGGGAGGCTATGTTTTCTTTTTATTATAGTTGTACACGTAATGGGGGCTGGGAGGAAAGACTACAATCACGTCATTCTCCTGCTCACAGCCTTCAACAGCACCACATTTTTAGTGTGTATGTCCTTTCTCAGCCTGACTCCACTCTCCCCTTTCAGCCCTTTTTGCATTTTTTGCCCCCCAGGGAAGACTTCATACTGGTGACACTTACAGAAGGTTTCTGAGAACTCCAATCGAAATGTTCTGCCATGATCATTCTGGCTCTCACTTTTCTTTTTTTTGCCATTGCCATTAAAGAGATGCTTTCAGAGAACATTATACTTACAGGGGCATTCTTCATAAATTTTTAAGATTTTTTTTGCACACACCCTGAACCCTGTCCATTTTGCGACCATACCTACACAAAACTTCATCTCTTACAAAGCCTCAATAGTCTTCATGAAACATTACAAAAAGGTATCTCCCACTGGGCCCATGCTGGCCTTCCCAGGCAGGGCTTGGTCAGAAAAGAACTTATTTGTGCAAATTTGTAAAAGGCTGCTTTCTCCAGGCCAACAAAGCTCCCAAAGAGGAAGCAAAGTGGGCTGGACTGTGATTCCCACTTCCTCCTAAACCAAGCCCAGCAGGCCAGTTTCTTTATCAGCCCGCTTTGGGGCCAGACGTGTTTCAGAATTTAGATGTTAGAAAAGTAATTAGGGGCATATTTTCGTATATGTGGCAGGGTTAGGGGTAAAATCCCATAATGAAACACATTAATATTTCTTCAGAAAGGTGTGAATAGTCACATAATCAAAGATAAATAAAAACTATAAAGAGCCTATGTCAGATCAGGGTAGGTTTGCCTCCAAAGGTGAGATCAAGTTAGGCTAAAAACGGAAAATTTTCTTGTAATTTATGTTCAGGCAAAACTTAACCTAAGCTAAGCTGAACTCACATTTGGTGGCAAGCCTGGCTTGATCTGACATGAGGCTATTTTATAGTTATCAACTCATCCATAAGCTTCTTGAGAATGAGACTTGTAATTTATTTACCTTTGTAGGTACTCGAGCACCTATCACTGAACTTTCAAGTAGGGGATGCTCAATATATTTGCTGAATTGAATACACACACACAAACACATATATCAAGATGAGTAATATTTGAAAAACAAGAGATGGAAGCCAACTAAATCTTAATTATCACAGACTAGCAAATAAGTCAAAACATTTGTATTTCTCTTCTCCCCTTTGCTGTCATACCCCTAGGAAGAACGCTGGTAGCTTAGTAAATGAAATCTGCATTCTTTCCTTCTCCGCAGCAGAAACTCAGAAGCTAAGAGCAGAAGCCAGTGCTTATTTGTTTTGCTTCATTATCCTAATAAATAAGATATGACTTTCAGGGATTTGTCACTGAATCACAGACACTGAAGCAAAAAAACCCTCAGTTTTTAAAAAAAATGTTTGTGCATATATAATAAGAACAAAGAATGGTTATTTCAGGCAAACCGAACTAAACCTAGTTAACCCACACTTAATTTACATATGTTGATATTTAACCTTTGTTACATAAAATGTGTTTTATATAAGAAATAGTTACCATTGCACTAGAATCCATGTTTTACGTGTGAAATGGAACATACCGCTTGAAGTTCTGAATTATATAAATCTACCTACCTTTCTTTCTATAGAGATAGCAAAATGTCCTTTCTTGTTAATCCTTGAGGATGAAACACTGCTACAAAAAAGTGTGGCTGTTTTCAGAAGTAGAGTAGAAACTTTGATTGGTGATAAAATCAAAAGCCCTTGGTATCTAGGAAACAGAAAATCCTTCCGTGTTTACTGTTCCTCATCTGCATGTATATAAATAGAGATATGTAGCCTTAACCTTCAACCTCTATACCCTCTTCACAATAGAGGGTTCTTTTATTCCAAACAAGTTTTGAATCTAGGGGAAAGTCGTAATAAAAATAATACATATGAATAATTAATATATAAATATAGTCCTATGCTAAAATTATTCCAAAGAGCAAATTAAGATGATATCAACCATTAATTAAGCACCACTTAAGGAAATTGCCTGGAATTCCTTTTCATATCAACTGTTCCAGCTTTTTTTTTTTTTTTTTTTTTTTACTGTGGAATAACTAAGATTTCACCAAATGAAAACATCTTACATATCTGGCAACAGAATCAATAATGTGTTGTTACATAGAAAAGATCATTGATAAGTTTGACTGACTGATAAGTCTAAGTTTGCCTTAGACTAAGTTCTCCTGAAAGGAGACTCTGAGGCAAGACTTTGTATTCTGCTAGCATATCAGGAAGGTGATCACACAGCCAGAATAAGAAAGGGACAGAGGGAAAACCACTAGAGTGAACATTATTGAGCTAGGTACCATTATGGAAAAACTGCACTCAATCCCACTATAAACGCTTTGAGTTACTTGTAGATTGCATGGATGTCCTACCAAAGGATGGAAGGCACCATCTTTCCTCCACTGACTTACTTATTCCATCGGTTGAAGGGTGCCCTTAGGGCATTAACTCCCTTAAGTTTGTGTTATATCTACACTTGGGTTGATCAAGAGACTAAAGAAAATTCATGCAGATCAAGACTTTTGGTTATTTAAAAGAATGGGATTTGTAACCTGTTAATAGGGTTACTGGAGCATAGAATCACAGGACTGGGCCCTTCCACTTGTAAACATGGTTTATTTCATCATTATAACTCAAATTATTTTTCAAGAATGGAATGATTACCGTGCTCTAGAAACACCCCACCATACCCATCCACATATATATATATATATATACAGTATATATGTATTCCTGTGGATATGCATCTATTTTCTGACATTTATATTGAAGCATACAAGAAGCTCCTCTCAACACCTCAAAATGAAACAGAAATACTTTAGTTGATCCTATAAAAGAGGGTTCACGTATCTCCCTGGGGCAGCAATGATCAGGTTGTGCTCAGAAGTTTTCTTGCCATCCTCCACCCATAACCCAAGATGAAATTTTGAAATTGAAAAAAAAAAAAAAAAAAAGATACTCCACCAGCAGAGGGCTAAGAGTCCAATAAGGGCAGTCAAGAATTTTTACTAAATATTAAGTAGAAAATGACTAGTGGATTTATTTGGTAATAAGCTTGACAGATGTCTGGCAAGAAGAAGACAGACAGCCCTAATCTTTGTACAATAATTACCTATGAGAGGGAGCTACCGAATGATTCAGTAACGATTTAAAGGACTCAAGGGTTATAATTAGATTTGTATTTTAGGAAGATCGCTTGGGTGAATTGAAGGAGAATATTCTAGGACCATGTGAAGCTGAAGGCAGGGAGACGAGAGGGGAGGCTTGTGCAGAAAAACAGGCAGGAGGGCTAAAGAACAGATGCAGGCAGTGGCAGTAGAATGGAGGGGAGGGGAAAGATTTAAAGCAGCGTGATAAGACACGTGGCGACAGAACAAATGTTGTAAATAAGAGAAAAAGAGGCCTCTCTGTTGCTTCCTGGTTTCTGCTTGGGGGGCAAGGTAGCAAAGTGGCAAAGCAGGCAACAAATCCATCTTTTCAGTTTTCCAACCCGGCACACTTTCTATTAAAGCCTTGTTGTCCAATTTTCAAAACAAGAGGAATGCATGCAACCTGTTCTTTCAAAATTGCTTTTTTGATTTTTGTTTTCTGCTTATTTTTCCAAAAAAAATAAAAAATCTCATGGAGACTCACAGGTAGCCTTTGAATTACCCTAATTCACTTGGTATTTAGATGAATTAATATACTTGAATGTATTTCCTTGTAATGGATTGACTTGTCTAGCCAGCCAATAAAAGCAGCCTTGGGACTCCATGTATTTCTCCCGGTATTATATTATAGCAACTGACAATAATAACAGTAATAATTATCCAATTTCAAGATGGAGAAGTACCTTTGACCTCTATTTGATCCCCCTGGTCTATCTAAGTCTGATTCAGCATTGATTTCTTTCCCAAGGAAGTTGCTATAATCATGTTATGGCTGATTTATCACAATATGCTTGCGGGCTAGTAATTTCTCATCTTGAACTTGCTTCTCTCATTTTTTTCTCCATGAAAAGACATATTGAAATGTTATTTTTTTCCCAAAGGAAAGCACTTTCTCCAAGTGTTCTTCCATATTTCTTTCAGTGGGTGGTGTTAAGTGACCTATGGTCTTTGAGACACATCTTAATTGCACTATATATGTTGGCAGGGCACAAATCAAACATAGATAAAATAAATAAAGCTTTCCACAGAAAATGTAATTTAGATTGCAAATATGGTAACAGAGAGAGAACATATGCTCAGAAAGCACTAGGTTTAGGTTCTAGATTTTTGCACCAAGTATTTTTGTGATTTGGAGCAAGTCACTTATTCTTTTTGGATTTTGGTGTCTTTGCTTATGAATTATGTCTAGTCGAACCCATCTTGTACACACAAATTTTAAGCATATCCAAAAACTGGTAAGAAATATAATGGAAACAAATTACTATAGCTTAGTGTAGGGTTCAAGTCAGTTAGTAGATAAATAAGGACTCATCATTTTAAAAAGGTGAGAGTACACTTTAGGTGAATTTTAAATGAAAAACACCTTTAATATTACCCAGTACCAAACCCTCACAAAATTGAGGGTCAGAGAGATTAAGTAATGTGACCAAGGTTCACACAGCTTATTAGTTCCCCCTTCAAGGGACTTTAAGTCTTGTAATTCCTAATCCAAATCCTTATAATTCCTCCTCCAAAAAATTAACATTTGCTAGAACATGGCCATTAACAAAGAAATTAATCAAGAGAGATCAGGTACTGCTGTGCAAACAACTTCCAAATCTTGTTGGTTTAACATTATTTTTTCTTCATTCCTGCTTCACGTCTGCTGTGGATTGCTGGTAGCTCTGCTCTGTATTATTGTCAGTAGGTTCCAGACTGACAAAACAGCCAATATCTGCATCTTTGCCAGTCAGCATGAGGGAGAGGGAGAGAAAGGAGCAAAGCACATTGTGGGTCTTAAACTACCTCCTGCAATTGACAAGTCACTTTTGTCCCATCTCATTGGCTAAGCAAGTCACGTGGCCACATCTAACTCCACAGGAGATGGGGAAGTTAAATCCTACCATATGCCCAGAGAATGTGACATATTTAAATGAATATAAATAATGAATACCATAGCACATTTAGCAAGTGAAGAACATGGAAAATTTAAGTTTATTCCCTAAAATAGGCAGAGAATTTAGGGAATATTCTTCAGAGTCAGATTTATAAAGTCCAATTCTCTTATAATTTGTCTCAGACTCTGACATACATCAAAGATTCAGGGACAAAAAAGGTATACACGTCAAAATTTATCATTCAACACCTAAAGCAGATTTTGCATAGCAGTAGCCTGCTGGCTAGATTCAGTCAGTAGATGGGTTATTTGGTCCACATAGAAGCATAGCACTTAAAAAAAAAAAAATTCAATTAGTTGCTGAAAAATTTTTTAACATCTTTATTGGAGTATAATTGCTTTACAATGGTGTGTTAGTTTCTGCTTTATAACATGGTGAATCAGCTATACATATACATATATCCCCATATCCCCTCCCTCTTGAGCCTCCCTCCCACCCTCCCTATCCCACCCCTCTAGGTGGTCACAAAGCACCGAGCTGATCTCCCTGTGCGATGCGGCTGCTTCCCACTAGCTATCTATTTTACATTTGGTAGTGTATATATGTCCATGCCACTCTCTCACTTCGTCCCAGCTTACCCTTCTCCCTCCCCATGTCCTCAAGTTCATTCTCTACATCTGCATCTTTATTCCTCTTCTGACTCTAGGTTCTTCAGGGTCAGACCTTTTTTTTTTAGATTCCATATATATGTGTTAGCATACAGTATTTGTTTTTCTCTTTCTGCCTTACTTCACTCTGTATGACAGACTCTAGGTTCATCCACCTCACTACAAATAACTCAATTACTGAGTAATGGCTGAGTAATATTCCACTGTATATATGTGCCACATCTTCTTTATCCATTCATCTGTTGATGGACACTTAGGTTGCTTCCATGCCCTGGCTATTGTAAATAGAGCTGCAGTGAACACTGTGGTACAGGACTCTTTTTGAATGATGTTTTTTTCAGGGCAAATGCCCAGTAGTGGGATTGCTGGGTCACATGGTAGCTCTATTTTTAGTTTTTTAAGGAACCTCCATACTGTTCTCCATAGTGGCTGTATCCATTTACAATCCCACCAACAGTGCAAGAGGGTTCCCTTTTCTCCACACCCTCTCCAGCATTTGTTGTTTGTAGACTTTCTGATGATGGCCATTCTGACCGGTGTGAGGTGATACCTCATTGTAGTTTAGATTTGAATTTCTCTAACGATTAGTGATGTGGCGCATCCTTTGCTGATATTTTTTAAATGAAGATTTCATGTACAAATTTGTTTTTTCGTTTCCTTTAAAAATTCAAAGATCTGGTAGAAGTAGATAATCATTCCTCCATCAGAAAAGTTGACTAGACTGACTAACGTTACCCTATGTATCTGGATCAAGAGTTTCCTAGTTTGTCACAGACCTCACAACTCCATATTTTCTAATATCTGGATTGTGTCACTTATTTAATGTGAATGTCCTGTTAGAAACTAACTCTCCATCCAAATGTATTGTCCCCTCTGGGCTGAATGCTAGCTTTTATTTCTTAGCTTTCATTGCACCTGGGGCATGTGATTGAGTCTCCACCAGTGCAGTGTGAGTGGAGGTAAAGTGAGCCACTTCCAGATCTGATCCACTCTCCATAGTCTTCCATGCCTGGATGTTCTGAACACCTACTCTGATCTGTTATAAGGATAAAAAAAAATAAATGTAAGATGTGTCTAGCCTCTGCAATTTTGAGATCTATTTTTTACAACAAATAGTTAGCTACTCTAATACATGAGTCATGCAGGTATCTCAGTGTGTGCTCACAATACCATATAAACAGATTCTTGAATATAATATTCTTGAAAACTTTCAGGAACCAAATCATTTAAGTTTCATTTAGCTGGGGCAGTGGGGCAGGACTGAGGAATTCCAGGCAGAGGAAAAAAGAAAAGAAGGGAAAAAGACATGAGAATACACACATGGATGGTCTGAGAAACACTGGCTGAATCAGTTTGTCAAAATTCATAAATAAATCAAATATTTTTAAAAGAAAAAAATGGGAAGTAATAACTGGACAGAATTGAATGTGGCTGCAATACTACTATTAGAAGAAAGCATAATCATAGATTTATTCAAAATAATTTGAAGATTTTGAGTACATAAAGTCATTCTCATTTATTTTTTGGTAACTGGTTTTTAAAGATGGTCCCCAATGAATTAACCCTTCTAGGATTTATGTTTTTATTTTTTTGTGGTTCCTTTGTTCCATTGAATTTGGGCTAGCCTGGAACTAGGGTTAACCAACAGAATATGGCAAATTCAAGCTATGCTTGCGTGTGCCTAGCCTTTAAGAAGACAGCTGGCTTCTATCTCTCATCTCAAGATGTCATGTAAGAACTCTCACTACAAGGTGAAGATTACACATGGAGAGGGCACATGGAAAGATAATCTGGAAAGGAGAACCCTTCAGACTACAAGAAGAAAAAAAGAGGCCCAGCCTTCCCAGAATCCCAGGCAAGCCTCTAGATGAATTCTGCCCCATCTACCATCCTCCTTAAACAACATGAGAGAGATCTCAGCCAAGATCAGCTGAAGAACTGCCTAACTGATCACAGACAACATAGAATAATGAGAGATAATTAATGGTAGTTGTTTTAATTTTTTTAAGTTTTGGAAAATTTTGATAGACAATAGATTATTAAAAGAGGGGATATTATAGGTCTGTGAGATATTAGAAAGAAGGGATTACTCTGAAGCACAGAAATAACTTGACCAAAGTAATAATAATTACAAGAACAAAAATAATACCGATAATGATATTATCAGGCATATTTTATTTAATCCCTTGATTACAACAGGACATTCTTGTTGCACTGTGTGTTACTGTATGAATACAGATATGAGCAAACACATCATATAGCACTTGAAACAAGAATGTCATATCCTTCCAATATAGAAACATGCATTGGATTCTAATCCAATGCATTGAGCCCATAAGGAGAGTAAAAAATTGTTCCCCAAAACCAAAGCTATAAAAAACTCCACTGATTTATGCATTTCATCTACTCTAATTATCATCATAGTTAGAAATGGCATCCCTTCACATATAATGAAATAGTCTGTTCAGACAGCTGTCCAGTTACTTCAAATTCCAGTCATCCATGATCGAAATCTGCACAGAGCAGCATGTGTTATTAACCCATTCCTTAAAGACTACCTGGTTTGGTGACTTCAGACTATAACTGGTGGGCAGAGGCCAGTACTACATTGAGCTCTGATTTCTCTGCCCCAAATAAATGAACTATATATGGACAGAAGGCTTCAGTTCAATCTGTTGCCAACCATCCATGAGCTACAAGTGAGTTGTTGTGTTGCAGGTGAGGTAATTTCTTCCACAGCGTTGACATGCAGTAAATAGCTGTAGTGTAAACACATGAACTCCATCAATCCATTGCCTATCGATTTTGAGAGAAAATGAAGGGTTGATTATTCATCCCAGGTAAAAGAAGAAAAATGAAACCAAGTTGAGCAAGGCCAGAATGTAATGTATTGTTTCAAATGAAAAGGCATCCAATTGTCTAAAACACGGCTTCAGGAGGAATAGTGCACAGTAAAGTCATAAACTTTCCAAAATAAATTGTCAGTTGGAGAAATGCCAAGAAAAGGGAGGTATGAGAGACACTTCCTTATACATGACCAACACCTGCTAATATTACAGTATTCTGGGCATATAAAGAAGGAATATGCTTGTACCTAGGCATAACTTATGGGTAGAAATTGGCACTAATACTGGTGTGAAACTTGGGAGGGCACTATTGAATAAAAAGGATATAAAGGATTACTAATTTTAATTATTCAGCATAGAAGTAACACACACTTGTTGTAAACAAATTCATATATAATCACACAGATAGAAGAAAAATCTGTAAAATAACAGTGAAATGCTTCTCCTGTCTGCTCCCAACTCACATTCTCTCTCCCCAGAGATAATTAATGTTAGCAGGTAATTTTTCAGACACACATTTATAAACACATGTACACAAATATCTATATAGACAGGTTTTAAAAAGTGGCGTTATAAGATGCATATGGTTCTTCAACTTGCTTTTTATACTCATCAGTAGTGACATTAATTGAACTTTCTTCACTGTCAGGGCATACAGAGATAACTCATTTCTTAATTGGTTTGTTTTTATTCCAAAGAATAGGTGAAATCAATTATTTTTATTTTTTTATGCTTATTGGTTTATTTCTTCATTTTTTTCCAGTTTTATTGAGCAATAATTAACATACATCACTGTATAAGTTTAAGGCATACCACATGATGGTTTGATTTACATCTGTTGTGAAATGATTACCAAAATAGGTTCAACTAACATAGATCTTCTCTTGTAGAAACAATTTTTAAAAAGTAGAAAAAATTCTCCTGTGCTGAGAACTTTTAGGATATACTCTCTTAACAACTTTCCTATGTATCATACAGCAGTGTTGGCTATAGTCATCATGTGGTACATTACATCTCTAATACTTATTTATCTTAAAACTGGACGTTTGGACATTTGATCACTTTCCTCCAATTTTTCCTCCTTCTCTCCCCCTCTGATAACCTTAAGTCTGTCCTCTTTTTCCATGAGTTTGGTTTTTGTTTTATAGATTCTACATATAAGTGACATCATACAGTATCTGTCTTTCTCTGACATTTCATTTAGCATAAGGCCTTCAAGGTCCATGCATGGTAAATTTTCCTCATTTTTTATTGCTGGATAATACTCCACTGTGTTTATACACCACAACTTCTTTATTGATTCATCCATAGGTGGGCAATTAGGTTATTTCCATGTTTTGGCTATTATAAATAGTGCTGCTATGAACATGGGGGTGCAGATATCTTCTCAAATTAGTGTTTTTGCTTCCTTTGGATGCATTCCCAGAAGTGGAATTGCTGGATCATAAGAAAGTTTTACTTTTAATTTTTTGAGCAACATCCATAATGTTTTGTATAGTGGCTGTATCAATTTACAATCGTCCCAACAGTGTGCAAGGGTTTCTTTTTCTCCACATCCTCACAAGCATTTGTTATCTCTCGTCTTTTTGATGATGATCATTCTGACATGAGGTGATATTTCATTGTGGTTTTGATTTGTATTTCCCTAATGACTAGTGATGTTGAATCTCTTTTCATTCACCTGTTGGCCTTTCATATACCTTCTGTAAAGAAATTTCTATTCAGGTCCCCTGCCCATTTTTAACTGGATTATTTGGGTGTTTTTTGTGTGTGTTTCTTTTTGGATTTTTTTTTCTTTTTCTTTTTTCTTTTTGCTATTAAGTTATATTAGTTCTTTATATTTTTGAATATTAACTACTTATCAGATATATGGTTTGCAAATATTTTTTCCCATTCAATAGCCTGTCTTTTCATTTTGTCGATGATTTACTTTTCTGTGTAGGAGCTTGTTAATTTGTTGTAGTGCCCCTTGTTTATTTTTTATTTTGTGGCTTACGCATTAGGAGTCATATCCAAAAACTCATTACGAAGATTCACACCAAGGAGTTTTATTCCTATGTTTCCTTGTAGGAGTTTCATGGTTTCAGGTATTACATTTAAGCATTTAATCCATCTTGAGTTAATTTTTGTGACTGGTGTAAGATATAGGTCCAGTTTCCTTCTTTTACATGTGAATATCCAATTATCTGTCACTACTTATTGAAGAAACTGCCTTTTCTCCATTGAGTATTTTTGGTTCCCTTATCAAACATTAGTTTACTGTATATGCTTGGGTTTATTTCTGGGCTCTTGATTCTGTTCCATTAGTCTATTAGTCTGTTCTTATGCCAGTACCATGCTGTTTTCATGACTGTAGCTTTACTGTATAACTTGAAATCAGGAAGTATGATGTCTCCCATTTTTTTCTTCTTTCTCAGGATTTGTTTGGCTATTTGGGATCTTTTATAGTTCCATGTAACTATTAGGAGTTTTTTTTCTACTTCTATAAAAACTGCCATTGGAATGTTGATGAGGATTGCACTGAATCTACAGATGACTTTTGCTAGTACGGACATTTTAATAATATTAATTCTTCCAATCCATGAACACAAGATACCTTTCCATTTACTTGTATCTTCTTTGATTTATTTCATCAATGTTTTGTAATTTTCAGAGTAGAGATCTGTCACTTCCTTAGCTAAATTTATTCCTAAGTAGCTTATTGTTTTGAAGCTGTTGTAAATGGAATTCTTTCATTTCTTTTGCAGAAATTTTGTTGTTAGTGTATAAAAATGCTACTGATTTTTGCATGCTTATTTTGTATCCTGCAACTTTACTGAATTCACTGATTAGATCTAACAGTTTTGGGGTGAATTTTCTATATATAAAATCATGTCATCTGCATATAGAGACAATTTTACTTCTTCCTTTTCAATTATGATAATTTTATTTATTTTTCTTGCCTGATTGCTCCAGCTAGGGCTTAGTACTATGTTGAACTGGACTGGTGAGAGTGGACAACCTTGTTCTTGATTTTAGAGGAAAAGCTTTCAACCTTTCACCATTAAGTATTATGCTAGCTGTGGGCTTGTCATATATAGCTTTTATTATGTTGAAATATGTTCTTTCTATGTCTAATTTGTTAAGAGTTTTTACCACAAATGGATGTTAAATTTTGTCAAATGCTTTCTTTGCATCTATTGAGATGATCATATGATTCTTTTCTTTCATTCTATTAATGTGATGTATCATATTGATTGATATTCTTATGTTGAACTATCCTTGCATACCAGGGATAAATCCCACTTGATCCTAGGGAATGATCCTTTTAATGTGCTGCTGAATTTGGTTTGCCAGTATTTTACTAAGAATTTTGCATTTCTATTCATCAGGGATATTGACCTGTAGTTTTCCTTTTTAGTAATGTCCTTTTGTCTTTTGGTATCAGGATATTGCTGACCTCATACAATGACTTTAGGACTGTACCCTCCTCTTCAATTTTTTGGAGTAGTTTGGAAAGTACTGGTGTTAACTCTCCTTTAAAAAGTTTCATAAAATTCACCAGTGTGATCATCTGGGCTTCACTTCACTAGGAGAATTTTTTATTACCAATTTAATCTCCTTGCTAGTAATAAGTCTATTCAAATTTTCTATTTCTTTCCAGTTCAGTCATGGGAAGTTGTATGTTTCTAGGAATTTTTGCATTTCTTCTAGATTGTCCAGTTTTTTGCATATAGTTGTTCATAGTAGCCACTTATGATCCTTTGAGTTTCTGTGGTATCACTGGTAATGTCTCTTGGGTTTTTACTTATAATTTTGTTGATTTGGGTCTTTTCTCTTTTTTTCCTTGGTTTAAGCAGCTAACGGCATGCCAGTTTTGTTTATCTTTTCAAAGAGTCAACTCTTAATTTGGATAATCTTTTCTACTGTTTTCCTGTTTTCTATTTCATTTATTTCTGCTCTAATCTTTATTATTTCCTTTCTTCTGCTAACTTTGGTCTCAGTGTGCTCTTCTTTTTCTAGTTCCTTAAGGTATAGAGTTAGGTTGTTTATTTGGACCCTTTTTTGGTTCTTAACATAGGCAGTTATTGCTATGAACTCCTTTGGCTGCATTGCACAAGTTCTGAAATATTGTGTTTCCATGTTTTATCTTAAGAAGCTGTTTACCCTTTAATGTCTTCTTTAACCTATTGGTGTTCAGGAGAGTGTTGTTTAATTTCCATGGGTTCATGAATTTTCCAGTTTCCCTCTTGTTATCAATTTCTAGTTTCATGCCATTTTGTGTATTCTGCTCTTTTTAGATAGAATGTTCTATATATGTCTGTAATGTTGTATATATGTCTGAACATATATAGACATATGTTCTATATGTCTATTTGGCCTAAAGTGCTGTTCAAATCTGCTGTTTCCTTACTGATTCTCTGTCTAGATGATCCATCCACTGTCAAGAGTGGAATATTAAACTCCCCAACTATTACTGTATTACTCTTTATTTCTCTTTTTAGCTCTGTTAGTTTTTACTTTATATATTTAGATGCTCCAATCTTGGGTGCATACATATTTACAATTGTTATATCTTCTTGATATATTGATCCCTTTATCATTATACGATGACCTTCTTTGTCTTTTTTTGTTGTTGTTTTTTTACCATTTTTAGTTTAAAATTTATTTTTTTCTGATATAAGTATAGCTACCCCTGCTTTCTTTGGCTTCCATTTGCTTGACATGTTTTTTTCCACCCTTTTACTCTCAGTCTATGTATGCCTTTAAGGCTAAAGATAACTTCTTATAGGTAGCATATTGGTGGATATTGTTTTTTTTGTTGTTGTTATTGTTGTTTGTATGTTTTATCCATTCAGCAATTCTATGTCTTTTAATTGGAGAATTTAATCCATTTATGTTTAAAGTAATTATTAATAAGAACTTACTTTTGACATTTTGTTAATTGTTTTTTTGATTGTTTTGTATGAATTAATCCCCTTGCCTGTGTGAGCATGGGAATTCTCTGTGTTCGGTACTGGCTTTGCTCTGAGGGAGATGAATTCAGATTGACCACTTCTCCACTGGACCACTGCTGGGTCACATTACTTGCAAGAGTTATTGCCAGCCCTTCTGGTCAGATGGTCTGGAAGATGTTCTCTACAGTGGGTGGGGCTCTGATTCAGCTCCTTGCCTGAGTGTGGGTCAACCAGTATGTGGGACCAGCAAAACTCTTGGTTTGAGGATCCACATTAGGCCGATCTTCATCCTGCCAAGTTCCCTGACCAGTGCTTCCCCGACTTGGTTCTGCAAATGAGCAAAGCCTCTGGTTGGGATCACCACTTGGGCTCTTCAGGTATGTACTCAGTCTGTCAAGATCTGTGTGCTGGCTGTTGCAAGCCCCTCCCCCCTTCTCTGTCACAATTAGATTCCTAGTGGTTGAGCCCCATAGATTCCCCTAGAGTCCCCATGATGCAGTGATGCAAGATCAAAGTAGGGTCTCCTGTAAAGCTATTCACAGTTCCGGGGTTGCTAGTTTCCATCCCTGGGTTCTCTTTTTCCATTGGAGGAACTGGAGGCTCAGAGAAGACTTCTCTGCATGGTGTTGCACTGGCCTGGGGGAGGGGCAATGTGGGGAATGTGTAGCCACTTCTCTTACTCTTTCAGTGAAGCCTGTCTTGGTCTCTGTGGTGCAGGGGGATGCTTCAGCCTCACCCCTGTGTTCTAGGATTTTCTCAGTAGTGTCTTATTCTTGATTAGTTGTTACTTGTTCTTCTTACGAGGGGTAGCAAAGTTGGGAATAACCTACGTCACCATCTTGGTGATGTCGCTCGGTGAAATCAATTATTTAATGCTTTGTCTATTGATGGACATTTATGTAATGTCAAACACTTGCATAAATATTTGTACGGCAAGATAATAACAGCAACAACAACAATAATAATAGTGATCGTTGCAATAGCTGACATTTTTACATGCTTACTATGCACTAGGCACTATGCTAAATGTTTTAGGTTCCCGTCTTCTTAGCAGTTCTTTGAGGCAAGTGCTATAACTGTTTGTTTCAGATGACAAATTGGAGGCTGGGAAATATAATTTTTCCATGCCCCACAATTAGTCTTCAAGAGAAGCATGCTTTGAACCCAGGTTTGTCTATGACAAAGCCTAGATTATTAGACACCACACAAGACTGTCCTTAAAAATTTTAGGAGGATTATTGAGCAAAAAGGAATGTCTGTTTAAACTTTGAAGGCATACTAATTCAATTTTGGTTTACTCAAATATTTAGTGTATAAATATAACTTGTGGTGGTTGCCAGTCTGCTCCATGGCCTCCCTGGTGGACACATTACAGCCAGGGCTGTGAAGGAGCCTTCTCCCACCTGGGATCCTGGCCTAGGCTTTGCTGTCACCTCTGCAAATCAGACCACATCATTCCTCAGGCAGGGACCATCCCCAGTGATGGCAGAGCTCTAGGGGCCTGTGCAGGAGGCCTGTGTGGCTGTGTATCAGGCTGGAAAACACTCATCAGTACTCCCATTCAGTTCATGGCATAAATGATTCCTGTCTTTAAAAATAAAAACTCTAAATAAAATGTTTCAAAGCATCTATTAATAAAAATTTAACTAGACATATGTATTTAAAACCCCATAATATACAACATCATCTATTAATTTAGAAATCTGATTTTTCCACCCTGGCATCTCTTGACTCTTTGACTCACTTATTCATATTTGGAAAGGTACTTCCAAAGCTGGGGCTTGCAAAATAATGAAACATTTTCTCTACTGTTCCTGAGCTGAAGGGTCTTACAACCTTATTATTCTTCCTATGCTATCATTCTGTCATTTGGAAATAATGACCCTATTTATTGACTGAAAGATAGACTTTTTTCCTATTAAGGATATTCCTTCCTTAAAATTCTGAAAATAAGTAATTTTACACCACATTACATGTGATTTCCAAGGTAGTTATAGTAAAGAAGAGGTTGACTTTAAGCTTCTTGAAGAAAAGGTTGTATAAACACTGGCTCATCAGTCTCAAAAGGAATTCCATTTCCTACACTAGAACTGGCAACGATTTTGTGAGAGTGAAGTGTTCCTGTACATACTGTATTATGCTTTTGAGAATCATAATATTTGGAACGTCTCTGGTGCTCTCCCCCTTAAAAGTACTTTAACAAACATTAGCTATAATTATAAAGAGCTTTAGGATCCTTAGGGATGAAAAGTATTGTATAAATGTGCCATGTAACCATGACTATTACTTCTGTACATTGCTGCATAAATTATCAGAAAATGAGTAAATGGCTTTCATTCTCATGTACTTGAATGTTAATTGGGAAGAAAAATCTTTCACCAGTTTGGAGATGACAATTATATCACAGTCTATTTGCCTTAGCAGATATTCACTCTTTGTTAATCTTGACAGATTATAACCTCAGGTGCGCTGTGCGTCTGGAAGTCTTTGTGTGTATCTTGACACCAGGTTTAGTGTCAATTCCAATGTTCAGTCTGCTGTGAAGACATTCTACAGTATATCTGGCCTGGCTATATATCACTCTTGTACATGTACCTAGATTCTGCTGAAGCAGAGAATCTAATCCAAGTGGTTATTACTTCACTGAGCAGTCATAATGCTCCATGAGTTTTGTTATTGTTTGGTGAGGTATTTCAATAAAGGAATTTAAAATAGTACATTATTAATTTTTTTTTTTTAAATATCAAATTCTTACATTTTTACTGAGAGATGAGTTTATTAACAATTCTTTCCTGGCAACATATCAAGTACATGCTGTTGATTCCAGATGTTTATTTCTCATTCCAGAAAACTTAATTTTTAAACCATAGCACTTAGTATTTTAGCTTCTATTAGTTTTTCCAGGCATGAGAATATATCAAATAAACATAAGGTTGCCTATATTGAAGGTATTTTTTTTTAATTTTCAGAAGTACTATTAATTTTCTTGCCCTTCAATCCTAATAGCCAGAAAACCACATGATTAATTATTTAAAAAAATCTCTCCACTTCATCCTTTATTTTTATATTGATCAATGCTAGTGTTTAACCCAGTAAGGACTTCTCAACCATCTCATACTTCCACCATCGATCAAGACATTCAGTTCTATTTCATTTAAACAGAGGTAAGAACCCTGTCACTGCAGAGGGCTTGCATCTGAAATATTTCTCTTGAACCATCAGGGCTGTTGCAGCCTGACCTTCCTGAGATTCACCCTGGCTTTTGGTCCTCTGTTGGTAAAGTAGTTCCAAGGGTAGGCAGATCCTGTGGATGAGTAAGGCAGGCCTAGCATAACACAGCTGGCACTGGTAGAGATTTTGGCTATTTAATGGCAATGGTGGCTAATGGAACTTATTGTCATGTGTGAATGTAGATTTCAAGCTGCTACAGCTTCTAATGTATGAAGAAGGCCAGAACTCCAGTGTCTTGAAAAATTAATAACTAATACATTTAGAAACACTTCTTTGGACCAGATTTGGTCTAAGATGGGAAGCAAGCATGGCTTTCCCCTTCCTGACATGCAGCCCCTCCACCTCCATTGCAGTTGGGACACCCCTCTTGCACTTTGCTCGAAGGTTTCTTCTGTCTCCCTTGCTGGCTCCGCGTGGACCCAGAGATCCCCCACCGTGGCTCTCCTCCTTTTGGGCTGCCCTCCTGCAGGCTCACGTCAGCCTGGTGATAGAACCCCCTTACCACTACCATTTTAGTTAGATAGGCAGTGCTTTGTGCTTGAGCTCGTCTGCTAGTCCTCAAACCATTCACTTTGTCTTCAGTTTCTCTCTAACTTTAATATAAGCTTCCCACAAGTAACAGGTTAATCTTCCCCTAGAGTAGCTTTCATTGTATCACTATCTTGCTCGAAAGCCTTTAATTGCTTTGCATTTCATAGAGGAAGAGATTTAAAATCTCATATTAATAAATTCTAGCCCATCACAAGGGCTTACCATGGCCCAGTCACTGTAACTAAGTGCTTTACGTGCATTATCTCATTTAATTATCACATTGAGGTAGATATTATTACCCTTATTCTATGGATGAAGAAACTGAGGCTTATCTCCCATTGACCTCGTTTTACATAATGAAAAAAATACATAATCCTACAATGGCCTGGAATCATATGTTTAAAAAGAAGGGAAAAAAATCTCAATTTCTGTCACAGCTCTGTCAATTGCTAGCTGGGTACCTTTTAAAGATTCACATAAACTCTCTAAGCCTCATCTTCATCATCTAGAAATGAGAAAAACAATACCTATCTCTCAAGGTTATGTAGGATAAAATGAAATGATTTAAGTATAGAACTCTCCTAATGCAGGTTGAAATTATTAGCTTAAAGTAGAACTTTGCATCCCCTACTAAATTAAATGTCTAAGAAGAATGTGCAATTAAATGTGTGTTGTTGGAACCAGAGATCGCCTATGTAATGTGACTCCAGGGATGCTCAAAAGACCACTTCAGCTCCTTCCTCACTTAGTCATTCAACATACACATTTAATGACTGCACTCTCATATGTCAGATACTGCATTTATGGGAGAGGCAAACATGAAGGTCGACTTCCAGGTCTATGTCATAAAATTATAGGAGGAAGAGGAGGAGTATGTTTATGGGGGAGGTGAGACTGAGGGCAGTTTTGGACTTGTTAATATGTGTGATGTATCAATTGACATCGACTATCCAAAAAGGCAAATTGATATAAAGTTCCATGGTTCAGAAGAGAAGGTGGGCTAGAGAGGGAAATATGGGAAACTTATGCCTTTATATTTTATTCAAAGTCCATAGGACAGGATGAGAAGATCTGGGGAGAGAGTTAGAGATACAGAACATGTAGACCAGAACTCTGAGAAATTCCAACATTTCAAGATTAGGGAAGGAGGAGGAGCCAGAAAAAGTGACAGAACATAAAGGCAAAGAGGCAGGAGAAAAATCAGTAGAGTTCAATGCCACTGAGGTCATTCCTACTGAAGTGAAAGCTTCAGAAGGGTCAGGTAAAGAGTGGACTGAAAAGGGGTCTTTGGATAAGGTGGTGGAAGCTTCTGGTGACCTTAGAGAGAAAAGTATTGATGAAATGGGGAAGAGGAACATGAAAACCATTGTTCAGCCACCTTGTTACTGATATGGGAAACTCCATCTTTCTGACACTATACCCTTTAAACTGCTTTTTGATATCTATGTTTAATTTTGGTTAAAAAAATAATAGAACACCGGGGCTTCCCTGGTGGTGCAGTGGTTGAGAGTCCGCCTGCCGATGCAGGGGACAGGGACTTGTGTCCCGGTCCGGGAAGATCTCACATGCCGCGGAGCAGCTGGGCCCGTGAGCCACGGCCGCTGAGCCTGCGCGTCCGGAGCCTCCTGTGCTCCGCAGCGGGAGAGGCCATAACAGTGAGAGGCCCGCGTACCGCCAAAAAAAAAAAAGAAAGAAAAAAGAAAACTATGATAATCTAAAGGACCATAAGAGCACTAAGGACTCAAAGGAGAGTTTTTAGATATCTAGCTGGCGGAAGGTGGAACTGGTGTCAGAGGTAGAAGGAAGTGCTAAAATGGACTGGTGGGTCTAAAGACAAAATCTTGCTATATTTTGGCCAAGGGACTGACTTGGTTTTAGTTTCCTGAAGTTTTCATAATGGCTGAAATACGTCTCATTTCATGCTAGTGTTGAAATAACCTTTACTTTAGGAATCAAACAAGACAAAGCTTCTTTAAAAGTTTGATTCCTCAGGGAAAATAGCTAATCAGCAAAATAGCGTTTTCCTTTTTTATGGAGTGCAAAGTACGCTGATTTGATTTCTACATGGTATGGGTACCGTCAAAATACTGATGAAATCAAGTCCACATGCCCTGCCTTAGGGGCAGTCCTTGTGCCCAAAAGTGAAAAGCAGGGGAAAAACAGACAAAAAAACTGAAAAAACAGTTCAAAAATCTCTCCTACCTATTTTCCTCCTTTTGATGTATTTCACTGTTACTGTTATTCTTTATTTCTGAAGAACAATCTGTTATCTGTCATGCACCGGTCAAGTGCTAGGGACATCAACCAAAGAGACAAAATAGACTACTCTCATGTTGCTTATATTCTAGGGGGAACAAGGTTAAAATATTATTTCAGAAAAAATGAATCATGCATATCCCCAAAATGTTACTCTGTGAGTGTAAATGAGTACGTGCAGTTGCCCATAATTCATTAATGTTTATTAACTCATTAGTACTATTTTGTTGTCAGATTATCTAGTTGAAACACCAGAACCTGGGAGCCAATGGAATGGGAAGAGGGACAGATAAGTTTTGGAGGCAGGGGTGTGCAGAATTTTGGAAAAGATTGGAAAAATGACTGAACAAAGAGATCAGATCATTTTCTATCATTTATGGCAGTTAAAAACGTTGAACATCTGGAATCATCAGTTTAAGTTTTGAGGGTTGGAGGCAAATCCAATCCTACTAATAGCACACTTTTGCTAAAAGTTTCTGAAGCTGGAACACATTCAAAACACTACACTCTTTTCACTTAATAGAGACTCAACTTGTCCAGACTTAATGGACTGGAGAGACAAATAATAAATGACATCTTAAACAATCTATATCAGTAAAGAAAATAAAGTGTCTTTTCTCTCAAATATTCCACACTGAACTGATCAAATATTCTTGAAATCAGTAGGAACTGTACAACAAAACACTGTGCCTGAATATTAGTAAACTCACCATATTTTCAAATTCTCCTTCCTTCCAGATTTGCATGTTGAGAAAGTGATTTATGAAATGACTAATGCAATGAAGACTTTAACCCAGTCTGGCAAACAAGGAAGCTAATTAGCAATAATTTACTTCTAGTTGGAAATTCATAATTTGCTGGGTCTTGACCTATAATTAATATATTTTGTGTTTTTCTTTTTCTAAGATAATTGATGGTGCATACTGAGTGTTGCTTTAGGAAAACTTATATCTTAAATGCAATTAAAATTAAACCATAATTTTGTGTAGGTAAATTATGTAAGACATTTCAAATCAAAGAACCTTCAAATTAGTGTCTCACAATAACAGCAGAAGAATTAAATGTCTTATTTAAAATCACACTGAATAAACATAACCTTATAGGAAAAAACCTTTTTTGTTTTCTGAAATGGTACTAAATATACAGATATAACACCTTGCTGCTGAAAAGAAAATATTTGTCCAGGTTATCAACTAGTGTAGAACATTGAAAATGTCAATAGTAAAATAAATTATTGTTTGAGGTATTCAGAAAATTATTTTTTGTGGTACTGAGAAAATTTTAAAACTAATAAGAGATCAAAAGTTAGTATACAAATACATATACTTGATGCCTAGAACATTTTTATATTAGCTTCATCTTTTTTTATTTTTTTTATTTTTTAACATCTTTACTGGAGTATAATTGCTTTACAATGTTGTTAGTTTCTGCTGTATAACAAAGTGAATCAGCTATATGTATACATATATCTCCACATCCCCTCCCTCCCACCCTCCCTATCCCACCCCTCTAGGTGGTCACAAATTTTTCATTAAAAAATAAAATATTATTGAGATAAAGTCATATCCTCCTGCGCCCTTCCCTCAGAGGCAATTATTATCATGAATTTAGCTGAGTCTATTTTTATAAAGTATCATACATACATTTATACATGATAGATCTATTCTGTAAATATATTTTGTAACATTTTCCATAAATAGTATTCTACTGTATACATTATTCTACAGTTTGTAACAACATTATAGTTCTAGAATCCATCAGTATGTGTACACTTGTGTTTTAATCAAAATTATGGTTCTGTAATCTATCAATATGTGTGTTTCTATGTATATTCTCTTCCCATTAACTAACACACTTTTCCATTTATACATAAACACATATACTTTTAACTTATCTATTGTGCAAATTATGGACATTATGTGCTTTTCTTTGTTATTTCAAACCATGTAAAAATACACATACAAGTATATCTCCCTTTTGTGAACTTGTGTAAATGTTTTTTAGAGTGTAAACATAGAAGTGGAATTTCTGGTTATGTCATTTTCAGTTTTACTGATAATGCCAAATTGTTCTCCAAAGTGGTTATTCCAATTCACCCTCCTACAAGCAGAGATGAAAGTTCAAAGTCATTGCCAATACTTGATACTGTCAGACTTTAAAATGGTCACCTATTTGATGGGTGGAAAACAGTATCTTATTTTATTCATTTATTTCTGTGGATGTTTCATATGTCTCTGATCATTAGTAATGCTCTGAGTTGCTTCCAAAATTAATATGCTATTTAGCTTTCTCTTTTATGGCTTGCATGATCATAATCCTTTGTCCATTTTCTTCTGTTCTTTTGTTTTCTTTTGTTTTTTCTAATTTGCATTTCATAGAATGATTGGCCTTTCCAGAGCATCTTAAAAAGAAAATTATCTTTGATAAATGAAAACCAATACAAAGCATAAGTAAATTTATACATTTTCATTTAATCTCATCTGCCTGCCATTCTGCCCAGATCCTATTTGAGTGCTTGAGAACTTGGAAGATTTTACAGAAACAGGGATTCATACTGTAAGTAGTTTGGTATTTGCTAAAATCCTCAAAATAATTTCATTTAGAACCTAAGGGCTTTGCAGAGGAATTGTCCTGCCACCTACAAATATGCCCATACCAGCACTGACATTGCTTCCAGCAGTCCCTTTAAGGAGGCTTTAACTAAGTGAAATGTGGTATATGTCAAAGTGATAGGTATGAAGAGATTCAGTGTTTTTAAACATCATTACTTTGTAGGGACTAAACCTTGTACAGGGGGTTCCTGCAATGTGATCTCTACCAATAAATCTTTCACAAATCTCCACGTGGTATTCTCATGACTGCTATGAAGATGTAATTATAGGGACATCTGAGGGCAACACAAGGAGAGTATCCAGAGCAGGTTGGGAGAAAGAAGGAACTTGAAACTGTTAAGGGATATAATGACAAGGTAAAATATAGCAGATAAGAAGTAAAATAAACAATTGGATGGTAAAACATATACATAATATCTATATACACACACATGCATGTATATTTGTATACATATACATGTGTGTATGCACACATGTGTATACATATACGTGTATATGTACAAGCATATGTATATAGCTCTGAAGACTTGTTCAGTAGAGCACTAATTCCCAGCAAAGAGTTCAATGAGTCTATAGTATTTACATCCACATTTATTTCATTTGCCCAAATGAATCATTATTGATATAACCTAACTGGAAAGAATTCTTTTAGGTAAGTACTGTCAACATGGTAAGTATTTAATATTTATATAACCCCAACAATACTCTAGGTACTGTAAAATTGATGAAATTGGAGCAAAATTGTAACTTTTACATTTATCCACCTAAAGATAATATTTTCCAACCTCTGACTACTGTATATTTTAAGCACTGACAAAATCTCTATCGAGGCTGCTTTCTAAACATGCAAAGATTAAGTTTGGGCACTTAGTAACTACATCGGTTGTAAGACTGTGAGAATAATAAAAATGAAGTGAGAAGAAAATTGGAAGTAGAGGTAGTAACTATGCTTTACATTTTGGGGAGGGAATGGAAAACACTGAATCAGAATCAGCACTAGAGAGTTGAAACAGAATTTGAACAACTTGTTATCATGAATATCAATTCAGTAAATATTTATTAAGTGGGTTATTTATGCATTCTAAATTCATTGGTTCAATAAGTAACTTTGTAAAATAATAATATTAATAATATTAATAACAACAGTACATATTTTTAAATCCTGAAATAAACCACCTGAAATTGTTTTCAGATATGTATTAAAAAAAACCCTACATTTTTCCCTTTTTAAATGTAACTTTTATTATTCTCACAGAATCTGTATAAGATATTTAAGAATACAAATTTGGAAAAAAGGGGAAAAAGTCCCCAAATTCATACCACTGAGACAGTACACTAGTACAATAGCATATATTCTTCTGACTCTTTCGGTGAGCATATGTGTGAGTATATACGATGTTTAACATGGGATTTTCTAAATAGTATCTTTCATAATTGGATTTTTTAAAATGTACACACACGTGCACACAATCTTTCCAAATTAACAAATTTAGATTTGCCTCATACTGTTAGTGAATGTGTGTATCTCACTGTAAATTGCATTACTACTTTTTGTAATTCATTCCTTCTAGGACTTTCTGTTTTTGTTTTTATGAACAACACTTTAATAAGCATATTTATCTATCTTCGTACAATTTTCTGGTTATTTTCCTACCACCTTACATGTATAGTTTTGCCTCTAAGATTCTAGTCAAGTTAACTGCCTAAAAGCATCTATGAATAAACGAAGGCAGAAGTGGAATGTATTCATAAAGAAACTAAAGATTTCAGTTTACCTGGGTTTCAATTGTGTGGGAACCAAGGTAGGCAGTTTTCCAAAAGCATACATTTTAAGTAAATATACATAGATGACAGTTTGGTAACGTAGTTACTTTGGGGGAAACTTGTGATATTATGCCTTAACATACCTATTAGTTATCATTAATAACTAAGGGATATATTAAAAATATTAAATAAAAAAGCTGGGGCATCACCAAGCCAGAAGGGACGACAACTCAAATAAAACAGGAAGCTGTCTATTATCTACACTGGCTGAACTTCAGTTCTGGTTATTAAGTAATTTAAATTTAAGCATATGCTCCTATAGTCAATTTGTGAACCTAAGGTCTGATCCAATATTACTTTACAAGGCTTGGAGCTAAACTGAATGTCTAATATGCATTAAAAGTTTCTAGGTTTTGCTTGGTTTTAGTTTTGTTTTGTTTGGGTTTTTATAAGACCTACTCCATTTAAGGCTCATTAATTGCCAGTACAGGGAATTAAAATGATCTATATTCGTCACGAATGGGAGATGTTTCCAATCATCAGAACACAGTCCCATCTTGTGGGCTGGTTCAATTGTGTGTTTTATAATTCACACAGAATTAGCTGGAGTGTGAATTACTAAACTGGAGAAAACTTGAAGCAAAGAAGCATTATGAAAAAGTAATACTAAATTGAAAGAGATTTGTGCTTTATACCAGTGCTATTTGATGTGCTATTAAATTCAGAACAATCAGGAAATATACAGTCTAAGACTCTTAGGTTAATTCTTTTCTCTGCTTAAAGCAAACATTTTCACTTTGGATAAATAATTCAGCCACGGTATCCTCATCTGTAAACTGCTTGAGAATCGAATGTATGTGTACCTATATAAAAGTACATCAAAGTTCTGGGGGCTTCCCTGGTGGCACAGTGGTTGAGAATACACCTGCCAATGCAGGGGACAGGGGTTGGAGCCCTGGTCCGGGAAGATCCCACATGCCGTGGAGCAACTAAGCCCGTGCACCACAAATACTGAACCTGCGCTCTAGAGCTCATGTGCCACAACTACTGAGCTCACGTGCCACAACTACTGAGCCCGCGAGCCAAAACTACTGAGCCCGCATACGACAACCACCGAAGCCCGTGCACCTAGAGCCCATGCTTTGCAACAAGAAAAGCCGCTGCAATGAGAAGCCCACCCACGGCAACGAAGAATAGCCCCCGCTCGCTGCAACTAGAGAAAAGCCCGCATGCAGCAACGAAGACCCAATGCAGCCAAAAATAAGTAAATGAATTAAAAAAAAAAAGTACATCAAAGTTCTTAGCAAACACAATTGTAAACATTGTTATAATGCCCAAACTTAAAATCCATCAGGAAAAGCAATGCAGTCTTTTTCATTAAAATCCTTAAAAAGAAGCTGAAAAGTTGACTCCTACAACCTGGGATCAAATATCAAAATCTGATGTCAAAAGTCTGCATGATGTTCTTCCTTCTGAAAGAAATCTCCCAGTATGTGAGTCAGTTAAGAGTAGGTAATTTTATTGAGTGCTCTCTCTGCCAGGATATTGAATTCCCTCACCCACCTCAAAAGCTCTGTGTTATCTTTGACTCCCACCTCTCTTTTGTGTTCCATGCCTATCAGTTATGAAAAGGCATGGGGCAGCCTCTGTTGCTCCGGACTTTGCCGTTCTGGACCCATGAGCTCAGCTGTATTTCATTTCCTGTCCTTGATGTCAACGAGATTGCTAATTCTGTCATTACAAAAAGAGCATTACTCCTACCAGTTTCAAGGTGTTTCTGATCCCTACAACCAAAATAGCCATAACTAGCATATTTCTGGCTTCACTCCTCCACATGCAGTCTACTTTAAATGGAAACTATATTATTTGCTCTGGACTCCTCAATACCCCAGATCTTTGCTTGTGTATTACTTTTTCATCTCCATCTGTTGAAACTGCAGTTCTTCCTTGAAGGCTCTGTTTAAACGCTATTGCTTTAAAGAAAGCTTGTCTCATTCTGTCCACCAGGCTGTCAGATCCTACACTGCTGTGATTTGGCTTTACTTCTCTCATGATGTTTCCCTGCTTCCAATATTTTGCCTTTTGCTATATTCCCAGACTTAGATCACCCTTCACCCACTGTCCATCCCTCACCTTCACACACTAGATAGTTGGGTACTTGTGAGCCGGGAATGACTCTCACTCATTTTTAAGACCTACATAGGTAGCATGGTATCCTACTCCTTGTAAGAATAGATATCTGTGACAGAAACAAGTGGATAAACAAATGAAAGAATGAGAATTACACAATATATTTATAGGAAACTTTCTAGAAAAAGCTTAGAACACTGAAAATGTCTTACTAGCAAAACCTTAGACTGAAATCATAAGTGAGGACGTGTTTTTCATTTTGGAAGTTTTACTTTTTAAAAATATTGCAATGTCTTCTTTTTTACTGTTCTTTTCAGTGTTCTGGTGGGCACGGGTCCATGTCAGAAGCACTCTAGGACACCAACAGATGGCAGGACCCTAACCATGGACCCAATGCTAATTTAATTTAAAAAACACATTAGTATGATCTATGTTCTGATTTTGGGCAACATTTCAAAAATGAGGCTTATAAACCTCCAGCAATTCACTGATGAGGCAAATATGGATGAAAAATTGATAACTAGCTGTGATACAGCCAGCTGGAGCAACAACAATAACAAAGAAAGACATTTTAGAAGTACCAGATAAGTGAATCTGGATCCTATATTGACAATTAAGATAGCCAACATTATCATTATTCATCATTCCCAGTGAATTTTAACAGTAGGTGGTAGTGTTCAGTTGAAGGAACCAATTTATGTATGCATTTCAACTCAATTATTCATAAATTCTGTCTCACTAAGGAGACATACAAGAGCCAATGGGATGATTAAATCTACATGTTGAGATCATATTCGATATTATACTATAGAGTTGTAAGGGACCTTAGAGGGCCATTTGTTTCTGTTTCCTTCCTACTGAAAGAGTCTCTTTTGCAAAGTCCTAGGCAGGTCCTTGCTAACCTCCAGGGAGTCAAATGACTGGTACATTTTGTTATTCAGATTTCTTCTCAGATATCACCTAAGGACTTCCCTGATCAGGCATTCTAATTCAGAGCTCCTTTGGAGTAATTTAATATAACATCGTTCTCTTTTATTTTATTCATCATGCTTAGTATTGTACAATGTATCATTTATTTATTAGTTTCTTTGTTTATTGTTGCACTCTAACCTATAGGATGTAATAGCCAAAATAATGAGGACCTTGTTTAGATTGTTCACTGATGTATCTTAGTTATCTAGAACAGTTTCAGGCATATGGCAGAAATCCTACTGATATGCACTGCATGTTACTGAATTAAACTAAGCATTATTTAAAAACCACAGTTATTATTTTCCAAGGCAGTCCACTCTATTCCTAGAGGCCTCTGTTTGAAAGCCTTTTTAGTTTTGGAGCTCCTATGACTTGTCAGCCTCCCCTAACAAGGCTACTCTATCTTAAAGTTGATTATTCCAATATTTGAAGACTCAACCTGAGTCAATCAACAAGTTGCTGAGCTGGAATCCTTCGTCACTCCCTCCTAGACACCAAGACATTTGTATTTTTAACAATACAAAAGTTTAATAATTGAAATGGTGGTTGAGACACAATATTTATCATGTCACCAGAGTAGTGATTCTCATCTTCCTTGAGTCTATGGACTCAAGTGTCGTGAATTCCATGAAGACACAAATCTGCTCATCAGAAAATTATACACACAAGCAAAAGTTTAAATACAATTTCAGGAGAATCACAAATACCCCCAAATCTATGTAGATCCTAAATGATAAATAAGATATTTCAAGATATAATCCCAATCCTCAAGGTGCCCTCTCTCTAAAGATGGGCAATAGCCTTCCCTATGTTTTCTTTTCTCTTTGCTTCACAATTGCATTCTGTTGCCCATATGGTAGTTTAGAACCTAAATGATGAACACCTTTCTCAAGGAGGACAGGAAAATGCTTTTTTATCTCAAACTGCACTATTTTCAACTGTGAATTATCAATAGTAAATCATATCGACTGGTTTATACTTTCAAATCATTTGGCAAAAAATATTTTTCACAATTCAGAAACATAATTCTGCTAACCATTGTTAGGGATATTTTTACCCACATGACTTTAAATCAGTGATATGAAATATAACAAAACTGCATTTACATCCTCTCTATACTCTGTTCCTGATTGTCTCCTTTTAACGAACTCCGCTGAGAGAAAATGCATTTGTTTTTGGTTTGCGGTGTTTCCAAAAGGCAAGATATGCAGACCTCGATAGCTTACTAAGTGATACAATTTTCTATAGGCAACACACAAAAATAAAATGATTTGTTTTAACTCCAAGTCATTATAGGCACTGCCTGTTGTATTTCTCTCTATAGCAGAATTAAATAGATGTTTTTATTCTGGCAGAAATCTCACTCCCCCCGCTTTTGCTTTTGTCTCTTTTCTGAGAGGGATGAGACCTCCTCTGTCAACTCAGAAGCTCTTACTGTCACTAAGCAGAAAGAAAGCACCTCTCTGTGTAAGGACTATCATCTGCCAATAGATTTGGCTGTCAACCACCCAAAAGCACTGTCACTCAGTGTCAAAGCACTAACAACAAAGCAATTATCCACACAAAAAAGAAAGAGAATCAGAAGACCCAAGTTATGTAGATAAAACAGAGCCACTGAAAAATATAACAAGTGCCTCTGAAAGCTAAAGTGTGGTTCCCTTCCTCCCAATATGCTGCCACATCATCCGTAAAGCCTTCCCAATTTTTTTTTTTTTTTTTAATTTAAAGCTTGGCAAGTATTTCTGATTAGTTGTGAAACATCAACAAATAATTTTCCAGGGAACATATCTTCTTCTATTAACATTTCTGCCTTACATATAGGGGGAAAAAATACCTGTAGGATCAATTAAAATTCCAATAAATCTACAGCT
Organism: Phocoena sinus; assembly: GCF_008692025.1. Lineage (NCBI taxonomy): Eukaryota > Metazoa > Chordata > Mammalia > Artiodactyla > Phocoenidae > Phocoena > Phocoena sinus. The sequence goes on from NC_045765.1 coordinate 30,611,763, forward strand.
CAATTTATAAAAGCCAAGTAGTAGTAGCCCTAGAAAGAAAGGCTGCCACACAGGGTGCCATTTCAAATGGACAAAATAGAGTTGGAAACAGGAAGGCAGCAACTGAATATTTGAGTTTGATGATGCTAGGCAAAGTGTATCAAACACTGTAATACTAAATAAAAATAAATTCTAACCTATGGACTACGAATAAGCCTTGCAGGTGGCAGTCAGAAATTCAAACTCAAGTTTGCATGCAAATATGGTGGAATAATAGTGGCTGCTTAATGACCTGAACTTTCTCCTATTATATATTGAATAGTTATTCATTTTTTAAAATGTCTTACCTTAATTCAACAACTATTTATTAAGCATCTATAACATTCCCAAAACTGCCGTCTAGTCTTAGGATGCAGTGGGGAAAGTAAGACCAATCTTAACTATCGTGGGAAGAGTCTACTGGTAAAGACAGATGGAAGCACTCACACGGAAAGATAACTCTTGACTAGGGTGTCAGTATAGTTCAGATCTCTTTCTGACTCTACCTGTATTTTATTTGTCCTTTGCCTTTGGCCAAGTCATTTTCTTTCTCTGGAAAAAAATTCTGTGTTTTGTAAAATAAATGAGATGGGCTAATATATTAATCTCTAATTTCATTTTGTTCAAAAAAAAATCCTATGATTCTATTTGATGACTTCTAAGGTCTCTTCCTCTAACCCACATTCATATTTCTCAGAGGAAAATAAAATGGTCTACCAGGAATATTTTGGGCACAGCACTGCAAATAGTCTGTAAGCTTTCTCCCTCTGAAATCCATAATTTTTACTTAAGCCCACTATCATCATCGTCATTATAATTAATATTATGACATTCTCCAGATTCTGGTATTTGTACAACATGATGGGAACATTTACTATAAAAAAATAAAAGTGATGAAAATATCTAAATTATTCAGAAAAATGTTACAAATTGTGGGAGGTGGGAGGGATGATAAATGACTATTTAACTAAATTTGTTTTTAATTAAAACCTTTGGATAATTGTCAGTTCTACCTTGCTATTAATCTGTTATTAACACAGATATATTTCTCTATCTTCTGGGTATTTATCTTATAAAAATATGAAAATGTTATCTTAGAATAAAAAATTATATAACACCATGAATTTTAGTTCTCTCAGGTGAGATAAGTCCTATATAATTTTGTAAACTGTTGATTATCATGAGAATATGAAACTGTATGAACGAGAGGGTTAGTTGGAATATTTTGATTTTGGATAAATAGCAAAATTTAATCTTGTTATTAATAAGATGTAACAAGATTTTCTAACAGAAGACAAAATGTTTATTAATAAATTTAAAATATAGTAGAACACATATAATTTATGCTAAAAGTCTGAATTTTCTTCTTGATATTGAAAAGTAGCATATACAATACATTCTCTAGTGAAAATACTGGAAGAAATATGAAAGATTTTTATGCAGAAATGATAATATACTGATAGTTTTTTTAATTAATTCATTTCTTTTTTATTTATATTTCTTTCACATTTTCTCTGGTGACTACCAATAGATTTGGTTTGGTAACACTGCTTTGAATTTAAACAGATATCCTGTCTTTCAGTATAAAAACAGTAAAATGGGACAGGGATATGAAAATATGTGACTAAGAACCAAAATCATCTAAGAGAAACTTTCACATCAGGAAATTCCATAATCACTTTGCTAGACTTATACAGAGTAGCCAAGAGTCAAGATGCTTTCATCTTCTTCAAAGTAACATCACGTATTTGGTAATGAACTGTGAATCCTAACTTCTAGATGGGAATACTAACCTTAATCTAGTTTTCCAAATCAGTACCTGGGAGGCTGGGGAAGCAACGATAATTTTCAAGAAGGATCAGATAGAAGGTATCATGGTGTACTGAATAACCTCAGGACTACTAGACTATATACAACTTCCCTTACCATAGGTTATTCATCTTTCATTCTTTATCACCCAGCACAATGCTGGTACATGATTCAGTATGAGCTACATATTTGTCACACTGAAATTAGTCAAATGGACACTAAAATAAGGACACTTCAGCTTCAGTATAATTTCTACTATCAAAATAACTCTGAATTGATCACATCTATGGTAGTTTGACCACCAACTCTGAAATTATATGTCTAGTTATTTGATGGCAATAACATGCCAAATATCAGAAGACCTAAACAGAAATTTCTTCAAAGAAGACATACAGATGGCCAAGAGGCACATGAAAAGCTGCTCAACATCACTAATCATTAGAGAAATGCAAATCAAAACTACAACGAGGTATCACCTCACACCGGTTAAGAATGGGCATCATCAGAAAATCTACAAACAACAAATGCTGGAGAGACTGTGGAGAAAATGGAACCCTCTTGCACTGTTGGTGGGAATGTAAATTGATACAGCCACTATGGAGAACAGTATGGAGGTTCCTTAAAAAACTAAAACTAGAATTACCATATGACCCAGCAATCCCACTACTGGGCATATACCCAGAGGAAACCATAATTCAAAAAGACACATGCGCTCCAATGTTCATTGCAGCCCTGTTTACAATAGCCAGGTCATGGAAGCAACTTAGATGCCCATCGACAGACGAAATCTAGTTTTATAAAGAAGATGTGGTACATATTGGGTCATTTGTAGAGATGTGGAAGGACCTAGAGATTGTCATACAGAGTTAAGTAAGTCAGAAAGAGAAAAACAAATGTCGTATATTGACACATGTATGTGGAATCTAGAAAAATGGTACAGATGAACTGGTTTGCAAGGCAGAAATAGAGACACAGATTTGCAAGGCAGAAATAGAGACACAGATGTAGAGAACAAACGTATGGACACCAAGGGGGGAAAGTGGCAGCGGTGGTGGTGGGATGAATTGGGAGATTGCGATTGGCATATATACACTAATATGTATAAAATAGATAACTAATAAGAACCTGCTCTATAAAAAATAAATAAATTAAATTAAATTTAAAAAATAAACATGCCAAATATTTAAACATCTCAGATGAAGAATTTATCTTTTTTAACTTGGGTAGTTCAGATTAAAAATGAACACACACACATATACAGTACTCACTACATTTGAAAAGGTTACTTATATTTTAACATTTGCATTTATGGACAATTTTGGAGCAATATAGAAAAAACTTGAGAATGAAAAGTTGTCTTCATTTTCTTCTCTTTCTAAGGTACTAAAATTTATTTTCAAATTACTAGTGGAGCTACTGCTATATTTTACTTGGTGGAATCATAGGCTTTAAAATATTTTGTATATATTTTAAATATGTACTGTTGCAATTATAATACAGTAATTCTATTTCAAGTTGAGTAAAACTTATTTTAAAATTAATTCCCAATTTTATAAAAACTCTTTGCTAGACATCTCCATTGGTATGGCAATAATGATAATGATGTTGATAACAAATGCTTATGTAGCCTTACTGGACCGTATTCAAAATGCTTTACAAATCTTAACTCATTTAATTCTAATAGCAACTCTATGAGGCTGTTGTTATTCCCATTTTGCAGATGAGCAAACTAAGGCTAAGGAACTTGCCTTAATCATACAGCTAGTAAGTGAGAGCCGGAATTTGATCCAATGCATTCAGTTCCAAATGCCATGCTCTTTATCAGTAGACTAATGATGACAATATTAATATGTTATATATATATATATATATATATATATATTTATTTAATATATATATATCCATGAAAAATACTAAAATATATTAACCAGTGATCAATTACAAAATAAAAATAAAAAAGTTGAGTTTACCTTAAAGATTACCTTACAATTTGGTTATTACAGAATAGGTGCTTGGAATTAGAAATGGATATGAGGGTAACTAAAGATTATATAATTTCCTGGTGCCTAGAGTGAGAACAATGTAATTTGTTAAAATTCTAAGAAAAAAATGAGTCATTTTAGATAAAATGACCCTGCCAATTTAAATTCTGAAGCAATGAATATTCACGATAAATATTTCTCTTTGCACATATTCATTCTGAATGATTGGCTTGACAAAATGCCAATTTCAGTTCACTTGATAATTATTAACAATTTTACTGAATGAATTTTATTTCATTTAATTGTTTGTAAATAAAACTATTCTTACCTGGAATTTTTCAATAACATCATCTAAAGGATTTATCAAATATGTTAAATAAATGCAGGTCTAAGCTATAGACCTCTCAGAACCAACGAGACTAAAGAGGTCAGCATTTACTAATTAAATGAAGACTTTCTACATTCTAACATGTATTTACTAAAAGCAAAGTTGAAAATGTAGAAAAAATCTTGGGACTTTCTTACATACACAAAGATGACATTAGTTGTGTGAACTAGGAAAAAAGCTACAAAACAGTTCATCAGTAGCAAGTTGCACTTAAAATAGTAAAATATGTTATCAGAGGACAAAAAACAAAACTCAGAGGGATTTCAAATTTTAAAAAGAAAAAGAAAACCTTATGTATATTTTCTGATATTGCAGAAATGGAGAGAACAAGTTGGCATTTCTGGAGAGTCCTTGATAGAAAAGGATTGGTTTTTGAGGTAGAATCCAAATGGTTTTGTAATAGTTTCTTTCCATCCTTGAATAAAATGGGCCAGGCTCAGAGATGAGTTGACTAACAAGAAAGGGTGAACTTGACCTCTCCCTTGCTCTGAACATACCATAGCTATCCTATTAGAACTTTTATGGATCTGGTTTTATTTTATTTTATGGTTGTGTTTTGTTTTGCTTTATTTATTTATTTATTTTTGTTTACTCTCCTGCACTTCCAAATCTAATAGCTGGAAATATAAAAGAAGTCCAGAAATTGTTGTCATGTATAGTGTATATGAATGGGTTTCTTAGAATCTCTGCCAATTTGGGTAGCTCCCAACTTGGAAAGTTTCCCAGATGGGTGCACTTAAAAAAGTTATGCCGTTCTCCAACTTGCTGTTGACAAACGTTTCTGTGGATGCTAATAGACATAAATGTTATTTCTTATTTAGACTAAGTATAGAAGTGGAGCATTCACAGCAGCAGATTAGAGATTCGTATCAGCCTGGAGTAGAAAATGGCCTGGGAGAAAAGCAAAAACATTACAGTTCTATACAGCAGTTAATTCATGTGTGGGCTCTGTCAAAGTGTGTGTTTCTGGAGGATTCTAGCTAGAACTCAGTAGTAGGACTGTGCTTGTGGGTGAGGGACGGTACTCTCAAATATCTGTGTTTTTAAAATAAGAGATCTCTAATACTTCTACAGTACTTCTGTACTTCTAATTATGTTTTCTTATTATGAATGATATAGACAAGGATTCATCCATTTGGAAAAATGAATCTAGGTTTGCTAATCTGATACTTCCAAAACTGTGCTCAGAATATTCAAAAAATTCATTTGGTGGCAGATGGTGGAAAAGGATAAGAAATGAGGACAGGTTCTCATCACCTAACTAAGGATAGGATTTTCTACAGATATACACATAGTGGAGACAGAATAGTTTCAGTTCATCACATGATCCTGTGTCTGAGTAGGGAACTAATCCCATTTCTTATAATCAAGTCTTTTGCCAATTTATCTTGGTTCCTTTAAACAAATACTAGGAAAAGAGAAAGGAGAGGGGGGAAAAATGGAAAAATCACGGGAACTCAAGCAGAGAGCCAAAGAACATTATTTCTAAACATGATAATTCCTTTGGAAGTCCAAGGTTAGGAGAATATCAAATTGATCTAAAATAAGACACGTATTAATATTTAATATGATTTCCTCCTGCTCCTGTGCCAGTCAGACATTTGGTCCCTAGCATGACATTAATAAGACTGTAAGCTCCTTGAGACAGACACCATGTCTGGTTTATTTCTCTGCACCCCACGGGATTTATCCCAGGGACTAGTGCTTAGAAGGGGCTCAAAACATATTTGAAGAGAGAAATCCAAAATAATTAGCCCTGTGTTTATCTTAAACAAAGCTTTGCTTCCATTCAAAATTAGTCACTTGCTGCCACACAGCTCTGGAAGACTCGAGATCACCAATGAATAAATATAAATAAATACAAATCATTGTTACACTTGCAGAATTAAAACAGTGAACTGGGTAGTTGCCAAGACCCTTTCCAATATTAACATTTTCCTATCTCTGGACATATCTTTACACGTTCCTCTTTTTTATGTCTGGAGAGAAAAAAAATCAGTATATTAGTTTTGGTATTGTTTTTCTATTTTCAGGGTGGTGTTTTTATGTTTTTATGTGTTTTTTGTTTGTTTGTTTTCTGAGGTAGAAGGGAGTCAATGCAAAGGTGCTAGCAGTTTCAAATAAAAACTACTGCTTTGCTTCGGGTTAAATCACTTAACCTGCTGTGACGCAATTAGAATCTACTTCGCTACTGAGCACAGCTAGGTGCTTAATAAAAGGGTCACGGGGAGGCACACACAAGGATGGCCACTCAGCTCTGCAAATAGCAGGAGCCCTTCACCAGCTGTGCAAAATGGTCACTGCACTATGCTGGACAAGTAGATCCATCTCCCCCCGACTGCCAGTCCCCACTTTGGAAAGACTATAGAATTCTGGAATTCACTGCCTGTGAAAGTGAGGCAAGCGATTGCATGCATTTTTTAAAATGCTGTTTTATTAAATTTTATTTTACATGATAGAGAATGTTGCCAGACTTTTTTACATACATGATAAATCTCTCACTTTTCTTATTTACTGACAAATGATGAAAGTCAAAAACAATTCATCACCTGCTGGGGCCACTCAGATATGAAACCAAGCCTGCTGTTGCCCACCGTGCTAAACTACAGAGCTAACACACTCTCGCCCTCACACATCCACACACTCAGAGGTAAGAAAAGGCAAACATAATAAATGTCTTCTTCAGAAACAGAGGCAGTCCCACAGTCAGTCAAAGCAAAATACTGTCTCTCACCTTTACCTATAGTGTCCTTCTTAAAAAAGTGTAATGGGAAAGCAATCCAGACTTCTGATGGTGTCACCTAAGTCTGGAACCTATTTAATTGACCATTTAATGAGTCGTAACCTTTTCTTAAGATTAATCAAAACATACATCTCCATCTAATTCTCTAAAACAACAGTATTTTTTTTCTTTTTCTAAAGAAAATAAAGACACTACACATTTATTCAAGAATAGGAAAGGAATGCAAAAGTTATTTTTGCTTTTACAATCTCAATCTGTTAAATATGAAAAAACTTACATAAATAATGGGGATTCACGTACCTGTCATTTTTTTCTAAAAATTATGACTGTGTCAAGTAGAAAAAATATTAACAGACCATTTATGTAGTTAAGAAACATCTATTTTAATTCTATCCCCTGAAATACAAATTTCTGAACCTGAACCTTGCCATAATCCTAAAGTTATTCTGGAATTCCTGCTTATGTCAGAGGTGCTCTATACTATCTTAATTTTATAAGGGGGAGGGATTCGTATTTCCTATGCATACTGTGACCATGGTAAAGGTTGGTCGAGTGTTGTTTTGAGTCCCTGTGGCTATTGCCCATTAGTTCCAGTGGAGAAAGATAATGACTCCCTGGTATAGCAATTTATCATACTACTGCTAGGTCTGAATTCTATATTCAGCCACTACACATGAAATCAATCCACAAAGGAGACAAAGAAAACCAGCAGAACTTGAAAACCAATCAAATATCTTGCATCAGTTATTATTGCTGGTCACGGCAAGAAGAAAATTGTTGCTTTAATTGTTTTGTCTGAGAACTCATCTCTTCATGTAAATCAAGGGATAGTTACTCTGCCTCATTTAGGCCACTACAGATTGTCTCTCTTTCATAAGTCAGAAATGGAATGAATCAGAAAACATGCAATAAAGGTACTTCAAAGAAAGCAAGGAAAAGACACGTGCAAATTTACTGTGTTTGTATTCTATTCTTGACTCAAGGAGTTGACGACATTTGTAAAATACTAATACAAAAGTAGCACAGGGAGGTTTTCATTAATTTTTTTTTCTGACAAATCAATAGGATTTGTCCTGGAGAATCCACACTTTCAATACTCTGCAACTAGTTGACTGCATTTTTTAAGGTGACCAACTGAGGTCTGGTACACTCAGGGGTCATAAATAAATATACTTTCTCATAAATCAAAACAGTGAGTTTTGTTTCATCAGGACTTTGAATAAAGAGAAACTAGTATTTCAAAGGTAGAGAGTTAGATTGCTTGCATCGCTAAAGATATGGTTGGGGCAGCAGCTACTTTACCAAATCCAATCTCTTTGCAAAGCAAGAAGTTGAAGAGATTTATCATTGCCAATGCTGGTGATTAGAAAGTGTAATTCGTCAATGCCATTTAGTGTCCAGTGAATGAATGGATCAGACCTATCTGGAAGCTGGCTTTTAATGTTAAAAGGGGAATTCACTTAGACAGATAATCTATTTCTCAAAAAGGAATTGACTTTAAAAAGTCTATTTGATTGTACCCTCATTCATTTATTACTTGTATTTGGAAATGTCCTATATAGCTAGTTTCTCAAGCCCCTAATTCCTCTCTACTGGTTCTCTGACTTCTGAGAACATTTACCAGTTGGAAACATTCTCACAATTATCCAGAAAACCAGAGAAAATACCAAATAGAAAGGAGAGAAAACTTTATTTTTAGGCCACTGCCACTTTGGTAGGCTATCCTGAAGAATTTTCAAATGAAAAAATGGCTAGGTTAGAAAAAGAATATGATTGAGTTATGCAAGCCTTACCTATACACGTATTTAATCTGCCATAGAAATTGTCAAGTGACTTTAAGAGATCAGAGCTGGCCAAAGAAGAATAACATATTCAGCTTTGTTATGATTCTACTAATAAATTTTGGGTTTTTATTGAAGTTAAAATTAAAATTGTCTTCTCTGACACTCTTAAAAATAGATAAAATAATTCAACTGATTACTCTGTCAAAAGCTTGTATGGAAAATATATTTCAGATTCAGCTCTCAACTTATTTTTTTAAGCTACAAGATTACTGATTATGTGGCTTCTGAAAATTATTACAGCTCAAATCAATTCCTTTCATTGTATTATTTGTTTTAAGTGAGTATACTCTTTAGTGTTTCCTAAGTGTGTTCTCTTTCCTGACCCTCCTATTCACACCCCTTTTCTGCCCCAACCTCTTTAATTTACCATCCCTTTTAATGAAGGGCTTATTTCCACAGAAAGTATAATAGATTCACAAAGAAACTTACTGTCATGTAAATATCCTTTCCCTTATAGTGAAGATATTTTCTCTCTTAAGACCTACTTCATGATTCAAGTGTTCTTTTAAAATTGGATTTTAAAAAAAAAAAATATGTGTAAACCAGTGCTACATAAAGAGTTGTCTTTGGGTAGATGTTAGTCTTCAGCTACTAGTCTGCAGTGTGATAAGATTGTGTTAGGATGTAAATTAATTACATCACTAGGCAGACTGTTGTGTTCAACTGAGCTTTTTTTTTTTTTTTTTTTTTTTTTTCAGAAAGAAATTTCTCAACAAAGGAAGTAGTGTGCGGATATACTGTCTGTTGTATATTCCATGTCTTGTCATGGGACATTAATAAGCAGTTCAAGGAACAGCACTTTGAGTGACAAAACTACATACGTCTAATGGGTCTTATGCCCAGTCTGGTTCAAACATCTGTGGACTTGATAAATCTATAGCTCTAGAGCATTAGAATAGTCCTCCTCTCCCGTTCAATGTCACAGTTCGCCATGTCATTCACTTACTCTTTCACACATTCATCCTGTGTTTAATACTTGTTCTCAGGGAGTTTACATTCTTCTGAGAGACAATACCAAATAATAAACAAATATATAAACTAAGTATATTAAGAAGATCTTAAATGCTTTGAAGAAAACAAAACAGGATGATGCAATTAAACCTGGGAGGAAAGAGTGGCATATGTGCGCTGATATAGAATGAGCCTTTGAGCTGAGAAGTGAAGAATGAAGAGAAACCATCCAGAGGAAAGGTAGAGAAAGAGCTGTTTTCAGCAGAAAAACAAAAACAGTTAGTGTTTTCCCACCCTAAGGTGGGATGAGCTTGACATGTCAGATGAATAGGAAAGGGCTTGGCAGGACTGGGGTATAGGGGACAAAAAGAGGGTCCAGGGTCTGCACTAGGAAAGGCCACCAAAACACCTTCTTCTGTAATCCACTAGTCATCAAATTGGCATTATCACTTCAGCAGGCAAATTTCTTCTCAAATTGCTTAACACTCTCAATTCTAATTGACAGAATTATTGAGACCAACAAGCTAGTAGCATGTCTAGAGTGAGAACATTAGGAGTTGGGATTAAAGGTGTCTGACTTGTCTGAGAGCGTAAGTTACCCATTTAGAATCTTTCTTTAGGACTTGGGATACCTAATCCACTGAACACAATCCTGTGGCCTGAAAAAGCACAGCCTTGTGGAGGTGACATGCCCCCAAATAAGAATTTAGACCAGGCCCTTAGAATGTCATTGTTGTAGAGGCCATACAGATAACATAAACAAGTCAAATGGTCAGGTTATCTTGCTAGTCAAAGGATGAAGAGGAACCAACACATGTGATGTGACAAGCAGTAAGGGGACGGTGGCAAAGTGGAAAAATAATGTGCCCTTTCTAAAAGTGTAAGCCACCATGGAGTTCCAGCCAATAATATTCAAGTGGGCATGTGGCCCGAGTGTGCCCAGATATTCTAATTCATTCATAAGAAGCCGGAATTTGGGATTTGGAGATGAACTCATATGATCATTTTATCAATAGATGTTGGCAAGTTACTAAAAAACACTCAGATCAAACAAAACACAACTTCAGGCCTCCATTAACCCACTGGCTGTTGGTTTCCAAATGTGATTTAATCAAAGGGCTCAGATGATATTTCAGACATAAACAAAAGGACCATCTTATTGTATAGCAACTTTGATGAATAACTGGGTAGCCTGACCTATTTTGTTTCTTGCATGATGGCAGTTTAAGGTTGGTAACAATATTCCACAAAGGTTCTGCATCTAATAATGTGCCCCATCACTGACGTTACAAAAGCTCTGGGAATTGCAAATCCTTCCTAACACGTTAGTAAGTTTTATATAAAAACCAACATCAGTTAGTCAGCTAAATGATACTTTTCTCGACAGAGACTGATGCCAGTAGGATATATTTTAATGCTTAATACTCTTTCATTTGTAATGCCTAACATTACTCTAATGAACACCAGTCTATACAACCTGTTGATATCATTAATCTAACAAAAGCACTGCAGGTGACAGCAGCAGATTGCTTCCTATACTATTTAATTCAACAAAATCAAAAACATCTCAGTTTAAAAGGGAAAAAAAAGCTATGAAAAGAAAGGTGGCTGTTGAATCACTCTGATTTCCATTTTCAAACAATAATGTCTATTACACATTAACTCTCAGCAGAGAGACTTCCCACATGTCATCAGAGGGTTGCTGGGAGGCAGGGTTGCCTGCCCAGGATTGGATTCCTTTGGTTTCCCTGGGCATCAGCATGCTGTGTCTGGTTGTACTCCCTGAGCTGTGCTGAGCTGCTGAATTCTCCTGAATGCTCAGAAATACTATAGCCCAAAGACAGCAGTGAATAGTTCATGGTGAAATATCTGTTAGAGAAGTGTCAGTCATCGTAGGTATCCCATTGTTATCACTCACTAGTCAAGAGACCCTGGACGCTTTTTATCACATGTTGCCTTGTCTGGTCACCATGAAATAATGACCATCGAGTTACATACAGTATGATATGCGTATTTGTGTGTCTCTAAGCATGAGGTTCTGTTTTTCCCTCGCTAGTGGTTATTTTAATAGAAGAATTTCACGTCTGACCTATACCTGGCTGCTAGCCAAGGATTAAATATAGCAATTTGTTACAGTAATATTCTTCCAGAGTCCTTCAGCAAGAACACAAACTATTTATTTTAAATTATGCTTAAAGATGTATTTCATTTTTAAGTCTCATCTCTGGTGCACAACATATTCTAAGCAGCTTTCCCTCTCTTCAGCACAAGCAATTTTCATCAATAGCTTCTTTTCCTGCCTGGCATATCTCCCTCCCTGGTGTTCACCATTTAAATTATCACTTCTGATTTGGGTGTGCAACAGTTTTATCCAAAAAAAAAAAAGACTGTACATAGGGAGAGGCCTCTCCTCCCCTGGGAATCCCATCAAGCCTTATGACTACTCCCTTGTGTTAGGAAAAAAATATATATATCACAAAACAATTTCAAGACAATTTCATTTGTTCCCTAAATGCACATCGATTTTAGTAAATTGTTCTTAATTTCTAACCAGATGTTTAAAATACTCTTTCAAGCAGTGCTGCAATTTTCCATTCTTTTCCTGTTTCCTATTGCTGTCATATTTTTATGAGTCAGGTGTACTGTACACATTGACAGTATTTGTGTTGCAGCAATCTTTTTAGTATTTTCAGTTGTGTATTAGTTTCCTATGGTTTCTGTAACAAATTACTATAAACTGCATGGCTTAAAACTACATAAATTTATTCTCTCATGGTTCTGGAGGCCAGAAGTCAGAATTCAAGGTGGTGGCAGGGCCATGCTCCAGCTGAAGGCTCTAGGGAGAATCCTTCCTCATCTCATTCAGGTTTTGATGGCTCCCGGTCTTTTTGGGCTTGTGACGTAATCCAGTCCCTGTCTCTGTCTGTACATTTCCTTCTTTCTTTGCTGCTTCTGGATCTCAAATCCCTCTTTGGTTTTCTCTCATAAGGACAATAGTTACTGGATTTAGGGTACACCTTAAATCCAGGATGATCTTATCTTGATCTCATAATTACATCTGCAAAGACCCTTGTTCCAAATAATGTCACATTCTGAGATTCCAGGTGTACAGCCTCAGGCTTCAGTTAGACACTGGCTGCTGGCTTCCAAATTTTGATTTAATCATGGTGACCAGATGATATTTTAGACTTAAACAAAATGACCTTCTTATTGTATGGCAACTTTTATGAATGATCACGGATCCTGTCCTATTTCTTTTCTTGGATGATGGCAGTTTAAGCTTGGTAACAATATTCCACAAAAGTTCCACAGAGACTGAAGGTTAGAATTATGGGGATATTAGAATATATTTGGGGTAGTACACGTACATGAGGAAAATGACAGCACATGGGTTTATGTGGAAGCATTCTTTACATGAATGGTTTTTAGAAGGGATAATTCCATAATATCATTTGTTATATTTTTAAAACTGTTTATTGCCCTTCACTCCCTTTCTCCCTCCCTGCTCCAACTGGTAGTTACAAATCCCTGATATAAAATTAATAGATGTTGGAGGTTGAAACCCAGATTTATCACATAATTAAAAAGAATGTAAGAATAAGACTGAAAGAAATGTACCCAGGAGGAAGGAAGGAGAAAAACCAGAAAAGAGACATGGGCAGATTTTTAAGAAGGAGAATACAGTCATGAGGTCAAATGCTATGAAGAGGTTGTTAAAAATAAGGGCCAAAAATATATTTTGGATATATAAACAAGTCACTGCTATGTCCAAATTTTCTCACATTTTAAATAGGTGTATTGAAGTTTTTAGGGGTAATGTGTCATGATGATCTGGGATCTGCTTTAGATTACATTAGGACAAAAAACATTGACGCAAATATGGCAAAATGTTAAGAGCAACTGAATTCAGGTGATATGTTTGTAAAGTTGATTATGCTGTTCTCTCTAATTTTATACATGTTTGAAAATTTTCATAATGAAATGTAATAAAAAAACAAGAAATTTAAAAAATACATACTTCGCCAGAACTGGTTCCCTGCAGGGCATCAATAATAGTGTGATCCAGATATGAAGATAAGTTTTCAAGTCCTAGTTACAACAGATTATTTTAAATTATCATCTCCTTCTCTCTCTCCCTCTCTCCCCCTCCCTCCCTCTCTCTCTCCCTCTCCTCTTTCCTCCTTCCACTCCCCCTCCTTTTCCCTGTCTCATTCCAGAACATATTTGGAAAACTATTGTTACTACCGCTCTGCTCATTGTGATTTATAAGTGAAAAACAATTTTAGAGAGTAATATCTCATACCTCCCTGATGAAGGAAAAGAAAAGGGTCTGAGTTTAACAGACTATATTTTACTTAAAGGTTTGAAAATATTAGAAACATTTGCTTGAGCAAACATTTCCACACTAATTGAAATGTGATACAACCAAAGACAGGAATCCCAAAGGTACAAGTTTACGATGAGGAAGGCATTACCTGCTCATGTGTCAGATGGAAGATTCTGTCAAGGCTGGTTGGGGTGTGTAACATTCAAGAAAAAACAGTTCCACTTGCAGAAATACTTCAAAACGTGATGTTTTGAAATATTTGTCCCTTCTATGTTGAATAGCATTGTTTTCAGTTTCAAACCTCAAAACAGCCTGCAAGTGTATCAGCCTGGCATAGGAATATGTAAATGATTTTCTGCTTTCGAGCATAAAGTATACAAAGACACACAGAGAGACAAGATTTCTCCTTTTGCAAATAGCACTGCTTTATGGCAGATTGCCAAAACTCACAGAGGCATGTTATCACACTGTCAAGAGGCATTGTACCAATAAGGAAAGATACCAGTTTTAGGTATTGTATAGAGTAATTGTGGTTTAGGTACTCCAATTGATAAAAGAGCAGAAATTTTGGCATTACATCAATAAGCAGAATAATTAAGGTAATAGGTAGCATGCCATCTAATCAAGTTACTACAGTAATACCAATGTGTGTTAACTTACTTTAACACTGTCTGAATACTAATTACTATCACTTTCAGATTTTTACAATATGCAGTATATTTAACAGAATTGAACATACCTGGGTAATTACTACTGTGCTAATAAATAAAAATAATTATTATTCAAGAAGCATACTGTAGCTAGCATTTTATTTTGAATTCTCCGAAAGTATTCTCCAGTTTTGAATCACCATATGATTAAAGGATATAGATTGTCTCATTTTTAAAGATGCTTTAACATAAACATTGTATCTCCTACCTTTACTATGTATAAGGCTACCATTTCTTATGGTATAGAAATTTAAGTTAAAAAACAAGGTTTTACTTTTTAAAAGGCATTTAAAAATCTCCATTGAGTCATTGTGTAAGGGAATTGAAGGATGATGCATGTCTTATGAAATATTATTTCTGCAATTTCAGTTATACTTGGCTAATTCTCACTTTTTTTTTTTTTTTTTTTTTTTTTGGTACGCAGGCCTTTCACTGCTGTGGCCTCTCCTGTTGCGGAGCACAGGCTCCGGACACGCAGGCTCAGCGGCCGTGGCTCACGGGCCAAGCCGTTCTGCGGCATGTGGGATCTTCCCGGACCGGGGCACGAAACCCTGTCCCCTGCATCGGCAGGCGGACTCTCAACCACTGTGCCACCAGGGAAGCCCTAATTCTCACTTTTAATATATTCTCCTGCTTACAGAGACTTAGAAAGAGACTAAGATAATTAGTGCTCATAATCCAAGTCACTCTCCCGACATGTACCTCTTCTCATGCTTTCAGTTCTCCACCTTTCTTGTGTTTTCAACCACTTTGGTATTTGATATTTTTCTACCTTCTCTAATTGTTATTTTTTTCCTATCCCCACTTTCCAGCATTCATTTCTCTTGGTTCAACCATTCCCACTCTCTTACTCAGATGTTGGCACTTAAGTGTTGAGTTCTAAGTGCTTAAATGATGCTGTCTTTTTCTGAATTTATTGACAGAATCAAATGTCAATGTGATATAAAAAACCCTACAATTTATAATATTATACAGTGTGCTTCTAGCTTTTTAAAATAAGACCAAAACCATTTCTGTATATCAACAGTCTTGACAATTTTTTTAATGATGTTATTTAATAGATATCCAGGTAGAAAATAATTTTACACACAAACTTCTACATATCTTCCCACTTGAAATGTCAGGAATACAATAGAAATGTAACTTAAAAATATATAAACACATAACAATAGGTAGATCAGATATTGCAATAACAGCAATAAAAGTAAGGATAGAAAACAAGTGGCTTAATCGTAAATGTTTAGAAGATCTACAAAAGACCCTAATGCTAAGCCGTACCAGGAAGGCTGATAATTCACCAGAGTAATATCACAAAATCTGGTACTTTTGAGAAGTAGGAGTGAAAAGACCAAAAATTAAAGAAATGAGAACATCAGCAAAATGGTGGCCTACAAAGTTCCAGGCCATTTTTCCCTATGGAAATATTAAGTACACAACTAGAGACTGGTGAAAATAGCTTTATAGGAGCTCTGGTATTCAGTCAAGGATCTACAGCAAACAAATGAATATCCAGAGAAGAAAAAGTTACATTCAAAATGGTAGGAAATTTTGTGGCATTTTTATTTGTAATTTTCCTACCTTCTATCCATGGCTCAGTGTGCTTTGGGAAAAGCAGTGGTCTCATCCCAGTTCTATTCTGTGAGCCAGCAGGTGCAGAGCAAATCTAATGAGCAATATTATAACTTGTCTAGGGGTTGCCTAATTGGTCTCTGTGTCAGCCAACTCAGAGATCACATATCGAAACAGCAAAGCTCAAATCTCAGGCAAGGGGAAACTGTGGGAAGCAGTGGTCATGGTTTGTGAAAACCACAAGCACACTACAAGACCTCAGATGCCTGTGACTACTGATTAAGGAATACAATAGAATAGCTAAGGCCCCAAGAGAAGTCAGTATAAGACTCTTAGGGAATCCAAGACATTTAAAAGCAGCCATGTATACAGGGGAGCTAGGGAAAAAGATCATAATCAAAAGACCAGGGGAAAAAATATGCCTCCAAATTACCCAAGAAGCCCTTAAGACTTCACAACAGGCTGATTAGTGAAGATGTTCTATGGCAGGAGTAAGTCTGAAAACTGAAATAAGAGCTGACTTTTCAAAATTTTCACAATTTCCTTTCTGCAAAATCTGTAGCAATTTTCAACAAAATACTGCAATGTGTACAAATAAACAGGAAAACATGGCCTATTCAAAGGAACAAAATAAATCATCAGAAAACAGTCACTGAAGAAATACAGGCATTGGATTTATTAGAAAAAAAATTTAAAACAATTGTCTTAAATATGTCTTAGAGGAAAACAAAGAACTAAAGGAAATGAGGAAATTAAATATGAAGGAAATAAAAGTATCAACAAAGATAGATACTATAAAAAAGCAGAATTTCTGGAGCTTAAAAAATGCAATAATTGAACTGAAATGCTCACTACAAGTGTGCAACATGAGTTTCAAACAGGCAGAATATAGAATCAGTGAACTTGAAGACAGGTCATTTGAAATTATCAATTATGAGGAAAAAAAGAAAAAAGAATGAAGAAAAGTAAGCCTCAGAATCTTATAAGACACCATCAAGGGGTCCAATATATATTAAGGGAGTCCCAGAAGAAGAAAGAAAAGGAACAATGAGATTATTTAAAGAAATAATAGCCTAAAATTTCCAAATTTGAGAAAATACATGGATGCACAAGTCCAAGAAGGTCAATGAACTCTACAGAGGAGAAAGCCAAAGAAATGCACACTGATACATATTATAATCAAAATTTTGAAAGACAAAAAGAGAATCTTGAAGGTATCTAGAGAAAAGTGACCATCACATATAAGGCATCCTCAATAGATTCTAAGCAGATTACTCAGCAGAAATTTAGCAAGCCAAAAGAATATGATATATAGGTATATCTCATTTTTTTGTGCTTCACAGACACCCTGTTTTTTTACAAACTGAAGTTTGTCGGCAAACACGCATCAAGCAAGTCTGTAGGAGCCATTTTTCCAACAGCGGTTTTTCCTTCATTTCTCTGTCACATATTGGTAATTCTCACACTATTTCAAACTTTTTCATTATTCTTATATTTGTTATAGTGTTTTGTAATCAGTGATCTTTGATGTTACTATTGTAATTGTTATGGAGCGCCACAAACCATATAAGATGGCAAACTTAATAAATGTTGTGTGTGTTCTGACTGCTCCACTAACCAGCCATTCCCCCCAATGCTCTCACTCCTTGGCCTCCCTATTCCCTGAGACACAATAATATTGAAATTAGGCCAATTAATAACCCTATAATGACCTCTAAGTGTTCAAGTGAAAGGAAAAGCCGCATGTCTCTCACTTTAAATCAAAAGCTAGACGTAAAGTTGAGGCATACCTGAAGCCAAGATAGGGCAAAAGTTGGGCCTCTTGCACAGTTAGCTAAGTTGTGAATGCAAAGGAAAACTCTTGAATGAAATTAAAAGTGCTACTCCAGGGAAAACATGAATAAGAAAGTGAAACAGCCTTACTGCTGATATGGAGAAAGTTTTAGCAGTCTAGCTAGAAGATCAAACCAGCCACAATATTCCCTTAAGCCAAAACCTAATCCAGAGCAAGGCCCCAACTATTCTTCAATTCAATAAAGGTTGAGAGAGTTGAGGAAACTCCAGAAGTATGAATCTGGCAGTGGTTGGGCCATGCAGTTTTAGGAATGAAGTCATCTCCATAATATGAAAGTGAAGGTGAAACAGCAAGTAATGATGTTGAAGCTGTGGTAAGTTGCCCAGAAGATCTAGCTAAGATAATTCATGAAGGTGGCTACACTGAAGATTTTCAGTGTAGATGAAACAGTCTAAAATTGGAAGATGCCATCTAGAACTTTCATAGCTGGAGAGAAGAAGTCAATGCCTTTGACTTCAAAGCTTAAAGGAGAGGCTGATTCTCTAGTTAGGGGCTAAGGCAGCTGGTCACTTGAAGTTGAAGTCAATGCTTACCGACTATTTTGAAACTTTTAGGGTTGCTAAGAATTATGCTAAATCTACTCTGTCTGTGCTCTATAAATTAAGCAACAAAGCCTGGATGATAGCATATCTGTTTACAAGATGTTTTGCTGACTATTTTAAGGCCAGTGTTGAGACGTACTGCTCAGAAAAAAAGACTTCTTTTAAAATATTACTGTTTCTTGACAATGCACCTGGTCGCCTAAGAGGTCTGATGGAGATGTTCAACAAGATTCTCTTCGTGCTTGCTAACACAACATCCATTCTGCAACCCAGGGATCAAGGGGTAATTTTGACTTTCAACTCATTCTTTAAGAGATATATTTCGTAAAGCTATAGTTGCCATAGATAGTGATCCCTCTGACGGATCTGGGCATAGTAAATGTAATCCTTCTGGAAAGGATTCGCCATTCTAGATTGCATTAAAAACAATTTTGATTCATGGGAAAAGTCAAAATCTGAACATTAATAGGAGTTTGGAAGCATTAGATTCTATCTCTCATGTAAAACTTAGGACAGTTCAAGACTTCAGTGGAGGAAGCAACTGGAGATGTGGAAATAGGAAGAGAACTAGAATTAGAAGTGGAGCCTGAAGATGTGACTGGTTTGTTATAATCTTGTGGTAAAACTTTAACAGATGAGGAGTGGCTTCTTATGGATGAGGAAAGAAAGTAGTTTCTTGAGATTGAATTTTTTTTTTTTTTTTTTTTTTGTGGTAGTAGGGCCTCTCACTGTTGTGGCCTTTCCCATTGTGGAGCACAGGTTCTGGACATGCAGGCTCAGCGGCCATGGCTCACGGGCTCCACAGCATGTGGGATCTTCCCAGACCGGGGCACGAACCTGTGTCCCCTGCATCGGCAGGCAGACTCTCAACCACTGCGCCACCAGGGAAGCCCTTGCCTTATTTTTATGTTTGCTTTATTTTAGGGGTCTGCAACAGAACCCACAATAACTCCAAAGTCTGCCTGTATTTTAAGTGCTGAAGAAAAATCTCAAGAATTCTGCATCCAGAAAAACTTTCATTCAAAAATCAGGGAGGAATTAAGACATTCCAAAACAGAGAAAAGTTAAGGGAGTTTATTACCTGTTAAGCTGTTCTACAAGAAATACTAAAGGAAGCCCTTAGAGTTAAAATGAAACAACACTACACAGTAACTTGAAGCCATAGGGGGAAGAAGTTCTGTTATAGATAAATACATGGACAAATGTAAAACCAGTACTATTACAAGTTTTGTTTGTGGCTTCACTTTTTATACTTCTACAGGATTTAAAAGACAAAATCATAAGGTATTTATAACTTTATATTAATGGATATACAATATATAACAGTATAATTTGTAACATCAATAACATAAAGGAGGACAGAGGTTATAAGGACTAGAGCTTTTATATGCAATTGAAATTAGGTTGGCATGAGTTGGAAACAGATTTTTGTAACTTTAGGCTCTTATTTGTAACCCCATAGTAATTTATAGCATACACACAAAAGGAAATGAGAAAGGAGTGAAAACACAAAATCAACTAAACACAAAAGGAAGACAAAAATGGAGGAAATGGGGACTGAAATTCTATAAGACATACAGAAAACAAATTAAAAAATGGAAATAATAAACTCTTCCTTATTAGTAATTACTTTAAATATAAATGGATTAAACTCCCTAATCAAAATATATAGATTGGTAGAAAGAATAAACTGTATCCAACTATGTGCTGTCTACAAGAGACTCAGTTTAGACCTGAAAACATGCATAGGTTGAAAGTGGAAAGATGCAAAGATACATTCCATGCAGATAGTCACCAAAAGAAAGCAGGAGTAGCCAAACTAATAACGGACAAAATAGACTTTAAGTTAAAAACTTTTACAGGAGAGTGAGGTCAGCAACATGGTGGAGTGAAATGCTTCCCTTATCTCTTTCTCCTCCTCAATCTACAAGCAGGAAAGCATTCACAAGGCAACAGAAGTATCTCTGCCCAACATACCTGGATGCCAGAGAATTCCACACTAAAGGTGGATGAATTAGAACACACAGAGGAGGCAGAACCAGGGGAACAAGAAAGATGGTGCCTGCAATCCTAGTCCTCAGGCTGTGACAGCTTAGCTCATAACCCCAGAGAAGCCAGCAGTAGCAGGGGAAGCAGTAACATATGACTCCAGACTCTTGGCAGCATTGACACCCATGGACACAGGTAAATGAGCAACAGATGCTGAGGTGCCCATAACTCTGACCCCAAACTCCCCTTACTGACAGTGGCAGGGCCTGTAAACCTTATAACACTGGACATGGCAAAGGTGCTCATGTGACCCCAGCTCCCTGCAAACCTTGTCCCAATCTTTGAGGCAGCAGAGCATGTGACTCAGAGGACCAGAGAAACAATGAAGTGCCCCAGGTGGCAACACCAAAGACTTTGGCACCAACAAAGCATCCATGACCCCAGAGGCACAAGAAGCAACAAAGAGAGTACAGGGTGATACCCTTGACAGAGGTGGTACAGGATGGAAAGTGTCAACTCTCCAATATGACCGAGGGGCAGCTCAGGTAAAAGTAACCTAAAACTTTTGCTATAACACCACCAACTGGGAAACAAAAGAAAGGCCTCTAATT
Organism: Phocoena sinus; assembly: GCF_008692025.1. Taxonomy (NCBI): domain Eukaryota; kingdom Metazoa; phylum Chordata; class Mammalia; order Artiodactyla; family Phocoenidae; genus Phocoena; species Phocoena sinus. The sequence continues at coordinate 30,633,101 of NC_045765.1, forward strand.
TCTAACCCACTGAATCATTAATATCAAGTGGAAAGGTTTTCACTACTCCAAATGTGTTGGCAGAGGAACAACTCATCAAGCACCATGAAGAACTACAGCAACATCATACCACACACACACACACACACACACACACACACACACACACACACACACACACAAATGACAATTCCCCAGAAATCAAACTTAAATCCATAAAATATTGTAATCTAACTGATAGAGAATTCAAAATAGCTGTCAACTCAAAAGAGCTACAGCGAAACTCAGAAAGGCAGTTCAGTGAACTCAAGAATAAAACTAACGAACAGAAGGAATACGTTACCAAAGGGATTGAAACTCTAATAAAGAACCAAACAGAATTCCTGGAGCTGTAGAACTCAATCAGTGAGATGAAGAATGCACTAGAAAATACTGGAAATCGAGCAGACCATATGGAAGAGAGAATTAGCAAGCTGGAGGACAGAAATCTAGAAATGATACAAGTAGAACAGGAAAGAGAAATAAGACATTTAAAAAATGAGAAAATTGTACAAGAGCTATTGGATTCTTTCAGAAAGGGCAACATTAGGGTAATGGATATCCCAGAAGTAGAAGAGAGGGAAAAGGGAGCAGAGAGTTTATTTAAAGAAATAATAGCTGAGAACTTCCTAAACGTGGGGAAGAAACTGTATTACAAGTCCATGATGCTAAGGGAACACCTAATTACCTCAGTGCAAAAAAACCTTCTCCAAGACACATTATATTAAAAGTGGCAAAAGTCATGACAGAAAAAAAAAGGATTTCAAAGGCAGCCAGGGTAAAAAGGATGGTAAATTACAAAGGAACCCCCATTAGCCTATCAGCAGATTTCTCAACAACAACTCTACAGGCCAGGAGGGAGTGGAATGACATTCTCAAAATACTGAAAGATAAAAACTGTCACCCAAGAATACTCTATCCAGCAAAGTTATCATTCAAATATGAAGGAGAAATAAAAACTTTCCCAGAAAACAAAAGCAGAGGGAGTTCATCAACACTAGACCTGCTTTATAAGAAATGGTGAAATGAGCAATTCTACCAAAAACAAAAAGGCAAACAAACACAAAACTTTTAGTAAGGTGATAAATAGACATACAAAATCAGAAATTTTCAAATATTTATCAGTGAAGGCTTTTAAACACTTTATTATAGCATAAAGGTTAAAAGGGGGAAAAAAAGCAGAAAAAATAACTAGAGCTAAGTCAATTTGGTAAGAAACTCACAACATAAAAAGGGATACTTGTAGACAACACCTAAGTATAAAACACTTAGGAATAAACTTAACCAAGTGATCCAAAGACTTGTAAACTGAAAACTACAAAAACAAGCTGAAAGAAATTACAGAAGACACAAGTATAAAGACACCAAGCATTCATGGATTAGAAAACTTAATATTGTTAAGATGTCAACACTACTCAAATCAATCTATAGATTCAATGTGATATGTTCCAAAATCTCAACAATGTTTTGAATGAAAAAAATATTTCATCCTAAAATTCATACAGAATCTCAGGAGACCTCAAAGAGCCATACATCTAAAAAAAGACCAAAGGTGGATGTCTCACATTTTGATTTCAAAATTTACTACAAAGCTACAGTAATCAAAAGTGTGTCAGGGTACAGACAAAGACAGGTATATCAACAAATAGAATAGAAGAAAAAGCCCAGAAATAAACCCTCACATACAAGATCAAATGATTTTTGACAAGGGTACAAAGACTATTCACTGGGGAAAAGGATAGTCATTTTAGCAAACTGTGTTGGGAAAACTGGATATGCACATTTAAAGAACTAAAGTTGGACATTTATTTTATACCATATATAAAATTTAACTTGAATGGATCAAAGACCTATATGTAATGGCTAAAACAATCAAAGTCTCAGAAAAAAATAGGACAAAGGCTTCATGACACTGGATTTGCCAATAATTTCTTGGATATGACACCTAGCACAGAGGACAAAACAAAGAAAAATAGATAAATTGAGCTTATCAAAATTAAAGACTTTTGTGCATCAGGAATACTATTATCAGAGGAAAAAATAACCCACAGAATGGCACAATGTATTTGAAAATTATATATATATGGTAAGGGACTTAATGTCCAGTATATATAAAGAACTCCTATAACTCAATATTGTTGTTCAATATAACAACACAACGAAGCAATTTAAACATTGGCAAATATCTTGTGTAGATACTTCTTCAAAGAAGATATGGAAGTAGTCAGGAAGCATAATGAAAGATGCTCAAAATCACTAAACATTAGTGAAATACTAATTAAAACCATCATGAGATATCACCTAACAACCATTAAGATGGCTAACAATAAAAATAAAGAAGAAGAAAAGAAAAAGAAAACAAGAAGTATTGACAAGGATGCAGGAAAATCGAAAACACATGTGCATTGCTCATGGATAATGTATCAATAAAATCAAACAGGCACTGCAGAAAACAGTATGGTAGTTCCTTAAAAAATTGAAAATAGATGGCTTCCCAGGCAGTACAGTGGTTGGGAATCCGCCTATCAATGCAGAGGACACGGGTTGGAGCCCTGGTCTGGGAAAGATCCCACATGCCAGGGAGCTTACCCCGTGCACCACAACTACTGAGCCTGCGTTCTAGAGGCCTTGAGCCACAACTACTGAGCCTGCATGCCACAACTACTGAAGCCCACACACCTAGAGCCCGTGCTCCACAACAAGAGAAGCCACTGCAATGAGAAGCCCACACACTGCAATGAAGAGTAGCCCCTGCTTACTGCAACTAGAGAAAGCCCGCACGCAGCAACGAAGACCCAATGCAGCTAAAATAAATAAATTTAATTTAATTTAAAAAAATTGAAAATAGAATTACCATATGATCTAGCAATACTGCTTCTGGATATACACCAAAAGAGTTTAAAGCAGGGACTTGAACAGATTTTTATATACCATGTTTAGTGAAGCATTATTCATAACAGCCAAAAGGTCAGAGCAATGTACATATCCATCAGTGGATGAATGGATAAACAAAATGTGGTATATACACATAATGGAACATTGCTCAGCCTTAAAAAGGAAGGAAATTCTACACGTGCTACAATGTAACATGGATGAATCTTGTAGGCATTGTGCTAAGTGAATATGCAAGTTACAAAAGAACAAATGTTGCCTGATTCCACTTACATGAGTTAGCTAGAGTAGTGAAATTTATTGAGGAAAAAAGTAGAATGGTGGTTGCCAGGGACTTGGGATAGTGGGGAATAGGGATTACATTGTTTAACAGCTATAGAGTTCCAGTTTGGAAAGATGGAAAAAAAAAAACAAAAAGAAAAAAAAAAAACCTCTGGGGGTGATTAGCAGTGACGATTGTACAACAATGTGAACATACTTACCACCATTGAACTAGTCACTTAAAAATGGCTAAACAGGGCTTCCCTGGTGGCGCAGTGGTTGAGAGTCCGCCTGCCGATGCAGGGGACACGGGTTCGTGCCCCGGTCTGGGAGGATCCCACATGCCGCGGAGCGGCTGGGCCCGTGAGCCATGGCCGCTGAGCCTGCGCGTCCGGAGCCTGTCCTCCGCAACGGGAGAGGCCACAACAGTGAGAGGCCCGCGTAACGCATAAAAAAAAAAAAAAAAAAAAAAAAAATGGCTAAACAATAAATATTATCTTATGTACATTTCGCCACACTAAAAAAAATGAAGGATAATTTGAAAGGTTGTTTTAAAGAATTTGAATTCCCAGCTCCTCCTTCATTTTGCTCCTCCTGGCAAAATCTGTGAGTTTAGTCTCTGACAGAGATACAATTGAGGGTATCTGGCTTTTGTAACATGAGCCACAATTGAGGGTGCTGAAAAAAGAAGGATTAATGAACATGTGCATACCAGATGGTAATATAAATGGCCTTCTCCTCCCAGAAATCTAGAATTGTAGCAACCAGGCCCTCCCCTGCCAAGCAGAAGGATTTTAGAGATTTCTCTGGAGAATCTGACTACCATGAAAGGAAAGAATTAAGAAACTGCAGTTGAAGATCCTTAACTTTTTGATAGATAACGATCATATCACAGTGAAGGTAATAGTTGGCTCCTCAGTGAGGCTCTTAGTCATAACTTTTTAAAGCACTGGGCTCAAAGAAAAGTTTTTGAGAATTTTCAGAGAAAGAGGGAGAATAAAAATATGTTAACATATAAACTAAAAACTTATTTTTTTTCATATTTTGTAATATTTCTGAAAACTAAAAGGCAATGGGGTAATGCCTTTAAAATTCAGAACAAAAATTACTTGAACCAACAATTTTATTCCTAGCCAAACTTTAACTTACTTCCCTGGGTAGGATAAACATTTTCAGACTTGTGTGATCTCAAAATTTTAAATTCTCATATACCTAGTTTAAGGAAGTTATCAGAAGTTGTGCTCCTCTAAAATGAGGAATTAAATCAAGAAAGAAACAAATATGGTATGCTGATGCGTATACATATGGAATCTAGAAAAATAGTACTGATGAACCTAGTGTCAGGGCAGGAATAAAGACACAGATGTAGAGAACAGACTTGAGGACACGCGGGGTTGCGGGGGGGGGGGGGGGGCGGGGAAGGATAAGCTGGGACGAAGTGAGAGAGTGGCATGGACATATATACACTACCAAATGTAAAATAGACAGCTAATGGGAAGCAGCCGCATAGCACAGGGAGATCATCTCTGTGCTTTGTGACCACCTAGAGGGGTGGGATAGGGAGGGTGGGAGGGAGGCTCAAGAGGGAGGGGATATGGGGATATATGTATATATATAGCTGATTCACTTTGTTGTACAGCAGAAGCTAACACAACACTGTAAAGCAATTATACTCCAATAAAGATGAAAAAAAAAGAAAAGAAAGAAACTATGGTCTATATAGGAAATAAGCTATTCATCCCAGGGAAGAGGTGAAGGCACTCCTCAAAATGGTGCTCAGGAGGAATCCTTGCCTGGCATCTGTGTAGTGAATATACAGAGCTCTGTACTCTACGTGAGACTTCTGGAGGAAGATGAAATGGACAGAATAGCTGATGTGCTTGAATGTCTGGAGAGGAGACTTACATAATTTGTGATAAGTTTGGAGTTTTCTATGGATTACATAGTTGAATTGTGTTCACCCAAAATTCGTATGTTAAAGTTCTAATGCTCAGTATCTCAGAATGTCACCCTATTCGAAGACAAGGTCTCAAAAGAGGTAATTAAGTTAAAATGAGTTCATTAGGGTGGGCACTAATATAATATGACTAACATCCTTATAAGGAAAGGAATTTTGGACACAGACATGCACAGAGAGAAGATGATGGGTAGACACAGGAAGAAGACAGCAATCTAGGAGCAAAGAAGAGGCCTCAGAAGAAACCAACCCTGTTGACACTTTGATCTCAGACTTCTAAGCCTCCAGAATTGTGAGAAAATATATTTCTGTTGTTTAGGCCACCCAGTCTGTGGTACTTTGTTTCGGCAGCCCTAGAAAATTAACATACTATGCCAACAACAACAAACAGATAGTAAACAATATATTGTGAAGGAAAAGGAAGTGAATTAACATAGCTGAGAAGATAAGGGAAAATAAAGAGAAGGGTGACTGTGGGCTGGGGGGGAAAGGCAGGGTCAGGAGTAAATCGAAATACTCTTCCTACGAGGAAGATAATAAACAATGAAATTAAGAAATTAATATTCAGGATAATTTTTTTAGAGAAATGGCAGTAAACAGCAAAAGAAATCAGTGAAAAGAGCTGAAAATGGTTGCTTCTATGGAGATGGAATGGAGGGTGGGGTAGAATATATTGCAGAACTATTAAATATTTTAACCACATTAATGTATAACTCTGATATATATAAAACATAAGATATATGATACATAGTAGTTCCTGGGTTATTTGCTACATGTTACAAATGAAAAATTAACGCTGCAAAGGAACTAAGTTATTTCTCTTTTGTCGTGCAGGTTGATAAAGGGAGATCCGGAATTTGAAACCAAAACTTAGGAGTCCTAACTCAATATTCATTTTCACAATGACACCATATAACCTGGACTTTTCAGATCCTTGAAAATGGAAAGCTATTTCTAATCCTACCATCTATGAAAGGGTTAACAAGATTATGCCACAATTATTAGGCACTACTGAGATGGCTGCTGCTTCTACTACATGGATTTTAAGAGAGAGCCATTAATTTTCAATTAAGAACCTTGAAGATTATCCAAGTCTTAAGTTGGGTTTACATGAACGTTTCAGTTCATTCCAGGGTAATTAATTTATTTTAATGCAAAAGCTAAAAGTAGTGAGAATGCATACCTTTCAATTTTAAGAGTAAATAACTGAACTTTTATGAAAGCAGACTATTATCCTTCTAGACTGAAATAGGAATACTTGAGCTTGACATCGCACTACTGCAGGGAGAGCTAAAGTTTTTAATTGACTGCCCCAAATATGTATTAAAGAGTAGCTCACTTTACTCTTTGTGAATTGCAATATAAAAATGTTACAAGTTGACGGAAATGATATTTGCATTTCTGTACATGTTTATGTGCATGTGATCAATGGGAAGAAATATACAAAAATACAGCTAATAAACAGAGTTGTACTAAAGTAGTCCTGAATCTACAGATCTTATCTCTATTTTCAGGCCTTCATCGCTCAGTTTAAAAAGGCAATAAATATCAGTAGTTGTCAGCAATCCTTAGATCCCAGGGGAATTTGGCTCAAGTCAGGTTTACATTTCAGATCCCATCCACATACAATTCTGTTAGCACAAATATAAAAGTAGCATAATGAGTTTGTAGCTTAACCATTCTGCAGTATTTTCACCTTGCTTTTTTTGTTCTGCTAGGATTTCTCCTTTGTCTCCTATATCTATGACAGCAAAATATTCATTTAATCTGTTAACATCTCACATGTACTGAAATGGGATTGTTTCCTAGTCATCAAAATAATTAAAGTAACAATAATGGAGAACTAACTTACCATGAGCCAGGTACTATGCCAGGTTCTTAGAAAACCATGTTAATTAATATAAACTGTATGTGCAAATCAGAGTCATGATGGACCACTGTACAGGCTATGAGTATGGTGTCATAAATTGCTGGGGTGGAGGATAGGTTACAAGCAGGATGAAAAACAGTGGTAAATTTAGCAGGCTGCAACATAACCTGAGAGGCTTTGGACTTCATCCAACTCTGATGTTTTCAACCATGAAACTGTTACACACTGGAGTCTCATGACACACTTTCTTTGTGATGGGTGTTACAATTAACACACTCCCTCTCTTCTCTTTGGTAACTTAGAGCTGACTCACTGTCTTCCTTCTTAGATCATTTATATCCAATTGTCTTTTGAGTAATAAAGAGCTGCTATTTCAGCTGCTATATTGAAAATTGTAAATGGGAATACACAAAACATCACCACATCATCTGCTGTATGCTAAAGTGGAATTTGCTGGCGCTTTTTTTCCCCCCATTTCTGATCTCTTCTGATAGCAGTAAATGCCTTCATTTCAGAGATCTGCCTCTTCCTCACTGCCATAGTTCTAGGAGCTTCTCATCACACTACTCCACCTTGCTAGTCACAAGGGTATGTCTACTATGTCTAGCCAATTATGCTAAGCTATTCCTCTGGGCACCGTGATTGGCACAGGAATGATTGTAACCAAAACTAGAACAAAACTAATGTGTCCTGAAGCCAGGGATGCTTTACCACAGGAAGAGAATGAAGAAATGGATCTGAGAGATGGCCCAGGGATGGTTGCAGGAGGAGAATAAAAGGGGAAAGAGAGAGGGGGAGGGAGAGGGATAGAGAGATAGGGAGAAGGAGGCAGGGAGGGAGGGAGGGAGGGAGGGAGAGAGAGAAAGACAGAGACAGACAGAGACAGAGAGATAAAGAAGAAATGAGGACACAAAGGCAATATTATTATTTGAAAACCCCCAAACCCATTCTATATTTGAACAACCCAGTTATGGTTGCTAATATATTTTTATTTTTACATTTCAGGTAAATGTGTGTGTTTGGGTGTATAAGTATGTGTGTTTGTGAACAATATTTATATATTTGCGTGTAGGGGGAAATTTGAGAATCAATGATATTGAACTAGTCAGAATACATTTAAAGTATTTAAACAAGCAAGTGATTTGGATTTTTGGAAAAGTCATTTTGGTAGTAATGAGAAATACAATCCAGCAAGTCTAAAGGAAAAAAATGTGAAAAATAAAAAATAGTTAGGGAAATCATTTCTATAGTCCAGGTGACACTGCTTTTCTTATTATTATTATGTTATTACTATTATTATTAGTTGTGGGAGTAGTAACTATTATTTACTGAATGTTTATAATATGTATACCATATGCTAAATTTCTTTATGCATTACTTCATTTAATCCTTATAACATCTCTGTAAATGATATATTATTATTTTCAGTTACCTGTTGATGTTCAGGGAGACGAAGTAACTTGTTCAATTTTATGTGCATAGTAGTTAGTAAATTCAGGATTCACATTTAAGTACACCTGATTCCAGTACCAATGACTGGAGCCACCTTTCCTCATATTTCCCAGATTATGAAGACTTGCACAATAAAGTTGGAATTATGTAGAGGAGAGTCATGAATTACAGTTGACCCTTGAACAATGTGAGGGGTAATTCACATGTAAGTTATAGCAGGCTCTCAATATCTGCAGTTCCTCTACATCCACAGATTCAACCAACCATGGACATTGTAATACTGTAGTATTTACTATGGAAAAATACCCATGTATAAGTAGTCCTGGACAGTTCAAACCTGCCTTATTCAAGGGTCAAATGTATAGACCTGGTAATACTTATAGGACCAGCCAGTGACCAAAGGGTTGAGAAAAATTCAAAGTTTAGAATTAGTATGTAAATATGGTACCATTAAACAAGAGATACAGAGGCCTAGACCTTCTGATCCAGGTCCCTGAACCTCCCCCACCCACAGCCAAAAAAAAAAAAAAAAAAAAAAAGAGAGAAAGAGAAAACATAGAAGATTAAGTCAAGAAGAGCTTTACATACTGTGTAAAACAAAACAAACAAAAACTAGTACATTTTTGGAGTGCTATGGATATATGAAAATATTTTTTCTTGTCATCTTTAATTAGGTGTTAATTATATGATGGGACAAAAATAGTAATGTGCAATGCTAGCCTTTTCTTGTAACCTAGCAAAAAGGATTCAGGCTTTATTCTTTCAGATTTTTTGTACACATTCCTACGTATCAGGTAGGGATCTGACATTGCCAAAGGATTCTTTGGGATTTTGTTATGAAGAATATAGAGGAAAGGTGGAAATATAGAAGGGTTATAATTATTAGAAGTATGAAAACACATTTTTAGAAAGTTTTGGAAAGGAATACCAAAGTTTTGAGGTATAAATGAGGAAAGGTTTGTAATACTGCATTCTAGTATGTATCTCCTTGATCATAAGCAAAGAAAGCAATTAAAGAATGTGAGCACCCACACGTGGTTGCAGACCTTTCATCAAAACCCTTTTCAAGGACTAGACCATCGGAATCATGATTTCAACAGAGTTGAAATGAAATATTCTTTTACCCTCTACAGCAAATAAAATGATTTAAAGCAAGTAATGAATAAATGTAACTGTTATATGGTAAAGACATGTTATTGGTTTTTGTTGGGTTTTATAGTTTCAACAATAAAACTGGACAGTAGGGTTTATATTCTCAGATCCAAGGTTTGAATTAACATTGTAATACATGTGACAAACCTGGAGATGGAGTAAGGTCATCGACTTACAGACAAGTCATGTGGAGGTATATAGGTTTTGGAAATAAGTTTCCCAAACTGGTCTGCATTTACAAATGAGACCCTTATAATTCTATCCTTGGCCAAATGTTCATTCTTTCTTCTCCTTTTTCCCTCTGCCCACCTCCCTTCTACAAACCCCTCTCCAAACCTTGTACTTTACACCATAAGTGAAACTGTCATTTTGGGGGGACATAAGTATAACTTACAACAACAGAAACAACAGCCTCAAAATTGTTTCTGTGAAATATCCTCAAAAGGACTATCTTTTGCATTTTCAAAGTGAAGCATTCCCAAGCAAAAGTCTGTGCCTCTGAACTACTTCACCTATATATGAAGTTACCTCAAAGACAGCAACAGATATAAATAATTTGTTGACTCAGGTAGCATGTCTAAAGTATCTCACTGAAGTGACCCCTATGAGAACAAAGGAAGAACCTGACCCTAAGACAATTACCAAGTTCACCCTTAGAGATCCAGGAAGCAAATGTTTCTAAGTTTTAGAATGGCTATTGGATCTCTACCAACAGCCATCAAAGGTTCAAAATTACTGAGGTAAATTCTCCTAGGACACTATTAGATACTACTGAATATGAAAAGAGGGTTTCCCTGGTGACGCAGTGGTTGAGAGTCCGCCTGCTGATGCAGGGGACACGGGTTCGTGCCCCGGTCCGGGAAGATCCCACATGCCGCGGAGCAGCTGGGCCCAAGAGCCATGGCCACTGAGCCTGCGCTCCACAATGGGTGAGGCCACAGCAGTGAGAGGCCCGCATACAGCAAAAAAAAAAAAAAAGAAAATGATACTTATAAATCTATATAAAAATATCAGATAGTCATCTAAAATATCTAGCTTATTTTGATATTTAAAATCTTTTTTGACTTTTTTTAATAGATCTTTACTGGCGTATAATTGCTTCACAATATTGTGTTAGTTTCTGTTGTACAACAAAGTGAATCAGCCATATGCATACATATATCCCCATACCCCCTCCCCCTTGAGACTCCCTCCCACCCTCCCTATTCCACCCCTCTAGCTTGTCACAAAACACCAAGCTGATCTCCCTGTGCTATGTGGCTGCTTCCCACTAGCTAACTGCTTTACATTTGATAGTGTATATATGTCAATGATACTCTCACTTTGCCCAGCTTCCCCCTCCCCACCCCATGTCCTCAAGTCCATTCTCTACGGCTACATCTTTATTCTTGCTCTGCCACTAGGTTCATCAGTACCACATTTTTTAGATTCCATATATATGCATTAGCATATGGTATTCGTTTTTCTCCTTCTGACTTACTTCACTCTGTATGACAGACTCTAGGTCCATCCACCTCACTACAAATAACTCAATTTCATTTATTTTTATGGCTAATATTCCACTGCATATATGTGCCACATCTTTATCCATTCATTTGTCGATGGACATTTAGGTTGCTTCCATGTCCTGGCTATTGTAAATAGGGCTGCAGTGAACATTGTGGTACATGTCTCTTTTTGAATTATGGTTTTCTCAGGGTATATGCCCTGTAGTGGGATTGCTGGGTCAAATAGTAGCTCTATTATTAGTTTTTTAAGGAACCTCCATACTGTTCTCCATAGTGGTTGTATCAATTTACATTCCTACCAACAGTGCAGGAGGGTTCCCGTTTCACCACACCCTTTCAAGCATTTATTGTTTCTAGACTTTTTGATAATGGACATTCTGACTGGTGGTGATACCTCATTGTAGTTTTGATTTGCATTTCTCTAATAATTAGTGTTGTTGAGGATCTATTCATGTGCCTCTTGGACATCTCTACGTCTTCTTTGGAGAAATGTCTCCAGAAAATGGGCATAGAGGGAACCCACCTTAACATAATAAAGGCCATATACGACAAACCCACAACAAACATCATACTCAATGGTGAAAAAATGAAAGCATTTCCACTAAGATCAGAAACAAGACAAGGATGTCTACTCTCGCCACTCCTATTCAACATAGTTTTGGAAGTCCTAGCCACAGCAATCAGAGAAGAAAAAGAAATAAAAGGAACACAAATTGGAAAAGAAGAAGTAAAACTGTTGCTGTTTGCATATTATATGATACTATACATAGAAAAGATGTCACCAGAAAACTACTAGAACTAATCAATGAATTTGGTAAGGTTGCAGGACACAAAATTAATGCACAGAAATCTCTTGGCATTCCTATACACTAACAATGAAAAACTAGAAAGAGAAATTAAGGAAACACTCCCATTTACCATTGCAACAAAAAGAATAAAATACCTAGGAATAAACCTACCTAAGGAGGTGAAAGACTTGTACTCAGAAAACTATAAAACACTGATGAAAGATATCAAAGGTGATATAAACAGATGGAGAAATGTACCATGTTCTTAGATTGGAAGAATCAATATTGTGAAAATGACTATACTACCCAAAGCAATCTACAGATCCAATGCAATCCCTATCAAACTACCAATGGCATTCTTCACAGAATTAGAACAAAAAATTTTACATTTTGTATGGAAACACAAAAGACTCCAAATAGCCAAAGGCAATCTTGAGAAAGAAAAACAGAGCTGGAGGAATCAGACTCCCTGACTTCAAACTATACTACAAAGCTACAGTAATCAAGAGAGTGTGGTACTGGCACAAAACCAGAAACATAGATCAATGGTACAGGATAGAAAGCCCAGAGATAAACCCACACACATATGGTCACCTAATTTATGACAAAGGAGGCAAGAACATGCAATGGAGAAAATACAGCCTCTTCAATAAGTGAAAATACAGCCTCTTCAATAAGCTACATGTAAAAGAATGGAATCAGAACACTTCCTAACACCATACACTAAAAAAACCTCAAAATTGATTAAAGACCTAAATGTAAGGCTGGACGCTATAAAACTCATAGAGGAAAACATAGGAAAAGCACTCGTTGACATAAACCACAGCAAGAACTTTTTTGACCACCTCCTAGAGTAATAAAAACAAAAATAAACAAATGGGACCTAATTAAACTTAAAAGCTTTTGCATAGGAAAAGAAACCATAAACAAGATGAAAAGACAATGCTCAGAATGGGAGAAAATATTTGCAAATGAAAGAATGGACAAAGGATTAATCTCCAAAATACACAAACAGCTCATGGAGCTCAATATGAAAAAACAAACAATTCAATTATAAAATGGGTGGAAGACCTAAACAGGATGGTAATTCTTAAGCAGTGTTCCATATAAGCTTGTGATTATAAACTTACTTTAAAAAAAAAATCACCAATTCTAACCTAAACCAATTGAACTAGATGATCTAAGTGTGTGGCTTGGTACATGCATTTTGGAAAAAGTTTCCCATGTGATTCAGAAGTACACCATTATTAAAAATCACTGGGTTCTGAGATCTGAGTCAGATATTCTCCCTGAGCAAGTAGGAAGTAGCATACTAACAAAGACCCCTGATGAGACAATCTCACACTCTCACTTAGGTACCATTATATTGTTTAAAAAACCTTTGAACAATATAAACATGTGAAACATTTTCAACTTGTTTAGTTATTTCTGCTGCTGGCAGTAGACAAAAAAAGCCAGGAAACTGGTAGGAACAGTATTTTCTCCCTCTGGACAACTTGCTAATGAGGTTTATCTCACTCCTTACGCTCAGAGAATTTAATGCTCAAAAGACTTTTGAACATTAGTCTTTTGAACACCAGGCTTCCCTGGTGGTGCAGTGGTTGAGAGTCCGCCTGCCGATGCAGGGGACATGGGTTCGTGCCCCGGTCCGGGAGGATCCCACATGCCGTGGAGCGGCTGGGCCCATGAGCCAGGGCTGCTGAGCCTGCGCGTCCGGAGCCTGTGCTCCACAATGGGAGAGGCCACAACAGTGAGAGGCCCGTGTACCGCAAAAAAAAAAAAAAAAAAAAAGACTTGTGAATGGGATCCATGCAGCAATCCACATGCAAAATACAACTGTGCATAAACATGGCATTTTTCATACTTTCAAATGAATCTGCTTCTGAAAGTCCTGTGAACTCAAACCAAATTTTCTGCTATTCTGTCCCACATGACTGCATGTGGAAATTTGCTTGAAGGTAGGGTATATTCTACTCTATTCTTTTCACAACTCATATTCAGACATTTACTACTACCGTTTCATAGTCAGATGTATTAATGTTCACCTTCTCACTGTAATTGAAAATTCCCTGCTATATATTAGTAAACTGCTACCAATATTATGGTAATTAACTTTCTCATTGATATTTCTAATCTGCTTCAATTCCTTTTAATTTGTTCATCTTTTCACTACATTTTGTGGCCTTAGGAAATTACTCCAAATACCCTCACATTCAAAAAGTTGTTATATTTTTCAAGAGGTTAGTCATATAAATATTGTCATAGTCCATACTGTCATATTCAGAATATTCTATCAAATGAGAAAAACATAGATAAAATACAATGCAACATCTTTAAATATACCTTCCATGTTTAAAGTCAGGAATGCCCTAATATAGCCTGAACACTTGAATTATTCCTCTCAAACACATTAGTAAAATTATAATATTTATAAGAATATGATAATGATGAATACATATAAGATATATTCAAATTCATGCAATTATTGTATGTCTATCTTTTGTCTTGTTTCTTATCTTCAAAACTAGATTCTAAATCCTTAGTCATCATTGCCAAGTTTTGAACTATACCATTATACAGTAAATTTGAATGGCAAAATTTTATATGAATGCTCAACAGATTAATCATATGAATGTTTAATATAAAACATAATAATAAATAAAAGTAGCAGTGAACTTGGAAAATGAAAAACACTTTACTCTTTCCTCAATTTGCTAATAGGAAGCTTTTTGATCAGGATTGTTTTCGATGCCCAGACATCTACAAAATACTTTTCTTATGTTCCTTTCTTACTAATCAACTAAGTTTGAATACCTTCATTGCATAACACGCTTTCAAATCTTGAACCAGGTCAATACCCTCTATAGATAAGGTTAACAGGAATGATAAGAATGTCTCTTTGTCCTTATCTGGTCATAGTCTGTTTAGAACAATAAAGGAACATCCAGTACCTGGGAAATAAGATGGAGATTCTAAATACCATGGAAAGCTTTCTCTGTATTCCATTATGCTTATTTATGGACATGACTACCATATTATATTAGGGTGGGATAGGACTGCTGGGACAGAATTTAGATGATTAATGTAAATTTGGAAATTATCAAAATTTTATGACAGTTTCTAGTGATGCATCTTTACTCTGGGCCATTGTATAACTTCTAAGTTAAGGTGAATGTCAAGAGGACACTAAAATAGCCCAAGATTCCACTAATGAGATTATCTCCCTCTGTCATATTATTAATTTATATTACTTAAGCGCCTGCAGGGGAAGAGCTAAAGGGAAGGGCTGGAGGGGGAAGAGGATGGACACTTGCTAATTGATTGACAAGGAGTTACTTCTGAGTTCTACCACAAATATGCTTTGGTTATTTTAATTCATCTTTAAATTGCCCTCTTGTCAGCTTTTTATCTTTATTTATCATTTGGGAAACTTTCATCTAAAGGGAATTTGTAGTTATTTGACATGTACACAACTTTCTATATATATTTAAGCTATCTGATCACTCAAAAGCACTCTTCCCTCTTGTTAAGTTACAAAATTTCACAAGTATTGATGTATTAAACTCACCTTTCCAATAATCTGTGAAAAAGGAAATAGTCCCAAAATTTAAAGCATTAAAATGAATTGATCATGTATCATAAATATGAATGGTTTTATCCAACAGTATATTGTAATAGAAGAGTTGTGGGGAGGTTTTTAGAGTGACTGAAGCTCTGGAAAACTCCACTGATAATGGGAGCAAGGGAGTAAATTTCAGGAACTTCCCAATGTTGGCTGGGGAAGTGCTACAGAAACTTCTGTTGACAATAAAGTGAAATAGGACGTCTCACAAAATGGAGAAGAAATAAGTAAAAACAAAAACAGTTGACCTTAAATAACTGAAAAGCCATACATGTGTTATGTCTAAAATAAAATGGGACCAAGTTGAAGAAAACAAAACTTTATTTTCTAAAAATCCTTTCATATCTAAATTGTTAAAGGAATTCTTCTTTAGAACATGAAGCAAAAGCCAGAACATTGAATGACAAAAATTAAATGCTTATTTAATTGGTTATTTAAATAAACACTGATTTGGCAAAAATTTAATTAAAGGGAATAGTTGCTTGTACATACACATAATATTTATTTCTGATAATTCTATAGTGATATAATCAGTAAAATAATACTCATAATAATTCCATTTTTGCTAGATCACTTTCTAAATGAAAGGGATTTAATAAAACATTTTACATTCAGTACTTAAATTTATTTTCACAGTATCAAGTATAATGAGTTTTACTTGTTTACTAACTGTAGTGGCAAGCCAAAAGATATGTTCAAGTCTTGATCCCCACTACCTGTGAATGTGATCCTATTTGGAAAAAGAGTCCTTGTAGATATAATTACAGTAAGGATCTAGAGAGGAGATCATCCTGGATTTACGGGTCCATGTATCCAATGACTAGTATCTTTACAAGAAGAAAGAGAGTGAGATTTGAGACACAAAGAGAAAAGAAGGCTACATTAAAAATCCATGTGAAGACAGAGGCAGAGATTGGAATTATATTATACAGATACAAGCCAAGGAATACCGAAGTGTGCCAAGACGCTAGGAGACAGGCATGAAATAGATTCTCCTTAAGAACCTCCTAAAGGAACCCCACCCAGAACTATAAAAAAATAAATTTCAGCTGCATAAAGCCACGAAGTTTATGGCAATTTATTAAGACAGCCCTAGGAAACAAATACTCTGACATATAACTGCTAATTGCCTGGTATTTTTCTTATTAAATCATATGCTAATCACAGCTTAAGCTGTCAGTAACTAGGTATCTCCAGCTTGTAGGAAGAACGTTACAAGTGTTAGACAGAAGGCCTTTGGGCTCGTCTTGAGAGTTTCTTAGTGAAGACAGACCAGGGTCAGACAGTTTTGGTTTCACCCCAACTCTACTGGTAATCAAATGAAAACTAGGAAATTACGTTATTTGACTAAGGTCAATAAGCATCTTAATGCTAAAATTGGAAAAGCCCCAGTACATGTCTCCATGAAAAAAGCTTCCCTTCCCCCTAATGACATACACACACAAATATATATTACCAAGTACCTAAATATTAACTACTAGGTTGATAAAATATTTCATAGTATTTGCCTATGTGCAAAGTAAAAAAAAAAAAAAGTTATTAAAGTTAGTGAGTTTTTTTACGTTTTTATTAAAAAGTCAATATATACACACACACACACAAACTGATTATGTTTCTCTTACCAGAAATATGCAGAATAAAAAATTCTAAAAACTTAGAATAGTATCAAATATATCAATTGCCTAAGAAAGTTTCTAAGAAATAATATACAAGGAACAGAAGACCCCAAAATACTTTGAGTTAGATTAAACCAAAATAAAATAAATGGAGAAAAATATTATGTTCATGGACTAAAAAGATTCAATATTGAAAAGATGTCAATTACACTAGTTTGATTTGCAGATTCAATGCAACCCCAATCAAAACCCCAACAGTCTTCTGTGTGTGCATGTGTGTGGTATGTGTGTGTGTGAGAGTTTTCAAACTAATTCTAAAATTTATATGGAAATACAAAGTGCCAATAATAGACCAGATAATCTTGAGGCAGACAAGAAGGAGGGAAGATTTACTCTACTGGATGTTAAGACTTATCATAATACTAATATATCTAAGAGAGTTTGGTATTTGTTTAATTTTCATATAGACCAATGGATCATTATTAGAAGTTCAGAACAAATCTATATCTTTATGGGCACTATTTATGACAAAGGTGGTGTTGGCAATGCAGAATAGTGAGGAAAAGACAGTTATTTTGATAAATGGTGTTTGTCCAATTATAACTCGATGTGGAAATATGACAGTCAAATAAAATCTGACTCCCACTTTACACGCAATAGTCAATTCCAAGTGGATTGTAGACCTAAATTTGAAAGGTGCAACAGTATGCTTCCCAAACAATATTAGGAGACTATTTGTAAGGTCTGGAAGAGTAGGGATCTAGCTGTTAAATGGTAAGCAGTAACTATAAGCAAAAGATTGATAAATTAAACTACATTAAATGAAAAACCTATTTACCAGAAGATACCACCAAAAGAATAAAAGGCAAGCTACAGAATGGGAGAATATATCCGTAACATAAAACTGACAATATATCAGTACAAAAATGACACGCAATCCAAGAGAAAAATAAAAAGATCAAGTGTCTTGGGGCTTCTGTGGTGGCGCAGTGGTTAAGAATCACTCTGCCTATGCAGGGGACATGGGTTTGAGCCCTGGGTTTGAGCCCTGGTCCCGGAAGATCCCACATGCCACAGAGCAACTAAGCCCGTGCACCACAACTACTGAGCCTGCGCTCTAGAGCCCGCGTGCCGCAACTACTGAAGCCCACGCACCTAGAGCCCGTGCTCCGCGACAAGAGAAGCCACCACAATGAGAAGCCTGCGCACCACAACAAAGAGTAGCCCCCACTCACCACAACTAGAGAAAGCCTGTGCACAGCAACGAAGACCCAATGCAGCCCAAAATAAATAAATAAATTAAAAAAAAAGATCAAGCGACTTGAATGATACTTCACACACAGGAAATGATAAACATATACAAATGGGCTTAGCCTCATCAGCAATCAGGGAACTGAAATTTAAAATTATAATAGGATGTCACCCTACACCCATCAGAGTAACTAATGTGAGACTTACAAGGCTTAGTGTTGGAGAGGATGTGATATACCTGGAATTCTTATAGTGTTGGTGGTATTTATTGTACATTGATAGAGTCACTTTTGAAAACTGTTGGGCGTTATCTTCTAAGATTGACCAAATACATTCCCTATACCTAATATGGGCCTAACTGAAATACTCACATATGCCCAAAAGACACATACAAGAGTATACGAGGATGTTCAGTTTTACTTGCAATAAACAAAAGTTGGCGAAAACCCAAATGTCCATCTGCAGTAAAAGTGATACATAGTATATTCATACACTATTCCTTTGTATTTCAAAGTAAACTTCAAGGAAAATAACTGAAATACAGTTATATGCAATAACATGGATAAATCACATAAACATAATACTGAGCAAAGAAATCAGACACAAAAAGTGACATGTGCATGATTCCAGTTATATGAAGTTCAAAAGCAAATAAAACTAGAGTGTTAGAATTCAAGGCAATGTCTATATTTAAAGAAGGGGGCCAAGTATCAAGAAGAACTTTGAGAGTACTGTCAATATCCTACCTTTTGACCAACATGGTGGATACATGGTATTCACTGTGTGATAACTCATTGAGCTATATGTTTACTGGCATTTTCCTGCATGTGTATTATAACTAAATATAAATGTAAAAGATTGAAAACATACGTAAGGTAAATACAAAGCAAAGCAAACCAGTATAATTTTCTTACCATCAGACAAAACATATTTTGAGGCAAATGGAATAACTGGAGAGAAAGAAGACATACTTACCTGTCTTTGTATATGTTACATTTGAAATATTTATTATACCTTCAAATAGAAACGTTGAGGAGCCAGCCAAATACAAGAGTATAAAATTTATGGCAAAAGCTAGTACAGGAACTAGCTTCCAACTAGAGTTTCTCTGTCAGCATATAGAAAGCATTCACAGCCCTGGGACTAAATGAGCTCTGCCAGGTGGAGACATTATCAATACAAAAGAAGCCCAATGACAGTCATGGAGTATTACTTGTTAAAGAAGGAAGAGACAAATGGGGTGAAATTATCCAAACTTCATGTTCATAAGCAAATAGAGTGTGAATTTGCCCCAAGTGTTGCTAACACTTCCATTTGGGCAATTTTTAATACATTTTTCAGATCTGCATTTGGAGGGCAATTTGATATGCCAGGTTCCAGTGTCTAATACGGCTATACCATGTTGAAGTTGGGAGTTTTCCAGTCACTCCTCCCTGGTCTTAAAATCAGCAGAATGCCAGGAACATACACTGTTCCTAGAATGTCCTTGTCTTTTTCCCTACCCAGATGCTTTCATTATTGAACCTCAAGCTCCTCAGAAACAACATGCCACACTCAGTACTTACCCCCCTCCCACATGCCCTGGAAAGTCTTTCTGTCCAGTGTATTGTGTTTCAAAGTAATGTATAAATACCAGGTTGGGATGAATACCAGCACTCTCAAACCACATCTATGACACATGTAACGGGATAGCTGCAAGGTGTCTGTGTTCTGTGTTGGGCTGATATTAAGTCTTTGAATCAGAAGGCAAAGGTGTGAAGTGACTTCTTATCTGTTTCTAGTCATCTTTGATTTTATGAGGGGAAGCCTAGGTAGATATTTCTTTTGCCAGATTCCCTGGCATTATATTTAATGTGATTCCTACTGGATTACTGATTAAAAAGATTTTATGAATACTTAAGATGTTCATATTTACCCTTATTCTTACCCATGCTAATTTACTGCTTCTCAACTTCTGTTTCATATTTTGTCACTTGAAATTGTCCTGGACTTCATTTCTACCAAGTGCTGTCAAATAGGGGTTAGCAAACAGAGGCCTTTGTTTATGTCACATCTGGTTCCTCACTCAGAAGGGGAGTAAGCACAAGTTAAATGTAATTTATAAATTAAATAAGAGGGAAAAACTGCTAAATTGAGAAGACGAACAGTATTGCCTCTTATGAAAGAAAATGTACACATTGTCCCTTTGATCCAGTTTTGATCTCACAGATGTGCAACAGACAGAAAGTGCTTTACCAATCACTTAGACATAGGAAAGGTGATTGCATCAATAGGATATATGACTAGGCCCCTGTGGTCTGATGGAGATGCAAGACCTGGTGTCTGTTTAGGTCCTGCTATCAATCAGCTGCATGACCTTAGGCTGGCAGCACAGCCTCCCTGAGCCACAAACATTTAGAAACAACCTCTAAAGATAACCCAAAAAGAGTTTTGTGTGTGAGTATTGAATATGATAAAAGATATAAAATGATTTCAGAAACCATAAACAGTGTTAAAATACTGTTAACAACAATTAACTTGATTACAATTACCATTTTTGGACAACATGTAGGCATCAGGTTAACTAAGTAATATATCCAAGCCTCCCAAGACCAGTCTAAATAATTATAGTGAAGAACTATTGGGGTTTTTTTCTCTCCAGCATTTATTAACAACTTTCCTTCTAATAACCCTTCAGTATTCCTCCAGAGGCCGCTCCCCTTTCCCCAAGTTCTCCTCCTGAAGTTAACTTTACACCAGCTTAATCACTTGGCTATACAGAATGTCTCCAGAATGAGCTTGTGACTAAATCACAGCCAGGGGGACATAATTTTGGATGGAAAACTGAACTAAGACTTTCCTTTTTTTCCTACCATATGAGAACCTGAAAGACTGTTATCACAGAAACAATTGGGAACTCTCTCATACCCAGGTAGAAAAACAGAACTTACCCAGAAGAAGTAGCAATGAAGGATTGATCCTGGGATACAGCATGAATTCTGAATTGTCAATCGAGGTGCACGTGAATCTGACACTTAAACCAGAAGGATTCCTAATGGATAGAGAAGGGTAAAGGTGATATCAATATTCCGTATCACTTACGAAGAACCTGTAGCTCAGAAATGTCAAGTAATTTTTCCAAACGCCATCTGTGTGTGTATAATATATATACATATACATACATACATATATGTGTGTGTGTATGAAGATCCAGTTACTGAAACAGAAATGGAATTTGAATTCCAGAGCCTATTTTGGGCTCTCTACCTACATGTGGGTAATTTATTGGTCCCTAAATAAATTGTGTGTGAGTATGTGTGTGGGTGCTTGTGTATTCTATATTGAAGATAGCTTTGTTGCAATGACAGAATGTAAACACTGTTTATCACTTTGGGAATGTTCTCCAAGGAGAAGGATCCTAGAAATAAATAGGATGATATTTTTTTCTCTTTTTAATAAGTGGAATCTCTTCATTTAAACACACACAATGTTTATTTACATGGCATTTACCCTAAATTTAATATGAGAACTTTAAAGAACATAAGCTCTGAGATATGATGGTATGTGCTAAAAATACATTTGCAATTTCATATTTATATGTAAATATATATATACCTTCAAATAGTCATTTTACGGGACACTCAGAATATATATTGTACTTATCATATTTGAATTTGAGATATAAGAAATCTGTTGCTTGTTAAACATTATGGGCCTCTTTTTTTAAGAGTTCTAGGAAGTTGTTACTTTCTAAATGCTTGAGACCAGGCCAGGCCAATGTTGCGCATTTAAATGTTCTAAAATGTTGAGTGTAATTTAAACAATATTTAAGTAAAAAGTATCAGTCTTGAGTCCATCAGCACTTGTACTGATTGTGATTTACAGATTACTAATGTGATACCTCTTTCTGCGAATCTGTTCACTGTCTCCAGGTTGAGACATAATTGCTTGGGAGTTAAAAACAATACTGTCTAACTCACCATAACTTTTTGAATGACAGTAACACTGTGAGGTAATAAAGAGCAACCAAACAATGAAATCATCAGATGTTTTTGACTGATTTCCCTGAAAGATCTAAATGTATAGGTATCACACAGGAAAGGTCCTTTGTGGACCATGAGATACACAACCTTCTGTTTCCAAACTACACATCTACATCAGGTAAAACTTCCTAAATCTCTACAGGAACAAGCTCTGGCATTTAAAAGGATACTTTTTAAAGAGGAAGGCTGTGATTATCAGAGCTACTGAAGGCTGTTCTTCTCAGGATCATAAGTCAATAATCTGAAGAGAGGTTTATATTTTAGATGTTGGGTATCAATTGTTTCTGTCAACATTGTATTTGCCAGGAAAATCTGTCAAGTAGATATGATAATGTGACAGTTCTAAGCATTGTCTTATACTTCCAAAAAAAAAAAAAAGGTATGGACGAATAGCAGTATTGTATCCTTAGAAAATACAGAAGAAGAAAAATAAAGGAGAAAACTTTAATGCCTGTTGGATTAGTTTTTTTGCACAATAAAAGCACAGTCGATATTATTCAATTATTCAAAGGAGAGTGAGAAGTACAAGAAGGGCCCTAACAAAGCGCTACCCTCATGCTAGTGCATAGACACTGGTAGCTACTGAAAAGAGTCTTGAATAACAGATGTTTCCTCTAGTCTCTGACCTTGTAAAAGTGAGTTTGTCAACAAAAGACCAGGATGCCACTTGCTGTGTATATATAGACAAAAAATATGGGGAATGACGAGCATCTAAAATGTTATCATCTACTATTTTAGGTAGAGATGTTTAGGCTTCAAGTAACAGAAAACCTAACTAATATTGGCTCTAGTAATCTGTAATTATCTCACTTTGAAGAAATATGAAAAAGGCAATTGTGGGATTGGTCCGACAGTGTCCTGCTTTGTTCTTATTGGATTTTCACTGTGGGCTTATGTCAGAGTCACACTATAGATGTTACAATCTCAGAATCATGTCGTCACACCAGTGGTCTAAGCACAGAGGAAGGGGCAAGAATAGGAATTTACTTTTTATCAAAGGAAAACCTTTTGTTGAAATCCAAAAAATTGCCATTTACATTCTATTGGTTGTAACGTCACTGAGCACCCTGAACTAGGAAAGAGGCTGGAATGTGAATATCAATAAAGGGATGGTCATACCTCGCTTGTCTAATTATCATTCAGTCCTTTGTGCTGGGTACGTTGCTGTACTGAACAAGACTGGGGGACTCTGAGCAAAAATGAAGGGAAACATGACAGTTGGATAGGCAGTAGCAGTCTCTGACAGCTACCAAGGAGCTTCTAAACTACTACTTTCTCTTTTCCGTTATATCTCACACATCTCAACTAGCCTGTTCATGGAATTGGCCTGAACTCTCAACTTTATAACTTGTGTATAGGAAGGGAAAGATGAGAATAAGAATGCATGCATGATCTCTTTTTCTTAACTGATTCACACCACATTTTTTGGGATAAATTTGCATATAAGGAGACTACAGTGGGTTGAATGGTGGTCCCCAAAACGATATGCCCACATTCTAATTCCCAGAAATTGTGAGTTTGTCCTTGTTTTGAGAAAAAGAGTCTTTGCAGATATAAGGATCTTGAGTCAAGATCATCCTGGATTATCTAGGTGAGCTCTAAAGATAAGAACATTTATTTTATGAGAGACACAAAGTGGGGATTTGACAGAAGGAGAGAAGGCAATGTGACCCCAGGGCAGAGATTAGAGTGATGCAGCCACAAGCCAAGAGACATTGGAGACACCAGAAGCTGGAAGAGTCAAGGAAAGCAGTCTTTGCTAGAGCCTTCAGACAAAGCACAGTCCTGCTGACACTTTTATTTCAGACGTCTCGCCTCCAGAACTGTGAGAGGATAAATTTCTCTTGTTTTAAGACACCAGTTATTCCTTTCCTCCTTCCTTTCTTCATTCTCTCTCCCTCTCTCTCTCTCTCTTTTTTGTACTGGTATTATAGTTTGTATTAAAGTTAAATAATCTATTTAACTCTGGAAGAACTGTCAGTAAATATCTGGTCCTGATGACTTTATATGTGGGATAATTTTGTTGTCTTATACATTTACTTGTTACAGGCTTTATGTTTTTACTTGTTTCAGTTTTGATAAGGTATGTATTCTAAGAATTTACTGAAGTATTCAAATTTGTTAATGTAAGGCTATTCTTTTTTACTTCTTAAATCTGCACTGTATCTGTCATTATGTCTCCTTGTCATATACAAAACTAATCAGTTTTTTTTAAATTGATCTTAGCAAAGGTCTGTATAACTTTTATTAGCCTTTTCAAAAAAACAATGTTCGGCTGCTTGATCTTCTGTAATGTATTTTTATTTTTCTTTCATTCATTTTATTCTTATCCTTATTATTTCTTGCCAACTATTTTATTTAGATGTATATGTTGTTCTTTTAATAACTTTTTACTTTACTCATTAACTTTTGTCCTTTTTTCTTTATCTAATTCGATAATCTGAAGTCTATAAATCTCCTTCAAATTACTGCATGTTCTGTTCTGAAATTTTGGTGTGTAGTATGTTTATTATCATTTAGTTCTAAAAATTGGTAAAATTGATTATGATTTCTTGTTTGACCTAGTAATGAATTATTTGGAAGATTTGCCCTTGTTTTTGTCTGTTTGACTAAATATGTGGGAGAAATGTGTTAAAATATGCAAGTAGATTGCGAGACTTGTGGGTTTTGCCCCAAAACTGTCATTATTTGCTTACCGTATTTGAGACTATCCTATTAGAATCATATAAGTTTACAAGTGCTATATCTTCATCATGAAGCAAACTTTTATTACATGAGTCCTTATTATATACACTGAGTCCTTCTCAAGTCCTGGGAATATTTCCTAGTTTAATATTCTAGCTCTACCATTTAATATCTGTATGGAAAGCTTATTTAAACTTTTTGATAATAACAACTGGTAAAAAAAAAGATTAATAGGAAATGGGAATGGGCATTAGCATGTAAAGTGCTAAGATTAAGCCTGGGACAAAGTAAACATTATGTAAACATTTGCCATGATGATGTTGACAAGGAGGAGAAGGAAGATAATGGTTGACATGGCATATGATGAAAACAATTACTCTAACCTTTCAGTATGTGTATTATAAGTAGCATATAGTCGGTTTTTGTTTTGCTGTTCACTCTGTCAATTTTAATTTTCCAGCTAGTACATGTAATCCATGACATTTATTTGAATACTAATCTGTTCTGGCTTATTTCTACCATCTTTGTACTTTCTTTCTCATTTTCGTTTAACTTTTTTTTTTTCCCCCACCATCTTTCTTCCCCACTTCTTGCTCTTTAGGATTAACTGCTTGTTTCTTAATCAATTTATTTTGCTGATTTGTAAGTTACATATTCTATTTCTAGTATTTTAGTAATTTCCTGGAACACTTACCTTAAAGTAAAAATAAAAAAAAGTAACCAACATCTTAACTCTTAACTATTAAAAATAAAATGACCCTGAAAATATTTTCTCTCTCAGTACCACATTCTGATTTACATACTTTCAATACTTTAATGTCACAGATTAGCTAATATTACATATCAGTTGATAAAAATAATGTGTTTTCTTTTACATTTGCTTTTTTTTTTTTTTTTTTTTTTTTTTTTTTTTTTTATGCGTTACGCGGGCCTCTCACTGCTGTGGCCCCTCCCGTTGCGGAGGACAGGCTCCGGACGCGCAGGCCCAGCGGCCATGGCTCACGGTCCCAGCCGCTCCGCGGCATGTGGGATCCTCCCAGACCGGGGCACGAACCCGTGTCCCCTGCATCGGCAGGCAGACTCTCAACCACTGCGCCACCAGGGAAGCCCTACATTTGCTTTTAAATATCTATTCCTCTGGGTCAGTATTTCTTCTTATATCTCATACTTTAGGATTATTTTTCTTCTTTCTGAAGTGCAAACTTTAGTAGTTACTTATTTGTGTTATGGTGTTAAATTTTCTCAGTTTATCTTAAATATCTTTATTTTATCTTTCTTCTTGAAAGACAGTTTTTTTTTTAAACCTGTATATGTTGACAGTCATTTTCTCTCGGCACTTTAAATATATTTTTTTGCTATCTCTTTGGCTTCCATAGTTATTGTTAAAAGATCTGTGGTATGTCTAATAATTGTTTCTATTTAGTAAACCACAGACATTTAAAAACATCTTCTTACTTTGATGTTTTATGGATCTCCTGTTAATAGTCTTACATCTCTTACAAGATCCTGAGAATTCTCTCACATTATTCAGATAGAGCTTTTATTTATTTATTTTTTTTTCTTCTCTATTTATAGGATTCTGGTTAGATATCTTTGAGACCTTTCATTTTTTCCTCCATATATATATATATATATATATATATATTTTTTTTTTTTTTTTTTTTTTCTTTTTCAATTTTTGCTCTCCTTTTCTCTATGGCTAAATTTTGGGAAATTCCCTTAGATCTGTCTTCCAATTATCTAAAATCCCACTTCACTTATGTCTAATCTCTCGTTTACCCCATATATTTTTTATTTTCAAATATTTTATTTTTCATCTAGATTTGTATTTTATTTATGTTTTCCATTTTCAAGGGAATCTCATTTTCTGACAACCTTTATTGTTTTCTCATTTTGGACACTATTGTTTTTCAAAGCATTTTATATAAAGTATTTTAGGGTTTTGTGTCTTATAAATCCAATATTATAATTCCTTAGGAATACAAATTTGTAGTTTAATTATGTCTATTCACTCCCATTCATGGACATTGCTCCTTTGGGTATCTAATGGTCTTAAGTGGTGATCTTACATTTGTTTGAGCTTATTTTCAGGAATCCTAAAGACCTAAAAAGTAATGCTTTCTTCTAGATGAGCTTTGTGTTTACTTCAGCTGGAAATCAATGAGTGCTATTTTCTTGGTACTCCATGAGTATACCTTGAGGATACCTGCCTAAAGAAACAGACTCTGTTTCAACTGTCCCACCTTGCTGGAAGACAAAGAGTTCGTTCTCTGAAATCTGCACTGCTTTAGGCATGCTTCCTCAGATTAAACCTATCATATCTTCATGAATCTGTTTTAAGATTTATGATTTTTTTTGTAGATGTATGGTAGAGAGGGCCAATAAAGTTTTCCATTACTTTGTGCAAGCCCAGCAATATACTAATCACATATGTTGTCATTTCCATTCCCAGGTAAGATCTAGATATTTTATTATAAAAGGACTTCTCTGATAATCTAGTCTGTCATATTATTAGAAGATGTCCATACTACTACTTTTCTACTATTATTTCACTTAACTGAATTAGGGAAATAATTTTTATAAGATTTTTTTTTTTGATATGGACCATTTTTAAAATCTTTATTGAATTTGTTACAATATTGCTTCTGTTTTATGTTTTGGTTTTTGGCCGCGAGGCATGTGGGATCTTAGCTCTCCAACCAGGGATCAAACCCGCAACCCCTGCATTGGAAGGCAAAGTCTCAACCACTGGACTACCAGGGAAGTCCCAATTAGGGAAATAATTTTATTTGATATTCTATGGCTCTAAACTAGCAATGTAATTCTACCAGTATATTTCCTACACCCACATTTGGATATGCTAAACAAAAAGGTCTATATTTCTGAAGTTCAATATTATGACATTATATACCATGTTATGATAGATATATTTTCTTAGGATGATATGAGAAAGGAAAGACTATGGTTTGCTCAGAATTGGAGACCCAAACTCATATTAATGCAGGGACAAAATAGTTAATGAGTACAACTCGTCTAGCATTAACCTGGCCAAGACACAGCCTTTCCATAGCAGGGGAGCCAGTACTCCATTCCAGTTAGTTTCTGCTATGGGAATGTGGTACCAATTTTGGCAGTTTTCGAATTATTTTTTAAGATAGACTTGATTTATAATTTTGTTTTAATAAGTCCCACTGTATGCATTAACAGCTCATTTCATGTATTTGAAAATATCACACTGAGCAAAGAAAATGAGGAGTTTTACTTAGACTGTAGTCAAAGATTATTTATCTATAATATTAAATTTTATAACTTTGAGGATCCTTAGAAGCCATCTGTGTAATGGGTACATTTCACATATGACATACCTAAAGTCCAGCTATGTTGAAAAAAATTGCAAGTCATATCACCATTTGCTCAAATGTCAAAATTCTTTTCAGCACTTTGGAATACTGACTAATTCAGTCTTCTTTCAAAGCTCTAGGATCCAGCTCAGCAGAGCAAGCAAAATTAGAGATAACTGCATAAAAATTCCCATCACCACCATGTTCTTAAAAACTTCTGTTTGTACCACATATTTTGCTGTTTAATTAAAATGCACAACAACCACAGTGTGTATAGATATGTCTGCTGCAAAGATATTATTTAAAACAAATACAAAATTTTTAGTCCGTAAGTCTATAAATCTAATATAATCCTAGGATTATCATGTATTACTAACTGACAAGACTGGAGTGAATGATGTTCATTACTAAAGATACTTGGGGACACCAGACATGTCAACAATACACAGTTGGTTTCATTTCATGAACTTTACCAAGTCTTAAGATCAGGAAGGTTTCTAAGATTCCTCTAAATCCCCTATTGGAATTTGAAATATATACAAAGTCATACTCTTTGTGTGACTGAATGATCAATATGAATTGTAATTCCTCATTAATTGGACTTGAAAGAACTCACACAACTCAATAACAACAACAAAAACCCCCCAAAATCCAATTTAAAAAACTGTAAGAACCTAATAGATATTCTTCCAAAGAAGACATCCAAACAGCCAACAGGTACATGAAAAGGTGCTCAACATCACTATTCATCAGGGAAATGCAAATCAAAACCACAATGAGATATTACCTAATAGCTATTAGAATGGCTGTCATCAAAAAGACAAAAAATAACAAGTGTTGGCAAGGATGTGGAGAAAAGGGAAAACTTGTGCACTCTTGGTGGAAATGTAAATTGGTGCAGCCACTATGGAAAATAACGTGGAGGTTCCTGAAAAAATTTAAAAAAACAACTACCATATGATCCAGTAATTTCACTTCTGGGTATATGTATCCAAAGAAAATGAAAATAGGATATCAAAGAGATATCTACACTCACATGTGCACTGCAGTATTATTCACAATAACCAAGATATGGAAATGACCTAAGTGTCCATCAATGAATGAATGCATAAAGAATGTGTGGTGTATATACACAATGGGATATTATTCAGCCATGAGAAAAAAGAAAATCCTGATATTTGTGATAATATGTATGAAATTCGAGGGCATTATGCTAAGTGAAATGAGCCAGAAAGAGAAAGACGAATGCTGCATGGTATCACTTATTTGTAGAACTTAAAAAAATAATATGTGTGTGTGTGTGTATATATACACACACATATATATATATATCCTTTATCTTTGATAAAAGGATAAAAACTTTTAGCTATAAGATGAATAAGGTCTGAGGATCTAATGTAAAACATGGTGACTATAGCTGATAATACTGTATTATATAACTGACATTTGCTAAGAGAGGAAAACTTAATGTTCTCATAAAATATACATATGGTGATAGATATGTTAATGAACTAGATGGTGGAAATCCTTTCACAATTTATATGTATATCAAATCACCATGATGCATAATTTAAATATCTTACCGTTTTAATTGTCAATAATACTCAGTAAAGCTGAAAAAATTGAATATTCATTAATTTAAGAAGTCAGTCAACTACAATGGGTAGACATAATAGTAGGCACAAAAGAGGGAGACATCATGATCTGGTGAAAAAATAATGAACCATAACTTAGGAACTCAAAGTTCAGCTTTTATGTTGTTCAAAGATTATGTATCTTGACCAAGCCATATTAACAACACAGATTTCAAATGGTTATATGATGCTATGTGCCTTGAATCATATAATGAATAGAGCAGCAAACCTCACATATAGAAAGTGATTAACAAATGTTAGGTAAAATCATGAAAGACTCTTTATGAATGTTCTCTCATTTATTTTTAATAGCATGGGGAAGATGTTATTATTTTCCCATTTTATAGACAAGAAAACCAAGGCTCAGAGAGAATAATTCATTTGCCAATTGTCCCACTAAGATATAACAGAGATGGGTTGGAACCTAATTCTTAATTCCAGAGTCCATTTTTTTTTTTTAACTACTATGACCTTTGGCTACAAAGTATAATGTAATAGATGGCATTTAAATGCCAAATGACTGATGATAAACAATAAATGATGTCAAAAAAGGAAAGTACTAATCAATGAAATCTTCAGAGAGGAGGTTGAATTTTCCTTGAAGAGGAGAAAAAGATGGAAGGATTTGGTTTAATAATAGTAAAAAGAATCACAAAGCAGGACACATGATGTGTATCAGGTTGTATTCTGCAAAAATGACACTGGCAATATTGCCAGTTTGGGAGTTTCCATCCTCTCCCAGAACCTTGACATTCCCTGCCAAGAGGTGAATTCTATTCCTCCTCTCCTTGAAACTCACTCCACCATTGTGACTGCTTTAACAAATAAAATAAAAAGAGAAGTAAAACTGTTAGAAGCTTTTCCTTCATATATGTGTTATATGGCATGGTAGAGTTCTCCAGAGAAAGAGAACCAACAGGATGTATGGATATATAGAAAGAAAAATTTATTTTAAGGAATTGAATCACCTGAGTCTGAGATCTGCAGGTCAGGCAAGCAGGTTAGAAACCCAGGGAAAAATGAATGCTGCAGTTTTGAGACCAAAGGCAGTTTGCAGGCAGAATCCTTTCTTCCTTTGGGGACCTCATTTTTTTCTCTTAAGGTCTTCAACTGATTAGATGAGGCCCACCTGTGTTATGGAGAGTAATCTGCTTTACCAAAGTCTACTGATTTAAACGTTAATCACACTTAAAAACTACCTTCACAGCAACATCTAGGCTGGTGTTTGACCACACAAATGAGTACCATAGCCTAGCCAAATTGACAAACAAAATTAACCAAAACACATGAGCTGAGTAAATATCACATCAACACAATTATATAACAAAAATCAATTTGAGACTTATGGCAATTAAATAATTTGGCTGAATCCAAACTTTGATATTTTTACTTTGGTTATTAGGGCTTGAAGTATTTCATTCATATCAATTTTCAGAAATGTATGTATATATGTCCACCTAATAAAATCTGTGATTACATCTGTATTTAAATGATAATCAAGAGAATGTATTTTCAAAGGATAACTTCATTTAACAAAACAATTCCAAGAAAGTACAGTCATCAGCTCCTACCCTAAGACTCCCAGGGAAGTGTTCTAATAATATTAGGACTTTGTGTTCTTATCTAATTTAGAATATGGTTTGTCCTTGGATGTTACAAAAATCAGTCATTAACAAGAGAACTTTGAAAGGACTGCTGAAACTTTGAAGTAGTTTCTTGGCAGATTACACAGTTGTTATGAATGTAGACTCTGTTGCCACAGACCTGATTTTGCCCTGTACTAGCTGTGTGATCGTGGACAAGTCTCTTAACCTTTCTGAGAATAACAGTTCTCATTTGTAGAAGGATGTGATTTGAATACTTACCTCACTGAGTTGTTGTAGGGATTAAATGGGATTATGTAGACAAAGAGCTAGGCATAGTACTTGGAACAAAATAAGTGTTCAATAAGTATCAAATGCTAATAAAAAATAATGATTAATGATTGTAGGTAGGCAGCTTCCAAGAACATTATGCTACTTTTTTAAAGTTCTGGAATTAAATGCCTGTATGAGAACCTGACAAATAGATATATCAAGGATATATGTATCTTTTTCATTCTTTCCTCCATTTGAAATTACTATAGAGTACCAGGTACTGTTTTCAATCCCAAGAATTTATTGGTGAAGAAAAAAGACACAGTGTTAACCTTCATGAGCTTACTGTTTAGTGAGTAGAAAATGATAATAAATAAATGGAAGCATGTGAACGCACATTGTGATAAGTGCTCTGTGGAAACCAGCAGGTCGAAGCAGAGTCCTACCTGGATAGGGAGATACAAATGAGGACACAAACATGAGCAAGGCCCCTGCTATCTGGGCCCTCACAGACCATGGTAGGGATTATTCATTTTCTAAGTGCAAAAGAAAGCCATTTCATGATCTTAAGCAGATGTAATCTGATTTATATGGTTTTAATAATTTCTTTGGTTCCTGTGTGGAAAAGAGCTTCTAAGGGAGACAAGGAACCAGAAAAATCAACAAAGGAATGAAGTTGCAGTAAAAAGTGAACATATGTGTAGGATAATGGAGATTAGGAGAAATTGACTGATTTGAGGGATAAGTTATAAATCATAGGAGCGCTGATAGATTAGATACAAGAGGTGGGGTGGGAGCAATGAAAACAGAACAAATTAAAGAATGATTCTAGGTTTCTCTAGAAGCTTGGGGATATGCTGACACAAACTGCCATAAATGAGACTCAGAAAAAAACCTGACTTTTCTTTTTGGGGGGTTAATAATCAAGAGCGTTTGGGAACATATCATTGTGGAGTGCTAAGAAGATAGCCGAGTAGAAACACAAAGCAGACAGACATCTTGGGCACATACAAGGGGCTTCTACTCTAAGTAGAACTTCTGATTCCTCAGCCTGTTTGGCACATAAGGTCAGAGAAACTAGGGAAAAAAAGAAAGAGCGAGAAAAGAAGAGACACAGGTGTATTAGTTTCCTAAGGTTCTCATAACCAGTTACTACAAACTGGGTAGCCTAAAACAAAAGACATTTATTCATTCACAGAATTCTCTTCTGGAGGCCAAAAATCAAAAGGCAAGGTACTGGCATGGCCGTCCTCTCTCTGAAGACTCCAAAGGAGAATCATTTCTTGCCTCTCCCAGCTTCTGGTGGTTCTTGGTATTCCCTGGCTTGTGGCAAAATAGCTTCAATCTGTGCCTCTGTCTTCACATGATCTTTTGCTCTCTGTGTCTCAAATCTCTCCCCTTTCTCTTACAAGAGCAAACATCATTGAATTTAGCACCCATCCTATGTCCATGGTGATCTCAATCTGAAATTCTTAACTTAATTACATCTCCAAAGACCCTATTTCCAAGTACAATAAATTCACATTCATAGGTTAGGATTTGGACCTATCACTCTGGGGGCACTATTCAATCAACTACATGGGCTAAGCTTTAGGAATTCTAGAATTACAAGTTTGGGTAGAGGCGAGGGAAGAAACCTGCAAAGGAGATTAAGATGTTGCTTTCAGGGAATGGGGGTGTCACAGAGGCTAAAACCAGCAAGAGTGTCAAGAAGAATGTGGTCAAGCTGAGAGGAACGTTGCTTTGTTATGAATAGTAATTAAGAAAATCCATGCCAAACACACAGCATAGCACCTTTTAAGTACACAAGTACTATTGTTGCTTTCGCTGTTGTTGAATAGAAAGGCCCTAATTTTCTAGAAAAGCATTTTAATCCAGCATTGAAAATTATTCTAGTGGAACTGTCCTACTATTTGGTTAAGTGATGAATGTTTAAAGGGACTTTAAAAAATGGCCATACTGAATAATGTAATTTTTATCATCTGCATGGAAAAAAATAGAGAACTTAATTGAAAGTCCATTTTAGGATACTCTCAATTAATATTTTAGCTTGCTTAAATTTACTATATGTGTTTCCAAATGGATCAAATAAGGCCTTGATGTATTGGTAGAAAAGGACTGAAACAATAAATAGAATCTGGATTGTGAAGAATAAGGAATTCATGACAAATTGTTTTTCTAAAATGCTTCTAGCATATATAAAATATATATAATTATATATATATATATATATTTATTTATATATTTAAGAGTTTTATCTCCTATTGGGGTCATTTCAAATCTCGATTCTGTGAGTAGGACTTGAAACTCATTCTGTGTCACTGAAATTCTTAAGAGTGTCTTAAGAGCTTATGAAGATGTGATATCAGAATATAAAACCATTTCAACTAAGTATTTAAAAATAAAATAGCCTAGAACTCCCTTGAACTAATTCTATTTCTAATACTTTAAGTTTGATATTAAGATGCACTAATTTAACAACTTGGCATTTGAGTGACCTGTAGAATTTAGGCAAAGCCAATAAAAGCATTTCCAAAAGACAGCCCTAGAAGGAATAGGATGGATTTTAACCAGGCATAGTCTTTCAGTAGTAAGCTATACTGATCTTAAAAGGACTCAAGAATATATGAGTAGAAACTCTGCTCTTAAAAAAAAGCATTTTTAATAGGACAGTGTGGCTGTATGGGAAAGTAGGAGTTCTTATACTTTTATTTTATCCAGCAAATACATAATAGATATATTTTCCACAGGTGATAGTCTCCATACTTTTTTGGATCATGTATCCCAATAGTATTTTATGTGTATGCACATATACCAAGTATTTTCTCTATTTATTTTAAAAAATATGTAAAAAATCCAAACTATAGTTTTTAAAAGATGAAAAACTAATAGAAATAAAAGTTGAATTATTAGCACATCTGAGCTGCAGGGGAAAACTTAAGTTTAGGGCATTAACCACAGTGGTTAAGATGGAGGGTTCGAAAGACAGGTTCCTTGCGTTAAAATCATGGCTCTGCCAGTCAGTCTGAGAATCTTAGACTGATGTAAGATCATCAAAGATCATTGGGCAATGTGCTTCTGCAAACCCAATCCACTCCCTTGTCTCCCTACATAGAAGGGTAACGCTAGGAGTAGTCACTTGACTAGAATGTATTTCTAGATTAGGATAGGGTTCCTCTATATCATCCCTTGTAGGAGGATAAACTTATCCAGTTTGTTTAGGATTTACTCAGTTTAGCACTGAAACTCCCACATCCACTTTCTAAACCTGTCCCAGGCAGACTAAGATGGTTGGTTAGCAATCATGTAACAGAGAAAGGCAATAAAGAAATACTAATGCATTGTGCCCAGAGTACTCAGAATTCCTCTAGAGAGGTTTTCTAAATAAATTCAAGCTTTTGATTTTATAGTTATTAAATATAAAGTAATGTTTGAGAAAATGAGAAATTCAAAAGGTAAATTAAGTCTTTGCTATTCAACATGTGTTTCTTCAGACCAACAGTATCTCCATCAAGTGGGAGCTTGATAGAAAAAAAAGTAGGATATCTCAGGACCCACTCTCAGATCCTGGACCAGGATCTACATGTTAACAATATCCCGTTTTGTTTTTGTTTTTGTTTTTTTTTTTGCGGTATGCGGGCCTCTCACTGCTGTGGGCTCTCCCATTGCGGAACACAGGCTCCGGACACGCAGGCTCAGCGGCCATGGCTCATGGGCCCAGCTGCTCTGCGACATGTGGGATCCTCCCGGACCAGGGCACGAACCCATGTCCCCTGCATCGGCAGGCAGACTACACTCTCAACCACTGCGCCACCAGGGAAGCCCTCCCCTGGGTATTTTTTAAGCACATCAAATTTGGGGAGCAATGATATAGAATAGCAAATAACTATATCCCTCCCCCCATTGATTTCTACACATCCCAATTCTGGAGATGCATCCAAATCACCTGGTATAAACTTTTATACCTGCTC
The DNA here is from genome assembly GCF_008692025.1 of Phocoena sinus. NCBI lineage: Eukaryota > Metazoa > Chordata > Mammalia > Artiodactyla > Phocoenidae > Phocoena > Phocoena sinus. The sequence goes on from NC_045765.1 coordinate 30,668,997, forward strand.
TTACCTAAGGATATTCAGGGTCATCTTGTGTTTTAGGAATACCACGGGTGTTTCTGATTTATAATAAAAGCTGAGACCTCTAGTTTAGAACAGATAGGAGATTATTTCCTTTTAACCTAGTCACCTTCTTAAACCTCACTACCATACACAAGTATTATTTCAGTTTATTGCACTGCATTAAGTCAGTGGTTCTCATACTGCTGTGTGTATTAGAATTACCTGGATGGTTTGCTAAAGTACAGAGTATGGGACTCCACCTCCAGAATTGCTGACTAATGGACGTTAATTTGCATTTCTAATAAGTTCCCAGATGATACTTATACTTCTGGTCCAGGAGCCACACTTTGAGAACCACTGATTTGGCGACCTGGCTCTGAAAAGTAAGGCTCTGGGTTTAAACTGCAGCACTTAACATCAGTTAGCGCTGTGGCCTTGGGCAAGCTGCTACTTCTTGTTCTTGTACTTCTGTTCCTGCATTTGTAACATGAGGAGAATTTAGGTACGTATCTTATATGTATAAATGAAATAATTCATGTAAAGCATAATGTCCATTCTTTGCTACTGCTTGTAGAGATATTTATCACTTTTATTGTCCAAAATCAAAGAATACTGACTAGTTAATGTTATGCATTTTGGCCACTGACTAAGCAAGCTTATTCCTCATGACACTAGACCTATGACCAGTATTTTAAAAAAGATTCAAAAACAAATTAGACACAACAAAAATACATATAGCTTCTCTGACATTCTGCAGTCTCAAGGCTCATTCATTTATTAAAGGCCCTGAGAAGTCCTGCAGTATAGAAACCTGTTTAACATAATGTTTTCTAGAATTAAGTCCTTGAGAATGAATGTTATTTGGAAGGTACTTTGAAAAACACTGGTTTAGACAGCTAACTTTCTTTTGAAATGAGATGCTGTATTTTTTGTACATTGATTTATCAACTTTAGAAAATACTCCCACAAACTAATCAGTATTTCACTGTAAAGGCAGTGTACTATCTGATAAGCAATCTTATGAGAATGGATGAAAGAATGTCACACAATTGAAAGGGGGGTTAAGAACAATGAACAGAAGACAATGTTCTATTTGTGTACACAAGACTAAGTGAAAAATGTCCTAACCAGGTCTCCTGTAAAGTCCAGATAACAGTGCTATAACTCACTGTCTGAAGTTTGATAAACCATAAACCAAGTTTGATTCTCAAGACCTTAAGCCTAGAATGTATTATAAATAGATCTCAAACTGATGATAAAAACTAATTTGTATTAGATTTTAAAGAATCAAAGGGCATAAAAGGACCTTAAGGTAACCTATTATTTTTGAATTTTTTATTAAATAACTTCATTCAGTCTACCATCTTGCTTACTGCTTAGGTGAACTCACTCAGATTCACAGCTTTAAATTCACCTATCGGTTGATGGCTCACCAATTTACAAGACAAGCTTGCCTTGATCTTTGAACTCAATTCATATATCTGGCACTGATTTGATATCTCTACTGGGATGTCTAATAGGATCTCAAATTTAAGTTGTCTGAACTTGAAATCTTGGTTCACCTAAACCTATCTCCAAACTGATTTCTTTTGCAATCATCTCTAACTTGGTAAATGGCAAGTCCATCTTACCACTTCCTTGTGCCAAAAGCCTTGGTATCATCCTTGATTCTTTCTTCTCACACCTCACATTCAATCCATCACCAAGCCGGTCAGATCGCCTTTTAAAAATACCCAGAATCAAGCTTCATCTACCCACTCTCACTACTACCACCTAGTCAAAACCACCTACAATTTTCGCTGAGATTAGTGTATTTCTATACTGGTCTCCCTGCTTTCTGTCCTAGAAACCCAGCAATCTAGTCTCACAGAACAGATAGAATGATCCTCTTGAAAGACAAATCTGATTACGAATCTCCTTGCTTAAAACTTTAAAATGGTATAAAAGTCTCCCACCCTACTCTTAGTAAAACCCGAAATACTTGTTATAACCTCAAAAGTATTGCAGGTTCTGCCTCCCCTCCCACCTCTGACATCATGTCCTGCCATTTCCCTTTTGACTCACTGTGCCTACCGCTCTCTGTATTCTTCCTGAAATACATCAAGTATATCCCCACTTCAGTGCCTTTGCATGTGCTATTCCACTGCCTTCAACACTTTCCCAGATATATCTACATGGTTCACTCTCTGGCTTTGTTTAGGTCTCTGCTAGATATTGCATACACGACAGCACTTCTGTAATTATGTTTTCTGAGCTACAACTACTACCATCAGCCCTTAACCCTCATAGAAGTTAACACTGTCTGACGTATACATTTTTGGGGTTATTATCTATTTTTCGCCCACTAGAAGGCAATCTCCATAAACATTTGCTCACTACTTCATCCCCAGGACGTAGAGCAGATCTTAGCACATAGAAGGCATCAATAAATATTTGCTGAATGAATGGACAGAGAACCTACTTTATCTATGCCTCTAGCTCAAACTCTCACCTCTGCTTAAATTTTCACCAAATCATTATCTACCCAACATAAGAGATATTACTATGATTTAATTATTTCCTCAATGCATTGAAACTATCCCAATTCTTATTCTCCACTATTCAACACGCTTGTCTTTGGAGCTAGAAATTGGTAGTACTTCCTTTCCTTACATTTTCTCTGATTGTGTGATAGGATGGAGGAGGCATGGATATTTTTTGAGATGAAGTTTCTGGTTAGGACACCGACATCTTACAGTTTTCTTTCTATTAGATTTTTATTTGTTTTAATTCCTTGTGGAATCCTTGGCATTATGCTCACTTTTATGACCAAGGATCTAATCACACACACTGGTTAGGACAGCCAAAAACAAAACCCAAAAGAACAACAAAATTGCATGTTTCTATAATAAACAAACAACAAATTATGTTACAATATATTACAATATTTCCATTAAAGGGTCTTCCATACTTATTGACTACAGCTCTCCTTAAACTTGGGGCCTCTCAAAAGGTGGCTGGTTTAAAATCTTGATGTATGATTAAAGAGGAGGGAAACTGTATGAGCTGAATCTAAAAATAGGCAAGTCTTGTTTTATTCTGACATTTCAGCCAGCAGCTCCAGCCCTCTTCTGGGAAAACAAGTATCAGACAGGAGGACAGTGGCTCTGTTCCTTGTTTATAATCTACAGGGACCCGCTGATGGTTGGCAACACTTGAACAATTTAAAGAGCCCGACCTCTATGCTCTAGAAGCATTTCAGTGAATATGTAAAAGTCTCCATGAGGACTCCAGTGTTTGGAAACATAATGGTAAAATTTTGATTGAGGCTCAGTATTGATTAACTTCTTTAAAGTTCTGGCAGTGACATTTCTGCCATTAAGTAGTTTGCTCATGCACTTAATATTGGGAAAACGGAACACCAGAGATCAAGGGCTAAATAAAAAAAGGGCCCTTTTGTATTTTTCACATTCTACCTTCAGCAGAATACAGTCTCTCCAATATTCATACTAGCGACTACCAAAAGTGTGTATGTATGTGGTCCAGGAGCAACAGTAAATCCTTGAAAAGAATCCTGAAAGGAGAGACAAGAGACCAAATTTTTTTTTTTTTTCCCTCTTCTAACTTTTACCTGCTGCTTCATAAATCACTTGAGCGCTCAGGGATTTCACTTCTTATCTGTATAACCTGAAAGATTAGGTGTGTACCCTACTGGGAATGAAAAAAGTTAGTGTAGCCTCATGGCTTGAGGTAGGTTAAAACAGACATTTTGTCTATGTCTTTGGCATACAGAAGGATTCTTTCCTACATCTTCTATTCCCCAGCTTGAAACAGGTATCATGAGAAGTCTCCATCTACCACCTTCACTTATGTAACGATCTAAAGAGCCCAATCCTCCGACTATGTAGCAGAGTTGGTGATAAGAGAGTATAAAGTGGGGAAAAATGGTTTGCAGACCATCTTCCTAGAATCACAGGTCTTAGTACAAAGTGACTTTAGAAAGTTGTTATTAGTATTACCATTTATATTTGAAGCAACTGAAACCCAAAAGAGTTAAATATTCCTCCTAAAGTTATAATGCAATTAAGTGGTAGAAATAAAATACTACCTTTGATGTAGAGCTAATTCTACTTCACCTTTCTTTCAGCAAGTTTCTGCATAACTTATTCCTTGTGGTCTGAGGCCTTGCATTTAATCCCTCCTGCCTTTTTGTACCTTCATCTACAGACAAATATGAGATGAAACCATTAAAAATAAATGTATAAATCATAATAAACTTTGGCTAGAGGTAATCCAAATCTCAAGGTTATAAATCTCGTCTTCAAATGTGCATATCACATATCTTTATTTTGCTAGTTATAATAGAATAATTCATCAAGAGCTAAGTTACATTAGTGAATCCCCCCAAACCAACAGTAATGGAACACAGTTGCAGGATACTTCTGGGGATTATCTTCCTGCATAAGACAAAGATACAGCATCAAAGACATTTTGCCTGTAGACAGCACCTGAAACAGCATTTTCTCTCCCATGTTGGCAGAGGTAGGAAAGTTTCACATTGCCCTGAGGGGATAAATTCACTGGCTGCTAATCAGGACAGGTTTTGTGTGATATGGACATCTGTCTAACAAGAGCCAGATGAAGACTGCCATGTCGTTGACAACTAGGAGACAACTGAACAGCCTTTAGATAGTAATGATTTCTGTCACAGTCAACATACCACAAACAGATGGCGAGAAGTGACTTAGAGTTGAAAGGTTCCATTGCCTGCCCTTAATCCCTAAGCTATCTGGCCCTCTCCCCTTTTTCTTTTGACAAATGTGATGTTTCATTCTCTACTGATGCAAGACAGTCCCTGTGGTCCCTTTTTTTAAATCTGCAGTGATCTAGGTAAGGAAGTGTTGAGAAGTTCCTTTAGATACATTCAAGCTAAAGGATTAGCTTGAAAACTTTGCAAAAAACACTGCAAACTTTTTTTTTTTTCCTCAACCCCTATCAAATAGGCAGCTCATGGAAAGAAATAGGAGTATCATGAACAAAAAAACAAGTTACTGCTAAAACCAGAGAATGTTTACAAGCAATTCCCCAATCTAGAGATCATTTAGATCTCTAGGATCTAAATACATGAATACATGTTTTCTTGAATACATGAATATTTTATAAATTGGTAATAGCAGGGCTTTCTGCCCTTAAATATCTGTCCAAAATGTTTTATGTCATCTGTTGGCAAATGATTTTAACATTCACTTTTCACCTGATATATCTTCCTGCTCATACAATTCATTTCAGAGGCATAACTTGTTTTCTTTGCTAAGATTTCATTTCCTCCCATCTCAGAATTTGATGAAATCTATTTCTTAGTTCCTCGTCTCCCAGTGAAAGCTGACAACAAGTATCAGACCGAATGTAGCTGTCCTATATGAAGTAATTCATTTCTGTCAAAGATTAGACGTTATTTTTTTCTTGACATAAGATGACATATTGTGCTGTAAGATCCCAAAGGTACAACTTAACCACTTAAGGGCTAAGACTCGTTTTAAGTAATGCATTCCATTCAGAGGATTAAGATTTGATTTGGGGAGTTAGAAGGCAGACACAGTCAGGAAGAGGGAGAGCAAAAGAAGTTAAAGAAGATAATAATTTAAAATTAATACCATCTTAGGCCAAAAGCAGTTATAGGGCAAATCTGTTCTTAAAAGAGGTTTGAATTATGAGACATGGCTGTACTCATAGTGTGCATTTGGCATCTCCAGTAACAAGACAGTAGATCTCAGTCTAGCCTACCCAGGTAATATAAAAAATTAGCAATCTTTAACAATACACTGAAGTCAGTGGATAGTATGACTTATCACAGAGGCAGATTTCAAAGAGAGGAAACCCCAATAAGGCAAGGAGCCCTAGAAGTTGGACCATGTGTTCTTTTTGTTCCATCTATTTTATAGCATTTTAGTAAGCTTTATTATTTAAAAGGAAATTGGATTATTTAAAGGTGCAAGCTGCTTCCTCTCACCTAGTGGACCCATTTTAGGAGACGAGAAGGGAAAGTCCAGTGGATTGGACTCTCTATCCACGTTCCTACCTTGACCACAACAACTCAGTCTGACTCTGTTTCAAAGGTTGGACTTCTCTGTAATATTTCATTAAAAAAATTCATAGTACCAAAATAAAACAAATAAGCAGATATCTGGAAAAACAGAAAAATTTAAAATCTAGTTGAAAAATCATTCCAGTATATGGTGATTCTTTTTGCAAAGTGATGGAGCCAGCCCTCAGATGACACTGACTTTTTCTCCATTGTTACTTTTTTTGATCCAACATTCACTGTTCTGGGGGTCAGTTTCTTCATGTTCTGAATGAGAACAAGAAATATAGCTTATTACTTGATTCCTGTAAGGATGGATTTGCAGATCAAATTAGACCAGAGCTAGAGGTGATTGTTTTGGAAAATTAAGAGGTGGCAAACAGCAGTAGGTGTAACCCCAATAGTAACCCCAGGCAGCTTCTTGCTGTCTGCTTAGTCAAAGAAACTAGTGTTTCCCATAGATGATGGAGAAGGAATGGGATTATTTTAGAATTAGAATGGTTGCTTTGATTTTTTTGCTATTGGGTATAGATAGCATGGTATGGGGGCATGAATTAACTTCCTGATTACTGGTTGAAACTGTGAATAGGTCATGTAAGGGGACTAGGGAGAAATAATCAAGTTGAGGGCCCACTATATGGTCAGATATTATACTAGGCATTGTATATGTTATTTCATTTAATCCTCAAAAGAGCTCTATGTACAGACAAGAAAACTGAGATTAGATAACTGAGGTTATCTAAATGCTGGTACCTAAATTGCAACCCAAGTTTAATTTCTAATTCCCTAGATGGACACAGTGACTGCAACACGCTTTCTCGCGTGCTTTGTATAACTGCACACGGTGCTACCAGTGGAAATTTGTCACCAGGAAAATCTACATCCTGTGGCTCCCTAGCTTGCTCCTTGGTGACCTCTAGTTTACTGCTTCCCAGTTAGCTCAGCAGTTCCCTCAGCAGACACTTCCCAGAGCATTTCTCCAGCACCCCAGCCAACATCTACGCAGGGACTGTGGACCAGCTCCGATGTGGGACAACCCAGTCAAATTCTTCACCAAACAATGGGCTGCAACCACGTTGTCTCCAATGAGTCTGAATCCTAACTTTTAGGATTCACTCTCCCAAAGGTTGTCCTTTCCTTGACTACTCTCCCTCAACCCTAGCATTTTGTTCAGTGTTTTCTTATACCCTATCTTTGTTAATTTCCTATAAATCATTAATATTTTTATATTAAACCTGTCCTGTTAAAATTTAAAAAGAGAAAGAAAATCTAGACCATTGATCAACACTTGGGCAATATGGAAGCAGGACTCTATTCATTTATTCAATCATTCACTCATTCATTCAACAAACAGTTACTGTACAGCTGCTTGGCACCAGGTACTGTTCTAGAAGTCTGAGAAAGAGCAGTGAATAAGATAAAAACAAGATTCTGACATTTTGTAGCATATGTCATATTAGAGAAGACACAAAATAAGGAAGACAATCACCAAAAAAAATTTTCAAATTTTGGTACTATGTTAATTAGCATAGTACATATGAAGGGTGATTTCAAATGAATTATCAATATTACAGGCACATTCAAAGAGGCCAGCTTTTATTTGGCCAAAAGTTAGGCATGCAACATTCCAAAACAGCTTGTATGAAACCGAAATTAAGCACATCTCAACTGTTATCACCAGGATATATAGCTTCATGTTTTTAGAAATCTCTCTTTTAATAAAATGTATTTACAGTATATTTTTTATCCTAGCTCAGTTTCAAAAACAACTTAAATACTTACCAAATCAATTATTTGCATATTTCTGAGAAATGATTATTTTGTTATATGTAAAACCCAATTAGCTGATGTGCCTACACAAAACTTTTTAACTCCACTATATATTTCTTAAAAAAATGAAGCAGTAAAGCTTCACTATACATCCCAGATTTGGTCTAATTCCCATGAAACAAGAGAGTACAATATCCTTGGGATAATATATTGGTCTTGGTAAAAGTCAGCCTCTTATTAGCTTTCTTGGTTCCTGTATAATGCACTGAGAATTCAAACGTCGGATCTAGTTATTTATCCTTATCTCTTCACCCCCGTTAACTAATTCACTGCCATTTAAACTGAACTTAGCTCTGTGCTTTCCCTGCACACACATGACTTGACATTTACACTCATTAAATTTCATATTCCACCCCTGAACCCTGTAGCAAAGAACTTTCTACAAAACAACTAGAATTTTTTTTGTTGTAGTCACTCCGTTTACTTTCTTTCTAACTGTAAACTTGACAACATCTATTTAAATAAAATATTAATTGTAACTATTACAAATACTAGTCACTTGAACTTCAGTCCTCAACTGCGGGAGGCTTTTTTGTTTTATGCGCAGATAAAAATTCAATTAGAGTCTTCAAATGACAATGAATTGCCTATATTTTAGAAGTACAGAATATTGCATAGAATTCAAATTTATAAAAAACAGGGAGGCAAAAATGGGAATGTCCTTGCTATCTAAATTCAGGAAATTTTAATAGTAATGACTGACATGATTTCCCATGAATCTATGATGTGCTCTATGTAATGAACTATATTGTCCAATAATTTTGAAAATACATCATTGAGGCCTCTGTGTATCATCCAATAAATGCTGTGGTTACAATACATTTTTCTTTATGTGACATTTAACAATGCTTAATTTTCAAAATTTTTAATAAAAAATAATTGAAATGTGGTTTACACTTATATTTTCTCTTTCAGAGTAGCTATTTACCAGCCAAAAGACTCACAGTCCAAGAAAATGTAGGTTTATTCTTTTTGGTGATTTATGAGGCGGGCCATTATGTTATCTGGGTATTTTAAAACTCTTTTCCCAATACATTTAAAATTAATCTTAATCCAGTTCAGCTAATTGAGATCTTGTCCTCATTATCCCTAAAAGCATGCACATATATTTATATGTTATCAACTGGCAAAATGAAGGAACGCTTCATTTTTCCCTCTAATAAAGATGACCACCATACAACTTTTTTTTTTTTTTTTTTTTTTTTTTTGCGGTACGCGGGCCTCTCACTATTGTGGCCTCTCCCATTGCGGAGCACAGGCTCCGGACGCGCAGGCTCAGTGGCCATGGCTCACGGGCCCAGCTTCTCCGCAGCATGTGGGATCCTCCCGGACCGGGGCACGAACCCGTGTCCCCTGCATCGGCAGGCAGACTCTCAACCACTGCACTACCAGGGAAGCCCACAACTCTTATTTTTAGTTGAACATCTTTTGTTCCAAGTTTTTAGTCCTCTAATGAATATTTAAAATATTTTCATGCCAAACCAAATATTACATGCTATTGGTGCTACACTTCCCATCAAGTCCCTTTGAATCCATTACATACAGTAGCCAAATTTTATTTTACAATGCTCTTAATACTGGAGCAGTTTATTGCCCCTTAGAGGTTTTTTGTGGAGCCATGGGTTACTAACAATTAGCTTTAAAAATCTGTCACACATAAAAATATTTATGCTTAGTTTACATATACTCCCCTGGAGACAGAGAGATAAAACTGTATGTACTCCCTCTGAGATAACTCTGCATGTCATTACATTTTTACCATCTTTATGTTGATAGCAGTTCTTCTCTGGCCTATCCAGTAGAAAAATAAAATGTGTCCTTTTGTTAAAACAGCATTTGCACATGCTGACTTACCTACAGTTTTGCTTCTATTCATTCAGATGAAAGCTCACAAGCACACCTACACATTACTAAAAACTGTCAAAAGGACAAAATTTGCAACAGGAAGGACCAGTATAGATAATTTAAAAAAAATTATCTAGTTCTATTTGGCAAGGTAGTTATAAGTTGGCCCAAGCAAATAACATTTCTTTCCAATAGAATTATCCAAAAATACCTATGGAGAATGAAAATAATAACAAATTGAAAAAAAAAAAAAGTAGACAACCTTCCAGCACACCTTCATCCACTGAAAACATCTGTGATACTGTGTCACTATTTCACAAGAGATAAATTATTTTACAGGGATTAATCACCAGAGATTTTAAAATATATAGTATAAATATATTCATTATCTGAGCTGCTTTTTTTCCATGTATGTACATAATCAGAATTTTGCCTCTTAAAAACTGTTTTTGTTCTTATTAAAAATGTATTATATGCTAAATTAATAGTTAAATTTAGTATGCTCTAAGTTAAATTGATAGTTAATTTCAGCCTTATAATTTCGAACATCCCTCTTTACTTTAGCATATTTCACAACTGGGACATCTTATTATCTTTATAGAAACGAATGGAATACTTATGATCTTGGGTGTTTGTACTCTGATTTATTAAAAAAAAAAAAAAAACAACTGTTGGAGGAAAATCAAACATTTATCCAAATCCTAGCATGTTTTATAGAAGGTGCAGCTTATAGCAACATAAGAGAGTGCTATGTGGTGGAAAGGATTTGAGATATGAAGAGATCATTTGCTTTGCGGTTCTGTGTCTTTCACTCACTTGTGTGATGTGAGGCCAGTCTCTCAATGTTTCATTTTATAATCAGTCAAAAGCAGTGATACTAGGAAATAACTGTATGATAAATGTTCCAGTGTTACATTAAAGAGAGACTATTTTGTGTAAAAGAAGATATGGAGGAAATTTGGGAAAATACTGAGGACATTTGAAAGCAGCATGCATTGTTTTGAAGTTTTGACAAGTTTGTATGTAAAATAACAGCTATGCCCGGGTTACTGACTTCCCTACATGTTTGAAGTAAACTCACTTGCCAAGATTTGAGGGATCGTCTAGTAAACTATCATCTGAAGAATATCAGGATTTTTATACTATACATTTCCAATGGTCCAATTTGAGCACAGGAATATATAAAGCAATTTTATGAGCCAGCATCACTTCCTGAGCTCATCTAGCTCCCCGGGACAGTTTCTGAGGCAGGGAGTAGAGACATTGACAGTGACATGAAGCTGGAAAGGAAGACCGGGATGGATTTTCAAAGAACTTGAATTCTGCCCCAGCGCTCTACGATGATCTGATTCTGAAGATAATAGAAACCCCTCCCTCCCCCAATTTAGAAATACTCAAACAGACTTAACTTTTAAAATATATATTTTTTGCAGTGAAGAAGGTGGCTCAAAGAAAATTAGAGTGCAGTCCTAATGAGTGGTGAGTTTACAATGACACTGAGGACCTGAATTAAGGCAGTCTGTAAATATCAAAAGGAAATTTTAAATAAGAGTCAATCTCTAAGATGGCTCCCAGTGACCACTGCCTTTGGATATCCATGGCCTTGTGTAATCCTGTCCCCTTAAGTGTAGGCTGAATTTATTGGCTTCTTTCTATACATAAAATATGGCAGATGTGACTGGATAACACTTTCAAGATTAGATTATGGAAGGAGGATAAATTCTGTCTTGTGTGCCCTCTCTGGCTCTCTCTTGGACTCTTGCCCTGAGAGAAGGCAACTGCCATGCTGTGAGCCAGTCCTGGGGAGAGGCCCATGTGAGAAAGGAACATGATCTACCAATAGTCACAAAAGTGAGATTAGACTCAGGTTCTCCTACCCCTAGTTGAACCTTCAGATGAGACCAAAGTCCAAGCTGACATGGCAGAGTAATTGCAACCTGATGAGAAACCTTGAGCCAGAGGCATCAAGCTATGACATGCCAGGATTCTTTACCCACAGAAACTGTAATCTAATACATGATTGGTGTTTCAAGCCAAACTAGGGTAATTTGTTGTACAGCAGTAGATTACTAACTAATACAGAGAGGTATTGAAAAATAAAAGCAAAAACATGATGACAATAATAGGAGTTAATATGTCTTAATTTCTATTGTCATATTCGCCATACTAAGGAAAATAGAAATAATACATTAAAATTACTGAGATAATGTGAATAAAAATGCTACAGCTAATTTAGAAACCAATAATGATATAAGAGTAAAGGGAAAAGAGGATGAGAAGGTCTGATTCTGACCAGTTCCTATGTGAAGGTATTTCCCCCACTCCAAGTGATTCTGTGATACTATCTGGGTATCCTACAATTGACTCGATTCTGACATTATTTAACTGGAGATGGCATCAGACCCTACTGGTTAAGGGCTCAGTCCCACAAGGCCCCTTCCACCCCCCACTACAGACATCCATCACAAGTCCAGGTGGTCACCTGTGCTGCTGACCCACTGGCTACAGATTAGAGGTTCCAATGACCCTCTCCTTGGGTTCAGTTAATTTGCTAGAACAACTCACAGAACTCAGAGAAACATGTTGCTTACTAGATACTGATTTATTATAAAAGGATATAACTCAGGAAAAGCCAGATGGAAGAAGTGCATAGGACAAGGTATGGGGAAGGGCCCTAGATCTCCCATTCTCTCCACTTGCCTCTCTCCCTGAACCTCTACCAAACCCTGTCCTTCTGGGTTTTTATGGAAGCTTCATGACACAGGCATGATTACTTAAATCATTGGCCATTAGCAACTGATTCGACCTCCAGCCCCTCTCCCCTCCCCAGAGGTCACAGAGGTGGGATTGAAAGTTCTAACCCTCAATCATATGTTTGGTTCCATGACAACCAGCCTTCATCCTTAGGGTCTTTCCAAAAGTGATCTAATTAACAAAAACTCAGGTGTGGTTAAAAGGGGTTTATTATGAATATGAAGACACCTTTATCTCTTAGGAAATTCCAAGGGTTTTAGGAGCTCTATGCAACCAATGTGACAAAGACCAAATATTTATTTCTTATTATAAAATCACAATATCACAGAATAATTAAATGTACTATAGAAAGGAAGAAAATGGAATAGGTAAGAAAAAACAAGAGGTAAGGAAAAAATGATTTGAATACAATGGGTTTATAAGAAATTAATTTAAATGCTAATTGAAGCAATGTGATTTTATTTTATTACTGGACAGTCTTTAAAATGTATAGTGTGTAAAATACTTAACTCTAAAAATACTTTTTTAGGGACTTCCCTGGTGGCACAATGGTTAAGACTCCGTGCTCCCAATGCAGGGGGCCTGGGTTTGATCCCTGGTTAGGGAACTGGACCCCACGTGCATGCCACAACTAAGAGTTTGCATGCCGCAACTAAGGAGGCCACGTGCTGCAACTAAGACCCCATGCAACCAAATAAATAAATAAAAATAAATATTAACAAAAACTTTTTATAAATAAAAAAATGTGAAAATTAAGTGGAAGTTATTTGAAGACGTTAAAAAGTTAAATGCTCTATAATAAACAGTCAGAATATTATAAGTTTTTGCTTTATGTCTTTACAACATCTCTATTTCCTCCAGTTTGACGTTTATTCCCTCGACTTGAAATGAATTAATCTGTTAGCAGCAGACCATTTATTATTTTATGAGCCAAGAGAGCAAAGAAGAGAGCCAATACTTAATGACGACTTACTATATACTAGGCACAGCCTTAGGTAGTTTACATGGTTCAAACATCATCTCATTTATTTCTCACTTCAATGAGCCATATGTTTGGTGTATTATCCCCATCGTAAAGATAAGAAAACCAAGAGCCAGAGATTTTAAACAGTAGGACTGAAGTGTCATCGTTAGTAAGTGTCAAGTCTAATGAAAATCTATGCCGATGAGTTCAAATTCTCCTTCCAATCCACCATGTAACCTCATTAAACAACTGAGATGGTTTATTCATTATCCGTAAGTCCTGCTCAAGCAGCAGAGTGCCATACAAAGTGAGGTACTACTGTTGTCACCTACCTTTCTAGCCCTTATTTTCTTGTACAGTTTTAACCTTTTATAAAAAAAACTTCCATCTTATGGAGTCACTTTCTCACTCAAGACATGTTCCCATTCCCTGGCCTTGCTTCCTGAGTTATTTCACTTTATATAGAGTAATCATATTCTTCTAAACCTGTTCTATACGATTTCCTAAGAAGGAAGCCATCATCTTACAGATCATAACCTGTTTCTTCACTGTATGTCACTCAATCCACTCAGTGTGTGTGGTTTGCCACAGAAGAGAGTCCCCAGTACTTGAACTGGTCTCCTCCTCTCCCATGTCGCAAGCAATCTCTCTTTAGATTTAAAAGTGATCATTTAATATGCAAGGCTCACCAACACTTTCTACTTTCTAAACTGTACATTCTGTACTCTGAACTTCCATTGTGCTGATCAAACCACAAGTGATTTTCACCTTTCTACCTTCATTAAGCTCAGGCCCATTCTGGGCAATTTCTGCCTAATTGCTCTCCCCTGCCTGACTACTGTCAGTTGGTGGTGCTTCTTTGCTGAAATGCAATATCCAACAGCACAACAAAACTTATTTTCTTTCATAATCACTCTCTGCCCACCAGAATCAAGAACGTAACATGTTAAATGACTGTGATTGTTTGAATATCATTTGGGAAATATAGGCTAAAATGCTGGGTTGGAGGACTACTACTGCCCAAATTGCATTTTTTTTTTTTTTGCTTTCCTCTTTTTGTTTTAGCACATAACTATGCAACTGAGTGGAGGGAACAGCAATTCTAGCTCACTGCTAGTTGTAGGAAGTCATGCAAATGCCAAGAATCTGGGGTAGATGACAATCTCTCGTTCGCTTTTTTTCCACTGAGATATGTAAGTACGGAATGAGAATGTTTGATGTAAAGTGGACTGGCATTCCATGGGGTCGGCTTGGAAGAGGTGCTCTAGATGAAGTGATACATGTTCAATTTCCAAAAACAGTCTTTCCCTTTTTTTCTATTATTTGTTGCCTCACTCCCTTTGTTTCAATCTAGATACTGTAATTTTGACATTTGTTAAACCACTGAATGGGCTGGAGCACAGTTAGGTGAGGGGCCACAGTTTGGTGATCTGTTCAGAAATGTTACCGTCGATCCTTGTGGGACAGTGGGGGATTTGGCTTTCATTCTCAGTGAAATGGCCAGTTCTTGGAGATTTTGGAGAAGAGTTTTATTATTTGACATTCTACAAATGGTAACAGACTATGTGAGGACCTGTCCACTGGGGCAATATATGGGAAAAGAAGGCCTACGGATTCAAATCCAAAAAAGACTGATAGAAACATAGCCAAAAAGTAAAATGTGGTTCCAAGCAGAGTGAAAAAGGATACTAAGCTAGCATCCCAGGAGACATAGTAAGGCCCAAAGGAAGCCAGTAGAAAGGTTAATAGCCATGAAAGTTACACTCTGGGTTAACATTTCAAAGATGTACAGAGGCTAGGTAAAAATTAATGCTTGCCTGTCCTACCTACAGGGGATGCTTTTATATGGCTCCAGGCAATTTCTGTCACCAAGAAATGAAAGCCCAGTGTTGCCAGAGCTTCAGGTTTCTTACAAGACACTGGGAATATGGATTTTTTTTTCATGACAATTTCAAAACTTTTAAATGCTCACTGGAAAAGAAAAATAGAAATCACTGTGTGGTTAAAACAAAACGCATCTATTAGCAACATATGAACTGAGTAGTTCATAGTGTCAGGTTTGTAACTCATGTTGTAGAAACAAAAGTAAGGTGTGGGGAAGGTATGATGCAGCCATTCTGTAGACTACCCCACAGAGGGCTCTTATTTTTGAGTAGATGTGACCAGAAGGAATTCCCATTGCCTTTATGCCCCTTCACTGTCCCTACAGCATTCTTCTAAAGAATAGACTGACTCAAAAAAAAAAAAAAAAAAAGCATAGGATGCTCTGTTGGTTTTGGTGAACATAAATATCAGATAGGTTGTCAGCCATTTGGAAATGCTTTTGTACTGATTAAACATTGTGTGTGTGTGTGTGTGTGTGTGTTGCTTGGTATATTTCTTGCCTTTTCTTTCACTCTCATTTCTTTTTACACTTCTTCTCTGACTCCATCATAACCATCATTGATTTCTTTCATTTATTTAATAAGCCACTGATAATTTTCCCCTCTCCTCCCCTCCTCTTTCCCTTCCTCTCTATTTCTCCACCGTTGGACATTTGTTGTATGTTACTTTCTCTACCAGAACATTCCTAGCCTCCCCTCTTTATCTGGTGAATTCCTATTCATCTTTCAGTCCTGACCATCCAAGCTGGAGTTACTGGCTTCCTTCTCAGCATTTTGTGGCCACTGATTTACTCCTTCACATTATTTATCACACTGTATTACAATTACCTATTTTCTTCTGTGTATCTCCCACCACTGCATAAGCTCTGAAAGAGCTAAAATTATGTCTTTTTTTTTCCCCACTTGTTCATCAGTTTAGTCTGATCTCATGACACACTGTTTGAACAAACTGTATGCTGAATTGGTATTTATTTATTAAATACAGAGAGATCATGATTGTCTAGCCACAACATGAAATGACTATGTATTAGAATAGTGTACTCAGTTGAAAAGGTAGTATTCATATGGAGCTTAAAAACCCACTAAATCCAGTAATTTATCTGTTGCATTAATTTCTGTAACTATATACCAACTCATCTTATTATTCCAGTGTGTTATCGTGTGGAGGCTTTGTTCTTACTATATAATTACAAATCGCTTAAGTTATTCAATATCCCCACAGTGTAAAAGATATAGTCAGGCTCAGTAAACAATTCAGAATTAATAAAATAATATGATTTAAAATATTGGAGCTTTTAAAAATTGAGATTGAACTTGTTGTTTATAACTAGGTGCTTTAAATTCAAGAGTGGGTTTTATATCACAATCTTTCCTTTGAAGGCTTTCTTTATGGTGTATCTTTAGCTTGGGCAATCCTATTTAGTAAGTCTCAAAGAAAACTAAAAGATCACAGACTGGGTAGATATTTACACTTGGATCATAACATATACATCAAAAGAAAGACTGAGTAGCTACCATGAAGGCCAACCGGAATATAAGCAAACTGTTGGTGTGTTCCAGGTTGCATTATTACTAGATTTTTCTTAAAGGATAGAAGACACAGTTTCAGAAATCATTCATTCTACTGCTAGCGTGTCATGCTAGCAGTGGCAAATATTACAATGCATTATATGTGAGAGATATAAACACTAAAAGCAAAAGAACAGTTATTTTACTCCTCCAGAGTCAACATTTGCTTACAAGAATTATAACCATAATTCTTCTGGATGCAAAATTTGCCCCTTAATTAAGTTCCTCTTCTTTCAGTGAGAGATGTGAAATAAGTTGGCTCTATTTTACCAAAGCAGAAAAAGAAATAAACTGAGAACTGAAAATCTATCTATATATGAAAGCTCAAGCTTACACTGACTCTTTTAAAAATCATTAAAGGAACTACAGTAAATTGCATCCTTTGAAATGGAAATCACATAACTTACAAATTCACTTTTCAGGAACTTTTTTTTTCTTATGGATGATATGTTCTCAATATGACTGTTTCCAGATCACACTTTTCCTTTTCTTTTACCTCCAGGTTTAATCCCAATCAAAGCTAGCAAGTTCCATCCCTGTGGGGCACTAAAGAGAATTGTTTCACACTGTTACTGGAAAGATTTGTGACTTTAATTACTTTTGCAATTATTTGCTACAATTCAACTGTGATTTTATTCTATAATCACAGTTTTACTTCCTGATCAATTATTTGATGCCTCTTCAAAACAATTCGGCTAATCTAAATTTGGGCCTTACACATTATGTTGTTTCCTAAGTGCTCATTTTGGTTTCTTGTTGCAATACTTCAGAAAAGCAGTAAACCTTCCCAAGGGGCATACACTGCTATGCAACTTTTCTGTAACAATTTAATTAGCAAAATTATCAAAACGATACTTCATATCATTGTGATGTTTCAGCTCACTTTATATTTCCAACCAACAGACCCCCAGTTGGCTACTCAGGTATGAAAATCTAGATCATCATTAAGTTACCGAGCAAAATAGTTCACTTCTTTAAAGAGATACCTAAAACTCAGTCATTTTAATGTATGCCTGGTGCAGAAGATAACTTTATTCTGAGTATTTTCTTTGCATACATTTGTTGAAAATATTCACAAATAAAATTTTCCCTACCTACTTTTTTATTTTCTACTAGTCAAGTTTATTTGCCTTTCTTATCCTAATAAAAATGCAATGTATGTGTTCAGGGAAGAGAATGAGTTTTTTTAAAAATTGAGAGGAAAACAAACTAATACATGTGAATTTGAATTTTACACAAATACCAAATTATTTTTAAAAGATGGGAGGTAAAATGAATCTCAAAACATAAGTTCTCTTTTACCTAATCAATGTGACCTCTCAGGTTTGCTATTAGCCAATATTTATCTTGACATCTCACATGAACTGATTTTTTCAAGAGTTCCATAAAATACCTGCTGCCAGTTATGGCAGAAATGTAATATAATTTGGTCAGGAGCAACAAGCCAAATAGAACAACAAATCAGATCACATAACCCAACTATATATTTTTAGACTTCCAAACTACCAGCCTCATGTTGATCAACTATACTCTTCTGTATGAGTTGGGAAAAATGTGGAGTTCATAGCCTAGAAGCATGTTGGTTTACTTAGTGTCATGGTTACCTATTGCTGCTGCAACAAATTACTGCAAACTCAATAGCCTGAAAAAAAACACAAAATTATTATCCTACAGTCATGGAGGTCAAAAGTTCAAAATGGGTCTTATGGGCTAAAGTCAAAGTGTCTGCATGGCTGCATTCCTTCCTGGAGGTTTTAAGGAAGAGTCTGTTTTCTTGTCCTTTCCAGCTTCTAGAGGTTATACATTTTCCTTGGCTCATAACTTCTCTTCTCCATATTCAAAGCCAACAATGACCAGTTGAGTCTTTCTCTCATCATATCACTGGCACTGACATTCCTTCCTCCCCCTTCACACTTAAGGACCCTTTTGATTACATCAGGTCCATTTGGATAAGCCAGGATAAAATCTCCATTTTAAATTAAGCTGAGCTGATCAGAAACCTTAATATTGTCTGCAACCTTAATTTTACTTTGTCATGTCAGGTAACATACACAGGATTCTGGCAATTAGGACATGAAAGGCCATTATTCTGCCTACCACACTGAGTAATACTCAAAAACCTTAGTACAAACTGCACAAACTTTGAAGCATATCTATCAAAAGTCTGGATGGATGTTTAACTTTGGAGCATTTTAGGAACCTTCCTCAAGTTGCTTCTGGTTCACATTCCTATTTATTTCCTCATTACAAGCCAGATAAAAGCAGAATAAACACTTTGAACTTTTTATCAACTTTTACAATTTCAACACCAATTTTATGGACAATTTCATGATGATACTTTGACGATTCTATGCCTAAATCCAACCAAATAGTGCATTTGGAAGCTGTTTTCTATTAACTTTATCATATTGTATGTGGAAATCTGTCTCAATCAGAGTAAGAAACAAATGTAAATATAATAGGAAAAAGAAGAAAAAAAAAATAAGAGCAATAGTGAAACTAAAGTTGGAATAGAATCCATGGAGTTTAACTTTTCTTTTTTGTATTTCTCTATACCTGAAGTCTCACATTCATCCTTTAGAACTAGACAACAAGAAAGAAAAAACTAAGAAAAGAATAAGCTATGGCATAAAAGAATACTTCTGACAACTTGCTTACCTTCACTACCTGTCATTTCTGATCCATTCACTTAAACTTTTCATTCTTTGCTCCTGCAATAAGAGAAACAACCACCTATCTCTCTATTCAGTCTTTCAGCCAGTCACTCATTCATCAAAGATTTATTAAACACCCACTATTTCTTAGGTTCGGTATTGGAATATCAAAGTAAGGAAGAGCCTCAGAAACAATTTTTAATATGTGAATGGTAGCATGGGACACCCAGTGACTTCTCTCCCAGTATCCTACTCTGGTAGAGGGAATTATTTGATCATCAAACTTATGTTCTCGTCGTACTGGGCATATGGCTGGACAATATGCCAGTCTCCTTTGCATGAGAGTAAAACTACATGAATCTATTCTAGTCAATAAAATGTGAGACTTGTATACATGCTTCCTATGCCTTATCCTTTAAGATCTTTTCATCTGTTTACTTTTCAGCTGGCTGGAATGGGGACTTACCCACAAAGTGACACTGGGAGTCACATTTAAGAGAATGGAGCCATAATATGGAAAAAGCCTGTGTTCCCAAGTCCCTGATTGGAGGAAGGTGGCCCAGTAGGGCCTCCCAAACAGAAATGCCAGCATTGGATTATTTGAGAAAAAATAAACTTTTATTAAGGCACTGATATTTTGGCAGTATAGTTAGTTATGTAATTGGACAGATACAAAACCAAAAATGTGAATTAAAAATAAATAAGAACTACAAAATCAGTTAAAATCTGCATAGACATCATGTAGAATGAAATATAGCAGCAACTATAGTGAGGGAAGTGAAAACGAGGCAACTCAGTATCAGTAGATTTCCAAAAATGCAAGCCAAAATGTACTTTCTAGATGTCATAGGCTCATCCTGAAATTATATAATCCTATATCTCTTGCATCAAACAAAAGCTGTGAGATTTGGATTGACTGATTGCGTAATCCATGGAATAGAAGTCATATGGGCAACACCAAAAAAGGTGCTTAGAGAACAGATCTAAAAATACTTTCAGGGGTGGAAGATTCTGTAAGGAGCTGGGCTGGGAAAATTCAACTAATTCCATGAAGCAATAGAAAGCTAGCACAGCATAAACACAAAAATATTATACAAATAAAAAGGTGGGAAAATCAAGAAAACTTGTTAAAGTTTTGGTATGAAAAAGACTCCCACATAACAGATGAAAATTCTGACCAAACATTTCTCTGAGAATTAGAAGAATATGTATGAGGAAATTTCCTCTATCAAAGAAAACCACACAACAGATATACACGGGGAAAAAAAAAAAAAAAAGTAGAAGAAAATAAAAATTGAACTGGCAGAAGCTAAGGAATAAATTAAGGGGGGGGGGAAGAAAAGAAAAACACAACCTTTACCAACAACAACAGCAAAAAAAAAAAAAAGTGGAAGAAACATCAAAGAGCAGACAATGAATAAAAAGAAAGAGGTAAAAACATTTAGAGACAAAAATCATATAGTTGCACATATAAGGCAAAAGAGATATAGAATATTCTTAATGGATTCCACCACAGAAATAAACCCAATACCGGAATAGAAAAAATGAAGATACAATTCAATGACATATTCCTGAATAAATTAACATATGAATCTACATAGTTAAAGGATACACCATATGACAGAAAAAGTTGACCCAAAGTCAACCTGGGCTATAGTCTACTGAAGTTGTAGATTTTAATGATAAAGATCAAATCCTTTGAACAGAGCCATAAAAAGACCAAATCCTTCACTAAATATTCAGATTGACATTAAATTATACATAGTAAAATTCAAAAACAGAGGACCACAGAAAAGATGAAATGAAATGGAAAGCAGAGTAATGTCTATTAGAACTTAAAAAAAAAAAAAAATATATGATCTAAGGAATTTTTAATTTAACCATGCTGTCCCCTATGTTAAAAAGTCAACAAGCAAATATTTATATAGCATTTTAATATATTATACATGTTTTTTAATATAGAATATATAGAAAATATATAGAAAAAAAATATATATATAGAAAATATATAGAAAATATATTTTCCTCTGAGACCTTATATAGAAAAATAAAGAAAACTAGTATATGGACTTTAGCCAAATAAGAGATTTTTGGGGAAATCACAGCAAAGAGGATTGGTAAGTACTGAATACTTTTAAGTGCAGAATTAAAATGAAAATAGATGTACGAATTGACGTGATGGAACAGAATTTAAATGATATGCCCTGACAAGGAAGAAACTATATGACTAACAAAAAACATTGAGAGTAAACGAGAAAAAGAAAATGGAAATTTTAAATAGGGAGAAAGATTGTTGCAAGGGGAACTTGTGTTTTTATTGCTGTTAAGTAATAATAGTCTGTCCTGACTCAGAAATATTGTGCTTAATTACAGGAGACTATGAATATATATAGAAATAAAAAAACTTCAGAGTCTAAATCATCAATTGTAAGGAAAAAGATTTTCATATTGGATCACTAAGCAAAACCCAACTCTATACTGTGTACAATAGACAAACCTAAACGAAGCTATTCAGGGAATTTAAAAATAAATAGGCAAAATCATATCAGGAAAACAAAATGAGAAAATATGGAATATAGTCTTAATATCAGTAAAATGAAAACAAATGAACGGAATATTATGTAAAACAAACAGTGATGTTTCATATGATAAAGCATATGACTTATACCAGCCCTAACATTTATAAGTCATAAATATAGACAATATAAGGAGAAATACTAGTAATGGGAGAAAATAACGATAATACAGAACCCACTAATGAATTTCTACAGTAGTGCTCATAGAACATTCACCTAAAAAAGTCTGTATGTTACAAAACAAATTTTAAATTACTTCCGAAACACAGAAAGAGTGCAGAAAATTTTGTCTGATCTCAATATAATAAACTAATAGTTTAAAGACAAAAATAGAAACAAAAGATCACTCTCCTTGTAAATGAAAAAGACTCCCTTTTAAAACATTCCTGTATCAAAAAGGAAACTCAGTAATACTTCACAATTTCTAGAAAATAATGATAAGGTAAACACTATTTATCTAATGAAGTGCTATGAGGAAAATGCTCTGATTTTATAGCAATAGAAACATAAAAAAGATGAAAATAAATCAACTATATATCAGATTGAAACTTTAAAAAATAATAATATAAAGCAAAAAGTGAGTTAAAAACAACAAAAGAGGGAAAAATATACAAATTCAAAAGCTTGTTCAAGAGGGGAATATACAAAATAGCAAAGTTTATATTATAAGAAATAATATAATGTTATTAATAATAATATAAAGGATCAAAGAATATCATAAAAGATAAAAAAGGAGAAAACAAGAAAATTTAAAAGGCGAAAGAACATAAAATACATTAAATATATTAATAAATGATTAAGGAGAAGTAAACAGAAAGAGAGCATGCTATAAGAATCACAAGAAATCACTGTGTTTAACTTTAAGAAGAATCTGTATATTCTCTATGAAATGTAAGTAACCAGACTAGAGCTCAGAGGAAGAAAAAAAAAAAGTAAACAGAACAATTTCCACTGATGAAGAGACCTTTGTTAAAATATACCTCCCTAAGAAAAGCATCAGACCCATCAGTTTTCTGAGGGAATTCTACCCAATGATTAAATAGTAAGTAATTACAAAATTATAACATTTTTAGAGAATTAAGAAATTGACATCTTTCAAACTCTTTCTACTGAGTATAATGTTCCAAGGGATTAAATACATTAATATGTCTTCATATTAATATGTCTTAGGAGGAAAAAAGCATTTGATTATGTCCATATATACTGAAAGGCAACTGACAGTATTCAAAACCAATTTTAAAAATATTTAATAAAGTAAGATTTATCTGTACTTCCACAATACAAAAAAAGTCATCTAATTCAAATCAAAGCCAGAGCCATGTTTAATGAGGAACTCAAAGCTATTAAGATGAGACTTCAAAACATAATATTGTCCTACAGATGCTAGATGATTATACAAGATAAAAAATAGAAGCATAGAAAGAGAAAGGATGAGGTAAAACATTCAATATTTATAGATAATATAATTGTATACCTAAAAATCCCTCAAAGTAACTGAAAAAGCTACAAACAAGGAAATACCATATCCATTTTATATGTAAAAAAAGACATATTTTTATAAGTAAACCTCAAGACAGATGATATAAAATAATAAATACAACCATAAAATAGAATGTAGAAATGAAGAAACAAATCATTTACAATAATGTCCAAAGACAAGTGCATAAGAATAAATGGAAATAAATATGCAAGGCTTATTTGAAGTATATTATAAACCACTACTAAAAGTTACAGGGAAAACTTGAACAAATAAAAAGAGATGCTGAGTTAGATAGCAAAGTACAACTCATCAACTTGCTAATTCTCCATTTCTTACTTCATTAGTTTAGCTTGATCTCAATAAAGACATCAAAATATTTCATAAAACTAAACAAGATGATCTTAATCTAAGTATGTGTGAACAAATGAATTAGTAACTACAGCCAGAAAAATTTTAAATCATAAAGAGTAAAAAATAATTGCAGTGAGAGGAAATAGACACTGAATTTTAAAGCATCAATAATTAAGTTACTGTATTATTAGATCATTAATAGATAAATTATGAGAGGATCCAAAAATATGAAAAAATACATTCTAGAAATTAGTGCAGGATAAAGGGGTAACTCAATCAGTGAGGAAAAGATAGAGTATTAATTAATGGTGTGGGCATAATAAAAAGGAATAATATCTCTAATATATATAAGTATATAACTAGAAAAATGAAAAGCTAAGCATCAATAACCAAACAAAAAACTGAGTGAGAAATGTGCACACTCAATTCACAGAAAGAATGTAAAAACAGTTTTAAACATAAGATGCTCAACCTTCATAATATTAATAAAACAAAAATTACCACTACACTGAATTATTTTTTACCTATTATATTAGTGAAAAGTACAAGCGGAATAACATATTCTGTTGGAAATGCTATAGGGGAAACAGGGATTTTCATATACACCTGGTCAGAAAGTAGAATGTTAATTCAATTATCTGTATAAGGCAATTGAGCAATAGTTACTAATACTATAAACATATGTAACTTTTGACCTAGCAATTCCACTGTTATGAACGTATCCTGCAGATACACTTGCAGGTGTGTCAAATGATCTGTGTAAAAAAGACAAGGTGAAGTAAAACGTGTATGATCTCCTATCTTTGGAATAGAAAAGAAGGCTAAATGAAGAATCTATATTCATATTTTCTTGTGTGGCATAAAATTGCTCAGGAAGGATATAAATAAAAAATAGTGCCTCTCAATGGACTGAGAAAAATGGATGTAGGGGAGCTGAGAATGGGAAGAAAACATTTTAGTTTTCTCATTATATATCATTTTATAATTATTCCATTTTTTTTCAATAATATGAATGTAATTTTATTCAAGCACTGAATGAAAACAAAGAAAAAAGCTCAAATGCTATTTTTTCCCCACCTCTCATCTAGTACTCAGTTTCCCTATAGAGCTCACTTTCTCTAATCAAAGAATTAGATGATGCTTTTAACATCTTGAATGTAGGAAAAACAATACAAAACCTAGAACCAAATACTAATTTGAAGAGTTAACAGCCAACTGAGATTTGGCTACCTCAGGTGTAGATAAATATGAACTGGCTAGAACACAGCATTATTAAAAGTACTTCATATTTTTTCCTCTTTGGGGAGATTAATGTGCTTTTGCTTTTTTCAGTCCAGAAAGAAAACATCTCTCTCTTTGAAAAGACAAAGGAATTGAGATCCCGGTCCAAATTTTATTTTGAAGTTATGTTAGTGTGTTCAGCTTGACAGTAAGAGAACTGTTTTCTTCCTTTTTGTCATCATCAATCTTGTTTGTGATATATTGTGTTTTAAGAACATGAAGGCAAGATACACGGGAGCAGAACTGTAATGTTAAGTCAAACTGCCATTCAATGCACTAATCCTCTAAACATCTCAACTGTCAAGTGACAGATACCTGGTGCTTGTGTGCAGCAGGTAAAGAAGATCACTGGACAGCAACTAAAAAAAAAATGTTCAAAGGAAAACCAGATGCACATGTCCTGATACAGTTTTCCATCCCGAATGTGGAAATGAATGATACAGTGGTATTTTGATGTTATACAGGATGAGTGTATAATACAAATATTATATCCCAGTTACTCTACCAAGAACTTTATATCATCTAAACTTCACAGTAACCATGTGAGGTGGGCATTATTAGCCCCATTTGGCAACTGAGAAAACATGGTCTCAAGATGCTAAGGAACTTATCTGAGGTCAATGGGACTGGAGCTGAGATTCAAATCAAGGCTGTTTGATTTCAAAATTGGAATAGCCAGATCTAATTTGGCTGAGGAGTATTTAAATTACTATTTGGTCCTAAGTTTATTATTGTTTTCCCTTCATTCAAGGTATTAAAAGCACCCTTAATTACTTTGCTCTCCTATGCACCGCACCACATAAACATTTATACTTATCCTGTAACTCACAAGGCAGTCAAGCAGATTGATGAATTGAAAGGGGTTCAAAGGAAATAACAATGCTGTATACAAGTGGATATAAAATTTCAATTAAAATCAGTTAGCTGTCATCTATTTACAATAGCCAGGATATGGAAGCAACCTAAGTGTCCATCAACAGATGAATGGATAAAGAAGATGTGGCACATATATACAATGGAATATTACTCAGCCATAAAAAGAAACAAAATTGAGTTATTTGTAGTGAGGTGGATGGACCTAGAGTCTGACATACAGAGTGAAGTAAGTCAGAAAGAGAAAAACAAATACTGTATGCTAACACATATACATGGAATCTAAGAAAAAAAAAAAAAAAAGGTCATGAAGAACCTAGGGGCAAGATGGGAATAAAGACACAGACCTACTAGAGAATGGACTTGAGGATATGGAGAGGGGGAAGGGTAAGCTGTGACAAAGTGAGAGAGTGGCATGGACATATATACACTACCAAAAGTAAAATAGATAGCTAGTGGGAAGCAGCCACATAGCACAGGGAGATCAGCTCGGTGCTTTGTGACCACCTAGAGGGGTGGGATAGAGAGGGTGGGAGGGAGGGAGATGCAAGAGGGAAGAGATATGGGAACATATGTATATGTATAACTGATTCACTTTGTTATAAAGCAGAAACTAACACACCATTGTAAAGCAATTATACTCCAATAAAGATATTTAAAAAAATCAGTTAGCTGTCATATTTTACACTTATAGTATCTGAATTAATTTAAAATTTGGAAATACCAAAAGTAAGATAACATTATGTTACTGCTACTAATCTTTTCTTTTTACGCACAGATCACATTTTACCCATGGTTCAGGAGAAACCAAATTATTCTAAAAAGTATAGGTAAGAAATAACTCAAATTGTTCCATGGAAAATTCCATTATTGGTGTTCATATAATATAGATTATCATTTTGCAGAACTGTTCATCCTAATTATCTCCATTTTTAGAAGTTTGCATTGTCTATGGATGTTCATTCTCTAAATGAAAATAAAAAATAAATTTTGAAAATAAAATTATTGCAAAAAAACAAGGAGAAAACTCTCAGTCTTCACTTTGTTAGAATGCATAAGGATAATTTACTGTACCTTACTTGCAATATTATTTTAAATTTGAAAGGAAGCAAATGTAGTTAACTGGATCTTAGACATGGATCTCTACTAACTAACAATACTTTCAGTGTATTTTTATGGGGAATAGTGCCTCTACATCTTTCCCCCCCTAAAACAAATGATCTCTTGGTTGGGGGTGACATGACTGAATTGTGGACAATTAACTTTGAATTCTATGGTGTATATAAACAAATAAAATTAAGGCCAACGGCTTTTAAACTTATGTGCAATGTCCAGATGCATTTTCGTGGCCTTCAGGGCCCTACATTATCTCACTCCCTGCTGCTATGCCTTTATCTTGGAACCCTTTTCACACCTTCATTCTAGCTGTACTGAACCATATGGAGCCATAAGGACCTCAGAACAGCAAGTTCATTCTCATCTCAAAGCGTTAGCATATATTTGCTACATTTTCTTCTTGAAACATTGGTCTCCAAAGTCTTCCGATGGTTGGTTCCTGATCTCTTCAGGCAGATTTCCACAAAAAAGGTTATTTCTTCAGAGATAGCACCCTGAACACCCTATCAACTTAAAAACCACCAAATGACCCCACTCATTGATCTAGTTTCTTCATCACTCATCCACAAACTTATATTGTTTATATCCCTACTTGTTTAATATTCTTATTTTCCACTAAAGATGTAAATGTTTTATCTTGTACTTCACTGTAGCCCTAGGACTTGGAATAGATGTAAAAATAGATGTATAGTGGGTTTTTGTTGCATTGATGTATTTTTAAGGTTTTAATGACGAAAGCATGGACTACTAAAAAGAAAACTGGGACAGAAGGAAAAAAGTGTTCTGATATATCACAATTAAGTTATAATTACACACACAAATATATAGGATAAAAGAAAAGAAATTTTTAATATGTCCATTTCTATCACTTCCCTCTTGTCCCCCCATTACTGCTATCTACTGAATCACATAGTAGACAGCAAGCCATAGGAGCACTATTGTATGGAGCTTCCATGTCCTTACTAGTTCTGTGTTTAGCTATGTTCTATGTTTAGCTGTAACATACTCACCAGTTGCAGTGTATTTATAAATGAGCCTGAAAGTCCTCTATAATTCTACATGCCATTTTATAAAAATGGTATTTTTTTTAAAAAAGCGAAAATCATCTCATAGCATTTAAGCACCTTGGTGAATACACACACACACACACACACACACACACACACACACACACATATACTTTTTTAAAAAAGAAAATAGGTTGGCATATTTGGGATAAAAAGCTAAGACTGTAGCATATATTTAAGTTGAAATTGTGTTAAAAAAATCTTGCAACATCAAAGCACATATAGTCTATTTTTTGCACATGTCCTCAAAGCCCTTAGAGCAACAGACACATATTTAATGACTCAAAAAGTAGAAACTGCCTATTTATTTCTTCTCAAATAATTAAATCTTTAATTAATTTCACATATAGTTAGTAATAAGCATCATCCTAGTTTTGAACTTTCAAGTATTCCTCAGTTTGCTTTTAGTATGCTTCTGCACTTACTGGAGCTACTTAAGTCTCAGGCTAAGTTTGAAAATAGCTCTCAAACTTTAATTTCTTAAAAAAAAATAAAACACATTCCAAATGATGTGGGGAACTGTTGAGTCAAGAGATATAAATTATATGAAACCATAAAGTGGCATAATTGAGCAAAGCAATTTTGGTGAAAAACTAAAAAGGAGGGGGAAATCATGTAAATGTGATTATTTCTAATTAGAAACAATGAGTAACCAAATCAAATTATACAATGAGGATTTGATTTAGATCCCTAGAGGAAAGCAACACATGCATTTGCATTCATCTCCAGCTATTCTTTTTCTCTTAATACTTCTCATTGCTTTCTCAGACACTTAATTGTTAGTAAGATCAGTCTTAATACAGATCTTTAGAATAGTTCTGTGTATGTAGGCTGATATTCCAGCGAAGATTTATGTTCTTTCAACATACTCATCAAATACTTCCAGGATGCATGGAAAGGTGCTTTACTAGGTGCTATGAGGTGACATAAAGAAGCCACAAACTTTCTCCAAATTCATTGCCAAATTCTACTGAATTCTACTGAGGTCCTACATAAACTACAAAAACTGAGATTTACTATAAGACCTAAGTATTGGTCCTAGATTTGTGATAAACAGCTATGTAATCTTGAGTGAATTATTTAACCACTAATTTCCTAAAGTCCTTCTCCATAAAACTAAGGTGTGTGTGTGTGTGGAGGGGAATATAAATTAAGAGAACATTTAAGCAAACTATATTGAGAAGTTACTTTGGTCAGGTGTTTGGAGGAGAGAGAGGTTATGCACTTAGAGTTCTGGTGAAGTATGGGCACAATACAGATTAGAATCAATAGATCTCAATGAATTTGTCTAGAATTCTATAAGTAGAAACAAGTAAGAGAGAAGCTTTTCACAATGTATATGTGCAGTCATACCTCGTTTTATTGCGCCTTGCCTTATCGTGCTTCACAGATATTGTATTTTTTACAAATAGAAGGTTGTGGCAACTCCACCTTGAGCAAGTCTGTTGGCACCATTTTTCTAGCAGTAGCTGCTCAGTTTCTTTATCTTTGTCATTTTGGTAATTCTCACAATATATCAAAATTTTCAGTACTATTATATTTGTTATGGAGATCTCTGACCAGTGATCTTTGATGTTATGATCGTAATTGTTTTGGAGCTCCGTGAACCACACCCATATAAGACAATGAGCTTAATCAATAAATATTGTGCATCTTCTGAATGCTCCACTGACCATCCATTCCTCCATCTCTCTCCCTCTCCTCAGGCCTCCCTATTCCCTGAGATACAATGTTGAAATTAGGCCAGTTAATAACCCTACAATGACCTCTTAGTGTTCAAGTGAAAGGAAGAGACTCATGTCTCTCACTTTAAATCAAAAGCTAGAAATGATTAAGCTTAGTGAGAAAGCATGTTGAAAGCTGAGACAGGCCAAAAGCTAGGCCTCTTGCACAAGTTAGTCAACCCGTGAATGCAAAGAAAATTTCTTGAAGGAAATTAAAAGTGCTACTCTGATAAGCACATGAATGATAAGAAAGTGAAACAGCCTTATTGCTGATAGAGAGAAAGATTTAGTGGTCTGGGTAGAAGATCAAACCAGCCACAACTTTTCTTTAAGCCAAACCTAATTCAGAGCAAGACCCTAACTCTCTTTAAGTCAATAAAGGCTAAGAGAGGTGAGGAAGCTGCAGAATAAAGGTCAGAAGCTAGCAGAGGTTGGTTCATAAGGCTTAAGGAAAGAAGCCATCTCCATAACATAAAAATGCAAGGTGAAATACTTGAAAACTTATATAATATTGTAAATCAACTATACCTCAGTCAAAAAGAAAATTAAAAATGCAAGGTGAAGCATCAAGTGCTGATGTAGAAGCTGCAGCAAGTTGTCCAGAAGATCTAACAAAGGTAATTCATGAAGGTGGCTACATTAAACAACTAATTTTTAATGTAGACAAAACAGACTTACGTTGGAAAAAGATGTATAGGACTTTCATAGCTAGAGAAGAGAAGTCAATGCCTGACTTCAAAGGACAGGCTGACTCTCTTTTTAGGGGCTAATGTAGCTGGTGATTGCAAGTCAAAGCCAGTGTTCATTGACAATTCCAAAAATCCTAGGGCCCTTAAGAATTGTGCTAAATCTACTCTGCCTGTGCTCTATAAATGGAAGAAAAAAGCCTGAATGACAGCACCTCTGTTTATAGCATAACTTACTGAATATTTTTAAGCCCACTGCTTTACTGCTCAGAAAAAAAAAGATTCCTTTCGAAGTATTACTGCTCATGGACAATACTCCTGGTCACCTAAGAGCTCTGATGGAGATGTACAACGAAGATTAATGTTGTATTCATGCCTGCTAACACAGCATTCATTCTGCAGACCATGGATCAAGGTGTAATTTTGACTTTCAAGTCATTCTTTAAGAAATAAATTTCATAAGGCTGTAGTTGCCATAGTTAGTGATTCCTCTGATGGATCTGGGCAAAGTAAATTGAAACCTCCTGGAAATCATTCACCATTCTAGATTCCATTAAAGTATTTTTGATTCATGAGAAGAGTCAAAATCTCAACATTAGAGTACTTTGGAAGCATTAGACACCAACTCTCATGGAAAACTTTTAGGGGTTCAAGACTTCAGTGGAGGAAGTAATGGTAGATGTGGTGGAAATACCAAGAGAACTAGAATTATAAGTGGAGCCTGAAGATGTGACTGGTTTGCTATAATCTTGTGATAAAACTTTAACAAATGAGGAGTGGCTTCATGTGCATGAGGAAAATAAAGCGGTTTCTTTAGATTCAATCTACTCCTGGTGAAAAGGCTCTGAAGACTGCTGAAATGACAACAAAGGATTTGGAATATTACATCAACTTAGTTGATAAAGCCCTGGCAGGTTTGAGAAGATTGACTCCAATTTTGAAAGAAGTTCTGTGGGTAAAATGCTATCAAACAGCACTGCATGCTACTGGGAAATCATTTGTGAAAGGAAGAGTCAATCCAAGTGGCTAACTTCATTGTTGTCTTATGTAAGAAACTGCCACAGCTGCTCCAACCTTTAGCAACCACAACCCTGATCAGCCAGCAGCCATCAACATGGAGGCAAGACCTTCCACTAGAAAAAAGATCATGACTCACTAAACAATCAGATGATGACGGTTAGCATTTTTGAGCAATAAGGTATTTTTAAATTAAGGTATGTACACTGTTTTTTTAGATATAACACTACAGACACTCAATAGACTACAGTATAGTGTAAACATAACTGTTTACACTATACTGTTTACATTTTTATATGCATTGGAAAACCAAAAAAATTTGTGTGACTCACTTCATTGCCATATTTGCTTTCTTGCAGTGGCCTGGAACATAACCTGCAATATCTCTGAGGTATGCCTGTAGATCAAATCATCACATTGCACACTTTAAATCTCTTAAAATTTTATTAGTCAAGTATCTGCCATCAAAGCTTTAAAAAAAATTGGTTGAGACAGAAAGCAGATGGGTGGCCTCCAGGGGTTGGTGGGTAGGGGGAATAGCAACTTCTTAATGGATATGGGGCTTCCTTTTGTGTAAGAGAATATCTTGGAACTAGACAGAGGTGGCAGTTGTACAGCATTGTAAATGTCCAAAATGACCATGAATTATTCATTTATAATGGTAAAATTTATGTTATATGAATTTTACCTCAACATTTTAAAAAGAAAGGAAAAAAAATAATTGCTTCCGTTTCACCTGATTGTTCAGCTCCACAACTGACACTGAGAGGAAAGTACCTTCAACCAACTTCTGTATTGTATGACAAGAATATTAAAAATTAAAAACAAAACACTAAAGAGATTATTTTAACTTTATCATGCTTCTAATTATGTGTAATTCTTTGTTTTCAAATCTTATTTAACAAATGGTTCCTATCAATTTTTTTTCTGATTTTTTTCATGGCACTCTTCATCTTAATCCCTTTTCTTGGACTTAATTCTTTGCTGCTCTTTGAGCCCACTATGCATTCTCTCATGTCAGAGCCTCTATACTCACTGTTTCCTTCAATAGAATATTCTTAAGTCTTAGAGAGGCCTTCCTAAAATACCTTAATCATTTTTTTTTATTCTGCCTTATTTTTCTTTATAGAGTTATCATTCTCTGCCATTATACTGTATATTTATTTACTGATTTCCTTATTGTCTGACATGACTACTGTAATCTAAGTTCCATGATAGTAGATGCTTTGTCTGTTTTATTCATTGCTATAGCCCCAGTGCCTAGAACAGTGCTTTGCTCTTAAGATGAGCACAGTACGGGGCTTCCCTGGTGGCGCAGTGGTTGAGAGTCCGCCTGCCGATACAGGGGACACGGGTTCGTGCCCCGGTCCGGGAAGATCCCGCATGCCGCGGTGTGGCTGGGCCCATGAGCCACAGCCGCTGAGCCTGCGCGTCCGGAGCCTGTACTCCGCGACAGGAAAGGCCAAAACAGTGGGAGGCCCGCGTACCCCAAAAAAAAAAAAAAAAAAAAAAAAAAGATGAGCACAGTAAATGTATGTTGTCTGAAAGCACATGGAGCATGGATATGCTCAGTTCTTGGGAGCCTCTTAATTAATTCAACATTGCATACAAAGAAAGCAGAGACATAGCCCTTGCCTTCATAATACAAGTGGTTGAAATTATATATATATATATATATATATATATATATATATATATATATATAAATAAAATCTCAGGAGATTCTGATGGATGGTAAAATACCCACTATAGCATAGCTTCAGATCCAATGACCACGCGTAGAACTAGTAGCCCAACTTGGATTGGAGTCAACTGTGAAGACTTAGCTTTTTCAATTGGCTCATAAGTTGTGTGTATCAAGTAGAAACAAAGGCTGGGAGAAGGGCATAGTGATTAAATGATCTTCAAGTGACCTTCAAGTACCAACACTGTAATTCAAAAAATTTCATTACATTAACTTGTTCATTGGCTAAATGATTGTCAGCATGATACTGAAGTTGTAAATTACTGGGTATATGTTTGAATAGCATCAGACTGGCATTTCTTAGTGACAAATAATATTCTAAAGGTCTTAACTGAAGAAATGTTTCTTGATTAAATAAGCTTAAAAATGCTTTATACTAAGCAATCCTTTGCAAAGTCCAAATATTCTGTAGCTTATAAAGCCACCAAAACATCTTACAGCAAGGAAGCATTGTTAACGCTTCAACAATCCACTTTATTTCCTCAGCACACTAATTTTCATCTTCCAAAACAATATCCTCTTGACTTCAGTTTAGAAAGCACTGCTCTAGAGAGTATTCTTCTTGAAGGCAGGGGACTATTTTTTTTTATTTCTTGCCTTATAATTCACACCCAGCCCAGTGTAGGGAATGAATATAAAAAGGTTGAATGGATAACCGTTGAAAGAGTTGATAAATTATGTTCTCTTTTCCTAGAGTCAAGGACAAATATAAAACAGGTGGTGGGGCTAAGAAAAGGTGATATATGAGTATATATGAATACTATGAATAATAATAATAATTTTAATAATACTAAAAAATCATATATTTTATTATGAATATTGCTTAGCTATTGATTTGCATCAGGAGACCTTGTCAGGCCATTTTTCCAAGCCTTTGGGCTAGCTTTCCTTGGATGACAGGAAAACACTCCCACATCCCTAGTAAAAGACAAAGTCTTCAATTGAAGAAAAAACAGAAGATAGATTTTTAACACAGGCAATTAGTTTCATAAAATTACTTAATGATAGCATAGTTTGTCTGGATTTGGTTGATAAGATGCATGCTCTAAAGCATCTACTGATTTATATAATTACTGCTGAGAGAGGGATGCAGTGTTTATGACTCATGTATAATATCCAGGCCTTCATGATAAACAAGATTGTTCCCAGTTGGGTTAGATTTCACCCATAAGGCCAGGAAAATTATCTTGTGATTGCTTATTTCTTCTAGTTTTCTCTTCATTTAAAAAACAAGTAAGCTGATGAAGTCATCACCAGCCACATATTAATTATATAAACTCATCAGACTGTGCTATTCTAATATTCTTTAAAAGGGCTTGACAGATAAGCAATAGGTACAGTCTTTAATCTTAGCCAAGTGACAAGGTTTATAATAGTTAGAGTAGCAACAATGAGAGCAGCTTCCATTTATTAAGCAGCTACTGTGTGCTAGAAACCAATTTATTTGTGTGTTATTAATTACTTAATTTAAAGCAAAAAATACTTTGTGGAGATCAGAAAATTAACCATAACAATGAGTGGCACAGATCTGATATATATGCAGGTTTTTTCTGACTCCAAAGTCTACGTTCCCTGTTGTCAAATTGGGAAGTTTTCAAGTAAGTTATTGAGAAAACGACTGACGTGTCTTTGGCAGGTAAGGTGGTTTTAAGGAGAAAGTCTTAGTATAGGTGTTTCACAGACTCCTTCTGTGCTTTCATTACTTAATATAACTCATCATGGCGCAAGTTAAGTATCTAGCATCTGGAAAGCAAAAATCGTTCCTTTTTCTTTTCCTCATCATGTTTTCCTCCTTTGGAGTTGAACTGTAGATACCAAATTTATTTTTTCATTTACTCAAGTCAAAAACTTGCATTACGCTTGCTTCTCTCTCTCACACCCGCACGAGATTCATTAACAAATTCTGTTGCTGCTACCTTCAGAATACATGTGCAATTTGAACACATGGCAACTTCCACTGTTTTCATCCTGGTCCAACCAACTGTCATTGGTCCTCTGGTAATTATAATAGCTCTCTAAATGCTTACCCTTTTCTTTTCACCCTGTTTCCACTTGAATCTATTCTCAGTCTAACGCAAATCTTGCAGGGCCTTCCATAGAATCCACTGCAAACACTTTGGTTTTCATCCTGTATGAGATTGGATGTCCTTGGCTGGTTTTGAGGAGAGGTGGCCATTACACAGGCTCTTTTCTGTGCTTGGCACATCTCAGGTAATCTCCCGCTTCAGGGCCTTGTCAGCTAGTTCTCTTGGCACATTCTTTCTCTGCATAAGGGCAGGGCTGGCTCCCTCAGCTACCTGGGTATTTACTCAAATGCACTCTTCCTCAGTGTGGCCTCCCTGGCCACCTTGTTTAAAAACGAAACCCTCCCTTCATCCCTTCAGGCAGTTGTCACCCTTCCTCCTTTACTCTATGGCATGTAGTGCTATCTATCACACGACATATTTTTACCTATTTACTCTCTTTACTTTTTATCTCTCCCCCTCCAGAAGGTAAATGTTATGAAAGAAGGAATATGTTTCTGTTTTGTTCACTACAGTATCCACATCCACATCACTTAGGACAAGGGCCCAATACATACTAAAGCATTTTGATAAATATTTGCTTAAATAAAGATAGATGCACTAACTGACTTCAAACAAAACACCAGTCGCTATACTTATTTAGATTAGAATTTATCCAGAGCCTGTTTTTTTTTTTTTTTGTGGTACGCGGGCCTCTCACTGCTGGGGCCTCTCCCGTTGCACAGGCTCCGGACGCACAGGCTCAGCGGCCATGGCTCACAGGCCCAGCCGCTCCACGGCATGTGGGATCCTCCCAGACCGGGGCACGAACCCGTGTCCCCTGCATTGGCAGGCGGACGCTCAACCACTGCGCCACCAGGGAAGCCCAGAGAGCCTGTTTTTTTTAAAAAAAATTTAATAAAATATACAGCCTTAGGAGTGCTTCATTTATCTTTTATAGGTAGGGGATTATCATATACTTGCCAGATGTCAAATTCCAGGTGCCACACTATTAATCATATGGCAACTTAAAAACCCCATGACTCCTAGTCTATGCCCTCATCTACCAGAGAACTGTGGAGAGAAAATATTAATAAACCTCACAAAGTTGAACTGTATGGCATTAATTTAATAGCTTTAATTTAGAGTAATAAATTATTAGAAATAACTGCCAGAATTAGCAAGCTACAAAGTTTTAGGAACAACAGGATTTTGAACTAGAAAATGTTTAAGTCTCTCTTAGAACAGAGAGAAATAGGGCTTAAACGGGCACTGCAGAAATCAATTTGTAAAAGACAAAGCACACACAAAAAACCTTCTCACATATAAGCACACAACTTGGTCCTACCATGTACATGTTCATAGGTTTAAATTATATATACATATATATATATGTATATAATATACATATATATTTATACATATGTACATATATACATTAAAATACATAATGTATAAGCCAGATAATCAATAAAATAATTTGAAAGAATTTCATTTGGCTAGTTTTTAATAAAAACCCATAACACAAATAAACCACCTGTAAACAGTCTTAATTTGCAGTATCTACTAAAACAAGGACCCAATTGTATGGGCAAATACAAAGACCTGAACTACAGAAAAGAATTCTGTTTCAGACAGAATTCTTTTTAACTGCAATGCAAAAGGGCAGAGGCAATAAGTTGAGACCACAGCTAGAAGAAATTTAGGTTGGATCCCAAACATAACTTGCTGAATAAGGGTCAGGGTCCATGAAAGGGAATGCTGAGAGATTATGGAAGCTTTTCTTTCAAGCTTTGTATTTTCACTGTGGGTGTCTTTGTGGACAATTTAAGAATAGTCCAGATCATGGGGAAGATGAAACTATTTATAAACTCAGAACAATGTGGTCTAATGGTTAAAAATAGTGAGACCACCATAAGACCAGATTTCTAGTCTTAGGACAGTTGCCAAGTTGCTGCCCAACCTTTTCAAAATCATCGAATAACAATCAAAATGAAGAAGTTTTGGAACTTTCCTTTGAAATGGCTATCCAATGTAAAATCATTCCCAACCCTCCCATCATCTCCAAATACATACAAATAATAGAGAAAAAAAAAAAATATATATATATACATATATATATATATATATATTTTTTTTTTTTTTTTTTTTTTTTGCGGTATACGGGCCTCTCACTGTTGCGGCCTCTCCCGTTGCGGAGCACAGGCTCCGGACGCGCAGGCTCAGCGGCCATGGCTCATGGGCCCAGCCGCTCCGCAGCATGTGGGATCTTCCCGGACCGGGGCACAAACCCGCATCCCCTGCATCGGCAGGCGGACTCCCAACCACTGCACCACCAGGGAAGCCCGAGAAAATATTTTTTAATAGAAGTTTTTAAATAAAATATGTTGTCAAGCCTGAAAACAATCAGTAGAATTATCTAGACTCTCAGTACAAATTGGAAAGTCACAGATACAGCAGGCATACGTATTTAAAGCTGTAAAGCTCTAGTCCCAAAGAAAATTCTCCTCAAGTTAACTCATATTGGATTTTAGAGTTATATATTAATTACCTTAATACTGAGTTTAAAACTGCTTTGTACTAGAATTTATCATTTGTCCTTCTGTCTTTTATAGTCACACTAAAATATTTAACTTTTTCATACAAAGAAATCCTTTAAAAATATAAAAACAATTATCTTGTTCAACCCAACTGTTACACTTTTTAAAAAAAAAATTCTCCAACTTTAAACATCTTCTGTTCTTTTAACTATTCCTTGGGAGAGATGGTCACTCAATCTGGTGTCTATTGCTTTCTGCCATTTGTCAATGTTTTTCAAGTCTGTGGCTCCAGCTGGAAGCCAGGTTTCCAGGTGTGGTATGAACCCTTCAGAGTAAGGACAGCTAGACTAGCCCCTTCCTTACTCTGGAAACCATATTTTAATTAATACAAGGGAAAACTGCATTTGGTTTTTAGCTATGTCAATTTGTTAACTCTTGCTAATTGAGTTTTTAAACAAAAACCTGTTTTTTCACATATTATTTACAATGTATCTGATAGAAAGCAATGTTTCAAAGGTAAACACACACATATTTGTATACTGACAAAAAGATCTATTCTTGAATCCCTTCTCTGTTTACTAGCTCTGTGACCCTGATGAGTTACTTAACTTTTTAAAGCCTCATCTGTTTTAAGAGAAGTGGATAATGATCGGTTACAGAGCTCAAATTACTTAATTTAGGCCAAGTACCTACCACAGTGCCATCATACTCAACGAGAGCATTTCTTATTTTATTTTGAACAGCTAACTATTATTATAATTCTTTCTTGACCCAAATTTAAAACTTCTTTTAAATAAAATACAATCAGCTAGAGAGTGGTTACTGTTTTAACACTGTGTCATTGGTCATCCTTGGTGTTTTGTTATCTCCTCATAATCATCTACACATAGATACTTTTTTTTTTTTTGTAAACAGCTAGGTAAACACTTAACTACATCACTTAAAAAAAACTGTCCACTGACTCAGAGACTAGCAGTATAACATAAAGGACTGTCCTGTGCTTATGATCACTGAACTATTATTAATCTACTTAATCCCTATGACAAACTGCTTTCAAGACCCGGTGTCTTTTTGGAATATGGAAATATCTCTTTAATTTTCTTGTTTATGAAAGGAATAGTGCAAGTTAGGTGAAATTAAGATTTAAAATCGGGTTGAAGAAAATGACTAGATTTATATTTCTGATCTGCTATGCATTTTCCCCTACAACATCAAGCAAATGCTTAAGATTTAATTTTGTATCCTGTAAAAAGGGAATAATACCATCTCCACCTCACAGTTTTCATAAAGATTAAAACAGAGAATACCTGAAAAGTGTTTAGTACAGTGCCTGACACATATTAAACATCCAAAATTAACTGTTATAAGCTGTAAATTATTTTTTAACTTCATCAACTTCTTTGGTATCATCTGCCTTAATTCACCATATAACATTTTTTATGTTATCAAAATAAAACTATTCTAATTCTCATAAATAGAGCATGAAAAACAATAATGGGGGGGCAATTGGCAAACGAATAACTTTGATGTGACAGTATTCTACATGGAAAGACATAGTTTATGTTTTATTTCCCTTCTTGATTATATATGTGATTTTCATGCTGCCACAGAATAAGTAGAACCATAGCTTATATTTTTAAAATATGGACTTGTGTTCATTCCATTTCCTATCTCTAAATAATATTTAGAAGGTAAATATCATTTCTTGAGAATCTGTCCAATAGTTCTCTGATACATAAAGATATTTCTAAATTCAGAGCACTTTACTGTTTTGAAAATCACCATTCCTCCAAAGGAGGTTTACTCCTTCAATTTTAGGGCATGTCAGAGTCATGAGTGCTTAGAAGAATCTATCATGAAGAGAGAAGATGCAAACTATTTCTCATTCCTGGCAGATTGTCTTAGAGTCAATAGTCATAAAAGAAGCTGGTTCTTACTTGGCTCCTTTCAGAAAGTGTTTGGAAGAAGATGATACGTGGTGTAAAATTCAGGGTTTACTTAGAATGGGAAAAGAACCCGCAGAACTGCATTTAGAATCTTAGTAATTTCCAAAAATGTGAACTGTGGAATTTAGAGCATTCTTTCTTAGTTCATGTTGAATACAACTGATAAAACGAGCCCCAAAGAAGAAAAGATATCACCCACTTAAAAAGAGAAATGAAAACTGTTTTCAGCTGTCATAAAACTCTTGTCAGACACGTAGACTGTAATTAACCTGATATAGAAGGATTGTTATAAAAGGTGTGATTACGCTGTGGATCAGTTATGTTGTTGAGCTAGTCGTGAAAACATCAAAATTAAATTTATAATAGCACATATATTATTTGATGCTCCATAATTTATTATCTAGTATTTATAAACTTTATACCTAAGAATCAACCAAAAAATGCTATGTTTCTGTTTCATAAAAATCCATCTCTTTAACATATAAAGACTGTTTGGCACCTGAAGAGAGAAAGGAAATGAAATGAGAGGATAAACATGGTTTTTTTTTTTCAGGATGGAGTAGTTCCACAAGCTACATTTTATAGCAAGGAAAACAAGAGGCTCCTGATATGGTTCTCCACCATTAATGTCTGTCTCCTTGCTGGCACATGATCTATATGAACAGGGGTGGGTTAGGGGGATTTCTGGCATGTATGAGGTTGAATTTCTCAAGGAAATAATTTTTTGGTATCTATGTATGTCTTAATCTCTGTAATAGAATATTTCTAAATTAATTCTTATAACTGTTTTATGACCTTCAGTGGCAAAAAAACTAATTTAATTTCTTTAATAGACTGAGATGCTCAACAAAAGGAATTCACAATAAAAGAAAAAAATTCATCTGGGTTTGCATGACATAGACAAATTCTCCAATCCATTTTCTGCTCAGAAGGTAGCGTGGCTCTTTTATAATATAAATGAGTTGATGTTCAGCCTGTGTTTAAAGCTTTCACTGACTGCCCAGAGAATAATATCCAAACTTACACAGAATTACAAGGCCCCGCTTGATCTTTTTTTCTGAATTCTGCCCCAATAGCATCTTAGTCCACTTTCCCTACAGTTCATTGGTCTCTTTGGTTCTTAGAACACACCAAGACCTCACTTTTATTTGTTTGTTTTTCCATCTCCTCAAATCCTGTTTCCTCTGTTCAACTATAGTATGGCTCACTCTTTACCTGTCTTACTCATTCTCTGTATTCAGGTTTCAGATTAAATGTAACTTTCTCAAGAAGACTTCCCTGTTAGTGCTCAGCAATGCCTGGACTTCAGTTCCTTCCTCCCCAGCCTTTGTGCAGTTAGGCAGGGTCATGTGACTAGCTCTGGCCAATGACATGTGAACAGAAATGGCAAGTGTCACTTCCAGGCTGGGGCAGTGAAAACCTTCAGCATGATTCTTCAGACTGTCTTCCCTTTTAACAGTGAACTGTTGAGATGGTGGAGCCCGAGGACCTAGGTAGATCACCAAGACATCACAAGAACAGTTGTCTTAGGGGGTTGGCTGTATCACAGCTAGTTTTGTGTGGACAAAAAATAAACTTTTCTTGTGTTGTTAGGCCACTGAGATTTGAGGTTACTAGCTATGTCGTTACTGTGGTCTGAGCAGAGCATACCAGTTAGATGAGCCATATTATTTTTTCTTATAGCACCTGCCAACAATTTTGTTAAAATTAAATATGTATGCATTTTCTTATTAAATGTCTGCTTTCTCCTCTAGACCAGAGGTTAGCAAATAGTTTTGGCAGAGTGACAGATAATAAATATTTTAGATTTTGTGGGCCTAAGGTCTCTGTGGTAACTATTGAACTCTCTCGATCTAGTGTGAAAGCTGTCACAATATGTAAATGAATTAGTGTGTCTGTGTCCAAAACAACTTTATCTACAAAAACAAGTAATGGGTTAGACAGATTTGGCCTGTGGGCTATAGTCTGCCCACGACTGCTCTAGATTATCAGATCCACAGAGGTAAGCAGCATTTTTTTTATTTATGACGATATACCTTTCACTAATCAGAGTGCCAGGCACACGGTAATCAAAGCTTGCTGAAAAGAATGAATGGATAAATGAAGTATGCTAAGAACAATCACTGCAAGATCATGGTGTTTGAAGTATGGAAGCTGTTTAGAGTATCTCCTAATCCCAGATCCCAGGCCCCCAGGCTATGGGTGGGTTTTGTGTCTAGATGCATCTTTATATTCACCTATAATCCTTTTAGCATGAAATATAGGTGGATAAATGTGTGAACTGTATAGAATAGGATAGAAAAAATAGGATAAAATACTCTTAATCCTAGAGTATATTCAGTCCCAGACTAAATCTTTTAATATAGATTACTGAAGCACATGCAGGAAGAATGTGTGAGACTAAAATGCTCTTACATGGTTTATTTTCCCCCATCCAACTAATTATTTCTTCTTGAAATTTTCCTCAACCATGCCACTGGGATCACATGACTATGCCTAATTTTCCATTCATTAATTGAACATATACATATATTAAATATGTGTTATGTGTGAGGCACTCTGATAAATTCACATGCAGTCTCTCATTTAACCCTTACAGAAACCCCACAGAAAGGACATTTTACTGCTTACGTTTCAAAATAAGGAAATGGAGATTTATAGATATAAAGGGATTATTCCAATGTCCAGTAAACAGCGAAGCCAAGATTTGAATCTAAGTTATTCCAAAATGATTATTATTTCATAGGGTTTCATTTAAATTTTTGATTAAATAAATACTGAATATGATGATCTTGAACCAGAGAAGTATTTTTTGTAAGCAAGAAAATGTCCTACTTTTCTTGATGCTAAAGTGGGGACTTAAAAGACTCTTTCTAGGTGGACTGACCAATTACCAAATGTTTTCTTATCTGGTACACTAATCACAACTCCAGCAGATCAATCAACTGATTTGGCACCAATAAAGTGTAAGCATAAGTAACTGGGCAATTTCTAAAAATTTAACTACTGCTCTCAATTATGCAAGTAATGAGTGGATCAAGTAAAGAGCAATATGGAAGGACAAATTTCATTATTAGAATCTTTCAGTGAAAATGGATATTATAATCATTCCAACTTAATACCTATTAACGTAGGGTACCTGCACAAAAGCCTTGAGAGG
Source organism: Phocoena sinus (assembly GCF_008692025.1). Lineage (NCBI taxonomy): Eukaryota > Metazoa > Chordata > Mammalia > Artiodactyla > Phocoenidae > Phocoena > Phocoena sinus. The sequence continues at coordinate 30,712,118 of NC_045765.1, forward strand.
AAAAAGATTTATTTGAACATTAATTGTTTTCTCACCATTTAGTTCTTATTTTTATAAATATTTGTGAGAGTAGATTTTCAGACTTCATTAACTGCTAATGGAGAATTTGCTAGCCATTCTAGCTCCTCCACAATTTTGAGGAATAAAAGGTCATGACCATTTTCCAAATATTATTCATTCTGAATACATCTGCTTATAATTAGTAATAATAGACAATAGTGTCTTTCAAAATTATATGTCACTCAATACTTTCCTATTTTAAAAGGTTTGAAAGTTCATAGTATTGGGATTGTGCATAACAAAGACATTAAGAATATTCAAATACCTCTTAAGTTTTAGTTTATAGAAATTTTGCTCACTACGGTGTCCTAGTTCCTTAAAATAAAACTTTCTTCAAAGTTGAGAGGATTCGAAACCTTGTAAAGTAAATCTTTCAATTGAGTGGATTCTGGAGTGTTTTATTTCTGCTTTTAGTGCAAGTAAAATACTATAGTCTATGTATTTTTTAAATTTTTGTTTTGCCTACCAAAAAAATCTCAACTGAATACCCAGCATTGACTGCATTATAAATATGCACTATATCTATATCTATATCTCTCTATGTAGATACATATATTCTATTAAAGAGGAGAGAACTAACCTGCAACAAACATTCAAAGAAAAATATTATACTGTGCAGTATAAACAAGAATTTGTAAAACCATTGCAGTTCTTAAGTTGGAAAGACTTCATGATCATCTGTCGAGATCCCCTTATTTGACAGGTGAAACTCAGAGAGATTAAGAAGAGAGAATTGGTAGGGTCAACGTTAGAAATCCAGCAAAGCAATCAAACAGAACTGGGTTGAATTTTGGGCTTTATTACTACCTGGCAAGTTGCTTAAAGTTCTCCGTGCCCTTATCTATAAAAGGTGTTAGTGTCTCTAACATATAGGTCATTTTTAGGGTTGAATACTAGGCTTATATATTCATGGTAACATGTTGAAATAAATTTTAGAAAAAATCACCCAGCACAGGGCCTAGGATCTAGCAGGTGACCAAAAATGACTATAACTGTTTTTATTCTTTTACTGCCATCATCCTCATCCTCATCAATGTCTTGTTCTAGATCACCAGATAATTACTGAAATAGAAATCAATAGAGAGCTGGTTACCTAACTCCTAAATTAGTGCTTTTTCTGATCTAGCTTATACGAGTTGGAGATTTTATGGAGAGATACAGCAGAAGCAAAGCTTGAGAGGAGAGGAAGTCTGTTGGTCCATAAAGGATAGGTGGGACTTAAAAAGAAGAGGACTGAAGGCATCCCAGCAGGTGACAAGGGGTAGGATTGCGAGAGGTAACAATTAAATGCTCAGAGATGAAAGAAGCGTAGTGTATAGAGATGCTGTTTTCCTACCTAACTAAAAAGTTGTTGACCGCAGACAAGAAAGTAGAAAAGTTTGTTAGGTTGGAACTTTCAATTCAGGCATGTTTGGATGTGATGCAGAACAAAGGAAGAAGCATCATCACAGGCTTTTAATTAAAAGAGTCACATGATAAAATCACTCTATACTTAGTCTGCCCAGGTGCAATAAAATTGATACAATATGGTATTAGGAGACAATGAAAACTACTATCAGACCCTTGTAATAAAGGGGTGGTAAAGATGTTCAAAAATAAAAAAAGTAATAGTGCTTTACTTTTTACTATTTCTAATATATTGGTGATTAAGGAGAAAAATAAGAAAAGTCCTTTTTTTTTTTTTCTTCTTAAGACATCTTATTAAGTGTTCTTTAGAAGGGAAACTAGCCCCTGGCCAAAAACCAAATGCCTATATATCATACTTTTTCTCAGTTGCATGAATGAAGCCTCAAGTTTTAAGAAGCCTGCAAAAACAGCTCCAAATCAAGCTCAAAGATAAACTAGGCTTCATGCCCTTTTGAGTGCAATCTGCCCATAGAGGATTATTGAACATCTTGGTCAAGACTGAATTTGAACCAGGTTCCAAGGATGAAAGCCCACAGACTAATCTGCTGAGCTACCAAGCCCACTGTCGTGCTGGTTTATAGAAATCCTATTAACTGAGAGATTGAAGGGAAGGAAGATAAGATAGCAAGGTGTTGGGAATCAAGCTTCAGTAGTTTTAACAGAAAAAGTACTTTTGAACCATGCTATTGTATACAGATAGGAATTAAATGCCACACACATACCCGATATACGTGTGTGTAACTATATACATGAAACTGTACATTTTCACAGATTCCATTTTGCATGTATTACATGGTACATAAAAATGTTCAATATATTTAACATGGAAATATTTATTATAGGACTGGTGTTCATGATGAAATCCATTTTCTATTCTACCTCTTCCAAGGGACCGTGGTAAATATTTATAAGGAAACTACTATTTTGTGCAGTCATAGTCAGTCATATCAGTCATAGTCAACAGTTTCATGATCTATTACAATAATGAATCTTAATTTTATCATTCCCTAACATTTGTATCTCTTCGGCTTCTGAGAATACCTACCACAAACAGTATTTACTAGTGATCATCCCAGTACAATTGGAATGTAGCAAGAGAGCTGCTTGAATTGTCAATCATAAAGTTTCAGTTCAGATTTACAAATAAATTAGGCAACTATGTCATCACAAAGAGAATTTGCCATGCCTCTTAGGATATGGCTGGGCTGTACTGGGAAAATTATAGAACCACAATGGGTTTTATTCTCTCATCCAGAAACTGAAGAGGTTGGATTGAATTTGCTGGCCAGTATCATTCTTTACTGTTCTAAATAATGTAAGACTCTATGAAATTAAAATGACTGGTAAACAAGAAAAAATAAATAAAATTTCAAAAATAAAGGAGGTAAATCCTCGTAAGAGAGTAAAAAGAGCTCAGAAACCAAGTGTCAAAAATCTGGAACTAGAGTGTTCATTTTGCCCCTAAGGAGTTAAGATGGTGGGGATGGGGGCAGGTGACACTTAGCAAATGACTAGACGTCTCTGAGCTTTTACTGTCACATTAACATCTGATCAGAGCACATGATATTTGGACTCACTTCTAGTATTAAATATACACATTTAATTATTTCTCTAAATGATTAGATTCTATATAAAGTTTCTTCATGATATCAGGTGAGAATTCTGATTATTAAATGACATTGAACAGGACATCTTTTCTGATTTTTTATTTCTTTTCCTGTAAAAGGAATATACTGGTGCCTACTACTCACATGGGTGTGTTGTGGAGAGCATGTGAATTAAGGAATGTGAATGTACTTTTTCATTTATAAGGCTCTATAAATGATAGTAAACCAATCATTACCAATTAAGTTGATTATTAATAAATGGCCATAGCAATATTAAGCTGATAACAGATTTTTAAAACCTCATTTTATTTAAAAGAGAACTATGTAGGAGAAATGCAGTTAGTCTGATTCTCCTAATTTTGAGTTACTTTTATTTTCAGTATGACATAAATTAAAAATTTGTGGCAAGACGTTTTCCTTTGCCATAAAGATAGATTCTTAGAAATAGTATGATTTGGGAGTTCTACTGTTGGAAGCAAGCTGATTCTATAAATCTTGTAGGCAAAATAGTAATACTACAAAATAAATTTTAAAAAGAGTATTGTAATTTTAGTAAATTACACTTTAGCTAAAGTGTAACTTTAGCAAAAATTTTGTAATTTTATTTCTAAACTATGGCTGTAGTGAAGTGTGGAAACATTGAAAATTTACTATGATCTGTTATTGTTACCTTAAATGCACAACAGAATCAATGCTTTGTGTACTGCTGTTGAGAATATTTTCTTTCTGCATTTTAGTACTCACATACTAAGAATTATAGGCAACAATGGGCCATACATTCTTCCTGAACTATTGCTGTGATCAAGATATAAGAAATTGGACATTTTATATCTCAAAATTCTAAGTATGTACTAAATACATATTCTCCCTTCTTCTGGGTATCTATCATCTTTGAACATAAGGAGGCAAATGCTCAATTAAGAATAGAAAAATAAAACTGAACTAGGCACAGTATGGATACTCTTTCTTAAAATCTTAATTTATAGCGATTTCTAAAGGGCCTGCAGAAGGAAGAGCCTTTACAGATATTCACTTCATTGTTTTTCATGTGGAGAGCTCGTCATTTGCTTTAGTCAATACATACAGCCAGTCAGACTCAAACACAGTTCACCCTTGAATCCAATCCCAGAGTTGTGGCTGTGAACCCACCCAATCAGAGGAAAAACTTGCCGCAAATCCATCCTCACAGCATAGAATGCTCATTGTTTCAACCTCAGTGCTGCTAAGCTCTCAGTCTTGTTCCAGAGTTAGCATCTGAGCCTTTCTTGTTATACAAGAGGGGTTCTCCTTCACAGAGCCCTGTCTCCTTTCGACATCTTACTTTCAGAAGCAGCACTTCAGATTTGAAGAAGCATGTTATTCACACACCCCCAAATATTTTCATTGGGCCAGGGGTTCCCTGTCTTCTACCACTAAGCATCCTCAGTTACTGCCTTTGAAGATTTCTGGGAATTCAGGTCCCAAGATGGAAACCTCTGAGTTAACAGATGATTTGATTAAATTTATGGCAATAATCATACATTTTAGAATGGCATGGATACAGCTTAACCTGCTCAGTTTAGGAATCTGCATGGTAGAAGTCAACTCTCCAATAGACCATTTTTAATGATTCTACCTTGTAACAACATTTCCCTAACTATGTACTACAGAATATTATCCATACTACAAGATGAACTAAAAGGTTTTAAAAAAGGTTTTTAAACCAAATATAAACGTAAAATAAAATATATTCCCTCCTCCCAATATTCCTTGTGCGCACATGAAAGACATTCTTAAGTTTTTTATGAAACAAACCTCCTATCTTTAACCCTGTACTTCCCAAATCATTTAAACATGTGAGCATTCTCCCCCATAAAGTTGCTAGCACCTCCCATAACACAAGTGTAATTAGAGTTTTAAAGAAGACCTTGGAAAATACTACTCAGAAAGAAATAGTAGAGTTGTCATTTGGGCTTCATGGTTCTGAGAGTACTTTCTTATTCAGTAAAAGATGTGCTGTGTCAGTTATCCTCACGTTACTCCTTTCCAAATCCTTTCTCCATCCCCAAGTTAGATCATTCCTGGTCTCCTGTTACTCATGATACAATATTTAAACTCCTAACATGTTATAAAAATCTTATATCTGAAGCAAATTTACTTTTCTAGCTTATTCCCCATGTGTTTCTTACCAGCAAACATACTGTCTAGCAAAATTATCTACTCACCATCTACTAGACAGAATGGTCATTGTGCATGCTTTTATTTATTTATTTTTTCTGCATGGAACTTCCTCTTTCTCCAATTTTTCATTGACTTACACCCCTTCTTCTAAATATAACTGAAAAGTCACCACCTCTATAAAGGTTTACTGTCTTATACTTCTTAGGTTCCTTTTTGCTCCATTATGATCTAACAACTCCTTAGACACATCTTTGTATAGTATTTTCAAAGAGTATAAAAATGATCAGTTTCAATGTCTCTTTGAAAGTAAATATAACCCAGGGTACTAGAAGTCAGAGTAATTGTTCTCTCTTGACAGGGAATTACTGACTGGGAAGGGGCATGAAGGGGTTTTCTGAAATAACATATATATATACACATACATACATACATAGACACACACATACACACACATATATGTATGTGTATGTGTGTATATATAAAAATATATATATGTAGTGATTACCTAGATACATACATAGGCAAACGTTCAAGTAGTAAATTTAAGATTTGTTCACCAAATGCATTGTTATTTTTTGTATGCCATAAGAGCAAAATTAAAACAATAAATAAGTCCCCCTACTTACTTGAGAGGAGAGATTTTTTTAAATTAATCTTTTTATTCCCAAAATATAAAATGATGGCCAGCACAATGTGCCCTTGAATAAGTGAATAGCCCTTGAATAAGTGAATGAATGAATGAACATGCAGCAGCCCCTTTTTCTGGAGTGTGGCCTTAGTTTGTCAAGAAAAGAACACATTTCAGGTAGAAGAAGGCTATTTAATTGACTATAATTAGAGCAATAAGAAGACATAAATGATAGTATGTAGCAGTAACTTTGCAGATGAGACAAGAATACGCCGACTGATTAAGAATTCTGAATAGAACTTTAGAGTTTGGCAACATTTTAGCAACAAGGTTCACTGAACAGCTCAGCAACTACCTGCAACCCATATGCCTTGTATTTTCCCTCACACTTAAGATATTTCCCCCTAAAGGCTAATAAACAATGGGTACATCCCTGAAGAACGATATATATATATCCATAATTGACTCAGATATTATTACTTAACATTAAGCGCCAGCTATACATAACCTACAACTAGCATTAACTCCTTGCCCTTGAGAATTTTAGGAATAAAGAAAAAAAGTTACAATGTTAGACAAGACAAAAAAGCAAATGGGAAATTTGGGTGTCATATTACTTAACATTTCCTGTTTATTCACTGAAACATATATGAAATGCCTACTACAAGTCAGGAACTATGCTAGGATCTGGGCAAAAAATGGTAAGAAAAATAAGATCCATGATTTCATGGGGCTCACAGTTCAGCAAAAGAATAAATAGTAGGAAGAACTTTCATTTATGTGGCTTTCTCTGTGCTAACCATTGTTCATGTATTTATTTAATTCTCATATCAGTCAGATAAGACAGATACCATTACCATCCCCACATCATAAATGGAAAAGAGGCTCAAAGAGGCTCAAAAGTTCACTTATATGATTTTCTCATCTAGATGTGTCAACTTCCGGAGAGGAGGAGACCTGTCTTATTCTTCTGGGTTTCTTCCTCAGCATCTGGTACAGTGCTGGGAACATAGTAGTGTGTCAACTATTGATTGATTTACTGTGATGGGATGTGACCTACAATTCTTTTCCTGTTCTTTTGCAGCAGGAAACGGAGAAATATTTCTTTCCTGTGTAAGAGATATATAACCATATTAAACACTGCGTTGAATCTATCACTGTATGATTTGCCACTGTACATTAAAGTGGTTGGCACATGGCATGGTATAGGCCAAATTCACCAAAATTATTAACCATCTACATAGTGTGACTGTCCATGCTTCACTCACATACCTGCAGAACTAACTTACTATTTTGTAGTGTCTGTGTGCTTTGCTTCCAACAACTTGTAGCAGCAGCAGCTTAGAGGAAGTTTTCAGGGCCCAAATAATCCTTACCCAATGACTAGCTGCTGCAAACTAGACGAGACTAGAACTTTACCTGAAATTGAACTCTTGCTAGGACTCCTCCCTTTACTGTCCTGCCCCCTTCTACTCCTTTACTGGTTTCTTACTGTAATTATCTCCTTGCTAAAACATTTATATACGAAGCTTTATCTCAGTTTTTGCTTCTAAGGAAATCAACTGCAGGTAATTTAGTTAACCCATTTTGTAGTAGCTTAGTCGTGTATCAGATGGAGTTCTTCAGAGAAGAACCAATAGGATGTGCATATAAATATAGAGAGAGTAGAATTTGTTTTAAATGAATTGGCTCCCACAATTGTGAGGCCTGGCAAGTCTGCAATTTTCAGAGCAGTCTGGCAGGCTAGAAATTCAAGTAAGAGTTTGTGCTGCAGTCTTGAGTCTGAAATCCATAGGGCAGGCCAACAGGCTAGAAACTCAGGCAGGATTTCTACATTACAGTCATGAGGGAGAATGTCTTCTTTTCCAGAAACCCTAGTTTGTGCTCTTAAGACCTTCCCCTGATTGTATAAGGCCCACTCACATTATGGGATGTAACCTGCTTTGCTTAAAGTCAAATGATTGTCAATATTCAATCACATCTAAAAGATACCACTGCAGCAACACACAGATTAGTGCTTGACCAAACAACTAATCACCATATCCTAGCCAAGTCGACACACGAAATTAACTATTAGAAGGAGGGAAGATGGGAATGGTGCAAACAAGTCCTGAGCTGGAGGACACCATCCACAAGAGCTCTGAAATAATCTATAGCTCTGTTCTGTGCCTCAGTTTTCTTCTCTATATAGGATGGTCTTAAGAGCTCCTGAAGATAAAGCAAAATGTAGTTTTGTTCTTGTGTCTCAGCCCCTCTGAGATACTAGGCTGACCCACTAACAGGTTCAAAAGTCCAGACAGAAATTGAAGGTCCCAAATAATAACATTCCTTCCATAATAACATGTACCTCCTCTTCATAGAACAATCATTAATTATGTATCAACATGTGTCATTACTAAACACCTTTCTCTTAACCCAATTTGAATGTGAGTTTCATGAGGTGAAGAGCTGATTCTGTTATCATTGTATCCCCAAAGCTAGCGGAGTATTTGGCACAATGGTTATCTATTGAATAAATGCCAGTGACATTGTTATTAACATAAATATGATCTCATGTATGTAAGTATATGCAAATATTACATATAATACATGTAATAAATACAATTATATAAATTATATATAAAGATATATACATGTCTATCTATATAAACATACACATACGTATATACTTTATTAGTTTCTGGAAGGGAAAAAAAAAAAAAAACCCTTGAGGGGTGTCCTGAGGAAGTGCTTATATTTTATGTTTTTTCTGTTTTATGTATACAGTGCTTCATTCATAGGGAAAATATCTTTAAGTTTGTCACACAATGAGATTTTTCTTGTGTTCTTTTTAGAAGAAATGAGGTAACACTAAACCCTTGAAATCATTTTTCCTGGAAAATATCTCAACATCAGTTCACTCCAAACAGGGAAAAAAAAAAAAAAAAGGTAGACAATCAGACAAGGGGACCTGAGCAGCAGCAGAAAATAATTGGACGCTCTAAACTGTACCATTCTTAAGAGGAATTACTGACTTGCACTGCTTCTTCCCCGGACCATGCTGTGCAACCCTTGGAATCTCTACAGAAGCATTTTATTGCTCATTAAACATTTTTCAATGTGAATCCACTCTTGGCATTTCTGTTTATAGTTTTTCTCACAAACCTTCCCATGTTGCATGCCTCCTTCCCCACTACTTGTAATTTAAAAGAAATTATGTAAGCTTCTTTCTCTGATTAAGAAAGCCTAATGCACAAACACACAAAGGATATGACCAGTGTAGCTCAAGCTCAATGAATCTAGCAGTTTTCAGCTCATTCCCAATAAAAATGGGCCCCACAAATCACTATGAAAAATGTGTTTTGTACCTCAAGGGCCATAACTGTCATACATTTACAATTCATAAGCAGTGACTGCAGGGTGCTTAGTGTGGTTAATATCAATGCTGTGGAGAAGGGGCACAACGAAATCATCTGTCACTTGAAACCCTCGTTTGGGAAGCCTCCCACTCTAACAAGATCCTGAAATGTAGCCGTGCAAAGCCTGAATGGGTTCTTCCCCCTAAACTGTAAGTGGTGACAGAGGTGAAAGTCTGAGATGGCCAGGCAGTGCTGGCCTAGCCTGCCTCTGGTTTACTGACTTTAAAATAGTAAAGATAAAACATGAAGTTAAACTGTCAAAAACCTTATGTTCCATGCCTTTCCTCTACCTATCTAGAACTGAAAACATAAGACCTAGAGACACTTAAATTCTGACAAGCTTCCATGTCGTCATGGATTTTGCTAAAGCACAACTGGGATATGATAAACAGCCAGGTGATTGAGACTCAGGAATGACTCTTAATGAACATATTTAATATACTTACAATTCCTATAGGAAGCCAAAATAGTTTATGTGCCTTTTACATTAAAATGATTTCCAAATTTTATACGTAATATTTCAACTCAGCCAAAACATGTAGCTCACCCCTGCCGTCTGCAGCAAATGGCTGTAACCCACGCAACTGAATCTTTGTAATGCTAGGTTTCCATTGCAGTAAGTCATGGGGGTTTGAAACAGGTTATAGTCTGATTTCAAACATGAGCATTTTTCTTTTTATTAAGAACATTAATGAAATCAGAGAAAGCCTATTGTTCATCCAATCTAATCCTTCTGCAATGAAAGGAATTTACTCAGAATGGTATGAAGACTAGTGAAATGTATTGGTGAATCTTGAAGATATGTTTTTCTGTCCCTGAGAGCAGAGTTTCTAAACCACTCAGTCATTTAAACATAAGGCACCTGAATGTGGAAAGAAAGAAAGAAAACAAAAAACTAAATAAAATCAGCTGCCCTTGCTTTGGCCCATCCTTGACGTACCACCTTAACATCTTTCTTCTGTTCTCTTCAGCAACATCCACTGCTCACAGCAGACACTCCTTATATTTCCTGGTATAAAATCACCTCAGTTTGTTGATTCAAAATAATGATCCCTCACTTCCTAGGTGTTGTAAGTTCAAGAAGCAGAATCAAAATGCATTTATATTCAATATTACAATAAATGTGAATATCAAAAGATTCTCCTAGAGTTGTGTGACTGCTGGCATTTGTAAAAAGCCAGAGAATCCTGGAATTGGAAGAAGCAGAAATGTATTTAGTGTTTCAACTGACTCTTGATGGACAGTGAGATAGGGAAAAAAACAAATGACAAGTTCTTTTGCAAATTTTTATATTTCATTTAAAAAAATATTTATTTCCCTAAGACCTAGATTAACTGCAATGCTTGCTTCAAAACACAAATGGTTCTCTTCTGTTTACTTATTTGCCACGTGTTTATTTTTAATAACATGGTAAACATGCATTTATTATGAAAAGTAGAACTTTGTGACAACTTAAGTGAACTCACTGGTCTTCTATCCCGTTTCTCCAACCTGAGATAACAATTATCCTGAATGATGATTCTCTTGGGGGCGTGGTGTGTGTGTGTGTGTGTGTGTGTGTGTGTGTGTGCGCGCACACACAAAGTTCCTTAATATAAAGAGTATGCTTTAAAAAGTGTATTATTTACTTTTAATCATTTTTAGTGTTACAAAAAGGCACACGCTCTATATAATCCTTTTAAAGCTCAATCACTCGATATAATAATGCTAGGACATATAGATATGAGTTTATTTTTACTGCTATATAGCATCCTATTGTTGAATATACTATGTTTATACTTCCATAAACAAAAATTAAATTCATGAATTGTCAACTGTTTATAGTAGACCAAGAGAATAACAACAAAAAGTAGCATAATACTTTTTTTTTTTTTTTTTTAACTTTTGGTCCTTTCTAGATGAACTCTATAAAATTAATGAAGTTGTAAGTGTGTGGTTTCAACCTTCTTTGTGCTCTGAGGCAGCCCAGTTTTCTGAGTGATGCACTTTCCAGGGCTTATATCTAATGAAGATATTGACAATCCTTCAAGGCCAGTACTCTTAGGAATAGTTCTATTGCATCCCTTTACCTAAGCCTTGCCCTGTACAGAGACAGGTGGTGTATTCCTCATGTATAAACACACAAATGTAAGTAAATGTAGGTAGGGGGGGAGAGTTTTTCTAAACATGGAACAACAATTCTCTTAAGGTAGCATATGGCTTCCATCTTCATGGTGTTTACCTGGTTGGGTAGCTATTCTTTCATCAGTGGGTTCATGAGGAAAATAAAAACAAATTAGTAAAGTCTCCCCTCCTCTAAACCCTTGAAGTGAAATCAGCTCTTTTGCCCCCTTCCTGTTTGCCCATTTCTGTTCTCCTCTAATCTTGAAAGAACGTAATTACAGGAATTAGATCATGAGGCAATTTAAACTAACTCCTCACTTACGTTCTCCTGAATGCACACCATGCCTTGTCTAAGTGGGGACATGTGTATGCATATGGCTGATTCGCTTTGTTGTGCAACAGAAACTAACACACTATTGTGAAGCAATTAATATAAAGATCTATTTTTTAAAAAAAAGTAAGAATGAAGAATTAAGTAGCTAAAGAATGACTGGCTCTCTATCCCCAACAGCCCCCTTAGCAATCCTGCAGGCAGATCATGCAGGCAAGATAACATCTGAAGAGAGAGTCAGCCAGCCTGTATGCAATGGTGAATGATGCAGAACCCAACCTCCTGCCTCGAGAATTCACTGAGATTCTCCCCCGGCACCCGCCACCGACAAACACCTTTTTCCCTTTAAAAACTATCATGTAGATAGCTAGTGGGAAGCAGCCGCAAAGCACAGGGAGATCAGCTTGGTGCTTTGTGACCGCCTGGAGGGGTGGGATAGGGAGGGTAGGAGGGAGGAGATGTGGGAACATGTATATATATAACTGATTCATTTTGTTGTAAAGCAGAAACTAACACACCATTGTAAAGCAATTATACTCCAATAAAGATGTTAAAAAAAAAAGATGTGGCACATATATACAATGGAATATTACTCAGCCATAAAAAGAAACGAAATTGAGCTATTTGTAATGAGGTGGATGGACCTAGAGTCTGTCATATAGAGTGAAGTAAGTCAGAAAGAGAAAGTCTAATACCGTATGCTAAAACATAAATATGGAATTTAAGAAAAAAAAATATCATGAAGAACTTAGGGGTAAGACAGGAATAAAGACACAGACCTACTAGAGAATGGACTTGAGGATATGGGGAGGGGGAAGGGTGAGCTGTGACAAAGCGAGAGAGTGGCATGGACATATGTACACTACCAAACGTAAAATAGATAGCTAGTGGGAAGAAGCCGCATAGCACAGGGAGATCAACTCGGTGCTTTGTGACCACCTAGAGGGGTGGGTTAGGGAGGGTGGGAGGGAGGGAGATGCAAGAGGGAAGAGATATGGGAACATATGTATAACTGATTCACTCTGTTATAAAGCAGAAACTAACACACCATTGTAAAGCAATTATACTCCAATAAAGATGTAAAAAAATATATAAAATATTTTTTTAAATTAAAGAAAATAAAAAAATAAACAGCATTGCTCTAGTAACATCTTAAAAAAAAAAAAAAAAAAAAACTATCATGGCTAAGCAGAATCTTCAGAGTTGGTCTCGGAATAGGAATTTACCTTCTCCCCAGATTGCCAGCTTTTCTAATTAAAGAATCTTGTTTTTCTACTGACACTTGCCTCTCAATTATTGGCTTTGTGAGCAGCCAAACCTGACTATGGAACAGAAGTACAATCATTAAAGTGAGAAGGCAAAACTTCTCATATGTGGTAGGCAAAACAAAAGGTATCCAGATGAGAATATCTTTGCAGGAACATATTATTCTAACCTCCATCTGATGTCTTACCTTCGCTGAACTTGAAGAGATATATTAGGATATTATTCTTACTCCAGATACCATGGCAATATACAAATGGAAACATTAATACCAAAAATATGTTGTTTTAAGTATAACTGATATAATCAGGGGGACTTAAGAAGCTTTAAATCTTTAAAAAGAGAAAAATAGTACTTCAGTGGCAAGCATACATCTTCAAAATAGGCTTGCCAAACAGGTAAGGGAGATGCAAACTTTCAAGCTCTTTGGGCTGTCCTCTTCTACACGTGAGAGGTGGCAGTACAGGGAGGAGACAAAACAATTATAGGGACTCAAAGTGCACTGCTGGCTGAAAACAGGCAGTGTGCTTCTCCAGCCATTGCAAGATCTGTACCTTGCATCTTCTGAAATACACAGAGACATAAAGCAAATAACAGTGTCTTCGTTTAATACCTCTCTCCACTTGCGGACCAGACCCCAACCCCTTCTGGCTTACTCAGAGACACCACCCCAGCAATTCTATCTTTCAAAACTTTCGCATCCTTGATACTGCCTCATTTCAAGTTAACAGCAGCTCCCTGCGAACTGGGCTCTCATGAACCCACATCATCAGGCTTTCATCATGAACAACATTAGCCCTTGTCAATGTGCCAATGACCCCCATATTACTAAATCCAATGTGAGCTTTCCAGTCTTCATATCCCTTGACCTAATATATTTGATAGAGCTGATTGCTTCCTGCCTGTTGAAACTCTCGGCTTACGTAAAATCACAATATCTTGATCCCTCTATTTTTTTTTTTTTTTTTTTTTTTTGCGGTACGTGGGCCTCTCACTGTTGTGGCCTCTCCCGTTGCGGAGCACAGGCTCCGGACGCGCAGGCTCAGCGGCCATGGCTCACGCGCCCAGCCGCTCCGCGGCATGCGGGTTCCTCCCGGACCGGGGCACGAACCCGTGTCCCCTGCATCGGCAGACGGACTCTCAACCACTGCGCCACCAGGGAAGCCCCCCACAGCTTTTTAATATTCTTCAAAAATCTCAAAATAAAAAAGAGCCAGGTATGTCCCATGATCTAAGGACTCTTTTATCCAACTGCTATTTAACCTCTCCACTAATACATGCCATTGCCAACTCAAATTTACAATGTTTAACAGTAAACTGATTTTTTTCCATGCAAGCCTGCTCCATCCGCAGGTTTTCCTGTCTCAGTAAGTGGGAAACTCCATCCTTCCATTGCTCAGGCCAAAAAAACATTGACATCATTCTTGAGTCCTCTCTTCCTTTCATACCACACACTCAGTTTGTTTTCAAATTCTGACTCTACCTTCAAAACACACCCGGAATTCAACCACTTTTCCCAACTTTAAATGTTACTTCCTGCTCTAAGTCACCTTTAAATCTCCCCTAATTGGCCTCACAGTTGTCCTTGCTCAGTTCTCCCCTACATCTAAGCTTATTCTCAACCCAGCAATACAGAGGGAATCTGTCAGAACACAGTGCTTCTATGTTCAAAGCCCACCAAAGGTTTTCCTTCTCACTATCAGAGTAAAAGCTGATGTTTCTTCAATCTATGGTCTGCCCACCATCCTTATATGACAAATACTCTCCCTTACTCAAAGTTCTCCAGCCACTCTGACCTCCTTGCTATTCCTAGATTACACCATGAATGTTCTTGCCTTAGAGCCTTTGCACTTGCCCTTCCTCCTGTGGAACACAGTCCCTCACTTCTTTTAGGTCCTGCCTCAAACGTCACCTCATCGGGGAAGCCCTGCCTGATCTTATAAAATAACAGTCTGCTGACTGTGCTTCCTCGTACTCTCCATCTACTTTGCCCTACTTTATTATCTCCACTCAATTTATCATGTGTTGATACATAATGGGCTTGTTTGCTTGTTTATCGTCTGTTTTCTGACTAGACTCCACGAGAACAGGAATTTTATCTACTGTGTTCATTGTAATATCTTTATTGCCTTGAACAGTGCTTGGCACCTTGTAGGTGTCTAATAAATATTTCATTCTTGGAAAGAGGACTGGGTTACTTTTATCAACCAGATTTTTCTAAAATAGGTCTCTGTGTTTAAAATCATTAAGTTACTTTGTTTTAAGCATATGGAACAATCACACAAGCAGATGATGTATTAAACCACAAAGAAACATTTCAAAAATCCCGAAGAGCAGAGATCAGAAAGGCTACATTATCTGAAGACAATGCAGTAAAATTAGAAATTAAGAATGACCTTGAACAGTGAAAAACAAATGTATCTACTTGACAACTTGAAAACATCCACTTAACTCCTGATTACAACAGAAAAGAAAAATCACTGAAATTTTGGAAAGCTTACAAATAAAAGTACACTATGAGATGCAGCTAAAGCAGCATACAGAAAATAAACCTGGGGCCTCAAAATGTATATGCTAGGAAACAAACAAGCAGACCAAAAAAATAAAACTGATAAAATTTGAAAACTAAGGCTCATGACTTAAGTGGTTGAAAAAGAAAACCAAAAAAGAAAAATTAGGAGGAAAAATGAGTCAACAGAGATGAAAGCATGATTTATTGAAATATAAAGAAAATAAGACTTGATCAACAAAACTAAAATTTTCCTGAAAGACTAGTAACATTATCACAGTGTCTGAGCAAGAAAGAGAGAGAATTAGAAAGAATAAATACTATGAGAAATATGAAATGGAATAAAAATATAAATAGAAACAGTACTCCAATATAATTGAATGTGATTATTTTAATGGCTATATTTATTATGGACAAAAATAGAGAGAAAGCAACGTCAGAGAAAGCAAGTAGGGAGCTATTTCCAAGTCTAGGAGAGAAATGATTTTTGACACCTACACAAGAGTAGTATCTCCTAGAAGAGGTTTAGGGGTGAACTAGAAGAATTAAGTAAAAGTGGGTGATTGATTGGGTGAAGAGGTTACATCCCTCTACTTGCCACCCTTCACTCCACAACCTTGTATTAACTGTGACTGAGAGGGGTGAAGGCAAGGACTCGTAATTTATTTTCAATTTTTAAAATTGGCTCAACACCCACCATTAACACGAATATTTCAATTACCCTAATTCATTAGGCGAGATCTGATGAGATCTGGCTTTTTTAAAACTTTTACAGTTTCATGTTTCTTCCACATGTGTGATTTTGATTTTGCCTGAATTTCTGTGTCTGGAATAACTTTCCAGTAAAAGTTTAAGAAGTCAGTGATAACTCTGTTAGGTACATGGGAAGTTCACTGATTTAATTAATGAAATTACTACTGAAGTCTAAATTGAAAGAAATGTTACTAAATACTTCACAGGTCATTTGCATTACTACATTTGCTAGTCCTAATTTGAATAGGAATTCTTTACAAAAGCATGAGGAGAATGATTTGGGAGTTTGGGCTTAAATTTTTAAGACTATGTGGAGTAAGGGAAAAAAAAACAGTATTAGCAATTCCAACAACAATACTACCTTCCTGGACATTACCTTCTCCTGGATTTATTCCATAACTGGCTCCTTTCCAGTACATTTTCTCATTCTTTCCTATTCCCCAGCCCCTAAAATTTCCTAACCCTCAGTGTTCAGACCTTGAACTTCATCTCTTCTCTATCTACACACTCCCTTGTCATACAGTCTCAGGGATTAAAGTATTCTGTGCAATAATGTCTTCCACACTGATCATTTTAACCTGAACCTCTCCTCTGAATTTCAGAATCACATTCCTAACTGCCCACTTGACATACATTCTATGAAATGTAATCGGCGTTTCAATTATACCATCCAAAACTCGACTTCTGGGTCTTCCCCCTAAACTTGTTTCTTCCACAGTATTCCCCATCTCATTAAATGACAACTCCAACTTTCTAGTTATTCAGGTCAACAGCCTTGGAGTCATTCTTGATTCCTATCTTTCTCATACCTCACATTTAACCCTTAGCAAAACTCACTGTTTTTCACCTTCAAAATATGTGCTTTCTTAGCCTGTCCACTGTTACTACTCTGTTCCAAGCTACCATCCTCTCTTGTTGGGATAATTCAATGGTCTTTTCACTGGTCTTTGTGCTTCCACCTTTGCCCTACTATGTCTGTTCCTCCATAGTCTAGTTTCAGGACAGCAGTCACATCTATCCTTGTAAGATGAAGACATTTCATTCAATTATTTTATTTAAAACCCTCTAGTATCTTCTCAGTTAACTTTGTGGAAAACTGAAATCTTTATAATCACCCACAAAGTCCTATATGATCTGCTTCTACTTTATGTCTCTGACTTTATTTTCTACTAATTCCTCCTTACTGCTCCTCAGTTCAAGGCATTTCCAGAGTTTCCTTTGCTAAAACTCTTCCCTGGATTTCCTGCATGGTTCATTCATTCTACTCCTTTGGTTCGTTGCTCAAATGTGATTTCTAGGTGTCACGCTCCTTTTCTGTCCTTTGAGAAATTGTACCTCCTACAGTCTGGCATTCTTCTCCTTTCCCTGCTTTATTATTCTCCACAACACATACTATCCAACATTTTTTGTTGTATGTATGAATACATATAGTGAATTGGCTTTATTCATTCTTATATTCAGAGATAAAAGCTACAAAGCTTCATGAGGCCCCTTTCAGCTTGGTGTGACTCAGTCTACTCATAAGTAACTGGACTCATAAATGTAAAATAATCAGTATACTGTTTGAGTATCACCATATCAACCATATCAAAATTGCCTTCTTCCCCCCTGTCACGTTAATGAAAAATGTGTACGATATTTTTAATCTATAATATATCATTTTCCTGATGGCAGTAATGATATTTCACTACAAGAACTACCAAATTCCCAATGTGGAAAAGTTAGCCTGTGAATCATTTCTAAATGAGTGGTCCAATTGTTAGTTCTTGAGGATAGCAATCCTTTTGATGACTTTAATATGCATGCTAGTTTAATCAATATTTACAGAATTAAATATAATGTATGAAGGAAAAGTACTGACATGAGCCTCTGGGTATAATGATTACCTTCCTTCTCTGGGTCTACTTTATACATTTTAGGATCTTGAGCAAAAGAGCCCATCAAACAGGGAGAGACAGGGCTTCCCGGATGGCGCAGTGGTTGAGAGTCCGCCTGTCGATGCAGGGGACACGGGTTCGTGCCCTGGTCCGGGAAGATCCCACATGCCGCGGAGCGGCTGGGCCCGTGAGCCATGGCCGCTGAGCCTGCGCATCCGGAGCCTGTGCTCCACAACGGGAGAGGCCACAGCAGTGAGAGGCCCACGTACTGCAAAAAAAAAAAACACACACACACACAAGAAAAAGAGGGAGAGACATACAAGAAGTGGCCATCCTATGCCTTGCTTAGGTATGCTGCATAGACTTGGCTGGGGATAAGGCCAGTGAGTAACTAATGCCAATGTTTGTAAAGCATCTACAACTCAACTGGAAGAAACTTGCAGAAACAGCTACAATCTGATCTCCTTACATGTGAAGTAGGATAAGCAGCAAAGATGGAATTTATTCAATACATATTATCCATGTTTTGATGAAAAATGTCATTTAAAAATGGTGTTCATCCCAGGAATGTTCAAATGGTTTTTATTTTAAAAAATCAGAGGAGTTGTAATAACAAGTTTGTGTGGGACTTACTAAATACTTTCAAATTGCTGAAATCTGAAATGATGTCCCAACTCTGTTTAACTAACATCTCTAAGATTGTTTGCTCATCTCAGAAATGAGAGGGATAGGCTTGAAAGCTATATGATTCTAGGATGAAAATATGCTGGTCTTAAAACTCCCTAATACCAAATTTTCACAAATTATCTTTATCCTCCCATGCGATGTTTACACCCTTCAGACATTACACATAGATAGCCCAAACATTTGCAAATTCAGCAATGTTATCTTATTGTACCCTTCCTGCTTTCTACTTCATAAAACTTCATGGGCCCGAAGGTTGCTATGAAGTTACTCTCAAGACTTTGCTCTTCTCCTGGTAATTTAATCTTCTTTGTTCTTCCTCATAATTCAATTTTGTCAAACTTTTCTTCAGGGGGATTTAAAATTTACCACCATAACTACTTAATGGGCTGCTTTGTGTGATAAGGGGGTAAAAAATTTACTTTTGGGGACATGTGCTGACTTCCTCATGGGTACCATCTAGTCTGCTTCCTGCTGACCTCAGGATTTTGTAACTTCAAAATGTTAATGGTTTCTAAAATGTGAGGAATTTATAACCTCTCACTAAAGAGTCACCTGCGAAGTGTGTCACAATGGGTACTTGTATAATAGACGTTACTCATGTCTTTTTTTCTTTTAACAAATTTAACCCCTCAATTTTTGAAATGATTGACTTTCCCATTAATTATTTTGATTTAATGTATACTAAAATAAAAATAGTTTGCAGCTAGATATACAACTATGGTTATTTCATATACAGTTACTGCTTATAAAATACCAATAGATTTCTGAAGGAATATGAACAGTAGGACCCATGGGACACATCTAATTTGCTCTGCACCTCTCTATGTGCCAGGTATCAGAAGAATTCATAAGGAGATACAAAACTGTATTGGGTACTGCATAAACCTAAGTGTAATATGACATAGAGTGATAGAAGACAATTAATACATTCTGTGGCAATAATAATTTTTACCATGGGTGTGAGGGAGAAAGGAGAATTTTAATTGGGCCTTCCTTGAAGAAAGAAAAAAAGATTTGGTAGGCAGAGATGGCTATTAGATTGGAAGGGCATTTTAGAATTAGGAACAGCAAAAACTGTGAAAATAATTTACTGAGACTAAAGTTTAGACTATATTATTAACAGTAAGTGATGTTAGTTGCAGTAATAAACAACCCTAAAATCCAAATGGATGAACACAATAACATTTATTTCTTTTTTACATCACAATGTAAGGTGGGTCACCATAGGATTTCTGCTTCATGTGCCTTCAGAGACCAAGGCACATTCCATGTGGTGACGCAGCTGTCATTGCCCAGGAGCCTTGGAAACTTTCAGTGGATTTTCCACATCCAACTAGCTTAGCTTATAATCAGATACAATATTACATACATGATTGACTGAGAACTTATAGGGGTCATGACCAGAAGTAGTTCACACCACTTCTACCCACCTTCCCTTGGCTTGAACTCGGATGTGTTCCTTCACTCAACAGCACAGAGGCTGGCTGGTGTTGAGTGTCAGTCTGCTGGGGATTAGAGTAGAACTCAGATACTGATGAGCACAGCATTCTGGGTCACAGTGCATTCATTCAGAGGATAGATATTTAGTTGAAGAAACCAAAAACACATTCTAGGCAGATCATGGAAGGGATTTAGGATTCACTCTGCAGGGTATAGATATAAATGACCACTGCCTAAAAGAAAAAATAAACTATGAGATCTATTTCTCTCAAGTATACCTAAATACTTTTTTGCTTCACTTCAGGCAACAAAGATTTAGAAAAAAAAAAAAAGGGGGGGGAAGGGAACCAAGCTATTTTTAGAGCATCATCAAATGTATATACACTTGTGAATGTGCAAGTCTAAGGCATTCATGTCATTAGACAAAAGGCATTGAAATATAAGGTGCATTGGTGTGAAACCTTGGTATTTGGATTCCAAGGTGATTTATTTTCATAGGGCTTATATGACATTGTAAATGGGTGTAAATTGGTGCCAGAATGTGAGCCATGGAGGATTGCAGCTCTCCTTAAAGTGGATTCAATAATCTTGCCGTTTAAAATATTTATTTAATTGCAAGATTTGGTTAAAAAAAGGGGAAGCTTCACTTACTTGTGAGGTGGTACACATCTGTCAATAATTCTATACCAGTAAAGCTACTTCTATTTGATATAAAAAAAAAAGATTTCTGGATAATGATAGGACACAGATTCCATAACAGAAAGAGACCGGTTCAATCTTTTGACACAATCGAATCAGTTGCAAGACTTCCTAAGAGGAGGAGGATGAGAGGACAGAAGAGTGAGCAAAACCAGGAGAGAAGCACAAGAAGAAAATTCACACTATTTCTGCTATTTTCTGTGAGTCTCTCTCCAGTCTTCAGTGTAAGAGGAAAGAGTGTCTAGTCTGTAACCAGTTTACTGAATGAGCCAGACTTCATAAGGCATAAGCAGAAGACAGCTGTGATTTCTCTCAAACCACTGCTTCAAACGTGCTCTCTTGCTGCCTGTACTAGTCAGGGATCTCCAGAGAAACACACCAACAGGATGTGCATATAGAGAAAAAGAAAAGTTTACCTTATAGAATTAGCTCATATGACTATGGAGCCTGGTGAGTCCAAATCTGCAGTGTAAACCGGCAGGCTGGAGACCCAGAGACAAGCCAATATTGCAGTTCAAGTCCAAAGGCTATTTGCTGCAGAACTGACTCTCGCTCTTGGGAAATCAGTCTTTTTGTTCTATTCTGGCCTTCAACTAATTGGGTGAGGCCTACCCACATTATGGAGGGCATCTACTTTACTCAAGGTCCCCCGATTTAAATGTTAATCTCATCCAAAGAACAACCCCACAGAAACATTAGAATAATGTTTGACTACGTATTGGGGAACCCGTGGCCCGGCCAAGCTGACATATCAAATTAACCATCACATTCCCCTTTCCTACTCCTTGCAACCGTTGATAGTTTACAGCCATTTTGAGTTCTAAAACATTCTAAATTTTAGGCAGTAAAAAATCCAGTTTAAAGTTTAATTTCAAATTCTCCTTTCCCTAATTTGAGTCTGACTAGTGTCTTGTGGGACCACAGAAAGGAAGTGAGACAAGTAGGAGATGAGTTGTCCTTTTATTTTCCTACTTTCCCACTCTTCCATTTTCCATTCTTTAGAAATCACCTTCCTGTCCCTTCCCCATATTGCTATATCCCCCTCCGCTTCTTAGGAATTCCTGCTAAGTTATCTAGAACCTATACTTAAAGCGAGGCTGTGGGGATATAGCTACTTCTCTTCCTCCACTTTACCAGGTTAGCCTACAATTTGCAATAACAGTCTAGTTATTATTTCAAATATTGTTACATATATTACCACACAGTTATTGCCAACTAAAAATTGTCACTCGCCATTTGGTTCTACAAGAAAGAAGTCACTGGCCACTGTAGTCGCTGACCTTCAACACACCCTGAAGAGTTCAAGGTGGAGATCAGGAATGAGGCACTCTGTGCTCTGGGGAAAACTTTCACGTTGTGCTTTGTTTTTTTTTTTTTCTCAGTTGACGTTATACACACAGCTGCGCACTCACTCTCACACAGACACATACACACAACACCACTCTCTAGAAGGAATACACAGGAGATCCAACTTAAGTCTTTTTTTGGAACAGTAGGTGATGCATAAATAACTTGCAGAAGAAAGCAATCTTTGGAAGTGAATCCATACCACTGATACCATCCCTGCTTGGATAAGTCCCAATTACAGCATTATTTCACACCAGCCGGAAACTATTAAACACTGTGTAGCTCATAAAATTTCTTTTAATGCAAAGACCCAATCAATCATGTCATATTTCTATCACACATTGCACATAATTCTATATTATTATATCACCACTTCTGTATGAATGGAATGATGAATCCAAAGTAGTAACAAATGCTATGAATCATGCTGTATGAACTGTAATCCTATTCAATAGTCGAATACTCTAATTTAGATTGATTTAGAATATTTTGCATATCTTTATCATGTGTTGCTAATAACTTTTATCAATTCAAAGGCAGATTAAAATATATTCAAGTCAGAAGGTCATGGTGATGGCCAGACTTAGAAAGACTGTCCCTTTTTACTCCCAACTACACTTAGGTGTGATTTTCCTCTCCTTATCTCTTTTACTACCAGTTGCCTCCGTGCTTAGGGGGAGATGCATTTTCTCTAAGATAGTGTCCCTCACATGTGAGTATCTGCATTATTCTTTTGCTGTTAAATTTGTCAATATAACACTTATTAGGTTTTACACAAATTCAAAAATTATAAAGAAAAAAACTGAAAGACCCACATCCATTACTTGGATAAAACTTGGTAACAATATAAGATTTTTAAAAAAGGATCTCAAGGAAAATAGTAGAACAGAAAGTTGCAAAATCAAAATAAATTGATCCCTACCCCAATTTCTTAGGTCTCCCCCCCGCCAAAGATGAGCACTTCTAAAAGGAAGTGTAAGTATTAGTTCAGAATGTTCATTATGAAGCTGATCTTTTGGGGTTTGAATCTTAGCTCTTTTGCTTATTTCCTATACATATTCTAGAGCACTTTATTCTCTCAGTTCCCCGTTTTTTTCATCTATAAAATAGGGGTAGGAATATAACCTACCACATAAGATTATTGTGAGGATTAAACATGAAAAGCACTTAGAACAATGTCTGAACTATACTGAATGCTTAAGAAATATGTCATTATTATAAATTCTCCCAGTTAATTATTTTTCTATGTTCTTCTAGAAAAATGATTATGGATACTGCAGTGTAATTATTCTTTTAAATTTTATACAAAATTTATATAGATGTCAACCTACTATACACATTGTTCTGTACTTTATATTTGTTCATTTAATGATATATATTGGAAACCTTTCCATATCAGTGCATAGAAATCTACCTTAATCATTTTCAGAGATGGAAGCATTCTTTTATATGGAATTATTGACTGCATTGTATTTAGATAGCTCCTCACTGATATACATTTAAATTGCTTCCAGTTTTTTAATATTATGAACAATGCTTCAGTCAACATACTTATACAAATAACTTGATGTACTTGGGGAAATATTTCTACAAAGTAAATTCCTAGCTGTGTAATTGCAAGGTCAAAAGATATTCTCATAAATTTTTATAGATTAAAAAAAATAAGTCCCACTGAATTATCACATGTAATTACATTTCCAAAAAACAATATGAAAATATATTTCTTACATTAAAGAGCTAAAATTCTACTGAAGGGCATAATAGAAGACCGATAAACGGAAAAATACACCTTATTTCTTGATAGAAAGGTTTAATATTGTGCAGACAATAACATTTCCTTATAAAAGTCTTAATTAAAATATTAAGCAAATTTGTGGTAACATGAAAAAATAACGTTATATTTTAAAAGTTAGGATTATCTAGAAATATTATTTTTTAAAATGAAAGAAAAAAATAGAAAGAAACATAAGTAGCAGGAAGGGAAGTTATTCCTGCCAAGAATCAAACGCATTAAGTGGTTATAATACTTGAGACAGTAAGTTTGTATTGGAAGGGAAAACAAAAAATGGAGATCAATTTCACAGTATAGGAGAAAATATACTGGAACTAAATATATAGTATTTAGCAAACAATGAGCATAGCATTTCAAATTGATGAGAATGTTGTGGTTTTTAAAAAAAATAATTGCTATTGCTTCAAATGCTAAACATTTGGAATATAATCAATCTGGATCCCTACTTCATTTATTGCATGAAAATCATCTTAGGTATGCAATTAAAATATGAAAATAAGAAATCATAAAACACCAGAGGAAAGTAAGTCCAGATTTACTTACAAGACTAGAGCAGGGAAGGCTATGAAAGATGAGTACATTTTACTATATAAAAATTAGAAAATTGTGTAGAGTGAAAAACAGTATTAACAATCCTGAAAAACAAAGTTACATGTAAATACAAAGGGAAGCAATTAGTATTTTATTTTAGATTAGGGGAAAACATTGCTTCCTTTAAAACTGCAATTCTAATTCTGAAATTCTAACAGGATAGAAGAAACATATTTATGGTAAAGACAACATAGGACTACCACAAAAGTTCTGGCTTCTTGGACATGTGCTGTTATAGCAAACTTCTGTAATTAGCATAATTTTGTGAGTCACTGAATTCTTAACACCTCCCCTGTAGGAACTGGGAAAGATCCAGCATACTTGCTCAATTCATTCAAATTTAAACTCTCTAATTTAAAGCATTTTAGGTCAGATTATGACCATTTTCAAAAGTTTCTACTTAACTTGCTTCATACATACATGGCATAAACAGATGCCATTTGCATTTTTATGAAAAAAGATAGCTTCATTATTGCAAGAACATTACTATTGTTATGGCCACCAGAATCAGAATGCCTTTGAGTGAATGATGGCCCTAAAGGCCATCTGTTGGTTCAAACAAAATAAAAACCCTTGACCCTTTGTCTGAGAGTTCAGTCTAAAATGTTTCCTTTGCTGCAGCAGACGTATAATTATAAATACCAAATTAAGCACAAGCCAGTTCTCTGGATCCTATCAGAAGAAATTTTACTGAAGGAAACAAAACATATTTTGGAAAAAGAAAATCAACATGTTTCTTCTAAAATGAGAGAGTTGAGATCAAAAAGAAATGTTTTTTTAGATTAAATTTTTAAGCTATAGCCTTATTTTTTATTATTATTTTATATCCACTTTATGAAGACCCTGTAGGCGTCTAAAGCCTGAATCAGCTTTTATGAAACAACGTATCAAACTGAGATGCTCTCAGTGGGCAGATCATTTGAAGCCGGTGCTGCCAGAGGAGACACTGGTCTTTTTAGAAACGTTTGCATTTTAGAAAACTCAGTTTTCCCACCGGACCACCAATAAATGTGAAGTCTTCAAAACTTACATCTGACAGAGGAAAAGAAAGAGCTGTTGGATGTTTGAGGTCTTTCTTTTGTATGTGGGGAGGGGAGGGAGAGGAGTGATGGTGCGAAAAAAAAACATAATAATTTATAAAGAAAGAGTCCTATTCTTAACTTGTATAACAAAGTCTAAAGAAGAAAGGTGCTCTGTTGTGAACAAATGGGCAAGTTTGCCACTCTGGGTTAATTGTGCAAATATATTAGTTTAAATGATTTATGCTTTGCTCAGTGATAAAAGTTTAAATATTAGAAAAAGAAATAAAGAAAAGAAAATCAACAGGCAAAGACTATAAAAAGTCTTGGGTCTGTATTGTCACTTCAGGTACTTGCAAGGGAGTAGGCTGACACCATCCATATCAATCACACTTCCATTTATTGAATGTTTATTGAGTGTCAGCACTGTTCTAACATGCCTTATATGTGTTGAATCCTCATCAAAACCTGTGAGGCTAGCATTACTACTAACCCCACTTTACTACAGAAAACAGAGGCATGAAGAAGTTGAGGAACCAGCCCAAGATTGCAATTTGTAAGTTGTGGAGCCTAAATTCAAAAGGAAGTCATCTCCTTCCAAATCCTGAGCACTGCTTAAGACCCTCGGTATGGAGCCTGCAACATGACTGATTTATTTATTCTTACTCTACTGGTACTTGTTCCTTTAAAACTATTTTAACGTCCCCAAATTATCTAGTAGCCTTGTAACCCTCAAATTCTAATTCTCTCAGAATTTCTGCCAATTCTATTGTTTAGTACGACATATATCTATAGTCGTATAAATAAAAGAGTGCAATTTCTACTTCTAAGATTCACATTTTACTTCTCAGCCTCAGTCTGGGAATGTTTAACCTGTCCCCTTCTTTGCGGACTTTTGATATAAGAGGACATTTACATATTGTTTAATATCTACAGTATCATCCGTTATGGTACATATAATCCATTTAGTGCCACTACATATCTTTGCACTGAGAGCTCTTGCTTGGTAGCATGATGAGAACATTATTAAGGAAAAAAAAAAAAAAAAAGGAAAGAATGCTAAGCTCCTTAACTCACATCCTCTGGTTGGCAGAAACATGCTTTATTCACGCTTATGTCAACAAGAGTGCCTAAAACTGTAACCGCTTTCTGTCTAACTTTTTAAAATAATTAGTCCAGAGAGGACACTTAGCTGGGTGGTCGAATGCTGGCTGTGTTTTACAGCAGAGTGTTACGGCTAAAGTATTCTGATTACTTTAGTATAGCTGTGTCAAGTGACAAGTGACCTTGCTACTTTACATCTTGAACAGTGGTGCTATAATAACATCTTGGTCGTTTGTGCTTCTTAGAGATGAGATAAATACTATGCCCTAGAGTGTGGGAAATTGTTAAGAACAATTTTATTTGGAATGTACACTTTCTCCCTCCATTTCCTTCCTTTTCTTTTTCTTATTTTCCTACCCCTGCAGCTTTCTCTATCATCCTATTCCCAGCCCCAACTCAACACACACTCAAGACTTCAAAGAGGAATCTAACAGTCAGATGTCTAGCTCTACCACTTAATAGCTGTGTGATATTGGGCAAGTTCCTTAACCTCCTGAAGCCTCAGTTTTCTTTTCTGTTCCATCTGGATAATTTTGTATTTCCTCAATCCTAAATTGTATCCTAAATTTCTCTCACATTTAAACATTATTAGAAGCGGGATTCATCTTAGAACTACTGAACATTTAGTGTAAGCATACTATTTTATTTGTCTCTTACATCTATTTTAACACCAGTAACATACTAAGTTGATAAGTGCCGTAAAAAAGAAGTAAAACCATGCAAGGGGGTAGAGACAGTGTGGTGGGAGCTATTATCTTAAATAAGGTAATCTGGGAATACTTCCCTAAGCAGGTGCCAGTTCAGGAGAGCCCTGGGAAAAAAAAGAACAGAGGCAGAAGAGATCTGGGGGATGATTCGGTACATACTAGGATTTCTCAACCTCAGTACTATTTATGTTTGGAAATGGACAATTCCTTGTTGTGTGGGGCTATTCCAGGCAATGGTTAGCAGCAATCCTGACCTCTACCCACTAGATGCTAATAGCACCTTCCTTGTTGTGATAACTGAAAATGTCTATAGATACAGCCAAGGTGGGCAAAATCACCACCAGTTCAAAAACACAGCTCTAGACAGAGGAAATACTAAATGCAAAGCCCTCGAGCTTGGCACGTTCGCAAATGGAGACTAGGGTGGCTAGTGCTGAAGCAGCAAGAGAAGGCTCTGTAGGAGAGGTGGGCAGAGACACATCTTGCAAACAGTATTATGGGCCATAATAAAGAGGCTGTATCTCACTGTCATTTGAGGGAAAGCAATTGTTGGTTTTCAGCAGAGAAAGAGACTATGGTTTCATTTATTTTTCCTTCATCTGTTCCTTTATCCCTTCTTTCCTTCTTTCTTTTCCTTCTTACTTTTTTATAATAATCCATCTGACCATCAATATCAAACTAATCTGTCTTAACATCAATCTATCACACCCAAAACTAAGCATTTACTACACCAAAATCTTAAAGGGATTAATTTTTATAATGAGGACAAGAAAATAACTAGACTTATGGAGCTGTGTGATGATGGTTACATGAAGATGATTCAAGGGAGAAAAAAGATGTGGATGGAGATAGAGAGATAGACTACTCTTTGGAAAAGGGAAAGCTTTTAGCAGGATTTTTATTTTTTCTTTTAACGAGTGGGAAGATTTAGGGAAAGAGTGAGTATTGGCTCTTTGTGATGTGCAATGTGAGCCTCTCTGCTGCCTTTTAAAGAAAACATACAGGTGGGAATGTAAATTGGTACAGCCACTATGGAGAACAGTATGGAGGTTCCTTAAAAAACTAAAAATAGAACTACCATATGACCCAGCAATCCCACTACTGGGCATATACCCTGAGAAAACCATAATTCAAAAAGAGTCATGTACCAAAATGTTCATTGCAGCTCTATTTACAAGAGCCAGGACATGGAAGCAACCTAAGTGTCCATCAGCAGATGAATGGATAAAGAAGATGTGGCACATATATACAATGGAATATTACTCAGCCATAAAAAGAAACAAAATTGAGTTATTTGTAGTGAGGTGGATGGACCTAGAGTCTGACATACAGAGTGAAGTAAGTCAGAAAGAGAAAAACAAATACTGTATTCTAACACATATATATGGAATCTAAAAAAAAAAAAAAAAAAAAAAAAACGTCATGAAGAACCTAGGGGCAAGATGGGAATAAAGACACAGACCTACTAGAGAATGGACTTGAGGATATGGGGAGGGGGAAGGGTAAGCTGGGATGAAGTAAGAGAGTGGCATGGACATATATACACTACCAAACGTAAAATAGATAGCTAGTGGGAAGCAGCTGCATAGCACAGGGAGATAAGCTCGGTGCTTTGTGACCACCTAAAGGGATGGGATAGGGAGGGTGGGAGGGAGGGAGACACAAGAGGGAAGAGATATGTGAACATATGTATATGTATAAGTGATTCACTTTGTTATAAAGCAGAAATTAACACACCATTGTAAAGCAATTATACTCCAATAAAGATGTTAAAAAGAAAAAAGAAAACATACAGCAAAGATCTATATCCTTCATGGCTTTTGTATTTAGGTTCCTTTCTTTTTTGATC
Organism: Phocoena sinus; assembly: GCF_008692025.1. Lineage (NCBI taxonomy): Eukaryota > Metazoa > Chordata > Mammalia > Artiodactyla > Phocoenidae > Phocoena > Phocoena sinus. The sequence goes on from NC_045765.1 coordinate 30,741,449, forward strand.
TACAAAGGAGCAGGCAAATCTCAAGGTACTTTACCTATATTGGGGATGTCTGTCTGCCTATATCTAACTATCTACATACGTATCAATCTCATCCATTGTTTTTCTTGATATCAACAGCAGTGCAAACAGAAACTTGTAGATTTTAGTTAGTGAAATAATGATCCTATGTTATAATTGCAATAAAAATGAATCTTACACTGTACTTTTAATTACTCCATTCTAAATTTCTTATGTTTGAATATATAATTTAACGGCTGGTTAAACTGTTTTTATATTTATAATAAGCTTTTATTGGAAACTACTATTCTCAATCTTGAGTGCACAATGGAATTGCCTGGAATACTGGGGTTCTAACCCCAGAGAGCTTATCATGACTAGTGTGTGCTGTGGCCTGGGCATCATTTTTTTTAGCTCTCCAGGTGATTTTAATGCACAGCCTCAGTTAAGAACCACTGGACTTATCCTTGTAGCACAACACATAGAATTTTATAAATGCTCAATAAAAGTCTGGTGAATGAATCAAGATAATGATTCTTAAATTTTTCACACCTTCCTTGTATTTTTTTCAAATCCTTTTCATTAAATAAGAGAAACATATGAAAACACATTGTAAACCATAAAGAAGGATATGAATCTTTTCTTCCTTATCTATACTTTCAATATGTATTATTGAAAATGCCTTTAATTTCAATAATTATTTATTTATTTATTGTGTTTTGTTTTGGCAACTCCTTTCCTTTATTTCTTCCCCTTATAAAGGGTAATTCGAGTTCAGCAGCATTCCTTTTCTGCCCCCAAGTCCCCAGCCAGACTAGAGACTGCAGGCACCAAATCCTGGGTGACAGCACAGGCCTCAGAACTCTCCTCTAGCTCTGAGCTGTACCAGCTGTTCAGCATCTGTACAGATGAACCGGTTTGCATGGCAGAAATAGAGACACAGATGTAGAGAACAAACGTATGGACACCAAGGGGGGAAAGCGGGGTGGTGGTGGTGGGGATGAACTGGGAGACTGGGATTGACATATGTACACTAATATGTAAAAAATAGATAACTAATAGGTCAGCATTAAATCCATCAGAAAAGGGTAGCACCACTCACAGACCAGGGCAGCAGCTGGGCCTGAAGCTTTGAGGTGGACCAGACACAGGCTTCTGAGTGAGGACAGTCTCAGACAACTGGCCACATGAGCTTGGCTGGAGTAATTTCGGTAATTATTATTATTATTTTTTTTTTTTTTTGGCGGTACGCGGGCCTCTCACTGTCGTGGCCTCTCCCGCTGCGGAGCACAGGCTCGGGACGCACAGGCCCAGCGGCCATGGCTCACGGGCCCAGCTGATCCGCGGCACGAACGCATGTCCCCTGCATCGGCAGGCGGACTCCCAACCACTGCGCCACCAGGGAAGCCCCTCGGTAATTATTTAAAATTAGAGTCTGCCTTTAATGACTATACCATACCACTAACTAGATTATGTCTATATGTGAAGGAAACTGGTTTCACATGGAAAATTTCATTCAGAGGAGCAAAGTAATGTTGATATGTTGTAAGTCTTTTTTTTTTTTTTTTTTAATTGTGGTACGGGGGCATCTCACTGTTGTGGCCTCTCCCGTTGTGGAGCACAGGCTCCGGACACGCAGGCTCAGCGGCCATGGCTCACGGGCCCAGCCACTCCACGGCATGTGGGGTCTTCCCGGACCGGGGCACGAACCCGTGTCCCCTGCATCGGCAGGCGGACTCTCAACCACTGCGCCACCAGGGAAGCCCCTGTTGTAAGTCTTTAAACAGTTTCTGCACCAGGAAACTTCCAAATAAAGTGTTGGCTGTTCCAATAATGGCATTGGATAATTTTATAGTATGACTATTACAACAAGCTTATTAATATTTCTCCATAATTGAACTGAGGCTTACAATAATGTGACTAATAACACTATTAAAAAGATTTAGAACTGCTGATTATTTGGGGCTGGATACAGATTTTACAGGAGCACTACAAATGCAGCCAACTAGCGTTGGGATTCACAGCAGCAGTTGTGAACGTGAACTAGCCATTTGTTTTCTGGCCAATCTGATTTAGGTGTAACTTATAATAGAGTAATGAGTCTTACCACTTCACATCCTTTTCCAAGTCTCTCTTCTGGCTGAAGGACAAAATATTTCTATAAAGATGTCCAATATATTAGCAAACTTGAAAAAACAGCAAGTGGTTGAAGAAATATGACATCCCAACTTTTATTTAATAAATATATAGAGAGAGATGTTGATATATAAAATAGTAATGAATGGTCATTACCTCTGGCTTGTGAGATTATGGTGAAATCAAGATTTTTTTCTGCATGAACTTGTTATTTTTTACATGTATGTATTATTTTTACAATCAAGATATAATGCAGATATAAAAATCAAATCCAGGGCTTCCCTGGTGGCGCAGTGGTTGAGAGTCCGCCTGCCGATGCAGGGGACACAGGTTCGTGCCCCAGTCCGGGAAGATCCCACATGCCGTGGAGCGGCTGGGCCCGTGAGACACGGCCGCTGAGCCTGCGCGTCCGGAGCCTGTGCTCCGCAACGGGAGAGGAGGCCACAACAGTGAGAGGCCCGCGTACTGCAAAAAAAAATCAAATCCAGATACTACAAGCTCACAAATAAAGTGTTCTTGTTCAGCACAGTGGTATATAAGAAGTTCCAATACACTTTCTTTTCTGTTTTTTTTTTTTTTAAGAATATACTATTCTGGTAAAATGTAAACATGCAAACCAAAGAAAAACAAATGAAAAACAAGTTCACATGTTCTTAATTTCAATGTGTTCCTCAAGAAAGTATTCAGCTACTGCTGCTTCAGTTAAAAGTTTTTGGTGAGAAATTGTCAAATGAGATTTAAAAAATCTGAGGATGAAGGGGAAGAGTCTTGGAGAAGTATCTACTTTTAAAATGGATTTCTAATACATCAGTGGTAAAGGAACTGTCTTGCTGGCAATTGCATGTATTTGCCTTTCACCCCAAGGAAATAACTTACTTACTTGTTAACCTGGAATACCATGTAACACATGTTTCTTTTCATTTGGCTTTTAAAATATATATTTTAATGTAACTGCATGTCATCATTTAGCCTTCACTATTTTCCTTTAATGAATCCTCAGAAAATGAGTGATTATGACCATGAATGCTTAAAAAAAAAAATGTTCCATGCTTTCAGGCTCTCCACTTTGACCATAATTTTGGCAATAGAGATAAAAAGTGCTCATCTCTAATAACATTATTATTAATGTCATAGAATTTCTATGCCAATTCTTCTGCTAGTCATGAATCTAGCTAATTACTTACTCATATTTCTATCACTACCTTTCCCGATTGCCTCTGCTAATTTTGATATTTCTTCAAATCTCTGTTTCATATAGTCATTCACTCATTTGTTCATCTTTTGTGGAGTACTTGTTCACATTAATGCCTGCATTTTGGTTCTGTATAGCATTGTTTTTTTCTATCACCTAAGTGGTATTTATTGTGTACTGGCATAAATCTCAAAATGTACCATTTATGAGAGAATCACCAGTTGATTTTGTGGTCGGAAGAGAGACTCTAAGAGACATTTATATATGACTTATTTTAATTTCAATTTCATAATACTATTTCTTGGGTCAACCAAGTTGTCATTTCCATTACGACAAAAATTGTATCTTAGATGTCTTATATTCTTTTAGTGCTTTGGCAACATCCTCAACCCACTGTAGCTAATCAATAAACATTTGATTCATCAGTAAATTATCTACTTTGTAAACACATATCAAGAAAATTGTTTCTCATTATCTATCAAGACTGTGAGTAGAGGAGACGTCCTCTGGAGAAAAACATTATGAATCTTGTGAAAGAATAGTGACAACACAGGCCCTGGGGTTCAGATAATAATCTAGTTACAAGATGCTAAAAAAGTACCTACATTTCTGGTGCTTCCATGTGTGAAATAGATACCACCACCTGACCTGACTCAGCTCAGGAGGCTGGGTTTGAGGATTTTCTGAAGTTCCTTCCTATTCCTAGATATCAGACTCTACAAATCCCTTGTGGTAATAGCAACGCATCAGACTCCTTATGTGCAATTGGCAGTTGTGTTTCATCTTTATCCTGCCCGTATGTAGTAGTGGAATATTTTCTCCCTGAAACAGTCAGTGTACCAAAAAAGCAGTCTAATAAATCTGTAGGCAAGATGCCATTGAACTAAAGATAAAGAATTCTTTAATGATCTTAATCAAGAGAGCTTATCTGTGATGTTCACTGAACTTTAATGTAAAACCCGTAATTGAAAGCTGAGGATATGAGTGAGGAAGCTTCCCATGCTGATCAAGCCTGAAGCCAATATGGCCAGTATGACAGTCTGCTGGATTCCATTTTGAGTTTGTACCTCAACAGATAATTTGACCTGGACCAAGACAGGGCAAGAAAGGGAATGAGCATGGAGCTATGCCGCAGATATTTTTGACACTTTATAGAAAGTGTTAATTATTTTATATAATTATAATTATAAATTATATGAATTAATATCAGGGGCATTGTATGTGCCTACAGTGGGAACAATGTATACGTATTACCTCTAATCTTGCAACAGAAAAGCCTTTTTGGATATAAAATGTGTTTAAAGAAATTGATGCTCACTGAGAATAAGTATATTGTGCAAAATCCTGTAGCTTTTCCAGTGGCAGAGTTGAACTCAAACCCTAGTTCCAATGATTATTTGCTTCCCCATGACTGTGTGGACCCATGCTCCTGACTGTTTTCTCTGAATTTGGTGACATGTTTTAATAAAATAAATAATTCCTATACTTCATTGTTTTATAAATTGAAATACATATTCTATTTGCTTTGTGATGTCAATCCGTTACAGGTTTGTAGCACACTGTTTACAACTAATTTTTCATATTCTATCTTATTTGATTATCATAACAATGTGGATATGTGATGTAGAGATTTTATTTATAAATGTGAGAAAAGTATGACTTGGAGAGGCCATGACACTGGCTTAAAGTCCTAAAGCTATTAAGTAGCAAAGTAACACTGCCTTAGTTTTCTAATGTTGTGCAGTACATTACCATAAATGTAATGGCTAGAAACAACACCTACTTTTCAGCTCACAGTTCTGTAGTTCGGAGGTCTGGGCACAGAGTGACTGGGATCTGAGTCTCACAAGGCTGAAATCAAGGTGTCAGTGGGGCTACATTCCTTTTGGCAGGCTCTGGGGAGGAATCTGCTTTGAAATGCATTGGGCCAATTCAGTTACGTCTGGTTGTATAACTGAGATTAAATTCTCGTGGGTATGGGAACCACATAAATGGGAACTGAGGTCCCCATTTCCTTCCTGGCTGTCATCCTCCAGCCTCTCACAAATCCTAGAGACCACCTGCATTTCTTGTTATGCAGCCCTTTCATCTTCAGCCAGCAACTGAGAACTTCTCCCAACAAATCCCCCTCGCGCTTCTAAAGCTCTTACTTCCTCTACTGCTGGTCTCTAGACTGAGATCTAAAATGATTAGGCCAGGCCCTCTTGGATAATTTTCCTGTCTTAAAACCGACTGTGCAATAAATATAATGTAATCATTGGAGTAAAATTCATCATATTCACTGTCTTTGGGATTATTCATGGGGGACAGGGAATAGATGGGGCCTTGTTAGAACTCTGCCTATAAGAAGCACTAATACTCACATATTGGTCAAATTAGCATCATGGCTCTGTCATTTACTAACAACTAACCTCATGAAGGATTATACTTCTACAAGCTATTGCCATTAGGCATGGCTATGCCACTTACTGTGGCCAGGGAACTATGAGCTGTAGTATCATATTTCTAGTTGGCAGCAGAAGCTTTGAATGACCTTATGTGTTTTTCCAGAGTTCTTTTCCCCCGATAACAAGGCCAGCATATCCCAGCTATAAGTTGCTTTTTCATCGTGGGCCCTGGAATAAACAAGGCTTATGGAGAACAGCCACAGAAGATCTGCAGCATATATCACGGGCAAGAAATCAACCATCCTGGTTGTTGGCTACTGATACCTTGGAGGTACTTGCTACCTCAGCATAACCTTGTTTAAAGGTAACTGATATAGAAATTGGAGCTTAAAAGTGAGATAGCTATAAATAATAAAGAAATATATAAAAATAAAGTAAAATTTGGCATTAGCTTTGTAGCAGCTGGCAGTGGCATGGAAACTCAATAAATATAGGAGTCTGGAAAGATGGTGAAAATGCTACCTAATTTCAAAACCAAAAGAAAATTGAGTGATATGAATTAATCATGTATATATTTTTGAGTCTCAGTTTTCACATCTATAGCATGGGATACTACCTCTATTTTAATTCCAGAGTTATGACCTTTTTTTTTTTTTGAACATGCAAAATATAGCTCTACTTTTTCAGTTCCTGAAGTATGTCTAATTAGAAGCACTAAAAACAATTAATTTTTCTAAACTATAATCAGTTTAGGAATATTAATAATGATAATATCTTATGATCATTAGGATCTTATTATGTAACAGATACTTTGCTAAACAACTGAGTATGCCTTTTCCTATTTGATTTTCACAACTATCTTGCAAGGATATAGATAAAGGATAGCTTCCTCAGGCTCACAATTCTGGTCTGAAATTTGGCCCACATTCTTTTATCCCAAAGCCCAACTCTTAGTTCAAATTTTTAATTCAAATTCAAACTTTTCTACAACTCCTATCTCTAATATGGCAGACTTGCAAATAAAGAAGCATTCTAAAAGTCAACTTCAAAAGTGAAGATAAAATAATCATAATTTTTCAGAAAAAGACTTATGATTTAGAGCCATAAATGTGATTTTTGAAGTGGTGTAACCCACAAGATCATAGGCTTTTTGAAGACAGACCTCATTTTTCCTCCTTGGAACACTATCTTGAAGTAACTCTCACATCCTTTCCTCATCCTGCACATCTCATACTTAAGTTCTTGCTATTTTTCTCTGCCACAAATGGTCTCTATTTTCTGTATCGCTTTTTGTTAAAATCTGAGGCATCCCTTGACATTCATTTCTAAAGCTTCCTCCTGCTATATCTCTAAATATACTCACTTTCCTTTGAGCTCCCACAGCGCTTGGAATTTCTCTTTTGGCACTTAAGGCACCTTGGGTAAGTGGAACAGAATGAAGACTTTGAAGTCACACTGTGGCCAATCCCCTGCCTCCGCCTTATTAACCATGTGCCCATTTTTCAAGATTATTTTAAGCCTCCAAGACAAGGCCCGAGTCCCACAGTCAGAACATCAAGTTAGCTCAACATCTGCAACTCATTCACAACCTTAGGTCCGAAATGCCTGTGCTGACATTTTCTCGTGTATCGCCCCACTTGATTCTGAATCCACGTCCCTTCTCCGAGCTTTGGCTCCATCTTGCTCCTTAGGCATGATGTCACTGGGCATCACTTCATCTACACTGCATTTCCTCCTTGACTCCAAGTAGAATCACTTACCAGCCACCAGCCCTGCTTTTTCAGAATCGAAGTGAACATGTTGCTCAGACTCACCCAGAGTTCCCTCCTGGGGGTGGCACTTATTCAACACACACCAACTGGAATGGTGACTTGGTCAAGATAATGACCTCTTTTGAGTCTCAGTTTCTTCAATAATAAAATGTGTAAAATTCCTTGTTAGTGTGATTTTGAGGATTCCATAAAAGAGTGCATGCCAAGCTCTTACCTCGTGATTTGCATATAATAAGTGCTCATTAAATATGAGCTTCTTTTTCCCTGCTCTTAGTCTAGCCTGTATTAAAGCTATTTGCTTCACATACTCTATACCACCTCTCTCTCTTATCTCATAAAATGATATTAAGTGCCTCTAAGCTAGGTCCCAGGTATTATTAATCTTAATATCTGCTATAGTGCTTAGACTGTTGTTTTAGATTACTGAATTAAATTTATTGCAGCAGATACTATATGTTTAGTAGCATAAGTGAGTGTGAAGAAGCATAAGGCTTGGCCTGTGCTGTCTTAGTAGTTAGAGTCTGTTGGGATTTTGAATTGTTACAAATAACAAAATGACTAATTTAAGAAAATAGGTTTAAGGGACATTTTTGAAGTACAGAGAAGTGTTGCAGCCATTCAGGGTAGTAATATAATGATAATGATTAAGATGATCATAAAAGGTTTAACAGAGTAATAAGAGCACTGGCCAGAACCAATAGAAGTTTCAGACATAATACAGATTTATGCAAAAAATAAGGAAGTGGCTAATTCATTTGCTTACTGTAACTAAAAAAATATTAGGACTCTGCTTCAGGCACAGCTGAATCCAGGACCTCAATCTTATCTAACAGATTTTTCTTTTTCCATGTCTGTGATTGTCTCTCACCCACCCCTCCCCTCAGTTAGTGTCATCCTTCAATATCTGTAAGGGACTGGTTCCAGGACCCCTGCAGATACCAAAAGCCAACAATGGTTCAAGTCCCTTATATAAAATGGCATAGTGTTTGCATATAACCTACACACATCCTCCCATATATTTTAAACCATCTCTGAATTACTTATAATACCTAATACGATGCAATACTATGTAGTTAGTTGCCAGTGTTCAGCAAATTCAAGTTTTGCTTATTGAAACTTTCTGGATTTTTTTCCCAAATATTTTCAATCTGTGGTTGGTTGAATCCCTGGATGTGGAACCCAGGGATACAGAGGGTGGACTGTATTCTCAGAGGATGTTCCATAAGCAAAGAAAGATGGCTGTAAGTTAAGCTGCCCTACTAGAAAGAAAAAAGTCTTTCTGATGATGCCCACATTTAGGGAGGACCCTGACAGAGCCACATGCACATCTCTGAAAAAATTAGTCTGGTGAGAGGAAGGAGGCATTCTGAGGGCACAGCCCCACAGGCCCACTTGAACCATATGACCAGAGAGTCTGTTTGGGCAAGAGTGCTAGGGGAGCTGAGAAGACAAAACTGGTGACTTACCATTATGTAGAACTTGCGTCCTATCTTAAAGAATGAGCAGCAATGACAGGGCAGTGTTTTAGATGGGAAAAACAACCAATAAAAAGGAAGAAAGCGAAGAAAGCTAACTCAACTTATTTATCAACTATTAAGCTGATTATACTGAATGGTGAGTTCAGTATAATTTAGTTTTTTACTAAAAACTGAGCCAAGGATTTGGAGGCAGGTGAAACATCATGAAGGAATCCCAACTTTACTATTTATTAATTACCTGTTAGTCCTTGGACAAGACACTCTCCTATTAAGAACTTCAGTTTCTTGATCTGTGAAATGGGGATAATACCATGCATATCATAGAGTGATTCTAATAATGCATAAGATAATGTATCAAAAGCTTCTAATGCAAATTCTCATGTTTAGCAGCATTAGTAAAAATTAATCAACAGCAGTATTATGATAATGATACAAATCTGAGGGGTCTGTTTTGGGAAAACATAGGCACTGAAATGCACTGCAGTGCAATCATTAGTTAAGAAATCAACCCCCACCCCTGTTAGAGACAGTCACGGAGCTTCTGTTCTTCAGCTGGCACGGCACCACTCAGCTGGAAGGTCACCCTGCATTAACATGAATGTCATTTTGCCTTCAAGTAGCAAAACAGTTTGGGAAGTCAGAGAGCAGAGAACCAAAGACAGTTTATAATCCACAACTCGGAATTTTGTTTTTCATCAGAATAATTTTAATCATAATCTCTTCTGGCTTTCGTTTGACATAGAAATTGGAAAGAAAAGGAGGAATGGGCATATTATTTAGTGAATCCTATTTGCCACGGCATTCACAGATCACCATATGTTCATCATATATATAAAACCTACTTTAAGCTCATTTTTGCACATATGCCCCCAAATTATTTCCACCTTATATATCTATATGACAACTCTAGAAATGTAGTTTTAACCTTTCCGGGGGTATAGCTTTAAACCTTTTACTGCTCTAAGCCTAATTTGTTTGTTTTTATTTTTCACACTTTTCTTACTGATGGCTTTTTGCCTATTATTTTTCAAGCAACCTGGACTGATTCTCCATGATAACGATTCTTATACCCTATGGTGAACAAATATATAAGAATCTGCAAACAATTAACAATTCAAAAAAATGCAGGTAACATTTAAAAAGAAGGTGACATTAAACGGAGCCGTGACTTAAAAATGAAATGTGAGAAAAGGAGTTTAAGCCTTTGTGTGAATTCTTATCTGTTGCCAATACAAACTTAAATTTGAATTTTCCTTCATTTTCATTCATCTCTAGAATATGTATATGTCTCAGTTTATCTAGAACATACATACTTCTCAAATTTATTTATCTAGTGTGCTCTTTAAATATAGGGAAAAAGAAAAAAAACTGTACTGTAGTCAGAATACATTGTTTACATTGCAGGCAACTGTCACATGGATTTATGTACATCCTGAGTCCAAAACAACAGTTATGTTGTTAGACTTCTACTTTATCTTTACAACATGGACTTGTCCCTTTCAGGAATCATAGAATCATCATGGCATTTAGCAGTCCAGTATTTAAATTATCTCTACAACACTTGAATCACATTCTATTTAGGAGGAAAGAGGAAAACAACTATTTTTTTAAAAAAAATTATTGGTAAAGTTGTGGAATTTTCCCCTAATAATCTATGCAGTTTTAATTTAAATCTCATAAACAGGAAGCTCACTAAGTCAGATACCCCCAATGAAAGCCCAGATCATGTTCATTTCAGTAGGTCACAAAATCTCATTTTGGTAGACACGCATCATCTGCAATAATGCCTTGATTAAAGTGACCCTAAAGGGGCAAATGTGCATTTGGGCTTTGGAAATGTGCTGATCATTACTTCTGAAGAAGTGAAGCAATCAAGACTTTTACCACTTCTTCTCCCTCCCATAGATCTTTAGAGGGAAAATCGTGGCTAGTGGATATTCACGTTTAAACAGAAATGGCAGGAGATAACAGCCAGCAGAAGAAAGAAACTATATTCTAACCAACTTTTCCTGCATCTAAATAGCAAGCTTAAAACCATTAAACTTAATACTATTAAGACAGTAATATTTCAAAACACACACGTGCATGACCTCATTTAACTTTATCAAGAAGGTAGAAAATAGGTAGCAGTGTGAAGAAAGCAAGGCACAAGTAAGAGTCACCTGTGTCCAATCACACAAGTTTCTCCATTCCTTATCACATGAGATATGCTCTATCTCAAACGATATGTGCAGGACATTAGGATCCTGGGTTCCCTGTACTTGGTAACATTGCCCAGTGGCCTAATAATCACTGGTGGACTAGGAAGCATTCAGGTATTCCTTTTTTTTTTTTTTTTTTTTGCGGTACGCGGGCCTCTCACTGTTGTGGCCTCTCCTGTTGTGGAGCACAGGCTCCGGACGTGCAGGCTCAGCGGCCACGGCTCACGGGCCCAGCCGCTCTGCGGCATGTGGGATCTTCCCGGACCGGGGCACGAACCCGTGTCCCCTGCATCGGCAGGCGGACTCTCAACCACTGCGCCACCAGGGAAGTCCTCAAGTACTCTTTTGATAGTGATTGTTATAAAGGGTAAGAAGCACAAGCACGTGAATGCCTCAGTTTGCAAATTCTCCTTCACTAAAATGTGGATTTAACAAGGGCAGTGACTACACACTTAAACAATGCTTGGCACTTAGTGTGCACTCCATAAATATATGCTAAATGCTTCAAGAAAAGCTCCTCTTTTACACGTTACACTTACAGCCTTAAATCCCATAACCCATGGCAGTACATGCCTCCCTCTCTACCTTAGTTTCTTCATCCAGCAGATCTGAATGCAACTGTGTGACTTTCCAAGACCACATGCAGAATATTATATGTTGTCGTAAGATTGAAATGAGATTAATTATGAATGAGAGCTGGTGAAGGACAACAACACAAGAAGCTACAGACTGAGCGAGTGACATTTTCACTGGACTCCTTGACTCCAATGCTGTACGTGGAAGAGGTGGCAAGATATACCACTTCTAAGCCCTGACCAACAGCAATGCTTAAATAACCAGCTTTGAAAGACTAACAACAGATTTTAGCCCTGCAACAGCATAACAATGTCACACACACACACAAAGCTGAAGACCCCATTGAAATATTTGCATCTGAGATATCTTCTAAAAAGCAATGTGAGCACAAAAGATGCTACCGCTGCTCCAACACAGGAGCCTTTGATGTTCCCTCATTTTTACATCATAGAAGGAGCTCAAAGGGTTAATTAAAATTTAATGATATCTGCAGTACTTTGAAAAAGTTATGAACTTGGGCAAGATCAATCACTTTCTTGGACTGCCTGACTTCAAAGCCGACATTATGCAAAAGGAGAGAGGGGGAAAACTGCTCCCATTCTGAACTGAATTCATAAGCAAGGATTTTCTCATTAGTGGTCTGTACATGGAGGAGATTCCAAGTTCAAACTAAAAAGAGGTGAGATGCCAAAAAGTGGTTAATCTGAATATTAAGCCTTTGATGCCGACTGCATTTATGTTTGAATGAACACATTACCAGAAAGAGAAAGACCCCAAATCAGGAAATTTAGGATTAAGGGGGATAAACAGCATTTTTCCCCCTTTTCTTTATTTCTGCTTTTGGAATCATGTTTTGTTTGGCTAGATTTAGCAAAAGAATAAAGAAAACCAACCTTGTTTACTCATGACATTTAAAACGGCTAATTTAACTTGTCAAAATGTAAACTTTGGGCTGTCTCACAGGTCTTTTCTTCTACTTGTATCATTCTTGCCTAAGTTCCCTAACCATGATTTCACTCTCTCTTAGAGATTTATTTATTTATAACTATAAAGGGTGATGTTTCAACTAAAGGAAAATAAGTTTTTTTCCAGACACATGAATATGCTTCATTTCGAGTTATAGCTTGAGGTGGATATGGTCATTTCGGCATAAGTTATAAATGTAACAGAAATGCCCGTTTTGAAACAATTATGAATTGTCACTGAAAGCCGGAAAAAGTTCCCATCCTGGTCCTGAAAAGACCAAATCTAATCAAAAGCTGTTATCAGGTAACATCTTACCTTAACATGGGGGCACCAAAGGTTTGTGGTGAAATAAGAAGGGCAAATTAGCAGTATCATATATTTGGAGGTGAAATTTAGATCAAGTTCCCAATCATCAAAGATTGAGAAAAAAAAAGAAAAATAGTTCTATGTATTCTTAGCTGCCACACAGTGTTAATAGAAAAATCAAATCACAGACGTGCCACCAATTTGGGAAAAGTTGAAAATATGCTGGATTTCCTCCAATAACATCTTTCCCTACAGATATCTCTTTCAAGATAGAGAAACAGGTTTTCTGAAACCTGAAATGGTCTGCTGAATTCTGTTGGAGACTCACAACATGATTATGGATTAGTTCAAAGGAAGGGCTTGGTGCACTGATGTTGTATATACTCGGGGAATTATCTTACCCTTACGAATGTACTCATTCCATTTGTAAACTGCAGAATCTCCCCTGGACTGCTACAGACCCAACAATTAAAAGCAGTCTATTGGCCACTCATTTTTAAAAATCTGATTAAATAAAACATATCCACTGAAGTAATATTTGGAATTTTGACTTTTTATTTGAAATTTTGATCTAAAGCAAGGAAAGAATGTCCTATGGTGGCTCAACGGGTAGAGGTAGGATGAGAGATTCAAATGCACAGAGAGGTCCTGCAGGTAACCAGCCTGAGCAGGCCACGTGTAGGACAACTCTGAGGGCCTGAGGAGCTGCCAGCTCAGTTAAAGTCTTTCACATTTTTTAAATTTAAAATTGCCATCATCACCTAATAAAATACATCCAGTGGTGAGATTTAGCCAGCAGTCACCTGTTCAGAACTTGTGGACTACATTTGATTTGGGGGAATTGAATATAATTACTGTGGGAGATACAAACGTTAATGCTCTCCAAATTATCAGAAATGTAACAAAATACTTCCCCCCTCAGATATTGTTTATCCACACCTATTCCCTGGCTCATTTGGAAGCAATAGCAAGTTTGCTTTCAAATATCCATTCTTCATAATCTCAGAAGAAGAAAAAAAAAAATCCCCTAGTACTATACTTCTTAAGTTTCCACCTTTTGCTGTTGTTGTTGTTTTTCTTTCTTAATTAAAAAAACACAATAACTCACCTCTTCCTTTCCTTTTGTCCCTCTTTCTTAACATAGTAAAGAAAGCATGAATGACTACTGTCCTTTACCATTTTAATTTTCTCTCATTTCTGAACATTTTTAACCTGTCACATAATACATAGTAAAATGATATATTAGGCAAATGCACTATGAAAAAATAGCATAGAGTAAACATGTCACAAGTTTGACAGATTCAGGGTGGGAGGAGGAGATGTCAGTAAATAGGTTATAGTTTTAAATTCGATGAAAAGGGCAGACCATGCTGAGAAGGTAATATTTATGTAAAGACCTGAAGACACTGAATAAGTAAATAAACATCTTCTCCTTGAATGAATATTCAGAAGAGCATCCCAGGCCAAAATAGCCATGCAAAGCCCTACAGGGGTGAATGGTTGGCCTGAGTAAGATGAAGAAAGAGGCAGCTGTGTGCAAGGAGAGATTCAATGCATCAGGATTCTGTACCAACTGCTATTTCAATGCACTTTTAGCAGAGCTATTTGATACTAGTTCTGTTAGCTTCCTCTATTTGCCCCGTCTTTCCATCCGTATAGTATTTTTCCATCTCCCTACCTTACCCCTTTTCTTTCTTTCTTACATGTTCTCTATTATGAATCTCAAATACAGTGTCAAGGTTACATCTCCTTTTAAAATCATTTTTGTTTTACTTCTATGAAGAAAAGTATCAACATAGGACAATGCCTAAAAACAAACAAAGAAATCCAGCAGGACATCTTGCTAATGATACAGAACATAATAGCCTTCTCATCTTAACACACTCGTTTAGGAATCCTTGAGGGGTTGATAAGTATTGATTATACATGCATTGCCAAGCCATACTCGAACTCTCAGTTTGGGGTTCATTTCACATTCCTTCCTGTTGGTATTGTTTTTGTACTCCAAATTATAAAGTTGTCAAATGAAGTGGCTCCAAATTTCACTGGAGAAGCGGGGAGAGGAGAGAATTTTTATTGAATTATTCTTAAAACTATTGGCTCATTGTACGTTATAATTTCTTTCTTGGAATCACCTGCCTCCATCTTGAACAGGAGAGAAAAAGACTCGAACACTTTGACAAGCTAAGTACTTGAATAATGATTTCACTTCTCACTCAGAATAA
This sequence comes from Phocoena sinus, assembly GCF_008692025.1. Lineage (NCBI taxonomy): Eukaryota > Metazoa > Chordata > Mammalia > Artiodactyla > Phocoenidae > Phocoena > Phocoena sinus. The sequence goes on from NC_045765.1 coordinate 30,756,685, forward strand.
ATTAGCTGGATGCTTTTGAAGCTACTTTGTTAATACCACTTCCTACCGCATATTTCATGAAAAAAGAAAATGCAAGCCACTTCAGTAGTGACCGTTTATGATTCTCTTCCAATGCCACAGTATATTTTCCCAGTTTGCATATGTCTCTTTCTGTAATTAAGAAAATAATATTTTGATTCTAAGTTTTTGACATGAGAAAAAAATTACTGGGTGTAATCGAAATAAGTAGTTGAAAGTTGTTATTTTCAAGTTTTATTAAAATCTAGACTTAAAATCTATTTTTAGAACTTGGAGCTTAGTTTTCATTCCTGACCCACCCTGTCAAGGATATCCAAAAAGGTGAGCTAGATTTCACAATATTGATGCAGATCAAGGAAGGAATAAATCTTCAGCTTGCACCTACTGGTGGCCATAAGGAGACTTCTATAGGTGATCATCAGAGAGGAAGCCCTATGACTGAAGCATCTTGCTTAGAAAGCAAAACCGATGGTGATGGGAGCATAATCAGAAAAGGGGAGATCCATCAGGGGGGACAGATGAAAAAGTCCTACAAAGCAGTAGAAACGAGGGCTTTAAATTTGCTAGCCTCAAATAGCAACGAAAAATGTGAGAGGAGGGGATGGGAAAGAGCAAGAGACCCAGGAAAGGAGGAAGAAGAAAGGGAGAGCTTTAAACTTAGAGTAGAGAAAGGCAGTGGGAAGGCAGACCAAGTCAGCCCCCCTGGTCACTATGATATAAAAAAAAAGATAGGCTTATTAAAGAGACATTTATTTTGAAATAAGTAGATAGTGTGGCATAAAGGTTAAAATCACATACTCTGAATTCAAACTTTGTTTCCATTTGGTTCCAGCTAGGTTCCTGGACCAATTCTTAACTTTGAAGTCCTCAGTTTCCTTAACTGTAAAATACAATAGTATGTGTTTAACTGACTGGGTTACTGTCAGATTTAATAAAATAATTCCTGTAAAACATTTATTATGGTGCCTGGAATACAGCAAATAGTCTAAAGAGTTTACTTATTCTTATTTCAAGTTTACAAAGTGTTTAAGGAAGTTTATGCTATCACTTCCCCCAATTCACTCTTTTCTATAAACCATTGCATTTCATATTTAACTCCACATGATATCATTTAAATATCAACTACAGAAACAGCAAACTTGTTTTTCATATCCCTTCTGGGCATAAATGACTCCAGGTAATCTCTAAAGAAATGTCAGCTTCTTATTCCATAAGATTAATGCCCCATCTCCCAATTTTTGGTACCAATTTCACCCCAGTGAAAATAAAGCTCTTTAACTAATGATGTAATTTGGCAAAATCAATTCACACAGTATATTCTGGGTGAAGATTTTTTTTTTTCAAATACATGCTGACAATGCAACTGTTCTGATAAAAGCCTGTTATTATTCCCCATATTATCACAAGAAATATTAAGTTGCTACACATGCCTACAGGACTTTATCTAAAGCCTCGGTCCTCTCTTCATCCTTTCTCCACTTGTTCTCTCCATACCCTAATCACATTGGCTTTCTTGCAGTTTGGAGAAGGCAACTTTCTTTCTCCTGCCCCTGTGCCAAAGCACTGGCTTTCTTTCTTCACTTTCTTTTCCACTGGGGTTTAGGCTGCTCTTCTCCAACTTCATGTCACTTTTTCAAGGTATCTCCAACTCATTCTTCTGAGTTTTGACTCAATACTACGTCAGGGATTTTTCTTCATCACTCCACCTACGCTCTGTCCCCACTCTATGAACTCAAATGCCCTCCTTATCACTGTCCCAGAATCGTGTATCTTCCCTTCATAGTCCTAAAATAATATTATAAATAATCTCTCTAATTTCCCCCTAGACTTTTCTATAAATACTCTATTTCAACTGCACCTACAATTATACATATAGATTATCCTTGTGATTATTATTTATCTCTCTATTAGAACTTAATCGCCATTAAAACTGAGACTTTGTGTCATCTTACCATTAGATTCCCAGAACCCACTGAGTAGATGAGTGACATAAATGTTTTATGTAGCAAAAGATAAATAAAAGTTCCAGGAAGCATATTTGGCTCTTTAACTTATGTAATCGTCCCCTCAACTAAGAGAGGTGGGTGATGTGTCCCTATTCATGTGTGATGAAACCAGCAAAGAGAGGTTAAACATGTGCCCAAGATCCCACATCTAGCAGGTAACAGCAGAGACTAAAACATATCTTTAATTTAAAAATCAAAGGCTCTATTCTCAAATTCATGCTGCTTCTTAAACTGGCTCAGTTTCTTGAACTTTGATCCCACAACTGCTCAAATAAACTTACTTCCTATTACTACCCTGCTAGACCTGCTCTGGGTGCTTTCTGTGCTAAGTTTCCTGGACCTTAACTACCATTTCATTCATTCTTGGGTGAAAGGGGAAATAAGACAGGATCCTAAGTCCTTATAAAACCATCCCTAATGAACTCTATATTATTTGTTTCTCTCTCATCCCACCTATAAAGGTTGCAAATGTTGAGACTGTCAAAATCCAAACATGAGACAGAGCTTCCACTATGCTTAGATTTCTTCCTGACTGAGTTACTTATCTCCAAATGATATTAGTGCCACTTGAAAAGTTAGGTTCAACAAATACATCTTCTTATCTCTGCCCAGGGAAACGTAGTAATGGGCTATTCTGCTCATAAAGGTTGAACGTGTTGAGTTTGTTTGAAATAACACCAAGGGAAGAAAAAGAGGAGGAAAGTGTTTTTGTTTGTTTGTTTGTTTTTCTGTTTGTCCTCAGATACGTTTGTATCCATGAGCCTTCTTATCAGAAGCTAAAATAGCCCAGACAATTAAGAGTTCTCTGCCTTTCAGAAATGTGGACCTGTACCATGTTGTTCCTGGACCCCCAAACCCTTCATCTTTATCATCAGCAGCATGTGCTTCCTGTAAGCATGTCAGAGGCTGGGTACCACCTCCTGTTTCACCTGTGCAAGGGAAGCACAGTTTCCTCTATATATAACTGAGGCACAAACCATACATTTTTAGAAATCAAAATGACTTTAAGTGCTCATCCTTTGATGTCCTTGAGGGACAGTACCAAGAAATGATGAATATTTAGAACAAAGCATGAATATGTATGTCCAGATTATGTATAAATGATATATAATCACTTGTTAACCTTTATATTCCTTTTGGAATAAGGGTTAAATAAATAAGGCTAGGAGGAATCAACTGTCTTTTGCCCTTTCCCTTCCCTAGCAGTTTTATAGGTCAACACTCTACCCCATTTAAAAAATCTGATTGTAATACTCTTTTCAGGATGGGTTTCACACTTTAGTATAGTACACATAAACATACTGTAAGCACACGTGTCCATGGTGAGTGTTCAATTACTGTTGTTAGAACAGAAGTTATAGAAAGAAATAAAATCCTACTCTGCCACATTTATCACTTTTGGCACCTGAGGTGATGAGTGTGGACAAAAGACCATTTTCATCCATTCTCAGAGCGTAGAAAATGGTATCTGTAGATATTTCTATATAGAGTCAGGGTATTTGAGAGCCAAATAAGGAAATGGTATAATTATTCTGGTTTAAGGGAAGAAGGGAGACCCCTATCCACTCAGAGACTGATTTCTGGGGCACCACTGAAAAAAATCTTGGGGCTCAGCTTGGAAATTAAGAATACATTCCAAACTCCCTAGGTTAAACTGTGAAAACAGAAGTCCAACGTGGCTCTGTGACTTGCCAAAGTGAATGAGGCACAGTTAATAGGTGAGACTAGAACTGTAGAAGGTAGTTTGTTGTTCTCACTGTCTCATCAGGCCTCCAGGGTACTGGGCTTTTACTCACCAAATGTTTAAACTGATTTTCTTAAATACTCTGGTAAGTTTGAATTTGTGATACTGCCTTGACTCAAGCATTTTGATGCTGTTTTTAACAGGACACAAAATGGCAAAAAGTAAAAATATAGATTAAAATAACATTGTACATTAAATAATTGAATAACTATTTATTTTTCTATGTGCTTCTCCTTATGTTAGAAGCAAAGGACTAAATTGTGAATCTAAAAGCCACTACCTCTGCCATTCCAGAACTTACAGTCTTGGCATTATCTTACATATACCGGCATTAAGTAAACATCAAAATAATTGTAAAATTATAACTGTGATGAAGATGATAAAGGAGTGGCACTTAACAACACAAAGATTTGTAACAGGACCAGATCTTATCTTACTCTAAAGTAGCAGGGAGGGTGTAGAGATATTTTGAATTGAAGTTAAATAGTTTAAGAGAAAAAAAAAAAATAGTTTAAGAGAACAAATTTTGTTAACATGCCACTCTCACCACTCTTATTCAACATAGTTTTGGAAGTTTTAGCCACAGCAATCAGAGAAGAAAAGGAAATAAAAGGAATCCAAATCGGAAAAGAACAAGTAAAGCTGTCACTGTTTGCAGATGACATGATACTATACATAGAGAATCCTAAAGATGCCACCAGAAAACTACTAGAGCTAATCAATGAATTTGGTAAAGTAGCAGGATACAAAATTAATGCACAGAAATCTCTGGCATTCCTATATACTAATGATGAAAAATCTGAAAGTGAAATCAAGAAAACACTCCCATTTACCATTGCAACAAAAAGAATAAAATATCTAGGAATAAACCTACCTAAGGAGACAAAAGACCTGTATGCAGAAAATTATAAGACACTGATGAAAGAAATTAAAGATGATACAAATAGATGGAGAGATATACCATGTTCTTGGATTGGAAGAATCAACATTGTGAAAATGACTCTACTACCCAAAGCAATCTACAGATTCAATGCAATCCCTATCAAACTACCACTGGCATTTTTCACAGAACTAGAACAAAAAATTTCGCAATTTGTATGGAAACACAAAAGACCCCGAATAGTCAAAGCAATCTTGAGAACGAAAAAAGGAGCTGGAGCAATCAGGCTCCCTGACTTCAGACTATACTACAAAGCAACAGTAATCAAGACAGTATGGTACTGGCACAAAAACAGAAAGATAGATCAGTGGAACAGGATAGAAAGCCCAGAGATAAACCCACGCACATATGGACACCTTATCTTTGATAAAGGAGGCAGGAATGTACAGTGGAGAAAGGACAGCCTCTTCAATAAATGGTGCTGGGAAAACTGGACAGGTACATGTAAAAGTATGAGATTAGATCACTCCCTAACACCATACACAAAAATAAGCTCAAAATGGATTAAAGATCTAAATGTAAGGCCAGAAACTATCAAACTCTTAGAGGAAAACATAGGAAGAACACTCTATGACATAAATCACAGCAAGATCCTTTCTGACCCACCTCCTAGAGTAATGGAAATAAAAACAAAAATAAACAAATGGGACCTAATGAAACTTCAAAGCTTTTGCACAGCAAAGGAAACCATAATCAAGACCAAAAGACAACCCTCAGAATGGGAGAAAACATTTGCAAATGAAGCAACTGACAAAGGATTAATCTCCAAAATTTACAAGCAGCTCATGCAGCTCAATAACAAAAAAACAAACAACCCCATCCAAAAATGGGCAGAAGACCTAAATAGACATTTCTCCAAAGAAGATATACAGAATGCCAACAAACACATGAAAGAATGCTCAACATCATTAATCATTAGAGAAATGCAAATCAAAACTACAATGAGATATCATCTCACACCAGTCAGAATGGCCATCATCAAAAAATCTAGAAACAATAAATGCTGGAGAGGGTGTGGAGAAAAGGGGACACTCTTGCACTGCTGGTGGGAATGTGAATTGGTTCAGCCACTATGGAGAACAGTATGGAGGTTCCTTAAAAAACTACAAATAGAATTACTATATGACCCAGCAATCACACTACTGGGCATATACCATGAGAAAACCAAAATTCAAAAAGAGTCATGTACCAAAATGTTCATTGCAGCTCTATTTACAATAGTCCGGAGATGGAAACAACCTAAGCGCCCATCATCGGATGAATGGATAAAGAAGATGTGGCACATATACACAATGGAATATTACTCAGCCTTAAAAAGAAATGAAATTGAGCTATTTGTAATGAGATGGATAGACCTAGAGTCTGTCATACAGAGTGAAGTAAGTCAGAAAGAAAAAGACAAATACCGTATGCTAACACATATATATGGAATTTAAGGGAAAAAAATGTCATGAAGAACCTAGGGGTAAGACAGGAATAAAGACGCAGACCTACTGGAGAACGGACTTGAGGATACAGGGAGGGGGAAGGGTGAGTTTTGACAGGGCGAGAGAGTGTCATGGACATATACACACTAACAAACGTAATAAGGTAGATAGCTGGGGGAAGCAGCCGCAAGGCACAGGGATATTAGCTCGGTGCTTTGTGACAGCCTGGAGGGGTGGGATGGGGAGAGTGGGAGGGAGGGAGACGCAAGAGGGAAGACATATGGGAACATATGTATATGTATAGCTGATTCACTTTGTTATAAAGCAGAAACTAACACACCATTGTAAAGCAATTATACCCAATAAAGATGTTTAAAAAAAAAATTTTGTTGGCATGGTACAAAACAATTGAAAAACACTTAACTGTCTTGTTTCATTTAAAAATGATTCCATAGTTTTACATAACTCCAACTGAGGCTTCTTCTTCAATTTTATGGCAAGACATACTATAAGTATGATAGCTCAATAGTCATAATGGTATGCTCTTCCAAATTAAAAAAAACAAACATCTATTTCCATGATCTCACTAAAGATAACTATACAAATACTGAATTTCAATGAACATTCTATATTCTAGTGTATGATGTATGACCTATCCCAAGCATGTAAATGCTTTCTTTTCATTAGCAGTAAACTTTGTGTATTATATTGAAGGAAAATATCTTCAATAAAGACTAACAGAAACAGAAAGAATAAAATTAGTTTCTACTGAATAAATAGCACTGGGATAAAATTGTTTCTGCAACAGGCTATATATATATATGTATATGTGTGTGTGTGTGTGTGTGTGTGTGTGTGTGTAATTCTAGCATTTCAGTTACTTGTAATTGTACTTCACTGACAACTCACAGAAATGAACAATACATATATTTCTTCCTGACACAGAGAAAGAGAGAAAGAGAACGTTAAAAAGACATTAAAGAGAGAATAAAGAGAATGTTAAAATAAAGAGAATGTTTAAAAAAAACACACATGAATGTGTGTTTTAGGAACCATGGATGTACTGGCAGGAAAGGTAATCCATCATGGGCATGGTTCCATCGCTGGAAATAATGAAGTGAATATTCCAATAAAGTAGAATATGCTTTCTTTAAAAAGTCCAAAGAAAATGAATTATTTCACTTAAAATAATTCCGTTTTTTTTGAAGAGTGAACATTGATACAATGTTTTTGTGCATTAATCATTACTAAGTAATAAAATATTTGCAACTTACTGTACTTAGGAAACTCCTCTGAGAATCTCAAGAACATGAAGAAGGAAAGTCATCACTGCAATTGATTGGTAATTGATACTGATACATGATAATATATCTATAAATCACACATCTTGCCTTTAAAATATATTTTAAGTTTCACACTTGTACAAAATACAGACTTCCTCTTCTTTATAACCTCAGCATAGAGAAGGATAAGAACTTCTGTATAGGGATCAGAATAGTGAAGTATCCCTTGAACTGAGAAAGAACTAAAAATTGGTTGCCAGCAGGGAGGTCAGCTCAGGGCTTTGTGACCACCTAGAGGGGTGGGATAGGGAGGGTGGGAGGGAGACGCAAGAGGAAGGAGATATGGGGATATATGTATATGTATAGCTGATTCACTTTGTTATAAAGCAGAATCCCAGCTTATATGGAACATCTCTGTAAGTGATAGGCCTTATTAGAAATCCTTAAAACTCAGGGTCAGAGAAGAAAGTAAATGTTAGAAAAACCTCTTATTTTAAATAAATTAGAAGTAAGCCTTAAACTGAAAGTCTTTACATCTTTTTCTTCTATTGGAAGATCTTGGGTGCTGACATTTGTCAAGCTTTGCCTGAATATGTCTTTATATTTGGCCGTTTTATTTCCACCACATGCAGTATTTGTTCTCTAAAGCTATCATTTTTGTTACCTTCACAAAAACACTGTATGAGAGGTTATTATTATTATCTCCGAAATCCTCTCCTCTGTATGGTTCTGGGCTAAGTTTGGCCACACATACACACATTTATGTGAGAAATGTGAGAATTAAAAGGTGTAAATGGAATTACATCCGTTTTTACATTCCAAAGTTCTGTGTGGGGTTAGGTGCTTTTGTAGGCTATGTACTTTATCACTGATCTACTGGCATACCTAGTTGACATGAGGCAGTACTCAGGGTGTGCAGCTAGTCCAGCTCCTGCCAGTCTTGTTCAGCTCCTTTGAATCTTTAGCCAGGTGTGTGCAGCAATATGCTGACAGGTACCAATTTTTCCAGCAAGTCAACCATATCATCAAGCCTGGAGGTGGTGTGAGATCAATGTGGGTAGCAATTGACCGTGTATCTTCCAGTTTGTTCTCATGCGTTCCAGTTTGTCCTTATTCACCTCTGTTTCGTGTCCACTTTCCTTCCTGACTGCCTGCCCAGCGGACCAGATCTAAAACTGGAGGCAATATTCTTATACAGACTAATCCCATAATTATAAAATCTAATTCCTATTCATTCCTTATCCTCTCTCACTCAGAGGAGTCAGCTCTCCTAATCAAACCCTAACGTGAAATAACCTGCATTTAGCACCAGAAAAAAACTGTGGCCCTGAGATTTTAAGTAACATGTCCACGGTCACTCAACAGATTTGTGTTTGGAGCTAGGATCTGAGCCCTGGTTGAATGACTCCTAAATTTGTGTTCTTAATCTTTCCCAGGATGCTATCTGCACATCTTATAGGATTGTCCTAGGGATAGAACGATATTTGTATTTAATATTTGCAAAGAACTAAATCAGTATTGGGCCCCTAGAAGGCGCTATATGAAAATCTGCAATTTTTATTAGCTATTAATACTATCTGAATCCAAAGATCATGCTGTTAACCACTACACTACACTGCCTCCCAGTGAGTAACTGGACAAAGGATACAAAATAACTGTCTCACTATGTTCGTACTCCAGCATTCTCCAAGCAATGAAAATCTAACTTCTAGGATTCTCTGGCTAGAGATAATAGTCAGCCAAATATATGGATATAACATATATAATGGATAACAAGAATACTTTAGAGATTTAGGAAAGGTATGGACAGGAACAGAGATTAATCTCAAGATGGGCACATGGTAATAAAAATGTACTTCACTAAGTTAACCAACAAATATCAATTGCTCACTTTAAATTAGGGATAAAATCCTTCACAGGTTAAGAGAAGCCTAAGCCACAACACAAGTTTATGACTTTATGATAAATATCTTCTTTCAGTTACGTCTATGAGGATATCTCTGAATGCATTCATAGCTTCATTTGCAGATAATACCAATAATATATTTTCTTTTAATATTTTAATTGAGATGTAAAATACATGAGTGGAAAAAGCACACTAATCTGAAATGTATGTAACTCAATGGATATTTACAGATTTAGACCCTCATTCTGATTAAGATACTGGATATATGAATCATACATTTGGTATTTTAGTATATGCAGTTTTGCTTTCTAATCCATTTGATTTGTTTATAAATGGAAGAATGTTATTGGTAGCAGAAAAAAGCCCCTTCTGTTGGGTGTTATCCTTGTATTCCTCATCATCATTACCATCATCTTCACAGTAGCTACCATTTACCAACTCCTTTCTGCCTGCCAGGCTCTGCTCTGTTTACCCTCATCATTTCATTGAATAGTAACCACAGTCCTTTGCCAAAGATATAGTTGCCTCTTTTTACAGATTAGGAGCTTGAGGCTAAGAGAGTGTAAGTAACTTGTCCAAAGTGAGAAATTGTCTTTAAGTGTTGGATCCAGGATAAGCACACATTTTATCTGGCCTCCAATCTCTGCTCATAAGGATGAAGCTACATTGGTTAGGAAAAAAAGAGAGAGAGAGAAGTAAAAAGATTGAAGTTAGAAATAGAAGGAGTTGGCAATTAAGCAAGAGATAGTTGTGCATGGAAGAAAAGGAATAAAAGTCTTGACAGGGAAGCATTGAAAGAGAGAAAGCAGAGAGTATCCCCAATCCTTTAAGAATCCAACCTGGGGCTTCCCTGGTGGCGCAGTGGTTGAGAGTCCGCCTGCTGATGCAGGGGATACAGGTTCGTGCCCCAGTCTGGGAAGATCCCACATGCCGCGGAGCGGCTAGGCCCGTGAGCCATGGCCGCTGAGCCTGCGCATCCGGATCCTGTGCTCCGCTACGGGAGAGGCTGCAACAGTGAGAGGCCCGCGTACCGCAAAAAAAAAAAAAAAGAATCCAACCTGAAGCAGCTACAATGTATTTAACAAAAGCCAATAGCATCATGTGTTGGGGACTGTTTCATTTTGGGGACTGTAACACAATCAGGGAGGTGGAAATCTAAATGTAGACGCCATTTGGAAAAATTCCCTTTAGAATTAATACTATCTGCCTGTAAAGCAAATTAAGTTTTCAAGTATCTTGTGGAACCTTGGAGAAAGAGCCTATTTTTAGACCATACATGGATATTTTTCTCAGGATCAATTCTAGCATATTTAAAATACAATAGAATTGATATTTTCTTTGTTTAATGTACCATATTGTTTTATTTTAATGACCATGGACATACTTATGAGGGCTTCCATAATCCCATTTTTCTTGATTTTTTTTAACTTCCTCAATGATGAATGATAGAATCTCAAATGATACGGGTTTTGGGGAACTGTAACTACTCCGTGTGTTTGGAAACAAAACACATGGTATATTTTTCTCCAAGTATGTTTAAAGAACTAAGGAGAAAGTGAAATGGCCTTTCTAGATGCCTGGTATTGTTAAAGCGTAGATATTTGAATTGATATATTTTATAAATATGTCATTGTATAGGCTGTTCCTTCTGTTTGGAATACTCTCTTCAGAGAAGTGTACGGCCATGTAATTTCTCCTAGATGCATTATGAAGGTCAAGGAAAGCCCCACCTCTACAATTCTGCATTTACCATACTGTATAATTTTTACAATTTAAAATTATTGTGCATTTAATCTATAACTTATCGATGATTCTCAAATGCCTAGCTGATGTTCTTATGGAAAATTTTTACTAATCCCCTTATCTAGGGTTTAGCAACACAGAGTGATGAAAAATGGGAGCTGACTCTGTAGTGGAATGTAAAAGATATTTCTTTAAAATAGACATGATGAAAAGCATGATATAAATGTAGGTATTTTCTTCAAATGTTCTTCCAATCTGTCACCCACTGAGATGCAAATGCATATCAGGGCTGGTAATTAGAGATCATTAGACTCACATCTGTATTTGGCTGTTGCGCAGGGCTAAAGTTTGGTGGCAGGAACCAGATGTTGGGGTGGGAGGATATTATCTCAGCTGTTGGCAGTGGGAGTCTGAAACAAGGGGGCAGCAAGAAAGTGACAAACAGAAATAAGCAGAGAAAAAAATTGAAATGAGCAATGCTACAGAACCAAATTAATTTGGGGGGCTTAGTAATTAAGAACAGAACTGTCATTGGCAAAACCTATAACTTATGGTAATATCAAGTTTTTGAGTTTTTTAAACAAACACATCTGTACGTGAATGTATGTTGTAGTGTGCAGGGGTGTGTGTGAAGGAGGGTAACAAATAAAAAGCGACGATGAGGCTTGCTAAATGATCACAGCTAGTGTCTTTCACTCCCAAAACCAGACACTTTTCTAGTTTCCTTTACTTCAGTTCATATACACATTTATTTCAAAGGTAAAAAAATCCCTAAATGGTTAATCACTTTTTCTGATTAATTACACATGCATGCGCTTCCTAAATCTTACAAGAAAAAGGTGCTATGGACAGATAGTTCTTGGCATCAATATTAAGAGCTTGGAAATCCTATACTAACCAACACCTGGCAACAGACTGCTAAGTATCACACAAAAATGATGAGTATTAACTGCAATGTCAGGAAGCAAGTGAATGGTTTGTGGAAAGGAAAGATGATCTTTCTAGGAGTATATAAAGGAGATCAAGAAAGGAATTTAAACTTGTTAGAAAATATAATTAATAATATTTAAAGCTATAACTATTTTAAAATATGTGTAGTATGGTAGGCAATGTCTGATATGGTCTGCAATAATCCTACTTCCTGATATTCAAGCCCTGTGAAATCCCCTCCCTTGCGTATGTGCTGGCCTATGGACTCGTTTCTAATGAATAGAATATTGCAAAAGTAATGAGATAACACTTTCTGGATTAGATTAGATTATAAAAATCCTAGGACTTTCTCTCTCTCTCTCTCTGCCTCTTCCCATCTGCTTGCTCTGATGAAACAAGCTGCAGAAACCCGTATGTATGATATATGGCAAGGGACTGAGGATGGTCTCTGGAAGGCATGAAATACCCAATCTAATGACCTTTGAAGAACTGAATTCTATCAACAGTGAAGGATAACGGAAGATTGTTCTTCATGTTGAGCCTTCAGATGAGAATGTAACCTTGACTGACACCTTGACTTGTAAGAGACCCTGAAGCAGAGGATTCAGCTAAGCCTGACCCACACAAACTCAAGATAATAAACGACTGTTGTTTTAAGTCGCTTTTATGCAGTAATAGATATTTAATCCGAGTTTTGATTAGAGATGTAATTCTTAGCAGTGCTCCCAGAAAACTTGCCAAGTGGTCTAAAGTCACAAGTTTACCAATGTCAGTTTTCGATTTACATATTAAAGATGAACAAATCAGAGCTGGAGAGACGCCTACTATTCTCTCTGTGCCACCATCCAACAACCATCTCATCAATTACATCTTTACATAAAACCCTTTCCTCTTTTCTTTTCCAAGACTCACTTTTGTGGTAATCTCATTTAGTCTTATGGTTTTAAATACCACCTATATGTAAACAACTTCCAAATTTATGTTTTCAACTAGACTTCATTCCAAAAATCAAAATACATATGTTACTATTTACTTGACATTACACTTGAATGCCTGACAGCACATCTCATTCACAACTAATCCCAAACTGAATTGATCCCGCCCCTACCCACGCCCAACATGCCTCACTCATCGTCTTCATATTGTAATTATCAGCAACTGCATCCTTCCAGGTGCCCAAAGCCAAAAACTCTGAGTCATTCTTGACTCCTTTCCTTCACACACTATCAGTTTACCAGGAGATCTCAGCTGCACATTCAGGATATATTTCAAAATCACCATTGCTTACCGCACATTTCTGAGCCACCATCATCTTTCACCTTGACTATGGCAATAAGGTCCTAATTAGTTGGACTGCTTATATCACCCCTTCCCCTTGTCAGTTCTCAATATGGTTATCAGGGTAATCTTTTAAAAACACTACTCAGATCATCTCGCTCCTCTACTCACAACTGTGCAATCACTCCCCACCTCATTCAGGGCAAGAGACAAAGTGCCTTCAGTGGCCTACAAGGCCTTGATTCCTGTTACTTCCCTGATATCCTTTATTAATGCTCTCTTCTGTGCTTGCTCTTCTCATAATATATCAGTCATGTCAGTTCCTCAGTAAAGTTCCTTCAAGTCTTTACTCAGATGTTGCCTTTCCAATGACACCTACTCTGACCACACTTTAAAAATATAACCTCCCTACTCCTTACCCCTGGCCCTCTCTTATGCCCTTATGCTACACTATTTTTTTCATTATTCTGAAGCTTTTATCACTACCTAACATACTATTTTACGTATGCACTTTGTTTATTGTCTGATTTTTCTTCTTGATTGTAAGTCACAAATACAGTGATCTTTACTGATGTATGTCTTATTAAACTTTTTTAAAGTGCCTGGTATGTAAGAGACCCTCAGTAAACATCAGTTGAGTGAATGTCTACATGAATAAATGAATGAACAAACCCCAAAGTAAAGTGTCTTTAATATGGCTCATTAACCTCCATAGCTTCTCTCTCCCGGTGTTCTACTCAGGTCACATGGAAATACCTGCATTCCTCTAATGACTTTTCTTTCTTGTTGCTGACTTTTATACCTGCTGCTCTCTCTGCCTTTCACACTTTCCTTGTCCATCCCTCTCTCCATTTCTCTAATGCCTATAGTTCTATTCACTGGGTTGACCATGTGTTGAGACAGCATGGATTCTGACTCCTCTAGGAAGATTTTCCTGACATCTTTTCTGGGTTCCTGCCCCCACCAAAGCTAGGTTTGAAACCCACCTGTCAATTCCAGAAGATCTTTCACTTACCCTAAATGCTTTAAGAACTAGCTAATGCTTATACAATTCTCTGTTCTTTGCTAGGAACTCAGTTAAATGTTTTACGTGGATAATTTTATTTAATCATCATAAAACACTAGAAATGTGTAGTGGGAATGTCTAGTGCTTCTTCAGATCATCTTGTATCCATTTTATAGTTTTTACATGCTGCTTTTCACCACTTTAAATGTGATTTGCCTTCAAAAACCTTCACCCATGACTGTTTTATTGAGGTCAGGCTGTTGGAACCACTTTGTATCCAATGCAGAGAGTCAGAAATTTGGGGAATGTCTTTCCTCTGGGGAAGCCCTTAGTTAATGGCTGTGGCCTGGAAGACAAGAAAAGCCCAGCTCCCTTAACTTTTAAATTGTGAAAACTCTTAGGCTCAAATATGTATGCCAGGGTTCACTGGGAGGGTCAGACTGAAGCAACCCTCTGCTGGACTTCTTTGTGAAATTTTGTTCTGGCTGGCTGGCTTATTCTTCTTTGTACCACCCATAACTAGCATTCTACTGCTCATGGGGTAAACGCTCAACAAATATGTGTTGAATTAATATGTGTTAATTATACTAGAAGGGGAACTTCCCTGGTGGCCCATTGGTTAAGAATCCGCCTGTCAATGCAGGGGACACAGGTTCGAGCCCTGGTCTGGGAAGATCACACATGCTGCAGAGCAACTAAGCCCATGCGCCACAGCTACTGAGCCTGCGCTCTAGGACCTGCATGCCACAACTACTGAGCCTGCGTGCCGCAACTACTGAAGCCCGCGCACCTAGAGCCCGTGCTCTGCAACAAGAGAAGCCACGACAATGAGAAGCTCATGCACTGCATCGAAGAGTAGCCCCCGGTTGCCACAACTAGAGAAAGACCATACACAACAATGAAGACCCAATGCAGTCAAAAATAAATAAATATTTTTTAAAAACCTCTAAAATGAGCACATGTGGATGATTAAAAAAAATAATACTAGCAGGCTTTTACTCTATTAGTTATGAGATTAATATTCTATAATAATTAACCAGAAAGCAAAGAAAAAATAACAAGGATAGCTTTTATGAGGCAATATCCCTGACCAGTCTTAAAGAATTCACAGAATTGGCCTATAAGAGATTCTATTCTCACAAATACAAGGGACGAAACAGTATATTTTGGGACTAAGGAATAAGGTCTCTCTGCCATAGGATTTTCCTTACTTCCCCATTTGGAGTTTTTCAATGAATTTAAACAATCTGTTTAAGATAACTGTAAACAGTCATCTGAGCCAATCTCTCTTCAGTCTCCTCTATGTGACAACGTTGTAGTCATAAGGCTAAGTGCTTTGTATGGTCTCACTGAAGCCCCATAAATATCCTCATATATAGGTATTAGTAATATACTCATTTTGAAGATAGGAAAGCATAAGTATAATGAGAGTAAATAACCCAGCAAAATTTACACAAATAATATTGCAGGTAAAGCTAGAAGTAAAACAGAACAGGAAGATGGAAGTAAATCATAAGCAGTATGAAGGGCTGCTCTTCCCACTCTCCACTGAGAGTTGATAATCTGTTTTCAATCACTTCGCTGGCCTTTTGTTTTTTAAATACTTCTTTATACCAAAGTAGCAGAGACTGCCAAGGTACACAGAGTAAAATTAAAATAACTATTTTCCACTAAGCGAAAACTGATTTTGTGTATGGCATTAAAAAGAATAAAATTATCCAAGACGATTAATATACTCAAACACAATAAATACATTTGATTTATTATTTCTATGCCACAGAAAGTTTCTATATGCACTGCTTATGTGTCTAATATCAGAGATGCATGCATAATTTTGAACTCTTCTATATAATTCTGTGAAACAAATCAACTATAGGAATTATGTTCATGAAAAACATTGCCTCATTCTAAAAAGAATCTTATTATTTTAATTTCATTTAATATTTCAACAATGCAACTTTTGTGCAGCTCACAAAAATCACCACAAGGAATGTTGTTTATATTGCCATGACTCTCTAATAGGAATATGCAAAATATTTTATTTCAAAGGAAATATACATGTCGTAAAAAGAGGTTGATAATCTATGATTGATGTTTGAAAAAAAGTTCTAATTGGGTAAGTAATAAATACTTTGGCTAAAAACCTTTCAAAGTAATGCTATTATCCTAGACAACAATTATATGTCTTGTATCCAGGAACAGTTTATTCCTAAATCCTTTACTTAATGGCAATTGCTTTAATATTTGGCTTAGGAAAATGTTAAAATATTAATAAACCAGTAACCTATTCCTTGACAGTGAGTCACTTGCTTGAACTTTCAGTTCAATCACTTACAAAAAAAAAAAAAAAACCCTAAGATTTAATATAAATACAGAAATGGAAGTAGATATGTTATGAAAGAAGAAATATCTAGCCAGATATTTTTCCACTCAGCAATGGCAATTCCAACTATAGCAAAAATAAAGGTAGTGCTTGTGAAAATTAAATAGAAATAGTTGACAAAGATTAGAAAATCTTCAGTTTAAAATTTTCAATGAGTTTCAAACTGCAGTCTTCTGAAGTAATCATGCATGTAAAATTAGTTCCTTTTAATCAAAAAGAATATAAAGCACATTTTAGAACATTTCATTACAGAAATAATATATATCGTTATCTGAGAGAAACATATGTAAAACATTCAGCTCTTTCTCTGTATAACCACTATAGATTTAAGCATTATTGAAGAGAACACTAACAGTCTGTTCAATGTACACAACTATAAAACACAAGTCCAATTCGTATTGGCCCTTATAATTATACAACTGATGATATGTTTTACATTATTTAATATAGTAAGTAAAATAATTTAAACAACCTGCTGATTGAAATTTAACTATTGTACCTACAGTTGTAGGTAATATAAACAATATACAACTATAGTTGTACCATATAAAACTTCTGGGCAACTTAGATAACTTTCTTTGTGTTTAAATAGTAGTCCGTATGTCTGAGCATTTCCCCGATGTTATTTTCCTGAATGAAAGGCTGAAGTTATTTGAAAGTAAATATGAACTGTTTCTGACAGAGAAGAAAATGAAAGATTGATAGAATCATAGTTGAACACACATCTCCACACAACTCAAGCCAGAAGAGATGGACCTCAATTACCTAGCTACCTGAAGAACAATTGCTTTGCTCTGATTCATCTTTAATATCATTTTATTTCTAGACTTTATTTGGCATTTGTACATGTTATTTGTGTCTTAAACTGAGATATTAACTTGTTAACTTACTTCTTTATGTAAATTATCTCCAGAATTCATACCCTTTTTAGAATTTTATTTTTCCGCTGCCTGATTCAAGTACACATGATCTTCCTCAAACTTTTCCAATAGTTTCATCATTAGTCTTCCTGCCCTAACATCCTGCAACTTTTAATTGACACACAAACTGCTGACCAAGTCACTGTAATCGTATCATTCCACTGCTTGAAGATTTTTGGTGGTTTTCTGTTATTTAAGCATAACTTAGAAAGTCTCTAGCATAGCATTCACAACTCTTAATAATCTGGTTTTATCTTACCTTCCTAATTGTGTATCTTAATGCTTCTTATGTGTACTTCTTTTGTCACTATAGTTTTGGTAATATTTAACCATCTTACCATTAATTTAACCATCTTACCATCATTAATGTGCAATAAGTGAATATTTGAATAAATTTTGATGCATTACACTACCAAAGTTGTCAAAAAATTAGGCATTCAATATAGACTGTATTTATATATCTGAGTCTACTACTTATGTGCTGTAAGCTTTAGGCAATGTATTTTAGACTCAACTCAATTTTCTCATCAATAAATTTGAGAAAACAGCAATATCTGCTTAAATTATATATTTATCATATATAATGTATGGTAAAGATGTATACTACCATGTACTAGCATGTGTAAAAATGGGATACAGTAAAAATAAATGTTAGATTTTGTGATGATGAAGATGCTGATGATAAAGCTGAGAATGCTGTAGTTGATAGATACTAATAAAACAAAATGTCAGAATAAGATTTAGAATAATCTCAGGTTTTGTTGATACATATAATCACATATAAATATATTATTTTATACAGTAATACTTGAGCACAGATATAAGTCTAGAACTATACATACAAATCAATTAATAGTTAATCTCTTAGTGAATGTGGAGGCGTACATCTGTGTATATGTGTGTGTGATTTCATATCCATGAAGTATATCTTTTCTTTAACATAGATTTATATTGTTTATGTATTTTCAAAAACCATACTACCCTTAAAAATTAAAAAATAAGAAAAGCAAACTTAATGAGCACGAAGCTTAATTACGAGTAACAATTACAGTAACAATCCTCTCACAAACAACAACTATAAACTTGGACAATACATGAAAACCTAACTAACTCAAGGTAGTAGAGAGTAAACAAAAGTAGTAAACAAAAGTAAAAAAAAAAAAAAAAGTAAGTGGAGGAGAATTGACATTAGGAAGAAATAAATGTTCCTATTTGAGCTTCACATTTTTTTTCAGCTTGTAGCCTGAGGATAGGCTCCAGTTTTCACCATGTGGGATGTTTAATGTGGGGGTAGAAAAGCTGCAGCCTCACAGACTTGAAGAAATGGAAGTAAAAATTTAGGAAAATCACAGCAGCTAGAAAGTGAGAGAGGAAATCCAAGAGGGAGAGTGTTGCTGTTTAGGCTCCCCATGTAATGTGGATAATCTCTGCCAAAACCATGGGCTGAACAATTAACCTGATATGCTGAAGGTATATTCCAAGAACTTTAGTGAAGACTGAAGAACTGAAGAGAAATTTTAGCTGCTGTCCACCTTGGTGAAGACAGAGTTTGAAGTTTGAGTTCAGTCAAGCTAATTGCCTATTTTTTTAAACCAATATTCTTCAGTGGAACATAGCAAATTTCTGAATCTCTACAATTCATTATTCAGTGTCCAGTATGTAATCCAAAATTACATAGCAAAGAAAGAAACAGAAGTAACCAATCATGAAAAGGATAGACCACCCCCAAATGACAGAGATATTGGAAATGATAGACAAAAATTTTAAGGTAGTATTTAAAATTATGCTGAAAAAAATATGTGTATAATGAATAACAGGATAGAAACACCCCACTGAGAATTTGAAATGAAATAAATATAAAGAAAAAAATAATTTTATAAACCTAACATGAACTGTTTTTTTTAATTCACTAGATCAGATTAATAACAGATTCATACTGAAAAAAGAATTTGTGAATTGATTACTGATCAATGGAAACACATTATCCAGTCTTTAAAAAAGGGTAACAATATAGAAAAATAAACAGAGCCTCAGGAACCCATGGGACAATATTAAAATATCTAATATTTTATGTCCCAGAAAGAAAGAAGAGAGAAAATGAAGCATAAAATTTATTTAAGAAATAATGGCTGAAAATTTCCCCAGTGTGATTAGAGATATAAATTCACAAATTCAACAAGCTTAGGCAACCTCAACAGAATAAATATAATCATATCAAGACCCATCATAGTCAAACTAGTGAAAATCAAAGCAATGAAAAAAATCTTGAAATCGATTAGTGAAAAATGAAAAATTACATAAAGGAGAACAATGAATCAAATGTAGCTACCATCTTATTAAAGGTTATGGTAGAGGATAATGAAATAGCATCTATAAAATACTGAAAGAAAAAAAACTGTCAATCCAGAATTCTATATGTAGCAAACATATTCTTCAAAATAGAATCAAAGCAAAGGCATATTCTGTTAAAATAAACTAAAATAATTGTCCCCAACAGACTTGAAGTGCAACAAAGGCTAGAGAAAGTGTTTCAGACCGAAGAGAAATGATACTAGATGAAATCTTAGAATTTCAAGAAAGAATAAAAAGCATCAGAAATAATGGATATAGGTATGTATTTTTAAAAGAAAACACTTTTTCTCAAGTTTTTTTAAAAAAATAAATATGACTATTTAAAATATCAAATTCAATATTACATTAATGATTTTATGATGTCTATAGATGTGATATAGATAAAATTATAGTGTGAATATTAGAAAAATAGAATACATTTTCCTACATATTTGAACCTTTCCTATATTTTAAATATACTGGTACAATATTAATGTTAAATAGAAGCATACTGTAATCTTCAGAGCAACTCTAAAAGATGAATGCAAAGATATATGTATATGTATAACTGAATCACTTTGCTGTACACCTAAAACTATCACAATAATGTAAATCAACTATACTCCAATATAAAATTAAATTTAAAAAATGAATGCAAAGATAGTTATATAAAAGTAAAATTCTAAAAAAAGTTAGTCCAAAGTAATGCAGGTAAAGATAAATAAAGAAACAAGGATAAACCAAAAATATGTAAAATAAATTAAAAATGTAAAACAAAACAATTCAATGTAAAACAAAAATGTAACATCTCATCTAAATTTAAAATGACACGTTAATGAACAAACACTGCAATTAAAAGTTAGATTTTTTTTTTTTTTTTTGTGGCATGCAGGCCTCACTGTTGTGGCCTCTCCCGTTGTGGAGCACAGGCTCAGCGGCCATGGCTCATGGGCCTAGCCGCACCGCAGCATGTGGGATCCTCCTGGACCGGGGCAGGAACCCGTGTCCCCTGCATCGGCAGGCAGACTCTCAACCACTGCGCCACCAGGGAAGCCCCAAAAGTTAGATTTTAATAAGACAAAAAAGCAAGGTCTGAATATATTCTCTACGAAAGACAAACTTTATGTCCATTCACAGATATATTGAACCTCACTAGATAGGGAAAAAATATAACATGAACATCGCATGTATACTGTATGCAGAAGAAAGCTGCAGAGCTCTATGAATATTTTCAATGCTTTCAGCAAAATATTATGACCAGAGATATATAAGGAGTTTTTTTTTTAAATTGGGGTATAATTGCTTTACAATGTTGTGTTAGTTTCTGCTGTAGAACAAAGTGAATCAGCTATATGTATACATATAGCCCCTCTCTCTTGAGCCTCCCTCCCACACTCCCTCAACCCACCCCTCCAGGTCATCACGGAGCACCGAGCTGAGCTCCCTGTGCTATACAGTAGCTTCCCACTAGCTATCTATTTTACACACAGCAGTGTATATATGTCAGTGCTACTCTCTCAATTCATCCACCCTTCCCTTCTCCCCCTGTGCCCACCAGTCCGTTCTCTAAATCTGCATCTCTTTTCCTTTAAAAAAAGGAGATTTTAAAATGACAAATAGTCAATTCTCCAGTAACATAACAATATATATTTGTATTTGACTAATAATAGACCTTCAAAATGCATAAAGTAAAAATTAACTAAATTAAAGAAGTAAATGGACAATTCCACGATCACAGTTGTAGATTTTAACATACCTTTCTCAAAAATTAAAAGAACAGTTAGACAAAAAGAGGAGAGGTACAGAATATTTGAGCAATGCTATCAGGCTACTAGACCTAATGGATATTTGTAGAACACTTTACTCATAAAATAGAACAATACATATGCTTTTCAAGTGCAGAGGAAACATTAATCAAGACACATGATATTTTGGGTGATAAAACATAATAAATTTAATGACTGAAATCATACAGTATAAGTCCTCCGGCAAAAATTAAATTATAAATAAAAAATAAGATGTCTTAAAAAAAATAAAACCCAGATACTTGGAAATTAAAGAATCCATTTTCAAACAAACCGCTGATCAAGTAATAAATCACATGGGTAATTAGAAAATATATCTTACTAAGTCATTACAAAAATATATCAAATTATGCTGCTAAAGCAGTACTTGGAGGACATTTTAGAGCATTAAATGCTAATATTAGAAACTAAAGTCTAAAATCAGTAACCTAAGATTAATCTTTAATAAGACTGAAACAGAAGAATAACAGAAGCCCAAAGTATGTAAAAGATAGGAAAAAAAAGAAAGAACAGAAATCAATTAAGTTAAATATAGCAAACAACAGAGAAAGTTTTAAAAGTCAAAAGTTGGTTCATTGAAAAAACTAGTGAATTGGACAAACACCTAGCAAGTATGACGAAGAAAGGAGAGAGAACACAAATTGCCAGTGTTGAAAATGAAAGAAGGGTTATCACTAGATTCTACAGATATTAAAAACGATAATAAACGATTTTATGCCAAGGAGTTTGACCACTTAGATAAAATAAACACATGTGTTTTGAAAAACACAGCTTACTAAAACTAAGAAGAAAAAACAAAGAATTTGAATGCCTTATGCCTATTAAATAAATTGAACTTTTATCAAAAACTTCCTATAGGGCTTCCCTGGTGGCGCAGTAGTTGAGAGTCCGCCTGCCGATGCAGGGGACACGGGTTCATGCCCCGGTCTGGGAAGATCCCAAATGCCGCGGAGTGGCTAGGCCCGTGAGCCATGGCCGCTGGGCCTGCGCGTCCGGAGCCTCTGCTCCGCAACGGGAGAGGCCACAACAGTGAGAGGCCCGCCTACCGCAAAAAACAAACAAACAAAAACCTTCCTATAGAGTCCAAACCCAGATGATTTTACTGTTAAATGGCATCAAATATTTAATGAAAAAATGTTTCAAAAATTACTAGGCTTATACAAACTCTTTCAGAAAATAGAACAGGAGCTACTTCTCAATTCACTCTTCAAAGACAGCCTAATCCAATACCAAAACTTGATATAGTATTTTTTTAAAGGAAAGAAATTTAGAGACTAATGTCTTATAAACAACACACTATCAAATCAAATCCAGCAATACATAAGTATGATACATCATTTCCAACTGGCATTTATCCACAGTGCATGATGGTTAATTTAACATTTACAAATTAGTGTAATTAAACATGTTAACAATAATTGAGAAAAACTGAAGGATCATTTCAGTACATGCAGACAAATAATTTAATATTCAACTTAATTCATGATAAAAAAAACAATGTGCACACTAGAAAAATAAATTAACTTCCACATTATGAAAAGGAACATCTTCAAAAATCCTATGGCTTACATATTTGATGCTTAAACATTAAATGCATTCATCCTAAGACTGGAAACAAGCTATGCCCAGTCTCATAATTTCTATTCGATTTTGTACTGGAATGTCTATTGTAATATGGCAAACAAATAAATAGTATAAAGAAGAAGTAAATTTGTCTTTATAAACAACATAAAATGATTCCTTATATAGAAAATCTCAAGGAAGCTACAACGCACCTTTTAGAACTAATAAGCAAATTTAGCAAAGTCACAGTATGTTAAGTAAAAATAAATCAATTATATTTTCATACATGAAGAGTATAGTATTTGAAAATAAAATTCCAAAGGTATTCCATTTATATTAGCATCAGAAAACAAAATGCTTAGGAATACATTTAACAAATATATGCAAGACTTTGACAGTGAAAACTCAAAAAGAGTGGTGAGAGAAATTTTAAAAGACCTAATTAATGGAGAGATATTCCATGTTTATGGATTGGAAGACAATATTGTTAAGATGTCAGTGCTCCCTAAATTATTCTATAGAATCAAACAGTTTCAATCGTAATCCCAGTAAGCTCTTTTGTAGAAGTTGACAAGTTACTTCTAAAATTCATGTAGAAATTCAAAGTAACTAGAAGGTCCAAAGCAATATTAAAAACTAAGAACAAAGTGGAACTTGTACTAGCTGCCTGCAAAACTTATTACAAAATTTCAGTAATGAAACAATCAAGGAATGTTAAATAAGTCAGTGAAATAGTATACAAAGCCCCTACTTGTATATTCTTGCTTGGTTTTGAAAAAGAGGACAGAGCAATCCAATCAAGAATGGGATGTACTTCCACCAAAAGGTACAACAACTAATTGATTGTGCAAAAAACAATCCTCAAATCCTACCAAACACTCTTTACAAAAACTAATTCACGTTGGGGAGTAAGCCTAATTATAAAAGAATAGGAAGGCATACACTTCATGTTATTTTTCTGTTAGGAAATCACCTCTCTCTCATTCCATTTGATCTTAGTGGGCCTGCCATTCTGTTATTCATGATACCATGTTGAAGCCGTGGGCATGTGACCTGGACTAACCTTTCAGAATACGCATCCCTCTTGCCAAAGGGGTTTGTTCACTGAGGAGCATGTGGCTCAAACCTTGGCAAATGTTGTCTCCCCCTCCTCCTCAACTTCCCTTAAGCTCTGAATACTGTATACTTATAAAGATGCTTACTTATATGTCTGCCTATCTACCTACCTACCAACCTTCATACACATTTTCAGTTGAAAGCAGACACAAGAGATGAGAACACAGAAGGCATTGTTTGGGCCCCTGTATAGGAGAGCTTGCAAGTACATGAGGGTGCATCACTAGGGAAATGCTGTAGTAGTTAATTAGAGATGAGCTAATTTAAATGGTAATGACAGTGGAGGTAGAAATGAGAACAGTGATTAAAAAAAAAAAAAAAAAAAAAAAAAAAAAACTGAGGGACTTCCCTGGTTATCCAATGGGGAAGACTCCATGCTCCCAATGCAGGAGGCCTGGGTTCAATCCCTGGTGGGGGAACTAGATCCCACATGCATTCTGCAACTAAGAGTTTGCATGCCGCAACTATGAGCCCACATGCTGCAACTAAAAGATCCCACATGCCACAACAAAGATCCCACGTGTCGCAACTAAGACCCGGCACAGCCAAAATAAATAAACAAATTTTTAATAATAAAATTAAAAAACCTGAAATCAGAGAGGCTGAACTTTGTGTAAATCTGTAGACTGTTGAGTGAGAAGAGGACCAATCATCATTCTGAGATGTCTAATTTGAATAACTTAGTGGTTGGCAGAACCATTAACCAGAATAGGAAACGCAGATGTGTCAGGAAAACACACTAAAGCATAATCATAGCATTTCCCTTTTCCCTCTTTTCTCTCTTCTTTCCCCAACCTCCACAATAATTACTGTTTTTATTCTTGTTATGATTATTATCATCATCATTTTAGAAGTAGAAGCTTAATTGATTTTTTTATTGAGATGTATTTCATATAACATAAAACGTACATTTTAAAGTGTCATGTCATTGGTTTTAGTATACTTACAAAATGTGAAAGGAATCATCACTATCTACTTCCAGAATATTTTTATTAACCCATAAAAAGCCCCATACCCATTAGAAGTCATTTCCCATTCATCTCTCTCCTAGCCCTTGAGAATTACTAATCTTTTTCTCTCTATGGATATGCCTATTCTGGAAATGTCATAAAAATTGACTCATAAATCTATGACCACATGAGTCTCCCTTCTTTTACTTGGACCAACATTTCACTGTTTTTAATGGCTAAATGTCTTCTACTGTATGGATGTACCATGTTTTGTTCATCTACTCATCAATTGATGGGAATAAAAAAGACAGTCAATAATAACAAGTGTTGACAAGAATGTAGAATAATTGGACCCTCAACAATTAATGCTGCAATATAAAATGGTGTGGCTGCTTTGGAAAACAGTTTAGCAGTTTCTCAAACAGTTAAATGGAGTTGCCATATAATGCAGAAAATATACTCCTAGAAAATATACTCAAGACAATTGAAAACATGTGTCCATACAAAAAAATTGTACATGAATGTTCAAAGCAAAATTATTCATAACCCAAATGTCCTTCAACTCACCAGCTTTTGAGACTTGATAATGATAAGCTTGAAATGGCATATAGTTTCTCTTTTTAAGGAATCAAAAAAAAGAAATCAAATGTGATCTACAAATTATAGAGATACATTCAAATGAATATAGGATGAATCAAAGTGAAAGAAAACAAATTCTTGCCTAACAACTGCTGGAATGAATAGGCCATCAGAGAAGTAGATGGAAGGGGACAATCTGTGTTATGCTGTTGCTTGTTACGTAATATCACTTCCCTTAGCACCCTTTAAAATGACCTAATGATAAGTCATACCTTGCAAGACCTTTGTTTCCACTTTAAAATGGAGACCATCCTTATGCTTATTTCAGAGGTTTTGACAATATATGAAAATTGTTTATCAAATTGTTAGTATAATTATGCTATTATAGTGATGAATTAGCATTATCCTTTTTAATGTTACCATCCTATGCATTGTAGCCAAAACAACAGATAGTAGTCACATAGAGTGGGGGTCCCCGGCCCGCGGCCTGTTAGGAACTGGGCCACACAGCAGGAGGTGAGTGGCAAGTGCGCCAAGCTTTATCTGCTGCTCCTCATCGTTCGCATTACCGCCTGAACCATCCCCCCACCCCACCCCATCCGTGGAAAAATTGTCTTCCATAAAACCTGTCCCTGGTGCCAAACAGGTTGGGGACCACTGACATGGAGGATCTCACTAAGGGGGAGATATCACTGCTTTGTGATAGTCCTGATATCTTTACATCTTTCACAACATTTTGCAATTCAGAAAACCAGTTCTTGAATTTCATGGTATTTTCTGACAGAGCTCTTTTCAGGAGAGAATAAAAATGTAATGTTGAGTCAGGGATCTAGGCATAGAGCCAATCTCCTTGAGGTAAATTAAATTAAATACTGTGCATGTTGCCAGGTGGCCCAGCACTATTCTATCCCAGGACTCTAATTATCTACAAGTTTGAATGTTTATTAAGACCCCCTTGGAAAAAACTTTCTGTGGACATCAGTGGAGTCACATTACAAAGAAAGGCGTCTTGGAAATTTCTCTTAGTTTTTAGCACTAATATTGGATTGGAAACAAAATTTCAGGAAAATACGTTAGTACATTAAAGTATGTACTTTAATGTAATTTACAAACTTGCATTTTAGAGCATCATGCAGAAATAACAGAAATAGAACAAGTGAAAAATGACACTTATGAGCCCCAAAGATGCTTCAAATGTAGTTTGATTTAGTTCCAGACGATGTCTTCTCTGTAGCCTGAGCTGAAAGGAATCACTTCTCTTTTAAGACCACATGTGAAAAAAATGAATTATAATATGGAAAATAGTACTACTACAGGAAGGTGTAAAGAGAAAGAAAGGATGCTAGAAAATAGATGAATTTAGCTTGAGGAAACATAATTAATTACAGCAACTGACCTATGGATTCTTATTACATTTTTAGACCGAGCACCCTTTTAATAGATTAGGTACCAAACATTTAGCAATCATGTGTTACATAAATTTTGACTGCTCCCATTCCAAAGATCTAACTCACTCTGGTCAACAACAGCAAACCGCCAACATGTATACTTTATCCTCTCAGAACACACCTGGAAGAATCAACAGCTTTTAATCTGTTCCCTGGATCTTTAATTCTAGATTTTTTCATGAAATTAACAATCGATAGTTAGATCCCAGTGCTCTCTGCTCAGTACTCTGTAACAACCTAACTGGGAAAAGAATTTGAAAAAGAATAGGTACATGTGTATGTATCACTGAATCACTTTGTTGTACACCTGAAAAATAACACAAGTGTTAATCAGCTGTAATCCAATATAAAGTAAAAAGTTGAAAAAAATAGTTGAACCCGAAATTTCGGGCCAAAATTCTATAATAATATTTTAATAGTTTAAAAATATAAAATTCAAATATTAGAGTAATTTTTACTAATTTATACCAATTGAAAATCAATGCCTATCAAACTAAAAAAGGAAAATAATATGTGCAAAGTCTAGTTAAGTTCAGTATAGCTCCTGAGAAGAGTGAACAAATTAAGATTATTTTTACTACTACTACTGTTCACCCTGGGCCAACTTCTTCCCAATTGAGGGCAATAGCTTCCTGGTAGAAACCCCACAATAGTTTGGGCCTCCCCACTCCAGTCTGTTTTTCACATTGTATTCAGAGTATTCTGGTATCAATGCAAATCTTACAATGTCAACTCTTAATGGCTTGCCCTTTTCTTTAGAATAAAGCCCTAACATTAAGGTAGCCTACCCAGACCAAACTGGATCTGTCCCATCCTTTTCTCTAAAATCTCATTCCAGATGACCCTTTTATCCTTACTTTCTGAGCTCTAACCATACTGAATTTCCTTTCAGTTTCTCAACTCCTCATAGTATTTTCCTCCTTCAAAATATCTGTGCATTTTCTTTCATATGCCTAGAATCTTCTCTACCCCTCTCACCACCACCATCACTTGGTTACTAAGAATAAGTTTCTTATGCAGGTTTTAACATCAAGAACCACTTAGGGAAAATTTCTCTGACTTGCAGGACCAGATCTGGTCATCATACTATATAATCCCATGGCATCACATACTTCTTCATAGAAGTATTTCTTCTGTATCTATTTTCATTCTGAGTTCCCATCTCTCATTCTTACAGTTATATGGTATAACTTGGAGTGACCAAAGGCATCTTGGAAATGCACTGAAGGGAAAGTTGTATTGAGGATACATGTAGTTTTGGTTTGGCGGTGCTTATTTATATGGTTTTCTGTCACTTCCATGATGGTAAAGTTATTCCTAATTGTCCATATGGAGAAATGGCTTCCAGTAATATCCCTATAGGGTATTGTGTCATAGTGACTTGAAAGTAAAGGGTAGATGTTACATGCTAAAATAAATGTGTTGTATAGAATCTGGCACCTGAAATGTGTGGTGGTGGCGAAGGAACAAGGTTTGAAATATAAAGTCATAAGGCAGCCTGTGGAAAATTCTTCCAAACCTTGCATCTTAAATATAAAAGGTTTTCTCATATTTGGTAACACCCAAATATTTACATGACATTGTCTACAGCAAGTTGTGATGCTGAAATAAGCTTTTTACAATTCAATGAGAAAAAAAAACGATCATCCCTATTAGAAGAATAAAACGATCTTTTCATTACTCCTATAGAAAAAAAAATTACAAAATCTTTGTTATGTGAAGAGGCATTCACGTAGTATTCAGTCAAAATAAGAGAAAAATATACTATAAAAGTTAACTAATATAAAATGTTACAGTTTCTTTTTGATTTTGTAATTTGACATTGGTGATAGTGGCCAGATTTTTACATATCTAACTGTGATTTCTTTGCTTTTTCTAAGTGTTTACTTTTTAAAACGTGATTTGTATTCGTGTTCTTAAAGAGGGCATACTCTAATTATATAATCTTAAGCTCTACTAAATACGGTTTATGCATCATCCTATTTTAGTGCTGCATTTACCACACAGAACATGTCTGTCAATGGTTGACACTCTATAAGCAGTTATTGAATAAACAAATGACAATTTAACATTATAATATATTCATTATATAGGGAAATTCTATGGTCATTGATTTTACTTGACTACATGTCCTCAGGTTTGAGAGAGCTGTTTGCTTTGAGGAAGTAGAAACATATCAATCTTTACACAGAATGGCTGTGTTAAATACTATATTCACTTACATATCATAAAATAAACTGGCTTGGATTTTTAACATTTATAATATGCTTCTGTCATCATTTTTTATCTCAATTTTTTCTTATCCATTACATTTTATGGTTACTTACTGTTTATGATCATTTTGAAAAAAAATTTTAAATGAATTCTATTTTAGACTACACAATGCCTACCACACTGTTCTTTTCCAATTCTGATTACTGAAAAAGAAAAATTTATTTGAGCAGGTATGTGCACACTCTCACTGACAGCACTGTAACAGATCACCATCTCTACGGCGTTATCAATCAAAATAATATTTTAGCATATACCAGTTTCATTCATTCAGAAGACAAGGGGTAACACCACTAGCTTCAGTGCCCAAAGTATGTGACAAAAATGAATAAATTAAGCATTTAAAAAGTACTTATTATGTTCCTTTTTTTTTTTTTTTTTTGTGGTACGCGGGCCTCTCACTGTTGTGGCCTCTCCCATTGTGGAGCACAGGCTCAGCGGCCACGGCTCATGGGCCCAGCTGCTCCGAGGCACGTGGGATCTTCCCGGACTGGGGCACGAACCCGTGTCCCCTGCATCGGCAGGCGGACTCTAAACCACTGCGCCACCAGGGAAGCCCTATTATGTTCCTTTTTACAGATAAGTAAATTCATGCTCAAGTTATTTATTCTAAGAGCTGATAAGTGTAAGAAACTGGATCAGAATCTAGATTTTCCCATTGAATTTTCATCCGTATCAATGGATTTTGATCATAATGAGGTTCTATAGCCCCAAGAAAGCTACTGTTTTTTTTTCAAATCGCAGTTTATCTTCTATATTGAATTCCAACTGTTTATGGGTAAAATATCAGTTTTTGTCCTTTATAAATAACCTTTGAACTATGATATAAACAGTATCTTGGAAAAAGCTTGTGTCCTGCAGTGATATTACTGATACTTCCTAAGGCAACAGATTCATGGGAACTGATTCAAAGACAAGAGAATGGAAACCCTTTTTTTCTCTGTTTTATGTAATGCAACTTTCCTCTACATTTTATTAAAATATTCTACATAGTTTTAAAAATACATAAACTGGAAAGAAACTGTGCTTCCTGTAAGTTTATGTTTGTTTGCTTATAACAATGTTTAAAAGATTATGAGTGAGTGAATTTGCGAGAAGACTATATTGGTAATTATATCAAGCTTCATGAAATTTCAGTTATTTGCTTTGTGTGTATTGTTTGCACTTATTATAACTGTATATGAAGACATGATCTATGAAGAAAATTACATATGAATGATAACATGCTAAAAAATACCAGAACCTTCAAGAGGAGAATGATCAGGATTCCTGACTACTACTACTAGTATTACTTCTACTACTCCTAATTATTATTATTTACCATTTTCAAAGTACTAAATGAGAATTAGCTGTATTTTCCACCAAAAGTACCATTCCAAATGTGGGTGTATTACTTTGCAGAACCACTGAGTGCAAGCATGTTTAAAATTAACTTTAGTTTTTGTAGGGATAATATACCCTCAATTTTTTTTTCATTGGCTCCACAGTCAGGGAGCATTCAGAGAATGCTGGTTAATAAAAGGGCAAGATGGAATATCTAATACTGCTGTATCTGTAATGATCACTCCTCTCTGCTTTTAAAATGATCATTTGGTAATCAGACAACAGTTTACTATATTAGGAATCACTGTGGTGAGATCTCTTCACTAGTGTTCATTTGTAAGGTAGTTGTAATTGCCTTGGCAAAGGAAAAATCAACAAAATAAAAACGCAACCTACAAAAAGGAAGAAAATATTTGCAAACCATATATCCAAAAAGAAGTTAATATCCAAAATATACAAGAAACTCCTACAACTCAATAGCAAAAGACCAAATAACCTGATTTAAAGATGCACTTGAATAGACATTTCTCCAAAGAAGATATGCAAATAATACTTTTCTATATGAAAGGTAAATGAAAAAATGCTCAACATCACTAATTGTCAGAAAAATGCAAATAATAACCACAATAAGATATCACCTCACATTAACTGGGACAGCTATTATTTAAAAAATATATATAGTAAGTGCCAGTGAGGATGTGAGAAATTGGAACTCCTGTACACTGTTGCTAGGAATGAAAAATGGTGCAGTCACTGTGGTAAAAAGTACGGAAGTTCGTCAAAAAGTTAAAAATAGAACTATCATACGATCCATCAATCTCACTTCTGGGTATCTGAAAGAATTGAAACCAGGATGTCAAAGAGATACTGCATTCCCATGTTCATTGCGTTATTCACAGAAGCAGAGACATGGAAACAACCTAAGGATCCATCAATAGATGAATGAATAAAGAAAATGAGGTATATACATACAATGGAATATCATTCAGCCTTAAAAAGGAAGGAAATCCTGCATATGTGACAATGTGGAAACTGGAAGATATTATGTTTAGTGACACAAGCAAATCACAGAAGGACAAATACTGCATTGTTCTACTTATATGAGTTATCTAAAATAGCCAAACTCATAGAAACACAGAGTTGAACAACTCATAGAAACACAGAGTAGAACACACACAGAGTAGAACACACACAGAGTAGAACAAACACAGAATAGAACAAACACAGAGTAGAAACACAGAGTAGAACACAGAGTAGAAACAGAGTAGAACAACAAAACAACAATGGGGAGTTGTTTTTCATATGGGTATAACTTTCAGTTATGCAAAATGAACAAGTTCTAGAGATTTGCTCTCCAACATTTTCCCTAGAGATATCAGTTCTGTATTGTGCACTTTTAATAATTTGTTGAGGTCTGATCCCTTGTTAAGTGGTTTTATAAAAAGAGAGAAAGAAAAAAAAGAAAGAAAGAAAGGGGGGAGGGAGGGAGGGAGAGAGAAAAGGAGGGAGGGAGGAAGGAGGGAAGGAGGAAAAAGTTGCAGTAGAGAAAAAAATTGCCATGTCCTTTCCCTTCTATTCCTGTTTCCTGGGAATCCTTATTGTGGAGGGAGTATGTGGACTTTTGTGCAGTTATTTTGTACTAATCTAGTCAATTATCAGAGGATTTGTGGGAAACTGACAAACTCTGCAAACTCTGAGTCCTGCATCCAAATAGAAGGAAAAAAATCTAATGTAGCTCTTGAACTTGGAGGATCTGACTCGATGCTAATGTACACAAAAATAAGATTAGCTGAATGAGCCAAGAACTACTTTTTTTTTTAAACTGTGGACATTTCCATCCTTATATTCAGCAAATTGTTGAGTAAACTAAATTACACCCTCAGCTTTCTAATATAATTATAGTAATAGTAGTACGCATTTCTGAATTCCATAGCAATTTATTTCTAGAAATGCTCTGTAAATTAATGTGATACTAACTAGGGATGTGAGTTCAAAAAAGTTTCCTCTCAGATTTCTAAAATGAAGATTCAACTCCTCCGAAATCAAAGCCTGTCTTTTAAGCAAACAAAGTGAACAGACACCAACCTGGGTAAATTTGAGGGCTAACAGATGGCTTCTGTGTGACATAAAATACTATCATTACAGAAATATGCAATTTTAATATTAGATCTTCCTTGTCAAAATGAGTTTGGAGAACCAAACGGAGATAGAAGACAACGAAGTTTTATCTCTAGAAATCCATTTAATGCAACATGACCCAGGCCCTGGAAAAAAATATGGGCAGGGGAAATTTATTTCACTAATAGTTCTATATGTTTTTCATTCTCAGATTAGATACTGATAATGCTGGAAAAGAGAGAACAAAACTAGAACAGCGGGAGATAAAGCACAGGCAATTTTTTGCTTGGTTCTACCTTGTCCTCAAGGGTAGAGAAACAGGATAAAGGAAAGAAAGGTCTAGAAACACTGTCTTGGAAGAGAAGAACTATCATAAATAAATTGTACCTGCATTAAAATTACACTTCAGTCTCTGCCTAGCTCAAGGTGATGAAGGCAGCAGATATATTTTTAAAACCACAAAATATACCTATGGCAAACTCAAAGACCAAAACAAACAGTATATTTTCTTGACTTACAGAAGTAGTTCATGCATATTCATGTTCCTTTAAGTCTTCCAAATGAGTGAATAACAGGCAGTTCTATAGTAATTACTGAACTCCAATATTTATAGAAAACTGACCACCATGAATACATAATTATTCTGTTATGTCCACTCTAGTAAGTAGAAAGACGGTCTATTCATTTACTATGACATAAAAATCTTGTTACCTTCCTCACCATGCAGAAGTGAATCAAAACACTTGGTGAGGAAATCTGTGAGTAGAATTCCTATCTTAGAGAAAATATATCTGTATGAGATTAATATACTTAATTTGAATGAAAATGTTCATAAATGTATAATTTACTTCATTAATAGTAGAACTGGATTTGGCTTAAAATAGAAGGATTTTATAAAGTATCTTGATGGAAATAGACACATTTATTACTCTCACAAACTTCACTTTGAAAATCTGAGTGTTTGTGACAATGTTGACATTTCTTTATAAGAGTAATTACATATTTGATTGTGTCATTTATTCTTGATGGAGTGATGGGGGCATTATGATTACAATCTTGAGTAGGAATTGGAAGGGTTTAGCAAACTTATAATAAGAATTATTGCTCTTAGATTACTTTATCAAAATAAATTAGAGAAAAAGTAATGGAAATTGACATTTTTATATATTACTTCAAAATTAAAATTGATGGGCATTTGTTAAAACAAAAAAAAAGGATGTGATTTGTAAACATC
Source organism: Phocoena sinus (assembly GCF_008692025.1). Lineage (NCBI taxonomy): Eukaryota > Metazoa > Chordata > Mammalia > Artiodactyla > Phocoenidae > Phocoena > Phocoena sinus. The sequence continues at coordinate 30,791,007 of NC_045765.1, forward strand.
TTTTTTATTTTTTTGGAAGGAATGTTCCAGTTATTCATGTCACATGTAGTACAGCTGGCAGAGATTTTAGAAAAGCTGAATTAAAAAATTCACTTTTTAAAATATGTAAGCAACTAACTACTAACCTTCATATACCATTCCCTGTGTGCCTGCCACTGTTCTTAGTGCTTTGTGCATGTAACTTTAATTATTAGTTGAATCCTAAGATGCAGGCTGTATGATTACTCATTTTATAGATGTGGACACTGAGTCACAAAGAAGTACAAAGACTACTCAAAGCCACACAGCTGAACAGAAATTCAGGCCTCAGCAGTCTGGTCTAGAAGCTGAGTGTTTAACCAGGATGCTTAAGGACTTCTCACATTTTCCCACAGCACAGCTTCAATGGACCAATGATTAAACACAAGACAGAAATGCAAACATAAGTGGCCCATAAGACAGAGCAACTCTACGATGGTTCCAAATGGGAAAACAGAGACTTATGACAACCTTCAAACCTTCAAATGTCTAATAAAATTCCTTGATATGGTCTCTCTCTTAAATTCCACTGCGATCTTTGGTACAAAATAAGCTACAAGTACTATTATTAGATCCATGTTATAGATAAGGAAACTGAGGCTTAAAGAGGTTAGTCAACTTGCCCTAGATTACACAGTAAGTGTTAAAGCTCAGAATTAAAACAGGATTGCAAATCCATTGGAGAGCGGGCACTCTTAGCCACTATGATACATACCTTTTTGCAAATCATTTCATCTCTCTGATCCTTATTTCTCCTCAGTATAGGGAAAATATTAATTTAGATTATCTCAATATTTCATGCTGACATTTCCATAGTTACAAATGTCACGTACTTAATGACCACACGGGACAGTTTATTTTGTGGCAACCTTGCAAAGGGACGCCCTCGGTTACAAAGGAGAAGTGTGTAGGTGGACTTACTGACAAAATTCATTTCTAACAGAACACCCACATGAAATGCTCACCCTAATGAGGATGGTACATAAAAATAAAAAACCCAAAGAACTAAGTCATGAAATGTTTTGTAATCTCATATCTATTTCTCAAAATAGAAAATATTGATAATTTGGAAGTTTAATTTCTTCAACTATATTTAAAATCTCATTGATGTTTTGTCTTATTAGAGGTAACAGTGATCTAGAAGTCTAGGATTCTATCAAGGCTTTGATTTTCATTTGGTGATTTTGGAAGTTAAAGATTTTGACCAAGTGTATTAACATTTGTCTTAGATACTCTTTTTTTTTTTCTCTGTTTCTCACCTTAAATTCGGTACAATCTATTATAGAGCTTTAAGGGAAAAACTAGACGGGAAGTGAAGAAATACTTCCAGGATAATAGAGTAAGTTAAGAATGAGTACTTGTTGGTCATTTTTCTAAAGTCAACGTAAAATGTGTTGAATTCCTTTGAGAAAACAGCTGCGTAAAAGCAAGGGCTATTATATCTTTAAGCACGTAATTTACTTCATAAGTGCAAGCACATGCATATTCACCATCCTATGGGAATAAAACAGAACATGTACAGTAGGGAATTTTGTTTCATTTCAACAGAAAAGTGTAATATTGTGATATATCCAAATTATTCATTACAGAAAAAAGTCTCTGAATAAGACTAGAAACACATAGAGTTCTTACAGTCAACACTGAAGGAAGTACTTCAATGCATACTCTTTGACAAATGGTGCCAAAATTTCAGCTATTTGTTTTACATATAGTAAAACTGGCAAATGAAGATTTTAGAAAAGCTGAATAAAACATTCCACACATTGTCTTAAATAGTTTTGTAGTTGTGTGTTTTATTTATTCATTCGATGTATTTCTCTACCTAAACATGCATATAGACAACCTCAACCACTTTTGTTTCAATATTTCACATCATTTGTTTTTCCTTTTCATTTCAATATCATAAAGTTATACAGTCATCCATCCCACTCCTAGGTATCAATCATATTGCAGTCTCAAATATCATTACGTATCATAAAATAAGGAGAGTCATGCTCCTTGTTGTTTATCCATACCGAACACGTAAATCTTGCTGAGGAAAGTAAATACTATGTAATGTTCATTAATGTTTTATAATATGTGATTAACATATTGGTAATACATGTGATTCACCACTTTTTTTAACCACAGAAAAATAATTATCCATGAGAAAGGGGGAAAAAAGAGAGATGTGAGATGCTTCAAAGTGTTTATTATTATCTTCTTTAGTAAGTCTATGAATTTGAAAGAGACAAAAAATTATATTAACATTAGCAATAATAGCCAACATTTATAAGGACTTTTATCAGGGCCTGTATTAAAACCTTTAAATGTTTAAATAATAACATTTATTCCTTACAATGGACCCAATGAGGTATTTACTACTATTTAGAGAAATAACTTTATAAAAAATAAAAGTAAAACTGAAGTAGATTAGGAAACGTGTTTAAAGTTACACGAATTCATGAAGAGAGTTGTGATTCAATTCAAATCTCTATGAATCCAAATTCTGTGCTTTTAATACACTTTTAGTTAAAAAACATGTAGATAAATTAAATAAGCCTCTTAAGTTCCTACTAAGTGTTAGTAAGATGTAGTGAGCTATGGTAAGTAGAAAAAAGTAATAAATTTAAGTTATTGCTCTTTGATCAAATAGAGGTATTTGAAAATAGTTTAATGATATAAGATATGATTAAGTTTAAAAGTGAGTGATAAAATAGTAAGTATTATAGACCTATTTTTAAAAACTAGGGAGCAGAACAGCTTATTTATTGGAGAAAATGTAGTTAAAATTTTAATTTATAAGTAACCATATAGAAGTCTCAAGTTAAAAATCTATTAATAGTATACTGGAAGGGGCAGAAAATTTTTAAACTGTACTCTTCTCCATTATAGTGATGATGCTCATCTTAATACTGAATGTATTTAGATAACTAATAAATTTTCCGACTCAGAATACCTCTACTTAACGAGCATTACTCTGATCCTGAAATATTAGAGTATCTCACCAACCATCTACTCCCTGTCTCTAAGCAAGAATATACATCATAAAAAATTACATGTGTTCCTGCGTAACTGTACTATCTGTAACTTAACTTATTTTTCTTAATTTAATATGAGACATCAAGGTTTTTAACAAATGGAAATCTCTAGTGTTCATGGTAACAAAACATATAGAAGAGAAACCTAGCTGAGAAGTTGTGAAGTGATAGCTCCTTCCCTCTTAACAATTTTTCTTAAAAAGGGAACATAATGGTTTTTAAGATGATGATAAAAAAAATGTTAAAAGAAGTTGAAAGAAAAACTATGTCACATAGGGGAGAAAGACATGGACAACGTCCATGATTGTGAGTATGGAAATGTATAATGTGGTGTATAGATGTGATAGAATACCTTGTAGAGGACAGATAGATGCAGAGATTGAATGTGCCCCAAATAGGCATCTATCTAAAAACAGAATGTTGGTTAAACAAACAGAAGGAAGTTTAAAACAGAAAAGTGTGTATATAAAGTAGAAATATGAAAAGAGAAAGCAACAATGCTTTTATTTATTGTAGTTCATATTGTGTTGACCACCTATAATGTGACAGGCATGGTTTTAGGTGCCTGATATGACAGTGAAAAGAATAAAGATCCCTACCCTCATGAATAGTACAATGTAGCTGAAGAGAGACAAATTATTAAATAAGCAATGAGTGATAAGTGTTACAGAAATAATTTAAAATCAGGTCAGTAGAAGGTGAGAGTACCAGGAGGCTACTTGCAATTAAGTAGGGTTAATAGACTGGGACTCGAGAAGGTGACTTGAACAAAGGGGCAAGGGAATTGAAGTAGGTGGGGTCTGATTCAAAAAGTAAAACACAGAAGGATAAAAACATTTCAAATAACTTAGAATGTTTACCTATGGAGGATAAGGACAGAAATGGGATTGGGGCATCAGTAAAAATTGAGTGAATGACTGAATGAATAGATGAATAAATAAATGGATGAAAGAATGAAAGAAACAAACAAGAGGTAAACCTTTCACAGGATAATGATCACTGTGTGCTAGAAAATGAAGAACAGGATACTTCAATTTTCTGTCCCTGAAATCTAATCACTTCCCCTATCCCACCCATGACGAAACCAGTGATACAGTCTCCACCTTAATAGTATTGGCAGATTTAGCAAACACAATAGGATACTGAAATTTTACCTTCAGATCAGTAGCAAATATAATTTATTTTTAGCATAAGTGTGGTTCATGCCTTATTTATCTGTTGTTTATAAATGATAATAAAAATATAAATAACAACATAGGAATTATTCATTGTTATCTGAAATTCTCATTTAACTGTATGTACTGTATTTTACCAGGCAAGCCTACACTCCAATGACTTTCCCATGCCATCCCTCGGTTTACCTAAATGTCTCCTAATCCCCTCTGCACATTTCATTCTATGTTATATGGAGGGGATGTTGGTAGTAATAAGAGGAAACTCTGAGAAACAATTTTGGTGCTTAGGAAAGGTTTATAAAAGCCTCATTTTGAGCTAAGCTTGATACTGAAGCAATTGTGGAGAAAAAGGAACACAAGCTTAAAAAAATAAATAGTAGACTTGAGTTGAATGATGAAATACAGAAGGTCATAAAATATTTAGCATACAATTTCACTTAGGTAGTAAATTTTCATGGGGAGGGTAGAGAATGTCATCACAAATTTCCTTCTCAATTGAAATACAGAAAAAACGAACTAGGAACAAATGCTGGATTTGGGAAGGTGTTTACTGATAATCTTATAGAGCAGCACTGTCCAATATAAGTATAATGAAAACCACATTTGTAATTGTAAATTTTCTGTCACATGAGTAAAAATAAACAGAAACAGGTAAAAATAATTTTGCTACTACATTTTATTTAACTCAATATATCCAAAATATTATTTCCACATGTAATCAATACAAAAATTATTAATGAGATGTTTTACTTTTTTGTACTGTTAAAAATCCAATGTGTTTTTTACACTAACTTCATATCTAAAATTGAACTAAGCCACATTTAAAGTATTTGACAGCCAAATGTGGCTAGTGGCTACCATATAAGACAGTGAAGGTCTAGAGAAGCAATACTGTAACTAGAATTAAATTTATATATAAAAAGACTAAAAGTGGTGGGGAATGTAAGGTTGTTATTAAAGAATTGATGAATCCATTTAATAGCAAGAGCTCTTAACAAATAGATATCAATGTGATATATATCTCTGATATTAGAGAAGTAACCATTTTACTCTATGGAAATAGAAGTAGGAGTGAAAGTATATGTCTAGAGAAAAATGTAATTGAGAAGGACTTTCATTTCTGATAAGAGACCAGCATAAAATATCTAGAGTAACTTACCACTAAAAAACAATTAGATCCTGGCAAAAAGAAAACACACAGATGTTATGTGTAGTTTAGGATGTAGAAAATAAGGGAAATCTCTAGTTGTGATCCATGCCCACCTCTACTACAAGTAAAAACACCAACCACAAAAAGTTTCTTGAGCTGAAACCAGAGCAGGAAGTTAAGCATGAGAAAGTTCAAATTGCACTGATACCAAATACAAATGTAGCCACTGGTATCTGAATGGAAATCTTAGAGAATCAGAAACATGGAGGGTCCATACCTAAGCTCCTAATGTGAACCAGGGACCTTGCAAGGGGACTAAAGTTGTCTTAAGTTAATAGATTTATAGCACCTGCTAATTTCTGGCAAAAGCAAATCCTCTTTCTGAAAGAAAACACTGTGTTTTTGGATCCTAAGGATTTCTACAGGTTAAAGAATCACAAAATATACAAATATAAATCTTAAAAACCCAGATACAAATGCACACACACACACACACAAACACACACACACACACCCCATCTTGAAAATAAGGCTAAATTGAAACAAAAAAACACCAGATTCATACCACCATGAACTTTACATATTGAGGAAATCAAACAGAGACTATGATTTTGTCTGATTTAAATAAAGCAATAAATGATTTATCATTAGTAACCATAAGATGTGAAAAAAAAATAATTCAAAAATTTAAGAATATTTTTGTTGAAACTGAAAGCTAAAGGATTGATTTAATAGCTAAATAAACAATGATGGAAGAAAAATAAGTGAGGTGGAAGATATATCAAAAGAAATTATCACTGAATTTATGTAGAGACTTGCAATGAGAACTACAAAACAGCAATCTAGTTTTTAGTCAAAATGAGAAGATAAATAAAATATCTCTACAGCTGAAAAATTATAAACATGTAAACATCTTGAGTCAAAGAAAAATCACAATACATATGTGAAAATACATAGTGTTTAACAATAAAGAAAATTTTTATATCAAAATTTTTATAATGCAGTGAAACTGATACTCTGAGGGAAATGTATGACTTAAGTCCTTATAAACAAAGGAAGGATAAATTTAAAGACTAATTAACCAATTTATGTTAGAAAAAAGATTAACAGAAAAATCCCACAGTATATAGAAAATATAAGAAAATTAATGAAATTGAAACAAGTATACAATAGCTAAAATCAACAATACCTAAAATTAGTTATTTAAAAATACTGACCAAGAGAAAAAAAATAAAGTGAGGAATAAAATATGGGTCAGAGTATAACTACTTCAGATACTTAGAATGATAATAAGAGAATATTTGAACAACTTAATGCCAATAAGTATGAAAACTCTGATGAAGTAATTTCATAGAAACATAACTTTCCAAAATTAGATGTTGAAAAAATGCTAGACATACACAATTATCTTGGAATCATTTAAAAAAATGAATCAGCTATTTTAAAATTTCCCAAGAGGAAAAAATCAAGTACAGATGTTTTTATAGATGAGTTCTAACAATATTTGATGGAATAAATCATTCCAATTTCATCAAAACTCTTTGAAATAACGGGAAAAAATGCCCAATTCATTCTATGATCAGTATATTCTTAATTCCAAAACTAGAAAATGACAATATAAGAAATAAAAATTCCAATTTAAAATCACTGATGAACACAGATGCAAAAATCCTTATGAAAATATTAGAAGTTAAAGAGAACACTGTATAAACAATAATATATCACAAACAAGTTAGGTTTATCACAAGAATGCAGGAGTGGTTTTAAATGAGAACTTTATCAATGAAATTTACCCTGTTAATGAATTAAGGGAGAAAATAATATAATCATCTTAATAGGTACTGAATAAACATTTGAAAAATTCAATTAAAATTCATAATTAAAGCTATTAATATACTAGGCAGAAAAGGTCACCTCTTGAACTTCATAAAAAAAGTATCTGTGGTATAATAAAAATACATATTTTTCTGGAAGGAAATCCTGACACATGCTACAACATAAACAAACATGAGGAGAACATTATGCTAAGGGAAATAAGCTAGTCATAAAAAGACAAATACTTTATGATTTTAGCAAATGGGTAGTCAAGTTCATAGGGACAGAAGGTAGAATGGTGATTGCCAGGGAATTGGTGGGAGTGAATGAGGAATTGCAGTTTAATGGGTATAGAGTTTAAGTTTTGCAAGGTGAAAAAAGGTCTGGAGGTTGGCTGCATAACAATGTATAGGTAATAAATACTACTAAATTATATATTTAAAAATAATTAAGATGCAATTTGTCCCTGGTATAAAGCTTCAAAACTCTTGGAATTTCTTGAATGATATGAGTGTTTTTTATGCTAATGAGATGAACTGTGCTGGGCCCTGTAGATAGCACTGGTTGCCAGAAAAAAAGTCACATTACTATAGTGCTGAAACATTCCTGGGACTGGAGATTGAGTTCAAACATGTGATCAATAATTTAACCAATTGTGCTTATGTAATGAAACAAATAAAAACCCTGGACACTGTGGCTTTGGAACATTCTGGCTGGCGAATATACCCATATACCAGGAATATGGTGCATCCTGACTCCACTGGGCCACAAGCTCCTGTGCTTGGGACCCTTACAGATCTTGTTCAATTCATCTCTTCATCTGGTTGTTCATTTGTATCCCTCATAATAAAAGTATAACTGTAAGTATAGTGCTTTCCTCAGTTCTGTGACCAGCAATTATGGAAACTAAGGGAGTTGTGGAAAGTCACAAATTTGTAGTCAGCCAGGCAAAAGTAGGGGTAGACTAACGAACCCACCTGTGGCTGGCATCTAAAATAAAAATCTTCTCAATGGGGAACTTGTTCTTTAACTTGTGGAATCTGGTGATAACTGTGGGTAGTTACTATCAGAAATGGGTCAAATTGCAGAACACCCAAACAGTGTTAGAACCCTGGTATTGGAACAAAATATCTATGAAAAATCTAGAGTAAATGTCTTTGTAATGGTGAAAGTTTAAAAACATTTCCTTTTGAATCAGGGACAAAACATAACTCACTAATTCTACTGAACATGGTCTAAATTGAGTAGTCAGCATGAAAGAAGAAAAAAATATGAGTATGGATTATAAAGACACAATAGACTCATTATTCCATAGACAATAAAGACATATAGACAGAAAATTCAAAATAAAATATGTTATTATGATTAAAGGTTGCAAAATAGCCTATAAAAAACCAGTATACGAGAATCAATTGCACTGTTTTTGACAACAGAAATATCAACATTTATTACATATCTACAAAACTAAGTAGAAAGACATACCATGTTCATGAATTAGAAGACTCAGTGTTATATAGATGTCAAATTTCCACAATCTTTTTATAAATTCTCAAGAATTCAACTTAAAATATCACAAGAATTTTTTTTAAGAAATTGAAAATCTGATTCTAAAATTTACATAGAAGTCATGGTAGGCAGAATTCTAAAGATGTTTCCCCAACTTTTCCTGCTCTAATTCCTAGAACTGGAAATATACTGAGATATCATGCCTGCTATTACCTTACATGGCAAAAAGCATTTTGCCTATGTAATTAAGGTTACTAATCAATTGACTTCAAGTCAATCAAAAAGGTGAATGTAACCTAATCACATGTGACATTTTAAAAGTGGAAATTTTTTTTTCTGGCTGGTAGTACAAGAGGAAGGCAGAGGTTTGAAGCAGGGGTGAACCGACATATTGTTCCTGACTTGAAATCAGAGAGGTTCATGTGGAGAGGATCTGATAACAGTTGCTATGAGTTAATATCAACCCCCAGACCATAACCAGCAAAGAAATTGGAACCTGAGTCATATAACAACAAGGAAGTGATTTCTAGCAACAGTAAGTACGAGCATAGAAGCAAATCTCCCCCCAGAGACTGAAGGTAAGAACTGAGCCTGGCTGAGCCCTTGATTTCAATCTTAAGCAGGGAACCCAGTCATGCCATGCTGGACTTCTGAACTATAGAAATGTGAGCCAATAAATGGGTACTGTTTTAAGCCAATAACTTCATATACAACAAGGTAAACCTAATTTAAAGCAGTAGTTCAAAACTCTGTAAGATACTTCAGAATAAAAAGAATAAAGTGAGACTGGACTATCTCTACCAGAAATCAAGATAATTATAAAGCTATAATCATTAATAGAGTGTAATCAGGCTACAAATAGAGCTAAAGAGAATTCTTAGAAACTGACACTTTGATATTTTGAATTTGCTTTATATTCCACGTGGTTTTGTATATCACTGGGGAAGGATCTACTCAATAAATAGCACAGGAACTCCTGTTTATTCATACTGGGGGGAAAAAAAGAAATTAGATCTAATCTTCTTGCTATACAGAGAAATCAACCCTAGATAAATAAAAATTCTAAATGTTAAAAGTCAAAACTGTAAATCTTTACAAAGAAGGTGTAGGAAAATACCTTTATGACCTCAGAGAAGGAAAGAAGTTCTCAAACAAAATCCACAGAACACCATAAAAAAATATATAAAGCAACCATGGTAAAACAACAACAGTGCATAAAAAGTAGCTACCACAACTAAACTGTATATTCCTCAAAATATTTCTTAAAGGAAAAGAAATAAAGCTATAAATGTTGGAATGTATTTGCAAAGTATAACTGAAAAACTATTTGTATTCAAAAAAAGAAATTTCAAAATCAGTATGAAAAACACTCAGCAAAATCAGTATTTTTTAAAATAACAGATATCTTAAAGAAGGAAAACAATAAATGACAAAAATTAGATTACTCGACTGTAATAAAGAAGAGCAAAATTAAGATGAAAACAATGTTGTTTTCATGCTTAAAACGTTTGCTTAGGCTTGGAAATAGAGAGATCACAAAATGTGATTATCTAAATTTCATTATTATAATATTATTATAATATTTTAGCTTTATATTTACTGATTTTATGCCTATTATATTCACAAAAATTAAGAAATATGGCAATATCAAGTACTGGTCAGGCTGTGGGTCAACACGAACTCTTAATATAAATACTGCAGATAAGAATAAAAACTGATACCATTACTTTAAAAAATAATTGAACATTATCTTGAAAATCTCGAGACTCATACTGTAAGGCCAGCAATCCCATCATAAAAATACGTCCATGCACCTTTTGCAGCTGACTCTCCATACAACTTATTTTGCAACATCACCTCCCTCTTTTCCTTCCAAAACTTTAAACACAAATATCTTCTCTCCCCCTTTGCTCATGTTTTTCCTCAGCTCTTCTTTGCTCTTATTTTTTTCTTTACTTTTCTCCTGTTTCTCTATATGCAAATCCTATATATGCTTTAGAAAAGCTCATAAAGGAAATGTTAATTCATTTATTCTTCCATTCATTCAAAAAATATTTACTGAGGAGCCATTATGTGCCAAGTATTTAAAGCCCAGCAGTACACTAGATAAGCATGCCTCTACCCTTGTGCTTCCTATTTTTCAAAAGGTGACTAGGTAGTTGGTGTGGAGACAGACAATAAACAAGCATATGAAGTAAATTCAGATTGTTCTGAGAAAGAAAAGTAAACAGGATCAGTTGACCTGATTAAAAAATAATTGTGGAAGTAGAAATCTGTATTAAATATATGTCCTGAGGAGCATCTCTTTCCTTAATATACTGAATTTCAGGTGTGTATGTATATATATGTATGTGTGCAGGTGTGTATGTGCACATATATACACACACAAGTATGCATGTGCACACAACACATTTATCTCCTATTCATGACTCTGTGTTTCTATATATCACAGTCCATGTTTGATTCATTACTTTATCATCCTCAGTATCCAAGTACCTTACTATGACACTAACAGAGCATGAATAAATGCTACCAGCTCAATAAAGGCTGCAGTCATCAACAGCTAAATACCTTTCTCCTGCATTGCCAAGGTTGTACTGCTTCAGGTAAGCTTGGGCTGAAGCTCCTCTGCCTTCTCCACCATCCTCTATCCTGCACAGAAGCCTGATCCCCCTGTGTTCCTCTCTGTTGACTGGTATGGAGGACATGGACACTTTTCTGAAGAAATCTCTGTGACACCTACACAGACCTTGAGAATCTGAAGGCGGCTTATACATCAAGGTTGGGACCAGCAACTTCCAATCAGTGTAAATATAAAGAGGAAACATCTTACATCGTTTATACTACTTTGTCAAACAATAGAAAAACTGAAAAATGCTTAGGGTAAGAATAATTAAAATTTTTCTCATAAAGACAATCTTTGGCTCTAAATAATTCTCTGAATTTCTAATCATTTACATAGGAAATAGTCTTATATTTTAAAACCAGTACTGTGTTTTCTACAAAATTGTCAAGCTCTTGTTGCGTGGAAGTAAAACTGTTTTTCAGAAGGTTGATACTAATTTACGTACACACCAGTTGTCCATGAGCCTGCCTATGTTTCTCCAAAAAAAAACACAGGGAGGATTTCATCTCTTAAAATTTTTTCTGTGTTGGAAAAACAAAAAAGGGCTCCCTTATGCTTTTTTTTTTTAATTTCCTTTCCCTTATATTATGACTGAAGTTGAGCTATTTTCATATGCTCATTATTCTTTTGCAGTTCTTATACTTTGAAATCTCTTTACCATTGTTGACCATTAAAAAAAAAAGACTTTAGTGTTTTTAAAAGTCTTTAATGTCTGCATTTTGGAAAAGTATTTCCTCAGTTTGTTATTTATCATTTAATTTTTCTAATAATGACTTTTTGATGTATAAACATTTGTAAATTTTAATTCAAGTATATTGATCTTACCCTTGGTGTTTGTTGATTTCATAATTTAAACGTTTGTTTATGCTTAGAAGTCTACAGATCACAAAAATTATCCAAATTGTCATTTCATTATTATAAGATTTTAGTTTTACATTTACCCTAAATTGACTTTCCATTAATTTAGCATTTTACCTTCCATGTTTCCCTGTTGAATATATTTTGGTATATGATGTAAAATGAGGATCTACATTACTGTCCCCTCCTAAAGATAGCCAATATTTTAACTCCATTTATTAAGTAAACCTTTTGCAAATGGTTTGTGACCTTTTCTTAATTCTATATATATTGAATTCATACACACGTACCCACACATATGTTTCTGTGTTTTCTATTCAGTCCCATTTATCTGTCTGCATATTATTTTGTGTACTGCTGTTTCATGTATTGTGTCTTTATAATATGTTCCAGTACCTATACTATGTTTCAATATGCTTAAAATGTATTTTAAAACACATTTTAAAGCATGTTTAGAGCCTCCTAAGTTATATTTCTCTTTCATGCCATGTTGGTTATTTTTTAGTGACTGATTTTGAAGAGTTGGTATTTTAGATAATTTTGTCTTTTTTTTTCAATTCTCTCTTCAACTAATTCACTTATTTATTTATTATCACTAGGAATTACAAGTATTTTTTAAACCTTTTGACAAATTTTAAAATAATAATGATTGTTAAGGTACTATAAAATAACATAATAGCCCTAAAAATAAATCTTTAGCAAAGAATCACTAAATTAAACTTTATTCTTCTCTTATAAAACAATTTAATACTTGACTTATGTATCTACACCCATAAACAGGTCACTTGAAGCCTATGGTAAGTCTAGTAGTACCCTGGCATTCATACCCAGCATGTTTTTAAAACCACTAATATGCTACTCTCCAATATTTTTCCAATATAATGATTGTCTATAGGTATGAAGGGAGGATTAAACAAAACTGAATGCTGATTAAATATTATGGGACCACAATTATGGGAAAAGAGTCATTGTTTCATACTTAGACCATTCCTAGGAACTGTGGAGAATCAAGTGGGAAAAGCTGTGGGCAGCAAATGAAACTAAGGAAAAGGAACTGGGAAAGATAGGAAAATGACAGAGGATCAGAAAGGAATTGTAGATATAGGTGGGCATAGTAAAGGAACTGATGAGATGTCATCCCAATACTATCTGTGTCTTTCACAACTTCAGACATCCATGCCCATCCAAGGAGGGGGAGAGGATTGGAAAATCAAACATAGTACATTGTTTATGTAGATGTTTTATTCTAACAAGGAGTGCTTCATTTAAATATAATTCTGCTTGCTTTGTGCAAAACTGAAACTGATACATTTGTAAAGGTTTCTTTGTACTGTTTCTAATCTATAATTTAACAGATTTGTTCCACCAGAACAAATATTTGCTGAATGTCATAGAAATGGTTTTGAAAAGTATAATGTCAGCAAGATCGCCTCTGAACACAACAGGTGAAAAAGGCAGCACCTGTATGCTGAAATACACAGATCCGCCCACAAAATGGGCAATGTTTCAGAGACAGTTAGTGCAGAAGCCACTCTTGTATTCTTATAAACACTGTTCCTTTTTCTGTCCTTAAGACATGTCCTCAAACTCTTCCTCATATTCTGCACAGCAAGGGGCATTAATCACACAAGTCTACGTGCCCATTTGTCCAGAATTGTTGCCTATGATCCATCCTTTGAATAACTTATACTTCTGACCTTTCTGATCAATAAGATGAACGATAAAGGCAAAGGCCTGCGGTTTGTATCTTCGTAGAAGTTGCCATCTCCTCTGAGTAGTTAAAATAAATAATTCCTTTAGTGTTATCCATTGCCTCCTGCAAGCGATATTTGTATGTGTGTGGGAGCGAGATGTACTGCATCTTCTTACCTTTGATGTTTGGTCTTGTTTTGGGGCTGCTCTTTTGACAAGCTTTCAAAAGCCCCCTACTATGAATGTCAAATTAAGTACCCTTATGAATATGCATGAACATAAACCTCATGTACTCATTTTGGTGGCTACTCACTGTGCTGGATTGCCCTGGAAGCCATTCCAAATGGTTTTGATTTTGCGTTTGAGATTCTTAATGGTGGTAATTATCTGTTGCAGCCATGCAGTACCAAATATGATGCGTGTTAGAGATACTTTAAAAAATAATAATAAAAACGACTAAAGATGCTAATTCCCACATTTTAGTTCCTACAGGGCAATTAGCCCCTAGTAATGATGTTTATATTTATATGCAAATGTTTCAGGACAAATGAATCTTAACAGAGACTTCATATCTATACCATTGGGAGATGAGAGTATTCCATCTGTCTGTAGAAAATGCCTGCCATTAGCTCTACATGTAGCCTATTTCTGTAATAGAAACTATTTAATCTTAAGTAATTCCTTCTTCATTTTGTGTTATTTTTCCTTCCTTCTGTTCTTTTATTAAGACTCTTAACTAATGTACAGTATGTGCGGCTCTTCAGGGCCTACACAGAGGTGCCCTGCCACATTTTCTTCTGAGTATCATCTGTTGTTTGAATTATTACCTAATGTCCTCGCCATTCCTCATTTTGAGATACTAACTGAGTAACCAAAGCAGGTTGCTCAAGAGGCACTTACCCGTTAATATCCTCTGTTGTAGGGATTGCTACAACATGAAAAGACAGAAATGTAATGAAGAAGTAAAGTTCTGCACTATAGCTGGAGCTTTTGACTAGCTTCTGGCCTGTTTTCATGTGGAAACTGAAACTTACCGACTTGTCATGAACTACCTGTATAATCAGAGTCAGGGAACAGGCTCAGTCTACAGCCAACCTCATACTGCAAGGCTCTTTCTACTCCAAGACAATCTCTTAATACAGAGGGTCCCTTAAAAACGAATCATTCTTTTTCTGTACTCCCTTTGTTTTCTCCAGACATTTTAAACTATCAATTGGCAATTCAGTTACTTATCTAATGTCATTTGATATACTGCTTGCTTAGCTTAGATATGTTCTTTTGCAGAGGAATAAAGTGATAGCCATTATTTCATTTAGGAAGTATTGTTGTTCCATGCTTTTTAAAGGCCAGCAAAGAGTAGTTTCTTTTTAGCTATCAGAAATAGAGTCTCTGAATCCATGACTACATAAAACAAAAATTATTAACTGAATCTAGAATTCGAGAGGTCTACCCAATACTGTGAAAACTTAAGATTTCAAATTTTGTTTGGAGTAACAACAAAAAAGAAAAAGAATCAAAGACCAGTATAGTAAGAAAATTGTGTCATATTTATACCACTTCCATAGCAGAAATTCCTTTAAGAATAGTAATATGTAAAGGCAAGGGTAGAATCTGGTGAACCTACTAAACATAACCAAGTTCAGGTATATGGTAATTACCCACAACTTTCCATAGTAAAAGATGCACTCACCTGACAACTGTGTATATATATTTCCCTTTTAACCTAGAGTAAACAAGAAAGAAGCCACCCCAGAATTTCTAAATAAGAACTAAATTGACACAGATAGCAACAGGTTTCAAAACACAGATGATCCTTGTCACTCACAGTCAAAATCTGGAATAAAGGAGTCTGGGGAAAGGGAGAAATTCAGCATCCTGCCAGTGGAAAACTTCATTAGAATATCTTGAGATTTATCTGTCACTCTGACAGGATAATTTGATTTTAAATTCCATCACTGCTAGCCCTAATTTTTAAAATTATATTGAAAAAAAAGTGACTTCTTTTTCTCCCATACAATGAATAATAGGATAATATAAATCAAAATCAAGGGTGCCATTAATCAGACATTACAGGAAAAATACCTGAAAAATTTTAGGGTTTCAGGGAAGTACGAAAGTTTCCCTCCCTCACTCCCACCCACCCATCATGGAACCAGAGTAAAGATCAGTTAAAAGAAATTCTTTATGAAGTTTAATTTAGAGCATCCAAAGTTTTCTCATCAGTGTAGAATTTTAATTCTTTCTCAGAAAGTCTGGTTTCTTTCAAAAGAGCAGCACTTATTCAACCCCATGCTGAGCCCACTTAGGACAGTATTATCATAATTCATTTCTGAATGAGAGTTTTTCAGACAGTAGACAAAAAACACAGCAAAATGTCATGAACATGCTCTTACTTTTAGGTGTTCAGTTAGCACCTAAAATCATATAAATCTTATAAAACTCCAATCTCTTCTCTTTCCCTTTCTCAATAAAGGGACACATAAACAATTCAATGCCAGTGATGGATGAAAGTAAAACCACTTTCAGAAGCTGATCTACGTGAAGATCACTGCCTGCTCTTTCAGTTGTCGTTCTGTAGAGCACCTCAGAATTCAGGTATTCTCAGGCCCACAGTGATAATCAAACAACTCATTAAAAAGAACAGAATTATATCCTGACCAAAATGAAAAGAGTGCCATATCTTGAGAATTGCTTTTTACATTTCTGGTGACATACTTCATGAACTTGCCAAATATTAAAATTTCTAAAGAATGAGGACTTAATGTCAACCTGCTTGTCAGGGAATCGGGTTCGTGAGCAGTAGAATTTTTTAATACGAAGTTGAGAAGTCAGAGGTGCCTCTCTTTTTGCCTCTTCATTTAGCAGAACCAACTCTGACAGGCTCACCTTCCACAGAGCTCTCTGTTGTAACATTTACTTTCTCTTTAGGGAGCTATGTTTCTCATGCCTGGACATGCCACTATTTAAGTCCTATGTCCAAGTTTCTCCCTGCCACATTTCTGCTTTTGGGTAAACAAATGAAGAGACAAACTGATTCTGTTATTTAGTATACATCATTGTGGCTTCTTGGGAAATAGACCAAGTACAAACTTGGTTGAACTCCCTTCATTGAAACTTAGAACCAAATGATTCATATCATTTAATATTTGTACACTTTGGGACATCCTGGTTCTACTTTTTGAGACATCAAGATACTTTTTAAAATTAGTGTATTCACATTTTTCAAAAAGTGATCACACTTTCTACTTGGTAACCTAGGCAGATACAGTTTTTTGATAAAGTTTTTCAATATTTAACATGTATGTGCATTCATACACTTACCTGTATATGTATATACTCATGTGTGTATTGTATAAAATCTCAAAGTGACAATAGCTCCACCACCAAACTATGAATTGAGGAAATTTGAATGAGAAATGTAAAGTAATTTGCTTCCCATTTATCTAGGAAAATCCAACAGAAATTATTTTAAATGACGGTTTTGTACACTGTACAGATTTTAGAAGCTTTAGGAGAGCACTTACCTAACAAAGTTGAGATTCTTCTCCCGTATCTGTGCTCACTCAGGACACATGCCCGATTCTTCATAAGCAGTGTAGCTGTAGTTTTAATAGCAACTTCCCACCTGTTGCAAATTTAAAATTGGGATTCTTTTTTAATACAGAAGAAAAATCATTTTGTTCAAGAAAAGTAATATAAAAATTGCATTAAGATATACACTCTCAAATGCCCTCATCAAAGATGCCCAGCTCTTGATTTTAGGAGCAAACTCCTCAAAGATTTCACCTTCACCCTGAACAAAGCTGTGACAAGCCAGTCAAGGTCCACTGAATCCAATTAGAGCAGTTTTCTGGGAAAGGAACTGTGATTCTTGACAATATTAGGGCAAAATACTACAAGCCGTTTCAACATGAAGGAGGGCAGTGGTAGCTACAATCGTCTTTAGTCTGTGGCTTAAAACTGTGTCGTCAAGCCATGACAGGCACAGAACATTTGTCAAGCTCTACGGGAACCAGCCATTGGTTGTTCTGTCCTACAAAGCTATAGTTTGTTTATATTCTGTTGCATAAAATCAGGAGAATGTTTAGAGGCTAGAAAAATCTGGAACAGTGGACAGAGAAGTCACTGTTGTCTGTATAACTTAAGAGGGGGTGATGTTCTGTGAATCTTATGAAAAAGGACTTAGAAGATTTACCAACTCAGAGAAATGTTACCCACTTCTTCCTTATCCATCAACTCTTCAAGAAACCCTGACAAACCCATTTCTTACATGTCACCTTGTTTGTCCCTCTTATTGCACATTTCCTGCCATCTCCCCCATTATTGGACTTTGCACTGCAGTAAAATCCTTCTAAGTATTCAGCCTTACCTAGGCCTCCCTCCAGTTCACACTGCACTCTGTCAGAAGCACCTTCCTCAAACACAAATATAAAACATGCCAACCTCTGACTTCTTTCACATCAATAGTTCTTCATTCTGAGATCCTTAAGGAAAAATAAAATATCCTTCACGATCTGACTTTTGCCTATTCTGCAGATTCATCTTTCGAGTGTCTCTACCCTTTCCCAATTTATTTTGAGTTCCCGCAATACCAAACTTCATATAGTCTACAAACACACACTGCCTATATGGTTCATTCTGCCTTTTAATCCACTTAGAAGAGTTCTACCTGTTCTTCTAAGTCCTGCTTTGAGATGTTATCTTCTCAGAGGCCTTCCCTGCTTTACTTCCTGAAAGGGTTAATCACCCTCTCCTCTAAGATACCTCTACAGCTGTCTGTTAGTGTACTTTCTGTTTACATGTCAATCACTTCCCCTTGAACATGAGTCTCTTGGTCTAAGTTCCATATATCATTAATCTTCAGTTCTGAAGTGCTTAGCATAGTGCCTGATCTATTAAGGAGAAGTGTATATTGGACTGAGTATCCAGATGTTTTATTTCCTTTTTCATACAGTAATGAAGATAAAAACTTCTCAAGTTGATATTGGGCATCCCCAATGCTTAAAGACCTTTTGAACTCAAATCCAAACGTGCGGCAGTAGGTGGCTGATGAGATCCTAGTATTTTGCTTCTGTGATTGCACACAGTAGGTTTCCAAGTGATGGATTAAATTGCCTCACCTTCATTATACTGTAGTCCCCCCAAAATGCTCAGAATACTCTCAAAAGGGAGTTTTGTGTTCTCTAAAGTGCCTTAAAAAAAGAGTTATTGGAGTGTAAGTCCTCAGTTTTACTTGAATTCCCGCCATTCAACAAATAGCTTGTCAGTTATGCACATGGCCTAATGGACCATGATTAATTGACTGCCATGGATGATACTTTCAACAATTCATGTGAATTTAAAAGAAAAAAAGAAACAGGAAGGAAGGAAGGAAGGAAGGAAGAAAGAAAGAAAGAAAGAAAGAAAGAAAGAGAAAGAAAGAAAGAAAGAGAAATTTATTCCTGAAAATCCAGTGGCCACCCATCTATATATAGGTAAGCTCAGTGTATAAATTTTGTCCTCCCTGGATTTAATCTCCACAGGTACTACTGGATAGATATTTGTTCCCATCAGGTTAATATTTTCACAGCTAATATTTGGTAAATAAAATCAGTGAAACATCTGTGCTGGGTTTTGTTTGTCAATGTTAAAGGGGGCAGAATGGAGTGAATCACATAATTATACCAATCCCTCACTTGCTATCACATGCTGGACATGAAGCTCTAATATCAATATAAACTGCATTTGATCAACATGCAGGAGGAAAGCAAAGGCACTCTCAGCTTTTTCTAATGTTCTTTGCTACCTTTCGAAATTGAGTGGCTTTGTATAATCCTGAAACTTCACACCTCATACCACTTCAAAGCCCAATGCTCACACATGGTAGCATTAGAGGAAGCATTATTAAAGACCCCCATTGGAACTGTGGCCTATTCATTTTCTGTGTAAACCATGGGGTTTCTGGGCAGACAGTGATGTGCCAACACAAACTCAGACAGCTGCTGTACTAAAGCTGCTCCTAGTGCAGGTGGGGAAACAGCTTGTGATATTAACAAGACTAGATCCTTCTCGTGGCTTTCTATAGCCTTTATTTAAAATACAGAAAAATGTTTTCAAAGACTTATTTATAACTGTATCAAGCACAGATTGCACCAACATTATGCTGCAATGAGCACATGTGTTATTCATACTGATATTAAGTATTTTTCTTTTTTGAAATAGCCATAAAGAAAAAAAAAATGTTTCCTGCGGATGATTTCAGATAGGAGTTACTAAAACCATATCAGCAAAGCTAACTTGGTTGAAAATAGCTTTTTTGGAATTTTAAAAAATCATGAAAACAAACAAACAAAAAGATTCAGTGTAAACAGTGAAATTGAGACACAAGGAACCAATTTTTTTTAGACAAAGGTTTTACAGATATCACAGCTGTCACATGCATTTTTTTCTCCTTCATATAAAGACCATAAGTAAATTCAATTAGATATTCCACATCACTAGAGAATTGTATTATATTTTTTATAGCTCCTCAATAACCCTTAAGAGTTCTTAATATTAAAAACATATTCATTTTTTCCCTGATGTCTTATTAAGCTCCTACTCTGTGTCACAGTTCTGTTAAGTGTTAGGACCAATGTAAAAATATCAAAGCTATGTGTTGGCTTTAAAGAGCATTTACCTATTTAGGAAGACACAAATGTTCATTATGTGTCGATGAGAATTAAAAGTGGCAATAATAATAAGTAGTTATGGGTCAAACAATGCAGACTCAGCCAGTTAATAGTTATGCAATTTTCAGAAATGTACTTAACGTCTCTGGCTTCAGTATATTTATCTTTAAAATGAGGGTCAAAATATTACCTATCTTATCAGGTTTTCCTGAGAAATAAAGGAGGTATTATAAGCAAAGCACTTAAAAATGATTAGCCACATTATAAGCACTCAGGAAATAGGAGTTGTTATTTTTCTATGGTTAATTTATAGGAATCGCAGTTATTTGGGCAGGCAAGATACTGACTAAGGAACTAACCAGAAGAAAATTATTTTTTGCACTCAGAGCATTGGAAATAGTTGATGTAATAATTGAAGAAAGGACATCTCAAGTATGGGGACAATACTGAGCAAAGTTATCAAACTATGGATGAGTAAAAGTTGTGTTTTATAAAGTGATAGAGTCATAGGAGATATAGTTGTAACAGAGGAATGAACATGTAGAAAATCTGGATGCTACATTGGTAAATGGATATCAAAGAGAGACACAAATGAATAGAGTGAAGGACAAAATTCAGATGACTTCCTACCTAGTACTCAATCATCTTCACCTTTGAATAATTTTTACATTATTTTTTGAAATTTCAAAATTTTACCGAAGTTATGATTTCATTTGACATTCCAAATATATTCAGTCACATATCAAAACTGTAAGTTGTCCACTTTGTTCCACTGTATCCACATATTCACATTGCTTTTAGTCTGTTGAATTTCCATAATATTCCCATTTTCCTACTACTTGACTTTTCTTTTTCTTAAAAAACATACATTTAAAATGTGGCCGTTCCAAGCAACTCAAATGTCTATCTTAGCATGAACATACACATGCATGCGTGCACACACATGCTCTTTCTCCCTCCCCTTCTCTCTCTCTCTCTCTCTCTCTCTCTCTCTCTCAGGTTTAACTTTGAAGGGAACTCTGCTTTACTTTTGGGTCTTTATTGCTTTTAGAGTCTTGGGCAGTCATTTATTCTCTTTGAGGATCAGTTTTCTTAATTATACAAAAATTAAAAATAATGCTTCTTTATTAGCAAAAGACAGTGAAGATAACAAGTAACAAACAGACTAAACCCATGAAATTAGTATAAAGTATGAAATAAATATTGTTATTATTTTAGAATCCTTAATATTGTTGCTTTAAAAAATCTTTAGGAAAATTCTTTCAGTATACCCATATTAGTCAAAAATAATTGTTGAAATATTTTTTAAATGGTTAGCTAAACCAACCACAATTATACGCTTAGAGAAGACTAATCTTATCATTGGGAAATATCAACACACTATTCTTCTTAAAAATAAAGGAGAAATAATTAATTGTTTCAAACATTTTTGTTTGTTTCAATACTAGAACCAAGTACTTTCAAGGTGAAAAAAAATTAGTTTAAAAATTACAATAGGATTATATTAATTGCATTTTAACATTGGATTAAAGTAATAATCAAAATAATAATTTTAAATATTATTGATAGAAAATTTAAAAATAAAAAATATCTACATGGAATTACCAATACTTTATATTTTACTTTATTACATTTGTTTTTATCAAATTATTTTACTATCAAAACTGACTGTAAATATCAGAACCCAAAATAAAGGTTTTTACTTTAAATTTTAGACACCATATTGTGGCATGTCACTTATGCAAAATCATATTATATTTTACAATATAAGATGTGACACATATTATGTAGGTAAGGATAAACTTAAATAGAAATGACTCTACTACTTTCTAGACATGAAATATTGAGTGGTGGAATGCTTCCCTAGAGAATAAATATTCTTTGAATAACACAACTAAAAAAAAAACTTTAAAAAATAGACTTTAAGTCTTCAAATCTTACTGCAAACAATGCAGTCAAACGACAAAGAAACCAATTTTTATTACTTATTTTGTACTGAGGGATAAAGGGCTCAGTTGTTGGGTTTTTTTCCCCACATAAGTTAAATAATTTCACACAAAATATTTAATGAAATATGCTTCACTTGAAAAATAAAAGTAAACTGGAGCGCTATAAAATTAAGAAAAAGTTTAAAATATTTGCAAAGTTTTGGGTGTTCCTGAATTATAAAATTCTGGAAAGATAGACAAGGAAAGATTTAATGATTGAGTTAGAATAATTAGGCACATTTATTGATTTTTATTTTTTCTATCATATGAACTTACATCATGTGCATTATTATCAATAATAAAGTTATTTTACCATGTGGTACTACACAAGTAAATAGAGCAATGAAAAGTCACTGTGCAACTGTTGAAGATTTCAAAGACTGCTAGTATCGCATGCTATTTGTAGAGTAAGGGAAACAGACACTTCTGTACAGTATTGATGAAGTCTAAATTGATATAGCCTTTAAAATGCACTTATAAACCAGCATTCCAAGTCTGTTAATTTCACCAATGGAAATACTCAAATATATAGACATATACAAGGATGTTCAAGAATGTTTACAGAAGTATTATTTAAAATGACCAACGCTTTAGAAACGCTCAAATGCCAATCAGTAAGAAATGTGTTAAAAATTTCCCCATACAGGGAATGTCATACAACCATGTAAATAATTCCATGCCTGTGGAATCCAAAAAAAAAAAAAAAAAAGGTACAAATGAACTTGTTTACAAAACAGAATCACAGATGTAGAAAACAAACTTATGGTTACCAGGGGTGAAAGGGATGGGGGAGGGATAAACTGGGAGATTATTGACATACACACACTACTATGTATAAGATAACTAATAAGAACCTACTGTACAGCACAGGGAACTCTACTCAATACTCTGTAATGACCTATATGGGAAAAAAATCTAAAAAAGAATGGATTTATGTATATGTATATTTGATTCACTTTGCTGTATACCTGAAACTAACACAACATTGTAAATCAACTATACTCCAATAAAAAATTTTTAAAAATAATAATTTCATGCCCAAGATGTACTGTTCGGAAAAAAGAAAGTTACAGAGAAGCATAATTATACATTTTTCAAAGAACTAGGAGGAAAGTGCATAGCAAATGTTTAATCTTTTGCTTGTGTGTTTAGACCTAAAACTAAGAAAATAATAAAAGAAAGAATAATAAAAGGAAGAAGAATGAAAATAATAAAATTATTGTCTAGCAGGGTGTTATACTCAATCTCTTAGAAAAGGGAGAAGAGATAGTTAATGATAAAATAATAACAAACTAACCCTCCTCCCCATCATCCCTGGTTTGCCTTTCCCTTTTCAGCCTATAAGTAACCTAATATAAAATATAAGAATCGTATTACATAACAAATTAATTCAGAACATGACAGGAAGGGCAGACAAGTGGCTGTTTTAGAAACGAATAGACTTCATGAAGTATTTAATAAGTATTGATCCTGATTTCACCAGGGGGTAAGCTACTCTCTGCTACTAAGTTAAGCACTTTTGAAAGCTGCATCCACTGTGAGGTCAGCAGTTCACCTAATACCCAGTCATGACCAATTGGCTCAACACACTGCATGAAATCAAGGCAGGGCTCCTCCGAAATTCTCCCTCATTGAATGTGGACCCCACTAGGGAATAAAGAGGATCATATTTTTGAATATTGCACATAGGGTCATCACTGACACTGACTGAAGAATGGTGTGGAAAATAAACCTATAATTTGCTGCTGCCATCAATAGGCAAAAAGAAGGATATTTTCTGCAGCTGTTTTAAAATCCTCAAAAAGCCATTTAATTCATTTCATAAAACTCTATTCCATCCTGGGTTGTTTTCCTTTTTTTTTTCTTTCTCTTTCTCTTTTCCCTCTTCCTCTCTTCTACTTTCTCTCTCTTTATTTTTAGTTTTTATTACAACATCACAGAAACTAGCTAGAGTCTATGAGAGATCTTAGGAGCAACGCTACTTCTTCTGCTGAATTTTTAAACTGTGTGCTTATAAGTCAGTCTTTTTGGGCCTTGCTTTTCCATCTGGTCTTTGAAGCTCATCAGACTCAAAAGCTAACTGAACAGGAAATGAACAGGAAAAAGGTGATTTAATATCCTATGTTGAAAATGTTTCATGAAAGAATTAGCTAATGTATTAGCAGCTTTATAGTCTAACTCTTCTTTCACTTTCTCCTTCATTCTGGGTTTCCAGATTGGCACATCTAACAGAAAACTTGAGACTTGAAAACCATTTTTAAATTGAAGAGAGTGAAAGATTTTTTTTTTTTTTAATGCTATAGAAAATGTAACTACTGCCTGGAAGCAGTCCTTAGTCTTCTAAAAAGCCATGTCTTCATTTCATCAATGTACTTCCCAGCAGACCAGAATAAATGGTACTTATCCCTATGATTTCATGCATTTTGTAGCTGTATGGGATATTCTCTGAAAACCTGATACTTTATTAAGATTGCACAGATTTTTTTTTTTAAGTAAAACCTGTACTAATATAGGAGGGTATAAATATAATGATATGATAAGCAATTTTACTACAATTACCTCAACTGATAGAGCTCAAATTTGGGTTAATCTGCCTAATGTCTCAAATGCAGATTGGTCACAGTTCTAATCATCATCTCCATTTTTTATGTGGTCAAGATGAGGAACAGAAATAACCTGGAATTTTCAAGTAGCAGACCTAGGAAAAGAGCTCCTTTTTCTCAGTCTCTATCCAATGCTTTCTGTGCCTGAAATGACTATTGAACACCAAATTACTTTGCTTAATTTTAAGTTTATAATGGAGCTATTCAAAAGTATTCAAAAGAACTTTAAATTCTGAAACGTCCTCAAGCAATGATATTGTCCACATTATGCCACTTATTCTTTTATTTGGGGTTATGATTTCCTTTGAAAGCAATCCCTTTTCTAGGTATAGCTTAGCAGTTAAAATGGCATAGCTCTCAGAGGGTCAACACACATTTCACTTATGAATGCTGTTTATTTCTATGCTAACAGTTTCCTAATGACTTGCATAAAAAAATTTTTTGAAGTATAAGTAAAAACTGTGCATATATTTAAATTTTCCTTCTAGTTCTGGTTAACAGAATCCTTTTACCCTCACTCAACCATCAATTATCCCTTTAAGAGTCTGATAAAAATTTTGGTAAATTTTCAAAATTATATAGTGATGAAAAACATTGAAAAGAAGTAAGGAGTTTAATCCAGCTGCCACAGGCAGGCATTGCGTAAGCAAACAAATAAATTATTCTCCTCACATTTATGTACACAGTTACAGTGTTCCCACTAAAAATCTCAAAAGATATTTTCCAGCAATGTAGCAAATATATTATATATATGTATATATATTTTTTTAAAAAAATATATTTGATATATACAGAATAATAACAAGGGAAGGTTATCGAATACTAATTTTGAGGGAAAGGCACTAAATTTATCATATAAAAATTAAGGCTGTGAAAAACTAGCAGAAATATTGGCATTTTTATCTGCAAAATAGAATAAAAATCAGAATTTTATCTCTAATAGAAAATTTAAAATATAGAAGTAAACACAAAAGAGAAGAAAGGATTATATACAACTGACCAGGGACAACTTATTTTTTGTCAGATGAATTACATCTATACCCCTCACCAAATAACAAAATTAATTTTAGATCAGTTTAAAACTTTCCATGGTAATTATTAGATAATGAGAAATGAATAGGTGCTGAGAAGAAAAAATGAGGAGTTGAGGTAGGAACTTAAGCAGCAGAGGTGTTTTTGCTGTAACATCATGAAAGAAGAGCCAAGGAGGTGAGGCAGCTCTTTGGATCTCTAACTTTGAATCTCTTGGAGAGATAGAGACCAAAGCATGGGTGTAACAGTGGATTTGAGCTGAGATAAGGAGTCCAGCTATATATGAACTTCTGATAGGCACTAAGCACAAATAAATTTTAGGTCATCATAAAGGATGTTACATTGCCCTATGTAATGGAGGGAAATTAAACTACCCTAAACAGAGGGTAATTTAAATATGTTTACACCAAGTATTTTCCATTTTGTTAAGGCACAAGAGAGAAGAGAGTTACCAAATATTCCAGGATATAAAATGTTTTTCCAAAAGTTTTCCCTTAATTATAGTCTTCTTCTATTCATCTCTCTCCAAAAATCTCATATATTAAGGGGTATAATAACAATTATTATAATATTTTGAACAACAAAACACAATGCCCAGATGACACATTGGCCTAAAATAATGTCAATAAATGAAACGTCTCGATACACTTAGGTGTCATCTGATAGAGCTGGTTTAAAGAAAAAGAGCCAGATATATTTATTTAACCCAGAGTTGGTAATTATTTTTTATAAGAAAGTGATCTCACAATTGCAAAGCTATATACTGGTATCAATCCTTTTAGGGGCTAGATATATCAATGTGTAATATATCAACTGGCTATACTTAACTATTTAGGGATCATGAAAATAAACCTCCAGGACAAAACAAGAAGCAAAGAAACAAACAAAAGAACAACTAACACCAGTCCATATATTTTACAAATGTGTCTCATAATAATAAAACTTTTAAAAAATTGTGCCTCATACACAATTTTGTACAAAATTTTACAAATTGTGTCTCATAATAATAAAACTTATAGGAATAGCAGCATATATGGATTAAAAAGTATATCTATCTTAAAGAACTTGGCCAGCAGTAAAAATGAGGTGCTTAGGAAGTACCTAGACGGAAAAAAAAAATGTGGCTTTGGTGATGATAAAAGACAGTAATAGCATAGCTACAGGTAAAGTTTGTGAACTAGTACTTGAAGTAAGGGATAAATAAAGCCAATTATTTCCCAATTAATATATCTGATCATTTTATTTGAATGTAAGTAATTCCATGTACATAGTCACTTGATAAATTGACATTTTAAGTAGAGTTTTGACTACTTTTGCTACATTCCCAAGAGTTTGTATGTTCAAGTTGACTAGCACCCAAAATCAAACAGTGAGAATCAGTATAAAGTAAATTTGAGTATTCGTCTGACATTGGAGGCCATTACATCTTTCTAACATTCGAGGTGAGAAAAGATAATTCAAAGATTATAAAATGTCAAAAGAATTGTGTGCATAAAATTAATTTATAGTGTAACAAATAACAAGAACTAACTGAAAGGGGAAGTAGGAGGCTTCAGATTTTGGTAGTATTTCAGTTCTTGATTTGGCTGCAAGTTAAACAGATGTCTATACTTTGTACAAGCAGATAAAGCTCTGTTGTTATGATTTGTGCATGGCTCAGTATTATGTTTTATTTAATAATGGGGGACAAAGAGGATAGCTTTTCTGAAAATGATAGTAATAATGATATTAATACTATTTTATAATAATAGCACTATTAAAAAAATTTTTAAAAAGCAAAAAAGCAGAGTCAATGGAAAATTGACACTATAATAGTAAATTAGGAATATCTATATTATATTCCTATAACTTGATAACTATGATAGTAAGACCTCCTTGAAAAATAAGCAAAGGAAAAAATCCCAGAAGAGAATATATATTTGTAAGACCACAATATTGGATATTTTTTCACCTTTGAAATTGAAAAATACTGTAAATTAAACAGCAATGAATACCATTTATGATTTCCAAGTCAGAAAAAAAAGTTAATAATCATACCCAATATTGGCTAAGTTGGTTTGAAGGCAATAGGCAATATGCTCACGTGATACATTTGGAGTAAATTACTCAAATACCACTGGAATATTATTCAACAAAACATTTATAGCTTTTAATCAGTGTTCCTAGCCCTTAGAATTTTTCTTGTGAAAATATTTCAAAATATACAATGATATTTACTAACATATTTATTCTAGCACTCCAGAGTTTGTCAAATACAAATCTCAAAAACAGAAAAGTACTTTAAGTTATAGCAACTAAAGAGGAAAACAAATATCGTATATTAACGCATATATGTGGAATCTACAAAAATGGTATAGATGAACCTATATGCAAAGCAGAAATAGAGACACAGATGTAGAGAACAAATATATGGACACCAAGGGGGGAAATGAGGGGTGGGATGAATTGGGAGATTGGGATTGTCATATATACACTACTATGTATAAAATAGATAACTAATGAGAACCTACTGTATAGCACAGGGAACTCTACTCAGTGCTCTGTGGTGAGCTAAATGGGAAGGAAATCCAATAAAGAGGGGATATACGTATACATATAGCTGATTCACTTTGCTGTACAGCAGAAACAGAACATTGTAAAGCAACTATACCCCAATAAAAAAAAAATAATAATGAAAAGAGATATCAACAAAAGTAATAGGAAGCTATTGATATTATAAACACTATATGTTACATAAAATTATATATATGCATAGTTTTGTATTATATGTACAAAGATAATAAAGATTGTTTACTTTGTTAAAGTACAGAAGATTGGAATATTTAATTCCTTATTTGATTTCCAACAGTATTAGTACAGTGTTAAATTTTCCAACCACAACTTTAAAGAATTTTTTTACAAAAATTTACAAACAAAATGGGAAATATATGTTGTAGTGAGATGTGTTTTGGGTTTGGGTATTTTTTAATACAATATTTTATTCTATGCATTTTTTAGCAGCTTCTTTTATCACTTAACAATACGTCTGGAAAATACCTCCATTTCCTACATATGTATGTGTATAAGTATACAGCTTTTGTTTTAACCACAATATAAGTATTTCATAATACAGATTTACTACTATTCATTTGTTCAGTAAAATGGTTAAGGACACTAGGATCTTTTTTTTTTTTTTTAATTCCTATTGCAAAACAATCCCATAATCAAAGTCTTTGTTTATGGCTCTTTATGAACAAATGCCTTCTAGGCTAGAAACCAAGAATTACATTGTGGGGTTATCAACGGTTTTAATGTTAACAGTAAATGTATATTGCATTTTCAAAGGCAGGACTCCCTTGAACAAAAAGAAAATTTACGTCCAACAAATTCATTCGTGTGTGTGTGTGTGTGTGTGTGTGTGTGTGTGTGTGTGTGTGTGTACATACAATCTGATGGGTGAATTAAAATCTCATTATTTTATTTATTTATTTATTTATTTATTTATTTTTGGCGGTACGCGGGCCTGTCACTGCTGTGGCCTCTCCCGTTGCGGAGCACAGGCTCCGGACGCGCAGGCTCAGCGGCCATGGCTCACGGGCCCAGCCGCTCCGCGGTATGTGGGATCCTCCCAGACCGGGGCACGAACCCGCGTCCCCTGCATCGGCAGGCGGACTCTCAACCACTGCGCCACCAGGGAAGCCCAAAATCTCACTATTTTAATTTGCACTTCTCTGATTACTTATAACATATATGTGTATTTTTTATGTAAATTTCTCAATTGTATCTATTCTGTGCGTTTAAAAATCATTTTTTTAATGTGGTAAAATGTACATAACATAAAATTTACTATTTTATCATTTTCAAGTGCACAGTTTGGCAGTGTAAAGTACATTTACATTATTGGCGATCATCACCACCATCTGCCTTTTTCACCTTTCCAAACTGTACCCATGAAACAAGAACTCTCCTTCCGCCCCTGCAACCACCGCAGCCCCTGACAACCACCATTCTACTTTCTACCTCTATGAATTTGACTACTCTAGATCCCTGAGTAGGAAAAACCTACAGTACTCCTGTGTTTCTCCTTTACTCTCACACTATGACCAAACTCATAGCGCTTCTAACACCAGGCATGGGTTTCCCCCACTAAGTGATTCTCTGCAACACCAGCTGGGTATCCTACAATTTAACTCAATTCTGACACTATCTGATGCCACAAGTTAAGGATTCAGTCCTCCAAGACTGCTCCCACCCCACTATAGATGCCAATAGCAAGTCCAAGTTTTCACCTTTTTTTCTGATCTATTAGCCGTAAAGCTGACTTTCCACGACCCCCTGTACAGATTCAATTAATTTGCTAGAGTGGCTCACAGAACTCAGGGAAACACTTACTTAAATTTACCAGTTTTTTAAAGGATTTGATAAAGGATACAGGTGAACATCCAGGTGGAGAAGATGCACAGAGTAAGGTATTCAGGACGGGGCATGAACTTCCATGGCCTCTCTGGGTGTAGCACTCTCCCAGAACTTCCATGTGTTCAGCCATCCTGAAGCTCTCCAAACCCCACACTTTGGGGATTTTTATGTAGGCTTCACCAAGAAGGCATAATGGATCATTAACTCCATTTCCAGACCCTCTCCCCTCTCTGCCAAACAGGGAGGCCTGAAAATTCCAAATTTCTAATCAGGGCTTGGTCTTTCTGGTGACAACCCCCTGTACAGGAGCCAACCTAGAGTCACCTCAGTAGAACAGAAGACACTCCTATCACCCAGGAAATTCAAAGGGATTTGGGAGCTCCATGTCAAGAACTAGAGTCAAAGACCAAATATTAAAACAAAAGATGATCCTAGTGCTCTTATTGCTCAGGAAATTGCATGGTTTTTAGGATCTCTATGCCAGGAACTGGGAGCAGAGACCAATATGTATATTTGCTATTATTTCAGAGTATCTCATATAAGTGGAATCATACAATATTTGTCTTCTTTTGTTTGGCTTATTTTACTTAGCATCATGTCTTTAAGTTTCAACCATGTTGTAGTATGTGTCAGAATTTTCTTCCTTTTTTAATGCTCAATAATATTCCATTGTGTGTATATATCACATTTTGCTTATCCATTCATCTGTTCATGGACACTTAGGTTGTTTCCTTCTTTCAACTATTGTGAATAATACTGCTATGAACATGTGGTGTAAATATCTGTTCAAGTCCCTGTTTTCAGTTCTTTGGGGTATGTACCCAGAAGTAAAATTGCTGGATCATCTGACAATCCTATGTTTAATTTTTTGAGGGACTTCCAAAACATTTTTCACAGTGGCTACAGCATTTTATATTTCCACCTGGAATGCATAAGGATTCCAATTTTTCCACATCCTAACCAAGATTTGCTATTTTCTGTTTTGCTTTTTTTGTTTGTTCTTTAATGCCTTTTTTTAAAAAAAATAGCCATCTAAATAGGTGTGGAGTGGTATTGTTTTTGATTTGCATTTCCTTTATGATTAATGATGCTGAGTGTCTTTGTGTTCTTATTGACCATTAGTATATCTTCTTTTGATAAATGTCTATTTGCCGTTTTTTAATTTGCACTGGTTGTTATTACTGCTGTTGAATTATAAAGAGTTCTTTATATATTCTGGATATTAATCCCTCACCAGATATGATTTGCAAATATTTTCTCCCATTCTGTAGGTTGCCTTTTCACTTTATGATAGTGTCCTTTAACACAGAGAAGGTTTTAATTTTTAACTCCAATAAGTTTTCTTTAGTTGTCTGTGTTTCTGGTTTCATATCAAAGAAATCATTGCCAAATCCAATGTCATGAAGCTTTTCCTCTTTGTTTATTTCTAAGAGTTTATAGTTTTAACTCTTCAGATCTTTGATCCCTTTTGACTGAATTTTTGCAAGTGGTATAAAGGTAATGGCCCAGCTTTACTCTTTTGCATGTAAACACCCAGTTTTCCCAACACTACTTGTTGAAAGCACTGTCCTTTCCACATTAAATGGTCTTGGCACCCTTGTCGAAAATCATTTGACCATATATGTGAGGGCTTATTACTAGGCTCTCTATTTTATTCCAAAAGTCTGTATGTTTGCCTTTATACCAGTACCACACTGTTTTAATGTAGCTTTGTGGTTAAGTTTTGAAACCAGGAAGTGTGAGACCTCCAACTTTATTCTTCTTGAAAATTACACCTCATATTACATTTATGTGTATTATTAGATTATAAACTTGGAGTCTTCAACCCTCTAGTTTTTAACACAGTGACTTGAACAGAGCCGATTCCTTATAAGTGGTTGTCAGGTATCTGGCTACCTTAGTGACTTTCCTTCCTAATTTAACTTCAAAATTATATCCTAGTTCCACATCTCTTTCTCAGTACATTCTTTAATGAAATGTCTTAATTTCACATCTTTTGTAGTTTGCAATTTTTTTCAGCTATCTAAAAGCACTGATTGCATTATTTCATGATGTAATGTTTGTTTTAAAAAAGTCGTTGACATCATGAACTAAGGCTAATTTGTTATACCTGTATTTAATGTATCATCATCTATGGGGTGAATTAAATTGAATATTTATATTGATATTAGAAAAAAATAAGGCTAAAAAACCATTAGGTTACAAAGTTAAAATCCCTGGCAGGGAGGAGTTAAAATATATAAGGCAAGGAAGAAGAGAATATTTTTAGCTGAGTTTTAAAGATAGTTAATGGAATGGAGAGTCCTGGAAGGCTGTTCTAGATGGCAGATGGCCGATGGCTACAGAGCCGTCCTGATACAGTCCTGGCTGTGACGTTAGTTGAGGGAGTTGGGACTGGAGGAGAAGGGAGAAGCTGTGAAAAAGTAGTGATTCCAGAGTTTGAAGTGGTTTCAAAAGAGTATCTGTGAAAGTTCTATAAAAGTCTATCATGCTATCAATAAAAAGCAAAATCCTCCTGATATATTCTCATATGGAGAATTATCAAAAAACAGGGTATTTTATACATTGTGTCAAAAGTGATAAAATATTAATAGATGACCTCATTGTATTCTTACTATGTTTGAGGTGCAGGGCTAACAACTTTCTAAGAATTTCCTTTTCAACTAGGAAATGGTGGGGGTGGACCCAGGTCTGTCTCAGTCTCTTGACCTCTCTCTTCCGTCACCTCCCTCAGCTATTTGTGGACAGCGTGACAGAGAAAAGACCAAGGACTCTTCTCTGTATCCTTATTTACCACTTTTTTTTTCTCACTTTTAAAGGTAATAGAAACAGATCACTCCTATTCACCTCAAGAGTCTACATAGGGAACGTAAAGAAATAAGAATAAAAGGCAAAATAAACATTTGACTGTGTTTTAGGACAATGTAACAGAAAACATTTCTAGACTAACAGTTTCTTTTTTTTTTTTTGTCTTCAAGAACTCATATTGTGAAAAGGGAATTTCAGAGTAAGATTTTGTTATTGTATAGAACTAAAGAGCTAGGCTTTCTTTTTTACTCATAGTCTATTTTCAAATGACATTTTTCTCTAAATACGAATACATCTACTTTAATATTAGGAAATTCAAGAGTAATGATCATTCTGGGGCTTTCCAGTGTTACTCTTATCATTTCTGATTCCCTCCTTTCCTAATTAGACAATAGTTTGTCTTAGGTGTGTGTAACAGTCATTAGGAGCTGTCATTGTACAGGGCACCCTACTCACTGTTGTGGGAGTACAGATTCTAAGAATAATTTTTGACCCTATGATTGAGTTGAGAACATGAGATGTAAAAGAAAGATAAATTGCTAAATGTATAGTGCAAATGATAAATGCTTTTAATCTCAAGTGGAAAAAATCACTATGGCTTTCTTCTCTCTGATGCCTAAAATTCTGAGAGGCTTCTCTTTGTATGTCTGTGTGTGTGTTTGTGTGTGTAAGCATTTTCGTGATAAATTATATATTTTTGCTAAGGAGTTGAGCAACTTTGTGCATTCAGCACTTACACGTAGGGCTTCCCTGATGGCGCAGTGGTTAAGAATCCGCCTGCCAATGCAGTGGACACGGTTCGAGCCCTGGGCCAGGAAGTTCCCACATGCTGCGGAGCAACTAAGCTCGTGCGCCACAACTACTGAAGCCTGCTTGCCTAGAGCCCGTGCTCCGCAACAAGAGAAGGCACCACAATGAGAAGCTCACACATCACGACGAAGAGTCGCCCCCGTTCGCTGCAAATAGATAAAGCCTGTGTGCAGCAATGAAGACCCAACGCAGCCAAAAATAAAATAAATTAAAAAAAAAAAAAACTTACATGTAATTGACAATACTGGAAATTCTAAACAACATATATCTCAGAATGTGGACCTCTTTCTCTACTAAACTCTGTCATTTTTAGTTTTGGCTTTTCTTCCTTAAATTAGAATTTGGAAAATATTCTTAACCTTACTTTCTTAGAATAGACCAGATTTTGTCTACCTGCATATGACATGAAGATAAGAAATAAGATATAAGGTACATTTTAAAACAAGATACCTTTGAATAGGGAATGAAAATGTTTCTTTTCGATACTCACATTTCTTTACACTAAGCTTATTTTCAAGTGGATTGTCTCACTATGTGATATAATTATTAGCCATCATTTAGTGAGTTAAGTTCCATTATAGAATTTCTCTAGGGTCTGATGAGGCAGTATTCCTTCTTCTGCTTCATGACAGCCAAGACTGACATAGTGGAGGCCACTGCTTGATTAAAGTAAATGGCAGTCAGTGTGTATAAAATCTGGATGGCAGCATGAGTACTTCTGTGGGTATTTTTAAAATATAGCCCTTTGCCTCCAGACTTCTCTGGGGCCAGCAGCCGGCCGACCTGGGGCCCGGGGCCGCGGGCTCAGCCGACTACCATGAGCTCTGTGTCAAACCAGCAGTTTGCAGGTGGCCGGAGGAGATGCAGGAGGACGCGGCCCGGGCGGCCGAGGAGCCGCAGCTGCTGTGCGGAGCCGGCATCTGTTAAGTGGTTCAACGTGCGCATGGGATTCGGCTTCCTGTCCGGGGTCACACTCGACCCCACCCTCACCCCGGCGGATGTCTTTGTGCACCAGAGTAAGCTGCACATGGAGGGCTTCCGGAGCCTGAAGGAGGGTGAGGCCGTAGAGTTCACCTTTAGGAAGTCTGCCAAGGGCCTGTAATCTATCCAAGTCACCGGCCCGGGTGGGGTGTCCTGCATTGGGAGTGAGAGGTGGCCCAAAGGGAAGAACATGCAGAAATGCAGATCAAAGGGAGATAGGTGCTACAACTGTGCAGGTCTAGGTCATCATGCCAAGGAATGCAAACGGCCACCCCAGCCCAAGAAGTGCCACTTCTGCCAGAGCATCAACCATACGGTAGCCTCGCGTCCACTGAAGGCCCAGCAAGCTCCCAGCTCCCAGGGAAAGCCAGCCTACTTTCGGGAGGAGGAAGAAGAGATCCATAGCCCTGCCATGCTCCCCGAGGCCCAGAATTGAGCCACAGTGGATGGGGGTTATCCGTTCGTGATGAGAAAGTTTTGAAGAACAGGCATCAATCAGCAGAGTGGAGAAAGGGGGGACAGGGCGGGTAGGGGGCAGCTGGCACTGCCATGTATCTCAGGCCGGGGTCTACAGTGTCACCCCCTCTTCCCTCTTGGTGGAGGGAAGGGGTGAGGCAAAGAAACTCCAATCATGCTCTATCCAAATGCACGTGAGGGCTTTGGGGGATAATTCTTCCTGCATGCTTTATCTGAGTCTCCACCCCCAGAATCTCCAGCTTTTGAAAGTGGCCTGGATAGGGAAGTTGTTTTACTCTTCAAGAAGGATATGGAATAATATTTCCCATGCCAGAGTGAAAAGATTGAGCATGAGACCAGATTGATGGACCCAAACCCACAAGCCACTACATTCTGTGGGAGGAAATATCTCAGGGGTAAGGCAGGGTTTTCCGCATCCTGTCTCCTCATAACTCCCTCCTGGGACAGAGTGCTGAGAACTGTCCCAAGCAATGGGTTGTGATGATAGGCAAAAGGGGGGTTGAGGGAACAGCTGCAGACCTGCTGCTTCTAAGCTCACTCCCACCCCATTCCGGGCCAATACAATTTTATTTGCTCCCTTGGATGACTGTACCTTGGGTCCCACTTTCTCCAGGATGCCAACTCCACTAGCTGTGTGCGAATGACGTATCTTGTGCATTTTAACTTTGTTTTTCGTAATAGAAATGTTTTGTATTTTTGTGTATTTTAATCTAATTTAATGAGTGCCCTCATTCCTGCACTGTGTTCTCAGGTATGTGAGCAATCTCAGGGATAAGTGGCAGCAGCTCCGGGTCTGCACAGCAGGGATACTTTCTGTTGCTGTATCACCAGAGAGAACAACTATTTGGATCGTATAGCCTATTGAACTCCTCATTTTTGCCAACTAGAGCTGGCTTTTCTGCCATAGTGTCCTCTTGAAACCCCTCCATCTTCTATGTTTCATGGGAGACTAGGTTTTAACTGGGTTGCCCCATGGCATGGTCTCCTTCTACTGAGAGATTGGAAATTGGTCTGAACAGGAAAAGGTGGTACAGAGAGGTTAGGAGAGGCTGGGCCAGGTGAAAGGTGCAGAGAAGGGAAGCCAGGATTAGGCAGAGGTCATCTGTATGTGTGATAAAGGATTCCTGTTCCAGACCTCTAATACCAGGGTACTGACTCGCTTTACATACCAGATCCATCCTTCACTGGATTGGGCTAGGCCTAACACACAACAGGGTGTATTGTAAGTGTTTTTGTAAAAACTGTGAGTTGGTAAGGACAGTTTTTAAGAATGATGCCTCTGTACCCGTCTTAAGCTGCCCAGGGATGGATATATGAAACAAGGATAATATCCTTAATCTTTAACAATTCTGGGCTTTTCCTCCTTGGTTTCCAGAGAGACCATCAGTGACGGCTTCTTTGTGGTTCCCAGAGCCAGTGTCCTGCCCTGCTGCCACAGTAATTAGTGTCATGGTAACTAAAGGAGAAAAGGGGGTTTCATTTACATGCTGTGAGATCACTGCAAACCTACCTCACTGTGTTGTAATGGGGCAAATGCAATAGAACGGATTGGGTGATGTGTGTCTGATCCTGGGTTCTTGTCTCCCCCAACTGCTGCCCCCCTCTAGCTATTGTATTTGTCTGGGCTTTGTAGGACTTCACAAGTAGCTGATTTGGTGGTTGCTAGGTGGCCTAGTTTGTGTAAATATAATGTGTTGGTCTTCTCCGTGTTCTTTTGGGATTTTATTGTTTACAAACTTCTTTTTATATTGAGAAAAATAGCCAAAGCATCTTTGACAAAAGGTCTGCACCAGCCAAAAAGATCTGAAACATAAGATTGGGGGCCCCTCTTCTTGAAGTGGGAAGTCTTGAACTACACTTTCTTTTGTGTTCCCCTTCCCCTGTTTCCTATTTTGAACAAGATCTTCTGTCCTAAAAACTGTATTCTTACCCCCTCTTCTTTCCCCCTTCATACCCCCCCAAAAAATAGTCCATACACCTATACGTTTAATTTGTCTGTGATTAAATGATTTGTGCAAAAATCCTGAAGAAGCTAAGAACTCTCCATCCCTTGTTCCTAAGTCATGACCATTCCTTGATTTGATTCATGCCAAACAGACTGCTGTCTTTGGATGGATTAAAACCTACTTTAATCTCTAATCCTAGGGTAGAGAGGGGCAACGAGGTGGCCTTCCATGTAGAAAGTGGGGTTGGGAGACCACGAAAGGAAAGATGAATATATAGCCAAGTCACTCAGGAACTTTTATGCAGGTGCAAGAAACTTACATCAAAGGGGCCACAAGATTGTTTAATAGGAGATGGATGAATTAACTCCATGTTTACTGCTAGAAACCAAAGCTTTGTGTGAAATGTTGAATTTATGGGAGGGAGGGAGGGTAGAAAAGCATGTACCTGTTCTTCATCCCTTCCCCTCATTACTGAACCGCAGGAGACTGAGCCCCCTTGGGCTTTGGCAACCCATCTGTGTAGTGTTTATTTGTTGGTTGATTTTGCTGTGCCAGGTACTTCCTTTCCCATTTGCTATCATTTTGTAACACACAGGCTGACCCTTTTCCCTTCCCCTTCTTTTCCTTGGGAAAATACAATGAATAAAGACTTATTGGTACCGAAAAAAAATTTATATATATATAGTCTCCCAAAGTTGAGAGTGTAAAAAGTTTATAGCTCATCCCCTTTTCAGAATGGAAACAAGTTATAATTTGTTAGAATTTTTCTTTTTTCTAATGGCAGAGCAGACTGGGCAGGTCAAAACCAAATCCTAGAGTCTATGTGATTTATTTGGCTATATCTTTAGAGCAACCTCATCAGACCTACTCCCACACCATTACTAAAGTCAGTTTAGACCAGAAATCAGGGCATTAATCTTGGTATCCCGACCCAACTGGGAATTGACACTAACTAGACAAATGTCCTTAAACAAGCAACACTTTTTATGGGTCTCAGTTCTGTCACTTATAAAATAAGGGTACTAGATTACATAATATATAAGAATCAGTGGTTCCCCTAGGCAATTACTTTGAGGAAATAAATGCATTGCTGAAGTCTGAGATGGAAGATAAACAGAATAGGAATAAAAAAAGTAATTAGTACCATGCTCTATTATCCAAGTTTGTTAAAGCAAGCACGCTATTTTCTGAAAACAGAGAAACAAACAAATAGGAGTTTCAAAGAAGAAAGTAAATACAGATTTAAAGTTCTTGGGACTATTTTTTAGTGTTCAATGATTTATACACTTTTTAAAGTATTACTGAATACTAATGATAAATACGATGTTCTAGATATAAAACTGAAGCTATGTAAAGCAAATTAAAAGGGAAACGTTATGTTATCATTTACTGACTAATGCAAAATCTCCATTCATCCTGTGGAGATTTTGGTACCTGGTTTACTGTTCCTCTCTCCTGCCTTTGCTCTTGAACCATTTTAATAGTCACTTAGGTAATCCTTCCAAAATCCTGGTTCTAAGTTCCTTAAATTTCTCTCTTTAAATGAGTGTTCTCTATCCCATAGCACACTGTGATATTATTCAATAGTTGTTTTTTCTTTCTTCAACCAGTTAATACATTTTCCCCATTACCTCCATTTCAGACATTCTAGTTTCCAAACATCACCCTCTATCTTTCAAGGTCTTCTCATTAATTTCCCAGTTTCAACAATTGCTATTCTACCCTAGAACCTATAAGCTATTATTTTAGCACATTTCCATTGTTTTTCACCCTTTCAAGTCCTAACTTCATCCTTGGCCAGTTTGAATCCCATGGTCTATCATCTCATATCTAGCCTCAACTATAACACAAACCTCCCTATCACTCATAATTGCCTGGAAATGCTGAAGTACTGGTTCAATTTAATTTTCTTTTTATTCTACTCCTATCTGTAGACAGATGAGTAAGGCTGGAGGAAATAGAACCCTTTGACTGCATGTTCCTTTTGAACACCAAACAGTGTAATTTGGGATAGACCAAATGTTATCTCATCAACTCAAGGACATAATACCAACATGTTTCTCTTCTTCTATAACATTTAATTGTGCTCTCTACTGCATCATTCCAATTAGAATACTGTATTATCAGGCCACTCAGGATGGTTGTTCTCTGTATATTCCCTGCTCCACCAGTCCTTTCTTCTCCTAGACTTATTCATATGACTGACCTCCCCTCTTCTGTTTTTTGAATAAATAAGTTATACTCCATTTATAGTTATTATAATATATTGGCTATATCCCCTGTATTGTACAATATATCCTCATAGCTTATTTTATACATAATAGTTTGTTCTTCTTAATCTCCTACCCCTATATTACCCCTCCTCACTTTCTTCTCCCCACGGGTGACCACTAGTTTGCTCTCTGTATCTGTAAGTTGGCTGCTTATTTGTTATATTAGTTTGTTGTATTTTTAAGATTCTGCATATAAGTGACATCATATAATGTTTTCTTTCTCCATCTAACTTATTTCACTTAGCATAACACCACCCAAGTCCATCCATGTTACTGCAAATGGCAAATTTTAATTCCTTTTTATGGCTGAGTAGTATTCCAGTGTGTGTGTGTGTGTGTGTGTGTGTGTGTGTGTGTGTGTGTGTACATTTTCTTTATCTATTCATCTGTTGATGGAAACTGAAGTTGCTTCCGTATCTTGGCAATTGTAAATTGCTGTTATGAACATTGGGGTTCACATAACGTTTTTAATTTTTTAATTTTTATTTTTTGGATATATAACACAGATAAATGTTGGTGAGGATGTTGAGAAAAGAGAACCCTCCTACACTGTTGATGGGAATGTAAATTGGTGCAGCCACTGTGGAAAACAGTATGGAGGTTTCTCGAAAAACTAAAAACAGAATTACCATATGACTGACCTCTGAATCATAGAGCTTAATCAGTAATTGCCTATGTGCTTCCTGCCCCTCCCCTACCTCACCTCCGCTGCCCCAGTCAGTGATTGTCCTAATCTTTAGATCAGAATGGCTCCAGTATGGTAGTTTATCAAAGGGGAAACATCTGCCCCAAGATGGTTGTTAATGCCAGGGGGCTGTGAGGGATGTGCCCCTCTGCTGGTTTCCCTGGCAACTGAAGAGCCAACCCGATGTCATTTCCCCCTAAACTGGTAACCTCATCTCCACAACCTCCGCAGTAGGGAAGGAAGACTTCTGCCATGTCTTGCCTGTCATCTGCCGTGCAGGGTGGCAAGTTGGGGTGTCACTCCAGGACCTTGCTTCAGACATGTAAGGTCCTTTATCTGATAAGCGACCTTGATGTCTTGGTCGCTGACACGGGGTTTTTTCTTTGGTTTTGTGGCTGGGCAATGACAGGGCTTGCAGACCTGCGGGGTACAGCCCAACACATACCATATGCTATAATATCTGTGCTTTTAAAAAATTGACTGTATCCTTACTCTTCCTTCATCTTATTACTCTACCAAAATAAATCTTATGAAAGTCACACCATTCACATTGCTAAATTACATAGACAGTTCTTGGTCCTCCCTTTCACTCAGCATATAAGCAGCATTTTGTAAGGATGCTTATTCATTCCTTGAAATATTTCTTCGCTTGGCTTTTGGGACCTCAGCCCTCTCGTTCTCCTCCAAATACAAGGGCTATCTCTTTTCATTCTCTTCTGTTAGTTTTTCCTCATTTCCTCAGGGCTCAGTTCCTATTCCTCTACATTCATTCCCTGTGGGATCTTATTCCATCTTATGATTTTAAACATCATTTATATACTGGCAGCTCCTAAATTTCTATCTCCAGCCCATAGCTCTCCCTTGATTATCCAATTGTCTGCTCACCTTTGGAAATTTCATCCTAAACCTGTATCTTCCATGGAATCAGTCAATGACAAATCCATCTTGTACCTGCTCAGATTAGAAACACTGTCTTCATCCTCAAATCTTCTTTTTCCCCTTCTCACAGCCCATACCCATTAACCATTTCTGCTGGCTCTACCTTTAAAGTACACCCCAGATCTGATAACTTCCAACTCTTTTTACTGTTGTCATGCTAATTTGAGCCACCATTATTTCTCCCCTGTATTACTGCAATAGCTTATTAACTTGCCTTCTTGTTTTCATCTATACCCATTTGTAATCTACACAAAACAAAGCAGCCAAAATTGTCTTTAGAAAGTTTGTCACTCATTTTATTATTAATAATTAAAGCAAAAAACAAAGAATTAAGGCAAGAATAAAGGCAAATTAAAACAAAAAGATCAACTGGAAAAATATTTGTAACAAATAAACTAAAGCCTATTCTTCCTAATATATTAAAGGCTGCTGAAGTTAAAAAGAAAAAAAGAACCAGCAACCTAATTTTAAACATAAGCAAAGGAAAGAAATAGACATTTAACAGGAAAAAAAAAAGAAACACAATTGTCCTATAGGTATATGAAACGATGCTCAATAATTCTCAAAAAGATAAATTCAAATTATATCTAATGTAATAGCTAATGAGAGTAAAGATGATGAAAGTTCAAAAAGGGATCTAGCTATCTCCATCAAAAGTATACACCTATAACCTCACAGAGCAACCTCAGCTCTGAGTATGTATTCATCTGAATACTACTTCACATGTATCAATATAAAATTAAGTAGTTTTTCTGCAACACTGTTATAATAGCAAAAATTGGAAACAACTAGACAGAAATAGGTCAGTGCTAATTAAATGTGGTATATATCCATACAATGGAATAGTATGCAGCTGTATAAAAATTTAAAATGACAGTAATCTCTATTTATTAATAGAGAACTCTCCAGAATACACAGTTAAACGAAAATAGGCAAGAAGAAACATGGTAAATAAAGTAGACAAACATTGGTGTAAAAAGTGAGGCAGTAGTGATATAAATATATTTGTAAATCCTTTGTCTGAAGATAAACTTATATAAGAGCTAACAAAAATGGTTCTGAAAATGCAGGTAAATCATGTGAATGGAGACAGGGATGAGAGCAAGAATTTGTAGTGTAAAACCGTTCTATATCATCTTTATCCATAAGCCACCTAAATGTATCACCTATTCAAAAAATTTTTAAATACCATAAATTCAATCACTTCCCAAATTAAATCTCTCCATTAACTTTGTACCTCATTCGATGGGGAAAAAAAAGAAGTCTGGATATTGGTCTACAAGATGGTCTGCATTCTCATCTCCACTGCCCCTCTCATCCTGTCTGCCACCATTACCCTCTTTGCATTAATCTGCTCAAAATACACTGACTTCCCTACTGCTCCCCAAAACAGCAAACACATTCCCACATCCAGACTTTTGCTTTCATTGTTTCTACTCCTTTTAAAACTCTTACCTCAGATATTTTGGGGGCTCCTCCTTTTCCCCTCCTTCTGGTATCTGCTCAAGTGCCATCTCATCAGCAATGCCTACATTTACTATATAAAGTAGTCTGTATAAAGCACCCTCCTACCTTGGCACCTCTATTCCTTTGATGCTGTTTTATCATGCTTTTATCTAGCAAGGATCAACATGTGATGTATTATAATTTTACTTTTTTTTTTTTTTCCATCTTTTCTCCCTCTACCTCCCCAGGATGTAAATTCTAAAAGGACTTGGTTTTATTCCCTGGTGATTTCTCAGTAGGGAAATCAACAGTACCTGGCACATAGGAGGCACTCCAAAAAATACTGCTTAAATGAATGAATGTTAGATACTTAA
Source organism: Phocoena sinus (assembly GCF_008692025.1). NCBI lineage: Eukaryota > Metazoa > Chordata > Mammalia > Artiodactyla > Phocoenidae > Phocoena > Phocoena sinus. Next base: position 30,834,274 of record NC_045765.1, read on the forward strand.
TCAAGCATAATCCTCCAATTTGCTCTATCAGAACAGTTCATTTACATTCCCACAGCACTACATATATTCTAGCCATGGATGTGGCAGTCATGGGCCTCAAGATCTTTGGAAGTGCTACATGGAGTGTGAAAATAGTGTGAACAAAGGATGTTTTTCCACAGCTTGAACCTAAGGAGCCCTTTGCTCCTCGCATGGGAGGACCATACAACCACACAATTGTAGGAGAGAACCCAGTGAACAATATATGAATAGAGGATCCAGATGAGACCTCCTATCCATTTTTTTACCTCTTAGAACACAGGCTGTCTTGCTCTCAAACACTGCACAACCATTCCTGAAAACATAGCCTGAATCTACTCAGCGAAACAGAAGTTTTCTTCTCTGAAAATTCACAGAATCTTGATGCAACAGCCAAACAGTTCTATCGAGATGACCCACTGTTATCATTAAGCACTAATGTTGATACAGAAATCTTAAAACTGTGTACACATAACTGTGTTAAGAAAATTGTATTTAAAATGTGTGCTTTGTGTATATAACTTAACCATACATTTTAAAAACTCTAATTGCTCTTTGCCTCTTGAGTGAGCTAAGCTACACGCTGAATAAGAAAGGCAGGTTTATTCCCCTCTCCTGGAGGCTCCCACTGTTTGATGATACCTTGTTTTTGTGCTTTAGCTTTAGTTTGAGAAGGAGGCAGGTAATCCTTTTCTTTCACTTGCCATTCCAAATGAAACAGTGTGACTGTTCTTAAACTGCCTCTTATCTTTAGCTCTATCTGCATGACATTGCCCAGAACTTGCTTCTGCCCTCCCTCTTACTTCAGATCCCTGTCTGTTGTATGTGCAGACTTCACTGTCTTTAGAATGTGCATGTTCTATGGAAATCCCGGGAGTTCTTTCACACGGGGTTGCCTGTAGTGTTCTGACAATCTTGGCTACCCTGCATTTTTTCCTAAGCCTAGAGTCTTCCTTCTTTGTTTGCTCTTTTCAATTTTCTTCTCTCTTCCAGTCCTTTTACTCTTCATTGGCCCAATGGGATCAGAATTTAGCTTCTTCATTTCTAGTCTCCCCCTTCCCCACCCCCTTAATTAGCCCCCGTATCTTCTTTGCTTGCCATCAACCAGACTTTCAAGAATAACTCAAAATGGCAAAGGGCTAAGAAGCATAGTTAAATTTGGGCCACATAATCTAAGTTACTGGATTCATAGGAAGACAAATTTGCACTGCCTCTGATTCTTTGAACAGGATTTTTATTTTTTTTAACTTCGGGCCTTTTCAATTATTCTTTTTATGTAAATTACTCTTCTTTCAGCTCTTCTCTTAATCACTCTTATCCTTTAAGTTTCAGCACAAATGTTGTCCCCTTAGAGAGGCTTTTACTGGCCACTCCATCTCAAGTTATTCTGTTTTACTACTCAGTGTATTGATTTCCTATGTAACACCAAAACGTATAAGCGTATTGCTTATCTATTTGACTACTTTATTATTCTCTAGCTTCCCCACTAGAATGATGTTTCCTAGAGAAATGAAATCTCGCTTTTTCACCCTCTCCCCATTGCATTCAAATCTAATTCAGAGGAACAGTACACACTCAATAAACCTTAATTGAATGATTTAGTTGATTTCTTCCTTTTCCTCTCACATTACTACTTCAATCTAGTTATTCAAAAGTTGTTTTGTTTTCTTTGCTTGTTTCTTTTTAGCATTTGGGAATATATGTCTGTTCTATTTTTTAAATAAGTTTTTATTGTGGTAAAATGCACATAACATAAAATGCACCATCTTAACCATTTTTAAGTGTACAGTTTAGTGGTGGTTCCTAATGGTGTTCAATCATCACCACCATCCATCTCCATAACCCTTTTCATCTTGAAAAACTGAAACTCTACACTCATTAAACAGTAACTCCCCATTCCCCTCATAAAGCTCCTGGCAACTAGTATTGTTTCCTGTTTCTATGATTTTGACTACTCTAAGTACCTTGTATGACTGGAATCAGAGTATTTGTCTTTGTGACAGGCTTTTCTCACTTAGCATAACGTCCTCAAGGTTCATCCATTTTGGAGCATATGTCAGAATTTCTTTCCTTTTTAAGGCTGAATAATATCCCATGTTATATATATACCACACTTATCCATTTGTCCATGAATAGACACGGGTTTGTCAAAAACAAGACAACAAGCCCAAGACGGAGTCAATATGCTAAGTCCCACATGAGCAAACCAAGACTTAATTACTATTTCGACTCTGTCAGAAATGTAATCTTAAACCACTCACTCAGGAACTGCCTGATCAGCACTAGTTAGGTGATCTGTCTAATAGACGCCTGCCATTCCCTAAAGGAAAGTAACTTTGCAATAACTAACCCACATTTTTGCCAGTATAACTTATTTTTTCTCATTCCATTCTGCCTATAAAAGTTTTTCATTTTGTACAGCTCCTTGGAGCTCCTTTCTATCTGCTAGATTGGATGCTGCCTGATTCAAACCAATTTTTGCTCAGATAAACTCTTACATGTTTAATATGCTTCAGTTTATGTCTTAACAGTTCCTGTGTCAGAAGAGGAAATTGAAGGAGACCCCTGACAGCCCCCAAGAGTAATGAAGTACCACACATAGGTACCTGTTGAGCTCCTTAACTTGCTGCTTTCTTGCTGCCTTGAGAGATCATGTGTATGTCCCTCTAGGACCCTAGCTCTGCAGCTTTTGCATTATGAGCTGTGAGATTTTTTTTTTTTTTTTTTTTTTTTTTTTGCGCGGTACGCGGGCCTCTCACTGTTGTGGCCTCTCCCATTGCAGAGCACAGGCTCTGGATGCGCAGGCTCAGCGGCCATGGCTCACGGGCCCAGCCGCTCCGCGGCATGTGGGATCTTCCCAGACCGGGGCACGAACCCGCGTCCCCTGCATCGGCAGGCGGACTCTCAACCACTGCGCCACCAGGGAAGCCCGAGCTGTGAGATTTTATTTGAACATTTCTTCTTCTAGACTGGGTCCACAAATCATGTGGGGCCTGACTGGGCCTGGGTCAGACTCTGTCAGAAACTGGACTAAATCTGAGGTCAGAATGGGTCCTACTTAGAAACTGGACCAGGTTTCTGACTGAAGCTGGACTGTGTCCAGTGTGAGCCTTCAGATGAATAAATTTTTGTTTTAAGGCTGAACAACGCAGGTTAAACTTACCAAAGATAATCTTGAATTACAGTGGCCACAGTAGAGAACTTTTAACCTAGATAAACATCTATTTTTGAGATACCCTAGAGAAAAAGGGGTCTCAGCTAAGCATTCACCAGAAAAGATACAGGAAAAATTACTTTTCCGCCTCTACAGTGTCTGTTGACCAGCATGAGGACTGCTGGGACACCATACTGGCTCCAGAACCTAGACAGGACCTAGGAAAACTGGCAGAAACCAGCAAGGAATAAGAACTCTTACCAAAGTCAGCTCTCCCAAATCTCTAGAGAGAAAGGTAAAATTTCATGTTGTCCCTTCTATTGCAAATTCAGGCAAAACACATTTGTAAGATTTAGATCTTTGAATTGTGACTTAATTTGCTTTTGGCTGTCTACTGATTGTTCATCCCTTCTCTTCCAGAGACAGCTATAGTCTTCTTGTTTGTATCTTGTGTCCTGAGAACTTAGCTTGACAAATGTCAGGTTGGGGGACCCAAAAATATGCCTGGACAAAACTTCAGGTCACATTCTATTTGTGGCTAGGGTTCTACTGACTGCTGCCAGCTCTCAAGGAAATTGTGTGAGTCCTTCTTTTGGTTCTCTTTGGGAGTGGCTCTGAATCTTGGGAGGGTAGTATCTTTTTCACCTTATTTGGGGATACCTCTTGTGTCCAAGGGGATATTCAGTACTGCCAGGAATATTGTTTGTCCCAGCTGAAGCCTGACAAGGTATGTGAAAGGATTTTTGCTGGATCATATGCTAATGCTATTTTTACACAATCATTTTTTAAAATTAATTTGTTTACTTATTTTTGGCTGCGTTGGGTCTTCGTTGCTGCGGGTGGGCTTTCTCTAGTCGTGGCGAGTGGGGGCTACCCTTTGTTGCGGTGTGCGGGCTTCTCATTGCAGTGGCTTCTCCTGTGGAGCACAGGCTCTAGGTGTGTGGGCTTCAGGAGTTGCAGCACGTGGGCTCATTAGTTGTGGCTTGTGGGCTCTAGAGCGCAGGCTCAGTAGCTGTGGCACGCAGGCTTAGTTGCTCCGCAGCATGTGGGATCTTCCCGGAACAGGGCTCGAACCTGTGTCCCCTGCATTGGCAAGTGGATTCTTAACCACTGTGCCACCAGGGAAGTCCCAGTGCTATTTTTAATAATGTGGAGATCTGCCATACTGTTTTCCACAGCAGATGTACCATTTTTCCTCTAACAGTGCCCAAGTGTTCCAATTTCCTTACATTCTTGCCAACATTTGTTATTCTGTTTTTTTGTTTGTTGGCTTTTTGTTTTATTTTGTTTTGGGGTAGTAACCATCTTAATGGGTATGAAATGGTATTGCAATGTAGTTTTGATATGAATTTCTCTATTAGTGATGTTGAGCATTTTTTCATGTGCTTATTGGCCACCCATATATCTTCCTTGGAGAAATGTCTATTCAAGTCCTTTGCCCATTTTCAAAACCAGATCGTTTGTTTTTATTACTGTTGAGTTTTAGGAGTTCTATGTTCTGGATTTTAATCTCTTATCAGATATAAAATTTGCAAATATTTTCTCCCATTCTATGGGTTGTCATTTTACTCTGTTGATCGTTTCTTTTGATGCCCTTTTTAAATTTTTCATGAAATCTAATTTCTCAATATTTTCTTTTGTTGCTGGTGTATTCAAAGGAATTTGCAAGTTGATCTTCTCAAAAATTTACAACACAAAGTATTGATAGTAGACATTCAATTATTCCTCTTAAGTTACAATTAATTTATATTTTTCTCCACCAGATTTTAAAAATTTATTGTGCAGTGAAGACAAACTTTGGTCATCATTCTGCAAATATTTTCTAAACTAACACTGTTTACTATGACATGAATGGGACGTATTTCACTTCTAAGGAGTTTATATGCTATTTTATACTAGGTAAATACTAAGATTTTTACTTATCATACATATATTTTTAAGTATCCATACTTGAGTGCTTTTGATCAAATATGTTTAAAGTTATATTGGAGCTCAATTTAAAACATTTAAATATAATTATCATTTTAAATAAACCTGTTAAAACATAATTAATGTTCACAATCTTAGTCATATTATATGCTGACTTTGCAGTGTTTTGGCATCTTATATTTAGCACTTAAACACTGTTAGGGAAATTTAGCAAAATATCAGTCACATATGCAGATCTGTGGCCTCTGTTTAACACAGTTAAAGGTTTAAGGTTGTTTCCATAACATCTTCTATAAATATCTGCTAAAAGTTTATAACTTAAAGGACAAGTGATGCTTTAAGGATATTATATAACCCATCAAATAATTTTATGAGTTAGATGGTGTTTTGGTTATATATCACATAACTGACTCCTAAAGTAATTCTATAGTTTTCATCATTGACCTTATTAAGGATGTATTGGCATCTTTTATTATAATTGTTTTCAGGGGCCTATTTTAAATGGGCTTGGGAGCCAATGAGTACGTTTTTCAAGTAAATTAATCTTTCTTTTGGTTTAGTTTTCCTTCATTGCTAAATGCTAATTTTTAATTAACCACCTAAAAATTGTTTTCTAGGAAGGTATAAAGTATACTCCCACCCATGTTGTGTTTAATATATAGCTAATGTATATCATTTAATGTTAGAAATAGAATATACTTACAGAATGTAGATTCTTTGACCTCTCACAATAGAGCATGCAACTACCACATATGTCAATGGAATGGTTAAGAGCACAGGCTTGAATTTTAGCTTTGTCATTTATTAACTATGTTAAGTTTTTTCTTACTGTAATATCTCTATAGTTTAGTTTCTTAACTGTTCAATGTTTTCACTCCACAAAATTGTCCCAAGGATTATATGAGGTGATACATGTAAGTCACTAGGACCACGGCCAGGAATACACTCAAAAAGCTTGGCTATTTTCTTTATTAGGAGTATTGCTACAATTATACTTGCTATTTTTTAAAAACTTTGTTTTAAGAGATCTTTATTGGAGTATAATTGCTTCACAATACTGTGTTAGTTTCTGTTGTACAACAAAGTGAATCAGCCATATGCATACATATGTCCCCATATTCCCTCCGTCTTGAGCCTCCCTCCTATCCTCCCTATCCCACCCCTCTAGGTCATCACAAAGCACGGAGCAGATATCCCTGCGCTATGCTGCTGCTTTCCACCAGCCAACTATTTTATATTCGGTAGTGTATATATGTCGATGCTACTCTCACTTCGCCCCAGCTTACCCTTCCCCCTCCCACCCCGTGTCCTCACGTCCATTCTCTATGTCTACCTCTTTATTCCTGCCCTGCAACTAGATTCATCAGTACCATTTTTTTTTTTTTAGATTCTATATATGTGCGTTAGAATATGGTATTTGTTTTTCTCTTTCTGACTTACTTCACTCTGTATGACAGACTCTAGGTCCATCCACCTCACTACAAATAACTCAATTTAATTTCAAAAAATCTAGAAACAATAAATGCTGGAAAGGGTGTGGTGAAAACGGAACCCTCGTGCACTGTTGGTGGGAATGTAAATTGATACAGCCACTATGGAAAACAGTACAGAGGAGCTTAAAAAACTAAAAATAGAAAGATTATATGGCCCAGCAATCCCACTACTGGGCATATACCCTGAGAAAACCATAATTCCAAAAGAGACATGTACCACAACGTTCATTGCAGCACTATTTATAATTGCTATTGAATTCTATTCATTATTTTAAAGAAATCTCTCTAATAAAAAGCAAACGTCTCCTTATTTTTCTTTACAATTTAGTCTGTGTGAAAAGTTGGTCATTTAAAGCTTTTGTTTCCCATATAACTGGTCTCCTTGTTAAGTGCAACAAACCTAATAGGCTTTGTTGAGTTCTCTATTTCTAAATTCAGTTTAACACCGATGTTTATTGCTTTCCTACTCTTTTGAAGACTCAGAAGTAGGTGGTTTGAGGGGATACAAAAATGAACAAGCCACAATTACTTTGTTGATGGAGCATCAAATCTAGTGGAAGAGCTAAAATGTCCTCAAATAACTACATTAGAAAACATAATGTGATAAATACAACCACAGAGCAACAAAGAACCTTAGCCAGATAGAGAAACATGCTCAACTGCTGAGTGCCCAGGGCATATAGGGCTGACAAATGTTAGAGTAGCCCTTTCTATCTGAAAATGACTGAGCCCTGTTATGAATTATGCCCCCCCTCCAAAAGGAGACATTTAGACACAGAGGCAAACATGCACAGAAGGAAACAATATGAAGACACTGGGAGAAGATGCCCATGTGACCAGTGATGAATCTACAAGCCAAGGATTGTCAGCAAACACCAGAAGCCAGAGGAGGCAAGGAAGAATTCTCCCCTAGAGCGAGCCATTAGAAAGAGCATGGCTCTTCTGACACCTTGATTTCAGACTTCTAGCCTCCAGCACTGAGACAATAAATTTCTGTTGTTGAATTCACCCAGTTTTCATAATTTGTTAGGGCAGCCCTAGGAAACGGATAGAAGTCCTAAACTCAACGGGATACTAAAGAAATATAAAAGTACCATGCACCAGGCAGGGACTCGGAAACTACCAACCATATTCTGATTATATTTCAATCTAATGCTAAGATTCTGATCTGTGGAAGTAAAGAACTGTCCAAGCACCCTTAACGTAAGACCATTTTTATGTATGCCATTTAAAAAGAGTCTACCAGCTACACTAGTATTTCTACTAGAAATCAAACTATCTACTGTTTATCTGCTTTTTGCTTTCACAAACAAAAACCAAGCAAACAAAAACTTCTCACGTTTGCAGTGCTGTACAGATGGTAGGCTTTGAAAACTATTTTTTGTCAATTAACCCATAAAAATAGCATAAATTACACTTTTTTTCAAATGGGCAAATGTTTACCCCAGCTAACTCAAGTGTGTTGATAAAACCAAATACAATAATGAGCATCAAAATGTTTAGAAATATTTAGTAAAGCACTAGGGAAATATATAAGGTATGATTACTGAGCGATGTAATCCATAAAATTTAAAAATACTCTTTAAAACATATGTTTACTTTAAATATTGACCATGTCTTTAAAAAGGTATTTTACTTGAAAATGAAATCACTATTGAATAAGATTCACTTGCATGATTTCTCTTTATGCGTATCTAATTTTCACTAAAGAAACCTGTTATTACTTAAAGGAGGGATTTATTCTGACCTGAAAAAAATAAAGGACGATAAAAATGTGAGAGACTAACAAAGACTCAGAGAAGAACAGGATACAAATGTAACTAACTCTAAAATCACTGTTGTTTACAAAGAAATCTTTCCTTTGATTTACCTGGGGTGTGCATTAATCACATCTCAAAAAAACTCAGGAAAAGAAAAACAAAAATAACTAGAAAAGCAAAATGAGGGAATATTGATTTTCTTTGTTTCTCTGATTAGATAAGAGTTGGATGCCTATACTCCACTTTCTGAATTATTTATTCCAATTTGATTCAATGAGTATAATGTACAAATTCTTCCCTAGGTTAGACATTTGAGGGAATCACTATTAAAACTTGACACCCTCCATCATTACCTGGACTAGTTGGAAAGACCTGGATTTTTTAAAAAAATAAAAACCCAGTCGGGCTTCCCTGGTGGCGCAGTGGTTGAGAGTCCGCCAACCGATACAGGGGCACATGTTTGTGCCCCGGTCTGGGAGGATCCCACACGCCGCGGAGCGGCTGGGCCCGTGAGCCATGGCTGTTGAGCCTGCGCGTCCGGAGCCTGTGCTCCGCAACGAGAGAGGCCACAGCAGTGAGAGGCCCTCGTACAGGAAAAAAACAAAACAAACAAACAAAAAACCCAGTCACTTTTAATCTATGGTAGAAACCTTGAACCCTGGTCTCTTGGAACTCTGGAACCAATTGGTTCCTCCTTTATGATGTCCCTGACAATCATTGCTCAACTCCTTGCCGCCTTCTTTCTCTAATTTACTACTTCCAAAAATGCAACCACCTTCTTAACTTCTCTCCTAGATATTACTAAACACAACCAGTTTAGCCATCACTATTACAGTCTCTCTCTTCCCCTATCTTGTACATATTCCCTTTCTCTGTGTTCAATTCTCTTTCCAAGAAAATCTAAGATGAAACCTAGCTTTCTTCTGATAGCAGATCACCCTTTAGAACAGGTAGCCTCTTCTCTCCAGTCCTCAGATTCCTGGCTAAGGAGGTGGGGTTGACATATTTTTGGATCCCCATTGTCAACTCTAGATAACCATGCAAAGTTATGCTAGAAATAGTAAGGTAATAGTGGCAGGATATGGTCAGTTTGCCAAAAACTATATTCTTCCAAAACCCATTTCTTTCTTATTTCTATTTCTTAAAGGGAAGATATATAGTTTAATGGCTAAGATTGAGACACTCCTACATTTTCTCATGACTCTTTTTTTTTTTTGCTCCGGACACGCAGGCTCAGTGGCCATGGCTCACGGACCCAGCCACTCCGCGGCATGTGGGATCTTCCCGGACAGGGGCACGAACCCACATCCCCTGCATCGGCAGGCGGACTCTCAACCACTGCGCCACCAGGGAAGCCCCTCTCATGACTCTTGATGATGTACAATATATTTAAATTGTCAGGAGAAAAGGAAAGTAGTATGTTAGAAGAAAAAGTCAGAAAGGAATTCAAGGCAAAATTTTATCATTAATATATTGCTGACAAAGAAAATTGGGGGGAGAGTCATTTCTATCCGAATCTGTTGAAAAGTGTCCAAAGAATTTATTTTATTTCTATGGTAGGCTGAGTCTAAGCCAATCTAAGATCCTGCAACATCTGGTCTGATTTAAGCCATGTGAACACTTAATGTAGCTAGAAAAAATATATTTTTGTGTGTAATTTACATGCTATTTTAGTGACTGAATAATGTTTTCTTTTTACAAGTTTTTTTTTGAGACCTGGGTTTTACCATAGATAGATAAAATAGAGAAAGAGATATTTTAATATATAGCAATGCAATCTTCCCAAAGGCATACCTCACAAGTCCTAAGAAGTATTACTTATTTGATTATTCAAATAGTGTTGTGCATTGAATAGGTCTCCAAGTACACATTGGAGTTTGTTTTTAAAAATTAAAAAAAAAAAATACAACTAATAGCCACCACAACAACCCAAGAAGGAAAAGTAATTTAGACCCACCAAGCTTATTTTAGGTGCTAATGAGGAAATTAATTGCCAAGTTGGCAACCTACACAGTTACTGAACACAGGAATCTTGATAATTTGTGTATATCTCCAGAGTGCATCTGAGATTATTAGGATGTGTAGCTAATGTTTTTCATATTCTCAGTGCATTAAACTTACTGTTTCTTGTATTAAATTAACAGTTTACCAATGACAAACAGTTACCAAATAAAATAAAACTATTTGCCAGCCATCAGTCTATGTCCTAGATAACTGGTGTCAATTAGCCCTTGTAACAATCCAAGGAGGTGGTATTTATCTCCATTGGTTTATTTCCATTTATATAAATGATAAGACTTTAGTTATCAGCATAAACAAACAAACAGCAACAAACATTATTCTGAAAAGGAAGGAAACAGGAGTAAGTGGTAGCAAGTCCTACCCAAGGTCACACAGCTTGGTACCCATCTAACAATGGCCACCTTGGTACTGTTTTTCCAGGTACTTTGGTATTGTACAAACTTAATAAAAAGCACCCAAACATGATTGAATGTAACTAGGGATAATGTAAGGCATTAGGCTTAAGTGAGAAAGAATTGGGGAGAGGGTGGAAGAACAGGTCAAAAAATGAAAGCTAGCCTGGTACATCATAAAAACGAATAACAGATAGAGCAAATGGGCTTTTCACTTTTGCAAAATTTAAAGACAGCTATCTTTCAGGACAGCATTCATGAAGTACTTCCACTTCATGACCTCTCAAAGTCTCTTTTATCTCATGTAGTCTCTGATTCTATAATGACTGCTGCTACAAATAATATTAGTAGACAGATAAGAAATAGACAGGGGAAAAGAAGGGAAATCACCTCAAACAGCGATAACAGAAGGTGGAATTAAGTCATTGTTATACATGGCAGTTCTGCCTTTCAAGACATCACTTTTGTAAAGCTCCTAAGAGAAAAGGGGATTTAAAAAAATGTTTCATATTAATTAAATTCCATACTGCATCAACCCATCATCCAGTGTATTATGATATTACGGGAAAAAAATTTGTCATTCAAGAGCTTGCTAACAATCTCAATAGCAATGGTCTCTTAGGAACACATCTCAGGAAGGTGAACAACAACAGGCATGTGCTGCTTGGGAACAGATTTTTCATCTTCCCCACTAGTCTGAATAGCTAGTTGATTTATTTAGGAACAAAAGCACAACATCCAATATCTTATGAAAGACGCCTACATAAAACCCTTTAAAAACTAATGATTTCTTGGTGTAATTTGAAAGATGTGTTCAAGTACTAAACCAAAGTATAAAATCAGCCACTTTATCAATTCATACTAGTGGTTAGCCATGAAAATCTAATGGAATAGTAGGAGGCAGAAAGGCGGCGAAAATGTCTTGAGGGAATAAAATGTCTTTGTGGAAGAAAAAATATGTGTAAATCCTCAAGGGCAGAAACTGGGGAGTAAGGCATGAAGGGGTATTGAAGTTTGGACCAATGCATATGAACAAGTGATTTGTAAGCCACAAACACCCAAATGAGTAACAGTTATTATTACTTTACTCATGAACTACATTCTTATACAGAATATTCACTTGAATCATTTTTGGACCTCACAAAGGGAGGAATACTGAATGACTTGTGTCTAAGGGAAAAACAGAGACCACACATATCTGGGAACCCTTCTATGATTGTATCTATGTAGTAACAGTTTTTTGGCCTCACTCAGCACTGTGTTACCGAGGTTAGAACAGAATCTCTGGAGTTACACTAGCTGTGTTTAAAAATCCTGACCCCAGGGCTACCTTATTTTATCATTGTAGAAATTTAAGTGTTACACCACTAATGTACTTGTTATTGTTTAGCAATGTGGGGAAAAAGATACAATTGCAAACTTCAAGGAGGTTCTAGTAGGCTCTAGGCACTTTTGCCTTGTCGGCCCCTGTGTCTCTGTCTCTCTCTTTTTAAGTACACATATAATATACACACACATACACAGAGACTTAATACAATAAAATTGTATTTTATGATCATGTTCGTATAAAAAGACTCTATTACCATGTTAAGACATTCTCATCAACCTAAAAGTTCATTTTTTTCTGCTGATTTTCAAAGAATTTGGAACATTTTTTTGAGTCCTAGGTACTGTGCCCACTGTACCTCGTGGAGAAGTCAGCTCTGCTTGTTTCCACTTAACACATTTATGGCCTTTGGCAACCTACCCAACTCCCTATGCCTCAGCTTTGTCATCTGTAAAATGGGAGGATCGTACTAGTACCTACTTCATTGGGTTGTTGTGATAATTGAGTACAGAATCCATCTTGGAAGATGGAGGGGGCACAGGCTGGGGTGGGGATGAGGACCGATGGGGTAGAGAAGTGTCAGAAGCAACCGTGTTAGGCAAGGTTGGAAAATGGGAGAATGGTCTCAAGAAGGTTGAAATTTCTAAGCACAGTAAGCGTCTTGCCCCTTGACTGAGCTTCACCCATTTTTATGCTGCTATTTTTCAAATATAGCTACCACTGAGTTAAATAAAAGTTCATTTACATAAGTTATTGACTCCATACATTTTGTCATAGTACACTTTATCAAACAACACTGAACAAAGCACAGTTATTACTGTGGGATTTATAGAAAAAGTTTATAGTTTAAAAAAAGGTAATTATGGGTGTGAGGGAGGTTAGTTGGAGGATTTTAGAGTCAAAGTTCATAAATAAAAATTTAGGACTAAAAGAGAGCACAATTTTTTAATGTAAGCCATAAAATTTGCAGCTGAGATAACTGAGTCTCAGAGAAGTTTGCATAATGCCATAAATTAGGGTTATAACCCAAATCCCCTGATTCTTCCCTTTGGGGCCCTACCTCACTCCACACCAAAGGTGGAATAGTTCTGAAACAATGATTTACAAAACGGCACTCATTACAGATTGGGGACTTTTGATAGTAGGAGAGAAGAGTTTTCATTAATTCAAAAGTATTTATTGCACCACTAAAGGGCTTGTTAATGTTTATGCAATGTGGAAAAAGACATGCTACAACTTTTGAGCAGTTTCTAGTTTAGTCAGCATTGAATGAATACACATTCACATGTGAATACACATTCACACATGTGAATGCACATTCAATAAATAATTAAAGCAATATCAGCATCACTGTAACTGTATTAAGTTCTACAAAAGAGAAGCACAGTGTTCCAGGAAAGTGGAAAAAAAAAAAAAATAGGATGAGAGTGGATGCTTGAGTTCAGGCAAAGAAGGTAAGAGAGGGTATTCCAGGCAGAGATTAGGAAGGTGCATGAAAGTGGGAAGGCACTCAAAATCAATCCACAAACAGAAGGGAAATCAGTTTGGTTGGGACCTGGTGAGTGAGGAGTAGAGTGGGGCAAGATGGGGCTGGAGGGCTGGGTGGAGGCCAGATCACTCAGGCACTTACAGAATGTGGTAAGTATTGTTTGGTTTATTCTAAATGCATGGACTGCCAATGAGTATTGACAGAGTTTGAGAATAGGACAGATGAAAAATGACAGTAGTTTGTGGTATGATGGTAACAGTAGTGGAGATGAAGAGAGAGAATTAATTAAAATATCTTTAAAGATAAAATATATGGAACTTGGTTACTGACTGGAAGGGTGAGGGGTGTGAAGGAGTTATCAAGGATGACTCTGGTTGTCTGATACAAGTAACTGGTAGATCAGGCTACCTTTCCCCCCGCCCCCAGTATGCAGGTCTCTCACTGTTGTGGCCTCTCCCATTGCGGAGCACAGGCTCCAGAACTCCAGACTCGCAGGCTCAGCGGCCATGACTCACGGGCCCATCCGCTCTGCGGCGGATCTTCCCGGACCAGGGCACAAACCCGTGTCCCCTGCATCGGCAGGTGGACTCTCAACCACTGCGCCACCAGGGAAGCCCCAGTCTACCTTTTTAAAGAGGGTTGACACCATGGTAGAAATAGGGATTAAATGTCTTTTCTTTCCTATGGCTCTTTGTTTTCTTCTAGTTCATCCTATAAAGTTAGTTTAATAGGATTAGAAGATTCAAGCAAACCTAAAATAGAGTCTAGAAAAACAGAGATACAATCTGATAGTTTAATAATAATTTATAACCACGCTAGCTTGTATTTACTGGTGTCTGCTCTTTGCCAGACCCTTGTCTAAGCTAGTTATATAAATATTACATTTATAGTTACTTATTTAAATCCTTAATCAATATGAAGTTAATACTACTTTTATTCTTATTTTACAGAGGAAGAAACTAAAGCACAGAGAGGTCAAATAATTTAAACAGTGTGGAAATGATGGAGCCTAATTTTAACTATCAAGGGGTGCTGCCTCTCTTCATAAACCCCTCTAGTTTAATCCCACACAAAGAAGTAAAGGAGGCCTTACAAAACCACCTCGGGTCAAGATCCAATATGCCAAGAGGCTGGTTAAGTATTTAGGGTTGAAACCCTAGATAACAGTAAATAGTGCTACTGCCCCATTGTCCTTTTGGAAAACAAGAAGTACTATAGTAGATCTCTGGGTGGGGCTGGGAATTGAGAGATTTGTGTTACTCGCCTAAGTTCTCAAATGTAACCAAGGTGAACACTTCAAATTTTTTTTTCAGTCCCTTAACAACTGCTTTGCCATTTAAGAGCCCTCAGTCTTACGACAGAAATACTTAGGCGTAAGCGCCAGAATGAACCTGTCTGTTATGAAGAAAGAAGATATACTATTATTATTATATTTGACAAAATCTTGTAAAATCATAACTCCTGTAAAGCATGTAAAGCAGAGACCTATAATCTCTGTCCTCTGCTGTAGATACATGAAACATTAGCTTGCTTAGAAGAATAGTGATGTCTTAAGGTACCAACTGTTCAGTTTTACTACCACATGAATTCCATGTAATCAGTTCTTAGCATAGCACTTCGCCATAACTCATTTCCCAGTTCACTGACAAAAATGATCCTTCAACCCAGGTAAATAATAGCATATGTCATATATGTTATCTGATTTTGTGTCAAGCTTTGAGCACCTGAAGTAGTTAAAATTTTAGTAGGGAATGTAAACCATAAGTCAGATAAAAAATAGAGTAATATGTCTGCCTACAATATCTTGCACTGTTCTTACATTCTGGGAAAAAGTCAAAGGAAAGAGAAGGTAGATATAAGAATGCACCCATGTACAGGGTTGAATCCTTTCTAGTTAACTGCTTTTACCACAACAGCTCATCACCAATTACCAGGTACAAGGCACAATATAAATGAACCTTATTTTCAATTTATGTTATTTGGCTTAACTTGGAGATGATGGAAAAATTTATTTGACATGGAAAGGCACATTTTAGTGAATGCTGATAAAAATCCTAGTGCGACCTTACTGTTCGCAGAAATCTGTCTCTGAAGGACATAACCTTTTCTGTCATGACTGCAACTCTCATTGTAAAATGAGAAAATTAAATCACTTGGGAATGCTAGAAAAGACAGAAAACTTTAAACTAAATGCCACTCATAACACTAGAAAGCAGGAATAAATGGTGTGTTGGCTTTGATATAAGAAAACATCTATGACATTATCTATCATTAAGTCAAAAAATGTCAGGTATGTTTTTCTTACAATAACGGTGGTTTTTGTTTTGATTTGTTTTTTAACTAAATCTGGGATTGAGCTGTTTAAATAATAATTTGCACATATATCAATTTAAACAAACTTCTTGGCCCACGTATAAAATTTAGACCAATGAGAGTTTCAGAGTTCTGGATCCCTCAGTTATTTTAAAAAAAGTATTTTAAAAAGCCTAAATAAACCTTCTTTCCCACCTCAGTTCACACTGGCCAAATCATCTGCAGTCCACACGTTAGTTCAGAAGTTTCCATGATTATCAGCAAGTTAGCAGCAATCTTTCCAAAGATAAAAGGTATCATGGGTATAATAAGTACATGGATGTGATAGGAATAAAAATAATTTGGAGAAAAACTGGTGTTTGTTGTCAAGTACATATATCATTTTGTGTACACTTATAAAAAATTTTAAAATCCAACTTCCAAATTTAACTACATTTAACTACATGTCAAATTACATATTAGAAATTTTCCAGTAAGTTGTCCTATAGATATTTTCCTCTAGGAAGATAAGACACATTTTTTTTCCTCATTTTTAAAATACCAAAAATTACTTTCATGTGTATTTATGTCTTCTTTGTTCATGCTTCCTGTTTTTAAAATAACATGTAAAAGAGCCGTGATTTAGATATATCAGAAAAGCTGACGGTTCAGCAAAATTAACCGATAGTCAGAACAAGAGGGAATATAGAAAATCAGACTGCTACCTTAAAAAGTTTGCTAGAAACACTGAGAGATTTGAAACATTCACACAAAAATGCATATATGTGTGTATACATATGCTTTCCCTAAATACCAGATTGTTGTTCATGTTTGAGATGATAGGAAATCTGTTTTTGTTTATTTTTAGAGTAATTGGTACCTCATAATAGACCTAACTTAAAAAGAACCTGCTAGTATATAATAAAAAGTGAAAGGGAACATTATCTCAAATATAATATTTAATTTTTACTTGGCAATATTTAGATTATTGTTATAATCATCCATTCATTTGTGGAATTAACTACAATACACAGATCAATTGTTTTCAGGGCATAATTTTTCTGGTAAATATTTGTGATACTAAGAAAATGACATCTCTCACTTTGAAATTAACTTTTTGTGCAATCATTAAAAGGGTCTTTATCCAAAAATATTTCAGGGTTTTATAAATTTTCCCAATAGCCTCTCATGAATCATATGCTTTTGAAGCACCAAACATTTCATTGTTCTTGTCGATTTTTCTTAGGAGATAACTTTTTAGTTTGGTAACTGCTCTAACTCCCAGATGTTCCCATGTTAACCAGTGGCTTTGCAAATTATTAGAACAGTTGTCCAAGATCACTCTCATCTACTTCATGAAATCCTGTGGCTTTTTGCAAGATTTACGATGTAACTTCGCAATCCCCATTGCTCTTTATTTATATAACATTGCCAAATTTCAAAACTGAAAATCAGCAAGAGATCTAGAAATGTTCAGGCAAAAAATATTGTTCTCTGAGAAAATATGAGTAATTTAGTAAACTTAGTTCATATTGTAATGGATTTTTAGCCTCTAATTCAGGGGTCAGCAAACTTATTCTTCAAAGGGCCCAAGAGTAAATATTTTAGGTCTCTGTTGCAACTAAACTCAATCACTGTAGCATGAAAGCAGTTATAGACAATACATAAAAGAATGGGCATGGCTGTGCTCAAATAAAACTTTATTTACAAAAACAGATGCCAGGCTGGATTTGACCCAAGGGCCCTAGCTTGCTGACCCCTTCTCTAATTTAATAAACAATCAGAAAATGAGGTTCCCACTATAAGAAAAATATTTCTCCCAGAATAGAATGATTTCATCTATAATGCTGCCAAAACCTAAGTACTTTTGAAATTAAATACTATTTGCATGTCTTTACTAACACAATCACCCTGAAGATCACTATTACACAATTAATTAATTCTGTTATTTCTCCCCATCATTGTATTACTTTAAAATGTATGGAAAATTTTTCCCTAAAAAATATCTGAAAATTTACGTATTTCTCAAATTTGCAAGTTTCTGACCCTCTCATTGTCATTATTACAGATTAGGAACCCAGGTTACCTAATGGAGATATGATAATCATATGGATTAAAAAAACAGTGATGATGAAAAGGGAAAGAAAATGGCTTCAAAGTAAAAAAAAAAAGTTTATTTGAACCAATTACATATAATCATTTGTTCTTCATGAAATGCCTCAGTTAAGACATTTCAACTGGGGAAGTTTCCATGATGACAAGTCATTATTTCTAAGTGAAACAATCATCTATATCTTGACAAGTCGTCTTTGATCCCTTTAATATTATTAGTATGTTCATTTAATTATATTGCAGAAAAAATTCACAGACATACCCTTGATTTTTAAAGGACAATTAAGGCCTTCTATTATCTATTTCAAATCATGTGATTCTGATCTCTTTCAAATTTTCCACTTTTCTTCAGTCCTTTAAAATCTTTTTTTTCTTTTACTACACACACATTTGAATAATATGCATTAATACGCATTGAATAATAATTCGATGTTATTGTTTAAAGAAGGGAGAATTAAATAAATTAAAATGTTCACAATGATATTTATAAATGTCTCACAGCAATTCATGCATGTAAATTTTTTGCAAAATCTAAATGATGCCATATTTCTAAAGAGCTATCTCTGCCTGCCCTGTTAATATTTTCTGGAAGGATTTTGTTTTAACGGTAAAGAGGAGAACATTTGAACTGGATGAATATAAATAGATATGGAAAAAAATTTAATGAATCTACTTTTTAAAATAATTACTGAAGATAATCAGGTTTCTCTACAAAAATATCTCTTCTTAATGATGAAAGAAAAAAAGACCTATTAGGCCAGGTGGACAATAGCTCTGAACCATTATGTTATTTCCAATTTTCTAGAACAAACCTTAGGACAATCTTTGCGGGATAAAGAATAAGATTCTTTATTATCATGACACAAGATTTTCACTGAAGCTCAGCTAAGTTAGAGAAGGTCAGAATACAGAAGTAGTAGGGTAAACCATTCCAAAATCTAATGCTTTTTTGTATTCAAGGCACAATGACTCTCAGATCACAGAAGTCTCAGCATTTGGAGGTGTCCCGCTACATGGCTTGCCCATCAAACAAACCATTGACTGGTGCTGGTTAAGGCATAGTTAAACAGTTTCTCTATTTGCCAAGTTACAATGAGATTCTTCTCATTCAAGAACTCGTTTTTTTCCCTTTCATCTCTAACTTAAACAAAAATTATGTGATGTATAATGCTAACAAATAGAAACTATTATCAAATGTTATATAATTTAACAATATAACATTGATTTCTTACTTTTCTGCTTTATAAAAACTATAGTTCCAAAGCAACAGAAATAATAATTTGAAAACAGACAAAATTTATATAGCATTTATGGTGTACCAGGCTGTGCTTCAAGATATATAAAGTTAGAAAGGTTGATATATATATATGTAGATATTACTATATCACTACCTATATCAATTTACTAATCTAGATATACATGTATAAACACATGCACGCATACACATACACACAATACATGTATGTGTATAAATAAACTATTTTAATCCTCAAAATAACTCTATAAAGCCAATTCTATATGCATGCTGCAGATGTGGAAATCAAGTCCCTGAGCATCAACTTCCCCAAGTCACAGAGCCATTAACTGGCAGATCCAAGACTGGAGCCCAGGTAGTCCTTGATACTAATACTATTTTCACAGTGTTAAGATTTTTTTTCTCTTCCCAAACCCTAATCGAATTAAAAATATTATTTTCAAAAGCAATACTCCAAAAACTTTGCCTAAACTAGATCATAATTAAGATTTCATATAAAAATCCTTCCAGGTATATTAGAACTTATGTCAGAGTAATACCTGCTCTGGGAGACAACCACTGCTCACACATTTATCTAAGATTCTTTTCTACTCACCCCACCGCCTAGCAGAGCTCCTTAAAACACTTTTTAAAAATTGAAATGACTTGAATAAATCAGCAAATTAGTCATCAGAACCAAATATTAATCTATTATTCCCTGGCTCTTTATCAAAAAGTGACAAATCATGAAAACAGGAGTATATACAAAGTCTTTTCCCAAACAACTAAATGGCAATATATATTCTAGAGTCAACATATATTTTAGGACAATTATCTTTGACTCCTTTCAGTTAAACCAACAAATTTACATAACCAAAACAACCCTTCCCTCTGTTTTCCAATTAATAGGTTTTTAATGTTTAGAAAATATCTCATTGAATTCAGTGAAACAGCCAATTATAAACCAGGTGTTTCGATTGTATAAATAGTCTAAGATGTGGACTGCATTAATTATGGTAAGTCTTTATCTCAACTCCAAAGCATCCGACTAAAATTGGAATGAAGAGTATTGCAAATTTCCTCAACATATCTAGACTCTGTTTTAATATCTCATTACATTTTTAAAGGAAAGAATCAAGATCTCTAAGGCATGTAGAGCTCCTTGGTAATTATAAATACAAGATGGGATTAATAATAAACTTTTATTTCCATTTATTTTTCTCATTAATTCATTCTTTTAAATTTTGTATATTGCAATGGGATTCTTTTTTCTCCCCTGTTACAGATGTTTGGATTCTGTAATCCCCTGAGGTATCAGGAGCCTGCATATCCCCATCTGTAGTGATAAACATATCTGGTGATTAGAATTTCATACAAAGCAAAATACTAATACATCATTAAGTCTACAAAATAGCTGGTCCTCCATATGTTGTTTGTGTTTCAGATTTCTCAAACATTTTGCTATAAAATATAATTCAGAATAATAGATAAACGTAAAGTCAAAGAAAAGTAAAGTACATGTGGATTTTTTAACTTCTTTGTTTTATATTTTATTTGCATAAAGTATACTATTCAACTCTCAGTATTCCTTACTCCCTTGACATGAAATCTGAATATTCAGAATATATGGGGTTTGCAGAAGATATTGGTTTTAATAATACACTTGGCATTAAATTAAGCTTAACTTAAGATGGGTGGGAGAAATTCATTAGAAGTTTCCTGATTGGGCATTAATTGCCAGTCAGATTATACAAAGTAAACTCTGTATTTCCCACTGTCTGTGCAATGGAGTAAGGATTCTGTTTTGCAACAGAGCTTAAATGCAACTTCGTGTCTTGCTGCAACATTTAAGAAATAAATCAATTGTTAAGCAAAACCTATATACAGTTTATTGCACATAATAAGGCAACGAAGCTCAAAGGTGAAATGGACCCCAATTGAGAAGTTTCAACAGAAAGAGAGCAAAAAGCTAAAGAGAAAAAAAAAAAAATTTCCTTGTAGCCCTGTATTTGTTTTATACCTCACAAATGTGCTAAACAAGAAATAGGGGCAAAAACTACATCAATTGTGTGAAACAGGACTACAGAATCAACTCTCAGATTTGGACTGTCTGATAATTATCAGCAGGTAATGTTTTAATTTTTCAGCTTCAACATTAGAGCCATTTACTTTTCCAGTAGCTTCCTTAACTACTGCCTTACATACGTCCTACTTACACCTTCTCTCTGCTGAGTACATTTCACCTAGGATTACTCCAATCTGGGACTAGAATAGTAAATACTGGAGGGACTAAACAAGCCAGTCTCCTCCAGTAAAAAGATGTAAATAATACAATATTTCACCTAACCAACAAACACAAAATTAAAGAACTGGATCCAGCAGAGCTTGGACCTGTATATTTTAGTTTGTAATGTAAACATAAATATGACCCTGGAGATTAAACAATTTAATATTTTTCACATTTAATGAAGACTGGGTGCCTCCTGGGTGTTTCCTGAGTATTTTCACATTTAATGAAGACTGGGTGCGTCCTGAGTATAAGCATGTTAGAAGCATATTTTTCATAAAACCAAATTAACCAAAAATGGGAAAGACCTTTCAGGTCAATCAGACCATCCCCTGGAGACCATAGAGGGCAGTTGCCTATAATAAACACTCCAGTATTTGGTCCCCTCGAGTGTTAGAGTTCCCTAGTGTTAGGCCAGTTTCTGACCTTTTATTTACAGCGTTATTTATTATTCATATTTTATTAAATATTTAAAATGCCACCTATTGTATTTGATGACTATTATAAGAAGAAAAGGTCTCTGTTCTTCAGACCTAGCTAGTTAATATCCTGGACTTGGCATTAATTATCTGACACTTCCTTTCAAAAATTCCTGAAGCTCCCTGTTTGTATTTAATAGCCAGCAGTTGCAAACCCCTTTGGCAGAAACCAAACATAGCCATGAAGATAGCCAGACTCAGTAATTAGTTCCTTCTTGACCTCTTCTTTCATAAATGAATCCATCATTTCTGTCTCTTCTCCAGGAGTACCACTGATGACCGATATTAACAAGTATATACAACAGGTGACAAGGGAACATTTGCTTTAAAAAAAAAAAAAAAAGGAATTTCCAAATTCAGTATTGGTTCTTTTATAGAAGTGTTTTTTAGGCATGACTATCCCTTACATGGAATTTATTAAACCAATAGTCTCGTGCTTATCTGTATCTGTCTGTGCGTTTCTGTCTCCATTTGTCTGTCTGTCTCTTCCCCATGGGGTGGGAATTTGAAAGGGAAGGGAAGGAGTATATTATTCTGATTTTTTAACAGCTCATCTCCTAAGCCAAGTGTCTGGTTCTTTCTGTAAAGCTCTATATCCTCAAATTAAGAAGAAGGAGAAAATCTCCAAACCTTATCTTTGAGGGAGTTAATCCTAGGGCTGTGCATAAGAATTATATAACGAAAGACAATCAGTTGAGTGAACAATGAATCAGCAACAGAAAACAAAACCGAAAACAAAACCGAAAACAGACCAAAAAAACAAAGCACTCTTCTGTGCTGCCAGCAATCAATTTAGACCAGCTACAGAGAAACAGAGGTGCCTGGAGGATTTTTCTTGTGGGGATGAGATGCCTCTGGCCATGCAGAAAAAGTTCACAACCAAGGTTGATAACTGGTTGTACAAGGGAACTTGGCATAGGTATAATAACCTATACAGTAGTCTAAACATATTTCCTGAAATATACCCTGCCCTTAACTATTTATACAAAATTTTATTAAAACTGAGTCTGGGGCTTGCCTGGTGGCGCAGTGGTTGAGAGTCCACCTGCCGATGCAGGGGACGTGGGTTCGTGCCCCTGTTCAGGAAGATCCCACATGCCGCGGAGCGGCTGGGCCCGTGAGCCATGGCCGCTGAGCCTGCGCGTCCGGAGCCTGTGCTCCGCAACGGGAGAGGCCACAACAGTGAGAGGCCCGCGTAACGCAAAGATAAACAAACAAAAAACTGAGTCTGTCCTCAGTTTTGCTGTACATTGTAAGGGAAAGGCCTGGGTAGGAGAGCTGCAATACCATCATAACAGATGCTGTGACAGTGGAAGGAACACATGGAAGAGGTCATGAAGAGGATGGCAATGAAGGGAAAGCCAGAGGGAAGAAGCAGATAAAATACTTAGCTAGCACATGTGGCCTTATGCAAACTTGGACAGGGAATATTCCCCTCTGCCAAAAAAAGTTCATGCAAGCTCATGCCATCATGATTTGGATTATGGTAAATCTCTTCCCGCTGCTTATTGCTAATTTTCATTCCTTAAATCCTTTCTACATGCCTCCCCAAATTTACGTCTTATGTATTGTCCTTTATTTTCTTCCTTACTCCACAGCCCTCAACAATTTCAGACCATCCTAACATCAAGTTGGATTTGTGATTCAATAGAGAAGAAAAGTTAATAAAAGAAGCTGGACTTCTTGGGATGAAATCTGAGATCCAGCACTGATTATTTGCTTAACCTTGAAGAAAAGGAACTCATCTGCAACTCAGATTCCTCATATACAATATGTAAATATTGTACATACGTAGATGTTTTTGATGAGCAAATGAAGTCATTTGGGAAAATCACTTGGCAGAGTGCCTGGCATACAGTATACTGATATTAGCTCCAATTATTAATAATTATAATTAGGTGATTTTAAATATGTATCTCCAACCATGGTATTTTTATACAGCTCCATCCTTTATTTCCATCTCTTTGTTGATTGTGTCTTACTATCACTGAATATTCAATATTTGTTTAAACTCATACTGTTTTTTTCTTTTCAAACTAAGCTATTCCTTTATGCTAAGATCCCATTTTCTCTCTCAATCTAATCAGTTATGAAAGTCTCCAGCTACTACTGATACATCTTGAGCGTTCCTTCCCTCCTTTTCATTTCCAAAGTCACCATTCTAGTGGAAACGCTCAACTTCTGCCTCTAGTATTACAACTGCCTCCTAACTTTTCTTGCCCTTTCTAATAACTCCCTACTGTAATCACTTGTCACTCTAGAAAAACCAATATTCCTAAATCACAGATCTTAATCTGTAGACCCCTCAAGTTTATAGTAGTTTGAACCCTTTACAAATTTTGCCCCAACCTTCACATCCAGTGTTTACTAGTTTGATACAAAAATTTAAGCTCTAATAAAATATATTTTATTTCTGTTCTTTGAATATTCCACAAATTTCTCTCAGTCAATGTTTATTCTTTCTGAAACGTACTCCTCTCATTGCATTTCTGTGTAAGATAATATGTGCACTTCAAGGACCATCTCTAATGAAGTATCACGTATAAAACTTTTCTTGATCATGATATTGTCTTCACCAAGACTTTCTAGCATTTGATTTAATTTCTCCTGCCATTTCAACATAACATGAAAAATAATACGTGTTTATATATCTTGCTGCATCTTTCCTTCATCTCCACTAGGCTTAAGGATCCTTGGAAAAGTTTTATAGGCATAATTCAGTCTTACATTTACATTAGTGCTTTGCATAATGTGCCTGGTTGACATTCAGATGTATGATTAATGTAATGGCACTTAGTCATTTTAAAAAGTGACAAAAATAATTTCTTATATCCAGTTAAAATTGGTACTAAGTGAGAAGAAAATATTTATTAATTAGTTTTATTATGGATATAAGCTCCAGGTAGTAATCTAGCCAAAAGCTTATTAATTTTTGTTTCTTAAACAAAGTATTATTTAGGTCAAAGGGAAATTCATTTATGTTTTTAACAAAACAGAATATCTTAAAGATGCACTCATAGGGCTTCCCTGGTGGCGCAGTGATTGAGAGTCCGCCTGCCGACGCAGGGGACACGGGTTCGTGCCCTGGTCCTAGAAGATCCCACATCCCACATGCCGTGGAGCGGCTGGGCCCATGAGCCATGGCCTCTGAGCCTGCGCGTCCGGAGCCTGTGCTCCGCAGCGGGAGAGGCCACAATGGTGAGAGACCTGCTTACCGCAAAAAAAAAAAAAAAAAAGATGCACTCATATTCATATGCTCACAATATGCTTATAACGTAAAAACACTACAGCCTAATGGTAGAGATTCTGATTCTGGATAGCCAAAAATTATCCCACCAAATCTCACCCTCCCACATATAACAACTATAAAATCTGGGAAATTTTTTAAAATAACAGTGAGCTGAAGATGTTGTAGAATGAAAAGAAAAACAACATCTGGAGAAGAGCTGACACTTTTAAAAAAAGATAATCATGGAATGAGTTATCCATTTGTACAGCTTTAAGCCTGAGGGTAGGTCCCTTTCAACCCCATGCTGGGTGGCAGAAACTCCAAAGAAAACAAACAGACTTTCTGGCATAAACATCAGAGGAAAGAGTTTGTGGCAATCACAGAAATTGAAAAGGAATCCTAGGATGAAGAGACAAGAACCAAATTTTGTGTACAGACTTTGAAAAACTTCTAGCTGACCTCTGAAAACTGCAAGCATAGATCTGGCTTGAGGCTGACTTAAAACAACCTACCTAAGAACAAATTTAACTGAACTGAGATTTGAGCTGCTTTTCCTAGAAACAGAATTTGCAATTTATGTCCAACAAAAATAACTGTCTGGTAAAACCACATCAACAAACAAAAATCAACATTTTCCAGAGAAATGTAACTGAATATAGAATCTCCACAAAATACAACCAACATATCTAAGGTACAATCCAGAATTACATGACATATGAAGTACCAGGAATATGTTAACCATTTTCAAGCAAAAGACAATATCTGAGACAAGCCTTGAGATGACCTAGATATTGGAATCGTAACTATACTCAAAAACATAAAGAATAAGATGTCTGCAGTGAATTAATGATAGAACATTTCAGCAGAAAAATTAAAATGGTAAGAAAGAACAAATTAAAAATTCTAAAAATTTGAAATTTAAAAATTACTGGATGTGCTTAACAGCCTAGTAGAGGTATTAGAAGAGTAATGACTGCATAGATAGGTTAATAGAAGCTATCTAATTTGAAGAAAACAGAAAAAATATATTTAAAAATGAAAGCCTCAGACCTTTGGAATATTAAAAGGTCTAAATTATATGTAATTGGAACCTCAAAATAACAGGAAAAAACAGAGTAGAAAAATACGGGAAGGGAAGTCCATGCACCTAGAGCCCATGCTCCACAAAAGAAACCACTGCATTTTCTCTTATTTAGTTTTTATTTTTATATATAGACAAGCAACAAGTATTTACTGTATAGCACAGGGAACTATATTCAATATTTTATGATAAGCTATAATGGAAAATAATCTGAAATATATATACATACACACACAACTGAATCACTTTGTTGTACACTTGAAACACAATATTTTAAATCACCTATACTTCAATAAAAATTTTTAATGATATATTTAAGAATGCCTCAACTGTTTATTAAAAAAAACATATGTCTGAATAATCAAGGGCCAGAGAAAAAAGTCATAATAAAAAATAGAAAATATTTTGAACTGAACTACAGTGAAAATGCAATACATCTAAATTTAAGAAATGCTAGTAAAGCAGTGCTTTGAGAAAAATTTACAGCATTTAAGGTTTATTTCAGAAAAATAAGATCTGAAATCAATTACCTACAATATTCCCTTAAGAAGCTACAACAGCAGCAGCAGCAGCAGCAACGATGCAAACTAAAAGGAAGCCAAAAGAAGGAAATATAAAAATAAAAATGAAATAAGAGTAAATGGTAAATGTCAAAAGTAGTTTTCTTAAAAGAATAACAACATAAGTAAACTTCCAGCAAGAATGATGTGGGGGCAGTAGAGGGGGAGAACAATTATCAACATTAAGAATAAAAGAGGGCTTCACTGGTGGCACAGTGGTTAAGAATCTGCCTGCCAATGCAGGGAACATGGGTTCAAGCCCTGGTCCCGGAAGATCCCACATGCCTCAGAGCAACAAAGCCCGTGCGCCACAGCTACTGAGCCTGCGCTCTAGAGCCCGTGAGCCACAACTACTGAAGCCCGCATGCCCCAACTACTGAAGCCCGCATGCCACAACTACTGAAGCCAGTGCTCGGTGCTCCGCAACAAGAGAAGCCACCGCAACGAGAAGATGACGCACTGCAACGAAGAGTAGCCCCCACTCACCGCAACTAGAAAAAGCCCACATGCAGCAACGAAGACCCAACGCAGCCAAAACTTAAAATAATTAATTAGGGAAAAAAAAGAAGAAACACAGTCCTTACTAAAACTACAGACATTAAAGGGATGAGATAATTATGAACAATTTCATTACCACAAATTTAACAACCTAGATAAAATGGGAAAAAAGATTCCTTAAATAAGTTGCAAAAATAACACAAATTTAAATAGATAGTATATCACTTTATCTAAATTAAAAAATTGAATTTGTTACATGTATATAGTTTAGAAGTTCCACAATGAAAATTCCAGGCTCAGATGGTTTTGCTTTTGAATTCTGTCCCAATTTTAAGGTAAAAATAAAAACAATTTTATACAAAATACTTAGCAAAAATTGAGAAAGAACACTTCCCAACCTGTCCTATGAAGCCAGCATGATTTCAACAGTAAAATCTGAAAAAGACATTACCAAATAATAAAACCACGTACCTCTATTTTTCATGTCTATAGATGAAAAAATTATTTCAAATTATTAGAAAGTCTTATCTAGTAATCTATATTAGGATAATACAGCAAGACCTAGCAGAGTTGATTTCAATTTTGAAAATTAATTTAGTTTACCATATTAGCAGAATAAAGCATTAAAACCACATAATCAATAAGTGCATAAAATATACTGACAAAATTCAATACCCATTTATGATTAACAATGGCAACAAAAAAACACCTCTCAGCCAATAAGTAATAGGAAGAAACTTCCTTAATCTGATAAAGGGCATCTATTTAAAAACAAATGTACAGCTAACATCCCTGCAATCAGGAACAAAGCAAGGATGCCCACCATCTCCCTGGGAACACTGTACTAGAGATCCTAGCTGTTAAATAATGCATTAAGAGACATAAAAGTTGTAAAGCTTCCAATGAATAAAATGAACTGTCTCTATTTGCTGATGAAATAAATGTTTATATAGAAAATCCTAATGAATTGACAAAACAATGATTAAAATTAATATATTAGGATCTGAGGTTAATACATTAAAAATCATTATATTCTAATATACCAACAGGAGATGATTTGAGAAATGAAAAATGAAATTATTTTCTTATAATAATTTCCAAAAAATATGAAACATTTAGGTTAAGCATAAATTAATAGACCTTTTCCATGAAAATTACAAAGCATTGTTGAGAGAAAATTAGGAGGGATCTAAATGAATAGGAAAAAAACACCATATTCATGGATTATAAAACTCAACATTATTGAGATGCAATTTTCCCCAAATTAAACCATGTTCAAGACAACAGTCTCAATTACGATCCCAAATGCCTATTTTGTACAATTTAACATGCTAATTCTTAAATTTATGTGACACTGCTAAGGACTGGAATAAATAAAACAATCTTTAAGTAGAAGAATGTGAGAATACTTATCCAACCTGACATTAAGACTAACTATAAGCTATACTAATCAATATAATGGTTACTGTAATAAATATCGCTGAATAGATCAGTGGAAATTAGAAAGCCTAGAAATTCTGCAAACAGCTTTTTTTTTTTTAAAACACAAGTGTTTTTCCTCATTGCTTTCAACTGAACATTCATATAACAAAGTACTATCATAATCTTACACCATTCTCAAAAATAATTCAAGATTTATCATTGATCTAATTATAAAAGCTTAAACCATAAAGTTGTGACAGGAAACTATAGGAAAGTATCAATATCTTCATGATTTGAGAGTAGGCAAAGATTTTTATAGAGGTTATATAAAGTCAGATATACTAGGAAAAATAAAAGTAAATTAGACTTTATAAAATTAAAGAAAAAAAAAAAACTGTGCTTCTCAAGAGACATTGTTAATAAAGTTAAAAAGTAAGCTACAGGGCTTCCCTGGTGGCACAGTGGTTGAGAGCCTGCCTGCCGATGCAGGGGACATGGGTTCGTGCCCCGGTCCGGGAAGATCCCGCATGTTGTGGAATGGCTGGGCCCGTGAGCCATGGCCACTGGGCCTGCGCGTCCGGAGCTCGTGCTCCGCAATGGGAGAGGCCGCGGCAGTGAGAGGCCCGCGTACCGCCAAAAAAAAAAAAAAAAAGTAAGCTACAGACTTGGAGAAATTTTATGCAAGGCATGTATCCATGATATACAAAGAACATTTACAACACAATAATAAAAGGAAACCCCACTCCCGAAAATAAGAAAATATTTTAAGTCTCTTCACAAAGGAAGATATATGAATGGTCAATAAACACATAAAAATAGCTTAATATTGTCAGTCATTAGGAAATTGCAAATCAAAATCACAAAGCCATATAACTTCATACCCATCAGAATTGCTAAAGCTGAAAAGACTCTGACAACAAAGTGACAAGAAAGTGTCACAAGCTCTCATGTTTTATTAATAGGGGTTTAAAATGATACTGCTAATTTTTTACCGAAGTGGCATATTCACAAATAATTGTATAATAATGCTCATAATAGGTTTATCCATGATAGCCAAACATTATAAATATCCCGGGTACACATCAACTGGTAAGTGGATTAAAAAATCTACTGTATATAGATATTCATACCATAGTATACTATTCAGCAATGAAAAGGAAATAACTATTAATAGACACAACAATAAATATATACCATACATATATATATTTAAAATCCCAAATGATAGCAGCATTACAGGTAAGAGTACATAATGTATGCTTTAATTTATATGAAATTCCATAAGAAGAAAAATTGTTCTGTGCTGAAGAAAAACCAGAACAATATTTCTCTCTGGAGGGTATGGACAGGAATTGACAGAGATGGGACATAAGGAAACTCCCTAGGTCGATGATATGAGTGTATTGTTTGATAGGAGTTTGTGGTGCATAGTTTATTCATACTTCGCAAAATTCAGTCAATCTACACTTAAGATCACCAATACTTGTTGATTTCATTGTACGTAAATTCTAGTTTAAAAGATGAACACTGTACACAAATCTTGGACTCTAGTTAGTGATCTGCAAACTGAACAATTTAGGAAACAGTCTACTAATGTCTAAATTTAGTTTGAAATTCATCAGAAATACAGTAAATTAATAGATGAATAGAGAGAGGAACACACAGGTAGATATGTGGTTTACAAAAAAAGAATAGCAGTAAAAGTTAATGGTAAAATTTGGAGGTGGATGTGTAGATTTACTGTAAATTTTTTCAACTTTGGTGTGTTTTTAATTATTTCATAGTAAAATATTGGGAAAATGAAAGAAATCAATGAAAATAGACATATATTATAATTTCATATTTATATATATATCATATACTAAATCAAATAAAAACAAAGAAAACAAAATAAAAACAGCTGATTGAAGCTATTGAAAACATCCAAGGCAGCAAGGACTTGAGGAGCCAAGTTTCCAGAATAAAAGAAAAGGCACTGAGATGAGCTTAGATTTATCAGTTTTTGTATCAACCTATTTACTGAGCCTTAATTTCCTCAGGATGACGGACCAAGACAAAATCAGCAGTTTAGAGCTTTCTGTGACCTCACAGGGATGCAGGGATAGAAATTATATTTCAAGGTTGCAAAGGAGGCCATGTCTTAAGGGGCCAAGATCCCAGAGAGATAAAGGATTGCAGAATTTTGCATTATTTTCCCCTCAAGCTATTTGCCAATGTCTAATTCAGTGGGAAAGAGATTAAGAATACAATGAGAAAATTGCATGTAAGAGGGTGAGAAAACTAACAGTGCTTTTGGTAGTCTCACTTTCCCGTCATCACAAAAGTTGGAGTTCAGGAAACTCCATAAAGGAGAAAATCTGCTAAACACTCTCCCTGAGGGCCATGATCAAGAAACATGTGCAAAACCGGAAATAGTTTAGTTCTCAAAAGACTGGAACGTAGACTAAACCATCTCAAAAATCTGACTGCCTTTACTCTAAATGCCTTCCAGAAGAAAACTAAGTCCTCTCTGAAGGAAAACATCATCATCAAGAACCTCTATTTTTTTTTTTAATACACATTATCCAGAAATTATTTTAAATATGCCAGATATACCACTTCCATTCAACATTGTACTGGTGTTACCCATTGAAAAGACTAGAAGGAGAAATCAAGAAAAAAATAACACTGTCATTATTCTCAGATGAAAGGATTATGTGCAAAGAAAATCTAAAGGTATCTAACCATTGTTAGTAAGTACATTTAGCAAGTTTGCAAGGGAGAATGTTAATACATACAAAAATGTATGTCCATATACTAGCAACAAATAATTAGAAACTGAAATTTTAAAATAATATTTATGTCAGAGCACAGATGAATTTTAGGACAGTTAAAATACTCTCTGTATGATACCATAATGATGGGTACATGCCATTACACATTTGTCCAAACC
Source organism: Phocoena sinus (assembly GCF_008692025.1). Taxonomy (NCBI): domain Eukaryota; kingdom Metazoa; phylum Chordata; class Mammalia; order Artiodactyla; family Phocoenidae; genus Phocoena; species Phocoena sinus. The sequence goes on from NC_045765.1 coordinate 30,865,984, forward strand.
CATAGAATGTACACCACCAACAGAGAACCATAAAGTAAACTACAGACTTTCAGTGATTACGGTGTATCAATGTAGACTCATCCACTCAAAAAAATGTACCACTCTGGTGGGGGATGTTGGTGATATGGGAGGCTATGCATGTGTGGAGGCACAGGGGATATGGGAAATCTGTATCTTCTCTTCAATTTTGCTTTGAACCTAAAACTGCTCTAAAAATATAAAGTAAAAAATTTTACAAGACTATCATAAAACTTCAAACACCTAAGAAAAAAATTTACAGGAGATATGGAAGAAGACCTCAATATGGCTTTCTACAAAATACTGCTGAAAATACTTAAAGACTAAAATAAATTCAGCATTAGCTAAAATAATTTTGAAGAAGATGACCAAATTGGACAATTTAACACTATCAAATATCAAGCCTTACCTTACTATAAAGCCACACTTATTAATACAGTGTTTTCACAAAAGAATTAAAAAAATAATAATTCCAGAAATAGACTCAAACAAATATGAGCACTAGATTTTTTTTTTTTTTTTTTTAAACAAAGGTACCATTGTAGTAAGATGGGAGAAGGATGGTCTTTTTTGTAGGTGGTCCTGGGTCAACTGGAAAGCAATATGAAAATAAATACTGCTGTTTATTTTAACTTAAACACAAAAGTAAGTTACAGATAGGTTTGAGAACTACATGTGAATTGAAAACAATGAAATTTACAGAAAATAACAAGAGACTACAATCATAACTGTGGTATGAGCAGATATTTACTAGCAGAGTGAAAAGTTAGACTAGGGGAAAACAGTTATATGTAACCAACTAACCAGCAATAGCTTGTAGCCAGAATATATAAATCTTTTCTACAAATCTAGAAGAATCAGGCAGACCAATTTTAAAAGAAAGGGACAAAAGACATCAACAAAATATAGCCAATGAACAAAAAGGGCTCTTGGTACAGTTAATCATCAGAAAGAGGTAAATTAAGACTTTAATGGAAACAGATTTGCTGGAATAGCTAAAATGTAAGTTTGACAATATCAAGTGTTACTCACGCTATGCTGATGTGAATGTTAATTGATAAAAATCAATTGTTGTATATCCTTGTGTCTCCACAATTCTAGTACACGTTTGAGCACCATAAGACATGTATAAAGATATCAATAGCAGTGTAATTCACAATACTTAAATGAAAACAACATAAATGTCAATAAACAACAGAATGCATAAATAAACTGTGGCATATTTATCCAATGGAATTCCATAAACAAATGGAAATGAATGAACTTTGTTTACACTATAACCTGCATGAATCTCAAAACATAATATTAAGAAAGGAAGCCAAAGAAAAGAGTACTTTCTAAATAATTATTGTTTATGTTCAAAAACACATGAAACAAACCAATGTTGAAAGAGGTCAGGAAAGTGGTTAGTAATAGGGTGGGGATCACAGGACTGACAGGGGACATAGGTAAATTTCTGGACTTATAGGAATATTCCATTTCTTCACTGGGATTGTAGTTACACAGGTGTGCTCACTTTTCTAAAAAGTCATTGAGGTAAATAAATACGGTTTGTGCAACTTTTCAGTATGTATATTATACTTCAGTAAAAAAGTTTTCTTAACAAACAATGGTGTAAACTATATAGGTAAACATAAAGCCTTTAGAAAGACTCCCTGTTTCCTGTTCACTCAAAGACAGAATGGTTTGAATGTCCAGTCATCTGCATTGTACTTACCTTTTAGTCTATATAGACTAAAAAGTCAATATAATGATTTTTTAATATTCCTGTAATCATTCATATTTTTATTGCCTATATATGTGCATATACCATATAGGGATCTAGATTTTCCTCTTGAGAATCTGGCCATTTAAAAGTAAAATTCAGGGCTTCCCTGGTGGTGCAGTGGTTAAGAATCCGCCTTCCAATGCAGGGGAGGAAGGTTCGAGCCCTGGTCCGGGAAGATCCCGCATGCTGCAGAGCAACCAAGCCTGTGCGCAACAACTACTGAGCCTGTGCTCTAGAGCACGCTAGCCACAACTACTGAGCCCATGTGCCACAACTACTGAAGCCTGCATGCCTAGGGCCCGTGCTCCGCAACAAGAGAAGCCACCGTGAGAAGCCCGTGCACCACAACCAAGAGTAGGTCCTGCTCACCGCAACTAGAGAAAGCCCGTGTGCAGCAACAGACCCAATGCAGCCAAAAATAAATTAATTAATTAAATTTAAATAAAATTTTAAAAAAATAATAATAAAAGTAAAGTTCAAAACCATGAACCTAGGGGCAGGACAGGAATAAAGACACAGACGTAGAGAATAGACTTGAGGACACGGGAAGGGGGAAGCGTAAGCTGGGACGAAGTGAGAGAGTGGCATGGACATATATACACTACCAAATGTAAAACAGCTAGCTAGTGGAAAGCAGCTGCATAGCACAGGGAGATCAGCTCGGTGCTTTGTGACCACCTAGAGGGGTGGGATAGGGAGGGTGGGGGGCAGACGCAAGAGGGAGGGGATATGGAGATATATGTATACACGTATAGCTGATTCACTTTGTTATACAGCAGAAACTAACACACCATTGTAAAGCAATTATACTCCAATAAAAACAAAAAGTAAAATTCAATCTAGGCACCTGTTAATTTGATAAATGAGAAATATTCTACAGGTGCTATCTGAATGGGTGTAACAAAGAATGTATGGTTCTAGAATGGAGCGTCTCTGCTGACTCTGCACTGGGAGAAGCGATCCCTCCCCACAAGAATTACTTGTTCGAGGCCTCACGCTGATATACTCTGGTTAATTATATCTTGCCTTTTTTAACAGTTTAAATTGGAACAAAGTAATATGTATATCACTTCATCCCAATTTAAAATATGCTCAATGATGCAACAATGTGTGTGTATATGCATTACATACATGTATATATGTGTATATGTATGTACATGTGTACTTTATATGTATTTGTTTACATATGTATATTTCTCTGTTCTTAGACTATACTATACCACATTATTAAAAGTTCAAACAAATTTTGGTTTTGAGACTATACAATCGAAACTCTAAAATATGGAGTATCAACAGACAAACAATGTGGCCTAGCTAAAAATATACCCTCTTTATTTCATATTCTCTCCTTAAATAACTTGTAAGTTGTGATACTGGAACACAAATTATAGTATAATTAACTTATGTATCTATTTTCTTTTTTCTTTTTCTTTTTTTTGTTTATTTCCAAGCGCAGGAAAATTAGGTTAATAGTGATGCTACCTATGGTTAGGAGTAACTGGTGATAGCTAGGCTCCTGGAGTATATTATTACTACATTTGTGATATGATTTGTAATGAGAAAAAACAAGTAGCAAAAGCATATGATTATTTCTGTAATTTAACTTACATTTTCTAAAACCGGTAATAACTAGTGTAATTTAGATCTCATAAAAGAAACAGAGATGCTCTACTGAATCTAAAATCAAAGCCCATGAAAACCTTTTACACACAATGTAAACAGACATGTTTAATATAAGCATCTGCCAATCTAATCTGATAATTTTGCTCATGTTGTATTTTTTGCCCATTTGGCATGTTTTTATGCAGCAATTTATATACAACACTGTATCAGCATATATGGGGGTACGCAACCAGCTGTGTCCTATTATATAATTTGCAGGGAAAAAAAAAAAGTTTGACAAAGATAATTGCTTTCTAATGAAACAAGGGGCAGGGGTGTGAAATTCTAAGATGAGAAACCTGTGGACCTATCTTCCAGCTAAGCCTGCAAGAGGCATATCCTGTTCCTAGACCTTGGACTATAATGTTGACTGCTCTGGATCAGATTGGCATGTCTACTCCAATGCAAAACTCACACATTTGCTTTACAAAGGAGACTGTCACTTTTGAAGTCAATCCTTTGAAAGGATAGGAAACAGCAGCGTGCACTTTACAATCTCCAAAAGGGAGTTGTTTCTGGAAAAAAATTTTTTTCCCAATCAGAATATTGTAATTAGTAGTAAACAGAACAAACAGTGGTGGTGAGTAACAATGCACAATCAGAAACATGCATGCGATGAGCAGCTGCCAGTAGTTAGAGTTTCTTGTTCACTGTTTTCCAAAGCACTGTTTATGTTATAAAGCGGGAAAGAAAATCAAGGGAATAAAAATTGTACAAAATGAATACGGGTCATAATCCTATCACTGCTGCTCCTCCCATCTTCCACCTCCAATTAATTTTTTTCATTTGTTTGGTAAATTTTCCCAGGTATGAATCCTTGGATCTGCTACCAGTTAGCCAGGTACAGCTCCTTGTAAACATCTCCTGTAAATCTCTTAGGTTTTAGTAATCCATTGTCTTTGAATATTACAGACACCTTCGCAAGATTTTTCTCTTCTGTGATATGACCATGAAAGGATGAATTTTTCTTAAGGCATTTGATTCTTGTTTTGTGTAATTCTCTTTATTCTTGTCTAAGACTCATCAGTTAGTTTTCTCATATTTGGTGGCCCATGTCAGTACACACAGAGTGTGGGGTTCCCTCCTCCTATAACTGTTGTCTGTATCCAGGTATCCTCAGATTAGTAAACGTGTTTTGAAAAAAAAAACTCCAAGGTGATTCAGACACACATTCTATCCATTTTGAATCATAGGCATGATGGCCAAGAATGCACTTGCCTAATAGACATCTAGTGTTTTTGGTTCCTGGCAGTGATCGGCCCTGGTGGATTAACAAATCAGCTTCCCTTTATGAATAAACTTTCCAACTAGTTTGATCATGATGATTCAATGCTGATCATGGTGATGTTAAGTATTTTGGTTCACGGTTATTGCTCCCATAGTATAGTAACATATCGGAACTCTGAGATTTGCTTCTTTTGGGTGTGCCTTTTGGTTAACATGGGTCTGTTGTTGAGTCCGCAAGACTTTCACAAGAAAAGGATCAGATCCTGGACTATAAAAACCTCACTGACATGCGACTTCTGAGTTGCTGTCCAGCTGTGCTTAATCTTGCCTTGTCTGAAACCACAACAATTCTATCTTCTTACTGTCAATATATAAACTCTCAATTAACTGTCCTTTCTATTAAAACCATCAAATATCCATGACGTTTATTCTTAGATCATGGAACAGGGTAGCACTAGACTTAGCACCCCCTTTCCAGTGATCTAGTTCCCAACAGTAGTTCCTGCCATCTCAGGATCATGCCCAGTATACTACTACTACTAATACCACGAATAATGATTATTCTTATTTTTATAATAAAAAAGAATAAAATTGAAGTTAACATTTTTGAACTACTCACTATGTTCCAGGAACTGTATGTGTTAAACACTTTACGCTATTTTACTGTAATTTCCATAAAATCCCCTAAGGTAGGTTCTGTTGGGTTCCTAGACCTAATTCCACTGTAGCAGGGGTAGGGTGGGGTCCTCACACCAAAAAGCAATTCTCTGGACACCAGCTGGGTGTCCTACAATTCATCTCAATTCTGACCCTACCCACCAGGAGATAGCACCTGATTCCACAGGTAAAACTTTCAGCCCTGCAAGACTGCCCCCCTTCCCACTTCAGATGCCAGTTGTAAGCCTAGGTTATCACCTGTACTTCTGATCTATAACCAGCTATAGGTCAGAGGTTTCAATGACCCACTTCTTGGGTTTCAGACACCATCAGTAGAAAGTCCAAGTTGTCACCTGTTCTTTTGACCAACTGGCTATAAATCAGAGTTTTCCATCATCCCCTTCTCAGGTTTGATTAAATTGCTAGAGCAGCTCCCAGAACTCAGATACACATTTTACTTAGTAAATCACCAGTTTATTATAAAAGGCTGTAAAAGGGAGGGCCATAAGATTCATAAGGCCATGTATAGAGAAAGGGTACAGAATTTCCATGCCCTCTCCAGGGGCATTGCTTTTGGGTTTTTTTATGGAGGGTTCATGACATAGGCCCGACTGATTAAATTATTGGCCATTGTTGGCTGAGAGCAATCTTCAGCTCCTCTCCCCTCCCCAGAGGTCAGGGGATGGGACTGAAATTTCCAACCCTCTAATCACTGGGTTGGTTCTCCTGGCAACCAGCTCCCACCCTTAGGTGGTCCAAAAGTCATCATTAACATAACAAAAGACACCTTGGTCACTCTCAACACTTAGGAAGTTCCAAGGGTTTTATGAGCTCTCTGCCAGAAACAGGGATAAAGACCAAATACATATTTCTTATTATAAATCACAATATCACATTGGTACTATCATTTTTCCCATTTTACAAATTGAGGCACAGAGAGATTAAGCAACTTTCAAGAAGTAATATAAGTAGGCATGTTCTAGTCCTGGTTTGCTTATAATCACCTTCATCACAGCACAGTTAGCTGTGCTGAACCACAAGCTTATTTTACTAAACAAACATAGTTGAAGGTTACTGTGCCACCGTTCACAAAGAGGCTTTGAGTCTATGTCTTGGTTTAGAAGGAACATCTTAAAGGGATGAAGTGTTTGGTATTGCTGGAAGGTCTGGAAAGTAGTGAGTTTTACATAAACAGAATTACTAGTCACATAACCAGGTTATGTTAAACTGAGCCTAATTTAACCCCCAGCATATGAACCCAGCAGTATGAGGTGACTTCAGTGTAGGGAATTAAAATACTGTTTCATCATTCCCCACAGGAAAATAACAATTCTTCTGATAACTATTATCATGGAATACTGACTGTGTACCAGGTACTGTCCTAAGCATTTTAGCTGCATTTAAAAAATTGGTGTTTGGAGACAATGGTGAGGACTCACTAATAATAGTAGATATATTTTGAGAATTAAGCTAGTAAAATCTACACACAATGGATGTGAGAGATAGATCTTTCTTACAAATGCACACATGACATATTCAGGAATATTCATAACTCTGACACAAGGGAAATGAGAAAAAAATTTCAAGGATGCTGAACAGGGATGTTATCACAAGTAAGCAAGCAGAAGTCAAATCAGATATCATGCCCAGTTCTGAGAAAGGTTATGATCGGGCAGAGGAAAGACTAGGTTGGTTCAGCCATTGAGCTTAAATAAACACACAAGCCAACAGCAACCACAGTGACACAAGCAAACACTGGCAGGCTCTGTCCAGGTATCATCTGAGGGAAACGGTGGCCTGTGACAAGCCCCCTTGAATTACTACCCACTTGACATAAATACCTATTACAGAGATTGATTCTTCAAGCTATCAGGGTCTAAAGTCAATACACTTGAAACATATAAATATAGAATCGGAAAAAGGGATGCTATTTAACAGGCAAACTTATGATTACCAATTTTTTCACATGTGGTTTTCTTTTACGAGAGAATGTGCTGGTAAGACTGGTGTGTCTGATGGTTGCTTTTCCTATTGTTAATAATACACTGGCATGTTGACATATCTATATAGCATGGCTCTAAAGGAACACAGATTTAGACCGATAATGTGAGTCAACCCACGGGTAACCAATATATGAAGGAAAGCAGGTTTCGGAGCCAGCATGAAAGCTGGTTAGATCAGTTACTAGAGTCATATGTCATTTAGTGAGACATAGCAGCTTGCCATCACCTGGCTAAGACTCCTCCTGCACAAGTGGGTTTCACTAACCACTGCATTTTAACTGTAATGTTTTCTAATTATCCCTGTATAGGAGGACTCATTACTTTTGCTTTTAAAGATGAGGATGCTGAGACTCAGACAGGTAAAATAACTTCCTCTACATTACTCAATTAATAAGTACAGAGCCAAAGACTGAACACAGAACTATGTGGCTGAAAATTCCAAGTTCTTAACACTACTAGCCAGGGTGCATTCTCTGAAAGAAATATAGTTACACATCACTGATGCCATGGGGACAGTATGCCTTAAAAAGGATTCACTGTGAAAACCCCAGAAAGAGCCGAGAGCAACCATTAGTTAAAGAACTTAATAGATAGGCTTTCAGAAGCTTTCACTTCTTTTCTTACTTTTTGTCACTTTTCAGGAGGATAAAAAAAAAAGTTAAAGCTGTGTTCATGACAGACGCCCATTGGGGACACTCAGTGTCACTCACTATTCACACAACCAGGTTTAGTATGCTGGAGGGCTATCGCCTAAATAAGAAAATGCAAGCTGAGGTTCCCTTCTCATATTCGATACCTCCAATTATTCTGGAAGTGGGCAAGAAGCAACAAATTGGCAGAAAACTCAAGGAAAAATACATTTGTAAGAGGAGATTATTCATTATACTAAATTGTGTTTGTCTCATGACGAGAGAGAGGCAGTATTAATATCAGAACTCAAATGACTCTCCCTTCACATAAGGACTATTTTTCAGATGTTTGAGCCAAATTGCACTGTCAGAGAATCGCTCCAAATTTCATAACCATTGTTATGGCTCAAGAGCAGGGCGATCTACTTAAAGTAGAGTTTGCCTTAGGCACAATTATGAAGTAAGTAGCATTTATCTTTTGGGTCCTTAGTGCTCTTTCTCTGTATTCCCTCATCTCTTCTGGCAAGGCCTGCTGTTGTCCCTGTTTTCTTGTAATGGAAGAGTTAGCAGTCATGTACACTTTAGTATGAATGCATTTTAATGAGCACAATTAGCATGCTTCCTCAATTAGGGTACCCTCGTTTTAAGAATTATTTCTAGTTGTGAAATAAAAAGCTGTGTTAAAAATTTTGAGACATCAGGGAGATGATGGAAGAGCTCTTGAGGAAATTATTAAGAGAATTTTCATGCAGTTCCTGAAATGATACTATAAAGGCAATCACCTACAGAAATGATGATAAATAATTGGCGAATACTTTAACTATAATATGTCTTAAAGAAACACCTCATCTAAAAACTAAGAGTTGAAGGAAAAGTTAAAGGCTGGTGTGATGAATCATTTTCTTTCAATAACAGAATTTTAGATCAGATAGAATGTTAAACCTACCACTTGAACTTTCTATTTTCCATCTTTGCCCTTCACTATTTTGCTGGGAGCATGGAGCCCTTTCTGCCCACATTCCACACACAATTGCTGTCTCATAAGGCACTGCCCAGAGCTTCACATGTATCTCTCATTCTCAGTGATACATTCCTCACACACCGAGATTTCCACTTCTCAGTGACCTGTTTTCAACAAATGACTATGTTAGAAAATAATCTGATAAATTAATATTTACCAGAATGTGCATGACTCAAAATGGCCTCAAGCTTCAGTCATCCATACTGTTAAATGTATTTTCCTTTAAAAGTGATTTTGTTAAACGAATGGAATGTGGCCCAACTTAATTATAAAATTTTAAACCATAGGCATATGGTGGATATTAATTAACAAGTGTGCAGGCAGGTGACCTTCCCAATTTCATACCAGCAACAAAAATAGCAAGAACAATAGCAACGGCAGGAAGAGTGATGGTGAAGCAACGCAAACAACCACTAATAGGAGGTGGGCAATTTTCTACTCTAGGTGTGCATAAGGTTGAACCCACCTTGATGGGACACTGGTAACGATGGCATTAGTTACAATGTCTGTCACTCAGAGTTTTGTTCAGGAGGATCAGTCTTCTATGAACATCTTTGAAGCATCTGTTCATTAGGAGTTTTAGAGGATGCGGAGGTGATTATCACTATCAAACAGCACTAGAATGATTGGATTCACTGGCATCTCCCACCTAGCCATTACAGTTGTTGCTTTAGATTTATTCTGATCACATTTTAAGTTCCATTAGCGCTAAACCCTTCCTGGAACAAGCCCTAGGACTCTACCTCTCTTCTAGTAGATATGTTGTCTCTCTCTTCCATAACTCCACAATATCTAGAGCTTTTGATCTCTACCACTGAAAGGAAGTTTGGATTAAAATCTTTAAGCGCTTATAGGAAATAAAGTGAATCCTTCTCTTATACAGGCATAACAAAAAGGAGCTGTGTGCATGCAGATACAATTCTCTTCGTCTAGCAGTTCAGATCCCATGACCATTTTTCTTTGATCTTCCTCATGGTCTTGCTATCACTTTGAAGCAGCATGGCACGCACTCTGGGTACCAGCTTATTAAATACAGGTTATTGTTAAAAGAAAATTCCAACTGAGACTGAGCTGATTCATGTATGGTCTCCCTTGTTTACTAAGAATACTTTTGACTGGAAAATATTGAAAGGCAAAAAAAAAAAAAAAAAATATTGAAAGGCAGGTTGCTTTTCTTTAAGAAGTTTTAACTCCCTTTTATTTAGAAAAAAATCTTTGAAGTAAAATTTCACTGATCACTTCCCAAATTTTTTTAATCCCCAAAGCCTTTGTAGTTGATATTTCTGTACACAAATAACTCAGTTAAATATATATCCTACTGTCCCATTAACTAATATTGTCATTTTTTACCTGAAAACAGAGGTTGCATAACCTAGGTGTCATTGGAATGAGAGACATTTGGAAAAGCTAGTATTGTTTACCAGCCTAAGTCAAGTTTCACAGCTTATATTTTTTCATAAGTGTGAAATGTGGGGAATTATATATAATTATTATTAAATAATGATTTTTCAAATCCCAAATATATTATAAAATGATCAAACTTTAAAAATTATATTACATATACATAGAGAGAGAGATGTGTGTATATATAATACATGCATTTGTGGAAGTCTGGATTACAGATTTTTGAATAAAACAGACTGGGGTTTTATGCATTTTATATACCGTCTCGCCTTGGGAAGGTTTTGTAATGTTTCTGGTCCTCCGTTTCCTCATCTATAACAGGATTGCTAAAACCCATCCCGAAAACCTGTGTGAGGGCTGGAAATCGTGAACAATGACTACGGAGTACCTGACATTGAATAGGTACTAATCAATCTAACAAACTCTTAATCAATAGAGGCTGGTGTTGCCACTGCTGCTGCATCTCCTGCTTGGGATGTCATTAGCTAGCCTGCAGTAAATAATTCTCCTCCGCCACTCAAGGTGTTTCTGTGAGGAGTAGCACGATAGGAAACCATGCCTGCGATTCAGAACATCTGTCCCTGAGACTTTCATTTTGGGGTCCATATTTTATAGCCTGCTTGTTTTCTTTGCTCTTGGCACCTTAATGCCAATGGCTCATGTCACTTACGGAAGTCTCATGGGCTTCTAGCTGTACCTACTTCAGCTACTCTGGAGGAGGCTGTTTGGACTCCTCAAAAGTTAATTTCCATACACAACAGTTCTTATTTAAAGTCAGTCACTTAAACACATTTTTGATATTTTGTGATAATCCATTTAGATGCTCTACTGAGGCAGTTAGCAACCACAGGTAAATAATTTTACTAATGTAGCTAATTATAAAGATCTTACCAGATGCCTTCAGGGAAAAAAAAAAATTGAAAATGTATCAACCAGAGAAAAGACACTATAGAGGAAACATGGAATTATATAATTAGTATCCTCTCATACCCAACAAATACACAGCTTAGTCATCCTCATTATTAAATGGAGATTGTAAATCATCTGATGTCCTGCTCTTATTCTACCCTATTCACTGATAAAAAGACCATGGGCTACATCCATCATTCAATCTATACCCCTAATCAGTTATTTATTAAACCCTTGCCGCGTGTGTGTCATTATGATGTGTTGTGGCTGCAATTGTACGTCTTATCCTGTTAAGATGGTTCTAGTAAAAGCTTGTAGATTCTCAGATTACATGTCAAGCCCAGACTTTCATTCCTCATACGCTGTTCATTAAGTGTGAAGCCTTGAACAATGTCTTGAGCTAATCTGCTTCCCCTTCCTCATCTACGTAACGAGGAGGCTAAGACAGAGGATGTCTCAGGTCACCTTGCAATTGCCAGACTCTCTGCTCTTCCTCTTCTTTCCTGAGATGCCAGGTGGGATTTCCTGTGTGGGTCATGGAGCACACTCCTCGCTCCAGCCATAAGGAACCACATTCATATGTACCTCACTTCTGGGATTTTTGTGCTGCACCACACCCCCTGCTCTTTATAAGTATAAATTCTCGTCATCCTTTAGGTTCTGGTTCAAATGCCATTTGTTTACCCAGAGGTCTTCCACAGTCTTGTGTGGAACACTGCTCTTTTGCGGCCATAGCATCTGAAACCCCTTTGCCACTTTACAACAGTCACTGCACAGCACTGTCTTGTTTGTTTGTCCGACTGAATTCTTCAATAGATGGTTGGCTCTGTGCCTTACTGGCCCATTGGATTTTTGGCTTTAGAGTGGGATCAGGTTTACAGTAGGCATTCAAAGATTATTCCTTGCATAAATTAGGAGTTGAATTTTGTGCTTTAAATCCTTCAGTGGCTCCAAAATGGGCACTGGGCTACTCCTCCCTGATCCCCCTTCAGGATGAAGAGCTCAACTTGCTAGCTGCAGGCAGCAGAAGAGCTATCAGCAGTATCCCTCTCCATCCCTGCCCCAGAGCTGTCGGTGGGAAAGGCTGAGGGAGGCACCTGAGGGGACTGCGCTGCAGTTCAGTTCTTCCCTGTCCCCAATCCTGTTTGTTTTCCGCACTCTGATCTGAGTATCATTTTCTAAAGCACTCAGTAATAAACCTTCTGCCTGCAAAACTCCAACTCAGACTCTGTTGTCCAAGGAACCCAACCTTTGATACCATAGGTCTTAGAATAAAATCCAAATCTCTTCAAAGGTCTGCACAACCGTGAACGATCTGGCTCATTCCCCCTCTCTCTAACCTATTCTCATCACATGCCACTTTTCCTCAACACTACTGTTTGTCCTTCTTCAAACTTGCTCCCACACCCCCATCCCACCCCACCTGGGTCTTTTACTTCCAGTCCCTCCTTCTATAATGTTCCTCCTTGGTATATGTTATGGATGGTTTGTTCACATCCCTGAGCTATCAGCTCTGACACACATCTCACAATCTTAGTTATTTCCATGACAGCATTTTTCATAACTAGGGGTTATCATGCTTCCTAATGTATTGACCTCGTTAACATCTAAGCATCTGAAGTTAGACAGAACAAAAATAACAACACACTTATTATTAACCAGGCATGATTTGAAGGGGTTTACATATTTAATTCTTCTAACAACACTGTAAGATAGGTAATATTATTTCCTCAATTTTACAGATGAGGAAACTGAGGAACAGAGATCTCACAGCTAGCAGGAAGTGATACTGAGATTCACACTCGGGCCATCTACCAAGTCTGAGCTGTTCAACCCTGCCCGAGGCACAGCGTAACACTTTTAGAATGATGTGTAGCAAATGAATGAATGAGGTGGACAGGACATAGTTTTGTTTTGTTTTTTTGCAGTACGCGGGACTCTCACTGTTGTGGCCTCTCCCACTGTGAAGCACAGGCTCCGGACGCGCAGGCTCAGCGGCCACGGCTCACGGGCCCAGCTGCTCCATGGCATGTGGTATCTTCCCGGACCAGGGCACGAACCCACGTCCCCCGCATCGGCAGGCAGACTCTCAACCACTGCGCCACCAGGGAAGCCCGGGCATAGACTATTTTTAAAGTAATTTTTCTGCATAGAGTATTAGAGTCAAACATAAGAGCTTTAAATGTAATTTTAAATGCATGCCCCTCTGGAAAGAGAAACAAATATTTGTGATTCAGTCTCACCTTCTGTGTTCAATCAGTAGTTCTCCTGCTTCTACGGAAAGGAGCATATTACACAGTGGTGCCAAAGCCAAAATCTTGCCTGCTATGCACTCAGGCACTTGTGTTTCTAGCTTCTCTTTAATAAGCAAGCAGTTCAAATATAAGCAAGACACACTTGGAAATACTATAACTTATTATATTAAGAGAAAAATTAAGCTTAGTCCTAACTTTGAGGGTACATGTTCTCCTTTCATATCACTATAGAGGATATTAAAGTACTTCTAGTTTCATAAATTTTAGGATGATTAAATCCAGTAATACAATGCATAAGAAATATCAGTTCTAATAACATTTTCCACTCTCCAAATTTACTTAGAGACACTGTCTACAAGATGCCAAATTTCTGGAAGCAAACTAAAAAATGTGATCAGTCACCTGAATATTTTATCTACCTCATATTGAACACTGTGTTATTTATAAATGAGAAGGTTGAGATTTTTTTTTTAACCTAGTATCCAGAATATTTGGCAAAAACACTAAGTCAGTGGAATCTGGCTCCTTTTGAGGACAGCAATAATGCATTTTGTCTATCCTGCATTCTTACAGCTTGTTTGTCTATCCTGCATTCTTATAGCTTTTTGCCTAAGTATGTTTGAAATCACAACATATTTCACTGTATCTAAACTGGCTTTGCATTAATGTTATATTCAATTAAAAAGCACATTAGAAGTACTGTTTAATAGGTTGATTACTGATGAATTTCACAAAATGTGGTAATTTTCTTTGGCATAACAATTTTGGAAGTCATTTGGCAAAATAAAGCACTGCAAAGGACATTGATTTTCCAGATGAACATCTATTACTAGTCTTCTACTTTTATTCCCAAAACTTTGAATGTCAATTACAAAATAATTGCTTCATAAACATCAATAAATACTTATATATTTTCATCTCTGGAGCAGTGTTAAATTTTATAAAAAATACTATTTTCCTTAGAGTCCATACATCTAGGAGAACAAGTTCTTGCTGAGAATAAAGAAAGTCAGTTACAGTAATTTCCCTAAATAATGATAGTGATGCAACCAATCTGTTCACAATGTCGTGTAGTATCAGTAACTGTTATTTTCATTATTTTTTCATTTGTAGTATTAGTAATTGATTTTTTCTTCCTTTTTGAGTCATTACTATATACAAAGAGTATTGCTGGATATTTTAAATTTATTTTAAGAGAATATACTCTGAGGTGAACACTAGTTACATTTTGAGTGCCTAAATGAGGCACTCAGTCAAAGTTGAAATAAACTATCTTTACGAAACTTCCAAATAAAGTATAAAACTAAAAAAAATATATCCTTCAAGATTTCAGAAACTATATTTTATCTGCGAATCAATGTCATTGCTCAGCTCTCTATTGTCAGGGAAAGAGTCAATCTGAGACAGATCTTGTGGACACTTAGACCTTATATTTGCAAAAAAAAAAAAAAATGAATTATTTAACATGTAACCCCCAGCCTGATCATGACATTAAGATTTCCTTCCCCTCTAATTAAGATAACCATTAGATAAGTATGAACAAGAGTTTTGTTTGTTTGTTTGTTTACTATGACAATTTAAGAGTTTGGGAAATATTTGACTAACTTAAAACCTAATTATTTAACTCAGCATCAACCAGAATATCTTCAAGAAAAATTAGTGTTAACTGTTGAAAACATACTTTCCCAAAGTATGTGATAACTTGTTAATGAATAAATGAACTCTTCTGCCCTCTAAACACCACCTACTACCTCCATTAATGGAAATGATACAATTAAGGATGTCAGTTTTTGTGCCAGCATATATTTAAAAGTGTGATAACCAGATATTGGTAATTATTAAATTTTTTTTTTACTTAAAAGCCTCAAAGTCATTGTCAACAATCGCTAATTCATCATCATAATTTCCAATCGTTCATTTTTGCAAAAGGTACAGAGGTATTTATAACAATTTGAAAATTAAAATGAGTACAATATGTCTGGGACCAAAAATATATGGTATCTTTAATCACTGATTTTCTTTTTTACAAGTTGAATTCTGATTCATGAGAAGAAAATTTCTCTGGGACTTCTAAATAGCATATTAAAAAATTCACTTCAGAAATCAACAATACATGTATATTTCAATTTAAATCTTTTGAAGAAAATATGAGCAAACACAAGCAAATAATGTACAGGAGAGAGAATTCAATCAGATGTCATCAATAATATAGTATAAGTTAACTGGGAAAATCATTACCAAAGAGCTATACAACACCAACTTTAAAAGTTTGAAATTTTTTATCTTCCAGATCACCCTAAGTCAAAGTGTTTCCTTATTTTTCTCCTTTAGGAAAAGAATAATACTTGCACTGACAAATGGCCATTTTCATCATTATATAATGTATATCTATCTGAGCTAAATAATCATTTTAAGAGACATTGGACATTTTGGTTTAAAATCTTAAATAATTTTCCAGGTATAGGTGAAGAGAAAAAGATAGCTCAGTGCTATATTCAGGGATAGTCAACCTCAGCTAGGGATCATTGACCTTACAACACATGTTATAGTGATAACACTAATTAATATTTCTAAGAAGTGTCCATACCAGAGGTTTCTTGTCAGTTATACAGGTGAAGGAGAGAACAACCTTATTAGGAATTTATAAGTCATCTCAAAGGAAATCCTTTTGTAATGACACAGTCTTTAAATCAAATTTTAAACAGAGGCCACTTTAATTTTTTTCTTTTAACACAACAATATCCAGTAGCCTTCCCTCTCTGTCTAAATTAATTCTATGACTATTTCAAAAACTAAAGATATCACTCATATCCACCTTCCCAGCGTTGTCTCAGGTAGGAATTAGCCTCTTTTGTAGTAGACATCAAGGCCTTCCTCTGTGAGATTTGCATTCCTACCCACAAGGTAGGCCCCAGCAACCCTATTTTTACTACATTATCCTGCTCGCTGGCAAGACTCTACTGGACTAGAAATGGAAACCTGGCCCAGGCTGGACCATTCATATTTGCTCTTTCAGAGTTGGAATTGGACTAGGATAAGCAGGTCAATATCTCTAATGCCCGCATGAAGAATAGGCATGCTGTCTGCAAATGTGGGGTGGACTTTTGCCACAAAGTACAATGTGAAAAGCAGAGAAAGGATCAAGCGAAGATGCAAGATCATGCATCTTAAAGGAGTTTGAGAGCCATGTGCTGGAGACCAAGTGCATTCTAAGTTTTCATCTCTACCTTCCTTAAAGTGGGGGTGTCTTTCTTCCCGTCCAGTTCCGTAAGCTAACTTTATATTTCTTAATAAATCCCCCCATCTTTGCATGAGTAAGTGCCAGTTGGTTTCTGTGACTTGAATCCCAAAGACCACTGATTAAGACCCCCATCCTTTTGCATCATATGCCCCTTTCCAATATTTTTAGATGGATAAAAATACTCGGACGTATGTTTTATTATGATGAAAATGTATGAAATATTCCTTGAAACGTTAGCAACAAATTCAAGAATTATTATCCCCCATCATGTATTTTTCTTCCCATGACATGCAATCATCAGAACATGCTTTTCAACTTGGCAGATCCGTGAAACATTTTCTTTCTAGTTAGTCCCCAAGCCCTTCCTCGGGCTTGCTAACATACTTCCAAAATTAACAAGCATATCGCCTGTATAACCTGTCTATCTTTGTCCAGTGTGATGCCCACGTCTCTAAATCAATCTTAAAACCACAAGACCCTGTAAAGTAACATGATGTGTCACATCACGCAAGCACACTACGTAGACGCTACTAAGCAACTTCAATACTCCTGAACCTAGTAATACTGAAGTGTGAGTTCTGGAGTATCTCCTAGTTAACGCTTCACCAATAGTAACTCTCAAATAAATCCCAAAGTATTTGAAACAGGTCTGTGGGTATTACCTTTCACTTTCAGTTGAAATAAGAGGAGCTCTAGTAGCTTTTCTTAACAGAGTAAGACATTGCCAAAGACTATTTTTCTCAAATATATTTAAAACTGATCTACTGTGAAAGCAAAAGATTTCTGCAATGGGGAAGGAAAGAGAGGAGAGAAAAAGGGAAAGAGAGACAAAGAGACTTGGTTAACAACTGTTTACTTGCTTCAACATATTTTAACAGTTTTGCATACTTAACTTTCCTACTTATTTTAATTGGAATGTAGGGACGCATTGATCATTAGAAAAACATTCCAGAGCCTATTTTGGTTAAAAACCTAATTAAGATAATATTGCCTCACTCTAATCAAGAGAGCAGTTAGTGTCACAAACTGTGTTCCCATCAGTCAGTTAGTTGTAGTAAGTTAGTTAACCGTGAACAGTTACGAATTACTAGTAAGATACACTAGGCTAGGCATGCTGGAGATGATATTAAACAATAAATACTTCCTTCAAGGAGTTTTAGGGGGAACTGAACAAGCACAGGTAGACATGATTAAACATAAGTAGTTTTCTAACATCGTTAAAAAAAAAAAAAAAAAGCAAATTCTGCCACATGCGAGAACATGGATGTACCTTGAAACAGGCCAGCCACAGAAGGACAAAACACTGCATGATTCCACTTACAAGAGGAATCTAAGATAGCCCAACATAGAGAAGCAGAGAGAAGAATGGTAGTTCCAGAGGCTGAGGGGAGGGGGAACAGGTATAAAATTTCAGTTATTCAAGTTCATTTAAGTTCCTGAGGTCTGCTGGACCACATAGTGCCTACAGATAACAATATTGTATTGTGCATTGAAAACTTTGTGAAGTGGATACCATGTTAAGTGTTCTTACCACAATAATAAAAAAAAAGTAAGAAAACATCTTAAACCTGCACAAAATTCAACAGGGAGCTTGTAGAAAACGTATCTGTGCAGAGAAAGGTACCTATGTCTGTGAACTAGTTGAACACAGCAGAGAGCTGCTCATTATTGCTTTGTTGAGACAAGAGGGAGCTGACTGGTGTGTATTCATATCATCTCTGCTCTGGGTGTCAGCTGGTGACAGCCACGCCTCGGTAGCAGCAGCGGTGGCGGGGCCTGAGCACTGCCCTTAGCAGCCACCAGCAGTACTGCCTGGAGAGCCGGGTGCTGAGAGATGTGCCTCCTCTCCTCAGGGGGTCTCTGGCAGCTATTCATATGCAAGTTAACTATGTTAGGGCTGGCTTTGCAAACATCTCTAAGCAAGAACTCCCACGGAATAGTAAAATGGAAATTCTGCTCTCAGAAAACCTCCAGAATTAGGTTTTATTTCTGACACCTCAGATAACAATAGAAAAAATTTGTTTTCATACAAAGTGCCTCACATGTATTATTTATTTACACTTTCTACATCTGTGAGGAGTTGGGAAAAAAAAGCAAAAAATAAAAATAAAGCAAGAGAAGATCTAAGGTATATAAATGCTCAGTGATTCTCCAAAGCTGTATTGCTAACAACAATAACTTCCACTACAACTGCTACCCCTGCCACTAACTGCTAGCGCCTACAAAACTTACTACGTTATGTGTCAAGGACAATGCAAAACACTTCAGCATCCCTGGAGGGGCTCTGTTGCCCCCTTTTCTTGGTGAGAACAGTAAGGCTCATAGACATAGATGTATGTAACTGTGCCCAGGCACACAGAGCTACAAAGAGGCAAAACGGGTTTGTCTGATGCTGAAGCCCATGTTCTGAACTACTACCCCACCACCCTTCAAGATCTCTCAGAAGGCTTTTTTTTTTTTTTTTGCGGTATGCGGGCCTCTCACCGTCGCGGCCCCTCCCGCTGCGGAGCGCAGGCTCCAGACGTGCAGGCTCAGCGGCTATGGCTCAGGGGCCCCGCCGCTCCGCAGCATGTGGGATCCTCCCGGACCGGGGCATGAACCCGTGTCCCCTGCATCGGCAGGGCAGGCGGACTCGCAACCACTGCGCCACCAGGGAAGCCCCAGAAGGCTTTTTTGCACATAGTCATTCTCTGTTGTTATGCCTCCATATAATTATGTATTATACTCCAAATTATTGTACATACTTAATTCTCACATAGCATGCATAAAACGAACTGGTCAGCAGTTCCTTAGTACTCTATTTCAAATGTCAAACACATGTCCCATTTGACCATTCTTTGAAGCACTTACCTTGACATGTTATAGAGAGATATAAATATAGATATACGCATTTGTTTGTTTATTGTCTGTCTCCCTCATTAGAATGTAAGGTCCATTAGAAAAGGGACTTTCTGTTTGAGTAACTATCCTAGACCCAGAGTCTAGAATAGTGTTTACATTCAATATGCATATATTGAATGAATGAATAAGTTACAATCTAGACCCTAAAATATCAGGACTATCTCTACTATTATAAAGTTATAATTACTTTTTAGATGTACACGTCATCAACTTATTAGAAATATTCTTACTTGAGCTATTTAGATTCTATAAGCACAATATGACACAGGAAGCATGCGGTTGTTGGAAACTGCTATATTGATTTTAAGTAAAGAATAAATGAACTAGGAGAACAAATAGTCAAGAAGCAACACCATGTGGCAGAGAAAAGTCAAGCTTTGAAATTCCCGAAAATAAAGTTTAAATCCTGTCTCTGTCACATAATGTGTGACTACAGGTAAGTCATTTATCTTTATGTATAAAAATGGGAAGCAATTAAGATTACATATAGGGATTACTGAGGATGACATGAGATAACACAATAGTCTGTGACTTTGAAAACATAATTTTCCTGACTTCTTCTAAAAGGCTGCAAAACAGCAAAGCAATTCTATTTCAAACAATTCCAAGTTTCTCTACCAAGTCATCTGTGGCAACAAAACAGAGAGGAAAAAGAGAGATGCTGCAAGGTGCTCACAGACCTGGAGGTCAACTGAGAAAACATCAGACAGAACATGGCATCCTGGGTGGTACCCCAACAGAATGACAAAGCCGAGAGACGAAAGAGGACTCATGAAAAGCAGCAAAGAAAAGTGGGCAGCGTGGCTTTAGAACTCAGAACTGTGTGGGGGGCGAACTACAGAAGCAGCGTAGTGTGATGGCAAGATAGTGAATAGAACTAAATTCAGACTAAAAAGCTAGAGCTTTTATTTCAAAGAGAGGGACAGAAGGGATAGGCTGGCTTACATTTCACGAAAGCACCAAAGAACTTCACAATCTTTGGGAATTCCCCAGGGTGTAAAAGTTCAATAAAAGAAAATTGGATTAAAGTACTCAGCACTAAGTGAACATCTCAAGATTAGTTAGGTAGTCCGCTTCCCTCTCCCCTTAGATCCCTAGACTGGACACAGTGAAAGAATCAGAAACAAAACTAAATAGTTCTTAAGGAGACAGAAAAGTTTATTGGATGAGGACTGTGTGAAACACTCATGATGAGAAGATTAGAAACAGAGTTTAAAAGAATCCCCCCTCCTTTTTCTGGAAGACAATGTTTGAGGTGATTAGCATATGGAACATGGTAGATGGAAATACAAATAAGGAAAATTATTCCCTTTTGTGCTTTCTTTCCAGGATTTTACAATTTTATGTTATGCTAGGTTTATGTGACTTATGGAGAAAAAAAACAGGAGTTGTATCTGACAATTTGATAGATATCCTTAAGATATTTAAAACAGAGAAAAAAGTTCATCTTTCTTGCAATGTTTGGACTTTGAGTTCAAAGCCTTCAGGCAGAGAAGATATATTACACGTGGATTATTCTTAGGAGGTCCTAAATGAAACATTGTGTATTGAATAATCATGTTTTCCATAAATTCTAAGGTACACATTTTTAATTAAAAAATGAAGCAAACACTTATATAGAAAGTACAATGTTCCAGTTACTGTTTTTAGTGGTTTGCATATATTAAAATATTTAATTTGTAAGCAATCGTATAAGAACTATTGTTCACATTTTACAGATGCAGAAACTGAGGCAACTGAGGTTGTTTAAACTTCCCAAAATTACTCAGCTGGTAAGCAGCAGAGATAAGGTTCGAACACAGAGAGCCTAGCTAAAGAGACTGTGTGCTTAAGTATAAAGGGTACTGCCACTCATGTCCTATTGGATTTAGTTCAGCAGAAAGTAGTAGAGGAGACAAGTCTGTCTGCTGTTGGCTGGAAAACAAAATATTAAAATGTGAATATATATACTATCCTCATAATGGGATAAAACATTTACTCTCTCCTCTCAGATGAATTATTTTCCCAGTGCTGGGATTTTTACCAAACAGCAACAATATTCATAACCATTCTTTGTCACTTATTTTAACTCAGTTTTTTTTGTTTTGTTTGTTTGTTTTTTTAATACAGATGGAAGACTTAACCTATGAATCAATGGATGCAGGGGTCCAAGGAGATTAGGCATGAGAATGGAGAGTTAGATCAAAGAGTACCACTACTGGAAATGGGGTTTCAAGGCGCTAAGAGAATGCTGGTGAGGCACAAAACTGCACCACAACTGAATGAAGACAGAAGAGGAGTGCAGTAGAGAGCACAGGCTCTGAGGGTGCCCTGGGCTGAAATCTCAGGTGATCTTGAACAAATCACTAATCTCTCTTAAGCCTCTAGTCTCTTCATCTGTAAAGTGGGAATAATCATGGAAGGTTCCTTATGGAGTAGTTCCATAAATTGTAGCCGCTATTAACATTACACGTATTAGAAATGGAATAAGGGATATTAAAGAATTATACTTGATTTTAAAAAAAAGATCTAATAAATAAATAAAGCAGTACTCTGTAAGAAGTCAAAGACCACTTCAGGAGTCGGTCCCCCCAAATCAGAGACATACAGATGTTAATTTCTATTCCTTTTAAGAACAAAACTAATTGTTTTTGTTAATTAATTCAAGTATGTCTGGCAAATAAATTATAAAAGAGTAACATCAGAATAGTTAAAATATTATAAGTCTTTATGTGCCCATAAGTCGATCTAGATTTTTTTTTTTTTTGGTGAGGAAATATATGAGCATCTATTTGGAAAATAACAGCTGCCTAGTACAATTAATAAGTTTCAAATTTTATTCCACAACCATATAATCATAACCATAACTTCATTCTTAGTACACAAAATTTTAGTGTACCCAATTACTAAGAGAGATCTTTATGATTTTATGGAAATTTTTTGCTTTTAGCTTTTAAATGACCTTTCTCAAAATTTACAGTAAATGTATACAAAACATTTAAGAGCTCTTGTCTTTGTGAACAGCTTAATCAAAGCATAATTTAGAGATACTTGACTTCATACCTAGAATTCTAAGTTGGTATATACACTGTTTAAAAAGGTATAGAATGGGTCCTCTAGTGATTCTATGTCTGTGATACATGAAAAAGGTTTTAGTAGTTTTCTATTTATTTATATTTCAAAATAATGATTTTCTTCTAAAGCAGGAATATAAAGTTTTATTTACAAGTTATTTTAAATTTTAAAATGTAAATTAAAAAAATCTTAAAAAGTACATTAAAAATATTACACAAGCAATATTATTATAAAATCCACAAATAACAAATTAGGAAAACATTGGAAAATACCAAGCATTTAAAGTTTAAATATAAATCTCTTCCAGGTTTTCTTAAAAACAATGTTTTGTGTTATGTAATCTATCGTATCTTAAAAGTGGAATAAAAATACAACTATCACTAATTGAATTAAAGATTTCAGTTGACTATTCTGTATTATGTAGGCAAAAATGACCTGATTACCTACTTTTCTTTGCATGGGTTTTTGTGTGTGTGCTCGTGCATGCTCTTCAGCTAGTATTTAGAGATACAGATGTTAACTATAGTCCAACTATTGTGCATTACTAAAATGATAACCAGTCATACCTTTCCATTTTCCCTTTTCAACTATAAGAAACCGGGAAACAACTAAGTAGGAAGGAAAATGAAAACTACTAGGAGATTTTATTATTTGAATTTAAAACACTTGACTTCTTTTACTCCAACACTACCCCTCCCCACATGTATTTCCAAACCAATAGAAGCAAACACAACACATACACACACACACACACACACTCAAAACACTACCTTGCCCTAACAGTTCCACAGTTCTAATTAAAAGCTACATTTTGTTAAGCAAATTAGGAGTTACAATAAAGTGGAGGGAGCATGTGAAATGAATAATTAACGTTTTATAGACTTCAGCATCATAATTAAGATTAAATGCCACATACATTCAAACTAGATTAGCACAGCCATTGAAAGCAGTGATGTGCTCAGTGGGAGAGTATGCTTTTGCTAAATAATGTTTTATGAAGAGTATTCCAAAAACATTAAGCATAAGGTTGTCATATATAAAATGATTAAAGTTTTATACAAAAGAAGCTGTAATTCCAGTAAATGAAGTAATTTCATTTTCCTGCTGTTTTCACCTTTAGGAACATACTGTAAATGGACGGAATGCCATGTGATATCTTATTAAAGAGTATGAATACCCTTGTTTGAAATTAATAAACTCTCACTACATAAATTTAGGGTAACGGACAGTTCCAGGTACTTAACCTCACTTATTTCTTTGCTATTTCTTGGAAAGATTAATTATCTTTAACTTATTTATTGCACCCCACAATCTTGCTAGCAAGGTTTTTGGGGAGGGACATTACTCAAAATAAACATTCATTTAATTTACCTTTAACTAAAATCTTTCTTTCATTTTGCCATAATTCCTGAAAACTCTTCGAGTTGGCAATCAATATTAATATTTTCCCTAGCATGTACATTTCATTCATGCTGACAGCTAATAGCTTTTATGCTGAGATTAGACTTGATTCTGAGCTACCTTCATTCAACTCCCCCCCCGTTCTTCTTTTCCCCAGAATTTCAACAAAATAGAATCTTAAAATAAAGCAAAATGTGATTTTTACACTAATTAATTTTATTAGTTACACTAATTAATTTTATTAGTTCTTTCCTGACTAACCTCTCTACTGTTTTGTTACTGACCTGAAACTGTTTAAAAAGTAAAAAAGTTATCTTAAATCTAATTCCATGATGATGATACATATTATCACACCAAATTAAAAGAACACTGAAATGAATAAAAACTTTTCAAAATTTAAACTTTATATTTACTTATGTGTATATATAATTTTATGCACATACATTGATTTTGAGATCAGAAACCTATTCGCTGAATTAGCAAAATCATTGCTCAAAGTGGTCACCTAATGATCCTAATGAACAAGTAATCTAGTGAAAATACTGATAGAAGAGATTTATATATATAAAATTTTAAGCATATTATTTTATGATCTCATTATTTTGGTATGTAAAAAAAGTCTCCTCAAAATTCAAATAAAATTAAAAGTTATGCTGTTGGGATATATTAGTTTAAGAAAGGAAAAACTGTCTTTTTGTTTGTTTTTATTTTAGAGAAATGAATGTCAAATGTCTGTTCAAATGTCTGTTTTATCAAAATCATACTATGAATTTGATTTAGCATAGGATGGCTCCTATAAACTGAGGGAGGAACTTAAAAAAATTACTTATCCTTCTTTTCTTGTAGATAAATTATTCTCTGGAAATAGCATTCCCTACTCTAAAAATAAATCAAGCCAAAAAGAGAAAAAAGATTTTAAATACCAAATAAAAAGTGACTATCTAATTACACTACAAATGAGACAAGGGGAAATCCTGAAACATTATCTATTAAATATATACCAGGTAAAAATTTAGAAAATTCATGTCATGGATTTATTAAGAAATCCATCAGGTTTACTTTTTTTTTTTTAACCAACCAAGGCCAGGGAAATCTTGAAAAGAACGGAAAAAATAGGTACCAACAACAACAAAATTGAGCTAATCAGGTCTGAAGAGGGAAAAAATATGCAGTTACTATCTTTGTCAATTCAACAAATTATTTTTAAAAAAATTACATTAGTCACCAGTTTTGGTATAAAAAAAATATTGCTTTATGGATTCAAGCTTTAAGATGAAACTTAGATAGTATTACCGTAACTGTAAATTACATTTATGCAATATAATTGCAGGTCCTACAAGCAGGTAACACTAACAGCCTATCAATTACAGTGCCATAAACATTGTTTATAACAGCATATTGATATTAATGTAATCAAGAATCAATAGTGGTTATTCCAAGTGTCATGCAAAATATAACTAACTTAGATGAAATATTTAACTTTAAGTCTATGTGGAATGTATATTGTCATGCAAGGCAATTCTGTATGGCAAGTCTACTCAAACTTAAATACTGATTTAAAATGAAAAGAAAAATAGCTGTATTCACTGGACATCCTGGATATGGCAAAAGTTTTTATTTTATAAAAGGGCCTCCTTAAAAAAATGATGTATTGTGTTAATTAAAAAAAACAGTATACATGACAGTGATTTTCACAATAGTGTGAATGAGTCTCACGTAGCGATCAAACTCAAGCACCGTATTCCATTTTACTGCTGGGAAAAAGTAGCTTGAGAACTGGAGTCAAAATATTGTTGGGGTCCCGGCAAGTTTCTACTTAATTCTCCTTCAGTAGTAGGCAGAATTCTAAGACTCCCAAATTCCTGCCCCGTGGGCAAGCCCTGTAAATCCCCTCCCCTTGAGTACCATATCTGATCAGATGAGCCCTTTTTTAAAAGAAGATCTAGAAGTCAAAGAAGGGAGAATTCAGAGTTTCTTAACTGTAGAGGATGCACTCATGTTGGCCTAAAAGAGCAAACTGCCATGTTTGGAGAGGCTCACAGAACACAGAAGAGCAGGCTGCCTCTAGGAGTTGAGAACAATCCGCAGCAAGTATCTGCACTCACCTGCCAACTTGTGGATGGACTTACTGACATTGGTATTCATTTGAAACTATTCTAATTTTAACAACCTTGATCATATATAGTTTAGAAGGCAACTCCCCATCTATCATCCCCAGTACACACAACTCACTGATAACAACCAGAAGAGAATGAATTCTGCCAATAACCAAAGAAGATGGAAAGGGACTTTGAGCTTCGATGAAAATATAGCTCCAATCAGCACCATGACTGCAGCCTAATGAAACCCTGACTAAGACCCAGTTAGCCCATGACTTCTGACCTACAGAACTGTGAGATAATATGTGAATGGTCTCTTAAGTCTCTAAGTCTGTGCTAATGTCTTACAGAGAAATACTATTAAAAAGCTAATATAGCTGCTTTAACCCTTCTGTTCAAAAAATCTATGTATTTCTTCTGCTTATCTGTTCTAGTATCAGAGCAATTGAAGTTTAGAATAAAAAAAAAACCAAAAACACTGTGTTTTCCCTGATCCTTCAAACTGGTTCCAACTCACAATGAACATCTAAGACTCAATGCCTCAAGTTTGAAACGTGGGTGCATATGCTGATGATACTATCAGAAAGGTATCTATAAGCACCTCATATGCATAAACTTTATTGGCATATATACGCAGAGCCATTTACCTTTGAAAAGATCAAGGTGTAGGGATCACAGTGTGAAACCTATGAAAACTTCAAATTCAAGTCCAAACTAAGAAAGAGCCAGCTGTGTGTCACCATATTAATGGGTAATAGAATCACTGAATTGCTTCAAAACTCAAAAAGGATTGTCCATCTCAAATTCAAGGACTGAGAGAGTAGAATTATAGTCCCCAATTTCACCCAAATACTAACTTGATATCATTATTTCAAGGAAAGAAAGGAAACAAACTTATTATCCTCAGGTACCATGTACAGACTGGAAACTTTTACTATTTGATATCATTTAATTATCTGCCACATTTTTAGAGTGAATTAGAAAGAGGCAGTAACAACAGCCTGAAAGTCAGGTAGCACAAGGCTTGGGTGAACCGAGCAGACTCACATAAGAGGGTAAGGTATGGAAAGTGGAAAACTAGGGAGTGCATGCCCACTCAAACAGTATCCAAAAAAAATCAACTTTAAAAAAAATCTTCTGATGACCAACTAAAACACATATTGCCCCCATGGGCTTCCAAGAAACAACACAAAAGAAATGGTTAGGAACACAGGCTTTGTAAGTTGTGTTCTGGGACCGTTGTTAGTAAAATACCTAACCTCACAAAGCCTTATTTTACTTAACTTTAAAATGGAATAAAATATTTTCTGTTTTTAAATTGTCTTAAGGATTAAATCAGATAATGCACTGAGAACAATGACAGACACATAGTACAACCTTAATACATGTGTTAGCAAGTAATGGACACAGGGATCAAGGAGTATCAAAATTGAAGAGTCAACTTTATCAACACTAATCATTTCTTCTAACTGGGGGTTGTACACTACATATAATTTAGTCAATTCCATGTATATAAATATATATATATGTATATAAGATATAAATTTTTATAAATTGGAAAAGTCACATTAAAATCTTGGGCTTTTTTCTTTATAAAAAACTGGTAAGGATTTTAAAAGTAGGTATTACATCACCTGGAACAAAATTCAAAAGATCTAAGTGGTATCCAATGAAAAGAACATCGCTGTCAGATCCATGTTCCTTAACAAATCAGTTCCCCTCTTTGAAGGCATCCTTTGTTGCCAGTTTATCGTGTTTCTTTACATCCAAGATCTTCTCTAGATTCTTTTGATTGGGGGGTGAATGGGGGTGGGGAGACATTTTGGATGCAATGTTTCTCATGGCAACATTCAGGGGCTGCCCAACTACCCCCCAACCATACTACTGATCTGCTAACAATGGAAATAATTTTAGGAAAAAAGACACTTAAAAATTAGTGTTTGAAATGATGTTGCCTGAGCACATGCTGATACCATTGCTTCTCACCTCAGAGCCCTAGAGGACACTAATAAGTTAGAACTGAATACACTGAAAATGTTCCATTGTTTATATAGACAAATTAAACGTCACATTCACCCAGGTATTATTTTTTTTTCTAGAAAAAACTCAGTGAGACTTGCAAATGTTCATAGCAATTTTAGATTTTTAAATAATTCTTTTTTCAGACAGAAGACTTATTATATTTTGTGGTATTATTTAAGCACTAACATATCCGGAGACTTGAAAGTTACCCAACCTTCACAACACTGTTCTAAAGAATTGTATCTAGAAGTAACTTTCTATAGGGCTGAAACATTTCATTCACTCAAGACATTTAGGGTTGTTACCTTGTAATGAAGACTTTTGCCCAATCACATTAAATAGCATTCAATTATTAATTATTTGAAAATTGAATGAGACTTCAGAGAAGAACTTCCTACTGATACAAGAGAAGTGATTTCCCAAATACTGTGGTGTTCTGTGAATGCATTTGCTGCGGTTGAATACTCTGTATTGGCATTGTAAAAATTAACAAACAGAAACCTCAATTAAAATACAGTTGGGAAGCCAAAAGGGGGAGCTGTCATGCCCTGAAACAACAACAGAACCCAAGAGGAAGAAGAAAGACTTCTTGCCTGGCAACAGCTCATCCATGAGAGGTTGTCACAACAGTCAATTAAAAGCCACTACACATTTTGAACTCTCAATTCCCTCAGTGGATTTTTTTTTTTTTAATATTTCTTTTAAAGAGGGTAAAAGGAAGTTGGAAAAGAGTTCCCCTCTCCTTCCTGTGAGGGGATTTGCATGTGGCTTGCCATGGTTGCAGATTCCAAAAGGCAATTATTTGCTGCTCCTGAATAAACCCATTTCTGCTGGAGAAATAACTGGCAGTCATCTAGCTTAGGGAATTGCTATGAAAATTATTTTTGTTTGAAACAGACGATTTAATGTCCTCTCTATAGCTCAATGTCGCAATTTAGGCAACTTCCTTTAGCACATGTTGGCGTGAATCCTAATTCCTACTAAAATGACTTATCCACATTTTTAATGACTAAATAATTGATATGTTGGGGGACACAATGCACATGATTTTAAAACATTAAATATAAAAGGACATTCTAATCACCCTTGAACAAGATTTTTTTAAGAACAATATTTTCTAATATAATAAGTGTTAAAAGTGCAGGGAAGTTAAACACCAGTTAATAACAATCAGGCAATTTATGCTAGTTTCATATTTAGGGTTAAGTACTGTAGCAAAAGCACTTGTTCACCTTAGAGATTACGTTTCATTTCCAAAATAATCCTCAAATTAACAAGATATACATGTTGGCATAAGCCCTGTTTCTTATGCACAGTAGCTCCCATTGTCCTCAAGGGTCCCCTTGGGTCATTTTGCTATGGAAGCAGTTATCTTTCCCACATCTGTAACCTGAAAATTGCATAGCTGTAAATGAGTAAACAGCTCTGCTTATTCAGTATGTTTAATTACAGGTTCAAAAATTGTAAGGCAGTGGGATCAAGATTATCCCCAATCATCAAACTGACAAAACTGGGGGCTTTATTACTTTGAGGTAATCCATAATCTCATTTAGGCAACTTGTTTAGATATCAATACAGAAAATGATATAGATATAGAATTCTTACACCATGCCAAGATTTGGCCAAGAAGAAACTAGCAGCCTCTTTTACTAAGATTCCTAGTTTGGGGCCATGTTAATGTTCCCTTTAGAAATCTACAGGGAGGTTCAACCTTCAGATCAACTTGAATACCCAATCGTATCCAGGCTGTCAGGAAAGGTTGTGTAAAGACTCTTTTAATAAGCATTCAAGATGGTTATTTGCATAAGCTGTCTTCCTTAAACTTAGTATTAAAAAGATGGTACCGTTGCACAAAGCCAAAGCAGTAAGCAATTAAAGTCTAAACCTGGAATTTCCTTTGCTATTATTCCATAAACAAGGAAAAATAGCTGTCTCCAGTTCTTGCTTCAAAAGTCCCATAAGAAGGCTCTGGATCCAAACAATTGGAACTGTACATCCAGAATACAAACTGGGGTTTGTTACGAGGACCTCAACAGGACAAGGATTGTGTACTAGTTTGCTAAAGCTGCCATAACAAAGTAATACAGACTTGGTGTCTTAAACAAGAGAAATTTATTTTCTCACAATTCTGGGAACTAGAAGTAAAAAAAAAAGAAAAGAAAAAAAAAGAAAAACCCAGGTATCAGTGTATCAGCAGGGTCAGTTTCTTTTGAAGCCTTTTTCCTTGGCTTGTAGATAGCCATCTTCTCCGTATGTCTTCACATGGTCCTGTGTGCGTGTGTGTATGGGTATGTGTCTGTCTGTGTCCTAATCTCCTCTCATAAGGACACCAGTCACATCGGATTATCATAATGACTTCATTTTAACTTAATTACCTCTTTAAAGATTCTATCTCTAATGCAGTCACATTTGAGGTACTGGTGGTTAGATATCAACACATGAATTTTGAAAGGACTCAATTCAGCTCATAACAGTATGTAAGAGTAGACAATTAGAGATCCCAGCTCAAAGATTTTTTTACCTTGGCAATTCTGCTTACCAGTAATACGTACATTACTTTTGCCCTTTGTCTCATTATCAAATAATATATAAAGTGTTTTTCTATTTAAAAAGAATCCACTGATAACCACTGGTCTTTCTTCCCAGTACCCCAAATACTGAATCTTTCCAAAAGGTCTTTTCAGATCTTTTTTAAACAGGCTCCCCAACAGGAAAATTTCTTTTAGACCAAGATATCTGGACAATAATCTTGCCTTAACATTTCTTATTTTCTGGTTTTAACTCCAGATATAACTTCAAGGCTGTGAAACTCTAGAAGTGCTTGTGATGATACTATACCTCAGATATCATAACTGAGGGAGGACAAATCTTCCATGATACACATTTTATTTTGTAGTAAATCTCCTTAAAGTTTTCAGTGAGGATATTTAATTCTGCCCAGAACAAAAAATCACTCTTTCCCGGCTGTATAGAGAAAGTCATTTGGTGCTGAGGGCACTGAGTTAATTAGCAACTAGAAGAAAAAAACTTGGTCTCTACATGCCAGGTACCTCAAGGGTATATAGTAAATGACAGACAAAAGATTCCCAGATCTGAGATTCTGGAAACTTTCTTGAGAATATTAGTTATACCTACTAATATTGAGTAAAAAAATAAATATGTAAGCTATTGTCCCTATTCTTTATAAATACCCAAGCTTGTTATAGTGGAATACCTTGTTTCATATGACTGTAGTTAGTGATCAACTTGCTATTTGTGTTACAAAAGATAAATGAAGTTAAATCATATTTAGATGATTTAATAGATAATTATATATTTTTAAATTATTAATGCAAACATAATACCAGGCAAATGTAAATAATTAATGATGTACTTATAAATAATTTCTATTAGTGAAATAGATTAAGAAAATGATTTGTCCTTACCAGCGGGCTCATAAATAATTAACAGTAACTACAACTGACATATTTTAGATTCACCTCAAAACCCTAACATTTAACCCTCTGTTTATAATATGAAGTGCAGTTTTAAATGGAAAATAAAATGTACTTATGAGTAATCTTTATTTACTTCAGATCATTTTAAAACATTTTAAAATGGCAGGAATGTAAACAACATTCCTATTGTGGTTAATATTCATAAAGATAGGGCAATTTTTCTTTTAAATTTTCAATCTGGAAGAAGTTAAAATGTGTGTTCATTGAAACATAGTTTTATAGTTCCAATCCATAGCATGCTCAATTTATATACTCCCTCACTCTATATACTGTGTTAAAGAAAAAATAAATATGTTTCTAGAACAACTTTGTAGTTACTTTTCCAGCAATATGCTTCCAGCAGACCCCTCCCCCAACAAACTTGTCCAGGAATGGAATAGTAGATTTGGGTAGGTTACCTACAGTTCACCCACCCAGATGGTAAACAAGTAGGGATTTGCCGGGGTGGTTAGGTAGTGGTTGTTTGCAAGAAAAGAGCAGTTATCACATAGCCAAACTCTCCACAACAGCGATTGCTTGAGGAGTTGGATGTCCTCAGTAATGACAAAGGCCAGCTGTCATCCCTGCTCATCCTTGCACCAGGAGGTCTCTAACTCCATATTGGGGCATGCATGTTTCTCATTTAACAGTTTCTGAATCTTTACGATTAAAAAGATACCTATATTCCTTAAATCGGTCTGTTCTTGTTTTCTACCAGTTAATGTTAACTTTCTGATGATCATATAGTATATGCACAGATCTATATAAATAACGCATATACATTTACTTAAGTCTACGTTGTATATGTAAATCTACATTGCATATTTATCTATATATTATACGTATACCTCATATTTATGTGTATATGTAAACATAATCTTATGTAATACGTATTATATATAAATGCATATAAACAACATATATATACAAATCTTAAGATATACATATCAAACTCCTTCATATTTTTTCTTTTCAATTCTCCCTTCAATAACTACCTGTACTTCTTGATACATTTCCTAATATACAGTAGTCTCCCATTGTTTACAGCATATACGTCCCAGGACCCACAGTGTATGCCTGAAACTACAGATAGTATGTATAGGGCTGGGTACTATGTTTTTTTCTTATACGTACATAGCTATGATAAAGTTTAAATTATAAATTGGATGCAGCAAGAAAATATCTGAATTGCCAGCATTACTACTCTTGTACTTTGGGACCATTATTAAGCAAAATAAATGTTACTTGAATACAAGCACTATGATACCATGACTAGTAGATCTGATAACTGAGGTGGCCATTCAGTGACTAACAGGAAGATAACATATGCAGCCTGGAAATGCTAGACGAAGGGATGATTCAAGTCCTGGGCAGGACAGAACAGAATGGCAGGAGATTTCATCGTGCTACTGGGAATGGCATGCAATTTTCCATTTAATATTTTTGGACCACAGTTGATAGTGGGCAACTGAAACTGCAGAAAGAAAACCTTGGACACAGGGGGCTACTGTACTTGAAAAGTCCATCAGTCGTACAGACTCAATGGTGATTCTCTTTAAGTTATCTTTGATTTCTGTGTTATAATACATAATTTGCATATCTCTTCTAATTCGTGATTTCTTAATCATTGTTCATCGCCATTATATGTTGATTTTTTAATTTACTCTCATAGTTTTCTTTCAGTTGACAATGTTTTTTTGTTGTTTTTTTGTTTGTTTTTGGAAGACTGAGTATGAGGGGAGTCAGCACTCTCTACTCTTTTTATGCAAAACTAAAATAAGATCAGTCTACTGTTATTAAGAAATTTGTTTCTTCTTTTTACCATGTTATCCTAACAGCTGGAAGCCTTTGCCACTGTGTCATTCATACCTTTGATTTTTATAATACCTTTTATGATCTTTATTACATAATTAGGTAGAAATCTATCCCATAGGAGATAAATAGAGACAGGGAATGAACAAAAAGCAGAACTTTGTTATACAGGCATACCTTGAAGATATTGCGACTTGAGTTCTAGACAACCACAAATAAAATAAGTGAGTCAAATGATTTTTTTTTTTGGTCTCCCAGTGCACGTAAGTTATGCTTATATTATACTGTAGTCTATTGGGTGTGCAAGAGCATTATGTCTTAAAAAATGTATATATCTTAATTTAAAAATCCTTTATTGCTAAAAAGTGCTAACCATCCTCTAAGCCTTTAGCAAGTCAAACTCCTTTCGTCGGTGGAGGGTCTTTTTGTCAATGTTGATGGCTGCTGACTGATCAGGGTGGTGGTTGCTGAAGGTTGGAGTGGCTGGGGCAATTTCTTAAAATAAGGCAACAGTGAAGTTTGCCGCATCGGTTGACTCTTCGTTTCATGAAGGATTTTTCTGTAGCATACAATACTGTTTGGTAGCATTTTACCCAGAGAACTTCCTTCAAATCTCCTTTTTGCAAATTCCTATTTATATTGATATTTTTACCTCTTCCCATCATGAATGTCATTAATGGTATCTAGAATGGTGAATCCCTTCCAGAAGGCTTTCAATGAACTTTGCCTAGAACCATCAGAGAAATTACTACCTAGGGCAGCTATAGCCTTACAAGAGTTATTTCTTAAAAAGTAAGACTTGAAAGTCAAAATTACTCCTTGGTCCATGGGCTGAAGAGTGAGTGTTGTGTTAGCAGGCATGAGAACACTAATCTCATTGTACATCACCATCAGCGCTCTTGGGTAACTAGATACATTGTCAAGGAACAGTAATATTTTGAAAGGAATCTTTTTCTGAGCAGTAAGTCTCAACAGTGGGCTTAAAATACTAAGTAAACCATGATGTCAACAAATGTGCTGTCATCCAGGCTTTGTTATTCCATTTATAGAACACAGGCAGAGGAGATTTGACATAATTCTTAAGGGTCCTAGGATTTTCAGAATGGTCAGTGAGCACTGGCTTCAACTTATAATCACCAGCTACATTCGACAAGAGTCAACCTGCTCTTAGAAGCTTTGAAACCAAGCATTAACCTCTCCTCTCTAGTTATGAAAGTCCTATATGGAATCTTCTTCCAATATAAGGCTGTTTTGCCTACACTGGAAATCTGTTGTGTAGTGAAGCCACCTTCATTAATGATTTTAGTTAGATCTTCTGGATAACTTGCTGCAGCTTCTATATGAGCACTTGCTGCATCACTTTACATTTTTCAATTATTTTTTTATTGAGGTATAGTTGACTTACATTATTATGTAAGTTTCCAGTATTTCACCTTGTACTTTTATGTTATGGAGATAGCCTCTTTCCTTAAACCTCATGAACCAACCTGTGCTAGCTTCCAACTTTTTTTTGGTTTTTTTTTTGTGGTACGCGGGCCTCTCACTGCTCTGGCCTCTCTCGTTGCAGAGCACAGGCTCCGGACACGCAGGCTCAGCAGCCATGGCTCACGGGCCCAGCCACTCTGCGGCATGTGGGATCTTTCCAGACCAGGGCACGAACCCGTGTCCCCTGCATTGGCAGGCAGACTCTCAACCACTGCGCCACCAGGGAAGCCCACTTCCAACTTTTTTTCTGCAGCTTCCTTACCTCTCTTAGCTTTCACAGAATTGAAGAGAGTTAGGGCCTTGCTCTGGATTAGGCTTTGGCATAACAGAATGCTGTGGCTGGTTTGATCTTTTATCCAGACCACTAAAACTCTCACCCTATCAGCAATAAAGCTGTTTTGCTTTCTTATTTGTATGCTTACTGGAGTACTATTCTTAATTTCCTTCAAGAACCCTTCCTTTGCATTCATAACTTCGCTAACTGTTTGGCCTAAGAGGCCAAGCTATTGGCTTATCTTGGCTTTTGACATGCCTTCCTCACTAAGCTTAGTCATTTCTAGCTTTTGAATTAAAAGTGAGAGATGTGTGGCTCTTCCTTTCACTCAAACACTTAGAGGCCATTGTACGGTTATGAACTGGCCTAATTTCATTAATATAGTGTCTCAGGCAATTGGGAGGCCAAGGAGGGAGAGAGAGAGAGAGAAGTGGAGAAATGTCTGGTCGGTGGAGCAATCAGAAAACACATATTTATTAAGTTTACCTTCTTATAAGGGCATGGTTCATGGAGCCCTAAAATAATTACAAAGCAACAAAGATCACTGATCACAAATCACCATAACAAATATACAGTTGAATCTTGAACAGCACAAGTTTGAACTTCAAAGGTTCATTTATGTGTGGATTTTTTTTCAATAAATATACAATTGGTCCTCAAAGTTCAATCAGTGGTTGACTGAACCCATGGAGGTAGAACCTGCAGATTCAGAGGGCTGACCGTACTACACCATTTTATATAAGGCACTTCAACATTTATGAATTTTGGTATGCATGCAGGCTCCTAGAACCAACCCCCCACATATACCAAAGGTCGACTGTAACAGTAATGAAGAAGTTTGAAATACTGTGAGAATTACCAAAATGTGACAGGGACAGGAAGTGAGCCATTGCTGTTGGGAAAATGGTGCCCACAGACTTGTTTAACACAAGGTTGCCACAAACCTTCAGTTTGTTAAAAAATATATATATATTTGTGGAACACAATAAAGCATGATAAAATGGTAAAACAAGATGTGCCTGTATATACAGCAAGTCCTCTTTGCAGCAAAATAAGCATTCAATAGGGTTTCTTAATAAAAAAGGAAATGTGCCAATTCTATGATGAGGCAAGTTAGAACTAGACATAGTAAGTCATAATTTACAATGAAGATGTAACACTTATGACACTCAGTAGCCATTATGAAGCAGCAACTTCAGGAGTTGCAAGGAAATTTAGTAGAAACACACTAATAATAGAAGGGTAAGAGACCTTAATACACCACTCTCAGCACAAATCAAGGTGGACAAAATAAGGAGATAACAACAATTAAAATAGGGGTGGGATAGGGACGGTGGGAGGGAGGGAGACTTAAGAGGGAAGAGATATGGGAACATATGTATATGTATAACTGATTCACTTTGTTATAAAGCAGAAACTAACATACCATTGTAAAGCAATTATACTCCAATAAAGATGTTTAAAAAAAAAGTATAGAAATGGAAAATCTGAACATACTCATTAAGATACATCTTAATATATTTTGAAATTTACACCCTTATAATAGAGGCTACATCTTCAAGAAAAATGGACCTTTCACAATAAGTTGTCATGTACTAGAGTCACACTGAATGTATCTTTAAGTCACATAAGGTAAAAATAATATAGACAACTAGAAAATATAAACAAAAAATATAATAATCCTTCAGTTAAAAATTAAGACAAAATGAAACTTCTAATAAAAGACTTGCGTAAAACAGAAAATACAAACTGAAATTATATAATTTCTGAAAACATAAAACAAAGCACCAGGTCCAGATGCTTTCTCAGAGGAATTCCACCAACCCTCCGTATACTGGAGAGTTTCAGTGCTTTGTTGTCCAGAGCATTGAAAATGAAGAAAAACATTCTACTTCGTTTTATGAAGCTAAAATAACATCAACACCTAAATCTTATGAAGACGGTACCAAAAAAGAAAGCTATATTACTTTAAAATATCATTGCAAAAATACCAGATGAAAGGGTGAAAGACTCTTATACTCCATTAAGAAATAAAAATACTAGGGTGCTCTTTCGAGAACAGCGGAGGGACGCCGAGGTGCTGCTGACTCTCCGGTTTGCGTCTTTGCCTTATGTTGGAGGTAATTGTTGTGTTCAAACTTTGTCTCCTGGAATCGGTTTGCTTCCACATCAAGAATGCGTTTTCAGGGGACCTTGAAGATGGCGGAAGAGTAAGACGCGGAGATCGCCTTCCTCCCCACGGATACACCAGAAATACATCCACACGTGGAACAACTCCTACAGAACTCCTACTGAAGGCTGGCAGAAGACCTCAGACCTCCCAAAAGGCAAGAAACTCCCCACGTACCTGGTTGTGTGAATGAAAGGCTCTTGGTGCTCCAGCGAGGAGTCAGGGCTCTGCCTCTGAGGTAGGAGAGCCAACTTCAGGACACTGGTCAACAAGAGACCTCCCAGCTCCACATAATATTAAACGGTGGAAATCTCCCAGAGACCTCCATCTTAACACCAGCACCCAGCTTCACTCAACGACCAGCAAGCCACAGTGCTGGACAACCTATGCCAAACAACTAGCAAAACAGGAACACAATCCCACCCATTAGCAGAGAGGCTGCCTAAAATCATAATAAGGCCACAGACACCCCAAAACACACCACCAGACGTGAACCTGCCCACTAGAGAGACAAGATCCAGCCTCATCCAGCACAACACAGGCACTAGTCCCCTCCACCAGGAAGCCTA
Organism: Phocoena sinus; assembly: GCF_008692025.1. NCBI lineage: Eukaryota > Metazoa > Chordata > Mammalia > Artiodactyla > Phocoenidae > Phocoena > Phocoena sinus. The sequence goes on from NC_045765.1 coordinate 30,904,041, forward strand.
CACAACCCACTAAAACAACCTTAGCCACTGGAGACAGACATCAAAAACAACGGGAACTACGAAAGTGCAGCCTGCAAAAAGGAGACCCCAAACACAGTAAGATAAGCAAAATGAGAAGACAGAAAAACACACAGCAGATGAAGGAGCAAGATAAAAACCCACCAGACCTAACAAATGAAGAGGAAATAGGCAATCTACCTGAAAAAGAATTCAGAATAATGATAGTAAGGATGATCCGAAATCTTGGAAGTAGAATGGACAAAATGCAAGAAACAGTTAACAAGGACCTAGAAGAAATAAAGATGAAACAAGCAACGATGAACAACTCAATAAATGAAATTAAAAATACTCTAGATAGGATCAATAGCAGAATAACTGAGGCAGAAGAATGGATACGTGACCTGGAAGATAAAATAGTGGAAATAACTACTGCAGAGCAGAATAAAGAAAAAAGAATGAAAAGAACTGAGGACAGTCTCAGAGACCTCTGGGACAACATGAAACGCACCAACATTCGAATTATAGGGGTTCCAGAAGAAGAAGAAAGAAAGAAAGGGTCTGAGAAAATATTTGAAGAGATTATAGTTGAAAACTTCCCTAATATGGGGAAGGAAATAGTTAATCAAGTCCAGGAAGCACAGAGAGTCCCATACAGGATAAACACAAGGAGAAACACGCCAAGACACATATTAATCAAACTGTCAAAAATTAAATACAAAGAAAGCATATTAAAAGCAGCAAGGGAAAAACAACAAATAACACACAAGGGAATCCCCATAAGGTTAACAGCTGATCTCTCAGCAGAAACCCTACAAGCCAGAAGGGAGTGGCAGGACATACTGAAAGTGATGAAGGAGAAAAGCCTGCAACCAAGACTACTCTACCCAGCAAGGATCTCATTCACATTTGATGGAGAAATTAAAACCTTTACAGACAAGCAAAAGCTGAGAGAGTTCAGCACCACCAAACCAGCCTTACAACAAATGCTAAAGGAACTTTTCTAGACACGAAACACAAGAGAAGGAAACGACCTATAGTAGCGAACCCAAAACAATATAGAAAATGGGAATAGAAACATACATATCGATAATTACCTTAAATGTAAATGGACTAAATGCTCCCACCAAAAGACACAGATTGGCTGAATGGATACAAAAACAAGACCCTTATATATGCTGTCTACAAGAGACCCACTTCAGACCTAGAGACACAAACAGACTGAAAGTAAGGGGATGGAAAAAGATATTCCATGCAAATGGAAACCAAAAGAAAGCTGGAGTAGCAATTCTCATATCAGACAAAATAGACTTTAAAATAAGGACTATTAAAAGGGACAAAGAAGGACACTACATAATGATCAAGGGATCGATCCAAGAAGAAGATATAACAATTGTAAATATTTATGCACCCAACATAGGAGCACCTCAATACATAAGGCAAATACTAACAACCATAAAAGGGGAGATCAACAGTAACACATTCATAGTAGGGGACTTTAACACCCCACTTTCACCCATGGACAGATCATCCAAAATGAAAATAAATAAGGAAACACAAGCTTTAAATGATACATTAAACAAGATGGACTTAATTGATATTTATAGGACACTCCATCCAAAAACAACAGAATACACATTTTTCTCAAGTGCTCATGGAACATTCTCCAGGATAGATCATATCTTGGGTCACAAATCAAGCCTTGGTAAATTTAAGAAAACTGAAATTGTATCAAGTATCTTTTCCTTACCACAACGCCATGAGACTAGATATCAATTACAGGAAAAGATCTGTAAAAAATACAAACACATGGAGGCTAAACAATACACTACTTAATAATGAAGTGATCACTGAAGAAATCAAAGAGGAAATTAAAAAATACCTAGAAACAAATGACAATAGAGACACAACAACCCAAAACCTATGGGATGCAGCAAAAGCAGTTCTAAGGGGGAAGTTTATAGCAATACAAGCCCACCTTAAGAAGCAGGAAACATCTCGAATAAACAACCTAACCTTGCACCTCAAGCAATTAGAGAAAGAAGAACAAAAAAACCCCAAAGCTAGCAGAAGGAAAGAAATCATAAAAATCAGATCAGAAATAAATGAAAAAGAAAAGAAGGAAACGATAGCAAAGATCAATAAAACTAAAAGCTGGTTCTTTGAGAAGATAAACAAAATAGATAAACCGCTAGCCAGACTCATCAAGAAAAAAAGGGAGAAGACTCAAATCAATAGAATTAGAAATGAAAAACGAGAGGTAACAACTGACACTGCAGAAATAAAAAAAATCATGAGAGATTACTACAAGCAACTCTATGCCAATAAAATGGACAATCTGGAAGAAATGGACAAAGTCTTAGAAATGCACAACCTGCCAAGACTGAATCAGGAAGAAATAGAAAATATGAACAGGCCAATCACAAGCACTGAAATTGAAACTGTGATTAAAAACCTTCCAACAAACAAAAGCCCAGGACCAGATGGCTTCACAGGTGAATTCTATCAAACGTTTAGAGAAGAGCTAACACCTATCCTTCTCGAACTCTTCCAAAATATAGCAGAGGGGGGAACACTCCCAAATTCCTTCTACGAGGCCACCATCACCTTGATACCAAAACCAGACAAGGATGTCACAAAGAAAGAAAACTACAGGCCAATATCACTGATGAACATAGATGCAAAAATCCTCAACAAAATACTAGCAAACAGAATCCAACAGCACATTAAAAGGATCATACACCATGATCAAGTGGGGTTTATTCCAGGAATGCAAGGATTCTTCAATATATGCAAATCTATCAATGTGATAAACCATATTAACAAACTGAAGGAGAAAAAACATATGATCATCTCAATAGATGCAGAGAAAGCTTTCGACAAAATTCAGCACCCATTTATGATAAAATCCCTCCAGAAAGTAGGCATAGAGGGAACTTTCCTCAACATAATAAAGGCCATATATGACAAGCCCACAGCAAACATCATCCTCAATGGTGAAAAAACTGAAAGCATTTCCACTAAGATCAGGAACAAGACAAGGTTGTCCACTCTCACCACTCTTATTCAACATAGTTTTGGAAGTTTTAGCCACAGCAATCAGAGAAGAAAAGGAAATAAAAGGAATCCACATCGGAAAAGAACAAGTAAAGCTGTCACTGTTTGCAGATGACATGATACTATACATAGAGAATCCTAAAGATGCTACCAGAAAACTACTAGAGCTAATCAATGAATTTGGTAAAGTAGCAGGATACAAAATTAATGCACAGAAATCTCTGGCATTCCTATATACTAATGATGAAAAATCTGAAAGTGAAATCAAGAAAACACTCCCATTTACCATTGCAACAAAAAGAATAAAATATCTAGGAATAAACCTACCTAAGGATACGAAAGACCTGTATGCAGAAAATTATAAGACACTGATGAAAGAAATTAAAGATGATACAAATAGATGGAGAGATATACCATGTTCTTGGATGGGAAGAATCAACATTGTGAAAATGACTCTACTACCCAAAGCAATCTACAGATTCAATGCAATCCCTATCAAACTACCACTGGCATTTTTCACAGAACTAGAACAAAAAATTTCGCAATTTGTATGGAAACACAAAAGACCCCGAATAGCCAAAGCAATCTTGAGAACGAAAAAAGGAGCTGGAGGAATCAGGCTCCCTGACTTCAGACTATATTACAAAGCAACAGTAATCAAGACAGTATGGTACTGGCACAAAAACAGAAAGATAGATCAGTGGAACAGGATAGAAAGCCCAGAGATAAACCCACGCACATATGGACACCTTATCTTTGATAAAGGAGGCAGGAATGTACAGTGGAGAAAGGACAGCCTCTTCAATAAATGGTGCTGGGAAAACTGGACAGGTACATGTAAAAGTATGAGATTAGATCACTCCCTAACACCATACACAAAAATAAGCTCAAAATGGATTAAAGACCTAAATGTAAGGCCAGAAACTATCAAACTCTTAGAGGAAAACATAGGAAGAACACTCTATGACATAAATCACAGCAAGATCCTTTCTGACCCACCTCCTAGAGTAATGGAAATAAAAACAAAAATAAACAAATGGGACCTAATGAAACTTCAAAGCTTTTGCACAGCCAAGGAAACCATAACCAAGACCAAAAGACAACCCTCAGAATGGGAGAAAACATTTGCAAATGAAGCAACTGACAAAGGATTAATCTCCAAAATTTACAAGCAGCTCATGCAGCTCAATAACAAAAAAACAAACAACCCCATCCAAAAATGGGCAGAAGACCTAAATAGACATTTCTCCAAAGAAGATATACAGAATGCCAACAAACACATGAAAGAATGCTCAACATCATTAATCATTAGAGAAATGCAAATCAAAACTACAATGAGATATCATCTCACACCAGTCAGAATGGCCATCATCAAAAAATCTAGAAACAATAAATGCTGGAGAGGGTGTGGAGAAAAGGGGACACTCTTGCACTGCTGGTGGGAATGTGAATTGGTTCAGCCACTGTGGAGAACAGTATGGAGGTTCCTTAAAAAACTACAAATAGAATTACCATATGACCCAGCAATCCCACTACTTGGCATATACCCTGAGAAAACCAAAATTCAAAGAGAGTCATGTACCAAAATGTTCATTGCAGCTCTATTTACAATAGCCAGGACATGGAAACAACCTAAGCGCCCATCATCGGATGAATGGATAAAGAAGATGTGGCACATATACACAATGGAATATTACTCAGCCTTAAAAAGAAATGAAATTGAGCTATTTGTAATGAGATGGATAGACCTAGAGTCTGTCATACAGAGTGAAGTAAGTCAGAAAGAAAAAGACAAATACCGTATGCTAACACATATATATGGAATTTAAGGGAAAAAAATGTCATGAAGAACCTAGGGTTAAGACAGGAATAAAGACGCAGACCTGCTGGAGAACGGACTTGAGGATATGGGGAGGGGGAGGGGTGAGTTTTGACAGGTCGAGAGAGAGTCATGGACATATACACACTAACAAACGTAGTAAGGTAGATAGCTGGGGGGAAGCAGCCGCAAGGCATAGGGATATTAGCTCGGTGCTTTGTGACAGCCTGGAAGGGTGGGATGGGGAGAGTGGGAGGGAGGGAGACGCAAGAGGGAAGACATATGGGAACATATGTATATGTATAGCTGATTCACTTTGTTATAAAGTAGAAACTAACACACCATTGTAAAGCAATTATACCCCAATAAAGATGTTTAAAAAGAAAAAAAAAATAAAAATACTATAACTAAATAGAATTTACTCCAAAAGTACAACACTAGTCCAACATTAAGAAATTCATTAATATTATACAGTTGTTGAAAACGAGACAATAAACCCCAAATAGAATCAGGTATACCAAGCCCCACATCACCAAACTGAGACTTAACTCCAGTTTCAGCTCTCTCAGAAATGGAATCTTAAACCAGTCCAACAGGAATTGCCTAATCAACACTAATTAGGTAATCTGCCTGATAGACCCCTGCCATGCCTTAAAGTCAGTAACTTTCCATTAGCCAACCTGCTTTTCTGCCTAGTATAGCTTCTTCGTTCCCACTCTCCTCTGCTTATAAAAGGCTTTCATTTTGTACAGCTCCTCAGAACTCCTTTCTACCTGCTAGATTGGATGTTGCCTGATTCGAATCAATTTTTACTCAAATAAACTCTTAAAAATTTTAATGTGCCTCAGTTTATCTGAGTACATATTAATATATATTAATCCATTAAGGTATTTTAAAAATCATGAATATCTCAATAGATGCTAAAAGCCATTGATAAAACTCAACACTCCTTATTTAAAGAACACCAACAAAAAGACAAATTGATGGATATGTTAACACATTATAATGTTAACTTTTAGCCCTAAACCCAGTATTTTACTTTATCCAGACGCATTAGAACATATCTACTAAGATCAGGAAAAAGGCAAAAATGCCCATTACCTCCATATTTGAGAAATTACAGACAGGTATAAAATTGATAATAAAGAAAATTCTATTTTCTTTATATGATCGTATACCTAGAAAAACCTAAATAATCAATGATGAAACTAACTCAATCAAAAATTCACTATGACAGCAGTGAATTTGCATTTACATGTAAATCTACATTTACATTTAACTGATTTATGTAAACTTAGTCAAGTCCTTTGATCCCTTCAGAGTACTTCATGTACTGCCCTATAACACCTATGCTACAACACTCATTTAAAACTGAAAATTCCATGCTTCTAATGTAAATCTTCCCATTGTATGTCACAAAGCAGTATTTTAGAGCATCAACTGAGACAATGGAATTGAAATACTTAGTAAAGAAAGCAATTACTTTGTTTGTTGAAGTATGAATTGAGTAGTCTACTTGACAATTTAGTAAGCTTACTCTAATAAATAAAATTCTTACATTCTTTCTTTCATAGACCCATTATCGTAAAAGGGAGCAGTAAAATAAGACTCCTGATTTTATAATATTTGTAGGATGGAAACAGTCAACTGACTATATAATTCAAGTAATATTTTCATCCACGTAACAGACATAAAGTCTGTATTTCAACTAGTTCAAATATCCAATCCAACATAAAGAAACTGAGTTCTTTTTGCTTACAAAAACTTGGTTTTCTCCTTACACTTGTAATAGTACAGCATTACCATTACAGGTATTTAGGGATCCATGATGGCCCCAGACTATTTATTTTCTATTAGTCAGAAAGAGGCTGAGCTATTATAACACAATTTAATCACGTTTCTTCCACAGCTCTATGGATGATTTCCATGTCAACAGGTCTAGAGCCTGCTCACTAGATACAGAGGTGGAAATAAAGTACTGACTCTTGAATGGCAAGACACAGGCTGTACAAAGACCATGATAAGAGAGAATGCACTTTCATTCTCTGCTAAATCTGTTCTATTACCCACCTTTATCCTCCTCTCTGTCTACTAGGCAAATCACTGCCACTCAATACAACCCATGGGTTTCACAGAGGATTATTCTGTTGTTGACAAGGAAACAGAAGGTTTGTATTCTTCTGAAGAAACATGGCATTCAGAATGTAGTACTACACCTTACTAATACATTTCTTATTTATATTTTTCAATAATTTGCTCTTAAGAAAAATATGGGCATTTCTACATGATATACATTCATTAAAGATACCATGAGCGGGGACTTCCCTGGTGACACAGTGGTTAAGAATCTGCCTGCTAATGCAGGGGCACTGGTTCAAGCCCTGGTTTGGGAAGATCCCACATGCTGCGGAGCAACTAAGCCTGTTGGCCACAACTAGAGAAAGCCTGTGCACAGCAATGAAGACCCAACGCACCCATAAATAAATAAATAAATGTATTAAAAAAAAAAAATACCATGAGCATCAAGAGTGTGCTAGGCAGAGGGCATACCATGGTAACAAAAAGGAAACAACCTTCACCATAAATGAATTTACAATCTTATGAAGACAAAAAGTAAATATGAAAATACTTAAGTACAATTTGAGGGGGGAAGGAATCCCTCTTAAGGTGATGAATATCTTACTTCAATAGAGAATAACATGCTTTAGATGGCATGGCCAGCAAGAGCTTATCTGAGAAGGTAATATTTAAGAGACAATAGAAATAGGCATTTCTTCAAAGACATACAGATGGTCAAAAAACACATGAAAAGACACTCAACATCACTAATCATTAGAGAAATGCAAATCTAAACTACAATGAGGTATCACCTCACACCCATCAGAGTGGCCATCATTAAAAACATCTACAAATAATAAATGCTGGAGAGGGTGTGGAGAAAAGGGAACCCTCTTGCACTGTTGGTGGGAATGTAAACTGGTACACCACTATGGAGAACATTATGGAGGTTCCTTAAAAAGACTAAAATCAGAACTACCATATGACCCAGGAATTCCACTACTGAGCATATACCTACAGAAAACCATATTCAAAAAGACACACGCACCCCAATGTTCATTGCAGTACTATTTACAATAGCCAGGATATGGAAGCAACCTAAATGTCCACTGACAGATGAATGGATAAAGAAGATGTGGCACCTATATACAATGGAATATTACTCAGCCATAGAAAGGAATGAAATTGGGTCATTTGTAGAGACGTGGATGGACCTGAAGACTATCATACAGAGTGAAGTAAGTCAGAAAAACAAACATCGTATATTAACGCATATATGTGGAATCTAGGAAAATGATATAGATGATCTTATTTGCAAAACAGAAATAGAGACACAGACATAGAGAACTTGTGGATACCAAGGGAAGGGGGTGGGTGGGTGGGATGAATTGGGAGACTGGGATTGACATACACTACCATGTATAAAATAGATAACTAATGAGAACCTACTGTATAGCTCAGGGAACTCTACTCAGTGCTCTGTGGTGATCTAAATGGGAAGGAAATGCAAAAAAGAGGGGATATATGTATATGTATAGCTGATTCACTTTGCTGTACAGCAGGAACACAACATTGTAAAGCAACTATACTCCAATAAAAATTAATTAAAAAAAAAAGTAGGATCTATCCATAGGATATTTGGGAGTTGTTTTCTAGGCCAATATAACAGCATTTGAAAATGCTCTAAGAAGTACTGTAGAAATTGATAGACGTTTAGATGTGATGCAAAGCAGTGTCCATGGAAAAGAGTAGTTTTACACATGGTTGAGAGAACAGATGATGCCAGATAATCAGGTTCTCATAAGCTGTAGTACAGAGCTTTCCTTTATTTTTTTCCTACAAATGCAGTGGGGGGAAAAGTGGTAGGTTTTCAGTAGGGCACCATCATGGTCTAATTTATGATTAAAATCCTGACTGCTGTGTGGAACATAGATTAAATGAGACAAATAATGGAATGTGAGACAATAGCTAGTCTAGATGAGAAGTAGATCATGTTGGCCTGGATTAGGTTGGGAGAGATGCAGAAAAGTGTAATTATTCAAGGTATGTTGGCATTATAAGTAACAGTACTTGCTGATGGTTTGGATGGTGGAAATTGAGAAGTAGACATCCAGGATTATTCCAAGATTCTGGCTTAAGCAATGTATCTGTAGCAGTGTCATTTCCTGAAATATTTCTAAATATTATTAAAGAGAAACTAGATTATTTCTTTGAGTTTTATTAATTATTTTCCCACCCTGTAAAATCTAACTGAAATGGTCAACAAGCATAAAAAAGATGCTTATTATCTTTAGTCACTAGAGAAATGCAAATTAAAACCGCACCCTCTAAGATGGCTATTAAAAAAGAAGGAAAATAGTAAGTGTTGGCAAGGATGTAGAGAAATTAGAACCCTCAAACATTACTGATGGGAATGTAAAACGGTTCAGCATTGTAGTAAAGAGTTTGGCAGTTCCTCAGAAAGTTAAAATAGGGTGACTAAATAACCTAGTAATTCTACATCTAAGTACATATTCAAAAACAATCAAAAACAGGTACCAAAACAAATACATGTGCACACACATTGACAGCAGCACTGGTCACAAGAGCCAAAAGGTCAAAAAGGCCCACATGTCCATCAGTGGGTGAATTGACAAATTGTAGCATATATACGCAATAGAATGTTATTCAGCCATAAAGATTGAATAAGTACTGCCACATGCTACAACGTGGATTAATTTCAAAAACATTATGCTAAGTGAAAGAAGCCAGACACAAAAGGTCCCATATTATTTCATTAATATCCAGAATATCTAGAATAGGTAAACTCATAGAGACAGAATGTAGATTGGCAGTTATCAGAGGCAGAAAGGGGGAGCAACTTCTTAATGGGGATAGTTTCCTTTTAGGGTGTTGAAAAAGTTTTAGAACTAGGAAAAAGTGGTGGTTATACAACATTGTGAGTGTGCTAAATGTCAGTGGATTGTTCACTTCAAAATTGTTAATTTTGTTATGTAAGTTTTACCTCAATTAAAAAAAAAATTCATGGAAATGTGATTTTTACATTTTGAGATAAAGCTAGTTTCCAAAAGAACATACATAAAGACAGCTATTCTTAAGAACAATGAAAAGCTGCTTCATAGCATAAGTATTCAAAAGGCATTAAAAGGCTAACAAGCCATCAAAACATCATCTATCCAACCATTTATTCATTGAATTAATATCTATTAAGATTATCAGGGCTTCCCTGGTGGCGCAGTGGTTGAGAGTCCACCTGCTGATGCAGGGAACGTGGGTTCGTGCCCCGGTTTGGGAGGATCCCACATGCCGCGGAGCGGCTGGGCCCGTGAGGCATGGCCGCTGAGCCTGCGCGTCCGGAGCCTGTGCTCCGCAACGGGAGAGGCCACAACAGTGAGAGGCCCGAGTACCGCAAAAAAAAAAAAGATTATCAAATGCTGGGCGGTTGTGGGATGAACTGGGAGATTGAGATTGACATATATACACCAATATGGATATAACAGATAACTAATAAGAACCTGCTGTATAAAAAAATAAAATAAAATAAAAAAAGAAAAAGATTATCAGATGCTGACCCCCACTAGCTCTGAGTATACATTGACATATAATCTGCCTTTAAAGGATGGATTACATAGTAGGTGAAGAGAAACATTTTAATATATACATAAGAATAACTATTTTCCAACCTGTCCCTGGGGATACTGACACCTACCCCCGATTTAAGTGGATCAGATGAGAAGACATAAACACACATAGTAGAGAATGCATCGGCTGATGTACTGGTATATGCTCCATAAAGGATGTTTTCCGTGGCCTTTACCTCTCATTAATTCCCTACTCATATCCAACAGTGGGACAAATCTAGCTTTAAATTCATAAATGCACGGTGTATTATCAGTGGTGGTCATTTCTCTGATATGTGGTCCTTTTTCCCCCATTCCTTCTTTGGTTCAAGTTATTTTCACCTTTCTAAAATATAGGAGATATATTAGAGGCTATTGTAAAACATGTAAGTAGACATTCTTTACAGAGCTAGTTAATCTATACTTCAGCCAAGATCCCTGGGCATCTGCTCAAGGTCTAGTGCTGTCATGGTATACTGCATTTTGATGCATCTATGCAAGTTTCTAGTTATAGAAGTGATACAGTGTACAGTCTGATTGTCAAAGGGCCAAATCTAAAAGTCTGGAATTCTAATTATCATTATATGCTATTAATCGTCTAACTCCTTATATATGTTTTTTTTTAAAGCCTCTTGATATTTCCAAATTTTTTCTGAATAAAAAAACTATATATAACTCTGTATTCAGTGTGCAAAGCTTATGACTTGAAATATCAGTGTTGTCCAAAAAAATAAAAATTATAGTTTTAAATTATAAAACAAGTAAAAAAAAATGCCTCATTTTAGAAAAATTTGGAAATTTATAAAGAAAGGCAAAATTAAATAGCATATAACTAAGAAGTGTCTGCTAATGGCATTTAGGTATAATTCCTTCCTGTTTTTCTATTATTGTAGTTTATCTTTTGAATTGCAGCTCCAGGGTAAAATAAATAGTTTGATCCAGTCTGTATTTCGTATCTCATTTGTAACTTTCAACAAAAAACAAAAAGATATAACTAATCTTTACAACATCTGGCCTCTAGGCACCCAGATTTTAATTCCATACTCGCAATGACAATTTTACTAAAAATAGATGACTGAGTCCTTTGACTTCTCCCCCACTTCCAGATGCACCAACCCTCTTGGTGGCATCCCTGGGCTATTAATTAAAATGAATAAAGATGAACATACAGTTCTAAATGATCTCTATGGTCTTTTGCTCCAGAGATGGCAGATCCAGATATTTTAAGTACTTTCTACTAAGGAAGATAGGAGCAGGATGAGAAAGGTATCCTGTGTTCAACATTCAACAGGCAATTCTAGAATACTGAGTAGGAATGCTGGGACTGTGCTGGCTTTTGGGGCCAGGAGGATTATACTCTTGCCCAATGCATCACTCAGCTTGGTTGAGGAGAAGAAATACAAACCAGTGACAGCTACATCAGTAATTATAATGATGTTCTAGAGGTGGTGGAGGACTTCAGATGGAAGATTAAACAGATGCTGGAAGGTAAAGAGATGGAAGGAGAGAATGATGTTAGTATTCCAAACAGAAACAGAATGTGGACAGTCAGGGGACCTAGACAGTGTACAAAGTCACATCCTAGGAACTCTAAGGAGTTCATGATTGACAGAGCACAGAATGCAGGTTAAAAGGAATAGAGTATCTAGAGATGAGTCTAAGGGTATACAAATAAGACCATGTAAGGCCTTGAGAGTGGGCTACGTAATCTGAACTTGAACTCAAGAGCTACATCTTATAAGGCATGTGGTGAGTACTCGGGTTAGTAGAGGAGCATGAGGGAGGGAGGAAGGGAAGGAGAGAAAACTTGGTGAACAGCAGCCATCCTGACAAGGGTTATCCTCTGCTCTTTCTCTGCTTCCCCTGGCTTGGACCCAACGCTTATTTCCTTTATATTGGATAAGTACTTCCTGAAAACCAATTTTGTGATGAGGATTGTCCCTAAGAGGAACAAAAATAAAACACAGACATCTTCTCTGCCCTTCCCTGGGGCTTAGAATTTATTAGTGGAACAGACAAGTCTATAAACAGTTACAGAAACAATATGGTTACGGCTTAGAACAGGGAGAGAGGGGGCTGTGGGAAAATAAGGAAGAGATAATCCACTATGGTTTGGGTGGAATAAGGGGTCAATAGGGAAGGCTTTGAGTAGGACATTGAGGCTTTGGGTTAAAAGTTGTGGAGGTAAGAATATCATAGGCAGAGAGATAGGTGCAGAATAGGCAAGGGACCAGGGCAAAGGGTGAGTGAGAGAGAGATATAGTAAAGACTGAAGGTTAAGGGAGCTATTTTAATAGAGCTGCAACAATTGACAGAGCAGGACCCACTCTCCAAGAGACATTCCAGAGATCTAGCTCTGGTCATAGTACAGCCTGGGGCAGGACGAGGGCCGCAGGGACCCTGCAATGGCCAAGGAAACAAGAGTCAAAGGGTCAGCTTGGACACATCCTTTCCACCTACCTACCTACCTGCCTGCCCCGTGAGGCTCATCTCTCCTCTTGTAAGTCCTTCCTCCTGCCTTTGTCCTTATTCCCTCCTCCCCCTCCAGCTCTGTTTCACTGCCCTGCTACTTCTCTTTCCTTTCAAGAACACACACAGGCTAGGAACTGTTCCTTTCACTTTTTAAAGTAACTTATTTTTAGTCCTGAGTTCCATTTCTGGGAAAAAAAGAGTTTAGTTTTATATATATATATATATATATATATATATATATATATTTTTTTTTTTTTTAAAAGGGAAGTATTTTCTTGTGTATGGCTCAGCACTGATTTTTTATTTTTATTTTTTTTAATGCAGATTGAGAATGAAAAAAAAAAAAGAAAAAAATGGAAAAGAAAAAAATAAAGTTTACCTACCTCTAAGGTAGCTATGCTCTGTGGTTTGTCCCCCGACTTTAGTAACAAGAAGCCATTAAGCAGAATCAGTGATGCTCCAAATGGTCTCTTTACCACTCTTACTAGTAATGCTTGTCTTAATATATTTTGTAATTCCAATGTTACTTAAAATGTGTCCTCTTAACATATGAAATCACTATCAGGATTTTGACAAATTAAGTTTAATATACTACAATAATATTTTCATGGTTAAATCCTATATAGAGCTGCTTATTTTCTAAGGATGTGCTAAAACGCATGTACTGTGGGAAGGAGGGATATTTGGTAAAAAAGAGCTTAGATCAGGCCCCAGACAGATCTGCAGATAAATCACATCTCTACCAGTTATCAGTTTTGCTACTTTGGGCAGGTTTCTTGACCTCTACAAGCTTCTTCCTGAATCTGTGAACTGAGGATCATTCCTTCATTGAGGGTTTTCTTGAAACTCCCTGACAAGCCTGCTTGTCTGCCTTCTTTCCTCTCTTCCTTCCCAACTACCCATTGATCAACAAATAGGTGCTGACTAGAGAGCAAGCTTGCTGTGAAGTTTAAATGAGATATAGGAATTCCTGGTTCCAGCGCTTGCACATCACTAGCACCTAACAGAGGTCAGTTATTTTATTATTATTGCCCATATGGTTTGTCAAATAATGTTCCAAGCAAAAACTTTTATAACTTCTGAAAAATGAGGAATGTTTCCTTGTTATGGTATACAGGTTGCTTTGGCTTGATACTTTTTTCATTTATTGCTAATTAACTATACATTCTTAGCAGCTAAAAATAAATTGGCACAAACCAGTTACTTTTCACCTGTAGAAGGTACCACATTAGCAATCTTACAAATAAATTCTTGGTTAATTTCTAAATGATGGAGGTAAAGATCCTTATTAAACTACAGAAGGGTGGAGTTGATAAATTTTTAAATCATTGCCTTTTAATGTAACAGCTCACTCTTTAAAATTTTAATGGACATTGCAAAGACAACATAAAAATGGCATACATCAATCTAAAAATGATAATAATGTCATTATGACTTTCATGGATTTTTGTGTGGCCTAAGTAATCCCAGTAAACCCTACAGATTGAAGAATGCCTCTTCAAATGTTTCACTGCTTTTGCCCTTGATTGTAGTTTTTTTCTTTCTTTTTTTCCTAATACATCTTTTCTTTCTTAAAAGAAAGACATTAAAATGGGAAGGCTTTAAATGAAAGTTTGTGACTTGTCAACAGCCTGGCTTAGATCCTAATACTATAGATTTTACTTGTTTTAATTTTATTGAGTATGTTTAGTGTGTGCTTTGCTATTTTAAGGAGTCAGCATCTTATTTTGAAAGATTTACAGATTTGTTTTTAAGAAACCTCTTGTAATTTTTTATCACGCAAATTTCTATTTGAAGGAACAGACCTGCAAGGCACTAAAATTAAAGTGTCCCTATTTCTGGCCAATATACTGGAGATTAATGTGGAACCAAGAGCCATGCAATGAGAATAGAAAGAAGGAAGAAGTCTGTGGGCCTGATTACATCATCATCTGCCTGCGTGCCTAGGGAAGAATGATCTCTGATTTTCTTGTCCATCTACTGGTGTACTATGACCTCTGACGCAGCAATAGGAATGAGGTTCACTTAACAACATATTTAAAGAGTGAGGGAACATTGGAAAAAGTATAAACTGTGTTCAACTTGGACACTGGTAGTAATGCAAAAGGCTTCAAGACCATAGAAATGAGACATCATTTATTTCCTGAAAAGGGGTCTATTGAAGATACTGAGTTCTGAAGATTCTAAATATTAAGTCAGGTAGTAAAGATGTGAAGAGAATGAAAAAGGGTAGGGATCTAGGAGGGCTGTGTGGCAACAGAGGGCACTAAAGATTGAATGCTGATGAGGTGGTGTGACAGCGAATCCCCAAACCAAATCTCACCTACTTTGCAATTTTGCCTAGGAAAGAGAAGAAATCACTGCCCTCCCTCTATCTACTGCCCAGCCTGTTTTGTCCGCATCAAAGCGATTCAAATGGTCTACCTTTCCAACGCAGCTCAAGTCATCATCTGCTGAGGCAGATGACTGACTGTTTTTCCCTTAATTCACACTTAGTTATGATGGCAGATATCCCAAAAATATTATCTCTTCCAAAAGAGGAGTCTAGTTATCCAAAAAAGAATGGAAGAGAGAAATTCAGGCAGCTGTGGTGAAAGAGTTTCTAATTTTGAGTAGGGAGCCACTACATGCAGAGCAAGCCAAATTGCTGGAGGGCTGCCTTCTGTTCTTGCTGGAACAAGAAGCTGATATAGCTGATACCTGAGTGCTACTCCAAATGCGTTAGTTCTCCCAAATCTCAGTCATTTTCCCCAGTTTGGCTTTGAGTTGGGGACTGGTGATAGGAGGAGGAAGGGGGTTAACGAAACTCCAAGTCAAGGGCTACCTGCCATTGGTACATTCATGGGAGGCATTGTTTTCCAGAGCTGTCTTTCTTTTATAAACACTTGACAAACTGCTCAGCATAAAAAGTTAATTTTAAAAAATTTCTTACTACTATTACTGTAATACTAATAACTGGGATCCCCAGTGAGGCAGAGATCTTTAGAAGAGAAAAAACCATTTCAATTGCCCACAGTTTGTAGTAAAGGTAATAGGAAGTCACTGATAAGTTCCTGTAATTTATTAGTATTGATTGCATATTCTGTGTGTTCATGAAAAGCAGCACTAGAAAGGTAATATTCCCTCACCCTCAAGATCATGATCAGAAGGAATAAAGATAAATGTGTCACATGGCCTATGTCCTACAGAACTCACTCTTATTTAGGAAGATCACCCAAGTAACTCTTCATTTACAAAAACTATTGTTTTCAGTAATAGCCAGGACTGTGATGTGTTCCAATAGCAAATATTCCAGGGTGATCACTTAATGGCTTGGGCTAAACCTCTGCAGATATATAGTTTTTATTTGAGGCAGTGACAGGAACTTTCACTAGGATATGGGTGCCATCCCAGGACCCTCTGAGGGGGCCACATTTTGGTAATTATGCAGTACGATGATTCCCATGATTCTATAGGGAGAGAAAAATTAAGTAACCCTAGAAGGCTGGAAAACTTAATATTCTTTGAGTTAAAAATAACAACTTATATTTTTTCCAGCATTTCCTTGAGCCAGTCTGTCTCATTTAATTCTCACAATAACTCAATGAAATAGTTATAATCATTATCATATAATCATTATAATAATTTTGAAGATGAAAGAACAAAGGTTCTAAGAGATTCAGTATTTTACCCAAGGTCATGTAAGGATTAAGGAGCAAATCTAATTCATACCTAGATCTGTCTAAACTTTTAAACATTACGATGTACAGACTTGAAAAGTACAAACAACCTATGAAATTTTGCAGTTTCCTTACGAGAGAAAATTAAACACTATTTCTTCTCAAGACAACCCCAAATTGGCCATGAGTTGGTCAATCCTCAATTCATTTAATTCCTAACTTCCATCCCAAATTATAACGACAAAGGTCATATATAAAATTTCTGCAGAAGATGGGGGCCTATGCACACAATGCGTGACCAGGGCGCAGGACACAAGGCTGAGTTGCTCTGTTTCCTTGTTAGGTATCATTAAATGTCTACCTGCTATTAAATGTTGCTATTCCCTATGATAAAGGTCACTCGTGATGTCTCTTGTATAAAGGATGTCAATTGGCAGCAAATACTAATTCCACAATCTCCAAGCAGTTCAACTGTCTAATGGTACTTTTGTGCCACTATGGTTAATGCCTTTATTTCAATGATTTAACACTTTCAAGAAATTCTTCACTGGGAATAATTTGAACAACATATATTTCTAAGGCAAATGTTTTCTAGAATACATCTTTCCTTCATTATCTCATTTATTACTAAACAGCACTTACAAATGTATTGTTTAAATATTAACAAGGATACTGAGAGGTTACTGAGATTGTCCCAATTGGTAAGCATCAAATAAAAAAACTTGAACAAATAATAGGTTAAAGGCTATGATAAATTAACAAAGTCTTTGGTGGGGGTGAGAGGTAAGGGGGAGAGAAAATTGGTCAAAGAGAGAGAGGGGAAAAAGAAAGGAAGGGAGAGAGAATTTGAGAATTCTAAAATAATGGGTTGTTTCCCTTTTCTACTTTGCTCTTAACAAGTGTCAATTGAGAATTCTTGCCTTTCTACATGTGGATAATGACCTTTGTGTTTCTTTCATAACTTTTTTTTTAATCAGTTTTATTTTTCCCATTTAACCGGTTTTAAAGTTTGAAATCTTGCTTTAATTTCCTTTTTGCTATACTCATCATGGCTAGATGTGATGTAAAAAATACTATTTATTAGAGAAAAAACCTAATTTAAAAAGCCAATGATAAGAATTATAATTACTTTTCACTAAAGATATAATTATACATAGATAACTTCCCATTACAGAAATAGTGGAGAGATGGGTAGAAAAAAATAACTCAATGCATCCAACAATTATTTTCTCAATGACTGCAGATACTCAGGTCCTTTGAGATTATGTGAATCAGAACTTTCCTGGATTTACAGCTAACTTTTTACAGCTAAATTTTTTTTTTAATATATCATCTATAATGCAAGTGCAAGAGAGAGAGTCAAAAACACGGGGTTCAAAATTCTCATTTTTCCAACCACTTCTTTCTATTGGGTATCTTTAAACTTAAGACTTTGGACTGTACCTCTTCTGGTCACAGGAAGTGTGTGTTTGTCCCTGACCACTATATCCTTACCTGCAAAGATGAACATGTACTAAACTTTATTGGGTCATTATTGGAGAATATTTAGATGATTTATAAAAAGCACTAATGTTCTAGTAATTTATTGATATAGATTGCATATTTTACCTAGTTATGAAATATGATACTAACAGGCCATATTCCCTCACCTGCAAAATCATGCTGGCAAGGAATAGAGATAAATGTGTTTGTAAAGCTGTGTATGTATGTTTATATAAAATGGCCTACATCCTGCACTCATTTGTGTGATTTTTCTTTTTTTTTGAGTAGACTAAAATTTACACAGTAGATAATATGCACTTGGTGGGTGATTTCAAATTAAATGATCAAAATGTATTTTCATCATTTTGCTACATAAAGTACACTCAAGTTATTGGCAGATATTTAATTTCCAAATCAATCAGCTTCTTTCTCAGACTTTGAAGTCCAATGACTGGCTATTAAGCTTGGGGAATTCATACTTGGAACAAATAGATCACTGACCTAAAAGGCTTAATTATGGGCCTGTTTTCCTCTTTTTTTCCAAGTCAAGTAATATTTTTTAATTGAAGATACTGTTGATCTGACTCTGTAGGTCATGTATTGACTCCAACTTACTGCAGGTGAGAAACATTTCAGTCATAGGACCAAGGCAGATTGACAGCAACCATCATCAGGTCGAACAATATTAATCTACCATTAAATTAAAGAAGCACCGAAAACGATGGCTGTTATTTTTTTAAAAAATCAATCACAGCCCAAATTATGGCATTCATCCTGAAACACATTTCTTCCACTCCCCAAAAAGTTGATATATTTTAAAGTCTTCGTGCTGGAGTGACAGAGAATCACTAACAGAAGGACCCTCAGTGATGTTCTTCAAATATTTCAAGGGGTATAAAACAAAGAAGAAAATCCATTTGTGAAGTTGTTGTCTTTGAAATTGTTTTATATGTAGCAAATAATTATCCTTTCACGGTCAATGTGGGGTGTCTAAACATTCAGCTCCACTGGAACAATTTTCTGACCACATTCAGCCAACTAGCCTCAGCTCTTAGAGCAAGGCATCTTTCAAATTAGGGCATCCCTGAAGATGATGAATTAATGATAATTAGCAAGCCTATGTGAGGTATCAATATTTCAGGAATTGCTTCTTTGAACTTGACTATAAAATTTTTCAAACACATTTATAAAGAGATCGGAATACCTATATACACACCTTCAACCACACATCTTCAACCACCATCAGTTTTCTGCTCTTCTGCTTCATATACCCCTCCAATCACCACTCCTTCCCCTATCTGATACACACACACACACCCCTTTTGTTTGCTTTGTACTCAAGTACATGAAAGAAAATCTCAAGAATCTTATTATTTCATCTTTAATTACTTTTGTGTGCATCTCTAAAGACTGAAAAATTAAACCAAGATATATTTTTGCATCCAAGAAAATTAACAAAAATTCACAACTATCATAATATCCAAAATTTTTGAATTGTCTCCAAATGTCTTAACCTGTCTTTCTCTAGATAGTCTGAGGATAACAAAAATTGAACTCATAGAGGAAGAAATGAAATTGAGCTGAAGCTTTTGTATTTCCTAGCTATTTTAAACAAGTTTGAAGCTATACTGCTTCAGAGTCATCTTTTATGAGGAATGACACTAAGTGAGGATCAAGGGAAAATAAGGTAGAAATCACCCAGCACACAATGTAAGAAGCCACAAAATGTTGACTCGGTATATTCTGTCTAAATTTGGTCTTAGCTGTAGTCAAAATTCTTTGAGTCTCCCAGCCCTGGGAGGTTCAAGTCTTTTCATTCTATCAGCTTTTCAATTTCCCTCATCCACTACATCTCCTCATTTCCCATCTTCCCAGTTTATAGGCCATGGTCAAATATCATCCCTCCTTTACATACACCTTTCTGTTCCTTGCCCTTCTCCGACTTTAATACAAAGCTTCACAAAATCACATCTGGAGAAAATTCAACAGTTCACCTATTCCAAATCTGCACCCATGAGGCTGATAGTACCTAAAGAAAAGCTCATATTACTAGTTGTTTTCACTTTAAATTCATACCCAGGAATTTCAAAGTGAGCCCTTAATGCTGTGAGACAAACATCAGATAACTTCTCAGCCCGCTCACTCACTCTGTCTTGGTTATGACTATTTTCCACCTTCCTTCCTTAAACCCCTACCATCTCCTCCTATAGCTTCACTTTCCACTGGTGACCCTGCCCAGATTTCCAAAATTTCACAAACCAAATTAGCGCAATGTGAAGAGAACTTTCACAGACTACCACCACCACATCCACCTATACTTGGATCTGTACCCTCTTATTCTACATTCTTTAATTGTTTCTCTCATCTCCAACCTCTTAACATTGCAGAACTCCAGGACCCAGTCTTTGGAACTAACTACATTCACCCTCTTGGTGATCTCATCCATTTTCTTTGTTTTAAAAACTATCAATATGCCAACTCCTAGATTCATAGCTCCAGCTCAGACCTCTCCCAAGTTTCAGCATTGTCTGCTCATAAACCCTAATGTATCAACACCAAAGCTGAACTTCTGACCTTATACCAAAACCTGTTCTAAGAGCCATCCCTATCTCAGCAGATGGAAATGTCATCCTTTCAGCTGTTCATGTAATCCTTCCCTTATCTTTCTCTCTCACCCCCTACGTCCAATCCATCAGAAGATCTCATTGCTTCTACCTTCAAAATATATGCAGAATTCAACAACTTCTTCTGAGATCCATAAGGTCTACTTTGCTCCGAATCACCATATTCTCTTGTCTAGAGGCTTCATAGCTTCCTTTCCTCCCCACCATTTCTCCCCTTATCCACCCACCAGAAATCTATTACTTTTAAAACTTAAAACATTTCACTCTTCCATCCAATTTTGCTGGAAAGTCCTCATTTCTCTCCGATTAGAAACCTCTCAATTAAAAGTCAAATAGACAAGAAACAAGAAGTGTTGGCTAGGATGTGTAGAGAAAGCAACACTCTAGCACAGCTAGTGGGAATATAAATTGGTGCAGCCACTATGGAAAACAGTATGGAGGTTCCTCAAAAAACTAAAAACAGAGTCACCATATGATCCGGTAATCCCACTCCTGGGCATATACCCAGAAAAGACAAATATTCTAATTCAAAAAGATACATGCATCCCAACGTTCACAGGGGCACTATGTACAATAACCAAGACATGGAAGGAACCTAAGTGTCCATGGACAGATTACTGTATAAAGAATATGTGGTACAGATACACATACACATACACACACACACACACACACACACACAATGGAATACTACTCAACCATAAATAAAGAGGAAATCCTGCCATTTGAAACAATACTGATGGACCTGAAAGGTATTATGCTAAGTGAAAAAACTCAGATCAAGAAAAACAAACCCTTGGGCTTCCCTGGTGGCACAGTGGTTGAGAGTCCACCTGCTGATGCAGGGGATGTGGGTTCGTGCCCCGGTCTGGGAAGATCCCACATGCCGTGGAGGGGCTAGGCCCGTGAGCCATGGCCGCTGAGCCTGCGCGTCTGGAGCCTGTGCTCTGCAACGGGAGAGGTCACAACAGTGAGAGGCCCGCGTACCGCAAAAAAAAAAGAAAAACAAACCCTTTATGATTTCACTTATAAGTGGAATCTAAAAAACAGAAACAGACTCATAGATACAGAGAACAAACAGGTGGTTGCCAGAGGGGAGGGCTCTAGGGGACTGACAAAATAGGTGAAGGGGATTAAGAAGTATGAACTTCCAGCTATAAAGTAAATAAGTCAGGGGGGTGTAACGTACACATAGGCAGTATAGTTTATAGTATTGTAACAACTTTGTATGGTGACAGAAAGTTACTGGTCTTATTGAAGTGATCATTTCATAATGAATAAAAATATCGAATCACTATGTTATACACCTGAAACTAATATAATGTTGTAACATTGTGTATTAATTATAACACAATAAAAAATTAATTTTTTTTTAAAAAAGCAAACAGCCATTAGGGCTATCGATGATCTGGCCCAATTACACTGACACTCTCATGAGCTGTGATCCTACTTGCTCATGCCACTTGGGTCACATTGACCTCTTTTTCTTGTGACATGTCAAGCACACTCTCACTTTAGGGCCTTTGCTCTAGCTGTTTCTCTCTCGGGAATGATCTTCTCCCAGATTTTTTGCTTGGCCAACTCCCTCACTCCTCCTCGTTTTGTTTGTCTTTGTGGGCATGGAAAAGCTCTGCCCCCAAGCAGCAAGCAATCCTGCCCTATTTGTCATCCTCTTCAGGTTGGCAAATAGCCTCTGCTTGTCCTGGATGAACAAAGGTACCAGTAATATTGGTTTCCTCTCCTGTTTTGTCACTATGAATATGGAGTTTTGATGGCAACCATCCTAACAGCCTCCATTTATTGGAACAACAGGCACTTTGCATACATTATTCCAGATCCTACTAGCATCTCTATATGGTTTTAGTCTACTGTGTTTAAAATTTAAGTTTTTTTTTTTTTTTTTTTTTAAAGAGAAAGCTATCACGGTGCTTTGTGACCACCTAGAGAGGTGGGATACGGAGGATGGGAGGGAGACGCAAGAGGGAGGAGATATGGGGATATATGTATATGTATAGCTGATTCACTTTGTTATAAAGCAGAAACTAACACACCATTTTAAAGCAATTTACTCCAATAAAGATGTTAAAAAAAAAACAGCTATCGGAAGAGAGAGACATATAAAGAGAAAATCAGCAGTTAATATTCCACAATATGAATAGGGATTACCCCTTAATTGTGAGGTTATATGTGATTTTTTTTTCTTTCATCCTTTCTTTCATCTTTGTTTTTTTTGTATTTTCTAGTTACTACATACTCCCAAATTGTTTTTATAGTTAGAAAAAAAAAATGGATTTGAAGTCTTAGAATTGTTAATTGTTTAAACCAGAGTGGAGGGCTTCCCTGGTGGCGCAGTGGTTGAGAGTCCGCCTGCCGATGCAGGGGACGGGTTTGTGTCCTGGTCCGGGAAGATCCCACATGCCGTGGAGCGGCTGGGCCCGTGAGCTGTGGCCGCTGAACCTGCGCATCCGGAGCCTGTGCTCCACAACGGGAGGGGCCACAACAGTGAGAGGCCCGCGTACCGCAAAAAAAAAAAAAAAAAAAAAAAAAAAAAGTGGAAAGTCCAATCATGGGGAAAACAACACATTCTGAATTCTAGCAGTTTCAATTATATTGATTAAAAACAGGCTCCAGCATACCTTCTACCACAGGACCTCTACAGTTGCCTTAGGTTTTCTTCAAAACTTCTGCACATTTGCCCAAATATCCAACTACCTATGATCTGTGTAATAATTGGAGTTAATAATTATAAAGATTTGCTCTGGAAGGGAAGGTGGCAAGGGGGAGGTCAAGAGAGTCAGACTCCAGCCACAGTTTGTCATTAACTTTTTGGGCAAATCACTTAATCCCTTCAGGCCTCCTTTGTATCATTTCAGAGAGTTAGAAGAGGTAATTTCAAAACTCCCAGCTCAAGTCCATGAAATAATAGCCTCTTTCTCTGCCCTATCCATGTTGTCCTAGGAGATCACCAATGAATATACTGCATTTGGAATGTTAAACCGCAATTGCTCTGGTTGGAAGAATGACTCTCCAGTAACTAAGGACAAGAGGGGCCAACCATAAAGACTTTGGCCATTAAGCAGCCATCCTTTGAGAAGCCTCATCCCCTGGCTTCTGGGCCTAAACCACACAACCTGCTTAGAGTTCTGCTATCCCCCCAAGGTATGATTTATTATTTTTATTTGCAAGACATAGACAATAAAGGACTGTTATCCAAAATATACAAAGAATACTTAACAATTAAAAAAAAACAACAACTTGATTAAAATGTGGGCCAAAAACTTAACAGACACCTCACCAAAGAAGACACACAGATGGCAAACAACCACATGAAAAGATGCTTCACATCACATGTCATCAGGGAAATGCAAATCAAAACAAGGAGGTACCATAACTGAGTCACTTTGCTGTACAGCAGAGATTGGCACAACACTGTAAATCAACTATACCTCAAAACAAAATAATTATTATTATAAATTACTCAATTTATTTAAACTAAAACACAATTCACCCATTTCTCCCATCCCCCCACCCCCAGCCTCTGGAAACCACCAATCTATTCTCCATACCTATAAGCTTGTTTTTTTGTTGTTTTAAATTCCAAATATAAGAGAGATCATATGGTATTTTTCTGTTTTATGGCTGAATTATATATATATATATATATATATAGAGAGAGAGAGAGAGAGAGAGAGAGAGAGAGAACAATTTCTGTATCCATTCATCTAATACTGGATCCCTAGGTTGTTTCTGTATCTTGGCTATTGTAAATAATGTTGCAATGAACATAGAGGTACAGATGTCTTTTCGAGTTAGTGCTGTTTCCTTCAGATAAATATCCAGAAGTGGAATTGCTAGATCATGATAGTTCTATTTTTATTTTTATTTATTCATTTATTTTTTTTGTGGTACGCGGGCCTCTCACTGTTGTGGCCTCTCCCGTTGTGGAGCACAGGCTCCGGACACGCAGCCTCAGCGGCCACCGCTCACAGGCCCAGCCGCCCCGCGGCGTGTGGGATCCTCCCGGACCAGGGCATGAACCCGTGTCCCCTGCATCAGCAGGCGGACTCTCAACCACTGTGCCACCAGGGAAGCCCCTATTTTTAATTTTTTGAGGAACATCTACAGTGTTCTCCACAGTGGCTGCACCAACTTTCATTCCTACCAACAGTGCACAGGGTTCCCTGCTCTCCACATCCTCACCAACACCCCTCCTGTTCTGTGCTCAGGTCTCACTTTCTCAGTGAGGCCTACCCTAGGCTGTTTTGTACTCTAACTTGATCTCCCACCTCTCCCACTCCTCTGGCACTCTCAAATCCCCTTTCTGTGCTCCACATTTTGTTTTTTCCACAGCATAGTCACATTGTTATTAATATTCCCATTTCATTATATATGTCTGTGTGTGTATATATATATATATATATATATATATACATATGTTCAAAAAGGGCAGAAACCTTTACTTGTTTTTCAATTGGTCATATTTCCACTACCTAGAACAGAACCTGGCATGTAATAAAACCTCAATAAATATATCTGAATAAACTTTCAAATATTTATCTATTTGCTTTTTTATCTGTAATCTATGGAGTAATCGAATTTTGTAACTGAGAACAAATATTTACAAAAATAAACATACTAAGACTTGACAATACCTACATTTGTTTTAACAGTCGATACCGCCCTTTAATTGCTGGCAGAAATTCTCAATTTCCATAACAGTTAAAAAAAAAAAAACTTCAGATTTCTAAGTCAACAGCCCATTACCTTAGGTATTAAAAGAGGACATAAAGTGAAATAAAAGAACTGCTATGTTTTCTATTTTAAGAGGTTTCTCTGCTCTAGTTGTTTTTATAGGAGGTACTAAGTAGTTTAAGAAAACAAACAAAATCACAAGTTATGGTTCTTATAGACACAGTAAAAAAAAAAAAAATAAGCAGAGAAGGCTTAAGCTGATAAATTAATGCACTCTTGGGCATGACTTTTGACAGTTAATAATCTTTAATTAATTTAGTAATTGTTTGCCCTTCAAGATAAAAATGGATATCTAGTCATTCTTAGGCCATTATTTTATTTAACACAATGAACTTAAGTTGAAACTCTTTTGAGTGGCAAAACTTTATTACAATTATATTCACTTTAAATTAATAACATCTCACACAAGGAGACTTGAAGATATGTAGAGGCCCCAAGCAATGAAATATTATGGCCTCATTAATCCCCCAATCTTATATTTAGTTCAAAATAGAAACCTATTAAATTTAAATTAAGTATGAGGAATTTGAAATATTTTCACCACGTTGACTAATGTTCTTAAATTACATTTTAAAAAATAAGTAATTTCACAATTACAAGATTTTAGCACTGAATTGAGAAGTTACCTCATAAACTTGTAACTGAAACCCCAGATTTTAGTCTTATTTGTCTGCTCTTACACAGCCAGCCTACTACTCAGGTGACAGTTTTACATATACTTCTCAACAGGTTATTGGCTTTTTTGGCAGAAACACACATGGCTCTTCCATTACAATTTCTTTGGGGCACATCCAACCTCTCTCCCTACTCACACTGAGGTCAAATAAGACTTGCTCTCACGCCAGCATGAACAATGCATTGGCTCATCAAATATTATTGCTCTGCACACCAATCTCTCTACTCTGGGGAACACAATGCTTTATACAGAAAAATTGATATTTTCCCAAACCAAAGTAACCAAACATGCTACTAACCTTGAGTAAATTTACTTTCAGCAGCGAGCCTCCTTCCTTCTCTGCGACCAGCACCTTCCTTCCGAAGCTGGGGAAAACACCTTTATTACTAACGCGTCACAGACTTTATTTATAACATCTGAAAATTCTAGTCAATTAGCTACCCACTGAAAGCCATACATATCAGGTGTATTTTATAACTTTCCGTGCTATGCCATGATGAAAAGTATATTTTTTCCAGCTGAGTGGAGCAAAACTGAAGGCTGACAAAGAGAAAAAAGAAAGAGAAAAAAGGCATTGTTTTTAATGTTTCCGCTGTCCCGTTAATAACTAATAGAGGAAGGAACTTCAAAAGCTGCATCTCTCCCCCAACTCCATAGCTAAAACGGAAACCAGTGGAACACTCAGCTTCATTTCAAACTCCAGAGGATTTTAGGAAAAGGTATAATACACATTCTTATTTAAGGAATTTTTAAAGGTGTGAAATACAATCTCTGAATTAACTTCAAAGAAATTGAATCCTGATACAGATAAGAGACACCGAGATTCTGCAGTCAAGTGGCTCTTTGAACACCTTCAGCTGTATTTCACGTGCTATACCCACCACTTTATTACTTGGGGAAAGAAAAAAGTGGACAAAGATGAACGTCTTTTACCCGTTTTTACCTACAAGAACTAAGAAGAGGTCTAAGATATTCATGAGGATAATGAGCTATTGTTTGAGGTTAGCCAAACTTACTCAAATATCAAAGGACTCGATGATAGAAAAGAATGACTGGGGGTGTATGTTATCACACATTTTACTATTTTACCTCTGTACGGTCGGATCTTAACAAACGGCACCACGAAACAGAGGAAAGCTTCAAGTGAGCTTTATTAGCGAGCGCTCCCGGGCGAGATTCACTGGTCGGAGAGAAAGGGGCCAGAGAAGTCGCGCCCGGGTGAGGGTTGGGCAACATTTTATAGGGGAAGAAGGGAAAGGGTGTGGTGAATCTGGGAGGGCGCAGGGTATTCCTTATATGGTGGTCTTTTCGGGTATCCTGGGGGACCGTTAGTCCCACCCCTCGAAAGGCGGGAAGGCTGGGCCGGGTTCAAAGTCCCCACGTCAGTTCCCGGAACTGGGTGGTCCGGGATGTCTCCAGGGCAGTTTCTGGAACTGGGTGGTCCGGAGAATTTCGGTCTGATGCAACCTGTGAATCTGATTGTGTTCCCCTGCCTCGGGCCAGTTGGCCTTACAACCTCCATTACTCTGATTCAATCCTATTTTTTCCCTCCCATTAAATAAGAATCCAGAAACACTGTTAAGTATTTTAAAAATTGCTTTGTTGATTTTATCTTATTAGAGAACAAATGTATCTTTCCAATCCCTGTGATACTTAATTAAACTAAAAGATTGTTTCTTTGCACGTATTTTCAGATCCTGTAACTAAAATTATAAGGGCTTATACAAACAAGATGGGAAAAGAGTGGTTTTGTAGTCTGTAGGCCACACTGAATCCACTGATTAAACTACTTTATGTGATAAAGTTATTTTATGTCAAGATTACCTTCAGTGCAGCCGAAATTTAAGTATTTTCCTAACCTCCAAAATAATTGAATCAAATGAGAAAAGAATGCATGTGTATTTCTCCTTTAATTAAAAACACAATCAGAAACACAACTGCAGACTATCACCTATGAATTAAAATGCTAATTCTTTCAAAAGAAGAGTATATCTGATGTCCCCCTTTGAAATATAATACACAACAAAGAAAGGAGGAGAAAGATGCCATAGGAAGTCAAACACACATTTGCAAAGCTAATTGAGCAAATTCACCACCCTTTGACATTTTGCTAAAAGAAAAGCAGCCTTGCAGCCCGATAAAAGAACAATGCAAACAAAGACAGAAAAATACACAGTCTAAATTGATCTGTTGAACCCCAAAGCACTAAGATAGCCTTGTACAAAGTGTGAAATTGAACTGTGAGCCACAGAGAAAATTTTTGTCCTAACACTTCCCAAGATCAGAGGGAATTGCAGGTGATCTTCCTCTATTCTTTTATTTCCTTTTGTAAGAAACTAACCTAGTTGAAGGACAAGAGTCTTAAATCCCCGAACCCTCATCAGGGTTCACAAATGAAACACACAAATGAGGATTAAGAAGATTTCCCACCAGGAATATTATAAAGGAGAGTTAGGAATAGCGAGTATTGGGAGAGTCCAAGAGTGAGCATGGAAGTAATTACCTTTCCAGCCCATATAATGCAGTGCAGTAATTTGCTAGATTTGTCTTATTTCTGAATCTAAAACTTTTGCCAAAATTTCACTTTTGAGGAAAACAGAGAAAATCAAATTCATATTTTGTGTTTCCTAATAAGAACTGAGCCCCTCTATCATCTCTCCACAGCGCACTTTCCACTCAACCCATTACTGAAGTGAAAATGCTGTGATTTACATCCTGGTTCATACTGGAAGGGAGCATATAATGCATTAGGAACACCAGATCCACATGGAAAATAACTTCTTATAAGCTCTGCATGGGACACTAAACAGCTGCCAAGTTAGAGGGCCGATCACACTTCCCCTTTGAAAACATCCCCTTAGACCTCATCAAATTCCAAAACACTACTGAATCCATAACTGATAGGAACCTGGCTTCAGGTGATACCGTTAACCTCCTAAGGTACTTATAAATAACGCCTTTTCAATTTAACCCATATGTCCTGCAGCTTCTCTCCTGTACCATAGAAAAATAATGGCTCTTTCCTTTAAAAACGTGGCCTTGGGCATGGACAGATGCCTGGTGTGCTTATAAAGTTACCTGTCTGCTTTGATATTGGCCTCTTCTTTAATTGCAGTGGTGTTGGGGGTAGAAAAGCCACAGCAGGATTTTTCCCTTTCACTGGCCTGATGAGTACTATGGGGTCTGTCTTAATAAAGTCCTGTAGGAATATTTTCACCACTGTTCAGAGGAAATGGGGATATCTTGTTAAGTTAGTTTCACTCCACAGTGAGGATTTGTGGGGAGGAGCAAAACTAGAGATGTTTGCTCAGGGAGAATTGTTTCTGGATTCAGCTTCTCCTTACATACAGCCCAGATGGCCTGTGTGCTTTCCCTCTTTATCAGTTCTTTCTGGGGAGGTTTTCCCACAGCCTCCTGGCAGGGGGAAAGCAATGAAAGGTACTGTCTCATGTGGATCTTGTTTCCTGTGTCAGTGCAGTTATCTCCCCTTCTGAACAGACCCATGTCAGAGTACATTAAATTCAGAGAGGTAGACTGACTTAGCTAAAGATGCAGTAGGGAGGCTGCACACAGAAAACAATATCAAAAGAGCACAAGGGGACCCTTAAAAGAAGTAAATTAACAACCAGCTGTGCGGATAGGAGTCGCGTTCACAGAGCCATCACAATTCTGCCACCAAGGCTTGATTAATATTAAAATAACAGTTATACATATGTAAGATTCTGGAACAAAGGATCCCTCCCATTTCTGAAATCTCCTCAATTTTCTTTCCTAACACCTACTCTGCCTTTTTCCTCCTAGAGTGTATTTGTTTCAGTCAGAAATGGGAGTTCTGTAGAGAACCCCGTTCTTTGTTGAATTGCTGACTTCTTATGCAGCAAATCCCAGTGGCCAGGAAGCAGTGATTTCATGATTTATTAGCATTCATATAAACTCTGTATAGATCCTCTCATTCCCAGTTTTGTCCTTAATATTCTATACCAACTCCAATCTTGAACATGTCTGGGTTTCAGCCTGAATACAGATCCATATGTGTCTCCTAGACCCTACAGGCTCACTCTGAAGGTACTCTTTATTTTTACATGGTCAGCTCCGCACTTCACCCAGCAAAACTGATAACTTATTAAGCAAATATAGCATTAAAAGGGAAATAGTAGGATCTCAAGAATACATAAAAGAGAAAAGAAAAAAAAAAACCTTTCCTTACATATCATGAAGTGAAAATGTTCACCAAAATCATTTTGGTTCAGGAAAAAAGGTATATTGAGCACTAACTGTGTGCCAACTGAACACTATGTTGCATTCCTAAATTATAAATTAAAATTTCATTAACTATTTCCATTCAAATGAGAACTCTACACGTTGAAAATTTAATTGACTTTTCCAAGGTCACTCAACTAATAGAGCAGCAGTCAAGAAGAAACCAATCTCCTTATTCCCCATCCAATTTCCTTTCAACTCCACCACACTCCTTACATCTCAGTGTCTAATTTCCATGTCCAGGTTTTAGAAAGTCTGAGGATACAACACCGAGGCTTTGATTGTGACTGAATGTCTCAGCTGTACTGTCAGATTCTCTGGGGGAATTATAAATCTCCCCAAGTGCTTAACCAATTACCATTTTTTCCCTCATTTTCAACAAGCATAGTCTTTGGAGAAAACATTTGCACAAAATTACTTGGATCATTTATATAGAATGACAACTTCTCTTCCAGTCAATTCAGTCTCCTTTTCTAATCATCATCCTTTTAGGTGATGGATAATTCTTGTATTCCTTCTAACAAGATATCTCATTCAAGTATTTTATTTTTTCCTCCTAACCTTTATTATCACTTCAGTTTTGTTTTGTGTTTCTTTTTTGCCCTGAAATTTAAACAGAAGATTCCACAAAATATATTTTTAAAGGAGTTATAGAAAGAGCCATTTTCTGTAGCTCTTTAGATACTCCTGTCTAGATTTATATTTTATTCTCCCATGAAGAGAAAAGCTGTCTACTCAGTGATAGTTCATATACGTTCCTTTTTTAAAATGAGAGTTTTCTGAAGATTGCCACTGATCTATAGACTTCATTCCAAGATATTTGAGAAACAGATAGATAATTAGAAAATTAAATAGATGATAGATGGACAGATAAAAATCTGTGGTGTTTAATGTATAGTCTGCTGCCATTAATTCTTTTTTTTTTTTTTTTTTCGGTATGTGGGCCTCTCCCGTTGCGGAGCACAGGCTCAGCGGCCACGGCTCATAGGCCCAGCCGCTCCGCAGCATGTGGGATCTTCCCAGACCAGGGCACGAACCCGTGTCCCCTGCATCGGCAGGCGGACTCTCAACCACTGTGCCACCAGGGAAACCCCCATTAATTCTTTAATTTTAAAATATCAGCCATCTGTAAACATTTGACATGCTCATTTTCATTCCAAATGCAATTGTCGACACACACACAGACACATATATTTCAACAATTTATCTTACCTTCCAAAATAGCCAAGTTATATGAAATTCATTGTTCTCTAAGAAATAATCACTTAGAATTTTTTTTATTATTAATTAATTCTTTCTACATTCATGTCTCTAGTAATTCCTATTTTTAGAAATATATTCTAAGGAAATCCTCATGGATACATGATAAGATTTTCTAGAACAACATCTAACACAACACTGTGTTAGCAAACTGCTGAACAATAAATGTCCAACACCAGAGGATCAAATAAATATATTATGGTATCTTTTATGTAATTTTAAATACAGATATTTAAAATTATGTGATAGAAGACTGAAAAGATGCTCTTGATTTATTTTTGAATGGAATAAAATGAGATTACCAAAGACCATGAACATCATGATGTCGTTCTGGTAAAAGAACACGTAGAAGGAAAAAAGACTTAAAGGATATGCATTAATATGGTGTATTGTTTTTAAGAATCTATCGATGCTATTTTGGTCAGTCTTGCAATCCTGCAAACAGAGCTGGTCTGAGGAAGAGACGATTATAAGCTACATGCAACTTTTAAGAGCTTATTCCTCAGTAGGCTCTCCGGCTTCTCTTTTTATTCTTTTCTTCCACATCTTAAAACTCCACAAGTTTATGGGGTTTTTTCTTTAGCTTAATGTCGTTAATTTTGCCAAAACAACAAATACTTCTGGTTAAATAAAGTTATATTTTGCGTGTGTGTTTATATCTTAGTTAAACTGAGTTCACCCGAATATTTCCAGAGAAAGGATCAAGAAAGAAGAAGGCAGCAAGGGCGTAAGTATACTGGGTACACGCCAGCTGAATCTCTTTATTCCGTTGACTATCAGTTTCCCTCTCAGTGAAGAGATTAGACTAAATCATTTCACAAAGCCCTTCCTGCACAGTCATTCCATGACTATGATGGGAGGTAATGCATGTCAAAGGGAGAAAAAGATATAAGAAAGAAAAAACAATAGCAGGCCAGAACAATCTCTTACTTAGAGCCCAATTTTATTGTAATGGTTTCCAAATGTTACTCGCCCATCCAAATCATCAGGAGTGCTTGCTAAAATTACCGGCTTTCCTTTCTGATTCCACCTATCTGACCTTGGATTTGAGTGTCTGCATTTTGAAAACCCTAAGTGGCCTTAATATAGCAGGAGTGTGAAATACCGTTTGGGAACTATTGGTCAAGGCAGAATGTTTTAAGCATATTTCTTTCTAGCTTAGAGTTAGGTAAATAGGATAAGTAATAAAGCATCTGATCAACTTATTGTTTCTGCATTATTGTTTCTTACCCCTTTCATGCAAGAAAGGCAAACAGTGCAATCAAGCTAGAGATGTTATTTTGACTAGCAGTTTAGAATTCTCTTGCTACCATGTTTTGAAAATATTTATATTCATAGCCATTTCTCAATAAACAATTTCCACTAAGGGTCAGAGGGTTAAAAGGCTCTTTGTTAATTTGATAAGGCACTGAATTACTTAATATTATATCTGTTGAAAATCTCAGCTTTTAATGTGACCATTACACATAAAAGTTATCAATGATTTCATCAGCTTAATAGGGCTATTGCTCCCGTGTTCAGTTTATTATGTGGAACTACCTGGGTGTCAGTGGATATGGCTTTGAACATTTCAAACAGATTTATTTTTAGTTTCTGATTCAAAATTCAGTAGATGTTCTGGAAGGACTACGGTATGAAATGGAAATATATACATCAAAATTGTATAAGGGAACAAATAACCAGAAATAAAGCAAAAACAGGGGAATCTAGTCTGGTAATTAAAATCTAGGGCATTAAAAAGGCAAATGCCTTCTGACCTAACCTCTATTTCCATTTGGGGACACGATCATTAAAGTAAAATTCCTGATTCATTTCTGCCACACACATACACACCTCAAACTTGAAAGAACTTTTCTGATTGGTAGCTTGAGAGCAGAGATTAGTCATGCAAGTCTCAGCCCATTCTCAGTTCTCTCTTTAGATATGACTGATGCAGAGAACACACATTCTGGTTTGCTCTCTCACCTGTAAGGAATCTTGGCAGGACAGGCTCTGATATGAGAAGCACTGGGGTTAGGTTGTCCACTGCAATCTATGAAGAGGTGGGTGGGTATATCTGATTTAGGGGAGAAATACTGAGCCCAAATGACCTCACATATAAGTCACACCCTCCAGTTTACTAGCCTTCCACTTTTATCAGTGATAAAGTTGATATGTTGATCCTTGCCTCTCTAAATTGTATGCCTACTTCTTAGTTGATCTAAAGAGGAAAAAGAGGGTGTTGTTTAGGGACCCTATAAAATCCCTCCTAGGGAATGCATGGAGGGATTTCAGGGCCCTCTCCAAATTATACAGATAGTAGTACAAATCTACTTCAGTAGCCAGAACTGATTTTTCTAATTTCAACTTCCTGTATTTCCCCCTCTTACTCTATACATGATTACCTTGGGATTCAGTTAAAAGTCCTTGTCTGAAAACAAAACGACCCCCAGAGAATCTCTTTATAGAAGGTGACTTAAAAGTTGCAGAGGTAGTTTAAATTAGTGGTGAAAAGGGCTTGAGGGCTACTGTTTTTTGTTTTTGTTTTTTTACATTTTCTGGTAATGCACTGTGGCTCCCATGCCTACCTAGGGATGGGTATGCAGCCCTGGCAAAGGTCCAATGATTTGTTCAGAGATGGGTATCCAGGCCTGCCCCACCAGGGCCACTTCCTCAGATTAGTGTTGTTGTTGAAGCTAGTGGAGAAGACACTTCCTTCTGCCTCTCAATTTTAAATTTAATGTCAACTTTAATTTCGGTTTTAATTTCCAGTTGACAATATGAATCTGGAGGCTTTTAGCAGTCATGGTCTCCGTTTCTTTTGGAGAAAGTTTTGCTGAAACACAAGGTATGAGACCAAATGGAGTAAAAGGGCTGTGGCACCCTTGGCCTTTTGGCAAAACAGTTGCACAATCTAGTAAAAACTTTGATTTATTTAAGCCAACATGAGTTGAGCTTCTGTGTTTGAAACAGTTTTGAGTAAAGCAGGAGGCATACAGACTTAAGATAACTTTTTAAGACAGAAGTAAGATATGTTTATTGTCTTGAGAATTAAGACAATACAGGAACAGAAAATATTCCAGACTGAGGTCAAACTGTTGATGTATATTTTCTTTCAGTATATTTCCTACACTTTTTAGAAAACATGTTTGTGCATGCATGAATGCATGCACACAAATAAATGTCCAAAGCACTGTTACTATACAAATTGTTTTTTTAACCCCTTTTCTTCACTAAACAATTTATCATGAAAAATTACCTAATGCGTTATAATTTTTATGCAGCAGAACTTACTATACAGCAAAGACTGACTCTTAATCCTTCTTTCCACTCTTTTTGCCTCTCTTCAATAAATTTTTGAACCTTACTAGGTTCCAGGAATTGTCCTGTGCACTAAGGATACTGCAGTGAACAAGAGAGGTAGGGTTTCTCTTTATATGAAAATCAATTTTTGGTGGGTGAAACTATATTAACAAAGCAAACAAAATAATCCCAGATAGTATACATGGTACTAGGAAAACAAGATTGTGTGATAAAAGTAACAGGGGAGGGGAGGAGACAATATTAGGTAGGATTGTGAGGTAAAGGTCCTTGGAGAAGGTAAGACTTGAGCTTGAAAATGCTGACAAAAAAAGAGACAGTTATTTAATTTGGGGTTGGGAGTTTTGGAGGCAGAACGAATAGCTAGTGCCTGGGCTCCACAGTGGGGATGAGCTTGCTGTGTCTGAGGAATAGAAGAAAGTGGTGGTGCCTCAAGTATACTAAGTGGAGGGAGCAGTAGAAGATCAGGTCAGAAAAATAGTCTGAGGCCAGGACATATAGGACTTCGGAGGCTGTGTAAAGGCTGTGTTTTATTCTAAATACATAAAAAACATCACAATGTTTTAAAAAAGAGGGGTGATACAATCTGTCTCGGAAGTTTAATTCACTGGAGACACCCATGGCTAGCATGATGCTGGTGGCAGTTGAGATGGAGAAGAGTAGATACATTTGTGTACACTTCTGAGGTAGAATCAATGAGAATTGTATTTGGGCATTGAGAGATGAACATCCTGAGCCTCTGTCCATCATCTAGAAATTGAATCAGAGGCATTAAATTATTCTTGAACTGCCTTCTATGGTCTTTGTCATGTTTCCACAAAGAGCACAAAAATTTAATCGCACTCTGATCCACAGAAAATTCTGAGAGGTAGCTTTGTTTACCTTTTTCCTTTGACTACTGTTTAGTTTCTGGAAAATTTAAGGGTGGAAGGGGAAATGACTGGTGAAGCTGAACTCCTCTGCAGAGAGGCTGTCCTGTAGGAGGGTGGAAAGTTGGCTTATTGGGCTAAGCAGCTGGTTCAAACATTTCCAATCCCTGGGCGCAGAGACTCAGATCTCAGCAGGACTCACTCGACCATTCATCCTTCCAAGGTAGATAAATTGAGTGTTGCACAATTTAGAATGTGTGCATCTTTCAGATAATGCCTTAAAAAGCAAATTCTGTGTGAACATTAAAGACTACATAGCACTGTAGAAGATCAGGGGCCACCCCTGTGTCCTTGACCTAAATTTCCTCCTTTCTGTAATGTGGTAGAGTGAACGATTTCAGTTATCAATATTTTACTGTTGCAAAATCCAGACAGTTTCCCTGGCTCTTTGGAATCCTTCAGAATGAAATGAGTTTTATTAACAAAAAAACTGTTTTGACTTTACTACGAGGACCTCCAAAGTTGCCTCTAGCTTATCTGTACTTTTTAATGATGTCCCCATCACAGAGACTCCAGCCCTCTCAGACTGGAACAAACACATTTTGTAGGTGAAAGGTAGCTTGATCTTTCCTACAGGAGGTCCGTAGTCATGCTCTGATACCAGGGGAAGTTCCATCACTGAGGTCTCCCTGCCCTGAAGATAACCCAGCTGAAGGTACTGAGAGATGTGGAAGAGGACACTGGGATTGAATGAAGGGCAGGGAACCCAGACACAGTCACTAGACTGCTGTACCTTTTATTTTTTTCCTTTTGCAGATGATCAGACTCTGCAATGAATCTGGTAGGTCTCAGTTGGGGATTCAACAATGAAGTCTTGGTCACTTACTTAGCCATAAGAGCTAATGATTTAAGACCTTTTATAAATAAATCTTTTAACAGTACACTATGCATTTTTATTGTTAAAATTATAGAAAATTTTCATTCATTCAATAGTAATAATATTATATATATAGTAATATATGGTTGTGTATATATATATTTATTTATTTATACCTCAGCTCCCCACCTCCACCTGACTCTATTCCTTATTACCTAGTGAGTCATTCCTCTCTAAGAAATTAGTCAAGTGGATACCTTTACCAGACAGAGTCCAAAGAAGTGGGGATTCATATTCTTAAGTTCTGAGTTTCAAAAGAGGAGGTTCAAGCGTGAAGCAAAAGGACTTGGAGAAATATTGATTTGGATAGAACAAGTCCTTTCTGTCCTCTGGCATCTAGGGAAAATTGACAGAGCTGATGAAGGGAGAAGGTGGTGAGATACAGTGAAAATAAGGAAGAAGTAAAACCAGGGTTTCATGCAACAGGATTTGAAAGAAGTGAGGCCAGTATCCACAAATATCTCATCATCTTTTTCAGTGAGCCATGGAAAGTCACACAGAATCTGAATCAGGCTTTAAGGCCAGTACATCATTCATTCATTCTATTAGATTTCATTGGGTGCCTGCTATGGGACCAAACATTGTATCAAGGGATTTACAAAAAAAAAAACAAAACAATAATAATATGGATGTAGAACTAGCTCTGAAGAGATTCAAGTTTCAGTGGCGAGACAAATATAATTATAATATAGCACAAAATCGTCTGAGAGGCCTGAGACGGTTATGACTGATTTGAGGACTGTGGTTTTCTGAGACAAAATTTTGTTTGGAAGGTCTCTCTTTAGACACCATAATATCACCTGTACAAGAATTCTGTTTATTCCAAAAAAAGAACCTCTTTTGAACTGGATGTTCAAAAATAGCATAAAATCATCTCTCACCACTGCTCCCTTTCCCAGAAAAAGAGAGAAACAGAAACAAGTAAACATTGTGTAATGATGGAACACAGATAAAAGGTGTATCACTAAGAAAGATTATGCTTTCTTAAAGCGCCACAGAGAACATGTGATTTTTTTTTTTTACTGTAATTCATGTGAAACTTCATGGGTCACATGTGAATGCAAACCACTACATTAAGCATTTTGCAGGTGTTCTGGGACCCAAATTTCTGGGATGTTCTGGGGTGAGGGGGTGCAATTTCCCCATACCAACAAGCAATTCTTGGACAGCCTGCTGGTACCTAAGAATTCAGCTCAATCCTGACACTATCCACCAAGACATACTGTCCACAGGTTAAGATTTCAGTCCCACATGACCACGCGCATGTGCGTGCATACACACACACACACACACACACACACACACACTCTCCTACTTTAGAAGTCAGTTGCAAGCCCATATTGTTACCTATGCTTCTGACTGACCTACAACAGATTGAAGGTTTCCACCACCTATACTCCTTGCTATTGGTATACTCCCAAAGGTTTATAAACATTTTAACCACGACCTCTTTCCTGAATTTCTACAGTCTATTTAGGGTGTCATGACTAAAACATATCGAACATCAAATAATAAAATACATAGGATTGTGGCTGTTAGAATTACAAACAGAAAACTTTGGAAAGTGGGACACAACATGGACAGTGGGAGAAGGATAAAATGTGGAGAAGCAAATGGGCAGGAAGCTTAGTAGTTAAAGGTCCAGGCTCATAAATCAAATCCACAAGTATCTGAACATTGACTCTTCCAATTACTCATAGTTGGGTCTTTTACTTAAATAGTCATTGTCTCAGTTTCCTTAGTGGTGAAATAAGAGTGATGAGACCTCCACAGGTTTTTGCAGTATTTGAAAATGAAATTTATAGCACATAAGGAGTACTTAATGTAAGTTAACTGTCATTACCTATTAAATAAACATTTTCCAAGGGACAGAAACTCAATGGGAGAATTATATATATATATATATATATATATATATATATATATATACACATACAGGTTATGCTCAGGAATTGGAGGAATAAAGAAAAGTATAAGATTTCCTGGGGGGGGGACCTTGAAGATGGCGGAAGAGTAAGACGCGGAGATCGCCTTCCTCCCCACGGATACACCAGAAATACATCCACACGTGGAACAACTCCTACAGAACTCCTACTGAAGGCTGGCAGAAGACCTCAGACCTCCCAAAAGGCAAGAAACTCCCCACGTAACTGGGTAGGGCAAAAGAAAAAACAGAGACAAAAGAATAAGGACGGCACCTGCACCAGTGGGAGGGAGCTGTGAAGGAGGAAAAGTTTCCACACACTAGGAAGCCCCTCAGCGGGCGGAGACTGCGGGAGGCGGAGGGGGGAGTTTCGGGACCGCGGAGTAGTGCACAGCGACGGGTGCGGAGGGCAAAGCGGGGAGATTCCTGCACAGACGATCGGTGCTGACCGGCACTCACCAGCCCGAGTGGCTTGTCTGCTCACACGCCGGGGCGGGCGGGGCTGCGAGCTGAGGCTCGGGTTTTGGTTTTGGACGGAGCTCAGGGAGAGGACTGGGGTTGGCGGCTTGAACATAGCCTGAAGGGGTTAGTGCACCACGACTAGACTAGCCGGGAGGGAGTTCGGGGAAAAGCCTGCACCTGCCGAAGAGGCAAGAGACTTTTTCTTCCCTCTTTGTTTCCTGGTGCGCGAGGAGAGGGGTTTAAGAGCGCTGCTTAAAGGATCTCCAGAGAAGGGCGCGAGCCGCGGCTAAAAGCGCGAACCCCAGAGACGGGCGCGAGCCGCGGCTGAGGGCGCGAGCCCCCGAGACGGGCGCGAGCCGCGGCTGAAAGCGCAAACCCCAGAGACGGGCGCGAGCCGCGGCTAAAACCGCGGACCCCAGAGACGGGCGGGAGACGCTAAGGCTGCTGCTGCCGCCACCAAGGGGCC
This sequence comes from Phocoena sinus, assembly GCF_008692025.1. Lineage (NCBI taxonomy): Eukaryota > Metazoa > Chordata > Mammalia > Artiodactyla > Phocoenidae > Phocoena > Phocoena sinus. Next base: position 30,943,735 of record NC_045765.1, read on the forward strand.
TGTGTGCGAGCACAGGTCACTCTCCACACCCCTCTTCCGCGGAGCCTGTGCAGCCCGCCACTGCCAGGTTCCCGGGATCCAGGGACAACTTCCCCGGGAGTATGCACGGCGGGTCTCAGGCTGGTGCAACATCACGCCGGCCTCTGCCGCAACGTCACGCTGCCTCTGCAGCTGCAGGCCCGCCCCGCACGTAGTGCCCCTCCTACCCCCATCCCCCAACCCCCGGCCTGAGTGAGCCGGAGGCCCCGAATCAGCGGCTCCTTTAACCCCGTCCTGTCTGAGCGAAAAAACAGACGCCCTCCAGCGACCTACACGCAGAGGCAGGGCCAAATCCAAAGCTGAGCTCCTGTGAGCTGTGAGAACAAAGAAGAGAAAGGGAAATCTCTCCCAGCAGCCACAGAAGCAGCGGATTAAAGCTCCACAATCAACTTGATACACCCTGCATCTGTGGAATACCTGAATAGACAAGGAATGATCCCAAATTGAAGAGGTGGAATTTAGGAGCGAGATCTATGATTTTTTTCCCTTTTCCTCTTTTTGTGAATGTGTACATGTATGCTTCTGTGTGAGATCCTGTCTGTATACTCTTGCTTCCACCATTTGTCCTAGGGCTCTATCCGTCCATGACTTTTTTTAAAAAATTCTTTTTCTTAATAATTAAGTTTAATTGTGATAACTTTATTATACTTTACCTTCGTTCTTTCTTTCTTTCCTTCCTTCCTTCCCTCCTTTAGACAACGAATCACCCCAAATTGAGGAGGTGGTCTCAGGGAGCAGGATTTATGATTTTTCCCCCTTTACCTCTTTTTGTGAAGGTGTATGTGTATGCTTCTGTGTAAGATTTTCTCTGTATAGCTTTGCTTCCAACATTTGTCCTAAGGTTCTATCCGTCCCTTTTTTTTTTTTTTTTCTAAATATTTTTTAATTCAATAACTATATTATACTTTATTTTATTTTTACTGTATCATCTTTCTTTCTGTCTTTTTTCCTTCTTTCCCTCCTTCCTTCCTTCCTCCCTCCCTCCCTCCCTCCCTCCTTTCTTTCCTTCTTTGCTTCTTTCTTCCTTCCTTCCTTTCCTCCTTTCCTTCTTTCTTTACTCATACTTCTACTAATTCTCCCTACTTTTTCTCCCTTTTATTCTGAGCTGTGTGGATGAAAGGCTCTTGGTGCTCCAGCCAGGAGTCAGGGCTCTGCCTCTGAGGTAGGAGAGCCAACTTCAGGACACTGGTCAACAAGAGACCTCCCAGCTCCACATAATATTAAACGGTGGAAATATCCCAGAGACCTCCATCTTAACACCAGCACCCAGCTTCACTCAACGACCAGCAAGCCACAGTGCTGGACAACCTATGCCAAACAACTAGCAAAACAGGAACACAACCCCACCCATTAGCAGAGAGGCTGCCTAAAATCATAATAAGGCCACAGACACCCCAAAACACACCACCAGACGTGAACCTGCCCACTAGAGAGACAAGATCCAGCCTCATCCAGCACAACACAGGCACTAGTCCCCTCCACCAGGAAGCCTACACAACCCACTGAAACAACCTTAGCCACTGGAGACAGACATCAAAAACAACGGGAACTACGAAAGTGCAGCCTGCAAAAAGGAGACCCCAAACACAGTAAGATAAGCAAAATGAGAAGACAGAAAAACACACAGCAGATGAAGGAGCAAGATAAAAACCCACCAGACCTAACAAATGAAGAGGAAATAGGCAATCTACCTGAAAAAGAATTCAGAATAATGATAGTAAGGATGATCCGAAATCTTGGAAGTAGAATGGACAAAATGCAAGAAACAGTTAACAAGGACCTACAAGAACTAAAGATGAAACAAGCAACGATGAACAATGCAATAAATGAAATTAAAATCACTCTAGATAGGATCAATAGCAGAATAACTGAGGCAGAAGAACGGATAAGTGACCTGGAAGATAAAGTAGTGGAAATAACTACTGCAGAGCAGAATAAAGAAAAAACAATGAAAAGAACTGAGGACAGTCTCAGAGACCTCTGGGACAACATGAAACGCACCAACATTCGAATTATAGGGGTTCCAGAAGAAGAAGAAAGAAAGAAAGGGACTGAGAAAATATTTGAAGAGATTATAGTTGAAAACTTCCCTAATATGGGGAAGGAAATAGTTAATCAAGTCCAGGAAGCACAGAGGGTCCCATACAGGATAAATACAAGGAGAAACACGCCAAGACACATATTAATCAAACTGTCAAAAATTAAATACAAAGAAAGCATATTAAAAGCAGCAAGGGAAAAACAACAAATAACACACAAGGGAATCCCCATAAGGTTAACAGCTGATCTCTCAGCAGAAACCATACAAGCCAGAAGGGAGTGGCAGGACATACTGAAAGTGATGAAGGAGAATAGCCTGCAACCAAGACTACTCTACCCAGCAAGGATCTCATTCACATTTGATGGAGAAATTAAAACCTTTACAGACAAGCAAAAGCTGAGAGAGTTCAGCACCACCAAACCAGCTTTACAACAAATGCTAAAGGAACTTCTCTAGACACGAAACACAAGAGAAGGAAATGACCTATAGTAGCGAACCCAAAACAATATATAAAATGGAAATAGGAACATACATATCGATAATTACCTTAAATGTAAATGGACTAAATGCTCCCACCAAAAGACACAGATTGGCTGAATGGATACAAAAACAAGACCCTTATATATGCTGTCTACAAGAGACCCACCTCAGAACTAGAGACACATACAGACTGAAAGTAAGGGGATGGAAAAAGATATTCCATGCAAATGGAAACCAAAAGAAAGCTGGAGTAGCAATTCTCATATCAGACAAAATAGACTTTAAAATAAGGACTATTAAAAGGGACAAAGAAGGACACTACATAATGATCAAGGGATCGATCCAAGAAGAAGATATAACAATTGTAAATATTTATGCACCCAACATAGGAGCACCTCAATACATAAGGCAAATACTAACAACCATAAAAGGGGAGATCAACAGTAACACATTCATAGTAGGGGACTTTAACACCCCACTTTCACCCATGGACAGATCATCCAAAATGAAAATAAATAAGGAAACACAAGCTTTAAATGATACATTAAACAAGATGGACTTAATTGATTTTTACAGGACACTCCATCCAAAAACAACAGAATACACATTTTTCTCAAGTGCTCATGGAACATTCTCCAGGATAGATCATATCTTGGGTCACAAATCAAGCCTTGGTAAATTTAAGAAAACTGAAATTGTATCAAGTATCTTTTCCGACCACAACGCCATGAGACTAGATATCAATTACAGGAAAAGATCTTTAAAAAATACAAACACATGGAGGCTAAACAATACACTACTTAATAATGAAGTGATCACTGAAGAAATCAAAGGGGAAATCAAAAAATACCTAGAAACAAATGACAATGGAGACACAACGACCCAAAACCTATGGGATGCAGCAAAAGCAGTTCTAAGGGGGAAGTTTATAGCAATACAAGCCCACCTTAAGAAGCAGGAAACATCTCGAATAAACAACCTAACCTTGCACCTCAAGCAATTAGAGAAAGAAGAACAAAAAAACCCCAAAGCTAGCAGAAGGAAAGAAATCATAAAAATCAGATCAGAAATAAATGAAAAAGAAATGAAGGAAACAATAGCAAAGATCAATAAAACTAAAAGCTGGTTCTTTGAGAAGATAAACAAAATAGATAAACCACTAGCCAGACTCATCAAGAAAAAAAGGGAGAAGACTCAAATCAATAGAATTAGAAATGAAAAAGGAGAAGTAACAACTGACACTGCAGAAATAAAAAAAATCATGAGAGATTACTACAAGCAACTCTATGCCAATAAAATGGACAATCTGGAAGAAATGGACAAATTCTTAGAAATGCACAACCTGCCAAGACTGAATCAGGAAGAAATAGAAAATATGAACAGACCAATCACAAACACTGAAATTGAAACTGTGATTAAAAACCTTCCAACAAACAAAAGCCCAGGACCAGATGGCTTCACAGGTGAATTCTATCAAACGTTTAGAGAAGAGCTAACACCTATCCTTCTCAAACTCTTCCAAAATATAGCAGAGGGAGGAACACTCCCAAATTCCTTCTACGAAGCCACCATCACCTTGATACCAAAACCAGACAAGGATGTCACAAAGAAAGAAAACTACAGGCCAATATCACTGATGAACATAGATGCAAAAATCCTCAACAAAATACTAGCAAACAGAATCCAACAGCACATTAAAAGGATCATACACCATGATCAAGTGGGGTTTATTCCAGGAATGCAAGGATTCTTCAATATACGCAAATCTATCAATGTGATAAACCATATTAACAAATTGAAGGAGAAAAACCATATGATCATCTCAATAGATGCAGAGAAAGCTTTCGACAAAATTCAACACCCATTTATGATAAAAACCCTCCAGAAAGTAGGCATAGAGGGAACTTTCCTAAACATAATAAAAGCCATATATGACAAGCCCACAGCAAACATCATCCTCAATGGTGAAAAACTGAAAGCATTTCCACTAAGATCAGGAACAAGACAAGGTTGCCCACTCTCACCACTCTTATTCAACATAGTTTTGGAAGTTTTAGCCACAGCAATCAGAGAAGAAAAGGAAATAAAAGGAATCCAAATCGGAAAAGAAGAAGTAAAGCTGTCACTGTTTGCAGATGACATGATACTATACATAGAGAATCCTAAAGATGCTACCAGAAAACTACTAGAGCTAATCAATGAATTTGGTAAAGTAGCAGGATACAAAATGAATGCACAGAAATCTCTGGCATTCCTATATACTAATGATGAAAAATCTGAAAGTGAAATCAAGAAAACACTCCCATTTACCATTGCAACAAAAAGAATAAAATATCTAGGAATAAACCTACCTAAGGATACGAAAGACCTGTATGCAGAAGATTATAAGACACTGATGAAAGAAATTAAAGATGATACAAATAGATGGAGAGATATACCATGTTCTTGGATGGGAAGAATCAACATTGTGAAAATGACTCTACTACCCAAAGCAATCTACAGATTCAATGCAATCCCTATCAAACTACCACTGGCATTTTTCACAGAACTAGAACAAAAAATTTCACAATTTGTATGGAAACACAAAAGACCCCGAATAGCCAAAGCAATCTTGAGAACGAAAAAAGGAGCTGGAGGAATAAGGCTCCCTGACATCAGACTATATTACAAAGCAACAGTAATCAAGACAGTATGGTACTGGCACAAAAACAGAAAGATAGATCAGTGGAACAGGATAGAAAGCCCAGAGATAAACCCACGCACATATGGACACCTTATCTTTGATAAAGGAGGCAGGAATGTACAGTGGAGAAAGGACAGCCTCTTCAATAAATGGTGCTGGGAAAACTGGACAGGTACATGTAAAAGTATGAGATTAGATCACTCCCTAACACCATACACAAAAATAAGCTCAAAATGGATTAAAGACCTAAATGTAAGGCCAGAAACTATCAAACTCTTAGAAGAAAACATAGGAAGAACACTCTATGACATAAATCACAGCAAGATCCTTTCTGACCCACCTCCTAGAGTAATGGAAATAAAAACAAAAATAAACAAATGGGACCTAATGAAACTTCAAAGCTTTTGCACAGCAAAGGAAACCATAACCAAGACCAAAAGACAACCCTCAGAATGGGAGAAAACATTTGCAAATGAAGCAACTGACAAAGGATTAATCTCCAAAATTTACAAGCAGCTCATGCAGCTCAATAACAAAAAAACAAACAACCCCATCCAAAAATGGGCAGAAGACCTAAATAGACATTTCTCCAAAGAAGATATACAGAATGCCAACAAACACATGAAAGAATGCTCAACATCATTAATCATTAGAGAAATGCAAATCAAAACTACAATGAGATATCATCTCACACCAGTCAGAATGGCCATCATCAAAAAATCTAGAAACAATAAATGCTGGAGAGGGTGTGGAGAAAAGGGGACACTCTTGCACTGCTGGTGGGAATGTGAATTGGTTCAGCCACTGTGGAGAACAGTATGGAGGTTCCTTAAAAAACTACAAATAGAATTACCATATGACCCAGCAATCCCACTACTTGGCATATACCCTGAGAAAACCAAAATTCAAAAAGAGTCATGTACCAAAATGTTCATTGCAGCTCTATTTACAATAGCCAGGACATGGAAACAACCTAAGCGCCCATCATCGGATGAATGGATAAAGAAGATGTGGCACATATACACAATGGAATATTACTCAGCCTTAAAAAGAAATGAAATTGAGCTATTTGTAATGAGATGGATAGACCTAGAGTCTGTCATACAGAGTGAAGTAAGTCAGAAAGAAAAAGACAAATACCGTATGCTAACACATATATATGGAATTTAAGGGAAAAAAATGTCATGAAGAACCTAGGGGTAAGATAGGAATAAAGACGCAGACCTACTGGAGAACGGACTTGAGGGTATGGGGAGGGGGAGGGGTGAGTTTTGACAGGGCGAGAGAGAGTCATGGACATATACACACTAACAAACGTAGTAAGGTAGATAGCTGGGGGGAAGCAGCCGCAAGGCACAGGGATATTAGCTCGGTGCTTTGTGACAGCCTGGAAGGGTGGGATGGGGAGAGTGGGCGGGAGGGAGACGCAAGAGGGAAGACATATGGGAACATATGTATATGTATAGCTGATTCACTTTGTTATAAAGCAGAAACTAACACACCATTGTAAAGCAATTATACCCCAATAAAGATGTTAAAAAAAAAAAAAAAAAAAAAAGATTTCCTGATGATATACCTCAAAGATTGAACAAAGTCTCTCAGGTCTAAATTCCTCACATGTTATTACACATCAGCTAATTTTCAGATATCATGGTAAGAAACTTCGCGCATGCAATTCCATTTAAACTGCACAACAAACTATGAGTCAGTAATATTATTACAATTGTATAGATAAGAAAACTAGCAATCAAAAAGTGAAGTGATACTTTTCAGGTCCCATATTTGTAGAAAGAACTAGAATCTGGGTCCCCTGAATCACAGCCTAGGACTTTCTGACACATATACGCCTCATAAAAAAAATAACAAACAGAGATACACCAGAAATACATCTACACGTGGAGCAACTCCTACAGAACACTTACTGAATGCTGGCAGAAGACCTCAGACCTCCCAAAAGACAACGAATCATCCCAAATTGAGGAGGTAGACTTTGAGAGCAATATTTATGATTTTTTCCCCTTTACCTTTTTTTGTGAGGGTGTATGTGTATGCTTCTGTGTAAGATTTTGCCTATATAGCTTTGCTTCCACCATTTGTCCTAAGGTTCTATCCGTCCCTTTTTTTTTTCCTAAATAATTATTTTTTAATTTAATAACTTTATTATACTTTACCTTATTTTATTTTACTGTATCTTCTTTCTTTCTTTCTTTTTTCCTTCCTTCCCTCCTTCCTTCCTTCCTCCCTCCCTCCCTCCTTTCTTTCCTTCTTTCCTTCTTTCTTTCTTCCTTCCTTCCTTCCTTCCTTCCCCCCTTTCTTTCTTTCTTCCTACTTCTACTAATTCTTTCTCTCTACTTTTTCTCCCTTTTATTCTGAGCTGTGTGGATGAAAGGCTCTTGGTGCTGCAGCCAGGAGTCAGTGCTGTGCCTCTGAGGTGGGAGAGCCAACTTCAGGTCACTGGTCAACAAGAGACCTCCCAGCTCCACATAATATCAAACGGCAAAAATCTCCCAGAGATCTCCATCTTAACACCAGCACCCAGCTTCACTCAACGACCAGCAAGCTACAGTGCTGGACAACCTATGCCAAACAACTAGCAAAACAGGAACACAACCCCACCCATTAGCAGAGAGGCTGCCTAAAATCATAATAAGTCCACAGACACCCCAAAACACACCACCAGATGTGGACCTTCCCACTAGAGAGACAAGATCCAGCCTCATCCACCAGAACACAGGCACTAGTCCCCTCCACCAGGAAGCCTACACAACCCACTGAACCAACCTTAGCCACTGGGGACAGACATCAAAAACAACGGGAACTACGAACCTGCAGGCTGCAAAAAGGAGACCCCAAACACAGTAAGATAAGCAAAATGAGAAGACAGAAAAACACACAGCAGATGAAGGAGCAAGATAAAAACCCACCAGACCTAACAAATGAAGAGGAAATAGGCAGTCTACCTAAAAAAGAATTCAGAATAATGATAGTAATGATGATCCAAAATCTTGGAAATAGAATGGACAAACTGCAAGAAACATTTAACAAGGACCTAGAAGAACTAAAGATGACACAAACAATGATGAACAACACAATAAATGAAATGGAAAAGACTCTAGATGGGATCAATAGCAGAATAACTGAGGCAGAAGAACGGATAAGTGACCTGGAAGATAAAATAGTGCAAATAACTACTGCAGAGCAGAATAAAGAAAAAAAAATGAAAAGAACTGAGGACAGTCCCAGAGACCTCTGGGACAACATTAAACGCACCAACATTCGAATTATAGGGGTTCCAGAAGAAGAAGAAAAAAAGAAAGGGACTGAGAAAATATTTGAAGAGATTATAGTTGAAAACTTCCCTAATATGGGAAAGGAAATAGTTAATTAAGTCCAGGAAGCACAGAGAGTCCCATACAGGATAAATCCAAGGAGAAAAATGCCAAGACACATATTAATCAAACTGTCAAAAATTAAATACAAAGAAAGCATATTAAAAGCAGTAAGGGAAAAACAACAAATAGCACACAAGGGAATCCCCATAAGGTTAACAGCTGATCTCTCAGCAGAAACTCTGCAAGCCAGAAAGGAGTGGCAGGACATACTGAAAGTGATGAAGGAGAAAAACCTGCAACCAAGATTACTCTACCCAGCAAGAATCTCGTTCAGATTTGATGGAGAAATTAAAACCTTTACAGACAAGGAAAAGCTGAGAGACTTCAGCAACACCAACCAGCTTTACAACAAATGCTAAAGGAACTTATCTAGGCAAGAAACACAAAAGAAGGAAAAGACCTATAATAACGAACCCAAAACAATTAAGAAAATGGGAATAGGAACATACATATCGATAATTACCTTAAATGTAAATGGACTAAATGCTCCCACCAAAAGACACAGATTGGCTGAATGGATACAAAAACAAGACCCATATATATGCTGTCTACAAGAGACCCACTTCAGACCTAGAGACACATACAGACTGAAAGTAAGGGGATGGAAAAAGATATTCCATGCAAATGGAAATCAAAAGAAACCTGGAGTAGCAATTCTCATATCAGACAAAATAGACTTTAAAATAAAGACTATTAGAAGAGACAAAGAAGGACACTACATAATGATCAAGGGATCGATCCAAGAAGAAGATATAACAATTGTAAATATTTATGCACCCAACATAGGAGCACCTCAATACATAAGGCAAATACTAACAGCCATAAAAGGGGAAATCGACAGTAACACATTCATAGTAGGGGACTTTAACACCCCACTTTCACCAATGGACAGATCATCCAAAATGAAAATAAATAAGGAAACACAAGCTTTAAATGATACATTAAACAAGATGGACTTAATTGATTTTTATAGGACACTCCATCCAAAAACAACAGAATACACATTTTTCTCAAGTGCTCATGAAACATTCTCCAGGATAGATCATATCTTGGGTCACAAATCAAGCCTTGGTAAATTTAAGAAAACTGAAATTTTATCAAGTATCTTTTCCGACCACAACGCCATGAGACTAGATATTAATTACAGGAAAAGATCTGTAAAAAATACAAACACATGGAGGCTAAACAATACATTACTTAATAACAAAGTGATCACTGAAGAGATAAAAGAGGAAATAAAAAAATAGATAAACCCACGCACATATGGACACCTTATCTTTGATAAAGGTGGCAGGAATGTACAGTGGAGAAAGGACAGCCTCTTCAATAAGTGGTGCTGGGAAAACTGGACAGCTACATGTAAAAGTATAAGATTAGATCACTCCTTAACACCATACACAAAAATAAGCTCAAAATGGATTAAAGACCTAAATGTAAGGCCAGAAACTATCAAACTCTTAGAGGAAAACATAGGCAGGACACTCTATGACATAAATCACAGCAAGGTCCTTTTTGACCCACCTCCTAGAGAAATGGAAATAAAAACAAAAATAAACAAATGGGACCTAATGAAACTTCAAAGCTTTTGCACAGCAAAGGAAACCATAAACAAGACCAAAAGACAACCCTCAGAATGGGAGAAAATATTTGCAAATGAAGCAACTGACAAAGGATTAATCTCCAAAATTTACAAGCAGCTCAGGCAGCTTAATAACAAAAAAAACAAACAACCCCATCCAAAAATGAGCAGAAGACCTAAATAGACATTTCTCCAAAGAAGATATACAGACTGCCAACAAACACATGAAAGAATGCTCAACATCATTAATCATTAGAGAAATGCAAATCAAAACTACAATGAGAAATCATCTCACACCAGTCAGAATGGCCATCATCAAAAAATCTAGAAACAATAAATGCTGGAGAGGGTGTGGAGAAAAGGGAACCCTCTTACACTGTTGGCGGGAATGTAAATTGATACAGCCACTGTGGAGAACAGTATGGAGGTTCCTTAAAAAACTACAAATAGAACTACCATATGACCCAGCAATCCCACTACTGGGCATATACCCTGAGAAAACCATAATTCAAAAAGAGTCATGTACCAAAATGTTCATTGCAGCTCTATTTACAGTAGCCCAGAGATGGAAACAACCTAAGTGCCCATCATTGGATGAATGGATAAAGAAGATGTGGCACATATATACAATGGAATATTACTCAGCCATAAAAAGAAATGAAATTGAGCTATATGTAATGAGGTGGATGGACCTAGAGTCTGTTATACAGAGTGAAGTAAGTCAGAAAGAGAAAGACAAATACTGTATGCTAACACATATATATGGAATTTAAGAAAAAAAATGTCATGAAGAACCTAGGGGTAAGACAGGAATAAAGACACAGACCTACTGGAGAACGGACTTGAGGATATGGGGAGGGGGGAAGGGTGAGCTGTGACAAAGCGAGAGAGAGGCATGGACATATATACACTAACAAACGTAAGGTAGATAGCCAGTGGGAAGCAGCCGCATAGCACAGGAATATCAGCTCAGTGCTTTGTGACCGCCTGGAGGGGTGGCATAGGGAGGGTGGGAGGGAGGGAGATGCAAGAGGGAAGATATATGGGAACATATGTATATGTGTAACTGATTCACTTTGTTATAAAGCAGAAACTAAAACACCATTGTAAAGCAATTATACCCCAATAAAGATGTTAAAAACAAACAATAATAAACCTATTGCATAATAAAAAAAAATAACAAACAAGCAACACAATATATGTATTTTTTTTTACCATACAAAATAGGTAAAGGTCTCTATATAAGAGAGGGAGTGAATCATCCTAAGATAGAAAACAGAGTTATGCCCACCAACAAAAAGAGGCTGAGTTGCAGAAGAGAGAGTTAATGCAAAAATTAAAAAAGGAAATAAAAAAAAAAAAAACAAGGTCCTCCAGGTAAGAGGTTAATATATATGAATAGGATTGAAAGGACTTAGGCAAATGCATCATATTTTGCCATCAGGTGAACACTAGAATGTTCGGAAATATAATCTTCAAATGTAAAGGATAATAATTTTTATGGATAGGCTCACATTTGCTTAGATAGGTCTGTTATAATCAGTTGTTTATTGGTATTAAGGAACAAGTCCACTCAAGTTGCTTCAGGAGAAATGCTTATAATAAGAATGGACATTACTTAAAACTTGTCAGGACCTTGGAAAGCAGCCTTTTTCTGTCATGGCATCTCTGCTTTTCCTTGCACATATCCTCTATCTGCCAACTGATTTAGCTAACCATTGATTACCTTACCTCCTATGCCATCACTGATCTTTCACATGGAGAGCTGATTTGCCAGACCAGACACACTCAAATTCGAGGTATTCTTATTGATTATGCTCCATTTCTACCTGGTAAATGCTTTGTTGCAGCTAACTGTTTTGTTTATTTGTTTGTTATCAAGGAGATTTGGGGCTAGCCTTTGCCAGTAATCATCCGTTTTTTTTTTTTTTTTCCTTTGCGGTACACGGGCCTCTCACTGCTGTGGCCTCTCCCGTTGCGGAGCACACGCTCTGGACGCGCAGGCTCAGTGGCCATGGCTCACAGGCTCAGCCGCTCTGCAGCATGTGGGATCTTCCCGGACCGGGGCACGAACCCGTGTCCCCTGCATCGGCAGGCGGACTCTCAACCACTGCGCCACCAGGGAAGCCCCATCCTTTTTTTTAAACAATGTTTGAATGTGTCAGGGGAGTCACAGTGTAAAACAGAGTCATTTAGACAGTAACAATTGTGTTTCAGGAAGATTCTCTTAGAAGACAGTGTATATGGGGCAGGTTATCATATCTTTAAATCCTGTGTCAGATAGAAAAGGGGGATATAACATCTAGAGGAGTGCACTATGTCATATAGATGAAGACTATTACATATAATACAGTGATTTTAGCAATGTGTATTATTAAAAATAGTCACAGATGTAAGGTTTATTGAAGAAGTTAGATGAACATTAACTGTTGGCATTTATTCCCTAGATGCCATAAAGTCTCAATTAAATAAAACCCAAATAATTTTCCTTTTTAAAAGTAGTTTCAAAGATATACATAGAGGGACTTCACTGGTGGCACAGTAGTTAGAAATCCACCTACCAATGCAGAGGACATGGGTTTGATCCCTGGTCCAGGAATATCCCACATGCCGTGGAGCAACTAAGCCTGTGTGCCACAACTACTGAGCCCACATGCCACAACTATTGAAGCCTGTGCGCCTAGAGCCAGTGCTCCCCAACAAGAGAAGCCACCGCAATGAGAAGCCCACGCACCAAAGCAAAGAGTAACCCCTGATCGCTGCAACTCGAGAGAGCCCATGCACAGCAATGAAGACCCAACACAGCCCCCCCCCAAAAAAAAAAGATATGCATAGAAAGACATACAAATTATACAAGAGTGAACTGCATACTGGTTTACAGTTACTATCTTGTGATGGGGAGGGCGATCTGAAAACACTGATATTAGGAAAGTCAGAATTATCTCTAAATAACGATACCAGGAATTCTAGGAGAGTTACATAACATTTTCTTCATTCCTTTTTACTTTTCTTAGTATCAAGTTCAGATAAAAGAAATAAAATAATTTTTGCATCAACAATTTGACTCTACTATATTGTACAATTTGTTTGTCCTTCTGAGGCAGTCTGTGCAGCTGGAAACATTCCCAGCTGAAGTGTAGTTGATAGGAGATCTTGCCCTCACTAACATATTTTATACAGACCATTTGTCTGCATGACCATTTCCCATAGCTTATCACGGCTAACCTACATTCTTATTCCTTTTGTTGGTAGTATTTTTAAAGGCATGGTTCCTGCCCTATTTTTCCCTGCTGCCTTGCTTGTGCCTGCATGCCAGACCCTTTTAGTTTGAACGAGACACTAACTATTCACTGGTTGCAAGCTCAAGGTCATTTCATGGACTGTTTTGGACTTATAGATGCCCGTCCTCAATCAAAGACTATTAAATTCAAATAAAAGAAACAGTTAAGATACTTTTATCAGTTTTGGCTTGTCCAAGTTATATTTTAGTTGATATGCAACTGTAAGTAAGCCACCTAAAATTTAAACCAATTTCAAGTGAAATTATTTAATTTCAATCTGTAAAAAGTAAAGAATCTTCCTACTTAAGAAGTTCTTCAGTCAGTAACTGCAGTTCGTTTGCTAGGAGACTTTGAAATATACCAGAAAACAGGCTGGCTGGCAGGCTGGTTTGTGCTGCAAGATATTCTGACAACCTGTCAAAGTTCCACTTTTCTCACATTCTACCAACTTCTCTTTTCTAAAGAAAGCATGAAATGTCAAAATGACAGGTGCCGAAGCGCAGCAGCATCCAGCTTCTGGGCCTATTATCTTAGGAAGGAAAGAGCTGAAAAGTTGTGCAAGTGACACATGCTGAAGAGTGATATAATTTGCCAGGTAAAGGAGTGGCTTGATGGTGTTTGTATTAACCCTTTGGAGCTGACTAATTTGTATTACATCCTCTGGGAAGAATTTCTAGGGGTAACCAGAGAAAAAAATATAGCTCTTGAGCAATAATTTCAATAAGTGATTGGGCACCATTTTCTTTCTCTATTTAATTGATTGAATGCAATCAACACTGCATAGTTAAAAGGAGCTGGTGTACTTTCGTTATATTTTTAATGGATGGATGGAGCAATACTGCCAGAAGAAAGATTAAAAAATAGAAAACTATTGCAATTATATCTGTATGAAATCTATTTGCTAGTGTGTGTGTGTGTGTGTGTGTGTGTGTGTACATACCTATGGGAAGAGTTAAGTATGACTTGATTAATTTGTATCAATTAGGGAAAAGTCAGTCTAAATTAATGGGCAAGACTGAGTTATGAAATACACTTTAAAAATTACATTTTACTACTTTCAGGTTTAGATCCTGTCTTATGAATAGATATAACTAACTTGCAACTCTCAGTTGCATTTCTTTATAATGTGCGAAAGAAGTCCGAGAAGAGAGCATTTTCTCCTAAGTGATGAAGAGTTCTTAATTATTTAAGTGTTGCCATTTTGTGTAGTCAACAGTTGTGTTTGAGGACAATTGAAATACATAAGTAGTAATGTTGTAGTCATACTGTTTTGCCAGGAGAGGAATGCCTAAGGAATCTAATAAAAAGTGAGAAACTGTTGAGAGGAAGAAAAAGATTGCAATTCCCAGAAGAAAAGTGGGAAAGGTTTACAAAGTTAAAGATGAGACTAGGAAAGGATTCTTTGAGAGAGAGATAGAGATAGAGGTAGAGAGATAGAAAGAGAGAGAGGGAGGGAGGGAGAGGGAGGGAGGGGGAGAGTTATTTTAGGTTCTGGGAGAAAACAAGATTTAATGGTAGGAGTCTGGAAATGTAATTTTATCTGTACTCTAAAAAGTAAAATCATGTAGCAGTTGGGAGTTTAGATGCTGCAGTGTACTGCTTAATAACTCTGTAAGTTTGTACCTGCTACTCAGTTCAAGTGGTCCACAACTTATCTACCTGCAGAACACAGAAGTATTTGCCTCATGATATACTTGGGAAGAATTAAATGTGATCCTGTGTGCAAAGTAGCAGTTATTCTATGATTGTACCTTTGGAAAACAAGTTTTAAAAGACTTTCCTTCCTATGTCTTCAGAAGTTAAAGAAGAATATTGCATTACCTTAGAATGATACCTCAGACAAAGAGCATTCTTCGACTAAGAGGACTTAGGACTCTATTAATACAAGAGAAGGGGGCTTTAATTAACCAATCTGCTACTGTATATCTCGATAGTCTTCATACTATAGTAGTTATATATACTTAAAACAGTTAAAGAGGTAGTTAATTATATGTGATATCGCTGAAGAAGAGTTACAATAGAAACAGCTAGTAATTAGTAAGCATTTTTATCAATTGCCAGGTCGTGAATTAAGAGCTAAAAACTATATGCAATATGTAACTAACCCCCCACTTATAACCTATATGAAAATATTTTGCCAGCGCGTGTCTAGCTTATCGTCTAGCAATGAAAGTCATGCAAATTAGACTGAAAGGTGAAAGGCAGGCAGAAGCAATATTGTTGCTACGCCAGCAACAATGAGCAGGTGGGTAGATTCAAATGTGCAAATTTACAGGAACCCTTTAGCAAATCATCTGATTCTAGGCTGTAAGCTATAGTGATTATTCCTTTTGTTTCTAAAATTTCTTGCCATTCTGAATAAAAATAAAAATTCACAGCAAATGTGAGATATTGGTAGTTTCCCTGAACTTTGATCCTCCACTCTTGCCAACTGCCCTATAAGTACCCAATTTCCTGTATTATATCCCATCTATTCCTCTAGGAATACCTAGAGGGGTGTATGATTTTGTTCTGATCAATCTCAAATACAATATTTGTTACCAGAGTTAATTCCAAAAAAGAAACCTTCAGTGGTGGTGAGGTAGGATAGTTAATCTTTAATGGTTAGGGTTCAAGGAAGTGCCCACAATATTGTAGAGCAGAAAATAGCATAGTGATGTTCCAAATCACTCAGTGTTAAATAGCTATTTAAATTATTACCTGTAGAAGCCTTAAATGAAACAGATCAAGTAGCTTCTGCAACAGTATAATGTAAGTTGCAAGGCACTCAAGGGTCGTAAAGTAGCATGGCTAATTCTGATTGCACTGGAGAGCATTCAAGAAGAAAATGTCAAGACCAGTACTTTCAATTTGCAGCTCACGATATGGTCAGAAAACCATATAGAACTTCTACGACTGCCCTAAAGAAATATTGCCTTTTACAGGTTTTAGGGTTGATCTATCTGAAAAAGAGAAGTCAACTTTTGATTCTGCAGGTTGGAAAACCAAATGAATTCATAGACCTACCAGGTCACATATGAAAGCTCGGCCACAGTTTGGAAAAGGGTAGTAGTACCTTGAGGAATGGAATGGGGATATTGGGTAGATGTAGATGAATATGAGTACCTTGACACTCTAAATCTCACTGACATCCTTTACAGGACTCCTGCGTCTGAAGAGACAACATACTTTGCTTGAATACCTTTAATGAGCTAATTCAAGGCAGTGCTCTTTCAAGGGGATGCTGATGCTTTCAGTACCCAATGCCAGTATGCAACATTTCTCCCAGACCCTTGACTAGAATCAGATTCCAGAATAATTTAAGGAAAGGATTTCAAAGACCTACACAGAAAGAGCTAGTATACATATACATAAGATGGGTTTCAGCAATTTATAAACATGAGGTTATATCTCTATACTGATATAGAGACATATATATATATATATATATATATATATATATATATATATATTCCAAGAGTGCTAGGATAGGGAAGAAGGAAGATTACCTTGGATTTATCTGAATCCATGAATAACTGTACATATACCAGAGATTCTGAATTTGAGGTGTTAACATAAACAGTTGGCCATGGTTCTCACAGTTTCCCTAGTTGGTAGACTAACACGGACTCATTGTTGACTTACATTGCAGTGTAGAGAAAAGAATCCAAAGGCTTAGGAGAATAGGAATGTTGGATTAATCTGTACATTCTTTTCACCCACTGCTCATTGTGTTCCCTGGAAGGACCCCAAGAAACTTCTTTTCATCAAAACATTAGTAATTATATTAAAGATGTTAAGAATGAGGCTGTAAGAATCTCTATAATCGTCTTCTTCTGTTTGGGATAACAATCATGCTATCATTTACTAGCTATGTCCCCTGGGCCAAATAATTAAAAATCTCTGAGACTCAGTTTCCTTAATTATAAAATGAGAATAATAATGACCACTTTGTACAGTCATTGATAAATCTGGCACAAAATAATTGTTAATGTTTTATTGAGGGCTCTCTATATAATACGCTGCCAAAACTTCACATGCATTACAGTATTTAAGCCTCTGATCAAATGAGGTATGCACTTCGTCTAGCTCCCATCTACAGGTAAGATAGCTGATGCTTTGCTAGGTCATGGTAAACCTGGGATTTGAACTTAGGTAGCCTGACTCTAGGACTTGCATTTTTAACCACTATTCCCTACTATATACAGTATTCAGTATACAGTATAGTATTCCCTACTATATACAGTAAATTATCTATAAATATGAATTATTATTAGCAACATCCTTAACATTAGAGCCCCGAATCATAACTTCTATGGACCTCCGTTTCCTGATCCTAAAAGGAAGATGTATAATTGCATGTATCCTGAGATCCCTTTGAGTTCTATTAAGCAAGTTTTAGTAAAATCAACCTTTGAATGCTGTCAGCTCATGATGCATGGGTGTATGTTCATAGCTTCCATTATAAGAATCATTGGTAGTGGCAATAACAAAGCCCCTCACTAATACTAAATTAATGCAAATAATTTCATCCCAGGGATCCTAGAGACTTGTCAGAAGCCCAGTATATGTCATTTTTGCTTTTACTTGATTAAAAACAGATTCTTCCTAGAGGGTACCCTTCTACCTAGTCAAAGCTATGTTGCCACAGATTATTTTTTTGTTTCTATTAAGATTTGATATATTCATTGAAATTAGGTATATATACAGAAGGAATACTGGTGACTTAAAATATCAGAAGTGTGATATTTCCTTAATTTTTATGTAATGATTTCCACTACAACCCAATAAGAGAACTTTACTTAGATCTATTGGGAAATCGTAGCACCTTCTGAAAACTCAATAAAGGAGTCCGCTTGAAAGTTTTTGCTTGCTTCATTTAAAACTCAGTAAAATAACACAATAAAATGCAGGTTTAAGGAACATAATCTCTTATCATTTAGACATCTGAGAACTTAAATTAGGTCTAACATTTTAACTAAATGCATTATAAAATTCAACATTTTTAGCATTAATTATCATCCCTCAAAGATGTATAAAACACCATTTTTACTAATTATTGTAAAACATAGATAATAAAAGTAAAAGAACCTGTCCTAGTTCCAAAATTTACAAAAACAAAAGATTACAACAAGACCCTCTCAGATTCTGAATCAGACCAAATCAAGCTGAGAAAAGAATAATTCATCCAGAAAGTCCCTTGTTTGATGGACACAGTGCCAATTAACTAATTTGACATAGTGCAATTAACAAGTTTGACTTATTTATTTATTTATTTTTAATGAATTGACTGCCTTGGCTTCTTGTTTCAGTGTCATGTAGATATTGCAGCAGAACAGTAACAATGTTGAAGTGAGAGGTTAAGTGATTTAATTTTGAAGACATTACTGTTGCAGAGGCCACATTTAATAAATCAATGTGTTTAAGATGCTTGGAGATCTATGGATTAAAGATTACTTTACTGGTGGACTGCTTAGTAATCATTATACATTGTAAACACTAAAAGCTTGTCTTTCTTAGTTGTCAATAGTACTATGCATCTCCACTTAGCCCCAAATGTCCCCTCCACATACTAGCTGGCTTTCTTTAACAGATATCATCCACTTCTCTATAGTTACAGATCAAACTCCACACCTCCCTGCCTTAGCTTTAATTAAGGGTGCTTGACAAGCTTAGTTTAGAATATCAATACAATAATTATAGTAAGCAGTATACAAGTCATTCATTATTTGAGTCTAAGACAATATTGTGTTTTGGATTATTTTTCCCCAAGCAAGCTGAGTCATTTGTGTGGATGAAGAAAAAAGAAAAAAAAAAAAAAAAATCAAATCTGTTCCCATGCAGAGAAAAGCAATGTCAGAGCAGACCTCCTGGCCCTATAGGCAATTGTTCAGCACCACTCATTAACTGTAATTTGCAGGCTATTACATAGTGGTAACCTCAGTGCCTGATATAAAATTTGTGTGGGAATAGCAGGAGGGTGTCCTGTTTAGCACAGAAGTGATTATGTTTTAAAAATAATAATAATAAAAACTTTATCCCTCCCCAAAGACAAATATCCAGATATTTTTAATCTAGCTTGTCAATCAATAAATTTTGTCATTTTTCATAATGAATTCTAGTGAAGAAAAATGTGAACACTTAATTTGAGTGAAATATCAGGAATAACTATAATAGTCACAGAATCATCAAATAATGGAATATATGATATGGATAGGAGCTTAGAAAATGTCTAGTTCAAATTTGATGACAAATACTAAAGCTGAGGGACTTGAGCAAGGCTACAACCTCATCAGGAGCAAAATTGAGTCTAGATTTGATTTCTGCCTTAAGTGTTCTTTCCAGTGTCTTTTTCCGGCATGCTCTGGAATTACTTTAAAATGTAGGGAATTTCATAACCAGAAATGCTTTTTGTTTTCTGCCCAGATCGCAGCTGTGCAGTGTCATACTTTGGGATAAATCCTAGGTAATCCTATTCAAGCATTCTTCTTCCACATCCTGACCCATTCAAGCAATCATACCCTCCCATCCTCGGATTCAATTCACCTCAGTTAATCATGGCTTCCCCACTCCTATTATCTGATAGAAGCTCCATAATGCCAGGGCCTCCATGTTCTGTGGTGCCCATTATTAATCTAACGGCTAGCCGGGTAAAGAGAAAGTGTTCAATAAACATGGGTTGATTGAATTAAATACCCCAATATCATGACTCCCATTTAGCACTTTCCCTTCACATGCTGTTGTCCTTTGACATATACATGAGATTATATTAAGATAACCTTATACACACCCATTCCCACCCCCACCTATACAAGATGTTAGCTAACAAGTTTTCTTTTCCTTTGAATCAATAGGGAGTGTTCTTGTTCCTCAGAAAGAGTACCAGTAAGAACATTAGCAACTTCGATGGAAAGAAGCCATTTAATCCTATGATTTTTTAATGCGATCTTTAAGGCCTTTTATTGTTTGTTTTGTTTTTTGTTTTTTTGGCAGTACGTGGGCCTCTCACTGTTGTGGCCTCTCCCGTTGCGGAGCACAGGCTCCGGACGCAAAGGCTCAGCGGCCATGGCTCACGGGCCCAGCCGCTCCGCGGCATGTGGGATCTTCCCAGACCCGGGCACAAACCCGTGTCCCCTGCATCGGCAGGCAGACTCTCAACCACTGTGCCACCAGGGAAGCCCTTAAGGCCTTTTTGAAAATACATCTGGAGGACATTTCTGTCCTAGAGAAGCTTTCAATATGATATGAAGTTTTCATTCACAAAATGAGATGATAATATCACCAGATGTGTCTACAGTGTTTTTATACAACTCAAAACATCTCTTACAATTTAGTGGATCAGGTCTGATATACAGCCTCCTGTCCCCACTGTTTTATTTGATTCAATTACAAGGAAGCACTTTTTTTTTATTTGCTTCAATTACAAGGAAGCACTTTTACTAACAATCATTCTGCCCAGATATCACAAGGCCAAGTGTCCTCCTGAAAGCAAATTTGGAAAAGAATGAGACCCCAGTTTTGCCATCTATCTGACACAATCATCACAGAGCCTTATGTTTGCAAAGCACTCTATACAATTTTCCCATATGCTACCACCTCTGAGGTCATAACAACATCGTGTGGCAGGCAGAGCAGCTCCGATTGTCCCCATCTGGCTGGAGCTGTGTGGCCTCACATAAGGCAGATGATTAGACAGACCAAGAGCACACAACTAAAAGGAAGCAGAGTGGGAAACCATACCACATTTTCTAATTACATCTGTTGTCTTGCCTCTGCCTTCTCTGCATTTCCTCAAAGATATGTGGGTCTATATGCCAGAGAATACAGGAGATCATTGGATCACTGGATCATAATTTTCATAAAATTATGTTTCCTTTCCTTTTGAAAGGAAACATAATTTTATGAAAATAAACGTAGGGGGCTTCCCTGGTGGCACAGTGGTTGAGAGTCCGCCTGCCGATGCAGGGGACATGGGTTCGTGCACCGGACCGGGAAGATATCACATGCTGCGGAGTGGCTGGGCCCAGGAGCCATGGCCGCTGAGCCTGCGCGTCCGGAGACTGTGCTCCGCAACAGGAGAGGCCACAATAGTGAGAGGCCCGCGTACCGCAAAAAACAAAAACAAACAAAAAATGAAAATAAACGTAGGTATGTTAGAAAGGAAGGCAAAACTTACAAACATAAATATATATAAAATACAATAGTTAAAATTTCTCTCTTTACTTTCTATACATGAACCCCTGGTTACAAGCTCATTTTCTATCATGAGGCATATGCTTAAGTATGAACACGGAAACAGCTCAGGGCACTGGACTTCCTCACAAGTATGGCAGGAAGTCCTGACCAGCCTCCGTCTGTCTTCCTATCTGTGTTCTCCATCGATTCATTCAGAAGTATGCAGACTTGGAAAACAAGAGGCCGATGATAATGACAGGAGACGTGGAGACTGCCTCTGATCACAAAATGAATTATATGGGAACTAAATCACATGGATGTTAATATATAATCTTTCGAGAAAAAAGGCCAAGTGACTTAGCAATAATAGGTTGAACAGTCTTCTCTATTGTAGAACTTCTCAGAGACTAAAGCAGCTACATGTATAATGGATCCCCTTTAAAGCATAATGTGTAGTAGTATTTCATTGTATTTTGTTTAAAAACAGTATTCTGACCCTTGTTATAATGGTAAGGAAGACTTTATGCAAGACTTTTACAGTGGGGTCTTTGCAATAGAGGAGAGAGATTGGGCTCAACTCCTAATACAGGAAAAATAGCCAAACTGGAGATTTATAGCCAGTGAGCAGAGAGAGGGGGTACATAGATGGAAAAGTACTAAGAGGCAACACCTAGGGTGAGGATTATAGCTAAACTGACTTAAAAGGCAATCAGGTATTAAGGGTGGGAAATTATCGCTAAAGTGACTTAGCAGGACTTTTGCTTCAACTGGGCTAGGTAGGGTGAAGGGGTTGGAGGGCAAAGGAGGGAACAAGGTCAAGTTCTAGTGGACAAGAGAGCCCAGAAAAGCCTGGCTAAAGATCATTCAAGGAGAGCGTCTACGTCAATTTACTTGATGCAGAGCCCTTTTGGTGGGTCATTTCACTGAACTAGTTGCCACAGAACACATTTTGGAAGCCTCTGTCCTATCCTACTCTATTCTTTGGGTTATGGTCCATTTATGATACTACCAGACACACCCCACAAATTGCTCAGCATTAATTAGACACGACATGCCAACCAAAGAATAGGGAATCCCATCTTATAGACACAGCTATGCTTGGGTCAAAATATGGAATTATACAAGTAGAGAAAATAAAGAATGGATTTAGCCCTCCTTTTGTTCAGTCTGAGTTTCCTTCTAAAACAATATTTTCACTCATTCACTGAATAACTTTGGGTAAGCCACTTAACCTCTGGGTCTTCAGTTCCTCACTGGTGTAATAAAAAGGGTTTAACTGAATGATCTCTGATGCCCTTTCCATCATTAAAAAAAAAAAGAAAAATACCTATTAGGTTTTCTGTGCTTCTACGTATCCAATTAATGTTTTACAAAGAATGGATTAAAATGACCAGGGATCACTGTCGTGAGCTGAGGAGAGGAACAGAGGATTTTAGACAGGAGAGGAAGGAAGATAGGTATCAATTTCTAATATCTTCTGACAAAAACATGTATTCATTCTAGTTTTAGAGAAATCCCCCCTCCCCCTACCCCAAAAAAGTGGTATTTTAAAAATGGAAGGATTTTGTTTCAGGATATAAAACTGAGGTACATGCATAAAACATAAATCCCAGGTGAGCTGCAAATAGGGAATATTCACCTTTCTCAGTGCGGAGCAACCTCTGCATCAGAGCTGAAATCCAGTGGCATTAATTCCACAATAGAAAAGGATATTGACAGGCAAAGACCTATATAAATAAAGGTATAGACACTTAATAGACTACATTTGCTGGGCAAGCTTATTCGGAGGGATGGTGAATAAATTCCTTTCAAGAAGGCCAAACTTTTGCCTTTAAATTTACACAATCAACATCTCACATTTAGATTTGGAAATCCCCTTCTTTGTCCTGTTTTTACAATTAAAGTGAGAAAAATCATTCAAATATTTATTTCACAACTGTGTATAGATATAGATATGGATAGAGATGGATTTTAGCTCAGAAGGAAGACTTGAAGAGCAGACATTTAAATTCACACCTTCCCCTGTTTTTATAAAAAAAAGTTACAATTTGATTATAATTTTAGAGTGAAATCCAGAGTTACACTTGGAAGAGACCCTCAAAGTCATCTGCTCTAATCCCTTCATTTTACAGATAGAGCACAGAGCCTCAGAAAGATGAAGCCTGCAGCTGGTGAGTGGCTGAGTTAGGTCCAGAACCCAGGCTTCCTGACTCTGCGTGCAGAGGGTTTTTTTGTTTGTTTGTTTGTTTTTTCACTACCACTAACCAAATAGGAATTAGGCCAGCGATGCAGGAGGCCTAACACAGGGCTCGCTTGTGGAATCAACGTGCATTTGTCCCATGGAATTTGTTATCTCCAATTGTGTTCCTGTTATGGGATTTGTTGTTGTGTTTTCTGACTCTGCACTTGATTTGCGATTCTGGGCCACAGCAATATGCTTCCCCAGAGTACTAAGCAGTGGTCAGTGAATTTAATCTGTCACACACTGTGATCTGTGAGCTAAATTGTTACAGCTCCACCTAGTGGACAAATTCACACAGAGGGGAATTGCAAAGGCAAGGTGGCCCGCAGAGGACGAACCTGCAGGCAAGAGGTCGGAGAGCTTTCATCACCGAAAGGTGAAAGCTGCAAAAAGCTGTGCTGACAACTGGCAGTAAACTAAAGA
Source organism: Phocoena sinus (assembly GCF_008692025.1). Taxonomy (NCBI): domain Eukaryota; kingdom Metazoa; phylum Chordata; class Mammalia; order Artiodactyla; family Phocoenidae; genus Phocoena; species Phocoena sinus. The sequence continues at coordinate 30,968,049 of NC_045765.1, forward strand.
CTGTTATGGAGAAATCAAAGCATAATTATTAGAGAGGGGAAAAAACCCATCAGCTTTCTCATTACTTCAAGGACCTCTAGAGATTTTTATAGCTTCTGGAGAATGCTGTTAGGTATGAAGAGAGACAAGTCAGAGGATGGAATTAATCGAACTCAGAAGTGAAAACTAATTCTTAGAATTTTCCGAAAAGTGCACACAAACAAATGACTCAGTCTTTGGAATCCGACTGGCCCTCCAACATCCCTTAGAGCCTAAATAGAAAGGTAAGTCCTGGGTTATAATTAGCCTACCTGCCCTCCCAGGTTTGTAACAGGAGTACTATGCTCAGTGCTTCAGAGGAGCCCTCGCTAGTTTGTATGTACCACCTGCCATTTGCTGTCTTTCTAAAGAGGCATGACTGGAAACCAAAGGATACAAGTAATATGCTATGATATCCTAAAGGCAGATCGACACTGTCTCTGAGGAGTAAGATCTCCAGAACACAAGTGCTACGTGTACACGTACATGGGAGGAACAGACAAAAAATTTACAATATTTCAAGATAACTGTCAACATCAGTCCCTTCCCTTTCTCCCCTCTACCCTTTTTGTACATCTTGGGTTTTCATTACCCAGGAGCCAAGTAGTTTCTACTGCATTAATTTCCTCTCTGCACGAACATCTCTGGGACATTTTGCTCCACATTAAGTACAACTGCTTTCTGAGAAGAACAGACGAAACAACTGCTGCTGATTTTTGTTTATTCAAATCAAGTTTATTTTTTTTCTTTTTATCAACATCTACATAGCATACTCTGAATCCTTTTGCATCGATAGCAATTTTAAGAATGTCCTTAGCATTAACAATTTCTATATTTGAGACACAGCCTTCTGAAGAAAGTGTATAACGCTCTAAGGCTGAGCTTGCACAAACATTGCAGAATCACAGGTAAATGACACCTGGCATGTAGCATACATTCAATAAATACTCCTTGAATTGAATTGGACAGGCAGTTTGTAGTCTAATAGGTTTGATTTGACATGGTTCCTGAGGCAGCTGGTTGAGCAACTGAAGTGAGCTACCCAGAGGGCCAGCACCTGTAGCTTCATACTAAAAATTCTGGGGTTTGTGACTGAGAGCTGAGGTCAAGCCAGTCTGCCCCTTACTTGCCGTGTGATTGTAAGTAAGTTACTTAAACTCTCTGTGACTCAATTTATCTGATTAAAAATTACAAAGAGTAGAAATACTATTTAATTCAGAAATTTCAGGTGATGGTGAAAAAGATATGTAAAGTCCTCAGCACAGTGTTAGGTGCAATCTAGCAAGCGCTTGATAAATCCTGGCAATTTGTCTGTGCCGTACTGAGAAATTGAATTTTTTGACCAAGAATGGTTTCCATTAAAAGGCTTCACTTAGAAAGGATTGAAAAAATAATGAGAACAGAGGTAATTGACCAAGAATTATGTATTATTCAACTAATTATAAAGTACTCTGAAGAACTTTTTTAAGCAAACCTTTGTAATTGACATGAGTTTGAGAAAACTATTAGGCAAATAGGAAAAAAAAAAACCCTTTGCATTAGAAACTAAAAGAAGCTGAAGGGGCGGGGCATAGACAATACTTTATCCTTGGGAAGTTGATGGTGTTGGTGAAGGAAGAAGGTCAATCACACAGCAAACTAGCAAAATGCTCACATCACAGAGAAAATTAAGACATCTATTAACAGTTGATATTGGCAAAAGGAAATCCACAAATATGTCCTGGACACTAAGCAGAAGATACCGATGATAGAGAAATCTGGAATGAATGGAGTGGAATGGGAGTAATTTGTCAAGGAAATCTCATAGGATGTCAGTTTTGGAGCCAAGAGAGTTACACAGACTGGTAAAGAAAAGACCAAAGGATATTGGGGATGTCTGGAAACATGGAGGCACGTTCATTATGGAAGTAGCCTGAGTGAGATCAGTAAGCAAGTTCATTTGATTTGTAATTCTATACTCACATAGTTTCTGCTTTTATAAACCAAACATTGTGGTCAGTAAAAGGATAAAATTTAAAATTCTGAGCTGGTCAGGATGGTAGGCAGAATAACGGCTTCCCGAAGATGGCCACATCCTAATCGCCAGAATCCATGATTATGTTACATTATGTGGCCAGGAGGATTAAGGTTGCAGATGAAATTAAAGTGGCTAATTATCTGGTTTTAAAATTAGGAGATTATCCTGGATTATTTGTTACATCCAATGTAGTCGTAAGGGAAGAGAGACACAGAAAAATTAGTGTCCAAGTGATGAGATTTGAGACATCACCCATTGCTGGCTTTGAAAATAGAAGAGAATGATGAGCCAAGGCATGCAGGCAGCTTCTAGAGCAGAGATAATCCATTTTAATTGCTAAAGACTGAAGTAGGTTCTGCCTTCCTAGAAGCATCCTTGGATATCCCTAAGTATAGGCTTTCTAGGAGATGCACCATCAGAACCTCTCAATATATGCTCTCAGTGATCCAAGGTTTAAAGAATTGGGGCACACAATTTTGACAAAGTGCAGCAGAGAGGTTGGCCCTGGCAACAGCAGGAAGGAAGACTTACAGCAGTATCAGCAGAAAGATGTACTAATGAAGTCCATACAATATGCAAACTGTAGGGAATAAGAACAACAAAATGGAACAAAGCTTGGAGAATAAAACCAACGACGTTTACCTTTGCAGAGGAAGGTGCTCAACCCCTGCATGTAAAGACAATGCAAGAATAAAAATGGAAATTTAGGCTGGGTTAAGTCTTAGTGAGGAAAATAAATTGACCTGGTAGAGTCAATTAAGGCCCCTACTCTAAAACTGTGCTTCTTATATTTATATACTAGCTTATTTACTCATAAATTCACCAATCTATCCTCTTGACCCTTAGGTAGGTTATTATATAAAGTGGAAATAACAAGAGGATCTATGTCATATCATTATTTTGAGAATTGTACCATGTCAGACAATGAGCATAGTATCATAGTATCTAGAGCTATTTCTATTGTTATTAGATCGAGCTAACAAAGTATCACGAATACACTAGAAAGGAGTAATTTAAGGTTACAATTCTATTTGTGTTACATAGCTTTCTATACCTCTATAACACTCACAGACTAGAACAAGATTTCTCAAATACTAGCAAGCATTTGAAACACTGGAGAGCTTGCTAAAACAGATTGCTAAGCCCCACCCCCAGGATGGGGCCGGCCTAGGATTTTGAGTTTCTAACAAATAGCCCGATGATGCTGATGCTACTGGTTCAGGTATCACACACTGAGATAACCCGGCCTAGACTATATAACTTAAATTTTCATTATGAATTACTCTATATTATCCTGAAATAAGCCCTTTTAGCTTAAGCTCATATACAAGGTGATTTTACATGTCATGGCAAAACTGGATATAGGAAGGGAGAAGAGTTCATATGACTATTTCCACTCAATGAATTTAGAGAGAAAGTGATTTTTACTTACAGGCTAAATGTGTGACCCTCAAGCTTTCACTTTCTCTGGTCGGTGCCAAAAAAGCAATCATGGGGACATTGTGTTCCAGACAGTGTATCTACCAGATAAAGGAGTATTACTAGCTTGGGTTTTTGAGCACGGACCCTACACTCAACCCAAAGAAACATGTAATGTGTGTGAGATATAAGCTTTCACCTACTGCTCACCAAGGAAGTGATATTAATATAATACTTCCCTTCCTAATCTCAGTGCTTTCAACCTAGCAGGGGTCCACATATGGCTTTTTTTCACAGACAGAATATCTTATTTTAAAATGTGCTACAGTCAATGGATGTATCCATATTAGTTTTTATAAATGTACACACACACAACATCCATGCTTATTTTGATACACATCACATTTGCCTTTCTCTTGGTCTTCTCTCATTCACTTTTCTTCCTTCTTCCCGTGGGAACTGTTGTCTGTACAGAGGAGAACAGAGAAGCTATTTGGAGAGGAGAGAACAGATTGGATGACCTTGGAGAGACCCTGACTAAGTATTTGCCTGGATTCATTAGCAACTGGAGTCTGTGACAGGGAGTCCTTCAATAACTTCCTTTTCTATTGTAATCAGCCTGAGGATTTTCTAATCTCAACCCCCAAATGATCTCTATCAGCATTCTCCAGATGTTGCACATACCTATTCAAAGTTTAAGTCACATAGATGTACAATATGTTTTCCAGAGCTGGTTTGAAGGAAAAGATGGAAGAAAATCAAGCAAAGTGCAATTATTACAGTGTTTGTTTAAATATTTATAAAAATAACCATTTGAAATGTGTTGTATTTTGTTTGTGTGACACGGTAACACCACTGCAAGAAGAAAACAACTGGAATCTATCTTTCTTAAATCAAACAAGCAACAATTCTATATAAAGTACACAGACACACACACACGCACACGCACACGCATACACACACACACATACCCCAAAGAGTTCCATGACCTTTTATTCTTGTGATATGCTTTAATAAATAGAAAGCTAAAAATTCCAGCATAAAATATTTACAATACTTAAAATACCCTTCTTCTTCTTCCCTATCCACTGGTCTAATATTTAGGCTCTTCTTTAAAATTAAAAAAACAAAAACAAAAAAACCAACTTCCTTACAGTCATTTCCCCAAAGAAGCCTCTCTCTTTCAGCGGATGGATGAAGGTGCAGTCACAACTAATCAAAATCCCTTTGTGCAGTGTTTTTATTCACGGTATTACATGATTTTACTTTCCCTTTTCCTTAATGCCGTGCCCACTTTCTACTCTAGATTGTAATTTGCTTGAGGGCAGAGGCTGCACTTCCCCTTTGTTGAGTACAAGTATTTTGAAGGAGCCTGCAGTACTGTGGGCACTCAACAGAATTTTGTTGATGATTGTGATGTTTCTGAAAATGCCTAAGAAAAAAGCATACAACTCTGTCCCGCTGTGGCCTTCTCTTGCTTAATCTGAAGTAAGTACTTTTCCTTCCTCCCATAAACAATAATGCACCCAGGCAGTGCATATGGAGGAAAGTGAGTCAGAAGAGCAATTCATTTCTCCAGTGCCATTATGTGACTCCTCCAATGCCTTAGAAATCTGCTTGAAGATTTATTTTAAGCATACCTGCCATGCAGTTTTTAGACTCCATAAGCGTAAGACCTGATTCCACTCTCTCTTCCTCGGTCCTCACATTCTTAATACTTAAACTGTGCCCTTGCGACTTTTGTTAGTTAAGACATGTACAGCACAGGGGCAAAAATGAATCTTAATTAAGGCAAACTCTGGAATTATGATTGAAGTAAGGTACATTAGCCCAGTGCTTCCAGACCCCCATACACTGTTGTTATTGATGTTTGGACAGATGGGCGAAGTGAAACAGTAGTCAATACTTCGATCTACTGTGTTCTCTAAGGATCTGAATTTTTAACACATCCATAATGAGTGCTGGTGGTGTTTAATAAATACACAGCAGCCCTTAAGAGTGGTTCTGCATGTAAAAGACATCAACAAAGTCCCTGAAGCTTCTGGTTGGTAGGCAAAAGTAGACTCAGCCTGGTAGAAATGATAGGTTAAGTGTGGTTTTTCCCAATGACTTTAAGTCTGGGGAATCTTTCTCCCCAAGGTGATCAGTCTACTCACATAACCTAGGCTCTTCTCTCAAGTAAAATTATTTACTTTAAGATGTTAAGAATTCAATTACTTCTCCTATCTAGATGTGATAGACAACTGTTGTCCCATCCAACACACCCTCCTCACCTTGTCTAGGATGATTATCAGCCCCATAACAAAACCTCAGAAGTAATTCTACCTCAAGCTCCAAATTCCTGACCATTGCTAATTCATTTATGAACGTCATTTGACCTAAGAATGCCAATCAAATTCTCTCTCTGGCAAAACTTTTGTGAGGATTCAAGAAGCTAGTTACTCTTTGTAATATGACTGAGTAGAGAAGGTATTTAATCAAAAGTGTCATCTTAAAGTATATATCCTTTTCCCTCTTTGACTTGAGATGCAGAGAAACCCCTCTGAAGAGAGAGAGAAAGATGTGTCCAAAGTGACAAAGAAAAGAGATAAAAAAATTTCCAGTGGTGAGAGACTGAAACAGCCATGGTACTGACAACAGCACAACTGAGGTATGGCTTCACTTTCTTTTTTTTTTTTTGCCGTACGCGGGCCTCTCACCGTTGTGGCCCCTCCCATTGCGGAGCACAGGCTCAGCGGCCATGGCTCACGGGCCCAGCCGCTCCGCGGCAGGTGGGCTCTTCCCGGACCGGGACACAAGCCCGTGTCCCCTGCATCGGCAGGCGGACTCTCAACCACTGCGCCACCAGGGAAGCCCTGGCTTCACTTTCTAACCCTCAATTTCATAAAATACTCCTATACCTTTTTCGTAATTAAAAAAAAAATTGCTTAAGCTAGTTTTAGTAAGTGTCTGATTCTTGGAACTCATATATTCCTAAGTCCATTGCTTCCTCTTTCAAAAATTTGCTTAACTTTCACCAATCTTCTGGGCACTTCGCCGCTATATGGGACATAGAGATAAAAAAGACACTTTTTGTGCTTCAAGTAGATTATTGGGTATTTGGTAAGACGGATAATAAAGCAAAAAAATATAATAAAATGTTACAAGTGAAATGAAAGGATAATACAGGACCTGGAGGTCACTTTGAAAACAAACAGATTGACAATTTCGGTTCGAGATTCAGAGAGGGAGGTAATCCCTGGGACAGGTTTTTAATGGTAAAAATAAGTTCTCTAGGTAAATAAGAAGTCTAAGGCCATGCTTTGTAGATGGAACAGAAGGTGTAAAAACAAAGAGGCCTAAGAAAGTAACATGTATCTAACAAAACAAAAAGATATTTTATGGCTCTTAAACACAAAATGTCAGCCAACATCAAAAGCTAAAGAAGGAGAGAAAGGTCAGATCCTATCCCATCCTAAAAAGCTTAGACACACGTTATAATAGGTAATTAATGGACATATGGATAAAGCTATGCTCACTGCTAAGGAAAATGCCCCAAATGAGAGTACTCCAAGTAACAACCTCAGTCCAGAGATGGAGTCTAATAAATAAGAATGGCCTCAGGAGTCTCCAAGTACCCAGCTGCTTCTCAAGACCTTATGCAGATTGTTACAACTCCTACGGCTTGCACAATCCGGCTGTGCGTCTAGTACATGTGGATTTGGCAAGGATATGTCCTCTACTCTTGGCTTATGGTCAACCCAAGAATGCCCATTTATCTTTGCTTTTCACTAAACCTCAATAAATCTCTGGAAAAGGGAGGGATTCTGCAGGCAGGGAGTGATCTGCTTTGGCTTAAAGAGCTTGAATCCATCTGTCCATGATGAACACTTTCCCAGTTTTCTCGTAGAGCATTGATTATTCCAAGAAAATTGAGAAATCTTTCAAGATGGACTTATTTTAGAAAGAGTTATGGATCATGGAACATGTAGAGATAATAATTTATATTATTACAAAATATAATAATGACTAACTTGCTATTGCTACCTTACCAGGTATCAGGTACTGTGCTAAATGCTTAATGTATATTTTCTAATATAACTTTTTCAAGAATCCTCTGAGGTATATATAATTTTTGACCCCAATTTAGAGATGAGTAATGTAAAATTTAGAGATATTAAGTAACTTGATGATTTTGTACAACCAATAATCGTTAGGAACTCTACATACTATGTCACTAATTTTCATACTAATGTGAAATGTACTAATACATTATTTTTTATTTTACTGTTAAAAAAAAAAACTAGACTCCAAGTACTAACTAAAAGCTGCTATTTACTAAAAGTTGTGCTTCATGCTTTGTTTCTACTAGCTCATTTAACCATCACAAATATAATATGAAACTGATAATATTGTTATCTTCACAGAAGATTAAAAACAGAAACTGAAAAATCTGTCAATAATAATTAGCACTTGTGGCAGGCAAGATAATAGCCCCCCAAAGACATACATATCCTAATCCCCAGAACATGTCAATAAGTTAGTTTACGTGGCAAAGGAGAATTTTGGTTGCAGGTGGAATTAAGGGTACTAATCAAATCACCTTAAAGTGGCTAAATTACCTGGGATCATCTGGGTGGTTACAATGTAATCACAGGAGTCCTTAAAAGTGGAAGAAATAATAAAAAATCTGAACTAGAGAGATGTCAGCATGAGAAGGACTTAATCTTATAGTGTTGGATTTTAAGATGGAGGAAAAGGCTATAGGCCAAGAAAACTAGGTGGTCTCTAGAAGCTGGAGAAGGCAAAGAAATAAATTCTGCCCTAGGGCCTCCAGAAAGGAAAGCATCCCACCAATACCTTGATTTTACCCAGTAAGATCCATATCAGACTTACATTCTATGGAAATGTAAGATACCATATGTTGTTTTAGGCCACTAAATTTGTGGCAATTTGTCGTAGCTGCCATAGAAAACTAATACAGCAACTTAAAACCATTTTGCCATTTAATCCTCACATCAGCCTCACAAAGGCTGATATTACTATTACTATTTTCCGAATAGGAGAATTGAACTTTCATTCCTTAATTAACTCTTCCAGAGGTATTTACTTAGTAAACAGGAAGCTGTACTCCCTGATTCTGAAACTTCTTCTGGGCACAAATCATATTTTGTGTGACCCAATAATTCTATCAAGTTTCTAAGAGACCTCTTGGTTGACTTATAATTGGGTGTTTCAACGCAATAAATTATTCTCTAAATTCCTGTACTCCCAACCATTTCTCAGGCCAAACTGTAGAATGGTTGCTGTTCCTCAGAGATATACTAAGAATAGGAGGGATTTAAAGATAAATGCCTATTATATTACATTTTATCCTTTCCCCAAACCTCAAAATTTCAGTAAAAAATGTGGCATGCTCCAATGCTGTCTAGAAGAAGTAAGGGATTAGTGGAAATTCCTCTACAAGCCCACTCTGCTCTAATGCTCTGAATTGTTTCCTAGTGCCAAATGAATTTTCAGTCCTTTCTAAGTGTCTAACTTATTCCACCTGTGAGGTACCTGAACAGACATGGGACTGTACCACAACAGTGTTTCATTTTGAGTACTGCAGAGAAACTTTTCAGGTAGTAAAAGACCTAGGGAAACAACTAACTTGTCTAGTGTTTATTACTTAAAAATTCCCTTTAAAGAAACTAAGGTACCTTTACAGTACATTCTTTCCCTCAGATAATGCCATACTTACGATCCTTGTAGGACTGAAGAAGGAGATAAAAATACCTCTATTTACACGATACAACTATTCTTGAGTTGGAAAAAGCAAAAACATTGTACTCTTTACTGTCACCCCACCCACGCACCATCCAACCATCCATCCACCCATCCATCCATGTATCCAATGCATATTTTCTAAACTAAACATGCAAGTCATTTTATTTTAACTTTGGAAATATAGGTACAAAATATACAGTGTGTAACCTTAAGAGGTTTGCAAACTATTGGAATAGGTAAATTAATTCTAACAGTGTAGTGAGTGATGATTAGAAAAATGTAAGTTTTGCCTAATATGGTAGTTGTTACAAGTAGAAATCAATAGATCATCCAAATTAAAGAAATTTTAATTTTGTGTAAATTTGAGTGTAAAATCACAATAGCAATGTCTATAAGATTAGAATGGAAATAGTGACCTTATAGGAGAAGAAAGATGGCTCTCCGGCTGGAATAAGAATAAAATTAATTCCCATAAAAATCCTCTGTTTTTCATTTTGAATAAATTGGAGTGAGTATGCTCCACCCTGTTTCTGCCACTGAGTACAGATATAAAACTTGGACAAAATGCATGAATCAGATATTTGGGGTCTCTGAAAAGCAAAAAGTAACAGGGAAATTTGGAGTAGGAGGCCAGAATTCAAAAAACCCTGAACTAGTGGTGAGGTTAGACTGTTTCCCTCCTATATCTCCTTGCCTAGACTTAGTTCACCAGAACCATGTACTGGGGAACAGAAAGAGAAAGTTCCAAGAAAAGCCCTCTAGTTCTGGTTAAAGGAGTGAGAAAATGAACATCTACTTCTCATAGGAAATGTAAAAGTTCCCCTATTGTCTCATTTCTTTTCTCTGTTCTTCTTTGTCCCAGAATCTAAGCAATCTCACAGTGGCAGCAGCATCTAACAGTAATAGGAGCTTGCAAGAGTCAAACATCTGAAGGTAGGCAATCTTCCTCTCCAATTGATAGAGCTGTGACTACAAGAGAGTGGGACCAATCCTTGTTATATTATTTCTCTCTGGCTTCCCATTGGTTGGCCATAGATGTGGGCATAGTTTCAGAAGCATATGGCAGAGTGGAATAACTAGTCCCAGATTTCTAAACAGAGGATAGAAAAGAGGAGACCCAGGCAACTAGAAGGTAATGGAGAGATTACACAGTGGGAGAAGCTTGGAAAAACAATCCCGTAAAGTTGTTTATGGAATCCTGAGTTTACACCCAAGAAGTACATGCAAGGATTTGCATTATTCAGCAAAGAAAAGGCTGTGAGAGCCAAACTCACAAATAGCTTAACTCTCATACCCCAAATGATCACTGGATGATGCACACACAGGATAAACCTGAATGTCACTGCAATTTGAAAAATGAACTGATATTGGGATTATAACTGACAGAAAGCAGTATGGAACTTGTGACCTGAACCTAACTAGACTGACTTACCAAAAATATAAGCATTCTGCATAAGATTTAAACAAAACCCAGAGTCTTATGACATAATACTCATAATGTTCAGGATATAGTTCAACATTACTCAGCATATAAAGAACCAGACCAATCTAAATTCACATTTTAGGGAATCCCCTGGTGGTCCAGTGGTTAGGACTCTGCGCTCTCACTGCTGAGGGCCCGGGTTCAATCCCTGGTCAGGGGACTAAGATCCCACAAGCCGCATAGTATGGCAAACAAACAAACAAACAAACAAATAAATAAATTTGCATTTTAAAAAATCAACTGATGCCAAAGCTGAGATAACACATATGTCACAAAGACTTGAACCAGCTATTATAAAAATGCTCAGCAAGTAACTGGGACCACTGCTGAATTCAACAAAAAATAAAACTTCTCAGTAAGGACATAAAAGATATAAATAAGAACTAAATGGATAGTTTAGGACTGAAAAATTAAATAGCAAAAATGGGCTGAATGGGCTTGATAGCAGAATAGAGATTACAGAGAAGTCAGTGAACTTGAAGATAGATTGACAAAAGCTATGCAATAGCAAGAATAGAGAGAAAGATAGTGGAAAAAATGAAAAGAGTCTTAGAAACTTATAGGATTGTATTAAAAGGTCGAATATTTGTGCAAATGGAGTCTGAGAAGGAGAGGAACGCAGAACAGAACATATATTTGGCTAATAATAATAATAATAATGACAACAACAACAACAGCAACCCCCCTACAGATTCATGAAGCTCAGCAGATGCCAAATAGGATAAACCTAAAAAAAGTTCACACCCCTCCCTATATCAAAATAAAACTGCTAAAAATTAAAGCAAACAATAAAAAAATGGAAAAAAAAAAAAAAAAACTTGTGACTGTCCCAATAGGAAATAAGAATTTAAACAAAAACTGTAGATCTCATCAGAAACCTGAAGGCCCAAAAAAGTGGCACAGCATTTTTAATGTGATGGAAAAACAGTCTTTCATCCCTAAATGCTATACCCAGTGACAACATATTTAAGAAATGAAAGTGAAATAAAGGCATTCTTAAACGAAGAAAACTTAAGAGCATTCCTAGCCAGCAGACCTGTTCTAAAAGCATTACTAAAAGAATTTTATCAGAGAGAAATAATACTGGAAGGAAATGCTGAACAAATTTAATGAAGGACAGCAACAGAGATAATATCTGAGTAAATATAATAGACTAATCTGTTCCTCTTGATTTCTTTAAACTGTGTTTCACAATTGCAAGCAAAATTGTAACATTGTTTGATGCTATTATCAATGCATATAGATGTAATATATAAGGTTACTATACAATAAAGGAGGGAGAGTAAAAGGACCATATGGTAGTGAGATTTCTACATTCCATTTGGAGTGCTAAAATACTAATTTTAAATAGACTGAAAAAAGTTAAGTATGTATACTATAATCCCTAGAGCAACAACAACCAAAAAACTTATACACATATTTTAATTTAATAAACAACATACAGATTAAAATGGATATTATGACTTTGAAATACTTATAATAAAGCAAGAAAGGGAAAACAAAAGAACAAAAAGCAGAGGAAATGAACAGAAAGCAAATAATGTGATGGTACAACTAAATAAAAACATATTAATCATCATAAATGCAAATGCCCCAAACACACCAATTAAAAGCCAGGTATTGTCAGCATGGTTTAAAAAATTATACATACTATATATATGATCTGTATAAGAAACTCAGTTCACATATAATGATATAGTAGGGTAAAGTAAAAAGATGAAAAAGATATAACATACACTAATTTAAAAACAAACAAATAAACCGGGGTGACTATATTAATATCAGGCAAAGTTGATTTCATAGCAAAGAAATTATCAGGGACAACTGCAGACATGATAATAAAATGATCAATTAATTAAGAAGTCATAACAATGTTAAATGTGTATATACCTAACAAAAATCATTAAAGTACCTGAAGCAAAAAATGACAAAACTGCAAGAAGAAGTTGACAAACTTGTAATTACAGTTGGAGACTTCAACGTCCCTCTTTTAGTAAAAGATACATTGAGTAGGCAAAAAATCAGCAATGTACAGGAATGAGCAAAACCATTAACAGGAAAGAGCTAATTGACATTTAAAGAATGCTGCACTAATCAAGAACACAGTACACATTCTATTCGAGTACTCAAGAAATATTCACCAAGATAGACCATGTCTTGGGTACAAAAAGTAAAAACTTTAACAAATTGAAAAAAATTGAAATCATACAAAATATGCTTTGTGAGCATTATGGAATTAAACTAGGAATCAATAACAAAAAATAACCAGAAAAGGTCCAAACATTTGGAAATTAACACATACCGAATAATCCATAGGTTAAAAAGAAAGACATAAGGGAAGTTAGAAAGTATTTTAAACTGAATGAAAATGAAAAGTCAACAAATCAAAACTAGCAAGATGTAGGTAAAGTGGTGATATAAGGAGAATTTATAGAATTAAATGCTTATATTAGAAAAATTTAAAAAGTCTCAAATCAAAAATCTTATTTTCTACCTTAAAAATGGCAAAAGAAGAGAAAAGAGAACTGAAAGCAAGCAGAAGGATGGTAATAATAAAGATAAGAACATAAATCAATGAAATTGAAAAGAGAAAAGCAAGAGAAAGTTTATTAAACAAGTCTCAGTCTTTGAAAAGATCAATACAAGATAAACTTCTGACAAAACTGACAAAGAAAAAGAGAGAAAATACAAATTACCAGTATAAAGAATGAAAAATAGCATATCACTACAGATCCAGAGAAATTAAAAGGCTAATAAATAGTAGTGCAAACAACTACATGAGCAAAAATTTAACAAGATTTAAGGAACCAATTCCTTGAAAACCAGAAACTGCCAACATTCAGTCAAGATGAAATAGAAAATAAGAAGAGTCTGATACCTATTTAAAAATTAAATTTATAGTTAGAAACCTTCTGAAAAAGCAACCTCCAGGTACTGAGGTTTTACACTTTATACTTAAAGAATGAATAGTACCAATTCTGTATAATCTTTTCCAGATAATAGAAGAAGGAAAGAATTGTGGGATTATATGATGGGTTGTTGACCTTTAAGGCTACTTCGAAAGAGGGACTTGCGTTGTAGTGCAAAAACATATTCACAGTAGTCAAAAATTATGAAAACTCAGTGAAAGGATTTCAATTATGATTGAAGTTGGCTGGTCCTACTCTCACTAAAATTGGTAGGAAAAAAGGTGTATCTCTCCAGATTACAGATGAAAACAACATAACATTCACTTTTCTATTTTCTAGATCGTCAGAGTGGCTGGCACTGTTGTTTACATTTAACTGTGGAATTCTCTTGGGTTGGTCAAAAGGTTCGTTCGGGTTTTTCTGTAACATCTTATGACAAACCTGAAGGAAAATTTTGGCCAACCCAATATCTTTGTTCTTGCTAAAGAAAGCCCATGCTTTCTTAGGGTGTTGGACCTAATTTTTTCTCATTCATGGATGCCTCACCTTTTTTTCAGGTGATTAGTTTAGACCTGAGTATGACACAAGACATGCCATGAGACATGAGAGGATGTCAGCTGGAAGGCTTAAAAGAAGGTTTTTGTTTTGTTTTGTTTTTCCCTCATAAAAATGGAGTATAAGATATGAACGTTCTTCTTTCACTTTCTGTAGGTATTGACATCCACATACGATGCCTTGAAAAGTGTCAACCATCACTGGATTAGGCATAGTGACAGCCTAAGAGCACAAGGCCACACAATAAAGACAAATTGAAACACGGAGAAAATTTGATGAAGTTATTGAGCTATATAATTAACCAATTCTGGAAACTTTCTAAGACCTTTGTGGTTTGTCAAACATAAATGCCCTTATAGTTTAGTGAATATTTGTTGGATTTTTCATATTAGTTGGAGAAGAAAATGTCTTAGATGATATGGGCACACTTTTCTACAATCATTTATAAATAGTTTTCTAGATTTCAGATTAAGAAATGGAAAGGCCTTAACATCCTAACATTTTTGTTTAGGTGCAAATATCTATAAATCTTATAAAACATGGATGAGGAAATGGAAAGTAATAGAAAAAGAAAAGTATGCTATATGATCTTGTATTTCACAAAAAATACTGGAGGTGTTTGTAAATGATAATGCAACATTGGATAGGAGAAAGGACTTTGATCTGGCAATTGGGGGACCTGAATTCTTGTCCTTACTTTCTTCTTAACTAACTATATTAACATTGGTAAATGACATCATTTTTCTACCTTAGTTAATGTTTTGTTAAATGAGGAGCTTGTACTATAGATATTCTAGGTCCTTTTCTGTTTGTGAGCAAATGATTCTGATTCTATTTTAATCTGCAACATTGAATGATGGATGAAATGCCCTAACACTGTGGCTCTTCTATGCTTTATTTAATGGATTTGGAGGGAAAGAAAAAGACTGATATAGCAATAATACTGTGATAAATATTATAAGAGAAAATAGAAAAACTAAAAAGCCACATACAGTTTCAATGGTCAAGTTCTTCATATAATAGGGATATACAAGACGTATATTAAAATACAATACATATATTAAAATATGGAAGTTTGAATATTGCACATCCCCTAAACTTAAAAGGCAAAATTCAACATTTGATATAATATTAATTTTTTAAAAAATATTTTGAAAATATTCTCAAGTAATCAAGACTGGCAGCTGCTTTCATTGGTCTATATTCTTCAATTCTAAAGTCTTTAGTAAGTATGCAACTTTCAGTAGAAAGGATTAGAAAACATGAATTTTAAATCTGACATGGGATTATAGACATTTATAATTACTTGACAATGAATTGAGATGTAAATGAGGCATGTGTCTCAATTTTAAGATTTAGAAAATTTCAGAATTTATTGCAAATGGTCAGCATTTATTTAACAATAATTTATTACTTACTATGTGCCAGACACTCTTAAAAGCAGTTAGAATGCATGAGCAACAAAAGAGGTGAGTCTCTATGGAGCTAAGATTTTATGTTTGATGATAATAAATGCTATAAAAAATTAAAATGTAAACCAAAGTGAGTGGGTCTACAGTGCCACAGGGTGGGTAGGATAAATTATAATATTCATAGGAAGGTCAGGTTGTGCTTCATTGAGAAGGTAATATTCGAGCATATACTTGAGAGAAACAAGAGAGTTAGTTATGTGGATAACTGCGTGCACTGTTCTAAGCAGGGAGAATTACTATCACAAAATCCTAATCCAGGAGAATGTCTTGCTTGTTTGTAAAAGAGCAGGGCTACCAGTGCAATTGAAATGGAATAATCAAATGGTAGGAGATGATGTCAGAGAGGTGATGTGTGACAGATCCTGTAAAACTCTGTAGGCTATTATAACAAATTTAGCTTATACTCTGATGGAAAAACAGAATCAGAGTTTTTAGCATGGGAATAATAATATATACTTGAAGTTTAAAGATATTACTGTACCTTCTGTAAGTAGTGAAGGGAAGAAGCATTTAAGAGTCTATGTAAGTGGTGCAGATGTGAAACGATGGTAGAATCTCACTAGGATGGCTATAGTAGAGGTGGTAGAAAGTACTCCAATTGGAAATGTTTTCTAATTGGAACCATTAGGATTTCTTAGTGAATAGGTTATGCGATTTAAGAGAAAGAGAAGAGTCAAAAAAGAAGCCATGGTTTGGGGCCTTAGCAATACAAATAATGCAATTGCCATCAACTGGGATAGAGAAATCTTAAGGGGTGTGTGTGTGTTGAGTTTGACATGTCTATTGGAAATGCAAGTGCAAATGTTGAGTAACAACTGTATATATGATGCTGGAACTTCAGAGGGTAGTCTAGGTGGTCGGTATAAACTAAGGGGTGGGGGGTGGTCTGGAAGAAGAGGAATAACCAGCAAAGGAAATTAAAGAAATGGTGGCAAAGTCATAAGGAAAACCAAGAGTGTAATGTCCTAAAAATCAAATGAAGAAAGTATATCTGGACGGAAGGAGTAATTGTTGCTGCCAAATACTATTGTTAAATCAGATAAAATGAGGACTGAGGATTGACCAATGGAGTTTTGCAAAACAACAGCAGCCAGATTCTGAAACTCCCTTTCACTCTGTCAAAACAACCAAAATATCAATAAGGAGAACAAATAAAACCACAAAGGATAAACATCTTCAGCATTACTAGGAGGCAGAGAAGCAATCTTCAAACTCCTGTAAGTAGAAGAAAAAAAGGAACACATTCCTATAACCCCTACCTGTGGCCACCATCACAAGACTGTGTGTGGGATGGGCAGAAGAAGGGTGGCTGAAAAGACTACGAAAAATAGCAGAGAGGAACTGAAGTCATAGGAAGCACAGTTAAAATCACTCTCAGAAATAGAAAGCAAAACAATACATGTAAAGAAGCTGAACATCAAAGAGATTCCTGAACTAGGTACCATACTCCTGAAATAAAATAAAAGAAAGCAGACCACATACAGGAAATTATTGTAAAATGCTAGACATGCAAATAAAAGATCTGCTGATGAAAAGACTTCCTCCCAGAATAACCGTCATATAAAGAAAATTGAAATACAGCACCCCCATTTGAATTAAATATCCTCAAATGAGCATTTTTTGAAGTATTAAAAACACCTCGATACAGAAACACAAAAAACTAAAAGAGGAAATGGAAAAAAATAAGAAGAATTAAAATTAGTGTTGCTTGAACTAATGACATAAGTGGTAGAAAAAGACAAAATCTCATCAGAAATAAAGACTAAATTGGAAGGTGCACAAGAAAGACTACAATTAAATACACACTTAACATGTGGAAGAAAATCACAAAAACCAAGACAATGAAAATGAGATCAAAAAATAAGTAAAAAGGGATGAAAAGAAATTGATTGATGGCCAGACATTCATGTTATTTGTGCCTCTGAGAAAGACAATTACAAAAACATGGAAATGAACTAATATTTAAAATTATAAATCAAGAAGAATTTCTAGAAATTAGAGAAGATCTTAATCTACACATTGAAAGGGCTCACTGAGTACATGGGAAAATCAATAGAGAATGATCAACTCTGAAACATCCAGGAAAAACTACTAGACTTTAAAGATAAAGAAAAACCCTCAGGGACTCAAGGTTAAAATATCTATTCAATCATTTAACTTTGAGAGTTAGATTAACATCTTATTTTTCAAAACACACAAAAAGAAAAGCAAGAGTGTAACTTTTTCATAAATGGTATTGAAACAGTTGAACAGCAATTTGGTAAAATATATAGCTGGACCCATTGTCACACCATACACAAGCATAAGTTCTTAATATATGAACATTCTAAATGTAAGAATGTGGAATCTACACAAGGACTAGAAAAATATGGATAAATTCATTGTAGAGTTAAGACTTTCTAACTATAACTAAGGATCCATATGAAATGAAAGAAAATAATAAATTTTACCATATTAATTAAGAAGAAACATGGTAAAAATAAAACTGTAAGCACTAGGAAAGACAAATGAAACTATCTGTAATATTTATCACAAATGAAGGGTTAATATTCATAATTTATAAAAGCTTTTAAATTTGTGGCTAATAGGACCAACAACCCTATATTGGAATGAGCAAAATATATTATCACACTAATCACAAAAAGAGATGTAAAAATGGCCATTAAACATATGAAGAGATATTCAATATCACTTAGATTAAGATAAATGCAAATTCAAATGACAATGAGATACCATTTCTTTCGCTTCAGATTGGCAAAAATTCAACACCTTACAATAACCTCTGTTGGCAGGGCTCTGGGTAAGTAGGCTCTTTCATACATTGATGGTGGGAATGTAAGTGACATAACTTCTATAGATAAGAATTTGACGATATCTAGCAAAATATCCATCTAAATTTACTTGTAATCCATTAGTCGTATTTCCAGGAATTTATCCTGAAGATTCATCACTAAAAATATAAATATGCACAAATAATAATTATTTATTTCAGTCTTTATAATCAGAAAATATTAGCAGTACTTAAATTTTCAAACATAGGAGATTGGTTTAATAAATTATGGTACATATAATGGAGTACTTTCCAGCTATAACCACGAATGAATAAAAAAAGATTTCTATGAATGATATGGAGTACTTTCCAGGAGATAATTTAAGTGGGAAAAATGTGCAAAACACATATAGCATGCTACCTTTCATGTAAAAAAAAAGAAGATATTCATATGTTTACTTTTCATTAGAAAAAACAGCAAAGAAAGAATAAACCAAAAAAGACAATGTAGTTGGTTATCTACAAAAGGGAGTGAATGTGTTGAAAGAGATAGAGCAGGAGCAATATTTCTGTTACTAAAATTATTGTGTAGTTTCTTTTGAAAGTTAGATTAATAGTCTATTCCTTAAAATTAAATTTCATTGTTTATTTCCCATAAGAATGGGGAGGATGAAATATTCTAAAACTGAAAGCAAACTAAAACAAAAAAATCTAATTGTATTACAAATAAAATATCATAATCACACAGACAGGTAGGATAGAAGAAAGGAAAGAAGGAAGGAAGGAGAAAGGAAGGAAGGAAGGGAGGGAGGGAGGAAGGAAAGAAGGAAGGATTAATTCAAATAATTTATTTGGATCATAGTATTTGTCTATATACCTCTGTAATGGAGAGTCCAGGTGGAAGCCTAAACTTTATTTTTTTTCAGTAGCTTTGCTTCTTATAGCGGTTTGTACATAAAAACTCTAAAACTGTTTTAGAATCCTAAATTACATCTACTATTTTAGATGTATTATAGGATTGAGCATAAGAGTAAATGTGTTGATGTTGTACAGAGCCAGCGTTCTCACTAAAGGAAGAATGAGAAAAACAAATAAGGAATGGGGTAAGGAAGAAAGAACCCTGTGAGAATGGATTGGAATTAAATGTATTGCTATGAAGTACATAGTTTCTAAAATATGCATATATGTGTAAATTAATGTTTATGTGCACATGTATATATGTATGTCTGTATAAGTGTAAATATTTGTATGCATATGTATGTATGTATGTACATATATGCATATATTTCCTAGCTCTGATTGCTGAAAGGACTATAGGAGCAAAGACACCTTAGTAGCAATGAGCACATCTTGTGCCCAAATCTTGATCGCTATGATCAGTACCCACTAAAGGGAACCAGAGCTCCTCACAGAAATGGTTGATTCCATAGGCAGTGTAGGGTAGGTACAAAATGAGCCTGGAACGTCATGTTATGCCAGAAAGCAAGGAAATACTCAAAATATGATGAGGGCATATCACAAAACACAGGAGCCAGACTGAAGGGCTTCCCAATGGCCAAATCTAGACAATGTTAGTCAAAAATGATGAAGTACAGACATGGATTATAAACTAACAAAGCATAAGAAATCCCGAGTCCATAATACATAATAAATAAATAAGAGAGTAGGAAGAGATTTTGCTTATAGTAAATTGCTGAATGACAGCTGGTAAATGTGGAAAGAAGGCTGGAGTTGGAAAACCATGGTTTTGCGACAAACATAGTAAAGCTTGGATCAGACAAAATTATCATGGATGCTAAGTCTAGGGGGGGAAATTTTGAAAGGGAACAGGAAATTTTCATTGATGTTTCTCTTCACAGACTGTTTACTAGTTGTTGGGAGAAAAAATAATAACAGTAATCATAAAATGGAGAAATCTGATGACACTTGAGATATGTGAGCGGACTTAAAATTAGCAATGTTGGACAGATGGAAATTGTGTACCTCCAGATGCGATACTGCAAGATGGACACAATATTACTTATTTCGGCCCAAAAGAAGGAATGTTCTTTTCTCATTAAGTAAAATAATGTGCCTTGGGATATATTTTATTTTTAAGAAATATCAATGCCATAAAAGATAAAAACTTGTGGAAATGTTTCAAATAAGTAGGCTAAAGAGATATGACAATGACATGGAATAACTAACTCTAGGCTAGATCCTTTGCTTTGGCACTGGCAGTGGGGGTGGGAAGGTATAGAGACATTATTTGATCAACTGAAAAATTTGGAATATGAATGGCAGATTAGATAAAATTATTGTATTATATAAATGTATGAAGATAATAACTGTGCTGGAGTAATAAAAGAAAATATTTCTATTCTTAGGAAATATGCAATGAAGTATTTAGGATTAAAAGGCCATTGATGATATATGTAACCCATCTTCTAATGCTTCAGAGAAAAAATCAGAGGGTTTCTGTTTTTGTGTGTATGTGTATGTGTGTCAGGGAGTGGGAGTGGAGTAGGTAGGGAATGTGTGTGAGTGTGTGTGTGTGTGTGTGTGACAGAGAGAGAGAGAGAAAGAGAGAGAGAGAGGAAGCAAATGGGATAAAAGTTGGCAATAAGTGAACATAAGTAAAAGGTATATGGTATGCTTAGCACTATTGTTACTGTTAGAACTTTCGTAAGTTTTGAAAATAGTTCCAAATAAAAAACCTTAAAAAGCATCAACCATTTGGCAACATAGAAGTTAGCGATGATTTTGTCATGGTAATTTTTGAAGGTGTGGCAGGATGAAAGCCAGACTGAAGTATGCTTTAAAAATATGAAAACTGAAGATGTAGAAACCTTAAGTATAAACGTATCTTTCAAGAAGGTTTTCCTGCCCAGTAGAGCGTGGAAAAGGATTTTAACTGTTAGGAAGAAGTAGAGTTAAGAGAAATTTTCATCAAAACTGGGAATAAAAGCTGCCTATTATAAGCAGATTATTCTTTGCAGAATTAAAGGTAATAATAGAAGAAAGTGAAAGAAAGCTAGTGTAGTGATGTCCTTGGACAGGCGTGAAAGGATAGAATCCACTGTGCATGTGGAGAACGGGGATTAGATATGACATCTATGTTTCAATGATGGTACAAGGAGGGGAGGAAAAGTGAATGGCGTGGGTACTGCTGAGGAGGCAGATGTGTTGAGGGAAGCCTCTGAAAGTTCTGTACTTGCCATGAATTAGCTACTTTATTAGGTGCCAAAGATGTAAAGATGAACATGAAATAAACCCTGCGGTTGAAGAGTCTGTGGTCCAAGGAGAGGAGACCAACAAGAAAAAAGGCCATTTCCACTCACACAGTGCTGCATTCTGAGTCAGGGAAGGCTTCATAAAGGAAGAATTATCTCATCTGAGGTCTTGAGACTACGGAGGCATCAACCAGGTTAAAATACGGTGGCATCAAATCTCTTGGCAGAAGCCTAGAAAGGAGACTGTATATGATGAGGTATTGCATGTAACTCAGTAGGGTGAGAACATGGCCTTTCAGGTGGTTTGAACATAGCATGAGATGAGGCAAGAGAAACAAGCCAAGGTTAGATAATAAATGTCCTTCTCTGCCATGTTAAGGAGTTTGATCAGCATCTTCAAGACAGTGGTTGGCCATTTAAAATAGTGGTAGGTAGACAACATGATCATTTGCTTATTAGAAGACTACTCTTACTGCTGTTTTGTGTGTCATAATGAAAAGAGCTAAAAATTGTGTGCTGAGTGCTAAGCAATGTACAAAGCTCCTTATATATGATATCATTGATCCTTACAACAGTGCCGTGAACTAGATGCTATTACCACTCACATTTTATAAAAAGGTTAGCAAAAGAACAAGTAATTTAATGAAGGCCTATAATACACTACACAATACATTAGGTACTAGGGATAGAGTAGTGAACAACACAAAGTCAGTTTCTGCCTTTAAAGTGAAAAAAAAAAGTGTGAATAATAAGCAGTAAATTTCTGGAGCTGTTCCCTTGCTATGAACAAGATGAAACAGGGATATTTCTCGAGTATGAATCAGAGTGGAAGTGGAAGCTTTTTCAGTTTGGGTCATTAAAATAGGTAACGCTGAGTTGAAATTTAAATTTAAATCTGACTGATTCAAACTTTCATTCAAACATCCATTGAGGGCCTAATGCATGTATGCTAGGTGCCCTTGTAAATACTGGAGAGACAGCAGTAAAGAAAACATAAAAATTCCTGTTCTATCAAATTTGATGTTCTTTGGCGGGAATAGGGCAA
This sequence comes from Phocoena sinus, assembly GCF_008692025.1. Classification (NCBI taxonomy): domain Eukaryota; kingdom Metazoa; phylum Chordata; class Mammalia; order Artiodactyla; family Phocoenidae; genus Phocoena; species Phocoena sinus. The sequence continues at coordinate 30,990,697 of NC_045765.1, forward strand.
AAAGAAAGCATCTGTAAAGGGGAAAATATTCTAAATAGGGAAGAAACTAGGCTCAGAGAGATGAATGAAAGACAAAGTACAACAGTTAAGAGGTCAAATCTTTACCGTATTCATGGAGTTAAAGAATAGATTTAGGGCAAGTAATTAATAAGGAAGCAAAGGGGAGGTGAAAATAGGAGGCCTAGTCAGAAAAAGGAATGTCTGAATATCAGATTTCAATGGTAAATCAGACAAGATCTAGGGAATCATTATGGATATGAAACTGGATGGAGATGACGGAGACAAACATGGAACAGAACTGAGACATCACAATGTTTGGCTGTTTGAAAGTGTGCAGTACAAAATAAGATAGGTGATAACTGGGTTGGGATGGAGAGTAAGAGCACTTGCAAAAAAGCCTTCAACAAATGAAGAGAAATGTCCATGACAGAGATAAAGAGAGAACAGATGATGGCAATAATTCTCAAAGGAGCTGGGGATGTTCCAAAAGGGTAGAAGAGTAGACAAGTAATGTCTTAGAAATCACATTAAAGAGTGATGTGCTTAATGACAGCCAGATTTCAGATCAGTCATGGATATGGTGACCATTTAATTTATCATACAAATAGGGATGCTTTCTTGAGTGACAGGGAGAATTATTAATAGTACTCTGAGATACAAGGCATAAACTGGAATTTGTTCACCCTAATCACAGAGTACAGGAACGTCCAGTCAAGATCTTGAGGAACTGAAGATTTGTTTACCTATGAACATTTTTGAATTAATAAATAAGATATATGTAAATTTTATTACAGATATTTTATAAATATCTGTGTCAATAGAAAAAAAAAAAAACCTTTGTCCAAGTTGGCATCTTGCAAAGAAGTCATAGATATGGTAGACCCTCTATAAGTAAGACATGCAGATATATAAAATATAGATTCATAATTTAAAAAAAAACTCACAACTGCCAAAATAACATAAGAAAAATAACATGTTTGGAACTTTGGATGTACTGGATGTCTTAAGATAATAACATGAAACTAAGGAAATTAGAACATTTAAGACACACATGAGCAGGTAATACAAGATACAGGTCTGTGAGTTATGTATGAGTTAAAATTTTTTTTTTTTTGGTTGGAAGCAGAACACTGGGTCTAGTCATACCCACCCATGTTAACAGAATATTAATTATTTTATTTAAAATTTATTTTTAATAATAGTAATAAAATAAGTGTCCATAATTTTACTTTTTGTTTAATTCTCTTAAATTCCATCTTTAAAGGAAAAGAAATTCGAGGCAAGGCTATAGACTCTCTCCAAACTTCTTGGTATTGCTGATATACCTGGCAATGAGGATTAATGAGAAAATGTTTGCAGCCACCAGAAACTATATGCTATTCCATGATATGTTAAGCTTCACATCCCATTTGAGGCCATTTAAATGGTAACAGAGTGAAACTGAGTTGATAGGCTGTTAAAAATTCTTCATTAACTCTTCACTCTTTAGGAATGGCTTCTTTCATTGGCTATTTCAGAGCTTATTTCTTCAGCGCATTAGATTTTCTATCACACTACTTAGGCTGGGAGTTGATTGGGAACAAGAGAAAAAAAAAGAAATACAACCCCCAAGGAGAAAAGGAGAAAAGGACTGTAATCTATCTTCCTCAGGCACAATTTCTCCAGGAAGGTCAAAAATTTTCATTTGTTTTCTCTCTCCCTTTTTCTTTAAAACTTTAACATTACCCCTCACAGATACAGATCCACCATCCACCTATCTTTGTTCTCCTTTTCTTTTGTAATTTAGCACTTACCATATATACACACACACACACACACACACACACACACACACACACACACACACACAAATTGCTCTAGGAGAAGGCATAAAGCAAAAGATGTAAGGGTTAAAGGAGAAGGGTTTATGAAAGAGAAGATCTAAACAAAACATAAAGATAAGATTACAATCAGATTTAATAGATAAAGGAGTGATTAATAGTGTCAGACTATGGGATGAAATAAAATAAGAATTAAAAATAGCATATTGGTGGTTGGTCACTTCCTGATGACTTTTACAGCAGCCCTTCCACCACATGAACTGTGAAAGGAGAACTGACATTTCTAATAATAAATCTGATATGGGAGTTCAATGGCCACATGGCTCCATAAAACAGGCTTACCCAGTTCTCTTTACTGATAAATATCTCCGTTTATTTATATTCTATGCTCTGGCGCAATCTAAACGCCTCGGGAAATGGATGTCTTGAAGAGTTAATGCACTTCCTTAAGCACCTGAGTGATAAACTCACTGGGGAAAACAAGATACCATATGTCTATTTGGGAAATTTATAATGCACATAATTACTCACATTACATTGTCACATGTGAATTACTTCTCAATAACAAGTCTAATATTAGGCCTCCCATAATACAGTGTTAGCTAAAGAAGAAGACTAGGCAAAATAATCATGAAACAAACAACTTTCAAGTCCTACTCCGAAGTTAACATAACAGAATGAAGAGTAATGAACAAGGAATCAAGGAGAATATTATAAGTAATAAAGTACATATTTTAAATACAAGCAAAATCACATTTTATTTTGGGAACAAAGGTAAATTTTTTAAAATCATATTCTTGCACCCTCCTTTTTTTTTCCTGTAATTTCACAGTTTGGTTTTCTTGAATGTCATGATATTTAAAGTTAATTTTCTAAATTTCCATGAACACAAATGAAATAAAGCAGATTATCCTGATAATTTCTTTTCTTTGTCACCTTTTCAAATTTGAATTCATGTATATTAGGTGAAAGATGTTGTAGACAAAGATTGTTAGTGGGGCTCATGGGGCCTTTTTTCTGGTTTTGAATTCCTGGCAAACAGATTGCTTCAGTTCTGACAGTAAAAATAGCAGATGGGATTAATTAAATGGGTGACAACTCTTCAGACCTACCTAAATTAATATTTTTCTCCAAACAATGTATTCTGATTATCATAAAACTAAGTGATGCTTATAGAAATAGATTTTGGTCCCAGTGATTTTCAAAATGTATCTGGAGCTATTTTTTCTTCCCCTTATAAGAGCTGGCTTAGTCTGTTATTTGCATGTTAATCTCTCTAATCATTTTCTTGAAGGAAGCAATCATATCCAAGGAAATATATCTTGTTTGTAACGCTACAGTTTGTCCTGACCTCAGACATTTCTTTCTCTGCAAGAGTAAAACGTGCAGAAGATTAATTTATTCACAGAAATTCTTCTCAAACCCAAACCTCCCAGGAGCAATTAATTATCTTCTGTATGAAAACTGCAGATCAACACATCAATATAACATTTTCACTAGGGCTGTTTAAATTATATAGGGTCTTTTGTTTAAAGGTCATTATGTTAAAAAAAAATGCCATAGTTTATCAAATTCAGTATACCACAGACTGACAGAAAAATCACAATTTCATAGATTTTAAAGTGTATATATATCTGTATCTTCTCTCTTCTCTCTATATTCATATAAATATATATATGTGTGTACATATACAAAATGTTCTAAAAGGAAAATCTCATATTTCACAGTGAATATACAGATATTTCATAGAATGAGGTAAATATATGTATATATTTATATTCTACAGAATACATTATTTTCTAGGATATTATATTCATATATATACATATACAGATAGTCTATGAAATATGTTTTTTTTTTCTTTTTAGAACAATTTTCAGGAAAAAAATTTAAATAATGCCTTACATAGGATTGCAAAGACCAGTATAACAGTTTTGTTACTAAGAGGCATAACTTTTATTTTGGGGACATTTTATGTCTGCCAAAGGGAAAACTGTAGAGAAGGAGCTCAATTTGGCTCAATTTGGGGGGCTTCCTTCAGAATTGCTTTGCATGCTCTACCATTTGGCATTATTAACTCTATTTACATTGAGAGACTGTAACATGAAATGCGTTAGGAATCTGTTACTTAATTTATTGTGTTAATACTAATGAGAACTGTCCTCTTTCTGACTCTACTGTAGCGTCCTAGCTATAAAGCCTAGTAGGAAAAATTTTCTTTAAGGCCAAGAAAACGCTTTCTTCAGCCTGTAAGAAATGACATTTAAGAGATTTATTAGGTTTCCTTTATGCTTTGATGTCCAAGGTGCATAGTACCATATTTATTCCTAATTTTTGTTACATTTAGAAACTTCAGCTTATCTGCATTCCTTTGGTAATGAGGTCCTATTCTAATTTAGAACACTATTTGATAATTTTTTTCTAAAATTATATATACATATGAGTGTATATATACACACACATACACACAAACTATATATATATATACATAAACACACATATACTTTATCAATTTAAATTTATGAATCTTTTAATCTACAGGTAATCCTACATAGAAGAGGTCTGGTACAACAAGCAAAGTACAAGAAAACAGAATTCTGGGTCCACAAACAACCCATTTTAAGAGGAGATTCCTTACCATTTACAAATTGTAAGTAAAAAAAAAATGGTTTTCTTGTTTTTTTTTCTCTTTCTCTCTTTTGTGTTCTACTTCTTTTCCTTCCTTCCTTCCTCCCTTCCTTCCTTTCTTCCTTCCTTCCTTCTCTCTCTCCTTTATTTTTAGGTTTTTTTGCAGATGGCCCTGAAATGAAAATATTCTTTCCTCATGTGCTACAACTTCCCCTCAAATTTAGATTTAAATGCAGATTTATAGCTATAGCTAGTGTTGTTATAAACAAACAAATGCAGAATTCACACCCATGAAACTAACCAGATAAAGAGAAGGGCAAGGAGTATGGAAAGAAGGGAGCTTTTTTCCTCCTTTAATGTAATCTGTAACAAAATGTCTAAAAGAGCTTTCCTAAAATGTTTTATACAAGAGAGACAGTTTATTAAAGATTGTGTTTCAGAATAATCTAATTGGTACTATGTTCTTTACTTCAGAAATCTCTATTAGCTCATTCAAGCCCCAAGGGAACTATTTAGCAAATTCCTGCTTTAGTCAAACAGCTAAGTAATGCAAAGGAACTTCAGATATAGCATAGAATAAAATGTTACAGAATACATACTCTAACTTTAGCCAAAAATTCCTATTTCTCTTCTGCTTAATATTTTATCAAGTTTTCCTTGTTTTAAAATATTACTATTTCTTCCTGTTTCTATTATTCTCAAGGAGATCCATTAATAAGGGGTAAGATAGTGAAAGTGGAAGAAGAAAGAATATTTTAAGAGAAACACTGAACACAAGCTCTTTCTGGGTCAATTTCCTTAGCCTCTCTGGGCATCAGTTTTTATTCTGACTAGGTAGTTTCCACCATCCTTCATTGTAGACATTACCTATTCTAATCCATGTTAAAATACATAAATAGTGTTTGAATAATTGCATTAAATATAAGGTTCTATAGTTTAATGAAAAATTTAAAACCAGTTTATCTTAAAAAAAAACCATAAAATGTTACAATAATATCTGACTTTTTAACTAGTGGCAATAGCCCAACTGCATGCCAAGTTTCCCAGATCCATTAATATTCTCACAAGCTCCAACTTATTAGATAAGATTTCAGAAAATGTTGAATATTAAAAACATTAAAACTATTAACACATATTACCTGAAATAACAAAGTATCTGCTATAACAGAATTTCTTAAAACAAAACTGTTAACTTTTTGTTATTTGAAAAAAATATATTTTCAAGTACTAATTTCTTATGATCCAATTTTTAAATGACAAGCAAGAAACTTATAGATTTTTCCAGCAATTTTTTCTAATCCTATAACTATTCTGGAGTCTCTCCCACCCCACCCCAGATTGGATGCTTATGCAATACATTTAAAGTTCCACTTTCCCCGTTGTAACTAATGAGAATCATTAGCAAGCACTGGTAATTCTCTAAGTCCATAATGCTTTCCAGATGTATTATTTGGCGCTCTACTTAAGGAAAGAAACCCTATTTATTTTATTTTTTTATATTAATGTGGCCTCATTGATATTTATTTTATTCAATTATTTTTAATTCATCACTATTGGATGCTCAGATTGTCCCAGATATGATCAGAGAATGTACTTTCAAAATGGCTCCTGTAGACAACTAAATTTTTATCTACCCATCCCTATCTTCTCCACAAATTTCTCAGAAATGCTCTTTTCCCACTTCCATCTACTTAGTTCATATGGAGTAGTCATGCTTTTGCAGTGGGACACAGAGAAACTGGACCTGGTTTATTGTTTTATGAATGGGCACGTGGCCTAAACTAGTGAAATTAAAGTCACCTCTGCAGATGTTACAGGCTGATTGTTAATGGGTGTGCATCTAACCCTAGCTGGGCCAATGGAATTTCTGCTCAGGATTTGTAAATGAAATTAAATGATACTAATTTCAACTCTGCACATCCCTTGAATAGAGGATAAATTAATTTTTAAGTTATGAGTGACAACTACTTGAACACAGTTAATTTGCTTTTTGAATGCCCTGTCACAGTGGATACTCAACAAATATTGTATCTCCCCTTTAATGTTTCTTTATTTCTTGCTGGTAAGCAAGACATCGGCTGGCAGAAGATGAACAGTCTATAATCCCTTGCCTTTATATCACAAAGATCCTTAACTTTCCTTACAAATAGCCCGTAGGTAATATTCTTTACACTTATGATTTCCAGTTTATCCTTTCCTACTCCTGTCCCTAATGCTAATAGAACAACTGCTGTATACTTTTCCCTCCACCATAAAATTTCACCCATTCTTTTGGTGTGCCTGATTTAGAACAGTCTACCTGATGTCCTATGCTCTGAGAGTGGAAGAGAAAAGCAAATCAGACTTGAAGTCCACTCTAAGTTAACAACTTGGGGCTGGGAAAGAGTTTATAGTCTTTGCTAAACAAAATATTAGTAGTCACAGAAAGAATCAGATGACACTTTTCCTTGATAAGATATAAAGGACATTATGGGGTTCTGATTTACATGTGATTACATAAATTATAAAAGCTATATAGAGACTATTGAGAATAAAATATTCCAGTGTACTTTAACAGTTAATTCCTATGTATAATCATACTATGCTACTCAATCAATATCATCTCATAAAATCATAACAATAGTTTTTTCTTTCGTCCAATGTGTCTGTTAATTATTTTAGAGTCACTCAAAAGACATATTCATGTTTGAATTTATCAGGAAATGTGTTTTGTGTGTGTATAGTTTTTTTGTCAGAAAGCAAAATGACATAAAAGTATTTCCATTCCTACCCCAAAGAGCAGAAAAGTTAGAGGTGATTTTATTGCTCAAATCTGATAATCTAATGAAATAAGCTTGTGAAAACATGTACTGGATATTCTTTCAATGATTTTTCTTCAACGTTATCTTTACATAGATTTCCCCAAAGTTTATGACTTTAAACAAATAATAAAAATGTATAGCTTCCTGGTGGTGCAGTGGTTGAGAGTCCGCCTGCCGATGCAGGGGACACAAGTTCGTGCCCCGGTCTGGGAAGATCCCACATGCCGCGGAGCGGCTGGGCCCGTGCGTGGCCGCTGAGCCTGTGCGTCCGGAGCCTGTGCTCCGCAACGGGAGAGGCCACAGCAGTGAGAGGCCCGCGTACAGCAAAAAAAAAAAAAAATGCAGAGCTTAATTTATAACGTGATATACATATTTTTGAAGGGAGATGGGCAATAAAAATGCATTAATTATATATTTTGTCAAAGTTAGTTTGTTTATGGATAGAATCTTTAATCTGCATATCCTGGTGACTTAGGTCCTAAGTATTGACATGATGTGGCACATAAATAGTAGCCTCTGATGTTTGTGTCTCCCTCACTATAGGAAATAATTGTTGGCTTTGGCCCACCTTTTACTTTTGTATGAAGTAAAGTGATTTTCATTTTGACTTCCATTTTTGGCACTCACTTCTCCATATACCCTAGGAATAGCCATCTATGCCTCCAACTCCAGGAAAGAAGCTGACTGGCCTAAGCAAATTCTCCTCAGTACCCAGTGACTATTTCAGAGATGAGCAGTTGACTAAATTGTGAGGCAACTCAGGTGCAAGAAGATATGTGCTTGGAGCTTCTGAGGAAAAGAATTTCTCATAATTTAATGAAATATACCTAGACTGATATCCCCTTCCCTCTGGATGTGAACAAGGAAGAATATAGTCACTAGAATCTTCTAAATGTTGTCTTACAGAGGAAGGGAGCTAATACTAGGATGAGGTGAATGCCTTATATCAGGTTTCTTTGAAGATTTTACTGTGTCACTGGATCAAGCCTCACCTGGAGTCCATTTTACCTACCTCTGTACTTTTTGGTCAATTCCATTTACTGTGTAAGCCAGTAAGTGTGGGATTTTCTGTTACTTACAATGGAAAGTTTCTTGAAAGACTCCACACAAACTGTAGTCGTTTGGAGGATGGCATTGAATTGTACAATATTGATAAGGACTTTAATAATTATTTGTTTTATTTTTTCTTGGGTTAGGGGAAAGGGAGAAGCCAAAGGAAGAAAAGACTGATGCATTTATATATTTATTGTTGGTTCATCCTGATGGGAAATTATTAGGATTATAGCTCTACTCATATCAATTTCCCAGAAGCAGAGAAAGTAAAGTGTCAGACTGATTAAAACTTCCACTAGGGAAGCAAAATTTGGATTTAAAGTAGATAATTATGGGAGAAAAGGAATATATAGGGAGTCAAGGATATTCCAGTTGTGAAAGCTTAATCCATCTACAGAAGGTCTGATTGGCTCTTATTTAGAAACTATAGAAATTTACATCACTGTTTCTAAAACCTTAAATGCCAAAAGAAGTCCTTGAGACATTTATAAAAATGGTTTTACTTGATCTCCACACTCAAATATGTTTTTCTTTAATTGTTTTGGGGTAGAGCCAAGGTATCTGCCTTTTTAGCAACTTCCCCAGATTATTCTGTTGCAGATGTTCCAAGGACCACATTTTGCAAAACACTGCCTTAGAGTAATGTAGACAGTAACTTCTTTCTTTATACCCGAAGGATTCCAAGGGAGTCCCTCACCAGACGCCTTCTTGCCTAGAGTGTGGCTGAACTAAAGCATTCCAGGGAGAGGTGAGTTAACTTCCCCAGGCTTCCTCAAGACTCTAGGCAATAACCAATCAACCAGAAATTGAATATTCTAATGAGGAGAAGGAGCAAGGGAAGATATTCCTTTTCTATGTAGCAAACCTGAACCAGAACTGTGGGCTCCTGAAAGGACAGCTTTGGGAGGACCAAAGCCCCTTTCTCTCAGACATGGAGAAGTGCCCTTGTGTCCTGCTGTGTTTGGCCTCCATTTAATTGTCTAACTGACTTAATTTATAGGAGAAAATCAAGACTACAAATTCTGTCACTTAACTGGAGAAAGGAACCAAAAGAAATGTTAAATGATGTGCCAAGTACAAAGATTATAAGAATTACAAAGGCTACTGCTACAATTAAAAGTTGAAACTCTAACCTCAAGATACATTTTAAACTTCAGGGAAGGTGTCACTTACACATTTTCAAACTGTTCTGATGAAGATATAATGGCAAATTGTGCTGGGATCTTTGTCTGAAAAAACAGGATTAACAGTTTATCTTAGAGGGTCTATTTTTATATTTTTTCCACTTTAAGTAACATTTAGTTTTTAAAACAGTAAATAAAATGTAGAATTAAAGAAAAATAAAAATTACTCATAGTCACATCATGCAAATATATATGCTGGTATCTTTTTATCAGGACTTTCTCAGGGTCATTTTTATTATAGAGTAGAAACATTTTCTGGCCTGGCATATGAATGCTATTTTATATATTAATATTTCAAATATATTTCTATAAGTACTTTCCCATTTAACAATTTTTATAAAAGTCTTCAATAATGGTTGTGTTATCATCTTCCAAATGTATGTAAGATATGTTATTAATTCATCCCTTGCGGTTGGCTATTATGGATGTTTAAATTGCCAAATAGTAATAATAATAATGATGATGATGATAATTATAATAATAATAATATAATAAAATGTTTACTATTTTTGAGTGTTAACTATTCGCCAAATACTGTTCTTAAGGTTTCTGTATGCAGTACTTGATATAAAAATTATTATTTTATACTATAGAATACATAGGGATTTGATCCTAAATTTTATTATGTTATATTAGTAGATACACCTAAAGCAATCATAAAATTAAATTTTGGGAGATCTACTCATGTAACAAAAAGGAAACCATCCTACATAAAACGAATCTGCTGTCAAATGATAATCTGTTACTTTAATATTTAAAATTAGCATGAATTTGCAGGGGGGAAAAGGAGACAATTGTCCGTTTACTATTTAAAAAAATAAACAAAACAGTTTAATGATTATATTTTTAAGGAGGTAGAAAATGTAGCCTTGATGCTTTTCTGCCACCTTCTCCTTCACCACACTGATTTTGTGTGAAAGAGGTAACGAATAGAATTGGTCTCAAAGCTAACAAAGACAAAAAGAAAAACAATTAAAATAGCTGATTTCCCTTTAACTTCTCACCTTTTTTCTGAACTTGAAGGAGAATCAAAAAACACTTCCGCGGCCTCATGCAAAGAAGTCCCTCTGTTGCTAGCTAGTGGCAACTATAGATGGGAAGTGGGCGACAAGGAGTCACAAAAGGCCTTACCTAGCAGATTAGGGATCTTCAAAGATTCAGAAAAGACATGACTGAGCTTCCCTGGTGGTGCAGAATCCGCCTGCCAATGCAGGGGACACGGGTTCGCGCCCTGATCCGGGAAGATCCCACACGCTGCGGAGCAACTAAACTAGTGCGCCACAACTACTGTGCCTGCGCTCTAGAGCCCAAGAGCCACAACTACTGAGCCTGCGTGCCTAGAGCCCGTGCTCTGCAACAAGAGAAGCCACTGCAACGAGAAGCCTGCGCACTGCAACAAAGAGTAAACCCCGCTCGCTTCAACTAGAGAAAGCCCGCACACAGCAAAGACGCAGTGCAGCCAAAAATAAATAAATTAATTTAAAAAAAAAAAAGAAAAGACATGAGAGCATGCATTTTACAGTGGCTAACAAGTACATGGCTTTCCTCTTTGCTAAGGCCTGCACCTGGTATATTTTGGCCCCCTTGTGCACCTTACCAAAGCACTATGTCTATGGATTCTCTGTAAATATATGATCATAGATTAATATCGGCATCACTGAACAGATGAAACTCCTGCAATAAACCCTTTGTGTCGTGGGTAATCTTAGTTATTTTGTGGATAAAAAGCATTTTGGACCCATGAATTCTAGTGTTATCAAAAGACTCCCTTTATAATATCAGAAAAGGAGAGAAAATGCTAAATATAACCAAGAAACTGCTTCAATCTTTTCCATCCTTCCTTCTACAGTAACTTAGAGGTTTTAGGAACAGAATAATCTTTCTTCTTAACTAGGAGAAACTATATTTGGAGTGAGTTAGAGTTTTATACTTTTCTTTCCTTCCTACTCTTTTTTTAAAACCAGAAATTGCCTTTACATGGTGATTTCTACCTGCCCAAATAGTCCTAAAACCACTACTAAGGAAATACTTACACATATAAAATTGCTACCTTGGGTTCGATCAATTACGGAAGAAAAGCTATCATTCTCATACCCTTAAAAATGACATTTTCAACTGCCTAACACAGAGCATGCCCTAGGGGTTCTTGGAGACTCAGAAGTAAAAATTATCCATTTTCATTTTTCAAAAGTTTAGAAGTATGAGGCAGATTTTCTTTAAGTCTCTTCACCAAAAATTGCAAAAATAATCTGCTATGACTTTGTACTCATGAAATAATGCTTAGTCACACTCTTTCTTCCTGGTCAAGAATATATTTATTTTTGATGTAAGACCTACCCATAGGCATCCTTGTACATTCTTGTAAAAGGGTAAAAGTTAAAAAAAAAAAAAAAAAAAGGACTGCACATAATTTACTAAAGTAAATGAATTCAGGTTAAATAGTGATAAAAGGGGGGAAGGGTGATAGGGAAGAATAGGAAATTGGATATAAACAAATCTAGGACTTGACTAGAAAAATATTAGACAAGGAATACATTAATAAAAATTAATTGGCAATGTTTAACTTTTTAAAATTATTTCATGTTTTAGAAATTTATTTTTTTATACAGCTGGTTCTTACTAGTTATCTATTTTATACATATTAGTGTACATATGTCAATCCCAATCTCCCAATTCATCCCACCACCACCCCTTGCCCCGCTTTTCCCCCTTGGTGTCCATACGTTTGTTCTCTACATCTGTGTTTCTATTTCATATATTAATTATCTAACTAAAAAAGAAAAATTAAGAATGTTACAGTTTGAGTGGAGCTCATGTGTTAAGAAAACAAAACAAATAAAGTTTCTCTTTTCAAAGAGATTTGGGATTCAGTGAATTCTATTTAGTCTAGGAAAATCAGAATATACTCACTATATTAAGGTCTTCTGAGGAGTCCTAAAGAAAACGAACATTTAACTTTATCCAAATATTGGCCAAGCCTATTTGATCATACAATATGTTTTTCACGAAACATCAAATAACGACTTGTGGAACTAATTCTGTGGTCCATTGTTTGGTGAACACTGAACTAGAATGATACCCTTATTAATAGATGAGGATGTTGATACCCTCAATCACAACTACAGGGGCACTTAAACAAGTCTTAATGTAGGTTAAAGTTTCAATGTCCTATTAATTAGATAAGATATTATATTTGAAAAAATATGAATTTCACCAGATGCCTTGGCTCGGAAACCTTGTTTTACTAATATCTCTACTATTCTCAGTGCTAAGATAGCTGCATATAAATAAATCTTATATTAGACACAAATTCTATTTCTCAGAAAAGGGTAAGGTATTGAATTTACTTGGTGGAAGTAAAATGTACTAAGTTCTTGAATTCTGGGCAGATATCATGGCAGATAAGAACATGGAAAAGAGACTAGTGTGTTCACATACTTTAAAATGTAAGAATGAATGATCCAAGGTAAGAGTTCCAGTTGGACCAAACAGAGCAGGAATTTCAACTAAAAATGGTCCATTTCAACTATGGTCCTTGATGGGGTTCAGGACAAACTACCCCAAAATATGACACCTTGGCAGCTTGAATACTTTAAGCTGAAGGAATTTGAAAACTAGCAAGTGCAGGAACGACTTTCTGACCTCTCCTCTTCTTTGCCCCTGAAGCGAGTCAAAAGGCCCTCATGTGAGAGGTGTCCTCCCCATGCTTAGAGAAAAAAAGCATCCTTATATCCAAAGATGGAGGGAAACCAAGAGGACTCTGTTCAAACAGGTCTTACTACGTTTCCCTCAGTTTACTACCATTAGCTCATTCTCTTTTGTTCTATGACATTTTTCTATGACTTTCTACTCTTTATCACAGCCAGTAGAAAAATGTTCAGGTTTAACCATATCTGCAGGCCTTCACTTCCTCATTAAGGCTCTCATGTCACATAAAATGTATATTAAATAAATCTGTGTGCTTTCCTCTTATTAATCTTTCATCAGTCCAATTTATAGGATCCCAGCCAGGGAACCTAAGATGGGTAGAGAAAGATTTGTCTTCACCTACACACTTCCAGTTACCTCAATTACTAGGCTCCCTCTTGATGGTAATAATAGAAGTAAAAATGCTACATCAAATAAAGTAAAGAATGAATATGATAATATGTCTAAGCTAACTGGTTCAAGTTTACAGGAAGCTCTTGAAAGAGGTTCATATAAAGGAACGGAGATATCTTGGTCTATAAAGGAATTTAACAGAGTCTATGAACTTGCCAGCCTCTTGAGCATTACAGACCTATGTCTGCTAATGTAGCTGTCATCAGTGTAAATAAGTACGTATTTTAATTATTCCATGTTGTTTCATCTCCTGTCTAGAAGAAAACCCCAGAACTGGCCACTGCTGTGACTCTGGTAAATTGGCTTATCAGCAATTAGAGCAACTTCATTCCTTAAATATTCTCCCTTGCCCTTCTTGCCACCAAGGAAGCTGTTCCTGGTCAAATAGCTTAGAATCAGCTATCAGAATCACTTTGTCTATCTACTACATTCTGTTTATACAATTATAAAATCTTTGACATTGATATAACTCAGAAGGAAAATCTGTCTACTTCTAGTCATAAGAAAATAAACTAACTTCGATAAGACTTTGAGAAATGGAAAGTCCTTAACTATCCTTGGTAATACAGAACATTACAATGTGAAATAAATAATAATAGTTAACCTCTGTATGTGATGTGCTAGCACTTTATAGGAATCATTCTTTTAAATTCTAATACAGTTCTATGAGATGGGTATTACTATTAATAAACTCATATTAAAAAGAAAACTCTGAAATACAGAGAAAGGCATAATTTGCCCTATTATCATAGTTACAAACAGTAGTCAGTTTTCAAACACAAACAGTTTGACTCTAAGCTTGTTCGCATAAATATTACCCTACATGAATTAGTTTTCAGTGACTGTTGTTAACACGTTACTACAAACATGGTGGTTTAAAACAACAGATATTTATTCTCTCACAGTTCTGGAGGCCAGAAATCTGAAATTAGTTCCACTGGGCTGAAATCAAGGTGTCAGCAGAGCTGTGCTCCCTCCGGAGGCTCTAGACAAGAATCCACTCCTTGCCTCCTCTGGCTTCCAGTGGTTGAGGGCATTCCTTGGCGTGTGGCTGCACTGGTCATATCTCTGCCTGCATAATCACGTTACCTTTTCCAGTTGTGTCTATGAAACCTCCCTCTGCCTCCCTCCTATGTGAACATTTGTGATTATACTTAGAGCCCACCAGATCATCCAGGATAATCTCTCCATCTCAAAATTATTAACTTAATCATATCTGCAAAGACTCTTTTTCTATATAAGGTAACATTCACTACTTCCAGGGGTTAGGATCTCATATCTTTATGGACATTATTCAGCCTACCACACAATACTTTCTCTCATATGCTTATGCATATCTAATTTAAGACTCTAATGACACTAATGACAATCATTTTTCTTCAGTTAGTTAGAAACTAAGCCTAATGATTGGTGAAGTTATTCTTATCCTGTGCTTGGTAGAGAGACTAGATTGGGAAATAATAGATAAACTTAACAAAGGGGGTTTTAACAAATTCCTCAAGAAGAATAGGAAAGATGGACCTGGATTTCCTTTCTAGAAGCCTTAGCCCAGAATGTCATACCTAACTGAGTAAGGCTGCAAGCATGGGATTTGGGAATATCCAAAACAGCATCCTATTTGGGATTATTCCACAAATCTAGCCAGGCAAACTTAATGACATTACTCCAAAATAAGAGACAGAAAAACAAGGTAAAATAAACAATTTTGGAAAATATAATAGCTTTAAAGGCTGGGTATAATCTTTGAGACTCTAGAAAGTAGTTTCTGGAGCCTTATTTAGAATAAAGGTAGAGGATGAGGGCAGGAAAAAGAAAAGTGAAAGGGAGTAGGAAAACAAAAGTGGAAAGAAATAGTCTGGAAAGTGAAACCAGTGTTTCCTATCTTTGCTAATGGCACAAACATCTATCCATTTCTTGAAAAAGAAATATGGGAGTCATACTTTGCATCTTCCTCTCTCTCCATCTCCATATCCAATCCATCCCCCAGGAATGATGATTTTAGCCCTTAAACAGCTCTCAAATCCATTTATCGGCTACACTGTCTTTACTATGCTAAGAATATTTCTCACCAGGATAATTTTAAGCCTACTAACAAGCATTCAACATGAGACACAGTCTATTCTTTACTGATATAGTAAAAGTTCAATGTATGTGGTACAGCTTAATAAACTACAGTGGTTATCTTTCCCAAACAGTTTAACAAGAATTCTCTACATAAAGCAAAAGAAAATTTTCCAATTCAGATACAAACTACTATCCTAAAATTAAAATTAATTAGAATTTAGATGCGAATATCATGAGAAATGGTATCGAAGCTAGGTGAAAACATATTTTATGATATTAAACTAATGATTTTTCTTCAAAAAAATCCATTAAAAATAAGGAAGAGTGAGTTTGTGTCCTTTGTAGAAACTTATACTATGATTTACTAAATGATATTAAACTCCTGCAAGAAATGACACATATGGGATGACTTTTTATTTCTTATACCAGGGTTCATCAAGCTGTTTCATATTTATTTTTCTGATTAATGATATGCCAAAATTCTAATTCTAGTACCAATTTATGGTGTGTTGGCAACTGGAGAATGAAACAGCAATGTAGACAACAGGCAAAATTGATTTTTATCCATCTTCTTTGAATTCCAGTAAATGTTTCCCAAATGTGCTTTTCTGTTTCAACCAAACTAAATATTATAGTCTTATTTCTCTCAACTATTAATTATGTTACTTCTGAGAATAAGAATTTCTTAAAGCACAACAGTATAGCTGGATGATATGATTTAATGTGTCAGTCATTCTGAATTAGAGATTGCATATTTAAGAGTTCCTACTACTGTTTCCTCATTCATAAAGACATACATCTTTACAAGGTTATTTAGTGCAAATGGGTTTCATAGGAGTTTTTAAAATGAACATAAATGTTCTGAATTAATAAGAAGTGAAATACAACTAGATGATTACATCGCATATGGAGTCAATTAGAAAGTGAGAAAATAAATGAGTTAATAAAAACAAAACAGAAAGGAAATGAGAAAGAAAAAGAGAACACACGAAGTGCATGGAAAACACACAGCACATCTATTCAGAAGGTGGAACACTTATTCCACCTGTTTAACGAGTAGGATAATATTAAGAGCGTTCTAAAGAACTAAGCACTTCTTCCAGAGGCAATCACAGCACCATCAAAATGGAGATTAGCACATTGAAACTGCTTGTGCTTTCAATGTTCTTATGGATTCAGGGCATGCACTATTGAGTTAGACAAGAAAAATAACTATTGGCATTCACAGTAAAATGCTAACAAAACCAACTTCTTATTCTCTTTTTATATCAAATGGTATTAAAAAATAAACCTAAAACTTGTTTGTAAAGATTAATGAGAGTATTCTACCAAACACAATCATCTTTGCCAAAGTTCAAACAGTGCAACCGTGCTTAAAAACACACTATTCATACTTAGGAATCCTGCCACTTTACAAGTAATGACAAAATTGTTATTTCAAGAGTATTTATCACACAAGACTCCTTGGAGACCAGATGATAATGGGATTTTGAATGTTGACTACAGGGAATGCTGCTTAGTCCATTTCAAACCACTGTTGCAACAAGCCATCTCATTCTACCAGGAGTTTAGCCTCTACAAGAGTTAATTGGTGATACAGAGGTTCACCTACCTTCCATTAGCCAAGGAGAAACTCGAGTCCTGCCTGCACAGTCAGCACATACCTAGGGATTAGGGCAGAATGAAATGGAATGTGACTCAAACTGAGAGACTTAACTTAAAAGTTTGACAGATACCTGATTAGTTTTTCAAACAGGATGTACTTCATGTATAGATGCAAAGAAGAAAATATAAGTCTGTATAGCTCCAAAGTATTGAACATATCCCTTGTAGAACTATTTCATAATGTTGTGAAGATTTCTCATTTGGGGTCACTCAGGTTCAGTCTCTCCTTTTACCTCCTCCATTTTCTTTTTGGGGGATTACCTCTTCATCCCTGTGTGTAGGTTTGCTGGGAAGGTTATATCTGTTGCTAGCTTCCCAGATTGGAAGATAAAAGGACTGAAGTAGTAATTCAGAGATACTTTAATCCTCTCCTGTCTGAGGAGATCTAGGGGACCAGTTTGTGATTTAAACACTGTTAATCTCTTAAGGTGCTAGGAAGCAAAGAGGAGGTGATATGCACAGGTCAGTCAGCAGAGTAAGTCATCCAACATCTTACAACATTTCAGTTATAAGATCATCACTGGCATCTTTGTTCTTTGTTTCTGCTAATTTCAAAGTTTGGTCCTTCAGTTTCCTATTGACTGAATGAGCCTCCATAACACTTCCAATAAATTCATTTTACTTAGATGCAGATATCGTCAGTGAATTCATATTGAAATGAGCAAAATAGAAAACATTAGAAATGAATTTATTGCCATGTGAATAATCTCTAACATTAATATACTGAGTTAGATTTGAATTTTGTTCACTTTCAAAAATGAACAATTAATTCCTCAAGAGGATAATCACAGACTCTTATAATTTAAAAGGCCCTTAAAGCTTCCTAATCTAATCTCTCATGTGTGGTTCCCTTGACTCTGCATGAACAATGTTAGTGATATAAGTGTAAGAATGTGAAGTATCTTTGAAAAAAATTCATAAACTCTCTGTTTAGAAGGAGGAATAAAAGTTCAATTACATTTATTTCTGTACCTTCAAAAGAAAGAAAATTAATGTTTTTCTTATTCTGCCAAGAATTTTGAGGTGTGTTTTACAATTGTTGCAGTACAAGAGATCTTTTTACCTTAGGATCCCAATTCATGAAAGCAGGTATATATAAACAATGAGGGTTAAGCAATTAATTTTTAAAAATAGTCTCAATCAATCAACAATATTTATTGAGCAATTACCATGTGATTAACTCTGATACACAAAAAAGTAAGCAACAGAGAAGCAGTCAATGGTCAAAGTATCTTATTTTCCAGTGGAGTACATTGGGAATTGAGATCTCATATTAGATAGTTCTGTATAACATCACTATTAAGACTATCAATGCTAAGAACAGAATGAACTGTAGCAACAACTTATGTATTTTATGGGACATGTAGAACCTCCTGTATAACATGGTAGAAACTGAAACATACCAGTAAGTTTAAACTACATGGAGGTAGAGTTGCAGTTTGAAAAAAAGAGATGTGTACTTTAAGAAAGGTCTTCCAGTAGAAAACAAAGAAAGCGGTGCTATCCATCTAACAGCAAAAAGCCCTGCCAGCTCTGCTTCTTTTCTTTTGCAGTTGCCTTTATATCCTAGCCAGACTAACTCTACGGATCTGTCACCAGGGGTCTTGAAGTCTATAGCTTTTTGGTAAGTAGACACATATTTCAAATCAAAGTGAGTTGGCTCAGATCCTGTTTTAATGAGAATATTGAGTCTGTTCCAGTTATGATTTTGGAAAACACTTGGTGTTGATGATGTTGAAGACCACAACCTGGAGAGTAGCAGTGTGAGAGTCAAAGATATCAGTGCCCAGAAGCTTGGGAGAATGGTAGCCATTTTCAGAAAAATGGCTCTGAATGTTTCTTGCCCCTATATTCAACTGAGAACATATTTCATATTCTCTCAGTCAAAAAAAAAAAAAAAAACACCCCAAAAACAACTCTTGCCTAATTTAAACACTGGACAGAAAATATGGTATCTATTTTAAAATCCACATAGAGATTCAGGATATATTGGAAGGAGAAAAGCTTCCACAAAACTAAGCAAGAGGGTGCATCTGTGATTGGAAGAGTCAGACAGATGCACCTGATGCTCAACCAATTTCTGAGGAGCCTTGGAAAAAGCAACATACTTCCCTTTTCGTTGGAAATGAATCACAACTATTCTCTGCTTATGGTGCTGGAACACAGTTTCCTATTTTTATTACAAAGAAGCACTATCTGGCAAGAAAAATGAAACAACCCCCATGCACTTAAAGAAAATAAGTGGAAAAGAAAAAGGCACTAATTTATCCTTCTTAACAAGTTCCTCCACATCTCCAATTTAATTTTTAATTTTTATCATCACCTTTTTAAATGAGTTTTTTCTTCTCTGTTCTTTCTGAGTTATTGCTTAAATTAATGGCGTTAAGGCGATGAAAACAAATGAAAAAGAGGGCAAAAGAAAAGCATAGTTTTCTTTGGATATTGGCATTCAGGTATCACAGGTCATGATTCCCAGAATTAAACGAAGGGACATATAAAAAATATGTTTTCTAAGGATTTGCAAAAGATACTAAATTGTGGGTCCTGTATCATTACACCTGCCCCCTTCATTAACACAGTATGTGGGTGCCTGCCTGTGCACTTCAGGTTCATGGCTATATTTCTTGAAATTAGTTTTTGAACCACCTTGGTCAGCTCCATCATTATCTTTAATGCCCTCTCCACATCCTGTATATACCTGGTTTTTGATCTTGGCTTAAATTTCCTTGACTTTGGCTTCCCTATCTTTCCCCCTTGAATTCACACTCAGGTTCTTCCTTAGTCTGAATGCTCTAAGAAGCAGCTCACTTGATGGAAGCCCTGGTCCTTGGTACCCTTCCCTGTGCCAGCCTGCTGGATGGGTTTACATCTCATCCCCACCCCACTTTCCTAACCATCTAGGCAAATGTATGATAGAACAATAAGTTATTCAATACTTTTAAATGTGTTCCATATTCTGAACATCAGAAAGGTGAACAAACTCAGTGGGGGCCATTATTGAAAATTCAAAGTAGATTCTTATTGGCATAATGTTTGCTTTAATAGTTTAGACTTCCATATATTTGAAATTGTGGTAAGTAGGAAAGTCTGTATCTAGATGAATAAAATGAAAGTAGAAATCATTCATCTAATACATTATCATTATTAGCCTACTCTGGGTAGAATATATTCATTTAATTAACCATTTGATCAGTGTAGTTAGTTCTAAGTAATTCTTACTATGAGAATAGTATTACTTTGCCATAATGATTAGAGTTCCTTGTGGTGCTTTTTGCTTATGGTAGCAATAATGTTGCAATTAGTAAATTATTTACTACTTTATAATAAGAGTAGAGATCTTTAGCATGGCCTATTTACAGACCTCACCTTACTTTTACTTCTAGACTCATCTCCTTCCACGCTTCAATATAAAATCTTTGATTAAATGAAATAATTTGGAATTCCCCGAAGTACTGTGCCTTTTCATTTGCCGTTCTATCAGCAAGAAAACCTTTCTTCTCCTTTCATGATCCTGATGAACTATTATTAAATCATCTCTCAAGACATATCAGCCATCATTGCCTTTGGAAGCCTCTCCTGACCAAACCCTCAACCAGCTCCTCTGACGTGATTATGTCTTCTTCCTGTTCTTAAAGTATGCCCCATATATACTTCTATCAGTCACAGAATTTGTGGCACAGAAGTATAGGTATAGCTTTTGTCTCTATCACCTATCTGACTCTAACTAAATTTAAACTTCTGGATCTTATTTATTTCTCCCATTTGTTGTCAAATCTAGCACAATATCTGACATACAGGAGACACTAATAAATATTGTTAAATTGATATATGAGGCTTTTAAAGTTATTTAAAATAATATTTAGCATTTGTTAATGATTGTTTACTTTTCAATGCATAAAATCTTATGTGGTTATTAATGTTTCATCAAATTTTAAAAATAATTCCTATGAAGATTGACAGGATGCTATGATGGTTTTTAAAGTATGTCTACAAATTATTTGATATTATTCCTTTTAAGAAGTGGAGTTTAATTCCTCTCCCCCTGAGTGTGAGCTGGACTTAATTAATGACTTGCTTCAGATGAATAGCAGATGATGAAATGGCAATGTGTAACTTCCAAGATTAGATCATGTAGGTAGGCATTCTGGTTTCCTTCTTAGCTCTCTGTCTTGGATCACCTGTTCTGAGGGAAGCTACCTGCCATGTCATGAGAATACTCAGCAGTCTATGGAGGGACCCATGTAGCAAGGAACCTGAGGCTTCCTGCCAACAGCCATGTGAGTGAGCCATCTTGGAAGTGAATGCTCCAGCCCCAATCTAACCTTCAGATAACAGCAGGCCTGCTGACATCCTGCAGGCAAATTCATGAGAGACTAGTGCTACACAAATAAGTGGCTCCTGATTTTTCATCCCCTGAAACTGAGGTAATAAATCTTTGTTATTTTATCCCACTAAATTTGGGGGGCAATTTTTATTGCAGCAATAGATAACTAATACACATCCTTTAAATAACACTTAAATAGTGCAGTATATCCCTTTTATAGTCCTTTTAGTAATAGCTAAATATTATTGTACGTAGAGGGATAGAGGAAGAGTTATGAGACCATACATTTATAGAAATGGACAAAAGTTTGAGACCAAAGGATGTTTATTATTTAAAGGGTGACTTTCCCAATAATAGTATTAAACACTACTGAAGACTACCTGAAGGATACTGCTGCAGCTCCCAATGCTTCTTAAAATAAAATAGATCGAATTTTGCCTGTATATGGCCTCCAGTAAAACTTCTTAAGATCTTATTGTTAAATAACATCAAAATTAAGTATTTCCATAACTTGATACGTGAGTTGCAGTTCTCTCGTGTGTGTCATGTTGTAAATTATGAATGATTATTTAATTTCACATCACTAAAACACAATGAGTAAAATGAAAAATGTAGGGATTTTTTAACGTACTTAGTAAAAATAAATATGCAATTGAATGCACTTGTTGAATACTTACATAAATTTGGAATGTGGTTCTCAATACTGGCTGCACATAGAATTGCTTGGGGAAGTTTAAGCAAGAATGATGACTGGATCCCACTCTTACAGGATCTGATTCATTAGGTTAAGGAGAGGCTTGGGCATTTGGACCTTAAAAATTTCCCAAGATGGGCTTCCCTGGTGGCCCAGTGGTTGAGAGTCCGCCTGCCGATGCAGGGGATATGGGTTCATGCCCCGGTCCGGGAAGATCCCACATTCCGCAGAACGGCTGGGCCTGTGAGCCACGGCCGCTGAGCCTGCGCGTCTGGAGCCTGTGCTCCGCAATGGGAGAGGCCACAACAGTGAGAGGCCTGCATACTGCAAAAAAAAAAAAAAAAAAAAAAAAAAAAAAATCCCAAGATGATTCAAATGTGCAGCTATTTTTGAAAACCAGTGACTTGGAAGAGCTTCATCAATATCTAATTACAACTCTGAAATGTTTTACCAAATTATACACCAGTAGTTCACAAATGTTAGGGTGCATGAGAATCACTTACGGAATTTGTGAAATATATAGCATTTTGAGCCATGACTCCAAGAGATCTCAATTCATTAGGTCTGGAATTGGGCCCAAAATACTGTAATTAAGAAACATCTTAGAGGATTTTTTGATGGGTGTGGGACATATAATCTAAAACACTGACCTACACAAAAAAGACCAGTAAGCTCATCAGTAAGACCACTTAAAACTCAACAATAAGCAAAAACACTCCAACTTAAAAATGGGCAAAATATCTGTACAGGCACCTCACCAAAAAAGATGTATAGAAGGCAAATAAACTTTACTCAACATGTCAGTAAAGAAATACAACTTAAAACAACAATAAATACCACTATACACTTATTAGAAATAGCTAAAATTAAAAAAAACAAAAACAAAAACAACTGGTAACTGCAAGTGCTGGCAAGGATGTGGAGCAACATAAACTCTCATTCTTTACTGAAGAGAATGAAAAGTGGTACAGCCACTTTGAAAGCTGGTTTGGTTGTTTCTTACAAAGCTAAACATAGACTTAACACGCAACCTAGTAATTTCCATCCTAGATATTTACCAATATGATTTGAAAATGTGTGTCTATACAAAAACCCTCACAGCTTTATTTAGAACCACAAAAACTGGAAACCACCAAGATGCCTTTTGCTAGGTGAATGGACAAGCTAATTGTGATGTGTCCAAACTCTGCAGCAATGAAAAGGAATAAGCTTTTAATCCACACTAAAACATGAACGAATCTGAAATGCATATTTCTATGTAAAGGAAGCCAGTTTGAGAGAGCTTGATGGAGTAAGACCAATGGAGAATGGTTCCATTTCTGTGGCAGCCTGGAAAAGACAAAACTGTAGAGACGGCAAATGGATCATTAGTTGACAGGGGTCTGGAAGATTATTAAATGCAGGGAGCACAGGAGATATTTTAGAACTATGAAGCTATTCTGTACAGTACTGTCATTAAGGATACATGACACTGACCACTTGTCATAACCCACAGAATTATACAAAAGTTTAATGTATGCAAAAAATAGAAAATAAAATCAACTAGAGGATAGACAGAGATCACCAGATGGAATGTAGACTATGAGAAAAGAATCCAACTATATTACAAATATATGACATAACCTTACTGAAGGGAATTAGTGGGGGAAAAGCTATGCTGACCTAAGCTGCTGTGGAAATGAATGAATACAGTTAGACCAAAGACAAAAAGGAGCTGAACATAAGCACTATACTCTATTTGGTAAAGTTATTTTTCATGGGAGTGTGGGTTAACAATTCTGAAACTGCTATAAATGCATACCAGGGTTGAACAAACATGTAAACAAATGACAGTTGGAGGAAACCATATTTCTCAATGTTGGAATAGGAAGATAGGCAAGGGGGGGGGGAGGCTAGAATGAAGCAAGGTAAACTGTGATACTGGTTTAGAATCAGAGACATCAGTATAAACTCAGATTTAGCTTAATACAGATACTGATATACATACATATATCTCCTTAGTTTGTCCACTGAGAAGCTCTGGAAGCAATGGTTCCCTAGTAGCAATGAGCACACCCAGTGTCCAGCTCTTTGTACCTAATACAATTCTCCAATAAAAGGAACCTGAGATTCTTTAAGAAATGGCTCATTTCTGGAGCAGGGACAAGGAATATACAATATGAGCCTGAAGCATCTATTAGTGCCAGAAAGTAATTAAATGATAAAACAAATAAAAAAACAAATATAAGAGTATGTCAAAGGGAAACCAGAGCCAACTGAAATAACTCTCAATGGCAAAGTTACAACAAAATAAGTAACACAGTACTGGATTATAACCTAAAATATAAAGTAAATATCCATTAATCCATACTGATACAAAACAAAGACACTGAATCGATCAATTAATGAATATGGGAAGTGACACATTTCCAGTGTAAAATTCCAATCTATGTAGATATTGCTCACTCAAGAAAGTGGAATGTAGATCTCTACACCTTAACTGTGGGCTACACTTAATAATTTGCTTTCAAAGGGTACGGTATAGAAAAAGGAAAATAAAAAGGGAACTTTAGTGTGGAGAATCCTTGCAAAGACTACCATAGCCAGGTGGACAAGGTTAGTATCACCAATAACAAGTCACTTTGATAAGATACATACGATAGTATGCATGAAACGCTGTGTTGAGAACGGCACTCTACCTCTCTGGTCTTCCTCCTAATAACCCATAATCCCAGTCTAACCATATAAAAATATTAACCAAGCTCAGATTGAGGGACATCCTATAAAATACCTAATGAGTATACTGTCAAGATAATGAAAAAACAAGAAAAGTATGAAAAACTATCCCAGTCAAAAGGAGCCTAAGGAAACATGATGATTAAATGTAGTATCTTGGACAGGATCCTGGAATAGACAAGGGACATTAAGGAAAAATGAAAATCTGAATAATGTATGGAGTTTAATATCAATAAATCAATATTTGTCCATTAATTGTAACAAATGTGCCACAGTAGTATAATATATAACAGGAAGGGAAATTATATGGCACATGTATTGGAAATCTCTATACTATGTTTGCAACTTTTCTGTAAATCTAAAACTCTTCTAAAATAAAAAGTTTATTTACAAAAGATAGGCCCAATTCCCCTTGCCCATGGCACAGAGCAAAGCGCTGTCCCAGTAAATTACAGTAAAGGAAGTAGCCTTAATTAAGCTCTCTCCCTAGACTTGAGGGCTTAGCTTGGCCTAACTTTTTATCGAAAAACAATGAGTGAGTTTGCTCACTATGGCAGCAGTTTTTCAAGTTCACGCAGCTCTAACAGAAATCTATTAAAGATAAAAAGAAGCTTAAACAGCCTATATTACTACTTCTTTCTTTTGTTTATACACAGTGAAGAGTATTCAGAATGGACCTCATCTCAAGCTTGCACTAATCCTTAAATAATTACAATTCATCTACTCAATGCTGGAAACACCTCCTGGAATGTGACTTTGTTCTGCTGGCTTGTCTAATCCGATTCAATTACTTTGGTTCCCTCTCCCAGAGGCTTCACACTCAGAAACTGAGCTCTGTGTGGAAAGGAGAACTGGGGAGGGGTGATTCAGTTTCAACAGAAATAAGCTGAACATTAAAAAAAAATTTTTTTTAGTCCTTTCCCAAATATCAGTGTATCAATAAACATGAGAACAGCTTGTAATTCACAAAGCTTCCTGCACCTCTGTTGTGATAAGGGCAGATTGATCTGGCTGAAGAAATGTTGGGGATGGGAACACTTCACTGGCTTGGACCAATTTGAATGGATGGAAATCACAAAAGTCCCTGAAGCTGGAGGATATAAAGCTCTGAAGGTGGCAGAAGCTTGTCATCTGCATGCAGAAAGCGACAGAGATATTACAGATTTCCCATACAAAGGGAACTCCTTCAGTCACCTGTAAAGAGTTCCCTTGTCAATTAGGACATTCAGAGAAAGACTGCAACAACTAAGGGATACCTCCTTCCTCTCCTTGCCAAGAACAGCCACCTGCCCAGAATTTAAACTTTGATTTAAAAAGAGAATAAAATATCAGAGTTCAGTGACTGCTCAACAGAAATTCCATAAAAGAAACTGCAATCCAAAAGAGCAGAGCGGCAAAGCACATGCTATATCACGTGTAGGGATGGGTTTGAGATTGTGTGATCTTCTCAAGATCAAAACGACCAAGGTCTTAATTAATCACCAACTTTTTGCCAGCAGTAAATGATGTAATGCAATAAAAGAGCAATGTCATTCTCTCCCATGTCCAATTCCTGACCCTTTGTTATATTACTTTCAGTGAATCATGTCTGTTATCTTGAAATCATCTTCAACACTTTCCTAAACTGCCTACAATTTTACAATTGAAGAATGAATAATGAAACATGGGGATGCATTAGAGATGAATTTAGAGACAATAATCTTTAAATGGAAATTTATATCATTTTCCAGGTTACTGCCTGTAGTGAAAGTGAAGAAAAAATTTTACTCCTCAGAATTTAAAATGTATTTTGCTGTTGGTGCTGTTATCTTCTGGGTAATTGGCAAACTTACATGGATGCTTTTAGAAGCGGCTAAACATTCCAAAATAAATGTTGCTATACGAAAAATACCATGAGCCTTTTCAATTCTGGAAGCTTAATTCTCTTCCCTGACACTGAGGGATGACGGTAGATAGATTATCAGGGTCAGAGGAGACAGCAGAGCACAGAGACTAACTTCTCTTAGTCTCAACTACCTGTAAAATGGAGACAACAGTAGTACTTAGCATAGTGTTGTGGGGATTAAAGAGATAATGTATGTTGAGCACTCACCTGCAGAGCCTATCACATAGAAAGTACCCAATCTTTGTGGTGATATCCTGGAAGAAAACTATGCTCATACTATGGTGAATGTCTCAGATAAGCAAGACACTAAGCATCACACAAACTCTAAATAAACTTAAAGTCTAGCAGGTAACATGGACAAAAAGAGAATGTAATTCATTATTTCATTTATTCAGAACATGTTTAATGAAGTCCCCTTATATGCCCAGCACTGTTTTTGAGGCCGAGGGGAAGGCTACGACGAATAAAGATAGACAAGATCATTGTGCCCAGGGAGTTTACATTCTGTATATGTAATATGCATTTTTAATATGCTATGGTATTAAACCAAATGTCCTAAAACTTCAAAATATTTTTTGTAAACAGACTATTTATACCATCGCTGTTCTTTTGATTTTCCCAGCGACTATCTGAAATCCTATTTAGAGATACCAAAAACCGATTTTTACTATACCCTTTAAGCAAGTTGCCTTTAGAGTCTCACAAAATAGGGGATGGGGAAAATTTGGCTAAGGGGTTTCAGAGATGGTAAGGTTTTTAACCATTTGCTTTATACAGATACCTTACATTTTATATTTTTTATCATTCCAAGTGATTCTCAACAAAACCTCAGTCCTCCTGAATTACAGCCACTTAAAGGGATGAAAACAGTAGCATGACAGAATACTGCAGAGATGTTTTCACCAAATTCCCAGGTGGAATTCTATTCATAAAGAGATTCCAAATTGCAAAAGCTCTCAAAGATCACATTTGAACCCTAACATGGAATCCACCAAAGGACTAAAACATCCTTTCAAAGAGTCCAACTTGTTAAACTGTAAAGGTACTAAGGCATTACAAAACAAATTTTCCAAGGAAGAAAAGCCCTGCCCTCTGGTTTGTGAATAACTTCTTTTAGTAGAGATAAAAAGTCCTCTTAATCTGGGGAGCATTGACATTGATGTTCAACCACGACTTCTTCAATGATATGGACTGAAATAAAATCCATAGTAAAATACACCAATTTAAATTTCAACTCTCTGACTTTATGTGACATAGTTAACAGAATAACATTTTATTTTTTCTTCTATTGAAATAGCTCCTTCATACTGCCAAAAAATAAATAGATACTGTATACTGTTCATTAGTAAATTTGTTATAAAGCTTAAAACCTTTTTTGTTGTGAGTTCAGTTCAAGTAGAGCATTCAACTCCTGGCCAATGTTTGCTAACATTGAAATGTTGTATGTTATGATTTAAGTCATCATAACCATTTCCTCTTCATTTGGAGGTGAGAGTTAAGTGATTTATAACTGTTTCACATTATACTCATGTGTAGATAGAAAGATCTGCTCAGGAAAAAGACTAATAATTAGTTACATAGATGTTAAAGATAAAGAAACAAAAAACTACCTTGATAAATGTTAATCATTTAAGATGAACACAATTCCTAAATAAAAATTAGAAATAGAACAACTATATCTAAGTTGATAAAGGATATCTACAATAAAGCTACAGCAAACATCTTACACGATAATGTTTTATATTTATGATATTACAATTTATAACAATGTACTGAATTTATAATAATGAATTTCCTTCCTTGAAAATTAATAAGATAAAGATATCACTATCTCTATTCATTTTCAACATCAGTCTAAAAAAAAGTATGAAAAGTAAAATGGGTATAATGATTGAAACAAAGAAACAAAACTGTCGTTATTCATAGATAATAATTCATGATTACATCTATAGATATCCAGAGAAAATTTCACATAAAATGTTACTAATAATAATTTTCATTGAGAATTCTGGATATATATTCAATATTTTGAAAAGCCAATGCAATTATTTTTTGCACCAACAAGGAAATATTTTTATAATAATCAACCCCCCCAAACAATGTACTTAGAGAATAAATGTAATAAAAATGTGCGGTTAGATAAACGGAATTATAGTCCATTTTCTTGTTTGGTATGATTAAAAATCACATAGATGTCCACTTTTTACACATTAATCTAGTAAATTCAAAAAATTTCACTGAAACTTTCCTCAGAAATTTTCAGAGTTACCCCAAAATTTCCTGAAGATAATATAACATAGAAACACTCAAAATTAACCCAGAAAATTTTGAAAAAGAACGAAGTGTGTGATTCACATGACCAGATACAAAAGTTTACTATGTAGGGCTTGCAGTCTAATTCTAATGTCACGATAAAAAAATGTGGACTCTGTTACAAGTTTCTCATATATTTACAGGCAAAGTATTAAATACCTACATATGTTAGAAATGACCATTTTAGAAGGAAGGAAGGGAGGGATTACAGATACACAGAATTATTTTTTGTCATTCAAGCCTAATCTGGATGTTACCTCCTCTTTTAAGCATTCCTACACAGTCAGCCTCCTGGATCGACATTGGTTGAACCTGAGGATGCAGAACCCGGGGTTATGGAGGGACAACTGTACTATTCCATTTTATACAAGGAACTTGAGCATCCTGGATTTTGGTATCCACTGTGGGTCCTGGAACCCATCCCCCTGGGATTACCAAAGGTGGACTCTACTTCTCTCAGTAGATTTCAAT
This sequence comes from Phocoena sinus, assembly GCF_008692025.1. Taxonomy (NCBI): domain Eukaryota; kingdom Metazoa; phylum Chordata; class Mammalia; order Artiodactyla; family Phocoenidae; genus Phocoena; species Phocoena sinus. Next base: position 31,020,415 of record NC_045765.1, read on the forward strand.
ACTTCCTACTCTTTGCCACCATTTAACCCAAACCTGTTATTGTAGTTTATATAGTATATTTTAATTATGTTTTCACTTATCTTTCTCTCTTAACAGAGTTTGTTCAAAGCAAGATCTATGTCATATTAATATTTATATCACCAAATTCATCAAAGGAATCTGTATTTATCAAAGCATCTAATGCTGTATATTTTATGGAAACAAACACAGCTATGGACATAGAGGTCATTCTTCTAGGGAATTAAGCATGACCTTCTTCTCTGTATTTCTAAGAATGAGAAAAAACAACAAAAATGTTTATAGACCCAGAAATAGTTTTTTAGATACCTTTGAATATATGTATTATATACGTATATGTACATATGTGTATATATATTATATATGTGTATATACATATATATTTACCTAATACATTAAGCAAACATTTACGCACATGTATGTGTATCTGTACACATTTATGTGGATACACAGATAATCTCATTTGACCCAATCTAATACAAAAATTACCTTAAAATGGAATTCTACTCTAGATAAGACAAGCCTCATTCTTCCCCTCCCTCAGTCAGGGACCCTCCCTTCACACTCCTGCAATTCCCTCATCTTTGCTCTTCAGCTCTTATTCTCTGTCCCTCTGTCTGCCTTTTAAGTTAACACTCTTAAAAACCTTCTTTTAAATGTTTACTAAAGCTAGCATCAGACCATGTTTCTTCCCTGGTGTTAAATCAACACTTCCCACTCCATCTAGTTTTTGACTGCTGAGTTTAACACTAGGAGGAGGTGAGGATTTCTGTGTCTGCCAGTTGGCACTGCTTGGAAGGAAATCTGGCATCAGAACAATTGCACATTTAAAGTTGATGTCACCAGGCCTCTTTTCACTGGGCATTTTCTCTGATCTTTTCATGGACTTTTGTTCCTCTAAAACTTCAGATGACTCTCATAAAGGATAATCAAATGAGTGCTAGTCTTTCTAGAAATTATATTTTACACAAAATGGAATGTGTTTTCTGGGCATGATAGAACAGAAAATCAGGAGTGAATATCATAAGAAAAAGGATTATGCTTCTATATGGTTTAAAAAAACCAAACTGCATCTAGACAAGAATAAGCTTTTTTAAAAATAAATCAAAATACTTGGTAAACTGACAATTGAAGATCAAGAAAACGAGATAATGCACTTTGAAAAAGTGATCATTCTGAGATTTGTCCTCTGGCTAGCAGATAGTAGGTTAACATTTCCACCATAAGAATCAGAAACTGGATAATCTGTAATCACAATTTTAAGTAGATCATATTGCTAAGTGAAAACAAATACTTGATGGATAAAGATTTGAGAGAACAAATAGCCCCTGCTAGGAAAAAGCTGATGATTATTGTGGGCCTTTGCTAATTCCAGTTTTAAGCTAAAGATTAGGCTTGGGCTGAGCAGAACAACTAAACTAAGGGAAAGAAGAACTAGCTAATTACTGATTGTCTGACAGCCTGGCATAACAGACTGAAATCTAGAAAAGCCCCTAAGCATGGTCAGTTTTCCCTAATTGAAACTGTCTGAGTTCTGAGGCAATGTGGGGAATTAGGGGGCTTATCCAGAAACTAGTAAAAGGCAGAGAGTAATCTCCACCTTTATCATGGTACTTAGGAGACAAAGTCCTACTAGAAAGATGCTGTCTGCCTCAGGCTAGATCTCTCTCTCCACAAATGTCACAATATAAGCTTCACTGGGCAGGAGTCTAAGGATATTGATTCAAAACCTCTGAAGAGGAGAACTGCATTACTCTCCATCTTTCAGAGCTGAAGAAACAAAGAACTGTGAGCCTCTCAATCAAGAGTGTGTTGAGAGACATGTTTGAGGAATGAGAGACACACTACAAATGAATTAAGTCTTATTAAAATTGTTCCTCAGACCCATCCCCTACCTGTCTGGAGTGATTAGACGTTCACATCACCTACCTAACAGAGGAAAGGAAAAACTCTGAAGGGGAAAAATCATCTGCAAATTCTATGCTCTCCTACACAATTTCCAGATTGCAATAAAAATTACAAGGCATTCAAAGAGGGGCAAAAATGTGACCAACATTTTGTGGTGTTGTTTTGTTGTTTTTTAATGCAAAAAAATAGTAAGACTCACAGATATTCCAGGTCTTGGAATCTTCACTCAAGGACTTTAAAATATCTATTATAAATTTGTTTAAGAGCACAAGTAAAAGGAGAACAGAATGGATAAAAATAGTGAGAATTTCAACAGGAAACTGGATTCTTTAAAATAGAATGAAAATGGAACTCCAGAATTGAAAAGATAATTAGTTTTATATCAGAAAGTATGACTAGTGACCTCAAGGGAAAAAAAAAATCCAAGCAGAAGCATAGACAGAAAAAATAAAAGATTGTAAATAAAAGAATAGATTGTAAAGAAAATGTAGACATAATTATCTATCATCCATGTAACTGGAACCACAAAAAGAGATGAGAAAGAGAATGTGATTGAAGCATAACTTGAAAAGATAATGGCTAAGGAATTATTTGATAAACTGATAAATAGAGATTCAAGAAGTGTAGCAAACCTCAAGCAGGAAAAATAAATAGAAAACTGTATTTATGCACATCTTAGTCAAACTGCTGAAAACCAAAGGCAAAGTGAAATATTAGCAGCTAGAGAAAAAAAGACATATTTTGTTCAAAGGAGCAATAATAAGACTCATGGTTGCTTTTCAACTGTGACTGTAGTTATCAGAAACAATAGTAGAATCTATAAAGTGAAGAAAGAAAGAAAAAAATGAATGCAAACCTAGAATTCTATCTTATGTTAAATCATTCTTCAAAAGTGAAAGCAATACAAAAACATATTATGGTTAAAATAATCTGAGAGAATTTGTCACCAACAAACCTACACAATACAAGAAAATAATAAAAGTTCTCCAGATTGAAGCAAAATGATGCCACATAAGAGCATGAAACTTCAAGATAAAAACAAGGAGTACTGGGAAAGGTAAAACTGTAGAAACACTTATAAATAATTACTATTATATATATAGAGTCTAAAAAAAAATGGTTCTGAAGAACCTAGGGGCAGGACAGGAATAAAGACACAAACATAGAGAATGGACTTGAGGACACAGGGAGTGGGAAGGGTAAGCTGGGACCAAGTGAGAGAGTGGCATGGACATATATACACTACCAAATGTAAAATAGATAGCTAGTGGGAAGCAGCCACATAGCACAGGGAGATCAGCTCGGTGCTTTGTGACTGTGGGGCCTTTAGGGACTTTCCACCCCCTCACTTGTTCCCGTAAACCAATTCTTCTCCCTATCGTGCGCCACTCCTTCTCCCTATCGAAACCAATTCTTCTCCCTATCGTGCGCCACTCCTTCTCCCTATCGAAACCAATTCTTGGAGTTTTTCAGTTGACGGGGACTTTCCAGACAGCGGGTAATTTTCCAGTTGCCCGTAACAGGTATACGCCCTAACCGCCACAATGAACAAACAACTATAATGGCCAGAAGGTGGGACAAAAGTTCCTAAGCCAATGAATTCAAAAGTCACCACATTTACCCAATCATTGTGAGAATATACCCGCCCTATGAGTAAATAAACCTATAAAAAGTATGTGATTCCGCTTTTAGGGGTTCCCATCGGCCTCCTGCGTGAGGTTCAGGGAACCCCGGTGCATCGGCTCCTAATAAACCTCTTGCGTGTTGCAACGGCTCTCGACTCTTGGCGGTTCTTGGGCGAGTTGGAATCCCTCGTAGACCGTTTCGGTCTAACAGTGACCACCTAGAAGGGTGGGATAGGGAGGGTGGGAGGGAGGCACAAGAGGGAGGAGATATGTGTATGTAGAGCTGATTCACTTTGTTATAGAGCAGAAACTAGCACACCATTGTGAAGCAATTAAATTCCAATAAAGATGTTAAAAAAATAAAATAAAACAATAATAATAGTGGTTCTCTGTGGGGCTATAGTATGTGCAGCAGTAACATAATCTGATGGGAGAAATGAAAGAAGGTGAATAAAAGCAGTTAAACGGTTGTAACATTCTTACGTTGTGTGGAAATAAGATATCAAAAACTTACAAAAGATTTTAATAGGTAAAAATGCATCTGGTAATTTCTAGGGTAATCAATAACAAATAGAAAATATGTAACAGCATGCTAATGGAACATATAAAATGGAATAATAAAAGACATTTGATCAGTATAAAAAGCAGGCAAGCAAAGGAGATATAAAGAAACACAGAACAAACAGAATATATAGAAAAAGTCAATTATATAAATAATTACATTAAATATAAATGCACTTAAATTGAGACAGATACTGTTAGATTGGATTTAAAAACAATAAATAATTATATCTTGCTTTTAAGAAACATACCTGAAATATAATGACAGAGTTTGAAAACATTAAGTTGAAAGAGAGTAGTATATCTTTGCAAATATTAACCAAAAGAAAGTATAGCAATATTAACATAGACAAAGTAGACTTTAAGTCAAATAGTAAATTTAGAATCATAAGGAGGGATATTTTAAAATGTTAAAATGACAACTGGAAAGGAAGACATAATAATCTTACATATTTGTGCACCTGATAACATAGCTTTGAAAGGACTAAAACAAAAATCAGCATAACTGAGACAGACAAATCCATAATTCTACAGAAAAATGTTAATCTCTCTAAATAATATAAAAAGCAGACAAAAATCAGTAAGATTAAAAGAAACTGAACATCACATTTAAATAATGTGACCTAATTGACATATGTAGAACAGTATACTCAAAAAACATAAAATACACATAAGTTACAGGTGTATTTTGGACATTTACCAAAAGAGAGTATATGCTTGGCCATAAAATGAGGCTCAATATATTTCAAATCACTAAAATCATAAACATATGGGCTCTGACCAGGAATGCAAGTTTGGCTTTACATTTATAAATCAATGCATTTAATTCCCAACATTATGGGAACAGAAAAAATGTCATATGATTATCTCAATATAAAGAGGAAAACATTTGTTAAAATTCAAAATTAAGTCATGCAAAAAACGCTTCACATACAATAGTAGAAAAGAATATCTTTAATTTGATCAGAATATCTAAAATCCTACAACAAATATTATTCTTAATGATGTTATACTAAACATTTACCCCATGAGAAGGCGAAATAGGATGTGCACTATCTCCATTTCTATTTGCCATTGTCCTGGATGTCTAAACAAGAGTAAAGTAAGAAAAAGGAACTAAATGCATAAATATTTGAAATATTTGAAAGGAACAAACAAAACTCCCATCTTTTACAGATTATATACTTTGTCGGTTGAAACCCCATAAGATTTAATATCTAAATTTTTAGATTTAATAAGTAAGGTTGTTGAATATAGGTTCTATGTACAAAAATAAATGAATTTCTAATACTAGTAATAGACATTTAGAAAATGTCTTCAAGAAAAGATATTTATGCGAATTGTACCAATGTCAATATCCTGGCTGTAACCTTGTACTGTAGTTTTGCAAGATGTTACCACTGGGGGAACCTGGGCAAAGGGTACATGCAATCTATTATTTCTCACAATCACATGTAAATCTATAATTTTTTAAAGTAAAAAAATAATAAAAAATAAATAAAAAGATAATTAGAAAATCAAAAATTAATGTGTATGAATAAATCTAACAACAAATATGTTAAGCTTTCATAAAGACAACCATTACACTAATGAGAGACACTAAATAAGAATATACTGTAGGAAACTCAATATTTAAAAGATGTATTTTTCATTTCAAGTTGATCTGTAAGCTCAATCCAAAAGACCAAGTACTAGTAAGATGCTTTTCACAAAGAAGACCAGTGTTGGAAGAAATAGGTTTCCAAAGAACAAGCCTTATAATAATGCTACAGTTGTAAAAAGGCATTGTAGTAACAGCACAGGACAGGCAAATTGTCCACTGGAATAGAATAAACAGCTTAGAAACAATCCACACAAATATGGATTACTGATTTCTGAAAAGGAGGCCTAGCATATCACTCGGGAAGACACTCATTTCAATTAATTGGCTCATCAACTGAATATTCATATGACAAAATATGTGACACCACTTTACACAAAAATCTGTTGTAGCTCTAAACTTCAAAGCTGAGATAAATAAGCTCCCAGAAGATATTTTAGAGAAAACCCTTTTGTAATACATTAAGAGTATTACAGGCTGAACACAGCATAGGACAATGTATGTGTAACATATAATTGACAAAAGTCATTTATCTAAAATATATACATCTGAAACTTTATTAAAAAAAAGAAAAAGGCAACTCAATAGAAAGGTCTACAAAAGCATTGAACAGACAATTTACCAAAGAGTACATACAAATGTTCATTAAACAAATAAGAAGGTGTTTTTTTAACATCATTACTAATTAAGGAATACAAATGAAAACCAAAATAAAAGGGTACATTTAAATTAGAAAACCTAAAATTAATCAAATGACCAAGAACAAGAGTTGGGGAGGGTATGAAATAAGTGGGATACACATACAACTATTCATAGAAGTATTAAAGTGGAATAATTGCCATGAAAAGTACTTTAGCATAACCTATGAAAGGTGGAGATATGTAAACCTCTGTGCAAGTATATCCAGTCCCTAAAAATGTGTATACCTGTGTATCGAGAGATATATACAAATATGCTTGTAACAGCAATATTAACTAACAATAGAGCAAAATTGGAAACAACCCTAATATCCATCAGTAGTAAATTACAAAAATAACCTGTGATACATTTATAAAAGAAAATATTATATAGCAATGGATACAAACTATACAACTATATGTTATAATATGAATCTAGTAACATAATTCTGAGTAGCTGATATCAGTCACAAAAGAATATATATAGTTTTGTTTCTGTAAGTGTAAAGAAAAAGCTGAGGGTACTAAATTGCACTGTTTGGAGATACATGCTTAAGTGGCTAAACTATAATTAAAAAACTAGAAAGGACTACCATAAAAGTTAGGAGAGTGACTGCTTTGTGGGGAAAGGAGAGGTATATTAAGAGGAAAAAAGGGAGGCTTCAGGAGTCTACAAATATCTTATTTCTTAACGTCCATGATTATCACAAAAGTGTTCTTGTGGGCTTCCCTGGTGGCGCAGTGGTTGAGTCCACCTGCTGATGCAGGGGACATGGGTTCGTGCCCTGGTCAGGGAAGAGGCCACAACAGTGAGAGGCCCATGTACCACACACACACACACACACACAAAAAAGTGTTATTGTAACATTTCACTGAAATTTACATTTATGTTTTGCATGTTTTTCTCTACTGGTGTTATACTTAATGCTGAAAAGACCAAACAATAATAAGACATTTCTGTACAATTCAATGTCATATCATCTATATTTGATTCATTCAAGAAAGGCAAATTTTTTTCCACCAGAGCAACACCCAGCTCTACCCACCACCAGTCCCTGCCATCAGGAAACCTGCACAAGCCACTTAGATAGCCTCATCCACCAGAGGGCAGACAACAGAAGCAAGAAGAACTACAATCCTACAGCCTGTGGAACAAAAACCACATTCATAGATAGACAGGATGAAAAGGCAGAAGGCTATGTACCAGATGAAGGAACAAGATAAAACCCCAGAAAAACAAATAAATGAAGTGAAGATAGGCAACCTTCCAGAAAAAGAATTCAGAATAATGATAGTGAAGATGACCCAGGACCTCAGAAAAAGAATGGAGGCAAAGATCGAAAAGATGCAAGAAATGTATAACAAAGACCTAGAAGAATTAAAGAACAAACAAATAGAGAGGAACAATATAATAACTGAAATGAAAAATATACTAGAAGGAATCAATAGCAGAATAACTGAGGCAGAAGAATGGATAAGTGACCTGGAAGACAGAATGGTGGAACTCACTGCTGCGGAACAGAATAAAGAAAAAAGAATGAAAAGAAATGAAGACAGCCTAAGAGACCTCTGGGACAACATTAAACGCAACAACATTTGCATTATAGGGGTCCCATAAAGAGAACAGAGAAAGTACCTGAGAAAATATGTGAAGAGATTATAGTTGAAAACTTCCCTAACATGGGAAAGGAAATAGCCACCCAAGTCCAGGAACCACAGTGAGTCCCATACAGGAAAAACCCAAGGAGAAACATGCCAAGACACATAGTAACCAAATTGGCAAAAAGTAAAGACAAAGAAACAATATTGAAAGCAGAAAGGGAAAAACGACAAATAACATACAAGGGAACTCCCATAAGGTTAACAGCTGATTTCTCAGCAGAAACTCTACAAGACAAAAGGGAGTGGCATGATATATTTAAAGTGATGAAAGGGAAGAACCTAAAACCAAGATTACTCTACCCAGCAAGGATCTCATTCAGATTCGATGGAAAAATCAAAAGCTTTACAAACAAGCAAAAGCAAAGAGAATTCAGCATCACCAAACCAGCTCTACAACAAATGCTAAAGGAATTTCTCTAAATGGGAAACACAAGAGAAGAAAAGGACCTACAAGAACAAACCCCAATTAAGAAAGTGGTCCTAGGAACATACATATCAATAATTACCTTAAGTGTGAATGGATTAAATGCTCCTACCAAAAGACACAGGCTTGCTGAATGGATAAAAAAACAAGAACCATATACATGCTGTCTACAAAAGACCCACTTCAGACCTAGGGACACATACAGAGTGAAAGTGAGGGGATGGAAAAAGATATTGGATGCAAATGGAAATCAAAAGAAAGCTGGAGTAGCAATACTCATATCAGATAAAATAGACTTTAAAATAAAGAATATTATAAGACACAAGGAAGGACACTACAAAATGATCAAGGGATTAATCCAAGAAGAAGATATAACAATTTTAAATATATATGCACCCAACATAGGAGCACCTCAATACATAAGGCAACTGCTAACAGCTGTAAAAGAGGAAATCGACAGTAACACAATAATAATGGGGGACTTTAACACCTCACTTACACCAATGGACAGATCATCAAATAAGAAAATAAATAAGGAAACACAAGCTTTAAGTGACACAAAAAAACAGATAGATTTAATTGATATTTATAGGACATTCCATCCAAACACAGCAGATTACACTCGCTTCTCAAGTGTGCAGGGAACATTCTCCAGGATAGATCACATCTTGGGTCTCAAATCAAACCTCAGTAAATTTAAGAAAATTGAAAACATATCAAGCATCTTTTCTGACCACAACACTACGAGATTAGGGGAAAAAAACACAAACACATGGAGGCTAAACACTACGTTACTAAATAACCAAGAGATCACTGAAGAAATCAAAGAGGAAAGCAAAAAATACCAGGAGAGAAATGACAATGAAAACACAACAATCCAAAACCTATGGGATGCAGCAAAAGCAGTTCTAAGAGGGAGGTTTATAGCTATACAAGCCTACCTCAAGAAATAAGAAAAATCTCAAATAAATAATTTAACCTTACACCTAAAGGAACTAGAGAAAGAAGAAAAAAAAAACCCAAAGTTAGCAGAAGGAAAGAAATCATAAAGATCAGAGCAGAAATAAATGAAATAGAAACAAAGAAAACAATAGCAAAGATCAATATAACTAAAAGCTGTTTCTTGGAGCAGATACACAAAATTGATAAACCATTAGCCAAACTCATCAAGAAAAAGAGGGAGAGGACTCAAATCAATAAAATTAGAAATGAAAAAGAGAAGTTACAACAGACAGCACAGAAATACAAAGCATCCTGAGAGACTACTACAAGCAACTCTAAGCCAATAAAATGGACAACCTGGAAGAAATGGACAAATTCTTAGGAAGGTATAACCTTCCAAGACTGAACCAGGAAGAAATAGAAAATATGAACAGACCAATCACAAGTAATGAAATTGAAACTGTGATCAAAAATCTTCCAACAAACAAAAGTCCAGGACCAGATGGCTTCACAGGTGAATTCTATCAAACATTTAGAGAAACGCTAACACCCATCCTTCTCAAACTCTTCCAAAATTGCAGAGGAAGGAACACTCCCAAACTCATTCAATGAAGCCACCATCACCCTGATACCAAAACCAGACAAAGATACTACAAAAAAAGAAAATTACAGACCAATATCACTGATGAATATAGATGAAAAATCCTCAACAAAATACTAGCAAACAGAATCCAACAACACATTAAAGGATCATACACCACGATCAAGTGGGATTTATCCCAGGGATGCAAGGATTCTTCAATATACACAAATCAATCAATCTGATACACCATATTAACAAATTGAAGAATAAAAACCATATGATCATCTCAATAGATGCAAAAAAAGCTTTTGACAAAATTCAACACCTATTTTTGATAAAAACTCTCCAGAAAGTGCGCATAGAGGGAACCTACCTCAACATAATAAAGGCCATATATGACAAACCCACAGCAAACATCATTCTCAATGGTGAAAAACTGAAAGCATTTCCTCTCAGATCAGGAACAAGACAAGGATGTCTACTCTCACCGCTATTAGTCAACATAGTTTTGTAAGTCCTGGCCTCAGCAATCAGAGAAGAAAAAGAAATAAAAGGAATACAAATTGGAAAAGAAGAAATGAAACTGTCACTGTTTGCAGATGACATGATACTATACACAGAGAATCCTAAAGATGCCACCAGAAAACTACTAGAGCTAATCAATGAATTTGGTAAAGTAGCAGGATACAAAATTAATGCACAGAACTCTCTTGCATTCCTATACACTAATGATGAAAAATCTGAAAGAGAAATTAAGGAAACACTCCCATTTACCACTGCAACAAAAAGAATAAAATACTTAAGGATAAACCTACCTAGGGAGACGAAAGACTTGTATGCAGGAAACTATAAGACACTGATGAAAGAAATTAAAGATGATACAAACAGATTGAGAGGTATACCATGTTCTTGGATTGGAGGAATCAATATTGTGAAAATGACTACACTACCCAAAGCCATCTACAGATTCAATGCAATCCCTATGAAATTACCAATGGCATTTTTTACAGAACTAGAACAAAAAATCTTAAAATTTGTATGGAGACATAAAAGACCCCGAATAGCCAAAGCAGTCTTGAGGGAAAAAAACGGAGCTGGAGGAATCAGACTCCCTGACTTCAGACTATACTACAAAGCTACAGTAATCAAGACAATATGGTACTGGCACAAAAACAGAAACATAGATTAATGGAACAAGATAGAATGCCCAGAGGTAAACCCATGCACCTATGGTCAACTAATCTATGACAAAGGAGGCAATGATATACAATGGAGAAAAGACAGTCTCTTCAATAAATGGTGCCAGGAAAACTGGACAGCTACATGTAAAAGAATGAAATTAGAACACTCCCTAGCACCAACACAAAAATAAACTCAAAATGGATTAGAGACCTAAATGTAAGATCGGACACTATAAAACTCTTAGAGGAAAACATAAGAAGAACACTCTTTGACATAAATCACAGCAATATCTTTTTTGATCCACCTCCTAGAGTAATGGAAATAAAAACACAAATAAACAAATGGGACCTAATGAAACTTGAAAGCTTTTGCCCAGAAAAGGAAACCATAAACAAGGCAAAAAGACAACCCTCAGAATGGGAGAAAATATTTTCAAACAAATCAATGGACAAAGGATTAATCTCCAAAATACATAAACAGCTCATGCAGCTCAATATTAAAAAAAAACAAACAACCCAATCCAAAAATGGGCAAAAGACTTAAATAGACGTTTCTCCAAAGAAGACATACAGATGGCCAGGAAGCACATGAATATCTGGTCAACATCACTAATTATTAGAGAAATGCAAATCAAAACTACAATGAGGTATCACCTCACACCAGTTAGAATGGACATTATCAGAAAATCTACAAACAGCAAATGCTGGAGAGGGTGTGGAACAAAGGGAACCCTCTTGCACTGTTGGTGGGAATGTAAACTGATACAGCCCCTATGGAGAACAGTACGAAGGTTCCTTAAAAAACTAAAACTAGAATCTCCATATGATCCAGCAATCCCACTACTGGGCATATACCCAGAGAAAACCGTAATTCAAAAAGACACATGCACCCCAATGTTCATTGCAGCCCTATTTACAACAGTCAGGTCATGGAAGCAACCTACATGCCCATCGACAGACAAATGGATAAAGAAGTGGTGGTACATATATACAATGGAATATTACTCATCCATGAAAAGGAACGAAAGTGGGTCATTTGTAGCGTCGTGGATGGATCTAGAGACTGTCATACACAGTGAAGTAAGTCAGAAAGAGAAAAACAAATATCATATATTAACGCATGTATGTGGAACCTAGAAAAATGGTACAGACAAACCGGTTTGCAGGGCAGAAATTGAGACACAGAAGTAGAGAATAAACGTATGGACACCAAGGGGGGAAAGCGGCGGGGGCTGGTGGTGGTGGTGGGATGAATTGGGAGAATTGGATTGACATGTATACACTGATTTGTATAAAACGGATGACTAATAAGAACCTGCTGTATATAAAAAAATAGAAAAAAACCTATTTATTAAAACAATAAAAAAATAGCTGACATAATTTTTCATCAGCAAACCCTCAAAAAAAAAGAAATGCAAATTTTTGTGTAAATGAAAATATCTAACGAAGGAAAATAGTAAAACATGATGGAGAAGAACTGATTTTTAAAAGGAATCTCAATGTAGGGATATAAATATGAAATGATTTTATGTCTTTCAATAATTACCTCCTAAGTTCCTAAAGTCCATTTTCTTGATGGCAAGTGGTTTCTTACTGTCATTTTGTCCCAATTCTATAACTCTTCATCCAAGTTCAGTTATTAGAATGATCTTATTCTAATATTGAAGAATCAGTCTTTGTAGCATAGGCTACCTACTTCTTCATGAAACCCATTCAATGTTTCCTAGGGCATGTTGGTAGAATAAAATTTACTTATGTATTCCCTTGCAGTTAGGTGTGAATGAATGTGACATTTCTGGCTAATGGAACTGATGTGTTCCACTTACAGAATAAGCCTTTAAAAACACCCATGCAGAATCCTTCACACCAGTAATATCAATGTTCATGGTGATCTAGATTGCCATGTGGTATAGATGCCAAAGCTTCTTCCAGCCTTGTTTCCTGAACAATAGTTGGAGCAATTCACCCTCTACAGTCCCTAACCCAGGCTGATAGGAGTTTATGAAAGACAGAAGTCTGTCAAGTTGAGACAATGAGATTTTAGTGTTTGTTATAGAAAGTAGTGTTATCTTCATTAAAACTTTAATCTTACATTTGATTCAAAGCTCTTTTTCTTCACCCTTAGAACTCTCGAGCAGCAGCTCAGTGACTTGGGTGAGAGGAAGGGAAGGTATGGGTTGAAGGATTTCAGAAACCTCTTTCCTGTGTCACTTCTAGACTCTTAAAAGTTTAGGCTACATATTTTTAGCCATTTCCCATACAACAGGAAAATTTTACTTGGTGCAAAATACAATTCTACTACATCAGCAAAAGTCTGGAAAAGAAATCCATGAGATAAATTCTGAGCGGGATGCAATTATGGCCTCTAACTTTTAGCATCTAAATTCCCATAAATGTTTTCTGGAGAAAATAAAATCTCCAGGTTCATCAGGTAATTAGTGAATGAATATTTTAAACCATAAATCCTGCTTTGAGTGAAATGTGATTACCCTTATTTTTTACCCTGAAAAATGGCTTTAATAGTGTTTTGAACAGGGCCTGCTAGTGATACCCACATTAGGATCATTGCCTTCTTGTAGTAGTTGCTATTTATTAGAGTATCACGGAAATCACTGCAATGTATCGTTGTGGTCTGCCAAAGTGAGTTCCTTTCAATCTGTTCCTGTCTGACAGCAGAAGACAGGGAGGGTACACTAGGGATAAAGGATGCAGGTTAGAATAATAAACAAGAGTGTGATATCTGTTTTGATAAACATACAGAGTATATGAAACCTGAAGGAGCCGGCAATTAATTCCCTAATACCAAATTAAACCCACCAGAAATGCTGAGACCTTTTAAATCTTTTATTATAAAAACATGTCCCTGAAGATTAAAAACTGGAAACAAAATGAAAGATGAGCTCATTCATCAAGATTTGAGGATAAGCAAATGAACATTACCTTTTTTTCTTTTAAAGTTTACACACATGCATAGCTACAGCAGACACACGCATGTGCACACACACACATGCAACACACACACACATGCAACACACACAACACACACACACTCCTATAGTGGGCAACTTACAGATCAGGAAACTTTCCAGCAATCTATAATATGATTCTATCATTTGGCAAAGTCATAAATTATGAATGTCACAGGAAGTTCTGTACCTTTCTTCTTTATATCCAATTTAGCAACGTACTGTTGTTTCTTCCTTCTTGAATACCTCTGAGTTTATTCCTTTTCCTTCATTCCCACAACCCCCAATCCCTGAGCTACTTCATGCCCAAATTACTTCAAATACTTCTGATCTCAGACTTTCTTGGCTTCAATCTATTCAGTCCCACTAGCAAAGATATCTTTCTAAAATAACCAATTTCATTAAGACATACCTCTTTTCCAAGCCCTATAATTAATGGCTTCTTTGGAGAAATCACTTGGGAAATTGCACTGCTTTTTTATGTCATGTTTCAATCTATGATGCTGTTTTACATCATCATTGATGGAGAAATGCCTTTAAGATAAGACTGCATGACAAAGGAACTTCAATGAGCATAGTCAAGATGGTAAGGTACATAGAACACAGAGTTAATCAGCAAGACAAATAAAACCAAAGAGCAGACAAACAGGGTATGGCAGACATCCTGGATATGAATCAAGTATTAGAGTACTGAAAAGATGTTTTCTGCAGGGACTGGTAGTTTGAAATAAATGTCTCTAGAAGTATCTTAAATGCAACATCTTCAAAATTAAACTCAATATATCGTTCCCCCAAAAGTATACTTCCTTCCATGTTCTTTATCTTAATGAATGGCACAACCAGACTCTGTGTTGACCAAGATGGAAACTTGACAGGCCTAGCCACATCCTGTGCATTCTATTTACTTGAGATTTCAGGCATCTGCCTCTTTCGCTCCATCCCTAAGCCATCCAGATCACCTCTCAATTTACCCACAATGGTGATCTCTAATTAATTTCCTGCTTTCCAGTCTACCATTTTTCCAGTGATTTGCCACACTACTTCCAAAGCCATATTCCTGCAATATAAATTTACTTAAAACCTTCAATGGACTATCTACGATCTGTAGAATAATTCAAAATTAATTACTAATCAAATTATGATGATTACCGATCATCATATCACCATCAACTTTTCTCTAAGTAACTCCAGTCTTCTTACTTCTTATTCAATCTTCCCCTTAACTTGAACTCCTTATCTAAACTGGTGGTTCACGGAGTGATTTACCTCCTTTGTTTACACCGTTTTCTCTTCCTAGAATGTCATTCTCCTCTTGTTGAACTAGTTTATATGTACCCATTGTTTAGTCCACAACATTTGCTGATCTACCATGTAGACCCACGTCTCTTGGGCTATATGTAGTACACAGCATTATAACAACATAACACTCCACTTCACTTTCTGTGTATTTTATTCTTCATCTCCAGTTTTTATCAGTATTATGACCACTTATATTGCTTTGATATATAATAGGTTATCTTCAAATCTTCATTCAGTGAATGAACAAATGGATGGATAGGCATATGGATGGATGGAAGGACATGCGGATGTATGGATAGTTCTTTCCTAATCTAAAATTTCATTATTTCAAGAGCTCTTAGTGCAGTTCAGTTTTAAGTTGTGATCATATTGGATCATGGGACTGAGTAGAAGGACTCAATTTGTGTCAAGTCCGGTAGAAGAGAAGGACAAAAATCACAGGATCTTTCCTTTCCAGAAATAGAAATCATCATGGTAAGAAGAGGTTAGAAAGGTACATATTAGGTGTCTTCTCTTTTTTACCTTGAAAATTGAGTAACCATGTGACCTAATATGAGAACAGTCCCAGAATGTCTCACACTGTCAGTGTGACCGACATCAAGAAAAGGACAATCTTTCATTATTAAAAACAAACAAACAAACAAACTACTCATTTGAAAGGCTTTGGTTCCAAAATCTCATCAGATTCACATGGAAATGTTTTATCAAAGAATTCAGGACAAAAGTTCCTTCAAAGAGCTTAAAATCCAGTAGGAGGGAAAGATTTAAATAATTACATAAGACATATTTAATTTTTCCTGTAGTGAGAATTAGAGAGGAGAATTTCAGAGTATTAAGAGAACATGAGAGGGCAAGGCACTTTTAAGTATAATCGGCATGTTCGGAGAGGTATGATTGAAGCTGGGACATGGAAAATGAGAAAAAGGCTAACTAGGCTGCAGTGAAGGCGCTGTGGGTGGGGGGTACATTGAAGAGGAAATGATGCATGGCTTCACTAACTTAAGAAATTTCATGGCACCAATTCCATGATTGGTGCCCATGACTGGCAGTAAATGTCATCAGATTCAAAAAAACTCCTTGGCTGTCATTGGATTTTGGTTGTAACAAATGATAATAGTCTGAATTCAAGTGGAATTTAGAGAGTGCCCTGTAATTTGGAGATTTTATTATAATTTATCTTCATATAATGAGATTTTGACCCATATTAAATCACTGTCGCCTCTGCCATCCAGTCAATGTTAATTAATGGAAAGGCTGTGATTTTCAAATCAAGTAATATTCAGAGTTAAATTGACTCTACTACTCTGTTTGATAAACAGCAGTCTGGCCAAGATGGACTATTGAGAGATTATCTTCTCTAGAACAATTATGAAATTGGCCCAGCATAAGTACACTAATTTAAGTAGATAGAGTATGTTTGGTTTATTGAAATGAATCTTTTCAGAAGCAGAAAAAACACCCTTGAGAATGTTGTTAAGACAATGTAACAAGTTAGATTAATATAGATTTGACCAGCAAATGATTCTTCACTTACTGGCCTTTGGATTTCAATAATACTCAGCCAGAGGCTGTTTTTCAAGTACTGTCACTTGGGCTTTTTATAATGAAAGGCAGAAAGGAAGCTTTAATGAGCTCTATCCAAATTCATAACATTCAGGCTCCAAACCCAGAAAACAAACCAGCCACCTGTAAATGTTTGACCTATTGTTCAGAGGGGAATTCTTTGAAGAGAGGTAGAGATTTGCAGAATATAGACGTGAAGGTGAGAAAATACCAAAAGACAAAACGTTCCCACTTAAAATTTTAACAAAGCCAGCCTGATTCTACCCTTTCAGGTAAAGTCAATCAGGAATATATTCCCAGAATGATCTAGAAAAATAGCTTGCATTAAAAATTGTTCAGTGTGTTAATCTGTTATTCCCAGTTATAGTAAATGTGTTAAATATATTTTTTTCTGATAACCCCAAATTTTGGAGTATTTGGGGAGTATCTTTAGAAAGAGTAAATCAGGCTGTATCTCAAAGGATCTCAATTCTGCATCTACCATTTGCTCAATGGTCACTGATAGGTGTTAGCAAAGGGGAGAAAAGGCCTTATGATAATACAAAATAAAATGTTCCATTTATGAAGTACTTAATATGAGCACTTGGCTAGAAATTTTATCATGGCCAGTCTACAAGGGAGGTATTTCTATTTTACAAGTAAGGAAAGTGAAGCTCTGAGAAGTAAGAATTTGTACACTGTCATGTGACTAGTAAGTAGGAAAGCTGGGATTCAAACTCAGAATTTTCTATTCCAAAGAATAAGAGATACTCTGGCATGATCTTAATCCATTTTTACCAAATGTGAATCCTACCTATACTGATTTAAATTCACATCTGCCCGAATTATATCATTTAGAAAAAAGGTTTTTAATAGCTGTTGAGATTTTAGAACACATTTAAAGTAATTCAGTGTTATCTGAGAAACAAATACATTTTTTCCCATGTGTCTTTTGGTTTTTAATTCGTTTATAGTAGGGGTTTTGTTTCTTTGCTTGTTTTACGTGCACATCAGTCTTCCCTCACCTGTGCCTGGTATCTCCAAATCCAAAGTGCCTCTGATACAGCACTTTAAAGTCTTCCAAAGGATGTGGGGAGAAGATAGTGGTCTGACTGCAGTTCTCAATCTGCTGTCCCTAGTTTCTGTCTCATCTGTTCACCATCTTCTGGTGTAAACATTCCTGAGACTTTTTGTGTTTTGAACTAAGAAATCTGGTTGCTTCTGAACTCCTCATTTTAGCTTTCTGCTAAGTAATGAAGTACTCAAACATTGTTCTCGTTTCCAAAACTTTACTTTTGTCATTTATCCTTTACTTTCCATGTATATGTGTGCCCTTTTGACTTTGTTTTTGTTTTGCAAAAGTAGTGGGATAAATGTATTCTATATGCCTTGCTTCCAAGGTGAGATCATTAAATCTTTTAAAGTTGAAATATATATACAAAAAAGTACACACATCATAAGTATACAGCTCAATGAATGATCGCAATTTAAGCACTCCTGTCTGCCTTCCAGAGAAGCTCTACCTCCATAACCACAGTATCATTTACAGCCTAGAAAATATTTATGGACAACAGTATAACAGAGTAATTAGGATAATATTATTTGAATATATTCTGGAGTCCAAAGTGTCAAATACTGATTCTAACATTTCTTAGTTTTGTGAACTTTTTAACCTTTCCAAACATAAATCTAATTACATTACTCTCTTGCCTAAAAGCTTGAATGTAGGAATGCCACATTTAGCACATAAAGATACGGTACACTCAGTTAAAATTGAATTTCAGATGAACAATGAATACTTTTTTAGTATAAGTACATTCCATGCAGTATTTGGGACATACTTATACTAAAAAGAAAGTATTTACTGATTATCTGAAATTCAAATTTAACTGCTATCCTGCATTATCTGGCAACCCTACTTTAATTAGCTTTTCCCTAACACACCATGAATAATAAATAAACTCTTTGCTGTGTCCTATGTGCTTTGAAAAAGCATAACTCTGCTGGTTGTTATCTTTATCACTGTATTTCATACCATTGTCTCCAACTCATACGATGTTCCAGCCACACTGACTTTATGTCAATTCTTCCAACACACCTTTTTTTCTTGTCTCAAAGACTTTGCTCATTATTTCCCTGACTTTTTCAGCTCTCACCTTAGATGGCATGTCTTCAGAGAGGCCTTCCTCCCTACCTATCTGGATAGATTCTCTACTCCACTTGCCCCAAAACCACAACTTGTAATTATACATTTCTTCATACCTTGTTTTCAGCATCTCTCTTAATTCTGCAAGCTACTTGAGGGCAAGGACCTTGTCTGGTTCCTTCAGCAATACTTACTAATCACTTAGCGGTGCTTTTGGCACAAAAAATCTGCTAAATAAACACTTTAAAATTCTTTAAAAATAAGTATATCCAATTTGTCTCAAGTAATAGTATCTACCTCAAAAGGACTACTGTGCGCATTAAATAATGCTCACAGAGTATACAGCTACATATTTGACACAGCCTAAGTCATCAATAACTGATAGTTATTCTTTTTACTTCTATTGATAATACTCTTATGAAATGATCCTATTCTAGTGGAGTAGAGTCCTGTGATAATATTCTTTTAGGAAACCAACAAAAAAACAAAGGAAGTCATCTCTGAATGGCCTTTTGAATTCCCATTAATACTAAAGGCAAACCCCCTGCACATGTTTTCATAACACACCCTCTTTATACATAATGACAGCCTTAGATTTTGTGATTAATACATTCTGTAAATACATTAACCCTTTTATTCTTAATTTAATAGACCATCTACCTTTACCTATAGGACCAGATATCCCATCCTTGCCCATCAGTCTTCTTCCTTTCCCTCCTACCCCTTCATCCCTCTCTCTCTCATCGTTCCTCCTTACTTCTTATATTCCTCATACGTAGTGTTAATTAACCTCATAAACTAAATGTCAAAAATATTTCCATTTATTAATTTATTTTTGAAGCTCCTATTTTCTCTCCCCTTTCTATTTCTCCTAAATTTTGCCTTGACAATTACTCTCCCAGATCACAATCAACTTCAGAAGACACTGAAATCTTTCACCAGTAAACAAACAAACAAAAAGTGAACAGATTATTAAAAAGAGCAGATACAGTCTGGCCATCTTGAATGATTTTTCTTTGCCATTGGCACAATTAGTAGAGCATTAATGGGACATTTTAAATTGCTGAAAATTTATATTGTAATTTGTGATTATTAAGCACACAGAATGCAAAGACTCAGATCTTTTCATCAAGAGTTTCATTCAATCTTCTTTCAGTTATTCACTGAGCAATCAGTGCATGTAAAGTACTATGCTAAGGCCCAAGGTGGGGTACATGCTTCTCCTTTTAGTGAGGAACACAAATAAAAATCAATGAGATAAACCTCTTAAGTATGTTAAAAATATATACAGGAAGTGTTATGAATATTTGGAATAGGAAAAAAATCAATTATATAGGAGAATCAATAAGGTTTGGTGGAAATAATGGCTTTTGAGGTAGGTTATAAAGGATGACTAATAAATGAACATGAGGAATAAAGAGAATATAAATATTCTTACCAACTACATGTAAAACATATTTTGTTGTTTAGGCATTTTGGAATATTTTTTTTTATTTATTGGCTATAGGCCAGTCTCATAGAGAACCTTTAATAAGACTTTTGAATTAGCTCTAAGTTATACTACAGTAACAAATGATTTCAAAATCTTAGTAGCTGCAATTACAGAAATTGATTTCTCACTCTTATGACATATACTTTGCAGAGTGGCTGTAACTTTGCCCCACATCTCATTTATTCTGGGACTAAGATTTAAAGTAGATTCCTTACTAAGGGAATGGTTAGGTGTACAGGGAAAAGGAAATTGTTAGGGCTGAGGAACGGCTCTTAAAGCGGCTGCTCAGAAGTGGTATGTGTCATCTCCACTCACATTCACTGGCCAGAGCAAGTCACATGGTAAGACTAATGCTAATGGGGCTCCCAAGAAGGGCAACATGTACTTGTCAAAAACTCCCCTGTGTATAAGCCATATATTATAGGAAATACTAACATGCTCAATATTAATTAGATGTTCAAGTTTGCTAAACATTTAGGTTATACTAACACTGATTACAATTTATTTACACATCTTTATTGCCTTTGCCTAGGTGCTCTAAGAAACTTAATAAACATTCTTTTCAAATATGTGGATTTTGTAAATTTTTTTTTTTTTTGCTGTACGCAGGCCTCTCACTGTTGCGGCCTCTCCCGTTGCAGAGCACAGGCTCCGGACGTGCGGGCTCAGCGGCCATGGCTCACAGGCCCAGCCACTCTGCGGCATGTGGGATCTTCCCGGACCGGGGCACGAACCTGTCTCCCCTGCATCGGCAGGCGGACTCTCAACCACTGCACCACCAGGGAAGCTCATTGTAAATATTTTTTTGACAGAACATTTAAAAAAACTCATGTTCTAAACTTGTAGAAGCCCAATAGCACATCTCCAATCTTCTTAAGTGTCAAGAGCAACAGTGATGAGGAAGTATTGGGGAAAAATGGCTATAAGATTGGCTGGTGAAATGGGTACCTGGGGAGAAAGGGATTTCACAGCTAAGCAGTAGTGGACAACACACTGTAATATTACCAGGAGGAGGAGAAACAGTCCCCCATTAGGTTGACAGCCACATTCCGTTGAAAATTTGCACACAGTGGTTTTAAAATCATTCTCTCAAATGTCAGCCAATTGACTTGTGGTTGATTATGAGAAAATTAGCTAATTAATAGAAATTTCAGTTTTAAGTTCTATACACAGCTTGTGATATCATGGAGAATCATACCCTTTATATGGTTTATCTTTACATTTAATTTGTTTTTGTGACACATAAAGCAAGTAACTCTCAACCTGCAAGGTGATGTTCTATGGCACTTTTGTGTCATAGTTGATGACCTTCTGAGAATTCACCTGGAGTTTCTACTGTCCATAGACAATTCTAAATATTCAACAAAAGGGGAACTCATCATACTTACACTGCATATAAATCAAAACCCAAAATAAAAGTGTCTTTAACACAGCTTCATGTTGACACCCATAGGCCATGAATCAGTTTACGAGCTAAGGAAAATAGCCAAAGAAGAAGGAAAGAAGACCATATCCGTGAAAATAGAAAGATCTGCAAGTCACTGAATACAACAGGGCTAGATAAAGTTAAATTAAGAGGAAATTCATAAATCACATGAACCATAAATTCTGTTGCATAGTGTGGCTTTCTATATTAACCATCATCAGATTAATAGGTGGAACAAAAACTGCCATTTAATGGGCAATTATAAATGCTGAGCTTATATACATACTATCTCACTTAATCCTCACAACAACCTTGCAAGGTGGACATTAATAATACCATTTTACAAATAAGGAAATTAAAGGCTGAGATGTCAATTAAAAGGGGAAAACTTTATACAGCAAGTAATTGATAAAGCCTAGGTTACAAAGCCGTATAGAAAGAATTTCAAATATCTTTCCAGGACCACACAATGTTATCTCTTATAGGGAATAAAACAGGGAGATTTAAATTTTGAAATTCATCTAAGTTAAAGTCTTCTAAGTTTAATTATGCTCTGTTTATACCTTAAAAATGGAGAGTCTGAAACTAGAAGGACTTTAGAAACCATGCCCACAGCCTTAGCACCTGATTACATTTAGTTATATAATTCTTAAATTCTTGTAATAGAAAAATATTAAAACTAGTTTCTTAAAACTCCATTTTAGAGGAAAGATTGAAAATAAAAACCAGGTTTTACTTTTGTTTTCTTTCATTTTAGATGTCAATTTCCTAAGGGCCAAAGCATATCACAAAGGGAGCAAGGCAAAATTTTCATGACAAATATTGGTTAACTTCTAGATAGAGATTTACTCAGCCATTTGTGCATACTAGATGAATCACAAGAAAGGCAAGATCTAGCTGGGTAATTTGTTAAAAATTATTATTATTACAATTGTTAATATGTTTCATATTATACTAAAATTGTTTTTTATTTTCTAAGAACTGCATAACCCTCTGTCCTCTAAGAACTGCATAACCCTCTGCAAAACATTAATAATAGACATATTATCATATGAAAAAGCCACTAGAAATAGGGTGTTGTAGAAGTATTTTTTTCTCTATTCATGTGACACTAATCAACTTTTAAGTGGAAATGCAACCTTCAACTGTATATCCCAATTACTAAGATGGACTTTGCTTTTATGTTATTTTGTTGCAATTCTTTATAATGAGCAATTACAGTATTACTGAGACATAATTTTTAGTGTATGTACCTCTTTTTTAAATCAAAGGAAAAGAAAACAATTAGGTCTGTCTTAATAGCCCACTGGCTTTTATATTATAGTTCTCTAATTGTAAAGAAAAAAAAAAAAAAAAACAAAGAAAACCCACACACAACATCAGAAAGTGTTCCAGATTACTTTCACATATAATAATAATTATATGTACACAATTCTTCTTTTAGGAAACAATAGTAATTCAAACATAAAACAGCAAGGTTAATAAAGCCCCCCACTTTATGTCACTAGTCCTGTATAGTATATTATGTTTTCTGTCAATCCTATTTTCTGGCCTCATCAAAAGCTTCTATCAGCAACAACTTCCACATACATTTTTAAAGTAAGACCTTGACTAAGGATTTTAGCATTCTGCTTCACATTTATCATGTGGAAGGGAATAGACAAAAACAGACCAGATGATCTGTATTGCAAGGACACAGTTAAGAACTGGGTGGTTTAAAACATCTGAAACTTCAGTAATGCCCTTGAACTTCAATCTATGCATTTTTAAATATAATTTTGAAGTAACATGCATCAGAATGCAGAAAGGGAAATAACAGATTCAGAGTGAAGTAAGTCAAAATTATTTCAGATTATTTTATCTCTAAATCATAAAGTCCAAAGATTATGATGGAGTAAGAAGAAAAGACTTGGGTTTGAATCCTCTCTCCTCTTGTTACTAGCTGTGACTCTGAACACTAGCATAATATGGACCAGAAAAACAAAACAAAACAATACAAAACGTCTCTAGAGTGATATATGAGGGCATGAATCACAGCCCCCGATGTGGAGTAGTTGGTCAGTGGCTGCTACGTTTACCCTTATGTCTGCATTTTCTATTTCTCTGTTCCTAAATCTTGTTATCTTGGACCCCTGCTTCATCCTTTGTTTTACATCTACGCTATGCACACCAACCCTCTGCAAATTTATTTACTCTTCACCAATCTCATTGCTGCCAATCCTCTCAACGGAACTGCTGCACCAGCCTTTTAATCTAACCTTCTTCAAGCATCTGCTTTTCGCAGTCTTATCCCAACCAGCTATTCTGATTGAGCCCTTTTAAATTCTGTCAGATGTGTTACACTCAGAAAACTTCACATTAATTACGTCCCACGAAACTCTGTTCTAAGTTGTTTGTCTCAAATGCTGTGCTACTTACATGGCTGCAAATATCACTCAACTCAAAGGCAAATGCCAGGGACTTCCCTTGTGGTGCCATAGTTAAGGGTCCGCCTGCCAATGCAGGGGACACGGGTTTGAGCCCTCGTCCGGGAAGATCCCACATGCCATGGAGCAACTAAGCCTGTGAGCCACAACTACTGAGCCTGCGCTCTAGAGCCCGCGAGCCATAATTACTGAGCCCACGTGCTGCAACTACTGAAGCCCATGAGCCTAGAGCCCGTGCTCTGCAACAAAGAGAAGCCACGGCAATGAGAAGCCTGTTCACCACAATGAGAAGTTTGCGCACTGCAATGAAGGGTAGCCCCAACTCGCCACAACTAGAGAAAGCCTGCGCGCAGAAGCGAAGACCCAACACAGCCAAAAATAAATAAATAAATTAATTTAAAAAAAAAAGGCAAATGCCATCTTCTTTGTAAAGAATTTCCATATCACCTTAGTCTTGAGCAATCTAATTCTCCTCTCAATTTTCAAATTTCAAGGTAATATCATTTCCCTATAATAAAATGCACTGTAGTTAATTTGAAAAGTACATAGAACATATAATAAATTTAAATCATGTACAGTTTTACAACTGAAGGGCACTATTAGTATGCAGAGCTGCATGCCTCTAGAGGAGTACGATGCACAATAGATGGTATTTTTTTCTACATCTGTCCCTCTGATTATTTTAGAATATATATGCAGAATTAAATTTCTAGGTAGAAACATTTAAAAAACTCAAAAACGTCTGTTACACATTGACAAACTGACCTCAAAATGGTGTATTCATTTATACTCCATCACTGGTGTCTAATGATGCCTATATTCTCACGTATGTGCCACCACTGGAAAGTGTATTAAAATGTTTCTGTATTTAAATCTTTCATAATTAAAATCTTTGCCAAATTAATAATTGAAAATATTTCCCCAAGTTGTTTCAAATTTCATTTCTTTGGTTATTAGTGAAGCTAAGAAATTTACCATTGTCATTTTCATTTCTTTACTTAAAAACTGTCTTTTTATACCTTTGTGTCCAATATTGTCATCTTAGACCATGATCTTTTTCTCAAATCTTCTTAAAAGCCTCTCATAGATAAAAATAACAGAATGTATTGCAAGCGTTTTCATTAGTTTTGCTTGGCTATGGTACTGATGTCCAGAAATTCAAATTTTCATGTATTTATATATTTAAATCTTTTCATGTATGTTTTATGCCTTTGAATTTATATTTATAAAAATTTGTTATACTTCAAGATTGGATTAATATTTACCAATATTTTATCCCTAGTTATTTAATAGTTTCATACTTATTTTTTAGTATTTTACATTTTACTTTTATTCTTTATTTTTTTAGTTCACGATATATGTTATGGGACAAATTGTGACCCTCTCAAAATTCATATTTTGAGGTCTTTATCCCCAGTACCTCAGAATGTGACTGTATTTGGAGACTGGGCTTAAAAAAGGTAATTATGTTAAAATGAGGTCATATGGGTGGGCCCTAATCTGATATGACTGGTGTCCTTATAAGAAGACCATGTGAAAGCACTGGAATAAGACAGCCATCTACAAGCCAAGGAGAGAGGTCGCAGAAGAAACCAACACTGCTGACACCATGATTTTGGACTTCTAGCCTCCAGAACTGTGAGAAAACAAATTTCTTCTATTTAAGCCACCTAGTTTAAGGTATTTGTATGGCAGCCCTAGAAAATTAATATAAGAGAAAAAAATCTAGTTTTCCTCCTTGATCACAATTTTGAAACATTCTTAATATATGATGTTTTACATTAAGTAATTAAAATCATGTAATAAATTGTTATATACAATTATATATGTCTCTCAAGTTTTTACTCTGTTAGGGAGTTACTCTATTTTTAAAAATATTACTGATGCAGTCCCCCTTACTTACTTTCTAAACTAAGAAAAAAAAAAAAAAATACTGACTCTTCCAAGCATTTGTAGTTGAGATACAGTTTTTAATTAGGTGATCAAGATCTGAAAAACAATAGTAATGAGAAATTTTTATAATTGAATTACTTCAAAAACTAATTTTGGAAGAATGATATCTTCAGAATATTGAGTATGTCTATCAGTTAATGGTTAATCTTTTTTATTTTTTCAAGTCTTCTCTTAGCCTTTTAGTAATATGTGGAGTTCTCGCCATAGAAGTCTTGTATATTTCTTCCTATATGTTGTCTGGTGTTTTATTAAGTTATTAATTTTATATCCAGCCACCACACAGAACAATCTTATTTTCATAATCTTATCTAACTTTTGTAATTAAAAGATGATAATTTTGATCTTCTATCATATGCATCAATTTTTTCCTTTTCTTATTACATTAGCTATGACTTCCATTATAGTGAAACCAATAATGGTGATGCCAGAAATACTGTTTTAGGGAAATTCTTAGTCAAACATCAAAATAGACACTGATATCCTTAGCTGCACTCAGTTTACAAAATAAGTTTCCTTGATAAGTCAGTGAATAAAAGGTTCACAAATCCAAAAGACAATGAGCAGTTAATGAATTTGGCAATTAAAAATATTTTAAACTTGGCATTAATAATCAGATATTACCCACATTTTTTTAAACATCTTTATTGGAGTATAATTGCTTTACAATGTTGTGTTAGTTTCTGCTGTATAACAAAGTGAATCAGCTATATGTATACATATATCCCCATAACCCCTCCCTCTTGCACCTCCCTCCCACCCTCTCTATTCTACCCCTCCAGGTGGTCACAAAGCACTGATCTCCCTGTGCTATGCGGCTGCTTCCCACTAGTTTTCTATTTTATATTTGGTAGTGTATATATGTCAGTGCTACTCTCTCACTTCGTCTCAGCTTTCCCTTCCCACTCCCTGTGTCCTCAAGTCCATTCTCTATGTCGGTGTCTTTATTCCTGTCCTGCCCCTAGGCTCATCAGAACCATTTTTTTTTTTTTTTAAGATTCCATATATATGTGTTAACAAACAGTATTTGTTCTTGCTCTGACTTACTTCACTCTGTATGACAGACTCTAGGTTCATCACCTGAAGCACATTTTAAAACTCTTGATTGATGAGGATTATTTCCGTGAATTGTTTCAGTTATTGAAGCAGAACTGAAGACCCACCCCACTCCTCTCCCCTCACAACACACATACACACACACACACACACACACATGCACACACGCTGTTTAGGAGGACAAACTTAAAAGAGATTCATCAATGATCAAGGCTTCATCATCATAAAGAGATTATTAATAGGTTACTGCTTCTCCCTTCATGATCTAACCCTCCTTCCTTTTGTAAAACAAAAATGATTCACAATGAGGATATCCAACTATAAATTCCATAAAGATTTAATACTACTGGGTTGGCCGAAAAGTTCATTCAGGTTTTTCCATAAGATGTTAACAGAAAAACCCGAATGAACATTTTGGCCAACCCAATATAATTTTGGTAACATAAATGACCATTCTTCTTAATCTGGTCCTCTTTTTATTGCACTTGGCACTTTCTTCATAGGAAATTGTGGTGTGTGTGTGTGTGTGTGTGTGTGTGTGTGTGTGTGTGTGTCAGTGTGACTGTATACTTACCTCCTCTACAGGATCAGAAGTTCCTCAAGTGCAAAATTCATGTCTGACGTATCCCCTGTTGCCTATTCTAATGTTTTCTACATTGTGGAGACATTTAATAAATGCTTGGTGACTGAATAAAATTTATTATTCTGTTTTCTGACATTTTTATTTACTCAATGCTTTGTTTCTAAATAGTTATAAATTAATGTGTTTTTCTCTGTCACTTGTATTAAAAGAAGTATATTTATAAAGTTTTCTTAATTGGCTTGTTACATATCTTGAGGGAAAGTTGTATCTTTCTGTTAATTCCCCAAACACATTAACATAAAGAATGTTATTGAATATTGGGCCAAGGAGCATTCATTCCTGCCCCCTAAGATTCACTGTTAGTCATCCAGATATTCAGCGATATCTAAATGTACTTTTTTGAGAGCACTAAAAAGGTCACATATTTCTCTTTTTATTTTTTCTGCAAAATTGTTATATTTGTTTTATAAATTATAAATAACTTTAAATTCTTAATAAACTGTATAATCTGAACACATTTGTATGAATAAAATTATAATTGTAAATACACTATGCTTATAACAATTGTAGTAAGCTGCATAAGACCAGTCCTCAAAAGATAAACCCACATTAAACTGAAGCATCATGAAAAATGCATGGAAAACTGCAATAGGAAGAAACATAATTACCCTGGATTAAAAAATTTGCATGGGGGTGGAGGAGAATAAAAATCTATCAAGTTGCTAGATTATATTATCTTTATTGTGACACACTAAGAAAATGATTATGATTAACACTATTACTCTTAAAATAAAGGTTAAAAATGGGCTTGAGGCCCTCAATTTATTCTGTTGGTTAATATTTGACATTTGACTCCTAAGTCACGTAAGGATATACATAAGAGACATAGGATCTAGTGAAAATATAGGGCTTCAATACAGGCTACATCCCTAGATTCCTAGATTCTGATTCAAATAGTACAGATCTAGAGTGTCTGTGGGTTATCCGAAAGGAATTATGAGAAAATTAAAGAGCTATCTTTATATTTCTATTACAAAATGGCTTACTACATTTTCGTAGTCATCCCTAGGTTTCAGAAAATTGATTCAAAGCTATGAATTATAGACTGAAGCAAAAGTGCCTCTGTAGCTTTATAGATGACACTGGAAATTGCCATCATTTAACTAACTTTGATAAATTGTATAAATTCTCCTAATACTTAAATTAATCTAAAGAAATGTTTCTATTCAGAATCCTTATAAGTTGTCCCCTGTGCTTAAACAACCATCTTTGAAGGTCACAGTATTAGTTTGCCAGGGCTCCTACAAAAAAGTATGACAGACTGGGTGGCTTAAATAACTGAAAATTATTTTCTCACAATTGTGGAGTCTAGTAGCCCAAGATCAAGGGTGTTGGCAGGATTGGTTTTTTCCAAGGCTTCTTTCTCTCCTTGGCTTGTAGATGGATGTCCAGTGTCTTTACATGGTCTTCTCTCTGTGTCCTAATTTCCTCTTTTTATAAGGACACCAATTATGTTACATTGGGGTTCATGCAATGGCCTTATTTTAAACTTAATTACCTGTATAAATACTCTATCTCAAAATACAGTCACATTCTGAGGTACTGTGGATTAAGACTTCCATCATGATTTTTGGTGGGACACAGTTCAACCTGTAATGGTCACATTCTGGAAGAAATTTTCTCCAATGTCCTCAGTACCACCCCCCAAATCCATTCATGTTTTCAAAAATTGCTATTTTGTAACAGGCTCTCAATGTATATGTTATTCTTCAACCTTGTTTACATAATCTGTCTTATATCAGATTTAAAAAAAATATCCTGGAGGAAAACGGCTACCTGTTCTCTTTGTTGTTTTCTCTCTAGAGATTTTCCGTAAGTATATTTATTTCATGGTACTGTCATGAATATTAACTGTGAAGATAATATGACATTGTACCTGACACATAATTAGCACTCATAATTCAATAAATGATCATTATTCTTCTCCATCTCCCTCTCCTTCACACCTCTCTCTCTGTCTCTGTCCCTCTCTCTTTCTTAGACATGTAGAACATACCACCATTTCTAAATATCCACATTTAATAAGTAGCTAGATACCTGCTTGAACTGACTTTCCTCATTTTGTTCCAGGGAAGCCATAATATATTCCATAAGAAACATACAGAATTCTGTAAACTTCCGTTGAATTTTCTTCCGTCTTTTATAGGAATGCTATCAATGTCTATATTGACAGAATATTCTTTAATATGAATTTATCTTTTTCCTAATTTTAATAAATAACTATATCTGCCATCATCTGAATACAGCTATATTCTTGGCTATGTTCTAGGTACTTCATATACATAATTGAATTTGATATGATAATAGCCATGTAATGCAGGTGTTAATGTTCAAATTTTACAGAATAAAAATATATTCTAAGAGTGATTAAATAAAAGGCCACATAGCTAAACAGTGGCAGTACTGGAATTTTAGCCCAGGTATCTCTGTGACAAAATTCCCTGATCTTTTCATTATTCTATTTTCTTTTTCTTTGTCTTAAATCAACAATAATCACCACACAATGACAAAATGATTGTGCTTGGCTGAATAATGTCAACCTGACAAATTTATGTCTACCTGAAACGTGTATTTGAAATACAGTCTTTGTAAATGTAATCAAGTTGAGGATATGCTGGATCAGGGTGGGCCCTAAATCCAATAGGATTAGGGTGTCTTTAGGAGAATAAAATCTGAAGACTGCAGCAATAACTTCTGACAGAGTCTCTAACGTGCCAAAAACTGTGGATTTTGGACTTGCCAGCCCCACAAGCATGTGAGCCAATTCCTTAAAATAAGTCTCCTTCAATATCCTATCAGTTTTGTTTCTCTGGTGAGCCCTGATAGAAACAGTAATCCCATGAGTTCATTGCTTATTCATTTGGTAACTGTCACATCTCTCCATTCCATCTTAAAGAACTAGAAAGTTTTCCTGTGATGGAGTCTAAAAAAGTTTGATAAATGTCTTCTTAGATAACTCAGAAGAAACAATCAGTGTCTTAGACAATTTTTACAAATAAAATTCAGGGGTTTTTATACTCTACAATATATTTGTCTAAAATATATATTCTAACACAATTCTCATGCAATCAGAAGTTTCCTTTGTCTTTGTTCTTAATTTGATTCCACACATTTTAAAGCAATGGAGCTTTGTAATTGCATAGTTTAAACCAAGTGATTTATTCACACCCATCTTATACCTATGTTTTTCTTCAATAAAAATATGCAATTCAAGTGCTGACTTACTATACTATTAGTATTATTGTTTAAATAGCCTTACCAAGAACGAATGAAACGGGGCTTGGGGGATGGGGAGGAGAAAAAGAAAAAAAAAAAAAAATTGATACGAAACATTCTCTCTTAATCAGTTCAGAATTCTTACATTTATCTGAACATTTTAGCCAAGAACACCTTTTTAAAATACTTGAAAGAATCCTGTTTGTTTGTTTCCAAGTTTTATTGAGATATAAATGATATATATTGTTGTGTTAGTTTAAAATGTACAACATAATGATTTGCATGCATATATTGCAAAATGATTACCACAATAATTTTAGTTAACATTCATCACTTCATATAGTTACAATTTTTTTTTTCTTGTGATGAGTTTTTAAGATTTATTCTCTTAGCAACTTTCAAATATACAATACAGTATTGCTAACTATAGTCACCATGATGTTCATACATCCCCAGGACTTATTTATCTGAAAACTGGAAGTTTGTACCTTTTGACCACTTTTACTCATTTTGCCCAACCGTCACCCTACCCCATCTCTTGTAACCACCTATCTATTCTTTGCTCCTATGAGTTCATTTTCTTTTTTCTTGATTCCACATATAAGTGAGATAACACAGTATTTGTCTTTCTTTGTCTGACGTATTTCATTTAGCATAATGCCCTCAAGGTCCATCCATGTTGTCACAAACAGCAGGATTTCCTTCTTTTTTATCACTCAAAAATATTCCACTATATCTATATCTGTATCTGTATCTGTATCTATATCTCTATCTATAGATATCCCATATTTTCTTTATCCATTCACCCATCAGTGGATGCTTAGGTTGTTTCCATGACCTAGCTGTTATCAACAATGCTGAGATGAATATAGTAATGCAGATAGCTTTTTGAGACCGTGATTTCATTTCCTTTGAATATATACCAAGAAGTGGAATTGCTAGATTATATGGTAATTCTATTTTTAATTTTTTGAGGAATCTTTATACTGATTTTCATAAAAGCTTTGCCAATTTACATTCCCACCAACAGTGCACAAGTGTTCCCTTTTCTCTACAACCTTGCCAACACTTATTATCGAGTCTTTTTGATAATAGCTATTCTAACAGCTCATTGTTTTTCTAATTTACATTTCCCTGATGATTAGTATCTTTTCATACACCTGTTGGCTATTTGAATGTCTTCCCTGAAAAAAATGCCTATTCATTTCTTCTACCCATTTACCACTAATAATAAGATTGCTATTTTAATTTATTATTTAATAATAAAAAGATTATATTTTTCTACTGAGTTGTATGTTCACTTTATATATTTTGGATAATAACCCCTTATCAGATATACGCTTTGCAAATGTTTTCTCCCATTATGTAGGTTGCCTTTTTATTTTGTTGATGGTTCTTTTCTCTATACAGAAACTTTTTTAGTTTGATATAGCTCCACTTGTTTATTTTGGCTGACGCTGCCTATGCTTTCTTGTCAAGTCCAAAAAAATAATTGCTGAGACTGATTTCAAGGAGCTTATATCCTCTGTTTTCTTCTAGGAGTTTTATGTTCAGGTCTTCCTTTCAAGTTTTTAATACAGTCCAAACTGATTTTTGTGAATGGTATAAGATGGGCATCCAGTTTCATTATTTTACATGTAGCTGTCCAGTTTTCCCAATGCCATTTCCCAGTACAATGAAGAGATAATCCTTTCATCATTGTATATTCTTGGCTCCTCTGTCACAAATTAACTGACGATATATGAGTCGGTTTATTTCTGTGCTCTCTATTCTATTCCATTGATCTATGTGTCTGTCTTTATGTCAATACCATACTATTTTCATTACTATAGCTGTTTAATAGTTCGAAATCTGAAAGTGTAATGACTCCAGTTTTCTTCATCTTTATCAAGATTGCTTTGACTATTTGGGGTCTTTTGTGGTTCTACATAAATTTTAGAATTTTTTTCTATTTCTGTAAAAAAATGCCATTAGAATTTTATCAGGGATTACATTGAATTTATATATTGCTTTGGGTAGGACGAGCTTTTTAACAAATTTTTTTGCAGTACGCGGGCCTCTCACCACCGCGGCCTCTCCGGTCGCGGAGCACAGGCTCTGGACGTGCAGGCCCAGCAGCCATGGCCCATGGGCCCAGCTGCTCCGTGGCATGTGGGACCCCCCCGGACCGGGACATGAACCCGTGTCCCCTGCACCAGCAGGCGGACTCCCAACCACTGTGTCACCAGGGAAGCCCACAATTTTAATTCTTTCAATCCATGAACATGGAATATCTTTCAGTTTATTTATTTATTTTTCTTTTTTTTTGTTAACGTCTTACAGTTTTCATTGTACAAATCTTTTACTTCCTGGACTGAATTTATTCCTAGACATTTTATTCTTTTTGATGCAACTGTAACTGAAATTGTTTTCTTAATTTCCTTGTCAGATAATTTGTTGTTAGCATATAGAAATGCAATAGAATTCTCTATACTGATTCTGTAACACTGCTATGAATTTCCCTCTTAAAACAGCTTTTGGGGCTTCCCTGGTGGCGCAGTGGTTAAGAGTCCGCCTGCCAAAGCAGGGGACATGGGTTTGATCCCTGGTCCAGGAAGATCTCACATGCCATGGAGCAACTAAGACCATGTGCCACAACTACTGAGCCCGTGTGCTGCAACTACTGAGCCTATGCTCTAGAGCCCACAAGCCACAACTACTGAGTCCATGCACCACAACTACTGAGGCTGCACTCTAGAGCCCGCATGCCACAACTACTGAGCTTGTGTGCCACAACTACTGAAGCCTGTGTGCCTAGAGCCCATGCTCCGCAACAAGAGAAGCCACTATAATAAGAAGCCCACGCACCACAACAAAGAGTAGTCCCTGCTCACCAAAACTAGAGAAAGGCCGTGTGCAGCAGTGAAGATCCAACTTAGCCAAAAATAAATAAAGTAAATAAACTTAAAAACACAGAAAACAAAAAAAAACCCCAGATTTTGCAGCATCCCATAAGTTTTAGTTTATTGTAACTCCATTTTCACTTGTCTCAAAATATTATTTGATTTCTCTTTTGATTTCCTCTTTGACCTACTGGCTGTGCACAAGTTTGTAGTTTAATCTTCACATATTTGTGAATTATCCAGTTTTCCTCTTGTAAGTGATTTCTAGTTTCATACCACTATAGTCAGAAAAGATGCTTCATATGATATTCATCTTCTTAAAATTATTTTGTTTTGTGGCCTAACATATGATATATCCTGGAGAATGTTCCATGTGCACCTGAGAGGAATATGCTTTCTGCTGCTTTTGGATGGAATGTTCTATAAATGTCTGCTAAGTCCAACCAGTCTATTGTTATTTAAGTCCAAAGTTTCTTATTGATTTTCTGTCTGTATCTTCTATCCATTGATAGAAGTGGGGTACTGATGTCCCCTACTATTATTGTATTGTTGTCTATTTCTCCCTTTATGTCTGTTAATATTTGCTTCATATATTTAGGTGCTTCTATATTGGGTGCATAAGTAATTAGAAATATTACATACTCTTATTGGATTGACCCCTTTTTCTCTGTCTTAGAGCCTATTTGATCTGATATAAGTATAGCTACTGCAGTTTTATTTGGGTTTTCAGTTTTATGGACTATCTTTCCCCAGGCCTTTACTTTCAGTCTGTGTGTGTCCTTAAAGCTGAAATAAGTTTCTTGTGGGCAGCATATTGTTTAGTTTTGTTTTATAATCCATTCAGCCACTCTATTTTTGTTGATTGGAGAATTTGGTCCACTTACATTTAACTATTGATAGGATTGAACTTACTTTTGTCATTTTGTTCACTGTTTTCTGGCTGTTTTGTAATTCCTTTCTTCTTTACTTGTTCCCTTCTTCTGTGATTTAATGATTTTCTGCAGTGGTATGCTTGATTCCTTTCTCTTTATCTTTTGTGCATCTACTATAGCTTTTTGCTTTGCGGTTACCATGAGGCATACATAAACCATCTTAGAGTTTTTACAGTCTATTTTTATTGATAACAACTTAAGTTTGAATACATTCTAAAGCTCTACAAAATTTCTCCCCCCTTGTATGTTTGTGATGTCACAGTTTACATTGTTAAATTGTATGTTACTTACAAAATTATTATATTTATAGTTACTTTTACCACTTTGCCTTTTAACCTTCTTAAAAGGTGAGTAACCAAGTGAGTAACCCACCACCATTACAACACTGGAATATTCTGAATGTAACTATATATTTACCTTTAACAGAGATTTACGCTTTCATATGTTGTCCTGTCACTAATTAGTGCTCTTTCATTTCAACTTAAAGAAGTCCCTTTAACATTTCTTAAGGCTGGTCCAATGGTGATAAACTACTTCAGTTTTTGCTTGACTGAAACTCTTTAATCTCCCCTTCAGTTCTGAATGACAACTTTGCTGGATAGAGTATTCTTGGTCGGGAGTTTTCTTCATGGTTCCCAGCAGTTGACGGTATGCCAAGACCTGTTAGTGTCCCAAAAGGGAGGATCTCAGCTAGCACCTAGATTCAGGACGCTTAGAAGTCAGACCCTCAGAGGACAGCTTTTCAAGTATGCAAATACACCTCCTTCAGGGAAATGCTGGGTGATTGGTGTTTCTATCTGCTCACTGTGTGCTAAGCCTAGCAGAGATCACTGGTTAAGAACTGTTTCTTCATTTGCTATAATCCTGTGGGACTCAAAAGTACTAGCACCCCCTGGCTACCAGAGCCAGGTGATCAAATGGTGTGTCCCTTGAGTGGCAGCCACAAAAGCCAGGGTGCCAGACATTTGCAAAACCTCCTTCCAGGGAGAAAACAGTGACTCAGAGTGGGCCAGCAGGAGAACATGGAGACTGTGCCCACTAATTTCCCTGGGCACAGAGAGGAATGGAGTCAGCTCCTAAATGTGTGTTAAATTAGAAGCCTGGCCGTCATGCTGCAGCTTTTAAGATATGCAAATCAGCCTCTTTCTGGGAAATACTGGGAGATAGGTGTTTCTCTCTGCTTCCTCTGTGTTGTGCTCTGAGGGGAAAGACTATTAAAAACTCATTCTTTGTTTGCTACCATCCTGGTGCACCTGCGAATGCAAGCCCCACAGGCAATCAAGGGATGTGTCCTCTGGGTAGTGGGTGCAAAAGCTGGGGTGCCTGATGTGTACACAAGTTTCTGTCAGTGAGAAACCAGTGAATGGGAGCACAGCAGATAGAGAGTGCAGTGATGTTGCTCACAGCCTCCCCAATATCTAGTGAGGCCTGTAATTAGCCTCTAGTTTTGTGTTAAATTAGGAGCCTGAGTCTCAAGCTGCAGCTTTTAAGATTCGCAAATAGAACTCTTTCCAGGGGAGACTGGGAGATAGGCCTTTCCATCTGCTGCCTCTTCACCGAAGAGGTAATAGTCATATAGTCCTGGTGAGTCCTCTTTAGCCTATTAAGAACTATTCTTTTGTTTGCTTGAGTCTTGGGGGGCTCATGGACACAAGCCCTGTTGGCTTTCAGAGCTAGAAGTTTGGGGGGCTCACCTTTCAGATAGAAGTTTAAAACCTTCAGGCTCTAGATTTTAGGTCCAAACTCTTTATTCCTTAGGGAGAAGCTGGGATTTATTACTTCTGATCTTATGTCACCATGCCAGGGTGGGGTGGGGTAGGGTTTACGGTGAGATTGTATCTCCACTTCTCCTGCCTGTTTTCATGAGTTTTTTTTTCTTCCAGATGCATAGGAGTCACTCAGCTAATTTTGGGATTTAGTTGAGAGGGAATCGTTCCATGTGTAAGTGTAGATTTGTTGTGTCCAAGAGAAGTGAGCTCAGGAGCCTCCTATGTCACCATCTTGAACTGGAATCTAAAACATGTGATAGTGAAACTGAGTGGGGCCCTGTGAGGCTCCCGGGCATGGAGACCTCTTTTTTCTGTCCCCCATTTCTTGTAGGCAAGATTCCAGCCTCCATGACCTTCCCTGAGTTCCAAAGGGCAGATATGAACAGTTGCTAATCAAGGGAGGAGCAGTCAAGAAACCACCTGAGGAGAGATTAAAGGGACCTGGAGAAGCTCATCAAGATTAGGAGATGTGACCACCCAGGCCCTGCACACACCCTAATCTTGTCAGAGACCCCACCCTTGGGAAGTATTGTTTTATGAAACTCCTTATCAAATCTTCCTGGCTTGGGACACAAAGTTTTTTGAGGCAGGAACCTGTTGTGTCCCCTTTGCCTGGCAAAGTAATAAAGCTATCCTTTTCTATTTGACCCAAAACTCTGTCTCGGAGATTTGATTCAGCACCAGTGCACAGAGAAGCTGAACTTTCGGCATCAATAGCATCCTAGAAACCTATAACATACATTTGAAAATGAGCATAACTCTCCACCTCTGCATTTGCTGACAATGTGTTCATGTGGCCACAAAAAGGACCAAGAAAGTCGATCCCCTTAAAAGCTGTAATAGCTGATGGCATTATAAATTTTTCTTCCGCAAGTGCATTTTGTATACTTTTGAATAGGGCACAGAGGATTAGTAAGCAGATATCCTCACCCTTCTGTGAGGTTCCCACTACGTACTTGGGTGATGAAGCAAAAAGCACGTAGCCTGCCGTAATGGTTCCTAGCTCATCAAGTTACAAACTTTATTGGCTTACTATTTCTTGATTTTTCACAATATACTAGGCATTTATACATTCTCTCATTTAATTCTCACAAACTCCTGTTAAAAGGGAGGTTTGACCATATAATAATCTTTTTATAGACGAGAAACTGAGATCCAGAAAGGAAAAGTAACTTGCCCAAGGTTACACAGCTCTAAGTTAGCATTCAAAGTAATTGTGTCCCATAGTTTTAAGTGTTATATAAATAGTTCATAATTCTGCCCCTCAACCCTAATAGAGAAATTATAATAAAGATGAGTAGGAAAACAACTTAGTTTGGGTTTCCATAAGAGCATGCCCTGAAAAAGGATTCCAATTCAAGTGGTTTATTTGGAAGGTGAAGAAACTACAGCTAGTTGAATGAGGGGGTAAAACAAGAAGAAGAAGACAACCAAGATATGTGTTATCAAGGCAGATATAACAATGAGCAAATAATGCTGTTTCGTTGGAGATAATCTGGGAATCACTGTAAAACTCAGACCCAAGAGTGCTCTTACCCAAGGGGTGAGGATCTAGGGTATTTAAACCTCAGTTCCCCACATGTCATTGGTTGAGGGCTGCTCCTTGGAGGCTGTCATGTTAATTTCCTGCAATTTTGGGCTTACAATGCAGGTGACAAAGTAGCCTCCAGCAGCAAGAAAGAATCCTGTATCAAGGAAATTCAGGCACTGGTAGCGAGATACCTGGCTAGTAAGTTCTTAAGTGCTAAGGGCTGGAGATACAGAAGGGCATCACCCATGCTTGCTATACAGATCTTTGTATATTACCACAACTCAGAGTGGATGGCTTTAGAGGAACAAAGGTAAACTATTTGTAGCAGAAGTCAGTTGGAACTGAAAGGATGGGCCACAAGAGGAAAATAAAGGAAGATTGGAACTGTAAGACTATCTTAGGACTATTTATAAATTCCACTAGAAGGATGGCTTGTCTTTGTAAATAGCAATACTTTCACTATATTCTGAGAATAGAACTAATGCTCTCCAGGGAAAATATTAACTCAGCCATTTCTATTTATTATTATTTTCTATGTTGATTTGATTTACGATTTTTTAAGCTATATATGTTTTCTAATTCCTTCTACTTTTTATATCATTCAATTATTCAATCACACAGTGGTTTAACCAGCGTAAAAAATCAATCCAGGAAAAAAAACAGTCTTCAATCATACAATGGCAAGTAATTGCAGGGTCACTACCGCAAACAGGTTGAAAAATATCTGCCTCCTTTGAGGATTTTTGGTGGTTTTCTCTATAAGAGTCAAAGTGTCTTCCTACTCATAAACGTTTTAACAAGGAAAAAGTAATGCAGTCATCACTACTAAGTTCCTTTTTTATAGGACCCAGGACATCAAAAGATAAATTATTCACCCCAAAAGAAAGTAGCATACCCTACACAATATTTGAAGTGTTCATCACAGGAGGAAATGCTGTCCTGCTTCTTTCAACTAGAGTAATCTTTGCCAAACCAAGAACAGAATGACCCTCAAAGAAGACACAGGCTCTATGCTAATCAGTCCTACACCTTTCAAGTGGAAGAAAAAAAAAAAAAAAAACTGATTGCATCAAACTGTGCCAAGAAAAACAAGTGGAAAAAGAAAAATCTATTTGAATTTCCCTTTGAAGCCAGCAGTAAAAAGGGATTCCTGCCTTTCAACAATTTAAGTTTGACATGCATGTAGCAGCTCAGAGCATGCACAAGGACAACCTATAGCTGCAGGGCCTCTATTTTCCATTTAATCTGTTATTATAATATCTTGGGAGGGTGAGAGTGAGAGCAGAGAAAGAGAACAGAGAGCGCTTCTATGACCTATGACCTTCTACAAGAAAAGAAAAAGGCCATGTAGAGCCATTAAAAATTCACAGATAATTAAAGGTTAAACACAAGTTGCCAATTAGTATAAAAAATAATTGTTCTCCTTTGGCAACCTGATTATGTGTATACCATTTGGTAAGGAAGAATGAGTACTTTCCTATTATTGGTGAATGTGGTCACTAGTGCACGCTGCAGCTATAACTTTCAAGAGACTTACCCTTGGAGGCCAAGGTTGAGATGAAATCCTCCAGTTTTGTTCGAAAGAAATGAACTCAAACAATTTGCAACACTATATATTTGTGATGGTTGTTATTGTGTATGACACTTTAATCCACAGAGTTAAGTATGAGGGAGAACAAAGAAAATTCTCTATTAGAGAGCAAGAGACTTTGTCCCATGCATCTTCTTTGTTATAGCGTATCACAAAACATGGTGTGGATATTAAGCACAGGAGTGCGAATAGACAATGCGAGATAGATAATGAGAAAGATATATAGAGGATTTGTGTCAGCAGTGGGTGTATGCATATTAGCATTTAGAAGAAAGTGACAAATTATGCAAGGACTGTATAGTGTGGAGAGTCTGCCTAGTGATATCACCACATGGCACAGAAGGAAAGGATCTGAGGATAAGAACTCAGAAATACATAGTTTCATAGCATAGCAAACTTCAAGCATCCTGCAAGTACTGCCCCGGGATAATTTTGTTAATGTTGCCACAAATTGTTGGCTCTGAAAACTGAGACATACTTTAGGTTGAAAGGCTAATTTTATGGACTGTATTGGTAAGCTGATTGTTGTTTCTTCATTGGTTTTTAGAAGTTTGTAAATCTTTGTATAAGCACTCAGTATATTATTACTATATGTTCACATATAGTAGTAATACAGAATTTTTGTAAACCTAGATATATATTTGTCTAGGTATATCTAATAGCATAAGTATTCTCTTTCATTAGATGTTCAGTTTAGTTTAATAAGCATTTTATGAGTAACTTCTATGTGCCTTTCTTCTTTGTTCAGTCACTCCTGCAAAGGGGGGATGATGATAGGGTTGCTATAGGAATTGCTATAGCAAAGGGGGGATGATGATAGGGTTGCTACAGGAATTGCTTTAGGGTTGCTATAAAGAATACAAAAGGCAATAAAAATGAAAATATTTAATAAAAAATGAGAAGGATTAAACACCTGTGTTCTCCCCACATCCTATTTTAACATGTGCTAGATTCCCTAGAGAAATAAAGAGGAAAAAGACCCTGTCTATATTTCCAGGATCTGAGAATTTGAACGTAACCACCAATTGTGATACTTTTTACACATATTCTCAGAGAAAAGCTCAGAGTACTGGCAAGGCACATTTCTCATTTAGTTTGAGAGGAAGGGATAATTTTCTATCTTTAAGTTACATACAAGATAAGTATGTGATAATATTTGTTATTTGTAAGAAATATTACTTAAATAGCCTTGAGGAGGAGACGGCTTTTCTTAAACTTTTGGAGACTAGAGAATGCTTGGTAAGCAGAGCAAAGGAATGAGGGAGAGAAGAAGCAACACTTCGTAATCTCACCCTGATACATAACAATTACTGAGTGTCCAGCATGTGCCAGGAACTGGGACAACAGGTTTACATGGATTAAATCACTGACTCTTCACAATAGTTCAATTAGATTAGGTAGCTTGACCAAAAGACACATAGCATTTTAGAGAAACCTCTGAAGAAATGGGCTCCAAAATCTCCAGTTGCTGTGTGTGGTCTTAATTACTCCACTACACTAGAAAGAAATTTCCAAGAAAATATCCAAAAAGTATCCAGTGTAACTGGGAACAATAGCACCAAAAAGATTTCTAAAGTATTTTCCTAGAAAGTGATAGTTTATATAGTCACTGTATTAATAACCTGAAGTTCCAGGATATAGACCAAACCACAGCCTTTCTTCTGAAGCCTTAAGCTTGAAAACAGTGTGTACAAATTTCAAAGGGCAGTTATAACCATGAATATCAAAATGATAATCTTTATGATCTGATTCTCATATGAGATAGATGCTGCTATTTAAAAACAGACTTGATTTATAATTTTCAGTCTAAAGAATATCATTGTAACGTAACAGTATTAGGGTAATCACATCTTTTTTTCCTATTTTCAGAAGGCAGTAGGCCAATCACCTCAAAATTAATCATTTCATTGACATACATTATTTTTGGTTATTTGAAAATTATAACTCACAGTCTATTTCTCCATAACGGTAAAGTAAAACCTGACAATGACGTTCTTAAGATTTTTATCATGAAATCCCGAGGTGAAATGATATACAAATGGCTATGTCAATTTAATTTATGGAAATTAATAATAAAAATTGAGGATATAAAATATTAGAGATATTTATTATTTAAAGTTATTATTGTTTTAATTTGCTAAAGTCTTGATTTTATATATTGCAGCAGTAAAATGAACAATAAACATGATTGGAAATAAAGATTTTAAAAAACACAACATATTAAAATTGTAAGTCAATGAAAAAATTAGATCTTAGGTTTATAGTTCTTCAAGTTCACTTATAACTGGCAAATCCAGTTTATTATTGAAAGTTGCCTGATAACTAAGCAAAATTGATTGCATTTAGTAAACCAACCAAACAGAAAACCCCTCTTTTCCTGAAAAGGAGATATTTCCACATAGCAATTTGATGTTTTAGAGTTCTGCTCCTAAAGATAAACTATGTAGTTTCAACTCTAAATTTTGAAATTTATTAGCTGTATGATCTTGGAAAATGTACCTAAACTTCCCTGTAGGATTCTTCTAAGGTATCAGTGAGTTTATAATCGTGTAAACACCACAGTGTGTCTAGCAGAGCAAGTATTTGATACATATTAACTATTATTATTTTGCATGTATTTAAAAAATACTGTAGGCAAAACCAGTTTTTAAATGACCAAATAGGTAAACTATAGCATTGCATAAATGATACAGTGTCCTTATATAATAGGAAGCCTCTGATTCCAAGTAATTGGAAACTGGGAAATGAATTATTTACCACTTACTTTGACTTAACCTGAATGGTTACAACCTGTCTTGAATTCCTACACAGCTTTCCAAAATCTGTTCTGGAGCAAACCACAAGGAATTGCTTAGTCTTTTTTTTTTTTTTTTTTTTCTATCCCTGATACATTTTTCTCTCTGTTTTACAGCACCAAAGGTCTTAACATAAAATAGGAGAAAGTTTTCAAAAAAGTAGGTAGATATTTTGGAAATCATTTTCACTGGAACTTCAGCTCAGAAGTATATTTAGAAGAAATATAAATCCTTTCTAACCTCATTCAGTCAGTTGCTTACATTTTAGGTTGTAAGATTTCAAACTGCACTCTATATTTATTGAGCTCAGTGAGGCAAATGTCTATTAAAACCTCAGCAAGCAACTTAGAAACTATTAAAAACCCTCCAAAGGGACGTCGCTGTTAAAGTCAGTCAATAAATTAACCACTGGGTTAGGCAGGATGGAGACTCATCTGTCTTTCTGAACACTGTTAATGAAGCCTACATTTTTGTATGTTAGTTCCTGCAAAACTGTCTGTGACACATGTTTCTTAGCTATTTTGCCTCATGTCCAGGCATTAAGTGTCTCATAGTTCATTAGAACATTGATGATGTGTAATTATCTCAGAAAGGTTGTCCCCAAACGGAAATTCATAGAACAATTATAAAGTCAGAAATTATCATTAGAGACTCACATTATCTTGGCATGCTACATGGCTGCTCTTATCCAGATTAAAGAGGCTTCAAGGACAAATCTATGGACTGACCACTTGTAGTATTGTTAGTATTGTATTTCTATATATTCCAAGTAGAAATATCTAACATCACACACACACACTCATGCACACACCTCTTCAAAAATTGTTTTAAATTTTTTCTTAATGTAAATTCCAAAGTCATTTTTATCAATGATATTTGACTTTCTCCCCTCTTTGATGACAACTGTGAGATGTTCTAACATTATGGGCCACATCATAAGGCAAAACTCGTTTTGAAATGGAAATTTATTATCAATTAACAAAAGAGTCTTGTGTTCAACATCTATATTTCCTTGTGGGCTTTAATTATGAAAACCCATCAAATTTTCTAGAAAACTAGTAGGTCATCTTGTGTTGCTGATATTTAAAAGTGAAGGAAATGTTCTACATGTTTTTCTTTAATTTAATTAGATGTTATGATGCTCTAATATAACAAGAACATCATGATGTCATCAAATGAATTTCAAAAATGAACTACGACCTGGAATTTAATTCAACGATTAAATGACAAGGACATGCCCAATTATGTTTCATGTTTAAGCATCTCTCATTACAGCATTTTGGGATAACGTCTCTGCTTTCAATGGTAGATGTATAACATTTATAAAATCAGAACACAACAAATAAATAGGAGAGATAAATTATATCAAAGAGATCAGAATTTTTTAAAGCCTACTATTTTTCTAAAAGATTGTCCAAAAACCATTTTCAGCTTATAAAATGTTATCAAACTGTTTAATAATTAACATTTTTCAAAACTGCTCATATGCTTTATGTGGGACAAGTTTTGAGGTTTGATTAGAATGGAGAATGTTTTCCATTTTTCTGTGGTCATATTTCATGGAGATTGCAATAGTTTCTAGATGGAAGACTTTTGTTTAAGATCCATATTCTGACAGATTTTTATAAGAAAAAGAAGTCACCATTTCTGCAAAGATGCAAATGCCATAGAATCA
Source organism: Phocoena sinus (assembly GCF_008692025.1). Classification (NCBI taxonomy): domain Eukaryota; kingdom Metazoa; phylum Chordata; class Mammalia; order Artiodactyla; family Phocoenidae; genus Phocoena; species Phocoena sinus. Next base: position 31,064,933 of record NC_045765.1, read on the forward strand.
CAAGATTCATGTCCCAGAAAAGTCCCATAAAAGAAGGGAAAATGACGGTCTTTTTAATAATTATGTTCATAGACGCTGGCACAGTACTGAGAACATAGTGAGTGCTGAATAAATGTTGTGGAATAAACCAATAAAAGTATAACAAGCAGAATATATGAATATCATGTCAGGACAGAGTTAGATTCACTCTTTAAATTGATTAATCAATAGGACAAATTTAATTGAGAACATACAGAAAAACTAGACAGCATAGATATTATGGGTATGTATGGATATATTGAGAGAGAGAGCTAACAAGATAATCATATAGGGAGAGATTTGGGCACAGCAATAATAGATAATACAACTTCTTTTCAAGGATACATGAGTAATTTTTTAAAAGCTAACCAAACATTATGTAACTCTAAAAATTATAATAAGTCCCATAACATTGGAATAATATGAATAAGATTCTCTGATGACAATGTAGTAAAACTAGAAGGGAATTAAAATTTTTATAAACAACATTCTACCTGGAAATTTTCAAATGCTCTGTTAAATAACTCATCCATGAAGTGTAGAACAAAATTAAATATTTATTAAAACTAATGATAATTAAAATAAAACTATATCAGAATCTGTAAGATATATTCAGTAAGTCAAGCAAAAATCATAGGAAAATTCAGATCCTTAAAATATCAATATACGTTATGAAAAATGTTTAATGCTAAAAAATTAATTTTTCATCTCAAAAAATTGGAAAGAAGGGCAAAGTAAACAGAAAAAAAACAGAGGAAAGGAAACAATAAAGATAAAAGCAGAAATAATAAAGAATAAATAAGTTTAAAAAGCTTGTTCTTTTTAAAAAATGTCAAATAAATAGAGCAAAGTTAACATAGTCAGGAAAAAAGTGTGATAACACAAATACTTTTGAAAGGATATACCAGAAAAAAGAATGACAAAAAGACATACAGTGCTGTATGCCAATTATATCTCAATAAAACTGGAAGAAAATAAAAAGACCCAAATTGTGGCACAAACTGAATTAATCTTAACGAAGCCTGAACTAAATGCAAATATAATTGTATTTGAGCCACCACTTGGGGAAAAAAACACATTCTTGACAATGAATGTTTATCTTTTCTTTCTGATTACAAACATAGTCTCCATTCACTAGAAAACATTTATAAAATAGAAGAAAATATAAAGGAAAGAAAATTCAACCATAATCCCACCACCAAAAAATATTTACCTTGTTGATACATTGCTTTCCTATATCTCTTTGGTAGACGGATCTATCTTCCATCTGTCTATATATATCTATGTGCATATCTATATCTACATCTGCATCTATCTAATATACCTTTAGTCCTATCAAGATAGAAAATATAGTCTTTTCAACAAATAGTCTAGGATAATTGATATCCATATGCAAATGTATAAACTTTGATCCATTCTCCACACCACATACAGAAATTGACTCAAAATTAAACAGTGGAACTGAGCATGGAAAACCTAAAACTACAAAACTTCTACGATATAACATTGTGATTATTATAATATAATATAATATAAATAGGAGAAAAAACTTGTGAATTTGGATTAGGCAAATATAACCCAAATGTAATACCCAAGCACAATCTAAAACAAGAATTGATTAATTGGACTTTACTAAAATTAGTAACACACGAATTTTGTTTTTTGAAAGATACTGTTAAGAGCCAAAGGCTAGGAGAAAATATTTGTATCGTATAGCTGATAAATGACTTTTATCCATAATATATAAGAAACTTGTAAAATTCAATAATTAGAAAAAACCCAATAAAATATGTGTAAAGTAGATATTTCACCAAAGAAGAGTTTTAAAAGTATGTACTGTATAGTCTTTATATAACTTTTTTCAAAATGTAAATTGATCTACAGTGACAGAAACTAGGTCAATGTTTATCTTGGATTATGGATGGGCTGAGGTTAGGGGCTGAGAACACAGAAGGATAGGTAGACTACATTACAAAGGGGAATGAGAAAACTTTTGAAGGAAACAAATATACTATCTTAATTTTATCGATGGTTTCACAGGTATACACCTATGTCAAACACATATCAAAATGTATACTTTCAATATGTATAAATTATTGAATATCTATTATACTTTAACAAGACTGTTAAAAAATAAATTCAAGGGGAGTATATCCTAAGGTTCAAAACAGAACAAAATTAGAAATAAAAAACAATAAAATATTTAGAAAAAGCCCAAATATTTAGAAATAAAGCAACAAATTCCTAAATATAAAAACTATGAAGTCAATCTCAAGGGAAACTGGAAAACATTTTCAACTGAATAATAAGAACATGTAACATATAAAAAATTGGGGGATAATGTAAGGTGGTGATGGGGAAAATATATAGCTTTACATACTTTTATTAGAAATGAAAGATCTAGAATCAATCACCTAAGATTCTATCGTAATAAGCTAGAAAGGAAACAGCAAAGTAAATGCACAATAGGAGAAAGATAACACTAGATCAATGAAATACTCAACAGAAAAGAAATATGAAAATAAAAAGTGAAAATCTATTTGAAAAAGAATCAACAAAATTGATAAATCTCCATATTGATCAAGAAAAAAAAATACACAGATTATCAATGTCAGGAATGAAAAGAATATTCTTATTACAAATCCTTACTTCCTAAGGAAGTAATAAGGGATTTTATACCAATAAATTTGACAACAAATATTAGGTAAAAATTCCTCCAAAAGTACAACTAACAAAAAAATCACAAAAGAAAAATTTCAGGTCCTTTTGGTTTAACTGGTGAATTCTTTCAAATATTTAAAGAAGAAATGACAACAACCTTACACTGTGCAAGACATTTCATTCTTGAGCTAGTATTATCCAAATACCAAATCCTGACAAAAAAGGCATTAAAAAAACTTACCCTGTAATACGTCTCATAAAGGTAGACACCCAAGTCCTTATAATGTCATACAGTTTTCTCCTAAAATTAAAAACAGAATCCCCACCTTAATTATTTTGATTCATCATTGTTGGAAATGACAGACAATAAATTAGAACAAGATAAAGAAAAAAAAAGGTATCAGTTTGGAAAGGAAGAAATAAAGATATCATTATTTGTCTAAGACTGCACTGTTTAAGAATCCTAAGTGATCTACAAAGTAACTAGGAAAACTAGCTACCACCTAAATTTAGCAAGATTGCAGGATACAAGTTTAGTGTACAAGATGAAATGTATTTTTGTATTAGAAGTAGCAAAAATTTGGAAAATTAAATTTTAAAAAGGTGTTAGTCACAAAAGCCAATAAATAAATAAAAGAATAAGAAAGAAATTTCATGAAAGGCATGCAAGATCTCTACAATAGAAACTACAAAGCATTCCTGAGAGTCGTTAAAGAAGATTTAAATAAATACATATAGCTCTTTCATGGATTAGATAACTCAATATTGTTACATGTCATATATCCCCAAAATGATGTATAGATTTTTTTTTTTTTTTTTTTTTTGCGGTACGCGGGCCTCTCACTGTTGTGGCCTCTCCTGTCGTGGAGCACAAGCTCCGGATGCGCAGGCTCAGCGGCCATGGCTCACGGGCCCAGCCGCTCCGCGGCATGTGGGATCCTCCCGGACCAGGACACGAACCCGCGTCCCCTATATCAGAAGGTAGACTCTCAACCACTGCGCCACCAGGGAAGCCCTGATGTACAGATCTGATGCAACTCTAACTAAAATCCCTCAGGCTTTATTTTATTTTATTTTTATTTTAGAAATCGACAATCTTACTCTAAAATTTATATGCAAATGCAAAGAAACTAAACCATCCAAAGTAATCTTTAAAATAACAAAGTTTGAGGATTTACAGTACTTGATTTCAAGACTTCTTGTGATGCTATAGTAATTAAGACAATGTGAAACTGGAATAAATTTTGACAAATATATCAATGACATAAAATGAAGAGTTCAAAAACAGAACCTCCCTGTCATATGATTTTTTGACAAAAATGCCAAAGCAATCCAGTGGAGGAGAACGACGATAAAAAAATCTTTATAAGAAATTGTTCTAGAACAATTGCATCTGTAAAAAAATAAACCTCAACCTCCACTTCACTCCATATACAAAATGAGTTAATTAGAGATGGATTTATAGACTTAAACATAAGAGCTAAAATTATAAATCTATTGGAAGAATATACTGGAGAATATCAGCATGACTTGAGAGTAATACAATTTTTTAGACAGGACAGAGAAAACAAAACCTTAAATTAGATCTTACCAAAATTAAAAACTTTTTTCTCATCAAATGATCTATACATAGATAAAGATAAGCTTAGAGGTGGCAATAGATTTCATTTCTCCTCCTATTAATTGAGAAAGCCCAGAGCAATGACAACTCAGTATCAGTGAGTACACCTAGTGCCCAGATCTTGCTTTCCACATACCACACATAAGTAAGAGGAACTAAGCCTTCTTGGAGAAATGTTTCATTCCAATTGTGACTTAGGGAAAGTGAACTTCAGAAGCTGACTATGACAGAGGGTAGGGCAAGATGGTGGAGTAAGAAAGATCCTGGTCTTGTCTCCTCCTACAGACACACTACAATTATAACTACATATAGAGAAACAATTTCTGAGAACAACCTGAAGACTAGCAGAAAAGATTTTCCACAAGTAAACATAAAAAGGAAAAGCCACATTGAGATGGGTAGGAGGGGTATAGATGCAGTCTGGAAGTTACCCACAGCCCCAGTTCTGTGACTTATAGGTAGGAGGAATATCGTAGCCTCAGAGTCTTCCCCTTAGGACCAAGGCTCCAAACCCCAGAACGGGCTCCCCAGTCTGGGGAACCTGAACCAAGAAGATGAGCCCCTGTAACCTCTGGCTTTGAAAACTAGGAGGGCTTATGTCTTAGAAAGCCAGATTGCTATAGACTGAGTCTCTGCTCTTAAGGACATGCACAAAAATGCCCTCACTCTGAGTCCTAGCACAAAGGCAGCAGTCTGAAAAGCACTTGGGTCATATATGAAGGAAACTTACTGACTAATTTTAGAGCATGTAGTTGAGGGGTAGGAATCTGTTGGAAATTTCTCTGGGTACAGAGGAACTGGTGGGCAACAGTTTTTTTGTTTTGTTTTGTTTGCTTGTTTGTTTTTTGTGGTTCACCTTCTACCTAGCCATTCTGCTGCTGTCAAGCACCATTTCTGACTCTCTCCACCTAACCTAATGGCTAATAGCACCACTCATCCTGACCAGAGTTAGCTGCAGACCCAACAGAGTCAGTGCATCTCAAAAATAGCCCCATAGCCAGCAATGGAGCTCCTCCAAAACAGCCTCCCACCCTGCCAGTTCTGGTGTATGCCCTCAGATAGTACCAGAACCCTTCCAAAGAGACTCCCCACACGTCCAGATGCAGTGCACACGCTTGGCCAGCACTGGCATACCCCTAAAGTGGCTCCTGCCATAGGCGCCAGCCTCACACACTAGTACATCTGGAGCAAGCATGGCCCAATCACAACAGGAGGGCACACAGAGGACACTCCTAGAGCATCTGACTCTGGTGATCAGGGGGACCATGCTAGTGAGCCCAATAGGTCACCTTCCACACAAAATCACTCCTTCAAGACCAGGAGGCATAGCTGATCTACATAATAATAGAAACAAGCACATGGGGATAGACAAAATGAGGAGACAAAGAAATATGTTCCAAAACAAAAAAGAAGACAAAACGTCTGAAGGAGAAATAAACAAAATGGAAATAAACTACCTTGCAGATAAGGAGATCAAAATAATGGTCATAAAGATATATACCGAACTCAGAAGAATGGAGGAGCACAGTGAAAATTTCAGCAATTATATAGGGAATATAAAAAAGAATCAACCAGAGATGAAGAATACAATAACAGAAATGAAAAATACACTAGGGGAAACCAACACAAGATTAGATAATGCAGAAGAAAGAACTGGTGTTCTGGAAGACTGGCTAGTGGAATCACACAATCAGAACAGCAAAAAGAAAAAAAGAAACAAAAATGAAGGATGGTTTAGGGGACTTCTGGGACAACATAAAGCATACTAACATTCACACTATAGGAGTCCCAGAAGGAGAAGAGAGAGAGAACAGGACAGAAAAACTATTTGAAGAAATAATAGCTGAAAACTTTCCTAACCTGGCAAAGGATATAGACATTCAAGTCCAGGACCACAGAGAATCCCAAACAAAATGAACTCAAATAGATCCACACTAAGACACATTACAATTAAAATGTCAAAAGTTAAAGATAAAGAGAGAATTTTAAAAGCAGTGACAGGGAAACAACTAGTTAGGTATAGGGGAGCCCCCATAAGACTATCAGCTGCCTTTTCAGCAGAAACTTTGTAGGCCCAAAGGGAGTGGCACAACACATTCAAAGTACTGAAAGAAAAACACAAGCAAGAATACTCTATACATCAAGGTTATCATTCAAACCGAAGGAGAGAAAAAGAATTTCCCAAAAAAGTAAAAGTTAAAGGAGCTATTGCCACTAAACTGGCCTTAAAAATGTTAAAAGGACTTCTTTAGACAGAAAATGACCATACCAGATATATCAAAATTATGAACATCAGAGTTTGCCAAGATGGCAGACTAGGGAGACCCTCAACTCATCTCTTCCCATGGACACACCAACATTATAAATACTTAGAGAGCAACTATGAGAACAATCTGAAGACTAGCAGAAAAGATTTTCCACACTAAAGACATAAAGAAGGAACCACAACAAGACAGGGAGAAGGGATGGAGATGTGGAACAGTCAGGACATGCACCTCTAGGTCAGCAATGCACAGATGGGAGAAATATCACAATCATAAAGTCCCTCCTGAAGGAAAAAAGGGGTCACAGCTTCACACTGGGTGTCCCAGTCTGGGGCTCTGCACAGGGAAAATGAGCCCCCAGAATGTCTGGCTTTGAAAACCAGCAGGGCTTATGTTCAGGAGAGCCAGAGGGCTATAGGAAACAGAATCTCCACTCTTAAAGGGCACATGCAAAACCTTACATGCTCTGAGTCCTAGAACAGAGGTAGGAGTTTGAAAGGGGCCTGGGTTGGAACCACTTGCTGATCTTGGAGAACCTCTCAAAGGGGCAGGAAGTAACTGAGACTTTTCCTAGGGATGGAGATGCTGGCAGCAGGCATTTTGGGGAGCTTGTTGTATTGCAATAACACCAGTACTGTCAAGTGTCTTTTTGGAATCTCCCTCTAGCTATTAGATACAGGAACCTGACCCTGCCCACCAGCCCCAAGCCTACCCAGGCTGTACATCTAGCTGCATGAAGTAATGGCCCTGCTCTCGAGCAAGCTTGCACCAACTCCAAGTAGCCCCAGGCCACAGAGGCAGCCATGCAGTCATGAAGCGCCACCTACCAGCAGGATGACACCAGCCCTGTGCACCCCCAAATCACACAGCCATCCACACAGGAAGCCAACCTCGCTCTCCAGCAGGCCCACAGCCATGAGACATGGCCTAGCAGCTAACTGGGCCACAAGGCCAGCCCTGCCTTCCAGTGTACCCACTGTAGTAGGGCCTGCCACAATAGAAGGGTGCATGTGGCCCACACAGGTGGCATGCCTATAGCACATAGCTCTGGTGACGAGAGGGGAGCATGCTGCTGAATGCCATAGGATGTCTCCATGTAAGGCTATTTCTCCAAGATCAGACTACTTAACAAACCTATATAACACATAGAAAAAAACGCAGAAAATGTGCAAAATTAGAGAAATATGCTCCAAATAAAGAAACAAAACTTCAGAAAATAAGCAAGACAGAGATAAGCAATCTAACCTGATAAAGATTTCAAGGTAATGATAAAGATGTCCATGAAACTTAGGAGAAAAATGAAAGAACACAGTGAGAATTTCAACAGAGTTAGAAAATATGTAAATAACCAACCACAGCTGAACAGTAAAGTAACTGAAATAAAAAATACACTAGATGGAATCAACAGTAGATTAGATGATACAGAGGAATGGATCAGTGAACTGGGATACAGAGTAGTGGAATAACCCAAGCTGAACAGAAAAAAGAAAAAAATTAAAATAGGATAGTTTAAGAGACCTCTGATACAACATCAAGTGTAATAACATTCACACTGTAGGGGTCTCAGAAGAAGAAAAGAAAAAGAAAGGGGCAGAAAACTTATCTGAAGAAAGAATAGCCAAAAACTTCCCTAACCTAGGGAAGGAAATAAGAATCCAGGTCCAGGAGGCACAGAGAGTCCCAAACAACAGGATGTTAAAAAGGTTCATACCAAAGTACATTATAATTAAAGTGGCAAAGGTTAAAGATTAAGAGAGAATCTAAAAAGCCACAAAAGCAACTAGTTATATACAAAGGAACACCCATAATACTATCAGCTGACTTTCCAGCAGAAGCTTCACAGGCCAGAAGGGAGTGGCACAATATATTCAAAGTGATGAAAGTAAAAGCATACAACCAACTCTACCCAACAGGCTATTGATCAGATTTCAAGGAGAGTTAAAAAATTTTACAGATGAGCAAAAGCTAAAAGAATTAAGCACCACTAAACCAGCATTACAAGAAATGTTTAAGAAACTAAGCAGAAAAGAAAAGGCCACAACTAAATACATGAAAATTACGAAAGCAAAATTTCACTGGTAAAGGCAAACATACAGTAATGGTAGTGGATCAACTACTTATAAAGCTAGTAGGAATGTTAAGACAAAAGTAGTAAAAATCAACTATAGCCATAATAAGTAATTAAGGGATACACAAAACAAAATGGATGTAAAATAAGACATAAAGACATTAAACATGGAGTGGGGAAAGCAAAAATGTAGTCTGGTTATCAGGTGGTCAGACTTAAGAGATCATCAGCTTAAAATAATCATGTGTGTGTGTATAAAACATGGTAATCACAAATAAAAAGCCTGCATTAGATGCACACACAAAAAAGAAAGGAATCCAAACTTAACACTAAAAAATAGTCATCATATCACAAGGGAAGAGAGCAAAAGTAAAAGGAACATAAAAGAGCTACAAAAACAATTAGCAAAATGACAGTAAGTACCTACCAATCAGTATTTATTTTAAATGTAAATGAACTAAATGCTCCAATGTAAATGAACTAAATGGTCCAATCAAGATATATGGTAGATGAATGGATAAAAAACAAGAAACATCTATATGCTGCCTACAAGAAACTCACTTCAGATTGAAAGACACACACAGACTGAAAGTGAGGTGATAGAAAAAGGTATTCCATGAAAATGGAAATGAAAGAAATCTGGGGTAGCAATACTTATATCAAACTATATAGATGTTAATACAAAGACTGTAACAAGAGACAAAGAGGGACTTTACATTGATAAAGTGACCAATTTAATAAGAAAACATAACAATTGTAAGTATATGTACACCAAACACCCAACATAGGTATGCCTAACTATATAAAGCAAATATTAACAAACATATAGGGAGAAATTGACTGTAATACAATAATAGTAGGGGAATCTAACACCCTACTTACGTCAATGGACAGATCATCCAGACAAAATAAAAAAGGAAACACTCGCCTTAAATGACACATTAGATCAGATGTACCTAACAGATATGCACAGGGGATTTCACTCCAAAAGAGCAGGGTAGCCATTATTTTCAAGTGCATATGAAACATTCTCCAGGACAGATCACATGCTAGGCCACAACACAAGTCTAAATAAATTTAAAAGACTGAAATTTATCAACCATCTTTTTTGTCTACAACATTGTGAGACAAGAAATCAACAACAACAACAAAAACCTCAAAAAAACATACAAACACATAAAATCTAAACAACATGCCACAAAAACCAATTGGTCACTGAAGAAATCAAAGGTGAAATCAAAATATACCTGGAGACAAATGAAAATGAAAACAAAACAATTAAAAACCTGTGGGACCAGCAAGGACAGGTCTATGAAGGACATTAATAGCAATAAAAGCCTACCTCAGGAAACAAGAAAAATCTTAAATATATAACCTTATACCTAAAGGAACTAGAAAAAGAAGGACAAAGAAAATCTGAAGTTAGTAGAAAGAAAGAAGCAATAAAGATCAGAGAATGAATAAATGAAATAGAGACTAAAAGAAAAAAATCAATGAAACTAAGAGCTGGTGCTTTGAAAAGATAAACAAAATTGATAAACTTTTAGGCAGACAAAAAGAGAGAGGACCTGGATAAAATCAGAAATTAAAGAGAAGTTCAAAATGATAAGGCACAAATACAAAGGATCAAAAGAGATTACTACAATTAAATGTCAATAAAATGGACAACCTAGAAGAAATGGATAAATTCTTAGAAATATACAATCTCCCAAAACTAAATCAGGAAGAAATAGAAAATATGAACAGACCAATTATTAGCAATGAAAGTGAATCAGTAATATAAAAAATCCCATCAAAAAAATGTCCAGGACCAGACATTTGCACAAATGAATTACACCAAACATTCAGAGAAGAGTTAACACCTACTCTTCTCAAACTGTTCCAAAAAATTGAAGAGGGAGGAACACTTCCAAACTCATTTTGCAAGGCCAGCATCACCCTGAAATGGAAATGAGTCAAAGACACCACAAAATAGAAAAGTACAGGACGATACCACTGATGAACATAGATGCAAATTCTTCTACAAAATATGAGCAAACTGAATTCAACAATGCATTAAAAGGATGATACACCAAGATCCAGTGGGATTTATCCCAGGGATGCAATGATGGTTCAATATCCATGAATCAATCAATGTGATACACCACATTAACAAAATGAAGGATAAACATCATATGATCATCTCAACAGAAGCAGAAAATAGTTTTTGACAAAATTTAATATCCACTTATGATAAAATCTCTCAACAAACTGGGCATAGAGGGAACATACCTCACCATATATGGGAAATCCACAGCCAACATCGTACTCAATGGTAAAAAGTTGAAAGCATTTTTTCTAGGATCAGGAACAAGACAAGGTGCCACTTTCAACAATTTTATTCAACACAGTATTATAAGTCTTGGTCACAGCAGTAAGGTAAGTAACATTAAAAGACATCTGAATTGGAAAGGAGGAAATATAACTGTCACTGTTTCTAGATGACACGATAAAATACATAGAAAACCCTACAGACTCCACCAAAATCTATTAGCTCTAATGAGTGAATTCAATAAAATGTTAGGATACAAAATTAATACACAGAAATCTGTATCATTTCTATACACTAATAACAATCTATCAGAAAGAGAAATTAAGAAAACAATGTCATTTACAATTTCATCAAAAAGAATAAAATATCTAGGGATAAATTTAACCAAGGAGGTGAAAGATTTGTGCTCTGAAACTATAAGATATTGATGAAAGATTTTCAGATTTCAAAGAAATGGAAAGATATTCCATGTTCATGGTTTGGAAGAATTAATACTGTTAAAATATCCATACTGGGGCTTCCCTGGTGGCACAGTGGTTGAGAATCTGCCTGCTGATGCAAGGGACATGGGCTCGTGCCCCGGTCCGCGAGGATCCCGCATGCCGCAGAGCAGCTGTGCCTGTGAGCCATGGCCGCTGGGCCTGCGTATCTGGAGCCTGTGCTCTGCAACGGGAGAGGCCACAGTGGTGAGAGGCCCGCGTACCGCAAAAAAGAAAAAAAAAATATCCATACCACCCAAAGCAATCTATGTATTCAATGCAATCCCTATCAGAATATCAATGGCATTTTTCACAGAACAAGAACAAATAATCCTAAAATTTGAATGGAACCACAAAAGACCTCAAATAGCCAAATCTTGAGAAAGAAGAACAAAGCTGGACATATCACACTCCCTGATTTCAAACTATACTACAAACCTATAATAATCAAAACAGTAATGGTACTGGCATAAAAACATATACATAGATCAATGGAACAGAATAAAAAGCCCAGAAATAAGCCCACACTTATATGGTTAAACAATCTATGACGAAGGAGGAAAGAATATACAATAGGGCAAAGACAGCCTCTTTAATAAACGGTGTTGGGAAAACTGAACAGCTACATGCAGGAGAATGAAACTGAACCATTTTCTTATACCATATATAAAAATAAATTCAAAATGGATTAAAGACTTAAATGCAAGATCTGAAACCATTAAACTCCTAGAAGAAAACATAGGCAATATGTACTCTGACATCAATCTCAGCAAAATTTTGTTTTGAATCTGTCACCTCAGGTAAGGGCAACAAAAGAAAAAAATAAAAAATGGGATGACATCAAACTGAAACCTTTTACGCAGTAAAGGAAACCATCAACAAAACAAAAAGGCAACCTACTGAATGGGTGAAAATATTTGCAAATGACATATATGATAAGGAGTTAATATCCAAATTATATCCAAAAAATCACACAGCTCAATATAAAAAAATAAACAAAAACAAAGAATGATCAGACTTTAAAAAGGCCAGAGGACCTGAATAGACATTTCTCCAAAGATTACATATGGATGGTTAACAGACACATGAAAAGATTCTCAACATCACCAATCATCAAGAAAATATAAATCAAAACCACAATGAGCTATCATCTCACACCTGTTACTATGGCTATCATTAAAAATATAAGAAATAACAAGTGTTAATGAGGATGTGGAGAAAAGGGAACCTTTCTACACTGTTGGTAGGAATGTAAATTTGTGCAGTCGCTATGGAAAACATTATGGAGTCTGCACAAAAATTTAAAAATAGCACTACCATATAATCCAGCAATTCCACTTCTGGATACTTACCCAAAGAAACCAAAAACACTAATTTGAAAAGATATATGTACCCCTATGTTCACTGAAGCATTAATTATCATAGCCAACATATGGAAGCAACCTTAATGTCCACTGATATATGAATGAATAAAGAAGATGTGGTGTGTGTGTGTGTGTGTGTGTGTGTGTGTGTGTGTGTAAAGTAATATTACTCAGCCATAAAATGAATGAAATTTTGTCATTTGTAACAACATGGATGGATCTAGTATTGTGCTAAGTGAAATAAGTCAGAGAGAGAAAGACAAATACTATATGATCTCACTTATACATGGAATCTAAAAAACAAAGAAACAAAACAGGGGCTTCCCTGGTGGTGCAGTGGTTGAGAGTCTGCCTGCCGATGCAGGGGACGCGGGTTCGTGCCCCGGTCCGGGAGGATCCCGCATGCCGCAGAGTGGCTGGGCCCGCGAGCCATGGCCGCTGAGCCTGCGCGTCCGGAGCCTGTGCTCTGCGACAGAACAGGCCACAGCAGTGAGAGGCCCACGTACCACAAAAAAAAGAAAAAAAAAGAAAAAAAAAACAGAAACAGAATTATAGATATAGAGAGCAAACTGGTGGATGCCAGAGGGGAGGAAGGTGAAGGGAATTAAGAAGCACAGACTTCCAGTTATAAAATAAATATGTCATGGGATGTAATATATAGCATAAGGAATATAGTCAATAATACTGTAATCATTTTGTATGGTGACAGATGGTTACTGCACTCGTGATCATTTCATAATGTATTCGTTTGTTGGATCACTATGCTGTCCACCTGAAACTACTATAATATTGTATATCAACTATACTTCAATTTAAAAACAAAAGAAAAAAGAAACTGTAACGTGTAATAAATTAAAACCCTTTAGTTCACAGTGGTAAAGATGCGGGAGGGGAAACAGGGAAAAAATGGAGATGAATTTATTTGCCACCATTGGAGGTACTGTTACAAACTTACTAAAAAAATTGGTAATTAAAGGGTAAGAATGAGGCATTTTTACCTTCTGTCTTTTGAAGAGATATGGTAGTTCATCCTTCTTTGAATTACAGAAGTTGGAATTAGAAAATCACTTTTTGCAACTCCCAGTAAAATTTTTGTTTCAAGCAAGGATTAATAAATGTTAAAAGCACTAGTTGTTGCCAACTATTAACCATAAAGCTTACTTCTAAGGGGAAAAAAAATACCTGAAGAGTTCTGATAGTTGCCCCCTGAACCAAGTAATCACCTTTATTGTCAAACTGTGAGAAAACCTGACATCGTTTGCAGCCCAATGAGATGCAATATGAAGTAAATAACATCACACCAAAATGATGTTAGCCTGAATCTATTCAATCTTTAGATTTAACTTTCAGGCTATGGGAAATACAGGAGACAAGGCACAGGCTCAACTGTATAGCAGACAATTAGGAATATCTCAAATGCAGGGTATTTTATAAGGAAACTTTTCTGGTATATATATTTTTTAAAGTCAGTGTCATGGGAAACAATGACAAAAAAGGGTAGGTGGGGAGATAGACTGCAGAGATTAGAAGAACCTAATGAGATGTTACATAAAGGAGCAAAACTTGTTTATATCTTGGTTTAGCAGAGCAAACAAAAATAATTCTTAGGGACATTTTGGAACTTTGATGTGGACTAGATTTTAGATAATATTAGTTATTTTAAGTGATATTACTATTTTTGGTATAATCATGCTATTGCACTTGTATAGAAAAAATGAACTTTTACGAGAAACATGATGGAATATGTAAGAGTGAAGTTCTATTATAACTGTGACAATTTCAGCGGTTCAGAAGAAAAAGCATACGGTACACAAATCATAGCTAGATCAATACATAAAATTAATACAACTGTTTAGTCTAGCTGGTGGGTATATGGATGTTTATTATCCTATTCTTTAACATTTTTGTATAATTAAAATTTTTCATAATACAATTTTGAAGTTTGATTGACATAGTGTAGTCATTATTTTAGTTTTTTGCACCAACATCAATATCAATCCCTTTTTGAATATGATCCCCCCTTTCCCCTTAGCCTCTTGGGTCTAGTGGCCCAAACTAGAATTCCACAAGCATTTTCCGTAAAGTAATAATATGACTCAAAATTACAGGATGTGGGTGAATGGTATACTTTATAATTGACTTTTCCTATTCAAAAGAATTCCCCCCAAAGAGAAGAAAGTCTTGAGAATCGAACAAAAAGAAGGCAATATGGAGGACTGGAAAGAGTGCGGGTTTGTAGAAAGAATTAGATTAAAATCTTTGCCCTGCCACTTTCTAGCAAACAAAGTCTCTAAGACCTTACATTTTTCATTTGCAAAATTAGTATGACAATGGGTAACCTGTAGATTGGTTGTGAAAATTAAATAAAGAATTAAACCATGTAAACAGTATACTGTAGAGACTGGCATAGTACATAATAGGATAACAAATGATCTCAGTAAAAAAAGACTTCGAGATGCATTGGAAGACAGTTAATATGAGACAGACTATGCCATTAGTAATAGAAATGGTTTATATTTACAGCTCAGAGTCTCTGTGATGAATGGATGCAGAGTGTGGTAAAAAGACGATCACAGCCATTTCTTTGATGAAGAGCAATGAAACTCCAGCAATCATGGCCTGTTAATGTAAGCTATTAAGGAAACAGCAGGGGGCAAGATTTTGTTCACTGTAAGGGCATGTAATATTTATCAGTGCTCATTAGACTGTGCACATTATATGGTTTTGCTCTTGCTGAAAATGGCCATTGTACTAAAAATTAAAATAAAGTACACAAAGCAAATATATTTTGTAGCTAGATGGTCAGATAAATTTGTTTCTGAATAGTCAAAGGAGGTTCCTTACTAAACTAAATAGGATAGGTGATTTTGTGTGGGGATTCTATGCAGAAGTGGAGTTAGTCATATCTGAAACATCTTAGGTAAAGAAAACTTGAAAAAACAAAACTGTATGACAGTTTTTTTCCTCTCTGTTCCTATATTACAGTGCTGTAAAATGGACAGGTTTATTTCAGAAAGTCTTAGGACTCTGGCATTCCTGAGATCTATGAGACTGTGTTATCCAATACTAACTTTATTATCATTACTATCATGTCTGGCCATACATACCTTAATATTTTGCCCTTTAATCACTCTGCTCAAGCCACACTCTCCTCTGGCTATTCCTACAATTCTAGGACCACTCCCACCCCAGAAATCCACACTTGCTGATCCTTCTATCTGCAAGTTTCTTTTCTCAGGTAGCAGCAGCCCAGTTCATTCCCTCATTTTTTTCAACTCTGCTAAAGGTCACTTTCTTAGTAAGGTCTTCCTTACCAGTCTTAAAATAAGTGTTTTCACTTCTGAAACACTTTGTTTAAGAGGGAAAGCAATTGCTCCTAAAACACAGGAAATGCAACTTTCACTTTCCAATAGGTTATGGAAGACTTCTGCTGAAACAACTAGAAAAGATCTAGATAAAATTTTAAAAATCATATTGTTAAAAACCTCAGAGATGTGTGGAAGCAAAGAGGACTAGATGAACTATAATCCTTAAGAGAAGAAACAATTTTCTTCAAGGGGACATTTGCTAATTATGGACATGGATGGAAGATCAGAACAATCACACCCAGAGGGCCTTTGTAGGGGGAGAAAGGAAACCCACAAACTTTCTAATGGGTACACATGATGGAACAAAAAAATTTAAAGATTCCAGTGGTCTTAAAAGTATGGCCAGATTCCTCTAAGGGGCATTTGCTGAGTTAGGGCTGTGCAGGAGTCTGAGGAAACAGGGTACACAATAAAGAAATCTAAAAGGCAAAATAAAATCTCCTTCTTCCTCATAGTGTTTATAAAACAAATCTTCTAGAGAGAAAGGGTCTACCTCAAGTATGTAGTCTTTCCCTTAAGATATTTATTCGATTTTAAAGTTCTGTTTTGTATAACCATAGAAAGATGGGCTAGGAATTTCTGAAGTAAGAAAGGAATTTTCCACAGGATTTCATGGCTGAAAAGACATATACCAACCAGGCTCTCAAATAAAAGCCCAATAGGTCTAATTCCTAATCAAAAGTAAAACTGAGATAAAGTGAGTCTTACTAAAACTGCAACCTGGCCCCAACCAGCTTAATTCCTGATTGAATTGAGGTCATCGTTCTCTCTTCTACTTAACAGATTAGAAAGAAAACTCTATGGAACTAGATGAAATCACCAGAATACTCTCCTTTTTCACTACTCAGAAGCTCTGGTATATAATTAACAGGCATTCAAAAGAGGAAGAAAATATGTTTGATAATTAAAAGAAGAATATAGACAATAAAAACAGATGCACAAGTGGTTCAGATACTGAAGCTTTTGTTTTCACTCATCCCAATATATTTTCTAATTCTCCTAGTTATTTTTTTCCCTGACACATTGTTTATTTAGAAATGCATTAATTTCCACATATTTGCCCATTTCCCAAGTTTTCTTCCGTTATGACTTCTAATTTCATTCCACTGTGGTAAGGGAATATACTTTGAGTGATTTCAATCCTTTTTGAATTTACCAAAACTTGTATTATGGCCCAGCATACAGTCTGTCCTTGAGAATATGCCATGTGTCCTTGAGAAGAAAACGTATACTATTGTAGCTGGGAAAAGTATTCTAGGTATCTGTTAGGTCTAGTTGGTTTATAGTGCTATTTAAGTATTTTATGTCTTTGTTGATATTCTAATTGTTCTATTATTAAATGTGGAGCTTTTCAAGTTTCAAATGATTACTGTTGAATTATCTATTCCACCCTTCAATTCTTCATACTCCTGTTTTATGTATTTAGGGTCTCTGTTGTCAGGTACATATATATTTATGTTTTATCTTCTGGCTGGATTGATCCTTTTTCATTATAAATGTGCTCATTTTTCTCTAGCAACGAATTTTGTCTTAAAAGCTATCTTGTTTGATATTATTATATCCAGCCCTCTCTTGGTTTCTTCTGGTGTATCTTTTACTATCCTTTTATTATCAACCTACTTGTGTCTTTTTTTTAAGCTTTATTGAGAAATAATTGACATACATCACTGTATCAGTTTAAGTTGTGCAGCATGATGGCTTGATTTATGTATATTGTGAAATTATTACCACAATAGCTTTAGTTAACATCTATCATCTCATATAGATAAAAATAAAAGAAAAAAATCTCCTTGCTCCTTGTGGTGAGAACTCATAGAATCTTCTCTCTTAATAACTTTCCCGTATATCACAGAACACTGTTCACTATAGTCATCATGTTGTACATTACAGTGCTAGTACTTATTTATTTTATAGCTGGAAGTTTGTACCTTTTGACCACCATCCTCTGATTCCCCTTCCCCCAACCCCCTACCTCTAGTAACCACAAATCCAAACTCCTTTTCTGTGAGTTTGTTTTTTAGATACCACATATAAGTGAGATCATACAGTATTTGTCTTTCCTCTGTGTGACTTATTTTACTTAGCATAATGCCTTTAAGGTCCACGCACATTGTTTCAAATGGTAGGATTTCCTCATTTTTTTAATAGCTGAATAATAAATATTCATATATATGAATACATGAATATGTATATATCACAACTTTACCCATTCATCCATTGTCTTGGCTATTGTAAATTATGCTGCTATGAACATGGGAGTGTAAATATCTTTTAAAATTAGTATTTCCATCTTTAAATATATATTCCCAGAAGTGGAACTGCTGGATAATATGGTAGTTCTATTATTAATTTTTTGAGGAAATTCTATTTGTCTTTGATCTAAGGCACATTTCTTATAGACAGCATATAGTTGGATCATGTTATGTTTATCCATTTGGTTAATATCTGCCCTTTAATAGGAGTTCTTCTTAATTAAATCAAATTAGTGTTTAAGTCACATGTATTTAATGCAATTACTGATAAGGTAGAATTTATGTCTGTCATTTTGCTATTTATTTTATATATGTCCTATAACTTTTAGTTTCTTTATTCCTCTACTCTTCTGTGTTAAAAAGACATTTTGTGGTGTACCACTTTAATTCCTTTGTTGATTCTTTTAACATAAATTTTTAATTGTTTTTTTAGTGGTTGCCCTGAGGATTATAATTAACATCTTAATTTATAACATTCTAGTTCAGATTAACACCAACTTAATTTAAATAGGTCAAAACCAAAACCAAGGACAGAAAGTTTGGTCCTTTATAGCTCCATCCCCTCCCCTGTTCTTTGTGTTGTTACTGTCACACAAATTACATATTACATGTTGTGTTCCCATGAACGTGGATTTGCAATTATTGTTCCATGCAAGTGTCTCCTATATCATAAAGAAAAGCATTACAAACAAAAGATACATTTATACTGTGTTGTATATTTATATATGTGGTCTATTTTTTATGTGGATTTTAGTTATTGTCTACTGTCTTTCCATTTCAGCCTGCAGAATTCTCTTTAGTATTTCTCGCAGGGCAAGTCAGCTGGGAAAAAAATGCTTCTCAGATTTCTTTTTCTGGCAATGTCTTATTTATTTTTAAAAAAGTCTTGTTTTTTTTGAAGGACAGTTTTGCTGGATACAGAATTCCTTGCTGACCATCTTTTTCCTTTAGCACACTGATTATGTC
Source organism: Phocoena sinus (assembly GCF_008692025.1). Taxonomy (NCBI): domain Eukaryota; kingdom Metazoa; phylum Chordata; class Mammalia; order Artiodactyla; family Phocoenidae; genus Phocoena; species Phocoena sinus. The sequence continues at coordinate 31,084,305 of NC_045765.1, forward strand.
ATCTCACTACCTCTGGGCTCCATGGTTTCTGACTGGCAATCAGTTGTTAATCTATTGAGGAGCCCTTGGATATGATGAGCCACTTCTCTTGCTGCTTTCAAGATTCTGTCTGTGGATTTTGATAGTTTGATTATGATGAGACCTGGTATAAATTTTTTGTGTTTATCCTGATTGATTGGATTTTGTTGAGCTTCTTGGCTGTGCAGATTTTTTCCAAAAAATGTGAGAAATCTTTGGCCATTATTTCTTCAAAGATCCTTTCTGCCCCTTCCTCTTTCTCTCCTCTTGGAACTGCCTCTCTATGTTTGTATACTTTATGATGTCCTAAGTTTCTAAGGCATTGTTCCTTTTTCTTCATTCTTTTTTCTTTCTGGAACTTAAACTAAACAATCTCAATGGACCTGTCTTCATGGTTGCTAATGTTGTCTTCTAACTGACTAAATATATTGTTTATCTCATTATTAAGACAGTAGATTCTAAGAGTTCTCATCCCGAGGAGATTTTCTTTTTCCTTTCGTTTTTTTGCGGTACGTGGGCCTCTCAGTGTTGTGGCCTCTCCCGTTGCGGAGCACAGGCTCCAGACGCGCAGGCTCAGTGGCCATGGCTCACGGGCCTAGCCGCCCCGCGGCATGTGGGATCTTCCCGGCCCGGGGCACGAACCCGTGTCCCCTGCATCGGCAGGCAGACTCTCAACCACTGCGCCACCAGGGAAGCCCTTTTTTCCTTTCTTTTTATTGTACCTGTATGAAATGATAGATGTTAACTAAAGCTTTGTGGTAATAATTTCACAATATATGTAAATCAAACCATCATGTTGCACAACTTAAACTCATACAGTGATTAGGAATTTTAAAATTTCAGTTATTGTACATTTTAACTCAAGGATTTCTATTTGGTTCATTTTAATAATTTCTATCTCTGTATGGATATGTATTTGATGAGACATGAATCTCATACTTTCTTTTAATTATTTAGACATGGTTTCCCCTCATTTGTTAGACATTTAAAATATTCTCATCACTCTATATCTGTGGGAGATTGGTCCAGGATGCTGATGCCAAAATCCACCAATGTTCAGTGCCTTACATAAAATGGCATAGTATTGGTGTATAACATACATACATCTTCCTGTATACTTTAAATGATCTCTAGATTACTTGTAATTCCTAATAACATGTAAATGCTGTGCAAAGAGTTGCCAGTTATCTACTGAAGGACATCTTGGTTACTTCCAAGTTTTGGCAATTATGAATAAAGCTGCTATAAATACCTGTGTTCAGGTTTTTGTGTGGACATGTGTGTATTTTTTAAAAGACCTTTTTGAAGAGAAGTTTCAGGTTCACAGAAAATTTGAGAGGAAGGTACAGAGCTTTCTCACATACCCTCAGTCCCCACGCATGCAGAACTTCTCCCATTACTAACATTCCCCCAATGGAGTGGGATACTTGTTACCATAGATGAACCTGCATCAACACATCATATCACCGCAAGTCCATAGTTTACATTACAGTTAATTCTTGGGGATCTACACGCTATGGCTTTGGAAAAATGTAAACTGACATGTCTCCATCATTATAGTACCATACAGAGTATTTTCACTGCACTGAAAATCCTCTGTGCTCTGCCAAAATAAACACTGTTTAAGAAACAAAACTCATTAACAAAAAGAACATTATAGAAATAACACACAAATAAATATAAAAGTCCTATTCTGGTAAGCATTATGAAAAGGAGTTACAAGGTGCTATAAGAGTACTGAATGAGATTGGATCCAGTCTCAAATCAGAAAAGGCTTATCTGATGAAGTAATTGAATAATAAATGAGAGTTAAAGATGACAAAGTAGGACAGCACAAAAGGCTAAAAGAACGTAACTGTCAGCTGCAATTAAGGATATGGAATCACACCCTGTGTTTAAAGTTAATTCTCGCTTTTACTAAGTAGCACTGGATATTTAAGCAAATTTTCATGAATGATGAAACTATTTATTATGAATATTAATAATATTAAATAAAATAAGGTCTAAAGTAAATTTCAGGGGCAGTGGGAAGACCTCCCTCGCTAGGAGACTGATAGATAAGAATTCAAAATCAGATCCTCACTCATACATTTTTAAAGATTTGTTTTATCTACAAAATTAAATGTCCCATTGGAGAAGTGAAAATTTAATGTAAATGCAATTATCAGTGGCTTTTTAAAGACGAAAAGAGACAAGAGAGAACAGAGGATGTGTATACTGGTTGTCTGCATCAGGGCGGGACAAAAAAGGGGAGATTATCCAATGCTGGAAAACGGTAGCTATCTGGCAAGGTAAGGAGTGTGAAAACACTTCATCAACACCCCTGCTATGACTGGGAATTAATTTTGCTCTTCTTCAAAGTGGAAAGAATGTATGGGGACAAGGATTAGGAAAGGGGTGCATTTACTAAAGGTGACTGAATTAAAATTCCAAGTGTCATGTTTTCCTTTTTCAGAAGTACTACAGAAATAATCTGAGATTCTGGATATCTTCCTCCAGGGACTTAGTTTTGCTTTTTGGCAGGTGATTATGGTAGGGGCAGATGATATTTGTCTTGTCTGAGTTTTACTAGATCAGAGTTGGCTTTTTAGTCTTTTAGGAGGATTCTGTCTGCAGTTGCCAATTCCTAATCTATCCTTAACTCTCAAGCAAGTACTCCAGATATAGTTACTGTGCAGTTGGAAATCATCACAGTGAAATAAGTGGTGGCTTAAAATTTGGTCATTTTGTTTGTGGTTTATCTTATTTGCTGCACATGTGTTGATTTCAAGACTAGAGTTAGAACTGGGGTACAAAACTTCCAGATGAAAATTTAGAAAACTCCATTTTCATCCATATCATCCCATTCCCAGTATGCCTTCCCCACACCCTCTAATGGTAACATGGATACCTGCCTCATTGTCACAATATGGGGCCTCTGTTTAATTACTAATGTAAGATATAATGCAGTCAATTCAGCTTCCTATCCTACCTGCACCTATGATGTGTCATACCTTCAAGGACTTCTTTTTTTTTTTTAAGTAAGTAGATTGAACAAATGCTTTTTCTCCTTTCCCTCCAAAATAGAAGTAAAATTACAATAAGGGAATTTTAAAAAAAAATAACACAAAAATAATGTGAGAGGAGGCAAAACCAGTTGATAGAAGCTAGACCAATTTTGAAAGATGCAAAATGGATTGACATCTGACTTAGTAGAGTGAAGAAAGCTAAAAATTAATTTCCTGCAAGTGAGTCGAGAGAGTGGTAAGAGCTAACAAGAAGTGGGCTAAGTGTGTTGGAGAAGTATGACAAGCTTCGGGATTCAAGGTGCTAAAGCTTAAGGCAAAAGTGTGGCGTAGAGATGAAAATAAAGGGACTGGTTGAATGTCTGAATAAAAGAGTCGTTAGACCCTGCCTTAGGTAGGGATGGATTTTAAGAAAAATAGCTTAAGATGAGAATTCTTATGCACGTGATTTATTGAGGATTGTTTTAGTAGAAGTCTATAAGGAAATGAGGGAAGCAGGATAGAATAGAGGAGGAAGCTGAACAAAATGTGGTGTTGCTGAAATCTAATCTCAGACTGATCCCATGGGAAGCTGTAGAGTGTGAATGGCATCACTGAGTTTTCTCCCCTTCAGGAAAGGAGGTAGGTTTTTGTACCCTCATATGAGTCATTCACTGGCTGAAGGGACAACCACTAGAGTGTGTGGGGCCTGGACAATATTTTAATAGAGCTGCATGAGCTCACGTAAGGCATACGATTTATCGATTAACACTTTGAGCAACGGAGTAATGTATGTACATATTTGTTTATTATCCATTCAGTGCACGTGAAGATTCTTCATAGTCTAAAGGTACTATCTTTTCATCTTCAACTTCAGAATCATATATTCATGTTCTAGATTGTCAAATATATCATTTCTGGGTAATTCATATATTTTACTGAGAGAAAAAGGTAGCAATGCTGTTCTTTTTATATTAAAACAATATAAATCTTCTCACCTCTGTAGTTACCTACTACCATTTATTTAATTAAGGTTAAATCATTTCTCATGGCACTGCATCATTCACTATGTTGCTCGGGAGTAATGGATTCTATTGACTCTCTCAAAGGCTATAACTATGCTTTGTTGATGAAGAACATAAGTACAAGTCTGACCAGAGCACACTGGAATGCGTGAATGATAATTTTTCTCATCATTTTAGAATTTTAGCATAAAGATAACAAAACACACTTTTCAACTATGTCTTCATTTGGGCTCTATAGGCTATAATCACTGTGTTCATGGTGCTAACATTACCATACCACCTCAACCACTAGGAAGGACAGGGAAGGGGCCGATGGGCAGAGTGAGAGGAGCCATTAACCCAAGGAATGTCCATCCTTTGTTCAACATGGCTGAACACCAAACGAGGGGACTAGAACCTCACCATGTAAGACAGAGGCAAGAAATCAGAATTGCGAAACAAAGGCCTTGAACATTTTAGGAGGAGATAGACACAGGCACTAGAAAGATCACCAGACATTTGGTGTAGGTTCTGCAGTGGATTGAGAACACTGGCAAAGTATGAATGAAGTAAAGACTACCTACTGCCATCCTACCATCACTGGAGGCTGTAGAACAGAGGGAGCATTGTGGGGGGAACACGGATGACAACAGGTAACACATGGCCTCACACACAGGCTCCGCTTCACAGGTCAGTAATAAACCATTGGTAGCCAAGAGATCTGATCTCATCCTGTGTCTGATATGAGTAAGAGTCACCATAAGTGAATATTTTGGTACCATTCTGATGGCCCAAAATCACACAATTTTATAAAAGAAATATCTTGCTGGTCAGTGGGAGTGATTCACTTGCCAGACTGCTGTTCTGGAATTGGGGTGAGCCATGGAGACCTGGGATGTCCCAGACATTTCAGTCCTGGGTTTCCTCAGGGTATCTGGTTGACCTCACATGAATGGGTGAGGAAAGTGCCCCAAAGTGAAGAAATGGAATATAGATCTAGAGTCCAGGCTCAGGACTCTCCCCATCCTCAAAGCTTCCTGGATGGTTCTACTGGCCCCAGGCAGTCCAAGGCATGAGAGGGAAACTTCTGCCAAAGAAGGCCCTCTAAAACACCGGGGACTCTCAGAACACTGGCATTCACATCTCCCCTACCCTCAAGGAAGAATACTGTATTACTCCTCTCTTTGGAAGCTGAGAAGCCCCATATACAAGATTTTCAGATACCAAAGCTTGAATGACTCCCAAGAAAGTGGTCATGTCCCCACTATGACTCCACACCAGTAAACAAGGCTTGTTCCTGCACATAGAACATTCAACCTTTTACATAGTTTCTCACTGTTAAATGTGAGTAAAGTCTATAATCAAAATTCAAAATCTCCTATTTGAAAAAAAAAAAAAAAAAGGGAAAAATAAGCTAATTCAAAGACACTGGAGGCAAGAAATAATGTAGGGAAAGCTAAATACTTCAAAACAAGTTTACTCAGAGAAACACACACAAAAAATGTTGCATATGAATGACAAAAAAAACAAATCTAAAAGAAGAACATTCTGAGTACAAGGAAGAGTTTGTATAAATAAAAATAATAGCATAAATATAATAAAAAGTAGATTAAAGGCTTAGAAGCGAAATGGAGGAAATCTCCCCCAAAATAGAACTTAAAGACAAAGAGGTAGAACATAAAAGAGAGCCAAAAAATCCCATTAAAAAAACTATGTTGAGAGTCTGCCTGCCGATGCAGGGGACACAGGTTCGTGCCCTGGTCCGGGAAGATCCCACATGCCGTGGAGCGGCTGGGCCCATGAGCCATGGCCGCTGAGCCTGCGCGTCTGGAGCCTGTGCTCCACAACGGGAGAGGCCACAACAGTGAGAGGCCTGCGTACCGCAAAAAACAAAAACAAAAACAAAAGCAAAAAACTATGAAATGAGAAGATTAACAAGGAGGGCCAATGTCCAATTAAAAGGGACTACTATTAGAATGGGAATGAAGTAAATCAACAGATAATAATAATAAATTATAATTTGTCAGAAGCAAAGGATATAAACTTCCAGATTGAATTGAAAGGATTTATGCTGAAGCATATTATCAGGAAATATCAGAAGAAAAGGAATAAAGAAAATGTCTTTAAAACTTTCCAGCCTGTAAACAAATAAAATATAATGAATAAAAATGATCATACTAAAGAATTACATATCATAGTAGTATCAGAGAGTTCCACTTCCATTAATGTTGGATTGTTCAGCGGCTTATTATGAAACACATTACCTTGCTTTTTGCTATGAAGTAGATGTTAATTTTCAAAAGGATTACACCTTAACCCATTAGAATTAATTCAGGTGCTTCACACACTGGCTGATAAAAAAAGTGTGACGTACTTGGACTTGGATTAATAAATAATATTTTTAAAGATGAGAAAGAGGCACATTTTCATCTTGTTAAATTAAAACAGGTGATAGATCTATATAATAAAAAGAAGATGAGTAAATTTAACAATTTTACTGAGGAGACTACATCAAGAAATGCTGATGAGGTATAACTCCGACAAGCAAGGGGGAGTCTATATAAAACTAAACCAACTTCCCCCTTGATGTGAAGAAAAATCAGAAAAAGGATAAGACAATTAGGAGATCAAGGAACCACGTCTAAGACTTAAGTGGCAAATGGATGATAATTTAGGCAACAACAAGAACATTATTTAGGAGAAGCATTAATTATATTGACACTTTGAAAGCTACACTGCAGAAAGGTGAAGGATCTGGATAAAATCCTTTTCAGGATAAAAGCCTGAAATATGCAGTTTAAACCTTAACTCTCCTCTTATGTCTGCTCCTTTCAGAATTTAAACATTCCATCAGGTATTAACCACCTGGAATTCCCTTTCAGTTCAAAAGTACAGGTTGCCACATTACTGAAAGAAGAAAAGTCACATGCACACACACACACATGATCCATAATCCATTAAGCTATTAAGTCATTTTATATATTTTTCTACCAACAAGCTGGCTTTCTGGCTACCTACATAAAAACAAAGATTCACTTCTCAGAGCCTAATGCCTGATTTACTCCATTCATCCCTCTGACAAAGTGTCCTAGTGAAAAGGGCAAATATTTGGCTTTCTGGTTAGATTTAACATTGCCAACTATTTTCCTTTTATTGGTGTTTCTCTATTCCCTGAAATCTGCAAAACTTATTTTTCCTTTTAGAAAATAAAAGGACATGGAAGACAAAGATGCTATTTGGACTTTATAAGGCCAGAAATTAAAACCCTTGGGGCAGTTTTACAGCCAGTCTTGAGTATTTTCTAGAAGCTTTTTAGAACCCAGGCTATAAATTAGAGTCTAGGGCTTCTTTAACTCCTTGTAAACTGTAGTAGAAAGGTGTTATTCTGAAGTTTAAAATCACATTTGGTTAAAATATTAAGCATTCTGACATAAACTTATGACTCTATAGAACATTTCACTAAAGAATCAGAATATGTGTTTTTCCCAATTGTTGTTTTCAATTATATTTTAACTGATATTTGGCTGAATTGCTTTTTTTGAGAAGAGAAGGCAAAGATATCTTATGAATATGTATTTGCAAACATTAAAACAAATGTGAACTACAAGATTAAATTAGAAATAATGTGTTTTAGCATGAAATATAATATTATAAATTATAAATTTAGCAGTATGGTCCAGTGTGTAAGGCTAGCCATCAAGGCAGATGTCAAATTCTGTTGTGAGAAATCCAATTTCTCTGTTCAAAACATGTTTTACCCTAGCAGTAGTCAAAAATATGTTTTAATTAAAAAGTTACAAAATTTAGGGGTGGAAAAGACCTTGTAGATAATCTAACTCAGTATCACCATTTGACAAAATGGGAAACAAAGGTCTTCAATGATTCAGAATCTCATCTTTTGCAAAGCATGGTTTACATGTTAATCTAGCAGGTGACACTACTGATATTTACAAGGTTTCAGATATCTGATTTGACTGATTTTTGTACATTCACCTACCTATTTGAGTTGAGTAATTTTTAGTCAATACTCAAACATATCTGGAAAAACATATCAACAATTACTCTATCCTCTAAGAGAGATTTTGCAGAAAATGTTCATTGAGCTCAAATTATCTTTTGGCTCTCAGATTTATTGATCTCACCAGTAAATGGTAACTTCCCACTTCATTTAACCTGCCTCAAAATGGGCCAAAGGTAGGAAAAAATTGTGTCTGAACAATACGTGACTCCATAAACAACAACTATATGTCTAATGAAAACCATGAATAAATAATGACTCTGTAAACCGAATTAGCATAGAACTTTACAAGACGAAAATAAGAAAAAAAATACAAGCTGAGCCAATACTTTTCAAGGGAAAAAACAACAACAACAACAAAAACCCCACCACTGTCCATTCCTGCTGAACCCAATTTTGTCTCTTGCCCTATTTGCTGGCAACAAGTTTAGAGTTTGTCTTTTCATGTGTGTGTACTGCTTTATTTGGCTTTATTGTTAGCAGCCTTAGCCATTCTTCTAACAATAGAAATCTCAGGAGAACATTTTCTCTAATCCTATTCCCAACTGTTAGTTTGGTTTGTTTATCTGCTTTCTTGACTCACAGCCCAAACCTTCTGTATCGGTTTTGTTCCCAACAAGGGGAGCAGGAAGAAGACCAGTATGGCATTTTTTAGAGCCATTTGTTATTGTGGCAGTGAGGGATCTGTAACACTCTGCACAGATTGTCAGTTTTCCCTACGATGAGAGAAATGGTAGTTAGACAAATAGAAAATGTGTGGTTTGCTTTCTAAAAACTCTTGTGCACTTTTACAACCATGATGGAAACGAAAGTGGAAAGAGCCTAGGAAACGAGTTAGGAGATACTCGTTATATCTTCCCTCTTGTTACAAATTTTAAACTCAAAGAGGACAAGAGACTGAGTTTACAGTTTTGTATTCCTTCGTTTAATGTGTCTGGCTCATCGATAACACAATACACAAGTTCATAATGCCTGCTCAATATGCATATATGACCCTTCTCAGCTTCCTCATCTACAAAGAGAGGAAATAGAGTGAGATTAACATAGAGTAACCTTCCAGCTCTACCATTCTGTGAGATGCTCTATTAAATCAATAAAATAGAATATATGCCATTATTTGGCTTCATTAAAAAGAACACGATAAATCATTTTTACTCTTTTTACTGGAGCTGGAATTCTTTGTTTCTGAAAAATTTCGTCATGCTATTCATTTCAAAATGAGATTTACTCTGCTTGGTTGTAGTAAGAACAGAACTTCCTCTATCCAGTGTTTTCTTTTGTTAATTTTTAAAGTTATATGACTGTACTGCACGAAGTTGGAAAATAAATCTTTTTGGCCTAGGAACCCACATTTTTAATACAAACACAATTTTAATATATTTTCCAGTGTCTTTCATATTCATTTTTCATACAATCACGAGGGACTTACATAATAACGTCCTGTATTTCCACATAATATTATGAATTATGTGTTTTCCATGTTGCATCACAATCCTCAATGCAATTAGTATTTGAATGGTTAAAATGGTCTAAACATCGCAAGGGAATACCCAGGTTTTCTAGTCTATTTCATAGCGTTAGACATGCAGATGGCTTACAACATTTTATTATTAAAAAAGATGGTTCAGTAAGCAAGTTTGTGCAATTTTTTCCTATATTTAAGATGATTTTTCACTTCTAGCTAATGAAATCTTGCATAAATTTAAAGTAGTTACAAATCCATGTAGTCATGAATTGTCACCTGGTCTCCTGTCTCCCTGGAGCACTCCCAGACCCCTTTCTTAGTTAGTCTAACTTGCAATTTTTCTCTAAGCCTCAACCTAAAATTTCACTTCCTTAGGGAGTCCATCCCTGAGACTCTCCACACCACAGGGGGCTCCCACAATTAGGTATTTCCACAGTACTTCTCTTTGGTGTTACTAGATGTTACATGTTTAATATCAGTCTTCTATAACAGATTCTAAGCATTCTGAAGACAGGAAGATATCTTTCTTGCTCATCATAGTAACCCAAAGTACCTGCAATAGTGGATTCCTAGCACCTCGTTCATATTTAATAATTATAGTTTTTAATTTCATTAATAAGAGGATGAAAACACACATATATTGATAAGTGACACAATATTTCTACTTTCTTGAAGTATTTTAATTCCAACAGCTGCTTTTTAAATGAAAGACTTAATTAAAACTCAAATAGGTTTAATGAAGATAATCACAGTCCCTATATGACTCTTTGCATTTGAACCAGTAAGTTACTAAGATAAAGGCAAACACTTTTTTTTCTTAGTTCACCAGACTTGGTTTCTTTATTTCAGAGAATCTTTCCCAAATTGCTGTCAGCTTTCTTAGTTGGATCCAAGTACATGTCAGAAAGACCCTTTCAACATTGTTTTAGTATTTTCTCAGGTACATTGTTTGGAATTCTCAGATAAAATGTCCACACAGAAGTAGATAATAAAGTCAGTAATGAAAAGAAAACATTTTAGAGAAATGCAAATTAAGAAGAATATCACATGAATGCATATTATAACGCGAGTATTTCTTTTAAGTGAACTGGCTTTCAAATATGAGCTGCCAAAATAATAACAAAAACCGAAAATTCACACAGGTTTCTTGACATCATGTGCCTGTGCTTTTTACATGACGTTGCATAAAATCTTAGGGTTATTTGCAGGCTACTCTAGGGTGTGAGAGGAATTAGGTGGGCTGTTTACTCTTCCTAGTATGTTTTCATCTTTTTTTTTAATACTGAACTTTAAATGTAAAATTTTTCTTGGTAAAGAGTTTCTGTCACTAACCTTTTTTTTTTTTTTTCTGTAAAGGATTTGAGACTAACTAAATATTTGACTAAATATTTACCCTCATTTGTTCTTTCCTAAAATGTTTATAAACATAGACTATGTGGCTAGGAATGTGATATTTAATAGAAATACAGATGAATAAAACATGACTTCTAAAACAGGAGACAAATATGTAAATTCTACTGATGATATATTAGAGTTATTGTGTGAAAAGTGCTGTGGGACTATAGGAATAATGCTGCCTTGGAAAAACTAGTGAAAGCTTCGTATTTGAACATGTTCTTGATGGATAAATAGAGCACTTCAAAGTAGAGAAAGTATGCAAGGGCATTTAAGGCAAAGAGGCAATTCATGAGAAGCACACAGCCGAAGATGAACGATTCATATGAGGAACGTGGATAAACTGTGAAAAGTTTCCTGCGGCCAAAGTCTAGGATTTATGATGTCGTGTTGGAAGAAATAAATTTGAAGAGGTAATTTGGGTGGGGGGATATTTTGAAGAAATGTAAATTTTGGGAATACTATGAAAGCAAAAACAAAACAAAACAACACTGAACTGGGAGATAGGAGAGTTTTATGTTAGGTTTTATGTTAGGAGTACCATATGAAACTATCAAAATAACACAGATGAGAATTATGGAGGGTTTAGATTATAAGAGGTATACCATAAGGGTACAAAATGCAGAATAAATTGGTGAGCAATTTCTGAAACAGATTATATAGAACTTTGTGACTGATTGTGAGTGGCAAAGATGGGATACGCATGATTTTAAATAATCTAACTTGAAAGGGAATCCTGCAGGATCACAGAGAGGCAATAAAGAGAGTAACTTGGGAGATCTAGGTTGGTGCACTGACTCAATTCCACTTGCTACTCAAGTGATTTTAGGTAAGTAACTTCACCTTCCTAAGATTTAGTCTCCTATACTGATTAAAACAAATGTTTTTGCGAGTACTCCCACAAATATCTTAAAATGTTTCACATAGTATCTGGCACATTGTTAAGGGTTCATTAAATCTTTAATATTACCATTATTGCTTCAGAGGCATGTAAAGTCATAAGATTCCCTTTTCTTTTTTGCAAAGGGGCTGACCTTTTCTTTTACAGTATATTAGATGTGAATATCTAGACTTGCACAAAATGATCTTCCTGCTGTTCTTCTATTGTTCCAAATAATGGGACTGCAATGGATTTAATACATATTTATTCAATACCAAATACATGTCTGGTACCCTTCCAGGTGCTCAGGACACCTATGTTAAAGAGGCAAAACTTTAAAGAAAAGAGAGAAACTGAATAGACATTTTTTTTTTTTCCAAAGAAGACATGCAAATGAACAACGGGTACATGAAAAGGTGCCCAATATCACTAATCATCAAGGAAATACAAATCAAAACCACACTGAGCTAACACTTCACGCCTCTTAAAATGGCTATTAGCAAAAAGAAAAAAGATAACAAGTGTTGACGAGGATGTGGAAAAAAAGGAACGCTTGTGCACTGTTGGTGGGAATGTAAATTGGTGCAGCAACTGTGGAAAACAGTATGGACACTCTTCAAAAAATTAAAAACTACTATATGATACAGCAATCCCACTTCAGGTATATACCTGAAGGAAACAAAAATCACTGTTTCTGAGAGATATCTGCAACCCCAAGTTCACTGTAGCATTATTTACAACAGCCAAAACATGGAAACAACCTAAATGTTCAACCACAAATGAACGGATAAAGAAAACGCAGTATATATGTATATACAGTATTAATCAGCCATTAAAAAAGAAGAAAATCCTGACGTTTATGACAACATGGATGGACTTTGAGCGCATTACACTAAGTGAAATAAAATAGAGAAAGACAAATACTGTATGATCTCACTTATATGTGGAATCTTAAAAAAACAAAAAGAACTCATAGAAACAAAGAACAGATTGGTGCTTGCAACAGGTGAGAGGTGGGGATGAGAGAAATGAGTGAAGGTAGTCAAAAGGTATAAACTTCCAGTTTCAGGATTAATAAATTCTGTGAATGTAATGTACAGCATGTTGACTATAGCTAATAATGCTGTATAGTATATTTGAAAGTTACTAAAAGAGTAGATCTTACAAGTTCTTACTACAGAAAAAAATAATTGTAACCGTGTGAGGTCATGGATGTTAACTAAACTTATGGTGGCACTCATTTCACAATATATGCATACATCAAATCATTACTTTACACACCTAAACTAATACAATGTTACATGTTAATTACATATCAGTAAAACTGGGAAAAATAAAAAGGGGAAAAAAAGGTAGAACTTATCCAACAAAACAAAAAAAGCAAGCAAAAAACCCTACCGTATTTCAGAACTAGTCTAAGCACACAATTTAAAAAAAAATACCTGAAATCATGTAAAATAATTTTAAAACATTAAAAAAAATGAAAGTGGTGGTCTTTCAAAAGGATGGCCAGGAAGGATCTCTTTGAGGCACTCTTAAGAGAATAGAGATTGATAATGTGATTAATATGAATCCTGTAGAATGTGCTTGAAGATTACATGAGACGATGCGTTGAGCTTGTTGTCAGGAAAAATGGAGACAGCTAATCTGGACCTATTTAATAGAGTGGCGTGAAGTCTAAGTTTTTTCTATTAATATCATATTTCTCCTTCTCAAAGTGTTAAGCTCTCTATCTTTCTGTATTTCTAATTTTTTAAAACAGAACAAGATGGATAAACTGCAGTCTATTTGTCTCATAATATTTTATCTTGTTCTTCTTACTAGTTGATATGTAGGATCTATGGGATTCTGGCATTCGACACATTCACTGAAGCTAAATGAAGACCCTCCAAAACACCTGAGGAGCACAATAGGCTGAAACCCATCAGTAATTGTGTGAGTATATACATGTCACATAGTGCCACAGACTCAGAAGGATAAGATAAGAGACTTTCAAGGGCAATGTTCCAAATAAGGAGTAAAAATAGCAGAGGCAAGCTGATGACTCTCCCTCTCCCAATCCTCTTTTTGTCATCCTGCCAGGAAGCTGTAGGAACTAGAAGGACTGAAATGCTACCATGAAAAAAGAATCTCCTGTAATTTACATGTAACTTGTTCATAATTCAATTCTTGATCTGGGGCAAGAGACGTCCAAGAACTGTGACATCAAAAAAAACTTCCCAATTTCTATTTACAGATTTGCATTTATTTACAAAGAGCATAGTTTAGAGCCTGACTCTCAGAGGCTACTCAATAAATAGCTAGTAATTGTAATAATGCAAGAATGAAAAGATCTCTATTTCTGTGTTTATTTTCGATATTGAAAATATATCTATATGTATGTATGTATGTATGTATGTATTTTAAGGCAGTATAAAAGATAAGTATGCTAGATACTGTTTTTCTTCAATTACCACATGATTCTATCTCTCATATACTCTGTGAATTGTTGGTTCCCCAAAGTCAACAAAACTGATTGTTTCCCAAATTTCTTGAATCTGACTCTTGTTGTAGTATTTTACAGGAGCACTTCATTTGTTTCTGACATTTTATTAGAACTGAAACGGCTTAATCACACAGTACGGAATTTAGCCCTTCCTTTATAAGTTTCAGCATACAATAAATAACAAAAGGGTGAGATGGTGGTTGGCCTCAAATGACTGATTTCTACTCAACAAGGCATAAAGGAATAGAACTCCTGGGCAACTTGATATGAAATGTGTCATCCACGGGTCAACAGGCTTCAACCACCCAAACTCATTTGTTTAGGCCTGATTAAGTCCAGCAGGGGGAGTATGAAAATAAATTCAAAAGGATCAAATAAGAGAGAAGTATCAGGAAAACCAAGTATCATATGCTTTCATTTCTTCCTACAATAGGAAGCTGTTGCCCTGTGCCGTCAGGTTCATGAACTTGCTAACAGCTTTTTATAGGAACAGTACGTTTCCTACATTTGATCTAAAAGAGACACATCTGAGTGTTCACCAGTGTCCACTAGCAACCTGAATGGTGGCAGCATGGAACTCTTCACTGTCTGACATTTTAAAACTGGCCTTGGATACAATGCTTTGTGTGAGGTAAACCTACTGTACTCCCAATCCTTCCTTGAAAAGGTTGACAAGAAAACCCAGATGAGACCATGTTTCACTGTCTGGTTGTCATTGTACTGTACGGTAGACTGCAAGTTGAGTTTGGAGGGAAGTGGGGTCAGGAAAGAAAAAGATAAAGCAGTTAATTAAAGCACTCAAATCAATGAGTCTATTTTTATTTGATAAATAAGGTGACTTTTTTATCACTAATAAGGGACAACTGACATTTTAATAAAGTATTATTTCTGCTTTAAATACTGAAGTGTTTGGTTTATGTGCTTTTACTGGTCTTTTTTTTGGTTGCTGTTCCATGGGTCTTTTAGACATTTTGGGAACAAAAGGGCTCAAGTGGATGGAAAGTCTATGTTGCCCCCTAGTGGGATGCAATATTATAACAAGGATCTCATGGAGTTGGAATTCCAGCGCTCTCTGTGCTGGGTCAATCTTTGGATCTCATAACTTCTGGCTCATTCTTTTTAATGGCACAAACAGAGCAAAACTTTCACCTTGTCTTACATTCAACATTTACTAGTTATAGACTTTGAACAATTTTCTTACTTTCTCTCAGCAATTGTTTCCTCGTCCATAAAATGAGAATATTAATACCACCTATTTCAAGGGGTCATTATGAGAACTAATCTGATAATGTAGGTGAAGTCAATCATACAATGCCTAGCAATAGTAACCACTTAGTAAAAAGCTCACTCTAATAATGAGCAATAGTAATATTACTAGAAGACTCATATGTGTGAAAAAAGAACTACATAGATTTTCCTATGGAGTTTGTTCTTTATTCTGATATATAAAGCTCTATTTGTACAATATCTGCACATTTGAAACCAGTGAGGTCCCTACTGTTTCCCTGCTTTTACTTAGCTGTCTCACAGCTGAACTCCACACACTCTACCAAAATTGTTCTATTCAGAATGAACTGGTGGGCCATGAAAATGTTCACAGTGTAGCTCAGGACCAAACACATGATCCAATTCTCTTTTTTGAGGAACTGCCACTTTTGAAAGGCCACACAAAGTGACAGAAGTAATATGGAGACAAGTCTTATTTCACATGGCACTGGCAGATAGATATAAAATATCTAACCCAATAATTAATTCCTCAGCTGCCTCTGCCACCTACTCTCCAATAGATAATTCCATTAAATATGTGCTGAGCGCATATGCTAGAGGCTCTTTGCTACAATTTACTCACGTTGGTTCCTGACTTCTTTTATGAAATTTTAAATGGTGAAAAGAGATAAACACTCTGATTATCTATGTGTCTGATAAATGAATGCCACAACAAAATTTTACAGCTCAAAAGGTTATTTACTTAAGTGAGATTTTTTGTGTGCATTGAAAGGTCAGATGCTTTTCTTCTACGGCTGTGAAATTGCTTCTGCTTTTTAGCAAATCTTCTAAGACAGCTCTTCTCCTTGCAATGTTGACAAGGACACGAGAAGGATGTGGCCTGAGGAAATCAAATGAGCAGCACAAAATCCGGGCTGGAATCACAGGCAGACCACAGTTTGTGGTTTTTTGAAAGTCTGTCAAAAAAGTTGCGTAATACGAAAGTGGAGACAGGACTTCTGAACAAAAATCAATAGCTGGATCTTTTGAACTGCCCATGTACAAAGTTCTAATGAAAATGTCCTTGAGGGGAGTTTTAATAGTGGACTTTGAGATCAGCTTCACCACTGGTCTGATAACAGTACAGAGCATTTGAAGTGTTCAAAATATCCAAGCCCTGAAAAGTTTGGCTCAAACACTGAGAATGTAAATGCCTCTGAGGGGTGTGAGAAATAGCAACCCACCGCTGAAGAATATATGATGTATGTGTTCCCTGAACCATGTCAAATTTTAGCCACAGGATACAATTTACTTCAAGGGGGTTGGTAGCTCTCTAAAAAGCAGCACTCCATGCTCAAACTAATAATTGATCAGGTACCAGGTACCATGTAGTAGAAGCATAGGGGTGACTAAAAATAAATCACCCAGGAAAGCTGATTAGAAGATACATTTTCTAAATATATTTTATTCAACCTTCTGACCAGAAGGGTGCTTATATCATATTCATTGACAGTGTTTTTTCTCCTATTTTTCTTCCCCTATTTTCCTTTCATTTCATTCTTTTTAAAAAATATTTGTTCATCTCATTTCAGGCTAGAAAATATTCATGACTCTAAAAATCACCATGGTAGCACCAATATACAAATCAGAGGTTAACATTTTAGGTCACTTACTGCCAATTCTTTTGTTTTCTCATCTCTGAATCTTAAACACAAAAATACCCATTGGTTGTGGATGAAAATTTCTTACTCAGTAGATTGGGAAAAATCAAACAAATAAGCAAAATAACATGCACTAGCATTTACAAAATCTGGTCTCTGAAATTAGAAATGTTTCAGTTCTCAATTGAGCTGCTTTTGGAAAAGTTATACTTAAGCTATGCTTGAAAATACTAACCTACTCACCCATCACAGGCAAGCAAAAATGGTTTTTGTGGGATGAGTGATTTTTTCCGTTGTTCCCCACTCTGTCAAATCTCCCTATTCTATATAGAGTGATAGCTTAAAAGTAAAATTATCAACTAGAATTTAGAGGGTTAGATTATTGATTTGAATTATTTTTTAATGTTAAGTAAATATACTACAGTTATTTTGCTGTTACTATAATCTAGATAGAAATGTTATTTTTTGTTACTATTAATTATTCACTCAAAGTCACTATGGCTAAACTATGATTTTTTTCTTTCTATTAATTACTCTCAGACAAATTCCATGAGGCAAGTAGATTATTTTAAACACAGAGTCAACCTGTCCCACAATGGAACGTAAACCCGGATTGACTCCCATCTGACTCCAAGCTCTCAGTCAACTCTTTAGCCAAGCTGCTTCTGGAGACTCCATGATCAGCTGATCAGACTCCCAACAAAAACAGCACAAATCGCATCACCAAACAGTTCTGTGTTAGAATTCGGCAGCTATGAATGATGCTGTGAGTGTCAGGATTGGTCTTAGGCGGGGTTCCTGAGAAGTAGAGTCTGAGACACAAGGCTTGTACAGGTGATTTACTGAGGGAGTGCCCTCACAATAAAACCATCAATCACAGATTGATAGGGAAATGAGAGGAGCAGTAAAGACCATGGGATAAAGCCAAGTAAAGATGTGGCAGCTATGAAAATCTCACCTCAGAGTGATCCCCCAAGGGAGCGCTGGAGCACGAGGAATACCACAGTTATTCCACCTTGACAGGAGGGGGCCCGGCATTATCAGTCATATTGACTATTGTGTGCCATGGTAGCGGGGTGGGCAGGGGAATATACTTGCAGATATCTCTGTGTGTAGTGACTCCCATCGGGCAAGGGCAATGCTCCAGAGAAAAGTGTTTCTATTAGCCATTTAGTATCAATAACCACATCAGCTTGGGGAAAGTTGTACTGTCAAGCAAAGAGGATGTAGGAAGGGCACAACAGCACCTACTATAGGTAGGAAGAGAAGGTAGGAGGTTGGTTGAAAGATGACATCAGTATACAGTAAGTCCCCTACATACGAATGAGTTCTGTTCCAAGAGTGCATTCATAAGGCCAATTTGTTTATAAGTCCAACAAAGTTAGCCTAAGTACCCAACTAACACAATCGGCTATATAGTACTGTACTGTAATGGGTTTATAATACTTTTCACACAAGTAATATGTACATAAAAAACAAACACAAAAAATAAACATTTTTAATCTTACAGTATAGTAGTACCTTGAAAAGTACAGTAGTACAGCACAACAGCTGGCATACAAGAGCTGGCATGCACGTTTGCATCTTTGAAAGTTTACAACCTGAAGGTTCGTATGTAGGGGACTTACTGTACTTAGCTTTCCAGTGTAACTACCAGTAACCTGGAGGATGAGACTGACTTCTTCTCTCACTCTAATACTAATGTTGTCTTTCATTAAAAGTTCCTTAACCTTTTTAGATCTCCAGAATCTCATTAGTAAAATCTGCTATGTGGACCAGATTATCTCTAAGGTGGATTGCAGTTTTTTAAATTATGGTTCAACATCCAGAATTTCCTCCTAGAATATTTTTTTTTTTCTCTCCACAAACAAATGTTTAGTTAATCTGCATTTACTGTGTCTGGGGTCTAATTATAAGTTTCCTAAAATAAGAATTAGGTTCCCTGAAGGAACAGGAAATTCCCTTTTAACCATGGAATAATCTTCACTTTATGCTCTACCTGCTATTCACATCTGTTTAGATTTTATGAAGTTACTGCAGACTCAAATGTCTAGTCTACCTATAATATTTCTCCTAAAACTGGCCCCAAGAAATACATTCTCCAGATCAGAAGAGTGTCATCATTTTCCCTAACAATCAATTCTGAGAACAAGAATCATTTGGAATCATATTCTTCCAACTTTTATCACATCACACATTCCTTCATGATTTCCAGTTACTGCCATCACCTGGGTTCATACACTTAACCACCGTGATGCTTGTGAAATCAAGGTTCCATTCCTTTCCCCCGACCCACTGTACATACTGCTGCAAGATGCCTTTTAACCTCACCCTTTTATAGAATCCCCTACAGTAAAAACAGGAAACAAACAAATTAAAAAAAAAAAACGCATCTCCACACACACACAAAAAGATAATTATGTGAGGTTCTGGATGTATTAACTGGCTTAATATGGTGATCATTTCAGAGTGTACACATATATCAAAACATCAAGTTGTATATCTTAAGTACATACAATTTCTATCTGTCAATTATAGCCAAATAAAGCTGAAAAATAAGATTAAAAAGGAATATAATAAACAAAAACCAAATAACTTCACAATTTTTTTTCATCTTTATTGGAGTATAATTGGTTTACAATGGTGTGTTAGTTTCTGCTTTATAACAAAGTGAATCAGTTATACATATACATATGTTCCCATATCTCCTCCCTCTTGCGTCTCCCTCCCTCCCACCCTCCCTATCCCACCCCTCCAGGCGGTCACAAAGCACCGAGCTCATCTCCCTGTGCTATGCGGCTGCTTCCGACTAGCTATCTATTTTATGTTTGTTAGTGTATATATGTCCATGCCACTCTCTCGCTTTGTCACAGCTTACCCTTCCCCCTCCCCATATCCTCAAGTCCATTCTCTAGTAGGTCTGTGTCTTTATTCCTATCTTACCCCTAGGTTCTTGATGACATTTTTTTTCTTAAATTCCATATATATGTGTTAGCATACAGTATTTGTCTTTCTCTTTCTGATTTACTTCACTCTGTATGACAGACTCTAGGTCCATCCACCTCATTACAAATAGCTCAATTTTGTTTCTTTTTATGGCTGAGTAATATTCCATTGTATATATGTGCCACATCTTCTTTATCCATTCATCCGATGATGGACACTTAGGTTGTTTCTATCTCCGGGCTATTGTAAATAGAGCTGCAATGAACATTTTGGTACATGACTCTTTTTGAATTTTGGTTTTCTCAGGGTATATGCCCAAGTAGAGGGATTTCTGGGTCATATGATAGTTCTATTTGTAGTGTTTTAAGGAACCTCCATACTGTTCTCCATAGTGGCTGAACCAATTCACATTCCCACCAGCAGTGCAAGAGTGTCCCCTTTTCTCCACACCCTCTCCAGCATTTATTGTTTCTAGATTTTTTGATGATGGCCATTCTGACTGGTGTGAGATGATTTCTCATTGTAGTTTTGATTTGCATTTCTCTAATGATTAATGATGTTGAGCATTCTTTCATGTGTTTGTTGGCAGTCTGTATATCTTCTTTGGAGAAATGTCTATTTAGGTCTCCTGCCCATTTTTGGATTGGGTTGTTTGTTTTTTTGTTATTGAGCTGCGTGAGCTGCTTATAAATTTTGGAGATTAATCCTTTGTCAGTTACTTCATTTGCAAATATTTTCTCCCATTCTGAGGGTTGTCTTTTGGTCTGTTTATGGTTTCCTTTGCTGTGCAAAATCTTTGAAGTCTCATTAGGTCCCACTTGTTTATTTTTGTTTTTATTTCCATTTCTCTAGGAGGTGGGTCAAAAAGGACCTTGCTGTGATTTATGTCATAGAGTGTCCTGCCTATGTTTTCCTCTAAGAGTTTGATAGTTCCTGGCCTTACATTTAGGTCTTTAATCCATTTTGAGCTTATTTTTGTGTATGGTGTTAGGGAGTGATCTAATCTCATACTTTTACATGTAGCTGTCCAGTTTTCCCAGCACCACTTATTGAAGAGGCTTCCTTTTCTCCACTGTACATTCCTGCCTCCTTTATCAAAGATAAGGTGACCATATGTGCATGGGTTTATCTTTGGGCTTTCTGTCCTGTTCCATTGATCTATCTTTCTGTTTTTGTGCCAGTACCATACTGTCTTGATTACTGTAGCTTTGTAGTATAGTCTGAAGTCAGGGAGCCTGATTCCTCCAGCTCTGTTTTTCTTTCTCAAGATTGCTTTGGCTATTCGGGGTCTTTTGTGTTTCCATACAAATTGTGAATTTTTTTGTTCTAGTTCTGTGAAAAATGACATTGGTAGTTTGATAGGGATTACATTGAATCTGTAGATTGCTTTGGGTAGTAGAGTCATTTTCACAATGTTGATTCTTCCAATCCAAGAACATGGTATATCTCTCCATCTATTTGTATCATCTTTAATTTCTTTCATCAGTGTCTTATAATTTTCTACATACAGGTCTTTTGTCTCCTTAGGTAGGTTTATTCCTAGATATTTTATTCTTTTTGTTGCAATGGTAAATGGGAGTGTTTTCTTGATTTCACTTTCAGATTTTTCATCATTAGTGTATAGGAATGTCAGAGATTTCTGTGCATTAATTTTGTAGCGTGCTACTTTACCAAATTCATTGATTAGCTCTAGTAGTTTTCTGGTAGCATCTTTAGGATTCTCTATGTATAGTATCATGTCATCTGCAAACAGTGACAGCTTTACTTGTTCTTTTCCGATTTGGATTCCTTTTATTTCCTTTTCTTCTCTGATTGCTGTGGATAAAACTTCCAAAACTATGTTGAATAAGAGTGGTGAGAGTGGGCAACCTTGTCTTGTTTCTGATCTTAGTGGAAATTCTTTCAGTTTTTCACCATTGAGGACGATGTTGGCTGTGGGTTTGCCATATATAACCTTTATTATGTTGAGGAAAGTTCCCTCTATGCCTACTTTCTGCAGGGTTTTTATCATAAATGGGTGATGAATTTTGTCAAAAGCTTTCTCTGCATCTATTGAGATGATCATATGGTTTTTCTCCTTCAATTTGTTAATATGGTGTATCACATTGGTTGATTTGCATATTTTGAAGAATCCTTGCATTCCTGGAATAAACCCCACTTGATCATGGTGTATGATCCTTTTAATATGCTGTTGGATTCTGTTTGCTAGTATTTTGTTGAGGAT
The DNA here is from genome assembly GCF_008692025.1 of Phocoena sinus. Classification (NCBI taxonomy): domain Eukaryota; kingdom Metazoa; phylum Chordata; class Mammalia; order Artiodactyla; family Phocoenidae; genus Phocoena; species Phocoena sinus. The sequence continues at coordinate 31,106,591 of NC_045765.1, forward strand.
TTTTGCATCTATGTTCATCGGTGATATTGGCCTGTAGTTTTCTTTCTTTGTGACATCCTTGTCTGGTTTTGATATCAGGGTGATGGTGGCCTCATAGAATGAGTTTGGGAGTGTTCCTCCCTCTGCTATGTTTTGGAAGAGTTTGAGAAGGATAGGTGTTAGCTCTTCTCTAAATGTTTGACAGAATTCGCCTGTGAAGCCATCTGGTCCTGGGCTTTTGTTTGTTGGAAGATTTTTAATCACAGTTCAATTTCAGTGCTTGTGATTGGTCTGTTCATATTTTCTATTTCTTCCTGGTTCAGTCTTGGCACGTTGTGCATTTCTAAGAATTTGTCCATTTCTTCCAGGTTGTCCATTTTATTGGCATAGAGTTGCTTGTAGTAATCTCTCATGATCTTTTGTATTTCTTCAGTGTCAGTTGTTACTTCTCCTTTTTCATTTCTAATTCTATTGATTTGAGTCTTCTCCCTTTTTTTCTTGATGAGTCTGGCTAATGGCTTATCAATTTTGTTTATCTTCTCAAAGAACCAGCTTTTAGTTTTATTGATCTTTGCTATCGCTTCCTTCATTTCTTTTTCATTTATTTGTGATCTGATTTTTATGATTTCTTTCCTTCTGCTAACTTTGGGGTTTTTTTGTTCTTTTTTGTCTAATTGCTTTAGGTGCAAGGTTAGGTTGTTTATTCGAGATGTTTCCTGTTTCTTAAGGTAGGATTGTATTGCTATAAACTTCCCTCTTAGAACTGCTTTTGCTGCATCCCACAGGTTTTGGATCGTCGTGTCTCCATTGTCATTTGTTTCTAGGTATAACTGCACAATTTATCCTAACTTGGCATCCAATGACCTTCAGAAAAAAGTATTTCCAATTCATGTATACAACTTTAACCTAAAGAGAAGGTACACCATAGGGTTAAAAGCACAGACTGCATAGACAGAGTGGCTGGAATTACCTATTTACCAGTAATTGCTGTGTGACACTGGGCAACTTACTTCACTTTTCTGTTTCACTTTCCTCAGCTATAAAATAGAGATGATAAAAGCACCTACCATAGAGGGATTTTCTGAGAGTTAAAAGAGTTAAATGCAAAGTGTTTAGATTAGTGCATGACACACAATAAGAGCTCAACATAAGTTATTATTATAAACTATTATCTCTTTTCCAGTCAAACTGGTGTATTCAATATTCTGAAATATTTCTTATGCTTTTCAAACATTCATTCCATTGTTAATTATTTCAACCGTTATTTGAGTGCCTAATTTGTGCAATATTTATAGTACCAGTTTAGTGGTATAAAAACAAAAAGGGACCATGCCGTTATGTAGTTACAGTCTAAAACAAAGCCAGATATTAATAAGTAATGCCAGTACATGTCCACATGCTCACACTATGTCCTTGCTCTCTCTCACTTGGAATACCTTCCTTCTGATTCTCTACCTATTGATTTCTAACCCATTTTTAAAGGCCTAGATCAAACTCTAGCCATTTATCTCCTTGGGAGGGTGCTCCAGCCAAAACAAAATTTTTATACTGAGTATTGCTAGAGTAATTATGTTCTATTCCATTATGGAGTTACTAACTTACATATTGCCTATACTTTCTTTTAAAATTCATACTTTCTTTTAAAATTTAAAATATTGAGGACAGAGACCAAGATAGTCTCTTGTGTCCTGTTCAAATGCCTATCAATGTCCTGAATAGGAACTATGGAAAGTATACTAATTGAAAAGTGATCGGTCTTTCAATCTACAGCCTCAGACAAAGATTGTAGCCTAATGGTCTGTTAACACAGATACTTTCTACCTTGCTTTGTAGAGATGAAATAATAGGTTGTTTATCAAAGAATGAGAGTGACCCCAATCTATTCTTGGAATCATGTCAAACCCTTGGCAAAGGAGGACTTCAACAAGAAGAACCAGAGAATACTGAAGGTTAAATCTCTGATTTTTCCAGTGTAAAACAAGAGGTCCTTGTAAGTGAAGGTACAGCCTTTGTTAAGAGGGAGCTCTTCAGGATGGAGAAGAATTTGTCTAGCTTAGAGCTAGCCAAACAGATTGCAAAGACCTAGGATAAAGGGCATCATTAACTTCAGATCTTGTGCAAGCAAAGGGATTTCCTAGAACATCTATATTGCTTGCCAAAGAAGAAGAATTCTAGCCTGCCACACCAGGTATCACTCACACTTCTTAGTTCCACCTCAGGATCCATGCCCTTATTTGGTTTGATCCCACTTTCTGGCCATGCTTATGATATTATTCCTGGAATTCCTCTCATCTCCTATCATTTAATCATCTCTTTTTCTATGCCCCCCCATTGTGAGAGCCTTGAATTCTCCTTGAATCATCTCAGTTTCACTCCAGCTGGAAATTCCCAAAGATTGACATTTCTTATGTACTTAACTATTTGGGTGAGAGCGGAGAGCTACTTCAGTCAGACATTGTTCTAGGAACCTGGGATATAACCAAGAACCAAAGAGACAATGTCCCTACCCACAAGGACCCATACTCAAGTAGAGGGAGGCTAAAATAAACAAACTATTAAATATATATAATATATGCAGGTGATCATAAGAGCTGTAGAGAAAAAAGACAGGATAAGAGGATATAGAATGCCAATTTGATGTTAGTGGTGTGGAGGGAGTGATTACTATTTTATATGGAGTGGTCTGGGAAGACCTCTTTTTACACAGTAGTTAAGAATCCAGGATCTAGAATCACATTTCCTGGATATGAATCTCAGATCCATTGTGAACTAGTCTTATGATCTTTGGAAATGTTTTATTTTCTTTTTATATTTTAGTCTCTCAGTTGGAAAATGTGAATGTAAAATAATAACTGTATAAAGTTACTGTAAGGATTAAATGAGATGATAGATGTCTCACACTTAGGAAAGGGGCATAGTATATATTAAGTATTTCACAAGTACACATTGTTACTGTCATTAGGTCAAATCTAACAGCCAACCCCTCAAAAATCTAAAAGAACACTGCTACTCAGCTATAAAATAAAATGATGACTTCTTGTCATTTGAGACAACATGGATGGACCTTGAGGATATTATGCTAAGTCAAATAAGTCAGACAGAAAAAGACAAATACCGTATGATTTCACTTATATGTGGAATATAAAAACAAACAAACATACATACATAAATGAACCAACAGGGCTTCCCTGGTGGCGCAGTGGTTGAGAGTCTGCCTGCCAATGCAGGGGACGTGGGTTCGTGCCCCGGTCCGGGAAGATCCCACATGCTGCGGAGCAGCTGGGCCCGTGAGCCATGGCCGCTAAGCCTGCGCGACCGGAGCCTGTGCTCCGCAACGGGAGAGGCCACAACAGTGAGAGGCCCGCGTACCGCAAAAAAAAAAAAAAGGACCAACAAACACATAGATACAGAGAACATAGTAGTGGTTAGCAGAGGGGAAGGGGCAGGGAGGGCAGAACTGGTAAAGGGGGTCAACTGTTTGGTGACAGACAGAAACTAAACTTTTGGTGGTGAGCATGCTGTAGTGTATATAGAAGTCAAAATACAAAGTTGTACACATGAAACTTATTAATGTTGCAAACCAGTGTTACCTCAATTAAAAAACAAAAACAAAAACTAAAAGAACACAGTTTGCCCTTTCATAAAGGTGTGAATATGAACTTGCCCTTTCATAAGGGTTTGAACATGTTTGGAGAAACAGTGACTTGAGGCAATGTGACTGAGCATCTTATTATCTAGAAACCTCTGGCTTTCTTTTTCATGAAGCATATGATGCAGTTTGATATTTAAGGGACTATAGCCATACAGGCTAAGGTATAATATATAAGATGATCCTATTTCCATGGGAAAGCACCAGGGAAACTAGTTGAAAGAGAAAATAAATATACCTCTCCACATTAGGAAGACTTCATTTATTAAGTTTTATATTGATACTTAAATTGAGATTTCTCCATAAATACTTTAAACATTTATAAAGGTGTTCTCACTTTCAATATTATGGGTAGTAGGATAATATCAGCTATTCACAAAATCAGCCCTCAAATTAATAGGCATTCTCAGTGACCATCTGTGATTTATTCCCCCCAGACCACCAGTGGATGCTAAGGAATACAGCCCAAATCATGATTTTGGACTCTAGTGGTTAGAGAATACTACCTTTTCTCCACACCTTCCATAAAGGAAGGGAATTCCAATGGACTGCTCCTTCTTCTATAATGCACTTGAGTCATTTCGATATTAAGCAAGAGAGAAAGAAGTCAAAGAATTAATCATCACCTGCCTCTTTGTTAAATTTATAAAGTCCATTTTCTTTCTTCGTGAATATTCACTTAGCTCTAATTGAATTGACACTTAAATACCACAACTGGACAGAAGTCTTTGGAGAGATTTCTTCACCCCAACCATTAAAATATTTTCTGCTTTAACTACAAAGTATAAAGCATGTCATGGTTTCCTACCACTGGAACAAATGTTTAAGGTAGAAATATAAGTGAGTTAAGGACAGTTAGAAATGAAACATGATTTTTGTCATTATTCTCATTCCACTAATCTGTTTTGAAACACCAAATCCACAAGGGGATGCTTAATATAAAACAATGAAAAATGAATGAAATGAATTTTTCTTTATGTTTCTCAAACTAGCATAAGATACAAAGAAGCAAGTTTTCTGCTCTACTAAAAACAAATCAAAAGACCAAGAGGAAATTAAAATAAAATATAACAACACTAGAATTATACAAGAAGAAATGCAATTTAAAGTAAAAAAAAATGTCAATTTCTCTTTTTGACTGAAGTAAACAAATGTATTCTAGAAAGTCTAAATCTATTTTTTACTATAAAAGAATTAGCAAAATCTACACGTATAGGACACTGGAGTATTGATGTGATTTAATAAAGATAAGTAATAGTTATTCCACTCAGTCAGGAAGTATTGGGTAACACTGTTTCTATGTCAAGTAACACTTAACATAGCATGGCATGATGATCTATACCATATTTTCCTAAATATATAGAAATCACTTTCATTATTATTATTATTATTTTTTAACATCATTATTGGAGCATAATTGCTTTAAAACGGTGTGTTAGTTTCTGCTGTATAACAAAGTGAATCAGCTATACATATACATATATCCCCACATCTCCTCCCTCTTGAGTCTCCCTCCCACCCTCCCTATCCCAGCTCTCTAGGTGGACACAAAGCACCAAGCTGATCTCCCAGTGCTGTGCGGCTGCTTCCCACTAGCTATCTAGTTTACATTTGGTAGTGTATATATGTCCATGCTACTCTCTCACTTCGTCCCAGCTTACCCTTCCCCCTCCCGGTGTCCTCAAGTCCATTATCTACATCTGTGTCTTTATTCCTGTTCTGCCCCTAGGTTCTTCAGAACTAACTTTTTTTTTTTTTAAGATTCCATATATATGCGTTAGCATATGGTATTTGTTTATCTCTTTCTGACTTCCTTAACTCTGTATGACAGACTCTAGGTCCATCCACCTCACTACAAATAACTCAATTTCATTTCTTTTTATGGCTGAGTAATATTCCATTGTATATAGGTGCTACATCTTCTTTATCCATTCATCTATCAATGGACACTTAGGTTGCTTCCACGTCCTGGCTATTGTAAATAGAGCTAAAATGAACACTGTGGTACATGAATCTTTTTGAATTATGGTTTTCTCAGGGAATATGCCCAGTAGTGGGTAGTTCTATTTTTAGTTTTATTAAGGAACCTCCATTCTGTTCTCCATAGTGGCTGTATCAATTTATATTCCCACCAACAGTGCAAGAGGGTTCCCTTTTCCCCACACCCTCTCCAGTGTTTATTGTTTGGATATTTTTTGATGATGCACATTCTGACTGGTGTGAGCTGATACCTCATTGTAGTTTTGATTTGTATTTCTCTCATGATTAGTGATGCTGAGCATCCTTTCATGTGTTTGTTGGCAATCTGTATATCTTCTCTGGAGAAATGTCTATTTAGGTCCTCTGTCCATTTTTGGATTGGGCTGTTTGTTTTTTTACATTGAGCTGCATGAGCTGCTTGTATATTTTGGAGATTAATCCTTTGTCAGTTGCTTCATTTGCAAATATTTTCTCCCATTCTGAGGGTTGTCTTTTCATCTTTTTTTATGGTCTCCTTTGCTGTGCAAAAGCTTTGAAGTTTCATTAGGTCCCATTTGTTTATTTTGTTTCTATTTCCATTTCTCTAGAAGGAGGGTCAAAAAGCATCCTGCTGTGATTTATGTCATGGAGTGTTCTGCCTATGTTTTCCTCTAAGAGTTTTAGAGTATCTGGCCTTACATTTAGGTCTTTAATTCATTTTGAGTTTATTTTTGTGTAGGGTGTTATGGAGTGTTCTAATTTCATTCTTTTACATGTAGCTGTCCAGTTTTCCCAGCACCACTTATTGAAGAGACTGTCTTTTCTCCATTGTATATTCTTTATTCCTTGTATCCATTGTATATTCTTATCCATTGTATATCCTTTATCAAAGATAAGGTGAACATATGTGCGTGGTTTTATCTCTGGGCTTTCTATGCTACTCCAATGATCTATATTTCTGCTTTTGTGCCAGTACCATACTGTCCTGATTACTGTACCTTGGTAGTATAGTCTGAAGTCAGGGAGCCTGATTTCTCCACCTCCGTTTTTTTGTTCTCAAGATTGCTTTGGCTATTCAGGGTCTTTTGTGTTTCCATACAAATTTTTTGTTCTAGTTCTGTGAAAAATGCCATTGGTATTTTGATAGGGATTGCATTGAATCTGTATATTACTTTGGGTAGTAGAGTCATTTCCACAATGTTGATTCTTCCAATCCAAGAACATGGTATATCTCTCGATCTGTTTGTATCATCTTTAATTGCTTTCATCAGTGTCTTATAGTTTTCTGAATACAGCTCTTTGGTCCCCTTAGGTAGGTTTATTCCTAGGTATTTTATTCTTGTTGTTGCAGTGGTAAATGGGAGTGTTTCCTTTTCTCTTTTAGATTTCTCATCATTAGTGTATAGAAATGCAAGGGATTTCTGTGCATTAATTTTGTATCCTGCTACTTTACCAAATTTGTTGATTAGCTCTAGTAGTTTTCTAGTAGCATCTTCAGGATTCTCTATGTGTAGTATTATGTCATCTGCAAACAGTGATAGTTCTACTTCTTCTTTTCCAGTTCAGATTCCTTTTATTTCATTCTCTTCTCAAATTGCTATAACTAAAACTTCCAAAACTATGTTGAATAATAGTGGTGAGAGTGGGCAACCTTGTCTTATTTCTGATCTTAGTGAAAACGGTTTGTTTTCAACATTGAGAATGAGTTGGCTGTGGGTTTGTCATATATGGCCTTTATTTTGTTGAGGTAAGTTCCCTCTATGCCTACTTTCTGGAGGGTTTTTATCATAACACAGTGTTGAATTTGGTCGAAAGCTTTTTCTGCATCTATTGAGATGATCATATGGTTTTTATCTTTCAATTTGTTAATATGGTGTATCATATTGATTGATTTGCGTATATTGAAGAATCCTTGCATTCCTGGGATAAACCCCACTTGTTCATGGTGTATGATCCTTTTAATGTACTGCTGGATTCTGTTTGCTAGTATTTTGTTGAGGATTTCTGCATCTATGTTCATCAGTGATATTGGCCTGTAGTATTCTTTTTTTGTGGCATCTTTGTCTGGTTTTGGTACCAGGGTGATGGTGGCCTCATAGAATGAGTTTGGGAGTGTTCCTCCCTCTGCTATATTTTGGAAGAGTTTGAGCAGCATAGGTGTTAGGTCTTCTCTAAATATTTGATCGAATTCACCTATGAAGCCATCTGGTCCTCGGCTTTCGTTTGTTGGCAGATTTTTATCACAGTCTCAATTTCAGTGCTTGGGATTGGTCTGTTCATATTTTCTATTTACCCCTGGTTCAGTCTTGGAAGGTTGTGCTTTTCTAAGAATTTGTTCATTTCTTCCAGGTTGTCCATTTTATTGGCATATAGCTGCCTGTAGTAATCTCCCATTATCCTTTGTATTTCGGCAGTGTCAGTTGTTACTTCTTTTTCATTTCTAATTCTATTGATTTGAGTCTTCTCCCTTTTTTTCTTGATAAGTCTGGCTAATGGTTTATCTTTTTTTCTTTATCTTCTCAAAGAACCATCTTTTAGTTTTATTGATCTTTGCTATTGTTTCCTTAATTTCTTTTTCATTTATCTCTGATCTGATCTTTATTTCTTTCCTCCTGCTAACTTTGGGGTTTTTCTTTTCTTCTTTCTCTAATTGCTTCAGGTGTAAGGTTAGGTTGTTTATTTCAGATGTTTCTTGTTTCTTGAGGTAGGATTGTATTGCTATAAACTTCCCTCTTAGAACTGCTTTTGCTGCATCCCATAGGTTTTGGGTTGTTACGTTTTCATTGTCATTTGTTACTAGGTATTTTTTGATTTCCTCTTCTATTCCTTCAGTGATCTCTTGGTTATTTAGTAGTGTATTTTTTAGCCTCCATGTGTTTGTATTTTTTACAATTTTTTTTCCTTAATTGATATCTAGTCTCATAGTGTGTGGTCAGAAAAGATACTTGATGCAATGTCAATTTTCTTAAATTTACCAAGGCTTGATCTGTGACCCAAGATATGATCTATCCTGGAGAATGTTCCATGAGTGCTTGAGAAGAAAGTGTAATCTGCTGTTTTTGGATGGAATGTCCTATAAATATCAATTAAGTCCATCTTGTTTCACGTATCATTTAAAGCTTGTGTTTCCTTATTTATTTTCATTTTGGATGATCTGTCCATTGGTGAAAGTGGGGTGTCAAGTCCCCTACTACTATTGTGTTACTGTCGACTTCCCCTTTCATGGCTGTTAGCATTTGCCTTATGTATTGAGGTGTTCCTATGTTGGGTGCATAAATATTTACAATTGTTATATCTTCTTGGACTGATCCTTTGATCATTATGTAGTGTCTTTGTCTCTTGTAATAGTCTTTATTTTAAAGTCTATTTGGTCTGATATGAGAATTGCTACTCCAGCTTTCTTTTGATTTCCATTTGCATGGACTATCTTTTTCCATCCCCTCACTTTCAGTATGTACATTATTATTAAATTATAATTTACATGACATTTTTAAGGCCAACAATATACTACATAATACTCTATCAATAGTGCATATGTCCTTCTATTGTAACAAAATTTTAAAGAATAGCTTGCCAAATTTTCTCCCCACAGCAAAATGCTCTCAAATCTGCCTCCATGAAAATCCTGATCTGGTCAGTATTCTATCAAAGATCAAAGCAATGGAATCCTACAAAGAAGCTGATCTGTACAAGCTTGGACAGGGTGGAAGGATCTGTGACCTGTGAGACTGAACAGAGCCTCTGAGACCAGTAGCTTTAGACTTTGAAGTTGCATGCCTTGTTGAAGTAAAAAATCAGCTTATTGTAGGAGGTCAGGGGCAGAGCAAGAGAGAGAAAAAAGAATATATCTTCCTAACTCTGAATTTCATGAAGTGATATAACTGGTGAGGGAGAAATTATCTCAATTTGGGGATAAATGGACTCAGTCATTTTCCATGAGATAACTTTGTTTTAGCACCAGGTCCGAGCACCCTCTCTTCTTGCACCCTATCCTACCACCATGCAATCAGACACTGGAGACTGGATAAGCAATGTCTTAGTGAGTCATAAATGGGATCTAAAGTTAGGAATATTAGTTTCAAATATAAGAAACTGCTGTGTAGTGGATCCAAAATCGCTGACTATTAGCAACTTCATGTGGTCCAACCAAAAAAGAAAGATCAGAATAAAGAATAGCGAACCAGAAATTATATTTATCTGGGAATATTCTATCGGACACTCCATTAAATTGGTATGTGGCAGGAGCCAGTGGAATAGAACACTCCAACTTTCCAGATATCTTTTACACATTTTTCATTCCACTAGCAGCAGAAAATCCCGTTTAAGAGAATGAACATATCAACAATTAATGATATGGAAAAATATGCAAGGTGTATTAAGTAAACCAAATAAGCACATTGCTAAACGGTCTCATTTTTTATAAAAGTATGTTTATTAGTGAACACATAGGGTAAAAATATACCAAAATATACATGGGAATTGTCAGGAGTAATTAGCAATGATTGTCTCAGGTAGTGAGATTATAGAGGCTTCTGAATTTCTGTACTGTATTTCTGAAATGTCTAAATATATTTTGTAACATGAGAATGTTACTTTGGTAATCAGAAAAATAAAGACACCTTAAATTTAACACATTATTGACAGGGGGATTTTTGCAGAAACTAATGCCTGTGGCTGTAATACATCCCCGGTCAAAAATGTGTTAGTAAAGTAGCATTTAATAACAAACTATCTACTTGCCAACCACTCTACCTTTTTAGGATAAAGAGAAAGTGCTCAGTTAACTTCTAGTCTAAGCAATGCAGAACTAGCTTGGGAAGTAAATGAAACAGCGTTCTCTCTCTCTCTCTCATTCCCTTTCTACATCATTTTTGTTCTCTGTCTTATTTTTATACTCACAGAATCTTTGTCATACTATATTATTTACATGATTTAATTTTAATTCTAACTTAAAACTGAGAAAAAAATGAGACCCAGAGTTTTTCAGTGATATGTCCCTGAATATAGAGCTAACACGGAACCCACCAAGAATTTGAATTTAGGTCTTGAAACACTACACTAATAAGTTTTTTCTCTAGTCTACACTGCCAAATGAACTTGTTACCTTAAGGTTATAATATTCAAGTAAGGGAATCTGGGGGATAGTTAAATGTGCTTAAATCTGATTTTTTAAAATCACAGAAAAAATGTGGCAATAACCTATTGTTTGAGTTGGGGAAGTCACTGCATGAGTTTTCAGAGACTTACAAAATTAACATCTGACAGTACAATTAGGAGAAGTCCTAATGAGGAAGAAATCAGGAATTCAGTGAAAAAGAATTTCACAACAGGATACAAAAGGATTAGAAACTTCAGGGATGAAGAGAAATGGTTGACTAGACTGTAAAAATGGTAATAGGAAAACAAAAGCTTAAAATGAATTAAGCTGGTGAATAATGCTAAAAGTAACGATCAGAAATGTTGTAATATTTAAAATAGAAGCAATAACCAGGCAAAGAACTGATGTTTGATGAAGGGTATATGGTATAATACAGTCAAATACTATTTTTGCTCAATATTATTTGTCAAGAAAATGATCTTCAAACTAGAAAATGTAGAATGATAATTAAAGGCCAATTAAGTGAATAAATTATTCTTAAAAGCCTATCTAAAATGGGTTCAGATACAGATGAGTTGCATTCCACGGTCCTGAAAGAACTTAGAAATGTGATTTTTTGGCAGACAGGCAATATTTAAGGAATTTTATACAAGGATTTTTTTTCTAACACATTAATAAGCTAAATTAAATAAACTGTGGGCCAGAGAGCTTGTAACTGACTCTGTGAAAATGTCGAAAAGCATGATGTATGAGTATTTAGAAAAGTAAGGAAAAGTATTCAATACCAAAATGCTTGCATCACGACTGGCTTAGTGTATTTTTAGGTAATGGACTGACAGAAGACTATGTAAACACAGTATATCTGGAGTTGAGAAGGCATTTAACAACATATTTCATGATATCCTTACAGGACATGATGAAGAAGCATGATTTAATAATGATATAATTAGATGTATTTACAACTGGTACTAAATCCTTATCCTGAGGTCCTGATGAAAGAATAGGTGACAACCTGCAGAAAATCTCTAGCGATGTGGTGTACAGCTCTATGTCTAAGTTTGTATGAACTTAACCTTGTACCATTCAACATTTTCTGGATGACCTGCACAGGGACATTAATCTAATGCTGATTATCTAAATTTGCATATGACCCTAATTTGGAAGATATGAACCATAAAGATCTAAAATATTAAGAATGACAGGCCAAATCTAATGATGATACTTTATCAGTAAATGTAATTCTTGCATTTTGATTCATCTAATAAACAACTGTAAAAGTAAAGAGTAGATGAGGCTTGGGGTAGCTTAAAAATATTTTATACAAATATAAATATATTTATAATGTATTATATATATAATTACATAATTATAATTTCATATATATAAATTATAGTTTAAATATATGTATATAAAATATATATAACATCTTTTTTTTTTTTTTTGCGTGCCTAAATCCATTTACTCTTCATGTAACAGCAACGTGGTTTCCATTAAAGAACCAGTTTGCTCAACTCTCAGGCCAGTAACTGACTTTTTTTTTTTTTTTTTTTTTTTCAGTAACTGACTCTTAATGTCAGATCCCATTTCCAGATTTCTGGATGTTGGCATGTGATTTAGGTGTGGGCAATGAGAAATCTGCATCCCTGTAGCCACAGGACTGGTTCAGACATAGGAAGGTAATACAGGCTGAGTGAATCAAACCATTTCCAAGACTTTTACTAGAACTATTAAGAAGAAGACTGTCTTTCTACTAAGGTTGCTCAGCTGTAGCTTGGAGCTGCCTGGAGCTTCTGCCAGCTATCTTAGTAACCTATGGGAACAACTTGCCTGAGAATCAAGCCAACACAAAGGAAAGCCTAACTAGGAAGTGGAAAGTCACGAATTCTTGACAGCATTGTTTGAAAGTAGGATCTAGACATGTATAAAGAAAGAGACCATACTTGAAGTATTATTTACCATTCTGAGTCACACGTTCCAAATGCAAGCAAAAACAAACTGAAAAATATTACATAGCGAATTCAATCATCTTTTGATTGATTTAACTAGATAAATGCTAAAATTTGCTTCTAAGCCTTACATATAATTTCAAAATTTATTAAAATTAATCATTATCAAACATCCATTCAAACCCAGCTTCTATATATCTGATTAGGAACTGTATTTGCTCCTGTATAAAACTCTGATGAGAGGCTCTTAGTTCATTATTTAAAAGATTCAATTCTTTCATTCAATAACCCATTACAGTGTGACAACTATGTGTCAAGAATGTATACCTTAATTTAAGTAACATGTAATTGGGAAATAACTAACAGATAAAACTATTGCACATATTGTCAAAATAAATTCAAGAAGTTTTAAAGAAAAAATTCAGTAAGATACAGATATACATTTTAAACTCTTCTTAAAAAAAATTACCAAGAAGGGCAATAAAGAATATGTGCAATAAATAAAGTGCTATTATGATTAATAAAGAATGCTTTGAAATCAAGAAAAGAAAAAGCATAAGCAAAAAAGAGAAAAACATCCCCCAGCTAAAATGGAAATGGATCATGCACGGAAACTGGCCACATTAAACAATATAGTTATCTATTGAAGCTTATTAAAAAGTTAAACTACATGAAAGTAAATATTATTCAAATTGAAATAATAATGAGATTATTTTGCCCATTTGGCAAAGATTGTTAAACTTTATAATTTTGTTCCCATCAGTTGATGGGAGTATAAACTGACAGAATATTTTTAAAGCAATTTGATAAATGTATCAAAGGCCCAAAATATGATCATATTTTTTGACTCAATTATCATACTACTTAGATTTAATCCTGAATAAAATCATCAATATAGAAGGATGTTTGTTGCAGCATTATTTATACCACTGAAAATGCACAGCAAACTACCCAAAAGAAATTATTTTAAATTTGTTGGCTTTTATTTACATAACTGGATGCCATGTAACTATTAAAAATCATGTTCTTAAAAAAAAGAAAGATAAATACACATTACATTATTAAATTAAAAAATAAAATTTATGTTATGATTCCAATTTTTATGTTAAAAATTCAATTTTTAAGCATTTTAAATAGCTGCAAATAAACACACTAATGCATGCTTTTTTGTTTGAGTATATGTGATTTTCTTTTGCAAAATTATTATCATACGTTAAGAAAATGCCCAAATCCTAAGCATAAAGTTTGATAAACCCTCTGAAACCAACTGTGCCCTTTCAGTCCCTACATAAGAAAAAAGGAAGTTTCTATCCTTACTTCTAATACCATGATTAGTGTTCACTGCTTTTAAATTTTATATAAATGTAATAATGTGATATGTACTCTTATGTCTGGCTTCTTTGGCTGAAAATCATGTACATGAAATGTATCCATGTTGTTGTGCGGAACTGCAATTCATTTATTTTTATCACTTTATTGCATTTCATCCTATGAATACACCACACACAATATATTTATATCAGTTCTACTTTTGATAAGTATTTGCATAGTTTCCAGTATTAGTTATTACAAATAGGGCTGCTATAAAGATCCTCAATCTTCTTCTCTTCCAGAGCATGTATATATGCATTTCTGTTGGTTAGAGTCTTAGGAATGGAGTCATAGAGCATGACTATGATCAACTTTATTAAGCACTGCAAAAGAGTTTACAAAGTGTTTTTTTTTTACTGATTTACACTACCACCAGCAGGATTCCTGTTTTGCCACATCCTGGTCAACATTTTACATTATTCTCTGTCTTTTTTTTTTTTATTTCATCCATTCTGGGGGGCATGTAGTAATATTTTTTTTTGTAGTTTTAATTAGCATATTTTTGATGATTAGTGAAACAGGATTATATATAATTTTAATTTTCTTCCTTATAATCTTTTATATTTTTCAATACCTATACTATGAACAAAAGTCCAATAATTACAAATAAGCATTTCTAAGCAAATATGCATGTATTATCGCTTTGTTACATATAATTTTTCTGCAATAATTGTTGCTTATACAGCATATCTCGGAAATAAAATTATAACTTTAAAAACAAGGATAACAGGGCTTCCCTGTTGGCACGGTGGTTAAGAATCTGCCTGCCAATGCAGGGGACACGGGTTCGAGCCCTGGTTTGGGAAGATTCCACATGCAGTGGAGCAGCTAAGCCCGTGAGCTACAACTACTGAGCCTGCACTCTAGAGCCCGCGAGTCACAACTACTGAAGCCAGTGTGCCTACAGCCCATGCTCCACAACAAGAAAAGCCACTGCAATGAGAAGCCCACACACTGCAACGAAGAGTAGCCCCCGCTCACTGCAACTAGAGAAAGCCCCTGTGCAGCAACGAAGACCCAACACAGCCAAAAATAAATAAAATAAAATAAATTTTTTTTTAAAAAAAGCTTTAAAAACAAAAAACAAGGATAACATTTCTTATTATACTCCATACAGTTTAGAACAGAATATTTATAATTTGGAAATGTCAGTTAAGATAATTTGTTTAAATTTCTTACTCATTATGTGAAGGCTTAGGCTTGGTATTATTTATTTCTTATGGAGAAAAGAAAGAAGTAGACTGAACTATTCCCCCTGCCCCCACCAATGTAAACTACGGCTTTTGCTATAATGTTAAATAAACGTACATTCTAATGCATACCTTTTGTGATTTTTGCATGTTAACTATGGACAGACATGAACGCTTCAATGAAAAAGAAATATGTACTTTTAAAATGAATAAATATTATAAATTATTACAAAATATCTATACAATCATTTATATGTTCATCAGTGATATTGAGTACTTAAAACTTGTCTAGCACATAATATAAACAAAGGAGTTTGATTAAATGTTTGCCTGGGAAACTCCACCACAATACCTAGAAAATGCCCAGCCACACTAGTTCTAAATGCTCTGGGTTCTAACACGTTTCACTAACAAAGATCTCTGCCTGAGCAAATCATTCTTGGACTTATGGGAGAGAGCTGGCTCTAAATCACAAACATATTTGACTTAGAAAGCTGTCATTGCTCCATACTTTCCTTCAGAGTGCAGAATGCTGGTTACAGTGAAATATCAAGTTTTCATAGGTTGGGAGGTGAGGAGAAGAAAAAATCAGAGAGAAGTATTCATTTTCTTCATTGATATTTAACTACAGAAATTGTTGGTAAAAGGGAGGAAATCATTTTAGCGTAGAAAAGCTGTTTCTGAGAAATACAGTGAAAGAAGCTCTACCTGCTGCAAAGGACACACCAAAATGTCAGCAAGTATAAGCGAATATTCACAAAGCTTAAATTAGTAGATCTGTCACCTCTTAAGAATTACCTTTATCTTTCTTATCCCTAAAAGAAGATCCTTCAGTAGAGATATGTCCTCTTACCCTTTAGAAGGACACTTTGGAGACATTAGAAAAATATTTTTTTGGTGGGGGAGGTACTTGCTTAAAGAAGAAAAGCATCGATGTGTGTGGAAGGATGTCTGACACTTAAATGATGAAGCAAATGAAAAGATTATGAAATATTTATCATATAAATCATAAGAACCTTTTAGAAATTAAATGTGATTTAAGAAGGTAAATGTGTTGTCATAAGGAGTTTTAAATGAAATTATTAAATGACATAAACTGGAGATTAACTTTCCTTAGTACAAATTTGCTTGTTTTTGAACAGCAAAGATTCTAAATAATCCCTCAAAAGACTGGGTAGAAGTTGGCAGCTTGTATAAGCCTTTTACCCTTCCTTAATGTGAAAGTAAACTGCAAAAGCTGTTATGTCTAAGAAAAGGGTAATCAAGAAAAATATCATTAAAGTGTATTTGAGATTAACTGTTACATGAAAGAGCTCGTCTGATACCTGACACAAGTAACTG
This sequence comes from Phocoena sinus, assembly GCF_008692025.1. Lineage (NCBI taxonomy): Eukaryota > Metazoa > Chordata > Mammalia > Artiodactyla > Phocoenidae > Phocoena > Phocoena sinus. The sequence continues at coordinate 31,123,124 of NC_045765.1, forward strand.
GATTTTGTTTTCCAATGTATACCGATGGACTCAGTGGTCAGAGCAGACTGAATTGTATTTTTGTAAGGCTCTTCAACAGACAGCCAAATAAATAGCTTTTCCCCCGCTGCATGGTTTGCTGTTTGCTTAAGCAAAAATCCAATTTCTGAAGAGGACTCCACAAGGGCTAAATTCCCTGCCATTTACAAGTGTCCCATTAGAGCAGATTTCTATATGGAAATAACATTCCAAGACAAGGAGAGAAACGCTAGGTCTGAGGTCTGCTGTTCCTGATGTGTTTTATTATTTCTCTTTCATTTGGAGAGTAGAGTTGTTCTCCCAGGAGAAAGAAGGAGAAAGATATGTTTGAATACAAATGTCTCAAGAAACTGGAGCTTCTTTTAAAAGTGAAATCTCTCTCTTTTTTTTTTTTTTTTGGTATGCATCAAGGACGAGGGTAGAACTGTCAGCTTAACACTCAGGCTGCTTCTCATTAAAAGATTTTTTTAATTAAGAATTCAAAGGAAAAAACTCCAAGTGGAGTAGCATATATTAGAGATGGTGAAGTTTGGGTTTGATTACTGTTTCCTTTAGCACATCTGGAGGAAGCTTTTATTTGAAAATAGTCACTATCAGAATGAGACAACCTGTGTGTCTGGCTTACAGGATGCCGTATAAAGACCTGGTAGTTTTGCAATAGCTTTTTTCTAGGAGGTGAAAAAAATAAATTTTAATGAAGGTTCCTAAAGTTTCAGGAATGTTTTAACTAACAAAACTAGTATCACTGATGTTAAGAAAATGTTCATTGATTTTTAAAACTTTAATTATTGGAGAATGAAAATCTTTGTAAAGGATTCAAATGCCTAATCTAATATATGCTTGTTTTTTAAGCAATTGATTTATAGTTCCTGCAAATAGCCATGCACTTTTACATTAGTTTTGCTTGTATTTAGCTTTTCATTTTAAAGAAATGAACAGATTTAGTAATATAATATTCAGTAAGAATTTACCTAAAAGGAAAAACAAACTCATGGAAAGTGTTCTAGAAAACGTAATTGTATTACAATGTTAACTTGCTTGAATTAGATAAATGCCTATTGACTTAGCTGTTATACATACTATTGAAACTGAAAGATAAATTGATGTTTCCATGAAAGCTCCACTAAAGGAAAAGTTTAAAATATCACCATATGAACAACATGATTCTGTTCATCAAATTCATTTTCATATAGTTCAAGGGTGATTGAGTTTCTTTATTCAAGATCATCAGGGTTCTACTTTAATATTACTAAGTGTCATTAAAAAAAAAAAAAAGCAGAGTCCAAGTACTGTTCAACCTTTTGAAAAAAACTTAAATCTAGTCAAGTAAAGCACTGAAAGCTTTTTTTTTTCCCTTTCTAAATCCCCTTGTACTCTGATTTTATATTAGGAAATACTTATTGTGAAACATAACTTTAACTGGGAGCTTTTATTTAGTGCAAAGAGAAGCATTCAACAACTTCTTTGAATACCAGGATTCCCACTTTGAAGAAACTGAGAAGTTTGCATAATCCTACACAACTAAGAGAACTTGACTATTAGAGAGGTCTAGTACTTTGACTGCCCAAACCTTTATACAAATGTAACCAAAGATTAACTGAAAGAATATGAAACAAAGGAGAAAACAATAGGCTAAGGGTAAGATGCTTCACCTTTTAGTTTCCTTATTTGCAAAAGCAGGAAATTTTGACTAGGTTTTCTTTAAGTTCATTTCACTTCCCAACATAATGATCCTATATGATTTACAGGGCTTTATATAAATTCCTTCTCTCATGCAATAAACTGTCTTGAAGTTTATCACCTTTTCTGACTTATACAAGCAAACTTGGCATTATCTTTAGTATCTCTTTCACCGAGATGTTGGTGTTAAGTAAACAGGAATTTGGCTAAGACAGAATTGCTTTCACATACCACCAAGTATTGTTTCATGGTTAGAAATAGAACTCTATTTAGGAGTTGCATTGTTTAGATGGTAGAACTTAATTTTTCAAAACAGCCAAAGGTGTGCTTATATTTCCTTTACTTGCTGATGTATAGTTATATTTGATATGCTGTACACATCATACATGGAATTATTCCATGCTCTTAAATTACTAGTAGAGCTGAGAAACTGTATCAGCCATAGGCCAAGATAATATTTTCAGGTGCTAACTGTATGTATTTTAAAAAGGGATAAAATGCTTCACTCAAATTAGATTAAAATGCTATTGAGAATTATTTGCAGGTGTCAGAAAAAAAAAAAGTACCCTACACAATCATATTCTTTCCTGTCACTAAAACTTAGAATGTCATCTTTGAGAACTCTCTCTCATCCTTGGACAACTACTGAGCTGGACGCCTGTTGCTTTTTTTTTCTCCCGATTTTAAATTTTTTTTTATTTTTGGCTGCGTTGGGTCTTCGTTGCGGCGAGCGGGGGCTACTCTTCGTTGCGGTATGCGGGCTTCTCACTGTGGTGGCTTCTCTTGTCGCGGAGCACGGGCTCTATGCTCACGGGCTTCAGTAGGTGCAGCACGCAGGCTCAGTAGTTGTGGCTCACGAGCTCTAGAGCGCAGGCTTCAGTAGTTGTGACGCACGGGCTTAGTTGCTTCGCGGCATGTGGGATCCTCCGGCACCAGGACTCGAACCCGTGTCCCCTGCACTGGCAGGCGGATTCTTAACCACTGAACCACCAGGGAAGTCCCAAGCCTGTTGCTTTTGATGTCATTTTAAGATGAAGCCATCAAGTTATATTTGGTTTGGGGCACTTAAAGTTAAAAAGGAAAAGTAAAGAACACATCATTTTGTTTCTAGATTCAAGATTTCAATTGAGTAGCTGGGGAAGATGATATAATCTGCAATGAGTCCTGATTTGATCATCCAAAGACTGTTATCTTGCTTTTGTTATCACTGAGGGCTGGTTTCACTTTTGATCCACAACTACCTTAGAATGAGACACACACAGGGCAGGCAATGGGAGATTTGCACTCCTCAAAGCCAGTAGCTAAAATGAGAAAGTAGAATCCTGTGGACATTTTCATTTGGCAACATTCTGCCCGTTGCTGAGATCCTGGAGGCATTGATTGTCTCAGGAGGTGAAGACGGAGCTGAACAAATCCAGGTTGGATTTTTGCTCTTCTTCTGGTAAGGAAAAGTGGAAAGTTCCTTTCAAGTGAAGCATCGGTGATCCATGCCAATGCTTCTGGATTCAACTTAAAAAAAAAAAAAAATTAGGGCATCCATAAAAATCAAATAAAAACAAACTTCTTCCCTACTTTATATAATATTCTGTATATTATTTCCATCATGTTTAATTCTGTCAATTATATTTTGTTTCCAGTGACCTTAAGACTACTTTATCTTAATTATTTCATAAATATTTAAGATTATTTTATTATGTACATCAGGTATGATTAAAAGCACTTATGAAATTTATGTTGACAGGGTCAGAATTCTTAAATTCTATCAAATCCAATTATAATGTTATAATAATATTCATAATATTAAAACCCTTTAAGGATTACTGATGTGAATGAGGTTTGCATATTGGGTAGGTTTTCATTGCAAGTACAAAATTTTTGATTCAAGGAATTCTTAGTATTAAACTATGCGGATAAGTGAATACTGTCAGTGTGAGTGTAGGCAATGTTTCTGTGAGCCTGTTGGATCTGTGCCTCCTTTCCTTAGAAGTGCTTATCACCGACCCCCCCGTCCCCTCCCTTATTACCTACATCCACTGCCACCAAGACCCTTGCTTTAATTCTGATCCTATTACTCCTGTAGAACGAATAATAACACTGTTTCCTCACCAGCCTTGGCCATAGCACACTGGATGAACACCTAACCCAAATGAAGTCATTCGTATTCTCCCTACCTGGTATTTGGAATTAGAGTTAAGAGATTCTATGTAGTGACAAGAGTCTGTGTTTTCCAAAAACTAGGGCACCGAAGCAGGAAAAACCAGTGTGTGGAGAGTGAAATGAGAACACATCCAAAGAAAAGTAGAGACAGAAGAGCATACAGCACCAGAGAGACAAAGATACCTTTCTGCCATTCCAGTTCTTTTGTGCATTCTTTTTCAGAGGAAGAACTATACTACCTCACCTTTGACTGAGATGGCCCATATTCTTCTAGTAAATTCTATTATTTGTCTTTTTCTTTCAGCACAAGCTAGTCTGACTGAGGTATCTGTTGCTTGTAACCAAAAGAATTTCATTTGATACAGCAGACAAGAGAAAAACAAATTAAAATCTAACTACCCTCAAGAAAAGAGATAATAAGCAAATTAATTATCCCAAGTAAGCTTCAAAAGAGGAATAGAAACTGGAAAATATAGTACATTTCATTATTATATTGTACTGTCAAGCCCAGTATTTTCTTAATTGAACAACATTTGTTTTAGAAAGCTCAAGGGATATTCTGAGCTGAATCCAAGTTTGTCCATACCACTTCTTATCTCGGCCTTATAAGAAAATGGTTTGAATTCTTACTTCTGAGACTTGCACTTTGAATCAGATTCCTACTTTAATACTTATACTTTGAAAACTTTAAAATAACTCAAAATAGATGTATTAAAAAGTGTATTCTGAGATAGTACATGTCATCATGGAGTTCTGGATTTTATGCTTAAGGCAGGAGTAATAAATATAGAATTGCATTAATCTTGTTCAAAGAACTTTCTGCAGCATCTCCTTCTGACAATTATATTTTATACCAAAGTCAAATTTAAATCAATTTTTTAAAGATTAAGAAGCAAAGGAGACTTAATCCCTTACAGATCCAGGAGATATAATAATGGTAGTTTTTTAGGGGAAATTTTAATCTTTAAAATAAGAACTAAGACAGAAACAAACTCAATTAATTATGTTTCAAATATTTTACACAAGCTTATGTTTTAGAAACATGATACCGTGTCTTTCTTAATAAAAATATATATTCTCATTAATCTAACAATGTGACCAATTTTCTGTTAGCAGTACAGTGTCAATTTTAAATCATTATGTTAGCAATGTGATTTATATGGACATATGCATATATGCATATCACTATTCACATAAACATATATCACTCTTTATTTACGTTTTGATAAAGTGCTACTTTAAATTAGTATTGTCAAGAATTTTAATGAATGTGCAGAAATTGCTTTGTGATTTAAGAACAAATTTTACCTCCATATAATTTACTCTTGCTTCTCTCCCAACCATCAATGCAGTGAATATTTTAGTAATATATTCAAAAAGTGATATTTCAAGTGCCATTAAAGAATCTGATCAACAATTTGCCATGGGCAAATCTAGAATTTCACACTTTAAATAGTAGAGATTCTCAGTTCTTTTTTTTTTTCCCCCACTAAGCTTCCCCCGTCTTTTCAGATTCACATGCATAGTGATTCAGTTTCCATATTAAGCTTTGAAACTTCTACCAAAAATTACTGGAGTTGACTGTACAAATTTTATTTCATGTTTTATTGTTTGATTAACTAATATCTCTTAGACATGCTTATGGAATAAAACCTTAAACCTGACTGTTGGGTAACTGCCTATCATTTTACAGTTTTATTGAAACTGTGTAGATGGGCCAAAATGTGTCATAGAAAATACTCAGTGTGTAACATAAAATTTAAAATAGCAGATGCTTATAAAGAGCTTACTGTTTTCCACATACTATGCTTTGTATGTATTAGCAAATTAATAGCCTTAAAATCTATGTGTTTTGATACTATTCCTATTTTAATGATGAAGAAATTGAGCAATAGAGATGGTAAGTAGCACACCCAGGGTGCGAGAGCAAATAAGTATGTAGAGATGGGATTTGACCTCAGGCCAAATGGCTCCTCAGTCTATGCTTTCAGCCTTAACACCCTGTCACCTCACAAAAAAGGAGAAAAAAAAAAAGGACTCTCATACCTTTGGCAAATTATGTGCTGAGTAATTTATTATTTAACTTGTACAAAAATCCTTATTTATAATAAAAGAGAAAGTTCCAGGAGATTCAGTAACTTGTCCATGGACACACATACTCGGTCTTTACTCCAAGTCACAGTGTCTCCTTGTATCAGTGGGGATGCCTTTGGTTTATAGCTATTAAAAGAAAGCCAAACACCAACTGACTTCAACAATGTATTGGCCACTGTAATGGACCACCTAATCTCCCTTAGGACCTAAGGACTTAGTCTCCCAATTGCTAGGAATGCTTTGGGAATTGGGAATTGCCTTGGCTGACCAAGTTGCTGTGACTAAGATGACCTCACCTTTTAGGGCAGTCCACATCCAGCCCCCCTGTCGGAACTTGGGACTACTCTGGAGGACCATACCTGGTTCAGACAAATTAGGAATTAGCATTGCAGCCTAATTTCTTCCTCTGCCTAATCCTGCCTTCTTCCTTCCCTTCCATGGATGTTTATCCCACGAACACTGCTTAATATATTTCTTGCAGGTTGATCTCCAGCTAAAAGTTTACTTCCCAGAAAACCCAACATACAATGCATGATGAAGGGAATTTACTGGCTCACACAATTGAAAGTTTAGAGATAAGTTTGTTTTCAAACTTCATTTGATTAAGAGGCTAGAATTAAATTTCTTTCTGCCTTCTGATCTGCCTTTCAGTGTCAGCTTCATTCCACGGCTGATATCTTGCAATGATGGAAAAATCATTACAGCATTTCTAGTCTTCACATGTGTACATCACCCCACCCAGAAGGAGATTCCAAGTGAAGTTCACTGGGATTGGACAATTTAAGGTACAGGGTTGGAAAGTGCTAATTAGCTTAAATAAATGAGTGCCCAACCCAAGAGCCTGAGGTAGTATCACTTTCCACTGGGTTGCCTTGAGGAAGGGGAGCAGGCCAAAGGAAAATCTGGCTACTGTTAGGGAGGATTGAGGAGGATTCAGTGGTACTAAGAGTAGTACTGTTAGAAAGGAGGATTCAACACTGAGGTGTTGAATATTGGGTAGTTGATAAACAGCATCTATAATACTCCAAAAGGGGAAAAAGAGAAACAGAAGAAATGTATCAGAAACATTTCATTCTTTTTGATACATTTTCTTCACCAGTTTTACAGAATTTACAGGCTCACAGAGGACTCTCTTTGCATTCAATCCTTTCCACATTTTTCAAATGAGACATATTCCTCTCAGTTTCTCACTAGATAACTCACATTACCCATAGTTTAAAAGTCATTTCCTCCAGACTGTCTTCTTAGTCCTGTCAAAGACAAGCTTAGAGGTTTCTCCACAACATTCCCACAGAGTAATGTGTTGACCTGACCACATTTTATTTAATCATTTGTTTAATACTTTTCTCTTCTTTCTAGTGGACAATTGATTCCTGCAGGGTATATCCTGCATCTTAATTCATCACTATATCACTCCACTGGTAATATGGGGCCTGACAAGCAAAAACATTCCCTTGTTTTGGAAAAAGTGCATAAATTAATGGTAATGCTGGCTTTTCCTGGACACATCCCAAGAGGTTTTTTAATAGTGATGAAGGATTCATAATTCTAACTTCTCTACTGATGAGCACATTAATGAAAGAAAAAAATACTATGCGGAGAGGAAGAAAGCAAAAGACCCCTCTACCTCACTAGATTGTGACTTCCCAGAGAACAGAAAATATAAGCACAGGTATATATTGGCTGTTGAGTATGTGCATATTAAATGTGCATTCACAAATCAGAGAAAAAGTCAGGCTCATTTATAAAGATGTCTCAACTGCTGGTGAGATTTTTCTTTTTTAACACTTTGAGGGAAGCATTTCACAGAGGAGAGGTGAGGATTGATCATGGTTTTTAAGGTGGTAAGTGAGTTCAAGATTATTAAACAAGACAGGAAATTCAGAACAGGGAACCTTTGGTTTTTGAGGATGGCACATCATGAGTTTGTTTTTGAACATGCTGAATTTGGAAATCTGAAGGAGATTTAAGTGAACAAATGTAGAAATTAAGAAGAACCACCAGTCTGTAATAGTTGATACTTCCATTTAAAGGAAAAATATACTTTTTTCTGTAAAATTTTTATTGTAATTAGAGTTACTGGTCTTCTCAGAAGATCATACACACCCATCCCTTGCTTACTTCAACTCATTACTGTAAACCTTACTGCTAAGAAAAAACAGAATAACATGAAAAAATATTTTCCTTTAATTCTAACGAGAAAAAATTATGATGCGGTCCAACCTAACCCAAGATACACAATTTTACAGGTGGAAAATTATATAAATTTGTAATAAACACAAGTTTATACAAGTGATAGGTAACAATGTGAAAATAAACACAGTACTCGCCAAAGAAGGATGTGTAATCGTAGCTGGTGACTGGCAGAGAATGTGTGTAAGGGAGTCATTCTTTGGAAAAAATTTCATTCTTTCTGATACATTTTCTTCACCAGCTTTACAGACTTTACAGGCTCATAGTCATCTTGCACTCAGTCCATACTTAAATATTAAGTTAAAGTATTTTTGGTGCAAAATTACAGACAAACATTAGGGTACTTCAAAAACAAATGCAAAACCTAAATATGAACAGACAAATATTTATCGAGGATGCTACCTCCACTTCCTTCTCACTTATCATACATAGACAAAGAAAAGCATGTTGGGATCATTAAGAATTCAATGGTGCACAATTCAATTTTGTTCTGTATGGTATGTTCTGAATATAAACTAGTGCCATGAAAATTAATGAGTGTTTCATTGCCTGAAATTGTCATGTAAAAATATGTTATTTAGAATGTTTTAGGATTAAAAATTCATTGTACTGAAAAAACAACCCATTGTCAATAAAGGTTTCAGCCTTCAAGAGCCATTATGGCAAAAAATAAATGAAAAATTGTGTGCAGTAAGTCGCTACAAGTTTGACTGATCATCTATATATCTTATTATATTAGAATTTAGTACATTAAGAAAAATATATTGCTCTGATCACCCCTGAGTGCCTTTATTCCCATTATATTTTTACTTTTGTGAAAATAATAATAAATATTACACTTGGTTTTATATATAGTAGTAACTCACTCAATTTCATTATTGAAACAAAAATGAATGCAATTGTGTGCCTACTATTTCCCAAACATTGCATTAGATGTTGTATACAAAATTATGACTATTAGAATAAAAATATTTGGGATAATGTAATTCTAATCACTTTTCAAAAGTCATACTAATCCCAGTTTTACCTCAAGCTCATATGACCGTTTCTGAAATCCTACAACATGTTTGTATAATTAAAAAATGTATATAACATAGATGCTGAAAAAAGCACAAATCATAGGTTTATGACACAATGGATTTTTACAAAATTAAGAAAGCCTTCTATGCAGCATTCAAATCAAGAAACAGAATATCATTGGAACTCAAGAAGTACGATCATGCCCCTTTACAAACTGCCTCCTCAAAGGGTAACCACCATGTCCTGGCTATTGTAAATAGTGCTGCAGTGAACACTGGGGTGCATGTATCTTTTTGGATTATGGTTTTCTTTGGGTATATGCCCAAGAGTGCGATTGCTGGGTCATATGGTAGTTCTATTTTTAGTTTTTTGAGGAACCTCCACACTATTCTCCATAGTGGCTGTACCAATTTACATTCCCACCAACAGTAATGTCCATCAACAGAGGAATGGATAAAGATGTAGTATATATATATACAATGGAATATTACTCAGCCATAAAAAGAAACAAAACAGTACCATTTGCAGAGATGTGGATAGACCTAGACACTGTCACACACAGAGTGAAGTAAGTCAGAAAGAGAAAAACAAATATCGTATAATATTGCTTATATGTAGAATCTAGAAAAATGGTACAGATAAATTTATTTGTAAAGCAGAAATAGAGGCACAGATGTAGAGAACAAACTTACGGATACCAAAGGGAGAAGGGGGTGGTGGGATGAACTGGGAGATTGGGATTGACATATATACACTACTATGTATAAAATAGATGGCTAATGAGAACCTACAGTATAGCACAGGGAACTCTACTCAGTGCTCTGTGGTGACCTAAATGGGAAGGTAATCTAGAAAAGAGGGGATATATATATATATATATATATATATATATATATATAAAAAAAGGAATGACATATATATATATATATATATATATATATATATATATATATATATATATAAAGGAATGACATTGGGTCATTTGTAGAGATGTGGATGGACCTAGAGTCTGTCATACAGAGTGAAGTAAGTCAGAAAAACAAATATCGTATATTAACGCATATATGTGGAATCTAGAAAAATGGGATAGATGAACCTATTTGCAGGGGAGGAATAGAGACACAGACATAGATAATGGACATGTGGACACAGGGGGTAAAGGAAGGGTGGGATGAATTGATAGATTAGGATTGACATACATCAACCCCTAGCCCTACCCTCCCACCATGTCATGAGGAATTTCTCAAGTGTTTTTATTTACAAGCCTTATCGTTTTGCTATTATATTTGGGTATATCATCCATCTTGCATTAATGCTTATAAATGGTATGAATAGGAGTCAAGGGTCATATTTCTTCTTTTTCTTTAACACTTTTATTGGAGTATAATTGCTTTACATTGTTGGGTTAGTTTCTCCTGTATAACAAAGTGAACCAGTTATACGTATACATATATCCCAATATCCCCTTCCTCTTCTGTCTCCCTCCCATCCTCCCTATCCCACCTCTCTAGGTGGTCACAATGCATGGAGCTGATCTCCCTATGCTATGCAGCTGCTTCCCACTAGCTATCTATCTTACTTTTGGTATTGTATATATGTCAATGCCACTCTCTGACTTCTTCCCAGCTTACCCTTCCCCCTCCCCATGTCCTCAAGTCCATTCTCTACATCTGCATCTTTATTCCTGTCCTGACCCTAGGTTCTTCAGAACTTTTTTTTTAGATTCCATATATATGTGTTAGCATACGGTATTTGTTTTTCTCTTTCAGACTTATTTCACTCTGTATGACAGACTCTAGGTCCAACCACCTCACTACAAATAACTCAATTTTGTTTCTTTTTATGGCTGAGCAATATTCCACTATATGTATGTGCCACATATTTTTTATCCATTCATCTGTTGATGGACACTTTGGTTGCTTTCATGTCCTGGCTATTGTAAATAGTGCTGCAATGAACATTGTGGTACATGACTCTGTTTGAATTATGGTTTTCTCAGGCTATAGGCCCAGGAGTGGGATTGCTGAGTGGTATGGTAGTTCTATTTTTAGTTTTTTAAGAAACCTCCACGCTGTTCTCCATACTGGTTATATCAATTTATATTCCCACCAACAGTGCAAAAGGGTTCCCTTTCCTCCACATCTTCTCTAGCATTTATTGTTTGTAGATTTTTGATGGCCATTCTGACTGGTGTGAGGTGATACCTAATTGTAGTTTTGATTTGATTTCTCCAATGATTAGTGATGTTGAGCATCCTTTCATGTGTTTGTTGGCAATCTGTATATCTTCATTGGAGAAATGTCTATTTAAGCCTTCTGTCCATTTTTGGATTGGGTTGTTTGTTTTTTTGACATTGAGCTGCATGAGCTGCTTGTATATTTGAGATTAATCCTTTCTCCGTTGCTTCATTTGTAAATATTTTCTCCCATTCTGAGGGTTGTCTTTTCATCTTGTTTATAGTTTCCTTTGCTGTGCAAAAGCTTTTAAGTTTCATTAGGTCCCATTTGTTTATTTTTGTTTTAATTTCCATTTCTCTAGAACGTGGGTCAAAAAGCATCTTGCTGTGATTTATGTCATGGAGTGTTCTGCCTATGTTTTCCTCTAAAAGTTTTATAGCGTCTGGCCTTACAGTTAGGTCTTTAACCCATTTTGAGCTTACTTTTGTGTATGGTGTTAGGGAGTATTCTAATTTCATTCTTTTACATGTAGCTGTCCAGTTTTCCAAGCACCACTTATTGAAGAGGCTGTCTTTTCTCCATTGTATATTCTTGCCTCCTTTATCAAAGATAAGGTGACCATATATGTGTGGGTTTATCTCTGGGCTTTCTATCCCGTTCCATTGACCCATATTTCTGTCTTTTTGCCAGTACTGTACTGTCTTGATTACTGTAGCTTGGTAGTATAGTCTGAAGTCAGGGAGCCTGATTCCTCCACCTCTGTTTTTCTTTCTCAAGATTCCTTTGGCTGTTCAGGGTCTTTTGTGTTTCCATACAAATTGTGAAATTTTTTGTTCTAGTTCGGTGCAAAATGCTATTGGTAGTTTTAGAGGGATTGCATTGAATCTGTAGATTGTTTTGCGTAGAATAGTCATTTCCACAATGTTGATTCTTCCAATCTAAGAACATGGTATAACTTCCCATCTGTCTGTATCATCTTTAATTTCCTTCATCAGTGTCTTATAGTTTTCTGCATACAGGTCTTTTGTCTCCTTAGGTAGGTTTATTCCTAGGTATTTTATTCTTTTTGTTGCAATGGTAAATGGGAGTGTTTCCTTAATTTCTCTTTCAGATTTCTCATCATTAGTGTATAGAAATGCAAGAGATTTCTGTGGATTAATTTTGTATCCTGCTACTTTACCAAATTTGTTGATTAGCTCTAGTAGTTTTCTAGTAGCATATTTAGGATTCTCTATGTATGGTATCAGGTCATCTGCAAACAGTGACAGCTTTACTTCTTCTTTCCAATTCGGATTCCTTTTCTTTCTTTTTCTTCTCTGACTGCTGTAGCTAAAACTTCCAAAAGTATGCTGAATAATAGTGGTGAGAGTGGGCAACCTTGTCTTGTTTCTGAACTTAGTGGAAATGGTTTCAGTTTTTCACCATTGAGAATGATGTTGGCTGTGGGTCTGTCATATATGGCCTCTATTATTTTGAGGTAAGTTCCCTCTATGCCTATTTTCTGGAGGGTTTTTATCATAAATTGGCATTGAATTTGGTCAAAAGCTTTTTCTGCATCTATTGAAATTATCATATGGTTTTTATCCTTCAATATGTTAATATGGTGTATCACATTGATTGATTTGAGTATATTAAAGAACCCTTGCATTCCTCGGATAAACTCCACTTGCTCATGGTGTATGATCCTCTTAAGTGCTGCTGGATTCTGTTTGTTAGTATTTTGTTGAGGATTTTCATGTCTACATTCATCAGTGATATTGGACTGTAGTTTTCTTTTTTGTGACATCTTTGTTTTGTTTTGGTATCAGGGTGATGGTGGCCCCATAGAATGAGTTTGGGAGTGTTCCTCCCTCTGCTATATTTTGGAAGAGTTTGAGAAGGACAGGTGTTAGCTCTTCTCTAAATGTTTGATAGAATTCACCTGTAAAACCAACTGGTCCTGGGATTTTGTTTGTTGGAAGATTTTTAATCACAGTTTCAATTTCAGTGCTTGTGATCGGTCTTTTTATATTTTGTTTCTTTCTGGTTCAGTCTCAGAAGTTGGTGCTTTTCTAAGAATTTGTCCATTTCTTCCAGGTTGTCCATTTTCTTGGCACATAGCTGCTTGTAGCAAGCTCTCATGATCCTTTGTATTTTGGCAGTGTCAGTTGTTACTTCTCCTTTTTCTTTTCTAATTCTGTTGATTTGAGTCTTCTCTCTTTTTTCTTGATGGCTAATGGTTTATCAATTTTGTTTACCTTCTCAAAGAACCAACTTTTAGTTTTATTGATCTTTGCTATTGTTTACTTCATTTATTTTTCATTATTTCTGATCTAATCTTTATGATTTCTTTCCTTCTGCTGTTTCTTTTTGAACTTTGTTATTCTTCTTTCTCTAATTGCTTTAGGTGTAAGATTAGGTTTTATATTTGAGATTTTTCTTATTTCTTGAGGTAGGATTGTATTCCCATAAACTTCTCTCTTAGAATTGTTTTTGCTGCATCCCATAGGTTTTGGGCCATCCTGTTTTCATTGTCATCTGTTTCTAGGTATTTTTTTATTTCCTCTTCTATTTCTTCAGTGATCTCTTGGCTATTTAGTATTGTTTAGCCTCCATGTGTTTTTATTTTTTAAAGTTTATTTTTTTCCTGTAATTGATATCTACGTCTCATGGTGTTGTGGTTGGAAAAGATACTTGATACGATGTCAATTTTCTTAAATTTACTGAGGCTTGATTTGTGACCCAAGATATGATCTATCCTGGAGAATGTTCTATGAGCACTTGAGAAGAAAGTGTATTCTGTTGTTTTTGGATGGAATGTCCTATAAATATCGATTAAGTCCATCCTTTTTAATGTGTCATTTAAAGCTTGTGTTTCCTTATTTATTTTCATTTTGGATGATCTGTCCATTGGTGAAAGTGGGGTGTTAAAACCCCTACTATGATTGTGTTACTGTCGATTTCCCCTTTTATGGCTGTTAGCATTTGCCTTATGTATTGAGGTACTCCTATGTTGTGTGCATAAATATTTACAATTGTTATATCTTCTTCTTGGACTGATCCCTTGATCATTATGTAGTGTCTTTCTTTGTCTCTTGTAATAGTCTTTATTTTTAAAGTCTATTTTGTCTGATATGTGTAGTGCTACTCCAGCTTTCTTTTGACTTCCATTTGCATGGAATATCTTTTTCCATCTCCCCCTCACTTTCAGTCTGTATGTGTCCCTAGGTCTGAAGTGGGTCTCTTCTAGACAGCATATATATGGGTTGTGGTTTTGTATCCATTCAGCCAGTCTATGACTTTTGGTTTTAGCATTTAAGGTAATTATCGATATGTACGTTCCTGTTTCTTAATTGTTTTGTTTTTGTTTTTGTAGGTCTTTTCCTTCTCTTTTCTTTCCTACCTAGAGAAGTTCCTTTAGCATTTGTTGTAAAGTTGGCTTGGTGGTGCTGAATTCTCTCAGCTTTTGCTTGTCTGTAAAGGTTTAATTTCTCTGTCGAATGTGAATGAGATCCTTACTGGGCAGAGTAATCTTGGTTGTAGGTTTTTCCCTTTCATCTCTTTAAATATGTCCTGCTACTCCCTTCTGGCTTGCAGAGTTTCTGCTGAAAGATCAGCTGTTAACCATAATTATGGGGATACCCTTGTATGTTATTTGTTACTTTTCCCTTGCTGTTTTTAATATTTTTTCCTTGTAGTTAATTTTTGATAGTTCGATTAATATGTGTTTCGGCATGTTTTTCCTTGGATTTATCCTCTATGGGACTCTCTGCACTTCCTGGACTTGATTATTTCCTTTCCCATATTAAGGAAGTTTTCAACTATAATCTCTTCAAATATTTTCTCAGTCCCTTTCTTTTTCTCTTCTTCTTCTGGGACCCCTCTAATTCGAATGTTGGTGCCTTTAATGTTGTCCCAGAATTCTCCATTGTTTTCATTCATTTTTCTTTATTCTGTTCTGTGATAGTTGTTCCCACTGTTTTATCTTCCAGGTCACTTATCCATTCTTCTGCCTCAGTTATTCTGCTATTGATTCCTTCTAGAGAATTTTTAATTTCATTTATTGTGCTGTTCATCATTGTTTGCTTGCTCTTTAGTTCTTTTAGGTCCTTGTTGAACATTTCTTGTATTTTCTCCATTCTATTTCCAAGATTTTGTATCATCTTTACTATCATTACTCTGAATTACTTTTCAGGTAGACTGCCTATTTCCTCTTCATTTTTTTGGTCTGGTGGGGTTTTACCTTGCTCTTTCGTCTGCTGTGTATTTCTCTGTCTTCTCATTTTGCTTAACATACTGTGTTTGGTGTCTCCTTTTTGCAGGCTGCAGGTTCATATTTCCTGTTGTTTTTGGTGTCTGCCTCTAGTGGGTAAGGTTGGTTCAGTAGGTTGTGTAGGCCTCCTAGTGGAGGGGACTTGTGCCTGTGTTCTGGTGGATGAGGATGGATCTTGTCTTTCTGGTGGGCAGGACTGAGCCTGGTGGCGTGCGTTGGGGTGTCTGTGTATTATTATGATTTTAGGCAGCCTCTCTGCTAACGTGTGGGGTTGTGTTCTTGTCTTGGCAGTTGTTTGGCATGGGGTGTCCAGCACTGGAGCCTGCTGGTTGTTGAGTGGACCTGGCTCTTAGCGTTGAGACAGAGATGTCTGGGAGAGCTCTTGCCAACTGATATGTGGGGCCGGGAAGTCTCTGGTGGTCCAATGTCCTAAACTTGGCTCTCCCACCTCCAAGGCCTGACACCCGGCCAGAGCACGAAGACCCTGTAAGCCACACGGCCAGGTATGTGGGGAGCTTCTTGCCTTTTGGGAAGTCTGAGATCTTCTGCCAGCATTCAGTAGTTGTTCTGTAGGGGTTGTTCCACATGTAGATGTATTTTTGATGTATTTCTGGGGAGGAAGGTCATCTCCATGTCTTATTCCTCCATCATCTTTTTTTTTTTTTTTTTGCGGTACGCAGGCCTCTCACTGTTGTGGCCTCTCACCGTTGCGGAGCACAGGCTCCAGACGTGCAGGCTCAGCGGCCATGGCTCACGGGCCCAGCCGCTCTGTGGCATCTTCCCAGACCGGGGCACGAACCTGTGTCCCCTGCATCGGCAGGCGGACTCTCAACCACTGCGCCACCAGGAAAGCCCCTCCTCAGTCATCTTGAAGGTCCTCTCCAGGGGTCATATTTCTTTATATAGACTTTATATAGACTTTGAATTGCTTCATAAGCACTGGTTGAAAAGACTTGCTTTTCACCCATTGCATTTCTTTGATGGCTTGTTGAAAATATACTAAACATGTATGACTGGTTTTACTTCAGGACTCTATTTTGTTTTATTGGCCTAATTGTCTAGCCTTATGTCAATACCACACTGGCTTGATTAATGTAGCTTTATAGTAAGTTTGAATCAGGTAGTAAAGGTATTCCAATTTTTTTTTTTTTTACATCTTTATTGGAGTATTTTTTCTTTTTAAAGAGTGCTTGACTATTCAATGTCCTCTGTATTTCTATATAAATTTTAGAATTATCATTTTAATTTTACCAAAAACAAATTTAAAACCTGATGGCATTTGGATTGAGGTATCATTTTATCTATACATCAATTTGGGGATAACTGAAAGCTTATTTACAGTAAGTGTTCCAAACAATTTAATCAATCCAATAAATACAATTTATTTATTTACTTAGATATGCCTTAATTTCTCAGTAATATTTATGTATATTTTCATCCTGTGAACTTCCTAAATATATTAGCCCTAGTATATTTTTGGTAGATGTATTAGGACTTTTTATATTCATGTTTTGTGTAAATGAAAAGTCTTACTTCTCCATTTGAAGATTTGTGTTTTGTTTTACTTATGGGTAGGTCCCACTATATAATGTTGAAAGAACTGGTAAGAGGAGTTACATTTGCCTTGTGTCTAATGTTAGAAAAAAAATTATTCACTCATTCATCATTAAATATTTTTTTGGCTGCAAGATTTTCTAAGATGCTCTTTTTCTGAATAAGAAAGTTCCCTTTATTCCTAGTTTTCTGGATACTTTTATTATGAATGGGTATTAATTTTTACCAAATGATTTTTCTGCATTTATTGAATTGACCTTATGGATTTTACTTTTCATTCTGTTAGTCTGGTGACTGATTTTCAAATGTTGAACCAACTAGCATTACTGGAATTAAAACAAACTGGCCATGGTGTATCATCCTTCATACATATATTACTGTATTCAAGTTGCTAATGATTTGTCATGAACTTCTACATGAATAGTCATGAGGGATATTCCTTGTAATTTTTTTTTTTTAATTTTTGTAATGTTCTTGTCTGGTTTTGGTATCACAGTTATGCTAAGGTGGAATGTGTTCCCTCTCTTTATTTTCTGAAAGAATTTATGGAGGACTGGCATTACTTATTTCTTAAATACATCTGGGACTGACCCTCTCTTTGTGGGAAAGTTCTTAATTACAAATACAAATCTAGTTTCTTTAATAGAAATAAGGCTACTCAGAGTCTTTGTTTCTTCCAGTTTCAATTTTGATAATATGTATCTTTCATTTTAATTGTTAACATAATAAAAATTGTAGAAGGTATCTGTATAAAATTATTTATAAATTCGCTGATTTTCTTTTAGTAATAATAGGATATTTAATGAACATTATCATTGACTCCACTTGTTTTCTGTTTTTTTCACTATTATTAACAGGGCAGTCTGTCAAAGTTTTAATATTTTTAAAATGTCAAATTTTAAATTTTCCTCATTTCCCAATGGTTTCTACATTTTATATGATTGCACTCTTATCTTTATTTCTTTGCTTATATTGCATTTATTCTTATGTTTCTGCTTTCTTAAGGTAGAATTTTAGATCATTAATTTTATACTTTCTTCTTTTCTAATAAAATCACTTCAAGCATAAATTCTTCTCTGAGCACTGCTTTTGACGCATTCCATGAATTTTGATAACCTTTTTTGGTTTCCATTTTAATGATTATCTACTTCTTTTTCTGACTTCTTCATTGACCCAAAGGTAATTTAATAATGTTAGGAATATGTAGTTTAATTTCTAAATTTTAGCAAGTTTTCAAATTTTGTTCTGATATTGATTTTTAATATAATTCTATTTTAATCAGTGAACCTACTCTGGATGAATTAAATCCTTTGAAATTTATGAAAAAATGTATGGCATAGAATGATCTATTTCATGAAAAATATAAAGTGCATTTCAAAAAAATGTGTATTTTGTTGATACTGGTTGGACTCCTACGGATGTCAATTAGCTTAAGATGGCTGATAATCTATCAAGTTGGTTGCTTAAATCTATCCTTACTGATTTTCTGTCACCTTGCTTTACCCACTTCTGTTAGAGACATAAGTATCTATATCTTAGTGTAAATTTGTCCTTGGGTTCTGTCAGTTTCTGTTTTTATGTATTCTAATGCTCTTTTATTAGGTACATACATATTTAGGGTTGCTATATCTTCTTGATTTATTGCAGGTTTAATCCTGAATAAATATTCCTCTATTTTGCTCGTAAAATGCATTGTCTTGAGGTTCAATTTTTCTGATAATAATATATCCACCTTCAGCTTTATTATGATTTAGTCTTCACATAGAATATTTTGTTTTCATCCTTTTACTTCTAGTCTGTCTCCTTAAATTTAAATTTCTTCTTTTGTAAACAGAATATATTTGGGTATTGATTGCTTTCATTTAATATGACAATTACTGCTTTGAAGGCTTTGTCAACTAGCATTGAATACAATTACTGAAATGGTTGATTTTAAGTCTACCATGTTATATTTTCTCCATTTTTCTTCTCTTCAGTTCTCTTTTTTCCTTCCTTTCCTGTCTTCTTTTGATTAGTAAAGTATTGTTTGGTGTTCAGCTTTTATCTCCTCTATTGACTCATTAGGTATATCTCTTTTTTCATAATCTTTGTGATTTGTGGAAGGATTAAAGTATACCTTAAATAATATTTACAATTTCACACGTAATCTTAGAAGCTTACAACAATTTCATTTACCACCCTCCAGAGTTTTGTGATATTGTTGTATATGTTTATTTTACACATATTTTACATCCAAAACATATTGCTGTTATATTGGGTGTTAATTTTTTTAAATATTGGGTTGGCTAAAATGTCTGTTCTGGTCTTTCTGTGAGATGGTATGAAAAACCCGAACGAACTTTTTGGCCAATCCAATAAATTATTTTTATTAACTTACATATTAACTGTTTCCTCTAGTTTTCATCCCTTCATGTAAATCTTAGATTCCTTCTGATATTATCTTCACTCACCTTGAGGAACGAACATCCTTTAATATTCCCTTAATGAAATTCTGCTTGTAACAAGTTTTCTCAGCTTTAGCTTATATTAAAATGTCTTCGTTTTACTACTATCTTTAAAAGATATAACCCATAGGATTAGATTTCTGTGTGGCTTTTTTTTTCTTTGGTCCTTTAAAAATATAATTATTTTATCTACTGACTTACATTGTATCTGATAAGTCAGCAGTTTTTCATTGTTCTCTGATATATAAAGCTTCTTATAATCTCTGGCCACTTATAATATTCTCCCCTTGTCTCTGATTTTCAAGACTTGACTCTGTGTAAGTTTTCCTTTGATCTGTGAGTTTTATATTTTGTCAGATTTGGAAGATCCCTCTCCTTTCTTCTGTTTCTTTGATTACATATACATTAGACAACATGACATTTCTTTTCCCACAAGTCACTAACACGTTTGTTTTTTCTAGTTTTTTTTTAATGTGCTTTAGTTTGTTTCATTTCTTCTGATATGCCTTGAAGTCTACTGAATTTTTTCTTCTCTATTTTCTAGTATACAGCTTACCTGTACAGAAAAATTTTATTTCTTGAATGCCCATTTGCTACAGTTTCATATTTTTAAAAATTTCTCAGTTGAATTTCTCCATTTGTCATTCATTTTGTACATATTTTCACTAAAACAATGAAAATTTCCATAATAGCTTTTTTAAAGTTCTTGTCTGCTAATTCCAATATACATGGAATCTCTGGTAGTATTCTACTGACCATTTTTTTCTCTTATTTATGGTTCATCTTACTTTTTAGTGAGGGTGAAGAGGGAATGGTTACTCATTTTAGAGGTATTCTTAATATTGTGGACACTATTTTTAGAGTCTAAATTGTGTTTTTTTTTTTTTTTAACAGTTATTGAGTTGTACAATTTTATCCCAATGAAGCTTTGTTTTAAGCTTTGTTAGAATGAGGTTAAAATAAACTTACTGCAAAGTGTGGGCTTCCTGAGGAATCAACAGAATATTTGGTGAGTTCAGAAAGCTTTCTCCACTATTGACTATATGATCACCAGTGTGTCCCATCATTGTGTAATTTCTGAATATTTTTGTTTTCAGCTCACAGACCTTCAACAGCTGTTCTCTGCCAAGTATTGCAGTGTTTTACCACATGCACATATTAATATTTGGCTAAATATTCAAGTGGAAACTTATACATATTTCCAAGACTCCTTCTCTGCACAGATCTCTTGTCCCTAAGACCCTGATCCACAAATTCCAGCACCCCTCAGCAACCCCAAACTGATTTCTATTTTCTCCAGTCAGTGAGATCCCTTGTTTCTATTTGAGCTCCATTCCATTGGGTCACATTTTAGAAAGTATCTCCATGTAAAAACCTGGAATAGAAGTTGAATATATCTTTTACATTTATCTTTTCTCACAGACCTTTTCCAGGTACTGCCTATTATCCAGTGTCTGAATATAGTGGCCTCATATATCTTACACAATTCTATAGTGTATATGGAGGCAAGTCAGATACAGATTACTCCATCATGGTTGAAATCAGAAATATGCCTATGACATCCTAATAATATTGGCATCCTTTGTGTCATGAGGCACTTGACTAAAATTTTGACCTCTTCTTTGACTACTCAAGCTGCTCTATAGTACAACTGCCCCTCTGAAACAAAGCTCAAAGTTGTGTATAAGCCATACCAAATATACCCTTCTAAATGAATGAAATGAATCTAATGATTTTTGCATGTGAGGAAAAAGTAGAAATTAAAATTTATTTATATAGATTTAAAATTTCAAAACATTCCCTAAAAACAGAGAATATGACCTGTCCTTCCTGGTCACTATTTGGCAATTGAAACAGCTCAATGCCATACAATTTTAAAAAAGAATAACGTATGAATGGCAAGACTATTAAGAAAATTAATGTAACTACTGGTGATTCATTGTTAACTACCTTCAAACCTATGGGTAAATTTATCAAATGAAATAAAAACGTAGTGGTTCATATGTCTTTATTGCCTGCATGGTGCCTAACAAAGTTTGAGTCATTGATACTCATTGGCTGAGTAATAAAAATGAAGTTAAGAACTCACAACGTTAGAATGATATCATTTCTATAATAAATGAATCTTTCCTTATCCCAAGTTTCAATGCTTGTTCAGCAAGAATTTAGAGAATTTGAGAGACAGAGTACTAATAATATAACCTAATCCCTTCATTTCACAAAGGAAAAAAACTAGTATCAGAGAAACAGCACAGAATGGGAGGAACAGGAACTTTGGGGTGAGATAGGTCTAATATCGAATATTGTCTCTACTATTTAACAGCTATATTATATGAGACAAGTCAATTCATACCTTTGAAATTCAGTTTCCTCATCTCTAAAGTGGGTATAACACTGTTAAACTTACAGAATCATTATGAAGAATAACAAATATTTTCAATTCTCCTAGAAAAAAGTTCAAATTTTTAAAAATTATATTTTCTTTCCATTTTATTCGTCCAAAGACACATCGTAATTAACAGCTCTACAGTCAGGCCTAGTGCTCTTTAGATACACACACTGTACTTCCCAAAGGACAGTATTCATTCCTGCTTAGCAGCTCACCTACAGAGAACACATACAAGATATATTCTTATAATTTAGTATGTGTATGATCAAAAGTGGCATTATGCTGTGAAACTGTAAAAAAGTTTGTTGCAAGGAAAAGTTCAAGTACTTTTCAAAGGACTACTGCTACTTTTATATTTTTCATGTCTGATTAATGAGAAACTTTTGAAACAATTTAATCTATCCAGGGATGTGAATGCTAGTTTCTATTTTTCAAGCCTGATTACAAAAGAACTTCTAAAGCAGTTTAATCCGTTCAGGGATGCTAAACAAATATGTCAACATTCATTTTGCATTTATGTCTGCACCAGTTAAAGGAAGAAATGTGGAAATAAACAGAATTTAGAATCTGCTCTCTTTTTTAAGAAGAGACGCCAGGGCATTCCATTTTTTATATAGAGAATTCAAACTCCTAACTTAGATAAATGTATTTCAGATTGAAGTTTTTAGTAGCTTTACCAAACAGTTTATGGGGTGGCACTCTGCCAAAAAGTGAGCTATAACCTTATAGTTCACTATTATGAGAAGACGTGTTCTAAGCTTTTCTCTAAGGACAATCACATATATTAAATTTGGAATACAAAATTATGTTTGATATTTAATTGGAACCTGATTTATCCTTAAAAATAAATAATATAAAATCTTCCCTGTAGTACTTTGGTTGAAACAAGGGTTTATTTTCTATATTTCAGATTTATTCCTTTATATCTACAGTACATATTACTTATGATGTACATACATATCTATATCTATATGTAGATATATAGATATATGCTGCCCGGGTGTATATATAATTTGGAACCTTCTCTTGAGAGAAATATAAAACATTTTTCAAAGAAAACAATTATATGTTATAAAATATATTGTACATCAGTAAACATATTCTAAATTGTTAAAATTCATATATCCAATCACCATTAATTAATTTTACAAAACGAGGCTGACAAGTTCACACGCATTCAACCATGTTTTACCGGGAATTAATACTGGAGAATGACAGACGAAACATAATCAAGATTGGATGTGAGTAATTAATATGGGAAAGGTCAGTTTGGGGAAAAAAAGTTTACCTTGCAGTCTTCTTAAGGTTAGCAAATAGGGGTCAGTACCACAGCTGTGGCAGACAACATTTCCCATCACTCTTATATCTACTGTGCTAGTCTGATGTGGATATGGCCCATTGTCAAATCTCAATGATATCAAATCAAGCTGAACAATAGTTTTAATATCTGAAAATATGCAGAACATGTGTGGACTATTTACAGTTTTCCTAACAATCAAATACCTGATAAATTTCATTTCTATGTGCTGGGTAAATAAGAACACCCATTAAGCAAGATGTATGGCATAAAATTCATTGCAAGTTTGTAGGTCGCTCTGCATTGTATTGGGATTTTCACTATTAGATTAAATTGCATAATGAATCACCTCGAAAGAATCCAGTGATTCTGTAATACAGAATAATGAAATGTACAGTATATGAAATAAAATATCTCGTATTTTAACCATATGCTAAGTGAACATAGAAGGTAGAGATGGACCTGTGTTTATGCAAGTGTTTTATTAATGTGTTGGGAGGAAAACTTAAGCATATTGTGACATATTATTTAGTCTCTAGACTCAGCCTGCCACATACCAAGTAAAATTCACTATGTTGCCAACTTCCTTGGATTTGCACTCACTGAGGCAGTTGAGGTCAGCACTTTGTGAAGGCATGACATTTAGTACAGTTTAAATGATTTCAAAAAGCCAATCTAAAAATATATTCTCTGCTTGCCACCATTGTAACTGACATTAACATTATTCTTTAGTCTTCGTGGAAATGCATTCACCTATCCATCTACCCATGCTTCCAACTATATGGCCGACCATTCAACCACGCTTTCAGACATACACACATTTATATCAGAA
Source organism: Phocoena sinus (assembly GCF_008692025.1). Lineage (NCBI taxonomy): Eukaryota > Metazoa > Chordata > Mammalia > Artiodactyla > Phocoenidae > Phocoena > Phocoena sinus. Next base: position 31,147,231 of record NC_045765.1, read on the forward strand.
AACATTTATTCATGTACAGATTCATTCTTTTTTAAAATTCAGCAAAAATTGTGACATATGCTAGCATGATGAGAGATATAGCAGTTTAAAAACAAAACAAAGTCCACGCCCTCTTGGAATTTAAAGTCTAAGGAAATAGGAGAGTATTCAGGTATTAAAGGGAAAATTACAGTATGATATGTTCAATGAAATGAGACGTACAAGGCACTGAGAGATTTTTTGTGAGATAGTCTGAAGAATTTGGGTAGAACTTCTTGAGAAAGGAATGTCTAAGCTCAGGCCAAGAATACGCTTTGATAGGAACCAAATTTGAGGCATGGGAGTAGAGAGGAGAAGAACAGTGAAGATTTTTGCTAACTTTCCAAATGATTGATAATAATCATTATCAATACTGATTAAAGTTCTCTGTATATCTGGTAATATATTATACAAATTATCTTCCTTAATTATTAAAATCAATTACAACAATCTTTAAATAGATAAAAATAGGTGCAGAGATGTTACACAGTTCTATTTCCAAGGTCACAAAACTAATGCAGAATCCAAACCATGGCCCGAATAACTTCAGAAGCATACCCTTTACCACTGACCTCTATTAAAAGAATCACAATATTAAGCTACCCTAAACAGCCAAACCCAGTATTTCTCTGGCTTTTACTTTGATCACCTGTTAAGGTTCTAAACTCATGCATGTCTGGGGTTGTGGTATTATGCCATAGAAAGCAGGTATTTGTGAAAGCCTACTCTATCATGGTAGAGTATATTGTGGGGGAGGTTGAAGGGATTAATATGAGTTTGGAGGGAAAGTATGAAGGTTTCAGGCTGTAGAAATAGTATGAGTTTAAGAGAAGTAGGGGTCACAAAGCAAAGTATAGAATAATTAAGCATAACAATACCTATTTAACTGTTTTGCCTTAAGAATATCTACTTCTTAAATTGGCTACTATTTAGTGAAAACTGGTTGATACTCTTACACATTTAGTGAGGTAAAATACAACATTTCCCATGCTAACTTAAAAATTTCAAGGACACAATATTTTACATTACTCCAAACAGGAATAAAGTATTTTAGGAGAACACCTAATGCTTATAATTAATTCATAGCATAGATTTACATAATACTGATATCACAAGAGCTCTACCTGTTGATATGGATACCAACACAGATAAATAGATACCGCTAATATCATGATCTATACAGATATCAGTAGCACAATGTAATCATGAGAACCAGTATAACCTGACTGAAATGCTGACTCCTTTATTTTCTAGTGTTTAACTTTAGAAAAATCGTATCATCTCACTGAGCTTCAGTTTTCATGATTATAAAGTATAAACATCAGTTCCTATCTGGAAGGATTTAATAAAAAAATGGTGACAGATATAAAAATATAGTTCAGCATCTGCTATTCTTATAATATTCAATATCTGATAAATAATATTACTACTGTAAAATTTACCAGCCCTCCACTGAGCAATGTGGCACCAGGTTAATGAAAGTAAGTACGTAAAACAAAATATTTGCAAAATTTCTCTCTCCCTCTCATATATGTAATTTCTCTCTTTCTCTCTCGCATACATATATCTAGAATACATAAAGAACTCCTAAAATTCAATAGAAGACAATGGAGCTAATAAAAAATATGGAAATGTATATGAACAAGAAATTTATAAAAGGAGAAATACAAATGACTAATAAGTAATCTGAAAAAATTCAAATTAAAACAATGAAATATCTGAAAGAGTGAAAATATCTAATGCTGACAAAGATGTAAGGAAATAAATTATCATGTATACCTAGAAACCAATTTTTAGTTATCTATCAAACTTTTTAAAGTGTATTCTCTTTTACTCGCAATTCTCCTTGTAAATTCCTAATACAGAATCTTATCATTTAGGCAGGTAGAAAGATATTCACTGTTATTATTATTTACATAAAAAAGGAAGTATTCTAAATTCCATAAATAGAATAATGCTTTAACAAATGCTTTAACAAAATGTCTACAACGCAGAATAGTATTCATAGGTTTGAAACAGATGTATACATTATCTATTTGTCTATCTATCTATCCATCTATAGAATTTCTCCACAAGATAATTTAAACTGAAAAAAAAGGTGCAAAATTATTACTCAAGAACATTTATGTAAAAACATAGATTCACACAAACACATAAACACACACACAAAACTCCAAACTACATTTCTGAAAGCATATCTCTTTAAATACATTGTGGAAAAAAAGTGTGTAAAATAGACAGCTAGTGGGAACCTGTTGTATAGCACAGGGAGCTCAACTCGGTGTTCTATGATGACCTACAGGGGTGGGATGGGGGTGGGGTGGGAGGAGGCTCAAGAGGGAGGGGATATATGTATATATAAAGCTGATTCACTTTGTTGTACAGCAGAAACTAACACACCATTGAAAAGCAATTATACTCCAATAAAAAAATAAAGATAAGAAAAAAAGAAAGTGTTTTTACATAAAAAATGTAAGAAATACAAAAGAAAATAAATCTAATGCTTGTGAAAGGTAATACAATTTATAGTGACGTGGGGTGAAGAGGGTATTTCACTTTTTACCCTATTTTTTAATATTGAAAGAAGAATATTAACTAATACTTTGTGATTTAAAAAATAATAGATCCTGGACTTTCTGGAATTTTGCTGTAATGTTGAGAGGAAGCACGCTGTAAGGTGGGAGCTCTAAAGGTTAGAGTGAGCTTAGACGCGAACTGTGAATACCATCTTATTCATGATACTTAACATTCTTGTGGCTCCCTTCCTAGTTTTCAACTAAAAAAACTACTTTGTAACATAAAGACACAATGTGAATTAAAGAAAACTATTAGCAATCTTTCAGTATCTTTAATTATCATTATTGTTAGTGAGAGATTATAAAATGGTAACGAGGCACACTATTGTAAATTTAATAATCACCCCTAAACTTTAGAAGCTAATTTTAAATTGACTTAGTCTTTTTTTTTTTTTTTTTTTTTTTGTGGTACGTGGGCCTCTCACTGTTGTGGCCTTTCCCATTGCGGAGCACAGGCTCCGGAGGCGCAGGCTCAGCGGCCATGGCTCACGGGCCCAGCCGCTCCACGGCATGTGGGATCCTCCCAGACCGGGGCACAAACCCATGTCCCCTGCATAGGCAGGTGGACTCTCAACCACCGTGCCACCAGGGAAGCCCTGACTTAGTATTCTTGAGTTGACAAATTCCATCCTGGACAAGGGACTACAAATACATATGCTAAAAGCTGCACCCCTCAGTGAAATGCTATCTCTGGTTACCATTATGAAATAAAAAGGTGTCTACTTCCTAATCATGTATTATTGTGATTAAAATCCTCTTTTTCACACATCTCTGACTTTTCTCATTTAGGATAAAAACTGACAACATCTCTTGTTTTTGATGACTCCAGTCTTCCAGAGATCCTCTGAAGATGAATTTCATCTTATATGATGCAAGAGAAAATAGCTTTGGAATTTGAATCAAAATTTGGCTTATTTCTCTTTAGGAAAATGTTTAGGCTTTTCTATTTTATCCATTTGACTCTGCACTACTTGAAAGCAAGGATTAAGTCTTAGCTATCTTTCAATTCCTGCCACTTAGCATAGTGTCTGATATTCATTATATGTCAGCTGAATAAATATCTTACCTAAGATTCAATAACAATAATCTATGGTTAAGGATCTTGGAATTTGGAGCCAAAAAACTAACATTAGAATCCTGGACTTACTGCTTATAAAGTAGACTACAGTCAATTTATGTAGCCTGTCTGTCTACTTCCTTATCTGTAAACCAGATATAACCATACTTAACAGATAGAGCTGATGGAAAGATTAAATGAGGTGACTAAATGAGATCATTTATATATTTAAGATGATTATTAAACTATATGCCTTGTACTATCTAGTCAAGGGAGATACATAAGTACATAAGTTAGATAGAGTCCCTACCCTCATGGAGCTATATTCCCATGGAGGAAATAGGCATTAATAAAATAATTATATGATTAATTATAAAGAGAAGTGCAGGGAATCTGAATTTTTAATAAATGTAGAAAATGTCCTTAATGATATAAATTTAAAGGACAAGTTATGAAGTATTATTGAAGCTTATCAAAGGAAGAGTAGGGTGATACACAAGAGAGGAACAATGCATACTATGGGTATAGCATTCTCAAGGTTAAGCGAGGAAGGAAGGTAGTTAGGTGAATTGAGGGGCTAGATTTAGCAAAAGATAATGTACAGAAGACTCTTGGCAGAAGATCAGGTCTATGGTAGACACTCAATAAGTTATAAAGAGGATGAGGAAGATGATGGCAATGATGATGATGATTATAATGATAAAACCATTTTCTGAAAAAACTTTAAATATGAGTTATCCAGTATGATATATGCTGTAGAGTTACAATTTATTATCCTATGGTCTATATGTTTGCCTAGTTACTTAACATCCCTACCTTCACTTTCTAAAAGTATAAGTAAGGACAAATTCAATCATCATCACCATCACCGTGGAAGCAACTGGTTGAACTCATGGTCATGGTGGATATTTAGTTATCATGATGATTTCCTCGGTTATGTGTTTAAGTTTAGAGAGAAGAAGGAAAAAAAAAACAAAAGGAAGAGAGAATAACAGGGTCTAACCATTGAGGTCTTTCAGTCTTGATTAAACTGATTCAAAGAAAATAAGTGCAAATTCAATTGTTTCCAAGAAACATATACTGAACACCAATTTGGAATTTAGTTTGTGCTAAACCCTTTGCACAAGGACAAAACAAAGTAACATCATAAGGCCACTTTTCGGAATGCAAAGAATTGTCTTTGAAATGAGATATCATCTGGGTTAAAGAGAAAGGTAAAATAAAATTCCTGTTTGCAAATATATTCTCAGTTATCACAACATGTGTGGCAAATATTAAGTCTACTTGTAATATATAGAAAGGTTTGGACCACATGACTCTATCAATAGTTTAAGCGTCATCAGGTAATAGTTAAATTTTATTTTAGCATAAAAATACTAGAAATTCAAACCAATTATAAACACATTTCATCTAAAAGCACATGAATGCTCAAAATGTCATAATATTAATAACTGGTATCATTGACCATCTTGAATTCTACATTACATTGTGTGGCTTTGAGAGTTCCCATTCAAGGGTTATCTATACATATAAATAGTAAGATGGCAAATGGGTTGCAGTATCAGCATAGCAAATCTTCAATACTACTTAGTTTCAAGTTTAACAGAATTGTGAGAAGGTAAGATGTCTAAGCTACCACCCATTTGATCTTATTAATTGAGATCCATGATTACATATCTGTCATCTTAAAAATGTAGTCAACTATACTTTGAACAAAGGAGGATCAAACACCCAAAGCACAAGCTAAAAGATCACAACTTTACAGCACATATCAATAAGTTTCTCAGAAAACTGTGCTTTGCTTTAATTATATGCTTTTTCAAGTTGCAACTTATCCAGAGGGGGAAAAAAAAGTTGGGTTACATATTCACTACCCAGTCCTGCATGATAAGGAAAATGTTAATTATCTAACAGCATGTTCACGTTTTTTACTAGTTGGCAAGTATAGAATTTTGGCTGCTATCACTTCTCCAATAGGTACTGGAGTTTTACACATTTGTTATCAGCATGGAATTCACCTTGTCTAGTTGTACTGCCTACATATTCCACTGTTCCAGGACTCATTTGAGCATATAATAAATTGAGTTTCAATGAGCTGGAACCTCCTGCTTCAGCTGATTTTTCAGCAAATTATTTTCCAGCTGTAGCTTCAGCAGGAGTTTTCCCACTCTTGAAAAGATGGCTATAATGGCCACATATTTATATGCCAATTCTAAAATCATTTTAATCGGCTAGTTATTATGCACTAAGTCAGTGATGAGCAAATTTAAAAAGGGTTCAAAGCACTGTATGTATATAGCAAGTATCTTTAATAGACTTAGTGCTTTGGCACTAAAGCCTTATATGACAAAAACAAGGTCAATATATTTGGGGCTTTGCCATAGAGCAGGAAAAATGCTGTTTTGCCATTTATAGTATACTTTACTGCATACTGATGTTCCAGCAAACATCACTGGAATATGAAGAAAGTATTTACCTTGAAGATCAGAAAATTCCAAATGTTGACTCCAAATGTTGACTCCAGTTTATCACTTGCAACTGCTCCCATTTAAACACAAGTTCTTTTCTTTTCTTTTCTTTTTTTTTTTTTTGCAGTACACGGGCCTCTCACTGTTGTGGCCTCTTCCGTTGAGGGAGCACAGGCTCCGGACGCGCAGGCTCAGTGGCCATGGCTCATGGGCCCAGCTGCTCCGCGGCATGTGGGATCTTCCCAGACCAGGGCACGAACCCGTGTCCCCTGCATCAGCAGGCGGACTCTCAACCACTGCGCCACCAGAGAAGCCCACAAGTTCTCTCCTGAAGCAAACAGTTAATGAAGGGTATTCAAATCAAGCAGATTGAGATGGACATTGTGTTGTAGATCACTGGATTATCCCACTTAGGATTCTATAGATACTTGGCAGTTGCCTAACTGGAGGTATAGATGTGGCTACCTCTATATATCTATATAAATCTATATAGATATAGCTACAGATATAGTATAGGTCTATCTATCCACATATAGCTATGGTATATCTATATACATTTATATAAATATAGCTATAGGTATAACTATATCTATATATAAATAAATACATTAGGATACCTGTAACACTAGTCATGTGTAGAAAAAGATACAAGGCACTTTACTGTCTATTATCGTCATTTGTCTGCTGTAGTTCTCCCCGTACCTTAACTTTCTTTGATATTACAGCTTCTTTTATTTGAGAAATTCTTCCCATGTCTAGTTGGACCCATAACGAACGGCAGAGAAAAATGGGAAATACAGGCAGAAATTAAGTAGAGTGTGCTTAAAAAGTTTGCAGGGCTATTGAAAGAAGTCACAAATAAGATATATTTCAAGCAGGGAGTTGAAGAAAGTTGCACTCAAGAACTGGCAAACCTAGAAACTGAAAAGAAAACTGATCAGATGCAACCATTGGGATTTTTCAGTGGATATGCCTTAATTTTTATTGGGATACTTCAAAGTTTACTAAGCACTCCAGGTACCATTTAAGGTTGCCATCTCTGCTCTAAAAGGGAATGATGTTCTCAGCATGGTTATGACTGTGGAGCTCTGAACAGTAGCAATTTATGGGAACTTAGTCAAATAACTTACCAACTTTGAATTTGCACTTCCTTATCAGTAAAATAAGTGTTTCGAGTTACATAATCAAGTTTCCTTCTAGTTCTAAAATTTTGTCTTTCTTTTGGAAAGGGGGTCACTCTGTTGCTGATTACTTTATTCAAGTTCACAATAAAAAACTAATAAATTCTATAGTCAGGGTTTGAATCCAGGTTTTTATTGTTGTTTTTGCTTAATGCCACATCCTCCTAAGAGCAATGCAACGTTACTTTCCATGACAGTGTTCTCTGTATTCAAGGAGTGCAGAGCCTAGCCAGCTAGAGAGAATCAACATATAGAAAAATTTCCACAAAGTTTAAGCTTTAAACAAATTGCCATTTTAATATAATCATTTGTGCATTTCATATTTTTTGAAGTAATGTTCTAAATGACACTGTTTTAGATACTTTGTTCTACCATTCTCCAACTTACCTCCTAAATCCTCTCCTTTTTGTTGTTTTATATTGTTCTGTTGACTAGATACATCTATGGACCACATATAGTATAATGTCATTCTCCATGGAATTTTATTCTCTTTGCTTGGTCTTTGTGAAGTGACTATTACTTGTCCATCTAAATTCTTCAATTTAACCAATTAAATTCCTTTCCATTAGTTTCTCAAACTCTCATCTCTAATTCAGTTGGTGAATATAGTGAGTGATTACAATATCAATACTTGGTTACCGTTTTACTGACCATTCAACAGCCCACTTCCATCCCCCTGTGGGCATGTGCCATGTTTTCCTTAGGGCTCCATTTCCTCCAGCACTTAGTACAGTGCTCAGTAAGTAACTTGTGAATGTTGACAAAATTAAGGGATGAATTCACTTTCCCTCTCAATATATCCTATCAGCAACTCTTATCCATTTCTCCATTTCACAAAGCTGGGAAGAGGAACCAAATATCTTTATAGTCACCAAGTAAAAAAGGCAGAGATGACCCTATATGCTCCATTTTTGTATTAATAAACTGGGAGATTGAGAAACACGTTAAAAACCAAAGTTAACTTAAGTTTCTAATTTACATTACCCATTAAGAAATCTGATCACTAGGTCCTGCTAAAATCAGGGTAATGATTAAATAATGTAAACTATATCACACTAAATTCATACTTAAAACTTTCTCATGGCAAGTCATTGCTCCTAATATAAAATTTAATCTCCACAGGACCACCAATTCCCACTTGATCTGGGTGCTACATACCTGTTTGAATTGGTCTGAGATCCCACCACTTTTTATCTTCACTCCCTATTCTCCAGATAAACTAGCTTTATATTCTCAATTATAAAAAGTTGAAATCCACACATGGCCTGCAACTCGTTCTACCATGGGCCTGAAATGCTTTTCCCCTAAGTCTTTTAGTGGATAGTTTCTGATTAAACCCTGGACCTAAGCCTAAATACCACTTCCTCAGAGAAGCTTTCTCTGATCACCCAAAGCAACTACCCAGTCACTATCTATCCTATAAAGCTAGTTAAATCTCTTTGTAGAATGTATAATGATCTTTGTAGGATGTTTAATGATTTCTTGCTTTTTTGTTTCTGTCCCTCTCACCAGAATATAAATTTTGTCTTAAGTGGTGGAGAAAAGTAATTAAAGGCATGGGTTGTAGAGTCAGACTGTGGTGGTTTGAATTTAGACACCAACACTACCTAGATGAATTACTTTGGGCGAGACCACTCCCATCTCTAAGATTCAGCCTCCTCTTGTATAAAAAAATAGGGATAAAAATAGTATCTATCTCAGAAATTTGTTGTGAAGATAGGATGAGATAATGCATAGGTCTCAATAACGTTACTCATGATTATTCACCATCAGGTACCCAGAACAAATAACAGTGCCTAGATTTTCTGATTAGATGAATTGAAGAAGCAAAGTCAAGAACAACTCAAGCTTTGGTTTGGGTGACTGACAGAGAGCATGTAGTATTTACTACAATGGGGAAAATTTCAGGAGGAACGAACTGGTCTGGGGAAGGAGATCAGAAGCTCAATTTTGTTGATGTTAACTTTGAGATCCAGGAGTAGACATTGAACATGTGAGTCTGGTGTTCGGTAGAGATATCAGGATTGCAAATAAAAGCTTACAAGTCATCAGCATGTAACTAGTACTTAAAGTCATAATATTAGATAAGCACATGACGAGAGTGAGACTAAAAAAAGGTAAAAAGGTACAAGGACTACACCCTGGGAGACTACTGCTTAGATGAGGTAATGAGAAACCTGAAAGAGAGATTGAGACTGAGTAGGCATAGAATTAGGAGGAAAACCAGGAGAATTCCTAAATTCCAATTTCAGAAAGTGTTTTAAGGAAGACAGACTATTATTCAACTGTGCAAACACTGGCTAAGTATGATGAAGAGTGAGGGAAAAAAAAAAAACACCTACTGAATTTAGCAATTCAGGTGAATTAGTGACCTCAATACATGCAATTTATCACGAGTGGTGGAGAGGAAAGTTGGAATGATGTATATTTAAGAGAGAACTGCTTTCAAGTTAAAAATGCAGATTGAACACTTGCATGTGCATTTCCTTCCTTCCAAACACCACTGCAACTGCAATACATGTTTCCTTTGTCATTTAGGCATAAACACATAGAGCGGGAAGAACAGGAAAAAAAGAAACCAGCAGTAACACTGTGGGAAGCTGGAAATGTGACGGATGAGGAGAAAGGGATTTACCAGTCTCTAGCGAGAAAACTTGCAAACTGCCAGGGCAAAAATCTAGAAACTAACTTGATTTCCACCTTAAAATGGTGAATACATGTATTTGGAATGCTGAACTCAGACAATCTCAACACTTTTTCCAGAATGCTAGCTCCTATAATATCAATACCTACCCATTACTCTCTAGTAGAAGCTTGAAAAAGCTTTCTCTGGCAAATCTGACCAGTCTAAGAAGAAATATTAAAAAAAAAAACCTATCTAAGAAATCCCTAACAAATGGCCTGCTGGTTAAGTACACGGTCAACAAACACCACCTATGTATTCATAGCTTTAAACCACCTCTTAACTTTATTAATCTAATCATGAGTAAGCAACCAGGATTACCAAACATCTGAAGAAACCCTTATATGGAAGACAGAGACCAAAACCAGTCAATTCAACAAAATATGAGTGAAATAGAAATTATTCAGAAAAGAAAACTATCATCATTAACTTCAGGTTAATAAGACATTATGCCCTCATCCAAATAAATTTGTATGCTATTTTTGAATGATTGTTTAGAGAATAAAAATGGCCCTTCGTAATTAAAAACATAATAAAAAATGAAAAAAATCAATAGAAGGATTTAAAGTTTATAGAATAACCCATTAAGCATATCAAATGTATGCAATAATATTTAGAAGACAAAAGACAAGAAAATTAGATCATATGACAATATTTTTCTTTTCAGGTTTTTTAAATTTAATTTAATATTTTAATATTTTTATACAGCAGGTTCTTATTAGCTATCTTTTTTATACATATTAGTGTATATATGTCAATCCCAATCTCCCAATTCATCCCACCACCACCACCCGCCCCCCCTTGGTGTCCATACATTTGTTCTCTACATCTGTGTCTCTATTTCTGCCTTGCAAACTGGTTCACCTGTGCCATTTTTCTACATTCCACATATATGAGTTAATATATGATATTTGTTTTTCTCTTTCTTACTTCACGCTGTATGACAGCCTCTAGGTCCATCCATGTCTCTACAAATTGTCTCTACAATTTCATTCCTTTTTATGACTGAGTAATATTCCATTGTATATATGTACCACATTTTCTTTATCCATTCGTCTGTCGATGGGCATTTAAGTTGCTTCCATGACCTGGCTATTGTAAATAGTGCTGCAATGAACACTGGGGTGCATGTGTCTTTTTGAATTATGGTTTTCTCTGGGTATATTCCCAGTAGTGGGAGTACTGGGTCATATGGTAATTGTATTTTTAGTTTTTTAAGGAACCTCCATACTGTTCTCCATAGTAGCTGTATCACTTTACATTCCCACCAACAGTGCAAGAGGGTTCCCTCTTCTCCACACCCTCTCCAGCATATGTTGTTTGTAGATTTTCTGATGATGCCCATTCTAACCGGTATGAGGTGATACCTCACTGTAGTTTTGATTTGCATTTTTCTAATAATTACTTATGTTGAGCAGCTTTTCATGTGCCTCCTGGCCTATATGTCTTCTTTGGAGAAATGTCTATTTAGGTCTTCTGCTCATTTTTTGATTGAGTTGTTTGTTTTTTTAATATTGAGCTGCATGAGCTGTTTATATATTTTGGAGATTAATCCTATGTCAGTTGCTTCATTTGCAAATATTTTCTCTCATTCTGAGGGTTGTCTTTTTGTCTTGTTTATGGTTTCCTTTGCTGTGCAAAAGCTTTTAAGTTTCATTAGGTCTCATTTGTTTATTTTTGTTTTTATTTTCATTACTCTAGGAGGAAGGTCAAAAAAGACCTTGCTGTGATTTATGTCAAAGAGTGTTCTTCTTATTTTTTTCCTCTAATAGTTTTATAGTGTCTGGTCTTACATTTAGGTCTTTAATCCATTTTGAGTTTATTTTTGTGTATGATGTTAGGGAGTGTTCTAATTTCATTCTTTTTCATGTAGCTGTCCAGTTTTCCCAGCACCACATATTGAAGAGACTGTCTTTTCTCCATTGTATACCCTTGCCTCCTTTGTCATAGATTAGTTGACCATAGGTGCATGGGTTTATCTCTGGGCTTTCTATCCTGTTCCATTGATCTATATTTCTGTTTTTGTGCCAGTACCGTACTGTCTTGATTAATGTAGCTTTGTAATAATAATAAAAAAATGTAGTATAGTCTGAAGTCAGGGAGTGTGATTCTTCCAGTTCTGTCTTTTTTTACCTCAGGATTGCTTTGGCTTTTTGGGGTCTTTTGTGCCTCCATATAAATTTTAAGATTTTTTGTTCTAGTTCTGTAAAAAATGCCATTGGTAATTTGATAGGGATTGCACTGAATCTATAGACTGCTTTGTGTACTATAGTCATTTTCACAGTATTGATTCTTCCAATCCAAGAACATGGTATATCGCTCCATCTGTTTGTGTCATTTTTGATTTCTTTCATCAGTGTCTTACAGTTTTCTGAGTACAGGTCCTTTACCTCGTTAGGTATGTTTATTCCTACGTATTTTATTCTTTTTGTTGCAATGGTGAATGGGATTATTTCCTTAATTTCTCTTTCTCTTCTTTCATTGTTAGTGTATACGAATGCAAGAGATTTCTATGCATTAGTTTTGTATCCTGCAATTTTACCGAATTCATTGATTAGCGCTAGTAGTTTCTTGGTGGCATTTTTAGGATTATATGTGTATAGTATCATGTCGAGTATATGACAATATTATCTCACACCTGAATAAGAGGAGCTCAAAAAATTGAGAAAAGGAAAAAAGAACTGGAAAAAATAACAAATAAAATATTTTGAGAAAATTTCCAGCCCTAAAGGATATGAGTTTCTGAGTTAAAGGTCCAACAGATTGTCTAAAACAACTAGTAAAAATAGTTAAAATTCCAGAAACATAGTGGCAAGAGGTTATTCTAAAATCTTCCAAAGAGAAAAGTATAGGTCATATGCAAATGTTAGGAATCAGAATGGCTTGAGATTTCTCAACATCACTATCACATGCTTGGATACAATGGAACAATGCCTTCAAAATTCTAAAGGAAAATAATTTCCAACTTAAGATTATATACTCAGATAAATTATATATCAAGAGGAGAGCATAGAATAGAGTCATTTTAAGTCACATAAGAACCTTAAAATAGTATACCTTCCATACAATTTTTTTAAGTAACTGGATAATGTGCTTCATCATAATAAAGGTGTAGGGCTTCCCTGGTGGCACAATGGTTGAGAGTCCGCCTGCCGATGCAAGGGACACAGGTTCGTGCCCTGGTCCGGGAAGATCCCACGTGCCGCGAAGCGGCTGGGCCTGTGAGCCATGGCGGCTGAGCCTGCACGTCTGGAGCCTGTGCTCCGCAATGGAAGAGGCCACAACAGTGAGAGGCCCGTGTACCGCAAAAAATAAATAAATAAATAAAAATAAAGGTGTGAACCAAAATAGAGAAATATATGGCATGCAGAATAACTGAGCCAAGAGAGAACTTAGGCAAGTTCATTATGATGGAGAATCAACAGAAATATCTTTCCATTACACCTTCTTGTTAACTCTTCCATCCCCCTATACTCTTAACTGCAGTCATATTCTAGTTCCCAGTTTATGCCATGTTTTTCCTCTTTATGCTTTGCACATTGCTGCTTCCATGACCCAAGGATGTTTATCCGTCTCCTTTATCATCCTTTAGTATTCAGTACAGAAATACCCACCTTTCTACCTACTACCTAAAAAACTTTCAGTGATGCCCTAGTCTGAGTAAAGTGACGTTGCTATGAGCTATCCAAGCCTCAAGGTAAGCATTAAATATTCTGTACTTCGTCTCTTTACAAGGCTGACTCTTCCTACTGAACTACATATCCCTTGAGGGCAGAGGTCATGTTATACTGCCTTTGTATCTCTAGCATCCACTCTGATGCTCAATAAGTACTGAATAAGTGAAAGAAAAAAAGTTAATTCATTATTTAGAGATATGCATCAGATTAAGGAGTTCATTAAGTTCCTAAGTGATAACAGGATGAAAAATAATGAGATAATATATACCTCTATAGCCAGGACTTATTAATTCCTTATCATATTCCGTAAGTAGCTAACAATCTCTTACCTATTAAGTCATAGATAGGGATTTGAACTCCTGTCTACTGAACTCTTTGTGTCCAAGCTCTGTGTTGCTATGTAGCTCTCCCTTCTGAGGAGAAAGGAGAGGTTCTAGTGCATAAATACACAAAGGCCAATTAGGACATCTTCTTTCAGAGAAAGAAAGGTTTTATAGCAAAAAAGGAGTCTGTGAACTCCAATTGTATGAGAAGAAGCAAGTCAGTATATTATTTTTAAACTGTTGGAAAAAAATAATACCTTTCTTCCCGGGATGAGAGTTTATCTGACGAAACTAATCCTGGAGTGAGTTTTATGACCATGTTATAAACCTCTGTAAAGTAAATAATGTAATAGAAATGCTGACAGAGCCCTCCTTATGATGGGTTTGGAAGGTACAGCTATAAAACAGAAGTAATTTCTGGAATTCGAAAATTATGCATGATTGTAAAGACAAACATATTTGCCATAAATTGAAGCCCATACCTGCATGGGGATATACTGGTTCCCACTTAATTCAAGGTCAGCGATAACTTTAAACAAATTCTATTAAACTCTCATCAAGCTGTTCAAGTCAACATTAAGGGAAGGAAAGAACAGAACAGAACTCTCTGCAGAATACTAAATCATGTAAAATTTCAATTAAACATAAAATCAGCTAAAGGAAACTAGGAACAAATCCTCCCTTTAAAATGCTTCTCCTAAAACAGCAAAAGAATCCAATACTTTGAAAGCAAAAATAGCAAGAGCTTGTGAGTGTTTTACAAACACTGAAACCGGATTTATAGAAAATGACAGCAAAACAATTTATCAATAATACAAACAGCCACTTATCCACTGAGTCTCTTTGACTGAACATTTTAAATGTCTGTCTTCCGTGGCTAGAGACCAGAGACACAATAGGGAAGACTTCAAAGGACACAAAGTTAAGCTATTGACACTGCTGCTGTGAGTTTTCTGTTCTACTCAAGCACAAACAATTATATATTTTCTACCTAAGGTTTTCCTATACAGCTTTTCCCCTTGTCTCCTCCCCTTGAGGTCATGCTCTATAATGCTCATCTTTGTGGTCCTTTTGTCCCCAACCAATAGCACCCATCCTATGTCTCTTGATTTTGCTACACTCAAAACGTGTATTTGAAAGATCTTAGGCTGTGCAATCAAAGAGAGTTGTATCTGAATTTTGTTTGTGTATATCATTGATTGGATGAGACTGGGAAAGTTATTCATTTATCTGCAATGCTCATTGTTTAATCCATAGAATGGGGGTAAATAAAACATCGATATTAATAGAAATGCCCAGAAAAATCTCATTTTGTAGGCTAATGGCCCTCTTGTTTGGACACACGGCAATGAGAGATTTTATTCACTTTAGTCACTCAAATATTTAAATAATTAGGTAAAGTGAATATCTTAAATTAAAAGCAGACTGATGAATTTAGATGACAATGAAGATTGATAAATATATATAGATACAAATGCTAGGTTTGAAATCTAAAAGTTTCTCTAACATTTTGCAAAAATTTTTAAAAGCAGTGGTAGTTTATTTGGGTATGGGCATACCAAGTCTCCAAAACCTAGATATGTTTAATAAGAGAGAGTACTAAATGCAATATACTAAGATCTCTATTATTATCTCTTAAATGCATCTACAATAATAGAACGTACCAGATACAAGCTCCTATTGTAAGTTACTATTCCTATGAAGTCTGTGTTCTTTGTCTTAATCCTGTGACTTAGCACAAAGCCTGACACCTAGCAGGTATCAATAAGTATTTTTTAAGTAAATAAAAGAATGAGTATAGTGAAGACATCCAGTGAAGAGGTCTTTTGCTAGCTGGGAAAGCAAGTTGAGTGGTTTGGAAACAGCTGGGATGGAAATGGGGAGACTGGGAATATTTTTTTCTTTGCTTAATCTTTCCTTTTTTTTTTTTTTTGCGGTACGCAGGCCTCTCACTGCTGTGGCCTCTCCCGTTGTGGAGCACGGGTTCTGGACACGCAGGCTCAGCGGCCATGGCTCATGGGCCCAGCCACTCCACAGCATGTGGGATCTTCCAGGACCGGGGCGCAAACCCGTGTCCCCTGCATCGGCAGGCGGACTCTCAACCACTGCGCCACCAGGGAAGCCCAATCTTTCCTTTTTAATGGAGGAAAAAGAGGGGTTTTTTTGTTGTTTTTCTTTAACTTTCTTACATGACTGACTTCATTTGCTACTATGGCAAACAGTAATTGTATTCACATACTGTGAATAGAGGCATTGGTTATCTCAGTAGTTTTTCCTTTTCTTCCTTCCTTTCATTTTTTTTATTAGGGTATAGTTGCTTTACATTGTTGTGCCAGTTTCTGCTGTACAGCAAAGTGAATCAGTCATATGTATATACATATCCCCTCTTTTGGGGATTTCCTTCCCATTTAGAGCTCCCACAGAGCATTAAGCAGAGTTCCCTATGCTATACAGCAGGTTCTCATTAGCCATCTATTTTATACATAGTAGTGTATATATGTCAATCCCAATCTCCCAGTTCATCCCACCCACCCTTCCCCCACTTGGTGTTCATATGGTTGTTCTCTACATCTGTGTCTCTATTTCTGCTTTGCAAATAGGTTCATCTGTACCATTTTTCTAGATTCCACATACATGTGTAAATATACATTTGTTTTTCTCTTTCTGACTTACTTCACTTTCTTTGATATGTCCATCCACGTCTCTAAAACTGACCCAACTTTGCTCCTTTTAATGGCTGAGTAATATTCCATTGTATATAAGGTACCACATCTTCTTTATCCATTCATCTGTTGCTGGACATTTGGGTTGCTTCCACGTCCTGGCTATTGTAAATAGTGCTGCAGTGAACACTGGGGTGCATGTGTCTTTTTGAATTACATTTTTCTCAGGGTATATGCCCAGTAGTGGGATTGCTGGGTTATAAACAACCCAATCAAAAAATGGACGGAATACCTAAATAGTCATTTCTCCAAAGAAGACATACAGATGGCCAAGAGGCATATGAAAAGATGCTCAACATCACTAATTATTAGAGAAATGCAAATCAAAACCACAATAAGGTACCACCTCACACCGTTCAGAATGGCCATCATCAAAAAATTCTAGAAAAATAAATGCTGGAGAGAGTGTGGAGAAAAGGGAACCTTCTTGCACTGTTGGTGGGAATGTAAACTGATACTGCCACTATGGAGAAAATTACGGAGGTTCCTAAAAAACTAAAAATAGAAAAAAGTATGTTTGAATGCTGATGGGACTAATAGAGTGAGAAAAATAGATTGATAACAGGGATGAAGGAGAGAGAATTAGAATAAATAAGACTGACAGATCACAGTCTCTGAAATGGAGAGAAAACAGACTCCCGAGGAGAAAGCGACAGATTGGCCTTTATTTCCAGGGAATCCACTTCCTCTACCATCAGAAGAGGGAAGAAGACAGTTCAAGAAGCAGGTAGGTTTACACTTTTTAACTGGAAGCTGAAGTTGTTGTAGAAGGCCCAATTGCCTGGGTTCTGAAGCTTATAAACATTTTAGGGTCCTTCTAAGAAAAATAATTCAAAATTACAAATACAATTTAAGTATAAATCCTTGGAACTAGTCTGTAAAAGTGAGTGTTTCTGAATCTTAAATTCCATTAGTTTCATGGAAAATCTCCTTCTCTGCCTGAAATTAAATCCTGGCTCCACATCTCATTAGCTATGCGAATTTGGGCAATTTATCAATCTCTCTGTGCCTAGACTTCCTCATCTTCAAAATGGGGACAGACATTGTACCTATCCATCTCATAGGGGTTTGCAGATGACTGGATAAAATAACCCCTGTATAGCAGGATTGAAAAATCACGTAAAGGATTAGATACAACTATCCATGTAAAGGTAATCCATGTAAAGCATGGATTACTTACTACTTACTTCTTACTTCTCAATTAGTACTTACTTCTCAATGAACATTGATTATTATTATATAGAGTCCCTGAAATTACATAATAGGAAGCGCACAATAAATGTTAGTTTCTACTTCAGCTAGATGAGAAGTCATTTTAAAGAGATCATATTATGCTTCACTTGAAATCTAGAGTTCCTAGTATACATTAGACACACAAAATTTATCTTTTATTATTCCTCCCCCTGCTCCTCCTTCCACTTCTCTTGCTTTTCCTCCTCCTCTCTCCTTTTCTATCACTAGAATGATATGGAAGCAGATAGTCCATATGTGAACTCACTAGAATGCCCTTCCTGAGGCTAGGAACTGCGCCATTTATATCTGAAATAAAGACCACTCTGCACATGACAGCTATTCAGAAAATTTTTGCTGTTAAGAAAATTATTGACATTATACCATCATTCATAGTTCAAGAATCTAATAAAATCTGAATACTGAAAACTGCTCCAGAACCAATGGTAGACTTAGTGACTGTCTATACTATATGACATACTTCTCTTTCATTGTAGCCCTAAGCGTGAGCGCAGTGTAACCCTGATGCGGACACAGAGTCAACGTTCAGCAAATGCTTTACAGGTGAATGGTTCCTCATAAGAGAAGGAAGGTAAATACAAAGGGTGACTGACTGGAGTTTCTACACGCACCACTAAGCTCTAAAAGAGAGAAAGCCTACTAGGCATTCTCTATCAGAAAATGTTCATTTTGATAAGACTGTCACCAAAAGAAATGCAAAACAATGCTAAAATTTTCTTACTTCCAATATACATAACCAAAAAGCTGTTCATTCAGTTTTCTGCAGTGGCACATACTCAAATGATGCATTAAACATTTAGCCCTGTTGTTCTCCAGGTTTTTCAATGCTTGCTAACTCATTTATTCTCATGCTGATAATCTTACCTGAAGCCTCACACTTTTTGTAAGGTACTAAAGTGACTTGGGTTGCAACCAAATCTGTAGCAATTAGTCAGCTGAATCTCCAAGAAATTATTGGGATACTTCGTTGTTACAGAAAATAATTCAAAATTCTGAGTATTTACCTCAGAAAATTTCTATCCACCATATGTCCATGCCTGTGCAACTTGAAGGAATAAAAGAGAATCCATGTAAATTTTAAAAAGGTGTTTTGTTTTGTTTTTTAACTTTGTTGGGTAGAGTGATTCCCACTATGTTCTTTGTAATAAGCGAAGCAAATAAATGAGAAATAAGAAAGTGATTGATGCTAATGATAATGAAAATATGTATTTTTTTCCACTATAAGACATTCCAAAAACCTTTCCTGAGTAAAATTGGGAAGGTAGGGAAATCTATTTCTCATAAAGTTTGGATGGAAATTTTAAAATATTTGAGATACAAACTTAAAATAAAGTCATTCAATATATAGGAAGGATAACAATGTACAAAATGCCATATCACAATGAAGCAGATGCAAGCCAGAGCTAGTTCTCAGTAGAACCAGACACTGGACAGAAGAAATTCCTGCTCTTTCTATTTCCAGTCATTTAGAAGCTGCTATAAGGGTATAGTCACTGGAATTATGATTTGACACTTAGTAAGACATTTTATATCAGTATCTAAAAGTAGACAGCATCTTGTCCACCTCCTTGATTTAATGAAAAAGACTATCAAGCTCAGTGACTGATACAAGTCAACCCAGCTAATCTGAGTACCGTCATGGAAAGTGAGGTGAGGTGGTGATGGGATGTAAAAAGGGCAGGACCTTGTAGTTAAGCACTTGAAAGTTGAAATCCCTTACAGACCATCATGAGCAGTGGATTGTATAGTATGTCACAATGGAGGATATTATCAAGTTAGCTTCCAGCTTCTGTATCAGCAGAAAACTAGGGACCACACTGCCCTTTTCCAGCCTGCTTCAGCCTTTACAATAAAAAACAGAAGTGAAAGCAATATTCAATACCTAGGATGCATTTGTGAGTAATCCATTTGATTCAGCCAGAGGTACTTGAGAAGAAAAGCCATATATTTACTGCTATTCCTCACATGGGTTTAGTTCATAGACAAGCTGGGAACTTGGTGGCCTAAGGTGCTGGGAAAAGGGAGGAAGTCATGATAATAAGGATAACAGCTAAACAACTCCTGGGACAACCCCTAAACAACCCCTCCATAGGTAGCACTCTATCGCTTAATGTTTACCCTCAGGAAGTTAGTGCATTCAGATCTGACCCAGGCCATCGTCAATGTCCAAGAGGATGTAATCTGGTAGAGGAGAAAGCAAGTGTTTCTGTAAAGTGATAAAACTCAAAGTCAAAGGGATCTAGCCTTCAATACCAGTAGACTAACGTTTTGGGACAGATAGAGCCACAGCAAGTAATGAGAGAATAATGAGAAGCATTCAAGGAGGTAACTGACAGAATAGAGACCAGTGTTAGAGCTCCAGCCAAGGAAGCTATGGCTTTGAGAGGGAATTAAGTCCCTGTGGGAGACTGGAAACCAATGTAGAAGAGCAGTCCTACAAACTGCAAAACAAATACCAAGTTTGGGGAATTTAAAGTGCTAAGCTTACAAAAGCCTAATGCATTTCCACTCTGACTCATTTTTATGGACTGTGGAAGCTCATAAAGCCCTCCCTGAGTTGGTTGGGAGAGACTCATGCACAGACTGTGGCTGAGCCTTTAGGAACAGTTGGAATCCAATTGGTCAGAGTTGGATAGAGGCTGATACCAACATCCCACAAATCCTGGGCAAGATTTGGCAGGGAACGGGACAAAACCAGATGAATGAGGATCACTCAACAGAGAAGAAAAACACCGCTGAGTTTCACTGGAATTGGAAATGAGTTCAGTTTCATCTTATACCGCTTTTAAAATAAACACGTTTTTCTTCTTGAAATTCCTCTTGAATAGGTTTCACACATATAAATAATAAAGATATATCCAGGTATTATCATACGTTTCTGCTTATCTTTTCATAAAATTAACACTTAAAACCCAATTTGTGTGCATGTGTGTGTTTCAAGGAAAGTCCCAGCAACTAAATATCAAAATGGCAAAGCTATAACACAGGTGTAAGACACCAATCATTCCTACGTACCTTCTGTACAAGAAGCCAGTCAGCACTTGGGCCAACAAAAAATAAAGAGGATTGCAGGGGGGAAACAGAATCATTCTCCAAGTGGACATTATCTGAACGATGGCACCAGATGGAAATTACTTTTTCCCACATAAAAACAAGATAAATTTTGATAATATTCTTTTACATTTTAAAGTGCAACATTACTCAGACTCCCCATCAAGGGCATAGTGAGTAAGTTAGCATTGTGTTACAGAATGGAAGCAGAAACGGTAGTTTCTCAATGAGAAAATAATAAGATAAAATCCAGATAAAAAGCTACTATGAAATTTTTATATAAATATATATTTTATATAAATATTTATATATTTATCAGAAGGTCAGAATGAGAGTTACAGGAGGTCAACATTTATAAAGACAGTAGAGAAGGCATCTTCAAAGAAGAATTACCAGGGCTCATTGCAACTCTACCTTTATTAGCCATGAAATCTTGTGTTACTATAACCTTGTTCTGCCTCAGTTTCCACATCTGTAAATGGATATTGTAATAACAGGTCATCCCTCATAGGACTGATGAAAGGATTAAAATGAAATAATCCATGTGAACAGAGCATATACAATAATTTATGGTTGTCATTAAATAACTTTTAGCTGCCATTATTAGGCAGTTTTCAAGGAGATGTTCAGAAATTTACCAAAGAAATTAAAACTCATGTTAACCCAGCATTAATATGCCCATCTGTATTCACCTTCCTGTCAAAGACTTGCTTACTAAATAAGATAATCCATTTTTCAGACCGCTCTAATTAATAAGAACACAGCTCCTCTCCCTGTGCTCTTTTATCAAATATATGACATTAGTGGCAAAATGACATGACAGTGATATAAAAATTACAACATTAACAGGCTCTGAATAAATAAAACCCGAAGTAAAATCTTTCCTGATGCCAAGAATACAATAGCTGAGATGCGGATGGATATTTCAGAACTAAGTGTAGAACAGTAAATCATACAATACTGGCAGAACACTAGAGATGATACTTTTTCAAAATAAAACTATGAAATATTGGTGGGGACATTCAGCTCTGATGTTTCATTGTGAATGACACAGCAAGTCTAGTAAAGTAGCTGATTTATTGCAAACCTTATCACATTTTAAAGGGAGATGTTTCCACTGATTCTCTTTAGCCACTACAGAAACTGTGCTGCTGTATGCCAGAAGAGGGTTTGATCTTTACTCAAGCAAAAATCAATTTCTTCTACATAAGGAAATTCAGCCTTTACTCCTTTGAATATAAAGTTTTCAACATATGCACTATCACCAGTATATGTTCATGTTAAAAAAGCGAATCAATTTTTATAATCAATGGTTACAGTTGCTTGTGCTATGGAGAAATACGGTTCTGTTCTGTTTAATACCATTCTTTCCACCACATACACCTGCCTTCCCTAAATTGACAAAGGGCACTAGTTCCCTCTCATTTCTCTTGAGATAGAACCATGACGTATTCCATAGAAAAGGGGGATGGGGCAGGGAGGTGTGGGAAACTTGGTCATTTCTCCAACTGTATCTTTGACTACTGGACTCCCAAATACCTCCGCTTAGGCATCTGGTTTTGCAGTCACTAAGAAAAATAGCTACATTAGCTTTCACTTGTAGCCCTCTTTCTGACTGATGGAACCATGTTGGGCTAACAACACAAGCATGTTAATAAATATTCCCCGTTTTTCTTCCCAAGAACCCACACACACATTTTCCTCTTTAGATTCATTTTTCTTGTCCTTGCTCCACATGGCATCATGCATCTATATGAGTTCACACAAATACATTTTTTATTGTCCAATATTAAGAGTTTGATTCCCATTTTGGGACCTCCATTAAATAAATAATGGTCCTTCAAAAATAAACTAATAGACCTTCATTTCCATTTTGGTAGCAACCTGATTTCTTTGAAAAATTGATAGAAAGTAACTACAAATGTTTATAACCTTTGCTTTAAGGCAGGTGTCCCCAACTCCTGGCCATGGACTGGCACCGGTCCGCGGCCTGTTAAAAACCCGGGCCATGGGGGCTTCCCTGGTGGCGCAGTGGTTGAGAGTCCGCCTGCCAATGCAGGGGACGCGGGTTCGTGCCCCGGTCCGGGAAGACCCCACATACCGCGAAGTGGCTGGGCCCGTGAGCCATGGCCGCTGAGCCTGCGCGTACGGAGCCTGTGCTCCGCAACGGGAGAGGCCACAACAGTGAGAGGTCCGCGTACCGCAAAAAAAAAAACAAAACAAAACAACCCCCCGCCCCCCCCCCGACCCCCGGGCCGCACAGCAGGAGGTGAGCGGGCAAGCGAGCAAAGCTTCATATGCCACTCTCCATCGCTTGCATTACCACCTGAACCGTCCCCCCACCCCTCCCGTGGAAACTGGTCTTCCGCAAAACTGGTCCCTGGTGCCAAAAAGGCTGCGGACCGCAGCTTAAGGTATTAGCTACTTATTGGATGTAACTCATAGATATCCTGTTTCAATTTCCATAAAAGAATGATGCATAGACAATTAAGTAATTTTCTAATTGGTTTTGCAACATTTGACAATCATGACAATATAATAAATTAACTATCAAATAATACAGTATTAAACCTTCAAAAAATCACACATCACTGCAATCATAAATTATTTCTAACTAATCTTTTTAAATATTGATTTTTAGTCTCTTAATATAAATTCAAAGAGATTTTGATGAAAGAAATGACGTTTCAACAATCCAGTTTAGGAACTATTAATTTAAACAGTGTCAGTGACATGACAGATATTCAGAAATTTTACTTTTTATATTTTTAATTTTGATTTTGGAAGGTAGCTATTACCTATGTTACTGATTTTCAGTCTTTCAGCACCAAGGCTCCTTAGAAAAACTGTCATAGTAACATCAAATATAAAGATACATTTTAAAGTTGAAATCTGTTCTGTGTCACTATTGGTCATAACGCTGACTAACTCATTCCTAAAATATGTGACAGAATTCAGCGTATCTCTTCCTGAAAATTATTTGTCTTCTATTTTCTTATTTTGCCCAGTTTCTGGAATTCAGATGCATTTTGTCTATATCAGTTTGCTATTCTTATTTGTTTTCCTATTGTTCTTTTTCACCCTTAGAAGATTCCCCTACTTTAATTAAATGTGGGTATTTAATATTTACTCAAAAGGGAAAATGTGAAGACTCAAAAAAGATATTGAGGCAACAACAGTTTTCCCTTCATCAATATAACTCCTAGCCTGATGATTCTGCTAATCTTTTGTAGAATGCTGTAAAGCCTTTATTAGTATTTTGATTATTTTTACATTAGAGAGAGGGGGAATAAAGGAGAGAATACGAAAAATAAGATTCAATTAAAAATTGAGTTTAGAAAGTCAACTAACAGATCATCCCCAAACTGCATGGACTATTACTGTTGAAAAATACTAACCTTCATAAATACAATATTTAGCTAGAATTTCAGAAAGTCCTATTACTTATAAAAAAAATGCAAAGCAGTTCCTAGGAAGCCTTAACCCGGCAGGGTTTTATCCAAAATCCTTTTTAGGATAACAGTTCTTTCACAACTGTGGCAATTTAAAACGACTCAGGTATTATGTTTATATGCTCTGGACAGACAAATGAGCTTTTAAAGTACCCCCTTCTAATGAAAACGTCCCCTCTTCCTCACCCTCTTGAACTTTTTATCCTCTTGACATCTATACAAATCCTTAGGATAAGATCATGCTACTTTAATATAAATGGTGAGTTTATATAACATCATCAAACTGCTGTGTCCACTTATCCAGATAGTTTTGCATATGAAATTTATAAAGCATTTATGCAGCTCAGAGTAAATTCTAGATTAGCTAAGTTCTATTTTCCTTACCCTCATCCCTCAATCATGATTGACTGACATCAAAATAGTCCTATATGTCCAAATATGTACATAGAAAACACTAAAAGGAATCAAATACTTTAAAAACAGCTTTATAATGAACTGTTATGTCTATAATTACTGCAATAAAATATACATGCTGTAATTTTCATATCTTACATATTAAAAATACAGAAAAAGTCAATGCATTAATTTTATATTTTTTCATAATGATATATAAAACAGTTCAATTCATAAGATCTGCCTAAGAAAGCATTATCCAAAAACAAATTCATTTTTGAACAAAAATATTTGCTGTTTTTCTTATTCTCTCTCAAATGTGCCTTTGTTCTTGTTTTGTTTCAAGGTTAAATTGTGTCTTTGCTAAAACTAAAATTACATAAAACATAATGCTGTCCACCTAATTTAGACTACATTTGCCTCTTCAATATATGAACAGCAAACATTTTGGAGATGATAGGAACTAGAAAACACTCCTGAACACCATGAACTTTCTTGCTGGAAAACAGCATGGGCTACATACATACACCATATTATTTCTGAAATATTCATGGATCACAAGTATATCTTTCCTAGAAGATTAATGCAACCATATTTTATTTTTCCACTATTAAAATCTTATCTCCATTTTTTCCTATTTCACTTTGGAATAAACATCTGACCATAATTTTTGTCATTAGACATGAAAATTTAAGGGAAGAATGAGAAAATCAGAAGTGAACTGTAAATGTGCCACTAACAGTACAATTCAGAATGAGTGCCATGGCGGAAGGGTCAGGTATCCTGAAGTTTGGCAAGTTTTGTCATTTTCTGTTTTCTCTTATAATGCCCCCAATAACAAGAATATATAATGATTACTGTTGACCCTTGAACAACTGGGGTTGGACTGTGTGGGTCCACATACACAATAGTAAATACTACAGTACTACAGTTCAACCATGCTTGGTTGGTTGAATCCGCACATATGGAGGTACTGTAGATACAGAGGGCTGACTATAAATTATATGCAGAACTTTGACTGTGTGAAGGATCAGTGCCCCTAAGTCCCACATTGCTCAAGGGTAAACTGTATTTCTGTAGCTTCAAAAATCTCCTTTATTCTTTTTTTTAATGGCTTTGTATTTTTTTAACTTTTTAATTTATACTGGAGTATAGCTGATTAACAATGTTGTGTTAGTTTCAGGTTTACAGCAAAGTGATTCAGTTATACATACACATATATCTATTCTTTTTAAAATTCTTTTCCCATTTAGGTTGTTATATAATCTCCTTTATTCTTATCCATACATTTTTTACAACCACTTGAAGAAGAGGATCTGAAACTTGAACTAGATTGTTTCTTGTTAGTATATGTCAAGTTAAGGTTAATTGTGCATCTTGCTAACTGAGCCATGACACATCAGCCATCAGCCTGAAGGGGGAAAAAAAATCCTACCACTAATTTAATGGCATATTCTGTCCCACCCTTGATTATATAGCTAGTTTAGATTGTTTTAGTCAATTCATTCAAGAAGATTGATTATTTCTGGATGGAATTAAGTACTTTAAGTTGTTGTACATCAAGAGTTGTTTTTTTTTAAAGATAAATATGCAAAATGTGAATTCCCCAACAAGAGTTGAGAATGTTGCATTTCACAAGCTTATTTGACCTCAGTTCCATTTACTAGAGGGAACTTGATATCATCTTGATTTAGCATCTACAGTTTCATTTGGCTCAATATGGTGACTTGTTGGAAGAGACCATATGATACACTGTAACACTGTACAATCTGGAACCATGCTGCCTGGGTTCAGATTCCAGCTTTCTCACCTCCTATCTCTGAGGCCTCGGGCCAGGTAACTTATCCTCTCTGTTCCTCAGATTCCCTTCTGGCTAAATGGGGAGAGTATTTGATACCATTTTAGTACCTACCTCATAGGGTTGTTTTGTGTTATAGTACCTACTTCATAGGGTTAATGAAGTGAGTTCACTAATTCAGTAACTTAGATACTGTGCTTAGGTACTGATCTCTATTTGGCACACCATAAACGCTACATGAATGTTAGCTATTATTACTGGGCATTACTTACTTTTAGCTTCTTTAAATAAAATCTTTTCAAGTTAGAGGAATTTTTTTCTTTATAATTGCTGCTGAAGTTATCTGTCAATGTTGATGCAGTTTAAAAAAACAATTATTATGATGCTTATATCCAGACATCTTAGTACTAATGGACTACAGCTCCGTAATTGTGGACTCATTTATTTCAAAACCTTATAAACATAAAATGGTAGACTACTTGTTTCTTTTGTCACTCTCCATGTTATTTAAGACCTCTCTGTCATTATTAATAACAATAAATGACAATAAATTTGCATTTTTGCTAATGAATGTTTGTATTAAAAAGTTCCTTTGTATTATATGATTAATCATTTTATTTTTCTCTTTGAACTGTCAACATTTGTGGAGGCTTTATAATTTCTTCCAACTTAAGACTCAATTTCTGATATTTTCCCCCATGCTTGCTTACTTTCTTGTTCTCAAATAACTGATAAGTTTGACATGCCCTATTTAAAATTATGCAGGGATTTCCATATTTTTCTAATGCATGATATAATGCTAAACTATAAAAATGCCATGTCAGTTGCTCTCCACAGAAAGTGTTCTCTCTGTAGAAAAGAATATTCCCTTCAATATTTTGAAATACAGTTACTCCAGAAAATTTAACAGTACATTAATGTTGTGGAGATAGCTTATAAAATAGATTCTCACAAGAAGAGCAACAGCAACTGCATTTCTTGAGGATGAATGAGTTGTTGTAGTCGTGCACATAACACAAAATTACTCTAACCCCAACCAGTATAAAAGAATTAAACATTTTAGCAGCCTCATCACATTGGGCAATGTGTTGCCTATATTTAAAAAAATCAATTAAACAAAAAGTAGGAGAATAATATATTTCCTTTATAATGAGAGATATTTCTCAGAGCATCTTATTTCTTTTTCGAGAACTCTATTTTTCTAACTTTTTAAGATCTACTTCATGGAAAAGGGAAAATACATACATATATATTTATACTCATTCACATATTTATACATATATTTAATATATATTATATCCTTTAGTGCCGTGAACACGATGCAGTATTAAATTAAATGCCTTCTTTTAATCAAAATTGCACAGAAATATACTTAAAAGAGAGTTCATCACAGTTTTGTTTTTAATATCAAAATATTGGAAGTAGTCTAACTGCTCAACAACAGGAGCTCACACAAATTAAGATAAATCCACACAATGAAAGAATAAGCAACCATCAAAAGCACGCTGAATAAAAATATTTTGTAATTCTTTAAATCTTATTAGATTACACAAACAGCATACGTGTTATGTTCATATATACATATGAACATTTTAGTATAGTTTTAGATGTAGACAGAGACACTGTTATAGATATGTAAATATAAAATATTTCAAGCCAAGTGCTTTGTATACACTGTATCAGGCGATAGAAAACTGAAGCTAAGGGAAGTTAATTAATTAGCTCAAGGTTATACATCTAAGTTAGGATTCAACTTATGTGTGTCTGCTCTCTTGAGCACTATGTTAAACTCCCTACTTGTGGAATAAGAAAAAGTTATAATAAGGGATCGTAATTGCTATTTTTAAATAGAATAACTTAAAACATATATTGTAAAGGAAAGAACAAATCTATAACAAAGCTCAATATTTCTCCTGATGGATACTAGTGTAAATAAAGAATTACTTAACTAGAGGAATAGTTGGGCTTATTTTCTTACATCCTTATAGATTTTATGAAGAACTCACACTTTTAAGTTCTTCTTACTGCGTGCTTCATCAATATCACATACTATATATTTTTATCTTATATTATTTCATTATTTCCAGTTTCTTAGTCATTTGGGACAAGAGTGCAACTTGTAACCAAGTAACTTTTAGTTTTAAGCAATTTTGCTACATTGGATACTGATGTCACAGCTTTTAATTCTGGCATTAAATCAAAATGAATCCTTGGGGGGCTTCCTTGGTGGCGCAGTGGTTGAGAGTCCGCCTGCCGATGCAGGGGACACGGGTTCGTGCCACGGTCCGGGAAGATCCCACATGCCGCGGAGCGGCTGGGCCCGTGAGCCATGGCCACTGAGCCTGCATGTCCGGAGCCTGTGCTCCACAACGGGAGAGGCCACAACAGTGAGAAGCCCGCGTACCACAAAAAAAAAAAAAAAAAAAAAAAAAAAAAATAGAATCCTTGGTCTGCAGGGTTTTTTTCTAACTAATTAATTAATTTTTGGCTGTGCTGGGTCTTTGTTGCTGCTCGCGGGCTTTCTCTAGTTGTGGCGAGCGGGGGCTACTCTTCGTTGTGGTGCGTGGGCTTCTGACTGTGGTGGCTTCTCTTGTCGTGGAGCACAGACTCTAGGCACGTGGGCTTCAGTATTTGTGGCACACGGGCTCAGTAGCTGTGGCTCGCGGCCTCTAGAGCACAGGCTCAGTAGTTGTGGCACATGGGCTTAGATGCTCCACAGCATGTGGGATCTTCCCAGACCAGGGCTCGAACCTGTGTCCCCTGCATTGGCAGGTGGATTCTTAATCACTGTGCCACCAGGGAAGTCCATTGGTCTGCAGTTTTGAAATGCATATTTGCACAAATGCACCACTCTGGTGGTGGGTGTTGATAATGGGGGATGAAAGAAAGAAAGAAAAAAACAAAAAGAAGAAGGAGGGGAAGGGAAAGGAAGAAAAAAAAAAAGAAGGAAGGGAAGGAGTTGAAAGTAGTTAAACACAGTAAGTGTTCAGACGCTGGAAAAAAGTGCCCCTGGATAAACAAAATGTGATCTATGCATACAACAGTATATTACTCAGTCATAGAAAGCAATAAAGCACCAATTCATGCTACATTGTGGGTGAACTTTGAAAACATGATGCTAAGTGAGAGAAGCCAAACACACAAGGCCATGTAGAACATGATTCAATTTATATGAAATATCTAAAATAAGTTAATACATAGAGACAGAAAGCAAATTGTGGTTGCTAGTGGCTGGGGGAGGGAGGGTATGGAAATAGATTTCAAAATGAATATAGGATTTTCTTTGGGGTGATGAAAATATTTTGCAATTAAATAGAGGTTGTGGTTGTACAACATTGTGAATGTACTAAATGCCACTGAATCGTAAACTTTAATTTTATGTTATATGAACTTTACCTCAACAACAAAAAAAAAATAAATAAGAAAAGAAGTAAGTGCAGATTTAGTGCACAATTCATTGTAAAAATATAATCTTAAAAAATAATATGCTATATAGTGGGTCATATGTGCCTGCAGACCTGTAAATATGCAAGTATAAAAGTTGACCAAAATGTGCAATGGGCAAAAAAAGAGTAACAGCAAAAATAAATGAATAAAAAAGTAATTTAGCAAGTTTAATCTTGTGTTTCATTTCTCTCTTTTACTATTATTATTACTGTTCATTATTGCTTCTATCTTCACTGTTGCCTAACAACAAATGACAACAAATGTGCACTACTATATGTATGATTTTCATAAATTTTGCAGAGCTTAGCATGCAGAAAGGCTGGTATACTGAAAACTATGATAGAAAAGTCTCACTTTCACAAATTATACTTGACAAAATAATATTAAAAGAATAAAACTGATGAATGGGCTTATTTTTTTATTCCTGCTTTGAACACTATTCTTCTTTGATGACTTATGCTTGGGAAGGTCTTAAGCGATTCACAGAAGTTGTACTTACCATAGAATAGCTTTATTACACAGAATATTTTCTAAGTTTCCCATTACTGCCATGTGAATAAAATATAACTGTTTTTTTGAGAAAATGTATTAAATATGTTTTTTAAAAAAGGATCACAAACCCAAACTCTTACAGAGGTAAAGCAGGTGTCTTAAATGAGTGAAGAATGATTGCTACAGAGGAGAGGTGGGGAAAGGAATGCAGTGGAAGGTGCCAGTACCCATTTAAAAGAAGCCACTACAATCCACTTCTGGTCAATATTTGCCACATGGAAATGGAACACAGGCCCACTTCAGCCACATCTTCAGATTATCCAGGAGAAGATAGATATTCTCATTTTATATGAAATCAGCCAGTTTTTAAATACTGACAAGTAATTCGGTTTTTTTTAACATTGTAAAAATCACACACAAAATGTATCTGTGAGATGAATGTGTCCAGGGAATTGCTGTTTATGTTAAAAAAAAGATTCAGTACCAATTTCCAAGGACACTCCATCCAGCAGGGTTTAAGTCAGTGTTCCACCATAGTAATTATTTTTTAAACTTAAATCCACAGATAGGCTAAAACCAAGTATTAGCACTTATCTGTATAACAGGGTATATTTAAAAGAAAAGAAATATCAACTGTTTGAGAATTAGTCCAGGAAAATATGATTGCAGCACTTTGTATGAACAAAGCCACATACAAAGGTGACCAGAAGGAGTTCGGTTAGAAAGCAACTGAAATGGAAACAAATTGACCTCAGGGGTAATGGATAATTTTAAAAGAATAGTTATTTGTTGATGCAGTGCTTTGAGTTGAGAAATTTTTGATACACATTAGATAGGTTAAAAGGGGAGGGGAGAGGCTAGCACATATTTATATACCAGTTACGATACTATGTAGATTAAGTATGCTCTTATTATATATTATTTTATCATGAAGTGAACCTATCAACACAACAAAAAGGCCACCTATTGAATGGGAGGAGATATTTGCAAATGATATATCCCACAAGGGGTTAATATCCAAAATATACAAAGAACTCATACAACTCAACATCAAAAAGCAAACAATCCAAATTAAAAAATAGGCAGAGAATCTGAATAGGCAGTTTTCCAAAAAAGGCATACAGATGGCCAACAGGCATATGAAAAGATGCTCCCTAATCACCAGGGCAATGCACATCAAAACCACAATGAGATACTACCTCACACTTGTCAGAATGGCCATTATCAAAAAGACAACAAATAACAAGTGTTGATGAGGCTGTGGAGAAAAGGGAACCCTCATGCACTGTTGATGAGAATGTAAATTGGTACAGCCACTAGAGAAAACAGTATGGAGAATCACCAAAAAGTTAAATTAGAACTACTATATGATCCAGCAATTCTACTCCTGGGTATTTATTCAAAGAAAATGAAAAGACTAATTAGAAAAGATACATGCACCCCTATGTTCATTGCAGCATTATTTACAATAGCCAAGATATGGAAACAACTGAAGGGCACCTCAATAGGTGAATGGATAAAGAAGATGTAATATATATATATACAATGGAACATTACTCAGCCATAAAAAAGAAAGAAATCTTGCCATTTGTGACAGTATGAATGGGCTTAGAGGGTATTATGCAAAGTGAAATAAATCAGACTGAGAAAGACAAATACTGAATGATTTCACTTATATGTGGAATCTAAAAAATAAAATAAATGAACAAATATAACAAAACAGAAACAGAGTCATAGATACAAAGAACAAACAGGTGGTTGCCAGAGGGGAGGGAGGGAGGGGGATGAAAGAAATAGATGAGGGAGATGAAGAGGTACAAACTTCCAGGTGCAAAATAAATGAGTCATGGGTATGAAATGTGCAGTGTGGGGAATAATAACTGTGTATTATCTTTGTATGGTGACATATGATAACTAGACTTATCATGGTGATCATTTTGAAATGTATAGAAATATCAAATCACTACGTGGTGTAATAGGAACTAACATTGTGTTGTAGGTCAACTTCAAAAACAAACAAACAAATTCATAGAAAAAGAGATTAGATGTGTGGTTACCAGAGATGGGGGGTGGGGGGAGGGGGAACGGGATGAAGGCAGTCAAAAGGTACAAACTTGCAGTTATAAGATAAATAAGTACTAGGGATATACTGTATAACATGACAAATATAATTAATACTGCCATATGTCAGCAGTCCCCAACCTTTTTGGCACCAGGGACCAGTTTTGTGAAAGACAATTTTCCCACGGACCAGGGAGGGGTGGGGATCGTTTTGGGATGATTCAAGCACATTACATCTATTGTGCACTTTATTTCTATTATTATTACATTGTAATATATAATGAAATAATTATACAACTCACCATTATGCAGGATCAGTGAGAGCCCTGAGCTTGTTTTCATCTGCCACTCACTGATAAGGTTCTGATATAAGTCTGCAAGCAACTGATTTATTACAGTCTCTGTGAATTCAAACCTCTCTACTAATGATAATCTGTATTTGCAGCTGCTCCCCAGCGCTAGCATCACCGCCTCAGCTCCACCTCAGATCACTGGCATTAGATTCTCATAAGGAGCACACAACCTAGATCCCTTGCGTGCGCAGTTCACGGTAGGGTTCGTGCTCCTATGAGACTCTAATGCCACAGCTGATCTGACAGGAGGCAGAGCTCAGGCAGTGGGGAGCGGCTGTAAATACAGATGAAGCTTTGATTGCTCATCTGCTGCTCACCTCCTGCTGTGTGGCCCATAGCCCAGGAACTGGGGACCCCTGCCATATGTTATACATGAAAGTTGTTAAGAGAGTAAATCCTAAGAGCTCCCATCACAAGGAAAAATATGGTTTCTATCTCTTTAATTTTGTATCTACATGAGATGATGGATGCTCATTAAATGTATTGTGCTAATCATTTCATGATGTATGTAAGTCAATTAATTATGCTGTACATCTTAGGCGTATGCAATGCCAGATGTCAACTATATCTCAATAAAACTGGAAGAAAAAAAATTTTGTTTGCTCAGAACGACATTTTGCTTAAATACTAAAAGTGTGTCTTTTATCTTCATAGGTTAATCTGAATGTTTGTTATAAGAAACTACATTTGTTAAAATGTTTGCTGTAGAAACATGTTTGTGCTCACTTGAAAGCTGTAAACTATGTTTATCATAGTAGGTTGATTTTATCCACAAACAGTTTGGGTAGTTAATTCATTAACATCTCTGGTCTAGCTTTAATTAACTTTAACTCAACCTGTATAAAGATACTGTAGAATTTTTTTTTTAATTAGGAGCATAGCTAATGGCATATTTCCCCTTTTAAATAAATATTAGCAAAATATAACGCTTAACAAAATAGCTTTAAAGCTTAACAAAATAGCTTTAAAGCACAATACTTAATCCCCAATTTGTCACTGTACCTAAAAGGCTGATATGCACTAAACATGTAATGAAATAATTTAAACATTCAAACAGAATACTGACTAGTCAGACAAAGGTATGGTGTCAAGATGATGGAGTATAACAACAACACTAAATTATCTACTGGTAAAATATTCCTTAAATATTATACTCAATTCTGACAAATTTTAAGACAACATTAAATAGTAAAAGTGTGCTCCTAGAGACTTACTCCCTTCCTTCCTCCCTCCCTTTCTTCCTTCCTTACTCACTTCCTCCCTCCTTCTAGTTACTTCTTTCTTATCTTTTCTCATGGTATCACTTTGAAAATCCATTCTCCTTTCCCAACCGTATACAGAAAAATATGATCAGCTCTGGCCAAAATATGGTACCCTCCTAGCTTTGCCTTGTGCTCTGTCTCATTTTCAACAAGATACTTAATTTCTATGCCATAGTTTTCTCAGCTATAAATGGGGATAAGAGTTCTTTGATCATAGAAGCTAATTTATTCTTTACAACAATTCTATGATTAAAGAACTACTCTTATTCCCATCATACATATGTCATATATATATATACACATATAAATACATATGATTTATTTATATATATATACGTAAAAGTACCTGAATTATAATAAAGGTTCAAAGTACACTATCTATTATTATTATCATTACTATTAATTTCACTTACTATTATTATCATATTGCTTTTGTGACCTATAGGTAGACAATTGGAACTTCTAATAATTATTATTCACAAAGGAAACTGGTTCTTAGAAAACTTGCTAAGTTACCACACTGAACATACTCAAAAATGAATAGTGGAATTGACCGACTATATTTTTTTAGGTGTTCAATGAAGAACTGTTTAATTTCTAAGTAAATATGAACTCTACCAGGACAAAGAGCTCTTCAGTGTTGTTATCCAGATAAGCTGATCAGAGATTATGTTTTCATTTATATGGTGATGATTGTGACATGTCCCAGGTAACTCTGTAAGACTGGGGGCTAAGGAGTTCAGTGGTGATATTCATTAACAAAGTCATCAAAAAATCATAGATATTAAATAATGGTAAAGAATTAAATATACATTTTGAGATATAGTATTGGACACAGTTTCAATTTAACAATGGATATTTCATCTTGTTTATTCTCTGTATAGTTTTCCAAAAATGCATTTGAGATTGCTTAATCTATACAATTATAGTTATAACAAACATGACAATGTAGAAAACTATATGCAACTTCTGGGAAATAGTTTTTACAAACACTTATCTTCTGAATTAGTTTAAATACTATTGCAGGTTGATGAGCAGCTGTAGCATATTACAGCCCATCACCCTAATTCACCTCTCTAAAATCTCCAAATTGAGGCTTCCCCTTTGTTCCATTTCCCTTGGCTTCAGGTGCAATGTGACACTGTATGTATTTTGGTGTGATTTTACTCATTTGGAGTTTGGGGGAAGCAGGGAGCGAGAGAATTGGTACACAATTTGATCTACACAATGTTCTGCACCTCCCCAGAGATGCTATCAGAGATCTTTCTTCCTTATTTTCTTTCATTGCACCTGACTTTAACATGGTTATTGAACTCTTTCTTTCTTTCCAGTAGGTGGTATAGGTTTTACACAGGCATTCAACAAGGTCTTCCTCCATGCCAAGGAGATCATCAGACTGAATTCAGAGTCCTCCTTCCAATGGATTCAGAAAACATCAAAGCATAGGTGTTTCTATTACAACCAACAATACTTTATATTTTAATAAATATTCTCAAACATGGAACAATTTTAATAAAATTAAATTAGTACTTAAGGAATTTTTATTTCAAATATTATATCACACTGATTCATCGAGTGACCACTGTGGAAAAAAATGTAACCTAACAAATTTAAGCTCTTTTCCTATGGGGAGTCTGAGAGAACTATAATTAGGAGGATTAAAAGTTATGATTTTTTAAGTATGAGATGTAATTGAAAATAATGTAACTATTAAGTAAAATCGAGAGAACAAGTTTCTTCCCTTTACTTTCACTTCATTCTGCTTTGTCCTTGTCCCAATGCTACCGTATTAGACTGAGGGACAAAGGAGAAGACAAGCAAAAAGATGCAATAGACTAAATATTCTATCCATGAGGATCAGAATCTATACTACACAGCAGCATTCCAAGACTACAGGGCAGTGCTTCTAAGACTTCTGTGAAAAACCACCAGCTTGTTTTTAAAAATGACTTGTCAGTTGCAGAGTGATATTTTTGTAAATAAGTAAATTAAGAGAAAAATGATCACACATGAATATCACAACAATGTCAACATGCTATAAAAGGTTCCAAACAGACACTCTTAATTTCTGTATCATCTCATTGCAGATCAGCAATAAACAGTTCTCAGATTGGCACCAGTTAATGGATCACATCTGAGTAGGGAACATGAATATTTAAGAAATAACTTCTGCTAATGAAGGCTTCATGTTCCATAATTAGTTTAACAAAACTCTCCTTGGAAAAAAAATCTTCCATACTGAAAAAATAAACCAATTGATATTCACATATACAATGACTATATCACAAAATGTAACACAACATTTTCTTGCTCACAAAAATATATGAAACTTAAAAAAAGTGATTGTCTGACTCTCATCTATATATTTTGTATTTGGGCAAATGATCCTGGAGAGGCTAAAACAGTTTTCTGAATTTGAATCCAGATTTTTGATAATTCATCAGACCCCCTAGGATTTTTTTCTGTTCTTCATTTCACTGACTACTGACTCTAGAAAAGTCACCCGTAAGCTGATTATGGTGTTCTCATTATACTACAAAATTTCTGTCAGCTTCTACCCAGAGCCTCCACCCTCTGCCCATGAAGTTAAATGATTAAATGACTGGCATTCAGAGGAAAGTTTACTGCTGAAAAAATTATTCAGTTTCGAGTTTTCAAACCAACCAACGCTAATCAAAATCTACTTAAAGTCCAAAAAAAAAAAAGATAAATTATCAAGGTTTTCCCTCGATTCTATGGTCCCCCATAGTTTGAATGTTCATGCTAAATCAACTAACTTTTAAAATTATTATTATTATTATTTCACAGTTATTTCTGATTTTTAAAAAACATGAATTATGGACTGAGATCTTTCAAAAGACATTTGCTTTTGATCACATATAATCTGAATACTGAAAAAGAAAGACAAAATATGTGTTTAAAATATAAAATGTCTTTAAAAGATTCTTAGAGGTTATTGTAATAAAATATTTCTTATAGTTGGTACCAGGAAAGGAACTCCTCTTACATTAAAACAAAATTCATAATAGGGGAGTTCAAAATGTAGTCTGCTAAATGGTAGCTGTATTTACATCAGTAAGAGAACTAGTGACCTGATCAGTAGGTCCCAAGGAAGACGAAATTACACCACAAATGCCACAATGCTCACTTTCCATTACACATTGTATTGGTTCATTCATTTCAATGCTGCACAAGGAAGCAGATGCAGGGAAAAGAACATCAGAACATTGACCAAAGGGAACTCTTAGACTTGACCAGAGCCTATGCCTTTAAACTGTCAGTGGCATTCCCATGAAAATGATGAAATGTGCTTGAATGTGTTAATACATGTGAGTAAAATCAGTGAATACTGAGCATTTGGACAAATAGGTAGCATATCTGAGTAATTATTTCATGTCTCAGGTGTGTTGAAAAGCAAGCTCCTAAGGGGCAAGGTATTTTACTACTTAAGAACATGAAATGCATTGACCAAAGTGACATACTGATATTAGAAAATGATTTTTAAAAGAGATGTCATATTTTTGCAGAAAATTGAAGTTATGGACATCAGAAAAGCTATCTGTAACAATTGGAAATGTCTAATTTTCCTTAAAATTCCACATAGATACTTTTAAAGAAAAGAGCTGATGCTGGGGAACCCAAATTCTCAGAGCTTACTCTGAAATTTTCTATTATTCATAGCTCTTCACACAAAACTGAGATTATTTCTTCCTTTCCTATTCCTTCCTCCTCTCACATCTATTTGGTACTTAGTAACTGAAGCATCTAAAACAGGACGTGCAATGGTTTCTTGTTTGGATTAAGATAAGAACATTCATGATCTAGAAGCCCTCAGCCTCATGATCAAATTATGAGTTTGGCTCCACATAGCCAATAAACTAAGAGTTTGTTCTTGTCCTAGAAATAATTAAATGGGAAATGAACCCATTATCCAGTCTCCAAATTCAAAGAGAGTATAACATATTTGATGAACTCAGTCTTAAAACCAGATGCACAGCATACCCTCTTAGAAAAAATAGACCAAAAGTCAGAAATCTATGTACACAAGTGAATTAAGAGGCATATTCTTAGAGACTATACATTTTCCAATAATGCCTTTTCTCAAAATATATTTGTCATCTTTCTTAGGAAATAGCCTTCACAGCATGTTATTTATTTAAATTTTTTCTAAATAGTTTTTTCCTTGAGCATTTCATTTTATAGAAACAGTCTAAAGTTATCCAGAACTAAAAGGCGAGTGATTTAGAAGACTTGGAATAGGTTTGAGGTTTAAAAAAATTAGGTTATTTGCAATGAGATTTTTATCTAAGCTCATATTTATTTAAGCTTAAGTCAGAGACAATTGCACAAGAAGGATTTTATGAATGTATGGGATAATGGCAACAAAACCAGAAAACATCTAAACCTGATTATTGTTATTTTTCTGAAGCACATTCTTAATTTGTACATACATACTCAAATATAAGAATCATTTGATGTCTCATTAATTTAGTTACATGGAAAAATGTATAAGCAGTCTACAGGTATTATTATGGACATGATGAAATAGAAACTTCCATTACTTATTCTGAAGTTTTTAAGAGAATTTTGACCTGCAATCAGATATTTCCTGAGGGAATTTAGGACTCTGGTTAAAATGACCAAAGTAGGACTATTCTATTAACTTGAAGTCCTCCATCTATAATCAACAACACACATTAGCTAGAGCTCAGTTAAAAGGACTAGAGACTTCAAGTAGGGATTCAAATGTAAAATGGTAACTCCGGTTTATATTAGTTATGCAGAGTTTCAATTTGGCAAGGAAGTCGCAGAATTAAAAATCACATTCAAATTGCCTTTTCAGTTTACCAGGGAATTTCCAAGAGTATGTGAAAGTCTTCCTATTCAATGTTGAGATATGTTACTAAAATTATTGTACCTTTTGAAAGAAACTATATTAAAAGATAACTTACATTGAATATTCCTACATTTTAAAAAATGCAATGAAAAAACTGGTTTGAAGGAAACATTATGGTAGTTACACAGTCTCAAATTACAAAACAAAGTCAGACCAACTCATAATAATTCTATTATTTGCAAGTACAATGAGGGTATGGTTAGAAAAAAGTTCAAATTTATTTCTAAATATGGCAGACTAGTACTTAGTTGTGAGTTGCAGTGTAATAACTGTATCTTATGGATTCGTATAATTTAAATTCACTGCTATATGACCAAGGTTTGTGAGAGATGAATACTCATACATGCAGAATGCAACAGACCAACTGCACATTTCTAAAATAGCCAGTAGCCAGTTGATATTTTTTAAAAGAATCACTGTATTTGATTTCATACAACTTTAAAGTATAGCACATGCAAAATCCATTAAGATCCATGTATCTCAGACTTACTCTGGAGCAATTATCATTAAGAGGTCTGGAAGAAGAGAAACAACCAGCAAAGGATATTAAGAAGTGCATCCAGTGAAAGAGAAAGAAAACCAGGAGAAAATGGTGGACTGGAAGTCATGGATGAAAGCTTTTCAAAGACAATGGAAAGATAAAAGGTGCAAAATGCTGCTGCTAAATAAAATGTGAAATGGGATAACTGAATTAAATACTGTGGAGAGGATTGGTGATCTTGATAAGATAATCTGATGGAGAATTGAGGGAGATAACCTGACTGGTGTGAGTTCAAGGGAGTACGGAGAACATTAATTCTTTTGATGAGTTTTGCTATAAAATGGAAAGAAATGGAGTAATTGTTAAAAAGGCAAGTGCAGTCAAGAGAAGGTTATTTTAGGAAGAAATAATAGCATACTCATTTGATACTGAAAAAGATTTGATTGAGGGTGTGAAAATATAAAAATCAAAAGTAAAAACATGTTAGTCTCATACAAATATAGTTATTATCAGCTCTTTATTTAACTTAATAATGAGAGAAACAGAACAATGGTGAAGAAGATTCAGTAAAAGGAAAGCTTGGAAAAAAAAGAATCTGGGGTAAGATTGTAAAGTATAAAATATGCAGGGTAAGATTGCAAAGTTATACACAGAACATACTGATATCTTACAGTAATTAAACTATAATCTTTGGAGTCATTTTTTCCCCTGTAGGATAGAAATCTTTTTATCTTTCCAGGTGAAAATAATTTGCAATTTATCAATCTTCTGCAAATTAACATCAAACTTTACAGGTTTGGAGCCATAATCAATAGTAAATAGTACATCAAACAAAATTACACCATTTTTAATAATCTACTTTAAAATGCACTAAAGATCAATAAATGGAGGGACACTAGGGTAAAATGATGGATTGATGTGTAAGAACACAAGTATAGTGAAATATTAATTATAGAATTTTGGTTATAAATGTATTGTTCACTGTAAAATTATTTTAATTTGCAATGTTTGATAATTGTTGAAATAAAACTTTTTTAGGAAAAATGCATTCCTAAGTGTTAGATGATTTTTAAGTTAGATAATTAGAAAATACTCTACTATAACTTTAGGAAAACACAAAGTAATCTTATCTTATTTCCAAGTTTGCATAGTTTTTCTTAACAGGGAAAGAGGATAGTGTAGGACAAAGAGGGAAGATTTACTGACGTAAAGATCAATACTCACACGTGCAAGAGGAGAAGGGATCCTATGCACAAAGACATTGGCCTTAGCTGCGGTCGCCATTCATTCAGAATCGTATTTGGAGAAGGCAGAGTATTGGTGCTAATGAAAGTAGTTCAGGATATGAGGTGGGAGGAGTTTATAAAATTTCTCTTCTGAATGCTTCTATTGGAAGCAAGGATTGAGATTTGAGAAAAGAAAGAAGAGATCTAAAATAGTCATTTGGGAAGGTGGGAGAGCAGAGGCCCTGTGTGTCTCCACCTGTGTTCAGCTGTGTTGGTAAAAGTGCGATACAAGCAGCAGGTTGTATATATTTACTAGAGTCATGGTTTTGCCAGGTGAGTATGATAGAGGACAAATGTCTGTATGGTTAAGAGAAAACAGCCTTTGGTCTTTGGTGTTAAGGCTTAGAAAATTATTAATGATAAGATATAAAATAATTTTTTACCTAGAAAGAAGCTAATTCAAGCCAAAATTGAAATGCATGAGTGGAATAATCCATCCTTCCATTTCAATTATTCAATCTACATGTTGGAAAAGATTTTTTGCATTGTAAAATGAAATACTGGCAATCTTTCTACTGAAGGACACATGTTTTGGGCTTAACTTGTACATTTCACAATGATGCTGATTTTTCTTCTCTAGTAATACTGGTAGAAGTACATTAGTAAGCTTAGTGTAGCAAACAAAATACAGATAATTATGCATCGTTTTAGAGATATAATATTAAACACAGGAACTGAGCTCTTATAATTAAAGTCACATGTAAAAATTTAAAATTTAGCACACAAATAAGACTAGAAAATATCCATAATGGAATATCCTACTGGGTTTTCAGAATATATTTCATGAAACTTTGCATTTTAAGTGACTTTCTTTGTAAAACTCTGATTAGCTTTAATTTAAATATAAGAAATTACCACTTGTACTTCTGCCTTAAAAAATCCGCCTACGTTATAAAGTTAACTCACATTCAAGCTTTGTTTTTAAATACATGCATTTAACTTCTCCTTGTTATTTTTTTTTTAAACCACGTCACATAAATTAAATGAAAAACTATGGTTTCCCACCAGTGTACTTAGACAAATAGTAATTGTATTGGTCTGTCTTCTTTTCTGTTTCTCTGAAAAGTTGTGTTCCTCAAATGAATAATTACCTACAGATCATTAAATGTTTTTGATATGGTCTACTCATCCCCCTTGTACACAAAAACAGCAGAGCCTGTCTTCTTGGAAATCTATCTGTGTCATGTCGGATAAGCTTACTGTCCATGACACAACTGGCATCAATCCCTACTCAATTACACAAGAATATAATACTGTATTAAAAGACAAATAAGGCTTGATTTTAATTGGCAACAGCCTGTGAGTCCATGTTCAATTATACATTAAAAAGACCAATTATATATATATTTTTTAACATCTTTATTGGAGTATAATTGCTTTACAATATTGTGTTCGTTTCTGCTTTATAACAAAGTGAATCAGCTATACATATACATATATCCTCAAATCCCCTCTCTCCGGTGTCTCCCTCCCACCCTCCCTATCCCACCCCTCTAGGTGGTCACAAAGCATGGAACTGATCTCCCTGGGCTATGTGGCTGCTTTCAACTAGTTATGTATTTTACATTTGGTAGTGTATATATGTCAATGCCACTCTCTCGCTTCATCCCAGCTTACCCTTCCTATTACCGTGTCCTCAAGCCCATTTTCTACATCTGCACCTTTATTCCTGTCCTGCCCCTAGATTCTTCAGAACCATTTTTTTTTTTTTTAGATTCCATATATATGTGTTAGCATACGGCATTTGTTTTACTCTTTCTGACTTACTTCA
Source organism: Phocoena sinus (assembly GCF_008692025.1). Classification (NCBI taxonomy): domain Eukaryota; kingdom Metazoa; phylum Chordata; class Mammalia; order Artiodactyla; family Phocoenidae; genus Phocoena; species Phocoena sinus. Next base: position 31,189,932 of record NC_045765.1, read on the forward strand.
CTCTGTATGACTCTAGGTCCATCTACCTCACTACAAATAACTCAATTTTGTTTCCTTTTATTGGTAATATTCTATTGTATATATGTACCACATCTTCTTTATCCATTCATCTGTAGTGGACATTTAGGTTGCTTCTATGTCCTGGCTATTGTAAATAGTGCTGCAATGAACACTGTGGAACATGACTCTTTTTTTTTTTTTTTTTTTTTTTTTTTTTTTTTTTTTTTTATGCGTTACGCGGGCCTCTCACTGTTGTGGCCTCTCCCGTTGCGGAGGACAGGCTCCGGACGCGCAGGCTCAGCGGCCATGGCTCACGGGCCCAGCCGCTCCGCGGCATGTGGGATCCTCCCAGACCGGGGCACGAACCCGTGTCCCCTGCATCGGCAGGCGGACTCTCAACCACTGCGCCACCAGGGAAGCCCCTAACTCTTTTTGAATTATGGTTTTCTCAGGGTATATGCCCAGTAGTGGGATTGCTGGGTCGTATGGTAGTTCTATTTTTAGCTTTTTAAGGAACCTCCATTCTGTTCTCCACAGTGGATGTATCACTTTACATTCCCACCAACAGTGCAAGAGGGTTGCCTTTCCTCCACACCCTCTCCAGCATCTATTGTTTGTATATTTTTTGATGATGGCCATTCTGACCGGTGTGAGGTGATACCTTGCTGTAGTTTTGATTTACATTTCTCTAATAATTCATGAAGTTGAGCATCCTTTCATGTGTTTGTTGACAATCTGCATATCTTCTTTGGAGAAATGTCTATTTAGGTCTTCTGCCCATTTTTGGACTGGGTTGTATTTTTGATATTGAGCTGCATGAGCTGCTTGTAAATTTTGGAGATGAATCCTTTGTCCATTGACTCATTTGCAAAAATCTCCTCCCATTCTCAGGGTTGTCTTTTCATCTTGTTTATGGCTTCCTTTGCTGTGCAGAAGCTTTTAAGTTTCATTAGGTCCCATTTGTTTATTTTTGTTTTTATTTCATTACTCTCAGAGGTGGATCAAAAAAGATCTTGCTGTGATTTATGTCAGAGAGTGTTCTGCCAATGTTTTCCTCTAAGAGTTTTATTATATCCAGTCTTACATTTAGGTCTTTAATCCATTTTGTGTTTATTTTTGTGTACGGTGTTAGGGAGTGTTCTAATTTCATTCGTTTACATGTAGCTGTCCCATTTTCCCAGCACCACATATTAAAGAGACTGTCTTTACTCCATTGTATATTCTTGCCTCCTTTATCAAAGATAAGGTGACCACGTGTGTGTGGGTTTATCTCTGGGCTTTCTATCCTGTTCCATACATCTATATTTCTGTTTCTGTGCCAGTGCCATACTGTCTTGATTACTGTAGCTTTGTAGCATACTCTGAAGTCAGGGAGCCTGATTCCTCCTACTCTGTTTTTCTTTCTCAAGATTGCTTTGGCTATTTGGGGTCTTTTGCATTTCCATACAAATTGTGAATTTTTTGGTTCTAGTTCTGTGAAAAATGCCATTGGTAGTCTGAAAGGGATTGTACTGAATCTGTAGATTGCTTTGGGTAGTACAGTCATTTCCACAATGTTGATTCTTCCAATCTAAGAACATGGTATACCTCTCCAACTGTTTGTATCATCTTTAATTTCTTTCATCATTGTCTTGTAGTTTTCTGCATACAGGTCTTTTGTCTCCTTAGGTAGGTTTATTCCTAGGTATTTAATTCTTGTTGTTGCAGTGGTAAATGGGAGTGTTTCCTTAATTTCTCTTTCAGATTTCTCATCATTAGTGTATAGGAAGGCAAGAGATTTCTGTGCATTAATTTTGTATCCTGCTACTTTACCAAATTCTTTGATTAGCTGTAGGATTCCCTTAGTATCATGTCATCTGCAAAGAGTGACAGTTTTACTTCTTTTCTGATTTGGATTCCTTTTATTTCTTTTTCGTCTCTGATTGCTGTGGCTAAAACTTGCAAAACTATGTTGAATAATAGGGGTGAGAGTGGGCAACCTTATCTTGTTCCTGATTTAGTGGTTTCAGTTTTTCACCATTGAGAACTATGTTGGTGTGGGTTTGTCATATATGGCCTTTATTATGCTGAAGTAAGTTTCCTTTATGCCTACTTTCTGGAGGGTTTTTATCATAAATGGGTGCTGAATTTTGTTGATTTATCCTGTATGGGCCTCTCTGCACTTCCTAGACTTGACTATTTCCTTTCCCATGTTAGGGAAGTTTTCAACTATAATCTCTTCAAATATTTTCTCAATCCCTTTCTTTTTCTCTTCTTCTGGGATCCCTATAATTTGAATGTTGGTGCATTTAATGTTGTCCCAGAGGTCTCTGAGACTGTCCTCAATTCTTTTCATTCTTTTTTCTTTATTCTGCTCTGCAGTAGTTATTTCCACTATTTTATCTTCCAGGTCACTTATCTGTTCTTCTGCCTTAGTTATTCTGCTATTGATTCCTTCTAGAGAATTTTAAATTTCATTTATTGTGCTGTTCATCACTGTTTGCTGTTTAGTTCTTCTAGTTCCTTGTTAAACGTTTCTTGTATTTTCTCCATGTCATTTCCAAGATTTTGGATCATCTTTACTATCATTACTCTGAATTCTTTTTCAGGTAGACTGTCTGTTTCCTCCTCATTTGTTTGGTCTGGTGGGTTTTTACCCTGCTCCTTCAACTGCTGCATATTTCTCTGTCTTCTCATTTTGCTTAACATACTGTGTTTTGGGGTCTCCTTTTCACAGGCTGCAGTTTTGCAGTTCCCGTTGTTTGTCGTGTCTGCCCCCAGTGGGTTAGGTTGGTTCAGTGGGTTGTGTAGCCTTCCTAGTAGAGGGGAATGGTGTCTGTGTTCTTGTGGATGAGGCTGGATCTTGTCTTTCCGGTAGTCAGGACCACATCTGGTGTTGTGTTTTGGGGTGTCTGTGACCTTATTATGATTTTAGGCAGCCTCTCTGGTAATGGGTGGGGTTGTGTTCCTGTCTTGCTAGTTGTTTGGCATGGGGTGTCCAGCACTATAGCTTGCTGGTCATTGAATGGAGCTGGGTCTTAGCATTGAGATGGAGATGTCTGGGAGAGCTCTCGCTGGTTGATATTATGTGGGGTTGAGAGGTCTCTGGTGGTCCAGTGTCCTGAACTTGGCTCTCCCACCTCAGAGGCTCAGGCCTGACACCTGGCCAAAGCACCAAGACCCTGTCAGCCACACGGCTTGTCTATGTGACTTTGAGCAAGCGACTAACCTCTCTGTGCCTCAGTGTCTGTTTCCTCATCTATAGACTGGTGTTTGGCAGAGATGCTTTGCAGCTGTACTTCAAGAGACATACAGTGGTCAACCTCCCTGGAACCAGCTCTGACTTGACCACCAAGACCAATTATATTTTTAAATGATGCTCTAATGAAAAGTCTTATGAGTATATAGGCAGCATTGCTCTGTCTTCTGTGATCTCAGAAGTTTGCAAACCATTTGGGCCATCAGAAACATGACCACTGTTTTTCTTGAAAACAAATCTCTTGAAACATCTGAGAAGTTATGATAACATTGCAGTTATCTACACTAACTGTGACACACTCCAGTGCCAACCAGCTGTTTGCACAACTGGTTAACTGGATGTCGTGATGCCTTGGGCTCTGCTGGGATCTTGTCAGAGACGTAAAGGGCTTCCTTCCCAGAAGTGCTTGAGGGAGACTGGAGAATATCAGGTCACAGAAATGAGGACAAGAAGGCAATATATTCAGGTAAGTTTTCAAATTAGAGACTTGTGAACCTCTTACAGAGTGGTCACCATTCAGTGTTTGTGAGTATGCTTTAACTTCAAAAGGATCAAGAATCTCTTTGAACTCCAAAAGGCCAAGACTGCTGAGTCTCCCTGCCTTGGAGCCCAGAAGGATGCCACTCTAGGGTATTCCAGATTCTCTACAAAACTCAGTCCTAGAGAACCTTTTTGATTCTCCTCATCCAAAGGATACCTACAATATAAAACACTCCAACAATAAGAAGCAAGCTCAGTGAACAATACAATAATAGCCTATCTCAGGGACCCTAAAATCAAGATGAAAATAAGGTAAAATAATCATAATACTAGTGAAACAAAACTGCTGGACTGCTGGAAGAGAAAGATAAACACCTATCGACAACAACAACAATGTGTGTATGTGTATTCTATAAATATATGAAGAGTATTTTAAAATACTAAAATGTAACTTATACACTCATACACACAAAGAAAACCCTCCTCAAATTTAATACACAGAAATCTCTTGCATTCCTATACACTAACAACAAAGGATCAGAAAGAGAAATTAAGAAAACAATACTATCTACCATCACATCAAAAAGAATAAAACACTTAGAAATAAACCTACCTAAGGAGGTAAGAGGCTTGTACGCAGAAAACTATAAGATACTGTTGAAAGAAATCAAAGGTGACACAAACAGATGGAGAGATATACCGTGTTCTTGGACTGGAAGAATCAACATTGTGGAAATGACTATACTACCCAAAGCAATCTACAGATCCAGTGCAATCCCTATCAAACTACCAATAGCATTTTTCACAGAATTAGAACAAAAAATTTTACAATTTATATGGAAACACAAAAGACCCCAAATAGCCAAGGCAATCTTGAGAAAGAAAAACAGAGTAGGAGGAATCAGGCTCCCTGACTTCAGAGTATACTACAAAGCTACAGTAATCAGCATAGCAAGCACTGGCACAAAAACAGAAACATATATCAATAGAACAGGACAGAAAGTCCAGAGATAAACTCATGCACCTATGGTCAAGTAATCTATGACAAAGGAGGCAAGAATATACAATGGAGAAAAGACAGTCTCTTCAACAAGTGGTGCTGGGAAACCTGGACAGCTACGTATAAAAGAATGAAATTAGAAAACTCTCTGACACCATACACAGAAATAAACTCAAAATGGATTAAAGACCTAAATGTAAGACTGGATATGATAAAACTCTTAGAGGAAAACATTGGCAGAACACTCTCTGACATAAATCACAGCAAGATCTTTTTTGATCCACCTCTGAGAGTAATGAAAATAAAAACAAAAATAAACAAATGGGACCTAATAAAACTTAAAAGCTTTTGCACAGCAAAGGAAACCATCAAAAAAACGAAAAGACAACCCTCATAATAGGAGAAAATATTTGCAAACAAAGCGACTGACAAGGGATTACTCTCCAAAATATACAAACAGCACATGCAGTCCAATATATACAAAAAAAAAAAACAAAACAATATCAAAATAAATAAATAAATAAAAAATGGGCAGAAGGCCTAAATAAACATTTCTCCAAAGAAGATATATGGATGACCAAGAAGCACATGAAAAGGTGCTCAACATCACTAATTATTAGAGAAATGCAAATCAAAACTACAATGAGGTATCACCTTACACAGGTCAGAACAGCCATCATCAAAAAATCTATAGACAATAAATGCTGGAGAAGGTATGGAGAAAAGGGAACCCTCCTACACTGTTGGTGGGAATGTAAATTGGTACAACCGCTATTGATAACAGTATGGAGATTCTTTAAAAATCTAAAATTAGAGCTATCATGTGATCCAGCAATCCCACTCCTGGGCATATATCCAGGGAATAGCATAATACGAAAGGATACATATACCCCAATGTTCACTGCAGCACTATTTACAATAGTCAGGACGTGGAAGCAACCTAAGTATCCATCGACAGATGAATGGATAAAGAAGAAGTGGTACATATATACAATGGAATACTACTCAGCCATGAAAAAGAACAAAATAATGTCATTTGCAGCAACATGGATGGATCTAGGGATTGTCATACTGAGTGAAGTAAGTCCGAGAAAGACAAATATATGATATCGCTTATATGTGTAATTTTAAAAAACTGATAAAAATGAACCCATTTACAATACAGAAATTGAGGCACAGATGTAGAAAACAAACTTATGGCTACCAAGGGGGATAGGGGAGGGATAAATTGGAAGATGGGGATTGACATTTACACACTACTGTATGTAAAATAGATAAGTAATAAGAACCTACTGTATAGCACAGGGAAATTTATTCAATACTCTGTAATGACCCACATGGGAATAGAATTTTAAAAAGAGTGGGTATATGTATATGTATAACTGACTCACTTTGCTGTACAGCAGAAACTATCATGACATTTTAAATCAACTATATTCCAATTATAAAAGAACCTCCTCCTTTCTCATCCACCTTTCTGTCTTTAATTTTTTTAGATAGCATTATTGAGGTATCAATGATACACAATAAACTGCATATATTTAAAGTGTATGATTTGCTAAGTATATACCAGGGACTCTAACACCATTAGCAATTAAATAACTATGTCCATTATCCCCTCAAGTTATCTCATATCCTTTGATAATCACCACCTCCTACCCTCTCCAAACACTGCTCCCTCCACACTTTATTCCCAGACAACCACTGATCTGTTTGCTAAAGATGACAGAATCTATAGAATCACTATAGATTCATTTGAATTTGCTAGAATTTTATATAAACATAATCGTATGTACTCTTTTTTTTTCCTGGCTTCTTTCATTCAGCATAATTATTTTTAGATTCATCCATGTTTGATGTGTATCAATAGTTGATAGTCATTACTTTTTAATGCTAAATAGTGCTCCACTGTATCTACAATATTTCATTTAACCATTCATGTATTGAGGGATATCTGGGTCATTTGCAATTTTTCAGATAAATTACAAATTATTTGTAATTACAAAAAATCTTCTCTTAAATACTGGTGTACAAGTGTTGTAAAAACACATTTTCATTTGGTAAATGCCAAAGAGTAGGACTGCTGAGTCCAGTCAGATGGTAAATGTACACCTAACTTTTAAAGAAACCTACCAAACTGTTTTCCTGTGTCGTTTCACCATTTTACATTCGACTACAACATATGGGGTTACCAGCTACTTCACTTCCTTGCCAACATCGGGTATGGTCAGTTTTTAAAACTTTAGACGTTCTAATAGGTGTTTCATGTTATTTCACTGTCATTTTAATTTTTATGTCCCTAATGACTAATAATCTGAACATCACTGAAAGTGTTTATTTTCTATTCAAATATCTTCAACGATTAAGTGTCTGTTCAATATTTGTACATATTTTAAAAATTTGTTTCATTTGTTATTGTTGAGAGTATTTTATATATTCTGATACAAGTCCATGTTTGTGGCTTATCTTTTAATTCTTTTTTAAAGACTAGAGGTTAATTTTGATTATGTCCAAATATCAAAAAAAATTATAGACCAGGCTTTTCTTGCTGTCTCAAATAAATACTTGCCTAAACAGAGGTCATAGTTTTTCTTATATTTTCTTCTAGAAGTTTTATAGTTTTAGCTCTTATGTTTAAGTTTATGATTCATTTTGAGTGAATGTATGCATATGGTACAAGGTTTGGATCAAAATGCTTTTTTTTTTTTTTTTTTGGTAGGAGGATAGATATACAACTGTCTGAGCAGGGTTTGTTAAAAAGACAATCCTTTCTCCCCTGAATTGCCTTTGCACTTTTGTTAAAAATCTATTGACCACATAAGTAAGGGTCTATTTCCGTACTTTCTTCCTGTTCCATTAAATTGTTCCTTTATTTTCCTGCTAAGACAGCCTTCATCAAGGAAGTTTGAAAATAAACCTTGAAGTTTTAATTGTTCTTCTTTTTCAAAGCTGTTTTCTCTAAGTCCTTTGTATTTCTGTATAAATTTTAGAAATGGCTTGTTTATTTTATATAAACTCTACTTGAATGTTGATTGGAGTTGGAATGAATTGATATATAATTTTGGGAATAACTGAATTCTTAAACAATATAGAATCTTCTCCTCCATTAATACAATATATCACTCCATTTATTTAATTCCTCTCAGCAGTGTTTTGTAAATTTTGGTCCATAAGTCTTACATACTTCTGGTCATATTTATCCCTAAATATTTTATATTTTTATGTTATCAAAAAATAAATTCACCACATGACCCAACAATTCCACTCTTAGGTATCTATCCAAGAAAGTTAAAAATATATGCTTACACAAAGGCTTGTATGCGACTGTTCATAGTGTTATTTACAATAACCAAAAAGTGGAAACAACCCTAGCAACCACAAACCAATAAATATAACACACTATGGTATATCCATACAATACTATTTGCTAATAAAAGGAATACATTTCTTATACTTATTACTACATGGATAAACCACAAAAGCATTTTGCTAAGTAAATTGAGCTGGTCACAAATTACCACATATTGTATTATTCCATTTATATGAGATGGTCAGAACAGACAAATCTATAGAGAAAAATTAGATTAGTGGTTGCCTGGGGCCGGAAGCAAGTTAAGGGTCGGAGACTGATTGATTAAGAGATCTTTTTGGTGTGATGGAAATATTTTAAATTTGAATTGTGGTGGTATTGTACAACTCTATAAATTTACTAAAAAACATTGAACTGTATATCTAAAATGAGTGAATTCCATGGTTTATAAATTATACCTCATTAAAGCTATTCAAAGGAGTGTATATAAAACAAATACAGAAATCAGAATGTGTACCAAATATTAGATGATATTAGGGAAATATTATTACTTTTCTTAAGGGCAATAATTATATTATGGTTTTGCATAAAAAAGTGATTATTAAGATATACATGAGATATAGTATTATGATGCCTGGGAGTTACTTCAAGTGGTTCCCTCTTTCTATATATAATATATATTGCATATATATAGCATAGATATATATAAAGTAAATATGATAAAATATTAATAGTTGTTGAATAAAGGTAGAAGTTATGCATGTGTTCATTGTACTAATGTTCATGTCTAGTTGAAAAATTTTATATAGAAATTTAGAAAAAGTGTTGGATCATATCATTAGATGTTGGAAAGGGCTAAGATCAAATTCAGCAGCCATTCTTTGCGAAGATTCTAACTAAAGTGGGAATAGAGGTAAATGGCTTTAATATTTAAAGAAAAAAAAGACCAATTACTCCAAACCTTCAGCAAATATTATTCTAGTACTCCAAACCTTCAGCAAATATTATTCTAAGTGTTAAGATGCTAATCTTCTCTTATTTTAAATCAGATACTAAAAAACGATGCCTGTTAATACAATTTTTACTTGATATTGTATTGAAAATTTTCATAAATGCAACAGACAAGAAAGTTAATAACTGGAAAATATATTAAGTTCTTTATTTTGAGCTGATAACCCAATGGAATCTAGTGAAAATTACTAGATTTAATAAGAATTTTTTGTAAGATGGCTGGATGAAAGTCAAATATAAGAGCATCAAGAGCTTTTCTATACTCCTATAAGTGTAATAAACGAAAGAGAGCAATCTCACTTACAGTAACAAGAAAATATTTTTTAATTCATAAGAATACATGTAAAAGTAATATGTTACAGAAAATTGTGCCTAAATATATCATAAAATGTCAATTCTTCCACATTTAATATAAAAACTAATTGCAATTATAACACCAAAGAAAGGCCACTTTTGTAAATAACTGGATAAAATAATCTTAAAGTTCAAATGGAAGAAGAGTGAGGGGAAAAATACCTTGCCAGCAATAATATATGCTATAAAGCCTCTGTGATCAAATCAATATGGTATTAGTATAGAAGAATACATACAGGATCAGAACTGAGTAGTTAAACCAGAAGTATCCTCCTGTGTATGGGATCTACATGTGCTATGGCAAAGGCAATCATTCAATGGGAAATCAAATAGTGCTGGCAAAGCTACCTATCCTTCTGGGAAAAAAATGCCCAGACTCTCACATTTACAAAATTAAATATTATGGATGAATTAAAAATAAATTCAGATAATATGCAATAGTAAACTCTTACAAAATAATCAAGAAGACTACATGTACAATCAGGGGTCATCTCATGGTACACAGAATAGGAGAGATTTCTCAGAGACTGGAATTCCAAAAGCTACAAAAAAAGATAGAGCCAAATGTAAAAAATAAAGCTTAAAATATTAATTGACCAAAATAATAGTTAAAAAACAAAGTTCATAAATAGAAAAAATGTAAATTTGATAACAAGGGTTATTATCTATAATACACAAAGACATCTTACACATTGACAAGATGACCACAAAGGATCTATTTGAAATATGGAGAAAGACTATCCCTAGACATTTCAGAGATGAAGAATATAATTGAACTAACACTATAAATGCTATGATTTACTAGTAGTCAGATTAAAGAAAATTAAAGTGGCACTGAGTTATTTTTTACAAACTCTTGTCCTGCAAAAATTTAGAAAGAACTATAACACCCCATAGTAGGAATGTGGAACAAAGGGTACTCAAGCATTGATGGTGAAAACATGAGCTACCTTTTAGAATGTAATCTGAAAACATCAAGATTCTATCCATACATACACACACACACACCTTCCTCATGAAAAATAATGTACTAAATAAAATACAAGAACATTGCCTTAGCTAAATTTCCTCCACTTTGGAAGTTAGTGCTTCTTTCATACCAGGTGTGATAGAAACCCTCCTTTAACCCCAGAGGGAGGATTAGAGAACCAATGATGAAGATATGAAGTAATGGTGGCCATTAGACTTTCTCTGTAGCAAAAAGCCAGTTGTGGAGAAGGGCATACAGATGAGTCTAAGTCAGTCTGGAGAGTCCCATAAATTAGGCCTGAGACAGTCATGAACAAGAATGGGTGAGGCAGCATTGTTCATAATGGAAAAAAAACTGGAGACAAAGCCAATGCTCAGAAAGAAGGATTGTTGAATAAACTGTGGGATATCCATTATGTGAAAATTTGTACAATCTAAAAAAAGAATTAAAATATTCCAGATGACCCAAATGGTTTGCATGAGGTACTACTGAATGAGAAAACAAAGTTTTAAATATTTATGTATAATTTGATCTCCTCTTTTTTAAAAGTTTATTTATTTTTGGCTGCATTGGGTCTTCGTTGGTGCACCACAGGCTTTCTCTAGTTGCACCAAGTGGGGGCCACTCCTCGTTGTGGTGTGCAGGCTTCTCATTGTGGTGGCTTCTTTTGTTGCAGAGCACAGTCTCTAGGAGCTTGGGCTTCAGTAGTTATGGCACGTGGGTTCAGTAGTTGTGCCTCATGGGCTCCAGAGCACAGGCTCAGTAGTTGTGGCACACGGGGTTAGTTGCTCCACGGCATATGGGATCTTCCAGCACTGGGGCCCGAACCTGTGTCCCCTGCATTGGCATGCAGATTCTTAACCACCGTGCCACCAGGGAAGTCCTAATTTGATCTCCTCTTGAAAAACAATTAAAAAACCTTTGATGGGTATTGTATATGTATGCTGTATAGAAGTGAGTACCTGAGTATACATACATGGCTGTGTGTACATATAGAGGTAGATAGGATTCTTTATATATGAAGAAAAACATATATCCTTGTAGGAACTATGGAGCGGGAGTCAAAGAAAATACTAATCTAAGAATACAAACATTGGGGCTTCCCCGGTGGTGCAGTGGTTAAGAATCCGCCTGCCAATGTAGGGGACACGGGTTCGAGCCCTGGTCTGGGAAGATCCCACATGCCGTGGAGCAACTAAGCCGGTGAGTCACAGTTACTGAAGCCCATCCACCCTACAGCCCGTGCTCCGCAACAAGAGAAGCCACCACAATGAGAAGCCTGCGCACCACAACGAAGAGTAGCCCCCGCTCGCCGCAACTAGAGAAAGCCCACACACAGCAACGAAGACCCAACGCAGCCAAAAATAAATAAACAAAATAAAATTAATTTTTTTAAAAAAAGAATACAAACACATAATCACTTTTTACATTCATATATACTTTGTCCGTATATCTCTCTCTGAGTTAAAGTATAAGGCTAAACATTAAAAGGAAAACACAAAACCAGTACTGACACGCAATTTAATAAATCCCAGTGATATCACGTCACATCTTTATTATTCCAGTTGCCACCTCATATAGCTTAATTGCACTGTAGTCAGGTTAAGCTTCCTCCAAAGCTATTTTTGCATTATCCTCCTCTCTTAGGCAAATGGCACCATACGGTTTATACCCCCTGTAAATCAAACGCATTCACATTACGATGCAAGATTTTGTTTATCACCCCTGTCAGGCCCATCTTACTTGTCAGCATGTTTTATGAACGAATTTCCGTCCTCAACTCTCCAAAATTATCATCACTCCTACCAAATCAATATGTTTGCTGGGCCAAAATCGTATATTAGGCTTACTGCAGTTTCTTTGATCATTGAAGTTCTTTCAAATAAAGTATTCCCCAGCCTCCTCTTTATCAGCTCATGTCACTCACTTCCCTTAAAATACCACTTCATTGCAAATTAAAAGACTTAAACCCATCCTTTTCCATTGATCCATTTCTGGGAATAGTCAATCAGGGTCAAAAAGATTTAGTGACAAGGATGTTCATTGAAACTTTATAATAGCAACAACACCAGAAACCGTTGTATGATTAGCAGGAGAGAGTTAGTTAAATAAATTATAGCACATCAATACAACCACCAAAAGACAGATATTAAAAATCATGTTGAAAACTATATGATCTCACAGAAAAAAAAATATTTAGTATTTATCCTTAAATTTTAAAAAAGCTTTCAAAACAGCAATTGTTTAATTGATGGAGTTTTATATTATGCAATACTACAGATATATAATTTGTAAGAAAACATAGTAATTAGTTTCACAGGGTGGTTTCTTATAATATTATTCATGAATGGATGATGGTATCATTGCCAAGATCAATTTGAGAAAAGCAATTTAAAGACAATTTAAAGCAAAAGGAGAGAAATAGTAGAGTGCATGGTGTTGAGCTAGATGCTTACTTGCAGAACAGAACTTAAAGTATTTGGAACGGAGAGACCATATTTTCCAGTAAAGTCTTCCTAAACACTGGTTCTCTCAGCCACAGTTATGTATAATTATGCATACTTATTTAGAGGCAGTGAGTTAAAAATTATATTTTCTGGCTAGTATCTAGAGTACAAATATTTTATGTTATCAATTAAATGCAATCAACAAAATCTATATAAAATTTTAATTATCAGGTAAAAAATTAAAACCTGTTATGACAGACGCTGACCCAACTGCCCTTTACATTTTTTTCCCCTGTTCCATCTAAGTAAAAAGTTTGGAAAATTAAATACTAATTTTCACAACCTCCTTTACAGGTAGCCTTGCCCCTGCAACATAGTTTTATATACAGTGAGATGTAAGCAGAATTTTCTTGGTGGTTTTCTGAGAATTCCTTACTCAGTAATAATAAGTGACAGCTACAGCCAGCACGATTCCTTCCTATTTTTTCCTTGCCTTTATCACAGACATGAGGCCTGAAGCTTTTCAAGCCACCAGGAGGGAAGGACCAAGGCGATAACAGAGATTTGCTCAAGTAATTTCAACTATTATAAAGTTTATATAAGTGCCTCAAAGAAAAAAAGCAGAGGGTCTCCAGCTGGTACTGAAACATTTGATCTTATAAATAATAAATATATTTACCTAATTAAACAAAATATATGAATATATTTTCATGATAAACCTTCAAATTATCAAAAAGTATATTAACTGAAAAACACACAGCATCCACCTTTCCTCATTCCCAGTTGCAATTCTCTTTTTTTAAGACTATTTTTTAAAGGCAGTTTTAGATTTATAACAAAATTGAGAGGAAGGTTCAGAGATGTATCTCTCTTTTCAAAGGGAATTCCTGTAAATAGCTTGCTCTTTGTTTTGCAAGACCTCTGTTTAAGTATTTACAAACATATATATGTAGCATTAAAGTATATGCTTTTGTTTTATATGATTTAGCCAGAAATGGTACTGTATGTATTGTTCTGAAATATTCTTTCCTCACTTACTAATGTGACAAGGAAATCTTTCCAGATGTGTCCATATAGGTTTCACCTCATTCCTTTTATCTACTGTATTGTAAGCCAAAGTATGAAGGCACTTTTGTATAGTTAAATATTCCTTACTGCAGGGAATTTAGGTTATATTCAATTTTTTGCTATTATAAGTGCTGCTATAATATACATTCATGTTTGTGAATTTTTTGTGCATATGTGTAAGCAATTATTTGGGCTAAATACCTAGTTCTACAATAGTGGCTGGAAGAATAGGTAAGCTAATTTGTAAATTTTGATAGTTACTGTCAAATTAACTTCATAAGAATGTTTTGTAAATATATATTATCATTGGTAAATGAGACATTGTGTTTCCCTACAATCTTACCCAAAATTGATATCATTAATCACTTTTAGTTATTCTTGCAAATGTGATAGGCAAAAACAAATCCATTTTAACTTGCATTCCCTAATTGTTCAGTTATCTTGTCATACATTTATTGAGAAACATATTACATATTTTCTTTTGTGCCTAGCTTATTCATATATTTTGTCTTTTTTTTAATAAGCTGTCTTTTTGTTATTGATTTTAGTATTTCTTTTTACATCCCTGATGTTAATTTTTAGCCATTTTTTTACAGAGGAAAGAAATATTTTACCCAAGAATGCCAACAGATAATTTATCTTTGTTTAAATATTTCATTTCTACAGAGCATTTAATTTTTATATAGTTAACCTTATCAGCTTTTCTTTAAGATTCAGGTGCATTCTCAGGCTTAGGCAGGCTTGCTCCTACCAGAAAGTTATAACGATTATTCAAAACTTCTTTCAAAAGCTTTTATGTTTGGCCCTAAATTTAACTATTTAGCCTACCTGGGAAGTATTTTTGTATATGCTATGATTTAGTGTTCTAACTTTGTTTTCTAAATAGAAAGTCAGAACATTTTTATTAATTAGTTTGTTTCATGAAATATCACCATTTTCCCCTTATTTAATTGCTCATACTTTCATGATATTTTGTTATTATGAAATATTTCAGACATCTAGAAAATCACAATGAATAAACATAGCAACCAATGAGTGGCCACTATTCAGCTGTATTTAATCATAACCTTTTTTTTTGCTTGAGATTAGAGGAGAAAAAAATCAGTACAGATAATACCCCCTTCCATTCCTAATGTTACTCCTCTCTCTCTCTTTTTAGAGAACATTAATTTCCTGAAGTTATTGTGCATAATTCCCATTCATGTGCTTATAATTTTATACATGTATGTAGCCATAAACGATAGAATTCCCACGCTTTATGCTTGACATTAAGTGATAGTGTATTCTAGCATGACTTCACAATTTCCTTCCCCATCATTTTATTTTTTGAGATTTTTTTCCCAGATGATTATTATATTTTACAATCAAAAGATTTTTGTATTTAATCATATCACAAACTGGTTTTTCTGCTGTTATTTCTCTTACTTTGTATCTGTTTATGAATTTTTAAATCTATCTTGCTAACCTATATTCTCTTGAAATGTTTTAGAATATGTTTGTGGGTAGTTAGAATTCTCAGTTCCTATATTACTGAAGTTATTCCTTCTCTCTTGAATGCTGCTATTGACGATATAGAATTTTGTATTATTATTTCATTGTCATATAACAGCGGTCCTCTTGTTTCTGTTGGGATGCTGGCTCTTATTTTGTAGTTAATTATTTTAAATTATCCTTAAAAGTCGTAAGATTTCCTCATCAGCCTTGGTTTAACCTTTTCTGTACAACATGTATGATGTACTTCTTTTTTCATGTATCTCACTTGAGAATCGGCAGTCACTTTCTCTGTGAATAATTATAACTTTATTAGCTCTTGATATTTTCTTCTATTGCCTCTGATTATTTCCTTCCCCTTTTCATTGATTTTTCTTTTTAGAAGTTATATTAGGTGAATATGGCTTTATATTTCTTTTTCATCTAAGCATTTTAAATTCTCTTTCACATTTTTTAATCTTTGTCCTTTGCTGTATTTTCAGTAAGTTTCTTCCAGTTTTCAATTCAAAAAAAAAAATCTGTCTACTCTACCCAAATGCCCATCTAAATATTTTCTCCTTGATATTTTTACATTTTCAAGGTATTTGACTCCTTTTAAAACAGACACCCCTCAAATACCCAAAAATGTAAGATCTACTCCCACTCTCTGAAAATATAATACATTTTAAAAAATCCTTGCATTTGCTCCATCAACATTGTGGGTTTGTATGTTATTTTTTCCATTTTTCAATTTTGTTGCTTGTGTTTGATATTGATTTTCAAATGCTTGTCATTGTTTAGTTATGTATTATATTTTCATTTGGGATTCGATATTCACCTGTTTTGATGTACTATTTCTATTTACTATGAATTGCTTTCAGTGAATATGAATGAGCCACAGGACTGCTGTCAAATAGAATGTGCTGGTAGTCTGAAGGCCCCCAAGTCCTTAACCACTAATAATATTTTTTTTTTTTTTTTTTTTTTTTTTTTTTTTCTTGCGGTACGCGGGCCTCTCACTGTTGTGGCCTCTCCCGTTGCGGAGCACAGGCTCCGGACGCGCAGGCTCAGCGGCCATGGCTCACGGGCCCAGCCGCTCCGCGGCACGTGGGATCTTCCCGGACCGGGGCATGAACCCGCGTCCCCTGCATCGGCAGGCGGACTCTCAACCACTGCGCCACCAGGGAAGCCCTCACTAATAATATTGATACCAGTTGGCCTTCTGGATGCAGAGAATTTTTCCTAATTCTCTCATTCCAGGGCAAATATCTCTGCTGTTCACTGCTTGACATAAAGAGGGAACAAAGTTTCAAACCAGTCAGCTAGCTTGACTGGGCTATTTTCTCAAATATGTTGACATATTTGAGACTGGGACTTCTAATTTGCTTCTTAAATCCACTGTCTCTGAGTAACTAAATGACTGTGACAACAGAGTCGTATCTTCGAGTTCCAGGAATTCTGGAATCATGGAAAAAGCATCCATTTAAAAAATTAAACACTAATATAAATCCTCTTCACACGACTTGGGACTTGGAGTAAACATGTGGCCATAGGGCAGTGAATGAACCCTTCTGAGGGCAAATTTCCATATTGTAGTAAGGATGATAATAGCTTTATCACAGGTTTATAGTGAGGATTAGACATACTATATGTAAAATACTTATAAGAATATTTGGCACATAGTATCTGCTTTAGAAGTGATAGTTTACTCCATAATATTTAAATACATTAACTATGGTAATTGGTGAACACTTACCTAACAAGGCATTGACAATTCAGAATATCTATTTAGCTGTTATTTAGTAAAGATAAAATGTTTGAGAAAATGAGGGCACCCGATAGCTAGATTTTACTGGATTAAAAGACTAGAAAATATTAATTGTATACAGTGTTACAGTGGTAGTTCCAGAGAGTAAAAGCTTAATAATTTGGAGGAGGCAATCAAAAAAATAATTCCTGCTTTTCAAAATTGGCCTTATATACTGCCTCATCTAGATGCAAATATAGATGATTAACATTATTGCTGCTTCAACCTCAGATTTTATGGAGATAAGCAAGTACTTGTGATCAAGCATTCTTATTGAAATCTAAAGGAATTCACAGTTCAGGTAGCAACTTTGGATACCAAGTTTAAAGGATAGAAGGAGAGAAGTTGTTGCAGAAGCAGTTTTATATACAGATACCTACAAAATTAGGCAGCTTATTTGGAATCCAAGTATATTTTTCTTACTATCATTTGGAGCCTTCTATGATTTACAGGTGAGGGGGGAGCAGAATATGTGACCCCAAAATATTCCACTTTGGCATGTGGATTATTTTAGCTGAAGGTAACTAAGGCCTAAGAGAGGCAGAAAGATTTTTCTTTTCTAACCTCTCCCTAAACTGCCTAAAATAATTTAGATAGAGGGTGTGTACCAAGGAAGAGGGCTAATACCAGAGACAACATTTTACAACACAAATTTATCTGCATGACATGGCAAACATCTGTTTACCAAACAGCTGCTCTTCCCATCTGCCTATAAATCGTCTTCCTCCCCTTTAAGTCCCAGACCCATACCTCCTTTTCCTTAGCTCAGGATGACAGATAAGCCTCAAATACCTGACTATATGAGAGTCTCATACCTTTGGGTACTCGTATGTATAAAATTAATTGTTTTCTCCTGTTAATCTGCCTTATGCCAGTTTAATTATTAGACCAGTTAAAAAACCTAAAAGGGAACAAGGGAAAACTTTTTTCTCCCCTCCACAGATAAGGGTCAGTTTCTGAGGCTGCAAATTAGATCAAATGCTATGGTACAGCTGATTTACCTTTTCCATGGTCAATCTGATTCATTTTTCTACAGAAAACAAAACAAATAGATCAATTAGCAGATGGTTGCTTCCTTGGTCATCTTACTGTCTCAACTAGACTAATACTTTAGTTTCTAACATCGTATATAATAATTTGGAAAAATCAACTAGATTTTCAATTTACCAGGTTTTGTTTCATATGGATTTAATCATAATTTCTTATTACACTAAGCAATTAAAAAGTGAACAGGAGAAACTGTAATTTTGTTTAATGCTGATAAAATGCATAAATCACATATTTTAGAGGGCATCTCATTACTCCTTCAACAATGAGTTGCAAAAAATATTTTTTACATTTTAAAGAAAGAAGGGAAGTAGAATTAGGGGTTGCTTATACACACTAGCTCTGAAGTCAAATTATGTGAAGATGGACTCTGATTTACTCATTTAAAAGTCGCATGACTTTAGGCAACTTCTCTAACCTCTCTAGGCCAGTTTTCTATCCTGTCTGTGACACAGAGATAACAACAATACTTACTTCACAGGGTTGGTGTAATAGTTAAAGGAGATAAGGTACACAAAGCACATTAATACAGTGAAAATAATAAGCACTGAGTAAATATTAGCTATGATGATCTTACTTGCATCAATTAAGCCCTTTCCATTACACATTTTAAAATAAGAATAATGGACAAGTTTGACAAATTTTAAACAGATTTTTTTTTTTTTAAAACAGATTTTATTTCAACAAATACTTAAACCTGGCAAGGAAATTTCACCCAAAGGCATACTGATTCTGTGTATATTTTTGTTCACCTCTACTCTAAACCAATGTAATGTAGAGAAGAAGAAAACAAACCCTCTAATTTGGTTCTTAGTTTAATCAAGACTGAAAATTAGGTCAGTTTTAGAAAAAGAATGGATTTGTAAAACAAATAAACAATTTATTAGCAAGTCAATAGAGACACCAACTCCTTTAGTGTGTGATTTTTTTAAATTGCAAGTTAGAGATGATCAGAGAAAAGTAGAATTTAGGATCAGGAAATCTTTATTATTCTTAATTATAATATAGAAACGGATGTGCTGGCTAACCTCATATTATAAAAAGGCAAACTACTCTTTAAGTTAAATTTATGCTGATTGGGTCCTTTGATTGTGACTGTGTTCTGTTGTTTTCTTCCTTCTAAACAGAACTGAACACTCAACCCCTAATAATGGATAAAGTCTTTAAATACGTTCAACGACTGCGTAAAACGCCAGTCATATCAAAATAAATAATTTCTTTTACACACCTTTATTTAAGTTTTAAAGGAAGTGCTGGATGAGAGTGGTTGAAACAGAGTATAAAATTGTGATGGGCTGGTTTCCATAGTATCTTTAAATTTTAAGCTCTTATTCAGTCTCCTTATTTTTTCTTTGTCAGGAAGATTTGTTATTTACATATGATAATGAACTTCATCTTTATTTTAACATTTGAGTTTAAAGATGAAAGGACCTGAAGTCTGTCAGGATGATGTAGACAGGTTTTTATGCCAAAACAGTAGGCAGAGACACTTCCTTCTTCATTCATTCAAGTGTTCACTCCACCAACTGTTTGTGCCATAGAGACCATAAGAATGATTGAGTTTGGGGTTGTGGGGAATGGGAAGAGAAAAGAGTTATTTGTATAACAGAAAATTACAATTCTCAATTTCCTTGAGCTTTACTTACTATTTAGAAAAACTAGATCAGCCATTTAAAAAATACTTTTAGGTTTACTGTTGTCAATTTCTTTGACATTCATGTCTTTCATTTTGGTAGTTAGCTTATCAGACTTAGGCTTTAAGTGCATCAAATAAAACAAGCTTTATTTTTACATATGATAAAAATTTGTAAGAGACCAAAACTTCTAATGTAAAAAACTTGAAAATATGAATACATTTTTTTATCTTTTTATTGAAATAAAGTTGATTTACAGTGTTGTGTTAGTTTCTAGTGTACAGCAAAGTGATTCAGTTATATACATATATATGTATACGTACATATGTTACATGTATATGTGTGTATATATATTATACATACATATATATATTTTTTATATTCTTTTCCATTATGGTTTATAACAGGATATTGAATAGAGTTCCCTGTGCTATACAGTAGGACCTTGTTGTTTATCTATTTTATATACAGTAGTTTGTATCTGCTAATCCAAAACTCCTAATTTATTGCTTCCCACCCCCTTTCCCCTTTGGTAACCATAAGTTTGTTTTCTATGTCTGTGAGTCTGTATCTGTTTCATAAATAAGTTCATTTATATCATATTTTAGATTCCACATATAAGTGATACCATATGTTATTTGCCTTTCTCTGTCTGACTTATTTAACTTAGTATGATAATCTCTAGGTACATCCATGTTGCTGCAAACAGCATTATTTCATTCTTTTTTTTGGCTGAGGAGTATTCCACTGTATGCATATATACCACATCTTCTTTATCCATTCATCTGTTGATGGGCATTTAGGTTGCTTCCATGTCTTGGCTATTGTAAATGGTGCTGCAATGAACATTGGGGTACATTCATTTTTTTCAAATTAGAGTTTTCTCCAGATATGTGCCCAGAAGTGGGATTGCTGGATCATATGGTAACTCTATTTTTAGTTTTTTGAGGAACCTCCATAATGTTCTCCACAGTGACTGTACCAATTTACGTTACCACCAACAATGTAAGGGGGTTCCCTTTGCCCTGCACCCTCTCCAGCATTTGTCTAATGATGGCCATTCTGACTGGTGTGAGGTGATACCTCATTGTAGTTTTGACTTGCATTTCTCTAATAATTTGTGATGTTGAGATTGTCAGAGTAGACAAAAAACAAGATCCAACTATATGCTGTCTATAGTAGATACACATTAGATTTGACTATATAAAAATATTGAAAGTAAAAGAATAGAAAAGGATAT
Organism: Phocoena sinus; assembly: GCF_008692025.1. Classification (NCBI taxonomy): domain Eukaryota; kingdom Metazoa; phylum Chordata; class Mammalia; order Artiodactyla; family Phocoenidae; genus Phocoena; species Phocoena sinus. The sequence continues at coordinate 31,211,008 of NC_045765.1, forward strand.
AAGAAAAAAATGCAACCTTAAGAAAACTGGAGCAGCTATCCTAATATCAGAAAAACTAGACTTAGAAAAAGTGTTACCACATATAAAGTGGGACATTTTATAATGATAACATGGTCAATCCACCAGGAAGTTATGACAATTATAAACACAAATGCACCTAACAGGAGAGTGCCAAAATGCATGTAGCTAATATGATGGAACTGATGAGAAAAAATAGGCAATTCAACAATAATAGTTGGAGGTTTCAATACCCACTTTTAATAATGAATAGGACAACTAGGCAGAAGATCAACAAGGTACTAGAAAATCTGAGCACCACTAAACCATAAGATAGATCTAGCATACATCTATAGAACTCTCCTCCCAGAAAAATACACACTTTTTTAAAATCACAGATGTAGTATTTTCCATGATAGATCATATTCTAGGCTATAAAGCTTTAATAAATTTAAAAGGATTGAAATTATACAAAGTATATTCCCCAACCACAAAGAATGAAATTAGAAATTAATAACAAAAATAACTTTGGGAAATTCACAAATATATAGAAGTTAAACCACACGATAGTAGACAACCAATGTGTCAAGGAAAAATATACAAGACAAAATAGAAAATACTTTGAGGTAAATGAAGATTGACATACAACACACCAGAACTTATGGAATGCAGCTGAAGCAGTGCTTAAACGGAAATTTATAGCTATGAATGCTTACATCAAATAAAATAGAAGACAGATCTCAAATCAACACTCTAACTCTCCACCTTAAGACACTGGCATAATTTCATTTATGCTAAACTCTAGAAAATATATATCTATTCTTTAGTGATAAAAACATCTCATAGTTACTTGGAGTCAGGGATGGGTAGTTAGGATGGATTGATTTAGAAAAGGAACAAGAACAATTTTGTAGATGATGGAAATGTTTAGTATCTTGATTATGGCTGTGATCATACAGAGTGTATATTTTCTTAAAATGCCATTTAATGTAAATTATCACAGTAAAATTGATTTAAAATTAAGAATAATTAAAGAGCAATGTGCATAGTATTCTACCATTTGTATGTAGATAGATGATGATGAAAATAGGTATACAGATGATTAGATAGGTAGATAGATAGATGGTTGCATGACTGGATAGGTATTGCAAATGTTGGTTGGTGCATAGAGTAATTTCAGCTTTCACAAGAAACTGGTAACAGTGGTTGCCTCTGGGGAAGGCAGCTAACTCACTTGGGAATGTGTAGTAAGGTTTACTTTTCACTGTAAATGCTATGAAGTTCTTAAATCTGTACCATGTGCACGTACTACCAGATAAATAAAAATGATTAAAAATAATGAAATAAAAGTAATATAAAGATATTTTCCCCAAAAAAGCATATTTTTCCAGCATACAAATACTAAAAGAAATGATAAAAGGAGTTATTCAATCAGAATGAAAATGTTCCATATAAGACATATATTTCCTATATAAAATAAGAAAAAATGAAGAGACATAGAAATGTCAGTAGGTGGGTAAATCTAAATGAATAATTACCATGCAAACAGTAACAAGATGCCTTTTAAAATACGCATAGAAAAATAAAGCATGATAGCAAAAACAGGAGATGAGGTAGAGTTAACATGTTCTAATATCTCAGCATTACATGGGAAATGCTAACAGTACCAGTGTATTTTAATAAGTTTCTTTAAATAAATCAAGAGCTAGAGTTACTAGAAAAGAATAGAGTAAGGAAAGAAGGAAGGAAGGAAGGGAGGAAAGAAGAAAGGAAGGAGGGAGGGAGAGAGGACCGAAGAACAATGGAATCTAGAAATAGCCTGTGACTCAGTAATTCCATTCTAGGAGAATACACAATTCATACAGACTACTGTAAACTATGAGAATGAAAGAACAGCTACTTCGTGCAACAATAGGTGATTCTTACAAACAATAATGAATGAAAAAGCCAAAAGAGAAAGTTTATAAATAGATAGAAATAATCTATAAACAGCAACATCAGGTGTCAGGGTAATGACTCCCTTTGGGTTAGATAGGCTAGGGACTGACACAGGCCTCTCATGTACTGGTAATGGTCTAGCTCTTAATCTGGTTGGTAATTGCATGGTGCGTTCACATTGTAACACTTCACTGAATTTATGATGAATAAACTCTTCTGTATGTGCTATATGTCAGTAAAATTCACTGATAAAAATAAATTGAACCAAGTACATCCATTGATATATATTTACATTAAGCTATTAAATCTTTATCATCAGTCACTATAATGAAAAACCTCATCAATGATTTAATAGCGTTTTGTTTTGTTTTGTTTTGTGGTACGCGTGCGTCTCACTGTTGTGGCCTCTCCCGTTGCGGAGCACAGGCCTCGGATGCACAGGCTCAGCGGCCATGGCTCACGGGCCCAGCCGCTCCGCGGCATGTGGGATCCTCCTGGACCAGGGCACGAACCCGTGTTCCCTGCATCAGCAGGCAGACTCTCAACCACTGCACCACCAGGGAAGCCCCTAATAGTGTTTTGATGTATATGAAAATGGTTACTAATGAACAAATGATGAAATCAACTCTCACGGTTTTATTGCTATCAATATATCTATATTAAGCTATTTAAATGATGCAGGCTTCTGTAAAAATATCAAATGTATCTATGCATATGCCTCAGCAGATATTTTAAATATTATAGGGTACTTAATTAGACAATCAATTTTCCTTAAAATTGAAATATTTAACAAAATGTATTTTAAACAGTATTTTTAAATTAATCACATTGCTTCACAGTCAGATCCCTAAAGAGAAGTCATAAAGAAAAAAAAATTAATCCAATACATGTGACTAAGAAAAGTTTCAAAGTTGCAGAGACACACATAACCCAAATATCTACTTGTGGGAATATTCCCAGCTCTTTAATTATCATTTCTACTGTAATAGAGCTCACAAAGAAAATACAACAAATTAAACTTATTAACCACCCCCCCAAATAATCCCTTTGAAAAGGTAATATTCAAAAGAGTAGTCATTTATCTCTTCCTTTCTCATTTCCTTCCTTCCTTCCTTCCCTCCTTTTTTTTCTCCTTTCTTACTTTCATCCATTTTTCTTCCTTTCATTCTTTTATCTTTTGGTTAAAAATGTCTCCAGATGAGGGGCAAGATCACATTTAGCATATACAATGACTTTCTGTAAATTAGCAAAAGGTACCCTTGACTCTGAGTGGACACAGTCCAGGTCATCTTAGCAAGCAGGAAACAGATTGGGTTTCAGATGTATTTGCCCCTTCATCTGGGTGACCCAGTACAGGACATAACCCACCAGCTATACTCATGACCCTGATGAGAGAAGCAGAAAGCAAAACATTAAAAGAGACCCTTTCCTCCCAAAATGAGACAAGTAATTAAGTCACTGGTAATTCTAGGAATGTGAGAATGGAAGACTTTGACTAAATAATAGCATTAGTTAGAAGAAGAATACAATTTACAAAAAGCAAAAGTAGAGAAAAATAGGAGACCTAAAGAGTATGTGAAAAACTTCTTGAAACCCTTGGCAAGGGGACCATACGACACTGGTCACCAAGGACTTGAAAATTTCAAAAAGTTACCAAATGATTATGTCAAGTGATAAATATAATACTTTAGGGGAAGGGTGGTCAAAGCGAGGTGAATAAAGAAACACATATTGTATAGTAAGTGACTGCATATTAGAAATGAAAAATGACCAATAAGGTTAACTAATAGTAATTTTGCAGGTATTTCAAAGTTAGCAACACAATGTTTTTATGTAAGTTATCTAGAGAAGCAGCGCCGCCATTCAGTGACCCTTAAATAAAAGATGCACTAAGGGATAAAAAGGCTATAGTGGAAAACCAAATAATTTAGTTGCCTTAGTCTACACTGTAAAGACGTAAGTGAAAGCCAAAAATACCTTTGAATTGGGCAACTTAGAGGTACTAGATCTAATCATGCTCAGAAGACCCAGTAGATGAATAGATAAACTTGAAGTAGATAAATCACTACTTGTGCATAGCACCCAGTCAAACATTTTGAGGGAACTCAAGGGCACAATTTTAGTTGTTTAGTAAAATAGACAGCCTGTCCTTATGAAAAAGCTAACAAGCTGGAAAAGTGTACAGTGCCTGTGCAACCCTAAATGGTTCTGGAATGACTCCTCAGTGTCAAAGATCTCTTCTACAAAAGACAAACTGGTGGGAACTATTAGTTTAAAATGTAGAAGAAATAGTCACATAAGTTTATAAAGGAAAATCATAATTATTTATTTTATTAACTTATTTATGTCATAATATTTTATATTATTTTATTTTTATTATTTCATTTTATTAATTTATTTATGTCATAATAATATTATTAACACAACTTTATAGGTAAGTACTATTATCTTCATTTTGTTGAAGAGAAAACTCTACATACCAAGTGAAACGTATATATATTATGCAAATTTTTAGGGAATGTATTAAAAGCAAAGACATGAACTGTCTTCCAATACAAATGAGAAGTTAAATATAAAAGCACAATACAGAGAAGAAAAGTGCTATAAACTCTAAGAGAGAGAATATAGTATGGAGATTTCTAGAAGGAGGATATTACTTATTGTTGAGGTTAGTGGAGTGTTCTTCATTCTAGAGAAAGTGTTTGACCTGGGTCTTACAGAATGCATAGCATGTGTTCATACTAGGAAGGTCTGAGAGGCATCCTGACAAATGATAATTATTGAGAAAATAAGAGAAATATAATATTAAAAAATGAGTCAAATCATTTTTTGTTTTACTATTATCCATACACAGATGATGTGATTGTACCTAACCATAAAATGAATGAACCAAATCTTTTAGAACTGACAACATAATTTAATAAGTTAGAAGATATACGTGTTAATAGCTTTCTTAGATATCATAACATCCAGTTAAAAAATGTGTAAGGAAAATATCTTGTTCACAAGAGCAACAAAATTTAAAGAGTCACAGAAATAAACTAAATAAGTGGTCTGCAAAAGAGGAAACTATAAAACTTGAAAAAAATAGGACTTGGATTAACGGAGAGCCTTGCCAAGGTAAATATGGAAATATTCAAGATGGGAATATTTCAATTCTCCCTCAGTTGTTTAAACAATAGAAATTAGTGTCAGTTAAAATCTCATTTTTGGTGGACTATGGGGGAATACAATTTACAAAAAGTATTCTAAATTTTACATGGAAGAATAAGTGTATAAAGAATGCCAGGAACATTTTCAAAAGCAATAATAATGAAGGATCATCTTCCCTATTATGATGGCCAAGAAACACAAATAAAGGAAAGTTTCCCAAAGTAGTGGGAAGATGGAAGCAAGATGGGCTCTTAAGTGAAGATGGGATGCTGGTTCTATAGAAACAATAACATCCAGAACAGATTTGTTCACTGCACCCCAAGGCTAAAAGATGCTTTTAATAAGCACATTTAACAATGATGAAAAAATGACTTTAAACAAGAGTCACTTTTAGTTACCATCAAACAGGGAAGAGCTTAAAATGTTCATCTAAAAGGTTTACTCTTTATGTGAAAGAACATACAGCATCAAGGTAAGCTAGAATATTTGGGATATTTCCTAAAATACTGATACTGATGGAAAGGACATTAAGTGGACCTCATGTCTCCTGATACCCCATCAAGAATGATTCGATAGATTAGGTATTTCTTCCTTTAGGATTACACTGCAGTGGGAATGTCCTATAATACTTGCAGATTGAGCTCAGTGGGGAGAAAACATCTCAATGTGTCCCCTGTACTTGGCAAGAAAGAGATGTAGCATTATACTTAAATTGTGAAACTCATTTTGGCTGAGAAAGCCAGGTCTTGAAATGTGTTGCCAAGAGAGTAAAATGATACAAATATGCATACTGAATTATATATAAATATGCATATATACATAGCCATCCACACACACCATGTTTAGATGATAAGTAGACCAAAGATTGGTATTGAGCTATCGAGATACATAGTCCAAGGGTAGTCTAAGAGGGCTCAGGATGCACTGTACTTTGGGAGAACATTAAGCCCACATACACAGTAGCATGTTTTCCAGAATCCATTTAATCTGGGTTCAAAGGGATTTGAGGCTCTTGAACTGTTAGGACTTGAAAGATGAGAATGGGCTGCCTGTGACACGAGCCACAAATCTTGAGCATATGGAAGGGGCTGACTCGCTGTGCTCCGCAAATGAGAAATGTGTCTCTCTTGGCTTTTTAGGAGGTGCTATGTGCTGAGACACCAGGAAAGAACAGCTCTACCAGCAAAGCCTGAAGTGACGTTACACGTTATTCACAACACCTTGCAATTTAAGTTTGAGGCTGAATCTAATGTGCTGGGAAAGAGGTCAATTGTAACAAACAAAGGGGAAAAGAGCCCTACAGCTACACTTTTCACCATCAAAGTTTCTCAACCAGATTTATATTTCAAACTGGAGGCAGAAAAGGATTTGAGGAAATAGTCTAGCTTCCCTCTAAACAAAACAAAATTAAAATATTAGGGTGTATTCTACCTTGTAAAACTGACAATTGACACTAGGATAAGTTAGCTTTGAAAACCTTGGGGGTGACATGAGGGTGGGATCTGGTTCATATAAAGGGTTACTTGATTTTACTTTAGTTTTTTAACTATAGTAAAACAACTAAAGGTCAAATGACAAAGGATCCCTAATTCACTTCCATTTTCTCCTTCACTTGTGATTTTTAGTTACTGATGGCTTGCATCTTTCCTCTCTCTTCTCTGAAGCTGTGAAATATACAAAATGCCAGCGAACTGAAGAAGCTGAGCAATGTTTACATTAATAGTGCTGGGAATTAACTTCATCAGGTGGCACTTGTTGCCTTATTAGGTAACAGTGGAAATAATTTGGATCTCTAATTGCTCTCAGGAACAAGAGGGAACACCTGCATCCTCAGTCCTCCCTCATTTCCAAGGCAGACTTACGGGATTCTTCACCACCTAACTAGTATTATGCCTCCTCAGATCAATAATTGCAGTCCTTAAATTCTACTCCCTAGGGGAGTATTTTCCCCCTCCCCATAAAATCATCTTTCACTCGTCCCTCTGAAATATATATCTGAATGAAAAAATGGGCCCAAACAAATGAGTTTGTCTTTGGATGACACACTGGTCTGGCTTGTGGATAGAAAATGAGGTACAACCTGAAGTCGGTGTTGATGAAAGTGATTAAAACAAGAGCTTTTTGACAGGGCAATAACTATAAAATTTTGCTGCTAGTAATAATCTTAACAATACAACCGCAATACCAGAGCACCATATGTTACAGCATAGCAATCCATCTCTATGAGTGTCACTTACTTAAGCAGGTTCCAGAAGAAGCTATCATTATTTTTAAGTGGGGGGAAAGAAGGACACAATTCCATTGCTGCACTACATTACTCACTCCAGTTCAATCCTTCAGCTGACTTATTTACTTTCATGAAAAGGAATCTATGTACTTCAAACTATTAGATCAGATACCATGAGATCCATAGTTTCCATTTTTGTTGCTATTCTTTGGATCATTTATTCCTTATCTTGCTGCCTTCTAGGGAGTGTGAACTTTCTTTTTAATCATCAATTTTAATTTTAACAACAAAAACATTTCTGAAATTTGTTAGTAATTATTTAATCATATATATGTGTATATATAATAATCCATAATTTATTATTATTGTTTGTAAGAGAAACTCAATACGTACAGCTGCAGTAGCAGATGGGATTTAAGGCCAGAACAGTAACCAACAACAACGGAAGGACAAAAAAAAAAAACACAACAATTTGGCAAAAGAGAATCTTTAGAACTTAACAATAAGAAAGGTAACTTGTCTTTAAATTGTGTTGGACCTTGACAAAGAGAGTATCTTACATTAAGAGCAAAGGAACAAGTTTAACCAAAGTAATTATTACCAGGTTTCAAGTCTGCAAAGCAAGAAATATTGATAATACACAAATTGTGTTGCTGGAGTGAAAGGAAGAAAATCATTTTCCCTAGCAAATATTTGTTGGAAATACCATCTAGAAACTATTATTTAGCTTATAAATTTAATGATTTTAGTTGCAGAAAGGCTTGCTTTACTTTGTGTGCTGTATCTATATTAATAAACTATTGGCGGTAACTGGGTAAGTTACATTATGTTTCTGTGACTCAGTTTCCCACTCTGTAAAATGAGGATAATAATAATACCTACCTCAAAGCATTGTTGTGATTAAATAGTTAATATACATAAAGTGCTTAGAAAAGATCCTGGATCATAGTAAATGCACTACAAGTGGTTGCTGCTATTATTGTTGTTATTTATAGGAGTTAATTACGGAGTCCGAGCAGATTTAATTCAAATCCTAGACCACCAATTACTAGCTGGGTGGTAGTGAGATCAATTGACATATTATTTAACCATTTTAAGCCTCTGTAAAATAGGGACAATAACAGTGTCTTCCTCAAGCTAGGAAGAGTATATGAGCTCATTTATGGTAAGCCCTTACACCTGTGTCTGGCACCAAGTAAATTTAGCTATTTTTAGTAATAGTGAAAGTATGGGTATGGTCACATTCTTTGTCACATTAAAATAAGAAAATTAATCTACTCAGGTCAATAGAATGTGCTTGTGTCTTCTTTCCAACCTTTTAAATGAATGAATTCCACCAAAATCAGCTATCTTTTCCCTGAATACATCCAGACAATCCCTGATTGCTAACATCTGATATGGGGCTTTCTCAAGATTTGATGACAATATCTGATACAAATAAATGATTTTATAGGAATAGGTGCAAATACTTCTTCTCAAATGTAAGGTAAATTGGAGCTGGCCTGTAAGGATGAGACAAGTGGCAACATACTCTGTTTTATGCACTTCTCCAGCAAGGTGGTATTTCAAACTCCACGGCAGATGGGAAAAAAACTTGAGGACAGCTTGTTAGAAAAAGACCCAGACTGCTAAGTCCATCACATCTCTCTTTTTCTTTCCTCATTAATTCTCTGATCCTTATTCCATTGTATAACTTAACTATCTCTATAGGCAAAAAAAAAAAAAAAAAAAAAAAAAGCCTGTATCTAGTTCTCACTGCCACCCTTTAGAGGCTTGTACAGTTCTTGAGGCATAAGCCAAGAGGTTTTTCCTAAATGAGAAGCTGGCAGGAAACTTTCACCTGCTCGGCAGGAGAGCAACACTTGTCAGTGAATCTCAATGAACTCAGTACAACTGCTCTTTTGTTTCAGTGTTTGATGTTGCAGGTAGAGAAGATATTTCACTCCTGTGAGTACTATAGGTCAGACTACCTCATTCAAAGAGAAAATATCACCAAAGATTTAAAAGAAAAGGATGAAAGGGAAAACATGGCTATACACAGAAGGAAAAAATGTGTTTTATTTGGTTTTTACATAGATAGAATATTAGCTACTTAAATCAGACTGACAGAGATGTGCACTACATCTGTTTTGTACTCCCCTATCACTCTTGTTGAGAGATATCTCCCATGGATATCTCACACTGTTCACTTAGGGTTTCTTTTCTAATTAATGATTAATGCCATCTCTTAATTACAGAGAGTGGCAGACTCTGTAACATGAAGCATAGTCAGAACTTTGAATTCCTGTGGTTTTCTTTTCAGTCTGTTACTAATCTGTGGGGTTAATATGTAACTTTACCTTACATTAATCCTTATCTGAAACAGGTAACAAAATTCTAAAAGAAAGAAGGGAAATTCTAGAAAGGAAAACCCCAGGCCCCATTTGGGTGGCCTGTGTGCCAGATCCAGACCACAGAGGTACTTCTGCTGGCAAATATTTTTAAAAGGTTTGGATTATAATGCTAATATTTAAGGAGTATTAAGAAGTAGTGATGTGGGTTTTTAGTTTCTCTTGAAAAACTTGAAAATCTGGCATTATTATACTGGAACACCTGCATGGCGAAAGTTGGCTAAGTATCTACTATTCCTTTCAGATGGAGCATTTGCTCTCCAGTTTACTAGAGATTCTATATTGTCCTCTTGTCTAATCTATCCTGCCTCTTACCCATTTACTATAGCCTTCGATTTTAAGACCCCCCTACCTCCAGTAATCAAAAGGCGAAACCCTTCACCACCAAATAAACTAAAAACCAACCAAACAAAAATGACCGTGTAGGTCACTCTGTTACTGCTGCTGGGGTTACACTGACCAATATCATCATCTCTGTTCTCAAGGAGAATCTAGAAATGGTGATCAAATGTACTCCAAAGATAATATAAGTAGTGCTATAAACCTACTAGTGCAGCTCACAAAGACCTAGAATTTTGGACATAGGAGAAGGGAACAGGAAAAAAGTTTGTAAACTACCCAAAGGATGTTTCTAGATAAGCTCTGTCCAGAGAAATATAATGCAAGACACAAATGTAATTTAAAAATTTCTAGTAGTCACAGTAAAAAAAAAAAAAAAGACATACTTGAAATTAATTTTAATAATAAATGTTATTCAGTTCAATAAATCCAAAATACTGTCATTTCAATAAGCAATCAACATACAAATGTTAATGAAATATTGCACTTATATTTTTCATACTAAATCTTTGAAAGACAGTGTGTATGTCTATTTACGGCACCTCCCAGTTGAAACGAGCCACATAGTATTTTCTGCAAATACTATGTCTATTTCAATTTGATTATAGGTCAGATGCATAAAAGTAATAGGCATAGGTCAGATGCTTGGGAAATTAATCAAATTTTTTGGCTACAAAAACACTACCCGGAAGTATTCAAACTGGCTTAAGCCATATACACTATTGATGCTGAATAATGAATGTGTGACAACCAAAATGTTTAAATTTCTAAGAAAATTTTCCAATCCAATAGTGATAAATGCACATTTATGTATGAAATTATTGGCTTACATAACTGAACAGTCCAGAGATAGCTCTAACCTCTGGAATAGGTGAATTTAGGTACTTAAGTCATGAATTCAGAACTCAGTCTTCCTGTGTTTTGCTTTGCTTTATTTCTCCATTTATTAAGTATGTTGTCTTCTTGATGGCAAGATGGCAGGCAGAAGTTCTACACTTTCTTCCTATAACCTTAGGTGTCTCAAGCTTTACTTAAAGCAGTTTTGTCAAATCAACAATTTAAGTCCACAGGTTCTAATTAGTCAGGTTTAGATTATCTACTCATCCATAAATTAATTACAATAGCTAAGGGAGTATCTTCTCATTGAAGAAGCCTAATTCCAATACTTCCTCTTGAATTCCAGGGTATGGTCAGGCTATCTGATCACAGGTAGGTTGACTGATAGTCATTATTTAAAGGAAAAATGAAGTGCTCTTACCTGAAGGTTAATATATGGAAGATGGGTAGGCAAACCCAACTAATCTTTACTAGGTTAAATTGTGAAGAATTTTGGACACTATACCATAACTTTCAGATCAATAACTTTTTGTTAATATCTGGTTTTGCTCCCATGGTTAAGTTGGAGCCTCTAGAAAGCCTGCATGTTGAACAGTCCCCTGGTAGTTAACAATTCAGGGCAACAATTCAGCACACATAACTTGCATATTATGCAGATACCAGTAGACAAATTCTTCAAAGAAACACAAAACTGTTAAAATTCTGCAATATAAGTGGTTGAAAAGTGGAAAAACTCAGTCTTTCAATAGACTGGCTACTCTAACTTTGAATAGTTTATCTTAATGTTTGAACTAATTAGTTAAGATATTCTGTCTTATTAATAAGCTATTATGATCACTTCCCTTAAAACTCTATTTCACTATTTCCAGGTAATTTCTAATTGCTTTTAATTTTTTTCACTAAGTTTATTCTTGAGTATTTCATTTAGGTGTAAGTAGATAAAACATCATGCATAGGTATCCTGTGATATCTACACCTAGGTCTTACAAGTTTGAGTTTATACAACCGTGATTTATTACTTCCGAATGATTTCTTTCCAATAAGGTTCTTAGGTGTTCACTTGCTTTCAAAGTAATTTTACTTTTAAAGAGTTCATTCTATTTGATAACACATTTTACTTTAGTCATATACAATGACATTTTAGTGTCAAATAAAATATTCAATACTTTGAGATAAATTTATCATGGACTTATATATACTACCAAAATAGATAGCTAGTGGGAAGCAGCCGCATAGCACAGGGAGATCAGCTTGGTGCTTTGTGACCACATAGAGGGGTGGGATAGGGAGGGTGGGAGGGAGACGCAAGAGGGAGGAGATATGGGGATATATGTATATGTATAGCTGATTCACTTTGTTACAAAGCAGAAACTAACACACCATTATAAAGCAATCATACTCCAGTAAAGATGTTAAAATTAAAATAATTTTAAATTAAAAAAAATTTATTACAAGCATTAGTGGGAAAACACTTCCAATTTATATAGCTTGAATTTGGTTAACTCATAGCAGTGTTTGTAATAAGTACCCAAAAGGTTTTATTAATTATATCATAATATAAAATCTAATTTTAATAAATTAAAAAGCATTGTACTGTACTGCATCATTACATATGATATGAAGTTAGATTTTTAAAATAATATCATAAATTTGTACCATATTCCAAGTGATAATTTTTATAGATTGTTGTCATGTAATCATTTGTCTTTTGATAATTTTCAAATGCCAACTATACTATTCTAATAATAAACATAAATATAATATAAAAGCATAAAGTTGTATAGCAAGAGACTAGGTCTACAAAATTGCAATTACTTAGGAAATTTAGAGTTTAAAATCAGCTTCTGCTAAGTCCTGATTTAATTCTTATTTAATAGAAAGTGAAGTACCCAACAAACTGCTTTACATATTTTTATAGGCAACTAGGACTAACATTAACAAATAATTTTAAAATTATATTTTTATTCCATTATTCCCAAATATCCAAAAAGTGTCTTGAGTCTCTTATCTCAGAGAAGATTATTGAGGCGATTTTGCAGAAGAATCAATGAACACAGTATTTTAGCCTAAACTATCAAGGAAATTAAGGACTCTGCATGTGTTTATCGAATGAATTACCATAAAGCTTTACTATTAAGAAAGTGCTGTAGAATACCAGTCATTTCACCTTCAATAATGCAACTGTAATGTTAAGAATCCATTATGTGCATTTTAGTCACTCAATAGACAACTGTTGAATAAATCAATGTGTACTCAGCAATGGTTATCTTTTTCTTTCTTTTTTGTTATTGTTGTTGCTGTTATTACTATTCTATTTTAATGCAGAGTATTGTGCCAAGGTAGAGCAGTTTCAAATGAAGACAAGCCAAAGTAAGAGGTTTACTCTAGTTCAATCAAAGGTATTGAATGCCAACATTTCCTGCTCATAATAAAAGGTAATATTTTGAATTGTTTGCTTCTGAATAATGGTTTGAAACTCTTTGGAAGTTCTCCAGGTGCAGGTTAGCTATCAAAGTTTATGGAGCATAATTTTAACTTAGATCTTGGAAAAATTCAAATTCCCATACTTAATTCTAATTCCATAGGACTAATTCTATGAGGACTAAGAATCTGTATTTTAAGCAAGTAACCCACATAACCTTTTAGCTGGCAATTCTCAGGCTGTATAACAAACACTGTACCTACCACTTAAATATATAATAATCCTTAGGCAGCACTTGCTTTGTACCCTACCTCCATTCCCCACCCCTAGAGCCATGGTCACTGAATTATACTAAATGTTATGTACTTAGCTCTAACCAAAGGTAATGACATAAAAATTGACTATATAAAATATTACATATATTCCTTAAAACAACTATCAAAGATGTTATAAAATATTGTATTGTATTAAATATATTTAATGTATTTAAAATAGATTGCTTCTTGAACTTCAAAAAGAAACCTATGTTCAGCTGTAATACATGTAACAATTATCATTAGTATATTTCATCCTTTTGTTCATCATGATAAGTGCATGTGTGTGTGTGTGTGTGTCTCTCTCTGCCAATAACAAATGCATATAAGAATCACCAGGGAAATAGTTTGAAAATTCACAGGTCTATCCACTCTACTGGAATCGAATCTTATTGAAGGTGTCCTCTAATGTTAATTTTGAAAGTGTTTTCTAGGTATTTCAAACTTTGACCCCCTCAACTAAATTGAGAACCACAGCTATAAGCAGTGAGTAGAAATCATCCCCACAATGCAGATTAATAAAATTATTACCCTGCTCTCAAACAGTTCCTGCCAACAGATCTGCATGCATTTATAAATAAAACTTATAAAACAAATTCCAAATTCTCCTCTAAAAGAAAAATTCCTGTTTCCTCTACTCATAATACTTCGGACACCAACTGTGAGGATTTTTCCTGCACAACGAGCAATTCTGACATTAGCTACCTGGAGTTAACTCAGAGCGCACAGATTAAGGTCTTAGTCCCAGAAGACTGTCCCTCATTTCAGATACCCATCGCAAGTCCAGGCCTCCCATACTTCAGCCAGCTGTAAAATGGGAGTTTGCCTGACCCTCTCCTCCGGTTCAATAATAGCTCACATAACTCAGGGAAAAGCTGACATTTACCAGTTTATTATAAAGGATATAATAAAGAATACTGATGAACAGTCAGATGAAGAGGTAAATAAGGCAAGATATACAGGGTGTGCACAGAGCGTCCATGCCTTCTCTGGATGGTGACGCCTTCCGAGGACCTCCATGTGTTCACCAACCTGGAAACTCTCCAAATACTTTCTTTTACAGTTTTTATGGAGGTTCTATTACTTAGTCATGGTTGATTTGATTAAATCATTGGCCACTGGTGATTAACTTAGTCCTCAGCCCCTTGCTACACCCTAAGGGTGGAAATTGGGGCTGAAAGTCCCAACCTTCTAATCACATGATTGGTTCCTCTAGCAACTAGCCCCCATCATCTAAGAGTCACCTCTTTATTATAAACTCAGGTATAGTTGAAAGGGGCTTATTAAGAGTAACAAAAGATGCTCTTCTCATCTCTATCACTCAAGAAACTGCAAGGATTTGGGGAGCCATGTACCAGGAAGCGGGGATTGAAAAAAATTATGTATTTTTTATTATATCACAATATCACATTCTCCAATAGCACTGTTGAGTAATTTTTGATGAGATTTTCCCAACTAATGGTTTTACGAAGACATGAATGGAAAAGAGTATTACACCTGATAAAATTTCTTTGTTTTGACTGTTCTTTTCAAACTTTCTCGCTCACTTACTGAAATCTTTCCTCTATCCTAAAGCATCTAATTCCCTCACCCTACATCCTGACATACCATTCTGATGTACAGTAACTGAGTCCTCAGATTGGCATCCCATCCACTCCCATCCTCACAAGAACAAAAGCTGCTCTTCTTCGGATCTACCCTCCTCTTTAAAGAACAAATTAATTTTTCTTTCCTGTCACTTCAGTAAAATGGAGTTCGCTAAAACATATGCCTGAAAGGAACGTAGTGGAGTCAATTATGTTATTATATTTAAAGTTAGGAGGTATCAAGGAAAGAAAGTTGTTACATAAAAGTGGATCAGAAAATAAGGGTGTCAGAAAGAACAAGGTTCCTATACATTATCTAGAACACTTGGGTCTGCTGGGGTTAGAACAATGAGGGTGGTATTGTCTCATGGGAGACCTACTGTTTAGTTCAGGCCTTTATTTCACATACCTCTATGAAGCTGACAGACATAATAAAATGAATCTATTCATTGAACTGCTAAATATTTATAGTAATATTTGGACATTTTGGAAAAAAGCAGCAGATATTATGATCATTCATGAATTTCCAAAAAATTTCATGAAAAACCTACAGAAAAATGATTCTTAATCCTAAGTGAAGTATTCACTGAAAACCTCAATACCTTAATTTCTATGTTTGTGGAATACACCTCACATTGAAACATCTTGCATTTCTCAGCATTCCTTCCTTTGGATATTGGTCAACACAGGTACTTTTAAATACTAAAATAGTCTCTAAATACCTACATTCTAGGAAAATAGAAATGCTCTAGCCCTGTATCTTTTTCTTTTCCCAATAAAGTATAGACTCTATTATGATGACGACACATATGATAAACACAGCCCTAAAATATAAAGAACGAACTATTAAAAAATAAAGATTTATTTCAAACACATTGCTCTAGCTTAAGTAACCAAGCACTTAGGCGAACACTTCCTATGTTTAGGCATAAGCAATCATTTTGCTACACAAGGTCATGTTTGGAAATGATAATCCAAGTCGAAGTATTTTGCCCCTAGAGCCTTCATTCAGAGTATTTTCCAGTGGTGTCACAAGTAGATAAATGCACCTAATTACTAGATTGTACATCCTGATATATGTTTATTTGACTATGCAAAGAACCCACCAAATGTATAATTTTCCCTTCTTAAAAAAACAGAGTAATTTAAATGCAAAAGATATGTTAATCAGCATTATCATTGAGACTTTTCATATGGCAAGTTAGGATGCTTGGAATGATCATTTTGCTGTCAGCAATAAAGCAGCTTACACTGGAAATCCATTATGGAAACATGTCAACAATCTCAAAAAAATGGAACTCAAAGTCCCCCCGTCAGCAAGCATGGTGCTGGCTTTTACATAATAATAATAATACGGCACCTACAAACTATTTCCAACAAGAGTAGGGAAAGAAAGGTAGAACCCAGGCTATAATACTGTAGAAAAGAGTTGATAAAACAATAAGAAGAACACAATTTGAAAATGAAGGAAATGAACAGAATATGCTCTTCCAAATTACTGTACAAGTTCTTCTGAAGTACAAGTAGTCATTGCAATAGAAAAATTTGAAGTGGAGGGGTTTTAATCATATGATGAGTAGTGGGGACTCACCAGCGAAAGGGTGCTCCTATAAGCATTTCTTGCAGTAATTGTTATTTTAATTTGGCTGAAATAAACTATAATGCCCCAGACCAGTGATAAAACTGTATATAGTTTGGCAGCTTTTTTCCCTTTAGGGAAGAGATCCATTAAGAACACTACTATCTTGATTTAACAAAAAAAAAGTACTGTTACTCATTTTTATCAATGCAATATAGTCTGGAAACTCTTCTTCTGGTGCCCCCTCCATTAAACTATCACATGTTAGATGTGTATTTTATCTTTAGACAGAAAAAGTTTCATTTGGGGGGTTGTTTTCTAACTAGGAATTGATCCGAAAGTGCCACCTCTGCCTTCTCCACTTCTCTTCCAAAGTTCTGAAAACTCTACGGCATTGTTATTTTGTTATAAATTTTAATTAATTAATGAGATGAGTATGTATAAACATACCTATATCCTTTAAAAATGCAATCATTTCATTCCTGATACATTCAACTGTGTACTTTCTAAATAGAAAACAAGGCACTGATTGTATGAGGTTTCAGTGTAAATGTTATTCCCCTTAAGTTCAAAATTAACGTAATAAAATGCATCTAAAATTTTATAAACTGGTAGAAGAAACAGAAGCACTATTTTTAAAACTCTAATTATTTTACCTGGGTATGGGCTGAATTTCAGCTTGTGAGTATACAGATGGAGACCTCTTAGGGATAAAATGTGTTAGTTTAGGAAAGAGGCCATGAAAGCTTGAGCAAAGGGTAGGTTGCAGTGGGATTCTTCAAAAAATGGGTAGAAGATTTGAAAGTAGAAACAACAGTGTAAATGCCGAATTATGTAATCAGAATAGAAAAAGAGAGGAGGGATCAAAAACATAATGATGTAAGTGGTAGAAAGCCTAGGAGACCTAGAGAACAGCAAAATTAGAAAAGAGATAATAAAATGAAAGATTATTAGCTCACACTGACATATTCTAAATCAATGGCGAGCATATTTGTTTAAAATGTAGAGATCTACATTTCTAGATGTGTGAGTGAGAAATCATGAAAGCAGTGGAAGAGAGATATAGTTACAGATTTATGCCTCAGTAGTCTCAGAGACTAAAGAGTGCTTTGGTCTCTCAAAAGATAAAATGTAAATATTATAGAGAAAACATAGTATACATATATCGATTCAGAAAATTTTCTATTATAAAAGCTTATAAATTATGCCAAGAGACTGAATATTCAAGTAATATGATAATGTTGATAAATAGTTCTGCAATTTCAAGCACCATGGTTTGATAATGTGAGAGATTCTGTGATTAACACAACCAAAGCTTCCTCTTAACTCCAAGAAATTGAACAGTGAAATATCCTCAGAACAAAACTGACGTTTGATCTTCTATTTTCTATTCTGTAAAACCTTTAAGCTGACTGTTTTCCTCAGAAAACTCTCTTGGGTATTGCTACTATGTTGCAACTTTTAAACAAAGGCTTGAACTAATGACTTTGGTTGGTGTTTCTCCTCCCACAACCTTATTATAGCAAGTTTACCTTAGATGGTTCTACCTCTGTCTTATGGTTCTACATCACCTTCATTTGAATCCAAGCTCCATTTCTTTTCAGGCAATAGATCTATAACTCGTCCTGGAGATTAACAAACTTACTGTGAAATATCCCAGAGGAGAGAAAAATAGCCAAATTATATATGGGGAAATCTAAGAAGCAGACTTTTAAAATAAGTGCCATTATCCTGATGTGGCTTTCCTAGAAGTCAGCAAATGACCAAAAAAAAAAAACCCAAAAGCCTAGAATTTGACAAAGATTCTTTGCTTGATCAAACTTTAGTCAGTCTCCTCAACCTTCATCTAGGTACATCTAAACTTGTAAAATCTAGTTTTAGCAAGAACCTTGGTAAGTCAGTTTAAACATAACCCCCCAACCATTGATAGCTGATTGGTTCCTCATCCTCCACCATCCCTCAGATGATGTCTGCTTTCTCTGGCCTGTATTCAGCAAAAATTCTATTAGGTCATTTTATTCCCCTTACTCTTGATGTTTCCTCTTGGTAATTTTCTATTCACTGACCCCCACCCTGCTCCTTGGCAGTAAATTTTCACTTGCCCATGCTGTATTAGTAGTTGAGCACAATCTCTATCCCCCATTGTGAAATCCCATTGCAGTGGTCCCTGAATCTATGGCCACGGTCCTTAATAAAGTCTGCCTTGCCATCTTTAACAAGTGTCACTGCATATGTTTTTTCTTTAACACCTTCTATTATGCTGAAGCTATCTCCCCAATGAAGATGATGGGACAATAGTAACTGAAAGTAATATGCATTTAACTCTGCTTCAATTTTCACAAATTGAATAGCCCCCTTTTCCAGAAAAAAACAGAATCTTCCTGCTCATAGAGATTCAGTGGCTAGATGCAGAAGTACCAAAATGGCTGCTGACAGACTACATCATTTAAAGAAAACTTCTTTAGAATAAATAGATCTGTAAAATTCCCAAAGAGGCAACAGATAAACTGTTGTATTTCCTACTGAAAAAAATGATTCCATTTAGAAGGACTCTAGTAAGATCTTTCCAATTTTGAAAGTTAATTTTATGTATTTTTACATTTTAAAGAAACAAAACTTTCCTTCCTATGAAGGACATTTGTAGAAATCTTAAAAGAAATGTAGGTTGAAGGACCCACCTGTGGTAAAGAAGAGATTTTCTGATGACTGGAGCCAAGATGAGGATTTCCTGCAGACTGAGGTTTCTTTAAGTGCTTCAGGGTCCCTCTCTGCTATTTTCTTATCTAATGTATCTTCACCTCTCAGCCCTTAATGACAGCGTTCTAAGAACCTAAAAGGGGGGAAAAAGACATTTTTGAGAAGACTGCTGAGTTACAGCAAAGTCACCTTGTACTTGCTTCAGATGTTGTACACTCAGAAATATAAAACAGAAACATCTTGTTACAGCAGTCAACTTGCTGAATATATAGTCAGAGTGAAGAGGCTACGACACATCCAAGTAATATAAAAAAGGGGAAAAAAGACTTTCACTGTATGTACGAGGCTAGTTTCGTTTTAAGAATTACTTTTACAAAGGATGCTGCTGCATTTTGTTTGAGAAAGGAAGTGGCAGGCATGAGAAGAGATGGAGAGAGAAATGTAAGCAAGGTCATTATTCAAGACACATTTATGGATTGCCCACTATGCACAGTTACAATGACGAACAAGACTTAGACTGTCTTTCCAGAGTTTCCAGTGCAGCTGTGTAAAAGATAACCAAATATGCAATTATAATGCAATGGGATAAATGTAATGGTGGAAGGTTATGGTGGAGTCTACACGTTTCCTAAATTTGGGAGGCGAAAAGAGAGTAAAGGAAGACTTACCAGGAGAAAGAAAAAAGCTTGCAACCAGAGAGCTGAAGGAAGTATAGCGGTTAACCAAATTAGAACACTGGAGACACAGGTATAGAAAATTTTATATAAGAGAGAAGTTCAAGAGCTTAAAAGTGTAAGAAAGAGCTAAATCTGGGAAGATGAGGAGACAAATCTCACCTTGACTTCTATGCACTGTTTAAGAGGAGGGACATGAACCTAAAAATTACAATCAGATTTTGAATAATAAAAGCAATGCCTCTTGGAGCGTCAGGCTCACTGGAGGCCTTAAAATCTTATAAAATATCTTTACCAACTTTCTTTAAACTCATTAATAGAAGTTTTCCTAAAGGTTAATCTCAAAGTGTTTAACTTTTTTTAATGTGCTTTGGATCTAAAATCAAATGAATATATGTAACATATGTAATTTTTTTTTAAGAAACCAGCTTTTATTTTTAAAGACTGAACAAAGAAACAAGTTTTTCTTTGGATTTGGCTAAGTTGGATGCTGATGAAATGGCTGTTTGCAATGGACCATTTGTGTCCATGGAGTAACATATATAGGCACCCATATAAATATGCATACACATATGTAGACATATATATGCTTTTTTTTTCTTTTTTTTTTGACCCTTCTATCTTTTGGAACTAGGCTGGCAAACCTAAATGTTTAGGAATTTGTAATACTTTTGCAAAATGAGTTATTTTAATCTAATGAACATATGCAACAGGCAATTTTGAAAAATAGTAAAAAAAAATGGCATATATCAAGTATTAAAATCTACTTGATCCGAGAGTCCTTCAAGATGGCGGAGGAGTACGACGTGGAGATCACCTTCCCCCCCACAAATACTTCAGAAATACATCTACATGTGGAACAACTCCTACAGAACACCTACTGAACGCTGGCAAAAGACCTCAGACTTCCCAAAAGGCAAGAAACTCCCCACGTACCTGGCTGGGGTAAAAGAAAAAGAAAAAACAGAGACAAAAGAATAGGGACGGCACCGGCACCAGTGGGAGGGAGCTGTGAAAGAGGAAAGCTTTCCACACACTAGGAAGCCCCTTTGCGGCGGAGGACTGCGGGTGGTGGAGGAGGGAAGCTTCGAGTCGCGGAGGAGAGCACAGCAACAGGGGTGCGGAGGGCAAAGAGGAGAGATACCCGCATGGAGGAGGATCGCTGCCGACCAGCACTCACCGGCCTGAGAGGCTTGTCTGCTCACCCGCCGGGGTGGGCGGGGCTGGGAGTTGAGGCACGGGCTTCGGTCGGAGCGCCGGGAGAGGACTGGGGTTGGCGGCGTGAACACAGCCTGAAGGGGCCAGTGCGCCACGGCTGGCCGGGAGGGGAGTCCAGGGAAAAGTCTGGACCTGCCGAAGAGACAAGAGACTTTTTCTTCCCTCTTTGTTTCCTGGTGCGCGAGGAGACGGGATTAAGAGCGCTGCTTAAAGGAGCTCCAGAGACGGGCGCGAGCCCGGCTAAAAGGGCAAGACCCCAGAGACGGGCACGAGACGCTAAGGCTGCTGCTGCTGCCACCAAGAAGCCTGTGTGCGAGCACAGGCCACTGTCCACACCTCCTCTCCTGGGAGGCTGTGCAGCCTGCCACTGCCAGGGTCCCGTGATCCAAGGACAACTTCCACGGGAGAACGCACGGCGCGCCTCAGGCTGGTGCAACGTCACTGCCGGCCTCTGCCGCCGCAGGCTCGCCCCGCCTCCGTACCCCTCCCTCCCCTAGGCCTGAGTGAGCCAGAGTCCCCGAAGCAGCTGCTCCTTTAACCCCGTCCTGTCTGAGCGAAGAACAGACGCCCTCCGGCGACCTACATGCAGAGGCGGGTCCAAATCTAAAGCTGAACCCCGGGAGCTCTGCGAACAAAGAAGATAAAGGGAAATTTCCCCCAACAGCCTCAGGAGCAGCGGATTAAAGCTCCACAATCAACTTGATGTACCCTGCATATGTGGATTACATGAATAGACAACGAATCATCCCAAAATTGAGGCAGTGCACTTTGGGAGCAATTGTAGACTTGGGGTTTGCTTTCTCCATCGAATTTGTTCCTGGTATTATGTTTATCTTAGTTTAGTAATTAGAGTTTATTATCATTGGTAGATTTGCTTATTGATTTGGTTGCTCTCTTCCCTTTTTTAAAATATAAAGATATATATATATTTTTTTTCCTTTTTCTCTTTTTGTGAGTGTGTATGTGTATGCTTCTTTGTGTGATACTGTCTGTATAGCTTTGCTTTTACATTTGTCCTACGGCTCTGTCTGTCCATTTTGGTTTTTTTTAAGTATAGTTTTTAGCACTTGCTATCATTGGTGGAGTTGTTTTTAGGTTTGGTTGCTCTCTTCTTTTTTTTGCAGTACGTGGACCTCTCACCATTGTGGCCTCTCCCGTTGCGGAGCACAGGCTTCGGACGCGCAGGCTCAGCAGCCATGGCTCACGGGCCCAGCAGCATGTGGGATCCTCCCGGACTGGGACATGAACCCGTGTCCCCTGCATCGGCAGGCATACTCTCAACCACTGCGCCACCAGAAAAGCCCGGTTGCTCTCTTCTTTCTTGAATTATCAGTTTCTCTATTAATTGTTTTTCTTATTTTTATTTTTAATACTTTTTATTTTAATAAATTTATTTATTTTACTTTTCTTCCTTTATTTCTCCCTTTTCTTCTGAGCCGTGTGGCTGACAGGGTCTTGGTGCTCTGGCTGGGTGTCAGGCCTCTGCCTCTGAGGTGGGAGAGCTGAGTTCAGGACATTGGGCCACCAGAGATCTCCCGGCTCCACATAATATCGAACGGCGAAAGCTCTCCCAGAGATATCCATCTCAATGCTAAGACCCAGCTCCACTCAACGACCAGCAAGCTCCAGTGCTGGACACCCTATGCCAAAGAACTAGCAAGACAGGAACACAGCCCCTCCCATTAGCAGAGAGGCTGCCTAAAATCATAATAAGGTCACAAACACCACAAAACACACCACTGGATGTGGTCCTGCCCACCAGAAAGACAAGATCCAGCCTCATCCACCAGAACATAGACACATTCCCCTCCACCAGGAAGCCTACACAACCCACTGAACCAACCTTACCCACTGGGGCAGACACCAAAAACAACGGGAACTATGAAACCTGCAGCCTGTGAAAAAGGAGACCCCCAAACACAGTAAATTAAGAAAAAATGAGAAGACAGAGAAATATACAGCAGATGAAGCAGCAAGGTAAAAACCCACCAGACCAAACAAATGAAGAGGAAACAGGCAGTCTATGTGAAAAAGAATTCAGAGTAATGATAGTAAAGATGATCTAAGATCTTGGAAATAGAATGGGGAAAATACAAGAAACGTTTAACAAGGACCTAGAAGAAATAAAGAGCAAACAAACAATGATGAACAGCACAATAAGTGAAATTAAAAATTCCCTAGAAGGGATCAATAGCAGATATAACTGAGGCAAAAGAACGATAAGTGACCTGGAGAATAAAATAGTGGAAATAACTACTGCAGAGAAGAATAAAGAAAAGAGAATGAAAAGAATTGAGGACAGTCTCAGAGACCTCTGGGACAACATTAAACAAACCAACATTCGAATTAGAGGAGTCCCAGAAGAAGAAGAGAAAAAGAAAGGGACTGAGAATATATTTGAAGTGATTATAGCTGGAAACTTCCCTAATAGGGGAAAGGAAATAATCAAGTCCAGGAAGCACAGAGAATCCCATACAGGATAAATCCAAGGAGAAACATGCCAAGACACATATTAATCAAACTACCAAAATTAAATACAAAGAAAAAATATTAAAAGCAGCAAGGGAAAAACAACAAGCATCATACAAGGGAATCCCCATAAGGTTAACAGCTGATCTTTCAGCAGAAACTCTGCAAGCCAGAAGGGAGTGGCAGGACATATTTAAGGTGATGAAAGGGAAAAACCTACAACCAAGATTACTCTACCCAGCAAGGATCTCAATCAGATTCAACGGAGAAATTAAACCTTTACAGACAAGCAAAAGTTAAGAGAATTCAGCACCACCAAACCAGCTTTACAACAAGCGATAAAGGAGCTTCTCTAGGCAGGAAACACAAGAGAAGGAAAAGACTTACAATAACAAAGCCAAAACAATTAAGAAAATGGTAACAGGAACATACATAGTGATAACTACCTTAAATGTAAATGGATTAAATGCCCCAACCAAAAGACATAGACTGGCTGAATGGATACTAAAACAAGACCTGTGTATATGCTATCTACAAGAGACCCACTTCAGACCTAGGGACACATACAGACTAAAAGTAAAGGGATGGAAAAAGATATTGCATGCAAATGGAAATCAAAAGAAACCTGGAGTAGCAATTCTCATACCAGACAAAACAGACTTTAAAATAAAGACTATTACAAGAGACAAAGAACGACACTACATAATGATCAAAGGATCAATCTAAGAAGAAGATATGATTGTAAATATTTATCTACCCAACATAGGAGCACTTCAATCCATAAGGCAAATGCTAACAGCCATAAAAGGGGAAATCGAGAGTAACACAATCATAGTAGGGTGCTTTAACACCTCACTTTCACCAAAGGACAGATCATCCAAAATGAAAATAAATAAGGAAACACAAGCTTTAAATGATACATTAAACAAGATGGACTTAATTGATATTTATAGGACACTCCATCCAAAAACAACAGAATACACATTTTTCTCAAGTGCTCATGGAACATTCTCCAGGATAGATCATATCTTGGGTCACAAATCAAGCCTTGGTAAATTCAAGAAAATTGAAATCGTATCAAGTATCTTTTCCGACCACAACACTATGAGACTAGATATCAATTACAGGAAAAAATCTGTAAAAAATGCAAACACATGGAGGCTACACAATACACTATTAAATATCCAAGAGATCACTGAAGAAATCAGAGGAAATCAAAAATACCTAGAAACAAATGACAATAAAAACACAGCCACCCAAAACCTATGGGATGCAGCAAAAGCAGTTCTAAGAGGGAAGTTTACAGCAATAATCCTACCTCAAGAAACAAGAAACATCTCAAATAAACAACCTAAATTTACACCTAAAACAATTAGTGAAAGATGAACAACAACAACAAAAAAAAAAACCCCGAAGTTAGCAGAAGGAAAGAAATCATAAAGACCAGATCAGAAATAAATGAAAAAGAAACAAAGGAAACAAGAGCAAAGATCAATAAAACTAAAAGCTGGGTCTTTGAGAAGATAAACAAAATTGATAAACAATTATCTTTTACCTTAAACATAAGACAAAAAGAAATGTTAGAAAAGAGATGCTGTAGGTGGTGGGTAAAAGTGAATCCTGTGTTTTCCTTGCTGCAAGAAAAACTGCTGAGCCTATAGGTAGGTTTTGTTCCCATAAATCCTGTGTGCACTAGGTGTAAGCTAAGGTGCCATCAACTTGGATTATACTTATTTATGTGCATTTCAAGACCTGATCGGTGGTCTAGAAAGAGTTAATACTGAATGAACTAAATAAGAGTTCTGCTGACTAGAGCTGAAGAATTCACTTGTGGCCAATGAATATATAGTTACACATCAGTTCTTATAAATCCCTAGCATATGTTTATACATAGACATTACACTGTCTCTTTTCATACCTTTAAGTCATGGTCATAATATGCTAATTTTAAATGTTATTCGTAATCATTAAGTTACAGAAACATATTACAAGGTATGAGTGGAAAAAAAAAAAAATCTCTGCTTCTTAGTGTAAAAATCCCCAAAGAAATGATGCAGTAAAACAATAACACCACTTTTACAAAATTTTTAATGCATTTTTTATGGTTTTAGTCATCAGAAAATCATGTTTGTATTTTTATGCATATGGTATATTTTACTGTGTTCTTTAATTGGACAGGGAAAATGGTTCTTTCTCTTCTCAGTGAAGCTTGCTATAGCCAAAATGTGTTGTGTTTGCCTACCCAGAGCTATCCTCTCCCTTCTGTAAATAGATGACCTCAAATAACTTGTTAGAGACCACACTTCCTTCATTGAAGTGTAATTTTGGTGGGACATTTATATGATGTGCTGATTATAATATTAGCATGATATGGGTGGAAAATGGCCTAAATTAGGTCAACCAAAATCTCTCTCAGGAATATGAATCCTGAATATAATGAACGAACAGAAAACACTTTATTCATTCTGTGACAGTGGAAACCTGATGTTCTTTTCATTTTTTAAAAAATCCTAGCTCTTAGAATTTACCTTATTTCTGTCTTTCTTAAAGCCTGGTGGTTCTATTTTTTCATTCTTTCCATAAGCTGCCTCATGTATTGCAAAAAAAAAAAAAAAAAAAAAAAAAATTGACCCAAGTTACCCATAGATGGTTTCTATTGCTTCTAACCAAATTTCCACAACTGACACAAAGACTGATAGCAAAGCTCATATGGGATGAAGCAAGTGCTAAAAGAAAAGAAAAAATTGAGTACCAAAAGGGAGAAAAAAAACAATATATTATGGGAAGAATAGAGGAGGGAGAGCTAGCTCATGTTTGCTTAAAAATAAGTTTTATGGGGCTTCCCTGGTGGCGCAGTGGTTGAGAGTCCGCCTGCCGATGCAGGGGACACGGGTTCGTGCCCCGGTCTGCGAAGATCCCACATGCCGCGGAGCGGCTGGGCCCATGAGCCATGGCCACTGAGCCTGCACGTCCGGAGCCTGTGCTTCGCAGCGGGAGAGGCCACAACAGTGATAGGCCCGCGTACCACAAAAAAAAAAAAAAAAAAAAAATAAGTTTTATGGAGGAAGGAAAAGAACGGATGGAATTTTCAGAGAAGTTGATGGGGATCAGAGCCTGTTTAAGGAGAAGGAAGCAGCATCGGCAAAGGGATCAAGGGAAGACAAGTTCAAAATTCGATTGGGGGTTAGGAACAACCTCAGTTCACAATTACAGAAAGAAATGGGAGACAACCTTGGAAAGAACAATTTGTTCGTTTCTAAAATAAATGTTTATTGTGGTTCTGTGATGTAATGGTGAATAAGACAGACATGTTCCATGCCTTCAGGAAATTTACATTACTTTAGAGGAGAGAGACAAACAACTAACAAAAGTATTCTCCAAAGAGCAAATAAAACACTTTAAAAATGCAAGAATTTCTGTGAAGGAAACAAGGGACTAAAATACAGAGACTAAGAGCATGGATGGGAAGTAGGTCGAGGGAGGGCTGGAGGAAAGATGTAATATTTTAGATAAGAATTGAATTATAGGAAAGTTGGAGGAATGGAATATTCCCAGACTAAGAAACAGAAAATATTGTATTGGCCAAAAAGTTTGTTCGGGTTTTTCTATAACATCGTATGGGCAAAACCCTAACGAACTTTTTGGCTAACCCAATATGAATGTCCTAGGGAGAGAAGACTTTGACTTGTTCTCAGACTGATAGAAGACGACTTCAGTCAGGTGAGCAAAGGAGACTGTAGCATAGGACAGTGCTGGAGAAACAGTCAGGGGTCAGATCCTATAGGTGTCTTATGTCTCACAGAGGGGCTTGGAATTTACTTCAAATTTATGAGTAAGCTATTTACAGTTAATAAAGATCAACATAATGGCTATGAAGAGAGAGGAATTAGCCCTGAATGATGAATTACATTTTGGTAATAAAGAAATGTGAGAAATCAAGAAGGGCATATCATGATGGCATAAATGAGAGATTTAAATATGAGCATGAGGTAGTTTATTTTTTTTTATTCAGTACATGATTTAGAACTACTAAAAGTATTTATCATAGTGACAACTACCTTCCATAATAATATTATCCATAAAACATATTTCCACTTCTAATCTGCTATAGTGTTTATACTTCCTACCATGTAATTTAGCACTTAATTACATTCTGACTAGATCTGTATGTTTTACATTATTTTGTTTCCCAACTAGATTGAAAACACCTTGAGGGCAAGGCCTGTGCCATATATTTTTGTATCTTTCACATTATCTAGCTTATATATAATATGAATATGAATTAGTAATAATATTAAATCCATACTTAATGCTTACTTTTTTCTAGGCACTGTGTAAGGGCTTTAAATGTATAAGTTAGTTTAATTCTCATTCCAAATCTATAAAGAAGGGCCTGTTATTATTTTACAGATGAAAAACAAAACTAAATTTACCATGATTAAGTCCCTCGTACATTTGTTACTAATTGACTGGTTGACTTACAATGTTTTAGAGATGGAAAAAAAATATATCTGGTTGAGATAGGCTATTTATTGGTCAGAATATTTTAAAAAATACATGTGAACAACATTTTTACAGTATTAAACCACTTCTTGGTCCTATGAGAATCACCTGTGAATCTGTTCATTGTGATAGAATCCCACAAAGTTTCCTCTATCTGCATTTGCTAGCTATTTCTGACAATATGTGTCATTTGAATGGAAGGGTTTATTTAATACAGAGACACTGTCTCACTTACACTCTCTTTCACTTAATTAAGCTAAACCATATTTTTCCGACCACTAAATCAAAAAAATGACTACAGAGTCTACAAAAGATGTGACTGGTTCATTTTGTCTAATCCTAAGCATTTCTAACATTTAAATATATATGCAGAAATGCCTATCAAATAATGATTGTGACACAGATTATGACTGTCGTCCAATTATCTCAACAGATACAGATGCCATAAAATTTAAGAGAGAAAAGAGACAGTGATATGAAGGGGAAAAAATAACAAACACACACTAATGGTAATTAGAAGCAAACATAAAGGCTGTCAAAGAAAATTACTGTTGGGTTCACTATGGGGGGACACAAAAAGGAAAACAAAAATAAAAATAATTTAGAGTATACCTTGAGGCATGCAAGTATAAAAAACAGTGGAGGGATTTTAATTGGGCAAAAGTACTCTAAATATTTGCTTAAAACTATTTCTCTCCTTAAGACACAACAACAGTGATGACATACTTGACGTTTGCTCACAATCCATTTTCCTCATCCAAGGTTTAAATTTTGTAAACAGGCAATTCCAGTTTCTATTTTGGTTCACATTCTGAATGCAAATAAATATGGCCCACATCCCCTTAGGAAGAGAGCATTTAAATTATAAGTGAAAGATGGCATTAAAATAAATATCAACATACCAATCTGTATAAAAAATCAGACAGATCAGATATTTGGCAGTAGGAGTAGTGAAGATGAAGAATAAGAGGGAGATGGAGAAGGAAGAGGGGAAGAAGAGGAAGTATACCACCACCATCACCACACACACACACACACACACACACACACACACACACACACACACACACGCCCTCAGGCCTTAATCCTTTTGGAAATGTTTAGATTTGCCCAGGAATAACCATTCTCTGGCCATGTTTAATATCTCTTCTACCCGCACCCTCGCCCCCAGACCTACTCTAGTTTGGTGAAGAGTTCTTGGCTTACAGAAAATTGTGTCATTCAGAAATATTAGGATCGCAACAGGCTGATTAATAACTGTGTTGAAAAGCTAAATTTTGGTGATAGACCATGTAAATCTCTCTCATATGAGATGTCATCTCTGCAGCCTGTAGGGTTGATAGAGTTTAGCTCTTAGTTTCAGCTGAATTTCTTTAGGAGCTCTGGCTATACAGGGCAACAAGGAAATGCCATTAGTGGCATTCATATTTTCTTAATGGACAGGCAGAAACTTGGAATAGGAAAACTCTGCAAATCGTCACTGGCTGTTTGGGTAAAGTAGGAAAAGGGGCATAATAACATGTGAATGAAAACGCTTCTAAAATATTATTTAAATGCAGTCCTCAATTCTTCAAGAATTTAGAGAGTTAGTCACTTGTTGCCTCATTTAGTACTCAAAATTCACTTTAGCTTAAAGCATTCTAATAAATATAAAAGATCCTGGAAATATATGAAAATAACATTCTGTAAACATCATATGGCTTCACAATTTGGGCTCAATTTATACATATTACATTTTTTTCTTATATGTGTTACAAAAATATTCTCTTTATTTTTAACCTTTTACTTCTCTTTAGTTATACATATTTTTTTCAACACACAAGTTTTCTTTTAAGGGAACAGCTATCCAAATGTCATGGAACACTAGTGTTCAGTAAGCATAATTTTAAAAAATCGTAACTTAAGATTTTTCTTCTTCTCTGAATACAACACTTATACGCAGAAATTTGGTCAGAGAAGTAAGGTCTCATAAGACATGAAGGCATTAGTCTAGAAGCTGAAGATTAAATGTAAAGGGAAACTGTTCTAAGTGAGGCCACAAAAAGAGAGCCCTTAAACATTCTGGAACTTTCTGAAAACCAGCCACTCTTCCCACAAATGGACAAAATTGTGGTTCTATCTCAAACTTTGCAGAGCTTCTCTATTCCTAACTCTGTCTTGATAGCTTATAATAAAGTCAGTAAACTGTGTGCCAGTAGTACAGCCCCAGGAACACGGCTGTGTGGGCTCTAAACCACACTCTGCCTCCTAGTAGCTTTTTGACCTTTGACAAGTAACTGAACCTCCCTATACCTCAGTTTCTTCACCTGTAAAATGGGAATAATTCTAATGCCTCCGTCATAATGTTGTTAGGTTAGTTAGTATTTGTAAAGGTGTTAGAAACATGACTAGAGCACAGTAATGCTACATAAGTGTTTAATAAATAAATATATGACACTAAAAATTGTATTGTCAGTAAGTATCAATTAGGCACCTATGCTATTCCAAGTCATGTTACATACGATGGACCAGGCAGAATAGCTCACGTCTTTGGATTGTTGACCTTACATTCTAGAGGAAATAAAAGAAATAGGCATGTAAACAAATAAGCAAGATATTGTCTGATGGAGCTAAGTGCTGTAAAGAAATGAGTGTTAAGAGACAGTGATAGAGAAGTTCTGAATTGGGAAGGCTCTTCTGGGATCTGGGGTTGGAGACGAGAAGGCAGACCAGGCTTAAAAAACAAAAACTCTAAGAACTCAGTGACTGGAATCCTTGCCCTAATTCTGGACAGAAAAGATGCCTGGGCATGGAGCACAGAGAAGGAGGGGAGAGGCAAGATAATGTCAGAGAAACAGGCAGGGGTTCCATTAGCCAGGGCTTGGAATTTGAATTTTATTTTAAGTGAAATGGAAAACAACTGCAGGATTTAAAACTGAGACTCGTATTGATCTAGTTTAACTACTAATAACTTCTTTGTTCCTAAATGGTGCCTAAAATTCAGTGCCCATTTATTTGACATTTTTTGCATTGGCTTGGTGCTTTTGACCCTAAATTGTACCCTGTTTTTTAGTTGACAAACATAGAAGATACTTGCTGGAAGGTTTATGTATATCTGTCACTAACATATTTTACTTCCTAATTGCTTGGTAGCTACATTCATCTAGTTACACTTAAATCTAGTTATACTTTTTCTCTCACTATACTTCACTCATTCAAATTTTGGGTAATAATTCCTCTTTAGTTGTTTGCCATTAACCCTGAGCAGGACCAGCTATATGCATAAGCTATAGGCAGCTACCTACATTTTTATAATGTGTGTGGGGGGGCAGAGGGGGAACTAGACAACTTTTACATGATAAAAGACTTCTTTATTACTAGTCTATTGTGGTACCTAAAATTTTTAACATTACATTTATTGCACTGGATCGCAGAGGTTAACTGGCAGAGTAAATAATGCATATTTTACTGAGGAGACAGAAAAATATTATCAGAGGTTAGGGGTCTGAGAAAATGATATAGGGAACACTAGAGACTACACAGAATAGGACTTCTAGGCCACTGGCCACAGTCCCTTAAGAAGGGTTTATCTATCGGATATATGTTTTTGTACCTGCCTTGATCTACACAAGATTTGAACCTATAAGTGGACGTTCAAACTTCTTGCAATTAAAATTATTTTCCAATATTTATGAACCCAACATAGGAGCACCTCAATACTTAATGCAAACGCTAACAGTCATAAAAGGGGAAATCGACACTTAACACAATCAAAGCAGGGGACTTTAACACCTCACTTTCACCAATGGAGAGATCATCCAAAATGAAAATAAATAAGGAAACACAAGCTTTAAATGATACATTAAACAAGATGGAGTTAATTGATATTTAGAGGACATTCCATCCAAAAACAATAGAATACACTTTCTTCTAAAGTGCTCATGGCACATTCTCCAGGATAGATCATAACTTGGGTCGCAAATCAAACCATGGTAAGTTTAAGAAAACTGAAATCATATCAAGTATTTTTTCCAACCACAACACTATGAGACTAGATATCAATTACATGAAAAAATTTGTAAAAAATACACACACATGGAGGCTAAACAATACACTACTAAATAATCAAGAGATCACTGAAGAAGTCAAAGAGGAAATAAAAAACTACGTAGAACAAATGACAATGAAAACATGACAACCCAAAACCTATGGGATGCAGCAAAAGCAGTTCTAAGAAGGAAGTCTATAGCAATGCAATCCGACCTCAAGAAACAATAAACATCTCAAATAAACAACCTAACCCTACACCTAAAGCAATTAGAGAAAGAATTAAAAAAACCCAAATTTAACAGAAGGAAAGAAATCATAAAGATCAGATCAGAAATGAATGAAAAAGAAATGAAGGAAACAATAGCTAAGATCAATAAAACGAAAAGCTGGTTTTTTGAGAGGATAAACAAAAAAGATAAACCACTAGCCAGAATCATCAGGATAAAGAGGGAGAAGACTCAAATCAACAGAATTAGAAATGCAAAAGGAGAAGTAACAACTGACACTGCTGAAATACAAAGGATCATGAGAGATTACTAAATGCAACTATATGCAAAGAAAATGGACAACCTGGAAAAAATGGACAAAGTATGATAAAAGCACAACCTACTGAGACTGAACCAAGAAGAAACAGAAAATATAAACAGACCAATCACAAGCACTGAAATTGAGACTGTGATTAAAAATATTCCAACAAACAAAAGCCCAGGACCAGATGGCTTCACAGGGGAATTCTATCAAACATTTAGAGAAGAGCTAACACTCATCCTTCTCAAACTCTTCCAAAATATAGCAGAGGGAGGAACACTCCCAACCACATTCTATGTGGCTACCAACATCCTGATACCAAAACGAGACAAAGATGTCACAAAGAAAGAAAACTACAGGCCAATATCACCGATGAACATAGATGCAAAAATCCTCAACAAAATACTAGCAAACAGAATCCAACAGAACATTAAAAGGATCATACACCACGATCAAGTGGGGTTTATCCCAGGAATGCAAGGATTCTTCAATATATGCAAATCAACCAAGTTGATACACCATATTAACAAACTGAAGGTGAAAAATCCTAATGATCATCCCAATAGATGCAGAAAAAGCTTTTGGCAAAATTCAGCACCGATTTATGATAAAAACCCTCCAGAAAGTAGGCATAGAGGGAACTTACCTCAACATAATAAAGTCTGTATATGACAAACCCACAGCCAATATCATTCTCAATGGTAAAACAACTGAAACCATTTCCACTAAGATCAGGAACAAGACAAGGTTGCCCACTCTCACCACTATTATTCAAAATAGTTTTGGAAGTTTTAGCCACAGCAATCAGTGAAGAAGAAGAAGTAAAAGGAATCCAAATCGGAAAAGAAGTAAAACTGTCACTGTTTGCAGATAACATGATACTATACATAAATAATCCCAAAGATGCTACCAGAAAACTACTAGAGCTAATCAATGAATTTGGTAAAGTAGCAGGATACAAAATTAATGCACAGAAATCTCTTGCAGTCCTATACACTAATGATGAGAAATCTGAAAGAGAAATTAAGGAAACACTCCCATTTACCACTGTAACAAAAAGAATAAAATACCTAGGAATAAACGTACCTAAAGAGACAAAGACCTGTATGCTGAAAACTACAAGACACTGATGAAAGAAATTAAAGATGATACAAACAGATGGAAAGATATACCATGTTCTTGGATGGAAGAATTAACATTGTGAAAATGACTATACTACCAAAAGCAAGCTACAGATTGAACGCAATCTTTATAAAAGTACCAGTGACATTTTTCACAGAACTAGAACAGAAAATTTCACAATTTTTATAGAAACACAAAAGACCCCAAACAGCCAAAGCAATCTTGAGAAAGAGAAACATAGCTGGAGCAATCAGGCTCCCTGACTTCAGACTATACTACAAACTACATTAATCAAGACAGTATGGTACTGGCACAAAAACAGAAATATAGATCAATGGAACAGGATAGAAAGCTCAGAGATAAACCCACACACATATGGTCACCTTATCTTTGATAAAGGAGGCAAGAATATACAATGGAGAAAAGACAGCCTCTTCAGTAAGTGGTGTTGGGAAAACTGTACTGCTCCATGTAAAAGAATGAAATTAGAACACTCCCTAACACCATACACAAAAATAAATTCAAAATGGATTAATGATCTAAATGTAAGACCAGAAACTATCAAACTCTTAGAGGAAAACATAGGCAGAACACTCTATGACATACATCACAGCAAGATCCTTTTTGACCCACCTCCTAGAAAAATGGAAATAAAAACAAAAATAAACAATGGGACCTAATGAAACTTAAAAGCTTTTGTACAACAAAGGAAACCATAAACAAGGTGAAAAGACAACCCTCAGAATGGGAGAAAATATTTGAAAATGAAGCAACTGACAAAGGCTTAATCTCCAAAATATACAGGCAGCTCATGCAGCTTAAGATCAAAAAATGAAACAAACGAATCCAAAAATCGGCAGAAGATCTTAATTGACATTTCTTCAAGGAAGATATACAGATTGCCAACAAACACATCAAGGGATGCTCAACTTCACGAATCATTAGAGAAATGCAAATCAAAACTGCAATTAGGTATCACCTCACACCAGTCAGAATGGCCATCATCAAAAATCTACAAACAATAAATGCTGGGGAGGGTGTGGAGGAAAGGGAACCCTCTTGCACTTTTGGTGGGAATGTAAATTGATACAGTGACTATGGATAACAGTATGGAGGTTCCTTAAAAAACTAAAAACCGAACTACCATACGACCCAGCAATCCCACTACTGGGCATATACCCTGAGAAAACCACAATTCAAAAAGAGTCATGTACCACAATGTTCACTGCAGCTCTATTTACTATAGACAGGACATGGAAGTAACCTAAGTGTCCATCGACAGATGAATGGATAAAGAAGATGTGGCACATATATACAATGGAATATTACTCAGCCATAAAACGAAACGAAATTGAGTTATTTGTAGTGAGGTGGAGGGACCTAGAGTCTGTCATACAGAGTGAAGTAAGTCAGAAGGAGAAAAACAAATACTGTATGCTAACGCATATATATGGAATATGCAAAAAAAAAAAGGTTCTGATGAACCTAGAGGCAGGATAGGAATAAAGACGCAGATGTAGAGAATGGACTTGAGGACACGGGGATGGGGCAGGGTAAGCTGGAACGAAGTGAGAGAGTGGCATGGACATATATACACTACCAAATGTAAAATAGATAGCTAGTGGGAAGCAGCCACATAGCACAGGGAGATCAGCTTGGTGCTTTGTGTCCACCTAGAGGGGTGGGATAGGGAGGGTGGGAGGGAGACGCAAGAGGGAGGCGATATGGAAATGTGTGTATGTATATAGCTCATTCACTTTGTTGTAAAGCAGAAACTGACACACCATTGTGAAGCAATTACACTCCAATAAAGATGTTAAAATAAAATAAAATAAAACTAAATTAATAATAAATATAATTGTTTTCCAAACCATTAATTACACAATTCTATTTTCCCTGTCCTGTTTTAGATGCACTCTACTAATTTCTACTAGTGCCACTCTTATTTTCTAAATTTCTAAAAACTGTTCAACTTTTTAAAATACTGTCTTGGAATTACAAAAGAGAGGCATATGACATTAGGAAGCCACAGAGTCACATTCTTTGAAACTGAGACTTAAGAGAAAAAAAAAAAATTCAATTTAAACAAATAGCTGTTGTGCAACGTACTGTGATAAGCAACGTGAGGAACATTGAGACAGGGTGTCTTCTCTCCAGGAGCTAATAATGAAATTACTTTTAGACTCAATGTCTTCATTTCATTTGACTCTCTGTGACTTTGTAAACATTTGCTGCTTGCGTGCTTAGATGTCTTTAAAGTTTTGGGCGTAGTTTGCTGGTCGGTTGAGGTTTTAATCATAATATTCAAATATGTAGTATTTAAATCTAGGCTAATTCTGTTTCTCCAGTACAACCAGGTAGTAGAAACCATATTTTGCATAAAAATCCATGTAAAGATTCAATAAAGCACTAAATTGTGAATATGTTAGACTTTTAAACATAAAACCAAATATTTTTTCAAAAATGGGTTGAAGTTAGCATTTAAAAAATGTAATTACTGTGATCCTTTCAGAATGTTTTCCTCCAAACTCTGCATCTTCAAATTCAATAATTATTATTATTTCATTTTCTCTGTGAATGGGTTTTTCCTTAATTTTAAAAAATCCTTTGCCACTTGCATGCCCGTTTTGGAAAAGCTATGTTGGTTAAACATTAATATTGTTCCTTGGTATGTTCCAATTCTAAAAAGAAATTAGTGGACTTGTTTTTGGCATCCAGGAGCTTCCCTACTTAGATGAGTGAGCTCATTAACTGCACTCATGTGTTAGCCTTTTGACGTATGTGATTTGTTACAGTCTCATGACTTTTAGTACTTTGATCTCTTTTTTATTCTTTTCAGTTTTTATAATAAAGACACTTATTTCTTTAAACTCAAACCATAGAATTATGTGTATGTATAGTGTTAGTTTTCCTGAGTCTATGTTAAATTAAATATTGACTTTGCAAGCCCTATATCATTTCTTATTTACCATTCTCAATCTGTGGAATTTATTAAAAAATTGACAAGAATGCCCTGTGGTAAAATCCCCACAGGTGTCAAATTGGATGACCCAACCAAGCCAATTACAAAATTGACAAATCTATAGTTACTTCGATAAAAATGACACAATTTGATTTTAACAGGGACCGATATTTTTTAAGGACACTTTGAGACATTTTCTTTGAAGAAATAATTTTCTTCAATTTTAGAAAACCATGAGTTTTTTTTTTTTTCTTTTTAGAAAATTGCTTTCTTGTGAGGCTTGTTAACCTTTCTGTTCTTTCTGACTTTTTCCAGAAGTTGATTTCTCTTTCTTCTGCACTTTAGAAAATATTGGGAGAGAATTTCAAGTATTTAAAAAAATATTTTTAGCAGATTTACCTTTTGTGATAAGTGTCAGTCAGTTCAAGGGGGCACCCTAAGCTTTCTCACATCTTTTGTCAGTGGAACAAATTTTCATTCCTAAAGAACAATTGTTCACGTTACAAAAATAAGTCTCCTATGTAGGTGCCCTTGCTGATAGCCTCCGGAGAAAGGATAAAAAATAAATGATCCTATAGACTGATTAATCTCCTCTCTCCCCTCATCAAATCTAGGGCTCCCTGGAAGGTTGTAATGAAGAGTTCTTCAGGGAAAAATGCTCTGCAGTTTTCCAAACAGTTTTTAAACTTCTACCATAGGACTGTTTTCTAATTTAGCTTCTGTAAGCAGAGGTCGTATAAGAACAAGAAGTCAAATGAAGTAAAGTACTCTTAAAGGTAATGTTATAAATATTTGCTACCATTCTTAAATACCCACAATGTTAAGACTATCAATATCCTCAGTTAAAAGAAAGGGGGGGAAAAAACTTGTTACTTTCAATTCTACACAATTATCAAACAAAAACTCTCTTTCCCTCTATCACTCAATCTATCTGTTCACACATATATATAGTTAACAAAGTTACTCAAGCCTAGCTGCACAATAGAATCACTTGGGGAACTTCTAAAACTTACCACTGGGAGTTCCAGCCCCAGAGAATCTGCTTCAATTGTGCCACACTTGCGAGCAGGCATTGGCATGTGTCACCTCAGAGTCATCTCCAGATGACTCTAAGGTGCAGCCATGATTGACAAATACTGGGTTAGACTGACACCTCTTCCTTCAAATGTACACTTGAAAACAACCGAGAGGTAAAACTATTAGGAAGAATTTTCCTTTCCGATGAAAACGAGGCTTGTCTGGGGATGACTGTTGTGTCTTTCACTGGTATTTATTTTTTCTATATATGCAATCACTCACCCCACGTTTTTATTGTTAGTCTTAGTAGTAGTCATTATTAGTAGTAGTATCACTGCTTCTGGAACTCAGCTTTCAATTAAGCAATAGATTGGCAGATACATCCAGATCCTTTGCTCTACAAAAAATCCCCCCCCCGAAAAAATTATTTTAAAACTTCATCCCTGAACTCAGTGTACTTTCCCAGTTTGCTATGAAGACACACAGGCTAAGGAATGCAGATGACAAGGAGAAAGGGACTGGCTTTGTCCACTGTTGCATTTGTTATGTTGAGGATTAAAAATACCAAAAACCCAACTGCCACTTCTAAGATGTCTGGAGGAAAAGCAGGGTCCTGTGCACGCACCCCACACACAGCACCACCAAGCCACCCCTCTGGCCCAACCTACGGATCTGTCCCAAACTACAGATCTGCCCCAACCTACGGATCTGCCCCCACCCTCACCCCATTTAAAGAACCAGCTCGCCCACCCTCAAGGAGCAAGCAAGGGAACGTGTTACTTGTTTTCACTCCTTCGTGCTTTAGCACGAGTCCCAATAAAGCCTTGCCTGAATACTCTGGCCTCTTATCAATTTCTATTGACTAAAGAGTCCAAGAACCTGGGTCGGTAACCAGATCATAAGTAGATACAGGTGACGTCTGTTAAGTGCTGTGCTCTATCATTGAAGACATTGTAGTCTTAAACTCTTTTGACATTGGATAGGCAAAAAACTTTATGTCCCTCCCACTCCTGCTTTCTAGTTCACTGAATACTCAGTGATCAGGAACTTGGGATAGCAGAGTCTGTGCTAGGTAGTGTGCCTTTTACAGTAGAGAAGGAGTGTTTTGCAATGAAGTGTCACCATACCAATAATTGGCAGGGAGGTGTGGTTACACCTGTGTTAACGATAGAGTTTGGTATAACCTGTGGTTAAATCGTTGAATAGCAGTGCCTATATGACTCAAAATTTTGTTATAATAAAATGAGTAAGAGCCTTGACTCTGGAATCAGACTCCCTAGGTTCTAGGATTTCCTATTTGTGTATGCTTAGACTAATAATTTAATCTTTAAGCCTCGGTTTTTCCTATCCCTAAACCAGGAATAATAATAGTACCTATTTCAGATGTTTTTTTGTAAAATTACATTCTGGAATCTATATCAAGTGCTTAATAGTATACCTGGTACATGTGAGTCCTCAAGAAAATGCTAGTTTATAGTTGTTATTGTTTTGTTGCTGTTGAATTATTATTATTATGTATTACTACAAGTAATGTAAATATGCCTCACAGAGTACCCTGGGATACATAAGTGACAAAATAAATTGCAAGTAATGAAACTTAGCTAACAGAATCATCATTTTAAAAGCTATAATGGTAGAAAATCATGCTCAAGCTAACACAATGTTGAAGATGAATAAATGACAAAATGTTCTTTATAAAAACGGGAACACTGATTATTCTCACCATCTACTGTTATAAAATGGCAGTATCATCTTTGGCAATATTGGCAAAACTTGAGCGGTAGTCAGACTGCTCAAGAAAATTAAATTAGAAATGCTAATGTTAGCTTTTATACGTTGTACTTTATTAATTAAGAGTAATTCCATGAGCAAGTACTGATGAGGGACACTTAAATATCACGTTATCAGAAGATGATGGAGTTTTTATAGAGAACATTTTGTAGTCCACATCCAAATACTAGATCCAGTGGAGGACATTTCAAGGTATCTTAAAAGGAACATTTATTATTAAATCTAATACATGATTTTAACTTTTTAAAGGATCAAAACTAAAAACAAGGGAAAAAAGTCTTATTCAATCAAGTTCACATCAGGAGCACTCTCAAAGCCCACCAAAAAGCTAAAAATGTTACTTCAGTAAACAGTTTCTAGAATGGAATATTCCACAGACATTCCAGAGTCTGTTTAAATATTGAACAGTGATTATGACATACTTGGAGAGACTGAGACACACACAGAGTGACTGGTCCAGCTGGTGCAAGGGGCAGAGAAAGACCGTTTCTGTTGGTTGACAAGGCAAGAGCTTGAGGATAAATAGTGTCTGCAGATTGAAATGGGCCATGGCATTGGTTGCAAGTGTGAAAAATTAGAGAATAGAGGGGGAGGTAGCAGAATGGATTTGACTAAGCTGGGTGTATCTGCATTTAGAGGGGGAATGGTTGGGGTTCGGTGTAGGGCTATTCGAACAGAGAGCACAAAAGATGAAAACGAGGTTGGCATCGGAACATATAGAGGCCTTCACTGTGGCTGCAGGGACTGTGCCATAGATAGTCCTTGGTTAAAGATGACAGTGATTTGAGTTTGAGTCCTTAAGTACATTACCTATAATACCAAGAAACCTGGACCATCATATGGTAGGTATGCAATAAGTAATTGGTGAATGGAAGAATAAATAATGAATGAAGAAGGAAGTTATAAAAAAAAAAGCATCATGGAGAAAGGAAAACTGAAATGGGCAAGATTCAAATTGATCCAAAGGAGGTAGAAAAAGGACACTATAAATAAGGAGAAATATATACACAAAAACATTCATACAAATGTTTAGAAACAATAACTTTTATCCCATATTCAGGTGGTAGATTTCACCAAAGGGTTTCCTTGATACTGTCAAATAATTCTGCAATAGCATTTGATTAGAAGCAGTATGTTTTAAAGTGCTTCAAAAGTAATGTGTATGATTTAAGTGAATAGATCTTTACGAGCCATAATTGACTTTTGAGGGAAGGAAAAAATGATATCAAAAACCTTACTTATTTAGGCATAATATTTGACTCAGGTTTTGTAGTGATCCAGATGAAACAAACAGCATGGGGAGCACAGTTTATGAATTTTCATTACACTTCGATACACTAGGAATAAAGCTTTCTCTCTGGTAGATTCTGCATGTCCTATCTATCAATACCAGCCTTCCAACATTAATGTCAACAACAATAAAACAGTGATGATAATTTCACAACTGTTTGTAAACAGATCATAAGCTTTTACTTGGTAATAAATTACACAGATGGTCTGTGACTCTCTTAATATGTGCAATGTGTGTGTGTGTGTGTGTGTGTGTGTGTGTGTGTGTGTGTTTTCCAGGAATCAGGATAAGAATTAAGAAATTCATCCTAAATGCCAATGTTTTGCTCACCACTTAAAAAATGCAGAAGAAAATCTATTATATAAAGATGTAAGTAGGAAACTTGTCCTTCTGAGAGGACAAGTGAAAATGTCTGATGTTTTAAATCCCCAAGTAATTGAATGGTTCCAACTACAGATGTTTAAGGAGAGAGGTTAGCTTGATGCCTGGCACTTCTACATGATTCTATTTTACTTCTCACTGTATGATAAAAGACCAATTTTAACTTGCTTAAATGCACAAAATGGGAAATTCATTTCACCTCAGCCGATTCATTTCCTTCAATGGAAACACCTTTATTATAATTTTTTGTTGTTGTTCCTGTTGGGATCAAACTGAATTCTTAAGGGGATCAATTAATTCTATAGGGAATTGTGATATTGGGGATAAGACCTCAGGATATGCAATCAAAACTTGCAATAACATGATTAAAATAATATAACCTATTTTTATTTGAAATTATATACTACATAGGAGGATTCCAAGTTGCAAATCATCAGTGCTTCAAAATTTTATCTGAAAATAGATTACTAGGAGTTAGGATAAAACTGGATCTACTAAAGTAAATTATAAAGAGTGTTTAGCTTGCCAGGCACATCCCCCAAATTTAACTTACAATATAAGTGATATATGATTTTGTGAAGAAAGTACAACATAATCCTGATGTTACCCTAGAAACAGACATTTTAAAATAGTAATTCGTTTTTTATTCATTTTGATTTTGATTGCTTGAGGAAACATAGGTTCAGTTAGATAAATAAGAAGTATCCAAGGATTTCTGTGGCTACTCTAAAGAAAAATTGAGCGGCCTTTTCTAAGTTCCTATTATGTGTCAAAAATATTGTGCTAGGCAATTTACATATGGTGCCTAAATTAGGCTTCAGATTAACTCCAAGGGTTATAAATTTTATCTCATTACAAAGATGAGAAAACGAGATATGCTAAAGTTAAGTAATTGCCTTAAGTCAAATAGATCTTAAGTGGTCTATACAGAATTTTAAATCAGGTCTGTCCATTTTCTATTTTCTAGACTAGGATTTTTAGGTTTTTAGAGGTTTAGGATTCTGGATATTTACAATGACTAAATTCAGTTCAAAACATAACTTTCCTTTTTCATGATAGTCTATCAGAAACACTATCAGAGGTCAATAAAGAAGGAGCACAGTATCCTAAACTATCAAAGGAAGATCTACCAGCATCATTTTTATCATCAGCATCGTTGTCATCTGTCACTATCAAGGCCTTGCTATGTGTGAGACACTGCACAATGCTCCTTACATGTATATTATTTAATCTTATAAATAATACTACGAAGTATATCCAGCTATTATTCCTATTTTACAGATAAAGAAACTAAGACCCTTTGCACTTCAGTAATTGTTATCTCTTTACCCAGATAGGCTGACATCAGAACCCATTTTATCAACTGCTATGTTAAAATGCCTTTCTACCAACATCCATATGGATGTACTATATATTTAAGTTCTATTTCTTGAATCCTTTATTAGTATTTAAAGACTTTCACCCCAGGTCTAATAATTGAATTTGTCAAGTTTACTAAGTCCCTTGGATTTACTCCCTCCTAGTATAATCTCATACTTGGGACTTCCTTTCTAGGGAGGAAGTTTGTTTATACACTCACCTAGTCTTTCACTGGAAGTCCGAACCATGACCTAGTTTCAGACAGTACGTATTTCTTTACTGGAAGCTCCTACTGGTTGTTTTCAAACAGATGGCTGATAGAACAATCTAATCAAGACCAAAGTCATATTTTTGTCTCTGAAGTAGATACAGAGAGAAGAAGGAAAAAAATAAAAGACCGAGGAAACGGTCACTTGCACTTTGAGGCAAGAACTTTGAATATAGAGTTACAAAACAAATCTGGGCTCAAGTTCTAATTTTATGACATTGTCAAACTGGTATTTCTGTACCTTAGTTTTCTCATTTGTACTAAATAAATGTAAGGTTATGCTGTATTTCACTGACTCTAAGATGTATTTTTTCCCCACATTTAGCATCTATGAAATAAGAACATATCTTACAATAAATGATGTGGCAGAGTTTAATTATAAAAATATTTTCTCAGTGGCACCTAAAATAATGTGTCTTAAAATTGATGGTGACTTAGATTTGAGAAAATATAATATGACCTTTACCAATCATTATATTCATTTTGTTTGGCTCCCTAACATCTAATCTACTCAGATACTTTTGTCTAAACAAATGATTGTGTTCCCATTTTCTTGACAAAGATGTAACTGGGAAACTTCTGCCCTGCTAGGAAAGGCAGAGAAACATTTCTGAACTCCGTCATGTAACTTCTAAAACAGCTAACAGCTACAGCTGTTTCCTTTCCAGCTTGAGGTTAAAAACATTAGCAGAGAACAGAACCACAAGAAATGCTAAAAGCAGAGGGAGGACCCATGATTCATCATGCCCAGAGCACTGCACTTCCTGTTACATATGACATTTTCTTCTTAC
Source organism: Phocoena sinus (assembly GCF_008692025.1). Taxonomy (NCBI): domain Eukaryota; kingdom Metazoa; phylum Chordata; class Mammalia; order Artiodactyla; family Phocoenidae; genus Phocoena; species Phocoena sinus. The sequence goes on from NC_045765.1 coordinate 31,254,890, forward strand.
TAAAAAAATACAGATCATGAGTAACCAGTGTTGTACGTTGGGGAAAGGGTTCAACATTATGCTATTGAACCACTAAAGTTCCATTTTAAGCCACTTTCTTTTGTCAGTAAAATAGAGAAAAGTGTATAGAAATCATATTTATATTTTATGTTCATCATATTTGAAATAGAAACAAAATTAGAAAAATAGGTAACAGGGCCAAAGTTTAAAATGATTCTAATATTATGTTGAAAAAAAAAAAAGGAAGAGTTCTAGAGTTAGACTGCCTGGGTTTGTAATTTGGGCTCAATTCTGCCAGCCTCAGTTTTGGCATCTACATAAGAGGATAATACTGATAATTCTTATGTTTTTTCTTGTGAGAATCTAGTGAGTTAAGACATGTGACATATATAGCAAAATGTCTGGCTCATATTAACTGCTCATAAATGCTATTACTACTATTAAACCAATGAAATATAATTTATTTTTATCCTGCATTATTTACAGTTAGTTCCATAATTTTTAGAACAATCTAATATATTAAAGAAAAGTTTCAGATTTAGCTGGTAGCAATAAAATATGCTGTTAATGAGTTCCAAGGAGATATTGAGGAAAAAAGAAATGCTGAATCTCTGTATTCCTGAAACCACAAGAATAAGATGAGCCATGAACACATTTGGGGTTTTATTAAATAAAGAAGATGGTCTTATACAGATGGCCAACAGGCACATGAAAAGATACTTCATGTCACTAATTATTAGAGAAATGCAAATCAAAACTACAGTGAGGTGTAACCTCACACTGGTCAGAATGGCCATCATCAAAAAGTCTACAAAAAATAAATGGTGTACATTTACAGTATCCTAATTTCTACACAGGCCAGCCCTATTCACTATGGGAGGATGTTGCACAAGGCTGGATGTTTACAGTTATCTTCTGTTATACTTTCTGACCTCAAATTAAAATGTATATTTTACAATAAAACAATATTTGAAATAGGGACAGCTCCATAGAATTTGAGGTATGTCTTTCCTACTACAGTACTAACGACTTTTTAAAGCAATACTTCTCAACTTAATCTACTCTATTGAAGGCATCCTTTTGAATATTATATTTGTTACACCCATCATAAAGGGATCTCATGCTATTAATCCCACATCTCTAAGGAATTTCACAAAGTTTTTTTTTTTTTTTTCGGATGGCAACTGAGATGTGAAGGGAATTATTAACTACTGAGGATTTCTTTAATTGGACAAGAAAACAAGGTACTTAAAATAGTTGTTTCTAAATTGCAATGCTCTAAGAAAACCAATTATTTATTTATTTTTAGAAAACCAATTATTTAGCAGGATTTTATGTATATATTTTCCCCTGTGGTTTGCAAGCTGAAAAGGTGCTGACATTTGTATTTTTTACTGTGGACTCTTAAATGGTACTTGAATTTAGTTTAGAGTAACTGCATACACAGAATTAAAAGTAACTATGGTACAGACAATGTATGTTCTTAAGTTTTCTTCTTGCTCTTATAGCAGGTGAACATATTAAGGACATATTGCACATACATACTGATCAGAACTATAGAATATCTCTCTCCTCTGTTCTCACATTATTTCTTATATATCTTTCAGGACTCACCACATCATCTCCTCTATTACCTCTCAAGTTTTTGTTCCACCTCTATGCTCACAGAGCATTTGTGTTCTCACTCTATAATTTTACAATTTTACTGAATGATCTGGCTTAATATCTAGGCTGAAGTTTCTTATGGGCTTGTGGTCTTTATCTCTGCCTCTCGCAACCTAGTGCAAAACCTTGCAAATTAAAGACATTTCAGTAAATGTGGGTTGTTTACTTAGAGCTGGAAAGGATATACAATGTCATCTTTTCCAAACTCCTACAAGAATGCAGAAATGCCTTCTACAGCTATCCTGGCAGATGGCATCCAGCTTCTGTGTGAAAAAATTCATTGATGAGGAAGATGCTTAGCATCTTATTAAATAGCTCATGGAAAGTTGTTGGTTTTCTATTTTTGTAATGATGTTGAAGCAAAATACGTCTCTTTTGACTTGCAATTATTTATCTTATTTATATTTTTGATAGCAATAAAATATAGCTTTAGGACTTCTGCATAGTATCCTTTCAAATATTTGAGCAGCTCTATTACGACCCCAACTGATATTATTCCTTGTCGCCTGCTCAAACCCTTCCCAAACCTACCTCTGTGTCTTTTCCTGAGACCGAAGGAGCTAGAGCTCATTTAGTTCAGCTCTTAATTACTGTTCAATTCATTTACATAAAGCATATTGATTTGTAATATAAGTAACATATAGAAGGAACAGCCATAACTGAAAACTAAGGAGTAGTATCTATGTAATTCAATATCATTAAGACTATCCTTTTTAAAAATTTTATTTAACTACAGATGATTGAAAATATTGTGTTAGTTTCCAGTGTATGGCTTCAGATTCTTTCCCATTATAGGTTATTACAAGACTCTGAATATAGTTCCTTATGCTATACAGTAAATCCTTGATGTTTATCTATTTTATATATAGTTGTGTGTATCTGTTAATTCCATACTCCTAATTTATCCCTCCCTCCCCTTTCCCCTTTGGTAACCATAAGTTTGTTTCCTATGTCTGTAAGTCTGTTTCTGTTTTGTAAATAAGTTGATTTGCATTATTTTTTTAGATTCCACATATGAGTGATAGCATATAATATTTTTCTCTGTCTGACATTTTACTTAGTATGATAATCTCTAGGCCCATCCGTGTTGCTACAAATGGCAATATTTCATTCTTTTTATGGCTAAGTAATAGTACATTGTGTGTGTGTGTGTGTGTGTGTGTGTAAATATATATATATATATATATATATATATATACACTACATCTTATTTATCCATTCATCTGTTGATGGACACAAGTTGCTTCCATGTTTTGGCTATTGTGAATAATGCTGCTATAAACATTGGTGTGCATGTATCTTTTCAAAGTAGAGTTTTTGTTTTTTCTACATATATGCCCAGGAGTGGGATTGCTAGATCATATGATAACTCCATTTTTAGTTTTTTAAGGAACCTCCATACTGTTTTCCATAGTGGTTGCACCAAGTTACATTCCCACTAACAGTATAGAAGGGTTCCCTTTTCTCCACCCCCTGCAGAAGTGACAACATGTGACATCTGAGGCTAGGTCATAAAAGACATTGTGGTTTCTGCCTTTCTCTTTTGTAATCACTTGCTTTGGGGAAAGCCATCTGCCATATTATGAGGATACTCAAGCTGCTCTGGGCAGAGAAACAAGGTAAGGAACTAAGGCCTCCTGCTAAAAGCAATATGAGTGAGCCAAATTAGAAGTGAACCTTCCAGCCCTGACAAGCCTTTAAGTGACTGCAATCCCAGATGACATTTTGATTGCAACATCAAAGAAGACACTACGTCAGAACGAACCAAGCTGCTCCTAAATTCCATATGCACAAAAATTGTAAGATAATAAATGCTTGTTATTTTTATTGTAACAGTTCTATTGAGATATAAATAACATATCCTAAAGTTTGCCAATTTGAAGTGTCCAATTAAATGGTTCTAAATACATTTACAAAGTTATGCAACTCTTACCAGAATGTAATTTTAGAACATTTTCATTATCCTAAAAATAAATTTACCCAATACCAGTTACTCCCTACTCCATCATTCCCCTACCTCCCACCCCTCCACCACCTCCTACTTTCTACTCCTCAGCCCTAGGCAACCACTGATCGACTTCTGTCTCTATACATTTGCCTACTATGGCCATTTCATATAAATAGAATAATACAATATGTGGTCTTTTGTCACTGGCTTATTTCACTTAAAATATAGTGTTTTTGAGGGTCACCCATGTTGTAGCATGTGCTTTTTCATTCCTTTCTATTTTACCAAATCTTATTCCACTGTATGGATATTCCTTCATCCATTGATAGATATTTGTGTTTTTTCCACTTTTGGGCTATTATAAATAATAATAGCCCAAAAGTGCTTTGGTCCTTCATTTGTAAGTTTTTTAGTGGACATATGCATTTTCCTTTTTCTTGGGTATGTGCCTAGGGATGGAATTGTGGATCATACGGCAACTCCATGTTTAAATTTTTGAGGAACTGCCAGACTGTTTTCCAAAGTGGCTGCACCATTTTACATTCCCACCAGCAGTGTCTGATGGCTCAAATTTTTCTACCTCCTTGCCAAAATTTACCTGCCTTTTGAAATCTGCCATCCTAGTAAGTGTAAGATGTCATTTGACTTGCATTTCCATAATGACTAATTATGTGGGGCATCTTCCTGTGTTTATTAGCTATTTGCATATCTTCTTTGGACATGTGACTATTCAAATATTCTGCCCAATTTAAAAAATCAGGTTTACTTGTCTTATTATTAAATGTTTATTATTTTAAATTCTAAATTTTCAAGTAATTTGTTACATAGTAATTGATAACTAACACAAGCAGTACCTCTACATTTTCTTAGAGAAAATGTGATATTGATACATTTTAATTGATCAGAAGGAAAATAAGGCTAACATTTTATTGAGGATAAAATAATGGCATTACTGCATTTTTAGTCCTGAGATTCATAAATATACATAGTTGAGGTCCAAAAATATAAAGAAAATTTCATCAGAAATAGAAATGAAAACATAATTCAAATTCGTTTGCTTGCCTAATTACTACAGGGATGATTATGATGAGCCAAGGAAATTTATTAAGCCTCATAATCAACCAGAACAATTTCCTCCAACAATATAGGACGGAAAGAAAATGACTGATATATTTTTTTTCAATTCCCCTTTTCTAGGCATTCCTTTGTTTATATGAAATAAGGAACATTTAGCATAAAACACAGAACTGCCTTTTATAATGCTTTTATAACACATGTAACAAACTCATGTTTTTTTCTTTGAAAAGTTATAACTCAAAATGGGATAATTCTGAATGGCGTAAGTTATTTGATGAGTGGATACTCGTGGTCAGATTTAGAAACCAGATTAAGTTAAGCATTTTGCAAACTTTTACTCATATTTAGATTTGAAGAAGAATATCATGCAGTATGATTTTTGAAATTATTTTTGTAAAAAAATGTGTCTTTATTGACCTAGTCTCTACAATGGGATATAAATATGGGCAAGAAATGGACAAATGGCCTAAAAGAAGACTGTGAAGGGAGTGAATATGTTTTAAAGCAACATCAGCAAATATGTATGTAGTTTAGAGATATGTTTCACTTCTTTTCCTCAACTGATAAGAAAGTCGTATCAGGGCTTCCCTGGTGGTGCAGTGGCTGAGAGTCCGCCTGCCAATGCAGGGGACCCGGGTTCGTGCCCCGGTCCGGGAAGATCCCACGTGCTGCGGAGCAGCTGGGCCCATGAGCCATGGCTGCTGGGCCTGCGCGTCTGGAGCCTGTGCTCCACAACGGGAGAGGCCACAGCAGTGAGAGGCCCAAGTACCGCAAAGAAAAAAAAAAAAAAAAAAAAAAGAAAGTCATATCAAAGGGGTTTAAAAATCTTCCAACTATATTATCTCTCAACTATCTTATTTTTAATATAATTTACTTCTGCTTTTCTAGACACATGACAAAGAAAATTCAGTCCATTTACTTGGATGTTCTCATTGCTATACAGTACTGCATGCTTTTATTTCCAAATGCCTGTTATGAATAATAAATTTAACTCAACACATATACACCCACATGCTTACAATCTAAAATTACTGTGACATATTTGGAGAAAATGGCATCAATAATTGTATTTATTTTAAATAAAAAGTTACTAAAAGTATATGTAATTTTTTTAAACATCTGGATGAACACAAAGAATTAAATTCCAGGGACTGATGATATTATAAAGACTCTGTGATAATTATAAAAATATCAAAAGTAGCTCCCCGTAAAGATATAAAAGGTACACTGTGACAAAGTGTGACAATAAATTATTCTCATTATTTAGTGAAAGAACAAATGTAAGCAATACAATATAGGCTCTTTTATACAGCAGTATGAATTCAAAAGGCAGCTCTATAAGCAAAAGAAGAAAATCTTTCTGGCCATGTGAATTTGCCATTCTGAGTGTTTTCATGATTTGTGTGTCATAAATAACTTTTAAATGATTTATGGTAGAATTTTATACTTTCTTTTTTTATGAAGATATTACAATATCATTGATAGATTATGCTCCAGCTGTTTATATGTTATACAAACATTTCCTTTTTCAGCATTTTGAAATTGCCCAAAATATAAAATTAACTTTTACACTGAAGTATGATGGTGAAACCCACTGTGTTTCTACTCATGCTAAATGAGTTGACTGGCATATTTCTTATGCTATTTTACTGAAGGTGGATTTTTATTGGGTGTCCTATGATTGCATGTGGCCAATCTTAAAAACATTGAAAGAAATCTAGATTGTATTTTCAACTTTACAGATTATTTCTAAACATAGAAATCTCTGGCAATAACTAGATAAAACAGTGGGGTTTTAGTAAGTGATTTTTTTTTTCCACTATATAAGCTACAGTGACTTTTTTTGTTTGAAACATCCTTTCACTCCTGCCATCTTTCATGTAATATTTTTCCCTTCTGCATAACATACAAATGTATTAAACAATATTCAAAATTAAAACTGCTTACTGTGGTGTAAAAGGCTCTGCAAAATCTGGCCCTGGATCCTCTCTCCAAATTGACCTAAAGTTGTGCATGCTGTCTGCCATTTGGCTTCAGCAAATGCCCTTCTAGCAGTTTCTAACATATCCAAACTTTTTTTCCAAATTAGGACATTGACACCTTCCGTAGGGAAGACTCTTTCCACATCTGGGTCTTCCTTACCATTCATGTCTCTGCTAAGCTTAAACACTATTTTCTCAGAGAGGCCTCCCTTAGCCCCTTCAATAAATCCTGTCTCCATTCTTTATCACAGCACCATATTTATTTCCTTCAGAGTGGTTATGATGATTTGAAATGATTATTTTATGCTTTTATTTTGTGAGATTCCCCAGCCCCAGTTTAAGTGATATGCTTTTTTAATAGTAGAAGAGTGACATTTCAGAGGGAGCTTCCTGAAAAATTCAAATAATATAATAAAGATAAAATGAGTAAGTAATCTCTAAACCCTACATGTCAGCAGCTGTTTTCCTTACAAATTAAATCTCTTTTAAACATTTCACTTGTGTATAAGTGCAACATGTATGTTTTAATCAGAATATTAAGAAAAATTCTAATACAAGTTACCTCATGACATGCTCTTTGTGAAACGTTGTTTAAAAAAAAGGAAGAAGAAAGTCACTTTTTAAAAAATAAGCAATTAGAGAATGGATCCAATCATTTCTTTTAAAATTCTCATTGTATGGAGAGGATAATTTATTTTTAGCGAAGAACTGAGGCTAATAACTAAGGGATCATCCTTTATTAAGTTTTAGCAGTGATGCAAATTTGAGTAGCTTGAGTACATTATCAAATTTGTTTAACTAGGTAGCAAAGATGGATTTAAAAGTTAAGGAGGTAAAGAGCTCTTCATGAAAAGTCAAGATATGTATATATATGTATATATCAGAGTATGTATTTCAAGTGTTTTTTCAAGACATCTAAATATAAAATCCAGAAATTAAAAAATAATCACTGGAAATTCCAGATATAATAATTATATACAAGACATATAAATAGACAAGAATAGGAAGATATAAGATACAAATTCTTGAGTTTTTCTTTTGGTTTATTAAAATTATTAGACTAATTGTTGCAATAATAAGCCTGACACCAGCCTGTCATAGTAAGTCTTTTGGGAAAACCTCTCAAAACTTGGAATCCTGGCTTTGCTTTTTCAGGACAAAAAAGAAAATACCTTAAGAACTTTACAAATTTAGTTCATCCTTTCTTACTTGAAAAAACTGAGCCCTCTATTTTTTTTTCATAATTTCTAACAAGATTCCACTGAGTATGATGTTTCATATATTTCCCTTGGTACTGACATTTGTGGAAAGGAATGAAAGACAAAGAAATAAGTAGACATTTTTGTATATTCTCTTTTTGGTTATCCCTCCACATAACAGGGTAGTTTTAGGAATAAACAGGTTCATTGATCTGCTTTGTACATACAAAAAAAATAATTTAGTGGCTGGTCTCCCCAGGTCCTAAGCATTTTGTTTTCAATTAAGAAAATAAAATATTCAAGGGAAACACATCATTCATCCTCTCTTTCTCCACACACCTCCCTCTAATCCTTTATTTTTAATCCTCATTTCTCTTCCCCTCCTAGCACTGATTGTAGGATGTGGCCCACTGGAGAGTAAAATTAAAACAAAAAAAGCAAAGTAGAAAGTCATAAAAAAGTATTTAATGGAATTTTGCTTCAAAGAAAATGCATGGTTAATTGTAAAAAAAAAAAAAATCCTTTTCAGGCTCTTAAAATTTACAATTGCTCCATGGTTTTAAACCTCAATTAAATTCAAAGGTTTAATAGACACACATGACTTTAATGATGTGAGATGTCCCGATATTTTTTACATTTATTAAGAAAAATGCAGCCGCATCCTGTTAAATATATTGAATGATCATTTTTTAAAGCTTACCATATGCTTCTTCATTTTGTTCAGTCTTTCAACTTTGTTCAATTATACACAAGTCTCTATCCTTAATAAGGAGAAAAACCTTACTAATAAAATTGCAATTTAGATGAATTTCTTAAACTGGATAATGAAAATGGTACCAATCATGGGACATATAAAATATAAAGTAAGCACTCAAAACATTCTAGCATTAGAGAAATGAAAACTGTCTAACAAAGAAAAAATAAATTCAGAGGGAAAATCACGGGTCGAAAATGGCAAGGCCATACATATGTCAGGAATTTCCAGGACTAAGTATGAGTTTACAAAGGAGAACATTAAAGTTAAAGGGTAAACAGTAAGTCTAGTCAGAAAACTTGGACATTAGATCATAGTACGTCAGGGCAAATAACAGTTTAACATATGTATCCTTTTTTCCTTCAGTTCTTGAAACTAAAGCAGTTGAGAAGAGCAGATCTGGGATGTAAACGAATACTTGCAAAACATGCAAATGAGTGAGGCCAAACAGTATAAGTACTATTTTCCTACCAAAGGAGTTCAAATGCGATTGAAACGGCAATTAACTCCTTTAGTCACTGTCAGGCAAAGCAACAGGGAGTGGTAGAGACCATGGCTAACAGGCCCAGTTGATGCTCACCACCTGAAATGCGGGGCCAGTGGGGCCAAACCTTCCGAGTTCCCTAGAAGTCATGAATTGGATTTATGTGAAAATTTCTGATTGCCATCTCAATGTTTGCTCATTTATAAAAACAATCTTTCTGCCAGCAAAACATGTCTACTGCCAGCTTGAGAGAATGAGGGGAGAAAAAAAGAATACATTTTATTTTCAACCATAGAATTTTCATTTGTAAATGACCTGTGGTATTTTTTATTCCAGTCCAAACATTTATGAAAAACCAAGTTGTGCACAGATCATATGGCAGATCAGTTGTAAAGCTGCATAAAAGTATTCTGGTTTCTTACTCTATGTTCTTTGGTATATAAAATGCATTGAAGATATACAAATGCTGGTCTTTCTCTCCCTGAAGTTAGAAGGGTAATAACAAATAAGAGCTTTGCTACCCTATTTGTAGTAGTTTAACGTAAATATATACTACCAGTACATTTTGGAAAGGTAATTTCTCAACTAATATAAATAACCCCCAAATATTTCTTTTCTTTGGCCCAGTTATTCCAGTTCATAATCTCTCTTCTAAAAGAATAATACCAAATTGAAAAAATAATTGTGCATATAACTACTAATCACAATACTAGTTATAACAGAAAAAATTTTAACGTAACAGAAAAAGAGAAAGACTTAAATCTTTAATGAGACAAATATGGTGAAAAACAATCTGAGCAAATATAGAAATGTAAAATTATGGGGATAGTTTTCTGAGTTTTAAAATCATTTGAAAAATACAGACATATACACAGGGAATAGTGCCTCTAAGCCTAGCTCCTAGATATAGCTGCTCTTACCATAACAGTTTATTATACATAATGAATTTATTCTTATGTGTGTGTATATATATAAATATTCACTCTTTGCTTTAAATATATTGTATAAGATAATACTATGAAATATTTAAATACCTCCAACTTTCACTCAAATATATGCTATAGAATTCTTTCACGTTAGTAAGCTTAAAATTCTAATTTTTAATGGTTAATATAATCTGTTTATAAATGCACTACAATTTATTTACTCAATCTTTAAATGATGGACCTACGCATTGATTCTAATTTCCTATTAATAAAAATACTGTAAATGAAAACCTTTAATAAACATAATTTATATTTACCCATTTATTATTTACTATGATGGTGACTAATATATTAAGTATTATCAATTGATTTAATTTTTATAAGTTGATCTTTGAAAAATGTCAGTTAAGTGTGCGTTTCCTAAACTACTAGTAAATTTTAGCACAATTTTATATACTTATTCTAATTTAATACTCTCTTTTATAGGAAATTTGGACATTTAAAATATTCTTTAAGTGGTTTGTAAGTAATGTTTTTACTAGGTTATAAACTCTTCATATGTGTGTTGCAAATATTTTTTTCCAATTTATTATCTGTTAAATCTTTTCTATCATGTATTTTATTATAAATACATTTAAAATTTTGATGTAATAAAATCTGTCAGTTTTTTATGTTTTCTAAATTTGATAAAAAACTAAGAAATTTTTTCAGAACTAAACTACAATTTTTTTTTTTTTTTTTTTTTGCGGTACACGGGCCTCTCACTGTTGTGGCCTCTCCTGTTGCGGAGCACAGGCTCCGGACACGCAGGCTCAGCGGCCATGGCTCACGGGCCCAGCCACTCCACGGCAATGTGGGATCTTCCCGGACCGGGGCACGAACCCGTGTCCCCTGCATCGGCAGGTGGACTCTCAACCACTGCGCCACCAGGGAAGCCCTCAACTACAATTTTAAATTATGAATTCATATTAAAAAAATGGTGGACTAAACATTTGAGCATGTCATAGTTTATACAGCTAAGTGCAAATGTCTAATTAAAATAATTAATATTTTTCCACTAAATGTTTGCTGCTTAATCTGAAGGCATATAATTTTCAAGAAATCAAAATCTTACAAAGTGCATAATTTAAAAATGAATTTCCATTGTGTACTGGGACTAGTGAATTAAGAAGCAGTACTTCGTAAAGAACTGCATACTTTGTTTTGTCCAGTTCCAGATTAGAAGCTCTACTGAAATTGTGGATCTAAGAAACAAAATGATTTTAAAAATCCTAAGTACACTTACATATGTGTTCTCTGTTTTGCACTATACATTAGAAACATATTCAAAAATTGCACAAACAATATGCATACAAACATCACATGCCACCTAACATCATTTTTTTTTCACACTTGAGAAATTACCACACACATTTTCACAGTCCTCAACTGATTAAGGAAATAAAATAAATCAAAGTTATATTTTCAGCATAAGCATCATGGTCACATATATTGAAACTGATGTAGAAAACTTTTAAATGATATATAAATTAAATATGTCTTTCCTCAGGAAGGAAGTAATATCCATGGGTACAGGAAGTAAAAGGACAAGAAGACAAATAAAGCATCTGTTTTATCTTCCAGGAGTATACCAATACGTATTAGTGCATTAAATTATTACCCCCAAATTTAGAAAGGTGAGTTGGTTATTTTACATTTATACCAGGGCCATATCGAGGTCATTCAACATAAAACATTTGTATAGTTCTTTCTAATATATTTATGTTCATCTCTCCCTTGACTATAGAAAACTAGCAACCTTCCAATGTTTAAATATGTTCTTTTTTTGTTAAAATATTATGATCTTGTTTCAAATTATCAGTTGAATTTAGATCAATTTTAATAACTTTTTTTTTCTTTCTATTCCTCTTGGCTTATAGCACTTACCTTTCTTTCTCTGCCCCTTCCTGTGCATTTTAAAAATGAAAACCCATATTCCCAGACTGAAATATTTGTTCTCTTTAGTAAGATTCTTTCTGGCTTCAGGGAGAATAAATTTACAGATACGTCCTGGGACTTTGAGACTCCTACGATTCAAATTTTTACCTTGAATATCTGTTCTTGACTTTTCCTTCTTTTAAAATAAACATCCCCTAAAGAGAATGCTGGCTTTGTGACTTACTTTATTGAATAAGTTATGCAGTGCTTCTGTCTGCAACTCATGTGAGTGATGCGAAATAAAGCAGACATAGCTGTTGTACATCATTTTAGCCCCTCTGTCTGAATGGCAGATCACAGGAAGGAAAAAATGTCCCATGAGCCCCTATGTGAAGTCGTTATCAACTGACTGAGTATTCGCCTTAAATATCTGAAACCCAGGTGTGTTGTAGATTAGCACAACTTACAAGCACAGTGTGGAGATTTATTATGATAATTGTTGCTTTTATTTTTTATTTCCCTGAACTCAAAGATAATTAGTGTCAGTATGTGTCCTGGTATGACTCTCTTAATTGGTCCTATGGTGCCTTGGATGTTTGAAAATCCACTCACTTAAAGGCTTTTTTTTTTTTTTTTTTCCTTTTGACTTGTTTTCCTGGAGCTGTTCATTAGTGCCTAAAATATTTGATTACATTTAATTGTGATGTCTTCAATTTTGTGCACCTGCTGCAATTTACATGAGGAGAAAAAGGCTTGCAGAAGCAGGAAAAAACAAGTGAGATGGGGAATTACATTTTGAAAGAACTCCCCTGCATAGGGTAATTGGGGTTAAATATGGAAACAAAATAAACTTAATAGGTAGTTAGATTTTTGTAACTACTATGGTTATACAAAAAAGGTTCTAAATCAAAACTGCTCTAACATACATACCCTTAACATATATTTTCACATTTTTCTTCAAAGTCTTTTGGTTTCCAAGGGACATCCATATTTACTCATATCTTGTATTTAAGAGCCCGCATGGAGATGAGAAGAAAATATTGAGTCAGAATCCCAGTTGGAGGTGTTTTTTGTTTCTTACGCATTTTTTAATGGAACATACCACTGTTTTATTTCAACAAACGTGAAGCATTTTGTCACCAATTTCACTAACCATTTTGTTTTATGTTATTGTTTCATGAAATGGCCAAAAGTTTCCTGGAAACCTGTGAAGTTCCTTTTAAAATGTCTTAAAGTAACATATAAGAAACAGATTAAATCCACAAAGAATTACCAGTTCCAAAGAATGATTTTGACCTGAATATCAATTTCAACTGACCACACTATAATTCAACAGAGGCAGAGGAAACAACAGGGTATTTGCTGCATTTTCAGTAGAAAATAAATCGCCATTCTTTCTCTTTTGTAAAACCATCAGTTTCTTTTCCATTTAGTTTTAAGGAACAGTGAAATCTCTAAATCTGCTTCAAAGCCCTGCTTTTAGAGGAAAAGTAATTAGATCCAGTCCTTTTAGTTACAATGGCAGTGATACGATGGGTTCTCTATGTTAAATATATCAAAAAGATGCATTCAGTTACCACGGACATTCTCATTCATGAAACATTCCAAGGGCCAAGAGGGCAGAGAGGTATTGGTAATCCTTTATGGAAATTCCTCTGTCAATTCCTCTGTCTGCTGGCTCAAGTTTTATCTCCTCCAAGAAATCTCTCTGTACCACAGCAATTTGAAATGCCTGCTTTGGAATCGTGCTACGTTGGTGGACTAGAGTATGAAATACACCACCTGGCTCTATCTTTTTCTGTAAAATTTATTTTTCGTGTTTTATTGATGTTAGCATTGTTGCTCTGAAAATCTTCTGAATTGCTTAAGCACGAGGGTGGTGAATAAAATGATTAAGGCATGTGTATCTGTCATTTTCAAAGTTCTTTCACGTCTACTACCTCAACTGATTCTCAGAACAATGCTGTTACAGACTATAATTTCCACAAATGTGGAACCCACGTTTGTTTTTCACCACTGTATTCCTAGGGCTTCTATTAACTTATAGTAGGCACTTCAGAGATACAAAATGAATGAATGGATGATGAATTAATGAATGAATAAGGTAGTATCTATACTTAGTACACGCTCAGTAAAATCTTGGTTCATTTTAACATATTTGGGACTTACATCACAACACGTGTTTTAGAATGGAAGCTGAGCAGTGAATGCACATCACAGGAGATGTGCTGGAGATGGGGGTGTACTTAGGTTAATGGTTTCACCAGAAGTCTATTTATATAAGACTGTGGCACTGAGGACCCTCGTGGAATTGAAATACCTAAATCCAGTTAAGATAGTAAAAGTAGGCAAGTCTGGGGTAAGGAAAATGGTGACCAATGGTTGTTTAACAGATCCGTCACACAAGATGGCCCCTGCACAATTTGCACAACTGTTTGCAATGGCCCTAGTAAAATATATTAGTCCATGACAGTCCCCATGAACAACTCTTAGAAGTCTACATAAGACACCATTTTTGTTATATAAGGGATAATAATGCAAAAGCAATAGAGGATGTTTTTTCTATCTTCATCTCAGTTTCTGTTGCAGCATAAGAGGATATAGGAAGTAGCAAAGGACATCTGTGTGAAGTCACAATCAAGAAAAGCCCACTTTGACCTGGGCACCTAAGAACAACATGTGCCAACTCAATAAAGAACCTCAAGACAAACTGACTGAAAGAAACTTGGGAACTGTTTTCCCTGGTATTTGTATCACACTCCTTCCCTATATACCTGAATTATTGTGGTTAGGGCTGAACCAAAGAAATACTGTTTGCTTTGCTTTGATGGATGGTCACTGCCATCTCATGAATCCTAGGGACCCCAGGTTACATACAGCCTCTGCCTGATCTTCCTGCTACATTTTCTTCTCTCCAGACACACTGGCTGTTGAGTTCCTGGAAAATGTCATGCCCTCTTTCACAACAGGGTTACTTCAGTCCTCAGCTTCTGAGTCATCTTTTAGATAACAGCTCGAGTCATCTCGTAGCGGAAGCCTCCTCTCCCAAAATCCATCTTAGTTCAGATTCCTTTGTTTTATGCTCCAGAGTATTTCATAACATGCTCTTGGTTTGTGTAAACTTGTTCACATTATTATTCTGTCTCTTCTACTGGACTGTAAACTCCATAAGTAGAGGTTACAAGTCTGCACTTATTTTTGCTCCCTTATGCTGGAACCATACTTCAGGGTTGACTGAATAAACCATGAACATACATTTATAAGAACATGTTTTTATATCACCTCTGGCCCAAGTAACCTCCACCATTTAGAATATAAGGAAAAAACCATACATATATAAATTTGCTTTACTTAGGTGGCTTCTATTATCACACACAATCCTGCTGGCTCTATCTGGTCTGGATGTGTCTGCTAGTAAGCACAGTGATATTTATGTGGGCAATCAGAATCTGTGTTAATCACACTCATACAAAATATGCAATATAAAACTATGCAGTGATGAAAGAGACACAAAGGCACATGCATGCCTGTATACATTTGCTTCAACACAGTTATGAAAAGCCATTTTATTTTTTCTATTTTTACTTCATACTTATAAAGAAAACTAGTGGTCCAGAACTAAAAACTTATAAATAAAAATAATTTTAAAAAGATTTGGGAATTATAGGCTAGAAACCAGACGTTTAGGGCTTGTTAGGACAGAGTCTGGATGGGAATGGTTATATTTGTCTGTGCTTCCTGACTTCTCCACTTGTCTCTAAGCTTCATGAGTCCAGGGTCCACATTCTCTTGTTCACCATCTGATCCCTTCACTATTTTTTTTCCAAACAGGGGAACCAAGAGCAAGCTCTTTCGAAAATTAAGTCACATGGCAGCCATGTGCCAAAGGGAGGTGTCCATGGACTGATCAGCCAGTAGTGGATGACCCATACTGTTCTCAGGATGAAAGCAGGTGACAGCCTAGCTCCTGGGTTTTGTTAGTCTAGTCTCAACAAGACTAACCCCTGTGGTCTTTGAATTTATCTTTCTTCCTCTCCTCTGCTATTTTTCCTCCCCCTCCTTCTTTTCAACTATTACCTCTTTCTCCTTTCTTAATGTTAGGCTGCTATTATTTTAATAAAATATTCATTCTACTGATTTCTCATCCAAGCCCAAGATGACTTTTAGTATTGGTACTCAGTCAGACAGACTGTGACATGACATGTAAGGAAAGAATCTGGAAAGCAACCAGTTGGAAAAGGCAATATCCCCTGGTCTACAGGATGGTCAAGAATCTCTAGTTGGTCAATTATGGCTTGGAGCTTAGTAAGGTCAGTGGAATTGACCCAATGAAGGGAAACACATGATACGACAAAGGCTGTTTGTCACAGAGTCAAATAACTTCTCTTATTATGACTGGACCCGACAAAAAAATTAGCCACTAATTCCAGAAGATTCCAGCAAATCAGCAGATATCACTTTTCATTATAAATTTTTTCTCCATCCTTTGACTAGTATTTTGCTTTTTATTTAATTGATGTTTACTTAGAGTTCATTGCCTAGATTTAAAGTTGTGTGGCATGGTGTTTTAGAGTCTGCTATGCTATGTGAGGTCTAAGGACAAGTAGCATTGGCAGCACCCGAGAGCCTGTTTGAAATGCAGACTCTCAGTCTTCATCTTAAACCTGCTGAATCAGAGTTTGCATCTTAACATGATCTCTAGGTGATTTACCTGTACAGTAAAGATTTGAGAAATGCTATTTGAGAGCACTGATTGTAGACTTCTACAGGCCTGGGATTGAGGATACTTAATCCCTCTGAGTCTCAATTTATTCATCTGTAAAATGAAAATCTGATACATTTTTTCCTTGGTATTATTGTGAGGATACAAAGAGATGATGTAAGCCAAGGATAGCATAGCATAGTTCCTGGCAAATTGAGTCTCAGTAATGATAAATCTACATAATAAATATAGAGCTCAGTAGAAGAAAGACATTTTGAAAGAAGCCATAATTGTTTCTTTCAGAAGCAGAAGCAATGTAGAGACTCCGAAAATCTGAGAGAAAGTAATACCTTGGTATTTGGCCTCTGATGGTATCAATTATTAGTTTTAATAACCAGTAGAATGCAGAATGATTTTGCAACTGCCATAAAGAGGGAGATGGGAAGTAACATCAAGTGAACATTTTTATAAAGATCATCTCATTTATTCTTTGTTAGAATAAATGTGAAGTATGTATTCATTACCCTGTGAAATATGTATTACTGGAAGGTGAGATGTTATACAGATGAGGAAAGCTTGAATGTAATAAATTCAGGTGACCTGCCCAGATCACATACTTCATAAATGAACAGAGATGGGTCACGAAGCAATGATTACCATGGAATATTTGCCTCCTTGCCCATATTCCTTTACTCAAGAACATCTATCTATAGATGGAATGACTGGAATGTTTTTTAGTGTCAGGATAATTTCAGTTGATTTTTCATGATGGAAAGTGCCTTTTTAAACACAGAGGAAACTGGAAGAAATTTACCAAACCCTTCACATTATCTTCAAGAGATTACCTAGAAACTTTAATAACTCAAGCTTATGTTATAGACTTTTCCTAAATGAATATTATATAATACATTTATTCTCAAGGCCACTCACATGGGTATTTTTTTTCTTTTTAATAAATGGAGAGAAAGGAATGCAAGGAAGCAAACTGAAAGGGTTTTCTTAACATACTTCCTTAATTATAGTTGTCCAGTTAAAAAGTCAGATATAAATGGATTGATGAAAATGAGAATTGCTTGAAAGGAATATTTCTCTGAATAGCATGCAGGTTGTGGAAAGAGCTCTGTTTGTATGTCTAGAGGAGAGAAGGAGAGAGATTAGCCATGGTCATGCGTCTTGTGTGTGGTGGCATGTGGGGAATAATTGATTGTCCTTCCCTTCTTGACGCAATCACTAATTCCCTCAGAGCTCGCTTCTACACGTGTAATGCTTGCGATTAAGCCAGCAAAGGATCCTGAGGAACCCAGGAGACTTCCTTCTATCTGAGATGCCATTTATAACCCAAATTAAAAATTAAATGGGAAAAGCAAGAAAATGCCTCTGAAGGTTTATTTATTAATTTTTTTCCCACCTTTAACTCTACCCTGTATTGTTTGACGAGGCAGGTCACACATTCTCCAAGTAAATGCCATACTCAAGGCGCAAGCCAAAGAACGGAACTAATGTAGGGGTTTACAAAAGGAGACAGAAACTTCTAGTAATTGGTGACAGCTCTACTTCTGAAGTTCTAAAGAAAACTTTTACCATGCTTTAAAACAGTACTGATTCAACCCATTATCATTCCCTAAGTGCCTGATAATTTTAGATTATCCCAAATGCAAATGAATATATAGCTTTGTGCTTTCAGGAAACCAATACCTCTTATGTTGAGGGGCTTATTTTCAGTCTCACATTTTCAATTGCCATATTATGTATCAGTAACTTGTCGAATACAAAATTTTGAGGCAAAACAAATGGTTTTCAAATGTGGAACTTCATTTCAGAACTTAAGCATCTTCAGAAAGATTTCTGAACCCTGCCTAGGAATTGGATATGGCCATGTCACTTTAAGGACAATTCCCTGTATTTGGCTTTTTGCCCTCCAATGAAAAAGACAAATCCTGCATTGCCTTCTCATTAAGGAAAAAGTAACTGCAAAGACAGCATATTTCTAGAGTAAACAAATCTCCCAGAGGCTGTATTTTTGATAAGTATTTTTGCAGTGCTAGTTTGAAGGTTTAACGGTTTGTAGTGTTTCACTTTAATAGTCAGACCAGCAAGCTAAAACAAATGCACTTTAAAAACTTTACACTCCGTGAGCTCTGCTTTGACAGGACTTCCTTGGAATCAGGAGGTAATACGGCTTCTCAGCGAGCCATACTTACATTTCAAGCTGAAGAGGAAATTATTCTTGAACCACTGGATCTGTTGGTAATTCATGGCTCAGTTTATGGTGGCCTTTTAAATTCACCCTGTCTCACTAGGTTTGCCTGGATACAGCTCAGAGTGGAGAGATTATGCAAAGGTGATGACTGCTTACAGAAGCCAGCAGTCCAAATTGGGGACTTGGTTCAGAGGTCTGTGTGAGCATGCAAATCAACTGTAGGCACCAATGGCCCAATTATGCCCATTGTACAATGTCACATTTTTTACTCAGAGCTGTAACAAATGAAGGTATGCCAAAAAAAAAAAAAAACCATAGCAAGATAGAAAGTTATGTGAATCTCTTCATAATAATTTCACATAAAAATTTTCACTTGCAACCAACAGCCTGACACAGTTCGGATGAATGAGTCTCCATATACATAAGGATATAAACACACACACATACACATGCATAAGAGCACACATACACACAAATACTTTTATTCTCACAAACACATATTTTTTTATCCCCAATACCATATACTAGACATAAACTCCATCGTTATTATTTTCAAAACTGAATTGGGGTTTAAAAATATGAGCCCTGGACCAAACTGCTTGGATTCAAACCCCCGTTTCATCACGACCACTCTTGCAATATTCTTAACCTGTTTGCACCTCAGCTTCTTCAATTGTCAAGGGGGGAATAGTAACAGGACCCACTTCAAAGTCATGAGAATTTGATAATGCATGCAGGTTGCTTTATATATGAAGTTCATCATAATGATAGTTGTAAATAATATCCTCTCATAAAAAAATGCTTCTAGGACAGCAGGTAATAGAGACTTAACTGCTACTTAGTGTGTATGAGTTAAGATTTTTCTGGCTGCAAATATCTGAAGTTTACCAGTCCTGGCTTACCATGTTCAAGGATCAAGGTGCACATGATGCAATTCAAGGGCAGAATGTAGAGCTAGGAAAGCCTAGAATCAGGAAATGAAAAGCCATGAGACACCAAGGTTGCTGGTCTCTTGTTCTCACTCACAGGGGTCACATAGGCTCTTCTTGACTGGTGTGCTTCAATCTGCAGACTACCTTCCTCTGATTTTCTCCACACAGAGTATCCTCACAGCTCCTGAGAATGTGTCCTTGGTTCCAGCCGTGTACTACCAACCAGCCTGAGAGAGAAGCTGACTGTCTAGCTTGGACTATGAGATGACTCCTGACCCATCCAGCCATTCCAAGGGCTTCAGGCACCTAGGGCCCACTCTTATTGGTAAACACAAGTTATCAGAGCCAGGGAAACATTGAGAGCTGTCAGATTTCCCAAAAGACACTGAAGATAAGGTACATAATGATCATAATGTTTGGTGAAGCAAAAGTGTGAAACAATAGTACAGTCTTAAACAATAATGTTTCCTATTTAGTGTGCCATGAAATATTTTTTCTTTCCTCCTACTAGAGGGTTGAAATATTTCTCAGATGTTTTAGTCCATATATACCTTGGATATTACATTGTAGAAAACATAATTTGTATTCCCATGATTCATGAGTGGCCTCAGAGCTAAAAATTGGTTCACCAGAGATCAGAATTAATCTTGACTGATCCTAGTCTCATTGTAGAAAAAATTGTATTCACTTACAATGTAATTATTTTGTTGTCACTATTGTTATTGATATTAAATTCTTTATCCTTCAGCTGGAGCTCAGGAAGAAACAGAAAATAAGGCTGATTAACTGAGTTTTTCAGTTAATCAGTGGTTCACTCTATTTAGAATCTCAATGGGTTTTCTGAAGAGATTCCCAAGGAAATCTTGTTGGGTGTGATACAACTTAGTAAGCATAACGCAGAGAGCATTCGAAAGAGAACTACTCCATAGGGAGATTCTCAAAATATCATTTACTATAGGTGGTACTCAGACATTCATGGATTTGAATGCTGCCTCTGTGTGATAAGAAAACTTCAATTCAGAGAAGGATCAAAGGACCAGTAGTAAACATATTTCCTCCTAAAAATGCAGAGGCATGTAGGGATGAATGTGTCCTTAAGAGTCTATGCTATGCTATGTTCCTGGTCCTAGAGCCCAGGTTCTCTGCACTTCCAAGTCATAAACTGATGCACATACAAATGATAGTCCTTATTCATACTTCTAAAAGATTATGCTTTCATAAGAGACTTAAATTTATCTTACTAAAACTCTCCAAGTTCAGTTGCCAATCTTTTATATAACAAACTTCATTGTAGCATTATTTATTATTATCTATTGAAGAGGCTCAAAATAAAAGGGAACATTATTGTCACAGGGGATATAAGTACTTTAAGCACACAAAAAATGGGAGACACAGGAAGAATGTGAACCATTACATTAAAAGTTTTTTTACAATTTTTGCTAAAGATGACTTTAGCAGATTTATGAAATTCACCCATTCCATTTTTATGTAGGAAGTCACTTTTTAAAAAATAATTTGATTTAGATATGAATCATTAAACAATTATTAAACAATAAATATTGTTGAACACCAGGCAGAGGAGCAAATGGGAAGTTAGAAGAATGGGGCATGAAATTCCTACCCTAAAATAATTTATGACATTGCTAGGAAATGGGGAATTAGAAAAAATAAACAACGAGAAGACAAAGTAGTAAAGTACTAAATCATTAGATGCAGAAGTGCATATATGACAGAGATCACCCTCTTTGGGTCTTATACATGGCCCTGCCTTATGAGAGGTGCAAGACGAATTGCTGCATTGGATTGTAACACTGTCTACAATTTCCAAACTGCAAAATTAGTGAAGAGTTTTACCAGTGACTGTTTACCTGTAGCAAAGAGCCACAGGGCCAAAAGTGTTGAGAATTCACTAAGAAGTGCTATTCACACAGTAAGAAAAAAAAGTTATGACTTTAAGATTCTTGTTCAGTTTGGATAGAAAAAATAAATTAAGGACACTGTAGGTAGATACCCTCATAGAGGCAATCTTACAATTTGAAAAAGGTATTAGTATTTCCTAACATTTTTTTTTGAAATTAGATTTGTCCTAGACAACTGAAAGTCAGCAGCTGTACTTTAAAGAAAGCAACATAAAATCTCCTTGCCTTTGGAAAAGAAATAGAGAAAGTGAATCACACGTAGGATTAGAGCAGTTTTATAAATCAGCAAAGATCAAAACATAGATGCACCTGGCCCAGGATAGAAAATACAAAGCTACCACACTCTCCAGGATTAGTGTTCCTTTTGATCTTGATGTTTCTACAGATCACAATACATGGTAAAGTGATAACTGACAATTAGAGGGGGAAAAATTAAAAGTTATAAAGTATGATTATTTCCTGACATTCAACGTACTGTGAGTGTCCAGAATTTAAATTGAAGAAATCTGAACACTGTTGGTTAAAACATGTATCTCCCATTTTACACAAAATGTTTGTCAATAGCTCAGGAAAAGTAGTCTATATAGACTTGTAGAAAAACCCAGACGATTTAGAGGTTTAATAACTGAATGAGGAATGATACTAGAAAAATCAATGTTAAGATTCTTAAGGATCAACAAACATATGGCATAAGCTTTAAAGGGTCAATTTTTATTCAAGTTGCTTTAAATCGGAGACTTCAAAGGTTATATCCTACAGAGAATTTTCTCTGGAAAAAAAGTTCTGTTGAAATTGAAAATCATCAGCAAACCAAATCTAACTTTAATCTCTCATTCAGGAATCTTTAATGTGAACTTATATAATGTGAAGAGTAGAGCAAGGAAAGAGAAGATAAGTTTCCTTCTTTTTCCAGGATTTTTAACCAGTTCAGAGACACTGCTGGAGGTCAGAATATTTGGATACTAGTCCTGATTCTAGGCTTTCCTAGCTCAACTGTGCCCTCTTTGTATGCCCCTGTGGGTCAAAATAGGAATATCCCTTATAGATAACACATACTCTTATGTAGGTACAGCAGGATGTTGTTACTAAGTATTGATTATCAGAGTTCCGATATTTATAAGGTTGGAAGAAGAGCAAAATTTGTCTTAAATAAAAATATTCACTAGTAAACTACTTATAAAATCACTATCCACTCAAACATCCCTTCTCACATTAGTCAATAAAAATGCTACTATAAGATACAATTAGGGAAATGCAAATCAAAACTACAATGAGGTATCACCTCATACCAGTCAGAATGGCCATCATCAAAAAATCTACAAACAATAAATGCTGGAGAGGGTGTGGAGAAAAGGGAACCCTCTTGCAATGATGGTGGGAATGTACATTGATACAGCCACTATGGAGAACAGTATGGCGGTTCCTTAAAAAACTAAAAATATATGCAATGGAATATTACTCAGCCATAAAAAGGAACAAAATTGGGTCATTTGTAGAGACATGGATGGACCTAGAGACTGTCATACAGAGTGAAGTAAGTCAGAAAGAGAAAAACAAATATAGTATATTAACATATATGTGGAATCTAGAAAAATGGTACAGATGAACTGGTCTGCAAGGCAGAAATAGAGACACAGATGTAGAGAACAAACATATGGACACTGACAGGGGAGGTGGGGAGGGGTTGTGGTGGTGGGATGAATTGGGAGATTGGGATTGACATATATACAATAATTTATATAAAATAGATAACTAATAAGAACCTGCTGTATACAAAAATAAAATAAAATTCAAATCAAAAAGAAAAATGCTACTATAAGATACAAAAGCAAGTGAAAGAATCCTAAGAGATTCCACAGAGGTATTGACAGTTTACATGCCCCACATACAATTTTAATGTTTGTAAGAAAAGCTTATTTTGGAAGTGGATGCCTTTGGTTAAAGAGTATGAATTTTGGACACTGCTTGGGTTCAAATTTTTGCTCTACCACGTACTAACTCCGAGGCATTGGGCGGGTTGAGACCTCTCTTTCCTCTAGTTTTTGGTCTGTGAAATAAGATAACAATAGTTCCTATTACATAGTGATGTTGTGAGGATGAAATGAGACAATCAATGCAAGTAAGGTATTTAGAACAGGGCTTGACACATAATGGGAATGCAATAAACATTAGACATTACTAAAAGAAAAAGAAAACTCTGCAACTACAGAAGTTGACAGATATACAAATAATGACCAAAAAAACAAAGTTGTGCTTGAAGAAGAAAAATTGGTGTGTGTTTTAAAAGAGAAAGATTTGGGTATCAAAATATTAATTGGAGCTGCTAGAAAGATTGATGAAGCTCTTAAGTATTTTTGTTGTCATGAGTCTCATTATGATCTTACTTCAAAAGTTAAATGAAAATAAACAGATATATATTTGTATCATTTAATTTGATAGATATTTCATATTAAAAATCAGCACTTCATTACTTATTTTGTAAAAGTTATACTCTAATTTTTTAATATAAAAAGTATTTTTACAGTTCTTAATTTTTTTTCACGTGAAGTTCCAATCAATCTCATTTTCATTCTCCATTATGAAATTTTAGTTTTAAGTAGATTCATTTTAACTGAGCTTCTCCTGGTACTCTTTATACTTAAATAGCAAAATTCTTCAGTACCTACACATAAACGTACATGTCTGTCTGCCACAGTGGATTCTGTGTGTGCACATGTAACACAAAAGTGAAAATAAAATTATTTATTTTAGAAATAGAAATATTATCCATTTCCCCCAAAATTAAAGGATTAATCAAGTTTGCAGTAATAACTAACCAACCAGCCAACTAATTAAATATTTCAGCTGAGAACTTATGTATTATCTACTATAAATATTTTTATTCAATTCATTATTTGGAGTATCTCACATACCCTATTACATATATAATTAAAATAGAAGGTCTTTACAAACTAACCAGAGATTATTCTTTGTAAAAGGGAGACCAAACTAATATTGATTCATGAAAATGTAAACCTTCTTTTTTATTGAAGCAAAAGTAAATAAGTTGAATCTTTAGTCATAAAAGGTTTGAGGAGAACTGCCACTGCAACAGTTTTCCAGTGACAGAAAAAATAATGAATAACAAGAGACCTGAATTCCTGACCAAATCATTTTCTATCTTCAGATGAATTATTAAATCTCATATCTCTGTAATCCAGTGTCTCTATTCTAAAGACATATCCTTTAAATAGATTTCCAATGGCTAAAATACAAAAACTTACCAAGGTGCTAGACTCATCCTACCTCACATCAGAAAAAACATTTAGACCCATTAAAATTCAAATGTGAAATTAATTTTGACGTGACCTGGTAGACTCAGAAAAACAAGGAACCTATTAAAAAGTACCAGCTAGAAAATAAAGGGCTTGAAAATTTTCTGAGATGCCTGGAAAGGCAAAGAAAGACAATAAAAAGTACTTCCATCTTAAACAGGGGAATGTTTGTTTTGCTTAACTTGAGGTGGAAATAATTTGATATTTTTTATTATTGTCCACTCTTTCATTCATCAAGTATTTTTGAACTCTGATTATGTACCAGGCACTATCCTATGTACAGGGTAGATAGAAGTGAGTCAGTCAGAAATGATTCTGACCCCAAGGAGCTTACATTCCAGTGGGGATCATGAATACTGACCAAGTAACAATTAATAATAAGTGTTTTTAAAAGGATATAAAAATACAATAAGAAATTCCATTTTAAGTATACTGGCTTTATAATTTACAGATAGATCTAAATAAGTTTTTTTCTCAAACCTGAGTCACACACACACATACAAACAAATACACAAACACACACTGCTTTTAAAGAAAATAAATCTCAGATCCATAACAGAGTCCACTGATTTTGAAAACTAAAGTACACGTGGTGAAAGTGTTTTATAACTTTGGGCTTTTACTGAAAAGTTTTCCTTCATAACTCGTAAAATTAATATTAAAAAATTACAGAATGCTGACCTTTCCATCATTCCCAAATGTTCCACAGACCCAGTTTCAGAAACCACTTTAAAAGACTTTCCAAGCTCTTAACCAGGCATACCTAATGTCACTACCTATAATACCAATGCATTTGACATCATGCCTTTACAATTGTAAACAGTAAATATCACCATCAAATGGCATTCACTCATTCATTTATATATTAATTTATATTACATTATTTGACTACTTCATTCATTTATCCAGTCTCATTATATACATAAAATTACTGTTGTGATTTTTATCACCTGTACTTGAAATTCATATAAATGGAATGATACAGTATGCATTATTTTGTTTTCTGTTTTTTGTACTCAGCATGTTTTTGAGATTCATCAATATTGTATGCATTAGTAGTTTGTTCCTTTTTAATGCTAGGTGCATTACATTGTATAGAAATATAACACAATTTGTTAGAGTGACATTTGGGTGGTTTCTAGTGTTTGGATAGTATGAATAGATTTCTAGGAATATTTTTTTAAATTTTATTTATTTTTTAATTTTTTTGGCTGCATTGGGTCTCCAATGCTGTGTGCAGGCTTTCTCTAGTTGCAGCGAGCAGGGGCTACTCTTCATTGTGGTGCGCGGGCTTCTCATTGTGGTGGCTTCTCTTGTTCTGGAACACGGGCTCTAGGCACGTAGGCCTCAGTAGTTGTGGCACGCGGGCTCAGTGGTTGTGGCTCACGGGCTCTAGAGCGCACACTCAGTAGTTGTGGCGCACGGGCTTAGCTGCTCCACGGCATGTGGGATCTTCCCGGACAGGGCTCGAACCTGTGTCCCCTGCATTGGCAGGCAGACTCTTAACCACTGCGCCACCAGGGAAGTCCCTCTAGGAATATTTTATACATATTTTTATACATATAATTTTATACATGTTTTCTATGGAGTAAATACTTAGAAGTGAACTTGAAGATAACCAGAAAAATGGCTCTTTACAGATGCCCATGCCCTAGTCTAGTGGGAACCTGTGAATATGTTACTTTACATGGCAAAAGGGACTTTGCAGATGTGATTAAAACAGGGTCTGAGAGAGAAGAGAGGTTTTCAGGCAAGGAGCGCCTGAAAGCTGAATAGCAGTTACCTAGAGTCTGGTTGATATAAAGATACACATGTGCAAGGCAAGATGAACATTATCCTGAATTCTCTGGGTGAGCCCAATCTAACACGTGATACTTAAAAGTAGAGAGCCATTCCTGGCTGGGGTTAGAGAGAGAAATGTGAAAACAGAAGTAGGGTCAGAGAAAGGTAACATTGCTGCTTTGAAGATGGAGGAAAGGGGCCATGATCTAGCCTCCAAAAAAGCACACGACCGTGCTGACACATTCTTTTGAGCCTGGTGAGACCCACATTGGATCTCTGACCTACAGAACTATAAGATAATAAATTTGTATTGTTTTGAGCCACAAGTTCATGGTGATTTATGACACTAGCAAAAGAAAACTAATATAGTAACTTTATTTTTAAAAAATTCTAGACCATTTTCTAAAGGAGTTGTATCATTTTACACACACCCAGCAATGCATGAGATTTTCAGTTGCATCAGATTGTCACCAGCATTTAATACGGTTAGTCTTTTAATTTTAGCCATTGTAATGTGCATATAGTGGAATCATACTGTGGGTTTAATTTTGCATTTCCCTGATGACTAAAGATGTCATGCAATTTTTTTCATATGCATATTGACAGATTTTTCTTGTGTTTATTGGCAAATTCCAAATCGGACTTTGAAAAAATCTGTTCAAAGTTTTTGCCAATTTTTTTAACTTTGAGTTTTAAAAGTTGTTTGTATATAATCCTCTTGTTGGTTATATGTATTACAAATATTTTCTCTTAGAATGTGGTTTGCCTATCCATTTTCTTAGGTTTACTTTTCATGAGCAAAAGTTTTATATTTTGATGATTGATATTTTAGCAAACTTTTATGATTATTACTTTCTGGGTCTTGTGTAAGAAATTTGTTGGCCTACTCCTATACAGTACTTTAGAGAAAGCTATATAAAATATATATTTTTTTAACTTTTACACTTAGGAACATGAAACATCTTGAATTAATTTTATGAATGAAGCAAGGGTCAAAGTTTACTCCTATCTCCTTGCCTCTAAATATACAGCCAGTTGTTTGAGTTTCATTTGTTGAAAAATCCTGCCTTTCCTCATTGGATTACTTTGGTATCTTGGTTTAAAATCAGTTGATAATAGAAGTATGGATCTATTTCGGGACTTTTAATTCTATTACATGATTTATCTTTATGCCATTACTACAGTCTTGATTAACAAAGTCTTATATACATCTTGAAATAAAGAAGTATAAGTTCTTCAAATTTGTTCTTTTTCAAGATTGCTTTGTCCTGCTTTAATCTTTTCATTTCTATATAACTTTTAGAATCAGTTTGTAAATTTCTACCAAAAATATGCTCCTCTGGAACTGTGATTGAGATTTTGTTGAATTTATACATCAGTTAGGGAAAAATGACATCTATCCAATATTTAGTATTCCTATACATAAACATATTGAATCTTCTGATTAATTAGGGTACACATTAATTTCTCTCAGTGATGTTTACTGTTTTCAAAATAGTGATCTTGCACAACTTTCATTAGATCCATTTCTATGTATTTTATTCTTCATGTTTTTGTAAATGGTATTTTTTTCATGTTCCAGTTTTTCATTGCCCTTATATGGTGGTCAATTTGAGTCTACTGATCTTGGGTCCTGTAACCTTGCTAAATGAACATATTAGTTCTTTTGGTTGTTGTATTTTTACCGTAAGATTATTTACATACATGGTCACTTTGTCTTTGAATAAAAAGTTTTTGTTTTTTTCCCCATTATTTATACTTTATTTATTTTTCTTTCATTATTCCACTGGCTGAGGACACTACCAAATTGTATACAAAAGTGATATAAGATATCTTTGACTTGTTCGTTATCTTATGTGGAAAGGATTTAATGTTACACCATTAAGTGTGATGTTAGTTGTAAGTTTTTTATAGATTTTTTTTTCAGCTTGAGGAAGTCTCCTTCTAAATAAGAAAAACATTTATAATAAATTGGCATTAAAATGTATTGTTTTTCTGCATATATCAAGATTGCTATAATATTTTCTTATTTTATTCTGTTCCTGTGTTCTTTGTATGTTAACCAACATTTCATTCCTTGAATAACCCCCATTTAATGATATATTTTTATTATACATATGTCCCCATATTTCTGGAGTCTATTTGCTAAAATTTTGTTAAAAGCTTTTGCATCTCTGTTCATGAGGAATACTGATCTCTATTTGGTGCTTTCTTTGCTGGTTGTGCTAACTTATATACTACTCTTATAAAATTAATTGAAATGTATTCCATATTCTACTATATGACAGAGTTTGTATAGGATTGTTATTATTTTTTCCCTTAAATATTTAATGAAATTAATCAGGGAAGTCATCTAAACCTGGAATGTTCTTAGTGAGAAGATTTATAATTACCAGTTCTATTTCTTCTTTTTGGTTTCCATTTCTCTACTGGGATGTCTTATTTGTAACCCCACTACATTTATAATTTCTTTTAAATCTTGAACATATTAGTAATAGCTGTTTCAAATTCCTCATCTAATTCCATTATTTCTATCATTTCTGGGTCTGTTTCTATTGACTGATTTTTATTCTGGTTATGGACTTTTTTTTTCTTGCTATTTTTGACTAAAAGTTATCTTGTTATCTTTTATTGCATTGCTTAATGGGGGAACTTTGTTCTAACAAGCTGTTAATTTACTTGAGTATAAGCTTGATACTTTCAAGACTTATTTTCAGATTCATTAGAATGGGTCTAGAGTATCTTTTACTCTAATGCTAAATTAGTGCTACTCCAAGGCATATCTCTTCTGGGTCTCTACTGAATGTCTAGGGTGCTCAGTGAGCTTTCTCCATTTAGCTCTTTAGAAGATAAATGTCTCCCAGCCTTGTGCAAGCTCTGGCAGTTGTTCAGCTCCAAGCTCCCTGGTAATTGTCCCCTTTCCGCATAATTGTCCTTTTCCTGTTGCTCTTTTCCCGGCCACACAGAGGGTCCTGCTGAATATGTGCATCTTTGTATTCAGCCAAAGACTCAAAGGGATCCTTATGTAGACTTTAGAAGGTTCTTCCCTGAACAGATCATTTTTTTCTGACAGCCTGTCCCGCAAATTCTAGTTGATCCTATATTTTTAGCTTAGGAAGACCACTGGGCTTAATTTTAACTACCCTCTCCTGTTCCTTTCCATAGTCTGGCAAGTGATGCCTGACAGAAAGCCAAGGCAATCATGGGGTTCACCTCTATTCTTTACCTTCTCTCAGATATGATATTCACATTGATGTCTAATGTCTAAAAAGGCATTTTTGTCCAGTTTTATACTTTTATTTTTTTAAGCAAGAGGGCTGTTTTAGTATCAATTATTTTGCCATAGGTAGAAGTGGAAGTTGATCCCTATAGTTGCTTTTAAATAAAAAAACCATCATTTGATTCTCCAAAATTATATTATACACTGTACCAAAATATCTGCAAGGCAGTAACAAACTCCAACCTAGTATTTTTCTGCTCTGTCTATATAACAATTGCATAGCTAATCAAATTTTTATTCACAACTTTTCACTTGAGTGTATGACACTGTGTAGGCATAGAGAATGCACACTTTATATTTAGAATATTTACAAACTTCTACTAAAAACAAAGAAAACATACTAGTCCCCTTGCTATTTTTTTTTTTTTTTTTTTTTGTGGTACATGGGCCTCTCACTATTGTGGCCTCATCCCGTTGCGCAGCACAGGTTCCAGACGCGCAGGCTCGGTGGCCATGGCTCACAGGCCCAGCCGCTCCGCGGCATGTGGGATCCTCCCGGACCGGGGCATGAACCCATGTCCCCTGCATCGGCAGGCGGACTCTCAACCACTGCACCAACAGGGAAGCCCGCCTTTGCTAACATTTTGAGTGAGCACTATTCCTTTTGTAAGTTGAGTTAAATATGAGTAAGTATGATTTTTTTTTTCTTTTTCTCAATCTCTGATCAATGTTGAGTTACTGTCACCTGTAAGCAACCTAACATATTCAAACACAGTTATATGCTAGGAGCTCACTGACATGGGTAAGGGGTAAGAGTAATTCCATGGTGCTTCTTCATGTTCACTTGAGAGCTTATCACATTTCCATTTCTAACCACTTTGGCTGAATAAGATTTAATTCAAAACATTTTTGCTCTTAGTTTCTAAGCAAATTTAGGATTCTGTCTACTTATGTGTGCTCACTGGAGGTCATGCTGAAAAATGAGCCTCTGAGTATGCTGGGGAGACCATAAAATATGAAATGATAATAGTTAATCTTATAATCTATTATTCTCTTTACATGAAAGAGTGCAACCCAGCATGTTCATTGAATTGAAGATTATAAACAACTTGCATAATGCCAAAAGAATGCTCTTTCAACTAAGAATTTATCACCAGAATGCTTGTTATATGTAATGTTTGCTTTGGAATAAGACACAATAAGAATAAGCACAATATCATATTTAACTGATTCTTCATCTTAAAAGACATTTAAGATATAGGTGGTTCATAAGAAGGGAAAAATGTATTTTATGTAGCTTCATAAGCTCTTTCCTTAATGTTAATATATTCATGAATGTCTGAAAACAACTAGATACGATAAACTATTTATATAATGTCAAAAATTTTCCAAAGAATATCATATTATATTGCTATGAAGCATACAACTTGATTAGTTTAGTATATTACTTTCCTTTTTTTAAAATCTTAGAGCATCCTAGCATATAACCTTTAAAGCTACTTACTCCTCATATATTTATGAACTGGTATTTATATATTCTGTTTCTCAGTGCTACTACATTATACCCAGTTTTATTCAGTTCGCCCCAAGTCAAATATATATATATTTGTGAGAGAGTAAAGAAATGGGTACAAAACTCTAATTTTGCTTAGCAATAGAAATATATATTCTGTGACCAGGGAGATAGAATAAATCACAGATGTATTGACTTTCAGAGTCCTGGATATACTATTATGGTTAAAAATGTAAGTTTTGGGCTTCCCTGGTGGCGCAGTGGTTGGGAGTCCGCCTGCCGATGCAGGGGACGCGGGTTCGTGCCCCGGTCCGGGAGGATCCCACATGCTGCGGAGCGGCTGGGCCCGTGAGCCATGGCCGCTGAGCCTGCGCGTCCGGAGCCTGTGCTCCGCGGCGGGGGAGGCCACAACGGTGAGAGGCCCGTGTACCGCAAAAAAAAAAAAAAAAAAAAAAAAAATGTAAGTTTTGATGTCATACAGACTTGAAGCATTTGTTTAGAACACTTACAACATATGTGATCATGGGAATATTATTTAAGTTCTCTGAGTCACAGTTCCCACTGAAAGGTAACCCAAATAAACCCATAAGGGCAAGGAGTTGGGCTTGTTTTATTTTATATTCCCCCTCACCTAAATGAGTGCCTGGTGTATAGGTGATACTCAATCAGTATCTATTGAATGAATAAGTGAAAGAAAAAAATACTGGTTTATATAAATGTTGAGAAAATAAAACAGGATAATTATATGCCATATATTCATGAGAAGAATCCAATACTGAGTGAGCACTAATAAATATCAGGTATTCATAAGTGTCCTGACTTTTCCGTCTGAATGAAGAGTTGTTAATATTTCCACACTTAGTACGCAGCTACCAATTTCCAAAATAAATGTTGATTTGGTGAGAAAAATCCAACATTATTGGATGCCATGTTGAGAAAAATTGTGAGTAATTAGTTTACTTTTCACTTTTCAATTTTACATTAAGGATACCACTAAATTCCAATTTTGAACCCATGGCTATTTACTTCAATTGTTACTTGAGGTTTATCAGGTACAGATAGCTCTCAGTAACAATATCAGAATATAGGTTACTCAAATCAGACCTGTTAAAAATGTCACAAAAGTAATATTTGGTAATGCCTGATTGTCACTCTGGAATACCATCAACGTTGTGTTTACTCAGTTAACAAACTTAATTACACTTAGAACAAGAGACAAACAAGGTTTTTTTTTTTCCTAGAATGAAATTGCAGTCAGTATTCAACTAAGAGTTGGTGAAATCTTTGACTGTATGTGGGTCAGGAAACTACTGTCCCTAAAGCAGAAGAGTTTAGAATCTCTTCTATTATCATTTCCTTAGTTCTGTGAATGTCTTCCATCAGCCCCAAACCAGGCAATCCCAGTGAGAAAGGAATAGAAAAATTTAACACAGAAATGCTTTCATTTTTATTTCGTACTCTGACTTCCGAAAGAGAATACTGCAATTGCTAGCCCATGCTTCTCCTCTTCTTTATTAAAGAGGAAGAATTCTTTATTACTGAATTGGAATAAAGTCAATCTACAGACCAAAAGAATGGAGGAACGAGAAGAAAACTCTGAGAGCTGGGCATTGGGGGAAAGTTTTCAAGAATACAGTTTAGGATATGATGCTTATAGAGTAAGAGAGAAGTGGGTAATAGAAGAAATGAGATTTTAATATGCTTTGCTATACACATATTTGTATCACCTTCAGACATTTTTAAAATGCAAGTATTAAGTGTACATATATTAGTGTGACACTGCCCCAATAATTGGCCCTTTATGCCCTGAAATTTATAAAGGGAGTGGTTTCTTTTTATTTTTAAGTTCACAACTTTTACTGTTATTTTTTTTTTCCAGTGACTGTGACTTCAACAACTCATTGTTCAATCTTTAATAATCTAGTCTGTTTGGGCTCTAAAAATCTCAAGAACTAAATTGCCTGGAATCGAAAGTGTTTCCTCTTTATCAATTCAAGTGCTGCATTTTTTTAAACTCTCACTTCTGCTGAGAGGTGGCTTTTTTTGCTATGTTGTGTCTCTAAAATATGCCTCTTGTTGACAAGATGGGGAGAGTTTTGATATAAGCCTATCTTTTTGATGGAGAGAATAACTTCCTGATAGAGCCTAATCTAAAAAAATTTCCTGATGACCCAACTTTTAAATTCTGTGATCATTCACTTACTGCCATATTCAGTAACATATTTTCTATCACAGCAATTTTGTTTGATTTTATTTTGTTACCGTTCATTTATTTCACTTTTCCTCTCATTAGTGGTTCTCACTTTAGTTGGCAGTAAGCATTACCTGGAGGACTTGTTAAAATCCAGAGAACTAGGTCCCACCCCCAGAGTTTCTGATTCAGTAAATGTGGGGTAGGTCCCGAGAATCTTCATTTCTAACAAGTTTCCAGGTGATGGTGATTGCTGTTGAGTGAACAAAATCATGTGCCTTAAACAAGGTTGAGGCTGATGCAATCATTACTGAAGTCTTGTACACAGGATGCTAACCTCAACATCCAGGTTATCCAAGAAAATCCTGGAAATTTGGGCAGTTACCCTCTGTAGGAAGAAATGACTCTCTTTGTGATATAAAACTAAAATTAACATTCATCCTTCCAGAAGAATGAATCTTCATACTATATCCAAGAAATGGCTCAGGTAGTTCTCCTTAACTGTCATCTCTAAAGGAGATAGTACTCCTTTGAAGTTAACTTCATGATATGGGGCAAAAAAATAAAGATGTCCAGCTTAATATGTAGACTGATGTGGATCCATTAATCATGCATTTCTGTAACCCTGTTTGAATCTAGTTAGTATAAGCCTCTATCTACTTCTGGAAATAATAAAAAAAAATTATCCATTCACATTTCATTAAGTAGTGTTTCTTTTTATTTGTTCTAAAGCTACCCGATCCACGTTGAAAGAGGAAGTCTCATTTAACCATAAAAATTACATTTTCAGAGAAATCATTTTCTATTTATGTCTTCCGTTAGCTAAGGGGACTCATGGCAGTCTGGAAGTACTGTTATATGCCAACATTTCATTATAATCATATAAGGTCATAAACCTGACTAGTTTAAATCTTTTATAATCATAATCTATCACAATGCCCTCTACATTCCACTTTATTCACCAGCTCAGTAGCAGTATTATTGCATTAAACGGAAGAAGGTACAACTTTGCAGCTTATATTTGTATTTATATAACCAGACTACAAATATTTTCCTAAATTGAGCCTTTTCTCAGATTTTGAAATCGGAAGCAAGATTGGAAGGTAGTGGGTGGGGATTAGAATAAAACAACCCCTATAAAGAGAAAGCATTTTGTTGTAATTCGGAAGATCCTGTTACAGAGAATATCAGTAAAACTCGGTCCTTAAATATTTTCACATTTCTTATTTCACTCAACTTCATTTCTGGGGGAATCACAGAATCCTACTGGAACATGAGAATCATATGGGAATAACTCAGTACCGCAGCGTTACTTAGTTCCATCTTCATAAAGCACCACTTTATGAAGCTCCTAAAAATCAGGTATGACTGGTATAAAATAATGTGAGCAGCTTAAGGGTGATGGACATTAAGTCAGCTGTATAAAATCATGTACACTGGGATAGGCAATACAAACGATCTAAAATAGAGTTTGAGGTTGGGGAACTGAAGTCTTTTGAGTTGTCTCAAGAATACCTATTAGGGCTTCCCTGGTGGCGCAGTGGTTGAGAGTCTGCCTGCCGATACAGGGGACATGGGTTCGTGCCCTGGTCCAGAAGATCCCACATGCCGCGGAGCAGCTGGGCCCGTGAGCCATGGCCGCTGAGCCTGCGCGTCCGGAGCCTGTGCTCCGCAACGGGAGAGGCCACAACAGTGAGAGGCCCGCATACCGCAGAAAAACAAAACAAAACAGAATACCTATTAATGGCAGGGAAGCAGAACTGGGCAGAGGGAAAGCTATATGGCATTAAAGTTGCAACACAGATCTCATAGGATCCCATGAGGAGCTCAGAGGCTGGGAGGGCCTGTCAGAGTTGTCCTACGTGTGAGAGCAGAGCCATTGTAACCCTCCCTTGATTAGTCATTGGATGCAGCCTGCCCTCAGGGACAGAGTATGACCTTGGTAAGATAGCTCACTTCAGAAGAGGACAATTCTCAATTCCTGGACAGTGGCCTAGCAGCAGCCAACAATCCCAGCAGGCAGAGGAAGAGTATGCATCCCTGAGGTGAGGGATGAGGTGGACCAGCACACTGTGTGCACTTTAGGTCAGGGATTAGCAAATGATGATCTGAAGCCTTTTTTTTTTTTTTTTTGTATGCCCCACAATCTAAAAATAGTTTAAAGTTTTTAAATGGTTGAAGGAAATCAAAAGCATAACACTTGGATCCAATACTTTGCAATACCTCATGCACTACTCTAATTCTTTGCCTGAGTACACTTATTTCATTTTAATACAACTCTGACAGGTATTGTTTTACATTTTATAGACAAGGACACAAAAGCTTCTAGATAGGTTGAGTAAGAAATCAAAGACTACACAGCTAGTGAGTAGTTCAGCTGGAATCCCAGTCCAGGGAGTTTCACTCCAGAGCCTGTCCTTTTAACCTGGTTCCGCATATAAAGTTTTCCAGCAGTATGAGGATAATATAAAAGTACCGAAAGAGTGATGTACATAAGACATTTTGCTGAGATCCGGAAGATCACGGTGTTTCAGAGAAGCGAGGGGAAGCTCTGTGGGAGAATGAGGTCACATTACTACTATGATGATAAGTAACACTAACTTTGAACTACAGTTAAGCCCAGTGTTGCTCTTCTCAATAGTAGACTTGGATTACAAAAAGGTTATACTCAATTGTCATATTTTGGAATGTCATCAGTAAAAAATTTGTGGAAATTTGACTACGTTTGCCTTGATTTTGTCTCTTGGCCCACAGATCCAAAAATATGTACTACCTGTACCTTTTCAGAAAACCTTGTAAATCCTTGCCCTAGGAGCAGGCTCAGTTTTTGATCATCCTAGGTCATCCTACTCTAATGAAAAATCCTGCAGCCATCAAGCTCTAGTGCTCCAGTTTTGTAGATTGCTTGAGCCTCCTGCAAAAGCAGCAGAAATATCAGACTTAAGGCAAACGGGTATCCTAAATTGATGAGAGCAGTTTTACTGTCACATACTACCAAGCAAAACATGACCTGATACTTGTCTTCTTACTAATTGTTAAAAATAAAGTTGGACCTGGCATTCATGAAGCACACCAGCTGCATGGGAAACTCTTTTGAAACCTCCTCATAAGCAGAACATAACTTCAACAACAATGTTTGATTTAGTGATTTCACTAGAGCAGGATACAAAGTTGTATATGCAGCATGATCTCAAGTATATAATCATGAATGTTTGCTTTTCTCTGTATTTTCAAATTTGTTTTCCGTTCTTCTATTAATTAAAAAATTTTCAAAATTGTTTGTTTACTTACAACAAGATTCATATTAAGGTACAGCTGCCTTAATAGGCATATTTTTACTAAGGTAAAAGCTGCCATATTATGTCCACTGCCTTCAGAGTGTTATGATTAATATGCTGGAGATCTCTCAGGTAGAACAGAAACTTGATATTCTCTCCTACATCTACACCTGTGTGAAAAGGACACTGTACCTTACAGGATACCCAGAACTGCGGTCACCAGAAATCCTCCACTGGCTTTCTGAGATATGGTAGTTGGCCATTAAAACTGATTCAGTGAAAGACTCTTTCATGAACCCCCTGTGTTATCAAACACTCCTGTCATTTGGGGAGTCTTATACTTCCATAATAAAGCATTGACTAATCTGTCCAACTACATGAAATCTCATCAAAAGTTATTATAACTGCTTCTTTCTAAAATTAATGAGAGAGAGAGAGACAGACAGAGACAAAAGGAAGGAGAGAGAGAATCTTGCATGCTTGGCATGGAAAATACTGTAAAGTTGTCCCAAACTGTTTATACTGAAGCATTCAGAATTTGTAACCATTCCCCCTTTCTTTCCTACTAGAGTACAAGAGAGGATCTTCTTTTTTGGGATACCTAAAATATGCTTTTTCTTCTAGATTATAAAGTTCCACTTTATGTGTTATGGTTTAAAAAAGGAGGGTATCCTTGGTGGCACAGTGGTTAAGAACCTGCCTGCCAATGTAGGGGACACGGGTTCAAGCCCTGGTCGGGGAAGATCCCACATGCCACGGAGCAACTAAGCCTGTGCACTACAACTACTGAGCCTGCGCTTTAGAGCCCACGAGCCATTAACTACTGAAGCCTGCGCGCCTAGAGATGATGCTCCGCAACAAGAGAAGCCATGAAAATGAGTAGCTCCCCTGCAACTAGAGAAAGACCATGGGCAGCAACAAAGACCAACGCAGCCAAAAATTAATTAATTAATTAAAAAATAAAAAGGGAGGATCAGATTCCCTCTGCAATATGTGCCAGGCCTATTGAACAACATGTTATAATACTGACATCTCGGTATTCATTGCTATTATTATTACTACAATGTAATTGGCAAATGTAAAAAAATCTTTTGCACATGCAGAGTAAGATAAGCCTTTACTTTCACATTATGATAGCACAGTCTGAAACAGACTGATATTGGTGGTGAGAAATAAACATCCATTATCCTTTAGTTTCTTACTTGAACATAGTTTGGACATAACTGTAAAAATTTGTACATAATCTTCAAATCAGTAAGTAGGCTGTGTTACAGTAAATCAAGTAAAAGAAATTTAATGGATTACCATTTGTGCTCTAAGTATTCATATTTATCTGCTAAGATTAAGATTTTAATGTATTTGGCACATTAAAGACATGGTGATTTTCAAATTGTTGTCTTGCAAATATGCAGAAGTTATTAAAACTCATACTGAAATAAATAACCAGCAGTGATATAACCACCACTGTGACAGTCATACACATTTGGCACCTTTCTCCAATAACATGTGTTCTTTTCTACTCCTCCTCTGCTTTTTTTTTTTTTTTACATTTTTTAAGTGTGGAT
Source organism: Phocoena sinus (assembly GCF_008692025.1). Taxonomy (NCBI): domain Eukaryota; kingdom Metazoa; phylum Chordata; class Mammalia; order Artiodactyla; family Phocoenidae; genus Phocoena; species Phocoena sinus. The sequence continues at coordinate 31,293,458 of NC_045765.1, forward strand.
ATTATTTTTCTTATCTTTCTACTCTATCTATTATTTATATGTAAAGATAAAGCAAATTATCCCCTCTCTGTGGTTTTCCAGCTCCTTCAAACATATCTCTTTTTTTCCAATCCCCGTTCCCATAGTATCTTGTACATGTTTTCAACAAAAAAACAAAAAACTGGAGATGTTATGTCATGATTTAAAATACAATCATGTGCATACATGTGAGTTTATATGCAGCTTTATTACTCATTATGTAAATTTTTCAAGGGGTTATATATAGATGCATACAAAAAAAGAACATATATGAGGATTAAGAAGGTTAAAGAAGGATGTCTATCTGATGAGCTGAGGTTAAATGAACATATACTGAATATATCAAATATGTCACAAAATTAGTGTGAGTTTAAGAGTGGGCAGAGCAAGAATGAATTAGGATCTCCTGTTATAAAAGTGAACAGAGTCTATTCAATGAGAATAAAGTAGTTGCTTAGACAACTAAAGTTTTTCTTGTACCTGAAAGACATTTTCTCTGGGTAGTCATAAAGAGCAAATGGAATAATATAGTGGGCAGGGTCAAACAATAATCACTGTGACCACATCACTGTCTGCGGTACAGCCCAAAGATACAACTACCAATTAGCCTAAGTATCAATAGTTAGGGAGGAGAATGAGAAAAATGAATCCCAGGAATAACATAGAAAGGATTGAAAGGAGGAAATGAGTAGACATTTGATAAGTACCTGCTGTGTTCCTGACATTATGATGGCTATTTTTTATTATATTAACTTATTTGGTATCCATAAAAAATCTGTATGATAACTAGCATTCCAATATTTAAATTAAGAAAACAAGAGTCCAGAAAATTTAAAGAATTTATTGGAGGTAATAGAGCAAGTAAGGGTCAGAGCTAGATTAAAACTTAGAAATGTAGAGGTAAATGATTTCATTATTTTCACCAGGGCCAGCCATTTTCAGAAAAACATCAGAAGGCAGATCTCATTAATTTCAAGAGCTTTTACGATAGAAAAACTTAGATTAGGATGCAAGAATAATACTTTATCCAGAAACCCATATATATAAATATATGGTCTCCTAAATATAACTTGAATTATAGGTATATGTGACTTCACCAACTTAACATCAAAAATAGAGTATAGGCAAGAATTTTGGTGATAAGTAGATACATATTAAGAAGCAAGATAAGAAACAATATATTTCCCAATTCAGTTTTACTAGTGCTTCATTAATATAAACATTGCTATATCCACTCACTTCTACAGATAAGATTGTTCTTTATTGCTAATATCATTTTCATATATAGAACAAAAATATTCAAATTAGCTATAGTTTCCTCATCTTTAAAATGGGATTAATGGTGTTGTTTATCCCTACTTAGATATCAATGTAACAAACAGTATTACACGTGTTCAAACAAAAAACTAGCATATTAATGCTGTTTTATTCTTATCTTCAAACAAGTACTTTGTCAATTTTCCTGTACACTTTGTGTATTTATTGAATTACATGTTAAATAAGTTGTTGTCAAGCAATGATTTTAAGCAACAGCACAGAGGCCTCCCCCTGTTAAGACGTGACACCTGGCATGATGTAGTAATTGGGAAAAGGGTTGAACTTAGTGATCAATGACTTATTTGAGCAAAATGGAAAATCCATGAGCATAAGAACAGTATGGAGCTCTAGGCAAAATCACCAAGAAAACCAAAGCCAATATTAGAAATGTTGCTGCCAAATTAAATACCTTCGTCTTTAATGCACACCTATATCCACAGATTCACACACATTCACACACAGGGTGCCACTCTCTTAGATCATGAAGTTTAAAGTAAAAATGCATGCAAACACATGAAACGTAAAGGACTGAAATCAGACCCATGTTGTTTCTGCATGTGAATTCAATTTTCACAGAATGAGAACAAAGGGAATCATGATTTTGACACTCTGAATTCCTTCAATGCATTCCCATACAAAATTGTAAATACCAAGTGAGGTAGCATTGTCAACTTGTCAAAGTTGAGGGTGAATTATTAAGGGCATATACAGATGTAAAGAGAACCATTTTGGTACAAGAATGTATGCCTAATTTTGGAAGTATATTAGTTTTAAAAAATTGTTTCAATCACTTCATTTGACTATCCCTCAGTCCCCAAGCCCAAATATTTAAACTCTAATTAAAAATAATAAGCTTCAATATTAGTCCAATGGTGCTTTGGGATTATTATCCTGATAAAACTAAAATTTTTCTCCAAAATGGAATGAACTATCACGTTTAAAAAAGAAAAAAAATTATGCTTTGACTTGAGTTTAATTTTAAAGGCATTGAGGGTGATACGTATTTAATGCAAAATAAAAATCTTTCTCTTCCTTCCATCCTGAGGTACTTAAACCATTGCATTGCCTAGAGAGTTGTGGGCGATACAGGTGTAACTTACAGAATAAGCATGTTTATGATGTAAAAAGAGCTAATGTGAGTTGTAATGAAATTTAACAGATGAAAGCTTCCATTAGATTTTGTTTATAAAGTGTTGTCCTGGATTTGATTGTAAACTCCTATAGAAATCATTTTTAGAACAGCAGAAATATGACAGAAGTGCAATAGAGTGTGCCTAATTCATTCCAATTCACAGAGTAATGCATTTCAATTCACACAGTGATGCATTCTAGTGTCCAACATGAGAATCCAATCTAGCTGATGCTAAGTAGAGTTGAAACAAACTCACAGCACCAGAAAACTGACAATGTCTGTTTTGCTAAATAGAGGAACACTTTAAATATTTTTTCACTATTTTCTAAGCTTGGCTATGCCTTATTTACCAAACTGTACATTACGATAATAGGCCTATACTACTTACAATATAATATAATAGTCTTTGATTTTGAAGTCTTCAACTATTTTCATAGTAGTTAAAGATGTTTAATAAGAGTCAGCGTCTGTTGCTCATCTGATTTTCTGGAATATGTTTGAAAGCCTAATTATGGTCACATGCTTCAAGCTTCTGGAAACCAATTTAGTGTTTACCATGAGCAACTGCCTTACTGGTAATGGAAACCTTTTCTGGGAATATACTATCACGTATAATTTCAATCATTAAATGTTATCATAAATCTTTAGCAGTTTGATTTAGTGTTAAGTATTAAATTTTCAGGTTTACTATTTTTTTAATCTCTTTTGCTGATATATATTAATTTTGCACTGTGGCAGGCTATTCTTGGAAATTTTTGTTTCCATATGAAATTCTTATTTTCCAGTTTAAAAAAACTAAATACAGAAAAAGACACTAATAAACTGACCAGTGATTTCCTGGGAGGTAGAAAAAACACTGAATTCATAGGATTCTGACACTGGCAAATTAGTTCATGTATTCCTTTGAGGGGGAGAAATTAGAAAGGAAATTTTAAAAACCTACACAAAAAGCTGCTTTGTAAAATCTGCTAAAAGGGCAGGATGGGGCCTTGTATCAATCTTTAAGTTCATCTTTTCATTGAAGGAGACAAAATTGGGTCAAAGGAAAAGTAGATAAAGATTTCAACGTTTAAATATTTCTGCCTTTTTCCTCGAGAACTGATTTATTTTGCCTGAAGCCTGGAGGGGGCATGTGAACCTCTGATTCCATTCATCCATTTGTCACATGTAAAGTCATGATGGAAAAGACAGCCAAAGTCCCTTAGGTGTGTAGACACTATACTACTACTCAGGACATTTTACTCTCAAAAACCCACCATTATTCAGCCACTGACCCATCACACACATCACCTCTATTTTACAGATTGGGTCATTTAAACTGAAAATGTATAACTCACCTTCTTAGGTCACCCAAGAAATTTCAGCTGAGCTGTGGATTACTTATCACAAGTTCTGCCTCGCAAATGGTTTTCCAAATTGAAGGCTATATTTTCTCCGAATTATAAACAAGGCACTAAAATAGTAGAAAGTCTTTAGAATTTAATTAGAGTAACATATCTTGCTCATTAAATTACATGGATTCAAGATACAATGTCATTTTCAGCCAGACTTCCCAACATACAATCTTCTTGGTAATTATAGCGTGTTTTATAATTAAAATGCCAATTTGATGTTGAACTATTGTGTTGTGTCAACAGTAGATTGAACTAAGTGGTATAACTTCTTCTTTAGTGGAAGAAGAGGTTATTCTACGATCATCCAGCAAACATTTATTGATTACCTACAATATATCACGTAATGTGTAAGATACTGGGATAGACGCATGAGTAAGACAAGAATTCTGATCTTAGTCTTCTAGAAGAGATAGACTAGTAAAGCAACACTGATATGACATGAGGCAAGGGTAACAATAAAGATATGCTCAAGGCACTGGAGGAGCATAATGTGGTGCACTAACTAAACAAAATAAGGGGTTTGAGCAGTGGGTCACACGGTGGGGATTTTCTCAGAAAATATGACCAGCTCGTCATTCATGCATTCAGCTGCAATGCGATAACCACCTCCCAAGTATTAGGAACTGATTTTTAGATACACTCTAGTGAAAAAAAGAAACCATTTACTTTCCCTCATGAAGGTGATGCTATGTTGAAGAAGACAGATATGACATATTAAGCAAATAAATATATATTCTAATTTTGAATAAGGAATCAAGATCAAATATTCTTTGATCTTGGCAAAGGGAATGAAGCTTGACAAGCAGACTATTTGAAATGGAGAGGCCAGGGAAGTCTACTCTGAGAAACTGACACTTGAGCATATATCACAAGGATGGGATGAGTGACGCTAGGGTGTGGGAGAAGAGAATCCAGGCAGCAGTAGCAACAAGTACAAAACCTCTGTGGTAGAAAAGAACTTGGCATGTTTGGGAGACTGCTACGACATTACTGTGCCAGGATTTGGAGTTTAGGTATAATCATAAGTAACCCTTCAAAGGATTTTGAACAAGAAATTGACATGATCTCATTTAGGAAAAATATGGCCCCCTATGACCTTGCAGCAATCTACACAAATGTACCATGACGAAATGTATTATTAAACAGCCTAAATGAATTAATAATCGGTGCTCAGGCTGAAGACATACGGTAGCTATGTCTTGAATCCACTATGTAAAGTGAGTATGGTGACCATAATATGAATATTATTTATGCCCATAGTCCAAATCTCTGTAATGGAGCCTCCTGGGGACCTTCAGAATTACTTTTTAAAATCCTAGAAATACAAATCCTATAAATACAAGAACAACTGTTTCTCTGTATGTAGGCAGAGTAATCTAGTAATGCAGAGCATAGGCTCAGTCAAGAAGAGTCAGATTTACATCCAGACTTCGTCACTTAAAAGTTGAGGCATGCTGGGCAAGGGTCTCACCTCTGTAAACTTTAGTTTTCTTATATCTGAAAGGAAGATAATGATGGCTTTGTGTGGATGAATTCACACCAGGTATATAAAATTAGCACATGTATGATCTAGTGTATAGTAAATGTGCACTCAATATGAGGTGCTGTCATTACTATATATAGAATGGATACATTCTTCTCGCATGTATGTCCAATTATTCAAATATATTTGATAACAGAGTATTTATTCAACAAACATTTAATGTGAATGCACTGTGTGCCTGGCACAGTGTAAAAGCTTGCAGGTACAACAGGGAATAAGACAGTTTTGGTCCCAGGGAGCATATATAGCTTATATATGATAAAAATAAGCATGGTTTGGTATAAGAACATAAACAAGGACACCTAACGAAGCCTTATGAGAAAAGATACATTTCCTGAAAAAAGTCCTACAGCATAACTAGGAGGTATTCTTGTTAAAGATGAGAGGAAGGAAAAGAAGAAAAGATTCAAGTCAGGGAAATCGCATTGATAAAGGACTAATGATAACACATTATATACTTAGAAGTTGAATATAATCTAGTGGAGCCAGCAAACATTATATAAATTGCAGAGCTGTGACTATAAAAATACAAATCTTTTTTTTGTGATATGTAGTCTCCAAAGATGGCCACCATCAATTTCTTCCATCCCTGAATGTGTGTGCCCACTACCATCTAAAAGTAGAACCTATCTCTCCCTTCTTGAATCTGTGCTAGTTCCAGGACTTTCTTTTATCAATAGAATGTGGCAAGCGTGGCTTGTGCCAGTTAACCTTAAATACATATGGCAGCTTGATGGGGAAATTAACTAACTTAAGACCAACTACCCTGAGACCATAATGCTGTGATAAAAGCCTGTACAAAATTCTATATGGAACCTTACACAGAGAGGAGCCTTCCCATAGCTTCCAGCCCAGTTGGGATGCTGACATGTGAATGACAACTGATAATGCCCCATGGAGCAGAAAAACTACACCAATGAACCCTGCCCAAATGTCTGACCTCTAGAATTGTGAGAAAGAATAAATCAGTAATATAAAAAAGAGTTGGGATGGTTTATGTATAACTGAAACAGAAACTAGTACCTATAAGTGAGGCACTGATACAACAAAACATGTGGAACTGACTTTGGGACTGAGCAGTGGGTGGAAGGCTAAAGAATGTGAGGAGACAGCAAGTGGAGGCTGGAAGTGTAGTGTGATGTTGGAGACTGCAGAAGAGGGAACCTGCGTTATATACGGTGGGGAATTTGGTGAGATTGTCACTTGAGGTAACATATAAGATAAAAAATGTTCCTAAGATTGAAGATGTAGGTAATTGGACTGTGAACTGGCTTCTTTCATGAACTAAATAAGTAAAAGCTCAGTTTTCAAGTAAAATTTTATTTGAGGCTACTCAGAAAGCAAAGGATTCTAAAAGAAAGATCAAGTCTCATGATAAAGAGCAAAAAATAAAGATTGTGGTTGTTAAGATGCTTTACTAAAAACTCTGAAAGATTCATACCATGAGTCAGCTACACAATCAGATATCTCAGAATCTCAAGGGAATTGGGCCACAGCACCCCCACTCTCAGCCCAAAGTAGAGAAGGACTTGTCACAAAGATACATGTAAATGTGGTTTTTGCCTAATGGTGTGAACTGCTATAATATTCACAGGAAACCCATCTTTTTAAGAGCAATGTACTGATGAAAGCACCAGTGGCATGGACTAAAAGAGAAAAAGACAATTCACAATGAATAAGAACACTGGACCCCCAACCTTGCACAGATAAGAATCAGGCAAAGATATTCAGCTATAAACACTATTTTGTAATAAAAAGAAGAACTGGGCCCAGGGAGAAGAACTGGGCCCTCTACAAGGAACATTCCATCTCCCCAGAGCAAGTAAACTGAGAGCAGTTGGATTTAAGGATTTCTATGGATCAGTTACTGCGATATGACCATGGCTCCCCACTACCTATTTGAACAGTAGTTTTTATTGTGGTTATGCTTTCTCTCTCTCACCATTTTATGTTGGGTATATGGCATGGCAAGTAACTTGTCTTTTAATTCATGTCTCTGTACTCAAAGAACTGCACCAGAGGAGCTGCACCTCAAGAATTGTGCCAAGAAGCCTCATCCATGCGTGAACCTTATTTAAACAACTTTGAGGTTATGTGACAATGGGGTGAGAATTTTAGAGGTGGGGTGAGACTATTTTGCATGTAGGAGGGATATGAATTGTTGTGAGCAATAATATTCAAAGTTGCATACAATCAATATTTTTCATGTCCGTGTGTATGATCCTGCCTCTGACCATCAAAAGGTAGAGACTATATCCCTTGAAACAGACTGGCCTTATGACCAAGAAAATGCAGTGGAAATGACTCTATCTCAGTTCCGAGCTTAGACTTTAAGAAACCCAGCAGCTTCCATTTTTATTCTGTAGAAGCAATAATCCTGAGTTCACAATTCTGTGAGAAATTCTAAGCTAGCCACGTGAAAAAGCCACTGAGAGGAGAAATGAGCTATTAGACGTGCACATGCAAACTTGGATCTTCCAACCCAGCTCAACTATTGATACCATCTAAAATCAGTTGCATGAGTGACCCCAGTCAACACCCTGTGGAGCACAAGAACTGCTATCCTATCCATGACCAAGTTCTGATCCAAAAAGCTCTTATAAAAATTTTTTTTTGATATTTTAAGCTGCAATGTTCTGAGGTGATTGCTATATAGCCACAGATAACTAAAACATCTTTTAAAGTATGAAGATTATTCAGCAAAGCCTTGTGTTTCTCTTTCAAACCACAATCACAGGAAGCTTTTAGTTGAAAAAGGCATCCTTCTTAAAGGTCAAAAATTGGAAATAGCCCAAATATTCAAAACAGGAGAATGGATAAGTGAAATGCGGTATACCGATACAATATAATATCGCACAGCAATGAAAAGAACCACTGTTGCTACACTTAGGAACATGAATGAATCTCACAGACATAGCAATGATTAAAGGAAGTTATATACAAAACATTACATTCTGAATGATTGTATTCAGTCATGTTAGAAGTCAGAATAATGTTTTCCTTTATAGTGTGGAATATTCACTGGGAAAAAACATTAGGGAACTTTCAGGATGTTGAGAATGTTCTAATTCTTTCATTTGAGTTGTACATTTACTGTGTGTGAATTATTCTGTATATTACATCTGATTAATTTAGAAAGGAAAAAAAACACTGTTTTCAAGCCTCAAAATACTAAAACAAACAACAAAACAAAAACAAAAAAACACATAAAAGCATTCCTATACTTGAATATTACTATAAAGTAATTTCAACTTAGAGAGTTTCAGTGACTTGCCCACACTCACATTGCTAGAAAGTAGTAAAAACTGTTCTAGTGCCTTCCCTCCAGTTCTTAACATTTGTTTAGAGTCCAGTAGTTTCTATAACATGAACGCTTTTGTCATATTACTTTACTATATTTTCTCAGAAGAGAGAACCAGATTTTGAAGTCTCTGGGATTTAGGGATCTATGATAAGTACTGAGGAAACCCAATGGGCTTTATTAAGTCGCAGAAATCTGAGAGAAGACAATTCTAGAGTGTTGTAAGAATCCATAAGCTTCAGCAAATGTGTGTGGAGGATAGTTTATATATGGACCATATTTTATAGGGAAGCTTTGCTTCTGTTGCATAGGACAATAACCATGGTAAAACACTGAAAATCACCTTGAATATTACTACATTAGTAGACCTTTTCATGACCTGACGTTTTATCAGGACCATCTAAATGTGAGTATTAGAGAAAGCAAATCAGTGATCTGAACTGATTTTAGTTCACAAGAGGTTCCGTTTGTTTTTATTGAGGTTAATGGATCTGTGAATACAGATCCATTAACCCCAGAATTTTTAAATGTTAAATCAGCAGATTTAAATAAATGTTAACATGAGACACCAATTACTGATACTGTAATACCAACTAGAGGGCATGATTTGGATCACTGCCTAGCAAGAATATGTTAAAAATTCTGAACTCCTTTATTAGCAAGATAAAAATGATATAAAGATATTAATATTTTGTTGGGTCAAAGCCAATAAAAATAAATTATTTCTCCTTTTAAAAAGTCATTTAGCAAATAGCTGCATAGTCTTCAGGAGACTTAATGTTTCCAAACTTTCACAGGATTATGGTTATTGTCATTAATATTACCACTACTACTCTTGCAATGCCATTACTACATTAAGGAATTGATTTACTCAAATCTTATGGCTGTAATTACCACATGCACTCATGAAACAGTGCATTGCAAGGATACATGGGTCTCATTGCTGAGACAGTCGTTCTCTACACAGTTGCATGCATTCTGGCATTCAGATTTATTTTGCTCTATTTTAAATTATTTCGTATCAACTATGTACCCAAAGTGGTATCAATATCCACCTCTGTTTTTGTGTCAGAATTTCATTACAGTGAAGAGAATTTAATTTAATTTAACATGCATTTACTGGATGCTTCTTACGAGCCTAGTTAGCCCTGTTCTCAAGTAACACTCTTGTCTCTGGGGAAGTCTCAGAATCTGGAACCAAGCTGTTCTGGTACATTCTAGCTCTGTTCAGTTGCTGAAAAGTTAATTTATTTAGGCTCCAGTTTCTCCATTCATTACATTTGCATACTATTACCTATTTCATGAAGCTTTTATTGAGGTATTGAAACATAACTGTTAACACTATATGTGCCACGTAAGTAATGCTTCATAAATTACTATTATTAAAGCAATATGGTATATTTTTTAAAGTGCCATAAAATATGATTATCAGACAACACTGAAGAACTACTGAAACTAGCTATATGTTTGTGTGTAGGGTTGTACGATGGTGAATGGCTTCTCTTCTTTAACTTTACTCCCTTTTTAGGCAACTTAATTTCCCCAGTATCACTGTATACTAACATAATTTTGTTGTGTAAAAAAGAATATGCCAGTCTTAAGGTGATGAAGATTCCAAAATGGGACTGAATAAATTGCTAGGATTGCATAAATCCTCTTTATTAGGCTATCTTTTCAGTCAAACATATGTCTACTTTGTAAATGTTGTATATATGTTCAAAAATAATATATTAGGGCTTCTCTGGTGGCCCAGTGGTTGAGAATCTGCCTGCTATTGCAGGAGACACGGGTTCGAGCCCTGGTCTGGGAGGATCCCACATGCCGCGGAGCAACTAGGCCCGTGAGGAACAACTACTGAGCCTGCGCGACTGGAGCCTGTGCTCCGCAACAAGACGAAAGCCTGTGCTCCGCAACACGACAGTGAGAGGCCCGCGCACCGCGATGAAGAGTGGACCCCGCTTGCCACAACTAGAGAAAGCCCTCGCACAGAAACGAAGACCCAACACAGCATAAATAAATTAATTAATAAACTCCTACCCCCAACATCTTCTTTACAATAAATAAATAAATAAATAAAATAATATATTATTTGAATTTGGGTATAGGTGTCTTTCTGCCTCTGTCTCATACACAAACATACACACGCATAAACATAGTTCAAATCTCAAACATTTATCTATTAATCTTCTTTTACGCTAAAAAATACCTATAAAATAAACATTTGAATCCTATTGTTCAGGCCTTCAATAATTCTATTTACTTTTGTCTGTTTGAGCTATTACTTTCTGTGAATAAGGTGCCAAAATCTTGAACTAGACTTATAAGTTTATCTATACCTCTCTTCAGTTCTGACAGCTAAAGCTTTATATATTTTGAGGTGATATTGCTGGTTACATACAAGTTTATGCTGATTATAGCTTTGTTTTTTCTTTTAGTCTTTTTACCAGAAAATCATATCCTTCTCTGACATTTTGAGTTAATTTTCTGGAATCATATTTTGTCATGTTAGTTGTTTACTACTGTTTTCCATAGGCATATACTTACTTAGTATATCTTTGTCTACCTTTCTGTGCTTTTTTGTTTAAAATATGTTTTTGTAGACAATATGTTGTTAGATCTTGTTTTTATTTATTTATTTTCATGTACTCTAAGTCCTTTAACTGAAGAGTTTAACTTATTTATATGGACAGTGTTTCTGCTGATTTAAAACTAACCTCTTTTTTCTTAACTGTTGCCTTCCGGAAAAGTTCCTCAATCTGATCTTTCAACACACTAATTCACTTTTCAGCTTTATCCTTCTAGCTATATAGCTCATCAATTGTGTTCATTTACTACTGGCTCCTTTTATGATTTATTGTTCTTGATTCATATTGCTATTATCTAACCTTATCATCTTTATGTGCTTATCATATAATATTATATTCTCAGTCATCTGTTTTAATAATTATGCTTCTGACGTTCACTTTGATACCTTTTTTTAAAAAATACTCTTTGTACTTCTTAGGTATCTGGTTATTTTAGCCTGTAAATTCATGTTCCCCTGTGAATTCAGGCTACTCTATCTGGTAATATGGAATTGATAAGAGCCACAAGATAGGCTCTAGTCTGTATCCCTCTTGTTGAATTTAAAGGGAGGAGAGGAGATGTGCCCCAGAAAGGAGGACCCTATGGTGCCTCAGAACTCCTCCTGATCACTTCTATTTGCTGCCTCTCTACCTGGTAACTTCTCCCATTAGATTTTTCTTTTAAAACCCTTAGGAAGAAATGTTTTGATAGGACATAGTCTCTCTAGTTTTTAATTTGGATAAATCCTTTTCATTTTCTACCCAGCACAACTGAGAAGGGAGAAATGGATAGAAAAGGAAATAATATATTGTAATCATGATTCATAAAGCTTAGTCAAAATCTTTATTCTGTGAATTTGCCAAAGAAAATCTGGTATAATACAGATTCTTCTAAAAAAAATCCCCTGGAGCTCATCCAACATCCATCAACAGCATTTGTGGCCACAGAAGGCTAGAGCTACATTGGTTACATTCTGGTTTGCAAAAGAATACTGTATCAAATAAATTCAATTTGATTTTAATAAGAGCAGATATCTGTTACTTTTCATGTGGAAACTGAGTTACAAAACTGCTAAATCACATTAAAAATTGTCATAAACTATGCCAGAGGTTATAGTTTGTCAGTGATTTTCAGAGACTTGTCAAATAGACCCCTACCTACACAGAAATATAAAGTCACCCTATGTATGAGATGTAGGAAGTAATACTTACACATTCATTCATTCACCCACTCCTTTATTAAATCAATGACGTACAAAATATTTATTATTTTCTTGCTCAGCACCAGGCTCTATTCTATGAATTGAAGACACTATGAAGAATGGAATGAGATCCCTGCCCTCGAGGAGTCCATGCTCTTGTGAAGGAGACAAACGGAAATAATTAAGAGCAGGACAATGTGGCAAGCACTTCAATAAGAACACAACACACACACACACACACACACACACACACACACACACACACAATGTGTATGGTTCACAGAAGAATCATAGACATGACCAACATCATCCTATAAGAGGATAAACTTTGAGGGGCATAACTCAAAAGACAAATACCATAAGGTTAAAAGAAGATGTGGTATATATCTACAATGGAATATTAATCAGCCATAGAAAAGAATGAAATTTTGTCATTTGAGACAACATGAATGGACCTGGAGGGTATTATGCTTAGAGAAATAAGTCAGACAGAGAAAGACAAATAATGTATGATTTCACTCATATGTAGACTCTAAGAAATAAATGAACAAATTTAACAAAACAGATTGACAGATACAGAAAACAATCTAGTTGTTACCAGAGGGGAGAGGGGTGAGGGGAGAAGCAAAATAGGTAAAGTGAATTACGAGGTACAAACTACTAGGTATAAAATAAATAAGTTACAAGGATATAGTGTACAGCATAAGGAATATAGTCAAATTTTATAATAACTCTGTATGGAGTATATTCTATAAAAACTTCAAATGTACTGAAGCTAATATTGTAAGTTAACTATACTTCAATAAAAAATTATAAAATTGTTATTTTACTATTGTAACTAATAAACTTAAATATTATAACCTGGTAATGACAATGGGACAAAGCTTTGAATTGGCAGGGGATTGGAGAAGATATTGTAAAGTGAAATCCTTAACTGGAAAAAAATATTAATCCTCTGAGTTATGTTTGAGATAGAACAAAGAATCAGTGATTCTGGGGGGCATTGAAAAGTTTTTTAAAACTCTATAAACAAGAAACTCAAGCAGATTTTTATTTTTTTTCACATAACACTGACATGCTAGGGAATTACAGTATATACTCAAATACAAATAGTCAAATTCGGTTAAAGAAGCTAAATTGTAAAAATATTAGAGAAAAGTATAAAAATGACATATATCTTCTCTTTATTTGGGAAAAGCTAGAAACATGGAGTCCTTTCCTTATCTAAGAGGTAAACTGTCTTGCACTGAACATACAAATAAATTAGTTACCTAATTAATTATCCAATATGCAGCAAGAAAGGGTCCACAACAGAAATCATACCTTTTTGCTGTGTGTGCAAAAGCAATAAGGAGTAAGACAGTTGGGCAAAAGAAGCCAGGAAGTAAAATATAATTAAAAGGATAAATGGCCAACATCAGGAAAGATACTGTGTAATAAGCTTGCCATCTGTAGATATAGAGTTTGATACAGAACTAAACAAACAACAATTTTTATAAGAGGAACTTCTTTTATTGTTCCAGTCTGATGTCAGAACTGATTTCTTTGTGAGAATAAGAAATGTCCTTGGAAAAATATGTATAGAACAATGAGGTGGGGAAATATTACTGGGCAGCAAGTTATAGAAACCTCAAATATCAGTGGTTTGAACATTCAGGCACACTATCCTCACAGTCATGTCCAAAGACAGGAAGCAAGGGTAGCCAGGGAAATAAAATCATATATCTCCCCTTTCATAGACAAGGAAAATATCTCTTCCTTGGTTTTTGCTCTTGTTGATCAGAACTGGCTCTCCTGACACCTTCAACTGCAGGAAAAGCAGGCAAAGTAAATATATTGCTTTTTCAAGCCCTTTAGTGAAAAGTGGGCAAGAGAAAAAAAAAAAAAAAGGATTGGACCTAATATTTGGGAACCAATTAAAAGCATCTATCCCAAGGAGTAAGAGGGTGGGAGCATGAGAATACTGCTCTATTCTCATTAAGCAATAGAGATATGAATTAGTGAAAACATTTCTTTCGTTCATGTAATAAGTATTTATTAAGCACTTACTATGGGTTACACATTCTGCTAGAAGCTGGGGATATGATGGTCATAGTAAAAAGAAAGAAACTTTATGCTTTTGGCCTGAGGGCTACATGGTCCGCTTCAGAAACTGAAAACAAGGGCAAGGAAACTGGATAATAGGGGGCAATTCCATCTCAGTACATTGGAAACATGACAGGATCTGCTCTTGATCGCCTTATGGTGCTTCCCTCCCTTACCTGACTCTGCTCCAATCCATCCCTTAAAGCTGTCAAGCCTGTTCCTTCCTTGGAACCTAATGCATTAGCTGTTCTCCCTGTCTGGGATATTCTGCTTCCAGAACCTGCAAGGCTGTCTTCTTTTTGTTGTCAGTTATCAGGTCAAACAGTAGTTACCTGGAGAGGCATTTTCTGGTCACCGGATCTAAACTGATCGTTCCTGCTTTAGTCACTCTCTCTGAAGTAGCTGTGTTAATATTTCCGTCATGATACCTATGACTATCTATCAATATATCTACCTTGGTTTACTCATTTATTGTCTGTCTTCCCTATTATACTATAAGCTTTATCTTTAAGAGCAAGGATGTGGTCTGTTTTCTTTATTGAGGTAACTACAGTCCCTGGAAAGATGGGCTAGATCAAGAACATAGACCATAATTAATACTTTTTGGTCTTTATTCTAAGATAAATATGAAATGTTTGAATTGCTTTATAACTGGGGAATGATATAATTTGATTTGCCCAATTACCACATGTTCCAGTAGATATTAACTTAAAAACATCTCAGTCTATGCCTATAAATATATTTTATGTAGTAGATTTCAAGTAACCGTGACTAAAAAAATAACGATGGTGGCAGTGATGATAATAATAATAATACTAACAATAAAAACAGTCTGAGCTGAGCCTTGAAACTTATTGGTTTGATTATTTTACAGTAACATCCCAACACTTAAAATGGCAACATGACAAAATCACTTTTCAGTTTTTCTGAGAGGTCAAAGTGAAATTCTAATAATAGAAAACTGCAGCAACCAATTACAAATCCACAATGATATTCTTATTTTATACCAAAAGAGTTATAGAATGACAACAGTTACCATCAGTTTATCTTCAAATACGAAAGACAGTGAAATATAATTTAAAAAATGATTTAGAATCAAGCTCTGCTTACATTTGAGGCTTTGATATAACAAAATAGCTCTGATTCAGAGTAATAAAAAACAGTCTATTTAACTAAATGGTAATTACTTTAGATGGAGAATCTGAGTAATATATCATGTTTACTTCTAGGTAGCCTGAGACTAATTTAACCTTTAATATTATTTTAAGATTCTAGAAAATAAGTTACTGAGTTAATGACACATTCTCCCCTTTTTATTCCCCTTACCTTTCATTTAGAGTCTACTGTTAAAACACAGTGAAATCCATATCTCTCCATATCAAAAAGCGCTACACAACCATAATCAAAAACATGAAGTCATAAAGTTAAAACCATTTAATCCTATTAAAGCCTCATTAAATCAAGGCAGTATTTATAGGATGGGACTTGATTCCCTTGTACACTAGCAAATCTGCAACCCGAGTCAGTGTTCACGAATTAATTAGCAACTGCACTAAGGGCAGGTGTTTGACTGACATTTCCCTTGATCTCTTCCCTCAAGGTTACATGCTGTACAGTCATGCAATTCCTTGCCATTAATCCTTAACCCCATTGGAATGTTTGTTTACTTTGCTGAATAAGAGCAAGAGCATGAGCTACAAAACAAATATGCAGAAACAAATATGCAGAATGCAGAGCAGTGTCTTTTCAAGATAACATTTCTTGCATCAAAACATAATGTGAAGAAAGAAAGCTTGGTATGAGCCATGTCTACTATCTGTGCTTAGAAAAAAAAAAATCTTCATTTTGGAGGACAGAGGTAATTTTTAAAATAGTTTTCAGACACAACAGCTAAAGCTTCTAGTAGGAAATGATAGGATTTTAAAGCTTGAGAATCTCAAAATACTATTTGGCCAAAAGCCTTCATTTTTCAGTTGGGAAACTGAGACACAAGCAAAATTTTGTTTCTTGAGAGAGACCCAGCCTACTAATAGTCAGGCCAAGTCTAAGACTCTGAAATCAACTAAACTAGACTGTATTTTTATTCTATTTCTGTGTATTGGTATTCTTCCGATATAAACCAAGAGTTTGACAGATGACATTTGTTATTTATGACTGTTGGCAGTGATGATAAAAATATGTTTAGGTCTTGAATGGCATGTGAATAATATCCTCCTCAAACTACTGACAGTGGTCAAGACATAACTTCAAGTTCAGGTCGATGGGCTTTTAACTATCATGTTACCCAAAGCAGCTGAAGGAATTTTTTTTTTTTAAAGTGCCTATGTGTCATACAAAAACATTTAGTTTTAATATTTCTTGGCTGAGTTAGCTTTGATTTCTCTTTTCAAACAATGATTCTATAATACAGCAAAATAAGGGGTTTTTTTTGACAACTGAAATCAGAGACTGAAGGTATACTGCCCTATTGAGTGCAATATTAAAAATGGCCATGAAATACACTGCAGTCTGATTATGATTTCTAAAACTACAACTGATATATTGTTCAACAGGATACTCCTTTTGCTCTCCAGACATTTTGCACAAACACTGACATGAAGCAGGGGATCAAGTTATGAATTTTTTTGTTTTAATGTTCATGTCTTCTATCTCTTTCAAGTATTTAACTGTGTGTATGTAATGTATGTGTGTGTGTATACATACATATATATAATTCATGAATACATGAATAATGGAATATTGTTTACTCTTCTAGGTATACTATAAAGATCAAAAGAGAAATAATAAAAATAATGAGAGGTATATGAATGGATAAATTATAAAATGGTTTAAAGACTCAATGAATATTTCCAGTAAACTTTTCATCCTAAAAATATTATTTTCAATGTTAAAACAAAGCAGAAAACAACAGCAAAAACTCAAGAGAGGTTAATCACTAATTCTAATAATAGAGGAAATTGGCAGAAAGGCATTTTAACGTTTTTTTTTTCTTTAATATTTTTTAAGTAATGGAGAAAATGTACATTTATTTTTTAATTAGTTGTTTTGGATATTTAATATTGACCAACATGCCACTAAAATGGCATGACAAGTCTAAGTATTTTTCTTCTATACTCAAACGTCCAATTGTAGAAATCAAGCATGGTGTATAGAAGCTTATTTACTTATTTACTACTTACTAATGCAGGGGATAGAAGAAAGACATGGGATCTTCCGAGAAGAATTGCTCAAAGACACATCTTTATAAGGAGAAAAAGGTCCAAACTTACCAAATTGTAATGACATCATGGGAACCAAGAGAGCAACTCTGAATGAACTTCAAAGGAAAATCAACAAGCTGATCAGAAATTTCACTTTAATAAGGCTTAGAGTTCCCTAGGACTAAGAGACAGAGAGCTGTGGTTCATTTTAGAGCACAGGTTGAATCAGTCAGAAATTCAACATTGCAGGTAATAAATCCAAATATGATCCTTGGCAATATAGCATAGAGATGAACTACACTGGCTCTGGAACAAGATTAGGTTGGCACCTTGGTCTCGTTATTTACTAATTCTGTGTCCTTTCAAGTTCCTTACCCCAAGTACAGTCCTCTTCCCTGTGAAAGGCAAACAACGACAATGCTAAAGGGTCAAGAGGAGAGTTCTAGTAGATGATACATGCAAAGGGTCCAACAGTGTCCCTTTCCTGTTGTAAGAGCTTAATTAAGGTAATTAAGGTAAGAATTGATGTCAATGAAGAGAACAGTGACTGTAAGGGCCATGTGGACAATCTCTGAGCAAGAGCAAAGAAGCAATTGTTTCACCAAAATTAGCATTTGAAACAGGAAAAATATATAATAATATTAAAAGGCAATTCATGAAACAATTCCATTTCTGAAGTAGTTTTGTTAATCTGATAGGGAGGTCTATGTGCCATTTCCTCTAAAATCTCATAAAAAGAAAAAGAAACGTATGAAAATCAATTACGAAAACATTTGTTTTCTGATGCAAATTATTTTACATTAGAAAATAAGTATACTTTGTATGAATGTTTGGAATAATTTATTAAATTACAAGAAAGGTATTCTATACCCACTTGGTCTTTTGCTCACTATTATGATAACATTTCTTTTAGATTTTTTAAAAATAAATTTAGACTATAGTTTATTCCAAGAAAGTAGTAGCTGAAATTCAAACAAAGGTGAAAATGCTAAAGTTACTATGAGTTGAGATGTTTTGCATAAAGCAACATTTTTCCAAGTTCAAAAGCCAATTCATTTATAACGTAAAATATGGAGCTTATATTACTTAATTATAATAAGCATGTACCCAATTTCATAAGTCAGTATTATAAAAAACAAACAAGACAGCTCTAGTAAAGAATACACCTTGGGTGCTGAAACATATTAGTTTGATAATGAGAGGAAAAGTGTATCATTAGATTAATTGAGCAATTAGAAAAACTCAGCTGTGCTTTCTTGACAACAGGAGAAAATATTCCCTTCTTTATTAGGAAGATATTGGAAAGAATATTTAAATGGCTGAAAATAATATCTAGTCTCTTAGAAAATAATCTCGCATGGCCTAATAAAGAAAAAAGAAGGAAAAAAAAGAGGAAATAACAACTCCCTTTGAGAGTAACAAGATTTTTGAATTGTATTTTGCCTGGTGGAGACACAAGGCTACAATTCTATCACTTCATTAGTGGTTCAATTACGAAAACCAGTAACAAATATCTAACAACTGAACTAAAGACATGCATATAAAACTACAAGTAGGGCTTCCCTGGTGGCGCAGTGGTTGAGAGTCCGCCTGCCGATGCAGGGGACAAGGGTTTGTGCCCCGGTCCGGGAAGATCCCACATGCCGCGGAGCGGCTGGGCCCATGAGCCATGGCCGATGAGCCTGTGCGTCTGGAGCCTGTGCTCCGCAATGGGATAGGCCACAACCGTGAGAGGCCCGTACAGCAGGAAAAAAAAAAAAAAAAAAAAAGTACAAGTATACAATATATTTTTGTGTTGGGCTTCCTTGGTGGCGCAGTGGTTGAGAATCTGCCTGCTAATGCAGGGGACACGGGTTCGAGCCCTGGTCTGGGAGGATCCCACATGCCGCAGAGCAGCTGGGCCCGTGAGCCACGACTACTGAGCCTGCGTGTCTGGAGCCTGTGCTCCACAACAAGAGAGGCCGCGATAGTGAGAGGCCTGCGTGCCGCGATGAAGAGTGGCCCCCGCTTGCCACAACTAGAGAAAGCCCTCGCACAGAAACGAAGACCCAACACAGCAAAAATAAATAAATAAATTAATAAACTCCTACCCTCAACATCTTCTTAAAAAAAAAAAAAATTTTTGTGTATGATTATGAACAAAAAAATATGAAATCAAGACTATAGAAACAGGCCCTGATTACTATCTATAAGAGCCTAGTTTCTTAGAATACAAGGCCTTTTTTTAATCAGCTTTCACAATAAATATCAGATAAATAAATGCTTCTGTAAATTTCATTTTTGGAGAGTTTATGTATGGTCTGCCTCATTAACACAGAGACACTAAATGCGCTGTCAAAGGGTACAACTGTGACTTTTTCTAATTATCTAATTAATCTAATAATATATTTCCCCTATCATTTTCCAACTGAAACATTGCTACACTTGAGACTCTCCAAAAGAGAAATCTTGGTTTTCAATTCAATCAGCTAATGAATAATGGAAATTTATCAGAAGTCTCATTTCTGGTAGACTGAGGTCCACATCCACAGTGGGAATCTTATTTTTTACATAAAATTGAAGTGGAGAAATGTTTCCGAATTTGCCAAGATCCCAATCTTGTAGGTACTATTGTATTCACTTCCATGTTTATTATAGCTGAAAATGTGTGTTTCATGAGAAGAGATTAAAAAGTCTGATGAAGTTGGTATGTTTCATGGGAAATCCATGGAGAGAAATGTGTGCTTAAGAGTAAACATTATAGTTACTGGTAAATATTCTCTCAAATAACTTAATAAAAGTTATTGAGGCCTACCAACCAAATACTCCCTGATGTATTTCTCCTCATCAAAACACTTTTATAATCATTATATTAATATATTTTATTTGAGAACGTCTAGGCCTAGCTTTCCTCTCTCCCCGAGGGCATGGTTCAGTTTCTTGATCTATGCTTTACAAGAATGCAATATTAGAAGAGGCATTTCATAGAGACGAAAGTAAATAGAAAACAATGATTCTCTTTGTAAGGTTATACAGAAAGATGTTCCCTATGTGATTTCATGTTCTGTTTTCCAGACTCAGTGAAATTAGATTTAGAAACTTTTCATTCCCATTTATGAAATTGATGTTTGTTAAGAAAAATCCTCATGAATATATATTATGGGTAAAGTGGCATTCTAAAGCAAACATGGTATGTATTTAGTGAGGTTCATGCCATGCCAAAACAATGGGTGAAAAAAAATTCCCCTGGTTTATTTTCACAGCTTGTCACCTTGTTTTCTCTTTCTCCGTCTATCCTCCTACAACTTTCTAAAACAGCAGGGGCCCAGCATTAGTGTGTATCAGAATCACTGGAGAATCTGTTGAGAGAGCAGATTTCAGTGCCCCACACCAAATTCTCTGTTCATGAGGGGAAGGGGTGGTAACCAGATTCTAACATTTTAAAATAAGCATTGCAGGTGAATGCAAACAAACGTATTCCTCTGAGCACCCTGAAATCTCATTCCCAGAACCCATTTCCAAAGCATATTTTCCAAATTATTGGGAGAAAAAAAAAAAAGATTTAGAGAACACTGAAGAATGGAGCAATTCTTAAGGTAGAAGTACAAAGTTGAAACAGATCTTTAAAGCATGCTATCCAAGACAGAGATAGAAAATTTCCTTCAAATGTCTACGTATTTCAAGGAAAACAGAGCATGCAAATCAGAGTTACTAGTTAACTCCCAGTAATAGAAGGAAAAGGTTATATACCCAGACCATAGTCTAAACCTCTAACTCCCTCTTGCTGAGAGAATATTCAGAGGGTATTCTGACTTGGGCTTTGCCTCACCCACTCCCCTCATTCTTCTCTGTAGTTTACATAATCTCCTTAACTCCTGTCTATACACACTGCCTCAGGCAAATTCTGAAGGCAGCTTTCAGATCTTGTACAGAGCCTCCCAGATTTATTACCAGTTTGTCTGAGAGGAGCTATACTACTCTCTCAACCAAATCCCTGCTGAGTTTTGTGGATATGCGTGAAGGATAAATACAGCATGTTCAGGACAAAGAAGATGTGCTCTTCCAATCACCAGGCTGGATTGCTTATTACTGCTGACAGAAGGAGGCGGAAATGATACACTCATTTGATCATGCCAAACTCCTCATGCCTCGGGGCATGGACTTCACAGGCCAATTGCCATGTATTAGTATTTTAACCAGGAAGCAGCTCAACTGGGAGGGTTGAACGAGAGAGCACTTCCTTTTACTTTGCATGCTTACATCCTTTGATCTATTTTTTATCTAATTCTCCTTCTGAATAGACATGTAGAGAATATGCAGGAATCTAGATGGTATTGGAAAAGTCACTGAGATGAAGATTCTGCTGCAAATGCTTATCGTCCCTCCCACACCCACATGCCCCCAAAAGCTCTAATGGCATTAAGAAAACATGTGATGCCATATACCATCGAAAGGACTGACATTCAAAAAGGACTAAAGAAGATACAAAACTTGGTTTGGTAATAAGATGAGGTATTGATAATCTCCAAAATCAACCTAGCTGTATTCATTTTCCCCCTCAAACCCTCCTGTATTTTATTAACTTTCCTTTATTGGATTGATGGATTTATTATAGATGTTTTTAGGTCTCTTCTATAGATATAATCTATAGAAGAGATCATTGGATTAAAAAGGTCCAAAGTTAATATGTCACCCTCTATAAAGAAGGAGACTATTCATTTTGGTGGAAATGCATGGAACAGAATGATTTTTAGTCCTAATCAAATTTCCTTTTCAATCTTTTTATAGCAAATGGCATCCTCCGTCTCTACCCTCTATCTGCTTTCCCCCCACAAGGTTCCATGCACCTAAATTTATAAGCCTTCCAATTACTTATTTTATTTCCAGATAATTATTAGCTATAAAAATATTTTAGTAACTTTAATTATTTTAGTATAACAAGTAAAAGTTTAACAATTTTTAGAAAGAAACTTTATCATTTTATACTATATTCCTTCAGAGTTGCTTTTCATTAAGATTACAGAAATAACTTTTTACTAACTTGCTTTGAACGGATGCAGTTTTCTTAACATTAGAGCATTACCTTCTAAAGTGAGACCTTGCTTTCTAAAGCAAGTAATGTAATGTATTTTATACGTTATGTTTTCCTAGTCATAAGGTTATTGAATCACTTCAACAAGAAAATAAATTTCTTCCCAAAATTGGGGTGACGGATATATATTTTGTTTTGTATTTGAACTTGGATGTGGGGGATTAGAGAGTCTCTCAAGCCCTGTTTAAATTTTTTTTAGCCAAGTGTGAGAAATCTATATCTGGGCTCTGCTCCATATATATAGTTTATTTGGTCCTGGGTAAAGGTAAATCATAGTTCCCATGTAGCAATTCGGATGCTTTTTTGTGAAACTAAAAGCATGCTTAACTAAAAAGTGGTCTGCATTCTAAGGATAACCTCATATAACAGAATCTCTAAGATAGGCAGTCCTCAGATTAATTGAGGGCCTCAGTAATGTCAGGCACTGGTTCAATTTCTCTGGGATTCTCTTGGTTTTTCTCTCACAGTTGAGAAATATCTGCAACTGTTCCAAGCATGATATTCTCACATGATAACATCCGAATCAAGGAGAAAGGGGTGAGGAAAGATGCTTCCCTGTTCAACTTTCTCTTTTTACCATGGAGGGAAACCTTTCCGAGGAGCTGTTAAGTAGGCTTTCTCTTATATCTATTAGGCAAGGAAAGAGTCAGGTGCCCCCTGTCTAAACCCAATCACTGGTGGAGTGGAATGAGGGTTACTGTGATTGGATTTAAAACATGGCTCATCCTCTGCAACTGGGGAGGGGTCAGCATTCCCAGAGGCTCACTGGCATCTAAGTGTTACCTGAATAAAAGTTACGTTAGCAAGGAAGAAGCAAGAAGTGGCTATTGGTTAGGTAATCAACAAGATCTGCCACAAGCCAACACCTCTGTTTTTCTTTTGTGTGTATGTGTGTGTGTGTGTGTGTGTGTGTGTGTGTTTTGTGGTTATTTTTTGCGGTACGCGGGCCTCTCACCGTTGTGGCCTCTCCCGCCGCGGAGCACAGACTCCGGACGCGCAGGCTCAGCGGCCATGGCTCACGGGCCCAGCCGCTCCGTGGCATGTGGGATCTTCCCGGACCGGGGCACTAACCTGCGTTCCCTGCATCGGCAGGCAGACTCTCAACCACTGCGCCACCAGGGAAGCCCTGTTTTTTGTTTTTTAATGAGTGTAGAGGGGTGGCGAACTTTTGGCATGATGGGTGTGACAATTCATTGCATGGGACTGTCATTCTTAATGCAGAATCTTTAGCATTCTTGACGCTCACCCACCATGTGCTACTGTCATTACCTCTTTGCAATCATTGCTACAACCCCAAACCCACACTTTTCCAAATATTCCCTGGGTAGTTACATGGTCCACAGTTAAGAACCACTGGCACTGGATATTTTCAGACTTGAATTCTGGTACATTCTGAAGGAAGAAGCACCAACTTATAAACTAATAAATTCTTCTTGAGGTGGGATATCATAGAATGTTTGAGATCAAGGTTTAACAATTCTCACGGTATATTTCATGGCATGCTTATTTATATTCTAACTGTTATGAGGTCTTTGAGGTATACTCATATTTTCATCACAAAAAATGTGTACAGCTTTTATACAGATAAGCATGTACAAGTATTTGGAAAAGGCAAAGGCTTTAAATTCCAAAACTGACACTTAAAATTTAAACAGATTCATCCAAATTTCTTAACATCGCTGCATTTCTCTAAAATGGGGATAATTTTACAGTTCTCAGTATTGGATGAGATCATATACACTAAACACTGCAAAAAGCACCTAGAAGATACTAAATATTCATTAATAATGAATTCCATTTCATATTTAAACACCCATAATGAGCATAATAAATAGGTCCACTCTTCAAGTATTACACCAGAAAATATTACTGATACTTCTCTTTTTCATGGAAAGAGTAGTATTGGGGGTAAATATCTATAAAAGATCACATTTTAGAACAAGGACTGGCCAACAGCAGCCCTCAGGTCAATCTCACCTGCTGCCTGGTTTTGTATATAAAGCTGTACTGAACACAGACACACCCATTCATTTACCGTTGTCTATGGCTGCTTTCAGAATACAATGGCAGAGATGAAGAGCTCCAACTAAGACTATCATATTTGACAAGTTGAAAACATTTACTATTTGGTTATTTATAGAAAAAGTTCATTAACCTCAATTCTAGAAGGTAAAATATTTTATCAGAATGTATATATAAGAAAAAAGTGAAAGAGAAGAAAGAAAGAAAGAAAGAAAGAAAGAAAGAAAGAAAGAAAGAAAGAAAGAAAGAAAGAAAAAGAAAGAAAGAAAAAGAAAGGGAAGGGAAGGGGAGGGGAAGGGCAGGGGAAGGGCAGGGGAAGGGCAGGGGAGGTAAGGGAAGGGGAAGGGAAGGGGAGGTATGGGAAGGGGAAGGGAAGGAAGAAGGAAAGGAGGGAAAGAAGGAAGGAAGAAGAGGAAGGAGGGAGGGAGGCAGGGAAAAAAAAAGAAGAGAAAAAGGAAAGAAAGAAAAAGTCTCTGTTAACTTCTGCAGAGCCTAGGAAACTTTATCTGGTAACATCGTAGACTTCACTGATTTATTTCATGTTCGTTCTCCTCAACCCACTTCCCTTGTTCTGAGCTGTGTTCCTTCTTTCTTTACTTCAGCAATGCTGTTTCTACTTAAATTTATTGGCAATTATTAGTTCTTTAAGTAATCTTTAGATTTTATATCACTGAACAGGTCATTAGCGATTGTTTTTGTGCCAGGCCTTTTCTCTTTAATATTGATAAGTAAATATGCCATTAAGACATTTCCAGTGTTATAAGAGCTACCGGCAAGAGCTCCCAAATACTGTCTCTGGGAAATTAATTTAGATTAATACATTCACAAAATATATCATGAATCCTTTCTACTTTTCCAGCATTGTTTTGCACAATTTTTAATTTAATTCTGTGCTTTCAAAGCCAAGGTTTTAAAATTAGCATATATATATATATATATATATATATATATATATAGCTGCAATTGAGATCTTTTTGTTGTTTGGTAGAAGATACAGTGCCTTGAAGAGGAGACAGATACATACAATGCCTTGAAGAGGAGACAGATACAAGGGCTTAGTTTCCAGATTTGGCCTTGCCAATACATTTTACAAATTGCATTCAGTGATAGTTAACTCACGTTCCTTTTGACCTGTCAATATTTAGATATGATATGCGGTGGCCATTTAGGCAGGTTTTCCTTATCAATTTCAAACTCCGTCTTCTGGTATCATATTTTGTGATCAGGAAACATGTCCTAGCATAGCAGATTGTAAGTACACCCTATATGTAATAACTCTGCAGGGACACCTATAGAGGCCAAAAGCTCTGTGGGCTGATATCAGATTTGACTTTGTGGCTTTATTTGCAAATAACTGACTATATGCCAGTGTTAGGAATAAAGAATAAACAACGTGATTTGTATAAATCCTTCCTACCCATGAGCCAATGTCAGTTTTTCAAACACTTTCTACCTCAGAACACAGAAGGATAATAGAGAAATAAGAGAGTTTATTTAAAAGATTGTCATAAATAGAGGTGTTTGAGATTTAAGCATCCAGCTACCTGCACTTTGAATTCCTCTGGGTTCTTATTTCCATGAAATCTAACTTTTCTGAAGATTAGTTTACATTAAATCCTAGAATTGACATCTGAGACACCTGTCCAAGACTGTACTTAATAAATGATTCAATCCCTCCCTTTGACATTACTAGAATTCATCTTATCTCATGCAGTAAACAGCAAACATACCAAATAAATTCACCATGCATTTGCTTAGTTCTGGAAAACAAAGTTGCACAGAGATTCAATCCACCAATCTCATTATTTGGATGGAGTACTTTAGCTGATGATTGAGTTACCAGGGACATCAAGTACCCATTTACCGGCAGGTGTTAGAATTCACATTAATGACAGGGTTTGAGATGGGGAGCCCACAGAGCAGAAATTCTTGTATTCAGATGCCCATGTGAAACTTGGCCTGTCTTCCAGACCTGCCTTCCCTACACCCACGTGGAATTCCGCAGGATAGATAGCACCTGCCTCTCAGGCCACTCACCCCTCACTTGAGAGAGTGTAAAGAGCTGCTCTGTCTTACACTGTGGGAGTTAGAAGCACTGAACTTGGAGAAGCAGTAGTGAAAGACAAGAACAAAAACAAAAAACAGTTATTGCTTGTTCATTCTGAGAAGGCGCTCGATATTACCGTCTTTTATTCATTTCTCTTTGATTTGTTGGGCTTACTCTCACGGTAAGCTTCTAAGATGAACACAACTCTCTTAAATGTAGATTAGGAATCAGACAATTTGGGATTCATATTTGGGTAGAAGACCTGTGTCTTCCTGTTTCTAGTAAGCCGACCTGGACCTCACTTTGCTCATTTATAAAAAGAAAGAGTTATATCTTGTTTTTTTGTTTTTTTTTGCGATACGTGGGCCTCTCACCGCTGTGGCCTCTCCCGTTGCGGAGCACAGGCTCTGGACGTGCAGGCTCAGTGGCCATGGCTCACGGGCCCAGCTGCTTCGCGGCATGTGGGGTCTTCCTGGACCGGGACACGAACCGGTGTCCCCTGCATCGGCAGGCGAACTCTCAACCACTGTGCCACCAGGGAAGCCCAAAAGAGTTGTATCTTCTCTGAAGTCTGCTTTTAGAAACAATACTCTACTAGTTATTTATTTTTCCTGTCTCATATAGAACAGTATGCTATTACTTTCACTTTCCAAATGACTCTCCATAGCCTAAAGAGACCTTTGCTATCTGGTCCCTACCTGCTCCTCAAGCGCGTTTTTCACTTACTCCCTGTCCTCACGCCACTCCAGACAATCACAGTGGCCTTGCTACTGCCTTTCTCATGTTCCTGGCATGTATAGTTCCCTCTATCTAGAATGTTCTTCACCCAAATTTCCCTCAGAGATGCATTGCCTGACCAGCCAATCTATCTTAGTTTAGGCTTTCCCAAAGGCAGACTCCAAGACAGGGATTCAAGTACAAATGTTCATGTGGTAGGAAACATGGCTATGAGAGTGAGCAAGTGAGACAGGCAAAGGACGGAACCAATAAAGAGTGTGTGATTAGGCCAGCCACCATTGTGGGCCAATGGTGCTCAGTCCTGCAGAAGAAACTCTGCAAAATATCCTAAAATGCCCAAAGCACGTCCAAGTTATCTTTCATGAGGGCTGAGGATGGTTGTAGATCAATTCCTGAAAATTATTCCTTGATAGCTCTTCTGGGAGTGTTAATTCTCCTCCACTTCTGTTCTGCCCTGCTTCAGACCAGAGTAGCCTTCCTTTGACCTCACAAAAAGCCCACAGACAAAGACATGCAGGTACTACTAGTAGTTGGATAGTAGTTGGATAGTAATTGGCGGTTGGCCTGATCCTACTGAAAGACCAATAGGTGTGTACAAGATACTGACAACGTCTGCTCTGCTATCTAAAACTGCATCTTCCCCTCCACCAATCTCTCTGCTTACACAGTTTTCTTTTTCATCATATCTCTTACCACTTCCCAAGGTGATGTTATATATTCTTTATTTATTTTGATAGGGATTTTATTATAGAACTTGAAAGAATAAACCCCCAATCCAAGCTGCCTAGCTTTAAGACCCAGCCCATCCCTCTACTAATTATGTATGACTATTCCCCAATTTACTCCATAATAATAGAAACTTTCTCAACAGGTTGTTGAAAGCTTGAAATCAGTGGTCAGGGTACAGTATCTGGCACATAGTTTGCACTTTACCAGTGTTAGCTATTATTGTAATAATTTGCATTTTGCCTGTCTACCCTCAGGAATGAAAGCTTCATGCAAGATCAAACATTTTTCATCCTGTTTATTGTTATTCCCCATGGTTCAGCCAAGCAACATAATAATTGCTTAATACATATTTGCTAAATGAAACAGTGAATGAAACATACTCCTCCAGGAATTCAACTTTAAACACTAATTCTTACCCCACTCCCCCAAAAACTCACCTTCAAGTAGTTAATTTCAATTTTCTATTTGCTTTCTAAGACTCAGTTCCAAAGTCTCTTACTTTTCTAGGAATCCTACTCTGATTTCCTCCTTTCCCTCCAAACTACTCACTAGTCTCTCCCTCATGGTTCATTCATCTTGCCTTTATCACACTCTACTGTAAATATTTGCTAACTTGTGATTTCCTTGACGCTGGAGAATGTATTACATTTGAGGTTTTGTCCCTAAGCACCCAGCCAAATACCAGATGCTCAATAAATATTTGTGGAATGAATGAATAAATATGTCCAGTTAGTGGTTTTAAGACATGGCAGCTAATTCTTCAAATCCCGTCTAGGTCGCCCCCTGGTGTGTAAAGAGTAGACAACCTGGGATCTTTAAAAGTAAGATGCCAGTCTTACCTCAAGGAAATCTGAAGTAGCCATGAAAGGACTAAACATTTTGTGTGCCATGGGTTCTGCGGAGAACCACTGACTTCAGAATAAAGGGTCATCTAAAACTTCCTCTATTGCAATATATATATAAACATAAACATATCATAACATATATATAAACAAATATATATATCTTTAAGAGGAGAATAAGAAACCACACTGCCCTTACTCATGGAGTCACTTATTTCACAGGGATAATAAAAATTTCTAAGTTACTGCACACTGATGGTATTCTTTGTTTTCCCCTAGGTTTACTTAGTGACTGACCAGCAGCCAGAACTGATATGGTAAAAGATCCTGGAAAAGAAGCATTGTGGCCCTAAGTATTGCCCATTTTTCTGTTTAAAACATTTTTTGTTGTGTTGTTTTCAATTAACATATATAAGCAGCCAGAAATGACCTTGAATTGTTCATCTATATTCTGTCAAATTAAAGCCAAGTATCAGGATTCTATATGCTAGATATATGGTACCCATATCTGGAGAATCTATTAGGTTAAATTAACAGATGAAAAGTCCCCAGAAAACTTGTGAAAACCCAGAGAATACATCACAGTAACCTGGTGTTGACAAAAAAAGACCTGGACAAACGCTTCTGAAATTTCCTTGTATCCATAATTCAGTTGAAAATGATTCTTCTCTCAAAAATCAGAAAGTGTGGTTAGTTGTTAATTTGTTTCACACATGATTTTTTTTTAATTTATGATTTGAAAAGCAAGAATATTTGTATCAAAATTGAAAAAATAAAGCATGTGGTTCTGAAACGAGGACACTCAAATGCTCTGATTTCATTCTCTTTAGGCAAACTGATAATCCCCAATTTATTAAGAAATATTTCTTCTAGCTAGTTTTTTTCTAATTGGGCTCCTTTGTGTATTTAGTTCCTGGAGGGTTAGAGAAATTGTCTGATCTCCTCACTGGCTATTCTTCATCTCTGGTTTCCCACACCAATCTTTCTTTTTCTTTCTTGTTGTAATACTTCTTCATTAGTTCATGTTCTCAGCCTCATTATACAGTCTTCTGGTATTGCTGTATATAATGCCAATCAACCCTGACACATTTTTGCTTTATTTTTTTTCCATTATTATGCACTAAAAAAAAAAGTAAAGATGTCTACATCTTACTGTCTGCTAGGTAATCAGTTCTTTTACTATTGTCTTCCTTCTTTTCTTCCTTTCCTCTTTCTTTTTCTTTCTTTCTTCCTTCCTTCCTTCCTTTCTTTCTCTCTTCCTTGCTTCGTTCCTTCCTTCCTTTTCCCCTTCCTTCCTTCCTTCTTTCCTTCCTTCCTTCCCTTCCCTCCCTCCCTCCCCTCCTTCCTTCCTTCCTTCCTTTTTTTCAGGCTTTCTTTCATCTCTCATTAAAAGAGCATTGTCACATTTTCCAAAATCAATATTCCATTTAATTTCTTAGCCAGCACATCATGACAGATTAATTTGTCTTTCCACCTTTAGTTCCCTTTTAAGCCACAGCCATCTAAAACATTACCTCAGTCTTTCCCAATGCCCATCACTTTGAATTATTATTGCTTCACCTCTGTTGTCAAAAGATTTAAAAACAAAGCGTCCTGTAGTAAAGGTGAGCTTATTAGTTTAGCTGCATGGCACAAAGTACTAATGAGATAAATATTCCATATATCTTTAAATTTATGCTTGTGGTATAAAGGACTATTTGGTTCTAATTTTTGTTTCTATAAAATTAAATTATAACATGATAACAGAAACTTCAACAAAATTAGAATAAATATAAATTAGGGTTTTTTAAATATAAAATTTGCCTGTCTATGGTTCACTAACTTATTTTTTTTGATACATCTCACATATTGGCTCTTACTATAATGAAACTCTCCTCAATGATTTTATTTATAAAACAGTAACTAAAGAGTTACATGAAATTTCATGGTTCAGTGACTGTCATCTAACCAACTCATATAAGATTGAATCATCCAGAGTTAAATAAAACACCTGCCTTCAAATATATATTACCTGAGGTTTCTCTGATTTCAATCACACAATCAGCTACCTGACTTCAGAGATGGGAGGACAGATGAAGAATAAAAAGAATTTGAGGCAATGGCTATAACTACTTAACTGTGTCAGCAAAACATTATATATATTTTTACAGTTTAGAATGGGCCTTCCCAAACCAATAATATCTGAAATCACCAACTCAATATTTCTCAATACCTGGTAAGGAAAAAAAAAAGTTGACCTTCATATTTGTTATAGAATTAAAAACTAAAAATTAAAACCAATCCCCCTGCCAAAAGAAAAAAATTCCATGTAGAGATCCAAAGAAGATAGTTGTCAACAGAGATCTTTTAAAAGGTGTTTAAAATACAATTCTCCTGAGATGCATATGTGCTCCTTTGCTACATTTACTCTTTAATCAATCAGCTCAATACCTTATACATACAGACTCTGTAAATGTTTGTTAAATGAATATATCAATGACTGTTATCTGCTATTTAGTTGCATTCAGGGCCAAGGCAGAGATGACATGTTCACTAGTAACAAATGTGTCCAATTTTAGTCTCAGCCTTTAGCCCTTTCCTTCTATGATCTCCACTGTATTTCCATCCTTGTCTCCAGACCATTGCCTTAATATTCCAATCACATCAGACTCTGGAAAAATCTCCAAAGACATTGTTCACTAATCTGTGTATAGCCTGCTGCCGTTCCCTATGCCTATTCTTTACATTTCAAAACCCTCTAAATCTTTAAGAGGGGATCTGTTTTCTCCTTCACTCCATGATTCCTAAACTGGAATTCATTGATCCTATGCACCTGGCTCATATTGCTTGATTTCCAAACTGCACTTAGCCACAGTATATTCCATATAAGAGACGATTATAAAATATTTTTAACACTGTAGGCAAAAGTCAATTAAAGTTAAGGAGTAAATTTGCCAACAAATATTATTAATGTAATCTTATGACTTAATGTAATTAATTATGGAAAGAAAATTATTCAAAACTGAAATAAATGTTTAAATATTATGACATAGGATAATACTTATAAAATCTGTAATGCTTTAGTATTTATTTCTATGCTTTTATAAACATTATAGTTATTGCTACGTGATTCCCAACACATATAAAATATTCACTAAGCCAACATACTTAAGAGTGGCGGGGCTTCCATGGTGGCGCAGTGGTTGGGAGTCTGCCTGCCGATGCAGGGGACATGGGTTCGTGCCCCGGTCCGGGAGGATCCCACATGCCGCGGAGCGGCTGGGCCCATGAGCCATGGCCGCTGAGCCTGTGTGCCCGGAGCCTGTGCCCCGCAACGGGAGAGGCCACAACAGTGAGAGGTCCACGTACAGGAAAAAAAAAAAGAGTAGCTTCTCTCTCCTTCTTTCCCAGAAAGTAAAAGGTAGAAAAAAAGAAGAAGAACATAACTAGTAGTTAGCTCATGTGCGGACTGACTGACTGAGAATGACATCGAGGAAATCAAATTCTGGAACCTCACGACCTCCAAAACCACGATGGAAAATCAGAACCAGCAATCCTGTTAGTGAGTCAACTCGCTTCTCTTTAAATATCAAAGGGGAAATCTCCACACAGTAAATGATGCCAGGATACCAAGAACCTCCAAAACTGTTAAGCAGTTTCTACCTAGAGGTTAATTTAATTTGCATTCAAAATTATCACTTTAAATAATGAAAATGTTATTCCAAATTTAAAAATAAGATGTAAGTGAATATCCTACATAATAAAATTAAGATTCTGCTTGGTTATATATTTAATTTTATATTGGTTAAACCTATCTCCTTTATTCCTTACATAAGTAGTTGCAAAAACAACACATCTTTACTCTAAAAACTTATACATCTTAAAAAGGATACTTTCATTCAAAGTACATTCAAATTTAAGTTTGAAATTTCTACTTATCCTAAAAGCTACTATTCAAAAAACAAAAAGAATTAGTGTAATTCATTGGCCTCAAAATATTACCACTTAACATATGCAGCATGGAAAGAGGAAAGAAATCTTACATACTTCTTCCATAAATAAGAGGATTAAATATTGCCCATAATGAGATTATATCCTAAAATTATATTATGACCTTTTTAAAAATTCCAGAGTAGCCCCTGAAAATACAATCCCACTACTGTGATAATTTATTTCATCCTGACAGAATTCTGAAAATGGTGCTACCAACTTGGCCGGGGCAACTCTTTTGTTTATAGTAATCCTAAACCTGCTCAGTACAGGTAACAACATACAACATCTAGTGAGATTTTTGCTGACCAGAAAATCCATCTTTGTGGTTACAGTGAGTTTATATATATACAGTCTGTCATCATAAAGTTTAATTTTCAGACAGTGCCCTTCATTTCAAATTCTTGAGGGTAAACATTCACTGTAACACCCAGGTACTGAAAACCAAGGTAGTGTCCTCTGGATATGAATCCCAGCTTCACATATTTATTAGCTGTTTGACCTTGAACAAATTACATACTCTGTATCTTTTCTTCCTCCATAACAATGCCTACTTTGCAGGATTGCCATGAGAAATAAAGAAACCATTTTTTTTCCCCCAGGAAAAGTACAGAATATAATACATAGTATAGTATAGAACATCATTAAATATTGCTATATCTGATTTCATTGCACTAACTAAACAATATCCTTTCTTTCCTGGTTTCTATTTTCCTTATTATTTTCCCCTTTTCCACTTTCTTCCACCTTTCCTCAATCTAAGCCCTTTCCCTAACGTGTCAAATAATATTTTTTTCCTTATTTGTTTTATTTATGATAGCTTGTTTTACATATAAAATTTGGAATATTAAAAGTCAATGAGTTGAAAATTTTATATTTCCTGAAAAAAAAATGTGTAATCCTGAATTTCCCAGTGATACCAACTTTTTTTGTAGACTTGAAGTTTTACTGGATTTACTGTGCAGAGAAATCACTTAAGTTCAGAATTCTAGGCTAGAGTATGTCTAGAAGCAACAGTAATCCTAGTACTGCTAAACTTTTTATGGGGGGGAGGGAAGAATTTGCAGTCTTTCCTCAGTACTCCTCTAGTCTTGGGTAGACCCCACTGCTTTCTTGAAATCTCCCCCTACTCCACTTGCTTATTTATCTTTTCATTTACTCCTTCTATCAACAAATACTTTTGAAGAGACTTTTAGGTGCCAAGTACAGTGCTAAACAGATGAGAAGTAACAGGCAGAGCTTTTAAATCAGTTGTTGGAGCAAATAGTCTTATAAAGAGAAAAACCAACTGTTCAATTTTCTTACAGAGTTGTTAAGGGCTATAATGAGCTAATCAAATTACTCTACAGGGACTGTTAGGTGACACCTAAGTCGTTAGGTTTTGTGAGGTTCAAGTGAGAATTCCCTAAAGAAGTGGTACTTAAGGTGAGAGCTGTAGAAGTAGGAGGAAGCCAAGAAACCAGGGATATTTTTCTTCTACCATCTACTACCTTCCCTCTATGCACTCAGTATTCTGGTCTCGGCTGAGAGATGTTTTCTCTACCTCATGTTCAACCATCATCCTGGTTGAATTGATGCCAAGGCCAAGCAACCCCCAAACTTCAATTTCACCCCCAAACTTCAATTTCACCATCCCCTCAACACTAATGACTTCTGCCTACTTCCTCTATCAAAACACATGGACATACCAATGAGAAACTTCCTGTCTCAGACAAAAACATATCTCTCAGAATTTATCTTATTGAACTCTCTGGATATTTAACTGTATTTCATTTTCCTTTTCCGTCAAAAAAAATTATTTTGAATTATTCTTTACCATTCTGTTTTCTCCTTCTCAGAATCTTTTTTTGGCCCTTTTGATCTCTTATTTCTCAACCTAGCCTTTAAATGTTGCTAATCTTCAGAAATCTACTTTTATTTTTTTTCCTTTCTTACCCTACACACTCTCCAGGGAATGGCTTAAGTACGTAATGATCCACATGCCAATGATTCCCAAATGTCTATTACTAGCTGAGATTTCTCCTTGAATTGTGGAGCTGTGTTTGATTAGGCTGCTTGAGTGTTTTTCTTAACATATCACTTGTGTCTCAAGTGAAATTTGTCCAAGCTTATAATCTTCCTTCCTACTCAAACTTTATCAGAGTTTGTTTTACATATTCAATTGTTCCCTATCATTGAGTAGTGTCACTACTGACATTGTGTTTCAATTCAGAACACTAGATAATAATTCTCACTCTTCCTTTTACTCCACCACCTACATAGAATTAATTGTCATTTCGCCCTAGATCTCACCTGTTCAATATACCTAGAGGCCAGCTACTCAGCAAACCCATTACAATTCTCATAGTTTGAGTGACCAACACTTTTTGTTAGTATTACATCATTCTATTTATGGTAAATTGATTTTTTTTAAAGATAGATTTTATTCATTTAAAAAAAAATTTTTTTTTTTTGGCTGCATTGGGTCTTCATTGCTGTGCGCAGGTTTTCTCTACTTGCAGCGAGCGGAGGCTACTCTTCGTTGTGGTGCGCGGGCTTCTCATTGTGGTGGCTTCTCTTGCTGCGGAGCATGGGCTCTAGGTGTGTGGGCTTCAGTAGTTCTGGCACGTGGGCTCAGTAGTTGTGTTTTGCGGGCTCTACAGTGCAGGCTCAGTAGTTGTGGCGCAAGGGCTTAGTTGCTCTGCAGCATGTGGGATCTTCCCAGACCAGGGCTCGAATCTGTGTCCCCTGCATTGGCAGGCGGATTCTTAACCACTGCGCCACCAGAGAAGCCCAATAAAATTTTCCGATTTTTATTCCTATTTATTATTCGCCTTTCTTGTAAGATAATTATAGTTCCCACACTACTAACCTCAGCCTTGGCCATTTGGCTAGCTTTAGTTAATGAAGTGAGAATGCATACCTCTCGTTTCAGATTAGAAACTAGCCATCAGGTGACTCAGCCATTGTTTCACCTTTTTATTGTAAGGTAAATATAGATACTGAAAACACATAAAGCAAAAATATGTGAATATGGCAAAACCCCTAGCAGCCACACCCAGACCAAGAAATAGAACTAGATCAGACACCTCAAAAACCCCATCGCAATCATAGCCCCCCTTCTCCCTTCCTCCAAAAGTAACCACCACACTGGATTTTATATTTTGTATTTTAAGTAAACAATTATTTATGTTTCTTTATGGCTTTGTCATCCAAATTTCCATCTCAAGACAGTCTAACTTAATTTTACATGACTTTTTAACTTGCTATGTGCTTTAATTATTTTTTAATCTACAGGTTCCCACTCAATCCATTTCTTTTCCTCACAATTCTTTTTTTTTGTTGTTGTTGTTGAAGGACCTACACCAACTGGCATCTAGAGTTTCTGGCTGTAAGTCTTGTTTATTATATATTTGACATGTTTCTTTGTCCTTCAAATTGGTAACTGGAGCCAGGGGCTTGATCAGACTCAGGCTGGTTCACTCTGGTACAACTGTGGATGATATGCTCTTCCATCAAGAGGCATCTTTCTCATTCATATTCTCTCTCTCTCTGTCTCCTTTCTGTCTCTCTTAGCAAAGTTAGCAGCCTTTGATTCTCAATGCCTCATTGAGGTGAAAAAAAGGGATGTTTTAATTCTCTTTTCTTTTCTTTTTTTGCGTTACGCGGGCCTCTCACTGTTGTGGCCTCTCCCATTTCAGAGCACAGGCTCCGGACGCGCAGGCTCAGCGGCCATGGCTCATGGGCCTTGCCGCTCCGCGGCAAGTGGGATCTTCCCAGACCGGGGCACGAACCCGTGTCCCCTGCATCGGCAGGCGGACTCTAAACCACTGCGCCACCAGGGAAGCCCTCTCATTTTGCTTTTATATATTAGCTGAAATAATTTTACCAGGAGATACTTCCCTTTCTATACTATGTGATTCATATTTGTGTCATTCATATAAGAAAAATAAGATAAGTAAAATTTTAATTTGTGCCTTTTATTTATTCAGTTTTCAAAATAATCAACTGGTTCTCTGCCATCCTCTGAAGATGACCAATTCAAGAGCTCTTTTTATATATTATAAACCCACAGATTTAAACTTATTCAATGGATTTATATCAGTTGCAATTTTTATCCATATTGGAGCTTAGTTTGTCCTATCTTTGGTCAGTGGGAACCTCTTAAAATTGGCTCCTGAACTTTTTGACATGAACTTAGCAATTCTGGGTAGATTTGTTGTTTTCTGGCATGAAAGATATTTCAGGCCCATCTTTTACATTTCCTGTCCAAGACCTGGAATAAGCCATTTCTCTAAAAATACCTGGTTCCTTCTAATGGAAAATAGTATTTTAAGATAAGAATCTTGGTACTAGGAATGCTTACAGTTATTAGACGAATCATTGTTTTTAGACCTTCTCAGTGGACAAAGCCAACATATCTTAAGAGTTCATGCTTATATTTCCAGTTTAAATTCAGGAATACAGTGTTAATTTACCACTTCTATATCAGTACTTCCTTTCTTCTACACTGAGAATTCAGGTTCTCAAGAATATAGGATCTGATAGAACTAGAACAGATCATAATTACTTATTTGCTTTATTATACATATCACATACAACAATCTCAGAACTGCAATACTACCACCATGAAATATTCTATTTAAAAAGAACTGAAAACATATTTTTGCATGTGCTATTCCTATTATAGCCTATTTTTTGTGATTGTAGTATTTTCACATTGTCAGATTATAAAACCATTATATATTATAATCTTACCCTTTTAATCTTCATTTAATCTTAAATGATGAAATTTAATCTTAAAGTTATATATTTAATGCTCTCTATCAGTCTTTAGATTAATGTTTCTTCATTCATTATGACTGTCTGAAGTTGTTTATTTGTTTTTAGAGTTGCAGTGGGCTTTTACTGAGATAAATTAATAAAACCCAAAATTTTACCAGCCATCTTTTCTGAATTTTATAAACTCAGCAGAGACCCTGGTCAATATATGTGTGTAATATAACAATATTACACATTCCAACAAAAATAGAGCCCTACTGGAACATATGTCAATTAACAGAAAACCAATTTTCCCTCTCCCCAAATGTTTTCAAAATTTTTAGTCCCCACTGTTCACGTCTCAGTAGAACTGCTCCCTTGTGGGTAGGGACATTGGAATTCTCTCCCATTTTTACTGAACATTCTAAATTTCAAATTTCAGTTTTGTTTCAAAATGGGGAACAGTGACTTTGTTTTTTCCAGGTACCCTTCCTCCATAATGTGGTATATACACACCACATTTTCTTTATGCATTCACCTGTTGATGGACACTTAGGTTGTTTCCATGTCTTGACTATTGTAAATACTGCTGGAATGAACATGAGAGTGCAGATATATCTTTGAGATAGTGATTTCATTGCCTTCAGATATATTCTCAGACGTGGGATGCTGGATTGTATGGCAGTTCTATTGTTTACTTTTTGAGGAACTTCCACACTATTTTCCTTACTGGCTATGTTAATTTACATTTCCACCAACAGTGCACAAGGGTTCCGTTTTCTCCAAATCCTTGCCAGCACTTGTTTTCTTGTGTTTTTTTTTTGTTGTTGTTGTTGTTGTTGTTTTGCGGTACACTGGCCTCTCACTGTTGTGGCCTCTCCCGTTGCGGAGCACAGGCTCCGGACGCGCAGGCTCAGCGGCCATGGATCACGGGCCCAGCCGCGCCGCGGCATGTGGGATCTTCCCGGACCAGGGCACGAACCCATGTCCCCTGCATCGGCAGGCGGACTCTCAACCACTGCACCACCAGGGAAGCCCTTTCTTGTGTTTTTGATGACAGCCATTCTAACAGGTGTGAGGC
Source organism: Phocoena sinus (assembly GCF_008692025.1). NCBI lineage: Eukaryota > Metazoa > Chordata > Mammalia > Artiodactyla > Phocoenidae > Phocoena > Phocoena sinus. Next base: position 31,332,453 of record NC_045765.1, read on the forward strand.
GATATCTCACTGTGGTTTTGATTTGCATTTCTCCTATGATTAGTACCTTTTAATGTACCTGTCGGCCATTTGAAGATTTTCTTTGGAAGAATGTTTATTCAGGTCCTTTGCCCATTTCTTAATTGGATTGAGTTGTATGAGTTCCTCATGTATTTTTAGACATTAAGTCCTTAGCAGATTTGTGGTTTCCAAATATTTTCTCTCATTCCATAGGTTGGCTTCTCATTTTGTTGACTATTTATTTTGCTGAGCAGAAACTTTTTGGTTTGATGTAGCTGTACTTTATTTTTTCTTTTGTTGCTTGCGCTTTGGTGTCAAATCCATAAAGTCATTGTCAAGACCAATGTCAAATAATTTTTCCCCTAAGTTTTCTTCTTTAGTATGATGTTAAATTTGGCTTGCTAATTTTTTTGTGTTGAGAAATTTGCATCTATATCCATCAGGGATATTGGCCTATAGTTTTCTTATCTTGTAGTGTCCTTTCCTAGCTTTGGTATCAAGGTAATGCTGGCCTGATAAAATAAGTCTGGAAGCATTCCTTCTTGTTCAATTTTTTGAAAGAGGCTGAGAAGGACTGGTGTTAATTCTTCTTTGTTTTTAAAAAGATATATGTTCTTATTAGTAACAGTATGAATCATGGTCAGCCACTGTCAGAAGAAATCTATCTTGACCAACTTATCTATCTCTGTTAAAGGCTATTATTAATAATAAGTAACATTTGTAGATATTGCTGTTGTTTATAAATATCTGCCTGTTAGTGTCTAGACTTTTCTTTTGACTACCCCAATGCCTTTCAATTTCACCAATATGAATTTGAAAATCTGCTGAAATGTTACTTTATAAAATATTATCACTAGTACAGTTCTATTTAGTGTAGATAAAATAAACACTACATAGAAATGGTGATCGTTTTTAAAAATATGTAGAAAAAAGAATAGGAGATTTTAAAGTATTCCTATATTAACATTCTGTTTTGCACCAAATACTCTGCTTATCCCTAATGATATAAAAGTGATTAAATTATGAATTATGATCTAGCACTAAAAGCATTTACAGCCTGATATTTTTTCTTCCTTTTTTTTTTAACCTACGCTTGTGCTAATTTTATATAATGTCAACAATTTGATTCAAATTTCACAGATTTCTCACAATAGTTAAATTGCTATGCAATGGCTTTAAATTTTTCATTTATTTTTGTTCCTATATGGCTGCTTGTATATTACTGCAGGATTTGTTCACAAAAAGTATGTTAATGAGAAATCTGTTTTGTAAACACTGTAATTTTAGATTAAGTCCTCATTTTTTAAACCTCCCCATATCCCAAATATAGAATAATGTAATAACTTTATTATCCATAGAATGCCAACCACTTGGAAAACTGCTTTCTTTTTTGTGCGAGATATAAGATTTTTCATGTGGACTTTCTCACCATAGTTGACAGTAGAAATATTCTTTAAAAAATCAAATGAGAAAGCAAAACTCAGAATAAGAGAAAATGCAAGCAAACGTTTGATGTCTTTATAGTTTAGCTTTTTAGTCAGGGATTTTGTGTTTTACCTATAGCAGAATATGTTTGGTAATCAATGCTATTAATAACGAACAAATTGCTAGACCATGTCTTTTTGATGCTTCCATACTGGGGAAAGAAAACTAATGTAGAACTCAGGAGAATAGAACATGTACAAATGATAAATGAATGACACTGGTGTTCTATATAATAGTAATCAGTTGGAGTAATCTCCTATATAACTTTTGTGGTTCTAACATAGTTAGGAAAAACATGCTGGAAATTTTTTTAAGTAGACCTTAAATGATAACCAAGGTTCTGTTTATTTTTACTTCTATTGATTTATTTTTAAAAATCTTATTCAATTTATTTAAACTGAAAACAACAAAAAACAAAAACAAAACAAAACAAGAAACAGTTCACCAGTGAAAACATCTGGTTCTGGATTTTGTTGGGAGGTTTTTAATGACTGATTCAATCTCTTTACTTGTTATTGGTCTGTTGTTATTTTTGATTTCTTCATAATTCAGTCTTGGTAGTTTGTATGTTTCTAGGAATTTATTAATTTCTTCTAAGTTATCCAGTTTGTTGGACAAGAACTCAGCCTGTGCTCTTCGATCAGGTGGGGAAGCAAACTGTTTCCAAAGTTGACGGCTGGGATTTTAGATCAGGTAGGTCACTAACTGTGCTTGGCTGTTCAACAAAGTCTGTAGTGGGGCTTTTTGGTTGGGAGGATCTGTATCTCAGAGTTCCATGAGGCTAGGACTGTGCTCCAGGGTAGGGCAGGGTTGATGTCCTAGCTCCCTAGCTGGGTGGGACTGCAGGCTGAGTTCTGAGGCTGTCCAAGGTCACTGTTCAGGCTCCTTGGTTATGTCGGGCTAGAGGCTATACTCAGTAATTGGGCAGGATTGTTGGCTTGGCTTCCTGCCTAAGATTGTCTATAGGATGGGATCAGCAGCTGCCTGGCTTCTCTGGCCTGGAGGGTCTAGAAGCTATAATCCGTAGTTGGGCAGGGCATCAATTTTTTTCTTTCCCCTGCCAGGGTGGGATCATAGAACAGGCTCCATGGCCAGCATAGCTTGTACTCAACAGAGCTCCTTAGCCAGATAGGGCTTACGGATTTAGTTCTGCAGATGGGCAGAGCCCGTGGCTGAGATCTCTGCTCAGTTGCAGCTGCAAGGAGAAATATGGTTAGCCAAGATATGAGTGTTGGTTGCTGTAAGCTCCCCCGCTCAGTCTCTGTTTCTACCTGATCTCCAGTGGTCAAGTCCTGCAGATTCCCCTAGTGAACTGTGTGGGACAAGACACAGATGGGCCTCCCAGGAAGGGCCTTCTGAGGGAGCTGGATATCCACCTTGTGCTTTCCTTTTCACACTGGAGAAATCATAGGTCCAAAGGGGCACTCTTGGTGCAGTGCTGCCCCTGCCCTGGGCGAGGGGCAATGCAGTCAGAATGTAGCTGCTCCTCTTACCTTTCTGATGTTGATTCTTCTCAGTCTCTGTGGTCCAGAGGGGTGTTAAGCCTCAGCTCTGGAATTTGGGATTTTCACAGTGGTGTCTTCTCCATAAATGGTTGCTAGTTTGTCTTCTTATGAGGGAGACTGAAGTCAGGAATGACCTATGTCATCATTTTGATGACATCACCCAAGCAAGAGCATCTTAATATGTATATTATCGTAGTATCCATTTTATATCATGTTTGTTTGTCCCGTATTTTTTTCCTATTGGCCACTGCCCTTGCCTATGTGATTATGGTAGGGATGACAATTGTATGGACCTTGCTACCAATCAAATGTCTTTCAATCAGCCAATTAGGTATCAACCTAGGCACAGTGACTTGTTCATATATGTTACTGAGGACTAAATTGTATTCCCCCCAAATTCATCTATTGAAGGCTTAACTCCCAATGTGACTGTATTTGGAATAGGGCCTTTAAGAAGGTAATTCAAGTTAAATGAGGTCATAAGGGTAGGGCCCTAATCTGATAGCACTGGTGCCCTTATAAGAAGAGGAGGAGATAGCAGAGCTCTCTAGCTCTCTCTCTGCTCACACAAAGGGCCAAACCAATACAAGCACACAGTGAGAAGGTAGCCATATGTAAACCAGGAAGAAAGGGCTCATCAAAAACTAACACTACTGATGCCTTGATTTTCGGGTTCAAGCCTCCAGAGCTGTAAGAAAAATAAATTCTATTGTTTAAGCCACCTCTAGGTATTCTGTTATCACAGCCAAACAGACAGATACACACGGGCATGTCTATTGCAGTCCAGGTAGACTGTATTAGAGTGCATGGACATTGAGGGAACAGCAGTCCTCTTTTTTCTGGGATCACTAGCTCTAAGGACAAAATCTTGGAGCTTCTAGAAGCCTCTATACCTGATACAGTGTTATAAAAAGCCTGCTAATACATACATCAAAACTGAGTGATGGCAACACAGAGACTGGGGAGGAGAGAGGGAGTAGAGACAGAGAGACAGGGACAGAGACAAAGAGTTGATTCACTGTTTGAAATTCTGGATCCAATAATGTCAGAAGCCAGTGATACCACAGATTTCTTAGTGATGTGAAATAATAAATCCCCTTTCCTTTTTCCTTTCCTTTCCTTTCCTTTCCATCCTTCTTATCTTGTTTTGTTTTATTTCATTAAGCTGATTTTAGTTGAATTCCTGTCTCTTACAATCAAAAGAGTGACTTGTATATAGCGATTCTGTTTCAGCCTGGTCTCCCTCATATACTCTCAATAAGAACAGGGAGTGAGGGCAGAAAATGAGTTGAATTAGCTCACAAGTACAAAAGCAGTAGATATTTAGGAGAGATGGGGTGAGTGGGTTTCTCAACACATACTTACATAATGTTTGGAATTACTGAAGTAAATTAGGATATTGGTGAGAAATAAAAGCAAGAATTCTACTAGAATCAGACTTTGTGTCTATAAAATAAAATTGTTTGTAGTTCTCCAAATCTGGAAAATGCACATCAGAATTTAAACCGTAAGCCCACTTCTTTGGTCACTGTTAACATTAAAGAGCAAAAGCTCCTTTGTCAGCATTTTTATACAAGTAATAACCCTCCAACCATTATACTCACCCTTTATTAAGGCTACTAAATAACTACTTCATTTGCATATTTATACAATGTCCACCTCATTATGTATATTTAATGCATCCTTATTAATAGCTTTGGTATTAACAAAGAGGAAAAAATCGTGATTTACAAATGGTAAATCAGACTTACAAAGACCTGTAGTAATTTCCTTTTAATTCTCTAAGCCACAGCACACATTTTTGAAGCAATCAATATGGTTTTTAAACCTCTACAATAAACAAGCAATCATAAAATTCACAGGCAAATTGCTACTACTAGCTAACATTTAATGTGTGCTCACTACATGCCCCTCATGGTTTAAGAGCTTTAGATATTTTAACTCATTCAATTCTCACAACACCCCTGATTCGGTTTTATCTTTATTTACAGATAAAGAGACTGAATTACAGGATTCCAGGATCCTGCACAATATCACACAATTGACTAGAATTTGATTCACAGCGGCCTGAAAATAAATCATTTTATCCATTATGCAAAAAGGCCTCCAAAAGATCATGTAGTGTATTCCCTTTATTTCACAGTTGAAGAAATGAAGGCCAGGTGGGAATAAATGACTAACCAAGTTTTTGTGTCCAGGTAATGATGGAACCATGACAGAAACTCCCAGTCCCCAGAATCCCAATTCTGAACTCTTCCTACTATGTCTATGATAAGGTTTCCCAAACCAAAATATATGGTGATTTGAATCATCTAGGGATCTAAAATTTCTTACAATTTTAAAGTGGCTTTGTAATATTCATCTTGGTGAGACTGAACTACATTTTTCAAAATTCCTTTCTTGTATGTTTCTGGTTAGGGTGGGCTACAAGGAGATTCTTCTATGAGACTTTGAGAGGGGAAGTAAGAAAGCAAGTGCTTTGTAGTTCACATACATTGCCGCTGATTGGTTTGCTAACCTCATTACTGTGAATCTATAACTGGGTCTGCAATTGCACTACCTTGGATCCTCCTTCAGCTTCTCTGACTCCTAGTCCAGGTGTGTGTGTTTAGTTATGCCAAAAAAAACTCTGGTTTCTGTAGAGTTCCCATGCCAAAAATTTCAGAAGCATTAAGAACCGTCACAGTTTTCTATCTTGTTCTCATGAGGTTCTAGCTTATCCTTAATCTTTTTACTTTATCTTCCATTCCCAATTGTCTTCCCAGCCACTCCTGTCATTACACAATAGGTTCATGAATAGAGTGGCCATTGCAATATGGATGGAAGTTTTTCACAGGGTCAGCAGCCTGGGTTTCCACACTAACCCAGGACAATCTTGCTGTAGCCACCTCTGGATGCCCCTTTTGCCAACAGCAGAAACCAACACTGTACCCCCATTATGGCACCATTTCCTGAAAAATCAGTCAGCTGCCTGGTACCAGGTTCATTATATTGGACCTCTTCCAACATGGTAGGCACAGTACTTTGTTCTTATTGGAACAGACAATATCCTGGATATAGATTCGCCCTCTCTCTTGCAGTGAATCTCCCAAAGTATTGTCCATAGATTTACGGGATATCTTATCCATACTAGTCATATCATGTTCTCTATATGCTGAAGGGCTTGCAGGGCTGCTGAACAATCCTCCAGCATAGAGTATATACATGATCTGGTATATAATGCTGTTTGCCTGCTAACCAGGAATCAAAGGATACAAATAAGAGTAGCTCCTCACAATATTACTCCTAGTATCCCACGACCAAAATGTTTACTTTCTGTCCACATAACTTTAGGTTCTACTGCTCTAGAGCTCTTAGTTCCAAAGGAAGAATGCTTCCACATAAACAAAGTTCCCCAAACCAAATATATATGGAGATTTCAATCTCAAGGGAATTAAAAATTCTCACAATTTTAAAGTAGCTTGATTACTTATTTATTGGCTAGTTTGAACTACATTCTCCAGAAATCCCTTTTGTCTATGTTTCTGGTTAGAGTGGACCACAAGGAAATTCTTCTATGAGATTTAGAGAAAGGAAGTGAAACATCAACCTTTTTGTATCTCACAAATGTTGCTGAACCAACACAGAATGATTCATTAAACTATAAATGGAGCCTGCTACCTGGCCACTTTGGGATTACTGAAGTAATCTAAATCAATAGCCGAAGAAGACAGTTACTGGACTAACTGGGATTACTGATCTTGACCATCAAGGAGAAGCTGGGTTGCTACTGCACGATGAGGTAAGAGGAACACGTCTGTAATGCAGAAGATTCTCCAGGTGTTCCTTAGTACTCCTATGTTCTGTGATTAAAGTGATAGAAAAACTAAAACGACTCAAGTCAAGCAGGCCTGCTAAGGACCCAGAACCTTCAGGAAGAAAGACTGTGTCATGGGTAAGAAACTAATACCAGCTGAGATGCTAACTGAGGAAAAGGGGGTAGGAAATGAGTAGAAGAAATAGCTATAAATACCAGCTATGACCATACGGCCAGTTGTAAAAAGAAGGACTGTGATAGTTAGGAATATTTATTCATTATTTTGATATGACTATGTTTGTTTATCAACCCCCAATTTTTCTTATCTTCCTCTCACATCATCTCCTATCAAATATAAGATACGTTAATAGTAGTTAAATTTATAAGTCAGTATTTAAAGTACAAGATATTCAACTTGAAGTGTGAATTAGGAGAAGAATGAAAATCATCCAAAGACAAAAGAAGGACTTCTATCCTCTTAGGAGGAAGAAGTGAGCTTATTTTCAGTTATATTTAAGATAGATATAGCATGTCGGATGGAAGTTTAACTTTGTCATTATCTTACTTGGAGGCAAAGTATGATTTAAGATGTTTACAGGTGCCAAGTTGATAAGGAATGTATTATGGGCTCTACAACACTTTGACTTGACTATGCTGAACTACATTTCCCGGAATCCCTTTCCTGTATACAGTCAGCCCTCTATATCCTCCGGTTCCACATCACACCCACAATTCAACCAACCGCAAGCCAAAAAATATTCATAAAGAAAAAAGTTTTACCAGAAAGTTCAAAAAGCAAAGCTAGAATTTTCCATGTACTGGCGGCTATTTATCTAGCATTTACATTGTATTAAGTATTATAAGTAATCTAGAGATGATTTAAAGTATACGAGAGTGTCTGAGGGAACCTGCTCACAAGTGCAAATACTACACTACTTTATATGCATCTGCAAATTTTGGTTGGATGCACTCTTGGGCCAAGTGCTTTTATTTAGCTCTGTGGTAAAGGACCCCACCTTCTGCAGGGCTTTCACATCACCAAGGTCAGAGGAAACAAGAAATGGTATACATTTCAGTTCCTCCTCCTAGGGCTCTAGCTTGTTGTCTAGGTTGTTTTTAATCTCCCCCACTCTGTATCCATCTTCCGTCCCAACTGTCTTCCCTGTGGACTTCTAGTTCCAGCATTAGAAGCAAAGATCACAGCTATGCAGAAACTGCTTTACCAACTCCCACAATTGCATATGGTCATATCCTTGTAGTAGATATATACATATACCTATATATATATATATATATATATATATATATATATATATATCTGTTCCTATCTATCTATCTATCTATCATCTATCAATCCATCCATCTATCTCCAGTGGTTCTGTTTCTCTGATTGAACTCTGACTGATACAAATAGACTATAAATAAATTGTAATTAAAGTATCCTCATGAAATATTCCTATGAAACTGGTAATATTAAAGAAAACAAAAGTATGTATTATTTGGCCAACATGATTACATTTCACTACCTCTACAATGTCTCATTTTGTCAATACAGATCTACTTATTTGAAAAGCATGATTGAATTTATCAGTGACATGAACTAACTTAAGCCGGTTTAGCAAAAATATCTAAACATATAATCATACGTAAATATATTTCTAATAATGCTGTCACTGTTTTAATAGCACATATTTCATAGTAATATATCCTTTCCTGTGCTTAACACAATTATGTGAAATTATTATTAGTAAGGTTATTTTACAGATTAAGGAAACTGAGGCTTACATCGTTTATTTTCTTCCAAATCACATAACAAGTAAATGACAGGACACTTTGAATACAAGATATTTAATTCCATATCCTGCTCATTTATGTTCAGAAGGCTGCATTGCTGTTCAGAGTAAATTAATTGAATTTTACTATTATTAAATTTATAAATTAATGAGCTTTGTTGTTAGGTACAAATATAACATTGCACGGAGCCTCAAGTTATGGGTCTTCAAGAGTGTGTGCTTGGCAAATCTTAGTTGTTGATTTTATGATTATCATTATTAGTACTTTAATCTGACAGCTCTTGGCATGATTGTCTCACAATTTGCTTTATGCATCTTGTCATGTCTATTCGGTAATACTATAAACCTAGCACATCAGAGGGCAGCAAATTTGCAGCAGATCAGTTCTTTGGATTTAGACTGGCTGGGCGGAGCCACTTGCCAACCATGTGTTCTCAATAAAATTAAGTTTTAAAAGCATCGGTTCCCTAAACTGCAACCTAGGCATAATAGTAATAGCTACCTTATAGTGCTGTTGTTTGAGTTTCATTCTTAGAGCAATGGTAAACCACTAAAGCGTTTTAAGAAGGAGAATTTCTACTTACCCTTTTAAAAGATTGTCTGACTTCTGAGGCAAAAGTTGAGATGAGAAAAGAAATTTGCAGTTTGTAGCACATTCAGGGGCTGAGCGGTGGTGTCTCTGACTAGGATGGTGTATCAGTAGAGTTATGATTTTAGTGGTAGAATTCGCAGAACCTGGTTGTAAATGAAAAGTATGAGAAAGAAGTTAAGGAAGATCCTCAGGTTTCTGGATTAAGGCAATAGAGGAGATGAAGTTTCTGCAAACAGAAAAAAAAAGACTATACAGAAAAGGAACATATTTTGGCAGTGGTGACAGTGTTGGTAAGAGACTTAATCAAAAGCAAACTTTTTGACTTTCTTTCTATTGCTCCCTGGAGCCTGAATTTCATTTATGTGCTTTGTTTTTATGAATATCTATACTTTTCAAGTCTGAGAGTCTAGCAGAATACCCCAATATTCTGGAATACCCTAGAATATTATGGGAGGGCCATTTTGATAAATGCTCAGATATTTTTAAAAAAGAACTCTCCTAGAGAAATGGAAATAAAAATAAACAAATGGGACCTAATGAAACTGAAAAGCTTTTGCACAACAAAGGAAACCATAAACAAGACGAAAAGACAACCCTCAGAATGGGAGAAAATATTTGCAAATGAAGCAACTGACAAAGGGTTAATCTCCAAAACATACAAGCAGCTCATGCAGCTCAATATCAAAAAAACAAACAACCCAATCCAAAAATGGGCAGAAGATCTTAACAGACATTTCTTCAAAAAAGATACACAGATTGCCAACAAACACATGAAAGGATGCTCAACTTCATGTATCATTAGAGAAATGCAAATCAAAACTACAATGAGGTATCACCTCACACCGGTCAGAATGGCTATCATCAAAAAATCTACAAACAGGGCTTCCCTGGTGGCGCAGTGGTTGAGAGTCTGCCTGCCGATGCAGGGGACACGGGTTCGTGCCCCGGTCCGGGAAGATCCCACATGCCGCAGAGCGGCTGGCCCCGTGAGCCATGGCCGCTGAGCCTGTGCGTCCGGAGGCTGTGCTCCGCAGCGGGAGAGGCCACAACAGTGAGAGGCCCGCGTATCGCAAAAAAAAAAAAAAAAAATCTACAAACAATAAATGCTGGAGAGGGTGTGGAGAAAAGGGAACCCTCTTGCACTGTTGGTGGGAATGTAAATTGATACAGCCACTATCGAGAACAGTATGGAGGTTCCTTAAAAAACTGAAAATAGGGGCTTCCCTGGTGGCGCAGAGGTTGAGAGTCCACCTGCCGATGCAGAGGACACAGGTTCGTGCCCCGGTCCGGGAAGATCGCACATGCCGTGGAGTGGCTAGGTCTGTGAGCCATGGCCACTGAGCCTGCGCGTCCGGAGTCTGTGCTCCGCAACGGGAGAGGCCATAACAGTGAGAGGCCCGTGTAGAGCAAAAAAACCCTGAAAATAGAACTCCCATATGACCCAGCAATCCCACTACTGGACACATACCCTGAGAAGACCATAATTCAAAAAGAGCCATGTACCACAATGTTCATTGCAGCACTATTTACAATAGCCAGGACATGGAAGCAACCTAAGTGTCCACTGCCAAATGAATGGATAAAGAAGATGTGGCACATATGTACAATGGAATATTACTCAGCCATAAAAAGAAATGAAATTGAGTTATTTCTAGAGTCTGTCATACAGAGTGAAGTAAGTCAGAAAGAGAAAAACAAATACCGTATGCTAACACATATATATGGAATCTAAAAAAAAAAAAAAAGGTTCTGATGAACCTAGGGGAAGGACAGGAATAAAGACATAGATGTAGAGAATGGACTTGAGGACACGGGGAGGGGGAAGGGTAAGCTGGGACGAAGTAAGAGAGTAACATTGACATATATACACTACCAAATGTAAAATAGATAGCTAGTGGGAAGCAGCCACATAGCACAGGGAGATCAGCTCGGTGCTTTGTGACCACCTAGAGGGGTGGGATAGGGAGGGTGGAAGGGAGACGCAAGAGGGAGGGTATATGGGGATATATGTATACATATAACTGCTTCACTTTGTTATACAGCAGAAACTAACACAACACTGTAAAGCAATTATACTCCAATAAAGATGTTAAAAAAGAAAAGAACTCTTTTTATTGGATAAGTATCTTTAAATGATTTCATAGACATTGCTCTCTAATTTATTATTAATATCTTTAGCGATCTAAATAGCATGTTTCTGCAACAACCCATTGTTCTATTGTTTTAATATAACCCCTATGAAAGACAGCTATGACACTTTTCTCTATGAAGGAACGATTCATACCCTTTGCTTTAAATTTCACTATTCTTCAGCCTCCAGTTAGACTGCTGCCCAAATACCATTAAGGGTAAGTTTTTCTTCTCTCCTGGGTAATTTCTCACCACTCCAGCCACTCCTACAAAATTTGCTGGATGTCCTAAAACATGCAAGTGCTTGGATTACTCCTGTACTTGTAAACAAAATGACTCTCTTCTGCTTACCAAAAAATGTCCAAGTTCCTTCATGTATTTCAGCAAATAGTTTGCTATGAAAAGACTATACAAGAATTGGTGGAAATTCACACTTAAAATGAATCCATAGACACTTTATTTTACATATCCTCTCTGGGCCAAAAATTGGGAAATATACATGACTTGAGAAGTAAAACATTAAGCAAGAGGTCATGAGGATTAAACATGAAATATCATACTGTCTTTAAAAACTCAGTTATAAATTTATTTAGCACTTAGCACATGCTTGATCATAGCATTTAGCTCTTAAATATCTATAAGTTTATGATTTTCTTGATGAGACTGTGATCACCTGGATGCCAAGGATTATGGTAGTTAATTTTCCATAGACTGTTCCTGGACAAAGTAGATGCTCAAGAAGCATTTGTTGACAGACTGAAGTGTAGATTGAGACCTGATAGTATTAGAAGTTTTATACATTCAATGTATAGATGCTGTTGACATGTCAGTAGCATGAAACAGCTTGTAATTGTCAGGATGATGTTATTATTTGCCATTTGCTAAATGGAACACCAGCACGGCTTAGAGTCTCTTAAACCGTTTTCTTCAGGGTGATGGAACCCTTGGAGTTTTTCAGCCAGCATGGATAAATTTGTCATTGGGTATAACCCTTTCTAGCCATTCAGATGTAGGTGGTAGGTTAAAAAGAAAAATGACTGCAGTGCTGGTGAGAGGTATATACATTTGGCAACCCTCGTGCTGAACTCAAGGTACTAAAAGCAAAGGCTGCAGGCAATAGCCTCGAGTCCAGGCTCCTAGGGAACCCTTTGCCCCATTGCTCCTTGCTCCTGACCTAACATCCATCTTAAGAGGTAAAGCAAGAGTTCGTGTCCCTGGCTCTTTCAAACTTGGAATTATAGCCCAACTCTCAGGTCAGGCTGTCAATTACTGACAATTTAGCAAGGGGCTAAGGGAATAAACTTTATGCCTCTTAGAAGAGAGAAAGAAAAGAAAGAAAAAAGTGGAGTGAATGTGAGTTTAGGAGATGCTATCAATATGCATATTTGCTTTGCCATTAGTTAATTGTCTAAAGCTCTGCCTTATAAAAATCTGCTATCACACTGACAGCTGAAGGAGAAATATTAAAGGCCAATTTGGTGTTCACAAACCAGTTTGTGGATAAACTGTAACTTCCCCCAAAATGAGACCTATAAACCAGTGGGATCCCAAACTTTAGTGTATGTTAGAATCATTGGAGGGTGTGTTAAAGCACCCCCAAAGCTTCTGACTCAGGAAGTCTCAGGCTGGCATTCGACAATTTGCATTTTAAACAAGTTCCCAGTGAGGATGATGCTACTAATCAGACTACAGTTTAGGAACCACTGCTTTAAACATTGTTGTAAAAATTTAGTTTAAGAGCATTTTAATCAGTTAATATAAACACTGCACAGGTACTCTAACCTTAAAAAAAAAAACCAAAACCCAACTATGTGAAAGAGGTATTGAATCTAGTATACAGAAGGTGCATTACAGGGAACCAATCCATAAGCGAGAATTGCTTTTTAGTGTCCACACATATTGAGAAGAAAATGAAGAGGAATAAGATGGATAGGCATACCTGACATTAAAGAAAAGCTTATTCGTGACTAATGCAATGGAGAATTTGTTTAAGAACAATTCACAGGCATGATAGTCTGACCCTTCAGTGAGCCGAGTTCATGAAGTCCTCAGCTGTTGGCTGGATACGTGCAAATAAAGTACAGTAGGTGATAGTAACGGGCAGATGTCATGTAAAACGGTGACATACCTCCTACCATTCTTGGAGTTAAAGGACAGAGTGTCTGACCTAGCCTTTCCTTAAGTTTCCTTTCGATTCTTTCCTATATATCTTTCTTCCTCTTGCAGAAGCTAAACCAGTTGTATAAGTACAGTTTATTATCATAGGTAACCCGAATTTGAAAAATGATATGCTTAAGTGTTGGAAGAAGACACTACAGTTGACACCAGTAGTTCAAAACTGGGGAAATGTTGACCCCTAGAGGACAGTTGGCAATGTCTGAAAACATTTTTTATTGTCACAACAAGGGAGGTGCTACTGGCTTCTAGTGGGTAGAGGCCAAGGATGCTGCTAAATACTCTACACTGTACAAGACAAGCCCTATCCCCACTCCCACCAACAAAGAATTATCCAGCCCAAAATGTCAATCGTACCAAGGCTGAGAAACCCTGGTTTATACCCAGGAAATAAATGGACTGAAGAGAATCCATCTCTTCACATTCATTGCCTTGAATGTGAAAGAGATCTAATTAGACTACAGTATAGAATTACAGAATCTCTGCAGATTATTTGGTCACATCCTGCTCCATCCACCCTTATGGTTTTAGAGACCTGGCATCTTGCAACCTTATGCATAAAATGAATATACTAGAATATTAAATCAAATTCCTAACCAACATAGAGTATAATTTAATAGGTACTCATTATAATCAAATATAAAAAGACTCCAGTTGACTTTTTTTTTGTAATGAAGTTCTATTTTTTTTTAAATTAATTTATTTTATTTTTGGCTGCTTTGGGTCTCCGCTGTTGCACCCGGGCTTTCTCTAGTTGTGGCGAGCGGGGGTTACTCTTCATTGCGGTGCGCGCGTTTCTCATTGCGGTGGCTTCTCTTGTTGTGGAGCACAGGCTCTAGGCGTGTGGGCTTCAGTAGTTGTGGCACGCAGGCTCAGTAGTTGTGTGGCTCGTGGGCTCTAGAGCGCAGACTCCGTAGCTGTGGCGCAAGGGCTTAGCTGCTCCCTGGCATGTGGGATCTTCCTGGACCAGGGCTCGAACCTACGTCACCTGCACTGGCAGCCGGATTCTTAACCACTGTGCCACCAGGGAAGTTCCCCAATTGACTCTTATTATTATCTTCTTGGTGGTGATACCGATAGCCGTCCTCCTTATAGTGCCTCTAGGACTGACAGCCAAAGATCCACAAAAACAATCTTTCCAAATTTTACTCAAGCGACTCAAGTTGATTTTTCTTTTGTAATAAAGTTGACATATTAAAAAATTATAAACACAGATTGCTCAAATGAAAGCATTTTGAATAGACTTCTCAACTGAGGTTTTTTTTTTTTACATGCTTCAGTGATAGAGATTCTTTTTATCAGTCAAAGTAAATCAATATTTATGTCATCCAGGAAATCTGACTAATGCTAGGAATTACTGAATAGGCAATTACATTTCAAATGCAAAATTTAACAAAATAGTGGTATAATGTAGGAAGCAAATGAAGTAGCAATACAGTAAAACCAAGTGCATTTCAAAGAGCCCACTGATTTGAAGCTTTTCCAGTCTGTTTTCAAATCTTCTTTTGATATTCATAAATTCAAATTAAATAATAGAATTAATGAAAGAAGTAAGAGATGTCTTAAAGGTATCATCTTTCAGCATAATATTCTTGGATAGTTTATGACTACAGAGTGGCAGCTTTATCCATTTTAACAGTGAGCTTCAGGGAACAAACAGGGCTGAAAAGTATGTTCATGAGGAAATACGTCAAGTTCATTAAATGCTTAACATATCGTAAGTAAAGACTTATTTTTCTAATAAAAGCGTACATCTGTCTCCCCTAAATTCTAACATGCATTTTTAATCTAAAATATAGCCTTTCCTACTGTGGAATTGAAAAAATAATATGACTCAATAAAATCATTCTTTTTTGAATTTACTTACTTGGTGATTATACTTGTCAAATTAGTTTGACAAATTAGTCCTGTAATATTCATCACAGGGCCTAGAGTCCATAAGTAACAGATAAACTCTGTGAGTCACACCACTCTATGTATGATTTTGCTTATTTGTAAATTTGATGATGTCAACATATAGTTCTATACATTGATTTTTCTAAAATCACATCACTTTTTATTACCTGGAAGAAAACATGCAATAAATTACACTTTTTTATGCATCCATTTTATTGATAACAATCTTGGAACATTTTCTTTCTTTCTTTGATAGGGGGTCTTCCAGGCATTTAAAGTGACCAACTCCATGATTTGCCTAGACTTTCCCAGTTTTAGCACTCAAGTTCCACGTAAGCGTGAAAGGAGAAACATATAGAAAGTTATATAACCTCCCACTCCATCTAGTAATAATGTCAAGAGTTGTAATTTGTAGAATAGAGAAAAACATCATACGTTCGTTAAGTTTACAAAGCAAAAGCAATTCCAAATACTCTGATCCAAATAATCCTGAAGCTGAGTTCTATGAAATCTCTGGATACAATTCTCCTCAAACCTTAGGTTTTAAACATCAAGAAAGTGACACAGGGATTACAGTTGACTCAGAGTCATAGATTCTGAGCTTGCAGTCTCAGGTTATTTATTCTGTTCAACATCCTCTATATTTATTTATGTTTTCTCTGGCCTCCAAACCTTCAGTTTTCAGTAAGGAAATTGTCACAGCTAGGTTTATGTATTCTACCCAGAGAGTCCATATCCTACTGATTCTAGGTTTACTCTCTTCCTTAATCTTAACCTTTCTCTTATTCGACACACTTAAAATCACCATGAATTCACAGGAAGATACCTGCAATAAATGGCAGAATTGGTAATGGAACAGTTGAGCATTCATTACAAAGTCAGATGAGTTCTTTGTCATTTACGAAGACAGGAGAGACTGACATTAAAATACGGTTCATTAAAAGTGAATTTTAGCCTGGCCATTTACAGTGCCAAAACATCTGGAGACTATTCTAATTTATACTGGAATGCCTTCAAAAATATTTGAACTCCTAACTAAACACAAGGGAATTGGTAAGTAGAAGGCTGTGGGTATTGTACTGAAGTGAGATATCTATTTATTTTTCAGAAAACTGCCATATATCAGCCTAAGTACCCTTCAACACAAACTCAGTTACGCTTTTTAAAAGTGTTACTTTTTCCTTGCCCTTCAGTTTTTACCTTACCATTTTTCCGGAATACATGTTGACAAATGGTTCAGGGAAGTAAGTGGTTAAGTACGCTAAACTAATCCCCTCCAACCCCACATACAGATTGCTCATCCTTATCTAAATGAAAGACGGAGGATCAGAGCTAAGTAAGGGGACATGGTGCAAAGGTACAAATGAATCCAATGCAATAGATAGCCACAGCAAAACTGCCCCTACTTGTCCTTGCAAAGCTAACCTATCTCAGGAGCTACCACAAACAATATCCATGCTTTCCTCTCCAACATTTGAGTTGAGGCTGTTTATTTACATGATGCTTTATAACAGCTTTAGACTTCACTTTTTTTTTTTTTTTATTCCTCATAATATCTTCTTAGATAATTAAGTGGCAACTCTTTAAAAAGTGAAAAGAATCTTAGCTTTAGGGAGTGTGTGAGTCAATGGTGAGGTAAATCCAATGCATAAGAAAAAAAAAAAAATCACTTAGGCAAGGACCCAAAGCTGTTTGACTTCCAATTCCTATTGACTAGTAACATATAGCATTTTATTCTCCTAACATCTCGTTTTACCAGGAAAAACAACAACAAAAACAACCATATCTTGCTAATAGTTTCAGTATACAATTTCAAACTTTATCTTAATGGCAAAGACTTTCCTGGCCTTACCAGTCAGATAAATCAAGTGTTTCTCTGTTTTCTCTCACTGGACTATTCAAACCTCTATTGACTAATTTCTATCTGTCTTATTTTTCAAGGGCAAAGGCTTTGTGACTTTAGTTCCAAATACCAAGCCCAGTGCCTTACCCAGAGAGGTGCTGAATGAGTATATGAGATTACGCACAGCGTATCACCATAGTTAGTCAAGGATGACTCTTGTTTCATATTTTATGTATAGTGTTGTTTACTTTACAGTTGAAAAGGAGTTTTAGTTGTGTATGTGTATTTCTTGTCCCAATATTTTGTTTAGAAACATATTGGGAGTCATCATGAGCTACTATCAAGTTAAATGACTCACAGTTGATTTATCCATTCACTTAACAAACACCTATTGCTAAGCATGCAGAAATAAAACAATCACCATATATGCCTTACTTGCACTAGGCTTACAAACACAACAGTGATCAGAACAGAGATTTCAATCCAGATCTATCTGAAGCTTGGTCTCTTTCATTTCTATTCTTTTTTGTCTTCCAAAACTCCGGGCTGAATCCAGAATATTAAACTATACAATGAGTCAAATTAGTTTGTTATACATCTTGTTAGTGACAGATGAAATTTATATTCATATTTTTCTTACTTCTCCTTTTCTTCTGCTTCACATTCTCCCTGCTATAACTCCTTTCCAATGCTAAGGGTGTCACATAATCTGTTTATAAAATATTCACAAATATAGCAGTCAATATTACATTTTATTTGTACCTATAGTCAGAGCTCATGTTCATCCAGTGCATGCTGATATGAACAGACTGTTTATATATGCTTTCAATTCTTATTGTCCAATGTGTGTGCCATATCATTTTCTATAGCACCCCCATGTCTCATACAGAACCCCATGATCAGGGTGTCCAAGGGAAAACAAGACTATTCTATTTCTCATGGTCAGTGTGGCAGTCAAGGGGACAGTTGCCAACCACCAGGGCAGACAGGACAGGATTGACTAAATCATGTGGTACATGTTTTTTACTTTTACTTGCATAGCACTTTCTTTTCTTCTGATAAACACACCTAGTTTTCATCTAGGGAACTCCCCCTTTGACACTGAGTGATAGGTAGGACTACAATCAAAGCGCTCTGTTGACTTTCCTAGTGCCCTGCCAATGCGTAGGCATGCTGTTCAAACATAACCCATCTAGTTGTCATTCTTAGAAATTTGAATCTTGAGCAAAGAAACAGAAAAGCTAAAAATAAATTAATAAATAATTAAGTAACTAAACAGTTTGGCTCACTGGCAACACACTGACAATATTATGTATTAGTTTTTATCATCTGCATTCTTAAGTGTAGCTGTTTTCATACTTCCTGAGGGTCATTTCCCTTACTCCACACCCCCAGGTACTCCATCAATTGTGTCAGTGTTATCAGTTGATTTGTGAGCTCCAAAAATATATGTTGAAGTCCTAATTCACAGTACCTGTGAATGTGACCTTATTTGGAAAAAGGATCTTTGCAGATGGAATCAAATTAAGATGGAGGTCATGAAGGTGGGCCCTAATCCAAAAGGACTACTGTCATTATAAGAATAGGAGAAGAGACACAGAGACAAATACACAGTCAATAAGCCTTATGATGACAGAAGCAGAAATTGGAGTGATGGGCCTACAAGCCAACAATTGCCTGCAACATCGGAAGCTAAGAAAGGGGCTTAGAATAGATTCTCCCCTAAAGACTTAGACACCTAGATTTCAGATGTCTAGCCTCCAGAAATAAGAAGAATAAATTTCTGTTGTTTTAAAGCCACCCAGTTTGTGATACTTTGTTATCTCAGTCCTAGGAAATTAAAATAGCCAGTTACCCCAAAATCTTCAAGAAAGAAATAAAAGAGCTTAAAAATTAGAGAACCTGACAGTCATTACTTGCTGCAATTTAATTTTGTTTAGATATAATTTGGATGGCTTATATACAAGGAGGTTGGGTCTCTCTTTCAGTCTAGTCATGGTAATCCTATTCTAAGTAGCCCCTCACTGATCTAAAAAAGCCAGTGTGATCCAACTCTGGCCAATGACTCACAGGGGAAATCTGCTAAGAGTCTTCTGGAAATGGGTTTTCATCCTAAGAGACTGGCAGGTACAATAAGAAAAGATGTGTTTTTCTCCACCTGCTTACCTTCTGCTACAGAAATTGTGGAGTATTGCAGATGTCTTGTAACCATGTGGTAAGACATCACCAACACAATGAGTATTTATTAGAAGCAGAATGAACTTGGGTACTTGCATAAGCCACCGCACAAACCCTGGAATCAGTAGTCTCTGGACTTATGTGAGCTTAAAAGTAACCCATTACATTAGCCACTTTCTGTTGTGTATTCTAGTATCTTTAGTCAAAAGCCTCGTACAATATCAGTACAATATCATAGTTTGGGAACTGTCTAAGGACTTCAATCCAGTAGGTCAGCTGGCTAACAAGAATGGCATTAGTGATCAGATGTTTGAAGGTAATTCCTAATTAGTACAAGGACTATTGTGTTTATTGTCTGGTGTTACAGTACATCGTGTGGATGTCTACTTTGACACAACTGCAAAGTAATTGTTACAGATATTGAATCAGTTATGCAGGAATTCCTAAAATGTCCTGAAAAGTGGATTTCCCTTTAGTCTTCTCCTAATATTTTCAACGTCTCTGGGCCACAGACTTTGGTATTTTTAGCTTCTATTCAGGGGAGAATAAGAGAGAGAAAAAATTGGGACAGAAAAATAAAAAGAGTGACAAAACTAAATGAACAGCTCTAACATAATGAAAACCTGGGATAGATTCAGAGTTTAAATTTTTTATTCCTGAAATATAGATATGGAGGTCTGAATCATAGTAGTTTTTCCCTAAAGATTTTGTTTTGCTAAGGAAGTCTCTTGTGTAGCTTAAAGACATCGAATTTAGTTTGGGAACAGGTACTAGGAAATGTCCTTGTCAGTCAGAAAGCCCTTACCCTTTCAAGTAAACCAAGCTAACTGTAGGTTAGGAATGGATTTTACTTTTTATTTATTTGTGTTTGTTGCATGATTGCATTCTTTCTCATAATTGCTTCCTCCTGCAAATCCAAATACCATGGCCATGTTCACAGCAGGAAGTGGGCAATGGGATAGAGAGGCACCTATGTCTGTACTGATTTACCAAAAAAAACCCCAAAACATTCCACTTCCCCCAAAAGACTTCCCCTTTAGGCTCATTAACTTTAAGTGACCCTCAAGACCACCTTTACTTGCAAGGTAGAATGTCAAAGCAAGAAACATAATTCTTACAGGTGAGTAGTTTCTTACCTGAACATTTTGGTTAATATAAACTTCCTTTGCCATAATTTCACACATAGAAAAGAGTTAACATCTGCATGGCCTAGATGAGTTCAGATAAAATAAACACTTAATGTGTTTTAATGGCTAGGCTAGTGCTTATTTGTAGGTTGGCATTATAAAATGTAAAGGCTTTTCAATATAAAACCTGAGACACTACTAGAAAGGGGCAAAACTTTTTGAATTTACTGAATGCTGCATTTAATATTTTAGAAAATTATCCTAGGAACTATATGGAATTACATACTGATATTTACTTAATAAGATTTCACAGTGTGTATAAATATATAAATAGATGTACATTTGTTATGATATTGTATTTGGGGTATCAGATGCTGAGCTATCCTTTGTGGTCATGTTTTATTTTTATCACAGGCAATTTTTCATATTGTCCTATTATCATAGGAATACTTCCTACAGAGAAAATGTGCTTAAGCCATTACGCTAAATGTATGGTAAGTACTATATCTTATATTATGGTTTGCTATATGATTTATCTTATCAAGTACGAAAACAAAGGATGAATCGTGTCCTCTTTATATAACGTTTACTTTAAATTCTATAAAGTGCAATGCATTTACTTCCTTGAACTCTGTTTTGTTCCTCTTATTCCCAACCATAGTAAATATTTGCACATGTAGGCTGCCTGTAGCTTCCACGTGCTGGAGAGTGAATAGATAAAAGGATGAAATGATAGAAGAAGACCAAAATTTAGCATCAACCTTGACGCAAATGCAATGCACACAAGAAATTCTGATTTATATTCCTATTATGTGAAATGAGGATTTCATTTCTGGATTTTCACAATTTCAAGGAACTCCTATTTACCAAGGCAGAGTCATGAGGCTCACCAAGCAGCTGTGTGGGTCTGTAACCACCTGAAGTCCAGCTGTGACTGTGGATTTTCAAGTGTATTAGGATGAGGGAAAACTTTCTAAAACCCATTTCCAGTATCTGTGCTTGAATTCAGCCTATGAAGGTTTTATGAAAAATTAGAGATGATGACTCAGCTTGTTGTACCCATGCTTTGCAGGCAAAATTCATCTTTTTGAAAAATAACATAGGCTAAAGATGTCAGGTATAATCACTTATAAATCAAACCTAGCAAATCCTCTTTATTCATGTATATAAAATGAGAAATATTTATATGTATCATTCACTTTCTTCAAACTATCATAACACCCCTTGACCTGATGAGAAAGGAAGGTGAATGTTGTGAAGTTATTGTTCTGATCCATGTATAGAAATCCTTGTTAGGATAGATAATGAAGGTGGTTTGACTGTCAATAAGCAAGTATTATTACCTTCTGAAAGCCCCAAGTAAAAGCCATGTTTTCAGCAATGGTTCATTGAGGTGGAGGAAGGTAAACAATTTGACTGAAGCCAATCTGTGAAATGACCAAATCTCATAAAGCTATCAAAAAATATGTTAAATCCAATCCAGGTTAATGTGTTATAGCTGTTTATTGCCAGGGGCAAAGACAGGTAGGCGGCAGGAGGACATGCGAGTGTAAATGCAAGGGCAAAGGGATAGGAGGACAGAGTTAGGGGCAGAGAAAGGTGAAGTGGCCTGGATGTTCTCAAAACTAAAGAGGAAAATTTATGTTTACGGAAAAGTTCACTCTTTCTTGGAAAATGTTCAGAAATGAGGAAATGCTAGGTATCTAAAAATTAGTCATTCCATAAATTCAATATTTGGCAAGTTGATTTTCACTGAATGGGCTTTTAGCAAATTGATGTTGGCGGCATTTAATAGTGTCAAAGGCCACTAAATACTCTGGATTAAACTTTTCTGCATGGAAAGTATTCCTTACAGTAGTGTGAATGACTTTAATCCAATCAGATCAACAGCTTGCTCTGAACTAGATGAGACAGGATGGGAGGTCAAGTTCAACTGGGTGGGATGGAGGGGATATTTGATCTCAGGGCTTCCACAGGTGGTGAGTTACTGTGAATAACAGAAAAAGGTAGAGAACAAACTAAATGTCTCGTTATAGAGCAAGGTTAAATAATATACAGAATACAGATTTAGGCATTTATATGATAGTGAATATTTATCAACATGGCAAGATACTTTACGCAGTAGACTGCAAGAGCAGAAACTTTATCTGATGTGCTCACTATTAAACCTAGCGCAGTACCTGGTATAAAGGAAAAGGGATCAGATTATCAAAGATAATATAAAATATCACATTTTCTGTTCAAAAAATTTTGAAAGAAAATTTCCTAAGGTTTAAACAGTGCTAGGTATTTTTAAATTATTTATTTATAATTTCTAATTCATATCAATAAACATGTTAATTTTTAGAGAAAAATAAAATTAATGGAATTCCATTGTTCTGAAATAGTTTGCAAACTTCTTATTATCTTTTGGTATCCTTGAATTCAGATTGTATATGTGACCACTTTTTGCCATTTGGCTAATATATTCCATTGGACACGTTAGAGCAGGCAGTTAGCCAGATACAAGCAGAGAAGGAAGGCATGGGTCACATGGCAGGAAACCATACATCTCGGGCCAACAGGGGTCCTAGAGGCAGACAAAGCAAGGTAGGAAAAGGTGGGAATCTCTGGCTTCTGAATGTAACCTTTTGCTCATTATGGCCTCATTACAATAAAATTAGTCTTGCTGATAAGAAGTGCTCATCATGCACCAACACCATGATACTTCTGATCAAGACTAACTAAATAAGGACAAAAATCCCTCCTCCTCTTGGGAAGGTGCAGATGGGATAAAAATCAGGAAATACAACCCAAGACCCCTCCCTCTGCAATGAATATCCCACCCAATCATTTTCACACTCCATATAACCAGCTTGCCGAAGAAACTCAGGGCAGCTGCTCACCTGAGCCTGCCTGCTTGCCCTCCCGAGAGTGTACTGTTGCTTAATAAATCATGGTTTTGCTCTCTTGGTCTCTGTGTCTCTGAATTGTTTCTGCAATGGAACAAGAACCTACTCTCCAGTAACAGACATAAGACCAATCATGCTGCCCTCCTCACCCCGACAAAAAAAAAAAAAAGCAACTCCATATATTCACCCTATAACTGATACTTACGAAGCAGTATGTTGTATATAACTTTCTGCTTAGATCTATTAAAAGCATGCATGTCAAGATGATTTCAGTTACATTCTGCTTTTTATGCATATTTATTGCTATGCAAAGGACATGTGGAAAGTCCACCAAAGTGGATATTGTGCATTAGATAAGTAGTGATTATCAGTAAGTAAAGAAAACGGAACCTTTGCTCAAAGAATCCTTTTGAAGAGGATGTAAGAATACAAAGTTTAAGAGTGCTAGAAAATATTCCTTATAAAAGTAGTAGAAAAAAAAAAGTAGTCGTCACTCAGGAGTCATTGTTAGCATATAGCTTTTGGTATAGTGGTTAATTCATACAGGTTCATTAATAGGTAAAAATGGTTTGTTATACTCATTCTTTACCCAACTTCATGCTTAGCTCCTCAATGTGTCTGCAGATTTTCTAGGTAAAATTTGGTTTAGTAGAAATCTTAATTTGGAATGCTTTCCTTAGTTCCAAAGCATTAAGATACTCTCCTAAGTGATGTTATTGAAATAATTAAATTTCTTCCCTCCCCCATCCCACTGTAATCCATTGCTTTGTTCAAGGGAAGAATATTTGTGTGCTGTCACTTTTTCACACATAGTGATTATTTAAAGAAAGAAGTTTGCATAAGAATCTATTCTGGCTCAATAGTATAGGAATATTTCCTTTCCTCACAAAGATTCTGTGTATTTTTTTTTTGGAAAAAATTATTAGTAGAAAAAATTAGATAGATATTTCTATTAGAAAAGAACCTCTGGGCATGGTCTGGAGGTAGGAGAGTGAGAAAAGAGGAACTGATGATGTTCTACATAATAATGCAAAGACCTATACCTATCACTAATAGGAAATTAAGCTTGAAGTGAAAAAGTGTACTTTGCATTATTCTCCTAAAAATAGTTATTTTAGACTAATAAAAATGAACTATGGGAAATAAAATGAAGATTTGGTGGCCTCATAAATGCCTGTGTGGGTGAAAAAAACAACTCTACGGCAATACAAATCCTTGAAGGAAAGAAGTGAAGATTTGCATTCTGAGGGATTGAATGCAAAAGCCCAAATGACCCTCTCCCTTACCATTATCTTTTCCTTTTGTTTGTTTTATTTTCTTCAAGGTATTCATCACTATACAAAAAAAAAAAAAAAAAAAGAACTATTGATTGCTTATTTCTCGTTCATTCTTTGTCCTCTCTCTGAACTAAAATATGAGCTTTATGAGAACAGGAGTTCTGTCTACACTGATTGTTGATACATCCTCTTCCCTCTAAGGGTACTTGAACAAAGTAGTTGCTCAATAAACATATGTCATGTGAATGTACGAATAAGTTATACTATGAGGAATTAAGGAAGAGGGCAATTAAGAGGAACTGAGGTCAGTATCATCATTCACATCTTAGAAATATTATAATGCTGGAGGACAAGAGTGTGACAACTAGGGGAAAGAACAGTGTTCTGGTAGAGATAAAAGCAGTTGGGAGGAGAAGGAGGTACAACAAAGCAACACTGATTTTGGCAGACTCAGATACAGATGTTGGAAACCATTCTAGAGGAGGAAGGCCTATGAAGCAGAGGAAATGGATTTTTGATTTACTTTGAGAAGAGATGAACTGCTCAACTTACTATAAGTTCTCATAGGACCTAACTTTTAATTTCTGAGTTATAAAGAAAGGTTATCCAATCCATATTTCCTGAACTGTGTCTAAGGTATGTTTTCACTGCATGGCAATTGTAGTTTGCAAAGTACATCTGTATAATCCTAAGCGTTTCTTGGCTTACAGTCCAGAAAATGTCAGTAGCTTATATCTCATGGGAAATGTTGTAAACATTTTAATTAGATACCACTTTGCTTCTATCTCTTATTTTCTGGAGAAACACAGCTCCTGTTACTTCCCACCTCTGGAGAGAACGCTACAGATAGGATGTAGAAAACATAGGTCACTCCAACATTGCTGTGTATGTGTGTGTGTGAATACAGTCTGTGTATATGTAAAAATATGTATGTTTACAGTGTATGTATGTGAACAATGTTTGTGTATGTACAGTGTATGTATGTGAACAGCATATGTGTGTATGTATGTGTTCATCATTCCTGATGTGTGCTGTCTGTTTTCAGGATAAAAATTCTCATGAAGTGAGTTGTTGAAAGACTATCATGATTTGTGAGAAAGTAGAAACCCAGGTTGTCTTTAAGTTTTAAATTTCAGATGATAAAAAGATCCAGAAGGCACTGAACCGTTTTCATTAAGTGGGTGTTCTGAACATTAGCTGCTCACTAGAGACCAGGAGAGCAGATGACATTACACATAGTCAGAGAGACATCAAAGTGACTTGGAATGAGAAAAGAACACTGTAAGCTATAAAATAAAGACCTTGCAAGATGTTATTCCAGATTGAATAACTCAGACATTGGGAAATGTAGTGCAATATATTGCACTCTGATTATAAAAGAAACCAAAGAAACAAGTACTTGTTTACATTTGTAATATGATAAAAATATAATGAAATATAAGTACTTTGGGCTTATTATGCAATGACCTCCAATCAAGCCACCAAATGCATTCCTGAAAAGTTTTAAAGTAAATAGAAAATGAGTTTTGCATAAAGTAACATAGCATTACTGGGACATCGTATTTATGAGAAATATTCTTGAGTATTTTACGAGTACTCTTAAGGACCTATGTCATATATATCCAGGATGGTTCACCATTAGTAGGATCTGTGACAATGGACTAGAGTGTATCCAGTAGTTGGCAGCTCTGCTTGGATATTTAACAGACATGCCAAATGTGGCATGACCAAAGGAGAGAAAAAACAAACAAAAAACCCTCTTATATCTTATATCAATATTTAGCCTCAAGCCTTGTTTTCCAGTCTTTCAAATCTCAGTAAATGTCAGTGTCACTTACCCAACTGTTCCAAGCCAAAAATACCAACATCCTTATCCTTTTGTTTTCACGTTTCCCTATCTTGTATCCATTGGTAAATCATTTTGATCCTAACTTTAAAATGTTTTTTTTTTCTGTATGCAACAGATATTGTTTAACGTATCAACAAATATCTTAAATTCCCACAATTCATTTTCCATATAGCTACCTAAGTATTCTGTTTGAAGTGTAAATCAGATTATATATATATATCTTGATTAAAATCCTCCAGGGATTTCTCATTATTATTAGAATAAAATCCAAGCATCTTACCACTTACAATATTGCCCCAACTGTACCCCTCCTCCAATTTCCATCACTTATTCTTCTCCAGATACCTTTTCAAATTCTGCTTTTAAACAGCCAAGACAGGGAGGTTCCAGTTATAGAGGTCTCTCCCACTGAATGCAAGTTTACATCTTGGAAGGAATATAAATATCTGAGGACTCAGAAAAACAAATGGTAGCAGGTGGACTGGGAAATGAGAGCAGAATTCAACGTACCACTAAACTGGTAGTGAATTTACTATTTCTCCCCCCTTCCTGTATTGCTTGGCCTGGCCCCGACTCAAAGGGAGCACAAAACTGCATACTAAAGATAGAAAGAGCTTCAGGAGTTCCAAAGTACTGTAAAGAGGACTCCTGAAATGCAGAGAAAGTGTGAGAATTCCCTGTGGTTATTTTTCTTTCTCTTTTCCATTCTCTCTTGCACTCTCTAGCCTCTGGAAAACTCTAGAGCTGAAGCTGCAGCCCTGGTGGTTGAGCAGGCACCTAAAACTCTGAGGGAGGGAAACTTTCTTAACAGAGGAGCCATGATCTCAAGAGCAGGGGGATGAATCTGTTGCTTGTTGCCTCTTTTTCTTGTTTTATTTTTACCACTTTCTTCCAAATTCAGTCCCAGTTGTGGGAAGTGCATGGAAAAGCAGGTTAACTAAAGCCCAAGCTCTCTGACCAGAGGATCTGGAAAGGAAGCTGCAGGGGACTGGGAAGTATCAGGGAGTTTTCAGAGAGGAAGGAGCTCAAGAGAGAGAGATCAATCCCATAAAATTGTGTATGAACTCCTGTGCTCACCTCTGAACTGAACATGTGGGGATCTGACCCAAAATAGGATATCAAAGGCTTTAAAACTGACTACAATATAGACCAGGCACAGAATGGCTGCTAAAAAGTGAACACACCAAGTGATCCAAATAGCACTGCAAACACTTTAAAAACTGCACAGACATTGAAACCACAATCTAAAAAAGTAGATCAGAGCTTTTAGCTTAAACCTGAAAGAAGAACCATCTTCTTATGATTTAAATAAAAGAGTATCGTAACACAATACTCAAAATGTTCAGGATACAATCCAAAATTGCTTGGCTTGTGAAGAATCAAGGAAATCTAAACACTTAAAACAATCAACAGATAGCAAAACCAAGATAACAGAGTTGTTATACTTATCAGATAAAGACATTAGAAGAGCTATTATAACCATGCTTTAATAGGCAAATGCAAACACTCATGTCATGAATAGAAAGATCCAAAGTCTCAGCAAAGAGTTAGAATATACAAAGATAAATGAAATGGAATTGTTTGACTGACTAACAATCAAAATAGAAAATTCACTAGATGGCCTAAATAGGATAATGGTAAAGAAGCAGATAACTTCAAGGTGGATCATGAGAAATTAAGCATTCTGTAAAAGAGAGAGGAAAAGAGATTAAAAAGAAATAATAATAAAAACAGCCTCAATATCCTGTGGGACAATATCAAAAGGTCTAACACTGGTGTCACCTGAGTCACAGAAAGAGAAAAAGTATGTGATAGAGAAAAACGTGTTTGAAGAAAAATAACTGAAAACTTCTCTAATTTGTTGAAAGTGACAAACTTACAGATGCAAGAGGGAGGCTCAGGAAATTCCAAGCACAATAAACTCAAGAAACTCACATGCAGAGACATCATAATCAAACTTATGAAATTAAAGACACATACAAAAATCTTGACTGCAGCCCAGGACTCATTACATATGGAGATACTAACTCAAATGACTATATTTGATATCAGAAACCATGACAGTCAGAAGGAAGTGAAACAATATTTTTAAAGTGCTGCAGAAAAATTCTATATTAGAATTCTATAACCAGTGAAAATATTCTTTAGAAATGAAGGTGAAATAAGGATATTCTCAGATGAAACAAAACTAAGAGGATTCATCACTAGTAAGAAACCTATAACATAAGGAATAAAGGAAGAGTAACAGAAATGGTAAACATCTGGATACACAAAACAGACTATTTTCCTTTTTAGTTCTTTAAAATATGCATGATGATTGAAAATAAAAATTATGACATTTTCTAATGGGTTATTCAATATATGTAGTTGTAATATCTGAGAACTACAAGGAAGAGAGTAAAAGGACCTACACTGTGGTAAGGTTTCTGCTTACCATTTGAAGTGGTAAAATATTAAGTCTCTGTAAAATGAAAAAAAAAAAAAAAAGTATATGTGCCATAATCACCCCCCCCAAAAACCACTAAAAAACTATACAAAGTGATATAATCAAAAACTCAATAATTCAAAAGGAAGCAAGAAAGGGGAAACAGAAGAATGAAAATTAGAGGGAAAATTCAGAAAACAAATAGTAAAATGGCAGACCTAAATCCAAACATATCAATAATTTTATTAAATGTAGTGATTTAAACTCACCAATTAAAAGACAGAATTTGTCAGAATGGATTAAAAAATATTTATGTATCCACAACAATCCTATTTCATATGTAATTATATAATTGTGGTAAAGGTAAAGGGATTGCAAAAATAACGCTATGCGACCACTAATCAAAAGACAGTTGGAGTAACTATATACTAATATTAGACAATGTAGACTTCAAAGCAAGGAAGCCTACCAGGGAAAAAATGCACAGTATAGAATGATCATTCTAATTTCAAGGCCTTTAAACTTGGTGGCTTATCTGGAACACTGGTGAGCATGTGACTGTCTCACCAAGTATCATCTCTTAGAAGAAGTCCTCCCTAACTGCCCCTCCCTAGTCATCCGATCATATTCATGTCACCCTATTTATTTTCTTCAAAGCACTTTGCATTAGCAGGGGTTTTGTTTTTGTTTTTTGTTCGTTTCTGTATTTTTTTCTGGTATATAGGCTCCTAGATCCTCAGCTCCACACAAATTGCCTAGCAAACTATAGGCTCTAAATAAATAATTGCTGAATAAACAAATAATGGGCTGACTCAAACACATGACCTTTACCTTAGTAACAGGCCTACCTTATTATGTTGTGAGAATTAAACGAGATAAACCAAAGAAAGCACACATTGCAGTGATCCTAATAGAACACTGTTTCATAAGTGTTACCAGTTGACATCGTCATTATTATTTAGCATCCAGAACCGTGTACCTTGTGTTTTTTTAAAGTAAGTCTCTGCCTTTTGACATAAGCCATGAGTTAATCTATTGGTGGGTTCCTGGCCTTAGCTATAACTTCCATGTGGTGTTTATGCCAAAGGTTGCTACACTATGAAAGAAGACAGATGGCAAAGGGGAAAGGTAAACAAAATCATTAAATAATATTCTTTCTACTGCTTCAAGCTACGTAGCTATGTAGTTATGCTCTATGTAGCTACGTAGTTATGCTACCTCTAAGCTTTCAGTGATCACTTATTAGCAATATAAGCAGAGTGGATTCTGGTAAGTATTTCAGGAGTATGGCATTATTATTACTAATAATCATGATAGTAACAAGTACTCTTCAAGCATACATCTTATAATTTTTTTTCCCACCTACGGAATGCAGATGTGAGTGCTCCTATAATTGACAAGGGTAAGTTCATGTAAAAGACGTGGAGATTGTGAAAATTTACATTACAACAGTCAAAGATATCAAGGGAACATTTAGCTCTAAAAAGAATATCTCCATTCAGCATTTAATTTTAACACTTGATACAGGAAATAAAAAGTCACCTATGTACACATCCAGGCCAAAACTAATCCACAATATAAATCATCAACGATTTATCTATGTAATTTTTTTAAAAAAAGAAAGAGACTAGAAGAATTTAGACCAAAAAGTTAAGGATTGTTATCTTAGTTTTGAGGAATTAAAGATAAATTTGTTTTTCAAATTTTTATATTATATATATTTTCTATAATATATATATTTAGAAAAGCATAACAACATTTAAAATTGTAATACGGAACCATGAAGGGGCTTCTTGCTTTTATTAAGAGTGCAAATAAGATGGGCACCAGGTCCCCTCCTCAAAAGTCAACCCTAAGAAATCTACAAAAGTAAGAGAAAAGCATAGATCATAGGAATTAATAACCAAAACAATATAAAAGTAATTAAAAATTAAAATGAAGAAAAGGAAATAAATATAAGATATCACTAGGTGGAAAGAAAGCCATTGTGAAAGAGAATGTGTGTGTTTTGGATGAAGATGAGGAAGATTGGAGCCTGGGTGAAATGACATATTTAAGGCCATGATTCACAATATGTAATCTCTAGACTTGCAGTATCAGAATCACACAATGCAAAAAAAGGCAATGTGAGGACAGAGTGAAAAGTGACCCTCAACAGACCTGGAAGACAGCTCTCATCAGAAGCTGAGTCAGCCAGACCTTCATCTTAGACTTCTAGCCTCCAGAACAGTAAAAAAATTGTCTGTTCTTTAAGTCACCCAGTCTGTGGTATTTTGCTTGAGCAGCCTGAGTTGATTAATACACTAGTATAATAGAATGATTACAGATCTCAGACATAAACCACTGACAGAGAACTAATTAGGAGAGACAATATAAAACCCATATATAGACACATTTAAGTGACAATAAAGAATATCAAAGACAGAATAACTCTAAAAACCCTCATACAGAAAGACCATCTAACTGGCATTAGCATTTTCAATATTAGCACTGGATACAGAAAAAAAAGGAATAAACATTTTTTAAGTATTGGAGAAAAGCACTTTATGGATTTGATACATCTAACAAATCGACAGAAGAAAATATATGTGGAAATAGGTGTACAGGACAACCATCGGGAGAACAATCACTGTGTTTGTAACTTCTAAATCAACACATGACAAACCCAGTAAAAGCAGAAAAGAAAAAAATCAGAAAGTGTAATGTACTGAAATATGCAATAAGATAGAAAAATAAACTATAGTTATAAATAGTAATTATATTAGTATTATAATTTATCTGGGAGAAGAGGCAATACATTTATAAACAGCTGAATTTTAAATAACGGAGAGTCAAGCAAGGGTTCTGAATTCAATCAGTATAAGATATTGGGACAAGACCACATGAAAAATTTAAGAGGAATGGTATTTTCTGTCACACAGAAATATAATGCTAACACAACCAAGTATTTATTACTTCTATTTACCAAAGAATCAGCGAGACTAAGTAATTTTATAAAATACGATTAGCAATTAGCTTACAGTAATAGTATTCTGCCACTTTCTAGAATACTCTACTTAGCTACCACACGATTATTCATACTAGAACATTATACTTTAAAGTATATACTTTATGTATACTTTATTCTTTTTGAGGGATGTATAATCATGTGTCTTTAGCCTAGTAAGCTACTTCATGTCAAAAACTAACATAAGTTCTTATTCATTCATTAATTCGAGAAATGCTTAATATTGTAGGCACTGTTCTCAATGCTGGAAGTACAAGGGTGAACAAGACAGACAAGCTCCTTCAACTGATAGAATCTACAAAGGTGATACAAATGAAATCTGATGTCAATTATTATCTATAATAACAAAAGTTGTTATTTGCTCTTAGTCTGCTTATCAGAAAACACACTTGTACAAATCAAACTAAAATAAACCAAAACTTACTTTCTGGTTAAGCATAAGGTTAAGATAATTGTGTATTAGCAAAATATTACAATTTTGGTTTTTACTTTTATAATTAAAAAAAATTTTTATTGGAATATAGTTGATTTACAATGTTGTGTTAGTTTCAGGTATACAGCAAAGCAAATGAGTTATACATATATATATATATACATATATCCACTCTTTTTTAGCTTCTTTTCCCATATGGGCCATTACAGAGTTTTGAGTAGAATTCCCTGTGCTATTTTGGTTTTTAAAAAATCGTATCCCTTCCTATCTCTAAACACTTTCATGAAAATAGAACCATTTTCATGTGACTCAATCAGATTTTACTGAGAACCAACCAACTTCCTAAAGTCATATATTATGCAGAGTTAAGTATAAATGTATAAGTATAAATATATCCTCTGCCTTTGAGATCTCATAATGTAAAGAATCACTTATAAGGTAAGTCAGAGAGTAAACATTAATGACTGTGTACTTTTAATTGGAAAATTAGAATAGGTATACTTTCAAAAAGTATATTTTTGAAATCTGTGTCTACAATGTACTTTTTAAAGCTCAGTTGAAGAAACTAACTTTTTAGAGAATATCTGAAAGATATGTAGACCATCATTTCTCTAAATTAAAAAAAAAACTTCCTTGACACATATCAAACATATCTTATGCCTCAATCAAATCATTCTGGGGACCCATATAGGTAGCACTGGTTTACTAAACTGTGGTTGATTTGATGCTGCTAGCCTTGTACTATAAACAGACTAATGGAGTCTGCTCATAGTTTAAGGATATTTTCCTGAAAATGCAGGGAAGAAATTTATTTTTATTTTTAGTGTTAGGAGATATTTTGATTGTCTTGATCAATAAGGGGTATGTGTGTATTTGTGTGTGTGTGCATGGGTGTGTTAATTTTAATGATCCTATAAAGTTAACAACTGATTATATTATCACATATTTCCTTCTCACACTGTCTATCAGACAGCTTATGGCCAAATTTGTGGTCCATTATTAAATGGAATATTTTTCTTCACTACATGTAATTTATATATTAAACTCACATACATCCCTGCTTTACTTGGACCAATTTTTTTCTTCATTGTTTTCATTATTTTTAAACACATTTCATGTATTATATCATATTAATATTTGTATGTCAACTTAAATCTAATAAATATTAAAATATAAAAAATTAAATACTAGTGAACACTGTAAATTTATAATAAATTTTAGATTGATCAAATATTTAGATATAAAAGTGAAACTATAAAACTACAAGCTTTTATGGTATTTTAAAAGTTTCAGAGTACAGAGATCCTTTCTATTGTGCCACAAAAATTAAAAGCAAATTAAGGGCCATCATTAAAAAGTCTATAAATAACAAATGCTGGAGAGGGTGTGGAGAAAAGGGAACCCTAGTACACTGCTGGTGGGAATATAAATTGGTACAGCCACTATGGAGAACAGTATGGAGGTCCCTCAAAAAACTAAAAATAGAGTTGCCATATATTCCAGCAATCCCACTCTTGGGCATATATCCAGACAAAACTATAATTTGAAAAGATACATGCACCCTTATGTTCATAGCACACTATTCACAATAGCCAAGACACAGAAACAACCTAAATGTCCATCGACAGATGAATGGATAAAGAAGATGCAGTATACATATATACAATAGAATATTGTCAGCCTTAAAAAAGAATGAAATGATGACATTTGCAGCAGTATGCATGGACCAAGAGATTATTATAGTAAGCAAAGTAAGTCAGAAAGAGGAAGACAATTACCATATGATATCATTTATATGTGGAATCTAAAATATGTCATAAATGAACTTATCTATGAAACAGAAACAGACTCACAGACATAGAGAACAGACTTATGTTTGTCAAGGGGGAGCAGAATGCAGGAGGGTTGGATTGGGAGTTTGGGATTAGCAGATGCAAACTATTATAAATAGAATGGATAAACAATAAGGTTCTACTGTATAGCACAGGGAACTATATTCAATATCCTGTAATAAACCATAATGGAAAATAAGCAAATTAAGAAATTAATTTTTAAAAAAAGCAAATTAAGAAATTATCTCATAGAAGAATAAAAAAAATCTACATATGGAAAAAACACCATATGGAACTCAAGATGAAAGAATGATTTTGTTAATATATAAAATAAACTTTGAAACCAATAGGTTAAAACTAACAACCCAATAGGGAAGTGCGTAAAGGACAGGAGCAAACAGTACACAAACGATGAAATACAAATGGCTCTTAAGCATAAGAAAAGGTATTCAACCTTATCCCTCAGGAAAGATGGACATTTAGTACCACAATGTAATACTTTTTTTTTCACCTGTCAACACTGATAGTGATTAAAATGTTGCTAATATGCTGTGTTGGCAAGAGAGAATAAAAGGACTTGCATATTGTCCGTGAGAATGTCAAGTCATCCTCGCTCTGGAGGGTGGCCTGGTATTAATTATCAAAATGAGAGATGTACTATATCTTGGATTTAGCACATCCACTTCAAATATTTACTCTACAGATATTCTCACACGTGTGGACATAGTGGTGAACAGGCAAATACACAGTCTGAAACATTACAAAGGGGACCAGTTACATGAAGTATGCCCTCTTCACAGAATGAAATATTGTGCTGTTGTTAAAGAGAAGGAAGCAAAATTACATGTTCTGATCCAGAAAGGTTTTAATATGCACTATCAAGTTTTTTAAAAAGCAATATTCATATAAGTTAGTATAGCATCTTATCTTTTGTATAGCAAGGGGGAAGTAGAGAGAAGTTGTTGAAGGAAAAATCATGTCTATTTGTGAATGTATTATTTCTAAAGGAGATATAAGATATAATAGTAGTTGCCTCTGGGGAAGACAGCTGAGTGGCTGAGAATTAGGGTAAATGGAGGGTTTTTTTATATATATATGTTTTCTATCTTTTGAATTTTGTATCATTGGCTTATATCACCCATCCTCTCTCCCCATCTCACCAAAAAAAGAAAAATGAGAATTACTGGTGGAGCAGAAACCAGATGCCAGAATTATCAACCATGGCTATACAATTAAAATCACAAGGACATTAAGCCATAGTACAGAATATCTGAGTTGGGGGTCTGATTTTTACATGTGTATGTGTGTGTGTGTGTGTGTGTGTGTGTGTGTGTGTGTGTGTGTGTGTATACATTTTTTTTTCATTCCCTGGTGATTCTAATAAGTAAGCTGATCTGAGAGTTGCCAGGCCAGAGTAACCAAAGACTCATTCTTGTAGAAGATGGAATTCACTCTGAACTTGAAAGCTGGGTCAGCCCTACAAAGATGAATATCAACCGACTGAAGTTTAGATTGAACTTATGAGTCGTGAGGCACCCAGCCAGATGAAATAAAAGCAGAGTAAGACAGAAAAAGGAGAGATAGGAGAGTTACATATGGCTGATTATTCTCTGAGTAAAGCAATAAAACACTTGTGATATGTATTACAATCGCTAACGGAAGAATATGTGACACATTTGGTGGCATGCTAGTTAAGATTAATATCCCATTACTTATTTTAAATTATCACTGATAAATTTCAATATGTACATGTATACACCTCTAGGGGCTATTGACTGTATGCTACCATCAAAATGCCTTTTGCAAAATATTGCAGAGATTCTGGCCACTGTCAAAATAACAAAACTCCATTGATATTTTGTCTTACACCAGGACAGATGACACTTTGCCAGGCAGTGGCTACATTTTTCAGCACATAGTAAAACCAAAGGTGATGGAAAGGTATTGTATATTCTTAAAGTTGCAAACGTACACTGAGACCTTGACATGTTGCATCACTAAATATTTCTGCTGAATCTTAATATGTTCCTTTAGGAAGATTTGGTCAGTCAAATTCAAGCCTGTGGATAGATGTTAAAAGTAAAATTTTTTCTCCTTATCCTTAGGTACATGTATGAAGCATTTTCAATTCCCATGTTTAAAAAGCTTCTGAAATCTGCCTGTGGCTATGCCCTAGAACACCCAGACAAATTTTTAGGCTAGAAATTCTATGAATCTGTTTACCGTAATTCCCTTCTGTGGGTAAGAAATGGTATTTAAATCATGCCACTGTATAACTAACTTATGCCTCAATGATAAATTTTAATTCATGAAAAAGTCAAGTCAACTTTATTATATATTCTAAGGAGAAGGTGTTTTACAAAATGCTCTGAGTAGAACTTGGAGGTATTATTGTCACATTTGGTCTTTCAAAATACTCACCCATGACACTTGCAGGCAAAATGGTTATCACATGGGAGAATAAAGTAGAATGGTATGCTTTTGAAGTAATGCTTACTGTGTCAAGCTGTGTGGGATTCATCTTGCGAAGAGAAAAGATGGTCTCAAAGGTCAAAGCAGTTTCTATGTGCCTTGAAGTACAGAGGGTACAAGTGGACAGACATAAACTTCAAGGACACTCTGAAACTTTAATATCATAGAATATTGATGAAAACTGCTGAAAATGGGACAGTGCTAGAGATAAAAATTGTGTCACACCAGGGAAGCTTTTCAGTAAAGAAGTGAAGACATGGACTTTCAAGGATTAAGAGCTTGTACTGGTTCAGACTCATTCACAGTTTGACACATGGGTGGCCATTAATATTAGTTGAATGAAGTGTTGAGTTAAGGCATCTGTCTATAATGGATAAGGTCTGCCCTAAAATGATCCAGAAGGTATGATAACAGTAATGCATAAGATGGATTTCTCTGTGGGCTCTCCCAGAAGGACAAGTGTCAGAACTGGTGCAAAGCAAAAACTTCCTCTGAAAAAGTGTTGCTTGTCAAAATTTCTTCTCTTCTGAAGTAGCTGAAGCAAATTTAGCAACTTCATAAGCCCCTTAAACTGTAACAAGCCTACAACGTTTATTAGCTGTTGCTTACTATTTTGAAGTACTGTCGTTTGTTTTATTTCAACATTTTACTCTTCTTTTAATCTCCAACATTTAAAAAATGTGTTCTAAACAAAAGGTCTAACATAATTGTCAGGAAAATTTAGTATTATATTCTGCTTCCACATCTCACTCTGCCCCCTGCCCAACCCCTGCACACAGGTATTTTTAGTATAGTGAGTCAAACTGTACTTGTGTAAATTATCAGAAACACTTTGGAAATGTAGTCCTTTTAGTAATCTTAGTTTAAGATAGATTTGCCACAAGATGATTCATTTTTCACAAAGGTATTTACACTATGAATCTCCTGATTGGTTGGTTTCATTCACCCGAAATAAAGATATGAAAAAAAATACAGGTCACGTGTTTCAAAATCAAGAAATATACCTATTTATACATAAAGGCAGACATTACTCCCCTTCTTGTGCTTATCATCCCTATCATAATCCATTTACCCACACCACTTTCAAAAACAGTTTCTTCAAATCACCTGATGATACTAATTCATGAAGTTCTGTGAAACACTAATTTTTGTTACTCCAATTACATGTTACATCCATTACATATTTGTACTGATAAAAAAAATAAATAGTAAGTTTTCTGTATTTGCCATCTTCCTTGGGAATTCATTTAGGAATGGGCGAGCATGAAAACGAATACCACTAGATGTCACTATAAACAGACCATTTTCTCTGATGCAGATTTATTTTCTTGCATTTCCAGGTTTCTTGGACTGTTTGGGGGAAATTCTTTCTGGCAATATTGATTCCATCTAAGCCCTTGTTTCTTTAGTCAAAGGTTGTTCACTGCTAAATTTACATCCTTTCTTGGGTCCCTTTACAAATCTGCAAACAGTTTTCTTTAAAGAAAATCACAGTGCAGGGATTTCAAAATTGTCACCATTTTATTAATTAGGTGATGGTGTCATGCCAAGTCAATCAGTTTATTATTTTTTAAGAAAGATCTTGTAGTGAGTTTGTGTCTCATTAGAGAACTGAAGGAGCAGACAGATTAATGCGCATAGGCTACAACATTAATTAGAGTCAGGTTTTTCACAACATAGGTAATTTCATTGTGACAATGGCAGCAGCAATTAATTGAGTCTCTTTCAGAAAGCATCTAAGGGGCTTGAGTTGAGGAGAAAGTCCACTATGCTGTACCCAAGTTAAATGTAGAAGGGACACAAGAATTATAGGGTTATCAAGTGAAAAAGATTTTAAAGGTTTTCTAGTTTGTGTAGGTTTCTTGTCCCTTCTTCCATCTGAAGCAGAAATTTCTTCAATGAAACCCCTGAGTAGTGGACTTTAAGAGCATGTAATTTGTGGCTCAGTGGGAGTTTTAACAATTATATTACAATTTTATATATCTTTGTGCAAATCTACTTGATGCATTTTGGCCAAGAAAGGGACATGCAACTGAACTATAACTATCCAGCAGATTCTATACCACATGATTTTTTTAAAAATTATGTCCCCTTCAATCAATTTAAACCAAGCAATACTTAATTAGGAATATCAGCAATCAACTGCTAAAATGTCCCTAATAATATACTGGCGGAGTCAGAATAACAAGAGAGATTGAGTAGTCAAACTTCCTTGTTAGCTGACATTTAAAAATTCACATTTTAAAATGACATTTAGTAGATGAGATGATGATGCAAATGAAATCTATATTTAGGGAGGGGTGAAAACAGCATCTAATTTGTAGTGATTATATATTCTGTCCTACCTGTGCAAATTCTGCTCGTTTGTCTAGTGTTCTTTAAAAATATTTCTTTTCCTCTCTCTCTCCCTCTTCTCTCTTCCCCTCTCCTCTCTCCTCTTCCTCTTCCTCTCCTCTCTCCTTTTCTCCTCTCTCTGTCTCTCTCTGCAATGAGAAGGCAAGTACATGGAGAAACCATGTATAGCCATTCAAATAAACATACCAGCTCAGCTACCAGGGGACAGCTGGCCCTAGCTGTCGGTCACATAATGAACAACCTTAGACACAGGACACAATCAAGCCCTCAAATGTCCCCAAACTCAGACTCCATTTGACTAAAAAGACCTGAAACTAGAACCACTCAGATGAGCCTGCTCAATTTGCAGATCCACGAGAGGTAATAATACATTGTTGTCTTAAGCCAGTAAATATTGGGGTGATTTGTTATGCAACAGTAGATAACTAGAATGGTAGGCAGTTTGTTTTTGAAAGAAGAGGGAAAATGGTAAGAAATCCATAGGCAGACAGCTTGCAAAAAGAACTTTGATCTTCTGACTTAATTTTGTTGTTAGCCATACAATCTTTCTCAAACTCTCAGGTGGAACTTGCTTTTTATTAAATGTGAGCTCTGACTTAGGCTTTTCTTTCTCATCTGTCATTGCTATCGACTTTACTTTCATTCATTGTCATTTCAAAAGTTGGTGTGCTTTTCTTTTATTTCAATTCTGAATAGCATTAGATAGACCTATGGCTAATGCAATGTTTGAGCATACGTACAACATACAAAAATAAACTTCACGTCATGTTGTGTGACCGTGTATGCTGAAGGAGGCTGAGTAGCAAAAGGGCTGCAATTTGCAACTAATGTGTACTAGCACAGTGTCCCACCCCGTCTCTGAGATGCTTATTGTACGTATTTTTTAAATAGTGATTCTCCAACTTGAGAGTGCATCCAAATCACCTAGAGATCTGTTAAAATGCAGATTCTGATCTAGTAGAATTGAGTTTCAATCTGAGATTCTGCATTTCTTAGAAGCCTCCTGAAAGAGGAAACAACATGAGTGGCAGGATTCTAGGATGTGTTAGTTTTCTACATTTTTTCCCCTCCATTCTACATGGTCCTTCATTCTCTATCTCCATATCACATAAAGCTTGGGCAGGGAATGTTACTTATATGCACTTAAGGAAAAAATATTGAAGAAAGAAGTATCATAATTTTCTTCTAAAGCTTTTGCTCTCCCCTGCCCACAGGCACATGTTTTTCTTTACTCAAGTACTTTCAATTACCTGTTTGCACCAACACTTTCTATGCTAAGATTTATTCTTATCATGATAAGAACCACTTAAAAGTTGTGAACCTGACCCAGAGGGTGGCATTCATCCTGCAGACGTACTGGCCCTAGCATGGTGAACAGGCTCTGACAAATGTTGCTGTTTGGGGATGGCGGGTATTACCTGCATTTGCTGGTTCTTACTGCATACTGAATTCTTCCCCCAAATATATCTCATATTTTTCCCTTCTCCTAATCCTTTCCATGAGCACCCTGGACCAATCTATCATCATCACTCCTCTCCATTCCTAAAAGTAGCCTCCTTACCACTCAGCCTACGTCTGCTCTTACTGATGGCAAGTCCCTTGTTCACACTGAAGTTTGGCTTCCAGTTCTCTTAAGATAGAGACAAGTTTTCTTTACATGTCTTACAAGACCCTGAATAATCAGATCTGGGGTCCTCATTTTTCTACGCTTGTTTTCATTCTCTGGCTCCGTATTCTTAATCACTCACAACAAATACACTCCAGACATCGGGTCTTTAGCATGCAGTTTTCTCTGCCCAGACCTTACTTCCTCCCCACCCACCCTTCTTCGTTTGACAAACTGCTATTGTTCTCCTCCTATCTCAGTTCAAAACTCACTTTCTCAAGGAAGAACAATCTGTATATTAGTGTGGTTTCCTTATCATAATCTCCATCACGTCACTCTCCTTTCCAGCAATAATGCAGTTTTAACATAATTTTAAATTTACGTGTGTCATTCTTTTTCTACTGAAGTGAAGATTCCTGAGACTGTGCCTGGTTTTATACATTGTACTACCCCCAGCTCTTTTCATGGTGCCTGGATCAAAAAATAGTGGTTCGATAAATACTTGTTGAAGGAATAAAACATTCTAAGCTACCCATCCAATACACCATTGTCACCATATTTGTCTTGTTCTGAACCATCCTTCTCTTTTGCTTGACCTGTAATCTTTTATGCTTTATCTCCCATTTTATGAAGAAAGGCAGAAAAAGCCATCAGCCTTTGTATTTAGTGATGTCTCCTTGGTATGTGATCTTGAGGGAAATTCTCCACTTCTCTAATTTTAAAGTCTTTCCAAAATGCCATGTTTAGCTTCACTGGGTGGTTCTGTCTTTGTACAACTACACCATCCTCTTCTACTTCCACTTATCCAGATCCAGGTCTCTAGCTCTTTCTTTCTTTTGCAGTACGCGGGCCTCTCACTGTTGTGGCCTCTCCCGTTGCAGAGCACAGGCTCCGGACGCGCAGGCTCAGCGGCCATGGCTCACGGGCCCAGCCGCTCCGCGGCATGTGGGATCTTCCCGGACCGGGGCACGAACCCGTGTCCCCTGCATTGGCAGGCGGACTCTCAACCACTGCGCCACCAGGGAAGCCCTCTAGCTCTTTCTTAAGTCTATCCTTAATTATTCTTCTACAGTTCCAGTTCCAACCCAGACTGTAACCCTTCTTATAAGAAGAGGCTGATGCCTTTGGTCCTGGCACTGCAAATAATCAGACCAATTTCAGCATTTCCTGAGACTTGACATTAGTGGTTTCAAATGGAAAACAGAAAAAGAAGATCTCTATCTCCAGGTTGGAAGTTTTTTTGTTTTGTTTTAGAGCAGGAAGTGAATGGGCAATAACCAACATTATTGAGAGGTTGAGAACTGAAATGTCAAAAAGCCTAAATTCTCCATGCAGCCTAATGATACCCTATTTCTTTCCTCATTTCTGAGTGGTAGACTAGAAATAATTGGCCAGCAGGATGCTCCTGGCCTAGAGCTTTTCTCTCCATGGGCCTCCCTGGCCAGGCAAAGTCAGAGAAATACTCTTGATCAAGCATTTATAGTTCATGTGAATTTCACCTGAAGCAAAGAAATGGAGCCTGTATTAACCAGCTGAATTCACGTGTAGCTGAGTACATAGTGGGCTACTTTTTTTATGGCTAACAATCCTTTCAAGTTAACACTGCATCGCATCAGGATTGAATCTGGCCTTCACAAACTCTATGCACCTGGCTGTACCTCTCATTCAAATTTTGCATATTTCAAATCTGCTACTCATCTAACAACACGGAAGGCATCATATATTTAAGAGCAGCTAGAAAAGTAATCACATTAAAGGAGGTGAATTGTGAAAACAGTATTGTGTGAAGGAGTTAAGTTGATATTGTCCCAATGCCTGCCAAAAGTGTTCTTATTTTGAGAAAAAATTATTTGGGTCACTCTTTTTTGAGCTCTAAATCTATTATCAAATTTTCAAAAAGGAAAAATAAAGACATGCAAATCATCAGAAGTGCACTTTTATTTTTTTACATTTTTATTGGAGTATAATTGCTTTACAATGTTGTGTTAGTTTCTGCTGTATAGCAAAGTGAATCAGCTATATGTATACATATATCCCCACATCTCCTCCCTCTTGCGTCCCCCTCCCACCCTCCCTATCCCACCCCTCTAGGTGGTCACAAAGCACCCCATTTCATCATGGTGTATGATCCTTTTAATGTGTTGTTGGATTCTGTTTGCTAGTACTTTGTTGAGGATTTTTGCATCTATGTTCATCAGTGATATTAGACTGTAGTTTTTTTTGTGACATCTTTGTCTGGTTTTGGTAGCAGGGTGATGGTGGCCTCATAGAATGAGTTTGGGAGTGTTCCTCCCTCTGCTATATTTTGGAAGGGTCTGAGAAGGATAGGTGTTAGCTCTTCTCTAAATGTTTGATAGAATTCCCCTGTGAAGCCATCTGGTCCTGGGCTTTTGTTTGTTGGAAGATTTTTAATCACAGTCTCAATTTCAGTGCTTGTGATTGGTCTGTTTATATTTTCTATTTCTTCCTGGTTCAGTCTTGGAAGGCTGTGCTTTTCTAAGAATTTGGCCATTTCTTCCAGGTTGTCCATTTTATTGGCATATAGTTGCTTGCAGTAATCCCTCATGATCCTTTGTATTTCTTCAGTGTCAGTTGTTAGTTTTCCTTTTTCATTTCTCATTTTGTTGATTTGAGTCTTCTCTCTTTTTTTCTTGATGAGTCTGGCTAATGGTTTATCAATTTTGTCTGTCTTCTCCAAGAACCAGCTTTTAGTTTTATTGATCTTTACTATTGTTTCCTTCATTTCTTTTTCATTGATTTCTGATCTGATCTTTATGATTTCTTCCCTTCTGCTAACTTTGAGGTTGTTCCTGTTCTTCTTTTTCTGACTGCTTTAGTTGTAAGGTTAGGTTGTTTGAGATTTTTCTTGTTTCTTGAGGTAGGATTTTATTGCTATAAACTTCCCTCTTAGAACTGCTTTTGCTGCATCCCATAGGTTTTGGGTCATCATGTTTTCATTGTCATTTGTTTCCAGGTATTTTTTCATTTCCTCTTTGATTTCTTCAGTGATCTCTTGGTTATTTAGTAGAGTATTGTTTAGCCTCCATGTGTTTCTAACTTTTACATTTTTATTTTTTCCTGTAATTGATATCTAGTCTCATAGTGTTGTGGTCAGAAAAGATACTTGATACAATTTCAATTTTCTTAAATTTACCAAGGCTTGATTTGTGACCCAAGATATGATCTATCCTGGAG
The DNA here is from genome assembly GCF_008692025.1 of Phocoena sinus. Lineage (NCBI taxonomy): Eukaryota > Metazoa > Chordata > Mammalia > Artiodactyla > Phocoenidae > Phocoena > Phocoena sinus. The sequence continues at coordinate 31,376,315 of NC_045765.1, forward strand.
AGTGTTCCATGAGCACTTGAGAAGAAAGTGTATTCTGTTGTTTTTGGATGAAATGTCCCATAAATATCAATTAAGTCCATCTTGTCTAATGTGTCATTTAAAGCTTGTGTTTCCTTATTTTCATTTTGGATGATCTGTCCATTGGTGAAAGTGGGGTGTTAAAGTCCCCTACTATGATTGTCTTACTGTCTATTTCACCTTTTATGGCTATTAGCATTTGCCTTATGTATTGAGGTGTTCCTATGTTGGGTGCATAAATATTTACAATTGTTATATCTCCTTGGATTGATCCCTTGATCATTATGTAGTGTCCTTCTTTGTCTCTTGTAATAGCTGTTATTTTAAACCCTATTTTGTTTGATATGAGAATTGCTACTCCAGTTTTCTTTTGATTTCCTTTTGCATGGAATATCTTTTTTCCATCCCCTCACTTTCAGTCTGTATGTGTCCCTAGGTCTGAAGTGGGTCTCTTGTAGACAGCATATATACAGGTGGTGTTTTTGTATCCATTCAGCCAGTCTATGTCTTTAGGATGGGGCATTTAATCCATTTGCATTTAAGGTAATTATCGATATGTATGTTCCTATTATCAGTTTCTTAATTGTTTGGGTTTGTTATTGTAGGTCTTTTCCTTCTCTTGTGTTTCCTGCCTAGAGAAGCTCCTTTAGCATTTGTTGGTTTGGTGGTGCTGAATTCTCTTAACTTTTGCTTGTCTGTAAAAGTTTTAATTTCTCCATTGAATCTGAATGAGATCCTCCTGGGTAGAGTAATCTTGGTTGTACGATTCTCCCTTTCATCATTTTAAATATGTCCTGCTACTCCCTTCTGGCTTGCAGAGTTTGTGTTGAAAGATCAGCTGTTAACCTTATGAGGATTCCCTTATATGTTATTTGCTATTTTCCCTTGCGGCTTTTAATATTTTTTGTTGTATTTAATTTTTTGATAGTTTGATTAATATGTGTCTTAGCATGTTTCCTCTTGGATTTATCCTGTATGGGACTCTCTGCACTTCCTTGACTTGATTATTTCCTTTCCCATGTTAGGGAAGTTTTCAACTATAATCTCTTCAAATATTTTCTCAGTCCTTTCTTTTTCTCTTCATCTTCTGGGACGCCTATAATTCGAATGTTGGTGCATTTAATTTTGTCCCCGAGGTCTCTGAAACGTTCAATTCTTTTCATTCTTTTTTCTTTATTCTGCTCTGCAGTAGTTATTCACACACTTTTATCTTCCAGGTCACTTATTCATTCTTCTGTCTCAATTTTTCTGCTATTGATTCCTTCTGGAGAATTTTCAATTTCATTTATTGTGTTGTTCATCATTGTTTGTTTGCTCTTTAGTTCTTCTAGGTCCTTGGTTAAAGTTTCTTGTATTTTCTTCATTCTATTTCCAAGATTTTGGATCATCTTTACTATCATTACTCTGAATTCTTTTTCAGGTAGACTGCCTATTTCCTCTTCATTTGTTTGTCTGGTGAGTTTTTGCCTTGCTCCTTCATCTGCTGCATATTTCTTTGCCTTCTCATTTTTGCTTAACATACTGTATTTTGGGTCTCCTTTTTGCAGCCTGCAAGTTCGTAGTTCCCATTGTTTTTTGGTGTCTGCCCCCTGTGGGTTTAGGTTGGTTCAGGTGGGTTGTGTAGTGTTCCTGGTGCAGGGGACTGGTGCCTGTGTTCTGGTGGGGTAGGGCTGGATCTTGTCTTCTGGTGGGCAGGGCCACATCTGGTGGTATGTTGTGGGGGTGTCTGTGAAACTTATTATGATTTTAGGCAGCCTCTGCTAATTGGTGGTGTTGTGTTACTGTCTTGCTATTTGTTTGGCATGGGGCATCCAGGACCAGAGCTTCCTGGCCGTTGGGTGGAGCTGGGTCTTAGCACTTAGACAGAGGTCTCTGGGAGAGCTCTCGCCAACTGATATTACATGGGACCGGGAGGTCTCTTGTGGCCCAATGTCCTGAACTCTGCTCTCCCTCCTCGGAGGCTCAGGCCTGACACCAGGCCAAAGCATCAAGACCTGACAGCCACACGGCCGGGTATATGTGTATTTTCTTGCCTTTTGATAAGTCTGAGGTCTTCTGCCAGTGTTCAGTACGTGTTCTGTAGGAGTTGCTCCACATGTAGATGTACTTTTGATGTATTTGTGGAGAGGAATGTGATCTCTATGTCTTATGCCTCTGCCATCTTGAAGGTCCCCCTGCAATAGGAGACTCCTCTGAAGACGCCAACCTCCGCGAGAGCTAGAGGTGCAGAGGCATTTTTTTCACAGGTTTTGCAGCTTGCTGGAATGGCAGAAAGGGTGAAAAAGAGAAGATACTCTAGGGTAAGGGAGGAACAGTAAGATCCACAACTGCAACTGCCATCACTTGCAGGACTGCGTTATTTATTGATTCTTTTGGGCACTTGAGATAAGCAGTCATCTGAAGACAATTCCAGTTTTCTTTCTTCCTTTATAATTCTTTTATAATTTATTTTATTTCATGAATTACTGTCTGGCTAGGACCTTCAGTAAAATGTTGAATGCAAGTGCTGGGAGCAGGCACTCAACTTTTCCTTATGTTTAAAGATATTTTTACTGTACTAAAATAATAAAACAGAGTTATAGCTAAGGAATTCTTTTAAAAGGGGGGCCAAAACAGAATCATAAAAAAATACTGAGTTAATCCATAAAAGGGCTGAAAGGAGAAAAAAGGAACAAAGAAACAGCGGTATCCTAACAGAAAATAAATAGTATGATGATTACATTTTAACCTAAACATGTCAATAATTACATTAAAAATAGTCTAGATATCACCAATTAAAAAGCACTGACTATCAAATTGGAAAAGAAAACAAAATCCACTATATGCACCTACAAGTAACATGCCTTAAATATAAAAACACAAGTACGTTAAAAGTAAAAGAAAGAAAACAACATACCATGCCAATACTAATCAAAAATAAGCTGGAATTGCTATAGCAGTATCTGACAAGACAAGTTCAGATCACGTAATGTTACCAGGGATATAAAGAAGTTCTTTATAAGAATGATAAATGATTGATTAATCAGGAGGATGTAACAATACTTAGTTCTTATGCCCCTAATATCAGAGTTTCAAAATACATGGAGCATAAACTAATAAAAACTTCAGGGATACATTTATAATAAGAATGAAAGATTTCCATATTCCAACAATTGATACAAAAGGTAGACAGAAAAATCAGTAAGGTTGTAGAAGATTTAAACAACAAAATCAACCAACATTTTATAATTGACATCATAGAACATTCTGCCCAGCAACAGCAGAATACACATTCTTCTGAAGTACACACCAAACATTTACCAATATAACCATAAATGGAGCATAAAACAAGTCTCATTAAATTTAAAATGATTTTAGGTATACAGAGTTTGTTCTCTGACCATAATGACATGAAATTAGAACTAAAAACAGAAAGATCTCTGGAAAGAAGTTCAAACATTTGGAAAGTAGGTAACACACCCTTAAATAATCCATGAACCAAAAATAATTCAAAAGGAAAAGTAGTATTTTGTAATGAATAAAAATGAAAATATAACTTATTAAAAATATAACTTATTAAACAAGTTTATTAAATTAAACTTATTATTTATTAAAATAAATATAGCTTATTAAACTTTGCTTTGTCGGATGCTGACAAAGCAAAAATTAGGGGAATTTTATAGTGTTAAACACCTATGTTAAAAAAGAAAGTCAAATCAATGACCTCAGCATCCACCATAAGATACTAGAAAAATAATAGGAAATGAAATCCAACTTAGAATAAACATTGATTATATAAAATACTGAAAACCTAAAAACCAAAGAGACCAAAAGCTGATTATTTGAGAAGATTAATAAAATTACCCACCCTTCTCCCCAGACCAACCAGGGAAAAAAGGGTGAGCTGACACAAATTAGCAATCTCAGGAATGAGAGAAGTGGCATTACTACAGATTTTACAAGAAATTAAAAACATAACAAGGAGTACTGTGAAAAATGTTATGCCAATAAAGTCCATGCTTAGATGGAAAGGAAAAAAATCTTTAAAAGACACAAACTACCAAAGTTCACTCAAGTAGAAATACAGAATCTGAATAATCCTACATCTATTAAATAAATTCAAGTTGTAGTTAACCTTTCCACAAAGACAACACTAAGTCTCAATGTCTTCACAGGTGATTTCCATGAAGCATTTAAAAGGGAAAAAAATCCACTTCTACACAAACTTTTCTTGAATACTGTAAGGAAGGGAATACATCCTAACTCATTCTTTAAGGCTAGCATTATCTCAATACAAAATCTGATAAAAACTATATACAGAAAGTAAACTATGCACCAATATTCCTCTTAAACATAAGTGCAAAAAAGAAAATTTAACAATTTTAGCAAGTCTAGCAATATATAAACAGGAATATAAATCATGACCAAATGGGGTTTATCCTAGGAATGCAAGGCTGGTTTAAACATTCAAAAAGTAATATAAATCACCATATTAACAAACTGAAAAAAGGAAAACATATGATCATTTCAATAAATATAGAAAAAGCCTTTGAGAAAATCCACTGTCCATTCCTGATAAAAATTCTCAACAAACCAGGAACAGAAAGGAATGTTTTCAACCTGATAAAGGTCATCTATAGAAAACCTACAGCTAACATCATACTTAATGCTGAAACAGTGTAAGTTTTTCCTGTCAGATAAGAAATAAGGTAAAGATATCTACTTCATGGCTTCTATTTAACATTCAACCTGAACTGGGGTTCTAGCCAAATAAATTAAGCAAGAAAAAAAAAAAAAGGCATGCAAATTGGATACTAATTTATTAGTGCTGATATTAAAAACAAACACACAACCAACAACAAAAAACAACACCTGTATAGCCTTTGTAGTTTTAAAGCCTGTAGCATGATTATATAAATTATTATATTGAAATATGTTTGAATTCATGGTGAGTTCTCTAGAGCATTCTCTAGAAGATATAGAAAATGATTTAGTTAACCTGTGATGATTTCCCCTGAAAGAGAATGACACTGAGGAAACAAATTCAAAAAATTATTTCTTCAAGCTACAATTATAATCCTAACTGTAACTCTTACCAAATTCCTGAATTTGGACAAGTTTCTTAAAATCTGAGCTACCTCATGCCATTTTATAATCCAAATTTTGTTTTAAGAATTCAATGAGAAAAGATAGATCTAAACTGCCTAACCAGGGGTCTGGTGAGAAGCATAGCCTGAAGGCAGTATAGAGTCTAGTAGATTCCAAATGGGAAAAATATGGAGATATGGTATTTTAAAAGAGGCTAAAGCAAAAATTTTGCCAGAAGATTGAATTAGGACCATGAAAGAGGGATGAAATGCAAAGCAGTATTTAAATGCTAAAGAAGAGATACCAGATAATTCAACATTATTTTTCTGCATCACTTTCTGCAAGTAATAAAACAACTCAATGATTTTCAGGAGATTAAAAAAAAAAAGTTTGGTTCTAAATTTAGGAAACAAAAGATATGATTTCTGACATTTAAAACTGTAATATGAAAATGGATAATTCCTACTGAAAAGCTTTTCTGTTGCTTAAGTTTAAGTTGCAGACTTCTATCACTTTTATTTCTTTCCACCTTTTCTAAGTTCCAGAGACAATGGTATTTAAAGACCTTGAAGAACTAAGTCTATTTGAGTGACAGAAAAGATGAAATAATAAAATTAACAGGTAAGTCTTCAAGTACCTAAAGTACTAATCCTGCTAGTTATATAAGTATTCTTTGATTCTTAGTCTTACAGCATCATGAATCCAAATAATCCCAGTGGGCACTTTTGTGGTGCTCAACAAAAGTTTTTTTCATATCTCATTTGGTGGCAAAACCTGTCCTGACATGAACTTAACTTTTCACAAATTCTAAACTTGAACCAATGAGATATGACTTATCAATTTCATTAAATACATTCACTGTGATTGTTCATACATTTCACAGGAGATATAGTAATGTTTTTTTATTACAGTGTGCTACTCTAGATTTTGTTGTGGATATAACATATAATAATGTACAGAAATGTAATAACCTTTATAAAAATACATAATTTCTGAAATCCAATGCACTTAATGATTTGTGAACCTGTAATGTATCATCTTAGCACTGTGTCTACACAGCTTAAAATACTTGTACATAAACTGATATCCTGTTTTATAGTATAAATAGTGTATAACTGTTTAATACTATCTCAAAGACATCCTTACTCTATAAGAGTAAAACCAGTCTTCTAAATCATGACAACGAAGTACAATGGAACAGTTTGTTGGATTTACTTATTTACAGTGCTTTTAAATATCTCAAAAATTCTCATTTATGTAGAACTGAAATATTTGCTTTCCATATGGATATGAAATATTTTATATGAAATAGAAATGCTGCAAATTTTAATCCTATACAGGGGGCTAAAATCTTATATGTTTATAGGTGCCAGACAGGTAACAAAAATGAGTGAAGCTGGAAAGATAGGCTAGATGTATCCTCTGGATAGCACAGTCCAATAAAAGTATAATATTTTATAAGTCAAGTGGCATTTGCAAACCATTCATAGAATTTTAAATTTTATAGTAATCATATTAATAAAATAAAATAATGAATGAAATTAATTTTAATAGTGCAATTTATATAATTCATTATATCAAAATATTTTATTTCAACATATAATCAATTAAAAAGTTGCTAAAGAAATGTTATAAATTCTTTTTCACTAAGTATTCAAAACTCAGTGTATATTTAAACTTATAGCTCATATTTGATTTGGACTAGCTATATTTGAAGAGTTCAATAGCTGCAAAAGGCTAGTTGCTACCACATTGGGCAGTATAGTTATAGATATACTGTCAATTTACTTCCGCTCCACAGCATGTGGGATCTTCCCAGACCGGGGCACAAACCCGTGTCCCCTGCATCGGCAGGCGGACTCTCAACCACTGCGCCACAAGGGAAGCCCTCAATTTACTATTAAATGTGTAATATTCTTTAATCTCTAATTGAAATATGCATTATCACATTTTCCTTGAACCAAGAAGCCCTTCTGGCCTGTATTTTGTCTTCCCTTTTAGATAAAGATATTGTTATAAATATATATTTCTGTGTTTTTCTATACCCAAACAGTAATTCAGGTTTCTTGATTAATAATACCTGAATAAATGTCTCATTGTTGGGGAGAAAATAGGGAATACTGGGACCTGGAATGAATTCTGATTGTATGCCTTAACCTATTAGGATATGCATTTGTTGTCACCAGCCATCTTGGATGCCATCTTGGAAAGCAAATTCAGTGCTGTCACGTTTTCCCTAATATTCAAGAGAACTGAGAAATAGGAAATCTTATGTAAAATCACCAAATTTATAGGTGTTGACTACTGTTTGTAAGCAACTTTTCCACTACACATAGAAGTGGCTGTTTACATGCCACTTGCCTGACACTGAAGTCATGGTCTTCTGAACAAGGGAGGAAGCTATTGTAAACAAACAGAAAGTAACACATGGAAACGCCAAGATCTGCCTGTATTTATGCCTCAAGATTGTTAAAACCCTTGGAATAGACTCCTTATTTTACATCATATATATATATACACACACATATATATATACAAACACAATACATGTATGTATTAAAATTTTTAAACTGCAAAAGATATCCATATAAAATATTTTTAACTTAAAATTACAAGAAGTGTCCCTTACTGTTATAGTCTTGGTTTTACTAAGTAAACTGATATTCCTCTTGTTTACATACTTCAAGATTTCACAGAAGTCATCCTCTTGAAACTTCCTTCTCAGCCTAAGCTCTTGTTATTTTTGTCTGTTCTTCCTTAAGTACTTCTGACATGAATATCTCTGGTAGTTGGACATTTAATTAGTTTGCTTGTCCTTTATTCAGTGACCCAATATATATTTCTTCATGAATGTGTACCAGATACTAAATGTTATATGAGAACAAAACAAAGGTAAAACTATATTTTTGGTACCACTACCATTTCCTCTCATCCCTGGGGAGGGGAGAAACTAATCTCATACACAGTTGTAAAAAAGTATACCATTAATTCTAAAGATTCTTACACAACTCTCACACTTACATTTGCCTATATCTCCCTTCTTTTCCTTTCTTAGAGTGTTCCCCTCCAAGAATCCATAGAAAAATAGGCCCTATTATCCTTTACATTAGACATTAAGTAATATCAGTGACTAAGGAATAAGGAGAGTAACACAGCTCAGAAAAGAACAGTATGGAGATGATTTCATAAACCCTTGTAGTCAAAGTTGCATATTCTTGTAGGAACCCTTAATTTTGTTTTATAAAGTTTGTAATGCTTCAAGATTCTTTTAGAGTTGTCTCTCCTGATAAAGGGACAGTGGTTGTGAAAGATGACTGCTCAATTTTATGTCATGGTTTGTTTTGTATAACCAATAGATAAAAACTAGTTCTCCCTTTACTAATAAAAATAGGAAAAACTTTCAGTTAGGATCGTGTCCAGAGACCAACAAAAACCAAAAACAAACAAACCAACAAACAATTACAAGGAAAACATCTTGCAATAGCTTAAAGAGGAGTGTTTTTTTTCTCTTTTTTTTTTCTTTTATTCCTATGTAACAAGAAATCCAGTGACAGAGACTATTAGCCTAGAGTAAGAACTCAACACTATCCTCCAGGAAGCTGGTTCTTCCTATCTCAAAGGTTGGTCATCTTTAGCGTGTTGGCTTTTGTCCTCATGGCTGCTAGTCATTGCTGCTCTAGTAGGCTTTATTTCTGTAGCTTGGGTAAGAAGAAAGGGAAGAGGAAAATCTATGCAGCAGTATTTGTTTTATTTAGAAAAAATAAAATAAAATTTCCACATGACAATATCCCTCCCTTAGCAGACCTGTACTTATGTCTTCTGCAACAGAACTGATTTCCATGGCCCCCAGGCTATGAGGGAGTTTGGGAAATTAAAAGGAAAGGAAGAAAATGGTTTAGAAAAGTTGTTCAGTGAACCAAACTTCAATGTTTGTCACAAGTTATCAGTACTGTTATCTAGCTGTGGAACAATACTACATTGATGTTTCACTATATTTAATCATATATTTATTCCCAAGACTCCTGCTCATCTTTATACACCATTCATATAAATTCAAAGTATGTGATGGTGAATTTTATGTATCAACTCAGCTAGGCTATAGTACCAAGTTATTTAATCAAACACTTATCTAGGTTTTTCTGTAAAGGTGTTTTGTAGATGTGGTCAACATCTAGAAACAGTTGTCTTTAAGTAAAGTAGATTACTCTCAATATTGTGGGTGGGCCTCATCTAATCAGTTAAAGTCCTTAAGAACAAAACTTAAGTTTTCCTGGAGAAGAAGACATTTTCCAAGACTGCAGCATCAACTCTTGCCTGAGTTTCCAGCCTGGTGGCCTAACCCACGATTTCAGACTCAGAATTACAGCATCATGTCCTGCCCGAGTGTTCAGCCTGCCAGCCTGCCCTACAAATTTCAGACTTGCTGGCTTTCCACCCAAATCTCAGGAGCTAATTCTTAAAAGAAATTCTTAAAAGAATTCTCTCTATAGATAGATAGATAGGCAGATCGATAGAGATATAGAAAGATAAGATATATAGACATAGATTTCTCCTTTTGGTTCTGTTTCCCTAGAGAACCCTGACTAATTCGAGGTATAGATTCAATCACATGAATAGGTTCATTTTTTGCAATGTTATATATGAAAATTTATCAAGTGACTACTAATTATGTGACCTAGGCAAATAATGTTACCTTGTTATGACTTAACAATGTATGTTTGCCACTGTGCAGGAGACAGCATCCAATATATAAGAAGATATTACCACTGTGACTTTGATAAAAGAAAATTCACAGAAGGAAATGCATTTACATAATGTGTTATTAAATGGGTTATTATATTTAATGAAATTAAAACAATGCCTGGCACATAATAAGTACTATATAAATGTTCTTCATCTTCTCATTATTATTACAATTATCATCATAGTCATCGGGAAACACAAAGCACATTGACACTGAGATGATTAAAAAAGGAACATCTTTGTTCCTGAGCTATGTGGCATATGTTTTAAGGCAATAAACTATCAACTCCACTACTAATGGAACTAATAGGTTAAGTTTCCCATGTTGCTTGAATTATTTCCCCAGGAAAATTAAATTTTCTTAATAGAAAATCTAATTTTATCTCAAGTAACTTGAAAATCTTAATTAGTGACACAAAAGCCATGTTAAAATTACTTAGATCAGAAATAAACACATCACTATACCAAAATAAACAAATTGAAGAGCTACTGTAGTTTAGTTGACATTCCATGCAGAGTATCTTGATAAAATAAGATACGAACAGGCAATTTCAAAAGGAAAGAGTCAACGTCAATCACATAAATTAAATTGATTAACTTTCATACTTAATCAATCACAGGCATGAATCTTACACGATCTACTGGTGACCTCAGTTACTTTGTTTAATCATGCACACCAATATCAGTGCAATGCTTGATTTTCCAATTAAAACAACTTTGCAATTAGATCTAATTAATGTGTTCCAATTAAATAGGTTAAATGCAGCAGTATTCAATAAATGTAACCCCCTTACTATTCTCACAGTGAAAAGGTTCTCTAAAATTGTTTGGATAAGCAATCCTTTTGGTGCCACAGCTTAACAAAAGAAGTAAGAAAAGGTCAACAGTTTGGCTCAGAAATAACATAAACCAGATTGACAGAGAAGAACAAGCATCCCAAATTTCTTAGTTGTCTCTTGGATCATCACATAAGCCCTTCGTGATAACCCCATTAACAATATGCCAATGGAAGTATTTGTTAAAGGAATATTTGCCCTTTTCACAAAAGAAGACTTATCCCCACTTGGAGTTATGCAATTTTATAGGTGTTTTTTCATAAATTTTATATGAAGAAAATACGGTTTGTTGGGATTTTGAACCAGTAAACTTTTCCTTTGGCCTTTGGGTAAAGTAATACACAGTGGGTTATCTTTTTAAAGCTTCCTGTAAGGAGAAATGTAGGTTGACAATATTTGTTTGTTTGTTTTTAAGTCTTTGATTTATAGGATTTTGACTTTAGACACCCTCCTCCCCCATCTCCCAGTTTCCTTTAAGCAAGAGAGCCCCTGCTCTGATTACTATATTGCAATGAGTATAAGTAAGTCCCCTTGGAGAATTCACTGCTCACAGAGAACTATCAGTCGCTGAGAAACCACACCAAGTAAAACCCAACTCTGAGAGGCCTCTGGGGGATGAAAGAGGAGCTACACAGCATTTGCTTCATTCCCATGCTAGATAAAATAGAGGTATAGTAGAGCCTATTCTTTCCATTAGACCATTCTGCTACATGTGTATTCTCTTTGAATTCTTCTTCAAAGTTTCTCTTGCCTCTACCTTAATATAAACTACAAAACAAGTGAACATAGTTGTTATACTATAAGCATGCGGTATTTGATTTTTTTTCAGGAAGCTACTTTTTTCAAACATTAAGGATATTTTTATTTTGTTTTCTATTTTTTATATCTTAGTTCTTTTCTCCTTTCCTTTGCCTTCACTTGCTATGAGAATATATTCTAATTTTGAAAATGCCTTGATTTTAAAATTATCAACGTACAACCTGGAGTTCAATAAATTTATCTTGATCACTGGTATAGATGCTTTTACATATTTTGAAAGTAAACTATAATGCTATGTATTATATTAGGCAAAGACATCCCATTCTAGATGTTTACCCAAAAGAGCAAATAAACACAACCTTTCTTGACTTTCAAAAGAGGAGAGATTGTGTTTTCATGTAGCCCCAAAACTTATATTCACCACTACATAGTTATTAGTGTATCATGCTTTATATGTAAAAATGGACTGGATCATATTTACAAAATTTGTAGTTTTTTTGAAAATCAAAAACAGATATAAATATTGTAATGCTCACTTCAGACAGGACAGGAGTCTCATTTTTAAACAGGAGTTCTTTTGGGAAAAAAATGTGCTTAGCTGTACTCTAGCTATATCAAGATTAGTATACAATCTAGGCCTCTCTCAATCACAATATAAATTATTCCATTAACTTGTCTCAGTCTAAGATCATTTGGTTGTAAGGAAATAGTTAGCTTACATTAAAAAAACAAACAAACAAGCAAATCAAAAAAAACAACAAAAAAACCCTCATAGTCTCAGAAACAAAATTTTATGTGGACCTTACAGGATCTAAAATAACTGTTGCTAGGAATTCAATAGTTTCTCCTTCTCTACAGGGCTTCATATTCTACCACCTCTAATAAATCCTAGATGGTATCAAGTGGTTAAGGGCATGAGCTCTAGAGCTAGACTCCTGGAATTCAAACTCCTATTCAGCCATTTTCTGTCCCTATAATCTTCAATAAGTTATTAAACCAATTTTTGCCTCAGTTCCATCATATCTAAAATAGCACTGACCTCACAGATTTATTTTCCAAACTATGAAATATTCCTTATAAATCAGAGGGCCCCAACGTTTTTGGCACCAGGGACCAGTTTCGTGGAAGACAATTTTTCCATGGACAGGCGTGGGGGGATAGTTCAGATGGTAATGTGACAGATGGTCCAGGCAGTAAGGGGAGTGATGGGGAGTGGCAGATGAAGCTTTGCTCGCTCACCTGCCATTCACCTCCTGCTATGTGGCCCGGTTCCTAACAGGCAGTGGACAGGTACCAGTCCACGGCCCGGGGGTTGGGGACCTGTGTTATAAAGCACTCAGAGAAGTATGTAGCTAGTAGTAAGCATTCAATGAACAATGGCCACTATCTTCTACTTTTCTATTGCTCATTATTCCAAGTGACTTTAAAACACAATGATTTGACTGTAGACTGTAGCAGCCTTTAAATTATATACTCTAAGGACAAAAAAAAAAACTTAAAACCTTTTACGTAGTAATAATGTTGGCCATAATTTTGAAGATGGATTTTTGAAGCTGTTGTGTTGTATCACAGGATAAAGCAAATGAGTAACTAACTGTATTCTATAATTTCTGTTATTGACAACTTTGCCAACCAGGTTTCTGAGGCTGGAGAAAAGGAAATACAGATATAAGGTAGTACAGATTAGATAAAATCCTTGTAGTCCTGAATTCAATTGGAAATGGAAGAATGGGCTTATGTGTTTTATCTTTAAAGAGTACATAATGTACTTTCTCTTAAAAAAAAAAAAATTCCTGAGTCTGTCCACCGAAAAGGCCTAGAAACCATGTCAAACCGGGTAGCAATGAGCACCTACTACTGAGATTACAGTCTAGCAAAACTACTTCTGGGTAAAAATAGCCAGAGCTCCTTGAAGAAATTAGTTCGGCCCACGTCTAGATCTGGAATGTGCTTGATAAACTGCAACATTTTGTCACACCAGAAAATAAGAAGCTATGAAGAACTGTTAAGAGCATGCAAAAAAAAAAAAAAAAAAAAGGCTCCGGTGCCAACTTCAAGAGTTGCCAGAGTGGACATTTGGAACATTAATATGAATAAAAAATTCAATGAATTGAATCACATCAAACATTTTAAAATTCACAAATTGATATTAATATTCCCCTCTCCCTTCTCTCCTCAAAAATATGCACCTGGAGTAAGCTGGTTACCAATCCATGATTTTGGAAACTAGCCAATGAAGAGAAAAAAATCAAGCACTGATTCCACGGTTTCTATATGAACTGTTATCACTGGTTATAGAGTAGATATGCATGAGTTTCTTTCTATATAACAGTTTCAGTCCATAATTGGAGAAATGATAGAATTAGAATATAATCATTGTGCAAACCCTAATGAATGATGGAACTGGACATTGATCTGTGATGGCTGCTAACATCGCAGAGAGGAAGTATTAAATTGCTCCTGGTGAAAGAACACAGCTCCACTCTGAAGAAATACTGTCAAAAAATCAAAGCTGAATCTGATAAATCCTCTAGATCAGCACTCTTCAGTAGAACTTTTTACCTTTATGGGAATATTTAAATTAATTTTAAATAGCCACATGTATCTAGTGGTTACCATACTGGAGAGTGATTTAAGGGAAAATAGGATAGAAGAAAATATGAAAAGTTACCATAGGAATGTAATCAGCGAAATTTAAACTATGGGAATCTCCTCAGATATAAAAGGGCTGGGGAGAGGTGGGGGGAGAAATATTCCTAAAGACTAATGGAACATAAGTGACATATCAATGAAACGACATGTGAACCTTTTTGGGATACTGACCAAGTAAATAACATATAAAAAAAGATAAATAACATTTATGAGAGGATCGGTAATTTCAATACTACTAAATATTTCACAATATTTGAAAAATTATCCCTTTGAGGTACAAGAATGGTACTATGGTTAATTTTTTAAAATAATTACGCTTTAAAGATACACACTCATTTATGGATGAAAAAAATATGCTCTCTGCGATTTACTTCAAAATAATAGGAGAAGAGAGGAAGCAGATGTAGATGAAAAAAAAAACAAAAAACATGTCCATGTCTGTCTTGGTAATTACTGAAGTTGAAACGGCTATGTGTGGATTCAAAATAAGTGTCCCTCTGATTTAGTAAATGTAAATAATATACTATATATAATTAAACATTTACAAATGTATTAATGAATATGATATCACAAGCTATTTTAAAAGGGGAAGCTTTAAGGAGATAATAAATCATTCAAAATGGTACCAGTTTAGTACTTTCTAGCAATAAACCAAACATTCTGTCAAAGAATCAGGCATTGAACCAATAAACTTAGGTAAAAAGTATTTTAATAATTTACTTTTTTCATTTTTGAAAATATTCACAGTCTTAGATGTGAAAAAAACACTGAATGGAGTTAGAAACTATATAAAAGAACTTAGAAAATACATATAATGTTCACTCTTTTTTAGATCTCTATGATAATATATTTAAGTATAAAAATTAACTTTATTGTTGGCACAGATGATTTGGAGAACAGTTTGGGACTGCAAGAGCAGCTGATTCAAATTCTTCCCCTACCTCTTGATCTTGGGATCCACATTTGCTGAGATAGGTTTTCAAAGTAGGTAATTAACCAGTTGCAGGAGTCTCAACAGGAGGGATAGAGATATGATCCCCCAGGTTTTAAGCTAGAAGACAGGCCCTTAGCTCTAACCAACATTTGCTTATCACACAGAAAACAGAAGAGAAGAGTGAAACTGTCAAGTAAGCAAGAGCTCAGGAATGGATAAGTTACGCATATTTGTCCCTTCCCCAAAGTCACCAGTTAAAGTCTACCTCTTTTCTCTGGGGAAGAAATGAATAGCAAAACATAAAAATAAGAACAGAAGCTATTTTCCCAACACTTCTGAAAGAGTATAAGTTTAACTTTGTAAAGAGAAAGGCAAACCGGGAGAAGAATAGCATGATCCTGCTCACCACACACATACCATAATGAGCTACATAAAGATGCCAAGGAAAAAGGAAGGAGGCATATGACTGGTGGAAAAAGGCTACAGAACATGGTGTGACTTACAGACTTAATAGAAAGTAGATAAATGGGAAGGTTACTGAAAACTATTCATAAAACTTATTTCAAATATTTAATATTTACAAAGAAATGCTACACACACACACACACACACACCCCACAAAAGAAGAGCTTGGCATCTGTCATTCTAAGTGCCTCTGAATGCCTACAATGGCATGGACACACTGCCTCTGTAATCTGCAAATGGGCTCTCATTCTCACATCCAAGACATAGTGTTGGACATATCTTCCAGAAGTTAAACATCTAGGATATATGTCTCCTCTTATAGAAACAAACGAACAATGTTTTTGATACCCTTAGCCCAACGCTCCTCATACCTCCATCTGTCAACAAGCAATGTTTTCAAGAGAACATCCAATTCCAGATCTTCACTGTTACCTGAAATACATTTAATAAATGACTTCTTCACTCCCTCCTTGCTTGCTAGCAAATGAAGACGCAATTGATTCACTTGTTTAAACTGCACAACTTATAAATGGCCCAGTATCATTGTGAGTAATGTTCTTCCAGTTCTGCCGAAGTTATACATTTGACCAAAAAGAAAGTGTTGGAGTCACCAGAGTCATATCCATATAACATCTCACCATCAGAGCCCCAGCCTCTGAACACCCATTTCTGACTGCATTCCAAAATTTAACTGCATTCCATATGCTGAACCCATCAAAGTTTATTCAGCACTTGTCAAGAGAAATAGTGGAACAAGTGGTGATTAATAGTCAAACTGAGACCCATCTCTGCTGATATCTGTAATATAAGTACAAAATGAAAATGACTTCCTTCTTACAAAGAAGAAAAAAGAACCATTTTGTTTAAGGGAATATATGTTGGGATAGTTCCTTTTGATTTTATAAAAATCCTAAAAGAGAAAATAAATCCATGTAAACTGGATGAACTGGTTGGTCTGGGCTTGTTCTACTGGGAGGCTAGAAACTGGGACATGCATTCCAGGGGAAACAGCAATGGTCACTGGGGAATAAATAGCAAATCTAAGTAATGGTGAGTGGGAGTAATCTGTTTAGTGTCACAGGGTGAAAGATAAGATTTAAGAAGAATAAAGTTGGGATATGTATTGGATTCACATTATGAGGACCACAGCCTCTAGGATGAGAATTTGAGATATTTCTCCTCCCAAAGAAAACCAGAGAGAGAGTTTTAAAAATGGAGTTAACTAATTAAACCTGACTTTAATAACAAAACTTGGACATTAGAAGAAGGAGTTGGAGGGATCAAAGAGTGGAAATACAGACATTGGTTAGGAGGTTATTGCCATAGATTAGGTATGCACTAATAAACGCCTGAAATATGGCAATGGAAATTAATGTAGGCATGGTAGGCAAATCAAGAAGACATTACTGGGTTATGTCCAATGCATTTGGAAGCGAGTACCAGTGTTGCTTTAGAGGCAAAGATACCAATTTTTACAATCAAATAATTAATGTTGAGTTTTGGAAATTTTAATTGAAGAATGCAGAAAATAATGCTAATAAGGATAATGAGAGTTTTGTGGTATTTTGAGGAACATTGGTGATCTTAGCATGTCACCCATATCATAGTTTTATCAGCTGCTTATTTATGGTAAAAATAAACAAACGAAACCCCAAACTACCAAACCCAAATGTTACCTAACCTTATCAATGCCTCTTTTACATTTATGTCCCTATTAGAATGGCTCTGAATTCCATGCATTTTCAAGAACTTAGCTCCCTAAAAATGTTCCTCACTTATTTCTTGGATACCCCAAAGACGTATCTTTGACACATAATTCAGTGTCAGAGTCACCAATTTATGCCCATGATATTCTTTGCCTGCTCTAGAATTCATTTATTAACTTCTAATGCCTTTAAGTCATTTGAAGGCAAATCACTTCCAAATCAATGGCTAAAACTGCTCATGGATCTTATGAAGTAAACACCAGTGGTCATGTCAGGAGTCTTGTTTCCTTATGCTTCCAATACTGCAGCTTTCATGGTGCCAGTCGGAAGTGATGAGGATATTTGCCTTCTCCTCAGATCTATACCTCACTATATCACAGGGATCATGAAAAGGATCTGCTTTAGCCCAAATTCTCAATAACTCAGAAAAAATTTTTTTTCAACTTCTGGTTCATACCCTTCTAAACATACGCAGTCAAATCTCATTTGAGCAGA
Source organism: Phocoena sinus (assembly GCF_008692025.1). Taxonomy (NCBI): domain Eukaryota; kingdom Metazoa; phylum Chordata; class Mammalia; order Artiodactyla; family Phocoenidae; genus Phocoena; species Phocoena sinus. Next base: position 31,393,990 of record NC_045765.1, read on the forward strand.
GTAGAAAAAGAGGCAAAAATTTGTTTTTTTTTTTTTTTTTTTGCAGTACGCGGGCCCCTCACTGTTGTGGCCTCTCCCGTTGCGGAGCACAGGCTCCGGATGCGCAGGCTCAGCAGCCGTGACTCACGGGCTCAGCCGCTCCGCGGCATGTGGGATCTTCCCGGACCGAGGCACAAACCCGTGTCCCCTGCATCGCCAGGCGGACTCTCAACCACTGCGCCACCAGGGAAGCCCCCAAAATATGTTTTTAATGTCTAATTCCTTTTCCTTCTCAAAATCCTGTCCCTAAACAAAACTCTTCTCAAATCATTACATGCAAATAGAAACTTGAGTCTGTTTGTGGTCTGGAGTGAAGAGGGAGATGATGCTTCAGGTTTGAGAGGGGAAACTGATTTCACCTCATCTAAAATCCCTTATCCGGGACTTCCCTGGTGGTGCAGTGGTTAAGAATCCATCTGCCAATGCAGGGGACACAGGTTTGAGCCCTGGTCCGGGAAGATCCCACATGCCATGGAGCAACTAAGCCCATGCACCACAACTACTGAGCCTGTGTGCCACAACTACTGGAGACTGCACACCTAGAGCCAGTGCTCAGGAGAAGCCACTGCAATGAGAAGCCCGCGCATCGCAATGAAGAGGAGCCCCGGCTCACCGCAGCTAAAGAAAGCCCGCGTGCAGCAACGAAGACCCAACGCAGCCAAAAATAAATAAATAAATTAAAATCCCTTATCTGGAGTCAGTGGGGCATAAGTGTTTCAGAATTCAAAAAGTTTTTGATTTAGAAAAAAAGCACCATCTATAACACCACCATTAATATGTCTTTAATGTATGACTATTCACACACACACACAAAGACTATGCATCACTTCTAGCAGATCAAGAGAGGTTTTGATACCAAATGATTTTTTTAAATATATAGGGCTATTTGGATTTTAGAATTGCACATAAGAGATTGTAGACTACATCATGGTCTGATAGGCTGTTCATGAGACAAAATAGCTTTGCCTACCATTGCTATTTGCTGCTATTAGGTGCTTCTTCAATTTGCATGGTGGTGGAAAATGATCTTCAGTTAAATGTCCCAGGGCTTTTCTTTTTTATAGATGATTTCAACAGTGTGATCATTCATCAAGATTGAAAATACCAGAATTTACTTCACCATCTTTCCTTTAGCTTTACATTTACACTTAAATTAATTTTCCCCTCATGTTAGGAAAGTAAAATCTACCTTGAAAATTTCATTTGAATAGTCTTATATAGCTTTTAGATTTGTATACAGCAGCTGGAGGATAATTTTTTTTATTATATTTATGCAGTATATAATAGAGATGTATTGGATTTTAGAGGATTCAATAAAAACGGACCAAGGTACAATGTCTAAAATGACTGGTCACAAAAGGTAGGGTGAAGGCTTTATGTATCATATGCAGAGAAAGACTGAATTCTAGCTTGTTTGTCTTTGCTGGGGCCTGACTTCCTTTTTGTTAGCTCAATCTAAACACCACATTTTTGTGAATATGCATCACATTCATTTTGGATTATTTAATTTAACTTCCTTTCCAGATGAACTAGCTTTATTAAATGCTTGCCATGGATGGGCAAACAGAGTTTATGCAGGCTATAAATATCTATGATTAGTTTGGTATAGTATATTGCAATCTAAGGTGTAGTAATTATGCATAATGTTTTCTCCCAAGCTTGATAAACCATTTGGGGAAAAAACAAAACAAAAAGCCCAAAACAAAAAACTAGAAAGTAATTTATGCAAACCACATGAATGTACGATATTTTCAAACCTTATATTTCTCGGAGATCCTGGTCAGCAGCACATATACGTACAGAATTTAGTTCTAAGCTAAAGAGAAGAAAATAAGTTTGACTCTGTATACCTTAAAAATGGATATAGTTTAGGACTTCCCTGGTGGCGCAGTGGTTAAGAATCCACCTGCCAATGCAGGGGACACGGGTTCGAGCCCTAGTCCGGGAAGATCCCACATGCCGCGGAGCTACTGAGCCCGCGCGCCACAACTACTGAAGCCCGCGTGCCACAACTACTGAAGCCCACGCTTCCACAACTACTGAGCCCATGTTCCGCAACAAGAGAAGCCACCGCAATGAGAAGCCTGCACACCGCAATGAAGAGCAGTCCCCCTTCACCACAACTAGAGAAAGCACGCATGCAGCAACGAAGACCCAACGCAGCCCAAAATAAATAAATAAATAAATGTATTTAAAAAAATAGATATAGTTTAAAAGTTATATTACCTGTGTCACCAGTTTTGATCCTTCCAACACAGTTACTAATTTTGTTTGGACACTTAGGCCACTTTCCAAAACTGAATATCCCCACACATATTTATCTACTGTATCTATTATTCTAATATATCTGGTACATAAATATAGTGTTTAATGTGCCTACATTGCGGAGCTTTTACATACTCTCTAGTCTTAAATCTCTAGCCACCATTAGGATAGTATATTGTATGCTATACATATACATATATGGCATACATCCCTTGTATGAAACAGTCTAGAAATTTTAAATAGAATTAAAAGGCTTTTCTGGACTGCTTTTCAAGGACTCAAAATGTACTGCTTTTCAAGGACTCAAAATGTACTGAAGAAGATAGAACATGTATATGTAAACATAATACAGGATAGACTGTGTTAAGTGCTTCCATAAAGACCTATCTGAAATATAAAGTGGTCCAGATGAGGGAGAAATGCATGCCATTGGGTAGAACTGGGATTGGGTTTGGAAGGATATGGAATCTGAATAGGGTCTTGAAGGACAAATAGGACTTTTAGGAAAAAAGAAAAAAAAAGAGATGAAAAAGTAGGGTTATTCCAGTTGAATGAATCACACAAATAAAATTACAGAGATGAATTATTTCATGATGCAACTGAACCACGGGGGATAGAGGAAAAATGATTCTGGGCTAGATTTTCTGGGCTAGATTTCCTATTGCATCTCAAACTGAATATTTTCCAACATGATATTTATATTATCTACTACCCCCAAACATTCTCTCAGTTCTCATGCCCAAAATGTCAATAATCGTTTTCATTTCACTGTATTTAATATTCACTAATTTTTGCCCACTCATATATTTAATTCACACATGCAATAATATTTTAAATACCTACTATGTACTAGACAATAAAGATTTAAAACATGAATAAAATGAGAAGCTTTCTCTTGATAAATTCAGAGGGAAATTGGTTTTCTTTCTTTTCACTTCAAATTCCTTTATTGATGATGCTTATAACTGTGCATTTGGATGTGAGCAGGTAAATAGTAGGTCTAATAATATTAGTTACAACTAATTTGGTTGTAAGTGATAAAAACATAACTCAAATTAGTTTAGGCAGAAAGAAGGATATTGATTTAAAATATACTAGATTATCTCATATAATTAAACAACTAGAAATACAGAGTTCATCTGGGCTTCAAGTTTAACTGGACACAGGGCATCCATAAGTCTGGGTTGCCTTCACTGCTCATTTTATACGTACCTTGACTTTATTCTCTCACACTATGGCTTTGCTTTATATGTAAAGAAGGAAATGTAGCTGTCAACAGCTAACAAGCTTCGCATGCCTTAGCTATTACCATCAATGAGGACAGAGGGAGGACTCTAACTTAGTCTCAGATTTTAAAAAACATAATAAAAAATTACAGGGATTGACTCTCAGAAACCATTTCTAGAAGTATCAGTTATGAGAGAATTAAGAATAATATAGCAGAAATTTGGCAACTGGAAACTTTCTCTGATCCCATTGAATTATCAGCCAGGCAGCCACATCCATTCATGTCTACTATAAATAATGAATACTACACAACTGGAAGGACTATGTTGGCATTGTTTACCACTACATCTCCAGAGTCTAGAAGTTAAATATATAATTGTTTCTCACAATTTACAGTATTGTCAGAGACATTCCAGTCAACTTCTCTAGATAATGCATCTTTATTTCTAAACTGAGGAAATAGAAAGTGACATTTCTGTGATTAAGAAAATCTACTAGTTTTATATGAATCGTTTAGAGAATTGTGATAACCTAATATCCATGGTTCACTTTAGGAGAGCTATGGAAAAGAATGCTGCACAGCCAATTGGCATTGTGTTTAGCAAAATATCCTTAAAAAGTAATGCATGAAGTAAACTTAGTGTGGTTATCATAAACTATAGAATGTGAACATCATTTTTAGTAATTCAATAAGTTAGCTGCCTTTCTCTGTGTTTACTGTAAGTTTAATAATCCATTCTTCAAGAATATAGGAATATTGAGAATAATTCTGCTCTCTGTTCAAGAAAATATATAACAAATACATATAAATAATGCCAAATTCTAGTTTACATTATTTTATTTTATCTAAACCATATGACGTGGATGTATACTTGCTTCAAAATAAAGTGTGTAATATATTTTTTAACTAGGGCTGATATACTTCAAATTTTAAAATCCACTCCCGGGAAAAACATCTTATATGTGTTAAGTTTCCTTCTGTGCCTAGAGTTTATGATGTGAATTTGGAAGTGACTGTTAATTATTGATAATTTTTAAAAAAATAGATTCAATTTGGAATGTTTTTTCTTCCTTTTCCAGGAAAATAAGGAGGTATTTCTTTTCTTTAGCAAAATTATCTCTATCATTGGCTCTACCTCAGCTGTTTAGGTCTCTTCAGAGGATTTCAAAATAGTGGGTTTTTCTTTATACTCTATTTCATCTCATCACTTTTGATAATGATAATTATTATTATATTTTTTATTATAAAAAATGAACCAACCTCTGCTGAATGCTTTCTTTGTGCCAGACACTGTACTTAATATTGTTACTCATCGGCTTATTATTTAATGTCTATTCATACATTTCTCCATTCAACATTTACTGAGCTCCTACAGTGTTTTAGCACAAAAAAATTCTCTGTCTTCAAGATCCTTATGGTGCAGTGAAAGAATATTAACTAAACAGATAATATATGGTGTCCAGTAATGAAAAGACCTATGAAGGAAAAAAAAGGCAGGCTAAAAGATAGAGTGGCAGGGGCTGCTGTTTTTTTTTTTTTTTTTTTTTTTTTTTTGCGGTATGCGGGCCTCTCACTGCCGTGGCCTCTCCCATTGCAGAGCACAGGCTCCGGACGCGCAGGCTCAGCGGTCATGGCTCACGAACCCAGCCACTCCGCGGCACGTGGGATCTTCCCGGACCGGGGCACGAACCCGTGTCCTCTGCATCGGCAGGCGGACTCTCAACCACTGCGCCACCAGGGAAGCCCTGCTTTTTTTAGATGGCATGTTGAGCACAGACCTGAATGAAATGAGGAAGTAAAATATATGAATACCTGGGAAAAAGAGGGTTTCGGACATTGAGGCCAGTAGTTGTGAAGTCTGAAGAGAAAGTTCCGGAGAGTTGTGCATGGGAGAATAACATCATTTGGCTTATACTGATCAGTGGTGGTTAAGAGCACAGCTTCTAAGGTCAGACTAGACTCCTGAGTTTGGATATGTGCCAACAGACCCTGGCTACATGGTCATGGCAAGTTACCTTAGCTCTCTGGGCCTGTTTCCCCATTTATATAAAAAGGACCATACACATTCCTTTCTCATAGTTTGGAAATAAGGATTAAGTGAGGAAATCCACATAGATTAGCAGAGTATGTGGCACATAGTGAGTGTCCGAGAAATGTCTGCTATTACTGTTATTGCATTAGTTTTCTTATTGTTGCAAGACAAGATTGTTTTCCTGCCTTAAGGTAGGGCTATAATCTATGGTTCCTACCTTATGGACAGAACTTCTAGAGCAACTGCACAGCTGAGAAGTATATGCTATCATACACCTGTGTCTACTGAGGTGACGGCTCTCATTTGGGGGAACTCTACACTCTCTTTAATTGCTTTCCATCAAAGGAAGAATAAACTGAGGATGATTAAATTAAGTGAACTGGAGAAAGGCCATTACTAATGTAAATCATTATAAAGGCTTCAGCAGGCAAAGAAGTAGAAAACCAGAGAATATAATGTAGTATATTTGGATGGTCTTCTGGTAGACAATTAAATTGCTAAAAGTAAAACAGTACCATTAATAATTGCACATTTTGTTTAGTATATAATTATTCACTGTGGCCTTGCTATTTATCTTCATTCACCTTGTACACAGTGCTTAAGGAAGGGAATACTTCTTTGTCTCTTTAAGGTTAGAGTGCCAGATGAAAACATTCATCCCTCCATAAGAGGATAAGGAATACTTACCTCCCTGGAGATAACAAATATGGTGACTTATTACATGTCTAATATCTCAAGTGAAAAAGCTATTTCTGGACAGAAAATTTTGAAAAACAGTGGTGAATTATGGTAGATTATAATGGTTCTAAAACAGCCCAATTCTCTACTCAAAATATGTCACAAATTAAGAAAAAAATAAAGACTATTCTTTAGCAAAATGCTTAAAGCCACTACCCAATAATTACTGTGTGACTACTTACCAAACACGTAATTATAGCCTCTGTTTATAGAGTTTCTTTCAGTTGCAAAGAACTTTCACGGTCACTACTTTTTCTGACTAATAGTAATAATACCTAAGATTTATTGAGAGTACTTCCTATGTGCCAGATACTTTCCATAAATTATCTCCTTTAATTCTCACAATAGCTCTGATGTGGATTCCATTATCCCATAATTTACAGATCAGAAACTGAGATTCAGAAATGCTAAGTAATTTGCTTAAGCTTTCACAAGCAAATTCAGTTTTACAAATTCAGTTCCCAAATCTTCTCCTTAAATATGACTCTACACAGTTTCTCTTATAAATTTACCCTCTGGCAAGATAACAGGACAAGAATGATTGTTCTCTTAAAAAAAAAAAACAAACAAAAAACAAAAAACCTTTTAAGTAATTTTTAAAACAGCATCCAAGAAGTTAAGTAATTTGAACAAGATGGCATAGTCAATCAGAGGCAAGCAGGACAAAAATTTCATCTGGGAAGTCAGAGTCCTTGACTTCAATGAGTAATAGCCAGGTGATGCCCTTTCATGCAGTCACAAAGCAAGAAATAAAAATAGAACAAGCCCAAGATTTTTGGATTTAGAAAATATTTCCCAACCAATTAAAGTTTCTATCTATATAAAGGTGTACTCAATTCCTACCTCAAAGCTAAATTAAGTTTACTTTGAGCTAATTTTTTTTCTGAAATTGTCATCTTGCTCATTCCTTCTAATTATTTTGGTCACAGCTCAAATATCATATTTTCTTTTTTTTTTTTATTTTTCCCCTTTCTCCATTCAGGGCCTTCAACTACACATCTATTAGGCTGTTTGAAGTCGCCCCACAGCTTACTGATGCACTTTGCTTTTTATTTTTTAAATTTCTTTTTTATCGATGTGTTTTATTTCAGATAGTTTGTACTGTGATGTCTTCAAGTTAACTAATCTTTCCTTCTGCAAAGTCTAAGCTGCCTAATCTGATTATTTTTTCACCTCAGAAATTGTAGTTTAATACTAGAGTTCAATTTCAGTCTTTTAATATTTTGTTTGCCTTTATTCAACCTTTTGAACATAAGGGAAATAGTTATAACAACTGCTTTGATGTCTTTGTCTGATTCAACTATCACATTTTCTGATAGATTTTCCCTGACCCCCTACATAAAGTAGCAACTCTCTTCCTTATCTCAATCATTCTCCGTTGTATAACTATCACACTTATACATTATCTGTTATACACTTATACATATACTGTTATGAGCACATATTTTATTTATTTTCTTGTCATTATCTGTCTCCATTACTAGAATGTGAGTTAAATGACAGTGTTACTGAAACAGAAACAGAACTAAAACTGAGTTCCTCTGTCAAGTTTATGATTAACCTTTCAATCTAAAACTTTATTCCCTTGTTCCACACCCATTCCTCCTCAAGACTGAAGAACATCAAAGAAAAGAGGGGATTGAAACTGTGTAGGAGGTGAGTGGTAAGTGAGCAAGTGAGCGAAGGTTCATCTGCCGCTCCCCATCGCTCGCATTACCGCCTGAACCATCCCCATCCCAGACCGTGGAAAAACTGTCTTCCATGAAATCGGTCCCTGGCGCCAAAAAGGGTTGGGGACTGCTGGTTTAAATGAGTACCTGGGCTCATAGCAGATACTCAATAATTATTTAGTGACTGACTGAATGAACGGATGGATGGATGCATTTGATACAAACACTGAGTTCTAAAAAGCAATGTAGTCACCAATGTGTGTGCTTACATATATATTATATGGATAGACACAGATACAGACACATACGCACACACACTCACACACACACTACATTTTAAAATCTGCAGCTCTGTTTTGAACTCTAGATCTTTAATTAGTAATCAGATCACCAACCAATTGATAACACTTGGAAAGAGGCCTAATGAAAATATAAATTCAAAGTTGTCTTTAATGAAGGACAAAATGTCAAGAGAGGAATAAAAATCTGTCCTCCAGACTTCATTAGGAAGCATCTCAAGCCCATCAGATTCATAAGTACTTCAGTGTTTAAGTTTGGGAAGCAATGCACGAAGATTCAAAAAACAATGAAATGACTGGAAAGCATTTAATGAAATAGTCAGGTTAAAGGTTAGAGTTTAAAAGAATCCTCAAGGTACCTTAGAAATCATTTAAACAAAAGAATATAGATCTGTCACTGAATCAGGGTATTCAAATATTTTTGTTGCTTTCCTGTTTAAATCAAAACAGGCAATTATGTATGTTCAAATAAAAAAATAAGTGACTTAAAAGCTGTATGTTTGAGTGAATAACAGACACACCAATTAAATGTAATTATGAAGCTTAGTTAACTAACTCACACCCTCAACAAACAAAATCTCTAGTTAGGCATGTGACATAATTCTATCTTTGCATATTACCCATTAGTGGTTCTAAGAGGATTTGAGTCAAGTTTTGAAAAAGCTTCATGAAACTGCTTCTTATTGCTATCCTTGATCTCCTGGGCTTAAGCTTTCTTGCTATTAATCTACAAATTGCAGATACTGATAAAAGTGTGCATATGAACTGAGATACCAGTTTTGAAAGGAAGCAATATAATTCTATAGGCTCCATTACAAAATAACTGGATCTGGAATTGGGTGCAGCGAAAGCTTTCTGAGGAAATGACTCCAAATTTGATCTTAAGTATGAATAAAAGTTTGTTGTGATAAACAGGACAGGAGGGAAGTGGAAGCAGGCAAAATAGCATGACAAAGATTCCTAAGTTGCAGACAACATGGAGCTCAAAGGAAATTGAAAAGCCCAGCTGGCCAGAGCTGAGAGTCTGAAGTAGCAAGAAGTGCTACATAATGTAGATGTAGAGGGCAAAATCATGTTGGCCCTTGTAATATTGGTTAAGGATTTTCCGCTTTTCTTTTGTAATAGGCGGCATTGAAAAAAAATTTTTTTTTCTATTCACAAAGAAAAAGCTCCAGTCCATCTTTTAATTTTTTTGAAAAATTCCTGACATTACAGAACTAAACTGAAATGTATTAATATTCCACTCTTACATTTCCATGACAAACAAAAAAATTTCATGAGCCAAACCCCCCCCCCCCCAAAAAACAAAACAAAACAAAAAGAAAACAGGGAGAAGCTTATAAAACTAAATATGGATCTCAGCATTAACAGCTGAATAGAGAAAGGAATTAAAACGCTTTAATTAAAAAATCACGAGTGGACGATAAAGTGTGTAGAAACTGAAAATTTACAAACTATTTAAAACCTGGAATCACTGACCGTTCAGAAACTACACAGATGGATCATGGGTGGTGGTGAACAGCAGAAAGGGATTATGGATGAGTCTGCATTGTTCTAGCTGCTCCCCATGCCACCCGTCTCCGAGGAAAGCCTGACATTGATTAGATATTGAGCCAGGCTAATGTTGGCAGCAGATCCAGTGATGGTAATCTGCCTATCAGTAGATCCTTCCACTGGGTTCGCAGTTTTGATCTGTGCCCCAGACATCTGACGATCTCATTGATTTTGGCGCCTTGACACCCGAGTACTCAGCCAATCAAATTGTTTGGAATGGTGAGTTCATGAGAAGCAGTCTGAGCAGATGCATCCAAACCTGCACTGAATGCGGTCTTGCCACGCGTCATGGGTAAATGAGACTGTTGCATTGCCAACTGATGCAGCTTGGTCAAATCTGGCTGTGGAATGGCATACTGTCCTTGAATGGTATAGGCCTCTAGAGGTGGTCCCTCCAGGTCAGGGTTGAGGCACATGGACGGGGTGGTGTGGGGAAAGCTCGCACTGTTGCTGCCTGTGCTGTACCTGCCCTGACCACTTGCAAAGATGACTGGAGAACTGGACGGCTTGGGCTGGTACGGGATGGTCACGCCCTTCGGGGGGGGACTGGGAGAGAGTGTCCAACATGACCACGCAGATCTGTTTCACACACTCAAGGATGGACTGCAGAATGCCAGCAATAGTAATGGCCCCTCAGTTGAGTTGGGGAGCATATCCCCTGCCACCTGGACCTGAGCCCCTGTACTCTCACGTATTTCCTTGATCTTGCAACCACTTTTCCCAATGAGAGAGCCACACTGACTAGGAGGGACCACCAGCCTCAGGGTGACTGGGGGTCTACTGGCAGCTGTGCTATTGGTCATAGAGCTGCTGATGTCCTCTTCCATAGCAAAGGCTTTGAAGATGGCATTAGTGGGTCCAACCAAAGTGATAATCCTCTCAGGACAATTCCCTTCTGAGATGTTGATACATGCACCACTGTCCTCATGCATCTTCTTAACTGATTCTCCTTTCTTCCCAATGATACTGCCAACTTCCTTTCCATGCATAAGTAGCCAGATGGTGAGAGTGACATTTAATCCACCTTCAATCACACCGGTGTCCATGTCGAGCAGTGTTCTGAGGAGCTGGACTCTGAGTGGTCAAGTCTTTGGTCACTGGTGGGGGTGAAAGCCAAAAACTGCAGGCGCGAGGCGACTGAGGAGGGGAAAAGGAGAGCGGGCGGGAAGGGGAAGGGCGGGAGGCTGGGGCGGAACAATAGGGGTGGGCGGGAAGGTGAGGGGGGGCCCCCCCGCGAGCGGGCCAGCAGCAGAGGGTGCAGGCTGCAGCTGCTCCGGCTGCTGCCTCTGCTGGTCTGGGCACATTGAAAATTTTTAATGTGTGTGTTTGTGTGTGCATGAGGACAAAGAAGGTAATGTGTTAAGTTTGGGAAGTAGGCATCGATGGAGGAGAATCAGTTTCATCAGGTTAATTATGATTTTGGGGTGATATCAGGAGCAACAATGTAAGAAGACATGCCTTAACTCTTAATCACTTCCCTTTAAATCCTCCACTACAACACCAATTTCTAGTTTGTACTCAGTGTGGCTTCTTTAACCTGAGGAATTAATTTTCTAGTATGTGTAGCACTGGTCATTTCACTGTTGTTTCTCTCGGTGATTTAGATAGGACTAAAACCATTCTAAAGTCAAATAATGAGTGGAGTTAAAACCTGCTGGTTGTCTACACAGCACCCCCGCCCCCCCCATTCTCTTTTCTTGGAGACGTACAAGTACTAGCCATCCCTGCCTCATATAGCTAATGACCTCAGGGGAATATGGACAATCAGCCATATAATGTTGTGAGGTCCAGTGTAAAATGAAAACGCAGGTCCCTTGTTTAAAAATTATTAAGACTTTCAAGATGATACTAGCAGTATACTAAACTAAGAATGGAACTCTTCCAAGCCCAGGTTCTTGTGCTACTGCATAGACTGCATGACTACGAGATTGGCCTTGGAAATTTGTCCCGTTGCATTCCAAGGAGTGAACTTGATTGGCCCAGCAATGGTTATGAGGCCAAAATCTCACCAATGAGGCATGGGGTGGGGGTGGGGGGGAGAAATAGTTTGGTCAGTGGTTTCTGGCAATTTGGCTATTTCTTAGGAGAGAATGAAGGAATAAATGATCTCTTTGTTTCCTTTTGTTATTCCTTCTGGATTTGATGGCTGGAAACGTTGCATCCGTCCTGAAGGAAGCAAATGTTTATGATGGCAGAGACCAGACATAAAAATAACTGGTAGAGTTGATCAGACTGTTGTGCCAAAAAAAAATCAACCAAGCCTGACACTCATCATGAATCAAGACTTCCTATTACAGTGACAATACTGTTTCCTTGTCATTTGTCATTCTGAGTCAGGGATTTTGTTATTGAAAAGCAGAAGCATTCTAAATGACAAATATAATAAATTCTTTCAAACTAAATTTGCTGAATGAGGTATTCCTTTTTTCAGTTAATAATATTTATTGCATTGTTAAATATTTTTAGAGCTGTACACCGTTAGAAGAAACGGGTATTACCTAGGATAAGAGAAGCTGGCCGTTCATTCCTCCAAAGATAAAGAAATCATATGACAAAAAAATAAAACGTAATAACATTATCTATGTTGACATATTCTAGGAGAATAAATGTGTAAGTGCAAGGTAACTGCCAGGTGAGGAACACTATTCCAGTTTTTGTTCTTCTAGCATTAAATATGAATACGTATTTTGATACTATTTTTGTTAAGGAAGTTTTGTAATGAAAGAAGATATCATCCAGAGCTCTCAAAAGGCAAAGAAAACAACCACACAGTGCTATCAGATAAGCAAGTGAAAGACAAGAGAACAGCTATGCAAATTAAGCAGACCAAAATTATGTAAAACAAAAGTGAGAGTGCATTTTCCCTGAAGAATTAGAGTAGCTATCCCAATCTGCAACACCCTCTCCACCCATTTCCTTCTGAGTTTGTATATGGTTACATACACCCTTTAAACTTAAAGAGAACACCAAAGGATCTATCCACTTTGCTTTTGTGAAGCTACAGGATGACAAAAACAAGACATTTTGGTTTCATTCACCCACAGTTATTTTTAGGAACTGAAGTGAGCACAACACATGATCACATCTAATTGTTTTGGGTCATAAAGGCAATAAAGAGGCAGAGTCAAGTTCGAATCCAGGTCGAACTCTGAAGCCTATGTTAATTCCTGCAATTCAAAATCTTTGTTCATACATAAAGTCATAGCTGTAACAAAAGTAACCTCCTGGTGCTGAGCCAACAGAAGTAGAAGCAGAGGTTAACACAGAAAGGTTAGTTTCATCTTACTTGAAATGATTCTGTTCTTGAGTGAATCTTTAAAGGCTAAGTGGGAATTTTATATGTAAAACAGTAGTAAATAAACTTTTAGTCAGAAAGGGTAACATGTATAAATATTTACTGAAGTTAAAAATCTTATGACCCTGTGGGTGGTAGAACCTATTTAGGGAGGTTAATTTCACAATATTGTACAAGATGACCTGGACCTGCTGAGACTAGGCAGTAGGTTCCATCCTGCACCTTGATTTAATCCCTGACCCAAAGAGAACTTAAAATCTTCTTGCAAAACAGGAAATTAAAAGGCAAAACGACAAGTGAAAATAATAAACTTAAATAATGCTGTACTATAAAAGAAAGGAAATATATTCCATGGAAATACATGATTACTTTCCAAATGAATCATAGAGATGAAATTTTTAGATGTTCAAAATACACAGAAGATCCTTTTCAATGGATTGGTCAGGGGACTTGTGTGTAGGGGGAAGATTGAGCCAGGTTTCAAAGAAAGAATAGGTTAAATTTATACTGTAGGAATGGGATAGCATTCCAGGATGACGGGAAACTGGGCAAAAGCACAACAGTAGATAAGTGTATGTGAAAAAAATTGAGATTTCAAAGAAAGAAGAAGAAAGAGGACAAAGTAGGAAGTTGGTCGGTGCCAAGTCCTGGATGGCCTTGACTATTAGGCTATGACTTTGGAAGTAAACACTGTAGATAACCCCAGGAGTTTATTGTGTGACAGGCTGTGAAAGTATAATTTAGAGTTGTTCATGTTGCACTATTGGGCAGGATGAATTAAAAAGGAAGAGTCTAGAGTCAGAGAAACCAGTCGATAGCATGACATATTAGGATATGGAGATGGCAGTAGGTATGAAGAGAATAAAGGACATTATAAGGAAAAAAATCAATAAAAGTTATTAACTGATAGGACAAGAGGACGAGGGACAATGAGGTGTCTCTGATCATTTTAATACCTTAGCCACAAAGACAGGAATAAATCTAGAAAGTGTTATTTTAAGATGACAAAAGGCCATGTAACTGCAAATATCCAGCAAGCTGCCTTGTAATAGGAAGTAGAATATAGATCTGAGAGGTATCCTCATGGAAACACTGCTGAGATTACTGATGGACTCTCCAAAGTAGTGAGCATGAGCAAAGAATCGCAGAGACATCTGTGCTTTGTTGCTTCAGAGGCACTGGCTCCTTTCTCTGCTTGGTAAGTTCTCATCTACTTGCCTACCTGTAAATCTTGTACTTACCTGTAAAGTCTCAGCACAAAAGTCATTTCAGCATGGCCTTCTGTGACAATTGCAGAGTATTTTCTCTCTTTTGCTCCTTCAACACCTATTTATTCATTAACCAGATATTCACTGAGTATCCGCTATGGTCTTGATGTTGTTCTAGGTGTAAGGGAACCAGTGGTGAATGGAACAGTGTTCTTACTCTTATGCATATGCTTAATATTCTAGTTTGATTAGACAGACAACGCATCGGCCAATCAAAAAGTATATAATACTTCAGGTAGTGATAAATGTGTTTAAGTGGAGAGCTATTTTAGATTGTGTGATCAGAAAAGTCCAACTGGAAAAATGACATTTGATCAGGGACCTACAGGCAGGAAGTGAGTAAACTTACTGGACAAGGACAATGTTCCAGGTAGAGTGACCAGCAATTGCAATGACCTTGAGCAGGAGTGTGTTTTACATGTTTGAAAATCAGCAAGAGGCTAAGGTGACTGGAGTTGAATGGGTGTATTAGGCATAGTAGTGAGCGACAGGAAAGAGCATCAGTAAAGTATTAGAGATCCAGAGTTTTCGGGTACGATAGGCCATGCTCAAGGATCCGGGAGGTCATTGGAAGGTTTTGGTTAGTGAAGTTAACTACTCTGAGTGACCCTGACTCCATTCAACAATCACATTAGCCTAAGTGTCACAAATGCAGTGAAGAAAGTCGAAGGTACCACTAGAGTTCACGGAGCAATATTAAAATGTAGGTGAGAAACATGGAAATGATGACATGGTTTTTAAAAACGTGTCTGTTGGGATTATCGGGGTGATAAGAGACTAAGAAGTAAACAGACAAGGAAAAGTCTTGCACTAGTTACTTCATGCCTTTTCCCTCTGGCAGGCTGGGTGCTCTCTCTCCCAGCTCCTCATGGCTTGCAGCTGCCTCCTCCTTGAAGAATATCCCTAGGTTGGATGGACTCACCTCACTCAGAAGGTGAGCCCTCCCAAGGCCTCCTCATAGCCAGTAATTGACTCTCATACAGGAAACAGAGAACCAGCCCTTTTGCCTCCAGGAGGGAACGATTCTGAAGTACAGTGCATGTTCTATGGTTTTCATCCGTGGATCAGACCAAAGCTACACTTTACCTGAGACCACATCCTTGCTCAGTTCCCCTTTCCTACCCAATCTGGTTTCACTCCCCTGCTTCTAGGGTTTTCCTAAGAAACACTCCCTCACTCAAATCACTTTTAGGCTTTGCTTCTCAGAAACCTGACTTAAGACAAATCTTGGATTGTCTGCTATTTACACTTTCCACAGCACCTAATAAAATGCTGGGTATGCCATCACTGCATAATAAATGTCTTCTGAATTAAAGAACAGACTTCAGGTATTATAAAAGAGTAGAGAATGCTATCTATTATTATTATTAAATACCATGTGATATCTTAGTATTCACGGTACTTATTTCTAATTTTGAGTAAAACCAAAATTTGAGAAAAGATTACATATGAATAATCATTTTATTTGTACTTTATGTGTAAATAACTCAAAAATTTTATAAGTCACCTTTCCTATGTTTAAGATAATTACACATACTCGCCACATTTTTGTCTATAAAACAAATAACTTTTGCAAATTAACTTCAGTACTTTCTGCTTCCTCTGAAGATCCTTATTAGTTACTAATGAATATGCTACACTGTAGCATCTTGCTATCTCCCACACATTTAATTTCAGTCACCTAACTACACAGGAGTGCTGAGAAAGACTTGATTTGTTGAGATTGTGCATTTTAAACCTAATACGTATGATGTGGTGAGATAAACCACAAGAATATTCTATGCTTGGTTGGAAGCCCATGATTATAATATTTGACTTCCTTGGGAAAATTACTCTCTAGAAAGTTCTTAGAATATTCTACTCAGAGAGACGGATTCTTTTCTAGTATATTGTATATCCCTCTCCTCCTCCTCCTCCCCTCTGCATTCAACCAAATGCTTTTAACTTACTGTTGTGAAAAATTTCACAGTTTTCCTAGATGTCATCTACTGTACCTTTTTTAGTTTGGTCTCATGCCCTTTCAGGTTTTATTTCATTTTGTTTTGTCATTGAACTTTCCACCCAATTAACCCCAGTATTACACATCTCTTGCCACATGCTTCATGATCATATATCCATTTTGAATTGCCAATATAGATAAAAAATCCTTACTAATTAGAAAAATATAATCATCGCAATGTAATATAACCAAAAATTATAGCCTCATTAGTTTCATAATAGTCTTTCAAAGTTACCCTTCTGGTAAGTCAATTTTAAATTGTTTCAAGTATTAGACTGGATAATACCTGAAAAATGCAGATATAAGGTCATTTTCCTCAAAATTCTTGATTTTTTAATATGGAAATTGTTGTACATACTGGCCATTGACTCTATATAACTTTCTGTGGGTATATGAGAAATCCTCAATGCTTAAAGACCTCATTATTATCCTGAAAAGAGTCACATATATGCAGCATATAAGGTCACATATAGAACTAACAATGAGTTATGAAAAAAACAATTTTCTTCTTTGTTCCTTTCTATTATTCTCCGTTGCTTACAGAATCAAAGAAATACCATAAGCTGGCACTTGTTCTAAAGTCTTTTGTTTCTATTCCCCATATTTACTTTTCTTTTACTTTTTATTAAAAAAATAACCCAAGACCATTGGAGAATAGAAGCTCTATAATTTGTTTAACCAATCTTATAAGATTAGATGTTTAATTTGTATCTAACGTTCCACCATTACGTTATGATTACTTCCATTATCACGAATCTTTATGCACATGCCTATTTTTAAAAAACATCTAGGAGTGAACTATTGCTGAAAAGAGATTGAACTTGTTTTCATTGACTTCTTAGCCATTTATAATTTACTGTGTCCATTAGGCTACTGGTAGTATTGTGTTTTATCTTAAAGTAAAAAATAGAAACTTTATATTATCAAACATTTGTTTGAAATATATGTAAAATTTATATTTCAGTTTATAATTTTTCCAATTATTTCCATTATTTCTTATTAGATAGGAGTTACATATGTATGTATATTTTTTGTGTGTATACTACATTTAGGTGTATATTAGGTTTGGTTTAATGCACAGGTATATGATCCACTGGGAGTTAAGTCTGCATATGCATGAGTTGAGTTTTTTTGTTTCTCTTCTTTTTATTTTTATATACGGATATTAAATTTTCAGCATCATTTGTTACAAAGCTTATTCTTCCCCCTTGAATTACTTTGTATTTCTGCTGAAATTCATTAACCATATATGTGTGGATCTATTCTGTTCTCAACATCTATTTGTCCACCTTTATATCAATAGTACACCATCTTGATTACTGTAGGTCTATAATAAGACTTAAAATGAGGTTAAGTCCTCCACTATTTTTCTTTTTCAATGTTCTGGGAAAGTCTTTTGTGTTTCCATAAACATTTCAGAATCAGCTTGTCAATTTCTGCCAAAAAAAAAGAAAACTTTGGAAATTTTGACTGGGAGTAAGTCTACAGATGTATTTAGAGAGAGTTGACACCTCAATAATAGTGAGTCTTCTGATCCATAATTATAATGCATCTTTCTTTTTATTTAGTTTTTCTTTAGTTTCTTCATCAGTTTTATAGTTTTAAGAGTACAGATTTTACACTTCATTTTTATTACTCTGTATTTCATATATTTAATTCTACTTAAAATTTTAATTTCCAATTGTTTTGCTCTAGTATATAGAAATTCAACTAATTTTTTTAATAATGATCTTGTATCCTACAACTTTATTAAACTCACTTAATAGTGATAATAGTTTTTTGCTACATTCTGTAGGATCTACTGGCATAGATGATCAAGTCATCTTCAATAAAAGTTTATTCTTCTTTTTTAATCTGGGTATTTTTTGTAGATCTCTATTGTCTTATTATCTTTAATGATCTTTGTTGCTTTATTTCACTGGATAGAATGTGTAAAGTTGAATAGAAGTGATGAGAACAGACATCTTTCCCTTGCTACTGATTTTAGAGGGAAACTGTCTGGTTTTCAATTATTATGATTTTAGCTGTAGGTTTTTCTTAGATGCTCTTTTTTCAGGTTGAATAATTTCCCTTTTCTTTCTCATATGCTGAGAATTTTTATTAGTTTTTTCTTAATTAAGAATATTTGATTTTTTTCAAATGCTTTCCCTGCATATACTCAGAAGATCACATAGAGATCACATAGATTTTTTAAATTTTTATTCAGAATTACATTGACTGTCTTTCCAGTGTTAAATCAGCTTTGCATTCATTTGCTATATTTGATTTAGTCATGATGTATTACCCTTTGCATTTTTTGTTAGAATTTATTTTGTAAAATTTTGTTTAGATTTTTGCATCTATGCTTGTACAGATAACTTCTCTGTAGTTTTCCTGTGATATTCTTGTTTGTGTTTGGTGTCAGTGTAATTTAGGCCTTACAGAATGATTTAGGGAAGCTACACTATTCTTTAATTGTTTTTGGAAGAGTTTTGCTAGAGTGTGTTTATTTCTCCTTTAAATGTTTGGGAGAATGCACCAGTGAGGCACCAGTGAATCCATCTGGGCCTGTAATATATATTTTTTTAATTTGTTTATTTGTGTGTATACAGGCTTAATATTTTTAACTAAAGCTTCAATACACTTATGGTTGTAGAACTATTCAGGTTATCTATTTCTTGTTTAGTGATATTTGGTAGTTTATGACTTTTAAAGAACTTAGTATTTCACTTAATCTTATACTGTCTTTATATGGCAGTTCTTCATCAAAATCTCCAGCACATATATGACAGCTTTTCCTCATAACCAGAGTTGATGTTGGCATTATTCCTATTTATACTCTTGGTCTTTAAAATTGAATTCTGGGCAAAGAAAAGAAGGATCCATGATACAGATTAATTGCTCACCTGAGAGTCTTTCATATACTTTTAAATATACACTATGGTTACTGGGTTTCCATGCACCCTAACATTTTCCCTTCTTTGCCGTGGATTGTAGAGGCTTCTTTGTTGGAGTGGTTTCATTTTTGCCATGGTTGGGCTATCTAGGGTTTTACTAGTACATGGTCAGTTTTCATTTGTAATGTTCACACTGGAAGGCTTGAGGTTTACTAAAACCTCATAGGCCATTTCAGCACTACCAAAGACCCAGGATGGGTGACTTGCTTTTGTGGCCAGTCCCACTGCTAGTGCTGGAATTTTTTTACTTCTTGTTTCACAGAAAGGATAACTCCTATAGGGCGTCAGCCTTTATGCAGGAAGCCTCGTTCCAGCTTTTGCTATGCACACTGACTATTTTCTCTGCTCAGGTTTCCAAGTGGGTATTGAGAGCCCAGTTTTTAAATCAGTGACTGATTCTTGCTCTTTCAGCTTCAATTCTAGTTTACTACTATGGGTTTGTGTTTCCTTCTCATTTCTGGCATTTGGAGATTACCTTTCACTGTTTTTTCTTACCTCTTGAATTGTACCTTTCCATGTGCAACTGAATACATTTTAAATAAATCTCCTATGCTCCTCTCAATTCCTGTTATAATATATACATCATTTTACTTCTTGGGTACTACTAAGTGATGGTTAAAAAAATTTTTTAAATATGTGTTTTCCATAGCCTCCTACTTTCCAGTAACTGTGAATCTCAGCAGTATATATCTCTCTTTGGGACAAATTCAACAACAACAACAAAAAAAAACAGAATCTCTGTAGAAACAGTGACTTTCAAACATGGGAAAGAAAAACTATTTTTCCTACAATCTACTTAGTATTGGTGGTATGGATAAAAATATCTCCTTAGAACTATTATCTTGAGAACTTAAGAATTTGAGATCTTATCTTAATTCTGTGTGGGAGGACTGCTTCTGACAAGCTTAATATTTTTGCTCCAGATAACTCACCTCTCAACTTGTCAAGTCTCTGATGTGAGATTCAGCCTTAAACAAAGAGTCACATTGAAAGACTTACACAAGTAGAAAAGTTTAAAGTAAGGCAAGACATGCCTCTCATTAACTAAGAGAAAAAATTCTATAACCTCAGATATGATTCTGTCTCTTTCATGAAAATAATTTACAAATGGGCTTTCTCTAATTTAGTCAGGTCTTTGTTACAACTCTGGATAAATATGAAAGGGGGTCAAATTAATTTTTTTTCAGTTCTATCTCAATTCTTCAATCCTGCATCTGAAAGATTTTATTTTTTCCATTTTATGTTAACATAAGCTGGAATAATAAATGTCCATTATTTAAACCAATTGAGCCAAGGTGTCGACAATGACACCCTGCCATACAACAGAGAATATGTGCTTTATGAGGACTATATGACAACATCCATTAGTCAACTAAAAAGTCAGGGGGTCTGGCTTTCTGAAAGCCACTCCAGTTTCTTCATTTCCTTTGGAAAATTCATAGGTAGTTCAAAAGCATGGATATGCACCTTTAACTTAATAGATCTATTGCTATTCTGTACTCTGAAGCATGACAGACATTGTCTAAGGAGAAATATAAATAATATTGTTTGTAAGAAAACTGCTGTCCTGTCATGCTTGTGAAGCAGCTTAATGCCTAATACAAATTGGTCATCAGCAAAAATAGTTACTAATAATATATTTTTTTTTTGCGGTATGCGGGCCCCTCACTGTTGTGGCCGCCCCCCGTTGCGGAGCACAGGCTCCGGACACGCAGGCTCAGCGGCCATGGCTCACGGGCCCAGCCGCTCTGTGGCATGTGGGATCTTCCCGGACTGGGGCACGAACCCGTGTCCCCTGCATCGGCAGGCGGACTCTCAACCAGCACACCACCAGGGAAGCCCACTAATAATATTAATACTATTTATTGTTAACAATATATTAATAGCAATTAATAATATCAAAATCGCCATTTACATCTTCTGTAGTCAGGAATCACTGCTCTGCTAATGTCCTCCCCTCTACCCTTTTGGCATCATTCCTCTTCCAAATCTCTCAACTTTCTCTTCTCTCCTTCTCTGCAACTCAGTTCTATAACCCGATAAGCCCCATGCCTACTGCAAATGTTTAAAATAAAGGTTCTAAAATTTCTATTCTGAAAACTATCATTAATATTTTTAGTGTACAACAGCATATATATGTGTGCACTTTGCTCCTTTTTACCTTATTCCTTCTTTGTGTATATCTCTCTCTATGACAACATGTGAATCAAAGATCCATGAGGTCAAATACTGCATGTTACATCAGTGTACCCAAGTCACCAGTACACTACTAGGCACAGACTCAAGATACAATGAATAGTGGATGATAATGGTAATGATAACAGAGATATATCTTCTAGCTCTTTTGGAAGTTGGATTTTTCCCCAATATTTAGATGCAATGAATCTATGACACCTAATAATAGGATTAATGAATTAGGTGTTATTAAGGAGTTTAACTTCAAAAAACAAGCAACGTATCATAATATATTACCTTCTGAAAATAAAACCCCTTTTAACTGCTTGATCTTCACACAACCATGCCTTTCTATATATCAAAATAAAAGACTATGAGTCATCACACATACTCCCACTTTGAAAAGTCTGGAAAGAACATTTTGAAAGATAAAAATGTTTTCAGCCAAGCCTGTAACAATAAGTATTGTTTGACCAGGCTTTCGCAAATTTGATTCCTCCTTGTAGCTGAATAACTTACAAAATGCCATTTTCCAATCTGACCTGTATTTTGAGTTTCAGAAACTCAAATGGACATCTAAAACAACAAAACATATTCCATACCCTCTCCCTGCAACAAAATATGATTTCTCAAAAATCACTTTCTTGCTGAGGTCTTGTCTTGTATGTCAAGTTTTTGCCAGAAGCCAATTTTTATTGCCAGGTTATAAAACTCTAAAATAGTAGCTCTATTATGAAAACCCTGACATAACCTTAGCCACAGTGAATGGCACCAGTATAATACACTGAACACAGCTTCAGCCATTAGCTCAAATAGCTTGATTTTACCCCATTGTTGTTCATTGTCCCCTATACATTTGCTATAATGCCTGTGGTGCCTTTCAATACCACTTAACTATAGGCTGTCCTCCAGGAAATGTCAGGCACAGCCACCTCTGGTGACATGCAGACATGTGCTAGTTAGCACTGGTTTGTCACTGAGATTTTAACTTGATACACTGATACACTTACTTTTTTTTTTCCTACAAAAATACACTCCTTTACCAAAAGAACACCCCCCCCCCAAGCTATGCTGTAATGTAAAGCTGACAACTTACCTCATTATAGCCTATTGTTTTTAGGTAGCTTACTAAATGAGGAAGATGTCTGAGTCAACCTGCTATTTACAGAGCAGGGGGAAAAAATGTGTTTTTCCCCCATTTCTACTTAACCCGTTCTTTAATCTTAATTGTGTTAGTGTTTTACTTGAATGTGTACTGTTATAACACTATTTTACGTAATGATGTGGTAGACTACAGCCTAATCAGACTGAATTATAAAATCTGGAGCCCTTGGTGAGTTATCAATGTGGGCAGGGGCATCAAGCCGTGCAAAACGAGACCTTAAGAAAGACTCTCAGAATTTCCCAAAAGATGAGAAAGAAATACCTTTCTCTCCTTAAGGGTAGTAAGAAATTCTCAGGAAACAGGCTGAGAATATGTAAAAAAGATATCACGAGATTCCTAGCTCATAGTACTAGAGCTAAACAAACTGCAGCTTCATAACATATATGATTTTCCTGCTGTTTTTAAATCTACAGACCTCCAGTGGGAAATTTATGTAAAAGACACATACAAATTTTTGGCAAAGATAGACACAGCACTTTGCATTAACAATACTAATTTTTTTTTTTTTTTTTTTTTTTTTTGCGGTATGTGGTCCTCTCACTGTTGTGGCCTCTTCCGTTGCAGAGCACAGGCTCAGGACGTGCAGGCTCAGCGGCCATGGCTCACGGGCCCAGCCACTCTGCAGCACGTGGGATCTTCCCGGACTGGGGCACAAACCCATGCCCCTGCATCGGCAGGCGGATTCTCAACCACTGCGCCACCAGGGAAGCCCAATACTAATAATCTTAAGACAATTTTCTTCCACAGTGGTTGGCTAATACTGAAAATCTCAGCAAATTCTAACAAGATCTATAACTTTTTATGCATGGCTAATAATTTCATGACACTACATCCAAACCTCCAAAATAATGACTGAGTAAATGTGTGAGCAGCAAGTCTGGATAAAAGGAAATAACAACATTATTTTGTCCCGTGCCTTGCTATTGTCCTGCTACTATGAAATAAAATACTGACAATTTAGATGCATCTGCTTAATTTTTGAAAAATCATGAACTGTGACATCAGGCCACCATGAAGTAGATAATATTATTGTTCTTTTCCATCTCTAAAATAGTCTCACAAAAAAGTTTAAGTAGGAGAATAAGTTGCCAGTTGTATTATAAATTGTAAAGGAAGTCAGAGAAATTATTTCTCCAGTCCCAGGTGCACATTGAAGAAATGGGACCACAACATCTGAGTGCACTGAAATTCTAACACACACACACACACACACACACACGAGTTTAAATACAGAAGCAGTGATGGGGCTGCCTAAAACTGTAGGGAAGTGTGTTTGTTTTTTACTGTTATCTTAACAAATAATCACAAATTTAGCAGCTTAAAACAACACCCATTATTATCTCATAGTTGTTGTAGGTCAGAAGTTTGGCTCAGCAGCGTGTCTCTTTAGAGTCTAAAAGCAGAAATCAAGGTGTCTGCAGGGCTGTGATCCTTTCTGGAGGCTCCAGGAGTGAATCCGTGTCCGTCTTCATTTAGGTTGTTGGCGGAATTCTGTTTCATGCAGCTGTAGGTCCCAGTTCCTTGCTGGCTGTCAGCCAAGGGCCATTCCCAGTTTTAGAGGCCTCCCACATTCCCTGGCTTATGGCCTCTTTCCTCCATCTCCAAAGCCAGTAACAGCAGGTTGACTCTTCCTCATGGCACATTTCTCCAACACACTCATTTCTGACACTTCTGCCTCCCTCTTACTCTCTTACAGGTCCATGTGATTATGTAACCGAGCAGGCCCTTATGGGGCCTTCCAGGGACAGGCCCTTCCCTTGCATTCTCTGCTTCAGCTCCTCTCTGAAGTACCTAGATAACAGTATTTGATGCACATTTCTTGAGTTGTTTTACAGATGTGAAAACTCCCCATCAAATGGAAGATGTTAACTATTGATGACCATGAGCACATAACCCCAGGCCTCCTGGAGCCTAAGGACTGATAGTGTTGAACCCTGTGACACCGCCCTGTTACCTCACCATCAGCCAAAGAATTGTGCATGAGCTGTTCACATACCCTGCAACCTCCCCACCCCCAGCTGGCTTTTAAAAGTGCTTTGCCTCAAGAAACCGTTTGGGGAGCTCGAGGATTTTTTAGAGCAGGAGCCACCCGTCTCCTTGCATGGCCCTGCAGTAAACGTTTCTCTGCTCCAAACTCCAACGTTTCCGTTTGTTTGGCCTCACTGTGCATTGGGAACACGAACTTGCGCTAACAATGACTTGTCCTGGATAATCTAGGACAGCCTCCCTATATTAAGGTGCATAACATTTATATGGTCTGCAAAGTCCTTTTGCCATAGAGGGTAACACAGAAGTAATGTGAGGGGTAGGGATGGGGGCAAGGGAGAAGACCATAGAAACCACAATCCTATCTTCCATAGGGAGTATTATACTCTTAACTTTAAGTTATCATCTTTTTTTTCATAATATTGTCAATTACTGAAAAGGAAAAGTTCTAACTTTCCTAAGTTAAGTAAAATAAATTTTATTTTCTGAGTTTCCAAAATTTTAGTTTTATCAGTATTATATTACGCTCAGCTCACCTAGTCCAACAAACCCATTTCTGTTCACTTCTATTCTCCCCTACAATATTAAACATGTGCTCTGGAACCACGTAAGAATATCCATTCTTACAATCTTTGAATAATAAAATCTTAAATCTATTTCAAATAGACTGTGATGTCACCGTGAGAAGGGTCATGTCTTACTTATTGATTTCTAGGGACAAAATCAGGATGAAAGAATTTCTCTGTGATCTGTATCCTACTAAATTCAAAGCCTTGCACTATAGAAACATTTATTACCTGAAGTCCTATATACATTTTATAAAATTTGACTGTACAACAAGATAACTCACTATAGAATCGAGTTCATCAGCCTATATAGCTTTCTCTATTACATTTCATGGGGATACGATCTCTAAACAGAGAAATCTCCAAGAGAGAGCAAAAACTACTCAGAAACTTCCTTCAGTAACTCACAATCATAACCTGGCTTACACAGCAAGTCTGACACATTCCAAAATAAGATCCACCCACTGAAATTATTTTTCTATGACAAAATAATAGATAGATAGATAGGTAGATAGTAAAGCAGCTACTGCAACAATATACTTTGAGAAACTCAAGGAGGAAACCTTAAGACCAGGATATCATTCTGGGAATCACATCCATGGGAAAGGGAGAGAAGGTGGTAGAATATGATTCACTGTTAACTGAAAGTGAAGGTCAGTGGAAAAGCATTCCAGCTTGAGCAAGTATTAATCAATAACAGATGTTTGGAGGGGAGGGGTTGAAAAGAAACACTAAAAAATTCATTTAGTGTAACCCCTTTGGAGGGAGAAAAATAAAAACTCTGACCCTTTCATTATATACATGAGACTCGGTTTAAAAAGCAGGGGAGACCTGTGCAAACTTTAGGTGAGGCTACAGTTGTCTTTATTGCTTCTCCAGAGTTATCAAAGAAAGATGATTACATTGAAAGTTTAAATTATATGCATCAGGCAGTCTGTAAGACATTCTTCTTTCTGAGTATGGAAGGCCATGCTTCCTGAGATATGTTAAGGAAAATCCACAACTTAAATAAATGCATTTGTTCTTTGCTCAAAGCTTATGATAAATGTTCAACCAAACCAGTTTCTTTGTTTGTAGTGAGAAGCTATTTCCAATTCAGACTCCTTTTCTCCTACTGGGTAAACTTCTTGGGACATCTCTTTGTAAGAATTCTGCTTCTCTAAGAATAGCTAACTTTACAAAATTTCATGTTTTTACATGACATGTGAAATAATTATCATTGAACAGACTTTAATTTATTCAGGGGGGTATATAAAAGATTTGTTGATATTAATGATAATCATGAATTCTTTATTATTATAAGTTAAGTTTCATAATAAAATAGATTGAAAATCTAGTTTTAAAGATCATGTTTGAAATAATGAGATATTTTCGTACAACCCATAACTCAAAAGCTACATTTGCTCCCTGGGTATGTTTAACACCTACTCAAAGTTGATATAGGGCTTCCCTGGTGGCGCAGTGGTTGAGAGTCCACCTGCCGATGCAGGGGACACGGGTTCGTGCCCCGGTCCGGGAAGATCCCACATGCCGCGGAGCGGCTGGGCCCGTGAGCCATGGCCGCTGAGCCTGCGCGTCCGGAGCCTGTGCTCCGCAACGGGAGAGGCCACAACATTGAGAGGCCCGCGTAACGCAAAAAAAAAAAAAAAAAAAAAAAGTTGATATATGTTCCACTTGTCACTGAAGTTTTATGTATAATAACTCTTGATAACAGAGGGCAATTATTGGGTTAAAGTTGACACCAACACATTCTTTATCAAGCATGAAAACCTTACCTTGACCTTTATACAATTATTCTTATGAAATGAAGAATTAATGCTTTCCAAAATAGTCATACAATGATGTGGGCACTGTATTAGTTTAAGGTTAAAAACTCATGACACTGAGAATGAGATGCCTATTTTCCAGTATTCATTTGCATGATTAAAAGGAAATCTTTGCCTAGCTGAAATTTGGGGTCAAATGGTCATAGTATCTATTCATAGTAACTATTTATAATGTCTTGCTTTTAAAATTTCAGTGCATTCAAACATTAGTCAAACTAAAAGATTTCAAAATCATGTAATCTCTGCATTAGAAAGAATTACTATAAAGATAATTTAGTCCAACACTTTCTCCACAGCATGGTCTTTCTAAAATTTTTCAGACCCAGTTTGACCCCTCCCACTCCCTATCAATGATGGGAAAAATCACAAGCCCGTGGCATTTTTAAGTAGTTTCAATTTGCAGAAAGTTTTGTTCCTGTTATGAACCAAAATGGGCTCTTCTGCTATTTCTCTCTTTTGCTATTGGAGTTATATAGACAAAGTCTAAAATGTCTTTTTCAGAAGAAAACACTTCACATATTCTAAAATTCCTTTGTTCCCTTGAAGTTATCTTTCCTTCTGCGTAGGCATCTTAATCATTTTAATCTTTTGTAAGATTTCCTCATCTTCCTTCTTTGCTCTGGAGAACGAGTGAGACAAAGAAGTTGGTATCTCAATTCATAGAGTTAGTCATGTCAGACTGTGAATTCTTCTCTACCCCCATTGACTTATGTGTGGATCAAACTGGTTATTTCACCTCTCTGAGCTTTTATTTCTTCTGCCACATCTAAGACCGCAAGCAATTTATCCAAACTCTCTGAGCCTTTGTTCTATCCCCTACTATCTGTTTAACCTTGAGTAATACATTTTCCATTTTTGAAGCCCTATTTCCTCATCTGTACATGGAAATAATGGAGTTGCCATGAAGTACTATCAGAGATAATTTGTGAAAGTACCAAAAAAGAATTTCTGAAACATAGAAACACTTTAAAAATGTTAGTGTTTCTGCCCTCCTTTTGACTTAATTACATTTGTCAATATCCCTTTCTTAGCCCGAGTCTTCTTAAAAAAACAAAAACAAAAACTGACAGGCAAAAATTAAAATGTGATAATTTATTTGAAAGATATAAGCCTCAAGTGAGGTGAGTGAGGCAAGAAGCATGAATTGTGTTACTGTTATGTCTACTGCTTCCCCATGACCTGCAAAGAGAAACCAAAAGTCACAGAGCAAATGAGTTTGCTTGTCATGTGGGAATTCAGTGGAAGGTTCATTGCAGGGAGAACCTAGAAATTACAGACAGAGGGAAGAAAAGGAAAATGTATCTGTTTGGATTCCTTCAGTCTCCTGTCTCTCACTGGCCTTTCCATTTCCAGGTTGTTTCATCTAGCTCCCCAGTGGCTGCATAAGAAGTCAGATCTCAGGACTTGTTATATAATATTTCAACTGAGTACAAAAGTGTAGGAATGATTCTGCACGGATTAGACCAATTAATATGGACAAGGAAATCTGAGAAACCACTGGCAAAGGCCACATTCATAAATGTAATTCTTTTGGAATTACCTAAAACTAGATGAAGCATTAGCAGGTTAACTTATATTTGTTGCTGTTATTTTGCTATTATTGTCACTTTTATTAAGTTAGTCTAGCAATCACAGAACAAGTTCACATTGTTGACTTATTTTTACACATAATAAACCATTATCATTACTGTTACTAATATTATTATATTACTATTATTATTATTTTAACTTTGCTGCTATATGATATTAGCTCCTCATTGAAACTCATGGCCTCACTACTGTAGGCTTTTCAAGATATGTCCCAATTTATTTTTCCATGTTGTACGCTAACGTAAAATCTCTTCACTCTAATCAACTTGAACTATCCATTCCTATTAAGCTTTCTCTTCAACATTAACTTTGTTAATTATAGACAGAATGCACTCTTCAAAAATTTATACATACCTATGTCTAAATCCTTCCTTAAGAATCAGTTTTAATGCCATCTTCTCTATGAAGTTGTATCATATCCCCAGACGGAAATTCTTTCTTTCTCCATTAAGCCCTCATAACACTGACTACTTTCTCCTTATGTTACAGTAATAGATGTGAGCCTGATTTTCTCTATTTCGTTATCAATTTCTGCTCATTTACTTAGTGTAGATATTCATTCAGCTGCCATGACACTGATGTAGGGTTCATTTCTGTTTTCACCATTGCACAAAATAATTGGTAAGAATACACTAAATATTATTGAATGGATTGATTAATCTAGTATTTAGAGTGTTTTTTATATTTCTTAAGAATGTATTTTTAACCCAGAGGCTACAGAATGGTTCTCTCATCTTTGGGAAAGCTAAGTAAACTTTGATTTTACAGTCTGATGAAGTCCACAGCTTTTCTACTAGTTCAATTAATTCAAGATGTGAGTAGGGATAAAGTTACACTCTCCTATACCCCTCAATCATACGTCCCTATGTCTTTAGGTAACAGTGAAAAGTTACCTTCCTTTCTCTTGCATGCAAAACTGGGCCTTTTCATAAGAAAAGTTTACAAGAAAGGTTTAGAATTTGTAGTCTGGATTGAAGATTTAGGGCAATGGAAGGTGTCACCAAAAGTCTCTTACTATTCCACCAACTCTGTCTTTCTCCTCTTTGCATATCTGTTCCTCATCTCATCTTCTCTCTATATCAGTCCCACTCCAATAATATTAAAGCATGAGCCATATATGCAATTTAAAATTTTCTAGTAGCTGTGTTAAAAAACTCTGAAAAGGGGGTGAAAATGATTTTAATTATATATATATATATAATTTTTTTTTTTTTTTTGCAGTACGCGGGCCTCTCACTATTGTGGCCTCTCCCGTTGCGGAGCACAGGCTCCGGACGCGCAGGCTCAGCGGCCATGGCTCACGGACCCAGCTGCTCCGCGGCATGTGGGATCCTCCCAGACCGGGGCACGAATCCGTGTCCCCTGCATCGGCAGGCGGACTCTCAACCACTGCGCCACCAGGGAAGCCCTAATAATATATTTTATTTAACCCAATGCATCAAAATATTATTCTTTAATCAATATAAAGATTTAATAAAATATTTTACAATTTTTCATACTAAATCTTCAAAATCGTCTCTACATTTAACACTTAACAGTACATCTCAATTTGCATTAGCCACATTTCAAGTGTTGAGTGACCATGTGTGACTGGCGACTACTGTGTTGGATACCCTGACTCGATGTTATACAAATCAGTTTCTCTTCTTCAAGGTCCTACCTCCAAAATGTTATACCCAATCGTCTTGAATGATTTTTCTCTTGTGCATGCATATTTTTTTTCCGATTATATATGTATTATCTTAAGGTAAGCCTATGTCCTTATTTACTTATTCGTTTATTTCCCTATACCATGCATAATTCAGTGTGTAATACACATTTATCACTTGGCTAGTATCTGATGCTAGACTTTTACTATATCCCTTGTTAATTCCCGATCTTTTCATTGTATTGTCTAAACTTTCTGTAGATCTACTATGCATATTACCTGGTCTCTCACGATCATTATGACCTGGGAAACAGCTCAGCATAACAGAAGTAACACAAATATACATATATCCAAGTCTTAGATCCACTGATGATAATCTATCTGATTTCAGGTAGTAACTTAATCTCATTATACCTGCATTTCTTAATCTGTAAAATGAAGATAACTATTCATAAATTTTCTGCCAGATTAGGATTTTGTGAGCATAGTTTAAAAATGTATGTCAAAGCATTTTCTAAGTTGTAAAGTACAAAAACAATGCAACCAATATGTGGTTATGCTATTTTTGTTTTGCTTTCAATAAGCTAATTTTTTTTGGCCTTTGACTAAAGTAGAACATCATGCCAGTGGTTCACAATGGCTTTTAAAATCCCCTCACAGCTCATAATTTATAGTTTTGAGTCCAGTAACTTATAAAACCACTTGGAATTAATTTTTCTTAAGTATACTAATTTAATTGTCTACACAGAAGCTTTATTTTTCCATGTCTTACAGACTAGTAGGAGATTCCTAAAGCTAGCTAAATACCTTTATAGTGTTACTAAGCATTTTAATGCTGGGTAGAAAGAAGCAAAGATATTTTTTTTAAAAAGAGAAAAGCACAATAAAGTACTTTTGAGTAATTGGACTGATTACAGCTAAAGGAATAAGCTTTGCCAAGATTAACACTCATTGCAAATCAATATTGTCAGAGTTCTAAATTCATTTTAATATTTTGGTAAATTGATTAGCACTGCATTGGAAAAATTACAATTTTTTTTAAAGTGCCAAAGCAAAGGAAAAATAAGGGTACAATTGTTTTTTTTAAGACAAAGAAGCTTCTCTATTTTTTCAGGTGTATAAGTAACAAAAACAGATTTTCATCTAAATACTACAAGGTTTATCTGTTTTATGCTTATTTTTAAACAAAAATATTGAGAGCCATTTGGTAAATCTGAAATAGGATTCATACAGACAGACAGACACACACACACACACATACACACTAAAATCCACTTATGAACACCCTTTAAACAGCACACCTGCTCAATTAGAAAGCACCAGCAAAACAGGAGGGGGTAACACATTTCACTGCATTCATACAATGGGTGAGCTGCTTAATCAACTCCAATAGTGTTTGCTCCAGTCTAATTGTGGTTTGTACCAGGTATGAACAGGCTCTGTCTCTTGAGTAAAATTTCTCACCATGAGGCTTTTTGTAAACTTTATGCAATTACCTGGATTATCAGTACTATTAAAGGTTTGATCTTAATTTATTGTATTTCAAAAATTAGGTTAACGCTCTTGAGAATGATAATTTTTCTAAGCCATTCTGAAATATCAACATCATCCATAATACTGCATTTTTGCAATCAATAGTCCTTCAATTTTCAGTTTTGTCTTTGCTCATGAACTCTGTATTTTAAGAGTTTTTCATATGCCTTCATAAATGTCTAGCTATATTTTCCTCCTGCCAATTTCATTTGAAGACCTAGTTTTGTTCATCATTCCTTAGTCCGATCTTTGGATGATATTATCTAGGAGCAACTTGGTCATAGCTTGTGTTTCTTTTGGTTTTCTTGCATATCAACAGAAGAAAAATTATCAAGTTAAAATTATTAAGGTTGTAGAAATGTTTAAAATATATAGATAAAAAGAGAACTAACAAGACCCATAGACTTTTCCTTGATAATAGGACAATATGGCACTTCAACCTATGGCATTAGGGTCCTAAAGCCAAACTAGCAGTCAATAAATATCATGAACCACAACCAACCTGAATCTGATTACTCAGTGGTTATAGAGCTGAAACTGAAAGCCTCTAAAAAGAATCCTAAGCTTGTGACATTTACAAAGCTGTTTCTAAAGACAAAACAGGTATGAAAGGTCATGACAGACTAATGCTTTGGAGGGCAGGAGGAGGGAGCAATTCATCCACAAGAAGATTAAAGGATTCAGAGTTTTAGAGAACAAAGTTTGTAATTTTTCTGTATACAAGAGAAGGTGTTGTTGTGATGCATATATCTGTAATGTATCTTAAGTATGAAAATAAGATGAAGTGAATATGGAATAATTTGCATTCACTTAAATTCATTCTATCAGGTACCATTTCCTTCACGCATCCTATGAATCACATGATGAAAGCACATGTGGAAAAAATAGTGAGACAGAGACAAAGACAGAGAAAATGAGAAAGTGGAGGCTGCAGAGTCTGGTAATTTGGATAGTATACTATAATCTAGAAACATTTACTGATAATTCCATATAGTGGATATTTGGGGGCTTCCTTGCTAGCATCCATTCCCTGTCCCTCCCAGAAGCTACTGATTATCTTTAGAAAACAATATGATCCAAAGAAGTTGTCTTGGAATGAGACCACTAACATAGACCATAGACTGCTAGCATAGCTGAGGCCAGTTCCACATCTATTCTTTTCATCTATTTGCTCTAAAAATATTTCACTGTTCTGTATAAATCAGTCTGGTTGTGTTTCTGGTTACATGCTGCAAACAAATGAATCTTAAATGAACTCTCAATGGAAGCCTCCAACAATAGCTAAATTAGGATCATGGGTGACTGTAGACCTTCCCATCTTTGTAACTATACTATGTTAAAACATGCCACATTCTAAGAATTTTTAAGTTCTTGAAATAATCAAAAATTGACTTTGAACTAAAGTACCAATTTTTAGATTACAAAACGTCTTGACATCAATTATCATAAGCTTTTAATTAATGTCTCAAAGAATAACCATCAGCATATTAATTAACTGACATTTAAAAAATATTAGTATGGTATCAATTTTTAACATTTGTTTTAATTGAAGCCACTGACTTCCATTGTATTAATTAGCATCTGTCATAAAATAATGTTTTACTGAATGATTTTCACACTTGTGTTTTTCAAAGTATTATCCCTGTCAATAGCTATATTTGTATATAATATACAATTTGTGTGTATAATGTACTTGTGTATGTGTGTATGTACTTGTGTGTATATATATGTAAACAAGTACTTTATGCAATAAAGTATCATTTAGTTAATAAAGCATTGGTCATCACAATATAAAGTTACAAACAGGACTTAGTTTTATTACTTGTAAAAACTAAATATGCATGAAAATATTTCTTGTTTGTAAGAAAATCACTTAACTTTTCTGGATTCTCAATCATTATCTACAAAAAGAGTAGGGTAGACTATATTCTCTTTAATTTATCTCCCAACTTCAAACTGCATGATGTAAGGTATTGTTCCAAAATTTTGGAAGTCATTGTTGTTCCAAAAATTTTGTCACCGGAATGAACTCCTCAGGTCAAGGTTAATAATCAAAATACTTAAAAATGTGATAATAAAACATTTCTACTGTTACCATTAGAACCTTAAGACTGCTAATTTGCAATATGTATAGTTTATTAAAAATTGGCAACAACAAATTAAGTTTTAAGGGTAAAGATATTTTCGGTAAACCTGTATTTTGTCAACAGAATTTAAAACTAATGAAAGAGAGTTGAAAAACTATTTTTAAAAGAGTTATACTCTAAATAATAAAAGCTTACTTTACTATTGGCCCATAGGCAAAAGCTGTAGTAAAGATGATTAAAAAGGAGAAAAAGGAAACAGTATTTGCATTCATTCTGGTAATAGAATATGAAATTAAAGCGTGAAGGGATTAATGTTTTAAAGCTTGACTTGCAGTGATAAAGCTAAGGTATTAGAACAGACAACATAACCGTTACAGGATAGACAAGCAAAGAAAAAGCAGCAAATGCCTTAAAGATGAGCAAGTCAACCTAGAATGGAATTACAAAATGATTAATCAATACAAATGAGAAACTGTACAAGGAAAGAGAGCTTGGTGAGACTTCTTATGGGACTCAACACTGCGGCCGCTTAAAGATAATGAAAGGAGCCAGCCAAAGCCAAAGAAATGCTTTCATTCCGTGGCAAAGTCATTTGTGAACAGTTTAAATTACCCTAATCACCTCCCCTCCAGCCGTCAGTAGGCTCTGACTCTTCAGTTATTTAAAAAGAGGAGTTTGGGGAAATGAGTTCTGCGAATCTAAGCTGCAAAATAATTATACACACACCGTTTTAGCATTTTAACAATGCAATCCCAAACATTTGTTCTCATTAGAATGCAAATCGACTCATTTAATAATCCCACAAGAGAATTCCACCACACTCAGCTTAAAAAGCACAATGGTATTCAAAATATTATTAATAAATGCCAAGTATGGAAAAGCTAGTTTATTTGCCAACAGCTCAGGCTAGATAAAAGAAATATACTTACATTTCCAACCTTTTTTGTGTGTTGTTTCTCTGGCCACATTTAGTTTAATTGAAATTTAACAGTTGAACTGGTCTGGGACAGACTTCAAAAAAGAAAAGAAAAAAATCAAGGTGACAATTCCTTCTGTCTGGCACATAAACTTTCACACTCATCACAGAGCCACAGTTTATCATGCAAACCAAAGACATGCATTTATCCTGAGTAGTGTCTAATTTCATTACTCTAAATTGTTGTTAATTGTCTTAGCCTGTGGTAGACAGGAGACAGTTTAGGATTTAGTTTGTCTTAAGTTGCAAGACTAGGAACAAATCACCAGAACTTATGAATATGAGCTTTCTTTAGCAAGAGTTTTTTTTTTAAGAATAAAAACTTTTTCAAAAACACAGTTTTGACCCTAAACATAGCGATTTTTACACAGCCAGTACTGAAAATTGTGTTATACATAGCCTGTATTACAATATTAAAAAAAAAAAAAATTCTCCAGAACTATTATTTTAAGAGTCTTCTAGCCCACTTTTTCAATTAAGAATATTACTTCCATATTGAATGGACCTAACTTTGGTAAAACTCAATCACCAATTCACTCATTTTTCATTCAGACTTTTATATGCAAGTCACAGTCCTATTTTATTTGTTATTGCCAATCTTTCTTTCTTTCTCCAATTTAATACTTTGCTTATATTTGAGACTCCCCTTGGATTGAATCTCAAGGAACTACTAAAACTACTAAAAACTTTTTCTAACTCATCATACATGCACTAAGAAAAGGATTTACAATTTATACATGGAGACAAGTAGCTAAAAAAGTGCTATCCTTCACAGGAGTAGTGTCATTTAAAAAAAATAAAAGAGTGGATTTTCAGACATAAAGACAGATCCATATATCTGTTGTGCTCATTCTTTGTGAGGGGTGACTGTAACAGCGTAGAGAGCATCACTTTATTGAATTATCAAAAACATAAATAATTAAATGACTACACACACATACACACACACACACACACACACACACACAAAACAGAACAAACACCTGAATTATTTCCCTAGTCAACTATGATCAAATGTAAATATGATTCAGTTGCAAAATATTAGGCAGAGAGCCAAGTCTGCTAATAAATATACATTCAGACTTTGGCATGCATACTTGAAATGTAGAGCCAACGTAGTTTAGATGGTTTATTTTATATAAACAGTTATAGAACAGAATAAGTCCTCTCAGGGCATGCTATGAACTGAACTGTGTTCTTCCAAACTCATACATTGACGCCTTAACCCCCAATGTGACTGTATTTTGGAGATAGGGCCTACAAAAGATACTTATGAAATGAGGTTGCAAGCATAGGGTCCTAATCCAATATGACTGGTGTCCTTAAAAGAAGAGAAAGAAACCTCAGTGAAATGACCACGTGAGGGCACAGTGAGAAAGGTAAACCAATCTGTAAACCAAGGAGAGGGGCCTCAGGGAAAACCTGACAGGCTAACACCTTGATCTTGGACTTCCAGCATCCAGAACAATGTGAAAATAAATTTATGTTGCTTAAGCCACCTAGTCTGTAGTATTTTGTTATGGCAGACCTAGCAAACTAATACAGGGTGTCATCTCTTTTCTCATATCCCTTGGGCACCTTCTTTACCTTTCTCAGACTTTACACATAGATTAGCAGAAAGAACAGATATCCTCAGTGGCATGACAGAGAGACAGAGGAAGTCTTTTATTAAACACAGTTTATAACAGTGTTCAAATTAGTAATTTAGGAATCAAAAGATGGAGAATGGAGAACAATTAGGAAAAATTATAATAATTATCTATTTGAGATAATGGTCTAAAATAATTCTCCAAAGCAGTTGTACTATAATTCTTAGCTTGAACCTAATATAGCTAGGATAACACTCCTCCATGGTAATTGATGGGTACCAATATTCAATCTCACTATAGACTACTGAGAATCAGCTAGTATCTATATATGAATATTAACCCAGCTGTTAAAACACTCAGATCCTTCTCCTGTAATTTTCTCTCCAATAGACGACATTTAGATGAAAGTAAAAGGAAGGACTCTACAACATTTCTGTCCTGGATACTAGCAATTTAAAAAGTATAAGTAATTATAGATAAAGCAGATGGACAGGTACTGATTTACTTTGAGGAGCTTAGTCTTTTAGAATTATATTCCTTTCTAGATGCATTTCTGTGTTACATCTACTTCTAAGGCACCTGTTATGTGGGAAAGGAGAAAGACAATTTTCAAAAACCTTTAGAAGGGAGGATGAGAATAAGTCCTAGAAGAAAACTGAAAAAAGGGCACAGTGAAGGAGGAAGGATACATCAAACACAAATTGCCCACTGTGAATTTGCTTTGTTTGCTTGTAGTTTCAAATAAGACACTCTCAGGGTTGTAAGAATATAAAATGGTTGTTGGTAATTGGGGGATACCCTGAACTGCTGTGCCACAAAGATGAGAGCAACGAGATTGCTGTCAGAAAGCGAAACTGCACACAGCACCTCCCTGAAGTATTCTTACTAAACACTGAACCCAACCATGTTTCTAGAGCTAACATCCATTAACAAGAAATACAAGGGAAAGAGAACACAGTAAATAACACCACAAGGAAGCAAAGAGAAAAAAGAACATGGGATGAATGAAATATTGTTAACTTTGATAGATGGGCTAATGGCACTGGGACAATGAATTTTATAAAAATATACTCCTTTTTAGAGATGTATATTAAAATATATAAGGTTTAAATATCATGATATTTGGAATTTATTTTAAAATGTTTCAGTAAAAGTGAAAGATAATACATGAAGCTAATGTGATAAATTCTTGATAATTCTGAGTCTAGGTAATGAGTATAGAGAAGTTGATCTAGTTTTTTTTTTTTTTTTTTCTTTTAACACTTTAATAAGAAAAGGTGCTAGCTAAGCTGAAAGAGCAATATACAATGAATCAGTGTGAAGTTTTACAAATTCACTAGAAGAAGGCTGAATAGTTTCCAGGCCAGCCAGAGTTCTCTATATGCTGATGGGTTGGATTATCAGATATAAAGAACATGGCACTCTTATGTAAGGTCAGAGAGTTAAAAGGATTCACAGAGGCAAACACTGGTCATGCCCATCCAAGCATTATTAAGATGGCAGGAAGTCTTCAACATTGAACTCTGAATATTTCTTGCCCCAGTGACAAGATGGT
Source organism: Phocoena sinus (assembly GCF_008692025.1). Taxonomy (NCBI): domain Eukaryota; kingdom Metazoa; phylum Chordata; class Mammalia; order Artiodactyla; family Phocoenidae; genus Phocoena; species Phocoena sinus. Next base: position 31,432,009 of record NC_045765.1, read on the forward strand.
TTCTATGCTGAGATGCTTAAAGGACTGAGGCATCAAACAGGTTGACCACAGGCCATTACTTATTTGATCTGATAGGGTCTTTTAAAAAAAATGTTTTAATTAGTTGCCAACATTTAAAAAATAGATTATTCCATATAAACATACTTTTTTAAAATCACCTCTCCTGAAAAATCAGGATGACTTGGTTTTATTTTCTGGTGTGGTCATTCAATAAGACTAAGGAGCCACAGATCTTTCAGATATGGACATGCACTCTCCAATCTCCAGGAACAGCTAACAATTTATGATAGTATCACTTCCTGGCTCCTGTAGGCATTTAGCTTTGTAACACCTGATGTGCTGTGTTCCATACTCTTCCTACAAGACCATTCATTACACATGGGATGAAATAACTGTCTAGGCTTTCTGCATTAAGTGCTATTTAACATTTAGTTCATCATGTTCCATGTTTTTGACTCCAAGCTCACAAAGCAATTGAGGGATTCTCATGGAGAGTTGTCTACAGGGCGTGTATGCGCAGTACATGGACAGCCCTAGATTTGAATCTCAGCTCTTTTATTCCCTGACCTCAAGCCCTTTACATCTAAGTTTACTAATCATTAATATGGGGTTAATAAATTTAGCTGGTCATAAAGTTGTTTTAAATATTAAATAAAGCATTTAGTCCAAAGATTGGCATATATTAAAAATAGTAGCTGTTGTTACTATTACTAGAAGTAGGTAATGGTGCTGGTATTTCATGGGATTTGAGTATTTTTTGGCCTATGACAGTGAGGTCTTAAATCAAATCAGTAAATTGTTTTTTTTTTTTTTTTAGTAAATTGTTTTTAAGGTATGATTCAACTTTCCATGCTGTTTGGCCACAGGAGAGGAAGAGATTGGTAAGGCAAAAACTGACATGTGTCAATTAACAACTTACTGCTGCTTAGCTTAGCTCCACATCTACTCTTCTTTGAACAAGTCTGTGCAACTGAAGTTGGATCCTGTAAACATCTCTCCTTTAGTATCTGGCACAATGTTAGACTAATAGATAATACTGAAGAGGCACTGCAAAATGAGCAGGACATCCAGTGGTGTGCAGTCTCCAGTGAGTTTCTCCAGCATACTGTTGGGAAGTCTCCCAGTACATTTCAATGGCAGCCCAGAGGTATGCTTCCCAGTAAACTTCAGTATCCTGGTGGGAGTCTTCATTGTTAGTGTTTCCAGCAGGCCAGAAATATCCCAAGGACTGACTCTAAACTGTTTTCCAAAGTGTTCTTTTCTCTGTTACACATACACCAATACTGTATGAGAATTCCAGTTGCTCCACATCCACAGATACATTTGGCATTAGTCTCCTCAGGTTTTTTTTTTTTTTTTTTTTTGCGGTACGCGGGCCTCTCACTGTTGTAGTCTCTCCCGTTGCAGAGCACAGGCTCCAGATGCGCAGGCTCAGCGGCCATGGCTCACGGGCCCAGCCGCTCTGCGGCATGTGGGATCTTCCCAGACCGGGGCACGAACCCGTGTCCCCTGCATCGGCAGGCGGACTCTCAACCACTGCGCCACCAGGGAAGCCCAATCTCCTCAGTTTTATCCATTCTGTTATATATGTAGCAGTGTCTCATTGTAATTTTAATTTGCATTTCACCAATGAGTAACGCTATTAAGAATCTTGTCTTATGCATTTTTTTTGTACTAATTGTCTCTTCAAATCTTTTGTTCAGTTTAATTGGGTTGTTGCCTTTTATTATTCAGTTATGAACTTCATTGTATATTCTAAATACCTTTTCTGTCAGATACATTTATTGCCAATGCTTTTTATCAGTACATAAATCGCCTTTTCATTGTCTTATTGTTTTTATAAGCAAATTCTTTAAATTTTGGTTAAAAAAATTCATTTTTAGGCATCTTTTGTTGTTGTTGTTGTTTTTTTTTTTTTTTGCGGTACGCGGGCCTCTCACTGTTGTGGCCTCTCCCGCTGAGGAGCACAGGCTCCGGACGCCCAGGCTCAGCGGCCATGGCTCACGGGCCCAGCCGCCCTGCGGCATGTGGGATCTTCCCGGACCGGGGCACGAACCTGCGTCCTCTGCATCGCAGGCGGACTCCCAACCACTGCGCCACCAGGGAAGCTAGGCATCTTTTAATGGTTAGTACTTTTTGTGTTCATCTAAGAAATCTTTTCCAGTCTCAAAAATAGTTTTCAAAAGCAAAGATATTTTCTTTTATGTTTGGGTCTATAATATATCTCAAATTAATTTTTGTTTATGGAGTAAAATAGGGTTTGAAGTTATTTATGTTTTATACATATACCTAGTTTTAGCATGATTTATTGAAAAGGCTGCATTTTCCACCATTAAATTGTTTTGGTATCTTTCTCAAAAAGCAATTGAGCATTTTATTATAGGTTTGTTTCTGGACTGTATTCTGCTTCATTTCAGAAGCATGAGACACCCCATTGTGCTTCTCTAGAAGGGGCCCTGTGTGCCTTTACCTACTCCTTGTCTTACTTAGCCAGTGAGATGGGGCAAAAACAGAAACCACAGGCAGTTTCAGGAACATAACCGCAGAGAGAAATTGTGTTTCACTCAGCAGTTAAAAAATTAGCATAAAGATTTACAGTGGTGAACAGAGACAGTGGTGTGACTTAGAGTGATGGATGGTGTAGAAGCACGCCTAGGCGAAGATACTTTAAAGACTTTCTGTGCCTCCAACAGAGCATTAAGATGTTCCCATGCTTCTCTAGGAGGTGCTTGGCAGCAGCTGAGAAAAAAACCTGTAGTCCAGCACAATCCCCAGGATCACTAACTGGAGATTACAGTCACCACTGTGGACTGCTCATCAGATAGGGGTACAAGGAGTTCAGAGGAAACAGCTGAACAATGACCACCAAGTACCTCATACCTCTTTCCAATGTTGCCATGGCAATAGATATGCCTCCTAGACCTGAGACTCAACCAGGTAGAAATGGAGAGGGAGGGGGGTCGGTCCTATCATGGTTGAGAAGACTCTTAATTGACTGGATAATCCAAAATTCACAAAGATGATGCTATTTTCCTTTGGGTTGATTTGCATCTTGCTTATAATAGAGATTAACTTGAGATGTTTTTTGAAAACAAGAACAAGAAGGTTCTCTTTTCTTTTAATAAAATTTACAAATTGAGAAATTCATATTAGCCAAACTAAACCTCATTTTGTAAGCCTGGGATCTTCCATATAAAAATAGAAGTGCAGTATATAAGAAAAAAATCAATGTGGAGTCAAAGGCTTTAATACAGTCTTAGTCTTATTACTTTTTAGCTATGCACCACTGGGAAAATACCTTTAAACTCCTTCTACTTTATTCCTTTTAATATCAGAATTATTTATTGAACACCTGAAATATACCAAGCACCCTGATATGCTGTTTACATGAATAATCTCATTTAATTTTTACAGCAGTCCAGAGAGACAGGTACCATGTTATTTCCATTTCATGGAAGAGGAAGGAGCATTAGAGCTCTTTGAAAAGTGAAATGGTAGTCACGTTTCTGTCTCAGAAGTCTGTATGTGTATGAAATCAGACAATGCATGTGAACCTGTTCCCACATGTCAAAGAGCTAAACCCTTGCTATTGTTACTATTATTTATATTCTCAGAGTTCTTCAAATGGCTTTACATTTCTCGTTTCTGGATTCATATTTCTCTTCTCTACAATGCCCCTTTAACAGCAACTCTAATTAGCTTGCTATCCTTTATGCAAACTGCTTGCCTCACTTCTATATCCATATGTTTGAATATAATTTTTCCTTGGCCTGGATTCTAGGGAAGCTTAATCCCATGTGAACTCAGGTGGCTTCCTGTTTTAAAAGGCAGCTAAAATCTAGCCACATCTAGAAGCTCTTCTGTGAAGACCTCTACTCAGCTTCTTGTTCTCCCTTGGCCCAAGTGCATTTAGGGTACATTTCTTACTTGATGTTTGGGTGTTCCAGTTTTAAGTGAATGCTCTCTTTCTTCCTAGTCATATTTTATAGACTCTTTTAGATCATGATTTGGGTCTTCTACTACACTTTAGACCCATTACTCTATCTTGTCAAGGTAAACACTATGAATTGGCTCCATCCCAATACAGAAGTGACAGAAGTCTACTGATAGTTGAGATAGATGGTAGACTCTCTTTTAGCAAAGGATCAAGGAAAGCACAGAAGGAGATTTTCATTTTGCTCTTATTCACTTAATATTGCACATTTCTTTTTGCAATACTCTGTCATGCAGGTTCCACTACTGGGGTATAAAGTTAGAATATGTTCACATGTGGCAAGTTTATATAAGAAAAGTTAAAGCCAAATAAATATTGTTTCCGCTTCTGAAAACACAATGGGTGGCAATTTCTTTACTAGAAAACAACAATGTCGTTTCACAAAACTGAACTTATTCGGGTGACAGTATTAGCAGTATTTTCTTCCTTTATGTGCTTTTAAAAACAAAACAAGATTATACTTTATGACTGTATTTCTCTAATCATCAAAATAGAAGAGAGATGTTTTAAACATAGTCCAAATACCCTATTTTATCTTTGGGCTTCAACTCTAAATATCAGTAGTGTTCCAATAACATAAGTTTATGCTCGTATACATATGTGTATGGACAATTTCCCTTCCATTTCTGAAACACCTGTTGCTATAGTTTCTAAGAATTCAGTCATAATAATTACTTTTTAATTAGCCTAATGTAACACTCTGCTAATTTAAAAAGGATTCACATAATGCTGAAGACTAAAATTGTATTTTAAATTAACTATAAACTCCTTGAAGTTAGAGACTATCTCAAATTTCTTCATAGCAAAAATTTACAGTGCAGTGTTAAGATTCATTGATTGGAAACTCTTGAATTTTAGTAGGGTATCAGTCATAATACTAGCTAATAAGTAAAGCAAGCATATATGCATTGTTTATTCTTTTTAACCCATGAAAAATATGAGAGTATTCTAATAGTATTCATTTACTGTTATTTAATTTCAAATTTTTCTGAGTATGACTGACTTGTGCAGTCTATTTTTGCTCTTGTCTTTTTGTACTACTTAAGCAATCAGACATGACAGAATGTGCAATTATTCTGAGGGGTTGGGGTGTGCCCCTTCTTGCATAGATTTTGTTTTACTCATGCTTTCAATCATGATAGACATGCAATTATTACGCAACCGTGTCTTGAAACCATCAAAATAGTCAGTTATTTATAAAAACAAGAAAGAACTTATACATACGCATTTCCAAATTAAACTGCTGAGACATTTTTATTCCAACTTAACATTTGTATTTCTAAGTAATTATGAATCCTGCTCTTTGTAGAATAGATTTCTTCGACTATTCTAAAGATAAGTATGTTCATTATTATCATGCTCACATTTCCCAAATATTAAAAAGAGGTTGTGGTTTATATGTTACTTATTGACTATTCAGAATGAATCTCCCTAACTCTAAGTTAGCTATATTCGTTTTTAAAAGATAATTAATGGGATTAATTATGGACTACAAAACAAAACCAATTCATAGGGTTTGTTTTGGAAAACAAAACCAGTGAATTCAAACCTCAAAATATTTAAAAAGCATGAATATTATTTGCTGTATATTTGGCCCCAAAATATGTGAAAGTGAGGAATTTAACTGAACTTTTTACTGAGTAAACACAAATTTAGGCTGAGTCTATCTGAAACATGCTAGGCTATGAAATAGTAAATATCTTGTTCATTTGTACCTAATGGTATGATAAAATGGTGAGCTCCTTCCATGGCTTTACAACTAGTGCACTAAACGCTTTAATCCCATAGATGGCTTCACTGTTCCCTTTTCATCCACATTATAATAAAATTGAAACAAAATTGATGTCTCCACACTTCTATGGACAGCTAACATATTCATTTTAAACTCTTCAACATTATAATTGTTCTTGAGATTACTATTCAATATCTGTACCAACTATATCCAAGGACATATTAGAATACCATTTAAATATACAAATAGTAAACACATTGAGAATAACACCTATTTTCTAATTCTGTTTAAATTTTAGACCAGACTTTAAAGTCTGTTTAAACTTTAGTCCAGTAGGCAATTCTTGATATCATGTGTATTAAAATAAGTCTGCTACACAGAAAAAGCAAAAATAAACAAATGGGACTTAATCAAACTTATAACCTTTTGCACAGCAAAGGAAACCTTAAACAAAATGAAAAGACAACCTACAGAATTGGAGAAGATATTTGCAAATAATGCGACCGACAAGGGTTTAATTTCCAAAATATACAAACAACACATACAACTCAATAACAAAAAAACAAACAACACAATCGAAAAATCAGCAGAAGACCTAAACAAACATTTCTCTAAAGAACACATACAGATGGGCAACAGGAACATGAAAAGATGCTCAACATCACTAATTATTAGAGAAATGCAAGTCAAAACTGCAATGAGGTATCACCTCACACTGGTCAGAATGGCCATTATCAAAAAGTCTATAAATAGTAAAGGCTAGAGAGTGTGTGGAGAAAAGGGAACCCTCTTACACCGTTGGTGGGAATGTAAACTGGTTCAGCCACTGTGGAGAGCAGTATGGAGGTTCCTCAAAAAAACTGAAAATAGTGTTACTATATTATCCAGCAATTCTACTCCTGGGCATACATCCGGAAAAAACAAAAGCTCTAATTTGAAAAGATATACGCATACCTATGTTCATAGCAGCACTATTTACAATAGCCAAGACACAGAAGCAACCTAAGTGTCCATAGACAGATGAATGGATAAAGGAGATGTGGTACTTATATACAATGGACTATTACTCAGCCATAAAAAAGAATAAAATAATGCCATTTGCAGCAACATGGATGGACCTAGAAATTATCATACTCAGTGGAGTAAGTCAGATAGAAAAAGACAAATATTATATGATATCACTTATATGTGGAATCTAAAAAGTAGTACAAATGATCTTATTTACAAAACAGAAACAAACTTATAGACATAGAAAACAAACTTATGGTTACCAAAGGGGGAGGGGAAGGGACAAACTGGGAGTATGGGATTAACAGATGCAAACTACAATATATAAAATAGATAAAAACAAGGACCTACTGTGTAGCCAGTCCTTGTAATAAACTATAGTGGAAAAGAAAAGAATACAGATGTATACATATATATACATATAACCAAATCATTTTGCTGTACACCTGAAACTAACAAAATATTGTAAATCAACTATACTTCAACAAAAAAATAATAATTCTGCTACAAATCATTTGAGATCATTTCCTGACCACATCACCTTCACTAAAGTAACCTGTCACCATTCTATCTCTTTATAGTTGTATATTTTAATGATTCTTATCCTTTTCTGAAACTATTTATATATTTGTTTACATGTTTGTCACTGATATCACACAGTTATAAGAAAAGCACCAATAATAATAATAGTTAATAGCATTTAATAGTAACTAAGATTTATTGAGCACTTACTATAAGCCAGAAGCTATCCAAGGACTTTACGGGTATTAGCACATAGACTTGTCATAAGAACCCTATGAATTGGGAACTAGTATTATCCTCATTTGATAGATGAAGAAATTGAGTGACAGAGGGTTCCTGGTCCACCTTGATTCAATTCATACAATATTCTTTATCTTTCTTCTTCACTGTCTTCTGCCTTAATCATGGTTCACTGCATTTCTACAAGAATCACCGTTCTCATAAAAGTGGTGTTACAACAAAGTTGTCAAAAATATATTTTGGGAGCATAATATTTTAGTGTGCACACACACACACATATAATATATATATATAGTATTTATATATATAATATATATAATATATGTATTTCTAATGAATAAGTGTTATTGAATATTGCCCAAAGTCCATTTTATACTTTTAAAATATTTATCTGAGTAAACCAGAATACTGAAAGAGTTGTCCCCAACGTTTTGGTGGCTCCTTCCTATCTGCCTCTAAAATCCCCACATAATTAATATCACTGAACTGTTTAAGCACAGAAGTATTTAAAGAGAATTCTTAAAAAAAAAAAAAAAAAAGCAGTTTTGCAGTTTCCACTTCCTCTTGTTCCAATCTGGTTTCAGTCTCTCTCAGTGCATTGAGATATTTTTGTCAAGTCACAGGTGACCTCTGTCTCCATGTTCTTATAGAAAATGGTTACTTTCCTCTACTTTTTACTCTCTCACCTTCTCAGATCCCCTCATGCTAGATTTCCACCTAGCTCACAAGCACCTCCATCTCAGTCTCTTCTGATTCTGCACCTCTATCTAAATTATACATATGAAATTATTCAGACAGAGCTGAGGTATATTGGTAAAACAAATGTCTAATAAAAAGTCTTACCTTGTGGCCAGAGAGGGGTTACACATGTTGGCTACAAGCTTCGGAGAAGCTAACTCCAAGAATGACCCGTAATTTGCAATAATTTTACTACTCCAAGAATGAGCCGTAATTTGCAATAATTTTACTACTTGCTTGTTTCTGCTCCAGTTATCAAATACTTTGCTTCTTGCCTCTAGCTGTCCTATTTTTTTTCCAGACTGGTCATTCTTTGAAATCAAGAAATGATTTCTAAAAGTGCACCTATCTTTTACACTCAAACATTGGAACCTTTTTTTCAAACACCAGGCAACCACCTTTGAAGGCTTACAATAACATGCAGTACACAGGAATGAAACATTAATCTTATTTTCACACTCTGGATAGCAAAAGATTGAATGCCAGGATATAACTATACATGCTGAGACAATATATGTTAAATAAATATGCTGAACATATGTTCAAACTATCCCAATTTACATTATTCTGAATGATAATAATGATGAAGGTGAGGGTAGATAAAAAATATATTCTGGTCAAATAGTTTTAGCATATGTTGTTTACTATTTTTCTGCCTGAGAGGTTCACAATACACCTTTGCATATTACAGGTTCTGAGAAGTACCAAAAAAAAACTAGTTAATTTTGTTTATTATATATTACCAAAACTGATTTGAATATGGTACTTTATCTCTTTATGTTTCTCTTTATTTTTGAGATAGTTATATTTATATCCTTTGGAACATTATTTTATGTTAGCTAGTTTGGAAAATGTTATTATAGAAAAATTATCTGAATAAACAAAATCAGAAGCATCAATCAGTTGTCATTTTTTAATTATTATATTAACTACTATTATCATCTTTAGGTCAGGGTTTGTTACTTAAGTTGAAGGTGGAAGGAAATTTTCAGAATCACTTTTTAACAATATCTCTCTTCATGACCAACCCAAATTTTCTGAATCATATCTGAAGGAGAAAAGCCCAGGGAGATAAATCCCTTGGAAAAGCTCTACAGATGACTTGAATGCTGACATAGCACTTCCTCCACCAGTTTTGTCTTTTCCCCCACTATTGATCTATATATTGACAATTGCTCCAATATTTCACTTCACTTTGTTTTGTAAAAGAGCATATTAATCTCTCAAGACCAAATCTGACAGACATAATCACAAACTTTGCAATTATCCCTTAGCTTGGATTTTTCAAAGTAAGCCTTGCTCTTATTTCCAATTTTAGGTAGTCATCTAAACTACTCGATTTTAAATAAGTAGCTATATATATATATATATATATATATATATATATATATATTAGATATATATCTACATTTACAGAAATATTGGTGCACTTATTTTTAAGAAATCTCAATGTTTCTTGAACCTCAAATATCTACTAAACATATTTTTCCCCTTCAAATATAAGCAGTCATTTCCCATAAAGCACATAAGCCCTATCAAGGGAGTACATCAAATATTTCACTTCTGGGCAGACATTTCCCTTACGACATGTCTATATTGGGCCCAGAGATTGTGCTGCAAACTTTCGTATAGTGAACTAAAAATTATTCAGACCTGTAGTATTTCAGCTATGCACTACAGCTTAACAAGATCCATGTGAATGTTGTCACTGGGAAAATATCAATAATCACTATATTTACACAATTATATTTATATTACTTAAAATAATATTTAAATTTGATGAAGCAGTAGATAAAATTTAGGTAGAATTAAATTTACCAGCGAGATATTTTTCACATTACTGAGTGGCATGATTCACTTAAAGCCAACTGGATCTGGCATTGATCATTTTGGATTGATGGTCTGTTTTAACCACATTGGCCAAGCTGGTTGTAAGACATTTAACTTCAAGTTCCAGTTGGCTTCTGCTATACATATGTGTATTCAGTGTTCACTCATCTGGCTTTAGTAACAGTCCCACTTTAATCTGTGAAGGATTTATCTACTTTATCAACTGATACTTATTCATTTTATTTGACTTCCAAGTTGGCAGGATATTTCTAGCACCACTACATGGAATCCAAACTTACAAGGTTGATCAAATTTCAGATGTAGGTCACAATAAACCATAAGCTTCCATTCATCTCTCAAAAATTCATTGAGTATACAGCCTTTTGCTTGTACTGTGCCCAGTAGGCAGAAGAACAGAGAGGAAAACAGTTCATAAGTGTTATAAAGACATGGTTACTCCCCTCAAAGGATTTACAGTCTAGTGAATCCTCCCTTTACATTCAACTTGAGTGGCATTCACTTCTATCTATAAATTATAACTCAAAATTATTTTATAGCCTTCTTACTTAAAAAAAGCCAAGCATCTCTAAATTTATAAACAAAAGAAGCACAAAGATTGCAGTAATTTAGACTGCTTAGTAAATATGAAAACTTTTTTATGAAAGAGAAGTATTGGTACAATGCTGAAATATAACTATTTCTTTGTGGCTGGAGTATGCATATGTGGAGAAGTCATATGCCAACTTTTTATACAGAAACCATTATCTTGTTCGTAATTCCACGATTGACTTATCCAAATGCTGCTTGGAAGTAGTTATCTTTGCTAGCACATCATACAATTAAAACAGTATTTATTGATTAGAAATATTTTGACACATAAATATGTTTTCAACTCATTAGGAGGAAAAACAAAAAACTACCATAACACCTTTAGACCTAGGTATGAATATCAGCTTTCAATCTCTAGCCAGGAAACCTTGATTTGAGCACCAACATTTAAAAACTGTCATGTGAGCAGATAGTTCTATAAAGCAAACTGATCTTTCAGGAAATCCAAAATGGGTATGTTTAAATTTCCACTGAGCATTTCTCTTTACAGAGAGGAAAGTCATAGCTACAAGTAGATTTGCTGAGAAGATCTGCATGCAGTCAGCATCACATATCTCCAAAGTCAGTCGCCTGCTTGGGGCAGAGGTGAATTATCTGTTTTATGGGGGCTCAGATAGAGGTCACTGCTTGGACTGCAGTTCTGACTTGTCTGTAGTTTGTTTTGTGTAAATGTGGAAGTAGCAGCTTCTGAATCCCTGTCGTGAAGCAAACATTATTCTCTGTTTGAAGCTGGATTTACCCTGAGTTTCCATGATGAGACCTTATAAACAGAACTCTCTTCTTGGCAGATAGAAATGCGAAGAGATTTATCTTGTGACCTTCTCTGTGAATCATTATAGGCTCCAAAATGTGACTATTAACATGTCAAAGAATATTTGTGGTAGAGGGTGGACATGCTCATTTCTAAAATGTATAAATTGAGGCTCAAATCAGTTATTTTTCATGAAAAAAAAAGCACTCAACAGCACACTTTTCTAAACAATCCAAAATTAGTAGTTGAAAAGAGGATTTACTATTCTGTATTTATAGAACAACCAGAAAATTCTTTTAGTGATAATGTTATTAAGGCAACAGCAAAATTGGGACTAAGGAAACACTGTTAGATAATTTTCTTGAGAATAAAATGCTGTGCCAACTTTATTGTTTATGTACAGTGAGGAAAAAAGAATCTGGGTAACAGTTTAATGTCCTTGCCAATTTCAAAATGCCTAGCATAACTGAAAACTAGCCAAATTTCAAATACCCCTGGAAAGGTCACAGTTTTGAGGCGGGGTGAACACATATAGCTGAATGTTTTAATGTCACTAAAGAGCACATTTCAGAACAGAATTCTTCAGGTCTCAAAGTTGGCAATTCATGAAGGTAAATTGCCAAAAACTCTTTCAAACAGGAGGTACTTAATGAAACGAGGCTGGAAATCTCAGATACTCAGAGGATTTTTTTCATTACCTACAAGCAATTCCAAATAGATCATTCCCTGGCCTCAGGAGGGAGACAGGGAAACATAATTGTTTTACTTCTTAAGTGGGGACATTGAGTCACTGACTATTTACTCTCTCTTTAGAATCACCATTTTACCCTCCTGATATTACGTGCATAGTCTGCAATAATGGAAAATCCATTTGGCTTTATTACAGGAGAAGGTATTCAAAGGCAATAAAACTTATTGTCAAACTAGGGTTGGCTTTGCAGAAAATGATTTCAAAATGTCCTTTATTTTGTTAAGGAGATTCTATGTAACTATTACAGAGATGATGCTTTTGGACATAATAAGCTAATCATCATCAGATTTAAGTGAGCAAGTGTGAACCCTTGATAGACTTTAAGTAATGAAAACTGGGTTATATCACACAAGTCTGAACACCAAGATTTTTTAGCAGTGTTTCAACCATATGTAAATATATATATTTTAAGTTAGGGTGATTTTATCTGTATAACAAAGAGCTTTCACCTGAACTTACTTGAGGTAGGGGAGCTGGCTATTTCTGATGTAGCTCATACTGGCTCAAGAGAGTTTACTGTGAAATATTCAGAACTTTTACAAGTAGGTTTTTAAGTCATCTCATGGAAATTGGCAAGGGCTATAAATCATAGCTCCCACCCCTTGTCTGAGAGCCAATTTACCAGCATACCTTTGGAAATGATAGGCAAGGAAAGTCCCTTCCTAGAGATTATTTTTTGAACAGAGACTTGAAGGTACTAAAGTAAGCTATGCAAAGATGATGCGGAAGGACATTACAGACAGGCTGGAACTGTGAATGCAGAAGGCCTGAGAAAGAAAGAAATAGCTTAAAATGTGGATATAGTGTAAAGAGTAAGGTAAAACATATCCAGAGATCTAGGAGAGGTTATATAATGTAGGCCATGATAAGGAGTCTACCTTGTAACTATAATAGAGATCTATAGGGTAGGTTTTCAGTAGGCAAGAACACGATTTGTTTTCATTATTTTAAGGCTCATTCTAGCTGTTCTATGGGGGGAAGAAAAGATGTTAAGAGTTAAGATTAAAAGTAGGAAGATAAGTTTGGGTGTTACTGCAATATTGCCTGCAAGAGATGATGGGTTGAACTTAGCATTACTGTGGATATGGTGGGAAGTATTGATAGTCAGATCTAGCATATATTTTGAAAGTAGAATCTGTAGAGCATAATGATAGTATGAGGGCGAGAGAAATCAAGGATAATCTATATTTTTGCCCTAAGCAAAAGGGCAAATACTGATTCAATTTTCCACAATGAAAAGGCTGGGAGACAGACAGGTTTGATAAGTTGAGGGCTAAGAATTAAAATTCTATTTTGTATACAAAATGTCATATTAGGTTTAAAATATCATGAGTCCATGTATAACCCTCTAATAGAACTGTCCTATTGTTTACAATTGAAGTGATCTGATTAATGGATCAGATTTATAGGAAAGATTCCTGTCAATATAGAATCTGGTTCTGTTTGTGATAAACTTTTTTTTAAACGTCTTTATTGGAGTATAATTGCTTTACAATGGTGTGTTGGTTTCTGCTTTATAACAAAGTGAATCAGTTATACATGTACATATGTCTCCATATCTCTTCCCTCTTGCATCTCCCTCCCTCCCACCCTCCCTATCCCACCCCTCTAGGTGGTCACAAAGCACCAAGCTGATCTCCCTGTGCTATGCGGCTGCTTCCCACTAGCTATCTATTTTATGTTTGGTAGTGTGTATATGTCCATGCCACTCTCTCACTTTGTCCCAGCTTACCCTTCCCCCTCCCCGTATCCTCAAGTCCATTCTCTAGTAGGTCTGCATGTGATCAACTTTTACCCTGAAGCAGTACTGAAGAGGTGACTAGGAAGTTATTGAATTATGTAGTGTTGGAAGTAATTTCCTATCACCATTATCACACAATAATTCAGTATTCTTTCCTTTTGATTTCCCAGTTTTAGAACTATATAAATTATGCTGGATATTCTATAACAAATATTCACTTGGAACCTCCACTGAATTGTAGGAAAAGATGACAAAATCAATTTTTCTAATAATTAAGGTACTTAAAGAGTTTCCTTTAAAAACTTATCTGATATAGATATATTTGTTTAAAATTATTGAATATTTAAAAGTTAAAATTTTACCTATGTTCACAGGCAAAGATGAACTGCATGCAAAGTAATATAAAGATGGAACTTCTTTAAGAGCAGATTACAGATAAATTCTATAAATCTCAAAAAAGTGAGCTTTTCATATAAAATGTGTAAATGACTTTAAATAGATATACAATATTTATTTCCAAATTTGAATCTTTATAAACATTGCATTCAACCAATAGTAACACATAAAATTAAGTGCCTGAAAATGAAGTTAATAACATGCAACGGTTATGAAACTTAATTCACATTTGTTATTATATTCTTCATTATTATCAATCATTAATTCTTTAAATGCATATTGCATGTTATGTAGTAAATATTAAAATATATTTTTACTTATTAGCTTTAGAATAACTGATTTAAATTGTTCTAAAATCTGCATTCTATGTGTAGAATGTATATTTGATTTTCCTATATTGCTAACTTACTTTATCAAGAAACATATTTTGTCAGTATATTTGTTTTTGTTTCTGATGAAGAAGTTGAAATATTCCTACAAATCATAAAGAAAAAAAGAAGAGGAGGAGGAGGAGGAGAAGGAGGAGGAGGAGGAGGAGGAGGAAGAAGAAGAGGAAGAAGAAGAAGGAGAAGGAGGAGAAGAAGGAGAAGGAGAAGGAGAAGGAGGAGAGGAAGATGAAGAAGAGGAGGAAGAAGAGGAGGAGGAAGAAGAAGAAGTGGTGAAAAGAAAATAGGATGTCTTCTTTTGCTGGGTGGAGATTTAAGAAAGTGAATATAGATAGAAACAGGTTAGCTTCAGTAAATATGAATCACCTTGGGAACAGAAGGGTCTGCTTCCTTCCATGTGAAGTTTGTCTCTGCCACAAGTCATCTACAGGTAATACTGATAAATAAATTAGCCACTCAAAATGAAAAATCACATGCTTCCTTAAAGAAGCACTCTGATTGAAGAAGGAAGGTTAAGATATGTGACAAAAATTCACTATAAAAAAGGGAAAACTTCAAACCTTTTCCCAAGATTAAAAAAAAAGAATCAAATTCAAGTCCTAACAAGTTACTGAAAAAGATCCCAGTAAACAGAAGGCATCTTTCATTTCTATCTCCTTTGACTGTTATTGGCAGAAAATTGATGTGTGCCTTTTATTGATTTAATATACATATCTAACATCTGAACTGTCTTATATTTCATACTTCTTATATGAGTATAATGTGGAAACTGTAGTTTGAGGTTCCAGGGGAATAAGGACATTGATAAAGATTCTGTGTGGCCATTACAGCTGTTGCAGGTATCGGGGTGAAGTCACACGCCATTATAGAGACATATCAGGTGAATTAACTTCTATGGAATTGAAGTTCCCTTTTATGAACTTAATCCTCAAGATTGTGAATCTGGGGGTAGAAATTTATCTGTACTTATAATAACTTGGCCTCAGGGCAAAAGATGATACCATGTTTGACCATGATTACAAGGAAATGTTTAAAACAGAACATCTTACCATCAGTCATTCTTCATCTGTAAAATGGGGATAAGAGTATATACCTTATAGAATTTTCATGAAGATTAAAAGATAAATTACATATAGGGTCCCAAGTGGTGACTTGTTATTTCTTGAAATAACAAGTCAAATGATGATTTTTGTACTTTGAGTATCAAGAGACTGGTTTGTATCATGGGGGGAAAGATTATTTTGTTTCAGTTGAAGGAAAATACAATATAAAGGTGAGTATATTTCTTTTATTTAATAGTGACTAACATAGCATTCATTATGTACCAGTTGCTACTTTAAATGTTTTACAAGTAAGAACTCATAACGAACCTACGCATAAAGAAGTAGTTTTTTCACATTTTATAGATCACAAAACTAAGGCACAGGGAGTTAACCTCTGTAAGAAGCAGAGCCAGCAGGCAAACCCAAGCCAGCTGGTGGCCATCACACACTGAAACCACACATTCTGCTACTCTGTCTCTTTTTAAGTGTTACAAAACTTTGATTTTTACTTAACAGACTTTGTCATTTGAGTATCATAAGTCATGTATATATGTATGTATGTATGCATTTCTATAAAAGTACTGCATCATTCAAATTCTTCTTTGAATAAGTACACATTCAAAGCAATTAACTATAAAAGCATGATAATACTCCCTTTCCTTTTGAGAAGAAAACAGATATCATCAGTTATCTCATTGTTTATAGTTAGGCATATTTTTTCCCTAAACAGAATTAAACTTGCATTTTAAAGACTCACCTTATCAAAAGTGTATTTAAAAATAATCACATCAAGCTAACACTGATTGGTTGTATACTATGTTCTAGGTGCTGTTTTAGTGATTTTTTTTAAATAACTCGTTTTATTTTTAAATACATAATAGCACCAATTATTTTTGGTGGTCAATTCTATACTTCCTGATATAGAATAAATTCTATATTTCTTCTTAATCAGGTTTAAGCTATACTTTCTCTCTTTAGATTGTGTGGATTTAATGAGATTTTAAAAAATAAACAAGAATATGCATGGCTCACTAAAAATCAGAAGAGGAGAAAATTTCAAATGTCTCTTTCTCTTCTTTCCCTTCAAGAACAATTAAAAGATCTAATCCAATCATTTTACAAAATTAGAATTAAAATATTTGTACGATAGAAGTAAAATATTAGCTGCCTATTTTGAGTGTTTCCTTGGTGCTAGATCCATAATCCCATTTAAACCTTACACCATTCTCTCTGCTTGGTATTACTATTCCTACTTTACTTTGAAAGTAGGAAAGAAATCAGCACAACTAAGCCTCAGAAATATCTAGTAGCTTGCTCAAGTGTACACAGTTCCAGAGCAAGGATACAATCATGCCGGTGTCTGCAAAACCTGACTGCTTGCAAAACCCAGCCTACTGCCTGCCAAAGAACTGACTGACACCCAACTCCAGCACTGTACTTATGAAGAGAGTGCCTGTTAAGATGTAAGCAAAGCCTCTGCTCTTTCAGCCCTTGTTCCGTCATGAGTAAAGAGCCATGATAAACTTGTGGGTATCTCTAAAATATTCAGGCTAGGAAAGTGCTGTAGTCTCATTAATTTTACCAACTGTGATAGAAAAGAGAGAGAAGAAAAATAAGTAACATTTTCAACTGTCAATAAATTGACTTAATAAAAGATACATTCCTAAATCTAGTGCCTAATTTTCTGCAAAAGCTATCTTCTTAATTTTATATTGTTTAGAGGTAACATATAAATTATTTTAATTTTTTTAGGTTATGTATAACAATTACTGCTTGAAAGTAGTTTTATAAAGTTATCCACAGGAAAGCATGAATTCATATGCTCTCAGCTGCATCATTTGAACTAAAATTATTCTTTTTCTTTTCATTAAGTTTGAAAAAATGAAATGTCCCATTTGCCACATATTGTACGCAATATGGTTTGTGGAAAATCATTTTCCACAGTCTGCCAAAGTATCCTACACCTGCACGAAGATTACAACCTTAGTCATAATTAACCTATGAAAAAGAAATGAAATAGAAAAGCAATAGTAGTACTGAGGAGATTAAAAGAAACATCCTCTATTGTATTTCTCAGAGAATATTATATTAAAATTCAAATTCTTTTCAGTGACAGATTGTTATAAGAATAAGAAATGGCACAAACAACCCATTTGAGGACAAAGATTTAACAAGAATAAGAAGGTTAATTATAATTGAATATTCCCTATGTATATCTCGGAAGATATGCCTCAGTCTATTTTTTATTGACAGGTGGTACTGTAAATTAAATGCAGTATTATGCATTCAAATTGGATTTCAACTATTCATCATCTATAGTCTAACATTAAAATTAGCCCTGATGATGACAGTCTAAAGATCATAATGAGAATATGATTTCCATTTTTATTGTAGTGGGGAGTGTAGGAGTTGGAGATTGGATTCATAATTTTGTTATAATCTTTGATGCCTGAAAAATCCATTGCATGTATCAACTATCCAGAATATTAATACTGTACTGAGTATACTCTGAATGAATGACGATAAAGGCCACTTGTCTTCTACAAGAATTGGGCTAAATCCAAAAAGAACAACAACAACAAAAGTGGCATTCAAAATCCTGTCAATTCTACCATCAATCACTGTTTATATAAACATGGGGATGTTAGTGTGTTCTCCAGGACCTCATGCAGAAATAAAACAAAACGAAAAACCAGCAGCACTGAGGCACTGTTACACAAGACGATCCTAAAAAAAGGGAAAAAAGACAACAAGAGAAAGAGATGGAGAGAGACAGGGAGGCAGAGAGAGAGAGAGACAGAGAGTAGACAGAGAGGAGGAGGGGGAAGGAATGGATAAAGGGTTTGTCTCTCTGATGATGGTCATGAGTGACTTCAACTGTGTGGATCAGTGGTTCTCATTCAGAGATAAACTGCAGAAATCTGACGTGGAACTCTATGAAGGTACTCATGTGCTTGGGCCTGCAGATGCTCAAATTATTCCCCGTGTAATTCTGAGGCACTGCTTGCCTCACGATCCTATGTGGTATTTCTCAAAGCAAGAGTTATGCATTACCTGCATCAGCAAAAACACTGGGATCAGGAAAAGGGGGTGCTTGTTGAAAATTATGGGTCCTATTAATTTAGAGTCTCTGGGAGTGAGGTCTGTGAGGTTTTATTTTTTAACACCATCTGCAGGTGAGCCTGATGATTCTCAATCATCTGTGGCACCTTGGCCGTGCACTCTGTGATGAGCTGCTCCCTGGCCTGATGCTTTTTCTCCTCGGCCAGCTGCTACATGTTTGAAGTGTAAGGATCTCTGGAGCCAGGTTGGAGAAATAGCACTTGGCCATTGTCATTACGGCAATCTTAAAACCTAGGTAAGAAAGGTTAAGGTAGGGATGTCACTTGATGCATTAGTCTGACTGTTTTGTTTGTGAAATTAATATATTATTTCAGCTGTTAAAGAATACTTTTACTGTGACAGGACCATGGCATTTTTCAAGCCACAGTCTCATCAAAAATTTCATACGTTTTTCGTTAGTCTTTAAGACTAACAACCAAGATTGATTTTGTTTAAAATTATTGCTAGTTACCATGTATGAAGATTGAAGAAAAACAATTGGCACATATGTGAACACAAATATAACACATAACAAGTAGCTTCAATAAAACAAATGTCTATTTTTTCTTTTAATTTGTCTCCAAACAATTGCCTAAAATTTAAACTGCAAGAAACAGTGATTATAATAGCATCTGGTAGAATTTCTATCTCAACAGAGTTTTTTTTTTTTTTTTTTAAATAACTGCATGTAATTATTCATGACATTTGGGATTACTGAACACAAATAGAAGAAAGGGAATGAAATGTTAAGCTTTCCTGGGGATAAAAAATATTGTATATCTTTATTGTAACTCCTAATTTAATTAATGTATTCTTAATGCCAGCTGGTCAGATTATATTAAAAGTTAACAAAAGAGATCAATCTGACACTTAAATAATAAATATGAAAGAGTGTAATGCTGGAACACTGATATTATGCAATCAACATAACTAGAATAATGCAAAAAAAAAAACTAAAAGAAGGAAACCATCTTAGCTGTAGTGCACATTTACTGTCATCTTGGGATGAGGAAGAGAGACCCTTATTATTATCTCAATCATGACATTAGATATAACAATAATCATATATTTAAATAAAAGTGAGATGTGTACCTGTTCCAAATGCTTTACAGGTAGAAGGTTAGGATGTGTGGTTAGAACAACATATACCTGGAGTCAAATACTCAAGATCTCAAGCTGTCAGAGCTGGGTGAGTAATTTAACTTCTCTGGACCTTGCAGTTCTCATTTTAAAGATATGACTGTCCACATAATGCAGTTAGAAGAGTACTGGGCATATAGTACTATATATATCTTTATATACCACATGTAATTTCTTTAAGCATACAAACAACACTTGATTTAAAATCAGAAAATACCTTCGGATCCTGCCTCTGTCATGGGGGCAAATCACTTAACTTCTCTGAAACTTACTTTTTTTAGTTGGAATATAAAGTATTACTTATTTTACAAGTGAATTATTAGGATTAAATAAAATTACCTTTGCTCAAGTCCCCATCAAGTTTCTGGTAACTATTAGGTGCCTAATTAGTTTCTTCTTTAAGTCTCAATTCGATATAGAATTCTAGCCATGGCCAGACGGCAAAGAACACAGCTTTCGAAAACTGTAGGTAACTCTGAACTTGTTCTCATAATGACTAAACTTTGGTATGAGAAATAAAAAGTCTCTTTTCTTGGCTCTGTAATCTGACACCTGAGATCAGAGTAGGTATTTAATCCATATTTTGGGCTACCTCATTCTATTTCTGTGAGTTTGTTTCAAAGACCATCCCAGTCTTTAATAACTATAACGTGTACACATTTGGACATATCAAAACAACTGATGCATCCTAGAGTCTGAGCAATCAATCGTACCTGGAAAAGGAGCTATGCTGTTTCCCTGTTCTTATGCACCTGAAGATGTGAAGTGTTAGAGGATGTTAAAGTACCACAATTAGTAACCTCAGTTATTTATATTTTACACCATTCTAAACACTGTAATTTTTAAAAATATTATGGAAAATTCCACAAAATACCATTCAATAAAGGATGAAGTCAAGAATACAGTTTTCCTCATTCAGTTGACATTATATCATGAATACAATTTTTCTCAACATAAAGGTAATATATTAATACCAGGCAAATGCATTCAGACAATACGGTCTGCTAAGATGTCAGCATACAAATTAATCATTTAGGGAGCTTTATAAAGTAATCAATTCAGTTAAGAACAAGAGTAAAGTAAGATAAAATTGTAACTAAATAATACAGAAAACCGGGAAAGGAAATCAAGCCAGGTGAAAAATAGCTTTTAAGTTTTTATTAGAAAAATAAGGTTTTTGTTGAAATATTTCAAATCCATTGTATTGCACTGAACTGATTAAGTTCAGGTGCTGTATTGGCAGTCTGTACACTTTTTCTTTGACATTCACTTATTTCCCATGTTTTATAACATGCAAATGCATGTATCAATTTGCAGAGAAAGAGTAAATGTAAGTTATTTTTGCTGTTTATTCATATGTTAGATTAACTTTGTTTATCAACCCATATATTAAAATGTAATCATTTCATTGTCAGGAGCCTAAAGCTAATGTTAATTACAGTTTGAAACTTCGATTATTAATGAATCTTTACCTACTGAAGTGTGAAATAAGCAATAGTAGTTGGAGTTCACCAATTAAATTAGCTTCTGAGACAAGAATTCATAAGTAGGCATTTGTTCATGATGAACAAATGCTGCAGGATTTCGTGTTCTAAGCTACGTTTGTGAAATATTAGTCCCAAGGAGTGAGAACAATGATTCAAAAAAACTACGATTAAATGACATATGCAATAAATACAATAGATGTGATAGGCATCCTATATCTTTTCTCTTCACATTTCATAAGTCATCAGAAAAAAGAATGTAGGTATTTAATCCATAGAAAAATACAAAAGTTTTTGTTTGGTTTGTTTTTAAGTAAACAGGGAAAAAAGAGAGATCCATCTTGTTCACATAGTGCCTTAATCCATTCAGGCTATTATAACAGAATACCATAGACTAGATGGCTTATTAACAATAGAAACATACCACTCACATTTCTGGAACCTGGGAAATCTAAGATGAAGGAGCCAGCAAGTTCAATGTCTAGTAAGCCTCCCCTTCCCAGTTCATATGGCCATCTCTCACTGTGTTTTCACAGAGTAGAAGGGGCAAGGGAGTTCTCTGGGTCTCTATTATAAGGGCACTAATCACATTCAAGAGGACTCTACCCTCATGATCTAATCACTTCCCAAAGGCTCCACCCCTAATACCCTCGTATTAGGGATTCGGATTTAACATATAAATTTTGGCCAGACACATTCAGCCTATAGCATATAATATACCCAATATAATGTTATGCTTTGACAAATATTGTTTATCGTCTCATTTTTTATTTAGCTATACGTTCACGTAAGTCTTGCCCCACTCATCTGACTCCTTATATGATTTTCAGAGAAAGCCTTGCTTCCTACTTGTTGATTGGTTGGTTGTGCTTCTCTGGTGCTACATGCATAATAAATAGTTTCATTCTTATGAAGGATGATTCTAATATTTATTAAATGTTTATTACTATGTGTTGTAACACAGTAACCCTCACAGTGCTCTTGTCATGTATGTACAATTAGTATGATCATTTTATAGGTAAGGAACCAGGACCACAGAAGGATTAAGTAACTGATCTAAGAAGCCACAATTTGGAAGGACCACTCCAAACTCCATACAACTTTTTCTAGAATTTTGTTCCTAATGAAATTTTTAAACACAGAATATGATAGAGAATGATGGACCCCTATACGGAACCACCAAGATTTCACATCCTTTCATAATTTGCTAATGCTTTTTAAAGAATGAGAGTATTACAGATGAAGTTAAAGTCCTCTATGAACTACTCCATAATCCAATTATCCTTTATTTCTCCCCAGGAATAACTTCTATTAATAATTTATTGTTTATAATCCTGATGCCATATTTTTATACTTTAACAAGGAATACATATGTATTTTTCTGTTCTAAAACTTGATATAAATATTGTCATGCTCTACTACAGTAACATTGGGCAACTTTGTCATTTCATATTTTTTTCTATATTTGAACATATTTACTATGTATTTTTAGTTTCTTTTCTCTGCATCATCATTTAATATAGTATGGACTACAGTTGAACAGCTTCTACTAGAAAGCTTCTAGGTATGCATTTACTTACATTTTTCTTGATTTCTGAAATTGTATATTATCTGAGGATTCTTATCCCTCAATATTGGGCAATGCTCTGCTCTAATCTTTTTATCTATGTATGTATGCATCTTATCTACCTATCTATTCCTATTACTTAGAGCTTCTCTGAAATACCTTATTAGTTCACAGTTTGTACTTTTTACACCTTTCCACCTTTATTCTACTCTGCAATTTAAGAATAAACATTTTCCAAAGAATAAAATCTATAACTTTACCAAAGACTACATATGTCTCTTAACTTCTGCTTTCTGTCTTGGCTGATGCAGAGAGGGTCAGGATGCTCTCGCTATATTTTTAGTATACTGAGTGAGTTACTAGTGTTTCATTTAAAGATGAAATAAAAGCTGAAAAACTTTTCAAATCACCCATACGTTCTGACATAATTTCAGATATAGTCATACAAACACACTCATGCATATATATATGTATATATATGTCATTTCTGTATGTTTAGATTATTGAGGTATATTAAAATTATATGTAAATTATTGAGAGATATGCATGTAAGAATATATATATTCATACATTTGGAGAGAAAGAGATGATGGTAGATGGCTACATATATTACATACATATATATGATAGTGGAAAGAAAAATTAATTACTTGATTATCTACAGAATTCTTTTCAACAACCGAGATACCACTGCTCAAGCATATATCTTTAATAAGTATATTTATTATAAGGACATAGCCCTATGGATATATTAGCCTGGATAGCTACAAAAGACTAAGGCACTGATAAACTATTTTCTATGAGAATGGAAATTTAGGGACTTGAGAGTGAAATACAGTCTGTTAAAAATAGCTGTGATAAATATATATCAGTAGATAGCAAGTAATAGAATAAAAAATGGCTGACAATAACTTCAATGAGATGAAGTATAATACCATTATGTTGTATCTATATGTTTCCTATTTCCGGCATACTTTTTCCAGCCTCATTTTATTCAGTGAGGTGGGATATGTAGAGTGGGTAGATGTCAATCTAGATTGCACAAATTATTTCAAGATTTCCAATCTTCATTTTAAATTTGCATTGTGATATTCAAGTATAATTAAATCACTTTGAAAAGGCATGTGTTAAAAAGAGCCAAATCCTATCTATACAATGGAATATTATTTGGCAATAAAAAGAATGAAGTATTGAAAAATGTTATACCATGAAATAATCTTGAAAACATTATGCTGCATGAAAAAAGGCAGTCACAAAAGACCATAGTTTGTATGATTTCATTATATGAAGTGTCCAGACTAGTATAATCTGTAGAGACAGAAAGTAGAATAATAGCTGCCTAGGACTTGGGCTGCTGGAGACAAATGGAACAAGGCTACTCATGGGTACTAAGGAATTACTTTTGATGGTGATAAAAATGTTCTAAAATGTATTGTGGTTATAGTTACACAACTCTGTGAATATACTAAAAATGATTTATTTTTACAATTTAAGTGGGTGAATTGTGTGGCATGAGAATTATATCTCAATAAAGCTGACCAAGAAAAAAAGCCAAACCTTTTGTGTCTGAGATATGCAAATCTTAAATATTATAACATGAAAGAAAAGGGTGCTATAGAATTAAAGGGAGTTATTAAATTACAATATGGATTCCACAAGAGTTTCAAATTCACTGCCTTGAAAGTCACATTAGAAGCCCTCCCACTCCACCAAGAGACAGAAGGAAATAATGACAATAGAAACAATAATTATACAGGGATCCAGGATTCCACATTTCACTAACGATAAGTGTACACTGAAGAACCACATTAAAAGAATGAAAATAGAGCATAGAAATGGTTTAACTCCTATATACCATTAGAACAGCGAGGCAGGGAAGAAATAGCAAAAGTGCAAAAATCAATCTTAAGACAGTTCTAATTCTTTCATTAAAAATAATTTTAAATGACCAACAACACTTGTTTCATTTGTTTTAATTGAAATACTTTTGACAGTCCAACAGTATCTAATGGCTTCAGTACTGCAATATTTTAAGAGCTGCAATATTTACAATAGCTCCTATTTGATGTTAATAAAATGTCTCTGATTTGGGAAGAAGAAGAAAAAAAATTCTTGATATAGAATAATGGCCAAGTAAGGATTTTAAGTTTGTGCAAAACAAGACTGGTGGAATTTAGTCCAAAGCCCTTGGGCTAGCTGGGCAATAAGTTCACCTTCTGGAGACAGAGAATACTTTACGTTGCATAATAAATGGAGCACTCACTGACCATGTGATAGTCTACTCTGCTAGAAGCAAAATGTCACAGAAGTACTGCCACCTCTGCATTTCTTAAAAAACAAAACAAACAAACAAAAAAAAACAACTGTTAGGAATCCTACCAGTTTACAGTTAAGCCAGAGGGTGTTTTCCTTCTGTGTTCTATAGGTAAACAATCTGAAGACCAAGCAATTTTGAGGACTGTTTCAGCATTACCAATAAGTTTTTCTAGAAAACAAACCATGTTCTCTTTATCATCACACACCCTGTACTGTAAAACTTGTGATTGCATCCCCCCTTTTTTCTTGATGAGAGAATGTTAGTTTTTCCAGGTACCTGCTCTCAAGGAATCACCACAGATATAATCGCCCTCCACATCCTGATTGATCTAAACCAGTTAACTTAATCCATTTCCTTAAATGTTTGACTGAAGCAAGACAATAGCATTTCTGACCTATAACAAATAAAAGGTGTTTGCTGGGACTCTTCTGAAAAATATTTTCTCACTTTAAAGTTGAAATTTTGTACATGGGAGAGACAAAATACATATATATGAAGAGAGAGAGAAAGGCATGGTGGAGGGAAAACAGCTCAGTGTGTGCTTTGTCTCCTACAAAATATATATATATATATCTATGTATATTTGGATATTTGGTGATATGGTTGAGCTATTAAACTAATCAGTCTTCAATTTCTTCTTATATATACATTTTCTCATTTTTAAGCCCACTGAGTCTGGATTTTCTTTTATTTATAGATAAAAGCATTCCAACATGCTATTTTAACATGTTTGTGAGGGCATAATCAGTCCACGATCATCTGCTTAGTGGTTTGTCTCAATGGATAGGTTATTATCAACTGTCTTAACTTGTAGTTATATCACAAAATGATCTCTAGATATTTCATTCTGATAAGTTCAACTTGCTGAAAGCTCTTTCTCATTTGAGGAAAGCAACAGAATGTCATTTTGAGTACAGACATCTAAATGGTAGTAACTTTCAGACAACATGCTCAGAAAGATATCAAAGTTGCTTTTAGGAAAATAGGATGGTACTTGATCATTGATAACTTCCATAGGTGTCAGTAGCAGAATCTGACCATCTATTAACATTTGCTGATCCAGTTTTTTAACAGAGAAGCTGGTTTATCTATAAAATGCTTGTATAATACTAACACATAGACATGTGTCTAGGGTAAAAGCAGTGACTTTTGCTCATGATGGGCAAACCTTCCCAATTATGCCCTAAAAAAAAAAGAGTAAGTCAAGTGTTCCTTCATCTCCCTTTCAAAAATAAGGAAGAAATTACTGAGAGTTTTAATACTGTGTAATACTTAAGAAAGCTGAGGAAACTTAAGACAGATGTAACAAAAGTAAAATATTAAATAGATTTTACATTTTTTTGGGGGGGGAGAATTGGGAACGTTTAACTCCTAAAAAAAACTTAGATGGAATGCAAAGCTGTATTGTGAAGAATAGAGGAATGTGTTAAAATTGGGAAAGAGGAAGAAATAAAGGCAGGCAGGCAGGAAGAAAGGAAGAAGAGTTCATGTATTAGATGGGGTTAGGCTATTACCTATCATATTTAAATAACACAATTCTAGAAGTGTGATGTAAAGAAATGCAAATAGAGTATATCAATGATAATGAAAATGTATGTCCCTGAAATGGAAACTTGTAATGCTATTAAATAGTGTTGCCAGTTAGCATTTAAAATACAATTAAGTAACAATTAAACATATGAGATGGATGATTAAATTTGAATTTCAGATACATAAAAAATTATAGTGTAATTATGTACAAAATACTGCATAGGGCATATTTAAAATTTTTTAATTGTTTCTTTGAAATTTAAATTTAACAGGATGTCCTATATTATAACTGGCAACCCTAAATGCTTTTTCTTTTTTTTTTCCTGTTATTTCCTCTAACATTGCAACAGTACCAGGTTGCAGAAAAATTGTGGTCTCTTTTGTTTAAAGATTAATTTAATTCTTTAATTCTGAATCTGAAACTTTCGAACTTGAGTTAGAAAGGACAAAATACAGCAGAAAGTTCCTGGTATAAGGGAACAAAATTTGCCACCCCAAAATGTCTCTTTGGCATGAGTATTATAATATCCCACATGCTGTGGAAGTCAAGCAACGTTCCAATTCAAACCTGACACAGAGAGAGAAAATGGTAGCCAGCTCTGTGAGAATTAGAAAATTAGTTAACCTCTTTGTGCCTTACTTTCCTCATCTATAAAATGAAATGATGATACTGGCCTTACAGGTGGTTATGAGATTAAATAAGATAACAATTATAATGGGCTTAAGACACTGATTGGCACATAAAAAGCTCACAGTTGTTAGCTGTTGTATTGATGTGATATTCTTTTTGTAGTTGTTATAATTATTTTAATTAGTATTATTACTATATTATACCTATATCGGGTTTGTAGGTGTAATAGCTGTGACTGACTGAAACTAAAATCTGGAGGTTTGGATGTTTTTTTTAATAAAGGTGTTGGGTTCTGTAAAAACAAGAAAAAGCAAGTATGCAGATATATGACTCTACAAAGTCAGCTCCTTAAAGAGCTTCCTAACAGTAAAGAAATTTTGAAAGTATTTGTAAAGGACATCCTTGTCCTTTACAAGTTTATTGCTAATTCTATTTTTTGTTAGTCCTCCATATGAAGAAAATATCATAATTGCAAAGAGTTAGTCCAAAAATTGGCAATGGATCTCTAAGTTGGTTAAGGCGAAGATGTCTTTTTAAAGTAGGTTAAGCTGTAATTTGCCAATTCATAGTTAAGCTTTAATCTAACACTTTTTTCCTGCATATTAAAAACTGTGCACTTATCAAAATGTTGGTGTATTTAAGCATATATGTCTAGTAGGCACTGAAGATTATAGCCTTGCCTCATTTTCACACTGACCCAAAATTTGATGAAATATCTGCTAATGATTCTCTTCTTCATATTTTTTTAAACATCCCTTTGGGGAAAAACTCATGAAGACAAAAATTTTAAAGTATCCTAAGTTCCTGAGTGTGCTTAATTTTAATTTTAATGCAAATTATATTTATTAAGCAACCTTAAGAGTCAGATTTGAAGTTTTTCAGATCTCTGTACTAATGTAAGCGACAGTAAGGTAGAAACAGGTTAACTTCCCAGCAATGGAAAAGCTCCTTACAAAGTTACTGATAAATCTAAAAGAAGATGGGGTATATTTTAGAAAATGGTTGATGAAAATCATTGAGTGTCTGCATAAGTATTTATCTTTCCCTTTCCTTGAATCAGAGACATCCATATAATTTACACGCTTTTTTCCTACCTTCGATAACAGATAATAAATGTTAAGTGGGACCTCAGCATATATTAAGCACTTGGAACCTGTTCAGACAGCTTCCTCACTCTTCCTGAGCATCTTTGTAAACTAGGGAAACAGGATACATCACAGATCAATTCAGTCAATCAACTTTAATCATAACAGAGGAATTAAGCTGCTTTTCAGGCATGATGCAATAGAGAAAATTGCTTGGAGCCTTTTTTTTAGGCCACCAAAGATCCCACAAGGGCTGTCATTTTGCTTCTACATTTGCTCTCTATTCCAGAAGTCCTCATTTTCTTGAAAAATGTACAAGAAAGGCTGAAGCAGTTGGAATCTGGGGGCATAATGAATGCATTTTATGTCATTTTAAACACACCCAGGATCACTGACAAGAAATAAAAACAGAAAGTCAAAATCTTTGCTGAAAGAGAGACAGAGCCCCAGAAGGATTTTTTTCCCCTCCATTATTTGTTGCTTTGGGTTATGTCAGTTTATTTTATGGCTGCACTAATTTTAAATGCATTTTCCTCTCCCGTGAGATGCACTCTTTCAACTTTCCTGGAGGTGAGCTTGAGAGTCTGATTGATGGTCAGATGTGTGCACACATGTATGTGAGCATATATCTGACCATAAAACATATAGTAATTCAGCATTTACTTTTGGAGGGTGTGTTCTCTCTGCTTTGTTCCTAATTCTAATTCCTAATTCTTGGGATCAAACCTTTCCTGCTATATAAAACTGCTTAATGATTTTCTGGAACACACATACACACACACACACACACACAGAAGAAACATTTCAAACAACCTTCAGCATTAGTGTGCGTTTTTTTTAAGAAAATATTTTAAACAATTATTAGTGGACCTGAGGAAAGAAAAATATTTTTTAAATATTTGGTTAGAAATATTTCAAGTCAAAAAATAACTGCAAAATAAACCACCTAAGGCCCTTTAAACAAATAAATCTGAAATGCTATAAAGTTTTCTCATGTCTTATTAATTCCAATAAGCTATTTTATGAACATAAGAACACTTTCAATTTAATTAATATAAGAACAAAATAAATTGGCATGCCATCCTCAAGTTACATGAGGAAAAAGGCAACTAGACTTTATCACTTGAGTAATAATTTTCCCTCTGATTATAAAATTATTTTCAGCTAAAATATCTGAGCTGACAATAAAATAGCTATAAAGAGAGTAATTCAAAAATACTTTCTATTTGGTTCAAAATATAAAAGTCAGGGTACCAGTTAATGTGCTAATAGTACAGAATTTCTGACTCAAGTCAACATAGCAAAATGCAAATTATTTATCTAATACCAAGGAACTCAACCAGGAGCAAGGATAAGTTATGAGTTTAAAAAAAAAAATAAACTTTACCAATTACATTTAAGGTAAAAATTCATTGTTAAAATTTTCAACAATTCTTACATGTTTTTGCATTTTCCTACTCATAGCTTAGAGGCAAAAAATACTTCCTCTTGTTGACAGGAATTGCATTTACAGCAACTAATCAGCATCTACAGCATTTAATTCTTCTAATTACAGCACAGTTTTCTAGGGTCAGTGTCTCCTACTTTTCTCTACAACCCACTGTGGATCAGCAGGAAATGATGCAACTTCCAGTTTCACAACCTGACACTACTGATATTTTGGGTTGGATAATTCTTTGTTTTGAGGTGTGGGCCTGTTTTGTGTATTGTAGGATATTTTTCAGCATCTCTGAACTCTACTAACCAGAAGCTAGTGGCAATCTTTCCCCTGTTTTAGCAACTAAATGTCCCTAGAGATTGACAAAACTGCACCTTCCACCACCCCACAATTTGAGAACGAACTCACAGTGTCATGGTTTGGCATGTGGGCTTATTTGGGACCAATCAGGACATGTATCAGGACTTCCAAGAAAGCAGTGTTTTTTAGTCTACCAGATTCAAGCTTTGAGTTGGTTGTTGACAAACTTGGAGTAAGTCTCTGTCTTAGAATGCAACCAAAATGAAAAGATAAACAAAACAAAATAAAAAAACACTGAATGGTGGAAAGGGTTGGATTTCTGAGGACATGTGCAGATCTGGGTATAGCTAACCCCAAAGCTAACACTTATCTTAGAGTTTTTCAGATGAACCAAAAACTCCTCTTTTTATTTTTTTTGCTTAGGCCACATTTGAGGCAGTTTCTGTTACTGACCTGATTAATAAACTTATTGTGAAAATAAATTATCTCATTCAAAAAGCTTTCCAATTTGCCAACCATAAATGCAATATGCATTCTGAATACCTCAAATATGTAATTTTATGTCTATACTATACACAGAAAAATATACACATTATTTTATGATGTTTACATCTGATGACTGAAGTCAAATGATAAGAAGTTCTCAATTTTTCCTTTGGCAGTCATTGCAAAGCATGCCTATTCCCAATAAATATGCTGCTTTAGGTGTGCTGGTTACACAAATGGGTAATGGATAGATAATGGTCTGAAGACCATCATACCCTTATGCAGGACATTTTTTTCCCATGTGGAGTCTGGTCAACTTCAGTCAGCATCTCAGAACTTCAAACTGGCTTTTTGAAAAGCTATGCAAATAAGATTTTCTGCACAATTACTGAATCAAAATCACAGTTAACCAATATTGCAACCCTGTCATTAAATAGGTTTACACAATTGAAATGAGAATCAGGGAGGAAGGATGAAAGACAATTCATGTGGGATCCCTGCAATCACTCTTCACCCATTAATAATTAAATGAAACAGTCCAGATCCAGCTGAAGTCTCATAAGCAATAATGAAAATAAAAATTATTTTATAGGATTTGCTCAATTTGGTCCTTTTTCATATTACTTAAGGAAAGAAAACTCCAAGACTTATGAAGTCTAAATATAAAATACATGGTTCCATAGAGTATGAATTTACTCTTTCTGAACTATAGTTTTGCCCCCCCATAGTTAGAAGAGTCATTATAAAACTTTAAAAAATTAACTGGCAGAAAAAAACTAAAGTAATAAATTTTGTCAAAATATGCTTTAATTATTCAATACTAAGTGCAATAAAAGATAAACAAAGTTTATAAGGAAAATTAATAGAGGAAAACAGGTGCCCAGAACTCAGAGGAATATTCTCAAGTAGTTGTTTTATTCCTGTCGATTATTTGAATCATGTTAATAATAATATCTTGTGGCATAGCTGATCCCTGACTTGTTAATCTGTTTGTACCCCATAAAATAATTTAGAAAGAAGACAAAAAATTATCTATCAATGTTGTCTTTGCTATTAAAATCAATGTATATATTTCCTGTTAGTTGGAGGACTGGCACATTAAGTGATGGTCTTCTTGTTTCTTACTGCTGAGAATCCAGGTGTTTTCTTCTTAAAAACATAAGGAAGAAAAAATTCCATTGATGTTTTTCTATCAGAACTGCTTGCTATCATGCTTTACCTTACCTACCTTATATAATGTAGCCATCAATTCCAAAAAAGAAAAGCATAATAATGTGGTTTTCCTCCAGGTTCTTAGTGAATTATTACCTTTAAAGTAAAACGCTTGCTGTTAAGTCTGAAGGCTGTTTTAATCATTGGAGCCTTTACATATTATACAAATATGCAAGACCTTTTCACTTCTTCTTACTGCATATTGCTGACAAACTTCAAGGGAATGTTACCCTTACAATTTCATGAGGGAGAGAATACCAAGAGAGTTTTCTGAGCTCATTTGAAGTCTGAGAAGGCTATTGTACCCATTTTTAAAACCTGATCAAAATTCAGGCTGCTGTTTGTTACTAAATTATGTATCTCTGAAGCATAAATGTGTTGGCTTTAGAAAGTTACAAATTAGTGCATTTCCATATGACTTGGGAAAATGTAATTCTAACCAATTTTATTTGGGGTGAAAAAATATTGTTTGCATTATTTTATAACACAAGGGAGCTGTCAGCCCACATGGTCATCCAATTTCTGTGGCAGTGAGAGCTCCCTTGCATCTCAAATGGTTAGCAATAAAGATTATACTTTTCACATTAATGCTACCGATAACCTATAAAAATGCTTGCTTTATACACTTTATTTTGCAAAAGAAAATGTGGCAAGTCTAACAGAAGAATCTGGTATCTCCTTGAGTAGATATTCCATTTCTCACTCCATTATCTTTAATTCAAAAGTGTGAAACAGTATTTGAAATTGTTCTGAAACGTATTATTTCTAATCCTTTTCAGATATGCTTATTTTATTGTATTCTAGGGGAGTTTAGTTGTACCAGCTTCTCCTTCTGCCATCTCCAATGTTGCTGGGCTGTCATTCTTTGTTCTGTTAGTCAGTAGAGGCAGATATTACTATTTCTAAAAATGCCAATTGGAAGACTAAATCATAATACCTACATAATATTGATAAAAATCCATTAAATGTAACTTTTTACTATGACTATTACAAAAGGTAAATCAGGACATACGAAGAAGAGAAAGGAAGGGAGAGCAGGAAATGTAGTGAGAGGGCAAAGGTAAATGGGAAAATTAAAATAGAGGGGAGAGTACGTGGGAAAGTAAGGAAACAGATAAGAGTGAATATGAATGGCAGAAGTATTTTAGATGCAACTAAATTTTAGAATCCTATGAAATCAGTTAGTAAGTAGAATTTGAAAGGCATTGTTTATACACACACACACACACACACACACACACATACATACATACTACACCTTTTTTCAAGTTCTATTTGTTTAAAATGAGGAAGTCAATTCCAAGTTATACATGTAAAGCCTGGTGATATCAGTACGATGACAAAAGATAAAATAATATTTACCTATGGTCGTTGTTTTCAATAAGGGATATTGTTGTCTACCAGGGGACATTTTTGGTTTTTACAACTGAAGTATGTGTGTGTGCCGGGTGCTACTGATATTTAGTGCGTAGAGGTCAGGGATGCTGCTAACCATCCTACAATGCATAGGACAGCTCCACAACAAAGAATTATCTGACCCCAAATGTCAATGGCGCTGAGATGGAGAAACTCTGATCTATGAAATTAATAAATTCTTTCAGAATGGTAAGTGAACCAGGTTTCTGGTTGATGTTTGATTTCAAAGCACTTTAACTTGCCTAAATGCCCATTTGAATCTCAAGTCAGGAAAAACCATCCGTGGCCTTGCACTGATACAAACAACATTATACATGAATTACTGTGAGGGTCACTTCTACTCAATAAGCAATCACTGATCACTGGTTGGTAGAGATATAGTAAGAGTTCTGTGTGCCTCTAACCTCGAATTCAAGTTACTGTAATCAATTGCATCCCAGAGTAAACAAGTATGATAAAGTATGTATCTTTTTAAATGGAAAGACTACAGAAGAAGGACAAGTGGTATTTCAGAAGGTCCCTGATGTAGATGTTCCAAGATGATCAATAAAATATTTAACTTCATTTTCAGGACTAAATATGACATGAGGTGGAGAGCAAATGACCATTTTGAATTGAGTATCAGACCAATCTCATGCCAGACAGTTTCGCAGAATGTTGTTTCTGAAACTTTATATGCCAACGAATCAACTGGGATTTTTTTTTTTTTTTTAAATATAGATACTGAATCAGCCAGTCTAAAGTTGGGGACACATACTCAGCATTTCTAGTAAGTGGCCAGATGATGCTTATTGTTCACAACTGAGGGCCATACTTTGAATGGCAAGGCACTGGAACTGTTCTTTTCTTAATACATACTGAATAAAACAACGCCATTCTAAAGGCAAATCACGTATATAAATTTTTTAAAATAATACAACAATTTCATGGGGAAGATTACGGTTCTTTCAAATATCTCTCATACATTCATTTTCATTTAATTATTTAGAATTATTTTAATTTCTTTTGCTTAATTTAAAAATTATTTAATTTATGCTGTAATATCTGAATAAATTCTAATTGTAAAAAAAAAAGTATAAATAAAGCCAAAGACCCTCTTTGATAACTTATTATGACCCACAACCCAGTCCTTTCTTCTTCATATTTCAATATTTTTCTTTCTCCTTAATGTTATCAGTTTGGTTTATAGTCTTCCATTCTGTGCGTTTATATATATACACATGTACCTATACACAATTTTATTTTTTAATTTTTAAAAATTTAGCTAAATATTAGAATGGTGCCTGTATCATGACATAACTTACTTTTTCACTCGAAATTACATTTTGGAATATAATTATATAATTTTTTTTCTATAATTAGATATGATTTTATGTACATATAAACTATTTACATCTATTACATCTTGGAACATAACAGGATATATTGAACCACTGAATCTCTTTGAATTACTCCACTGCATTTCACAGAATGGATATGCCATTCATCTTCTGATAGATATTACGTTTTTTATAACACATTTTTATATACCTTGATTTTAAAAAGGAGAAAGAAGAGGTAGATATCAACTGCACATCTTTTGAAATTTTTTGAAGATAATACATAAACCTTTAAAATCTGTGTTTGCTTTTACTTTGTTAGGGGTTTCCGTACAACTGCAACCTATACAAAGAATGGAAGACAGAAATCTTGGTCCATAATGACAGGGCATGTTTTGCTATTTTTGTCAGACTTAACTTAGCCTTCCTAGAAATGAGTTGCTCCAAGGAAATAATTTAAAGCTATAGTCAATATTTCTTCTAGCCTACGTCTTTAAAAGGCCCAGAAAATACAACCTCAAATCACTATCTTCAAAAAATTTAAATTGGTCACCAACTGTATAATATTCAAACATATAATTTTCAGTTTCTCCCTGATTTTGCTGCCTTTTGCACCTGGCATTCTGCAAAAGAACTTTTAAGTATCACAGGATGTATGCAGGTTTTATCATGAATAACGCCAATGCCATGTTATAGTGTGCTGATGGTCCACACACAGTGGCTGTTTTGAGTCAAGCCTGTAGCTCACTTGGGTATCATCTCCATGGTAACTTGTTTACAAGGGCTGAAATACAAGCTGAAAATTCAGGGTTAGCTTTTTCTTTGTTGCTGTTTTGATGTTTTTGGCAATTGAAATAATGTGGGTATAAGACTTGATTTAAACAGCTTCATGGCAGGCTGAGTCAAAACAAAACTCCATACAAAATGTGCTTTGTTCATCTCCATTAAAAAGGAGAGAATTCAAAATGATCTTTAATCAGAACCATCAGTTATATCTCCCTTTCATATTCCAAAACAACAGTCCTACTGCTGCAAATCACATCTTGGGAAATAGGTTTAAGACTTCATATTTTTTGAAGCAATAATTTTTTTGGGCATATGTTCTGCCTTAGATGAAGAATTTAGTTTATTTTAAATCATCATTGTGTTAGGGGGAGGGGAAATGAACAGTTTTAGAACCTATGCTAAAAGCACTTCATCCTCCAAGTGGATGAGCCTTTTGAATTCTAAAAATTGACTGCATTTTCAGTATCATGAAAAACAGTTACCACTCAAAATTACTCTTTCCCAGAAATAATTATAAAATGACTCTGATTATAACATTAGTTTAGTGGAATGCTTATTGTGATTATGAAAAATTTAAATTTAGATTGTTGTAAAAGAACTGTTATTTTTTGAAAGCAAGTTATAACCCAGAGTGATCTTAAATCTATATAGTATATGAGTCTTTGAATAAATTTCTACTAAATATTAGAGAGTAGAAAAATACGATTATGTATCTTACCTTCTCTTTTATAACATCTTTACTAATTTTCATGAGCATTTAAGTAATTCAATATAACCCCCTAAAACAAGACCAATATGCCCACTACTATTCTTTCACTAAAATTCATGTAGATTATAATTGATATGGAAATACAATAATGTGCCTATCAGCATAAAGGTGGTGCTTAATGCAAAAATCAAAGACTTTAAGACACAAAGTTAAATTTGGAGTTGGCATTACTCTAGCTTACGAAGTTGATTAGATTCCTCTTCACCCAAATTCTCTTCCATGCTCCTTTCAGTATTCTTGAGATATATAGATATAGACATATAAAGCAACATTATCTACTATAATCACTGGTTTAACTTATTGGTCTCACCAATCACCAATCATCACAGTGCCTGATGTAAGATGACAGACAATAATATTTATTGAATAAATATTTGATTTTGTCATAGTCAGTATGATTTCTAAGGCTTTGTTAGTAATGTTGACTTCTTTGTTAGTAATGTTGGTTTTGTTTTCCCAAGGTAGATTTGTGGAACATTTTGCTATTTTTACACCACATGGGGAAAGGACAGACATTTATTTGCCCAACACATTCTAAAGCATATAGGCGCAGTCCTTCCTACACCTAAGCCCTTGCCTCATACAAGAACACTTTTTATTTTCCACTCAAACTGCATTTAAACGTCACTGTGATTCTTCCCCTAAACAGAGCTGAAAGAATGGGTTTTACTCTGACAGTTTTCCTGAGCATTTAACCTGGATGTAGCTTTGTTCATTGCTTGGGACTGACATCCACACACTGCTATATGTAAAATAGATAACCAACAAGGACCTACTGTACAGCACAGGGAACTCCGCTCAATACTCTGTAATAACCAAAATGGAAAAAGAATTTGGAAAAGAATAGATTCATGTAAAAAAAAAAGAAATGTCTTTAGTAAAGATAGGAAGTAGGAATGCTAGTCAATGCTGATGCCAGAGTAGTTGGAAGAATTTAATTTTACTTGGAATATTCACTTCACTTAATTAAATTCTACTTTGATTAAACTATTTTTCAGTTCTGTTCTTAATGATGTTGAGAAATTTGTTTTCTATTGCATTCTTTCTTTTGCACAGCTTCTCAATCTTGAGACACAGTTTTACCATGCACTATCCATTCTTTTTTATATTCTTACAACATTTCAACCATTAAACAGGGTTTACTATTAGAAAAAAATTGTAAATCAAGTGTCTAATTACGAAATAACTTATTTAAATTATCTTTTGAGCCAGACTGAAGTAAGCTAAAGATGACCTCAAGTTAAATGAAAAAAATGTGGTTTTATTGAATTACTTCTCACATGGCTACAACCAGAGATCAATAAATTCCTAAAGAGTAGCACACAGGTGATTTTCACCCATAGATTATGGGTTTAGTTCTGAAATAAACAGTGAAGGAGGATATTTTTTTTTCTTCATGAACTTGTATCAAAATAGATGGTGATGGTGTTATATGGGATAAATTGGAAAGAATCATTATATGTTAAATCAACAACGCAATTAAGAAACAACATGATTCTTCAATCTTTTAAACTCTCCATTTACTTTAATTAAGCTCACACTGCAAAACCTTTTTTTTCTTGTTAAACATATAATGAAAAAGATAAATTAAGAAAGAGGAAGCTCCTTCACTCTTGTTGTTTTGTTTTTTTTTTTCTGGCTGTGTGGGGGAAAGTAGGGGATTAGAAAAGAATCTCTGGAATTAGTTGGTTTAAAATTCATATTTAGGGGCTCCCCTGGTGGCGCAATGGTTGAGAATCTGCCTGTCAATGCAGGGGACACAGGTTTGAGCCCTGGTCTGGGAAGATCCCACATGCCGCAGAGCAACTAGGCCCATGTGCCACAACTACTGAGCCTGCACATCTGGAGCCCGTGCTCTACAAGAGAGGCCGCGACAGTGAGAGGCCCGCGTACCGCGATGAAGAGTTGCCCGTGCTTGCCGCAATAAGAGAAAGCCCTCGCACAGAAAGGAAGACCCAACACAGCCATAAATAAATAAATAAATAAATAAATAAAACACTTCCTAACATTAAGAGGTAATCTTTAAAAAAAAAAAATCATATTTAGCATACTCCAGTTTATTACTGATAATTGGGTTAACTGTTCTATAAAAACAAATAAAATATACTGAAAAAGGAAATGGAAATTAGATATAAACAGCCTCATCTTGACTCTCCAGTTGCAGTGTCTGGCAGTTAACTCTGCCCAACACAATGATCAAGCCATACATCACTGGATAAAAGCAGATACACATCAATCAAACGTGTTCTTATGGCAAAGAGTGTGATAACATTAGCACATTTACACAATATTACCCTGCCTATTAAGCCCCACTTTTCCTTTCAAGCTCCTCAATCAGATGGTATTGTAAAAATGGGAGGAACCGTGTTTAATAATTCTTCATTCAGGACTTCCTAGTTGACTACAAGGTTCTTTGAAACGACAGAATAAAGGAAAGAACCCTCTCTTTTATTTGTTAGAATCAATAAATAAATTTTGATAAGAAATGGAGATCCAAACGCAACTTAGTAGCTTCAAAATATAATATTAAGTCGGTTAGACAGATCTCTTATGACACTCAAGTGACTGAAATTACTTTAAAAAATTCAATCTCTGAATAGAAGGATTAGTGGCTATTCAACAAATCAAATCCACACTAATGATGCCATAAACTTTAAGACAGGTAACTAGCTACTGATAATTGAAAATTTCCTTTAGCTGGCCCTCCAAACTGAGTGGTAAGAGTAATATAACATGGTGATAAAGAATCAATACAAAACAGTATACAAAGTCAAGGACTAAATTGTATGATGTACTAAAAACACTACAGGCTTTCAAAGAAGAGAATTATAAATAAAGGGTCAGTCAATAAATCTCTCATGGAAAATAAAATTTTCCATTTAACTTGAATTTTTAG
This sequence comes from Phocoena sinus, assembly GCF_008692025.1. NCBI lineage: Eukaryota > Metazoa > Chordata > Mammalia > Artiodactyla > Phocoenidae > Phocoena > Phocoena sinus. Next base: position 31,471,228 of record NC_045765.1, read on the forward strand.
GTTCTGAATAGGAAAATTTTATACTCATGCGAGGAGAAAAATGAGCATAGAGTTCATGGAGATAGAAGAGTGTTTTTTGTGGAAGAGAAAAGAAAATAATCTGATGAAGGTAGAAATGTTTGTTAGGCAGACATAGTTAAAAAGGTAGCATGTGCTCAGATATTTTTAATCATTTAAAACTAGACAGAGAATTTTAAACTTGATTAGAAAGTAATTCATGTTTTTGGAAAGATTAAATTCGTGAATTTTTTTAGAAGAAAAGAACTTTTAAAGGACAGTTGCATGACACGTAGAAATGATGGGTTAGTTGAGTCAAGGAGAATATTTTAAAGGGCTACTGAAGGTATCCTGTTTTGTTCAGTCTGGTACCAATAAGAATAAAACAACCAGAGTAACACAGAATTTGTTGTCCTACTAAATATGCACAATGAATAAGAGGAATTGGTCAACATTTCAAATTGCAAATTTGGTAATAAAGAAAATATAATCTTATTGAAAGAAATAGAATATTTAATATAATGTAAAAGTGGTCCTGAATATCCCCTTGTTACACCTGTGAAACAATCTGTCTTATATGTTCTTTCCCTAGTTTTATAGCAAACCCTTGCTTTTAGACCCATGTTTCAATGATTAGTGAAGTATTACCCACTTAAGTTCCTGTCTTCTGGAGTCACTAATATTCCTTAATTCTCCTTAAAGTTTATCTATTATGTGCCTTTTATAGTTTTTCTCTTGCCACAGAAATGGTCATTTGACTGTGTAAGTGTAGTTTTAGGATGTATTCATTTACATAATTATTTTTGTGATATTATTCTAGGTTAAATTCTCTGCCAGATACTGGACACAATGTTTACATGTTGTTTTAATAAGCAAAAGAAGTGAAGGTATTAGAAATATATTTAGAACAACCTAATTTTCTGTCCTACTGCTACCATACTTCAAGAAGAAATTCAAAGTACTTCAGTAAGTCACAGATTCTTTACCAGCATTAGGAATATTTCTGACTCTTTGACTCCCCCAAAATAAGTTGTCTAGTTGATTCTGGACTCTCTTTTCAGAATAAAATTTAAATAAGATACACATTTGAATTCTAGGAACTGTTGCCCACACATCAAGGCATGAAATTGTAGGGCATTAAAATCCTTTACTCTGCAGGCAAAGGTGCCAATTAGGAAAACACAGGGCTCTATATAAATCCTCCAGTAGATGATTTACATGCAATTAAAATAATATTTAGAATTTATTAGCTCTACCAAAAATTCATGGAGATAGAAATAAAAACAAAAAGAAACATGCCTCAGCTTTACAATCAAGTGCAGATCCTACAAAACACTGAATGTACAGGTCATAGAGAATACAGTGTGGCAACCAAGAGAAACTCCCATGAAGACAGGGTGGAACCACAGCCTAGCACAGACAGTAAGGAATTAAAACTAAGTGCTCTGTAGAGACCATCTTTAAATGCACTTGAATAAAGACCAAATCTAAGATTTTACACTTGAGATACTGCAGAGGCCAACTATCTGCAATCAGTAATAAGGATACTGACATAAGGAAATATATACTCTGGCATAAGTTAGGGTAGAGCAAGAAGAGTATCCATAAACTGGCCAAAGAAAAGAGAAATCCAGATTCAATATTATAAAAGTTATTCTTTCAGCAAAATTAAGCTAAGAGTCTTCCAGGAACCTAAGAGAGAGGCTCTGGTGAATCCCAATGGATATTATTTCCAGAAAACTGTATGTTAGGTTTAAATTAACTCTACTGCTAATGACATATAGTTCTTTCATAGTATGGATTTGGGTACCACATTAAAAAAATACTCCAGCTATATATTTTTTAGACCTGTATATAGTCAATATTTCAAATTCTGACTCTGTGGCAGCAACAAGGTAGGCACAACTTGGAATGTTTTGGAATGTTTTATAATACTGGCAGAAAGTGTTTCCTTTTTTCTTTTTTTCACCATAATGCATTCAAGGAAGATTTCTTGAGACTTTTAATATGGATTTTTCCCCTGAAATTAATTAATAGCAGTTATCAAAAACAGGTTCATGCCCTGAGTGAAAAGAAACAATTAACTAGTTTAGGATAATTAATTCCTACAACTTGTATACTTTTCAGGGACTACTTATATATGCCAATATTCCTTTGGCTGTCTGCCAAATAATGAGAGGCTTTTTTTTTTTTTTTTTTTTTTTTTAAAAGTTAGCCATATCATCATTACTGAAACTACTCTAAGCACCGAGTTGTATATCGGAGAGAATATGCTCTCCTTATTACTTTCAACTCATACATTTTAGTTTTATCCATAAACTGAATTTCAGAAAGTATTTGCCTGTTAATTTTCCTCCTGATGAATTATGTTAGATTGCCTTTTAAAATTCATTATAAATCACCAGTGTTTGGTGGGTCCTTTAATTTTAAAAACTTGTTAATCAGTCCTATCACAGAATTTCTTGCATATTACATCATACTTAGCAACATGTAACAGCTAAGAAATAATGGAAACCTAGAAGAGGTATGTTAGATATGCCATACATAGGAAATAGGAAAACACTGAGATTAAAGAAGAGGTTAAAGGTTGAGGGAAGAGGGAAGAAATTTTAAAAAGTTTAATATAAAAGAAAGCTGCTATAGGGACTTCCCTGGTGGTGCAGTGGTTAAGAATTTGCTTGCCAATGCAGGGGACACGGGTTTGATCCGTGGTCCGGGAAGACTCCACATGCTGCAGAGCAACTAAGCCCTTGCACCACAACTACTGAGCCTGTGCTCTAGAGCCCACAAAAAACGACTACTGAAGCCCACACGCCTAGAGCCTGTGCTCCGCAACAAGAGAAGCCACCACAATGAGAAGCCCACACACCGCAACCAAGAGTAGCCCTCGCAACTAGAGAAAGCCCACGTGCAGCAAAAAAGACCCAATGCAGCCAAAAATAAAGAAAAAATAATAAATTTAAAAACATAAAAGTACTCCACAAATAGTATTAAAAAAGAAAGAAAGAACGAAAGAAAACTTTTATAAATTAACTGAGCTCTACCATAGCACTTTCTCCTTGATGGCTGCCATTTTAATTGAACCTCTTTAAGGCGCATGTCTTAAAGGTGCCATTTGGCCTTTGAAACACAAATTTTGATAGTTTTCTCTTTACTATCTGAATTGAATTGTTTGTATGACTGAAGTTGGTTTCATTGGAAGAATGAAAGGAAACAGTGATTCCATGATCAAATAATGTAGAATATTTTGGTAGAGTAAAATCTGGGTAAAGGCACAGGAGAGGAAGGTGAACATTTTAACATGTTCATATTTATTTAAATTTCAAGATAAAACTAAACTTTTGGTCAACTTAAGTAAATCACTAACTCAGAGGTAATTTAATTCCTGTATATGGTCAATTTCTTTGATGGAAGAAATATTGAGATCAGCAAAAGAAGTTTTAATCCATGGAGGTAAGGGGTGAAAGACTGTTTCTACCATGTGTATTATGCTTCAGAGAATTATAAACAAGTAAGAATTTAAAGGGACCTTATGGATCACCAAATCCATTCTGCCATTTTGCTTCTACATACATTAATTACTTGTATTAAATTAAATCAAAATGTTCCAGAATGGCTGTATGGAGCTTGACAAATCCTCTCTTCATAGAAAATGAGAAACTGGACAAAACTGTCAAAAACAACCATTTTTAATCTCTGGAAATTGATTTTTAAAAAGGTATAAAAACTGGAAGCATTTATTTAAGAGAATCTATTGAACTTCAGTAAGAAATATAGGAGTCTGTAGTATTTATAGAAAGAGCTGCCATATCCTCACCACCCCTGCTCTGTGTTACAGAAGTTTTATACTGGACAGGTAGGGCAGCTCCTGTACTCTCTTTCCAACTTCAGAATGTACAAGTTCCACTCCCAGCATTCCCAGGGCAGCCTGTGAGGACAAATGACTCCCATCATCTTGAAAGCTCCAACTCTGTATTGCAGAAGTTCTGCCCAGGGTAGGCATGGCAGGCTATGTGAAATAGTCAGCTAAGTGTCCTTGCCTGAGGGGGCTGACTTTACTTGCAGCATAAAATGGAAAAACAAATAAAAACCACACAAAACCTGTTAAAACCCAAAAGAGAGATCATAGTGGTCATTGTCTAGGGAAGACTAACAACCCTATTGTAGGAGTAGAAATAAACAGCAGACCAGAGAGAAATTTAACAGGGAGACCCAGAGACAGAGATAGTCAAAATGACCCTGCTAAGATTACACTCTTGGCTGGTGGACTGGAAAGCTAAGTACCTACACAAAATTATGCCCACACAAGAGCAATGGAAGAGAAGATTTGTGAGCCCCTAGATCCTGGCTGAATGTACAACAGATCTACAAACATTCTGAACTTCTGAAGGACCCCCAAGACACACACAGATCCACTGGCAGTGCATGGAAGCCTTACGGCCTCAGGGGGCTTAAGCACAATTTCTGACCAACCACTTGCTGACTACTAAGCTCTAGTGATCTAGGAATCCAGACTTAAGTATTCTTTTTTTTTTTTTTGCGGTACGCGGGCCTCTCACTGTTGTGGCCTCTCCCGTTGAGGAGCACAGGCTCCGGACACGCAGACTCAGCGGCCATGGCTCACGGGCCCAGCCGCTCCACGGCATGTGGGATCTTCCCGGACCGGGGCACAAACCCATGTCCCCTGCATCAGCAGGCGGACTCTCAACCACTGCGCCACCAGGGAAGCCCTTAAGTATTCTTTTTTTAACAAAAATGTGAGCGATGATATCAGAAGCTGCATACTATAAAGAAAAGAGACTTCACGGAATTTATAAAAATAAGTCACTACACAAGCAAATACAAAGTAGCAGTGACAACCAATTCTGGGGGATGAGGATCACAGTTCAGAATTACTATATATTTTACAATTGTAAAATGTCTCAAAAATTATGAAATATGCACATAAAAGTATGTACGAACCATATAGTGAAAACATGTGGGCAATAAAAAATGTCTTTGGAGGTACCCAGGTGTTGGGTTTAGTAGACAAATACTTCAAATCTGTTTTTATAAATATATTCAAAGCAATAAAAGAAGCTATGTTTAAAGAATAAAAGGAAGGCATGATAATAACCTAGCAAATAAAGAATATTGATAAGGAAATAGAAATTATGAAAAAAGAAACAAAAAATAAAAAATAAAAAATAAAAAAAATAAAAAAAAAAGAAACAAATAGACATTCTTGTATGGAAAACAAAATAATTGAAATAAAAAATTTATGAGAGGGACTCAACAGTAGATATGATCACAAAAAAGAATCAGTGAATTTGAAGGTAAATCAATAGAGGTATTCCAATCTGAGATACAAAAAGAAAAAGAAATAAAATGAATAGAGCCTCAGAGATCTATGGGACACAATTAAGCAAACTGACATTTGTATAATAATAGTACCAAAATGAGAAGAGAGGGAGAAAGGAGCAGAAAAATTGTTCAAGGAAATAATTGCTAAAAAGTTTCTGACTTAAATGAAAACTTTACACACCTAAGAACTTTAACAAACTCCAAAAAGATAAGCATAAAGAGAGCTACATCTAGACACATCACAGCCAAACAGTTGGAAAGATAAGGCCAAAAAAAAACCCATGAAAACATCAGGAGAAAATAAGTCATTATGCACTAGAGAATCCCATTCAGATTAACAGATGACTTCTCATCAGAAACAATAGAGGCAAGAAGGCAGTGGTCAGGATGGTATTTGAAATAATGACAGAGAAACAAACCAAAACAAAAAAAATAACTGTCAACCAAGAATCCAGCAAACTATCTTTCAAAAATGAAGGCAAAGTAATGGTATAACCAGATAAACAAAGACTGAGAGAATCTGTTGCTAGCAGACCTACCTTACAAGAAATACTCAGTCTGAATGGAATTGATTCCAGATGATAATTCAAATCCACATGATGAAATAAGAAGTGCCAGTAAATGTAATTATAAGAGAAATTTAAAAATCCATTATAATTACATATTTTGTTCTCCATTTTCTCTTGATTTTTAATTACAAAAAAATCTATAAAACTGTATTAAAAAATTATATTGTTAAATTTAATAGATGTCATTTATATGATATTAACAGCACAAAGAAAGGAGGAGGGAATGAAGTTATATTTGAGCAAGAATATGATACCAAGTGATAATTCAAATATATAGAAGAAAAATGCCTATTCAAATATTTTGCCCATTTTTTAACTGATCTTCTCCTCATTTATTCACTTATGTGCCCTAACCATGCTGGCCAGTTGTTCCTGGCACAAGTCAAATTCCATCTTGCCTTAGGGCATTTACTTTCTGATACTTTTCTGCTTGAGGCACTAGAGTCAGAACTTCAGATCATCAAAATTTGTCATGTACAGCTAATTTCATTCAGTACTCTACCAAAAGGTCACATGCTGGGTCTCCCCTTTACCAGTCTAACTAGGACATCATCAAAATCTTTTCACCATTGCTATCCTGTTAGATACATATTTTAGAAATACTCAGACACACAGAACAAATCAGCCAGAAATAGTCACAATTCCTATCAGGAAAGACATAAAAACCTGATACAGAACTTATCTTTCTAACAGTAATTATTTGACTTTAATTTGATTCATTTATTACTAAGAAAATTTAAGTATCTACCCAAAATTTATTACCTCAATATTTGCTTTTATTTCTCCTGAACAACATAGATACCCTACTTTTTAATCACTATGATGTGTTTGTTTTTCTCTTCCCAGTACTTTCTGTGCTCAGTGAACAAATGTTATAATTTAGGATGTAGCAGGCATTTGAAATGATGAAAACTCATTATTTGACAAGTACATCAACAAGATTGAGTTTCTTAGGAATTTCTGAAAGATCCATCATGGAACTGAAATGGCCTACAAACTCCAGTAGATTACATGAAGTCCTGAGCCCCATTTAGAGGTATGTACCATAGCTCTGTGCTACAATTCTACTTTATAATCTTTTCAAAGTCAAAGGCTCTATGTTTCCTTACTTGTAACTAATTCCTAAACAAGATAATACAGAAGTGTGTGTGAACTAGGTTTTAAAATTACCTTCTATAGTGTGGTATGTGAAATTAAGAAATAAATAACAAATACCAATTACAGGATAACTTAAGCTTGAACCTTAATGTCATTAAATAACTTGGTCATACTAAAAGGGATTTAATAGTACCTCTGCCTTATCCCTGGTCAAAGAATGGGCGAAGTTCTCATTTGTATACAATACCAATGTGTAAAGAAATTGAAAGAATAAAATACACTTAACCTTAAAAACATATTTAATTAAATAATTTTCTTTTGGCTGTTGAAAAGGCAACTGAAAATTTCACAGGGCTTTGGGTTTACTATAGACATCAATTATCTCTGCACTGATAAGTATAAAGGAGCCAGCTCAGAGGGAATTATGGTTAAAAGGAAGCCAAAAAGACTAATTCTTTTTTTTTTTAACATCTTTATTGGACTACAATTGCTTTACAATGGTGTGTTAGTTTCTGCTGTATAACCAAATGAATCAGCTATACGTATGCATATATCCCACATCTCCTTCCTCTTGTGTCTCCCTCGCACCATCCCTATCCCACCCCTCTAGGTGGTCACAAAGCACTGAGCTGATCTCCCTGTGCTACGCGGCTGCTTCCCACTAGCTACCTATTTTATATTTGGTAGTGGATATATGTCCATGCCACTCTATCAATTCGTCCCAGCTTTCCCTTCCCCCTCCCCATGTCCTCAAGTCCATTCTCTATGCCTGCGTCTTTATTCCTGTCCTGCCCCTACGTTCATCAGAACAATATTTTTTTTAGATTCCATATATATGTGTTAGCATATGGTATTTCTTTTTCCCTTTCTGACTTACTTCACTCTGTATGACAGACTCTAGGTCCATCCACCTCACTACAAATAACTCAGTTTCATTTCTTTTCATAGCTAAGAAATATTCCATTGTATATATGTGCCATATCTTCTTTATCCATTCATCCACTGATGGAAACTTAGGTTGCTTCCATGTCTTGGCTATGTTACCAGTGCTGCAAAGAATATTGTAGGACATGTCACTTTTTGAATTATGGTTTTTTCAGGGTATATGCCCAGTAGTCGGATGCTAGGTCATGTGGTAGCTCTATTTCTAGTTTTTTAAGGACCCTCCATACTGTTCTCCATAATGGCTGTATCAATTTACATCCCCAACAACAGTGCAAGAGGATTCCCTTTTCTCCATACCATTTCCAGCATTTATTGTTTGTAGATTTTTAATTAATTAATTTATGGCTGTGCTGGGTCTTCGTTTCTGTGCGAGGGCTCTCTCCAGTTGTGGCAAGTGGGGGCCACTTTTCATCGCGGTGTGCAGGCCTCTCACTATTGCAGCCTCTCGTGTTGCAGAGCACAGGCTCCAGACGCGCAGGCTCAGTAATTGTGGCTCATGGGCCCAGCTGCTCCGAGGCATGTGGGATCTTCCCAGACCAGGGCTCGAACCCGCATCCCCTGCATTGGCAGGCAGATTCTCAACCACTACACCACCAGGGAAGCCCCTTGTTTGTAGATTTTTGATGATGGCCATTCTGTCTGGTGTGAGGTGATACCACAATGTGGTTTTGATTTGCATTTCTCTAATGATTAGTAATTTCGAGCAGCCTTTCATGTGTTTGTTGGCAATCTATATATCTTCTTTGGAGAAAGGTCTGTTTAGGTCTTCCACCCATTTTTGGGCTGGGTTGTTTGTTTTTTGATACTGAGCTGCATGAGCTGCTTCTATATTTTGGAGATTAATCCTTTGTCAGTTGCTTCATTTGCAAATTTTCCTCCTATTCTGAGGGTTGTCTTTCATTTTGTTTATGGTTTCCTTTGCTGTGCAAAGGCTTTTAAGTTTCATTAGGTCCCATTTGTTTATTTTTGTTTTTATTTCCATTTCTCGAGGAGGTGGGTCAAAAGGGATCTTGCTGTGATTTATGTCATAGAGTGTTCTGCCTATGTTTTCCTCTAAGAGTTTGATGGTGTCTGGCCTTACATTTAGGTCTTTAATTCATTTTGAGTTTATTTTTGTGTACGCTGTTAGGGAGCATTCTGATTTCATTCTTTTATAGCTGTAGCTGTTCAGTTTTCCCAGCACCACTTATTGAAGAGGCTATCTTTTTCCATTGTATATTCTTGCTTCCTTTATCAAAAATAAGGTGACCATATGTGTGTGGGTTTATCTCTGGGCTTTCTCTCCTGTTCCATTGATCTATATTTCTGTTTTTGTGCCACTACCATACTGTCTTGACTACTGTAGCTTTGTAGTATAGTCTGAAGTCAGGGAGCCTGATTCCTCCAGCTCCGTTTTTCTTTCTCAAGTTGGCTTTGGCTATTCAGTGTCTTTTGTATTTCCATACAAATTGTGAATTTTTTTGTTTTAGTTCTGTGAAAAATACCATTGGTAGTTTGATAGGGATTACACTGAATCTGTAGATTGCTTTGGGTAGCAGAGTCATTTTCACAATGTTGATTCTTCCAATCCAAGAACATGGTATACCTCTCCATCTGTTGTATCATCTTTAATTTCTTTCATCAGTGTCTTATAGTTTTCTGCATATATATCTTTTGTCTCCCTAAGTAGGTTTATCCCTAGGGATATTATTCTTTTTGTTGCAATGGTAAACAGCAGTGTTTCTTTAATTTCTCTTTCAGATTTTTCATCGTTAGTGTATAGGAATGCAAGATATTTCAGTGCATTAATTTTGTATCCTGCTACTTTACCAAATTCATTGATTAGCTCCAGTTTTTTGTTAGCATCTTTAGGATTCTCTATTCATAGTAACATGTCACTGGCAAACAGTGGCAGTTTTACTTCTTTTCCAATTTGGATTCCTTTTATTTCTTTTTCTTCTCTGATTGATGTTGCTAAAACTTCCAAAACTATGTTGAATAATAGTGATGAGAGTGGGCCACCTTGTCTTGTTTCTGATCTTACTGGAAATGCTTTCAGTTTTTCAACATTGAGAACAATACTGGCTGTGGATTTGTCATATATGCTCTTTGTTATGTTGTGGTAGGTTCCCTCTTGCTTACTTTCCAGAGACTTTTATCATAAATGGGTGTTGAATTTTGTCAAAAGCTTTTTCTGCATCTATTGAGATGATCATATGTTTTTTCTCCTTCAATTTGTTAATATGGTGTATCACATTGATTGTTTTGTGTATATTGAAGAATCCCTGCATTCCTAGGATAAACCCCACTTGATAATGGTGTATGATCCTTTTAATGTGCTGTTGGATTCTGTTTGCTAGTATTTTGTTGAGGATTTTTGCATCTATGTTCATCAGTGATATTGGCCTGCAGTTTTCTTTCTTTGTGACATCTATGTCTGATTTTGGTATCAGGGTGATGGTGGCCTCGTAGAATGAGTTTGGGAGTGTTCCTCCCTCTGCTATATTTTGCAAGGTTTGAGAACGATAGGTGTTAGCTCTTCTCTAAATGTTTGATAGAATTTGCCTGTGAAGCCATCTGGTCCTGAGCTTTTGTTTGTTGGAAGATTTTTAATCACAGTCTCAATTTCAGGGCTTGTTATTGGTCTGTTTATATTTTCTACTTCTTCCTGGTTCAGTCTCGGAAGGTTGTACTTTTCTAAGAATTTGTCCATTTCTTCCAGGTTGTCCATTTTATCGGCATATAGTTATATGCCTTGTGCAGGTCTCCTGATGGAGGGGACTGGTGCCTGTGTTCTGGTGGGTGGGGCTGGATCTTGTCTTTTTGGTGGGAAGTGTCATGCTCCGTGGTGTGTTTTGGGGTGTCTGTGAACTTAGTATGATTTTAGCCAGCCTCTCTGATAATGGGAGGGGTTGTGTTCCTGTCTTGCTAGTTGTTTGGCATGGGGTGTCCAACTCTGTAGCTTGCTGGTCGTTGAGTGGAGCTGGGTCTTAGGATTGAGAAGGAGATCTGTGGGAGACCTTTTGCCATTTGATATTACGTGGGGCTGGGAGGTCTCTGGTGGACCAATGTCCTGAACTTGGCTCTCACACCTAAGAGGCTCAGGCCTGACACCCAGCTGGAGCACCAAGACCCTGTCAGCCACACAGCTCAGAAAACAAGACAGAGAAAAAAAAAGAAAGAAAAAAAAAAATAAAATAAATGAAGTTATTAAAATAAAAAATTAAAAAAATATTAAAAAGTAATAAGAAGAGAGCAACCAAATGAAAAAATAAATCCACCAGTGATAACAAGTGCTAAAAACTATACAAAAAAAAATGGCAGACAGACTCCTAGGACAAATGGTAAAAGCAAAGCTATACAGACAAAATCACACAAAGCATATACATACACACTCACAAAAAGAGGAAAAGAAAAAAAATATATATATATAAAGGAAAAGAGTAATCAAATCAATAAACAAATCTACCAGTGATAATAAGTTCTAAATACTAAACTAAGATAAACATAAAACCAGAAACAAATTCGATGCAGAAAGCAAACCCCAAGTCTACAGTTGCTCCCAAAGTTCACCGCCTCAATTTTGGGATGATTTCTTGTCTATTCAGGTATTCCAGAGATGCATGGGACATGAAGTTGACTGTGGAGATTTAATATGCTGCTCCTGAGGTTGCTGGGAGAAATTTCCCTTTCTCTTCTTTGTTTGCACAGCTCCTGGGGTTCAGCTTTGGATTTGGTCCTGCCACTGCACATAGTTCGCCTGAGGGCATCTGTTCCCCGCCTAGACAGGATGGGGTTAAAGTAGCAGCTGATTAGGGGGCTCTGGCTCACTCAGGCTGGGGGGAGGGAGGGGTACAGATGTACGGCGAGCCTGCAGCAGCAGAGGCTAGCGTGACGTTGCAGCAGCCTGTGGCACGCCGTGTGTTCTCCTGGGGAAGCTGTCCCTGGATCATGGGACCCTGGCAGTGGCAGACTGCACAGGATCCCAGGGTGTGTGTGAATAGTGACCTGTGCTTGTACACAGGATTCTTGGTGGCCGCAGCAGCAGCATTAGCGTTTCATGCCCGTCTCTGGTGTCCGAGATGATAGCCACAGCTCACATCTGTCTCTGGAGATCGTTTAGGCAGTGCTCTGCCTTCTGTGGGCAGGCAGGGAAGGAATCCCCTTTCCTCCCTCACCCCAAAACAATGGTCTCTTGCCTCTGTGGCAGCTCCAGACTTTATCCCGGACTCCCTCCCGGCTAGCTGTGGCACACTAGCCCCTTCAGGCTGTGTTCACGCCACCAACTCCAGTCCTCTCCCTGGGATCTGACCTCTGAAGCCCAAGCCTCAGCTCCCAGCCTCCGCCCGCTGCAGCGGGTGAGCAGACAAGCCTCTCAGGCTGGTAAGTGCTGGTCGGCACCATTCCTCTGTGCGGGAGTTTCTCCGCTTTGCCCTCTGCACCCCTGTTGCTGCGCTCTCCCCCATGTCTCCAAAGCTTCCCCCTCCACCACCCTCAGTCTCTGCCCGTGAAGGGGCTTCCTAGTGTGTGGAAACCTTTCCTCCTTCACAGCTCCCTCCCACAGGTGCTGGTCCTGTCCCTATTCTTTTGTCTCTGTTTATTATTTTTTCTTTTGCCCTACCCAGGTACATGGGGATTTTCTTGCCTTTTGGGAAGTCTGAGGTCTTTTGCCAGCTTAGTAGGTGTTCTGTAGGAATTGTTCCACATGTAGATGTATTTTTGTTGTATTTGTGGGGAGGAAGGTGATCTCCACATCTCATTCCTCCGCCATCTTGACGGTCCCCCAAGATTAATTCTTATTAGATCTTTAATTATGCATAATGTTGAAAAAGAAAACTTCCAAAAGTCAATCAGTACAAAGTGTGGAGAAATATAAGAGGAGAGGAATGTAAAATGATAGTTGCTACCTTGGTTTAAATGCAATAGAAAGATAAAGATAACACGCAAACAGAAAAAGAAGTATAGCATAAGTTTGCCCTTTTATTAGATGAGTGATTCTAAACTGGGAGGGATTTTGCCTCTCAGGGGACCTTGGGGATGTTTGAAAACACTTTGTTGTGAAGAACTGAAGGTATTATAGGACAGCCTCTCACAACAAACACTTATGCTGCCCAAATGTTAATTGTTCTAAGGTTGAGAAAGTCTCTATTCAAATTTTTTAAGAATAAATTAAATGTATATTATATTTTGTCTATCTGCAATTTGCAAAAAAGAATTAGAGTAAATGGGAAATTCTAGAACTTTGTTGGAAAGATAATCAAGTAGGACTGGCAGACATTCAAAACTTAGATCCAAGTACTACTTTCTGAAGGTTAAATTCCTTTTAACTTCATCCAAATCAAGATGGGATTTGTGTCTTGAGAGATTACAAATTCTGGTCATACTTTGACGTTTCCTTATCTGTTAGAGAATATGTAACAAATGCTGGTCAGGAATGTATCCCCTGTCAATTTTTCCCTCTTCTTCAACCTCAGTTCGTTTTCTCCAGCTTGATAGAAATAAAGGAGACACAGACAGATTGTGTGTGTGGAAGGGAAAAAGAGTTGGAAAGAAACTGAAAAGCTAATCCACTATGATGCCAGTCTACACCAAAGATAGTGTGCCAGAACTCTAAGGAGCCATCGGTTAGAAATGCTGACAGTGTTGGCTCCTGTGACGGTCTTTGAAATAGTGAGTTTCAATAGTTATGCTCTCAAATTTTGAAGGCAACTGTGAACTTTATCCCAAAGGTTTTTATCTTCCAGTTAAAATAGGTATTTTTTTTAACTTCAAAATTAGTGTTTTTTAAAATGTTTGGAGATTATGTCAATCTATCTTTCATTCTGTAATAGTGTCTCCTTTCCTAGAGGTAGTATAAAGATTTTATAATATTCAAATAAAATAAGTATTTGTTTGGTTCTGGGAATTTCATGACACCACTTGAAATAAATTAAAAATAACCTAAGTGATGAAAGATCATGCTTTTGAATCACTATGTTAATATATCATCATATCTGAGAACATAACAACTGAATGTTTTAAAAATAATTTACATTTAAATTCTGTATTGAGTATTATCCACATAATTAATAGTATCATTACTGTCATTACTCTTAATCTATCTTTAGCATTTTTCTTAAGAGTTATGTGGTATAGAAGAAAGATGATTCTATTTGCTTCAGAAAAAACAATGTTGCTCTAGACTGCCTGGAACCTTCCTGGCAACTAGAGAACACTATGGTTCCCCCTCCCTAATATGGCTTTGTCCCAGGCACACACAGAGCTACAATGGGGTGCTCTTGGCCAATGATACTGTGAGACTTCTGGACTTTTTCACCTGGTCCAAAGGATCCCAGAGCCAATTTACCCCACCCCTACTCTCATAGATTATTCACCTCCACTCAGATTGTCCTCATACCTTCTCTTCATAAGAAGAGGCTGATCAAGGATGTTGAGTCAGCTTTCATCACACAAGCAGATAGAGCATGGCCTGCATCTGGTCTTTCTATTCTCATCACTCCTTCCCAGTTCCACTATTTATACTTATAAAATAACCAGGGCTTGATCACACACACACACACAAATAACAACAAAAATAAATTTTAAAAAATCACATTCAAATTATTTTGACATACATGAGTGGTTAAACTCTTCCTAGATCCACTTTCTTGGGTTATAAAGTAAAGACATTAATAATAGCTACTCTAACAATCTCAAAGTTATTCTCAAGTTCAAAAAAGGTATCATATATTATCTTCAAATTCTAGCATCTCCTTCCCCATTCTCACTTTGTCTCACTTTATGACTTATATATCTGTCTACTTTACACCTTCAATTGGATGGTAACAGATATTCCAAACTCAACATGTACAAACTTGAATTGATCTTTCCTCCAAATTTATTCTACCCACAGCCTTTCCAATCTCACTTGATCACAACAACTCTTAGTTTGTCAGGCTAAAATCTTGGAGATATAATTCACTTCATTCTTGTTCACTCCCAAAATTTAACCTGTCAGGAAATGTTACTTGCTTTACCTTCAAAATATATGTATAATTTGATCTCTATAATTGTATGTGTTGAATTGTGTCCCACCAAAAATATATATTGAACGTCTTAACCCCCAGTGCCTCAGAATATGTCCTTATTTGGTAATACGGTCTTTAAAGAGGTAATATGTTTAAAGTGAGGTCATTAGAATGAACCCTAAACAATATGATTGGTGTCTTTACAAAAAGAAATTGGGAGACTGAGACAGAGACAGACACACATGGAGAGAAGAAGATCATGTAAAGATGGAGGATCGGGGTAATACATCTACAAGACAAGGAACACGGAAGATTGAGGGCAATCCACCTGAATCTGCAAAAGGCAAAGGAATGATCTTTCCTGTACACGTTTCATAGGGACCATTGCCCTATCAACACTTTGATTTCATACTTTTGGCCTCCAGAATTGTGAGATGATAAATTTCTGCTGTCATAAGGCTCCCAGTTTGTAGTACTTTATTATGGCAGCCCTAGAAAACTAATACATCTACCATAATCTCTCACTTGGATGATTGTCCTAAAATTCTAACTAGTCTCTCTACTATTGCTATTTATTGAATAGGATAGACACCTTACTGCAATAAGATGTTTGATCTAAAGTTTGCTCTGGCTAGAGTGAGAGTTTAAGGAAGATACCTAGATCTCTACTTTAATACCTCCCTCAACTACTTAAAGACTCTGTTCAAATCTTACCTTCTTCACAAAGCCTACACTGCTCAGCCTATTTAAATTGTGATCCTCCCTCCTATGCTTCCTAACCTATCTTGCTCTAAGTTTTCTTTTTTCAATCATACAAATCACCTTCCAGTATATCATATATGATCTAATACATCATATATAATTTACTTATTACCTATTATTACTAATTTATTATAGCTAATAAATCCATACACTCAACTCTGAATTTATAGTGATAAAGTATTTTACAACAGGGATTATTTTCTATTTATATCCTTCCGTTTACTTTTAGATTAAAAAAAATTATCAGTATATGCGCATTTTTGTGCCTATGAGAAACAGAAAACCATCCTTTCATTTTCTTATACACTCTTTATATCATAATTCATTCTCTTTGTTTTCCATATGTACTTACATACATAGACTCACACTCACATTTGCCTAGCATCCTCATATAGCTGTTTAAGATCTTTACGTACATCATCCGTTCACTGAATCTCATACTTTGGGCTGTACTAGGTTAGATATTGGGGATTAAAGAGGAATATGACATAGCCCCTACTCTCATGACTAGGTGTGCTTACAAGCAAATAGAAGTTTAATGCATTAAATTTTTTAAGGATTATTTGAATTTTAAAAGACATGGTTGTAAGAAAACTGTCTCAACACAAAGAAATGTATTTCTATTAGATGTCTGTAGGTTAAGAGGTTCTTTTAGGGATCCCTAAAATGAATAGTATGCTAATAATATGCTAATAATACTTAGGATATAGTATGGGTTATGAACCCGTGTTCTGGAGTCAAGACTGCTTTTGTTTAAAACCTATTTCCTTTATTTATTAGCTCTGTGAATTCAGATATGCAAAGTCCTTTAAGCTTTTGCTTTCCCACCTGTGAAATGGAGCAAATAACTGTATAACTCTTTATGCCTTGTAGTATATTTCATAGTGTCAAACACATAGTAATTTGCTCAGTAAATGCTATGGTTCATTATATAAATATGTAAAATGTGCTGATTTTATTTTAATATTTAGGTCTTTTACATTTTTTCTTTTTTTAAAATTGTATAAGGTTTAGATGTACAGCATTCAACATATGTATACACTACAAAGTGATCACCACAAGACTAGTTACTTTTCATCACCATACAGTTCACCCCCTTCACCCATTTCACCCACCCCACCAACACCCTTACCCTCTGGTAACTTATTAAAATCTTCTGAATGTCTTCTCCTGAATTATGACATTGTTTTTATGTGCATATGTGCACAACTACATGTGCACATGTTCTTTTATTTCAGGACTGGAAAAGAACTCAAAGATATGCAGATGTAAAGCACACCTCAGTTTGGGAACAAGTGTACATCCTGTTTTGGTGTATGTGCACGAATGGCTAATTTAGTTTGGAGACAGCATTTGTAAATGTTAGCAGTATATCCTAAGGACCCAAATCAAAATTCTTGTGATGTCCAAAAGGATGTGGAATAGTTACTATGTATGCCACAAGTGGTTTCTCTAGGAAGTGCCTTGAAGAGATAAAGTTGCTGTATATCTCTGTTTTGAATATACAAGCTTCTCTTAAATCTTTGGTGAGCATCTCCTGAGTAGGTGTCAGACTATGTTCTATGTATAAAACCACATGCAGATCTGTTCAATATGTCTATCTTCCAAGAGTCACTATATATTCCTACACCTCACAGTTCATATAAGCTTCTCAGTATATGAACTCATTCAGATGTACCATTTATTTGACCACTGTGGGAAATTGTTGGTCTTCCTAGAGGAAACAAAGTTTTAGGAAATTTAGAAAGCATTTTTTTTACCTGCAGATAGAATTTTTTAAAAATAGAAAAACACTCAACTTCTGTTCCCAAATTATTTTATATTTAATCTGGAGGAAAGTCTTTTGAAAGAGTTCATTATTATTTCCAGGCTAAGTTTTGACTTTTTTGATATTATATGATTTGTATTATAAAAATAGTAGGGCAAAATGATGATTCCAAGTTTCCTTATTTCTTTATATTTCTACTTTCAATTTATTGTTTTGATAATTAGCAATTAATAAAATATTAGTCACTAAAGGGAAGCATTTATGTTATATTTAAATATGTGATTGCATATATCCTAAGACAAAGACATTAAGTCAGCAATTTTATGCATTGCTTCTTTTCACTGAGTAAATGTATAATTTGTATAAAGCCATCCTCCCTAAAATACAAGTATTACAACATGCTTATTAGTCTACAAACTTTGAGAACATTGTTCATAGCATAAAATAATAACAAAAATAGCCCCACCTAAATTGCTCCTATATAACTGCAGTGAGATTAAACTGCACCAAGTTGTATCTCTAATGTATCTATTCCAGGGGGTGTTTGTGGTGTTTAATACTTCCTGGTAATAGCAAGGCATGTGAAATATGGCCACTATATCTTTTGGTGCATATTCTTCATCCATTTTAGAATTTAAAAAGAGAATTATCTTGTTCATTATGTAGATTTTGATCACAGACTTTTTTAAGTGGGTGGAGTAAATAATAAATTTAAGAAAATCATTCCCCCATTTAATTAATTGACTCAGTTCATACTTACCTACTAAAGTACCATAAAGTATTCACAGTGCTGGGGACTCACTGATTAACCAGGGAGACAGGATTGTTGCCCTTGTAGAGTTTATAGTACAGTGAGAGAGGCAGGTAATGTAGTGTATCAAGTAAATAAGTAGTAGTAAGTGCTAAAAAACAAAAAATCATCATAACAGCAGACTATGATAGAGAGTGCCAAAGTTATAGGGCTGGAAGATTTACTACATATGTAGCTATTCATGGAATATCACTTTAATATGATGACAACGGAGATAAATTATGAACACTGAGAAAGAGTCAGACATGGTGAAATATGTAGAAAGCACTAGTAGAGTGCAAATATTCAGGTGAGGGGAACATCCTGGGTTTATTTTAAAAAGGGAGAAAAACAGACAACTGTGGCTAAGGCACATGTGGAAGGGGAAAAGTATGAGGAGATATTGGAGAATAAGTTAGGGACAGATAATAAAAGGGCCATGTAGGTCTCCTGGCTTCACCAGCAATAACATCTCTTGCTGCCCCAATGGTACAACATTTCTTGCCTGAGTAGTATCACTATACTGAAAAGAATAGGTCAGCACAGACTTCCTTTGACCACATAGGTTTAGGCAATTCTTTGTCCTAGTAAATAATTTCTTTAATTGGGATTCTGAAAATAAATACAATCTTCTATAAAACATCTTTCAGTGTGGTAACTATATTGGAACATTTACTACATGGACTCTGAAGTTGGTCGACTAGTACTTCCTCCTCCAAAATTCTTGTCCTACTAAAACTTCTGAATGTAACCTTATATGAAAATAGGGTCTTTATAGATATAATTAGTTAAGATACTGTCATACTAGATTAGGGTGGTCCCAAAATCCAAAGTTCGGTGTCCTTATAAGAACAAAGGATACACAGAGACATACACAGGAAGGGAAGAATACCATGTAAAGATGGTGGCAGAGACTGCAGTGATGCAGCTACTAGCTATGGAATGCCAAGGTAGCCACAAGAAACTAGGAAGAGGCAAGGGAATAATTTTCCTGTAGATCCTTCAAAGGACGCATTGCCCTGCTGACATCTTGATTTCAGATGTCTATCTTCCAGAGCTATGAGAGAAAAAAATTTTGTTGGCTTAAGACACCAACTTTGTGGTAATATGGAATGCCCCGGGAGACTAATAAAGACCATATAGCCAAGATTCTAGTTACAGCAAGCATCATCAGGGTTCTATCTCTCTTCCTACTGGACTCAGGCAATGGGAGGCAGCAGCACAACTGAGCGTACACAGTAAGAACTCAGGGTATATTTCCCTTGCTTTCTTCCTTCTTCAGCTTTATAGTTCTGGCAATACTTCATCCCTCAGAAATCACAGCTCTTATCTGTCTTCCATATTCCAGCTCTCACTGGCTCCTGTGACACTATATCCCCTTCCCTTCCTTACGCCTTCACCCTGGGGTGATAATAGCTACCCTTTGTGGTTTGTCTCTAGATTCCTAAATATGCCAAGTTTCCTCCTCGCCTTTCTCTGCTGTATTTCTCACTATCTGAAACTTTGTTCAGCCTTTTTATGCATTCATTTATTATGTTTTCCTAATAAGAATATTTTCCATTAGACCTGGATCTTGTCTGTTCATTGCTCTATTTCCAGCAATGGAACAGTACCTGGAACGTAATAGGAGCTCAGAATACTTGTTGAATGAAAAAAGATGACTGAATGGAAAAGAAATCCAAAATGTCACAAACCACCTTCAAAACTGAATTGATCAAAAGTGTATCTTTGCTTTATAGGAGACTATATATATGTGTGTGTACATGTGTGTGTGTGTATATATATATATATATATATACACACACACACACACACAATTTATGGTTATACATGTAAGAGTTAGCTTGACGCCTTGGTTAACTGACTAAAAAAAAGTAAGTAATTTTGCCACACAGTAAAATTTCCCACATAGTAAAAGGGAGAGCTGTGACATAAAACCTAATCTACTAGATCTGATTTGATGTTTTTTTCTAGTGACAGGGGCATAAATGGACTGAATGGGTCGATATCTATGAATGTTCTCAAGTAACTAAAATAGAATCCCAATTTATACTCAAATTTACAGAACCCTGGGTATATTATTTAGATTACAAAAGATTTCATATTGGTCCTGGGTATATTATTTAGATTACAAAAGATTTCATATTGGTAGAATCTTGATTATAATGTCCATATAATAAATGTGCCAAAGCAGCTTATTTCATTATTGCTAACAAAACTGCACAATTAAAGCACAGTGAATGTTGAAATTTCCACAATTTTATGTTTTTAAATAGTACCACAACAAAAATGCTCAGATAATAAAAGAAAATTTATGTAAAGTAACACATGGACCATTTGGTTATATTTGACTCCTTAACGTATTCCAAAGGCATCTATTGCCTCAGGGAGAGAGGATATTTGTAGAGAGGAAAATAATAACCTAGAGAAGAGCAAACAACAGGGGAAATTCCATTTATGGCTGAGGATAATAATCAGATGCTACCTCAACCACCTAAAATAGAGATAATTTAAGGAAGGAAAAGAAACATAATTGGTGAAGGGTAAATAGCAGTGCATATCCAAGGCACAGCAATGAGATACACATATTCGAAAGGAATACGAGTAGATTTAGGACAAGAGATGCAAGGAAGTCATTATAAAGGAGATGTTGCTATTTGAAGTGTGTGATGAGATCAAGGACAGCATGAGTCACTTTTTCTTAAAAGGTTTCAACAGAAAAGGAAAAATAATAGCTTGAAGTATAAAAGGGACAACTAAAATATGTTAAATATGAAATGAGATATGCATATTTAAGAAGAGTAATGCCACCCATCCTCAGATTGATATTCATATTTTTAAGTGGTGCCAGAAAAACCACACATGGAAAAATGAAGATAATATCCATAATGTGTATAAAATGGCATACAGTAGAGGTTTACTTAGATGCTTGGGTTTAAGGAGTATAATGACATGGATAAAAGGAAGGGTATAATAAAATGCATAAATGAAATGGCATAATGAGATGCATAATTGGACAAATGTAACGATATTCAAAGGAGAAAGATGTAATATGATACATTTTTTTAGGAGTGTAATGAGATGCATAAATAGAAAGGTGTAATGAGATGTGCATGTTTAAGTAATGGAATGAGAAATATAGGTTATAATAACATACATGAAAGTAACTTAGTAATTAGATATACAAGGGAAAGGTTTTAATGAAATCCACAAATGGAGAATATGTAAAGATGCGTAAAGGAGATGTAATGAGATGCACATATTTGAAAGTTATAATGAGATGCTTTAATGGAAGTGTCTAAT
Source organism: Phocoena sinus (assembly GCF_008692025.1). NCBI lineage: Eukaryota > Metazoa > Chordata > Mammalia > Artiodactyla > Phocoenidae > Phocoena > Phocoena sinus. The sequence continues at coordinate 31,492,789 of NC_045765.1, forward strand.
GAAATGTATATGTTTGAAAGGTGTAATGAGACATATTAAAAGGGAAGAATGTAAAGCAATTCTCTTCTCCTATGGAGAATAATGCTTCCTGAAAGCTTTGAAGAGTCATCATCCTAAGGAATTTCTGTATTTTTACTTCAGCATAAATTAAGACACCATCAGCAGCTTCAACCATTATCACATCAAATAGATTTTCCCCTGGGATCACCTTATTTTTTGCTATATGGTTTAAAACACTGCCCTATGCCTGGGGCCACATTCCAAGGACAATTTAGAACTGATGCCCATTATTAGACAAGAACACAAGAAAAGGGAAAGAATAAGGAAAATAAGAAATTAACAGCTACTGAGTCTTTGATGCTGGAGTTGTGCTAGGAATATTTGTGTAATTAAATGTTCCAATAACCTTATAAGGCAGACATTATTATTTCCTCATGACAACTTAGAAAAGTGAGTTCAGAGGTTAAGTTGGTTGCTCAAGGTCATATGGCTGGTAAGTGTTGGAGACAGAACTTAAAAATAGGTCTGCCTGGTTCTGAAGTGCTCTTTTCTTTCTATCTCCATTTGTATTTTTATTATTTTTCTTTATTTCTCTCTCTCTCTCTCTTTTTTGCTTTTAACTTCGGTTTGGTTTTATTTTGCTGAGTAATTACTGCTAATTATGGTGGAAATTTCCAAGGAGGCCTTATTAACACCTCCAGTCATGAAAGTCACACGTTCACACAGCTAATAGTTTTGCCGAGAGAGTAAGGGATAGCAGAGTAACCACCCTGTTACTTGAGGCATCTGAAAAATTATTAATCCCATTTATTTTCTGAACAATTTTGTACCACAGTTTGCTCCATATGATGACTACCTGAACCTTGAAGAAATTAAAGGTTTTTTTGTATTAGACCAATAATTTCAAAAAGTAATTTTGGAATATATTTCAACTAGACTGTGACTTTCCTAGTGAATGAATATTAAGTAGAGCAGATGAGACCCTGTTCACTGCCATTTAAAAATCTGTGTGAACTTACCCAAGTTTCATAGCCTCTCTTGAGATTTGGTTTCATTAAATATAAAATGGGGATAACAGAATTTATCTTATCAAACTTTATTATAGTGAAGTAAAATACATGTAAAATGTCTAGAACATTCTATAGTATATAATAAGTGATAAATTAGTGTCAATGTCTTCCTTACCAACTTTTAATTAAGTTTGAATAAGTAATGATATGAAAATAATCCTGGTCTTTAAATGTTCTTGCATTTAGTTGGTGGTAGTGTATGTCAATAGACTAATTTATCAGGGGGGAAAAAACCCTAAAAAATATTGTACAACAATGCTCTCTATGATGGTTGTGGACAATAATTTATTTTTGGATTAATTGCTTACAGAATGAAAAGATATTAATTGGAATAGAAAAGATTTTTTTTTTTTTTTTTTGGCAGTACATGGTCCTCTCACTGCTGTGGCCTCTCCCGTTGCGGAGCACAGGCTCCGGATGCGCAGGCCCAGCGGCCATGGCTCACGGGCCCAGCCACTCTGCGGCATGTGGGATCTTCCCGGACCGGGGCACGAACCCGTGTCCCCTGCATTGGCGGGCGGACTCCCAACCATTGCACCACCAGGGAAGCCCGAAAATGATTTTTTAAATAAAATATGAGTACCACAATTATTTCCCCTTTTATTGACAGAACTCAAATTAAACTAAGGACAAGGTAAATTTGTGACCCTTTACCCTCACACTAATAACTTTTCATAACCTTAATCAATCAGCCTAATACAGCAATTATCATATTGACTATGTTCCCATTGGAGTCCATGATTATTTTAGGATAACTACTTATTGTTCAATTAAGATTCTATGAAAAGAGTTTAAACATCGGTCACTTTTACTCATTAAAATTTTGAAGTTTTATCCAGAGTATTTTTCTACACAATTGAGGATCACATTTGTAATTAATTATGAAAAAGTTATTCACAATAAAAGTTATTCACCAATAAAAAACTGACTAGCTAGCTCAGATCTAAGAACTGAATCTAACTAAGTGTATATTTTAGATTGACATACACATTCTATTTAAGTACACCAAACAGTAATTGCTGGTTTAGGTGGGTCAGCACAAAGATGAACAAAGAGTGATTTCAAAAATTTCACATGGGCATCTTTTTCTGAGTTTGAAAAACCAACAAAACTATCCCCCATTCACCTTCCAGAATTGTGACCAGGTGACTCAAAAAGTAAATGATAGGTTTTCACCAGTGTATGACTATTTGAAGGTTACTTCCTTTCCTCAGAAAAGGGAGAGGAGTTCAGTGATAAGTGGATATGCTCTGAAGTTAAGTTGCTTTGGTTCAAATTTCATCCATGCTATTTTCCAGATGTGCCACTCTGGGAAAATTTCTTACTGATTTTAAACCTATTTACCTGTTGCCTACTTCATATGTTTTCTATGAGGATTAAGTAAGACAACATATGAACAGTGTCAGGCAAATAAACTCAGAGATCTGGTGAGAACATGGCCCTCTTACATAAGCAGTGTAATGAGAAATCACACTTTTGGATTCCCTAGGGTTCTATGACTGTAAGAAGCTAGAACTCTCTTGGGGAGTAGGTCATATTCTGCTTAATTTGTTGTCAGAGGCCTAGACTATGACGTTTATTCTATTTGTGAAATTGTTTACCACAAAATTATGCCACTCCAGTGGATCCAAGAATACCTAGAATTTCATCTCTTAAAAGTGATATATGCTGGTGACCACTAAGAGATGCAGAGAGCTAGAAGGAGTGTAGCCCCATTCACACATCAAAAAAAAAAAAAAAAATTAAGCTAGACAAACTGAAAGATTACATTTTTTCTTCAAACTAACATAGAGCTGGCATCACAAGGCAAATGATTACTCCAAAATCTAAAGAGATAGGTGCCTATAGGGAGAGATAGGACATGAGAACATGTATTCCTCAAGCAGACACAGCAGAAAACTGCTCAGAAGAATTCAGCTAGAATACTGAAGAAATTAAAGAAGGCAAAGTATAGGCTGACAAGAGAGTGTGAAGCCCAGGTAGCCAAAAATACATTGTAATTTTTTCCTCCAAGTTCCCACTGTGTACTTACAAAAATAATTAGGAAGAGTCCTGAGAAAGCATTGTTCAGTGTAGTAGGGCACAAAACTCCATCTATATTGTCTTGCCTATCTCCTCTATGGAACAAACATCTTTGGGGAGTGGGGGTGAGAAAAGCAAATCTCTAGGTATCTTAGAGCACTGGTGAAAACCCACTGCATCTAGGAGAAGGAAATAGAAAAAGTCTTTCTACCACTAGGAAAAGGGACAGGAATATGCATTAGGCCTAGATCTGCAGCTGGGAGTAAGGCACACTGAGAAGGACACATTTCTGAGAACCAGGGACACAGTATCTGCCTAAGACCAAGGCTAAATCAGAACAGAGAACTGCCCTAACCCCACAACCAGGCTAATGAAAAATGAATAACAAGGAACAATGAAGTGTTGCTGGGAGAGTTGCAAAAGCATGGCAAGTGCAAATATAAGACCTACAACTGAGAAAAGAAATTGAGAAAAGCCTTCTGATAAACTAGCCTCCACCACAGTATAAGGTACCACTAAAGGAGTTTGAAACCTGTGGTACAATGTGAATAACCTTAGTAAAAAACAACCCATTGGCTAGAGATAAAGTAATCAACAGAACCAGACTCAGATATATTACAAATATTGGAACAATCTCACAGGGCACGTGAATAATTAAGATTAACAAATTAAGGGCTCTAATGGAAAAGATGGACAATATGCAAAATTAAATGAATGATTTCAGCAAAGTACTTTCAGCAAATTTCAGTAAATTCAGAATTTATGAGTCAAATGGTAAAGCTAACAATAAAAATCATAGTGACATAGATAAAGAATACTATATGGCTCATTAGTAGGCTCAAGACAGTCAAGGCAAAACAATCAATGAACTTGATGCTATGTAAATGAAAATTATCCAGTGAAAACTGAACCACAAAGAATAAAGGATTAAAAGAAGAAGAAGAAAGTATAGAACACCTAAGAGGTGTGAGAAAATAGTAAACAGTCTAACATATGCTTAATAGGAATCTCAGAAGAAGAAAAGTGAGGAAATGAGGCAGAACAAAGAGTTGAAAAAATAATGTCCAATAATTTTCCAAATAGATGACAAAAATTAAACTACAGACGAGCTCAGAAAACACCAAACAGATCATTGGGGTTTTTGTTGTTATTTGTTTGTTTCTTTTGTTTTGTTAGGCTAGGCATATCATATTGTAAATGCCAAAAAGGAAAAGAATACGAAAACCTACTAGGCAGATAGGGGAAAAAGATATGCACAGAAAAAGAGAATTATAGCAGAAACTAGGGAAGAGAAAAGGAAATGGAGAGTCATCATTAAAATACTTAAAGGGGAAACAAACAAACAAAAAAAACCCTGTCAAGCTAGGAACATACCGAGAAAAAATATTTAAAAGTGAAGAAGAAAATGGATCAATTCTTTGAAAGATACAAACTATCAAAACTAACATAGAGAAATTGATAATATGAATATTCCTTTATCGGTTAAAAAATTTTAATCAGTAATTAACAACATTCCAGGAAAAAAAGCACTAGGCCCAGATAAAATTTGGTGAATTTTATCAAACATCTGAGTAATAATACCAGTTTTTTTTTTTTTTAATTCCTTCCAGAAATACAGAAACAGGGAAACACTTATGTTTTGAAGTCCCCAATACTACTCTCAGGTTTGATGATTCACTGGGGGAAAATCACATCTCAACATCTATTTATCCTCATGGCTATGATTTGTTACACTGAAAAGATACCAAGCACAATCATTAAAGGCAAAAGGTGTATAAGGTGAAGTCCAGTGGAAACCAGGTACAACCTTTCAAAGGTCCTCTCCCAGTAGAGTCACACCAAACATGCTCACTTTAAGCCAGTGATAAGTTGTAACAACTTGTATGAAATATTACCAACCAGGGTAGCTCATTAGAGACACAGTGCTCAGAGTTTTCACTGAGTGCTGATCATGTAGGCACCTGTGCCAAGCATATACCAACATTCCACACTCCGAGAAGGAAAGTAGGTGTTTAGCATAAACCATATTGTTTGTACAAACAATTTAGGCACAGTGAGCCACTCTTCTCAGTAGGAGGGGTATCAAACTCCCGAGATATACAAGATTAGTTCAACATTTTAAAATCAAAGTTATGCACCATATCAACAGACTAAAGAAGAAAAATCATATGAACAGATCAATTGACACAAAAATTTAACACTTATTTGTGATAAAATCACTCAGAAAAAGATGAGTAGAAGGGAACTTCCTCAACTAGATAAGAAACAGCTACAAAGCCTACAGCTAGCATCGTATCTAGTGGTGTGACACTAGATGCTTTCACTCTTGAGAATGGAAACAAAACAGAATGTCCTTTCTCACCACTCCTATTCCGTGTTGCACTGGAAGTCCTAGCTATTGCAATGAGACAAGAAAAAGAAACAAAGTGTATACATATTGAAAGAAATAAATGAAACTGTTTTTACTCAGAGAAGACATGATTATATATTTATGCAGACCGTCTTTAAAAATCTACAAAAACACCTAGAAACAAGGAGTATAGAAAGGTCACAGGAAACAAAGTTGATATATAAAAATTAACTTTTCCTATATACCAGTAATGAGCAACTGGAATTTAATTTTTTTTAAATTCTAATCAAAATAGTACCTCATAAAGAAAATACGTATAAATCTAACAAAATATGTGCAGGATTTGTATGCAAAAATATATATATATATATACACACACAAAAAAAAACACTAATGAAAAAAATCTAAGAAGTGCTAAATAATGGAGAAATAGTCCCTGTCCATGGAATGAAGATTCAATGTTATTGTTAGTCATTTCTTACTATTCAATATAATTTCAGTTAAACTCCCAGCAAGCTATTTTTTTACATATCAACAAACTGATTCTACAGTGTCTATGGAAAGGCAAACACCCAGAATAAACAATACAATACAGAATAAGAAAAAAAACTTGGAGGAATCACACTACTCAAGTTCAAGATTTACTATAAAGTTACCGTAATCAATGCAGCATGGTATTGACAAAAGAATAGACACATAGATGAAAAGGGGACCCTCATACACTGTAGGTGGGAATGTGAATTGGTGCAGACAATATGGAAAACAGTACGGAGGTTCCTTAAACAACTAAAAACAGAACTACCATATGATGCAGCAATTCTACTCCTGGGTATATATCTGGAAAAAAACAAAAGCACTAATTTGAAAAGATACATGCACCCCAAAGTCTATAGCAGCACTATTTACAACAGCCAAGGCATGGAAGCAAAACAAGTGTCCATCAACAGATGATTGGATTAAGAAGATGTGGTTTATATATAAACATTATAATATTACTGAGCCATAAAAAAGAATGAAATATTGCCATTTGCAGAAATGTGGATGGACATAGAGAATATTATACTGATTGAAATAAGTCAGACAGAGAAAGACAAATACTGTATGATATCACCTATATATGGAATCTAAGAAAAAATACAAGTGAATGTATACACAAAAGGGAAAAAAACTCACAGATACAGAAAACAAACTTGTTAACTAAAAGGGAGAGAGAAGGGTAGAGAGACAAATTAGAGGTATGGGATTAACAGATATAAACTACTGTATATAAAATAGGTAAGCAACAAGGATATACTGTATAGCACAGGAAACTATATCCATTATCTTATAATAACCTATAATGGAATATAATCTGAAAAGATACTGAATCATGATGCTGCATATCAAAAACTAATAAAATATTATAAATCAACTATACTTCAATTAAAAAAAAAAAGACTAGATCAATGGAAAAGAATAAAGAGCCCCAAAATACAATCACAGGTATAGAGTCAATTGTTCTTTGATGGAAGTGCAAAGGATGTCAAGAGAAAAAGGATAGACTTTTCAATAAAAGGTGCTGGAACAAGTGGAGATCAGTGGGTTTAAAAAAAAAAAAAATTAAGCTATACACAGCCCACACATCTTTAACAAATTAACTCAAAATGGATCACAGGCCTTAATATAAAATGCAAAACTATAAAACTTCTAGAAGAAAACACAAAATAAAATCTACATGACCTTAGTTTGGTGATGAGTTTCTACATATAACACTTATAGCATGTGCCATTGAAAACAAAAAACAAAAAAAACACTTTAGAAAAAAAAGACTTTGGTAAAACTAATTGAACTTTTTTAAACTTAAGAACTACTTCTCTGCCAAAGACTGTTAATATAATGAAAATAAAGGCACAAACTAGAAGAAAATATTTGCAAAACACTTACCTGATAAAGGACTGGTATCCAAACCATACAAAGAAAGTTTAAAAATAGTAAGAAAACAAACAACCCAAATAAAAAAATGAAAAAGAAATCTATATAGACAACTCAGCAACAAAGATATACAGATGGCAAATAAGCATCTGAGAAGATACTCAACATGATTTCTCTTAGGAAATTGCAAATTTAAAACAACAAATAGATATCATTATACATATATTGGAATAGCTAAAATCCATTAATAATATTAATCGTTGATGAGAAGGCAGAACACAGTCATTGCTGGTATGATTGCAAAATGGTACAGTCACTTTGAAAAACAGATTAGAAGTTTCTTAAAAGCTTAACACAGTGTTACCATACAACGAGCATTTGTTTTTCTATATATTTATCCAACTGATTTGGAGACTTATGTATACACACACACGCACACACACACACCAAAATATGCCCACAAATGCTTATAGCAGTCTTATTCATAATTGTCCAAAATTGGAAGCAAACAAAATTTCCTTCAATAAGTGAAATGATAAACATACATGGTCCATCCATGCTGTTGAATACTATGCAGACATAAAAAGGAATGATCATTAATCCAGGTAAAGATATAGATGAAACTTAAATGCATATTGATAAGTAAAAGAAGTCAGACTAAAAAGGCTACATACTTAACGATTTCAGTTATATGACATTCTGAAAAAGGGAAAACAACAGAAATCATAAAGAGATCAGTGGTTGCTGGTGGTTCAGGGAAGGGGACAGTTAAATAGATAAAACAGAAGGGATTTTTTAGGGCAGTAAAACTATTCTGTATGATACTGCAATGGTAGACACATTACTCTAAACACCTGTCTAAACCTAATGAACTTTACAGCACACAGATTGAACTTTGATGCATGCAAAACTTTAAAAATCATTTAGGATACAAGAAAATTTCAGGACTGAATGCATAATATGACCAAAACATATAACTATTACAAATGTATGAAGCCACCTCACTGAAGGGAGTGGGGAAAATGGTGCTGACGTAAGTAACCTTGGAAATAAACAGAGTTTACACACACACACAGGAATTGAACAATTAAGTAAATGGATGATAGATGATGGGAGCTAGAGTGTTCCTGTTGGAGTAGGAGTTTACACATAAGCAATGGGAATAGGTTACAATGATACATGGGGTAATGGATTAGAGTTGGGGACATCAGTATAAACTGATGTTTAATATATATGCATATGGTTAGATACAGAAAGATTTATAGATATGTGTATATACATGGGTTAATATACCCACATATATTTCCTTAATCTCTGAGCTGAGAGGCCCAGAAGCAATGATACCCCAGAGCACACCTAACACTCAGATTTTGGCTTCTAATACAATTTTCTGATAAAAGGAACCAGGGCTCTTTGTAGAAATGGCTGTTTCTAGCACGAGGCAAGAAATATAGAAAAAGAGCCTCAAGTATCTTTTAGTCCCAAAATAAAGAAGTCCTTAAAATCTGCAACAAAGAGGAGACATTAAAGGGACACAGGAGCCAAATGAAATAGCTCCCAATGTCAATGCTGGAAAATTTGAACAAAATAAAGTAATATCAGGTTATAACTTAAGCATAAAATAAATATTTCTGAATCCATACTGCTATAATTAATGTTGGAATAAATATACAAATGTGGGAAAATAGACAAATATCTCATGCCGAATTGCAAATACATATGTATATTATTTCCCCTCAAGGAGGTGTGGCATAACTCCCAAACACTGAAGTGATGGCTGCACATACACACTTCCTTCTGAGGAATACAGAGAAGGGGCAAAAAGATAAACTTTACAGTGGAGAAACTTGAGAAACATGTTCTCAGTCTGTTGACCAAGGTTAACATCAACAGTAAGAATTCATGTTGATAGTACGTACTGTTGACATGATGCGATGCGAATGGCAATTTACCTCTGTGGCCTTACTCTCAAAAACCGATAATCTCAGTGTAATAATGAGAAAACATATGAGATATCCCAACTAATGACATTCTACAAAATATCTGGCTAGTACTCTTCAAAACTGTCAAATTCATGAAAACAAGAAAAGTCTGAGAAACTGTCACAGCCAAGAGATAGCTAAGGAAACATGACAATTAAATGTAATGTGGTGATCATAAAACAGAAAGAAGGAAATTGGGTAAAATCTAAGGAAATTTGAATAATTTATGGACTTTAGTTAAAAATGTATCAATATGGTTCAGTAATAGTAAAAAATGTATGATATTAATGTAATATGCTAATAATTGTAGTAGATGAATCATGGGAGTATATGGGAATTCTCTATTCTCTTTGCAATTTTTCTGTAAATATAAGACTATTCTAAAATTTATGTTTATTAAAACAAAATTATATACAAAGACAAAAAAAAAAAAAAAAGAAGAAATAAAGGCTTTCTCAAACAAAAACAGACAAGTCATTGGCTATCTCAAACAAAACTAGATAAGTCATTGGCCAAAAACCAAAATCATAAGAAATGTTAAAGGAACTTTCCAAACAGAAGGAATATGCCAGAGCAAAGCTTGAATCTATATAAATAAATGAAGAATGCTGCAGATGGAGTAAAGATAAAGTTTATTTATTTTTATTTTTTGTTTCTCTAAAAGATAATTAACTATATAGAACAAAGATAATAGCGATATATGTTTACAACATATGTAAAACTAAAAGATGTTACATCCATAGCACAAAGAATTGGCGGGGGAAATAGAAGTATGTTTTAAGTTCATTATACTACATGTGAAGCAGTATAATGTTATCTGAAGACACATTCTGATTAATAAAGGTGTTTATTTTAAACACTAGGGCAATCAAAGTAGGTTGGGGGAGGCAGGAAGCTCAACCTAACAGAACGGGTTGAGAGGAGAAATGAACACAAACATAAAATGCCTCATCAAAATGTTAGCAAATAAAATTTAGAAATATAGAAAAAGAATAATACTAGCTATACCAGGTGGGATTTAACCCACGAATATAAGGCTGGCTCAACATATGAAAATGAATTAAGGTAAACACATATTTTTATAGTAATGAAGAAAACACATATGATTATCTCAATTGATGCAGAAAAGTATGTGAAAATTTGTAATATCCATTCATGATATTAACTGTCAGCAAACTTCAAATAAAGAGGAATTTACTTAACCTCCTAATGGGCATATAAAAATAATAAATAAATAAATAAATAAATAACCCCAGAGATAATGTGATACTTAATGATGAACTACTGAATGATTTTCCCCTAAGTTCAAAAACAGGGCAAGGAGATCATCTCTCACAACTCCTATTCAACATGTCCTAGAAGTCCTAGGTAGTTCAATAAAACAACAACAAAAAAGACATAAAGATTAGAAAACAAGAATTTAAATTGCCTCATTCATAAACCATGATTGTCTACCGAGAAAATGCTAAGGAACTGACAAAAAAAACTTTTAGAACTAATAATTGAGTGTTAGCAAAAGTACTGGACAAGGTCAGTATAGAAAAATCAATTACATTTATATAAACTAGCAATGAGCAATTAAAATTTGAAATAAAAAAGTACCATTTATAATGGCGTCACAAAAACGATAAAATATTTAGGTATAATCTAAAAATATGTACAGGATTTGTGTGCTAAAAACTAAAATGCACTGATTAAATAAATTCAAGAAATTCTTAATAAATGGAGATATATATATACTCTGTTCATGCATTGGAAAACTTAATATTGTTAAGAACTCATTTTTCCACAAATAGATCTACAGATTCAATTCAATCTCAATCAGAATCCCAGCAGACATTTTCATAGATATGAACAAGCTGAACTAGGGAATTCTGGCCAGTAAACAAGAAAAGTCAAAAGGAATTTGAGAAAGTAGCACTGAGTTTGAAGAGAAACAAAATTAGTATTTTCTCAAATTATCTCTCCCAAGATATTTATCACTGACAAAGGGACTAATTTTTTCAACTACTTTTCTCACCAGTTGAGATAATAATATGTGGGAAGACCCAGCAGGCTTCACTATAACCAAGTTATCAGGTTAATTTCACCTGAGATATGACAGTCGACAACATGTATGTCCTGACCTGATGCCCTGAGAGAGGCACATTGCTTATATGTTTCTCTTGCCAAAAATGCATAACCTCAATCTAATCATTAGAAAACATGAAACCAACCCAAACTGTGACACATTATACAAAATAAGAAGCCAATATTCTTCAAAAGAGCTTCTTTCTAATCATGAATGACAAGGAGAGACTGAAAAAATGTTGCATATTAGAGGAAACTAAGGAGACGTGACACAACTAAATGTAATGTGGAATTCTGGAAGAGAAAAAGAACATTAGTAGGAAACAATTGTGGAATCTGAATAATGTCTGTAGGTTAGTTAATAGTGAGTACCAATGTTAACTTTTTAGTTCTGACAAGTGTCCCATAGTAGTGTAAGACATTGACATTAAGAGAAGCTGAGTGATGTGTGTACCAGAAATGAACTTTTCTCTAAGTCTGAGATTATTTCACAATAGAAAGTAAAAAATACAAACAAAACCTTTAAATTTAAAAAGTTATTGTGTTAATCATTACTTATGAACATTTATCAACTAAATATCTTACAATCACTTAGATAAAGAATAGCACAGGGACTTCCCTGGTGGCGCAGTGGTTAAGAATCCGCCTGCCAATGCAGGGAACACGGGTTCAAGCCCTGGTCTGGGAAGATCCCACATGCCGCGGAGCAACTGGGCCCATGTGCCACAACTACTGAGCCTGCGCTCTAGAGCCCACGTGCCACAGCTACTGAAGCCTGTGCGCCTGGAGCCCGTGCTCTGCAGAAAGAAAGGCCACTGCAATGGGAAGCCCACGCACTGAAATGAAGAGTAGCCCCCGCATTCAGCAACAAAGACCCAACGCTAAAAATAAAAATAAATAAAGCTAAAAATAAATACAAGACTTGACCTTTAAAAAAAAAAATCTAAAAAAAAAAAAAGAATACTACAAAGGGCATAGTGTTTGCATTTATATGAAATGATCACTCTGATGGAAACAGATATTTTTAGAAAACAGCCTGAATAGCAGTATGAAGTATTTTGGTCAAATCTAATCTACTTTTAAACATTTTACTTTTTTAGAACTTCTTCACCACTAATTAATTGGCAAAAAAGGTAGAACAGACACAAGAACAGTAAAAAAAAAAAAAAAAAAGCTTCAGGGATTTTAAAGTAAGGATAATGACAATTCCCATTAACTAAAATGAAGAAAGGAAGATGAATGAAAGGACAGCTGCAAGATGCAAGAAATATAATATGGTTGTTTCACATTAGTATTACAGAAATGGAGAGATAAAAGGTCACAGAAGCTGTCATTCATTGATAATTTATTCATTCCATCTGACTGTTAAGAGTGTATTTTCACAAATCGGACTTTTTCCCTCCTTTGATCAGTTAAGGATCTTTGAGTAAATAACTTTGTTTACATTTTCCCAACTTTAAAAACTCAAGACTTATGAAATTCAATGTGACAATTTCCATAAGCACTTGACACAATTCTAGACCCAAATTAAGTATCCCCTCATCAGGACAACCATTTTCACTGCAAGTGTAAGAAACTCAACTCAAACACGATTAGGCCAAAAAGGAATTGATCTATTCAAATAGATTAAAAATTCAGAGAATACAGTCAGCTCCAGGCTCTGCTGAATCTAGATCTCAAACTATCATTAGGGTGTATCGATCTTTCTTCCTCTATCTCCAAGTTCTCATTCCCTCTTTGCTGGCTTCATTAAGTAAGCTTTCTTCTCATGGTGGGAACACTGAACTCCAGCAGCTTGTGACTATTTTGCCTTTATTGCTAGAAATTTCCAGATGATAAATAATATTTTTTGAAGCTTCTCAAAAGAACTAGGGAATTCTGGCCTGTTGGTAGATGTGTCCTGAACTGGAATCTGTAGCCAGGGAATTGGAATGGTATATTTAATGAGGTCTGACTTATGTTTCTTCTTCCATAAGAAACTTAAGTTTCTTTCTTCTTTCTTCTACCTGTGATCTCACATAGCCAGATTACAATAACAGAGCAAGATTCTCATAAAGAGTTGTAGTATCTTAAAGGAAAGAAAATTTGGCAAAACTTGAAATATATGCAACATGGTCATTATTAGTCTTTCTTATCATGACCATGGTTATCATCATCTTTATTTCCCCTAGGAATTCATACCCTCAGTTACAGGTTGATTTCTATTTTTGCTTAATTTTAAAAATTGGTACAGAACTTCTTTTACTTGGATCTCTTATCTCTGTCCTATTTAAGTATCATAAAATGAGAGGCAAATGTATATAAAATACAACTGAAGAAAATTTGTGCTATAACTCAAACATGCAAAATAAAATAGAGCATTTTTTTTTAACATTTAAAGACATCCACACATACAATAGATAACATAACTTATGGAGAAAATAAACCCTCAAAAACCTGTATCTCACACCTTAAGAAAAATGATGTGCAAGTTCTTTCTTAAACTATTAGAGCTAAAATATATGCACATTGTTTTTCAAATTTCATTTTCCATGTGAATGGCTTTTTTTTCTGAGCATAGTAATTAGCTGCATCTATTTCTCCTTAGAGTATGAAATACCAAGCAAGCAAACAACCCACCCACATCTTTTATTTTATGTTAAAGAATATTGTGCTAACCTACAAGGGGTGGGGAGTGAAATAAACATTATTACTGCTTATTAAGTCTAATCTACCTACTCATTTTCTGGCTGCCTCGATTTCTTTTGCTCTATAAAAGTCATATTTCTGTGAATTTACATATGCTTAACTTTATGCAATTACTTTTACAAAGGAATACTATAGTTTTACATTTTACCTAAAATAGAAACAACAGAAAATTAAATTTGGTGCCTGTGCAGTTGAAGCCCTATTTTTATTAGAGGGAAGATGCAAATTACAATAGTTTAGTGCAGTTAAATTACGTTAATCTAAACTTTATCAGAAAGAAAATGTTTTAAAAATTTCAAAAACTACGCTGTGAATCAACTTTGGAATATAGAATTCCTCAATCTAAAATAGTAGATTATATACCCCAAAATTAGAAATATGACTGTTTCTGCTTGCAACATTATTTTCAGTTTATTGAAGCAAAGATAAATTGTTTTAATCTTTAAAAAATTAATACCATGCATATGACAGCTCATTTATTCATTTTTTCCTGCCTCTTTTCTTTAATTTCCTGAAAGACTTGTCTCAATGTTTAAGACATCATTTCAGGAGTATAGAGTCATTAATACACCCAGGGCCAGTTCTAGCAGGCATTCTGACAATGATAATTGCTATATTTTTTTTTTTTTTGAACTCTCACTATCGTCTAGGTCTTCGTCAAGTTTTGTACATGTAAGACAGTTGCTAAAATGTTTGCGTCCTCACTCAGTTCATCTGAGGCCCTAACACCTTAAGTGCCTTCCACTTTCTGATGTGATATGCTACATGTCCAAGGCAGGACTTACAAAGGAGGTGTCCAAAAATCTGTTATGTGCTCTTCAGTTGGCCCCCACCCTCAGACTATAAAGGAGGAGTAGTGAGGAATAGCTTTAGGAAGACCATTCCCAGTGATTCATGGACCCAATACAACTCAGTGCGATTGAGGAGAAGGTACTGACCAGAGAAAATTATGTGCTTCCTCTAGACTTTGAGAAAAATGGTGGAGCAGTGTCACTTCACACCTGAAGTACATGGATTGGTCCTTGAAATAATGTCGGCCTGTGGTTGCCCAAGATTCTGACCTGGAAGGATATCTTGAAGACTAAGGTAGTCTCAATAAAAAGAGCCTGGTTCATGGGAAGAATCAGATTATGTGGGTCCTGGACCATGGGGTAGGAGGCACTATGGAAAACAATATAAAGGATATCTTAGTTTTGAAAATTAACAAATCACAACCATGTAGACATATTGCTAAGTTCCCTCTCAGGTCTTTGGATAGAGCTTGTGCACATATAGGTCCCTGAGTTTAACTTCCATTAGCTTTAGGAAACCTGCATTGGAGCTAGAACTTCAGATGAGTAGGCTCAGGAGAAATTATAATCAGCTGGAGGAGAATTACTCACTCACTT
Organism: Phocoena sinus; assembly: GCF_008692025.1. Classification (NCBI taxonomy): domain Eukaryota; kingdom Metazoa; phylum Chordata; class Mammalia; order Artiodactyla; family Phocoenidae; genus Phocoena; species Phocoena sinus. The sequence continues at coordinate 31,508,270 of NC_045765.1, forward strand.
CATGGTATCGCCAAAGAATCCACAAAATAAAATATGAAAGATACAGATAAATTTGCTTTCTAAGGAGGTACCTAAGGAGCTCCATTATGAATCCTACTATGTAATTCCTCTTAGTATTAGTATTTTACAGAAAGGGAATCCAGAAAGTTAAAACAACTTAAGTTTACAAAGTCATAAGGGGTAAATGAGGATTTGTATACATGACTGGTTGACCTCAGAATGAGCAGTTGGAATATTTTTAATCATCATGTTACACTAAGTTAATAAAGCCAGTGTTCTCCATAAGCCCAAAGGTCTGACTAGAAACTAAATTTTGACTCTCTTGAACCTGCTCCCTCACTCTTAACCTTGACCTATGAACCATCATAATCTCAGTTTTACCTGTGTTTCTATTCTTGCCTCTCAACTCCAAACCACCCTTTACACCTTGTACTTCTGCCAAAAGGACTCTGAACAAGTTCTTCACCTGAAACACCCTAAAGCTAATTGTTTTTAAACTTTGCAACCTGAATTTTAAATAATAAAAATTTAAATAACATTCCACTTACAATATATATTAAACAGGCTCTTGTACAATATTCATTTATACAATAATACAGGCACATATTAACAGATTTCTATATACAAAGCACTATGCTTGAGCTCTAAAAAGGGAACACAGGTAATGCAAGTTTAGGGGACAGTGAAAGTAAAGAGTTACGAGGCAACAGGATTGGTTAGATGGGAAGGAAGACTTTGTGGACTGTGTGAATGTTGGTTAAACAGAGTCTGGAGAGACTAGGGCCTAAATAATACATGATATGGTCCATGGGGCAATTTCTAATCGAAACACTCAATCACCTTTTAACACATTCCTAAGATATTAATGCTGAGCATAACTTCCAAACTGTGGCTTTGTAAAATGGAGAGACATTAGCAGACTTGTGGGGTTTTATTTGTTTCTTTGTTTTCCCTTTACCCTGCTTGACACTGCCATCTTTCACCTAAACAAACTCCTATAAGCTGGAGAGGGAGTTGAGTTGGAGTAGAGCATAAAAGGGTTATGCTCAGAAGTTTTGTATCCTGTAGGACACGTAGAGTTAGCTGGGGAGTAGGATACAACTCCCTGATAGTTTTGAGAATTTAAGAGTAGAGATGAGTCATGCTTCACCTCTTGTGGGGCACACAACCCACAGAGTCCCCCATGCATTCAGGATATGAGAAAAAAGGACATGGAAGCAACCTAAATGTCCGTCAAAAGAGGAAAGGATAAAGAAGATATGGTCCATATATACAATGGAGTATTACTCAGCCATAAAAAGGAACAAAATAATGCCATTTGCAGCAACATGGATGGACCAAAGATTGTCATACTGAGTGAAGTAAGTCAGACGCAGAAAAACAAATATATCGCTTATACTGTATGTGGAATCTAAAAGAAAAAAAGGGTACAAATGAACTTATTTACAAAACAGAAGTAGAGTCACAGATGTATAAATCAAACTTATGGTTACCAGGGGATAAAGGGGGGAAGGATAACTTGGGAGATTGGGACTGACACATACACACCACTATGTATAAACTAATAACTAATAAGAACTTGTCATATAGCACAGGGAACTCTATTCAATACTCTGTAATGTCCTACATGGGAAAATAATCTAAAAAACAAACAAAAAAAGAGTAGATATATGTATATGTATAATTGATTCACTTTGCTGTACATCTGAACCTAACACAACATTGTAAATCAACTATACTCTGAAAAAAATTAAATCAACTATACTCCAATAAAAAAAGAAAAAAGAACTGCCATCTAAAGAACCCAAGAGAGTCTTTCATAACCTACATGTAAACCCAGTATGTTGCAGTGAGCAGCTTTTTTTTTTTTCCTGTGTGGTTTTGAACAGCATGGAAAGTTGCGTTATCCCAAACAGATCTAAGATTGGGGCAAGGAGATTGATCCTCCAATGCTAGAGTGGACAGCAGAGCTAGTGACCAACTGGGGACGTGGTCTCCTTGACAACAGATATCATCCTTTCATAATCAGACAAGACAAAGACCTAGTGGGTGAGTTACATCATGGGGGATGAAAAAGTGGTGCTGGGACCTTCCTTCAGGCCATAGCATTGTGCAAGTCATGGAAATACTACCACCCCACCCATCTTGGGTTTGAAATGCCATCTCACGGAAGAGAAGATGAGAACAGAAAAAATGAGAGCAGGCTATGATGGGGTTTAAACCTAAAACAACTGAGAAAAAAATGGACTACATTAAATTTTCTGATATCATACAGAATGATTAATTTGAATTATAAGGAAAAAAATTAAAGAAAATGACATTTCCCTCGCACCTGAATTTGTTCCCTGAAAACATCATATTTGCTAAAGGAGCTTATCAACTTTCATGTAATTGATCTATGGCTCAAGTTCATTCTTTTCATGGAGTGACTGAATATTCATGAAACTGCAGTTATACTCTAATTATGATTCTCTATCAGTATTTGAAATCCTGACTAGACAGGCACCCACATATTCCCAAGGGAATGGGAGCTATGTACCCATTTGTAAACATTACCTGGTCTTAATACACTAAGCCTTAGGAAATGCATCCTTAACTCAAGGAGAAATTCACAGGAAAGCTGGTGCCCAAGGACTGCGTTGGTAAAAACTCTTCTGAGGATTTAAGTGACCTATAATTTCACAATGATATACTTTTTTCTAAAATAACAGACTCTTATTCTAAATATTTGGCTTCACCTAGAGCAGTTAGATGCCATTTGATTAACAGAAAATGTCTACAGCTGAAAATTTGTTGAGAAGTCAAGTTAGTTCCAGCTATAATATTTTATAACTATGTATTTTTTTTAAATCCTCGGAGAAAATTTTACTATCTTTTCTAAAAGTGAAATCCCATTTATAAATATTAAATAATTAAACAATCTACATTGCTATATACATTCTATGATGAAATGCAGGTAGAGGTGGGAGGTAGAGGGGTGTTAATTGATTAAAAACATTAGTTTTATATGAATGATGGCAGAGGATGTCAAAGCTTAGTTCTACTAAAAGATTCAGTGCCAAATTATACACTGCATTAAACAACATAAGAAGCATTAAAAATTAATAGCAACTCAGCATAAGTCCTGATTATGTTGTCAATGAAGATGGTAATTGGGAAGGTTTAAAATAAAATTTGCAATAGAGGAAACAATTTAATTACTTCAAGTGTTTTATGATATCGTGTTTTTGCTTAAACTTTTATCTTAAATTACTTTACATTAACCACTATTTGCCAAAGAAATGGGACAGGTAGAAAATGCAAATGGAATGTAGTTACATTTTTTCCAGACTTTCTGGAAAAAAAATGTACTATCAATACAGACACATTAGGTACACATTAGGTACAATGTAAGAGTTGACTTCACTTTTCATTTTTCTCAGAATCATTGACATGAAACTGGTTGTCTTCCCACAATGATCTGGAATGGTTGTTTCTAGGCCTTCTCCACAGTTGTTCTTTTGCTAGTTTCTTTAAACAGCATCATGATCATACCTCTCATCTTCAACCTTCTGCAAAATTCTTATCAAATTCAGTAAAGCATCAAGTATTGCATTGGTACCATTCTCTCTGTTCTCTTTCTAGGACTACAATTATATGCATGCTAGAAATTTTCACTGCGTCCTGTTGCCATTTTCCTTTCTTTGCTTCAAAATCATTATTCTAATTCACTAGTTATCTCTTCTGCAAGTTTAATCTCCCATTTTATTAAGTTCTTAATTTCAGCTATATTTTTATGTATAAAATTTCAATTTGATTTTTTTTTTCTTTTTGTGGATTCCTGTCAGCTATTTTTCTTGAAAATGTGAATAATAGTTACTTTAAACCCAACGTCTGACAACTTCAATACATGCAACACCTGTGGTCTTATTTCTATTGCCATTTCTTTTTTTTCCTCTCTCTCCTGATTCTTGCTTATTTTTTCATTGTCTTCTGACATGAATGATAATTTTTCATTGAATATGGCCATTGCGTATAAAAAACTATAGAGGTAATTTGAGGCTCTGGATATCTTTCTCAAGGAAAGATTAAATTTTGCTTTGTTATTGTAGGGGCAGACTTTATTTGTCTTGTCTTAGCTTTTAACTATAACAGAGCTGGCTTTTACTCTTTTTGAGGACGAATTTATTTCCTGTTTGCTCTTTCTCATGGCACTTAGCTCTTTAGGGTCCTAATGGAAATCTGAGGTTGCTTTGATGTTATCCTAATGTCATCAAATAGATGTGTGTGTGTGTGTGTGTGTGTGTGTGTGTGTGCGTGCGCGCGCGCACAGCTTTTCTCATTGCTCTGGATAGAAGGCTTGTTCTTCAAATACTTAAGCCAGCATTGCTGGAAGTAGAACTGTTACCACTCTGAGAGCCAATCCTTTCAATATATTTTTTTTAATTTTTACTTTTGGCTTGTTTACAAGCTAGAAAGTTTTAAAGAGCTTTTCTTTATTCCTTTTCTTCTGATATTTCCTAGTAATATGCTTTGACATAAGTCTTTTTCAATTCAATCTGGAAATTCATGTCCTTTGGAAGTGACAAATTGCATTTTATTATTATTAATTGTTAATTTACTTCATTCTGTTTCCTAATAGGAATTCCTTTCAACTGGACATTGGCTCTCTTTGTTAAACTTTTCATTTCATAGCATTTTCCCCCTTTTGCTCTCTTTTATTTAGTTATCTTTTTGTCTTTGTAGTTCTATTTTTTGAGAAATTTATCCATTTTTCCTTTTCATTCATTTTATTATGCATATGCTATTATTTTTACTTGTATGGGCTCTCCCATACAAGTATTCGTTTTTATATATTTGTTTATATTTTTTTTCTATTTGTTTTTATGCAAGAGTTTTGCTGTGAGTTTATATTTTTTTATATTCTATTTGTTTTTATGCAACAGTTTTGGTGTGTGTTTTTCTGAGTAAACTCCATATAGCAACTTTGAAGTATTCAGTTTCCGTATATTATTTATTTCTTTCCAATTATTTGAATTAGTTTTTCCTGCTTTTTTTCAAATAGGAAGTTTCCTCAAATACCTTTGATTATTGATGGTTTATTCACATTGAACAGTGAGAAACTATATAAAAGGTTGATTGTTCGATGTGTAGGAACATGCTTTGTTTATTGGCATGGCTTCACAGTGGGTGCATGACCACTTTTGGGGGAATTCTCCAAACTTAGATATCTGAAAATGTTTTATATGGGGTTTCTCAACTTCCACAGAGAGAACAGTACAATATCCTTCCTTAGCATTAGAGGAGATGTGGGTGCCAGTGCTCTGAGAGACCCCTGTGCTTAGAGTGCTTTCCTTGGTTGAAGTCCTCCTCTCATGCTTTGGATTGCCTAGGGCCAGAATCATCATCCAGGCAGGTTTGGGGGTGGGCAGGGTTCTGAGAACTTGACGTTAGACCTGTATTCTATCAGTCCACTTTGGGGCACTTTCTTCACCCCACCCATGTGAGTTCAACCAGATATCCTAAGGACATCCAGGACTCAAGTCTATGGGGTCATCTCAGGGCCCCTTGGCTGACTACAGTTCCAGGAGGGTAGCCTGGTAAGTGAATCACTTCCAGTGACCAGCAAAATATTTATTTTACAGAATCATGAGAATTTGGGCCACCGGAATGCTGCTGACATACTGATTTGGGGTGATCCTAACCCATGTCATACTGGATGAGATCAGCTCTCTTGGCTATCAATGGTTTAATCACTGACCTGTGAGCTTGAGCATGTGTTGTCTACTACCTGTCCATATTCCCAACAGAGTGCTACCTCTGAGCTATAGTCCCCAGTGACAGTGGGGCGGCAGTAGGTTTTATTTTATTCACACTTTGCCAGCGACATCAACACCACTGTAGAACTTACACAACATGACAGGTGGTCTTCTAAGAGTGTGTACCCCTATCTCCTTCTAAAACTTTTAAGACCATCATTCCACAGCCCAATGGACGCTTACAATCAATGTTTTCTTTTGCCTCTGTCTTATATGGTGAAGTTGTACTCTCTTAATTTGGTCTTCAGACATGTTGGACAAAGGACAAACATTCCTTGTGTGAATGGAATATCTTTTCTCACTCTGCCCATAGGCCCCTTTCCAACCCTCCCTGGCAGTAGTGGTGTGGAAGGTAGGGGTGTCAGCAACACTCCAGTGCAATTATTATAGCCTTAAATGCCCAAGAGAAGACATAGTTGAAAAGTGTGTTTTATATTTATGTTATAAAATTCTAAATGGCAAGTCTAACATGAGGAGGAAAAAACATCATTCGCAGTTTCCTATATAATCTAGGGGAGACCTGCATTTTCGTTCATCATCAACAAAACACAATTATAGCCTTTGAGAGAGCCATTAGAAGCCAATATTCATGAGCAGCCTAATGCATGATTCAGTGTCATGAGGAATTATTTAACCTTAATAATATAAATTATATTAGGTAACTTCAGAGGTAAGAAGATTTATAATGTTTTTATACTGTTTGAATACAAAGAGTTTCTGAAGAATCATAGCATTGGGAGTAATAACAGGTTTACCACCTTTTCCTATCAGTGAGAGATATAAAATTACTCAGGAATGACATATCTGACAGTCTAGAACATGAATAGTCTCTACACTTGACGAGGAAAAGGTGGTACCGGAATACCATGAAGAAACTTCATGTGCACTGATTAGAGAACAGGTTCATTTCCTTTCCACTCTTGGTGTCTAAACAAAGAACTGGCAAAGGAGGTCTGAATTATCTCAAAAGAACAAGCTGATGCCAGCCACTGGGTTCCAGAGGTTGTCTCCTTCTAATAAGGTCTCTTTTCTAACCAAAGGGCTTCCATTGTCCCCAATCTGTAAGTTAAGCATCACCTGGGCAAGGCCCCTCTCTACAGGTACACTGGCCATCTATGCCTGGACTAAACTAAATAATTTGAGTTAACATGATGCATGCACTCTATTTCTCTGTTTGTAGGTTTCTCCCAATAAACCTTGCCTGGCATTTGTGGTATGTATCTGTAACTCCCTCGCTTGACAACATGCTCATCCATGTGATTAATACATAATATGCTTTGGTATCTATACCATTGTCAAATTATTGTTCAATTTAAATTATGTCACCTTAAGTTCATAAATGGAGTGGTTATCTCCCTCATTAGAGATAATCAATTGATGCAATGTTTAGATTGTAAACTACACAGGGCAAGCATAAAGAAATTCAATATATAAATGCCCCAACTATAATATGTTAAGAATAACACTCAACTAAAAGATAAATGAGCTAAAATAAATGAACTAAGAGATTTAAAAACATATGAGGTAGGATTTTAAAACTGTGTGTATTAGGTAAAGAATAAAATATGTATTTTATTACAGATCTAAAATACTGATTTTAACTTTCAAATTCTTAAAGAAAATAAGCCACTTTATTTTAAATATTTCATAATTAAAAATGAGTGGTTTCTATAATTTCTTATAAAAAACTTATTAAGTAAATGTTTTCCAATACAGAGGTTGATAGAAGAGGGTAGACTTCTTTCCCTTAAATGTAATTTAACTCAGTAACCTGTTTTCATTCTCCTATTTCTCACATCTTACATCTGATCAATGGCATTTTTCAAGTTCTATTTGTAAGGTAAAGTGAAGTAAATTGTAGGGCAAATATCTCAATAAAGGTGAACCCTGATACATAGTGGATCTTAGCATTTTATTTTAAAATGTATATTCTTCTTCATATTCTTTTCCATTCTGGTTTACTACAGGATATTGAATATAGTTCCCTGTGCTATACAGTAGGACCTGTTGCTTATCCGTCCTATATATACAAGTGTGCATCTGCTAATCCCAAGCTCCCAATCCTTCCCTCTCCCACCCCCCATGACAACACAAGTGTGTTTTCTCTATGTGAGTCTGTTTCTGTTTTGTAGATATGTTAATTTGTGTTGTATTTTAGATTCCACATATAAGTGATATCATATGGTGTTTGTCCTTCTCTTTCTGAGTTACTTTGCTTAGTATGATAATCTCTAGGTCCATCTCTGTTGCTGCAAATGGCATTATTTCATTCTTTTTGATGGCTGAGTAATATTTCATTGTGCGAATATGTGTGTGTGTGTGTGTGTGTGTGTGTGTATATATATTCTTTATTCATTTGTCTGTCAAAGGACATTTAGGTTGTTTCCATGTGTTAGCTATTGTAAACAGTGCTGCTATGAACATAGGAGTGCATGTATCTTTTCAAATTATGGTTTTATCTGGGTATATGCCCAGGAATGGGATTGCTAGATCATATGGTAACTCTATTTTTAGTTTTTTGAGGAATCTCTATACTGTTTGCCATAATGGCTGCACCAATTTACATTCCCACCAACAGTGTAAGAGGATTCCCTTTTCTCTACACCCTCTCCAACATTTATTATTTGTAGACTTTTTTAATGATAGCTATTCTGATTGGTGTGATTTGCATTTTTCTAATAATTAGCAATGATGAGCATCTTTTCATGTGCCTATTGGCCATATGTGTATCTTCTTTGGAGAAATGTCTGTTTAGGTCTTATGCCCATTTTTCAATTGGGTTGTTTTGTTGTTGTTGTTGTTATTGAGTTGTATGAGCTGTTTGCATATTTTGGAAATGAAACCCTTGTTGGTTGCATCATTTGCAAATATTTTCTCCCAGTCTGTAGGTTGTCTTTTCATTTTGTTTATGGTTTCCTTTGCTGTACAGAAGCTTGTACGTTTGATTAGGTCCCATTTGTTTATTTTCACTTTTATTTCTATTGCCTTGGAAGCCTGACCAAAGAAAACATTGATACGATTTATGTCAGAGAATGTTTTGCCTATGATCTCTTCTAGGCGTTTTATGGTGTCAGGTCTTATATTTAAGGTTTTAACCCATTTTGTGTTTATTTTTGTATATGGTTTGAGGAAGTGTTCTAACTTCACTGATTAAATGAGGCTGTCCAACTTTCCCAACACAACTTGCTAGAGTGTCTGTCTTTTCCCCATTGTATATTTTTGCCTCCTTTGTCAGAGAGTAACTGTCCATAGGTGTGTGGGTCTATTTCTGGAATTTCTATTCTATTCCATTGATCCATATGTCTGTTTTTGTGCCAATACCATGCTGTTTTGATTATTGTAGGTTTGTAGTATTGTCTGAAATCTGGGAGGGTTATGCCTCCTACTTTGTTCTTTTTCTTCAGAATTGCTTTGTCAATTCTGTGTCTTTTATGATTCCATATAAATTTTAGAATTATTTGTTCTAGTTCTGTGAAAAATGTCATGGGTAATTTGATAGAGATCTCATTAAATCTGTAGATTGTTTTGGATAGTATGGCCATTTTAACAATATTAATTCTTCTAATCCAAGAGCATAGGATATCTTTCCATTTCTTTGAATCATCTTCAATTTCCTTTATTAATGTTTTGTAGTTCTCAGCATGTGTCTTTTAACTCTTTGGTGAGGTTTATTACTAAGTATTTTATTTTTGCTGTGATTTTAAAAGGGATTGTTTGTTTGTATTGCCTTTCTGATATTTCATTGTTAGTATAAATAAATGGAACCGATTTCTGTATGTTAATCTTGTATCCTGCTACCTTGCTGAATTCATTTATCAGTTCTAGTACCTTTTGTGTGGAGTCTTCAGAGTTTTCTACATACAGTATCATGTCATCTGCATATAATGACAATTTTACCTCTTCCCTACCAATTTGAAAACGTTTTATTTCTTTTTCTTGTCTGATTGCTGTGGCTAGGACTTCCAATACTATGTTGAAGAGAAGTGGTGAGAGTGGGCATCCTTGTCTCATTCCAGATTTTAGTGGGAAGGCTTTCAGCTTTTCACTGTTGAATATTATACTGGCTGTGTTTTGCCATAAGTAGCTTTTATTATGTTGAGATATGTTCCCTCTATACCCATTTTGGTAGGAGCTTTTATCATGAATGAATGTTGGATTTTATTGAATGCTTTTTCTGCATCTATTGAGATGATCATGTGGTTTTTGTCTTTTCTTTTGTGGATGAGCTGTATCACACTGACTGATCTGAATATGCTGAACCATCCTTGTGACCCAGGGATGAATCCAACTTGGTCATGGTGTATGATCTTTTTTATGTGTTGCTGGATTCAGTTTGCTAATGTTTTGTTGAGAATTTTTGCATGTATAGTCATCAAAGATACTGGCCTGTAATTTTCTTTTTTGGTAGTGTCTTTGTCTGGTTTTGGTATCAGGGTGATGGTGGCTTCACTGACTGTCTTTGGGAGTATTCCTTCCTCGTCAATCTTTTGGAAGAGTTTGAGAAGGATCAGTCTAAGCTCTTCCTTGTATGTTTTGTAGAATTTGCCTGTGAAGCCATATGGCCCTGGACTTTTGTTTGTAGGGAGTTTTTTGTTTGTTTTTGTTTTGTTTTGTTTTGTTTTACAGATTCTATTTCACTTCTGGTGATCGGTCTGTTCATGTTACCTATTTCTTCTTGATTCAGTTTTGATCAGCTGTATGTTTTTAGAAAGTTGTCCATTTCTTCTAAGTTGTTGAATTTTTTGGCATAAAAAAATGTTCATAGTATTCTCTTATTTTTGTGTGTGTGTATTTCTGCAGTATCAGTTGTGATTTCTCCTCTTTTATTTCTTATTTTATTTAGGTCCTCTCTCTTTTCTTCTTGGTGACCCTGGTCAGAGGTTTGTCAATTTTGTTTACCCTTTCAAATCACCAGCTCTTGGTTTTATTGATGTTTTTTTATTGTTTTTAAAAAATCTCTATTTATTTCCTCTCTGATCTTTATTACCTCCTTTCTTTACTGACTCTAGGTTTTGTTTGTTCTTCTTTTCCTAATTATTTTAGGTGGTGGGTTAGACTGTTTGAGATTTTTCTTTTTCCTTAAAGAAGTCCCATACCACTATGAACTTCCCTCTAAGAACTGCTTTTGCTGCATCCCATAGATTCTGCATGGTTGTGTTTTCATTGTAATTTGCCTCAAGGTATTTTAATTTCTCCTTTGATTTCATTGTTTACCCATTAGTTTTATAGTAGCATGTTGTTTGTCTCCAAGTGATTGTTTTGTTTTTTTTTTTCTCATTTCTTTTTCTGTAGTTGATTTCTAGTTTCATGTTGTTGTGGTCAGAAAAGATACTTGAAATAATTTCTATTCTCTTTAAATTTGTTGAGGCTTGTTTTTTGCCCTAGTATGTGGTCAATTCTGGAGAACGTTCCATGTTCACTTGAAAAGAATGTGTATTCTGCTTCTTTTTGGATGTAATGTCCTGAAAATGTTAATTGAGTCTAACTGTTCTATTATATCATTTAGGATCTCTGTTGCCTTATTGATTTTGTCTCAAAGATCTGTCCATTGATGTGAGTGGAGTGTTAAAGGCTCCTACTATTATTGTATCCCCATTACTTTCTCCCTTTATGTCTGTTAGTACTTGTTTTATGTATTTGGGTGCTCCTATACTGGTGTACATAGGTTAATGAGTGTAATGTCCTCTCCTTGTACTTATCATTTTATCATTATATAGTGTCCTCTTTATCTTTCTTTATAGCATTTGTTTTAAAGTCTATTTTGTCTGATATGAGTCTTGCAACCCCTGCTTTCTTATCATTTCCATTTTCATGAAATATCTTTTTCCATTCCCTCACTTTGAATCTATATGTGTCCTTTGCCCTAAATTGGTTCTCTTGTAGGCAGCATATTGTAGAATCTTGGGGTTTTTTTTGTTTTTTAATTTTTAAATATTTTTTTATTCAATCTGTCTCACTGTGTCTTGATTGGAGCATTTAATCCATTGACATTTAAGATAATTGTTGACAGATATGGATTTATTGCCATTTTAAATCTTGTTTTCCCATTGATTTTATATTTCTTTTTTGCCCCTTTCTTTTTCTTTTTCCTTTTGTGTTTTGATGATTTTTTTTGGTATCATGCTTATGTTCTCTTTTTTTTTTGTTTTTTGTGACTCTACTGTATGTTTCTGATTTGTGGTTACCCTATTTTTCAAGTATGTTAACCTTTTCCTATATCTACTTACTTTAGACTGATAGTCATATAGGCTCAAACACATTCTAGAAAAAAAAACTACAATTTTTCACTCTCTTCCCCCATATATCATGATTTTGATGGGCTCTTTTACATTTTCATGTTCATCCTTTTGCTGTTCATTGTAGTTATCATCACTTTCACGGACATTATTTTTAATTTTTTTTTTTTTTAATCTGTGCACTGGCTTATTTAAGTGATTTACTTTCCAACTGTGATTTTCTCTTCCCTGTAGATTACTTCTTTTCTATTTAGAGAAGACTTTTCAATATTTCATTTAGTCTAGGTTTAGTTTTGCTGTATTCTTTTAGTATTTGCTTGTCTGAAAAATTCTTTATCTCTCCTCTTCTAAATTTTAATTTTGTTAGGTAGAGTATCCTAGGGTGCAGTTCTTTCCCTTTCAGGGTTTTGAATATATTTTGTCACCCCCTTCTGGCCTGCAACATTTCTGTAGAGAAATCAGCTGATAGCCTTATGGGAGTTCCCTTGTAATTAACTCTGTTTTTCTCTTGCTGTCTTTAGAATCTTCTCTTTAACTTTTGCCATTTTTATTATAATATGTCTTGGTGTAGGTCTGTTTGGGTCTATCTTGTTTGGGACCCTCTGTGCTTCCTATACCTGGATATCTGTTTCCTTCTTTAGGTTTAGGAAGTTTTCAGCCATAATTGTTTCAAATATATTTTCAATCTCCTTTTCTCATTCTTCAACTTCTGGGATCCCTGTTCTGCATAGATTTGGCACACTTTACATTATCCCATAGGTCTCATATTGCTTTCATTTGACCTTCTGTCTGCTGTTCTGATCGGGTGGTTTTCGTTTTTCTATCTTCCAGATCACTTATTTGTCCTTCTGCATTATCCATTCTGCTATTCATTGCCTTAAGCTCAGCTTTCATCTCACTGAGTGATTTTTTAAATTTTTCTTTGCTCCTCATTATAGTTTCTAATTTATTTTTACAGTAATCTGCATTTCTATCAATAGTCCTTCTTAATTCCTTAATTCCATCTCCTTTTTGAACTCAGTGTCTATTAGACTGAAGAGATCTTTTTCATTGTTCTTTCAGGGGAATTCTCTTTATCTTTTAATTAGGAGTGTTTCCTCTGCTTCTTCATTTTACTTATATTCCTCTTGCTCTATGAGTTTAGGAGAAACAATTACGTACTGTGGTCTTGGAGGGCTTTATGTGGGAGTGTCCCTGTGTTGCCTGCGTGGGTTTAATATTTTTTGGTGTGAGGGCTGTTTTTAGTGTGGATGCCTGCCACCTCTTTCCTCAGTGTATGCTGGCTGTTATCCCCTTGACAGGAGGTGTGACTGATGTTGTTCTGACCAGAGCCTGCACTGGATATTGAGTGGGGCCTCCACACTCCAGACCATTCAAGTTGTCTCCATGCAGCGAAAAGCAGTCCTCTCCCTAGGTCTGTCCTCTAAACCCCAACTTTCAGCACCCAGCCCCTGCCCATACCAGAGGACATGTGTCTTAAGTTGGGTCACACAGGGCAGTGGCAAGGACTGTCTTTGCAGGTGTCTCTCTGTCTCACCTACCACAAACCTGCTGTTGTGCCCTCCTTTGAGCCTCTGAAGCTCCCTGGCTGATCTCCCTGCCAGTGAAGGGATCTTCTAAGGGTGCAGGAACATTCCTCTTTTTCAGCTCCCTCCCAGGGGTGCAGGTCTCATCCCTGCATCCTCCTTTTTTTTTTTTTTTGTCGTCCTACCTGGTTATATGGAAATCTTTCTTGTCCTTTCAGGTGTTTGAGGCCTTCTGCTAGTGTTCAGTAGGTGTTCTGTGGGAATTGTTCCATTTGTGATATATTTCTGATGGATTTGTGGGATGAGGTGAGTTCCATGGTCTTTTATTCTGCCATCTTGAATTTATACCCCCATGATTTTTTTAAATCTTTAAATGTAGATTATATCCACTGTGTGTGTATTTTCTATAAAAGGTCAGTATTTGCCACAGTATAATTGGCAAAATTATACAATAAGTAAAATGTATTCTAGCAATCATTTATATACTTTGGTATGTTTGAATGCATTAGTACATTTATATATTTATATAAAAATACTTGAAGAACTGGTTTTAGATGGCTTACAATAATAAATATAGCAAATATATTCAGGTTAAAAAAAACAAAGATTAGATATATTCAGGAAAGCATAGGGCTGAGTACAGAAGTATACATGCCACCAATACTTTTCAGTTAATAGAAAGGGGTCACATATTTGATTCTAAGCTTCTTTGGAAGTAAAGCAAATAAGAAATCAACATCAATTACTGTATTCACAGGCTCTAAAGGACTCAGGTATGGAAAAGAACTGAAAGGTCAATGAGTGTCCAGTGATTTCAATCAGTAGCATATGAAAATAATACTTATGTTCTATATCGTTGTCACATAATTATTATCACTTCTTTCTTACTGATAAAGGCACTTCTCCATCTTGTTTAGACATTTTTGAAATAGAACTTATAAAACAAAATACTGTAACGGAGCTCATATAGTCATACATGAAAACAATGTTATGTGCATGCACGTGAGGCAGCAACCTAAACATGCAAAGTATACACAACTAACAGAAATAAATAAAACTTTATAGTTAAACTTTGTGTTTAAGCTTTAAACTATTCCAGTTATGTAAAATATGGTACAGCAATTGATTCAGCTACATATTAATTTAAAAAACATATGAGTACATGGAGAAATTACTTTTGGAGCTATTCTAACTTTCAGAACTTTCAAGTTTTCAAATTCAGTTCAGAGTGGAAGTCTTGTAATATTAAGCAACATGAAGTGACAACCTCCAAAAGTGTGTGTTATGTTTCTCAAAATTAAACATTTGCTAAATCAATGCTTATTACAACATGACAAGTGAGAAAAAAAAGACACACACCACTTAAAACAGAAAACATCTGTTCTGTCTATACTTTATGTAGAGATCATTCCTGAAAATATAGGTCAATTAATTTCTTCTGTTAGCTTTCACTTCACAGGGATCACTTAGACTGCCGGATTCTATTCAAGTAATTCATTAGTGAAAACAAGGAAACTAATTTTTGAATAATTCTCTGTTATAAAGACAAAAAGAAACTTCACTGTGCTCCTACATTCAGCTTCTCTTCCCTATCACTGTAATCATAACAAAGCATGAGACACTCATGCTTTAAGCTTCACTGTACTCTCCAATCTCCATCTCGTCTATGTCATCCCCTAATATCTCCAGGAAATGGCACTTCCTTTCCTTTCATAATTGCCACAATCCCAGTTCATACCAGGAAAAGTGAAACTACCAACTGCTGTCTTCATTTTAGATCACTTTTTGACGATGTATCATCTCTACTTTACTACATTAAAATATTTTTCATTTCTCACACCTACCCGTAAAACACCTTTGAGAACAATTGTCTATATATATATATGAGTATTTATTTATAACATTGTGTCTTGAACTACTCTACTAATACGTTTTTCACATGATGAAACAACATAACATATGTTTGAAGGGTGAGATAAAGATAAAATAATGTTTTTAATTGGCTTCTAAGCATGGTTACTAATTACATCACTTATAATAGTGGGTATTTATGTATACACCAAATTGTCCTCCTAATAATTTGATTCTGGCCAACTCTATAAAGTTTAGGTCATAATTGTTTGACCTAATTATGTTGGTGACCAACAGTTGATAATTAAATTTGTGGCATCACTGCCATTTCTTGTTGATTGCTGTGCCTGCCTTACTAGAATGATCTTCAAACATTTTGTAAAATATTCATCCATTTTGCAAAATTAAGCTTAAACTGGATAATAAAATTCATGAATCCACTTACCAGGTAGACATACATGTCAATAAGTAACAGGAAGTAACAGAAGGGGTGCACTACCATCCCTGCTGGTTTGGAATCGTCATACTTCCCTAAGGATGATTTACTGACCAAGTATGACATGGGACCACATGACACTGAGACCAAATTCCAGTGCCAGATCAACCTATATATTAAGTATTACCAAGATCATTATTTTAATATTGTAGATTAAAAACAAACGTAAGTTCTCATATATATTTTTTAATATCCCAATGGATTGTGATTTCCAAGCCCTGGTTATACACATAACACTTTAGAGACTGCAATTCAAAAGCACGGGTCTGATCATACCCTCTACTTCTTAAAAATCTGAGTGGCTCTCCACTGTTTTACCAAATTAGTTTTACACTTAAGATAATTCACATTATAACTCTAATCTATATTTCCTAATTAATTATATATGTACCATTTGTTCTAATCACTTGGAAATACTACTATTTCTTAAATGCATAGCATACCCTCCCATCAATGGGTTTCTGTTCAAGCTATACCTTCCATCTAAAATATTACTCCAATTCCCATTTCCACCTGTCAAAACACTTCCCATTCTTCAAAGATCATCTCAAATATTATCTCAATGGAGTTTTATTAGATTTGGTAGATAAATTAATTTCTAACATATATTTCACTTTAGTCATATTTCTCTCATAAACTAACCATGCAGTGATTCAAAGAGGATGTGGATTAACACACACCATAATTGTTCTGTCGGGCTTAGGTGAGATGGACTTGGCAGGTGAAATGAGTTGGGGATCTTTTCTTGTCCCTTATTGCAGCAAAGTGAGGAAACTGGTTGAAGGTCAATATCAGGAGCCTCAGGTTCAAATTTTCTGAAATGATGCATCTTCAAAATACAGATGTTCAGTGAAATGACTAAAGTACTCTGCTGATAAATTAAATAATAGTAATGTCTCCTCTGAATTAAAAATAAAACTTTTTTTCCTTAATTTTAAGCTCATTTTCTCCCACAGATATTTCTTAAGCTTTTGATATCCTAATGTTTACATGTACTAGAATATATAATTCCTCTATCAATTTTTTTAGTTACTTGAGATTGAATATAGTTGTATATCCTGTGTTTTTCAAAGTACAAAATTATTTCTAGTAGTGAACAATTGTGGGAACCCATATTTCACATTAGTAATTGGGAAAATGTTTCCATAAAGGGATAGGTAGTAAATGTTTTAGGCTTTGTGGATAATAGGGTAGCTGTTGTAACTATTCAGCTCCAGTGTTGTAAGTCACATTAAACAAATGAGCCTGACCATATTTCAAGGTACATATCTTCATTTACAGACACTGAAATTTTAATATACTTTTCATATGTCAAGAAATGTTCTTTAAATTTTTTTTTTTTCCAACCACTTAAAAATGTTAAAAACTATTCTTAGCTCAAGGGTTGTACACAAACAGGCAATGGGCTAAATTTGAACCATGACCCACAGTTTGCCAGTCCCTGTCCTAGCTCATTGATTTCCAAATTGTGCTCTATGGTCCTGCACCAGGTGCTAACTTTTGGGACAAAAGGATAAGAAGAATAAGAGGATAAGACTCCGTACCAGAGAGTTATCACTTTATATTTTTGTAGGGAAGCAAACTTTGCCACCCCAAAGTGTGTGTTTTGGGCACAAGGATTATTTTAAAGAAACAGAAGACTCAGAAAGTTTTTCTTGTTTCTTCCCTCTTAGCTGCCTAAGGAATTAGATAAAGGGCCTAGTCCAAGAAGAGTATTATCAGCAGAGATATCTACAAAGATTATGGGCTAGGTGTGGTGGGGAATACTTGTCAGAGCCTAGAGATCAGAGTTCACCCTGTATCACATTGTCTCTGCGTGGCCCAGCAAACATTTGTTTACCAAACATTTGTTTTTCCACCTCCGTTGCAACTGCCTTCCTCCCCTTTGAAGTCCCAAACCACCCACCACCCCCAATATCCTCTTTTGTCTTTAGCTGAAGATGGTATTTAAGGTGAGGGTTTCAGCAATTTTGGCAAGTTACTCAGTTTTCCTGGGTCTTTCCCATGTATAAACTTACTAAACTTCTGTTTGATTTTCTCCTGTTAATTTCTCTCTTGTCAATTTAATTCTTAAACCAGTCAGAATAATCTAGAAAGACAGAAGGAAGTTTTCTTCCCCTCCCTCACACTTTTTTTTTTTACTTTGATAGATACATGTGGAAATAGGTTCCTGTGCTAATTTTTAAATTTTTCTTTTACTTTTTTTTTTTTTTTCTTTTGAACACCGCAGTTCTGAAAGAAGGGAAAGAACTTAGTTAGGGACTTGAATAGGGTGAACTCAAAAACACAAATAAGAAACTCACTTTAGGATAAACTTAGTTACTCCTAGTATCTGATCTTGTAAGTGGATAAATTAGGGGTCTCCCCAGAGAAAGAGAACCAGGACTGGCTTTCTTGACGTACCAAAACCCATTTTGGACTAAGTCATTTTGTGATCTAAGTCTGGCCACAATGCTTGACCTTGAACAGGACTCAGTAATCAATGATTTTAAGTAAGGGAATGCAGGAACAAAGGAAAAACAATCAAGAAACAATAGTTCAGCAATAAAATGGAGTCTTAGTTCCTCCTCAAGGGATATACATAAAAATCCAATACAGTCTTTGAGTTCTGCAGGAACTGAGGCCACCACCCAGGTGTAGGATGAAATGATGATGTTGATCCTCATGACTTCAGTCAACTAAAGCTTGGACTCTGTCAATCTTTTTCCCAATTCTATACTGAATTCTCCTGTGCTCAAGCCCCTTTATGAATACGCATGTACCCTTAGCTTAAAATTTCCTCAATTTTCCTGTTCTGGGAGACACTGCTTTAGGAAAATCCCCAGTGTTCTCCTCACTTCCTGCAAGTAATAATAAATCCTCCCTTCTCCTCTGTTTTGGCTTGGTTGTGTCTATAGGCTTGACACCCAGCAAGAGGCAAACCCAGTTTTTGGGTAACAGTTTGATTGAAATAGCTAAACCAACTGGAGGGACCTGGGGGTAATCAGAGTAGCTTGGACATACAGAAGAGCTGGTTAGAGAAGCTGAGCCTGGCAAAGTAGCTAGAGTAGTAGGAAGAGAAACAGGGTCAACTGGAGTAGCTGAGGGAGTACTTGGAATAGTTGTAGCTACTGCCTAGGAGTCATTTTGGAAAAGTAAAATTTGGGGGGCAAAAAGTAGAGAAACAGTTTCTTTTTCTAAATGTGGGAACCCAAAACTTTCTATATTGGTTTTAAATGAACTTAATTCTGGCATCTGAAAAATCTCTGCTGCAACTCAACCTACCAAGACTGCAAGCTCCTGTGTGCAGGATCAAGCTTATTTATTACTATTACTACTTATTATCTATTCTCTAAGGGTCTGATAGGAATACAGTAGGATAGTTACACAGGTAGTTTTAAAAATCCCACTAGGGGATTAAAGATAGAGGGGGAACCTTAGGGAACTTTGGGAGACCACTATAAGTGGTCTTACTATGATCACTCAAGAAAGCTGTCAGAACACAATGAGACAAAGCAGGCTTGCTTAACTATAAAGCCATCAATAAAAGCATAAGATAAGCCCCAGGCCATTAAGTGGAAAAAAAAAAAAAAATGAGGCCTGCATCGTGTTGGTCAAGTCCAGCAAGACAATGATCCTTAGAACCAAGCACAGGAATATAAGGGAAAGGTGATATTCCAAAGCAGAAGACCCTCATTATACTGAAACCAGAGATGATTTAACATATTTTAGTATGTGTTACCACCCTTCTGCTGACTTGAATAAGCGCCATGAGGGTCCTAATTTGACCTTATAGGGTCAAACACTCTCCTGCCTGATGTGGAGGAGCTAGTGATGAAAGCCTGACGTCTACTCAAAGAAAGAGGAAGAAAGTGGTCTTCTCCCCTTTCCCCACTTTCCTTTGATTATAAAATGTAGTCTGCTTAATTCTCGGGGCAGAGCCCCTTTGCATGCCCACTTGTACTCCTCACAAACATCCTATATTAATAAATCTACTTATTGCCTATCATCTTGCCTCTCACTGAATTCCTTCTGCGCTGAGACAGAGAACCTGAGCCTCAGTAAGTTCTGACACCAGGTGGTTCTAATTAGTGACTGCAATAAAAAGACAGTGAGTTCAAGTCGCAATCTGGGTTTTGGCTGGGTTTGAGTCCCAGCCCATAGGTTCAAGACCCAACCTGACATGTACAGTTTCAAGTCTACTACAGTATTTTAAAGATAATGATATTTATTGTGGTAGGTCTGATTTCTTAAGGTGACTGAATAACTGTTAGATAATACAAAGAAGGCTTGTGCATTAGGACCCAAAGTAATGATGAACAAAACCAAACTGCTAAGGAAATCCATTACCACAGTAATCAAATTGTAAACTTGAAATAGAATAAAAGACACAATTTTCCTATTTTTGTTCATATGAATCAAGATAATACTAAATGACAATGAATTTTAATTTCAAAAGCTCACTTCTAATATGTTTCAGGAAATTGTAGGAGAGTAGAATTTGCCACCCCAAAATAATCCTCTTTGGCATAAGGTTTATTTTAGGCTGATTATTTTTAAGAAACTGTAGCCACAGGAGAAGCTCTTAAAACCAAGTAAAATTTACCCTTTGTAAAAGACATTTACATTTGTAAGGAAAATCGCCTTTTGTAAGTGTGTCTCTCTAGTTGTACTATGAAGACTAGATAACTCTTGTCAGTGGAGTAGACATGGACTTAAAATCTGCATAACAACCTTACTCTTATTTACTGTGATTTTCCTGGTAACCTCCCATAACTGACATCCCCACCCCCAACATCTTTTTGTCTTTGGCTGGAAAAAATATTTAAGGTACAGGCTTCAGCCATTTTAGCAAGTTAGTTTTCCTAGGTTTCTCCCATATGTACATGCCCTTAACCTGTGGTTTTTCTCCTGTAACACTGGCTTCTGTCAATTTAATTATTAGGTCATCAAAAGAACCTAGAAGGGGAGAAGGAAAATTTTTCCTCCTCAATAAAATATTCTCAAAGCTGATATATAAGAGGAAATATAGTTTGAATTTATGGCACTAATTTGAATATTCTATTTTCCAAATACTAACTGTGGTTAGGCTATTAAACTGGTGAAATGTTAAGAAATTACCTTGTCCATTGTGATATGGTTGAAGATATCTTGGCTGAAGAACTACAAAGTGACACACAGAATCTCTTTTCTATCTCTGATTAAAGGGAAGAGAAACACAAAACAAATCTGGCAGATTTAAAAAAATAAAAGAAGAAAAAGAAAAGAGAAAAACAAATGTGAAAAAAAGTGAATGTTTGCTCTACTGTGTTTCACATGTTTAAAAACACCTTTTGAATAAGCAAACTTAGAAGCTCTGAATTCTTAAACCACATTTACTCTCTCAAAAATACAAGGCATCTTTTAAAAAGTCAATGAGCACATAGGACGGAGAGCTTTTGAGAGTATTTCCAGATCTCCTGTCAATGGACATAATTTTGTCTCCCTGATTTAGGGAAATAAGTTTGCTCTCATTTTCAGCTTTCAGCCGTTTGACCCAAGGCTTAGATAAGACAAAGTTGCAAAATCTTTATCTAAAATCTTACCACTGAATCTGAGGTAAGATTTCATCTTCTGAGACAGGAAGGAAGGGGCAGGGCACAACCATTTAAAAAATGGCACAACCATTAAGAAGAACAGAATAGTATAAGATTCGGTTAGAACCTACTAGGCCCAAGATGGCAGCAGATTCGACTTCCAGTAGACCTTGAGCCTCCTTATATGCTCATGGTAACATATTAGCCAAATGACTCACCACAGGTGCCCTAATAGTTGCTAGGCCAACCATAAAAGGCCAAAACACAGGTGATGCCCCATTTCTTGGAAATCCCCACCCCTTCTCCAAGACAGTTAGAATATTCCACCCACTTGTTAGCCTATGAAATTACCCAGCCCATAAAAACTAACCACTGCTACACCTCAGGCCACCCTCGCCTTCTGAGGTGGCCCACACTCTGTGGAGTGTGTTCCTCCCATCTTCGCTCTTACTTTCCAAAGAGAGGACCCAATACCTTCTGAGATGACCCACACCCTGTCTATGGAGTGTGTATCTCTCTAAATAAACCTGCTTTCACTTTACTTTGGCTCGCTCTTGAATTCTTCCCTGCGCTAAGCCAAGGAACCTCATCCCCAGGGACTCACTTGAGACCCGGGACATGACCATCCTCTCATGCCCCATTTTTACCTACAACACTTTGAGGTCAAGATAATAATTAGCACTTCTGCTATTATGTTAAAAATCACCTAATAGGACACGAGTAAAAATATAACCCCTGAAGATGGGAGTATTCTCTTATATTTTCATTGAAATGACATGTGATATAAGAGAAAGTAATTTTGCAGTATTCTAGAGTCTAATTTACTTTTTAAACAAGTGCCATGCTGAACAATGTTCCTTGACAAAACTAAATGGTTCTTTCACAGACACTTTCAAACAAGGCAATATGCTCAAAATTGGGGAAATATTTAAAGAAAAATAAATCTTAACTGACATTGAAATATTTTTCTTGATGGCCAAAATACATGTAACAGGTGGTTTGCAACTTATAATGGATTCACGTGCATATCACCCTACCTTCCCCTCCTTTGGACACATAATTCCGATGCTACCACCTATACTAGAATTGCTGGAAATAAAATAGTAAAATTTGAAAAAGAAAAACAAACAAACAAAAAAACTTTTAGATTTGTAGAACATGTAGATTTTGAAGTAAAGGAAGGACCCACAACAGAAGAAGCAATTTGGTTCTACCAAATATATCAACACTCTGCTCAGGAAAGTTCTTCCTCACAATTTAGAAGCTTTCTCCTCCATTTGGTCACACTAAGTTTCTTCTTGTTAGAGACCCAACTCAATTAAATATCTACTGAAAACAGAGAAATTGTTGTAGATACTAGTCATTCACATATGTGCATACATCATTTCATCAGATGACTAAATTTTACTGAGTTTATATGCCCTAAAATAACTTTGATTTTAGTTTATGTGCCTCAGATCTGGGTAGTCATGTGATTTTAGTTAATAAACTTCTTGCCTCAGGGAATGACAAATTTGGATAAAGTACCAGGGTAGACAGACAGTTTAAGGCAATTGTTCTTAAAGTGTGGTGGCTCTGGACCAGCAGCATCAGCATCCAGTGGGAACTTGTTAGAAATGCACATTACTGGGCCCCACCCATTCCAACTAAATCAGTAATTCTGATTTGGGGGTCGGGGAGCAGCGATCTGAGTTTAACAACGCTGCCAGGTGATTCTGATGCTTGCTTATTTTTGAAAAGCACTGGTTTAGAGCAGCTGGAGAGATCCAGTAGACTTCGAAAGGAAACCATTAGGAGGTAGGTAGTAAATACAGAAAGCAGAAAAGAAGGGTCCCCATGGCCAATTTCCCTTATTTCAAACATTTTCCAAGGATTGATTAGGGTATTAATATATCCCAGCACACCATGCAATATTCTCCTTTGAGATTAATATAAGAGCAAAGTGGGTTAACTGAGGCAAATAGAGCACTCCAAAATAATACCCATCTCTGTTCCTGAACACCTGAGTGTGGGTACTTTGTTCCTATTCCAGATTTCCCTGCTTCAGCTTGTTCTGTCCATATTACACTGCCCTCCATGAGAAAGATCACATGTGAGGCACAGTGAAGTTGCCAAGGAGATGTGGTGTGGTCATCAGAACAATCAACAGCAGTCCTGCAGTGTCCTTGGGCTTTATCTCAGATGCCTGGTCTTGTGCACCTCAATTCCTGGCCTACCATCGCATTTTCAATTTTCACAACTGTCCTACCTCAAGACTATTATTCTTCTGGCCTCACTGTGACTTCGTTTGACATTCAGCAACAGTTCTTTCCTGGTTTGACTCTGAACTCAAATTCCAGTAACGTCTCCTCCTCACTCCTTCAGTCCATGCATAGAGGCTTTCACTCTGCTCCTTCCTCCTCTGAATTATGACAATTGCCTTTTCTGAACGACTTATTGCAGTCAACCAAGCACAGCTGGATATAATTCTTCCCACATGTTCTCAACTTTATATTTAACTCTAGCTTCCTTAGCCCTTCTCATCCTGTCTACTCTCATCACACTATTTAGTAACTAGTTTGTTACTAGACCAAGTGCTCTTATCCATAGGAATTAGCGGACATCTCTCCCATCTATCATTGTGTTCTCCACTGATGAATGGGACTACCAGGGAGTTCTTTGCTTTCTTCATCTTATAGCAGATAAAACAATTAGCTTTTGTATTTGGACCTTCACCAGGCTCCAAAATTCTAAATCTGGTAATAAAACCTACCCTCCTACCAAGAAAAAGGATAATCTTCATAAATAATCAGAGTGAACAATTATTTGTAGGACATCAACTATGTAGCTCGATGCAGGAAATATAGCACCTATTGTGCTACATACATGGGGATATAGTCTTGAACCAGAGAAAAGAAATTGCCTTCAACGAATTTACATCTGTGGGGGACTGCAGATATTCAAACACTGAAAATACAATTGATTAATCGTAACTACGGTATGTGCTATGAGAGGGAAATATAGATGTAATTTTTTTAAAAAATAAAGGAAGAAGTACTAAAGCACGTTTAGAGTCCAGTAAGACTTCCTTGAAGCAGTGAGATTTACACTGAGACAGCTAACATGAGTAGGAATTGCCTGGAAAAGGGTGAGTATTGGGTAGGAGGTGTAGTATTTCAAACAGATGGGAGAGTGTACAAATACCCTGAGGCAAAAGTTAGCTTCATGCCTTCAAGGAACTGAAAGAAGACCCAGAAGGTAGGGATTGAGGAGCAAAGTGGGAAGAGATGATGTGAGGCTGTTAAAGAAGGCAAGAAGATCTACCATATATGAATTTATAGACCAATGACAGTATTTAATTTTTATTCCATGTATAGCTGGGCGTCATCTAATCCTCACCACTCAAAGTATCATCCATGGAACACTAGCATTGACTGGGAACTTATTAGAAATACAGAGTCTCAGATATACCCATAATTACTAATCAAAATCTTTTTATCCATCTTCCCAAGTGATTTAAGTGCACATTAAAGATTAAAAAAAACTATTAAATTATTTAAGCATGGGGGTAACCTCATCTAATTTAGATTTTTTAAAGATTGTAGCTATATGGACCACAGGTTGGGCACGGGGTAGGAAAAAAGGGTAGATTTGGTAAAGTCAATTAAATGTTCAGTTCATTGAAAGATAATATTATTATGGACTAGAAGATTGTCAGTTGAAATGACAGGCTTGAAATATATTAAGGAAGTTCATTTCAGGACCTGGTGATAGATTTACGATGAAGGATGAGGCTGGACAAGGTATCACAGATGATTCCAAAGGTTTCTTCTGACAGCTGGGTGGGTAATATTATCATCACTGATAAGGAGTATGCAGAAGGTACAGATCTGGGGAGAAATATGAATTTATTCATGGATCACATAGGGTGTGTACAAAATGTCATGTTAGGAAAAATAAAACCTAAAATTTAGAGAGGATTTTACTTTTTAGAAAGTGGCTTCTCATATATTGTCTTAGCTATTCCTTCCATCATCCTGTCAACCAAGAAATGCAGAAAACTGCAAAGAAGAAAGTAATTTATTTGGGGTCTTAGGAATTGCAATTTGGGAGACAAAGATTTGGGTAAAACCAAAAAACTCTTCCGGGGAAGAGAAAGAGTCAGGGGCTGATAAAGGCAAAAGCTACAAGGTTGTTAAAGTTGTCTGGCAAGAATTACAACTGACCATGACACACGAAAGAAAATATTTGTCCTTAAGGGACAGGCAGTCACAGGTTATTTTAGGGTAAGGGTCTGCTAAGAATTTGAGTTTCTGGAACATTAGGCAGATATTCTGGATGCCTGCATTAAGATAATAAGTGGTCAAAGTTCAGATTCCATCTGGGCTGAGACAAACATAAATGCCCTCCCATTTCCATTTTAGAGAACTCTCTTAGCAATACCAACTCCATTCGATTTGATTTTCCTTTCACAATCTCAATGAAGGGTGAGATTCAAGGGCAGAGCCAGAAAAGAACTTTCTTGCAAAGAGCAAGAAAAAAGGTGTAAAGGGGCAAGGGCAGAATTAAACAGGTCACTCAAAGGGCTATTGCCAGAAGAAAGAGGTGTTCACCTGGACCAGGATGAAAACCATGGAAATGTATCAAAATGGACAGCTCTATTCTTCAAATGAAACTTACAGGACACACTAATAAAGATGACATCCAAGTAGAAATGTTGAGTCGGACAGACATTCCTAAAATTATGAGATAGGTCAGGTCTGGCAATGTAACCAATAGACTGTATTTAGAAGCCATGGAATTAGTTGAGACACCTACTGAGACAGTTTGGATAGGAAAAACAAACAAACAACAACAAAAAACCCCCACAAAACCCCAGAAATAAGAGCTAGGTTACTCCAAAATTTTGAGGGAAAGCAGAAAAGAAACTAGAAAAGGTTAATGAAGCAGTAGGAAACCTGAACTTTATTTTCTTCATCGTTTATATAGCATATATTCTTTTTACTTAATGAACACCGGAATTCATAATCATTTAGCACCATTTTCAAAACAAGTTATAGACTTTTGTCATTAAGAGATTTTCAAAAGTTCTTTCTAAAATATGCGGCTATTATCAACATTCCAGTTTGTGTATGCCACGTATGAAATTATAGTTATACTCTGTTGCTTAGATATTATTTCATAAATCATATATTTGAATTTCTGGATTTTAAGAAAGAAAAAATATATAAGAATAAACTAATTTATCTGGAAAATCTGCATAAATGAAAAGCATTTTAAAGATAGTTTAATTTTATTTCTATATTATCTAACCTTTAAATATATATTTATATTATTTTCTATTAATATTTTATATTAAATTTATTTATATTATATATTATTTTTAGTTTATTTTTAATCACTTTAAGAGAAATTCTATATCTGATAAAAATGCACACAAAATAAAAAAGAAAGGAAAAGTAATAAACATTGCATGTGAAGACGGGCATTGGCAAACCAAATCATGTCCATGGAAAAGATGTTAGATTGCTGAAGGACCATGAACATTTTCAAAGAGCAGGGGGGAAAGCTAACGCCTAGAAGAGAAAAGGAAGAAATAGAGTGTACATAGCAGCTATGTAACATGTAGAAAAAGACTAGCAGCTGCTGAAATTCCCATCACCTAAAATTGCCAACTAAACTATTTTAGAAATATTAGTAATATTATAAGGGGAAAAAATAACCTCGGGGTGACTACAAATACACAAAAACACTGAATACTAATTGCCCAGAGAGGTTTTATTGAAGAATGAGCTATTATTTTGACTTTGGTTTGAAGAAAACTGTTTTTACCTACAATGCATAACAACACAAATCTAATATCAGAAATAGAGAAGACAGAATGTGGATTACACAATTAAAATAATAATATGACAAAATTATTTGGTATGATTCCATGGCTTCTTTTGTTTGATAAACATTTATTATTACAGGAATGAAATTACTAACACTTTAAAAAATATCTCTCACATGGGCTCAGTGCTAATCTCATAATTGTTAAGTCATGTGAGTACTTTGGAGGTTGACCAGTGTACTTCACTAAGTTAGAGACGAAAAAAAAAGACAGATGTTGGATTTCACCATAGGACACTATGTCTGACATCAGTCTTTTCATAAAGGAAATGAACAAACTGAAAGAATTATTGGAACTTTTCCAACAAAACAAAAATAACTGTCTTTGCAAAGA
Source organism: Phocoena sinus (assembly GCF_008692025.1). NCBI lineage: Eukaryota > Metazoa > Chordata > Mammalia > Artiodactyla > Phocoenidae > Phocoena > Phocoena sinus. The sequence goes on from NC_045765.1 coordinate 31,535,937, forward strand.
GACCCTTCTTCTGTACTGGTGTAGAATAAAATTGTGAGTTCCTGAGAATTTCTGATGGACTAAAATTGAAAAGAGAAGCTATAGAACATTTGCTGAAGTTTCTTCCCAGGATAAGAAATCATAAATGTGAAGACAAATTGAAGGCCTGAAATCACAATTTTGTTTTTCAAGTGACTTAAGGAGGACCTGAAGTAGGAAAACCTTCCAGAGTGATCAATGATAGAGCAACAGCATAAAGTAAAAAGTATCAGAATTGTACACATTAACTTTCCTAGGTTACTAACTAAAATCTTATAAAATTTTAACTCTGTTTTTACATGACAAATCTTAGAATTTCATTACTTACATAATATTAATTTAAAAACTGAATCTAAACATCTTATTTAGTGCTTTCAAAAAAAATAAAACATTTTAATCTAAGTTCAATGTGAAATAAGGTCAAATGTGGAATCTATTTTAGTATATTATGACTTAAGTGTTTTCCAATATAACCTGGGGAAATAAAATATTTATAATGCTGAATATACACATAGTCCATGTGTTCTAAGGTCCAAATATCCATCTAATAAATACACATTGGGAATATAACTTCTTTGTAATTTGGATATCATTAGAATCTTCTAAGATTTTAATATGGCTTTAATAAGCTTATTTTAAAAATAAGTAGATGCCTAGAGGAAACATAATGATAAATAACTGATAAAAAGTCCAAAATGATATCAATAGAAGAGGAAAATGCTGTAATGCTTATTTAAATAGTTTAGAAGAACAGTAGAAAGCCATAAAAGTTTCTCCACTATATGGAAAACACACAATTTCTCAAGTATATGAAAGAGAAAACAAGAAAAAAATGTTTAATTACATTGACAAAAGAGAGAAAATTAGGTTATATTTATGGAGAAATTTCTCGCTTATAAGACTACAAGTTACTAGCGTACATACAAAAATCTCTTTGAAGCTAAGAAATTTATAGACAGTCATCCTGAATTAGTAGGTAATGCTGTGCCCAGACAAATCCTTTTATTTCAGTTTTTTAATCTTTCCTTTCATATCTAGATGCTATATGTATGAATCATGAAGATTCACTAATTTCTGCTTCAGTAGTCATAACTTTTGCTTGTTTTGATTAATGCCTATTAGCTATTGTTTATCCTTTGTAAAAAAAAAACATACATAGAGAAGTCAATGCTTCCTAAATACTGTGGAGCACATTTTTTCAAAAATTTATTTTATATACAGTGAAAACTTCTGTTACATTGACAAAAAAATGACATGAAATATACTGTATGATTTGTTTGGAATCAGCCACTTAAATTACAGTTTATTATAATGTTTACTTGTGAAAAGACTGAGGATCAGTTTCGTCATTGTGCCACAACTAATTAAAAATGTCTTTCGAGAAACTTTCAGAGTGATATTAATCTAATAAACACATTTTTAAGAGACATTCATATAATAATGCTTGGCATACTCAGCATACCAGATAAGGTATTTCTATAGTGGTTTTCAATTTTCTGTTTGCTTTTTGTTTTTGTCAGGGTAACCTTTTCTTTACATTACCATTGTTAAACTTTCTTGAATAGGTAAATCTTAGATGGTTCTCTGGAAATGCTACATTTAGATGAGTCATAAAATTTGCATTTTGTTCAAACTAACTTTAAAAATGCAGTAAAGATCTTAAAGAGTAATAATTTGAATCTGAATTTGAATGAATGGGTGTTGGTAAAGTCAAGTATGGTAAACAAGCATAAATTAAAACAGTAAATCTTTGTACAAAGTCTCTTACATTTTTTATAGCCAATTTATTTTTTGGAGAATCATATATGTGAATGATATGACTATACTGTTCAGAATGTTCAAGTTATTTTTCCACTTGGGATCATTTTCCATTTTAAGAGCAAATGAATTGATTCTAAATTCAAATACAATTTTAGCAAACAATTTTAAAGCAAAAGCATTTTAGTCATTTTTGGCTAAAATGATATGATTGATTTTATTTATATGTAAAAATCTCTCAAATCTATTTATTAGCCATAGAGTAATATTTGCAAAAACAGCCCAGGTAAAAGATATCTGTGTCAAGTAAACTCTGACATTGAGAAAGAAAATGAATGGGAATTAACTGATCTACATGCTTCAAAACTGGTAGCTTCTATTATCTCTCATACTCTGATATATTTCAGAAAATATGATGAAGATAAATACTTTGGGGTGAAGTAAATTTGTTTTCAATGGCTTGACAAATCAAACAATCATGAATTGAGATTTCTAGGATTTAGGTTGAGTATTTCTCATAAGTAATAAACTGTTTTTACTATAGCTCCTCAATTTTAGGTTCAAATTCTAAAAGAAAAAAAAAAACATTTAAGGGGAAACGTAAGTATTCAACCTACAGTAAAAGAAAATGTGAATATTGAGCTATATATTTAGAGCCTTCAAATAAGCCAATAAATGCATTTACGTTGTTTGGCAGGTACCAAAGTTGCCAAAAAGTAAGTACTTGTGCTGATTTTTATTTTATAACATAAAATTTTTGTTAGCAACTTTTTAAAATAAGAAACACTAAAATTAAATATCCTTTGTTCTAACTATCATTAATTTTTACATGTATCTCATTAGCAAACCGTGTCTTTGTCTTACACAGCTGAAAAAAAACAAAAACCCTGGCAAATTAACACTTCTAAAAATACTTTAATGGTTGGAAAATATAATTTGAAATTCTACCGTTTAGCTTTAAGTGCTTGAAAAAGATCACCAAAGTGAGTTTCTATATATCAGAAGAAAAAAATAATCAAGTAAGCAAACATTGCCATAAGTGTCCCCTTTAATTATTTTTCATTTGTGTAGTTTGCCCACACATCCATATTCAATTTATTAGTCAATAACTACACTCTGTGAATTCTTCCTTTTTACTTCTTTAATTTTTCAATAGCAGTACAGAAATAACTTGAAAAAATGAAACATTTAAATAAATGTCAGGAGAGCTATTTGGAGACTTGCTTTCGACAATATTAATATGTTTGTCCTCTTAAGAACAGAAACAAATGATAATACAAAGCACATGGGAAAAATAAATATGAACACAGAGGACAGTGACAAGTCCAGCAGGAAAATGAGATGTACTTGGAAGTTTTACTCCACTGGAGAAAAATCATGAATCATGTTAAGAATTAATAACAATTTTATTTTAGCTGATATATCACTGGAAATATTTGATTTTCACTTATCTACTTAAATAGAACATTTTTTATGTCAAAAGCAGCACATAGCCACAACCTGGAATAAAATTCAAGAAAGAATATTCAAAATTTCTAATTATCCAAAATTATATAGTACTGCATCTAAATAAATCTTAGTGTGTTATTTTGGAATTTTGATTATAACAATTTTTAAATAAATTGTCTTTGGTAACATAAATTATCTTGTAAATGTAAACTCTAAGTTTTTCAAACTTATTCATTTTATTTTAATCAGTAACCTTCAATAAAGATGACTGGAGTATTAAAAAATATTTCCAAATTCCATGATTTTATTATAATGAAAGCAAAACTGAAATTAAATATTTGGGATATATAAAATAATTTTATAATAGTTACTTGTAATTTTCAAAGTATTATAACTACACGTTCTTTCAAATTCTGCTTTCCAATATTTCATATTAATTTAATAAAACCAGTACCAAACTGTGTTGGCAAATTTTCTTTGGAATGATGTCACTATGCATCTCTTTGATGGAAATATATCTCATTTAGATATATATTTTATTGAATAGGGCATTTGGTTGAACAAAAATATAACCGCAATATCCTCTAGTCAGCAGAAGTAGAAGTTATTGCATGACAAGAGCCAGGGATTACGATTAGGACATTAAAAGGAATGACAGGAAGGCAAGGCTGACCATCACTGCTACCAGCTCATCTTCCAAGGACCACTTTGCACATTTCTAAGTCTCTTCCAAGGACCACTTTGCACATTTCTAAGTCTGGGCCCCTATGGAGTGGATTTGAAGGCTATAAAACACTATGCCTTTTATACAATGTGCAACTGACTGGTTCAGAAACAAAGTAAACACAAAGTAATAAAAGGAGAATGTCTATCTTTAAAAGGCAGTTCTTGGTAATGCTTCCCTTTGGCAATTTTTAAGTCTTACTTTAAATTTTATAGTTAAGTGTATAAAGACATAATTTTGCATATAGTGGGTAGCTCAAAAGAGTTTTCGCTGCAATATAGCATCCTTCGAGAATTTATAGAATCTTCTTCACTCAACTGCAATTCTGATGTTCCACATGGTTACAACATTTTTATTTCATTAACACCTAATTTACAAGCACAAATCATTCTAAATGTATCAGAACAGAGGTAGGAAATAATTATAATTTAGACTGAAATCTTCATCTCCTAGTCACGTATTTTTAACCCATCTATCTTATGAAAAAATAATGTATTGAAGAGAATTATAAAGAAATAAAAAAGTTTTCCAATTTAAATAAAGAGGTGCCACAATTTAAGTTATTCATTTCTAACAATTTACCTATTATTGCACAGATGTGCCATACCTGCTATATTGAGCTGTATGGTTTATAATTGAACATGTGCAATATTGATCAGACAGTCTGCACCTATTTAAGTATGCTTTTTCATGGAGCCTCCCATCATAGCCCTTGGACATTTAGTTGAATGCTTTGAGAGCTCTTCAGATTTTGTTTTCAAGTTTCTAAAGGGAGATTATTTTACATGGTTGACTTGGCATTTAATAAGCTACATATAAAAACAGATATAAAAACATTTTGCCATTAGAAAAATACTAAAGCTTAATATTTAATATCATTTATCAGGACTAAAAAAATCCAGTCAACCTGGTCAAAAAAGTAACACTGTCCCACCTCCTATACAGATTAATTGCTTGAGTAAACAGAATAACCATTTGTTCTGCTCTTGAATAGAAACAATCCACCTGATTTGGATGGGCTGAATTAATTCTCATTCAACATCAACTTTCTGTCCCATGTAACCAGCATGTCTCACCATTAGCCATTATACTCCCATTAACCCTTACCTATCCAAAACTGAAGGAGGGCAGGGCATGTATGGCATAAAACATAAAAAACACATCTGCCTGAGACCATCTTCCTCCTTACTTTCAATTTGTCTATCCATATTTAGAAATACGGTAGGTTATATTTACTCCACTTCCTACTCACATTTCTCACTTACTATGTGCCCCAAAATAGGTAACGTAAGAGGGTTCAAACCCTTCTGTGAATGCTAGCCTTCCTATTACTGTCTGCATGGGCTTTGTCAGAAATAGCCTTAGGGAATATCTAATATTAAGCAAGTATCTCATGTGATTTGTACTATTTTTTTCATTAAAAAGCAACCTTTGATTTTTCTTTTGTATTAGCATATGCTCATCAAGTGCCTGAAGATGAAGCATATGAAGGAAAAAATAATCTTTCACTTATTTAAAATCTTAGTAATTTATGATTTAAGATGACACCAAAGAAGCTTTGGAGAGGGGCTATATCTAATTGTCTTTGAAAAGCTTGTCTCAAGGTGAGTGAGTTTTTTTCTTTATAATTTACATTTTGATAAGGTCAAATTTTTCAGAAGAAGCCCTTTGTTATGCTTTGTATAAATAGCTCTGAACAGATGAAAATTAAAAATATGAGTACCCCTACCTTAAGAGAAATTTCTGCAGGTCTCACCCCAGACTTCATATACCTGCAACATAAAAACAAACACATCCAATAGTTATTTACAGTATGTAAAAAGGAGTATTCTTCAAGTAAGCTAAAACTGAGAAATTGTACCCTCTTCTCAGCAGAGATCTATTTCTAGTGGAAAAAAGAGAAGATATCAAATGGAAGAGCTGTTCCATTTGACTAAGAATAAAATAAATAAAAGAATAATAAACTGATGACAATAATTAGGGTAGTCATGAAATGAAAACATCTAGACATGCAAACTAAATTAATCTGAGCCTCTAAAGTGAGTTTCAAATATGTGGTAAAGGATCATCTACAGCACAAAGTAATTTCTCTTACCGTCAAGACTAACTTGACTTTCTATATATCCATATCATATAATGGTATTCACCAGTGCTTCTTTATTTTTAAATATAATTTTTAGATATAATATACAATGCTAATGTTGGAATATTTATGATATTCTAGAGCAATCAGTCTCTAAGTTTCAACTGATTCTCATATAGCAACGAAAGGTACTGATTACATAGAACTTTGTAGTTTACAAAGCATTTTCATACATTTTATGGTTTGATTTTCACAAACTAACAAACAAAACAGTGAAAGATTCAGGCATTTAGGAAAACAGCTTGGCAAAAAAGGATAGCAATCCCTGAGAGGAAACAAATGTGGTAAGCCTTGGGATTACCTCAGCTGGAGGATGTTACCAAGCTATAGCACAGGGAGAGGAAACCCGGTCAGATCCTGGTGGTCTCCCTGAGTTCAGGAGACACAGCTGGGAGTTTGGGGAAGTCAAGGTGACTAGAGTTTGCTGGGCAGAGTATCACAGAGGAGAGACTTGCAGAGAGACAGAACTTTAGAGATCTACAGACGGTCCCCTTTGAGCACTCAACTGAGCAGTGATTAGTACATGCTGTGAAGACATTACCCACAGCCAGGAAAATAAACATCTGACAATTAAGAGGGAACAATGCCTGATGTTCATACAGGAATGAGAATAGTGACTGTTCTTGTCAGCCAAGATGGAAAACCTCATAATTCAAGGAACATTGATTAGAATACTAAGAAGGGTCTTGCCTCAGTAGGAAAGAGAATTAGTCCTAGAATAAATGTAACTCGTCTCATCTAACAAAGCTGAAAAGCAAGATCTGAAAAGATCAAGTTGTTTCCAACTAACTTAACCATGTCCTGGACAAAGCTCAAGGATATTTATAGGAATTTATATGGGAGTTAAAAATGTACAGCCACCAATGTTTGTAAATATCCTGATCACGTATAAAAGATAAAAAATGCTCACAAGTAATTTCACTTAACAATTAAGAAAGAAAAAAAAAGATTCTCACTCCAATTCTGCAGTTCACCAATATCTAACTGATCTATGAAATATCAGCACACTGAGAAACCCATTCTTTCAAGGAAAATATTCAGAGTTACACCAAAAAGAATGTATAATGATATTTCCTAGTGCTAGTAGTTTTTCTTCCTTAAATTTTGTTTGCCTGGTTTAAATAAAGCAAAGGGGTCACCACAAACAAGAGCACAATTTTATTTTTCAGCATTTATTTAAGAATATATTACTTTTTAAGAAATATTAGAAACTTTTCTCCTTGCATCAAAGTGTGGTATAGTGTTAGCACTACAAAAGGAAGTAGTGAGGAAGAGTTGGCAAAAAAAAAAAAAGCATTTAAAAGACTAAATTTTGCAAAGAATGGTAGCACGCATTATAAAATTAACATTTACATCATTTTCACAATCTTTCCAATTTATGACACCAGGGTTTAGGTGACTCACCACAAATGACTTTAATTGTTGGTTCCATGATTAGCATTACAGATTAACAATATTATTGTTACTGTCCTATTCTATGTAGTTCAAGCAGTCTATTGTTTATACTACATTAAATAAATGTGTCCTTATTGCACAATTCAGAATATTACATACTTATAAAAAAATGCATGATTCAAAAAAGTAACTACAAAGGATATTAGAAAATATTTTAAATTAAAGAATAAATAAAATCACAATATATCAAAATGTATGGGATGCAGTCAAAGCATACCTTAGAAAAATATTCATAGCATTTAACACTTATATCACAAAATAACAGAAGTTTCAAATCAATAAATTACCTATACTTTCATTTTATGAAATTAGAAAAAATAAAAATAGAAAACTAATACTAAAGCAAATAGTCAAGAGGAAACAATAAAGTGCAGAAATCAATAAAACCAGAAAAGCCATACAGGAAAGTCAATGAAACTAAAAGCAATTTTTTAACACTTTATTTTTTAGAGCAGTTTTATGTTTACAATAAAATTGAGAAAAAGGTACAGAGATTTCCCACATAACCTCTGCCTCCACACATGGATAGCCACCCCCATTATCAACATCACTAACCAGAATGACACTTTTCTTTTCTTTTCTTTTTTAACCAAAGCTGAACTACATCAATACATCATAATCACCCAAGACCCAAGGTCCATAGTTTACTTTAGGGTTCATTGTTGGTGCTGTATATTCCATGGATTTGGACAAATGTATAATGAAATACACCCATTGATATAATATCATACAGAGTATTTTCACTACCCTAAAATCCTCTGAGTTCCACCAAATCATCCCTTCCTCCAACCCTAACAACCACTTATTTTTTATTGCCTCCATGGATTTGTCTTTTCCAGAATGCCATATAGTTGAAGCCATACAGTATGTAGCCTTTTCAGGCTTTTCACTAAGTAATATGCACTGAGGTTTCCTCCATGTCTATCCATAGCTTGATAGGTCATCTCTCTTTAATCCTGAATAGTATTCCATTTTCTGGATGTATCACAATTTATCCATTCACCTGCTGAAGGACACTTTGGTGGCTGCTACTTTCTGGTAACCATAAATAAAGCTGATATAAACATCTGTGTGCAGGTTTTTGTGTGGGCTTAAGCTTTTAATTCATTTGAGTAATCACCAAGAAATATGATTGCTGGACCATATGGTTAGAGTATGTTTAGTCTTGAAAGAACCCACCAAATTATCCGCCAGAGTGACTATACCATCGTGCATTCCCATCAGTGACATATGAGGGACAACTGGATATCATAAAGGGAAAGGAAGAACAACTCTTACTCTCCACTGTATACAACAGTCAATTCTAGATTAATTAAATACTGAAATGTAAAGGATAAAGTAGTTTTCTAGATGATAATATAGAAGAATATCTTCATTTGTCAAGATAATTAATAAAAGACAATATCCAAATAACCAATAACCATGCAAAAAGTATTAAACTTTATTAACAGTCAGAGCCAAGCCAAGTAAAAATATTACTATTACTAAAACACATGGAAACTTTTATTACCCTACCCAGAAAGACTAAAATTTAAAAGACAATGATACCAATATCTGAAGCAAAGGAATCCTTCATACACTGGTGGAAAGAGTGTAAACTGGAACAACCACTTTGGAAACAGGCTGGTATCTACTAAGTTTAAATATTGACATATAATCAGATCTAGAAAGTTCACTCCTACTGAACAGATATGCTTGCATGCATATATCAAGAAATACATACAAAAATGTGTAAAAGCCCAAACCTGGAAATAACTCAAATGTCTATCAATAAAATAATGTTAAAATAAATTTTAAAATTGTTAAAAATATTTGAAAAGTTTTAAATTATTTAAAGTTACCACATGGCAATGCAATTCAACAAACCACAGCTACACAAATAAAACATGAATGAATCTCACAATCATAATTTTGAGCAAAAGAAAGTATAAGAAGACTATAATCTCTATGTTTTCATTTATATAAAATATAAAAAATAAAGGAAAAACAAATGTATAGTATATATGGATGCTAGTTCAGGTGGTTAAACATAAAGAAAAACAAGGAAATTTTTACCATTAGCATCAAAATGTCAGCTAAGTTTGGTTGAGAGAAAGCAGGTAACAGTTGAGAGGCTATGAAGGGAAATTCTTTTGAGGTTGGTAATGCTTGTGTCTTTAAACTTAACTGGTGGTTACAAAGTGCCAAGTGTGCCATGATATTGAGTTGAATACTTGTTCCTTTCTGTGTTTCAAAACAAAAAACTTAAAAATGAAGTTAACCATGGATAATGAATTAATGGACAGATAAGTGATGCTTCATTACTGCTTCAAATTTAACATGTTTAAAAAGAAACTCAGAATCTTTTTTCTCCAAATCAATTCCCATCTTGTACTCTCAAATTCTATCCAGGACATCATCACTTGTTTCAAATTCTAACTTGAAATATATGCTCCTTATATTGCTGAAGCAGGAAGACTACATACTTTAAAATCTGAAAGATCATGGTTCATATCCCAACCTTTCCTTTTATTATCTGTGAGGTCATAGCAAATTACCTTACTGACTCCCAATAGTGCTAGGTGCTGTGTCTGATAAATGGCAATAGACACTACAATCTATTAGTATTAAATGAGATGAAAAATTTAGCCACAGTACATGTTTTCAAAAGGTTGATTCCTATTGTCTCTGAATGCAAACTCTATATACAATCAGACTTTTTTGAACATCAATTGTGTCTTTGTAATGTGTTTGAGGAAGAGAAAAGAACCCTGACAGCTGGGAACTAATATGGCACTGTCAACTAGGCTGTTCTCTTGTTGAACATCAGACAAGGTACTTAGTGACCATGACAAATCAAAAAGACAAAAAAAAAAAAAGCAAACCAAAAACAAAAAACCCCATCATTATGTCTGAACTCAGACAAAAAATACAATACTGTTTAAATAATAAAAATGACCCTAACATCCCTCTCTCCTTTCTAACATTAATGACTACTGCTTCTGTACCAATTACTGCCTTAGGATTGCTTCATATCTCTTGCTTTCTATATAAGAAGTATTAGGATACCCAATCATAGAATTCTATCTCCTTGAACCCTTCCCAAAATCACCCAGCACATGATCAAATCTTATCGTAAAACCCTTCTAACACCCTGTTAATAGACAATTCACAGCCCAGTGTGTGCATTCTCCCTCTTTGCAACAAGTCAATAAACCCAACATTGACCTCAAATGTGCCCTTGGTCATCTTTGACTCTGGAGCACTAGCATCTCTCATGTGGCCCATTTTTTGGAATCTATCACCCCCTACATGTGAGATCGGTTTTCCTTCATGCATAAACTGTTTTGGCAACCTAACTGGGATTTCTACTACTCTCTTTCTTACCTCCAATCCATACTAGAGACTGCTGAATATTTATTAGTCAAAAAATTATCCTCCTAAAAAATACGATTTATTAGACATCCAATTTTACATGTCCATTTTAATATTAGTGAGTGAAAGACTGTCAGTAGCTATTCTCTCAAGAGACAAGATGCATCCTTTGTCCTGGTGAACCTATTGTAAGTTGAACACATATCTGTGTGTTCGGAGGTAAAGTGCCAAATGCATACCTGTAAATGGAAAAGCAATTTTCTCTTCGGCTTCATATAACAGTGTGTCAAAATTCTCTAATTCCTTTGTTTTGTCTTAAATAAAGAGAGGTTAGGTTGTGAGTAAAACTTCTGTTTTGATAGCTTGAATCTCTGGAATAACCCCCATAGGAATTAGCAGGAAGCAAAGCTAGTCAAAGCAATGTTTAGAAAATAGAAGTTTGTACTTTGTCATTATATTTCACATTTTCAACTAGACCTGCAATGAGAGCACTAGTTTCCTTTTTTTTTTTTATTATTCAATAGATACTTTTCATTTGTGCTTTTTAAAAAGTATTTTTAAAATTGTATTTTACATAACGTGACACATAAATTGCACACTGTAGAAAGAATTGTCTGCCTCCCTGAATGAAACCATTTTAATCTCAAGAGTTTTATTATCTGTTAAAATCTATTTAAATAGAGGCATTCAATTTTACATTACTTGACATTTATGGGGAAGCTATTTTACAGCAGCAGGTTTCTGAATAGACAAGATCACAACAAATATTCATGATAATGTGACATGCTAGATTGAAAAATATGCAGAAAGAATGATCTAAATATTCTGGGCAGTTCACATATATGGATATATCTAATAAAACTCTGGATCAGAGGTCTACTAATACATTACATGTGTTTGACAACTACAATTATGACACATATACCTATTTTAATTTACCATATTACAATATGAATTGAAGCTATACTGTTTTATATATTAGCTAAATATTTAATAATAAAACTGAAAAACAGAGACATTATTTGTAATGTGGGATATTCAGTTAGTGTTTAAAGCTTAAGTTGTTTTTTTTTTTTTTTTTTTTGGCAGTATGCGGGCCTCTCCCGTTGCGGAGCACAGGCTCCGGACGCGCAGGCCCAGCGGCCATGGCTCACGGGCCCAGCTGCTCCGCGGCACGTGGGACCCTCCTGGACCGGGGCACGAACCCGCGTTCCCTGCATCCACAGGCGGACTCTCAACCACTGCGCCACCAGGGAAGCCCTAAAGCTTAAGTTTTTTAAGAGCAGCAAATTTGCTAGTTGAACTGACAACATTATAAATTTTTTTTTGTACCACTTGCTCAAATTGCCAGCTTGAATCAGAGTTTGAAGAAATTGGGAGAATGAGCTTCTACAACCAGGGCTTTCTACAACTGGCCTCCTCAGTCTGATGTATGACAATTCAAACTGAGATTTTTTTTTTATGAACAAAAAAGGAAACGAACCACCACAAGATTTTAAATTACACAGAGGAATCTGCATGAAACTTCTATCCATCAAATGGCCACTGAAAAATGAGGTAATTACCTAAAATAATTTGCATGTTAAGAGCTAATACAATATTACAAAGTAAAGTCCAGTTGTGAAAGCAATGCATAATTTCCTGATTAATGTCTCATGCACGATATTCCTCCATGCTCTGTCAGAGCCTAAATAACAATATGGCCAATCAGTCAAAAAAAAAAAAGATAACTCAGGCAATAAATGAGTTCAGCTCTAATAAATCATGATTTGAATTCGTTGAATTTTAAAATTATGACAACTAATCACAGTATATTGTGTTTTTAAGGCAATGCATTTAGATTTTAATTGGTCTAATTATAGATTTTTAGTAATTCGAGATTAGTGTGGAAGGCAATTTTTTTTTTTTAGTCTTTGAAATGTCATCTATTAAGTTACTGAAGAAAACTTCACATTAAAATACCAAGTCTGTAACTCCCAGCTCTGCCAAAAGTTACGATGAGAGCGATATTTACTCAGGAAGATTGAGAATGTCAGTGGAGTAATATGGCCAAATTTCCTTACACAAAGATTATGAAACAGTTCTCTTCTCAGTGCAAAGTGGAAGCATTTCTTCTAAAAGAATTAATCTCTTCAGTCAGCCGAAGGCAGGTGTGGTGATAAACAAAGGAGAAGCAGGTGAGGCAAAGCCACAATAATAGATACAAGGACTGGAGTCACTTAAATTCAAAATGGCTTTCCTTTCACTCTTCTACTATGCTGTTCTAGCGTAAATGAAGAAACTCTTTAAAATCTTAAGGCTATTTATGGAACTTATTAAGAGGCAGAATTTTTCTCTCTTTATTTGTAGGAAGGAGAAAGGAGAGCAGACGGAAGAAAAGCTAAGGTGCTTTTCCTTGTTGTTGGGGATAGGGGCGTGACGAAAGGCAGGCCAAGAAAATGTGTTCGTGATTATTCTGACCCAGGCTGAATACTGACTCTCCTTTTGCTTCTTGTCAAGAAAGCATTAATATTAGCAAGGGAAGAAGGCAACTTTGGAGGTCAGACAGGCTGTTCTGCCTGGGCCCTGCCACTCACTGACTGTGACCTTAGGCAAGTTACTTAACCTCTTCCAAGCCTGATTTTTAACCTGAAAACTGAGGATAGTAACATAACACACCCTACTGGGGGTTTGTGACTGCTGACTAGAACCAGTATGAATCAGAGGTACTGGTAGTAGACTAGTGACTAGTACCAATCACTCAGCCCAGTGACGAGTATGTGTAAGTGCTGAATACACAACACAGAATTTTTTTTTTTACCGGTGCTGTTATTAAACCACTTATTTAACCTCTTATACCTGTTTCCTCATCTCTAAAATGGTGATAACATTACCTATCTGATATATCTGTCATCAGAATTACATGAATGAATACACCTAAATTTCTTATAACAGTACTTGATGTATAATAAGACCACAAAATATCAGTAAATTAATCACTGGTGGACACTAACCACACGCAGCCATTCAAATTCGAATTACTTAAAATGAAGTAAAATTTGAAATGTCATGTGAGCCACACTGCAACTGCTCAATGGCCACATATGGCTAGTTCCTCTCATACTAGACAATACAGATTAGAATATTTCATCATTTCAGAAAATTGTATTGGATAGTGATAATAGATATGTACTTAAAGAAAGATTTGTAGGGACAAATGAGCATTCATTCATGTTGTTATCCAGTGAGTGGGGTGGAGAGTAAGAGATGAAGAATAGACAGTTTATAGAAGATGATTAATTTGTACTTTACATAACTTCATATTGTTTTAGATGTGCTTTTTTACATTTAGGCATATATTATCGTAAAAAAAAATTTTTAAATATATGCATTAACAATTAGAAACACTTTAACTTTACATAAGGTTGACTCTAGTTAATCAGAACTATCCAAACTACCAAATTATTCAAACTATTCAATCAACAGCAATGTACCCTGTACAATTCACTTGAGGCAACAACTTGATTTTCAGACAATATGCCTTTGAGTGATATCCCAATGTAACAAAACTTTCTAGAGGTTTGGCAGTCTAAACTCTTGCAAACTGTGGTAACTAAGACTTTTCAAAATTTGTCAGGTTTGAAAGAGCCTCATAAATCACATACAACTGCCATGCAATTCTTAATATTTATTAACAAATAGTACCAATAATGAAAAGCAATTATATCACCCATTTCTCAAGTGATTACCACCTCCCTAATTTCAAAACTCTGTGGACATTTTTTTCCCCCATTCTCACCTCTTTGGCCCTGGTTTCTTAGAAATTTTTGATAGTATTGATTATTCTTTAATTTTAGAAATATAAGTATCCCTTTCCTGTTCTTCTCCTTCCTCCTGTACTATTCGTTCTCAGGTGTATATGTAGCTTTCTATTCTTCTATCACTCCTCAAATGGTGTTTTATCCTGAATTTTATCAGTGACTTTTTTCTTATATCATTTTATGTGCTCTTTTGACTGTTCTACTCTGTTTTCATATTTCAGATATCACCTATATACTGATATTACTTTCTACACCTCCAGTTAGAATTTTTCATTTAAATCTCAGACTTCTATTTTGTGTTATTTTCTGTATGCTCCATACACCCAAGCTCAGATTTTTGTAATATTGGACTCACCTTTTTTTCTAGAGCTCTATTTACAAAACAAATGCACATGTACATACCAGCTTTGTTTCTTTTTGTTTCCTCCTTAGTTTTCTTTTCACTAATAATAAAGACCTGATAATTTTCTAGATATATCTATTTTATACCTTTCCATTAAGTCACTAAATCATCCTCATTCTGCTTCCTATTATATGTATCAATAGTATACACTCATCCCTCTCTCCAGATGCCTACTTCCCCTGACTGTATTTAATTCTCCCAGAAATTCTCATCTGAGCTGCTACAATAACTTAGTAACTCATCTTACCTACTACCAGTTTAACCCCCCCCAAATGCTACCAATACAATTTTTTCTAAAACACAAACTTCTAAAAAATTGCTTGAAATTCTTTAATGATTCTCACCACTTACAGGGTCTTTTACAAACCCTTTAGCAAGCATGAGAGGTCGATTTTTATGGCTCATGCTTACCACCTTAGTTCAATTGCTTTACCTATATTGTAATGTCCCTGCACCCTGGCTATGTCAAGCTACCTGATGTTCCCAAAATGTGATATGTCTTCTTTTGGAAGCATTGGAATATGCTTCCAATATTCTCTGTATATGCTCTTTGTTCTACCTGGAATCTTGCCAATCTTCCTCATTTCCTTGAAAAACTCATACTATTTTAAGACTCAGAGACATTATTTCATTTTTGGTATATTTTTCTCATACTTTTTTTCACCTTCCTTTCTATGCAGAACTCAGGTTCTAAATCTCACTTAAAGCACCTATAATAATGCATTATAAAGGTAAATCATTTACCTGTTTTGGAGAGATAATGAAATCTCTAAAGGTTTCATTCCTAGCATAATGGGTAGATGTTAACATGTCATGCATAGCAGGCCCTCAATTATATGTATTTTAATAAATTAGTATTTAGTTAATAATTAAGTAAACTATGGTTGTAAAATGCTATGAATAAAAATAGTGAGGATAGCAAAAATTATTGAAAATTAAAAGGCGATATTCAGAAGCACAATTAAAATAATCAGAAGTTTCATTACTCCCTCCTCTGTGAAATACTTTCTTCACTTGGCTTTAGTACTCACTAATCTCATGGATTTCCTCTTATTGGCTTTTCTTTCCCAGTCTGCTTTCTGGATTCCTCCTTATATTTGCACCCTTCAATACTGGAATAGCCTAAGACTAAGATTTTGCTCTTGTATCTCTTCTTTATTTAAACACTTCTAGAGATCTCATGTAATCCCATCACATTCTATATCTTTGCTATGTTGAAGACTCTTAGTTTGTATACCTATGTTACACACCAAACTTTAAATTCAACTGCCTACTTACAATGTTATCCTGTCAAATTTCATGTGTTAGAAACCAAGACCCTCATCTTCCCCGACAAAATGTGCTCCACAATCTAGAAAATTGCAGTTCTATCCTTTCAATTGTTTAATGCCTCAAATCTTCAAGTAATTCTTAATTATTTTAGGAAACTTTGTTAAATATATACTCAAAATACGCAGAATCTGACCCTGCCCCAGGACCTCCACTGCTATAATATTTTCCAATCCATCATTCTCACTCACCTTAATTTGTGTAGAAGCACCTGAAGTCATCTCCCTATTTATGCTCCTCTACCCCTGCCCCCTTCAATCTAATCCCAATACAGCAGCCAAAATAATTCTGATAAAATATAAGCCATATCATATTGCTCTTTTACTCATAACCCTCCAGTGGCTTTTCAATTCACCTAGAGTAAAAACCTACATCCTTACACTGGCTCATAAGATCCTTAAAGGTTCCAGTTACATATCTGACCTTTTCTTCTACTTCTCTTCACCCACTCATTTCTAGTTTTCTGGCCTCCTTGCTATTCTTTGAATGGACCAGGCATGAACCTAGATCCAGGCAACTGTACTTTGTTCTCTTTGAGAAACTCATCTCTCAGACACCAACGTAACTCACTCTACCTCTCTCACCTTCCTCAGAGTTCACCACATTATTTAAATTTGAAATCACCATCACACTTCTTAGCCCCCTTTAAACTTTTCCTTCACAGTAATTATCATGTAACATATTGTATATTTAATTACTAATTTTTGTTTGCTTATTGTTTTCTCAATCCTTGTAGAAAGGTAAATCTACAGGACAGGGATTTTTATTGGTATATCCTTAGTGCCTATAACAGTGCGTGACACATAGTCATCAATAAATATTTGCGGAATCAATGAATAACTATAACAAGTAATTTTAGAGATAAAACTAATGAATAGAGGAAGAATTGGAAAACCTATCAGGCTGAAACATAGCAAAAAGAATGATTACACATCTAAAAAAGGAATAAGTACATTACTAAAGGAAATAAAACAGGTAAAGAAACATTTCCCAATGGGGGGGTCAAATAAAACTTGTAGACTATTAAAGAATAATGATCCCTATTTTTAATAAAGTGGATAATATTTCTGAATAATTAGTTTCCCTCATACTTGACCTCTCAGAGTCTTTGAAATGTTACTGCAAAAAGTGGAACATGGCAGACAGTATTTCCAGAAATTATTTGACCACATAAACTATTTCTGATCTTCTTATAAAACTAGAGAGCTATAGAATGACTTTTGGGAAATGCTGAGGACAAAGGGATATTGTATATGAGCTATAATTCTGTCTCAGTATGGTAAGATAAAAAATACTGTGATAAATGAGCCTGGGAAACTAGAAAGCTAGTAAGATTTTCATTAATGTTGAGCAATAATTTGTATAGTCAGGAAGAGTCAACAGCTCTGTGGATAATTATTAGTAATATATAAAAAGATGCAATCATACTACCTGAAAAAATAATACTTCTGAGGTTTAGTAAAAATATATAGTGAAAGACTTCTTCATTTCTTTTGTTTACATCAAGGAGAATAATAACATTTCTTAATTCTATAGAAATACAATTTATCCCATCTATTATACTTGTACTTCCATGGTCGTAAAAAGTTCTAGAAAAGATCAACCTACCAAAATTATTGAGAGACTGTAGCATGGCATGGCAATAAGAGCTAAAGATTTAGAATCAGAATACTTCTCTAAGTATTAGTATGGACATGAGCAGTGAAATATGATTATCTCTATATTTAACTCTACTGGGAAAAAGTTGAGATTTAAGAATGCATTTTTATAAGTCTATATCAGGAGCCAATGTCAAAGACATGATTAATGCATAAACCTCTGATATCTAATAGTTGGTTCATTATCATCTTTAGTTGATTTATTTGTCTAACATCAGTTACCATTAGGACCATGCCAGGCATGTAAACTCACATTTAAATAAGGTTATAAAAAGACAAGTAAAAAATATGCTGGTTATATGAATTGCAAACTAGACTATCTCTATGTCAAAAAGGTCAGTTATGATGATATTGTTTTCTCTTTGCCCTAAAAGTTTACATTTTAATAAAGATTAAATGGAATCTCTCTGTAATTCAGAAAAATGATAAAGAAACTAAACTTTCTATTTATGCATGTATATCTTTGTCTAATTGTTCACACTTTTCAGCGTGATACATTAAATTTACTAATTATTAAAATCCTGGTGTTTCTCCTACTCTATATAAAGGACATAGAAATTATGCACTAACTTTGTATATCAATGAAACAATGTTACTGAAAAATTAAATTTTCTCTCTTTGAAATCTGTATATAATTGTTTAATAAAGAAATCTACATTTTGCATTTGTGTTAAGCAATATAACTTAGTTAACAATAGTTAATATTGTTGATATTTTTATTATTTTCATTTTCTTGTCAGAGAATTACTGAAAGTATTTTCTGCTTAAGAAATTCCTAATACCTTCCCTGAAATAGATATGATTTCAACATATTAAGTTAATAATTTGTTTCAATGTAAATATTTGAGAAAACATTTTTCTTTCTTCTCAGTGCACACAGCCCTTAATTTTCTGGGCTCCACTTGAATTCATGTAATGTTTATGAGCAGGGATATATAAGAAGAAGAATTACATCCAAAATTAATGACCCTAAGTTATACATTGCATCAAAAATATACTACTGTGAGTACTGAGTGTTCACTTGAATCCTCAAAACGGTCTGATAATAATGAAAACAATAATTACAAGGGCAAACACTGATAGAGTGATTGCTGTTGCTATGCACATTGTTTTAAGTGCTTTCTGCCTATTATCTTATTTAACTCTCACAATATTATCTATGAGAAAGGTACTATTATTATCATTGTTGACAGAGAATGAAATTCTATGCAGAGTTTAAGGAATGTGCTTGAGATCACACAGCTAAGAAGTGGAGGTTCTAGGAGTTGAACCCAAGTAATTCAGCTCCAGAATCCATGATCTTAATCAATAAACTACAACTTTTGTGTTGGTTAAGTTGGCTAGTTGCTTTCAAATCTGTCTTGCGAATGAGAAAATGGAGGGTCAGAGCTACTAAATTTCAAGTGAGGATTTGAACTGAAGTTCTTTGAGTAAAATCCTACAATATTGTTTAAGAGCATCATTGTGCACCAGTTTTCTGTTCCCCTGGCGGAGCTATTTTTTGGTATCTTTCATGAGCTTTGATTACGAAAAGTCATGAGTCCTAGAATATGAGTCAAGATAGAAATTGAGTAGGTACATGTACTCCAGGCGAATGAAATCGGTTCAGGTTTCTTAGCTTAATTTCTTTTCAAGGGGGCTGGGGTCAGTGAAGGGAACTAACATTTATTTAAAATTCACTATATATTGAATCTGTACTAATATTATGCTATATAACTCAGTTTAATTCTTAGAATAACCCCATGAGGCAATACTATTACTACTATTTTGCTGATGAGGAAAAGGAGACTCTGAAACATGAGAAATTCAGTGTGGGGAGGAAGATTGCAATTTGGTCTATTTGATACTAAAGAGATTCCTACATACCAAATTCAAATACTGCTCAATGAAAGCACAGTGGGGTTTCAAGCATATTGTCACAGGCAAATATTTGCTGAGGCACTGAGAATTGCACGGAGTTAGGCAAATTTGATATTACAAATCACCACAAGCACTTTCATACCATAAAAACTGATATCTTCTTTTAAATGTAATTTGATTAAAATGGAAATCTGCTATATTCTATTACTGATCTTAGAGATGGAAAGATGCAGTATGGCATCTGCTACCACACAGTGACAGAATTTGAACACAAGCTTATAATTTCCTAACTCATTACTTTTTCCTATTGGAATTAGGATAAGAAAGAGGTGTGAATACTTCAGAAATAAACTCATTATCAATATTACTATTGATGCAAAGTACTGGTAGAAGAGAGTATTATGAAACTGTTCAATGAAAATCATAGAGTCATTTGGTTATATGCAATATCTGTGTGTTGTATTTCAAGTTACTTAAACAATGGATATATTTTGCTTACCAATTTAGAAACAAAGTTAGGATTCAATATTTATTTTTTTATCTAAATACTCCGAACAGTACACTTTTTAAAAATTTTAAAATAATAACCTAGCAAAAATGCTTAAATAAACATAGAAGAGTATTAAAAAGTGGATTACCATCATATCCACCCCAGATCTCATTTCTCACATTGAAGCATTAGGTGATATCATTTCTGAGCATTTTTATATAGTGCATAGGTATTACATAGTTCTATACAATATATTCCATGTACATCTATATTGTATGTACTTTCTTTCACAATAGTATATTATGTATTGTTTTATAATTTGTTTTGTTTACCCAAAATATCTATGATGAAATACATGACTTATCCTCATCCTTCTTAACAGCTCTAGAGTCTTCCATAATACTTTAACTTTCACTCTGAAAATAATGCCACAATAAATATCCTTACTTGCTGATTTGTAAGATTATTTCTAGAGTTTTATGCAGTTTAAAAAGATCCGTGCATTTTATTCACCACACCCTCCTCTACCCTCCCCGTCCCCCCAAAATTTAAAATTTACTTTTTAAAAGTGTGGAGCTCTGTAGAGGGATTGTTCACTTTTTCAAAATTGTAAGCCTGACAAGTTTAATCATTCTGTCTCAGTTTCTTTATCAGCAAATAGGGACTGTAACAATGCCTGTGTCATAGGTTGTTGAGAGGATTTCTGGAACAATTCCTTTCACTTAATAAGGACTACACAGATGTCATCCGTAAACTAAAATGATCCTTAATCATCTAGGATATGAGTGTTATGAAAGTGGCAAGTTTAACTTTTTTAACGAACAAAATAGCAAGAAAAGAATGAGCGTAGATTTGCTCCACTGATTTGAAATGCCTATTTTATAATGTACAAAATTTATAAAATTCTCTTTGCTGCTTCTGAACTGTGTATTTCTGTTTCATTGACCTACCTGTGTATTCTTTCAACATAACTGTATTATAAAATAGTGAATTTTAAGGATAGATAATATACACAAAATGAAATATACCCATTGCTATATCTAGGAAACTAAGCAATAGTCATATGCTTTTTGATAATCTTGTAGTGACATTTGGGGGTGAGTAACCTTTAATACTCAGAATAAAATTAGGAGTAATTGCAAACATGTCAGTCTGCATATTTCAACTCATTCCACATCAGTGACCTGAATAACTTAGCAAACAGAAAGCTACATTTGAGACACTTGTTAACATATATAAAAAAGCTTTTCAATCACGTGTGTGTGTGTATGTGTGTGTGTGTGTGTGTGTGTGTCTTAGGTAACATTTTCAAAACTGGTAAATAAAGAAATTACTGTCTTTTTATGTATAAATTTATTTTTCATTTAAGCTTTTATGAAATCGTCATTCCATACCTGGGCTCACTTTTTTAAATTATTATTTTAAGACTTAAAATCAATGTCTGAACACCCAAGTACATACATACAGGAATGGCTATGTACATTCACAAAGGAAACTGGCTCATTTTGTTGAAAGGAGACAAATCTAATTGTTTTGGATGTTCATACTTCTCCACCTTTAATAACTTAGTAAGACACTGGTTTTGCAGGTCTGAGTTATTTTGGAGGCTCTTCCTTCCTAATAAGGTCAGTTATACCCGAGAGCCTCCACTGATGTACAGTCACATAGAGGTTCCTTGTCCCTCTTTTCCTGCAAATACATACAGGATGATGGGGTCAAGGTTACTTTCTATTGGAAAGTTTGTCATGGTTTATCCAGTCCAGCTATATGCCCACTCTGTGAACACCTCTCTTATGGGATAATGAGAGCCTGGGGAATTGGGTATCTTCTGTTGCTTCTCTGCTTATAGAATTTTGCCAAATAACCCTATTTTAATTTTACATAGAGTAACAAATAAGTGGTGTTTGTGTATAGGAGCCTATGTCCCTGATTGTACAACAGTGGTACAAAAAAGTACATAATGTTTTCATGTGAATTGAGAAAAATAAATATATAGTCAGTCAGGTTTACATTTGGTAGTTATAACTAGAGAACAAAATAGTTCACACAGTTGTCTCTCTACTGAGGAAGAATTCTCTATTAAATCAGAAACACACAACCAGTATCTTCTCTCATTTCTTCTACCACCTATTCCAAACATGCACTAGTATCCTTGGACCCCTTCCTCATCACCTCTCTCCAATAAAGAAAAGAAAAATGCTTCCTTTTATATAATTGAATTTGAGGGCTTGAACTACTCCACCATCTACCCAGTTACAGGAGCTGAGAAAGCATTCTTAGATCCACCTCTCAGGCATTTCCTTCCCTGATGTGTTTCCTGATCCTCCCCTTGGAGAGTTAATTATTCCCTCCTCTATATTATCCCTTTACCTAGGTATATTTTTTATGTGCTACTTTCATCAAATTTGAATTATTTCTTTACTGATGTGTCTTCTCTAGAAAAATTTTACTTCCTTAAAAATTGAAGACATGGTGATGAACAAAAGAGACAAAGTCTTATCCACATGAAACTTATAATCTGAGAGGAAAGAAATAATAACATAAACATGTAAACAAATGGATAAAAATATAAACAGATGATAAAAAATAAAGCAATATAGATAATAATTTGGGCTGAGAGGGAAACAAATATCACAATTTATATACAAAACAGTAAGATAATTACTTAAGTAAGGTTTTTGGGAAAAGTCACTCTGGAAGGCTTCAGACTGAAACCCAAAGGAAACACCATGGGAATTTATGGGAAGAAAGTTTCAGGTGAAGGTCAGATCAGGCAACCTAGATCATGGGAGGAAAACTGGACTTTTTTCCTAAGTTCAATTCATTTCCTCCAACAATATTATTTTAGAACTTATTATACACCTGAATGTAATGATGAAAATATTCAATAAAATCACTGTCCTCAATGAAACTTTTACTGGAGAGGTGAAACATACAATGAACAGATAATCATATGTTAATAAACAAAATAATTTCAGATATCAATCAGGTCTGTAAAGTTGATAGAGAAAAATCTTAGTGACATGGAGTGGTGGCCTGGGTGGCCTCCCTGAGCAGTAACGTTTGATCACAGCACTGAACAATATGATGGAGTAAATCAAGTGAAATTGGAGAAAGGGCACACCAGGCAGGCAGCAGTAGAGCAGTGCAAAGCCTTGAACCCAGAATATGTTTGTCCAGCTGGAGGAACACCAGGGCTGGTGTGATAGGAGCCCTTAAGTCACAGAGACAGAGGTAAGAGAATGAAGCAGAGTGGCAGACCAGGGCCAGTCCATGATAGTGCACTGAACCAAACATCTGGGCACAGGAGAGTAAACGTAAAAGTTCAAAGTTGAATCCAAATTCTATCTCCACATTACTTCTCATAATGCTTCCATGAGGCCACCCATGGCCCAGGTACACTTTGCATTCATGTAACTAATATTCAGTTATTTTCAGTCCCTGTTGAACATTAAAATCTTTTATAAAGCTTTTTAAAAAGTAAATATTCCTGGCTCTCTCCCATGAAAAGCAGAAGCCTAGATATATATAAATATACATATATTTCTAACCATAGGCAGTCTGATGAGCAACAGAAGTAGAAAACCACTGTTTTCTTTCACTTGGTCTAATTGACCATTGTTTGTAGAAAACAGGAATTATCAGGAGGAAATAAGTTGTCATCAAGATGATTTCTTTCTCATTTTAGTTGCAATTTTATTATGGAGATTACAATTGCAGAGTGTGTTGATGTGACTTTCAATCACATTTTGCTGCCTGAGTGTTATTGAAGATTTCTACATTCTCTTTTCAAACTTGAATCATATCAGTAATGAAAAGATTAGTTTGTGGCCAATGAATACATATTAATGGTAAAATTTCTGAAAGTTATTTTCCTGATACTTACAGGGGTTACAAATTATCTAGTCATAAATTAATAGATATTACATTAGGGTTGAAATTATTATTAAGTTTGTCCTCATTGATAATTCTATCACAAAAAATAATCTTTTAAAGTATAGTAATAAGCCAGCTTAATATCTATACTATATGCTCAACAGTTGTAAAATATTACCGGAAATTAAAATGCACAAAGACTTATCTTAATGTCTAATATGAATACAAATATAGAAAGAAAATGATACTCAGTAATCTTCCAGCTGAGCCTAAGAATTCCAATACCAAATTGCTTTAAAGAATAAATTCTGATAGAATGACATATACGCTACCACATTATGCATATGAGTCCTGTGTGAAAGAAGGAATACTGAAAGAAGGAATTGCATTAAATGTGGTATTTTTCAACACATGAAAGAAAAACTATTTTCAGAAAATAAGATAAATCAGAGTTCCTCAAAATCAATATAAAGGAAAATGTCTTTTCTGAAACAAGTCTGCATGTGAATATCACACCATTCAACAAACAGAGTTAGATTTAGATATTATGTATAAAATTTTCCTTATTACCACAGTAGTTTTCACTTTATCTTTTCAGAGAATATTATTTATATTATAATGTTTAGAAAAGCAATGATAGAGTCATATATGTGTTGAAGGTGACATATTAAAACTCTAAGCTCTAGAGTAGTGATTCTCAAAGAGCAAAAGAAAAGGGTACAAGAGAAAGGGACAAGGTTGGGTATATCATAATGTAAAACACTGTAACTGCTTTGATATTTTAATCTTTGTACTTATGCTACTAAAATAACTTAGGAGTTAAAATACTGTATTCATTTTAAAGAATATAAAAGCAAGCATATCTTTAAAAAGCTTGTAAAATATTGCCTTAGAATTCCAAATAACATGTTACAAGCCGAAGTATGACATGGGGCCCAGTGCTATAGGGAGGACATGTGAGATCTCTTCCTTCATTAAGGAGAGGAAGCCATAATAGAAACATTAAGGGAAAAGATTATGTAACTTCTTAATTTCCCATTTATATATATATATTAACATCTTAATTGGAGTATAATTGCTTTACAATGTTGTGTTAGTTTCTGCTGTATAACAAAATGAATCAGCTATACATATACATATATACCCCTATCTCCCCCGTCTTGCATCTTCCCTCCCACCCTCCCTATCCCACCCCTCTAGGTGGTCACACAGCACTGAGCTGATCTACCTGTGCAATGCAGCTGCTTCCCACTGGCTACCTACTTTACATTTGATGGTGTACATATGTAAACACTACTTTCTCACTTCATCCCAACTTACACTTCCCAAACCCATGTCCTCAAGTCCATTCTCTACGTCTGCGTCTTTATTCCTCTCGTGTCCCTAGGTTCATCAGAACCATTATTTTTTAGATGCCATATATGTGTTAGCACACGGTATTTGTTTTTCTCTTTCTGACTTACTTCCTCTGTATGACAGACTCTAGGTCCATCCACCTTGTTACAAATAACTCAATTTCGGTTCTTTTCATGGCTGAGTAATATTCCACTGTATATATGTGCCACATATTTTTTTTCCATTCATTTGTCGATGGACACTTAGGTTGCTTCCATGCCCTGGCTACTGCAAATAGTGCTGCAATGAACACTGTGGCACATGACTCTTTTTGAATTATGGTTTACTCAGGATATATACCCAGCAGTGGGATTGCTGAGCATGTGGTAGTTCTATTTTTAGTTTTTTGAG
This sequence comes from Phocoena sinus, assembly GCF_008692025.1. Lineage (NCBI taxonomy): Eukaryota > Metazoa > Chordata > Mammalia > Artiodactyla > Phocoenidae > Phocoena > Phocoena sinus. Next base: position 31,562,000 of record NC_045765.1, read on the forward strand.
GAACCTCCATACTGTTCTCCATAGTGGCTGTATCAATTTACATTCCCACCAACAGGGCAAGAAGGTTCCCTTTACTCCACACCCTCTCCAGCATTCACTGTAGATTTTTTTATGATGGCCATTCTGACCAGTGTGAGGTGATACCTCATTGTAGTTTTGATTTGCATTTCTCTAATGATTAATGATGTTGAACATTCTTTCATGTGTTTGTTGGCAATATGCATACCTTCTTTGGAGAAATGTCTATTTAGGTCTTCTGCCCATTTTTGGATTGGGTTGTTTGTTTTTATGATATTGAGCTGCATGAGCTGCTTGTATATTTTTGGAGATTAATCCTTTGTCACTTGCTTTGTTTGTAAATATTTTCTCCCATTCTGAGGGTTGTCTTTTCGTATTGTTTATGGTTTCCTTTGCTGTGCAAAAGACTTTAAGTTTCATTAGGTCCCATTTGTTTATTTTAGTTATTTCCATTTCTCTAGGAGATGGGTCAAAGAGCATCTTGCTGCGATTTACGTCAGAGTGCTCTTCCTATGTTTTCCTCTATGAGTTTTATAGTGTCCGGCCTTACATCTAGGTCTTTAATCAATTTTGAGGGTTTTCTTGAGTATGGTGTTATGAAGTGTTCTGATTTCATTCTTTTACATGTACCTTATTGAAGAGGCTGTATTTTCTCCATTGTATATTCTTGCTCCTTTATCAAAGATAAGGTGAGCATATGTGCATGGGTTTATCTCTGGGCTTTCTATCCTGTTCCACTGATCTATATTCCTGTTTTTGTGCCAGTACCATACTCTCTGGATTACTGTAACTTTGTAGTATACTCTGAAGTCAGGGAGCCTGGTCCCTCCGGCTCCATTTTTTGTTCTCAAGATTGCTTTGGCAATTTAGGGTCTTTTGTGTTTCCATACAAATTGTGAATTTTTTTTTGTTCTAGTTCTGAGAAAAATGCCATTGGCAGTTTGATAGGGATTGCATTGAATCTGTAGATTGCTTTGGGTAGTAGAGTCATTTTCACAATGTTGATTCTTCCAATCCAAGAACATGGTATACCTCTCCATCTGTTGGTATCATCTTTAATTTCTTTCATCAGTGTCTTATAGTTTTATGCATACAAGTCTTTTGTCTCCTTCAGCAGGATTATTCCTAGGTATTTTATTCTTTTTGTTGCGATGGTAAATAAAGTGTTTCCTTAATTTCTCTTTCAAAATTTTTGTCATTAGTGTATAGGAATGCAAGAGATTTCTGTGCATTAATTTTGTATCCTGCTACTTTACCAAATTCATTGATTAGCTCTAGTAGTTTTCTGTTAGGATCTTTAAGATTCTCTGTGTATAGTATCATGTCATCTGCAAATGGTAACAGCTTTACTTCTTCTTTTCCGATTTGGATTCCTTTTATTTCTTTTTAGCCTCTGATTGCTATAGCTAAAACTTCCAAAACTATGTTGAATAATAATGGTAAGAGTGGGCAACCTTCTCTTGCTCCTGATCTTACTGGAAATGGTTTCAGTTTCTCACCATTGAGAATGATGTTGGCTGTGGCTTTGTCATATATGGCCTTTATTATGTTGAGGTAAGTTCCCTCTATGCCCACTTTCTGGAGAGTTTTTATCATAAATCAGTGTTGAATTTTGTCAAAAGATTTTTTTGCATCTATTGAGATGATCATATGGATTTTTTCCTTCAGTTTGTTAATATGGTGTGTATCACATTGATTGATTTGCATATATTGGAGTATCCATGCATTCCTGGAATAAACCCCACTTGATCATGGTGTATGATCCTTTTAATGCGCTGTTGGATTCTGTTTGTTAGTATTTTGTTGGGGATTTTTGCATCTATATTCATCAGTGATACTGGCCTGTAGTTTTCTTTCTTTGTCTGATTTTGGTATCAGGGTGATGGTGGCCTCGTAGAATGAGTTTGGGAGTGTTCCTCCCTCTGCTATGATTTGAAAGAGTTTGAGAAGAAGAGGTGTTAGCTCTTCTCCAAATGTTTGATAGAATTCGCCTGTGAAGCCATCTGGTCCTGGGCTTTTCTTTGCTGGAAGACTTTTAATCACAGTCTCAATTTCAGTGCTTGTGACTGGTCTATTTATATCTTCTATTTCTTCCTGGGTCAGTCTCGGAAAGTTGTACTTTTCTAAGAATTTTTCCATTTCTTCCAGGTTGTCCATTTTATTGGCATATACTTGCTGTAGTAATCTCTCATGATCCTTTGTATTTCTGCAGTGTCAGTTGAAACTTCTCCTTTTTCATTTCTAATTCTGATGTTTTGAGTCTTCTCCCTTTGTTTGCTTGATGAGTCTGGCTAATGGTGTATGAATTTGTTTATCTTCTAAAAGAACCAGCTTTTAGTTTTATTGATCTTGCTATCCTTTCATTTTTTTTTTCATTTATTTCTAATCTGATCTGTATGATTTCTTTCCTTCTGCTAAATTTGTTTTTCTTTGTTCTTCTTTCTCTAATTGCTTTAGGTATAAGGTTAGGTTGTTTAAGATTTTTCCTGTTTCTTGAGGTAAGACTGTATTGCTATAAACTTCCCTGTTAGAACTGCTTTTGCTGCATCCCATAGGTTTTGGGTCATCGTGTTTTCATTGTCATTTGTTTCTAGGTATTCTTTTATTTCCTCAGATTTCTTCAATGATCTCTTGGTTATTTTAGTAGTGTAGTGTTTAGCCTCCATGTTTCTGTATTTTTTACAGTTTTTTTCCTGTAGTTGATATCTAATAGCATTATGATTGGAAAAGTTACTTTATACCATTTCAATTTTCTTAAATTTACCAAGGCTTGATTTGTGAACAAAGATATGTTCTACTGTGGAGAATGTTCCATGAGCACTTGAGAAGAAAGTGTATTCTGTTGTTTTGGATGGAATGTCCTGTAAATATCAATAATCCATCTGGTCTAATGTATCATTTAAAGTTTGTGTTTCCTGGGCTTCCCTGATGGCGCAGTGGTTGAGAGTCCGCCTGCCAATGCAGGGGACATGGGTTCGTGCCCCAGTCCGGGAAGATCCCACATGCCGTGGAGCAGCTGGGCCCGTGAGCCATGGCCACTGAGCCTGCACGTCCAGAGCCTGTGCTCCGCAACGGGAGAGGCCCTTGTACTGCAAAAAAATAAAGTTTGTGTTTCCTTATTTTCATTTTGGATGATTTGTCCATTGGTGAAAGTGGGGTGTTAAAGTCCCCTACTATTATTGTGTTACTGTCAATTTCCCCTTTTATGGCTGTTAGCATTTGCCTTATGCATTGGAGGTGCTCCTATGTTGGGTGCATAAATATTTACAATTGTTATATCTTCTTCTTGGATTGATCCCTTGATCATTATGTAGTGTCCCTGTCTCTTGTAATAGTCTTTATTTTAAAGTCTATTTTGTCTGATATGAGAATTGCTACTCCAGCTTTCTTCTGATTTCCATTTGCATGGAATATCTTTTTCCATCCCTTCACTTCAGTCTGTGTCCCTCAGTCTGAAGTGGGTATCTTGTAGACAGCGTATATACAGGTCTTGCTTTTGTATCCATTCAGCCAGTCTATGCCTTTTGGTTGGTGCACTTAATCCATTTACATTTAAGGTAATTATCGATATGTATGCTCCTATTACCATTTTCTTAATTGTTTTGGGTTTGTTTTTGTAGGCCTTTTCCTCCTCTTGTGTTTCCTTCCTAAAGAAGTTCCTTTAGCATTTGTTGTAATGCTGGTTTGGCAGTACTGAATTCTGTTAACTTTTGCTTGTCTGTAAAGGTTTTAATTTTTCTGTGAAATCTGAATGAGATCCTTGCTGAGTAGAGTAATCTTGGTTGTAGGTTTTTCCCTTTCATCACTTTAAATATGTACTTCCACTCCCTTCTGGCTTGCAGAGTTTCTGCTGAAAGATCAGCTGTTAACGTTATGGGGATTCCCTTGTATGTTCTTTGTTGCTTTTCCCTTGCTGTTTTTAATATTTCTTTGTATTTAATTTTTGATAGTTTGATTAATAAGTGTCTTAGTGTGTTTCTCCTTGGATTTATCCTCTATGGGACTCTCTGTGCTTCCTGGACTTGACTATTTCCTTTCCCATGTTAGGGAAGTTTTCAACTATAATCTCTTCAAATATTTTCTCAGACCGTTTATTTTTCTCTTCCTCTTCAAGGGCCCCTATAATTCGAAACTTGGTGCATTTAATGTGGCCCCAGAGGTCTCTGAGACTGTCCTTGATTCTTTTCATTCTTTTTTCTTTATTCTGCTCTCTGGTAGTTATTTCCCCTATTTTATCTTCCAGATCATTTATCCATTCTTCTGCCTCAGTTATTCTGCTCTTGATTCCTTCTAGACAATTTTTAATTTCATTTGCTGTGTTGTTCCTCATTGTTTGTTTGCTCTTTAGTTCTTCTAGTTCCTTGTTAAACATTTCTTGTATATTCTCCATTCTGTTTCCAAGATTTTGGATCATCCTTACTGTCATTACTCTGAATTCTTTTTCAGGTAGACTGCCTATTTTCTCTTCATTTGTTTGGTCTGGTGGGTTTTTACATTGCTCTTTCATCTTCTGCATATTTCTCTGTCTTCTCTTTGCTTAACTTACTGTGTTTGGGGTCTCCTTTTTGCAGGCTATGGGTTTGCATTTCCCATTGTTTTTGGTGTCTGCCCCCAGTGGGTGAGGTTGGTTCAGTTGCTTGTGTAAGCCTCCTGGTGGACGGGACCGGTGCCTGTGTTCTTGTGGGTGGGGCTGGATCTTGTCTTTTTAGTGGGAAGGGCTGCGTCCAGTGGTGTGTTTTGGGGTGTCTGTGAACTTACTATGATTTTAGAGAGCTTCTCTGCTAATGGGTGGTGTTGTGTTCCTGTCTTACAAGTTGTTTCACATAGGGCAACCAGCGCTGCTATCTGCTGGTCTTTGGTGGTGTTGGGTCTTAGCATGGAGATGGAGATCTCTGGGAGAGCTCTTGCCAACTGCTATTATGTGGGGCCAGGAGGTCTCTGGTGGTCCAATGTCCTGAACTTGGCTCTCCCACTTCAGAGGCTCAGCCCTGACACCAGGCTGTAGCACCAAGATCCTATCAGTCACATGGTTCAGAAGAAAAGGAAGAAAAAAAGAAAGAAAAAGTAAAATAAAATAAATAATTATTAAAATTAAAAAATAAGAATAAAAAAAGAAGAGAGCAACCAAACCAATAAACAAATCCACCAATAACAAGCACTAAAAAGTATACTAAGATAGACATAAAAATCAAAATCAAATCAGTCGCAGACAGCAAACCCCAAGTCTACAGTTGCTCCCAAAGTCTAATGTCTCAATTTTGGGATGATTCGTTGTCTATTCAGGTATTCCACAGATGCATGGTACATCGAGTTATTGTGGGGATTTAATCCACTGCTCCTGAGGCTGCATGGAGGAATTTCCCGTTCTCTTCTTTGTTCGCACAGCTCCCAGGTTCAGCTTTGGTTTTGGCCCCACCTCTGCGTGTAGGTTGCCCTCAGGCATCTGTTCCCACCTTGACAGGACGGGGTTAAAACAGTGGTGGATTAGGGGTCTCTGGCCCATTCAGGCCGGGGGCAAGGGAGGGGTATGGTAGTTATAATTGGAATGCAGGGTGAGCCTGCGGTGGCAGAGGCCAGCGTGACGTTGCAACAGCCTGAGGTGTGCCATGTGTTCTCCTGGGGAAGTTGTCCCTGGATCACGGGACTCTGGCAGCAGCAGCTGCACAGGCTCCCAAGGATGTGTGGATAGTGATCTGTGCTTCACACAGGACTCTTGGTGGCTGCAGCAGCAGCATTAGCATTTCATGCCCGTCTCTGGTGTCCAAGATAATAGCCATGGCTCATGCCCATCTCTGGAGGTCGTTTAGGCGGTGGTCTGCCTTCTGTGGGCAGACAGGGAAGAAATTCCCTCTCCTCGCTCACCCCAAGACAATGGTCTCTTGCCTCTTAGGCAGGTCCAGACATTTTCTGGACTCCCTCTCGGCTAGCTATGGCACACTAGCCCACTCAGGCTGTGTTCACGCAGCCACCCCCAGTCCTCTCCCTGGTTTCTGACCTCCGAAGACCGAGCCTCAGCTCTGAGCCCCGCCCTGCCCTGGTGGATGAGCAGACAAGCCTCTCAGGCTGGTGAGTGTGGTCAGCGCCAATCCTCTGTGCGGGAATCTCTCTGCTTTGCCCTCTGCACCCCTGTTGCTGTGCTCTCCTCTGTGGCCCTGTAGCTTACCCCACCCCCACCCCCATCCCCGCCTGCAAAGGGCCTTCCTAGTGTGTGGAAACTTTTCCTCCATCACAGCTCCCTCCCAGAAGTGTAGGTCCCGTCCCTATTCTTTTGTCTCTGTTTTTTCTTTTTTCTTTTGTCCTACCCATGTACATGGGGATTTTCTTGCCTTTGGTGAAGTCTGTGAGGTCTTCTGCCAGCGTTCAGTAGGTGTTCTGTAGGAGTTGTTCTACACGTAGATGTATTTTTGATGTATTTGTGGGGAAGAAGGTGATTTCTACGTCTTACTCCTCTGTCATCCTGAACGTCCCCCTACGTAACTTTTTAAACATCAACCCTCATTAGAAATTTGACTGTGGTAGCATTTCAACATATATCTTGGAGAAATTAGGATTTTACTGTAAAAAGCACCAAAAAAACCAAATATGCTTTCCTCTAATTCTCAAATTATGGCATCTAGTTCCGTTATCATTTTATGGAGAGGGAATGATCACTTTAAAGTTGATAATCGTAAATTCTATACCAGAATAATTTTGTAGGAATTTGGAGAAACCTGGCACTTCAATCTTAGACAATTAATGCAGCAACTAAACTGAGAAAATTTCAGATTTTTCTTTTGCAAGGTAAAACTCACCTCATTAGGTTTAGATTCATACCTTAAAGAGTGAAAAGGTGCTAATTATTCCAAGGCAATATACATTTAATGCCAGGAATTTATGACATGCCAAGCATCTCCATTCTTGCAACACATTATTTTGAGGGAAAGATGGGGAAAGAAACTTTACTCGTAAGGAGATACAAACCACTAGCCAACACCATGCTCAGCACTTTATGTACAACATTTTCAAGTACACCTCTTACTGCATATTATTATTTGGGTGAAGAAGCTTAACTGAATCAACCAATATCACATAGCTTGTTAGGGTCATTGCTGGGATATTAACACTCTCCAGCTGGACTCCAACACTTTCTGCTTTTTATTCAGATACGGTGATCTCTATTCTGAATCTGTTCCACCCCACCACAAGTACAAATTAGGTGAAACAATTTTAAGTACCACTTCTAAACAGGTATCAATTCTATACTATCTTCCTTGAAAGATAAAAGGAACAGATAGCATGGTTAAACAGGAACAAATATACTAAGATCGCCTGATTTTTAGCAACAGCAGCGGCAAAACTAGTTAGTACACAGGCATCAATTTCCATACTGCGTAATATATTTATGGTTTCAACTTATTCTCATGACTTCACATCAGAGTGTGATTATCGAAGAAAATCAATCTACTTGTACTAGGAGAAGAAGATTTCAGTGATGAATGGTGTCAAAGACTCTGTGTGTGTATTCATATACACATCTATAATCTGTCTTGGAAACTGAGTTACTGGCTGTGGTAGCTCTTTCAAAACCCATCTCTACTGGAGTTGTCTAGGATAGTCCACATATACAGGAGTGCCTACTGGCCTGCTGACTGCATTGTTATAGGGAAAAGCACTCCTGCCTGGACGAGCCAATGGGAGGCAGAAAGAGTGTGAATCCCATTCTAAAGATGGGGTATGGTTGGAAACTTTCCTATATTTAGCATAGTCTCCTAATAGGATACAATTGATGGGGAATACAATTATGACGAAAAGATGTTTTATGATAGGATAGATGTTCTATGAGAGGTGGCTACTTCTTTTTTACTCTGATATGGCTTTCTCCGAGAGATCTCCAACATGCATCTGAATATAATCTTAAAATTCCTATCTTATAACAGAGTAGGTAAAAAGGTTCAAATTCTTCAGAAAAATGGTTATTAACCAGGAGATGATTTAAAACAGATTAGAAAATGCTCTGCAATGCCATTCGACTATGAATTTGCAAAGGTCAAAATAATTACGTTATTTCTGAAATGCAAATGAGTATTAACCTGAACATTAAAAAATTAATATGCTACCCGTAATCCATGATATTAATAATCATATGTGCATTTTTCTGGAGTCCAATAAAGACATTCTAAAGCTCCAAATGTGATACAGATATGTGGGTGTGCCTTTTAGATTATATCGAAAAGCCATAAAAGAAGCAAAAAAAAATGATCTCACATATGAACTTGTAAAAGGAGGATTAAACAAAGTAGTACATGCGCGGTATATTCACAGTCAATCAGTCCCAGTTTCTCTGCCATCTTTTCCAATAATCAATCTATCCTCTTCTAAAGGACATATCCCCAAACCTTTACTCATCCACCATAGTAGGCTTAACTACTCTAGAAATACAATTTCAAACATAAAGCAACCTACAGAATTTACATTTAGTCTTTCACATGTCACAGCATTTAAGTATTGACATAAATCACTTTGATTATATCTTGCATCTTAAGAACCCGGACTGCCTAGGCAAGTTTTTACTACACAAATTTTATTTTTGAGTTCTTATTGGTATAATTAAACAAAATAGGTAATAGTCATTTGATGATACAGTTGACAACTGCTTATTTACTTTTAGACTTTGAGATACTCTGGAGACTAAAACACTTTATGATCCTTCCCAAATTAATGGAATATTAAATGTAAGCAGAGATGTGAGTTAGTCAATCTATTTTCCCACTGCAATGATGTGGATTTCAAAGATTGATTATGTATATATTCACAAAGCTGGATTCGTATGTGTGTGAATAGACAAGTATTTTTTAAAGCATGAAAAAGATGTATTTAATACCACAAATCAGTATTATAAAGCTTTTTAAAAACTGAATTGCTACATACACAAAAAAATCAAGGCATTTTGGGATAATGTAGTATTAATGTTTTTAAATATTTTATTATGCATCAAATTTGAAATATAGACTTTTTTTTACCTTACTATATTTATAAGCCTTAAAGATGTATAGATATAGAAAGCTGCATGGTACCAGTAAAAAACAAATTAAAATGTAATTTTTAGATGTAAAATACCCTGAAAGTTCAGTAATTCATGTACTTTATTTTTTATATTTTGGGAGCTGAAAATTACTTCATTTTATTCCAGATTGCATCAAAACATAAAGACACAAAGCACTGCCTTTATAGCATAAGGAAATCTATCAATAAAATTTAAACTATCAAGTTAATCTTTAAACTCCTCCGGAAAGAATGAGATATGGAAATGCAAGTAATACCACAATAATTGCATATGAATTGCTATTAAATTTTTATACCTCTGTAATCAGACATCAAAGATCAATTGTTTAAAACTTGGAAAGAAAAGTCATCTACAGGATTTATATGAGTTCATGTATTTTTATTTTCAGTAATGTTAAAGTATATTCATAAAACGTTAAGATGCATATAAACATAGTCCAATGGGATGACTCAAATGCTTGCAATAGTAGTTAGGAAAAACATGGTTGTGGGAAAGCATTTTGTAAATAACACGGATATCTAAATGGTAATGTGAGGACCTGATTCATTGACTAATACTTGAAGATCCCATTTAAAATGGTGTCTTTCAAAATTAACACCACCTTCTTCAGTATGTAGAAAGAGTAATTTTCAACAGGGAACTAGAATTCATTAGGGAAATAACAATTATGAGGGCAGTTCCTGAGGAAAATCTGTAGTAAGTCAAGAAGGTCCTTTCTACTTTATCAATAACTTCTTAGGTATTCTCTGTTGTCTTTCTAGTCCTTCCTGGGCTCACAGTACTTTCAGTTGTCAGTCACTAACCCTTTCCTTCAACGACTTAGGAGTACCAAGCTTCAGTAGTTTCCAAACTTCAGCATGCATAAAAACCACACCAAAATTTGGTTAAGAATGCAGTTTTACAGATTATAATCGATGGAGTTTGTGACTCAGTTTTGGGGGGCAGAAGAAGGGGCCCAAGAACCTGTACTTTCAATTATTCTCATGCAGGTAATCTGCAGAACAAACTTTGAAAACCCTGTCATGGGGAATACTTGAGTGAGTAAAAGTCTCCAGGACCAAAAAAGAAGGATTAAATATGTGGGTTTAATGTTAGATAACTTTGGGGTTTCCGGCACTTAGAGATAATGTGACCTTGAAAAATCAATTACATTGGTTCTCAACTTTCTCATATAAAATTTTGGGTATTCAACTATATGGGGTCTAAGGATGTTTTGAATTTGGGGTCTCCTAAGAGCACTAGTAGTTTTCTCCAGCTATCAAGGAATATAATTGTATGGGAAAAACTCTCAGTCTCCTTCAAATCAAAGTAAGTACATCAGTGCCTGCTTTTCTTTTTGCTAATACCAGATGTCTCAGTCACATTAAATATATAGAATAATATGATGGCACATCATTCTACCCAACAGTACCTTCCCTTTCTTCAGATTTACCCTATCCTTCCTTTGTGAACTGCTGCTTCTGATACCAACCACGGCTGCAGTGGAAGTCATTATTTAGCAGTGTAATCTATCCCTGATAGCTTTTGATTGATTCAGGTGTCAACAGTATATCTAAGCTGGGCCAAAGATTCTCTTTGCTCATATTTTTGTACTTGAGACTCAGAACAAGTCGGTCCCTTCCTAAAAACTTGACGTGTAAGATCAAAATCTCAGATGATATTGAAAGCATCTGCAGTGTAATCTAAAGCGGGAGAGTAGATATAAAACTTACCCAGACTAGCAAAGTTGAGAGTCAAAGAAAAGTTTTCATTCTCTCATTTCATGGCACAGCAACATTGCTATCCTTGATTTTCACAACCGATCCAGAGGTCTTATGCTATGTTTACCTCTTAGAATAAGCTGATTTGAATCTTGTTTCTGTGTCAATTAAATAAGAGTCCTAATTAATAGAGTAGATTTTGCAGGTGGATACTGAAATTCCATCTGTAGCTTCCTAAACTATACAATGCAAAAGTGGGGGGAAGTTTGATTTGAACTTGATTTGAAGTTTGATTTGAAGTTGAATTGGAAATTAGTAAGACATAACTTTCATAATCTTGTTCTGTATCTCTCCTACACATATTTACTGACCTACAGGGGCATAATAACCAGTGACTATGGAAAAACTGGACTTCAGGGAAAATAGTCTCCTTAACCCAGCATTGCCATGAGGAATCCAAAAATCAATAAATATTAAATATGTAGGGTTACCCAGAAAAATAAACATAAATTTGCAGGTCTGAAATTAAAATATTAATCCTTTTTAATAAATGATTATATTTGTTATAACTAATGTTTAGATAAGAATATAAACTAGGAATGGGATTCATTATACAACCTCTATGTCTTATTTTTGCAAAGCAAGGACATGCTATTTTAACACAATGTTTTAAATGTATATAACTCTCACCAACAGTGACAAAGGAGCAGAAAATATCAATACCAATTTAAATTTTCTTTAAATTTTGCTAGCCTAAATATACTTGCAAGGGATACTTTCATGAAAGATTTCTACAACTCATTGAAATGTTTATAACTCTCAATTTTTAGTGATATTTTATTTTCCAGGAGTATATTATCTGCATTATCAACCATTTGTATTATTTTTGTATTAAGAAAAAAATGAGTGTGGATTATGTTAACACACACCTAGCCACATTCTACCACCTTTCCATATGTCACTCCTAGAATTATAAAATGAGAGACTGAATTGAAATTCTGCTAAAATCTAAAGGAGAATAAAACATTAACATGCAGAGCTCAAAAGAATCCCTGAGAAAGGGTGACAGGGACAATAAACATAAAAGACCATATGAAAATTATATTTTGCCACTTCCATTATGGAACCTACTTGGAAGATATTGGTTGTTCATCAACTAGATGGAGAAAAATTACTATCTGTCCTATGAGAGAGACTTTATCCAGCAGAAAGACTTGTTTGGTACCCTCTCATCTCTATATCTTATTTCTTTAATAGCACTTTGCTTATGCCAATTTGCTGCATGCAATTTAGAGCTATCCAAAATTGTTCTGAACAGAAAGTGTTAGGACTAGTTAGATAGGATATACAGATTTATATCCAAGGATATTATATCAAAATAAGCTGAGAATGAGGAAATAGTCCCAAAGATAGTTAAACAAAGGTATTGCTGTCTTGCTCAACTTTCTGAAGACAAAGAGGTAGACTATGAAACAGAAGACATTAGAAAATAAGAGTCTTGAAAAATATTATATGAATAAGGACTTCTGTATTCTGAGAGAACAGATCCTGAGCAAGCTAAGTATAAATATATCCATTCTCTAATCTCAGGCAGAATACTATGAACTTATAATCAACTTCCTTGAGCACTAATGATTCACATACTGGATATTTTAATAACTTGGCATTAATCATAATTATTGGTCTGAAAAACACATGCACACAAACACATCTATTTTTATTCTCCTACTTTATATATCACATATTTTAAATAGTTGTATTAAGTTCATCCTCGTCACGGTAATTTAATTAATAACAAGAAAGTGATATCCACTCAAGCTTGCCTCAGCAGTTGTATGAGGGGGTGTATATGTAGTGGGTGGCAGTGGGGGCGTGGGGAGGGGGGGAAGGGGCTATTGTTCCCAGACAATTTTCTAGACAAAGCTGTTGGCTTTGGGCTGCTAAAGGCAGGAATTACTCTTTTCCCATTTTTCCAGTTTCTTAGTCCCTCACTCCTCTTTCTCTATACCATTTTATACCATTTGCTCCATTCTCTTGCTTCTCTCTGAAAATTAACTTTCCTTGGTTACACATTAGCACTGCATTCTTGAAAACGGGAGTTTCTAGCTTAAATGTCCTTCTGATTATTAGTTTATATACCTGAGAGAGGAAAAAATCCACTGCATCATTGGACAACTAGTCAGTGAATGGACTATTTCCTTCTTTGGCAAGTAACTACCTTCAATTCCTTAGGCCAGTTGAGACTGTATAATTGTAAATATAACCACCTGTGTCTGTCCTTCAACAGGTGCTATGATGGGGCCATGTCCAGAGACCTGAGTGTAGGGTGGTTTGTTACCCCAAGAACGTAAACTAAAAACATCTGACAAAAATTCATCTTATGAATTCTGTCACTAGATATGATATTTTAAAGTCACAACTGTTAACTGTTGGCATTTGTAGTGGGCCTCTTTTTCTAATCATGTAAACGAGAAGTCCATGAGACATCAAAACACTTTTTAATTTTTAGTTGTACTGTGACTAGTAGAGTGTAAATGCTATTTTCTTAAACCCAGGGTTTTGTATTTGAGATGCTTTTTATCCACCATCAAATGTGTAGTTAATTCAATTCATGTTTTCACTTCATAGTTTCAAAGAGCATCTTCTACATGCAGAAAACTTTGTTAAGAGCTCTAAAGATTCAAAACTGAATAAAAGTCTTTAGAGTTATATGTACTCTATGCATTTCTCTGCCAAATCCAGTTAACAGGTCTGTGCCTGACTTTCATCATTTTGTGACTTCACTGAAACCACAGCAAAAATTAAGTTTGGTATTTAATATGACTTGTCTTACATAAAGGAACACAACAAAAAGTGATCCTACAAAACTCGTATTTATTGTAGAGATGTTCTTGAGGACATTGTGTATGATATTGCCCAGGAAATTTTATTTTATCCCAGAATTCAGTACTAGGAAAATTCATGCTTCCCCCTCTGAAATTGGTAGGATTTTTTTTAAAGTTGTGTGTGTGTGTGTGTGTGTGTGTGTGTGTGTATGTGTGTGTGTGATGTTGATGGTAAATACTATAACTGGTCATATGTGTCTTTTTGATTTATCAATGGAAATTTTAAAACTAACTCTATGATCAGGCCAAGACATTGGTCAATGCTCTTAATTTATTCTTTCTTTCATATTGTCATGAAATGGTTATGGCAGACATCATAGACAGGTAGCCTATGAGCTGGTTCTCATCTGTAGAAGTGTTTTATTTGAACTTGCACAACATAGAAAATAACTATAGTTTAAATTAAATGGCCAACATTTTAAAAAATCTCACAAAAATCAGGTTTGGTTTAACTTGAAAAACTGGAAGGTACAGAAAAGTATATTTACATTATTTCTTGGAAACAAGTATTTTTTTAATAGCTGTTGCCCTCTTTAGGCAGGTAGGCACTCTTCAGGTGCTAATACTTAATGTGATTTTCTGTTTATAACGCTAACTTTGTCCTCTCCACACATTTATGCTGCTTAGTTGGCCTTTATACTCAGTTTAGATTTTACCATTGAAGTATGATCCATGTTTCAGGGAACTCTCAATGACAAAAGTTGTATAGGTACATTCAAAAATAAAGGCATATCCCATTTACTCTATTTTAAAATGGAGTGTAAGAGGGTTCCATGAATGTGAATAATAAATAAATCAAAGTCATGACAGCCCCTTTGGAGATGCATTCCCTAAAAAATGACTAAAATCTAAATTAACATAAGGGTATGAGATAATTGACTCCCCCTTACTCTTTACATATGTTCAAATGGTGGAGCGAGCAGGTCTCATATCCATCAGAGTTTCACACGTGTGATGCTGCATGTCATCCTTGTGTTTAACGGACATTAAAACGGCCCTTGTTTGTTCATACTTTGAGATATTTTCAACATATTTGCTCAAAATCAAATAGAAATCATAATCAGCTAAAAAAGTTTGTCAATAGCAAAGAGATTCAAGAGCATAAACAAAACAGATTGGCAAGTGCCATTTAAACTGAGGAAAGCACACTATTACACTCTACTAAACAGCTATGAAAAACTGGTGTTCTAGAAGGCAAAGCTAAATGAGGTATGCCAGTAAATATGCCATTAAGCACACTGCTAATACAGACGTAAAAAGAGTGGGGCATAATGTGGGGAAAGAGAGAGATTAAGAGAGATTAATTATAGCTGGGGGTATTATGGAGACCTCGAGAAGAGGACAGGTATGAACAGGGTTTTAAGTAAACCAACTTAGGCTGATGAAAGAGATGTAGAATCATTCATCACTCAGGATAACAATTTTTTCTTAAGACTAAATTAAACTTGCACAGAGATAAACATTTATGACAATTAGGGCTACAGCCTGAAGCATTTTGGCTCACAAACTAAGTGCAATGGTTAATAAACAAAGATTTCTATTCCTTTGTATGCATGAATACTAAGTGTAGAATTTATCATTCACTAAATCATATCCACTTTTTCTTTATGCATTTCACCAGTGGTTGCATCAATTGTCATTTAACTGCTCTAAATAATGTGTTCTCTTCCCTGTTGTATTAAGCTATTCCTATCAAGGCTAATGATTTTCTGATTTCCACATGTCAGTGATTTTTGGCAGTAACAAATGATGCCTCTCTTTTGCATGTTGCAAGTAGCTTAAATTATATTTTACATACCCATTTAAAGGATCATTAGTTAATATCCTTGCTACTCAGGAGCATATAAAGCAGTTTGTAAAGTACAGTCTAACTTAATACTACTATATTCTGTAGTATTTCAATAGCTAAAAAAATAGATTTTAATCTCTATAACTATAGGTAACTTTGGCCTGAATACATCATTATACCTTCTCATTTGTTGATACTCCCATTCTTGTGCCTTCTATAAAAGATAATGGCACTTGTATAAACTGTAGAGAACAAGTATTATTTACTACAAAGAATAATAAAGTTGTTCTAGTTCTTAACCTTTAGGTTACTATCCAGATATTTACATAGTACATCTTGTTGTACTTTTCATTATGTTTTATTTCCACAGACAACACTGTTTACAAAATTATGATCTGGAGAGGAAGAAATTTTGAAAAATGTTAATGAATGCATCGTGTTTTTTAAAATCTCTTTATGAAGGTCCTACCCTCTTTAGACTTTGGAAAATCCACCATATCTATAATATAAAATGGGAGGATTTTGTTTTAACATGACTGATGACTGACAGATGGGCAAGGAGTTGGCTCTGTACCCTGAGTAGGAGCAAAAGGGCAACTAAATATCCTTTGTTGAGATAAGCTTAAGTATACATGGATCTGTCTTGCTCTTAATCATAGATCGAACATTAAACAAAATATAATGCCTGATTGTAGCTATGTGTTGGGAGTCTATCTAAATGACACTGTGCCACTAGAGAGGTGATGCCTTGATTTCTTAATATTGTGGAATGGCTGACATCCCCCATGTTCCATAGCAGGTTCTCCATCTTTATACAGATTATGTTTTACTATGGGCAGTAGAAGGATAGTTCATGGGGCACTAGAAACTCTGGCGTTAGCTCATCCATGGCCACTAACCCTGAGAATCTAGGGCCAACATTGCATTTGAAAGATTAGGTAGATTCCAGTCATTGAGAATTAGCACTTAGATGGTTAGCACATTGTTAAATATTCTTTATAATAAGAATTAGTTGCATTAATTACTGAGTATGGGTGGATCCTTCCAGATACCAGATAGGAAGTTTACATGCATAAAATAAAGGAGTTATAAGCATAGAGTCCACTGAACATCACATAAAGTTCACAGAGCCATCAGAAGCCATATCTTTTTTTCCTCTTGACTTCAGCCCATCTGGGACAAGAAAAGAAAGCATCATGATTCATGGAGAGAAAGTTAAAGATTACTCTATTAATTATTAATATTTTTTCAAAGGGTTTATATCATGTCTTCCACTAAATTTTTGATGATAAAGGCCATTAAAAACATTTGAAAGAGTATTAGGGATAATTATAAAAGGTATAAGAATTTGATCTGAATGTTTGTGAACCACCAGTTAAAACTGTTGGTCTGTTGAATATTGGAAATAACACCTAGGATCCTGGTGCAGAAAAGTACCTGGGATTTACAGTGGGTATCTGTGAAGAAACCTACTAAATATTTGGGAGTTTAGAGGTACCATATATAAGGTGATTATTTTCTAGTGGCAACTTGACAAAGGATTCTTCCTGGCCCCTACTATCTAATGCACCAGTAGTTCTATGAAGGGAGTGAGTGTTAAGTGGACATGCCTAGTATCTTTCTGAGCACAGGTCTAGAGGGTACTTTGTTTATACTGTCAGGAGAGAGATGAGAGACTGATTTATAACCAACTCCAAAAGGGAGGAGATGACAATCTTAGTAAGTTCAATAACAAATCATTTAAAAGCTATTTAGAAGCTATTCACAATAGATAAACTTGTGTGGTTTTGCCCCACGTTTTAACTTGTTGCACCACTTCCCCTCAGTTCCCACCCGAAATGGACATGTGCCCCAACACTGTTTGCCTTTGAGTTTCAGGCACTAACCTCACTAACACTAATGTAGTGCTATTGTGTCTCTTATACCTTATAAACTTTATCTGATTTCACTTCGCAGCTAGATTCCTTCATTTTCTTGCTACTCTGGTTGTAACACTCATTTTATATGTCATCAATCTCCCTGAAGCTATTTTAATGGAGGTCATGTCCATTTGAATGAATAATATCACTATAAAGAAGAAGAAGGAGGAAGAAAGGAAAGAAGAGAATGTGGGAGGCAAAACAGAGGCAATATCAGCTACTGTTTATTTCCCACTCTGGGTTATGGCTGAATTAAATGTTTACAAAAAAGTGTGTCTCATTCAAATCTCGCTTAACTATAAACTAAAAATGTAGATGTGCTTAAGAATTATCCTCCAATGGAAAATAATATCCCACATGGTGAAGAAAAGAATATGAAATTCGGGTGGGTGCCTGAGACATTTTAGAGATAGGAAACAGAGAGGCCTAAGAGACAGGCCTGGAGACAGGCTTGGAGAGGCCTAAGGCACTTGCCCAATATGAAAACCCAACAGTGTCAAAGCCAAATACAAATGTAGCTTTTCCTTTGACCATCTTTAACCATTTCACTATACAGTGCTGCCTCCTCAAATTGGATATAAACTACTTTCATACTCTAAATGAACCAATTACACTTCATGATTTTTAGAAATGTAAAAATCATTTTAGCCAATAGCTTCAAATTTTCTTCTTATTAGTTTTTAGTACAAAATATGAGATAAATCTTAATTTGTTCCCTTACGCACCCCCTGGTAAAAACATTAACAGGAAGAAAATGACCAAATCAGAATTTGAAGAAGGAAAATATTATGGTCAACTACTTTCAAAAACTGGGCAGTTAGTTTCTAAGAGTTAGAGTATGTTTGATTCTGTAATTGGAGAGCGCTTAAAATTATTGCCATACTTCACTGGTTCCTTTGTAAATAACAGTATATACATATGTATATAGTACATATATACACACACATACACACACACATACAATGAAGGTGAATGAAGATACTAAACTGAGATAATAACCGTACTGAATCACAATTCAGCAGGTACGTCATTTCAATCATACAAATACCTTTCAGACCTTCAATCCATGCACTTATTTACGTATTATCTATTTTTCCAAAAGCTTTTATTTTTGCACTGTATACTGTGCTAAGCACTGGTATTTGTAAGTCAGCACATAAAAAAAGATCAGAGTTTATTTACATGTATGTGTATAAACACATTAAATGTTTTCAAAGAAAATAATATCTGTTGCATAGTGTAAGTATCATGAAATTAAAATATCTCTGTTAGCGTACTACTTCCATTTATATTTTCAATGTCGTTTTGAAATTTAATCTTTTCTCATCAACACAAGAGATTCTAATATTGTGACACAGAAAAGATTATAATTGCTTAATTATTTGTGCAATATGGCCAATACACATTTTGCACATAACAACAGAGATGATATGTGGAATACAAATGTTTTCATTATGTATTTGGGTTTTGAACAAATGTGCTTACATCAAAATCTTCAGAAGTAAGTTAAAAATGTGTCTTTTGCTGTTAAATCATAACTACTTCCATCTCTCACTACAGAATTTTATAATTCATGCATTCAGGAGATATTTACTTGTTTGTCTACTTGGTGCCAGGCATTGTCGTAGGCTGTATGGATAAAGTAGTGAGCTTCATTCACAGGATTGCTGTCTTCACTGAACTTACAACCTAGCCCTTGCCTCTTAATTCTGACTGTGTTTCCTAGTGTCTCAGGAGCTGTTAAAAAAAGATATGTGTAGAGCCTTAAGCCAACCCTGTTGAATCAGAACTCCAGTGATTAGGCCTTACCAAATCTATTTTTTAAATTAAAGAAAAAACTTTTTTAGAACAGTTTTAGATTCACAGAAAAATCACAAAGATACTACAGAGAGTTCCAATATACCCTACACCCAGTTTCCTCTAGGAGCAACACCATATATTTTTATGGTACATTTGTTATAATGAATAAACAAGTTATTAATACACAACAATTAACTAGAGTTCATAGTTTACTCAGTCATTTTAACTAATGCCTCTTCCTGTTCCAGGATCCTATCCAGGATGCCACACTACACTTAGTCATCATGTCTCCTTAGGCTTCTCTTAGCTGTGACATTTTCTCAGACTTCCCTTATTTTTGACGATCCTGACAGTTTTGAGGAGTATTGGTTGAGCATTTTGAGGAGTACTGGTTAGTTTTAAGAGTATTTTTCAATTGCAATTTGTTTAATATAATTCTCACGATTAGCCTGGAGTTACGGATTTTGAAGAGGATGGCCACAGAGGTAAACCTCCGCTTCATCACATCTTACTAAGGATACATGCTGTCAAAATGGCATCACTGTTGATGTTAACCTTGACCACATGGCTGAGGTAGTGTTCATCATGTTTCTCCACTCTCAAGTTACTCTTTTTTCTTCCCGCCCATTCCATACTACACTCTTTGGAGGAAATTACTCAGCATAGCCCACATTTAGGGGGGGCAAAAAGTAAGGCCCTGACTCCTTGAGAGCAGAGTATCTACAACAATTACTTGGAATTTTCCCGCATATTTGACAGCTCTCATTCACATTTATTTATTTGATAATTAACTTAATATCAATATGGACTCATGGGTATTTAATGCTTTTAGTTATAATCCAATACTACATTACTTTTTGTTGTTCAAATTGTTCTAGTTTTGGCCATTGGGAGCTCTTTCACTAGGCTCCTGCGTCCAACCTTCACTGTAGCTTTTTTGAGGACATCATATTCTGAAACTACAAGATGCTACAGACTCATCTTTTAAATTTCTTGCCCCAGTCCTAGAATCAACTATTTCTCCAAGAAGTCCTGGGTTCCTTTTTTTGGAGAATGGTATTAGAAACCAAAATTTGGGTGCTATGTATGCTTGTTGCTACTGGGGTATCATTGCTTCTAGACCCTCTCAGGTGACAGGGCAAAAAACATTATGTGTAAATGTTATGTTATATATTATATTATATATCTATAAATATTCCTCTGTATATCCAAATATTAAGCAAAACATCAGTTTATACTCATATCTCCAATTCTAGTCCACTACCATATAGATCACTGAAACTTTCTCCCTTTGCTTATCTGTAAATTCCTACTAACAATGACAACCTGTCTCTACCATATGCCATCCATTTACTTATTTACTTCTCGTACACGTATATAGCAGTATCAGAATTATTAACCCATACTCCCATGGGAAACTTTACCAGCAAGGGTAGAGTCCTTATGCATTGTTTCTTTGCCTTTAGTTTTACAGACTCTACTCACGGTCAGTCACTTAGGCTAGCCTTTTTCCTCACCCCCTTCAGTGAGGTTGTTTCATACATGTGTAATACAGTTAGATCGTTTTGTCACATTTTGCCTTCCATCCAGGTATACGCCAATCTCCTAAACTATTATTTTTTTACTTCATACACATTAAGGTTCACTCTTAGTACTTTGGTAAAGTTCTATAGGATTTGACAAATGCATAGTAGATACTGACAGGAATATGGTAGAGTGAAAACATGGTATGCTGATAAAGTGGGGTTACTTTTCTAGCTTACGATGTTGCTATTGACACTCTTTTTTAATGAAGAGGCAAGAAGATTAGAAAGGGGTAGAAATTTGACGTGGTATTCAGCTGATATTAAAGGAAGAGAGGTGGGGGCAAATCACTGTTCCTCCAGGATTATTTTGACTTTCATGGAATGGCACAAGGAAAAGAGTACAGAACTAAGAATCAGATGCTACTGGTATGAATCCCAATTCCACAGACTCCTAATTGCTTAACCTTGGAAAAAGTAATTTGAAGTCTTTG
This sequence comes from Phocoena sinus, assembly GCF_008692025.1. NCBI lineage: Eukaryota > Metazoa > Chordata > Mammalia > Artiodactyla > Phocoenidae > Phocoena > Phocoena sinus. The sequence goes on from NC_045765.1 coordinate 31,583,171, forward strand.
GCCCTCATTTTCTCTGTCTGTAACATATGTGCCTGGTCTTTGGCAAGTGAAGTAAAACCAAGTCCCTAGTACTGGTTGACTTTGTCTTTAGAGTCCCTCCTTTTGCATATCAATTTCAGAAAAATAAGTTACCATGAAAATGAATTAAGAGAAAAGTTAGATCCACCTTGCATATTTTATAAAGGATTTAAAAAGCTGAAATAATCAGAAAATACTTCTTTAAAAATATTTCACCTAAAAATCAGCTACATTAAATAAAAAACTATAATAGTATTATATAAATGCCCCATAAAATAACTGGTGTCTTAGTATGTTAGAAACAATAAAGAAACACAAACTATAATTCACTTTGTTATTTAAATATTGCAATTCAGAACAAAACTCTAAAAGTGAAATTCATAAAGTAGAAGCAAAGATTTTCCATGATGTAAACATACAGTGCTTTATATATAGATTTTAAATCATAACAACTACTATGACTTCGATGATGTTCCATATATCACATTCAAGCAATTTTTATTTCTATTTCAAGGAAAGCATTTTTTACATCCTAGATGTCAAGATAGAATGTAGACTAGCCATTATAATCTACATCTGTGCATTCAGATCTAGTATTGTCCTTATCACATGTTTTGTTTCACTTTCTTACTCACTCCTCATCCAACACAAGCCTCAACTAATTACAGATAAAATTTAGAAGATACATAGCCTTTTGAAAAAAAAGAAAATACATAGCCTTTTGGAAAATGATTAACAAATTCTATTAAAAGAAACGATGCATGCCATTATTAACATATGTGAGCCCATAAGGTAAACTTTCTTCAACTTAGCAATTTCAATATTTTTAAATTTAGTTCTAGAGGTGAGTATAAACTGTAAATAAATATAATTTTGATGTTTTTAAATTATACACAGATTGAAAATGTTATGATTGACATTAGAACTCTTAAAAAGTCCATGCTTAACCATGGCGGCATCCCCACAAAAAAAGTTTGAGTGAAACATAAAAAAACATGTGCATGTAATACAGACACATGTGATGACAGCATGCTTCTTTTTTTCCCTTTGCAAAGTATGGAAACAGTGTGAGGAAGCACTCCATCCCCATCCCACTCCATGGACATGGCTATAAATATAATTTTCACTATCTTAATTTAAATAATTATTACAGACATTCGTATAAGTAATCAAAAGTGAATATTTTACTTGTTCTATTTCCTTCATCAAATAGTAAAGTAATAATAAATAGTAGTAATAAGTAACCTTGATAGTAATAATATATATATATATATATATTTTTTTTTTTTTTTTGCGGTACGCAGGCCTCTCACTGTGGTGGCCTCTCCCGTTGCGGAGCACAGGCTCCGGATGCGCAGGCTCAGCAGCCATGGCTCATGGGCCCAGCCGCTCCGGGGCATGTGGGATACTCCCTGACCAGGGCACGAACCCGCACCCCCTGCATCGGCAGGCGGACTCTCAACCACTGCGCCACCAGGGAAGCCCCAGTAATAATATTTTAGTGCACACCACTTAAAAGCATAGAAAACTAACTAATGAAAACAGAACTGATGGTGGAGGAAGCAAGTTTTTTCTCATCTAAACCAAATAAAAACATGGGATTTCTTACATTTCACAAAAGCAGATAGATTCAAACTCTCAGACTTCCTTATTGAGTTGTGTCCAGCATACATTTTATATGCAGCAGCTAAAAGCTGACACAACAATAACAAAGGTAGCAAGTTAAGATCTATGTGCAATACAATTTCCCAGACAAACGATCTGAGACACTTACTATAATGAAACTAGCTTCATTTAGAATACAGATTGAAAGACTGTCCTGATTCTGTCATTTTTATTCCTACTTTTTGACCAAACCTATTGTACCAAATTAATTTGATATCTATCACCCAGATACACACACACACACACACACACACACACACACACATAATCATAATCATCTTGGTAAATATGCAGGTTTGTATACTTATATATGATCACTAATTTTCTAAATGAACTTCTCAAAAAAATATAAATTGAATATCATAATCTAAAGTTATCAAAATGAAGAGAAATCCAAAAAATTAGGAATATAGGAGTTAGACTGATTACAAATTTAATCTTTTGCCTCAGAAAGAATAACAGGTTGACATTTTAAAAACTCATTTTGAGGGGAAAAAACAGATTGAGAAAATTTCCATATAATCTCTGAAAGAATATAGTTTTCAATGACCATGAATCAGATTTCATTTTATGCAAGGTTTTACTACTGCGGTATTTTCTGTTATACTGAGTTATAACCCCATACCCATAGAGGCAGCTTTTGATTTGATATTCATTGCCTTGGGCAAGCGTGATTGAGGACTCACAAGACTGTAGAAGATGTTGATTGATTCTTTTGATCCTCGGAGATAATAGAAAGTGTTTAAATTGGTTGTGTTAAAAAATCTGAGGATGAATTGAGACTTTAGGCAAATTGCACAGAAGATTTTTAATCTTCAATTTGTTCAAATCTGTAACTGGGAAACAGAAAGGATTTGTATCTCTTCTTGTCAAATTCCTTTTCTATTTCACATCAATCACTTTTTTCTCTTCACCTTTTCTGGTCCTGTGTGACTCCTTTATTCCTAGAATTAGAGGCCTTTGGGTCTTATTTAAATTAAAAAAGATATCAAAGTCACACATACAATGAAACTTAAGCCACAGCAAGATTAGAGATCAAGCCAAAGAGAAGTGGACAAAAAAAATCAGTGGCAAAATAAAAAGTGAACCTACATGTTTCTCTTTAGGAGTCAAAAGTGCTAATCATGGAGGGCTTCCCTGGTGGCGCAGTGGTTGAGAGTCCGCCTGCCGATGCAGGGGACACAGGTTCATGCCCCGGTCCAGGAGGATCCCGCATGCCTGGAGCGGCTGGGCCCGTGAGCCATGGCCGCTTGACCTGCGCGTCCAGAGCCTGTGCTCCACAGTGGGAGAGGCCACCACAGTGAGAGGCCCGTGTACCGCAAAAAAAAACAAAAAACAAATGAACAACACCCCCTCCCCAAAAGTGCTAATCATTACATCAGTACCTTGGACAATTTGACAAAATAATTCCAACAGAAATCTTGTGATTCAATGCTGCCCTATCAGAGTGTCTCAGCTGAATATTAAGATGTATGGCAAATAATATGTTACTGTTAGTATGTATAGTACTGAAGTTTACATGATAATTAATTTTATCATATAAACTAGAGAAGATGCATGGTTGCACTGATGAAAAAATACTTATTCCCATATTAATGGTAGTTACAGAAAAGTGACTTACCAAAAACTAAGGGTGCTTCACTGGAGTCTGAAATCCAGAGCTTATTTTACCTCTGCTGCCTAAATGAGACATCATCACTCAAAAATATAAGAGTTTGGTATATCCTCAGGCAAGGGAAGCACAAGCAAAACAGATGGGACTATATCAAACTAAAACATTTGCACCGTGAGGAAAATTATCGACAAGATGAAAAGGCTGCTTATTGAATGGGAGACGATACTTGCAAACAATATATATTATAAGGGGTTAATATCCAAAATACCCAAAGAACTAGTACAACTCAAAGTCAAAAACAAAAATAAAAAAAATTTTTAAATGGCCAGAGTACCAGAATAGACATTTTTCCAAGGTTGACATGAAGATGGCCGACAGGCACATGAAAAGATGCCCAGTATCACTAATTATCAGGGAAATGCAAATCAAAACTACAATGAGATATTACCTTACACCTGTCGGAATGGATATTATCAAAAAGAGAACAAATAATAAATGTCAGATAGATGTGGAGAAAAGGGAACCCTCATGCACTGTTAGTGGGATTGTAGACTGGTGTAGCCAATATGGAAAACAGTATGGAGATTCCTCAAAAAATTAAAAATGCAACTACCATATGATTCAGCTATCCTACTGTTGGGTATTTATCTGAAGAAAACAAGAACTCTAATTCAAAAAGACATAGGCACACCTATATTCATTATAGCATTATTTACAATAGCAAAGATATGGAAGCAACCTGAGGGCCCATCAATAGATGAATGAAGAAAGAAGATATCACACACACACACACACACACACACACACGCGCACACACACACACACACACACACACACACACACACACGCACACAATGGAATATTACTCAGCCTTCAGAAAGAATGAAATCTTGCTATCTTCGACAACGCAGGTAGGCCTGAAGGTATTATGCTAAGTGAAATAAGACACTGAGGCAGACAAAGACAAATACTATATGATTTCACTTAGGTCTAAACAAATGAACCAACATAATTAAACAGAAACAGAGTCATAGATACAGAGAACAAACAGGTGGTTGCCAGAGGGGTTGGGAGTGGAGGGAGGAGAGAAATAGGTGAGGGAGATTAGGAGGTGCAAACTTCCAGTTACAAAATAAATAAGTCATGAGTATAAAATGTACAACGTGGGAAATACAATCAATAATTATGTAATATCTTTGTATGATGACAGACGGTAACTGGACTTACTGTGGTGATCATTTATTTATGAACATTTTGAAATGTAGAGAAATATCGAATCACTATGTTGGGCCCCAGGAACTAACATAGTTTCACGGGTCAATTGTATTTCAAAAACAAACAAGCAAACTCATAGAAAAAGAGATTAGATCTGTGGTTTCCTGAGGTAGGGGCAGGGAGGGTGGGGGAAGATGGCATTAAATAAAGGTGGTCAAAAGGTAAAACTTCAGTTATGCGTACTAGGAATGTAATGTACAACATGATATAATTATCGCTCAGTACGTTATGTATGAAAGTTAAGAGAGTAAATCCTAAGAGTTCTCATCGCAAGGGAAAATATTTTTTTCTATTTCTTTAATGTTGTATCTATGAGATGACGGATGTTCACTAAATTTACTGTGGGAATCATTTCATGATGATGTCAAATCATTATGCTGTACAGCTTAAATTTATACAGAGCTATATGTCAATTTTATCTCAATAAAACTGGAAGAAAACAATTTTTTAATGTAAGGGTTTTGGTACACTAGTACTGAATTCAATAGTGTTAGGCACTTTCCTAAGCACACTCATAAACATTAACTCATTTAAACTTTTCAATAATGCCACAAGATAGATAGTATTATCCCCATTTTATGATAAACAACTTGGGAAACGCAAAGGTTAAATGAGTTGCACAAGACCACACACCAATGAGAAAGGCCAGGAATTGAACAATACATTCATATTCATAACCCCTAAGCTATGTGACCCACTATACAATAAATTAATAGTTCTCTAGCCTTAAGCCCTTTGAAAGCTTCACTCAAGCACCAAAGAAGAACCCTGTCAATATACATTTTGGAGCCTTTATAACTGGTTAATACAATTTTGAAATACCTTCCTCCATTTAGTTTACATTGATTTTGTGCTACTTCTCTGGAAGATATGATTAAAGGGAAATTTTATCTTGTAATTGAAAATGAGATCCTTAATAGTTAACTTCATCACCAAATAAAGATTGAAATAACAACTGTAAGGCCATGGATCATATAATTGCTCTCAGCCTTGTATACTTGTCTATGGCATTCCTTCTTATGAAAAACATATTGCTTATGTTCCTTACATTACCATGCAAGGAAGAGGCTTCAGAATGCAGAACTTAAAAACACAAAGTTTAGGTCGTGTAAAATCAGATTTTCTGCACTCAAAAAAAAAGTGGAAAAAAAACACTTTTAAATGTGTTAACTTCTTGAATTCCAGTTTCTTTGAAAATTGTGACATTTTATACCATCAAATATTTCTTCAACTGATAACAGGTAACTATTAAAAACAACACAGTAAATGTTACCAAAGCGATGGGCTGTAAAATGAATCCGTTTTTCCCTTTATTTCCACAATGACAGAGAAATTCTGAAGGAAAAAATAATCCAGGAGATGATACTGAAAACTGAAATTAAAATGTTGGCTGTTACAAAACCTTGTTATTTATTTGTGTGTGTGTGTGTGTGTGTGTGTGTGAAGAAAATTTTTGCATTTCCTCAACTCTAGAAAATCTCAGGTTGTGAAATTGCCCTTCTATAATCATTGCTTCTAGTCACGAAACTCTAAACTGGCACTATCTGAGGAAATTTATCTAACATAGTAAGAAGACTGAAAACTACATTACTGCCTCTGAAACTTACATTTTTTGTTTATTTTTCCTAGATGATATCAAGTGTGATTTTTTTTTATTCCTTGAAATCTCCTTGTGAGTCGGTATGTCCTCCTGAACATGATATCCTCTATTCTGACCTAAGCTTAATAATTTAAGTCATATGAGTTAATTAATAGTAAACTCTCAATGTTGTAAATCTAAAACTGGTTGTATATATTGATAAAATAAGGAATACTATGTAGGCTTTGCCTCTTTTTCCTTATGCTGTTATTTTGTAGGCTTCAATTTAGTAATTAAGGACATGAGCCATGGAGTCAGGAGGACCTGAACTCAAATTTCTCATTCTCCATTCACTTAAGTTTGGGAACTCTGTGGATATTTTTTCATCATCGTAAAAAGGTGGTGAAAATATCCACTTGACAGAGTTGTTATGAAGAATAGATGAGACCTTTGAGGGAAAGTTCTTATATTTGGCACATAAGAGGCAATCAATCAATGGTAGTTAACCAAAATAATATTAATATTGATGTTAAATTAGAAAACATACGTAGATCAGTGCTCCACTGTAGATTACCTCATTATTATTATTTAATCTCATTATTTTATCTATGCATTGTGGCAGTTTCTTTGTCAGGACTTTTTCCTTACCAGATATATAATGAGACATGTGAGCATGGCAGTTAGGAGCACAGACTTTTGTCTCTTTTTTATTTTTTTCAGCTGAAACCACAGCTTTAATTTTTAAAATTTTTATTGGAGTATAGTTGCTTTACAATGTTGTGTTAGTTTCTACTGTACAGCAAAGTGTATCAGCTATATATACACATATATCCCTTTTAAAGAATTATGTGATAGTACTTAAAAAAATTTTTTTAATTGATGTGTAGTTGATTTACAATGTTGTGTTAGTTTCAGGTGTACAGCAAAGTGATTCAGTTATACATATACGTATATATCTATCTTTTCCAGATTCTTTTCCCTTATAGGTTATTACAAAATACTGAGTATATTTCCCTATGCTATACAGTAGGTCCTTGTTGATTATCTATTTTATATATAGTAGTGTATATATATTAATTCCAAACTCCTAATTTATCCCCCCTCCTTTCCCCTTTGGAAACCGTAAGTTTGTTTTCTATATCTGTCGGTCTATTTCTGCTTTACATATAAGTTCATTTGTATCAAAATATTTTTTAGACTCTACATATAAGCAATACCATATGATATTCCAGCACTACTTATGATACCCAAGACATGGAAACAACCTAAATGTCCATCCTCAGATGAATACATAAAGAAGATGTGGTATATATATACAATGGAATATTACTCAGCTATAAAAAAGAATGAAATAATGCGATTTGCAGCAACATGGAAGGATCCAGAGATTATCATACTAAGTGAAGTAAACTAGACAGAGAAAAAGCACAGAATTTTGAGTTGAGTCTCAGGTTCATCACACATATCTGGGTAGTTATGGTAAAGTTACTTAACCTCTATGCATCTCATTTAAATGGAAATCACAATGCGTACCTCACTAGCAGTTGTAAAAATTAAATAAGGTCATTTATGATAAAGAATTTAGAGCAATAAACTGGTATGATTATCATTATTACAAATTCACTATATGAAAGACTACAAATAATAATCATTTTAAAAGGATAGCTGACATTGTTCTTCCATTTTGTTATATCAAATGCAGAAGTGACAATTATTAGTAACGTAACACTGTTGAGGGCAGGGTAGTGGGAGCCATCCACCCCAAGGGGCAAGTAATCAAGAAGAGCACTGTCTATAGGGAATTTAAAAGGATAATAACACTAACTAAAAATATATTGTCTTTTTATTATCACCATGTGTCAGAAACTCTAAACAATATTCCTACTGGGGTAGACTGTTTCCACTGCCTTCACTTGCCTTGGTGCTCCACTGGTAGCAAATTGCTGGCACATTTTACAAATTTTTTCTACACCTTTAACCTTTACTCTAGTTTTAGTTACATAAATTCTCATGATTGTTTATTTAGTGTGTTAGTTAAAACACAGACAGGGATTAAATCATTTGTTTATATAAATTCAATAGCATTTAATTTTTAAATGTTTCATCAGATATCTTGAATTCCTTTGATCCTCATGACAAAACCATTGCTCTACTGGATTTTAAATTTGTTAATAAATGGAATATACTTTTTCTAAGTGTAAAAACAATATAATATGGAAAAATCCCGAATTCTAAAATTGGCAATTCTCCCAATGTGGAACTATTTCAAACAGTTGAATTCCCTACAGCTCCTTCTCAGTAAGCAAGAAATTCAGTGTTTGACTTGTCACATATTTATCATATAATCTTCAGAGTTTCTGCCTTACTTTAATACACACAGTATGTCTGACTTACAGTGTCTCCCCATTTAAAATGTATCCCTCAAGAAAAAGAGACTGCTAGAGAACAAACCTCATATTAGAATGTATACAGTGGTTTTAGAAAATAAAATAACTTTATTCTTTCTCATAAATGCTGGGAAGAATAGAAGTAATATCCTAATGTTTTTTGAAATAATATATACATGTTTCTTTTTCAACTCTATAACTATAAAAATAAATACTCATTGAAAATTTTAAAATAAATACATCAGAAATCAGAATATGCAATGCAAATTTTACTAGCTAGTCCTGAAATATATATATGCGGGACAATATGAAGTCAGACGGGAATTACAGAGTTATCATGACACATATTCTAGAATTTTTCAGAACATTCAGGCAAGAATTTGGGGAGTAAAATACCTATAAAACTATATTTGTAATACAAGGGTAATCTACTTGAATTGTAATGTTATTGCAGCTCTAATCCATGAAACTTTACAATAGTTCAAACTTAAATATCCCCATGGTATTGTCTATAAATCTCTGTATGATTTATTTCATTTTTGTCTGTGGATTGCTGTGTATATATTCTGTTTGAAGGAATGGAAAAGGTAAAGATAGTAAATATTATCATATTTTTCTTCAACGCTCATTTATACTTCTGTTTTATGCTGCCTTTACCTTAGTAATCCTCAAATATAATTCCCTAAACTGTATTTCTCCTGTTATTACAATAACACATGCTTATTTAACTGTCTCCTTTTGACTATGTTTTATTTGAAGGTTGTCCTCATTTTGTCAAAAACACAAATCAATGAGAGTTTAAAGACATATACTTAAAATTAATATAAATTCCAACTTATCCAAGAGTAAATTCTTATTTTGTATTATTTACTATTCTAGAACTTAAAATATATCACTGCTTGGGAATTTTTTTAATGGCAAGAATATTAAATCATCAACAGGATGTTTTCATAAGTTGGTTTTATTTAAAATGTAATTCCACAGAGTAAACAACATTATAACATGGCTCAAGTCTACTTTGCTTGGACATTTAGATGCACATGCTCATTCTGTAGGAAATATGTCCATTTCATTTTGATAAGGATTTATACCATAGAAACTCAAAGCTCTTTATTTTATTTTAACAATTACCACGTGAATAATTATCATATTTATGGTCATAATGCATCAATGTAGAGAACCTAATGTCAAACTTCATACAATACTAGATTTATGTGATTCTTTCGAAAAATATAGTGCAAGGAACGCCAATGAGAAATCTCACCATAATGTTAGAAAAGAGCTGTATTTTCTCTTGCATTCAGGAAAGAATCAATAAGCGGTTTTTTTTTTGTTTGTTTTTTGGGGTTTTTTTTTGGGGGGGCAGTCACAGAAATACTCTGGTTTTCTGAGAATGTCTTAAGCAGACATTTTTAAACCCTGAGCTCATCATTTCTTCCTGTACTCTCCCCAGTGCCCTCAGAAATATCTAATCTGCCCTACAGTCCCCGTGGTTCTCACTACAACGATATCCACATATTGCAGCAGCTACTTGGTCTCCCAAAACTGTACCTTTACTATTAGGCACTTGCACTAAGCGTTTTAAATCTCTCTAGTATTTAAGTCTTTTTTGCTCCATTTCAAGACACTCTGATGGGTACAGGGTGGATACACATGAAACACAGTTTGGCAGGAAGTTAATACAAATATACAGGTGACGATAAGACACATCAGGTAACGTGTCTATAGGAGAGTACAGGAGTGTTGGGGTTCAAAGAAAGGAGAGATTTTGTGAAGCTCGTGGAAGGGCACCATTTGAAGTGAACCTTCAAAGGTAGATAAGCATTTGCCACGTGAAGATATAGGGAAAGGAAGTGGTGAAGTGCAGGAGGATTAGGAAAATAAGGAAAGTTGGGATTCCTGGAGTGGTTCTGTGTGTATGTATTTGTGTGTGTGTGAGAGAGAGAGAGTAGACAAGAAAGATGATTATTGTATGCATAAGACAATCCATGTATTTTGATAAAAGCAAAAGAAAACTAAAAAAAAATTAAATAAACACAGGCCAGGATTTAAGACAAACAGTGCTACAAATTAAAATAACTACCAATACTATGTACCATAACTATTCATAGTATGTCAATAACAGTTTGTCACTTGGAGTTGTGAAATAGACAACTTAATCTGTTGCTTATGTGCCATTCTTGAATTTTATTTGTGTTTTCATTACTATCTGTCCTTTTTTGCTTCCCTTTCTACTCAAGAAAAGCGTTTTGGAAAGCACGGGAATAAATGTGTTACGTGCATGAGTCCACACTTAATTTTTTAAAAAGCAAATCATTCAACTTAAGGCATTAATTATAATTGATAACTAATCATTGATCACATACTTCACAACTGGTTATAGTATGCCAGAGTATCCTAACACGTTCTGGGAACCAGGGATGATGAGGACTAACTGTAGATTGTACTATTCCTAAGATTAAGTAAAACAATGGAAACTGTGCTTTGCATATGTGAATTTCACTTTGTGTGGAACGGACTGGATTGAGGAGAGTTTGGCAATCTAAATAGAGAGGCTAAAATACTGAAGCAGGCTGATAGCAGTGCATATAGAAAAGAGGAGCATATACAAATATGACTCTGTATATGGAAAGTAAAGAAACAGCCCATTAATGACAGGTAAGGATACAAGAAGATTCTGAGGGTAGGTAGGTTACTGACAGCATGGTAGTCAACAGAAATAAGGCAGTTAGAAATAGCAGACAGTTGGACATATCCAGGGTTAGATACCCGAATAATAATATAGAGACCAAGATGGCCTACTGCCAGGATAACATTCAGTTTTGAAGCTGGAGAGAGAAGCATAGCTATGATTGGAAGGTAATAGTTATAGAAGTATATGAAAGGAGCAGCAAATAATACAAAAAAGAAGAAAGATGAAGACTATCAATCTAAATTATTTTTTCTAAGTAGTGTATCTATTTAGAACAAAGGGAAAGAGGAAGAAAAGGATATAAAAGGAACATTAGGGAAGAAAAGAACGAGCACACTATAGTTCAAAATAATCCAAAGCGAAATAAATGTAGGACGAATAAAGAAGAAAACCTATCAAAAGCTGCAGAGATTATAGAGATTGTGCTATGAGTAAAAGCTATCATACTTATCAATTAGGTGGTAACAACAACATTTTAAAAATCTCATAGCACATAAAAATTGAGCATTTTCTATGTGCCAGAAATTGCACTAGGGTCTGAAATTATAAATGTAGAGAGAAATTTTAAAAATGTAATAATAGATAAAGATGACTCTTGCACACATGGTTTTTAAGTCGCAGTAGAGATGATGGAAAAGAAGAAAGCGTTAAGAAATGAATAGAAGGAAAACATTAAATAAATGTGTATATATTACATGAAGCAGGAAAAGAAAAAGATCTGTAGCTTGAAGATATCTTTGTTTCCCTAGGCATATGTATGATTATATTAAAAATAGTTTTCTCTTAAATAAAACGAATTATCTAGTTGTTAGGGCTCTTATTTGTGTCAATATACTACTTGTGTGGCATGGAATCAGGACCAACTACATAATCTGTGAGGTCCATTGAAAATGAAAATGTGAGGCCCCTCACATTAATGTTTGTTAAAACATTATTAAGAATTTCAAGACAGTGATAGCAGAACATTAAAGCAAGGACAGGGTCCTTTTGCACATAAGGTTCCATACAGACTGTATGCCCATGAAGCCAGCCCTGCATGGAATTCATTCCACCACACCATTACTCCTTTATAGTCTCTGTTGCTGGTCATCTCTTTCTCCATCTCTTTACTGTGAGGTGCCTAGGAGCTGAGGTTTTACCTTTTTCATTATCTACCCTCACTCTGTGGTGCACTCTTTAGTCTCATAGCTGTTAGAACCATCAATATATAACAATTCTTAAAGTCTCATCTCCAGGCCAAGCTTTTCTCCAGGACTCCAAACCCATATATCTGACTGATCAACCTACCTCTTCATCTGGCTGTCTAAAAGATATTTAAAGTTGTGTCCTAATTTTTCATCTTTCCCCAAAACCTGCTCCTCCTATATAGCCTTATACATCTCACTGACTGTATCCCCAATTTTCCAGTTTCTCACAGCCAATAAATGAATGAATGAATGAGTGAATGAATGAATGAATGAAATTGCTTTTAAATTTCTTTCCATTTTACATCGATTTCTAATCTATGACATCTAGGCTCTAACTTCAAAATACACACAGAATCTGAACCTATCTTACTATACCCACTATTTCCACCCTATACTGAGCCACCATCATCTCACTCCTAGATCACTGCAATTCCTTGTTTACTGAGCTCCTTGCTCCTACCTTTGGCCTCCTCAGTCTATCCTCAACAGAAAAGCCAGAATTATTCTGTTAAAGCCAAACTCAGATGAATTCACTCCTCAAAGCCCTGAAATGCGACCCCCATTCATCTCACAATAAGAGATGAAGTCCTTAAAATGCCCGCAAAATTCTATGAGATCTGACCTCCTGCTACTTTCTCACATCTTCTCCTATTACTCCCTTGTTATCCCCCATCCTTGTTTCCCTCCCAAGAGACACTTTTCCAGGATATCTGTGTGATTACCCCCTCACTTCCTTCCGAGTTTTGTCAAATCTCACCTTCGCAATGAGGCCGATCCTCTTACTCTCAAGTAAAACTGCAGCAACCTCTTGGGCTTCATCTCCCCGTGCTCAGTCTCCCTTACTCTGCTCTATTTTTACATAGCTTTCATCACCTTGTAAATGCCACATAATTTATTAGGTTTGCTTTTTGCTTCCCTTCCTCTAATAACATGAAAGCACCACTAGGACAGGGATGTTTATTCTCTACTACATCCGAAGCATCTAATACAGCATGTGGCACAAAGCAGGTACTCAAATAATCATTGAATGAATAGATAATTAAATTAAGTGAATAAATGGAGGAACTAGAAGTTCACTATAGAGCTTAAAACTGTGTCAAAGTATTATAAATTGAGCAATTATAAATCTTGTCAAACACTGAAAACCCTATAATAAGCAATATGATATAACTAAAAATATTCTACTTCACTAAGTGGTATTTACAGTGATGGTGGTCATAAAATGCATACTTACTGGGGGATATCAAGTAAATTTAATTTAGTCCTATGTTAAATGTTTCCAACTGTACCCTTTTGTTTCCAGTAACTTAAATATCAATAAATGTATACCCTTATGGGTATTATTTCTAACATTTAAATTTCTGACCTCCAAAACAGCAGGGATTGATTTACATTTAACAACATGCAAATGTGAAAAAATGAGAAAATTAATTATTGCACCTCGTAACTCAGAGCTTATGGCTCAGTTTCAATGTATCATGTAAAAGCTTTAGACTTCAGGTAATCTATTTAAGATTTGTGCTCTTAAATAATGGGGTGGCAAATAAGGAAGTGTACAAATAACTCAGCTTAATCCCATTCAAAGACCCAGTAATCACTGGAGTTGTATGCAAATAAACAATCAAAAAATCTGTATAATCTCAAATCATTCTTATTAAGAGAACAACAGAAGCCAAGTATACATTGTTTAAGTGTCACTTTTGCCTGATTTGCTATCATCTACTATGTGCTATTATTTGAAAAAGAGAATTGTGAGTTTGAGAAGAATGGGAGGCAGCATAATGTAGTTTTAGAAAATATGGAATTAGAGATGCTACTACCAGAATGATTCTTCTAAGAATATAAATTTTATTATATCATGACTCTATTGAAAATCCTTCAATGGCTCCCCTTTGTACCCACAATCAAAGCCAAAGTCCTTGCAATTCTCCTTAGCCCTATGTGATCAGATCTTCCCTACCTCAGATCTAATTTCTACCATCTTCTTCTTCCTTATCTTCTGTCCCACCATCTTCTTTACTGTTCCTTCAGCCCCACAGACATTAGAGTCCTTTTGATGATGGTTCCTCTTCCTGGAATATTCTTCCCTTCAATATGTGCCTGGTAACTCAACTCCATACATCAAGTCTTTTGCTCTATCATCACCTTATTCATGACTTCATGATACAGAAACACATAAACATGCATTTAACACTAGCCAGCTTTGTGCTTAATGATAAAACCTTAGAAACACTCCTGACAAAGTAAAAATAAAACAAAAAGTACACCATCACCACTATTATTATAAATTAACATGGAAGCGCCAGCCAATTAAATTGTGCATGCTCATGTGCACACATGTACACACACACACACACACACCCCTGTGTATTTATTTAATTTTTGCTGCTTGAAGATATAATTTACTTAAAAAGCCAATAGTATCATTCAAAACATTTCTAGGAAGATGATCTTTTAAAATGGGAGTCAACAAACATCAAAACTTTTCTGAACTTCTACTAGTGTTTTTTAAGACGTAATGGATGCTAATCAATAAACTAGAAATGAGCAAGATTTATAAAAAGAAAACTAGAATTCTTCACTAAGGAATATAAAATAAGAGGCTATTACAAGAGACTCAATCATGTAAGGAGGTTAATTCTCTTAATTCAAACTTTCATAAAAATTCAACAGCATCCCAGTCAAAATCTCCATCACAAAATAATTCTACAGCTACTCTAAAAATGTAAAGATTTGAGAACTGGCATAAAATATGGAGAAAACAGAGATTAATGATTACATAATTTCCCTACCAAATACTAAAATATATTATAAAACTATAATATTAAATATTTTATAATACCAAAGTTTTATTTTTAAATTTTTAAATTAGACTACTCAGCCAACTACTGAAGTCTTTATTATCTACAACTGTTAGGTTTTTTACTTAATTGAGTCTTCAAAGTATATAGTCATATAATCTGTAAATAATGAACAATTTACATTTTTCTATCCAATTTTATACTTCATTTCTTTCTCTTGTCAAAATGAATTGGTTCATATTTTCAAAATGGTTTAATAATAATCCCAAAACTAGATAACCCATCCTTTGTTGCTTATTTGCTTTTAATGTTTCTCCATTTATCAGAGAATTGACCGCTTTGTTTTGAAAAAGATATATTTAGCTATCCATCTGTCTACTCTTAATTTCCTAGTTTTTTAAAAAATTCTTAACCATAACAATTTCTGAATTTTATTGAACACACCTACAGCATGTATGGAAAAAAATACTTTTCTTTCTTGCTCGATTAACATGGTTCTAACACTATTTCCCAACACTTGCATTCCTGCAGAGCACCTCAATTGCTCATAGTTTATTATTCTTTCAATGACATTTCATTTTAATTGCAATTTTTCTAGACATGTTGCAGCTGTCTCCAGGAATGAGAGTCATCCCTATGTATTGCCTTATGTTTCATCTCTGTTTGGGTTAGTATCAATGTTTTACTTGTTTCATTAACAATCATTTAGAAACTTCCTTTATTTTGTTCTTTCCTTGTGTTTCTAACTTTTAATGTTTTATAGAATTAACTTGCCATATCAACTGAGCTTCACAAAGTTTTACTGAGAATGAGTGGTTGTTAAGGTATTTCCAAAACTTTACTTTTTTTCTTATGGCAATTGGTCTGTTTAGATTTTCTCTCAATTTTATAAGTTTCTACAATTTATTTATTCTATAAAATAGCCATCTTTCCAGATGAATATATAGGGAGTTGAATTAACACATAATTTAAAATTTTCTTCTCATAAGGGATTGTTTCCAAATTATGACTGTTTTGTATGTTTGCTTTATCCTTTTTTTCTTGATTAAGCTACTAGTTTCTTAGTTTTAAGAACCGTCTATTAATTAAATTTATTTATTAATTCTATTATTTTTGCAAATATATTAATCTCTTTTTATCTTTACTATTCTAACTCCTCCTTTCCTCTGCATCATTCTTTTCATTATTTCTTCAATTTGATCCTTAAATCATTTAGTCTGTGTGAAAGCCATGGGTGAATCTGCCACTTGGATAGTCCCTAGGGTAGACAGCCTCTATTCATTGTGAAAGAGTCCTAGATTTTGTGGCATGCCTAGAGATTTCATATCCAGAATAGAGAGGACATGGCACTTTTATTACCAGAGATGGTGATGTAACGGTCACCATGGTTAAAAAAGGAGAGCAGTTTGAAACCAAGGAATCTAGTGCTTCTTGATACAGTAGGAACTGATGATCTAGAGATGTGCAACTATAAAAACTACCTTGGTTTCTACTATTCCTTTTATATTAACAGCATTTAATTATAGAAAAGTGTATCTTACTTAAACATGAAAAAGAGAAACAAGATGCAAGTGAATCACACATAAAAAGATTGTAAGAATAAAATGAAAGATAATCTGAATTATGTACTAATAGTTAACTAAGTAATGACAGAAAAATAGGACCATAAAATACATGAAAATTCTAATTTAACAATACAAAATTAGCTAAACAAGATTTTAAAACTATATAAAAATGAAAAAAGAAACAAATTAGAAATAATAAAGGTCAAAATGATATGGCTGGATAATAGAAAGAGAATTAATAGAGCTCAGGAAAGAAACAGAAAATAAAGACAATATTTTAGAAACAGGGAGTAAAAAAATAGCAGCAGCATAAGGATAGACACATTTGAAATTACAATAACAGAAAGAAAGAAAATAAGAAAAATGAAAATAAAAGGAAACAATAAAATGAAAAGAATTAGAGGTGATCAATTTAGAAGGCAAAGAAGATCCAACATAGATATAACTGGAGGTCACAGAGACGAAAACAAATTAAAAGAACAAAACAAATAGCAAATATATAATTTAAGAAAATATTTTCCAAATTAAGGAGGACTTTACTTTATACTTAGGAAGTAAAAACGGTGTTACAGGAAAAATCAACCAAGAAGGTCAAAACCAAAACATATTCTAGGGACAACTACTGCACTTTAAATATAAAAGGAAATTTAAAAAATCCTTGGATATCCATATAAAAACATTACAAAGTACCAAGAAAAGTTTAAACAAAATATTTCTATCAGACTTAGCAGCAGCAGCAGCAATTCTTAATACAATTGAACTATATATTTAAGGTGCTCAAAGAAAAAAAAATTGCTACAAGCATACTAAGTCCAGGCAACAGTACTTTTCATGTATAATAGAAACAATTATGAGTCTGCAAGGTATCAGGGAATTTTGTACTTATAAGCATTTACTGAAGAAATCTTTCAAGAATGAGCTTCAGATAACCAAGGATTATTGAGGGAAACTTCTGTCTAAGGTATATTGGTGAGCACTGATATACTTAACTGTAGCACCATGACTAGGTTATAGGGATAACGGTGACAGAATATTAGTTAAATGTTAGATATTCTGAAAAAAGAGATAAAAAACAACAATCACATATGAGGAAACAATGTAGAGAAATTTCTAATTCAAAATAAGCTTGTTGAACAATATGCAGTGTTAAGTGGAAATAAATAATGTCACTGAAAATTAGATGTTAATATAGAAATAAAAAGAGTGTTACTAAGTAATTCCACGATTGCCAACAGTAGGAAACGAATCAACAGCATCTTAAAAACACGAGATTAAATGCATTATTATAATAATAACCACTAGAATAAAAATACAAGAATTTCTAATACCACAAGATATTTTAAAATAAACATAAAATAAATAAAAGATGTTATAAAATAACATGGCAAAAGTAAGATCAAATATACTGCTTATATCAATAAATGCAAATGGGCTCAAAGGAGCCATTAAAGAAAAAAGAGTTTTTAACTAAACACCAACACCAACTATGTATATATTTTTTCTAAAACCAAAAGAAATTTTAAAATGATTACATTAAAAATAACACCAATATAGGTACAACTGTCCTAATGCTGAAACTACCAAAGATTCAAGTTGAAAGAGAAGTATGTTAATAATTAGAGATATTAATGAATACTTTGTAATTTAAAACAGATCCAGTGGAAAAATTTTATAGGCAATAGAAGACCTAAACACCATTATTAATAGGGTTATTTTTATAATAGTGTTTAGCATGAAAATCGAAAAATTTTTTCTTCTTTTCATATGCATATGAAACATTTTCACAAACTAACATTATATTAGACCACAAAACATCACTAATTTCAAAAAAAAGGAGATAAGCTCTACTCTAACTATAATGAACTAAATTTAAAAATTAAAAATATAGCAAAACTTAAAAAGCAACTGAAAAAAAATACAAGGTCTTCCGCATGGAAATTTTTGAAACATGTTCATGGGAAAGAAAAGTAATACAAAATGAAATTACATAATCTCTTCAAAATAATGATGATAAAATACAACATATTTGATCTATGGAAGGCAGTTAAAGCAGCAACCCAAGAACATTTCATGACATGAAATCATTAAAACAGTAGACTAGAAAGAAAAATGACCTACAAAGGCAACTCACATAGCCAAAAAAGAGAAAAAAAAAAAAAAAAAAGATCAGTAAACTAAACCAAAAAGAAAGGAAGGTAAAATAATTAACTATAGTGAAATCAATCATTAATGTTAGAAAGAAGAAAATATTGGAATTAATGCAATTAATTCAATTAAATTGTTAATTGCTAATTAAATCAAAAACACTCTTTGAAAAAGGAATCACCAAAAAAGTCAAACTACTAAGCAACCTCATTTTAAAAAAAGAGAGGAAGCACAGATATAGAAAGGGGGAAAACTTGTCAAAGCCTAGAAAATCTTAAAAAAAAAATTATAAATGATTACTAGAAGAAACTCTATGTAAATATATTTGAAAACATAATAAAATGGATAAGCTTCTGAAAATATGACTTCATAAAAATGGACTATATTTGATATAAAAATTCTAAATTCTCCAGTTTTATGGAAGAAAAACAAAAATTTCCAAGTATCTCACCCACATTAAAAGAACCAGACCCAGATGCTTTTGTAGGGTTATTCTACAAAACTTATAAATATAATATATAGCTACTAACGTAATTCCAGACCAATGAAGAAGAAGCAAACATTCCAAATGCTTTCATATTAGGTCAAAACAATATGATTTCAAAACATTCAAAAATAATGCAAGAAGGAAGCACTACAGACAAATCTCCATTATGAATACTGAAGAAAAAAACACATAAAATATTAGGAAACAAGATCCAATGAAATGTTAACTAAATAATCATTGTGATCCACTTAAGTGTTTGGTAGGATTGTTGAGGTAAGTTAATATTAGGAAATATGTTGATTTAACTTAGTAAATTAATAAATAAAAAGAAGGAAACCATATGATTTTCTACATAGAAAACAAAGGAAAACACTTAAGATATTCTCATGATTAAAACACTAAATAAAAGAAGAAATAATTAACATAATAAAATGTGTTTATCTGAGCTTCAAAGCAAGTATTTTACTTATTGGAAAAATATTTAAAGCATTCCAATAAAGTCATGTACAAGATGTGGGTACCCACTGTCTTCACCACTATTTAACACTGCTTTGGAAGGATTAGCCAAAGTACTCTACAGTCAGCCCTCTGTATCTGTGGGTTCCACATCTGCAAATTCAACCAACTGCAGATCGAAAATACTTGAAAAAATAAATTCCATAAAGTTCTAAAAAGCAGAACTTGATTTGCCTCAGGCTGGCAACTATTTACATAGCATTATATTGTATTTGGCATTATAAGTAATCTAGAAATGATTTAAAGCATACAGGATGATGTGTGTAGGTTATATGCAAATACTAGGCCATTTTATATAAGGTTACTTGATTATCTGTGGATTTTGTTATGGTGGCTGACGGGAGGAAGAGTTATTCTGGAACCACTCCCCCGTGAATACTGAGAGACAACTATATTTGCAGATGACCTGATTGTATACTTGGAAAACCCAAAACTAACATTTTTTTTAATTTTGTAAAATAGCAAGACACAAAATGTAAAGAAATTTCAAACAGAAAGTTAATAATAAAAAAATTTTAAAGTCACATTTCAAGAGAAAAAGAATGCGCAGGCATAAACTCTATGAAGAAACTTGCAATACAGTCCTGAAAGTCATAAAAGGTAGATGTGAACAAACGTCATTTCTCCCTAACTTAGTTTATAACTTCAACATGATCCCAACAGTAATGCCATTTGGGTTTTTTCAGAGTAAAACACTGAATATAAATCTCAAATGAAAGAATACGCTAGCAAGAATAGCTAATAAAACTCTCAAAAAGAAGAGTATTCTGTGTGTGTGTGTGTGTGTGTGTGTGTGTGTGTATTTGGTAGAAAGTAATCACACAAATATTCCAACGTATCTACTTTAAAGACTCTATAATTAAATCATTGTGAGATTAGTACTTGAACTGGATAACAGTCTAATGGAACAAAATAGGAAATCTAGACACAGACCCAATGCATATGGAAATACGGTAAATAACTGCATCATTATGAGACATCAAACCAGTGAAACCATTATGCATTAAAAGTGGCTTTGTTTTGTTTTAATTCACTGAAATTAATGTGGTTACAATATTTATTTTTTCCACAAGAACATTTTTCTGGTTAGTGTTCTTTATAGGTCATTTTCCTCCCCTCCCCTCCCCTCCCCCTCCTCTTCTCTCCCCTCCCCTCCCTTCCCCTTCCTCCCTCCCTCTTTCCTCCTTCCCTTCCTTCTTTACCTTTTTTATTCTTTTTTTCTTTTCTCTCTCTTTCCTTCTCTCTCTCTTTCTCAATATATATGCACTATATTTGTAAACTATTCATGTGTGCTTCTTTTTCATTACTCAACTTTTACATGTGAAGGATGAGCTACGTCCATACCCCAAACAAGTAGAAAGTTTTATTATTAACAATAGTAAGTGTAAGGTCTCCTCTCACCTGTCTGTTCACAATGTTTCTTTCCTCACTTCTACCATCAGTAGATTTTTTTTTTTTTTACAAATAAGTCTTATATTTGTGGTTCCTTGTTCAGCACCCTGTCTCTGTGCTTGTGCTTGGAATTTAAACAAATCCAGTCAAACTCCTACCATTAACCTAAGAACCCCAATGCCAATGTTGCAAATAAATAGTTGGTTCTGTATTACAGGGTCTGTCAGGATTTAAATTTGTGTTTGTGTGGCTTTTCTTTGATAACTGCAGACAAGAGTGTCCTTTAGCTAAAACATATCAAAACATCATCATCATTACTGACCATCATTGCTTTTGTAAGACCTGACTCCTGTTTTCTGTTTCACGCTTTCAGATTTCTCAATTGTTTTTCCTTACTTTTGGGTGAAAGAGAATATGTGTATTTAATTTACATTTAAAAATAGGAATTCCTACTCTAAAGGTTTTTAAAAACACATATAAAATGTCCCTTATATTGATTTTAATCTCAAATTGAAAATAAAATTATTCTTACGTCTGAGCTTCATAAGATGAAGGCAAGGGTCAATTTGTTACTTTCAAATATGGCAATGAAGTTGTCCAGAAGGACAAAAAGAGTCTGAAAATAAAGACCCACTGAAAATCTGGTACTAGTAACCTTAAAAATGTACACCATAACACTTCAGTAGTTTCACAGGTGGAAAAATGTGAAGTGTGTTTACACTACTTGCCATAAGCCAGTTTTATCTGCATCAAGCCATATGGTTTGGGAAACTGGGAGTTTCATAAGAATCCAGAGTGAAATTTAACAGTACTATCTGAAAACAGAGTAAACTGAGGAGTTTATAAGGCATTCTAAGATACAGCAGGATTTTTTTTTTTTACCCCCTTAAACATATACTATCATACTGATACTTTAAAACTGTACCCACAGTGTTTCTGTCATTTAGGGAAAATTGCTCCATTGCTACGTTTATCTACAGAAAATTTTGTTGTAAGGTTTAGACTGCATTATGGGTAACTTCCTATGTAAGAAACTAGAAGCGCTTAATGGAGTGTATAGTTAATTATTTTAAAATGTTCATTATAACTTTTAAGGTTTCAAAATTATTACTCAATTTTACATATCAAAACAAACATACTGGGGAATCATTCAGAGAAGAGTAAGAGGAAATCAAGTAAAAAATTACATATCAACTAATCTAAAGGTTATCTAGGGAAATTCTTGTTTGATATCTACAGATGAACTTAATATGAGAGCCAAGAAGTTTTATTTTATGCCTCTTCTTAGTGTATTAACTTATTATGTGCACTCTAAAGTATCAAAGGCAATGTTACTTAGAACAGTATCTTAAGATTTGAAGTTGGAGTTAAATGCACTCCTTAGGCTTTTAATTTTATTTAAGGTTTTTGGAATATAACTCAAGTAAAGTATTTAAATTAATAAATATATGAAATAAGGTCAGATCTTCAAGATGGTAGAGGAGTAAGAAATGGAGATCATCTTTCTTCCCCAAAATACATCCACATGTGGAACAACTCCTACAGAACACCTACTGAACACTGGCAGAAGACCTCAGACTTCCCAAAAGGCAAGAAAATCCCCACATATCTGGGTAGGGCAAAAGAAAAAACAGAGACAAAAGAATAGGAACGGGACCTGTACCTCTGGGAGGGAGGTGTGAAGGAGGAAAAGTTTCCACACACTAGGAAGGCCCTTCACTGGCGGGAATGAGGGGGGGGGAAGCTTTGGAGCCACAGAGGAGAGCACAGCAACAGGGGTGCAGAGGGTAAAGCAGAGAGATTCCTGCACAGAGGATTGGCGCCAATCAGCACTCACCAGCCTGAGACATTTGTCTGCTCACCTGCCAGAGTGGGTGCGGGCTGGGAGCTGAGGCTCAGGGTTCAGAGGTCAGATCCCAGGGAGAGGACTGGGGTTGGCTGCATGAACACAGCCTGAAGGGGGCTAGTGCGCCACAGCTAGCCAGTAGGGAGTCCAGAAAAAAGTCTGGACCTGCCTAAGAGGCAAGAGACCATTGTTTCCGGGTGCACGAGGAGGGGGGAATTCCTTCCCTGTCTGCCCACAGAAGACAGAGCACTGCCTAAATGAGCTCCAGAGACAGGCACGAGCTGCAGCTATCAGCTTGGACCCCAGAGACAGACATGGAATGCTAATGCTGCTGCTGCTGCCCCCAAAAAACCTGTGTGCAAGTACCGGTCACTACCCACACTCCCCTGGGAGCCTGTGCAACACACCACTGCTAGAGTCCCATGATCCAGGGACACCTTCCCCAGGAGAACACACGGTGTGCATCAGGTTGGTGCAACGTCACGCCGGCCTCTGCTTCCTCAGTCTCGCCCCACATTCCAATTATTACTACCATACCGCTCCCTCTCCCAAGCCTGAGGGAGCAAGAGAACCCTAATCAGCTGCTGCTTTAAGCCCCTCCTGTCTGGGTGGGGAATAGATGCCTAAGGGTGGCCTATACGCAGAGGCAGGGCCAAATCCAAAGCTGAACCCCAGGAGCTGTGCAAACAAAGAAGAGAAAGGGAAATTTCTCTGTGCAGCATCAGGTACAGCAGATTAAATCTCCGCAATCAACTTGATAAACCCTCCATCTGTGTAATACCTGAATAGACAACGAATGTTCCCAAAATTGAGGCAGTGGACTTCGGGAGCAACTGTAGACTTGGGGTTTGCTTTCTGCATATGATTTGTTTTTGCTTTTATGTTTATCTTAGTTTAGATTTTAGTGCTGGTTATCATTGCTGGAATTGTTTATTGTGTTGGTTGCTGTATTCCCTTTTGTTTTTTTTTTTCCTTTTTTCCTGTTTTGTGAGTGTGTGTGATTTTGTCTGTTTAGGTTTGCTTTTATCATTTGTCCTGGGCTTCTGCTTTTTTGTTTTTTCTTTTTTTAGCTTTTTTGGGGTTTTCTGTTTTTTTCTTTTTATGATTGTGTGTGTGTATCTTTCTTTGTGTGATATTGTCTGTTTAGTTTTCTTTTACCATATGTTTTGGGGTTCTATCTGTTCGTTTTTTATTTCCTTCCTTTTCTTCTGAGCCGTGTGGGTGGCAGAGTGTTGGGCCTGAGCCTCCCAGGTGGGAGAGCTGAGTCTAGGACACTGGACCACCAGAGACCTCCCAGCCCCACGTAATATGAAATGGTGAAAGGTCTCCAAGAGATCTCCATCTCAACACTAAGACCCAGCTCCACCCAATGGCCAGCAAGCTCCAGTTCTAGACCCTCACACCAAAAAATTAGCAAGACCAGAACACAACCCCACCAATTACCAGAGAGGCTGCCTAAAGTGATACTAAGTTCACACCCACCACAAAACACACCACCAGAGGAGGCCCTGCCCACCAGAAGGACAAGATTCAGTCTAATCCACCAGAACACAGGCACCAGTTCCCCACACCAGGAAGCCTACACAACCCACTGAACCAATCTCACCCACTGGGGGCAGACACCAAAAATAATAGGAATTACGAAACTGCAGCTGATGAAAAGGAGACCCCAAACACAGTAAGTTAAACAAAATGAGAAGACAGAGAAATATGCAGGAGATGAAACAGCAAGGTAAAAACCCACCAGACCAAACAAATGAAGAGGACGAACGCAGTCTACCTGAAAAAGAATTCAGAGTAATGATAGTAAAGATGATCCAAAATCTCGGAAGAAGAATGGAGAAAACACAAGAAACATTTAACAGGAACCTAGAAAAACTAAAGAGAAAACAAACGATGAACGACACAATAAATGAAACTTAGAATACTCTAGAAGGAATCAATAGCAGAATAACTGAGGCAGAAGAACAGATAAGTGACCTGGAAGATACAATAGTGGAAATAACTGCCACAGAGCAGAATAAAGAAAAAAGAATGAAGAGAATTAAGGACAGCCTCCGAGATCTCTGGGACAATATTAAACGCACCAACATTTGAATTATAGGGGTCCCAGAAGAAGACTAAAAGAAAGGATTGCAGAAAATATTTGAAGAGATTATAGTCAAAAACTTCCCTAACATGGGAAAGGAAATAGTCAATCAAGTCCAGTAAGAATGGAGAGACCCATACAACATAAATCCAAGGAGAAACACACCAAGACACATATTAAACAAATGATCAAAAATTAAATACAAAGAAAAAATATTAACAGCAGTAAGGTAAAAGCAACTAAAAACTTAAAAGGGAATCCCCATAAGGTTAAAAGCTGATCTTTCAGCAGAAACTCTGCAAGCCAGAAGGGAGTGACAGGACATATTTAAAGTGACAAAAGGGAAAAACCTACAACAAACATGACTCTACCCAGCAAGGATCTCATTCAGATTCGACAGAGAAATTAAAACATTCACGGACAAGCAAAAGCCAAGAGAATTCAGAACCAACAAACCAGCTCCACAACAAATGCTAAAGGAATTCTCTAGGCAGGAAACACAAGGGAAGGAAAAGACCAACAAAAACAAACCCAAAACAATTAAGAAAATGGTAACAGGAAAACACATATTGATAATTACCTTAAATGTAAATGGGTTAATGCTCCAACCAAAAGACACAGACTGGCTGAGTGGATACAGAAACAAGATCTGTATATATGCTGTCTACAAGAGACCCACTTCAGATTGAGGGACACATACAGACTGAAAGTGAAAGGATGGAAAACAGGTATTCTATGCAAATGGAAATCAAAAGAAAGCTGGAGTAACAATTCTCATATCAGATAATATAGACTTTAAAATAAAGACTATTACAAGAGACAAACAAAGAAATTACATAATGATCAAGGTATCAATCCAAGAAGAAGACATAACAATTGTAAATATTTATGCACCCAACATAGGAGCACCTCAATATATAAGGCAAATGCTAGCTGCCATAAAAGGGGGAACACAATAATAGTAGGGGACTTTAACACCCCACTTTCACCAATGGACAGATCATCCAAATTGAAAATAAATAAGGAAATACAAGCTTTAAATGACACCTTAGAGCAGATGGACTAATTGTTACTTATAGGACATACCATCCCAAAACAACAGAATACACTTTCTTCTCAAGTAGTCATGGATCATCCTCCAGGATAGATCATATCTTGGGTCACAAACCAAGGTTCAGTAAATTTAAGAAAATTGAAATCATATCAAGTATCTTTTTTGACCACAACACTATGAGGCTAGATATCAACTACAAGACAAAAAAAAAACCCTGTAAAATATACAAACACATGAAGGCTAAACAATACTAAATAACCAAGAGATCACTGAAGAAGTCAAAGAGGAAATCAAAAAACACCTAAAAACAAATGACAGTGAAAGCACAATGACGCACAACCTATGGAATGCAGCAAAGGAAGTTCTAGGAGGGAAGTTTATGGCAATACAATCCTACCAAGAGAAACAAGAAAAATCTCAAATAACAACCTAAATTTACACCTAAAGCAGTTAGAGGAAGAAGAACAAAAAATCCCAAAGTTAGCAGAAGGAAAGAAATCATAAAGATCAGATCAGAAATCAATGAAAAAGAAATGAAGGAAACAATAGCAAAGATCAATAAAACTGAAAGCTGGTTCTTTGAGAAGATAAATAAAATTGATAAACCATTAGCCAGACTCATCAAGAAAAAAAGGGAGAAGAATCAAATCAACAGAATGAGAAAAGAAAAAGGAGAAGTAACAACTGACACTGCAGAAGTACATAGGATCATGAGAGACTACCACAAGCAACTATATGCCAATAAAATGGACAAATTCTTAGAAAAGTACAACCTTCCGAGACTGAACCAGGAAGAAATAGAAACTATGAACAGACCAATCACAAGCACTGAAATTGAAATTGTGATTAAAAATCTTCCAACAAACAAAAGCCCAGGACCAGATGGCTTCATAGGCGAATTCTACCAAACATTTAGAGAAGAGCTAACACCTATCCTTCTCAGACTCTTCCAAAATATAGCAGAAGAAGGAACACTCCCAAACTCATTCTACGAGGCCACCATCACCCTGATACCAAAACCAGACAAAGAAAACTACAGGCCAATATCACTGATGAACATAGATGCAAAAATCCTCAACAAAATACTAGCAATCAGAATCCAACAACACATTAAAAGGATCATACACCATGATCAAGTGGGGTTTACCTCAGGAATGCAAGGATTCTTCAATAAACGCAAATCAATCAATGTGATACACCATATTAACAAACTGAAGGATAAAAACCATATGATCATCTCAATAGATGCAGAAAAAGCTTTTGACAAAATTCAATACCCATTTATGATAAAAACTCTACAGAGAGTGGGCATAGAGGAAACCTATCACAATATCATAAAGGCCATATATGACAAACCCACAGCCAATATCGTTCTTAATGGTGAAAAACTGAAACCATTTTCTCTAAGATCAGGAGCAAGACAAGGTTTCCCACTCTCACAACTATTATTCAACTTAGTTTTGGAAGTTAAGACATGGAAATCAGAGAAGGAAAAGAAATAAAAGGAATCCAACTGGAAAAGAAGTAATACTGTCACTGTTTGCAGATGACATGATACCATACATAGAGAATCCTAAAGATGCTACCAAAAAACTACTAGAGCTAATCAATGAATTTGGTAAAGTAGCAGGATACAAAATTAATGCACAGAAATCTCTGGCATTCCTATACACTAATGACAAAAAATCTGAAAGAGAAATTAAGGAAACACTCCCATTTACCACTTCAACAAAAGAATAAAATACCGAGGAATAAACCTACCTAAGGAGACAAAAGACCTGTATGCAGAAAACTATAAGACACTGATGAAAGAAATTAAAGATGATACAAACAGATGGAGAGATACAGCAATGTTTTTGGATTGGAAGAGTCAATATTGAGAAAATGACTATACTACCCAAAGCAACCTACAGATTCAGTGCAATCCCTATCAAATTACCAATGGCATTTTTCACAGAACTAGAACAAAAAATTTTACAATATGTATGGAAACACAAAAGACACTGAATAGGCAAAGCAATCTTGAGAAAGAAAAACAGAGCTGACGGAATCAGGCTCCCTGACTTTAGACTATACGACACAGCTACAGTAATCAAGACAGTATGGAACTGGCACATAAACGGCAATACAGACCAATGGAACAGGATAGAAAACCCAGAGATAAACCCATGCACATATGGTCACCTGACGTTTGACAAAGGAGGCAAGAATATGCAGTGGAGAAGAGACAGCCTCTTCATAAGTGGCGTTGGTAAAACTGGACAGTTACATGTAAAAGAATGAAATTAGAACACTTCCTAACACCATACACAAAAATAAACTTAAAATGGATTAAAGATCTAAATGTAAGACCAGACACTATAAAACTCTTATAGGCAGAACACTCTATGACAAAAATCACAGCAACACCCTTTTGACCCACCTCGCCAAGTAGTGGAAAAAAAAAACAAACATAAACAAACGGGACCTAATGTAACTTAAAAGCTTTTGCACAGCAAAGGAAACCATAAGCAAGATGAAAAGACAACCTTCAGAATGGGAGAACATATTTGCAAACACAGCAACTGACAAAGGATTAATCTCCAAAATATACAAGCAGCGCATGCAGCTCTATCAAAATAACAAACCACCCAATGCAAAAATGGGCAGAAGACCTAAACAGACATTTCTCCAAAGAAGATATACAGATTGGCAACACAAATACATGAAAGTATGTTCAACATCACTACTCATGAGAGAAATGCAAATCAAAATGACAATGAGGTATCACCTCACACTGGTCAGAATAGCCATCATCAAAAAAATCTGTCTACAAACAACAAATGCTGGAGAGGGTGTGGAGAAAAGGGAACCCTCCTGCAGTGGCGGTGGGAATGTAAATTGATACAGCCACTATGGAGAACAGTATGGAGGTTCCTTAAAAAACTAAACATACAACTGTCATATAACCCAGCAGTCCCACTACTGGGCATATACCTTGAGAAAACCATAATTCAAAGAGTCATGTACAACAATGTTCATTGCAGCACTATATTTACAATAGTCAGGACATGGAAGCAACCTAACTGTCCATCGACAGATGAATGGATCAAGAAGATGTGGCAGATATATAAAATGGAATATTAACTCAGCCATAAAAAGAAATGAAACTGAGTTATTTGTAGTGAGGTGGATGGACCTAGAGTCTGTCATACAGAGTGAAGTCAGAAAGAGAAAAACAAATACCGTATGCTAACACATATATATGGAATCTAAAAAAAAAACACAAAAACTGGTTCTGAAAAACTAGGGGCAGGACATGAATGGAGACACAGACATAGAGATTGGACTTGAGGACATGGGGAGTAGGAAGGGTTAGTTGGGATGAAGTGTGAGAGTAACACTGACACATATACACTACCAAATGTAAAACAAATAGCAAGTGGGAAGCAGCCACATAGCACAGGGAGATCACCTTGCTGCTTTGTGACCACCTAGAGGGATGGGATAGGGAGGGTGGGTGGGAGACACAAGAGAGAGGAGATATGGGGATATATGTATATGTATAGGTGATTCACTTTCTTATAAAGCAGAATCTAACACACCATTGTGAAACAATTATACTCCAATAAAGATATTTGGACAAAAAAAAGGAGACATGTACCACAATGTTCATTGCAGCACTATTTACAATAGCCAGGACATGGAAGC
This sequence comes from Phocoena sinus, assembly GCF_008692025.1. NCBI lineage: Eukaryota > Metazoa > Chordata > Mammalia > Artiodactyla > Phocoenidae > Phocoena > Phocoena sinus. The sequence continues at coordinate 31,613,174 of NC_045765.1, forward strand.
AACCTAAGTGTCCATCAACAGATGAATGGATCAAGAAGACGTGGCACATATATACAACAGAATATTACTCAGCCATAAAAATAAATGAAACAGAGTTATTTGTAGTGTGGTGGATGGACCTAGAGTCTGTCATACAGAGTGAAGTCAGAAAGAGAAAAACAAATACCATATGCTAACACATATATATGGAATCTAAAAAAAAAAACAAAAAAACAAGATTCTGATGAACCTAGGGGCAGGACAGGAATAAAGACGCAGACATAGAGAATGGACATGAGGACACAGGGAGGGGGAAGGGTAAGCTGTGACACATTGAGAGAGTGGCATGGACATATATACACTACCAAATGTAAATGTAAAATAGATAACTAGTGGGAAGCAGCTGCATAGCAAAGGGAGATCAGCTCGGTGCTTTGTGACCACCTAGAGGGGTGGGATATGGAGGGTGGGAGGGAGACGCAAGAGGGAGGGGATATGGGGATATATGTATACGTATAGCTGATTCACTTTGTTATACAGCAGCAATTAACACACCATTGTAAAGCAATTATACTCCAATGAAGTTGTTAAAAATTAATAAATAAAAGAATATAAGTATAAAACAAAATTGCTAAGATTGGGAAAGAAAAAAGAAAACCACACTTTTACTTTCTAAAACCCTGTAGTGTTTGAAATGTTTACAACTATTTTGTAAATAAGGCAAATGCAATAAAAGCAAGTGTTTTGTTGTTGTTCAGAAATATATGAAATAAAATGAATACATTCATATATAAATATTAATTCAAAAAATTAAATTATCTAAAATCTTACAATACACTTCCAATAATCAGGGAAAAAGTGACTTGCTTGCATATTCCTTCTGAAATATAAAGCAACCTGATTCCTCATCATCTACTATGGAATCCCTTAAGCTGATAGCAAAACCGAGAAGAAAAGTGAAATTTATACAAAATTGATTAGTTTGAAAAAAAAATCACGCCTGTTTTTAGGATAGGTCAGAAAGAATTTCTTTATAAATAATTTATCAGAAACTACTCTATAAAAACCTAAGGAAATGTCACGAGAGGTGCAATCTTTTTAAACTATTCCTGTATAAATCAATTAAGATGCTTTATTTTGACACCTAGTGTCAGTGTTTACCAAAGGTAGATAGACAAGTCCATCCCTGAAGCATGTATTTGCAAATAACTTTACTCATTAATGTTTAATTAAGACAAGGGAAAACTGTCCTTTACATTTTGCTGCAATTAGTGCTCTCTATACCCCACTGACTTCTCATGATGAATTACTTTTCAAATGAAAAGTGAAATGAATAAAACTGGAAACACTCCATCTACTATGCATTGCCCATACCACATTTTAAAGATGGAAACCAAATAATACTATGCATAGTGTAAACAACTGAAATCATCTGTTGTTGATTTCAAAAGTGAAGCTTCTTTCTCATTATGACTCTAAAATGATATAACATGAAAAACCCAATTTATTCCTATTAACTCATAAGGCCACATAATATCAGAGCTTTGGGAGGTTTAATTCAACCCCCTCAATTTAAAATATTCCATAAACAGTAAGTGAATTGTGAAGGTCACATAATTTTCCAAATAATGTTGTCATCATTTCACCTACAATGTTAACATTCCACTCTTTTAAGGGACTCTATAATCCATCTAATGCAATTTCCTTACTTTACCAAATAACCAATTTAAACCAATGCTGCACAATTGCAAAAAAAACCCACAAAATAAAACAAAACAAAACAAAAAACCTTGAAGTCTGGAAAGATCATTGGACTTATGCAACGTTATATAACAAGTGATAGATCTAAAAATACAGTATAGATGTTCTACCCCCAAATCTTTCCCCTTACTTTCTACTCAAATATTCTTTGTGCTCCTTTTAGACTGGGAGAACAAATACAGTATGAGAAATATTTATGAAATCTTTGATCATTATATTCAGACATCAAAAAGTTGGTGCATTCTTTTTTTTTTTTTGTATATGAATGGTTATAGCTCCTTCATTCATAACAGCCAAAAACTGGAAACAGCCCAAATGTCCATCAACAGGTGAAAGCATAAACAAATGACGGAGCCCTACTCAGTAAAAAATATGAACAAAACTACTAACATACATAACAACCTTGATGATCCTGAAAACACTGTCAACTGAAAGAAGCCAGACACAAAAGAATACAGACCAGAGAACTCATTTATATAATATACTATCACAGAAGAAACTAATCTAAGGTGATAGAAATCAAACCAGTGCCTGCCTATGGTGGGTTGGGTTTGACTGGAAAGTAACGAGGAATTTTTTTCGGTTGACGGTATGTTCTCTATCTTGAATGGGACGCTGGTTATGTTGGTGTGTACATTTATCAAAATTCATCATACTGTGAGGCAAAATTTCAACCATATCAATGAGTTTAAATTTTCTCACAATTAAGAAAATGCTGTGGTATTTATATTATCTTAGATTCATTTAAAGAGTGATATACCACTGCTGTTTTTAATAGCTTTACTGAGGTATAACTGACATACAATAAACTGTACGTATTTAAAGTGTACAATTTCATAAACTTTGACATATCACAACCAATGAATATATACAATTAAGTATAATTATAATAAATGTATTCATCTCCTTCAAATGTTTCTTCATGTCCTTTATACTCCTTCTTTCTTACAAGTTGGGACATTCTTGAAATAGCATATTATTACATATGCTTTATGTTTTGTCTAATATTAATGAACTAAGATGGTATTAGTAACAGTAGATAACTATTTCCCAGATTCTTTTAAAAACGTTCCTTTTTTTCATTACCCCCTTAATTCCAGAATCTCCCCTCAAATATATGAAATATTTAGAATTTACAAATAGCTTGAGGACTAGTCTGAGTTCAACAACAAATGTGTTGCATGTTTTCTATGCAGTGAATTATTTGCCAACATAGAAAAAAACTGTGAAATTTCACATGTAAATCCAGATTTCCACATTCTCTGTAAACAACATTGGAAGGTAAGGCTGATCTGAGCATGCATCACCACATGGCTACAAACCCTCAGAGCTGAGTAACACTGAACCACTTTGAATAGGGCATAAGCTCTTCAATTCTCCACAGTCCCCTCCACTCCCTATTACTTCCCAACATCAAAGCTTGTAGCTCTTGCCACTTAGGTTCAAGCTTGCACTATTGCTTTTTGAACACCTGGTCTGCTTCACTCATTTATTTTACCTACCTGGTCCCAGGAAGCTCTTGCATAATTGCTCTGACAGCAAAACTACATAAATGAGATATTGCAATAAATTCACCCACCATATACACACACAGATTTTGAAATTATGTATCATGCACTTATGTACAATTGGATTAAGTAATTATTTTTGAAACAAACTATGGACATATTGGATGACCATTAAAAATAATCTCTGTACTGTGCAAGCTTAATTTGAATATATGCTAGTTATTTAAAATCATGGAACTAGTGAGAAAAGATGCATCACTTTTGCACAAAATTGCAGAAAACAGCCCATGATGTTAGGCCATGGGTAAAAATTATGAATAAGTAACTATCAATAATCAGTTCTCAAGGGTGTATTGATATGGATCAGATTGAGGCCATGGGCCAGGAAACATCAGTGGTAGGATATGGTGTGGAGAGTGGATCTGAATTGTCTAAGCAGACCAGAGGCAGTGTCAAAGCAAAATGTTGTTAAGGTATAGAGAGTAGGCCAATCTGGCTGGAGTAGAGACCAAGTTATGTTGAGGTTAGCAGAGCAGTTCAAACAGAGAAAGGAGAAGTTTAGCATCAGGAATTTGTAACTTAAATGCTTCTTCTAAAATATGAGCCTGTGCGTTATGACTACCTAACACGAATGGGAATGTAGTAAAGTCTCCTAATTGTTTTTTTATGCTCACAAAACATGCTACTCTATTTGGAAAACAGTTTCCTGTACCCTCCTTCTCTCTCTCTCTCTCTCATCAAGGGGGGAAAAAGTACTTAACTTCTGACCATAGCTATGCTTAAATTTAAACTCCAACATGATCTCAATGTCCAAAACAGAATAAAACTATGGAAAGTTCAGAAACACATACTGGAGAAATATCAACAGACCCTTAATACTGGCCTCACTATTGGGTACTGGTTACAATAACAATTCAAAGACCTTGAACTATCAAGCAGGTTTACTGATAGAGGACTCTTACCGGAGCTCCTGCTGTTCAATCTGACAGATTTACCACACGTGGCTGCACATGGCTATACTTGTACCCACTCAAGTGTGTAAGAAGTGTCTAGTGCTGTGCCACTGAGAATTCGCCTCAGTAATGTATTAATTACAGCGCTACCTCAAACCAAAGAAGTTAAGTCTGATAGGAAAGTAGTCCATGTCATTACTGATGTTTCCTTAAATGCAAAGCATCATGTTATTTGAGGGTGTGTGTATATATATATATAATTTTTTTAACATCTTTATTAGAGTATAATTGCTTTACAGTGGAGTGTCAGTTTCTGCTTTGTAACAAAGTGAATCAGTTATACATGTACATATGTCCCCATATCTCTTCCCTCTTGCATCTCCCTCCCTCCCACCCTCCCACCCCTCTAGGTGGTCACAAAGCACCGAGCTGATCTCCCTGTGCTATGCAGCTGCTTCCCACTAGCTATCTATTTTACATTTGGTAGTGTATATATGCCCATGCCACTCTCTCACGTTGTCCCAGCTTACCCTTCTCCCTCCCCATATCCTCAAGTCCATTCTCTAGTAGGTCTGCATCTTTATTGTCGTCTTGCCCCTAGGCTCTTCTGACCTTTTTTTTTTTTTTTAGATTCCATACATATGTGTTAGCATATGGTATTGGTTTTTCTCTTTCTGACTTACTTCACTCTGTATGACAGTCTCTAGGTCCATCCACCTCACTACAAATAACTCAGTTTTGTTCCTTTTTATGGCTGAGTAATATTCTGTTGTATATATGTGCCACATCTTCTTTATCCATTCATCTGTCACTGGACACTTAGGTTGCTTCCATGTCCTGTCTATCATAAATAGAGCTGCAATGAACATTTTGGTTCATGACTCTTTTCAAATTATGGCTTTCTCAGGGTATACGTCCAGTAGTGGGATTTCTGGGTCGTATGGTAGTTCTATTTTTAGTTTTTGAAGGAACCTCCATACTGTTCTCCATAGTGGCTGTATCAATTTACATTTCCATCAACAGTGCAGGAGGGTTCCCTTTTCTTCACACCCTCTCCAGCATTTATTGTTTGTAGATTTTTTTTGATGATGACCATTCTGACTGGTGTGAGATTATATTTCATTGTAGTTTTGATTTGCATTTCCCTAATGATTAATGATGTTGAGCATTCTTTCAGGTGTTTGTTGGCAGTCTGTATGTCTTCTCTGGAGAAATGTCTATTTAGGTCTTCTGCCCATTTTTGGATTGGGTTGTTTGTTTGTTTTTTTTTTTGATATTGAGCTTCATGAGTTGCTTTTATGTTTTGGAGATTAATCCTTTGTCAGTTGCTTCATTTGCAAATATTTGCTCCCATTCTAAGGGTTGTCTTTTCGTCTCGTTTATGGTTTCCTTTGCTGTGCAAAAGCTTTTAAGTTTCATTAGGCCACATTTGTTTTTATTTCCACTTCTCTAGGAGGTGGGTCAAAAAGGATCTTGCTGTGATTTATGTCATAGAGTGTTCTGCCTATGTTTTTCTCTGAGAGTTTGATGGTGTCTGGCCTTACATTCAGGTTTTTAATCCATTTTGAGTTAATTTTTGTGTATGGTGTTAGGGAATGTTCTAACTTCATTCTTTTACATGTAGCTGTCCAGTTTTCCCGGCACCACTTATTGAAGAGGCTGTCTTTTCTCCACTGTATATTCTTGCCTCCTTGAAGGTATATATTTTTGATACTCTTTCATTACACGTGAAAATGTTGAGAATGATCTTTGGATTGCTGAGATACATTTATAGACAAGATTTGTCCTTTTCATGTAAAGGAACTAAACATACATATATTTTATTAAAGAATGAATAACATCCAGTATAGGAAATATTCATGTGCATTTTCCATATACCTGAGAAACCAAAACAAAACGTTTAAGGCAGAAGGTCAGCACCTTGAAAACAGGGAGCATTTCAACAGATAATAACCAGAAATCTTGGCAGGCAGTCTCAACTAAACACAATACACAGAATTTTATAACTGTGTCATGTGATCCCTCTTTTTAAAGTTAGATTACTGGAATAACATTTTAGGCCTTTAGCATCTTTCATTATTCAATTCATTATTGAGAAAAAGAATGATGGGCTTAAAATATGTACTTTAAGTTTAAGAGATCCAAATGTGAATCTGAGCTCTTCTACTTAGTTGGATATTTCATACTTCTAAACTATGAGACTAATGTTACCTACCTTTCAAATAATTTGTGAAGACTAATTAAAATAATATATATGAACCACTTAGCATCACAACTAGCACTCAAGTATATATAGTCAAAGTATACTATATACTCAATAAATACTATTACATATAAATGTGTACTATGTAAAAATTATATTAAAAAATAAAATTTGTAATTTTGCAATTACAGATTTTAGATCTGTGTGGTTTATGTGCATGTTTCTATGTGTGCATGTATAATTTTTTTTCAAATTAGTTCTTTTACTAGAAATAAAATGAATGGGTAAAATTGTTTACAATCTGGTGATATTCATGTATAGGTGTGTATGATATATGTATACAGAGGGAGAGACAGAGAGAATAATAAAATCTCAAAATGAGTCATGTGTTATGCACAATCTAAAGAATTCTGAGAGCCTTTTATGATTTTGCTCCAAGATAAAATACAATCTCTCTTCTTAAAATTAAATATATGAAGCCAATGATTTATCTAGTTCTGAAAGGCAGAAGAAAATCACTAGAAAGTAGAAATACTGTATTAAACATCATTTTGGAAACTACCAGAAGAGTTTGTTATAGCCCAGAATTATCATGGGTTCTATGGATGAAATATTTTATGAATAAAACAAATATTTATATAAAGCTTCACTGACACTTCATTTTACACATTACATTGTTTAAAATCATAACTACATTTAAAGTTAAACAATATTATTGAGATCCAGAGAGATATAGTCTTGCCTGAATTTATTTTTTTATTTTTAATTTTAATTTTTTTTGTTTTATATTGGAGCATAGTTAATTAACAATGTTGTGTTAGTTTCAGGTGTACAGCAAAATGATTCTGTTATACATATACATGTATCTGTTCTTTTTCAAATTATTTTTCCATTTAGGTTATTGTAGAATATTGAGAGTTCCCTGTGCTATACAGTAGGTCCTTGTTGGTTATCTGTTTTAAATATAACAGTGTGTACATGTCAATCCCAAACTCCCAGTCTATCCCTCCCTCCTACCCCTCCCCCTGGTAACCAAAAGTTCATTCTCTAAGTCGGTGAGTCTGTTACTGTTTCGTAAATAAGTTCATTTGTATCATTTTTTTAAGATTCCACATAGAAGTGATATCATATGATATCTGTCTTTCTCTGTCTGACTTGCTTCACTTAGTATGATAATCTCCAGGTCCATCCATGTTGCTGCAAATGGCATTATTTCATTCTTTTTAATGGCTGAGTAATATTGCATTGTTTATATGTACCACGTCTTCTTTATGCATTAACCTGTCAATGGACATTTAGGTTGCTTCCATGTGCTGGCTATTGTTAACAGCATTGCAATGAACACTGGGGTGCATGTATCATTTCAAACCATGTTTTTCTCTGGATATATGCCCAGAAGTAGGACTGCTGAACCATATGTTTTTTTAAGGAACCTCCATTCTCTTCTCTATAGTGGCTATACCAATTTACATTCCCACCAACAGTGTAGGAGGGTTCCCTTTTCTCCACACCCTGTCCAGCATTTATTGTTTTGGATGATGGCCATTCTGACTGGTGTGAGTTGACATCTCATTGTAGTTTTGATTTGCATTTCTCTAATAATTAGTGATGCTGAGCATCTTTTCATGTGCCTCTTGGCCATTGGTATGTCTTCTTTGCAGAAAAGTCTATTTAGGTTTTCTGCCCATTTTTTGGTTGGGTTGTAATACATTAAAAGGAACATGCACCATGATCAAGTGAGATTTATCCCAAGGATACAAGGATTTTTCAATATCCACAAATCAATCAGTGTGATACACCATATCAACAAATTGAAGAATAAAATCCATACGATCATCGCAATAGATGCAGAAAAAGCTTTTGACAATATTCAACACCCATTTATGATAAAAACACTCCAGAAAGTGGGCATAGAGGGAACCTACCTCAACATAATAAAGGCCATATACAACAAACTCACAGCTAACATCATACGCAATGGTGAAAACCTGAAAGCATTTCCTCTAAGATCAAGAGCAAGACAAGGATGTCCAGTCTCACTACTCCTATTCAACATAGTTTTGAAAGTCCTAGCCATGGCGATCAAAGAAGAAAAGGAAATAAAAGGAATGCAAATTGGAAAAGAATAAGTAAAACTGTCACTGTTTGCAGATGACATGATACTATACAATAGAAAATCCTAACGATGCCACCAGAAAACTACAATAGCTCATCAATGAATTTGGTAAAGCTGCAGGATACAAAATTAATACACAGAAATCTGTTGCATTTCTATACACTAACAATGAAAGATTAGAAAAAGAAATTAAAGAAACAATCCCATTTACGATCCCATCAAAAAGAATAAAATACCTAGGAATAAACCTACTTACGGAGACAAAAGGCCTGTATTCTGAAAACTATATGACAATGATAAAAGAAATTGAAGATGACACAGATGGAAAGATATACCATGTTCTTAGATTAGAAGAATCAAAATTTTCAAAATGACTATACTACCCAAGGCAATCTACAGATTCAATGCCATCCCTATCAAATTACCAATGGCATTTTTCCCAGAACTAGAACAAAAAATCTTCAAATTTGTATGGAGACACAAAAGACCTCATATAGCCAAAGCAACCTTAAGAAAGAAAAATGGAGCTGGAGGAATCAGGCTCCCTGACTTCAGACTGTACTACAAAGCTACAGTCATAAAAACAGTATGGTAGTGAGACAAAAACAGAAATATAGATCAATGGAACAGGATAAAAATCCTAAAAATAAACCAATGCTCCTATGGTCAATTAATCTATGACAAAGGAGGCAAGACTATACAATGGAGAAAAGACAGTCTCTTCAATAAATGGTACTGGGAAAACTGGACAACTACATGTAAAAAAATTAAATTAGAATATTCTTTAACACCATACACAAACATAAATTCAAAATGGATTAAGGACCTAAATATAAGACCGGATACTATAAAAGTCTTAGAGGAAAGCATAGGCGGAATACTCTTTGACATAAATTGCAGCAATATCTTTTGGGATCCATCTCCTAGAGTAATGGAAATAAAAACAAACAAATGGGACCTAATTAAACTCAAAAGCTTTTGCACAGCAAAGAAAACCATAAACGAAACAAAAGACAGCCCACAGAATGGGAGAAAATATTTGCAAATGATACGAACGACAAGGAATTAGTCTCAAAAATTTACAAACAGCTCATGCAGCTCAATAGTCCTGCCTGAATTTAGAAGGCAATTTCAAGATGGAGCTAAGACTCCATTCCAACTATTGTGACTCCCAATGTATTTTTTGTTCTTACATTTTTTCTTTACCATGGCCTATTGCCTTTTGGTTGTCCAGAATTCTTTTTACTTGAGTGTGCATGGAGTGTGCATTCCATGGCAAATATCCTGGCAGTGCTTGCATCAAGCTCAAAGTCAACCATGTATCAATTCAAGATTCCCTTGTGTTAGAGATAACATACTTTGAAAGTTTTATCTTCAAAATCTTCCAAGATCTTTTAAAGAGTGTAACTTCCTTTTTTTAAGAGCAGAACTCTGAGGATCCAGACTCGCACCTATAATAGAATAGATGCACTTACTGGCTTTACATAATAGAATTATTATCCATCACACTCAAACTAAAAGTCCTGCTCCTCACTGCCCCTGGATCAAGCTGCAAGGTGTTGCCATATGAGCAGCAGTTTTATTCCAAATCAATACCTGCAATTAGGAGAATCGGCACTTGCACTCTTTGATTAGGAGCATTTGCGGTATTTTTAACCACAGGATTTTAATGCACACTTTCCTCTTAATCAGAAGTTACAGAGGCCTATAATTTAACCCCAGTTTCAGTATGGAAGATGAACATTTTTAGAAGGATCCTATAGTACACCCCAAAGTGAGTTTTTCATTTGCTACATAATCGTATATATATTATTACCTTGTGCCATTATGTGTCAAATGCATCCTCCAACTTGAGTAAAAACCTGTCCATTTATATTGCACAAATGTGGAAAATACATTTAAAATAGGTAGAAAGATTAATTTGTAAAATAAATTTGGAAATATTTTGAAAATTTCTTAGACTTCCTTAGAAGTAAACCTTGGCTGTATTCAAGGAAATGGGGCTGACTACATTAGGACAATCATCTTTTCTAAATATGTAGTCAATATTTTAATCATCCACTGTAGCCTACTCCAAAGGAATGGCTTTGTCTCAATTCAACTAAATTTTCAGTGTGATATAAGAATATGTTATAAACCAATTTAAAAAATTGTCCTACAAATGTGACTTTTTTTTTCTATTTCAGTGTTGAGAGGATATTGACCCAATTTCTCTTTTCACAGTGGTTGATAAAAAGCTTTGAGCAAAAATTATGAACCATCCTTAGAATACTAAAGAGGCCTATGGTTTATATTTTAGTATTAGGTTTATTCTTGGCTTCATTTTTATATTTATCATTTTTAAGCCTAATTTAGTGTATTTTGCTGTATTTTGTGTGTCTTTGTAATTAGTAATAAACTCTTTCTAAAGTAAAGCAGACTATGAATTAATAAATGATTTAATGTATTTCAGGGCAGAGAAATCCTTTCACAGTATGGCCCCAACTTCTCTCTTTAGCCTTCCTCTCACCACTCCTTCTCATTCATTCTTTCTCTACCCATACTGATTTTTAAAAACTACTTTATTGGGCTTCCCTGGTGGCGCAGTGGTTGAGAGTCCTCCTGCCGATGCAGGAGACACGAGTTCGTGCCCCGGTCCGGGAAGATCCCACATGCCGCGGAGCGGCTGGGTCCGTGAGCCATGGCCCCTGAGCCTGCGCATCCGGAGCTTGTGCTCCACAACCGGAGAGGCCACAACAGTGAGAGGCCCGCGTACCGCAAAAAAAAACAAAACAAAAAAAAAAAAACTACTTTATTGAGGTATGATTGACATATAAAATTACTGTCCACATTAAATAAATACAACTTCATGAGCACAGATCTCCCCCTTTTTATAGTTCTTCACAATTTTGACAATGCTGAACCTCATCTCACAATACTTTACCACTATCATTTCCCTGTAAGTCACATGGTTAAGACTGACCTCAAAAATCATCCTTTCATGGCTCCAGGAAAGAATCAGTGAAAGTATGCAGCTGTACTTTTCTTTGATTTAATATTACTTAAATTTAAAAATTTATAAGATATTAAAACAATGATATAAAGTAAATGTTATACTTCAAAGAAACTCAATTAAATTTTAAGATATTGTAGCATATTAGAAGACAAATATCTAAGAAATGATTCCAAGTTCTAAGATGTACATTCTCTCCACTACTGCATATTTTCTTACTATCATGTATTTTAAACAAATCTTTATTCTCATATGTGTTTTAATTATTCTGATAGATTAAACTAACTTAAAAAGCCAATTCAAATTTTAAATTATTCTGGAACATTGTTTTAGCAAATACTAACTAAAGCTGGGTAGCCTTAAAATCATTTCTTGGGTAGAGGTTTATAGTATGAATGGATTGGCTAAATTGACTCACTAACATAGTATTTCAGTAACCAATTTAAGTAAGAGTAATCTTTTCAGGGTGACTAAAAAGAAGAGCAATGTGGGGTAAGTCAACCTCCTGGGTTTTCAGGTTCTAGTCTGCATGAGAAATGTACTTAATATCCTAGAGCTCTCCTAGTGTATGCTTCTAATCGAAGTCGGCTTTGTTCTGCTCAGCTTTCAAGCAGAAGAAGAAAACTGGAACCCAAGTGCTCTATTGAGGGGAAAACATTTCCTGTTTGAGCTCTGCCTTGCTTATATGGTTTGTTTGCTTTATTTATTTATTTATGGTCAGGATCACAAGTAGACGGTACTGGCCCTTTGAAGAATGAACGCTGCTGTCATCCTCCATTTCCTAAGAGATGTCACAGCTGTGACAAGGAAGGGTTTATAATGGCACAGTTCGGTGCCTTCATAATTTATTCTCTCTGATTTTATGCTCTTTTAGTCTCCTGCTCAACCATCCACTAACAAGCAGTGATATTAGCCAATAAATCAAAGACGTCTGCTTGTCACCGCCAGATGCTTGGCCACATCGCCACCGATTATGAGACGTACAAAAGGACAATTTCATGTAGGGAGCTCAGCGGAGGTGTTCCACTGATATTCTGTTTGATAGGAAACCAGCGTGAGGTGAATGTGGTAAAATTCAATAACTTTTACGCCTTACAGCCATGAAGAACTAAGGTGAAATAAAACTGGGAAGTAAATTAGGACCTCACCTTTATGACTATTCCTTTTATGATTCTAAATCTCTTCCTTTACCACTTCAATACAGGTTAGAGAAATAAGAAATATTTTAATGTACTCAGTTTATTTTGCTGGGTTCAATAATTTAGCTTCTTTTTGTAAATGCATCAAACAGGATATTTTCATCTGTCTATTAAAGCATACATTATTTCTAATGAAATATAACCATAGCATGGTAATATTTGTGTGAATGGTAGTCAGTGTACAAGAAAAATATGATCCTATTTTTTCTTTACTATTAAAAGCTGCTGTCAACTAATTAAATCCATTAGGTATTAATTGCTTGCATTTTCCTTTCTTTGTCTCATTAGCCAAATTACTGATCTACCACAATGTACACATACCTTTTCTGTGGTATAAATAAGAACAGCAGAATGAATTTATAGTGTTCAAAGGACTATGTAAGATATTTTATGAAATGTTCCTTAACAAAATATTGAATTTTAAAAGGAAGACAGGAAGTTTATATTTTTCCTTCAAGTTAAAGGAAATAAAGTAGAATAGAGGTTTTTTTTTTTTACTAAAGAACTTATGTTTTTCTTCCCTGAGAAGTTTATTTATATGAGTATAGACTAGATTAACTTAGCATTTTTGCTATATTAACAATTTATCACAGAGCAATAAAATAGCTCCTATGTTATAAATCAGATTTTACGTGGAGGTTCAAAAAGGCTTAAAATAATTATGCTTTCTTTTTAATTAGCATGGCTGTTGTTCGCCTTGTGACCATTTAAGCTATTTTTTTTTTCTCCTGTCTTCCTTCAACTTCCTTCCTTCCTGAAGTGCCCCACAGTGCTCCAGTTTCAGTTACCAACTCTCACAGGCTAGGAAAATCATGCCTGCTATTTTAGCTTTTCCTTATCATATTTCTTTATGTTATATATGTTTCTAAATTACTGTTCTCAAACATTAATGTCAAGTCTCCTCAGAATAATAGCTCTCACTTTCCAAAGAAAATGTGTCAAGTAAATACAAGAACTTTTTAAAGTAAAATGCTTTTTGTATATATTTAAATAATAAATATTTCACAATTCCATTCAACTTAGATAGTGATGCTTTATTCTATTGTTGTTCTTGCTTTCTTGTTGCTGTTGTTTTATTGTTATTTATACTATGATTTTACATTGATGTTTTATGTGATGGTTTGATTTCTCTCCAACCCAACAGGAATTCAAAGGTGCCATCTATTTAGAAAGCTCTAGACAGAGAAGATACTTCATTTGGAAGTATGTGCTTCAAGTCCTCTTTTATTTCTCTGAGCTACAGAATTATTAAGTATTTAAGTTTCACTTTATATTCTGCAAAGTTTTCATAACTATCCTTTTATATCTCACATTCCTAGGAAGAATAAGAGTAATTTCCAGTTATATTAAGCACAAGAAGCCAAGAAAGCACACTGAAAATGTATTGAGTAACAAATGTAGAAGGAAAATAGAAACCTAAGAAATATTAGGAGGGTGATAAATTACAGCACCAACACTTTGGCTTCTGTATGACCACCATATAGAATAGGATACTTGCTTTCATCTAAAGAAGCATGTCAGTTTGTATTGCCTTGCAGTAAAAAGGTAAGGAATGACTTAAAATGTAAAGGACTATGAAAACACAGAAAATGAGATGATTAAGGATTTGTGCAGTTTTTACTTTTGATGACACACTCTTAACACTAAGTTTATCTTGCTAAGGTAACAGTAGATTTGATTGAATTATTCAAAATCAATGAAAACCAGTAAGTGTTTTTTTCTCAATATCCACAACTTAGTATAGCCAGAAGAATTTCGAATGAATACAGTATAAAGGTAAGGATATAGATTCAAATTATTCGTCCCATCTCTCCATTATTTTACTCATTTCCTTTGTATCATACTTTACTTGTAAAGTTCTTGATATTGGGCTGGGTGGAAAGTATTGGTAACTTATTTATCTTGAAGGTATGAAAATAAATAAAGGAAAACATCATTTAAAATGGAGTCAGAAAGCCCTAACGGGAGAGGTTTCACACATGTACTAATCCTTGCAGCCTGCATAACCAGCAGGAAGAAAAAATAATTATTTTAAGGTCTGTTTACATAGAATTTTTTGTATAACGTTCTCTCAGTCTCAGCTTCTTATCCATGATAATAAGTTACTTTTCTCTGGTACAAGGGAGGACATTTTTCACAGAGAATTTCTTCTCCTGCTTTTAAGACAAGGATGGAAGATCCCTCCTTTCCGCAATAGCAATGTACTAACCAGTGCTGGCAAACAACAAAAAAATGCCACAATCTCAAACTCTTGTTCCTCTCCAGTGAGCTTTTATTCAAAACACTCCTGCCCAGTTTCCTCCTAAAACCTAATAAAAGGTGACCTTCCCTTTGTCTCTTCGGACTTGCCTACAATTCACCTTCGCCTGCCTGTCCCAATTTGCAATTTGCTGTTATTCTGGAATAAACCCATTTTGCTGGTAAAACAGAAACCAAAAACCACAGGCTACTTTGTTGTTGTTGAGGTTAACGAAGGCAAACTCAGATATGAAATCTATGAAACTGTCTTAATAACTTATGATGAATAAGAGTTCTGATTTACTCTATGTTATTCGTAGCTTTTGTGGAGCATCAATACGTATCAATGTTATTTTATTTTTAATCCTCAGGTAGATCTGTGATACCAGCACTGAGAGTACCACCACATACCAATAATCAAGGCAGTCTCATTCTTCCCACTGTCATAAGAGAGTACTGGACTATATTCTTCTAGTTTCCAGTACAGATTACCAGTCCAAGAGATGATTTTCTAGTTTCAAACAGTATCCAACATAGACAAAGTTCCTTTACAAGCTGAGATAGAGAGTTGCAAATATCTCTTACAGACGAAAAGAAAGTTCTTTGCATTTTTTCTTCCATGTCTTTTAAAATCCTTTGAAATTAAACCAATCTACCATTCCAGGAACGTTTCTAGCCATCACCCTATGGATCGTGGATTTCATCTTGGTTTTCTCCTCATGGTTTCACACAAATACTAGTCTGCCAACATGTTATTTTACTCATAGCTCAGCAACACAAATCTACCCTCATCTGAATACTGGGCTTTTCATGGTGTGATGCTAGGGCAAAGACCCAATGAAAAATTTTTTCATCTTCCCACTTCCACGATCACTCTTCTAAATGCCTGTAACCCTTACTATCTGTATAATAGATCTGTCACCTATCTTATATTTTGCATAGCATTCTGATTAGAAATATGATCTGGGCTAGGTTATTTACACCCTCTGCTTCATTTTCTTCATGTGTAAAATGAGACTAATAATTATATATACTTCCAATGCCGAGGTGGAAATTAAATGAGGTAATAAATGTAAAGTGGATACATAAAAACACACTGCTGAATAAATAAATGAAGGTATGTTATGACAGTAAAAATTTTTTCTAGAGCATTCTATTTTGTTAGAATGTATCAAGAATAACCATGTGATTATCTATTAACTTGAATTGGAAAGTGTGTTTAAGAGTAAATGTACTATTTAACTTTTTTTCCCCATCTTTATTGGAGTATAATTGCTTTACAGTGTTGTGTTAGTTTCTGCTGTACAACAAAGTGAATCAGCTATATGTATACATATATCCCCATATCCCCTCCCTCACTATTTAACTCTTGATTTATGTCAGAACAAGTCTCTGATTTTTATGTATCATGTAAACTAATAATACACACAACATACTAAACAAAGTTATATGTTCATGCAAGCTGTGCTGAACACCAAAGCTGCAAAAAATGTCATTTGGAATACTGTAATGATTCAATTGCAAATGCACCAATAATTATGTTGAAAATTTTTAGGGTACATAATGCATCATGTGATAGAATCCAGCAAATATGATAAATGGTAGTGACATACCATTTGATTAGCATAATGTATTTAAGCTATAAAATTTAAATTGTAGGGAAAAATGTCAAACTCTTATCAGGAAAAAAAAAATTTAGAACATATGCTCTGTGCAATAAATTATTTCTGGGCATTGCCTTAAAGTGAGAAACCCTGGGTTTTAGTCTTCAAACTTTACAACCACGAAAAATACCACAACTTCCCTGAACTAGTTATTTGTAGACTGTATTGATTAATCTCTATTTCACTGATGTAGAAGCTATTTGAGTGTCAGAGTAGAGTCATTTGTTTGTTTATTCATTTATTTAGTATTCAATCTTTTATTCATTTACATAGCATGCACACATTCATTCATTCATTCATCTCCAATGAATCCCAAGCATCTCATTGAGTGCTCAATAATATTTTTTACACTAATGGTGAATGACCTCATTTTTTTCATCTTTTGAATGGTGGAGATAGAGTAAATAATCTCTCAGCTCCAGAGTTACAAAATATTATGATAGCACAATATTTAAAATGTTTCACCAACGATGCACACATAAGAAAATCTGAAATTGTTCTATGCTCTTTCATTCTTTCTCTGAAATCATATTTTGAATTTCATGAGAAGATTTATGTGAGTGTGTCCACTCTACTGAGACAGAGGCAGAAATAGTTTAATGCATGGATTATACAATTTTCAACTGTAGAATGAAAGGTATCATAATTATAATTATTGCCATTAAAATAGTATCAGTCATGTATTATTCATTCCTGAGTGCCAAAACCATTGTAGGTGGCTTATTTACTTAAGTTATCTTATTTAATCATTACAACCAGTTGCTGATGTTGGAATGGTAACATACAATTGAAAAATGAAGGTACAGTATGAGAGATAACTTGTCCATGACTTTGCACTGTTGGTGACAACTGGGATTCTAAACCAAACTGCTCTGAATTCAAAGATCAGGCTCATTCTGCATTTAACAATCTTTAATACTGATTGTGAATGAGTTGACAATAATAAAGCTTCGCTTTCTATTTGTAGTACAGATCTCCATGATCCTCTATATATAAATATCAATGTCACCCATCTAGAATACCAAGTCAGAGGGGACCTGAAACAAATTTTTAAACCTGTTTTGCATGCTGACCTGCACCTTCACAAATGAAATGATCATTACTCAATAACAATAAATATAAGGATAATTTTTTTTTCTTAAAAAGTAGAGAACGCAAATGATACATAGGTAGAAATAAGGGAAAGGAACTCTATATTTGAATTAAATATCATACACATTGACGTCTATTGTAAGTATCTTTACCTGCTTCTAAATTTAATAAGGGTTTAACATTTGAATACACAGTGAATTAAATAAAACTATAGATTACTTTTTCACAAAAGTATGCATGTTTTGTTTTTCAATGTGTTGTGCTTTATCTAAAGGGTGATTCTTTTCCTTTAACTCTCTTTTCCTGCCTAACATTACATGAGTTTTTTGAACCTTTTCAAGAAGGTGTTTTTCACCTCTTACAACCAAGTCCTGATCATGTGTTCATTTTCTAATGATCCTATTTGAGAAGCCTAATCAGTACTTGATTTAGGTTTAGAAACAGAAAGTAGAAGTGGAAATGACTTCTACAGTTCAGTTAAAAACCATAACTTCCAACCAGCTCCTTTTGCAAAATGAAGACTTGAATGATATATCTAAAATTTGGGTCCGTTCTCAGCAGGGCCCATGTCTCTGATTTCCTATTCTGAAATTCTTTGTACGACACCCTGCTTAGGAGATTCCAGAAGTTTCTTTTTGTAGCATAATAGACAACTGTCCAAGAGTCTTAAAGGATCACTGAAGCTGTTATGGACATCCTCAATGGTATTAAAATATATATTGATTCATGATATTATCTTAGGTATTTAATATTTTATGATTAAGATAATACTGGTATAATTTTGCACAATAATACATTTTTGTTAACCAACATACATGTGCATTTACTTAATTCTACAAATAATTTGTTTAACTTATTTTATGGTTTATGGTGTATTATAATGTCTAATCTGTGAAGTCTCTGAATAGTAAAACAGTTTAACTATTTTCACTTTCTAATTTTTTTTCTCATGTAATAATTACCTGCATGAGAATTTGTCATCAAGCAAATACCCAGAATTGTAAATAAATTTTCTTTCATTTAATATTCGATATGTTATTAATTTTGCATGAGTTATATAAATTAAAGAAAATTAAATTATGTAATTAAAGATCATATTTTTCTGCTCAATTTTGACTTTTCTCCAATTGTAATGGCAATTTCTAGACTTTATATATTCTGAATGTTAACTGGGTTATGACTAGCACTCTGTGGTGGACAACATTAAGGTATCTCCCAATGATTTCTGTGTCCCTTTGTTCATGCTTTGCATAAAACCCTCCCCTTGAGTGTGAGTGGAACCTATAACTTGTTTCTAATCATTGGAATGCAGCAAAGGTGATGGGGTGTCATTCCCGTGATCATGTTAAGCCATCGAAGTCTTGTATTACAAGAATTTCTCTCACTCTCTGTAGTTGCTTTCAAAGAATCAAGTTGCCTTTAGTCCTAAAGCTAAAAAGAGATACATTGTGCCAACAATCTGAAAGAGCTTGGAAGTGGATCTTTCCCTAGTCAATCCTCCAGCCAAAGCCTACAACTTGATTGCAGCTTCATAAACGATCCCAGCTATGGAGCTGGGAATCTCTAGAGTATTTCTGCCTCTCAATTACTACTGAATAGGTTAGATTATTATTTGAGACCCAATGTTTATTGTGGAAAAAATAGCTAAAAGAATTGGAAATTCACCTGTAATCACAGATGAGCAGAAAAAAAATGGAGATATCATTTTTAGGAATCTAGATTTTATTATTTTGTTTCTTCAGTCTGGAATAAAGCTTTCCTATTACTGCAATTTAATTTTGACACTTTTTAGCACCTAAAATAGGAGAAACAAAATATCAAAAACACTAGAGGAATTTGAAGCTTTGATACCAATAGCTACAGTAAACATTAAACACAACACAACTCCTAGTCAGACTAATCTAAAACCTCGCACAAAAGACCTATTTACCTCAGTTCCTGTATCTCATACATTATGTCAGGATTTCAACAAAATATAATGTTATGATAAAGGCAAGGGAAAAAAATGGTTTGAAAATACAAAATAAGCATCAGAACCAGAGTCAGATATGACATGGATGTTGAAATTCTCAAACAGGTAACTTAAAATAACTATGATTACTATGTTAAGGTCTCTAATGGAAAAAAGTGTAAGACATATAAGAACAGATGTGTAAAATAAGCAGATATAAAAGCTCTAAGAAAGTATCAAAAGGTAATGTAGAAATTTAAAACACTGCAACAAAAAGAAAGTATGCCTTTGTTGGGCTTATCAGTATAACTGGACATGGCAAAAGGAGAATAAGTGAGCTTTATGTAAATTGAATTATATAAAATGCTCAGTTAAAACCTGAGAAAGGATAAAAGGGGAGGCAGGAAACAAAGGACAAGCAGAGTGAGTAGAAAACAATTACAAATATATCAAGAATTACTTTAAATGTGAATGGTTCACATATGCCAATTAAAGACAGAGATTGCCAGAGTGAGCTATCAAGCCACAAATGATATGAATAAATTTTAAATGCTTACTGCTAAGTGAAAGAAGCTAGTTTGAAATGGCTACATACTGTATGATTTCAATTATACTACATTATGGGAGAGGCAAGATTACAGAGACAGTAAAAAAGATCAGTAGTTGATACAAGATGGAACAAGAGAGGAGGGTTGAATAGGTGAAGAACAGGGGATTTTTTAGGGCAGTGAAACTGTTTTGTATGAGACGATGATGGTAGATACTACACATTTGTCAAAATACATTGAGCTTTACAGCACAAAGATTGAATCTTAATATGCGCAACATTTAAAAAGCCATTTAGGATGTCAAGGGTTCCCAGGAGGTAATGTAGACTATAACGAAAGAAGCTAATTCTATTAAAATTTTATGAAACCATCTCACTGGACTAGGTAGGGGAAAGGTGCTGACCCAAGTAACTTTGAAAAAAGTAGAACCTGTAAAACTAAAGGCAAAAAAAAAAAAAAGAAGTACATTAAGTAGAATTGATGATGTTGTTTCTACTGGGGTACAATTCTGATACTCCTATGTATGTATACTAGAGTGAAACACTTAGGTAAATGGATGGCAGATGGTGGAAGCCAGGTTTCTTATTACTGAACTAAGAATTTACAAATAAGCAAGGGGAAAAAGAAAGATTCATGTGGTGACAGAGTTCGAAACAGCCATACTAACTCATGTCTAGCTTACTATAAACCTGGTTACACATGGAAATATTTATACATGCACACACACACATATATATACACACACACACAGAGGTTTGTATACACATGTATATACACACATATATATACACACACACACACAGGTTTGTATACACACATATTGATATAGTTCCTTGTCCTGTCAGACGAGAGGGTATAGATGTAATGACACCTCAGCAGTAACAAGTACACCTATTGCCCAAATCTTGGTTTCAGATAGATACCATTGTCCAACAAAAGGAACCAGAGATCCTTAAAGAAATGGCTGATTCTAGGACTGCGTCAGAAAATTTGCCATATATCATAGTGGAACATAAAGAGGAAGGCAGGTAGGCAGACAAACAATAATAGGGAGGGGTATGTCATAGCACAGAGGAGCCAAATGAAAGTGCTCCCGAAGACCAAGGTGGAAGCACTGGTGCAAACAAAATAAAGCAGTATTGGATTAAAACCCAAAATAATAAATATCCGTGCGTTCATACCGACATAATTAAATTATTTAAAAAATAAATAAAATGGAGAGAAGAGATAAATCTCTCATGCAGAACACTCCCTAACAACTGGTATAGATACTCTTCCCAAGAGGTAGTGTATACTGTATGATTGTTGGATACAATCTAAGTGTTGGATCCTCATAGTGACTTCTGCCCCAAAAGTACGGTGTGGAAGGGGAGAAAAAGAATAATTTTGTAATAGAGAAACCTGGCAAACACTACCAGGTGTTCAAGGCGATCAAGGTTAACATAAACAAGAATAAGTCATGTTGATAATATGCACCCTTGATATAGCATGATGAAAACAGCACTTTCTCTCTGTGATCTTCCTACCAAAAACTCATAACCCCAGCTTAATCACAAAAATAACATCAGACAAATCCCAATAAAGGGACATTCTACAAAATACCTGACCAGTACTCCTCAAAACCACCATTTTGACAAAAACAAGGAAAGTCTGAGAAACCGTCACAGCCAAGAGGAGCCCCAAAATATATGATGACTAAATGTAATGCAGTATCCTTGATGTAATCCTTAGACAGGAAATAGGACATTAGGCAAATTTAAGGAAATATGAATAAACTGTGGACTTCAGTTAATAATAATGTATCAATATTGGTCCAATAATTGTAACAAAGGCACCATACTAATGTAAGATGTTAATAATAGGAGAAAATGGCTGCAGAGTATGAGAACTCTCTACTACCTTTATACTTTTCTTTCTTTATACTTTTCTACTTATACTTTTATAAGTCTAAAACTATTTTAAAGGAAAACAGCTTACTGAGAAAAAAAGCCAAAATATGATGTTCTTCAGGACTTTCAAAATAGAGAAATATACTTGGCCTTTTTAAGGATGTAAATGAATGGTGACTCAATACAGCAAATTTCTAAATGATTACTTTTGTTACTCAGAAAGGGTGGGTTGCTTATAAGTATAAGATGTATGTGATATAATTTTTTTTTGACCACACTGCATGGCTTGTGGGATCTTAGTTCCCTGAACAGGGACTGAACTCGGGCCCTCACAGTGAAAGCACCAAGTCCTAACCACTGTACCGCGAGGGAATTCCCTATGTGATATTAATTTAACCACAACGCTTATATTGAGGAGATCAGAAAAGAATTACGCATTGAAACCCTGAAGGGAAGGAATGCTTTTCAGAATGAGGTTAGATTACCTCATTTGAAATTATAAACAACCAGATAGAGGTTAGTAATTTGAATACCAGTTAGTGTGTGTGTTTGTACATACGTGCGTGGTTTGTCTGTACATGTTCAGGCACACGATTGTAAAACAGTGGAAGCCTAGAAATGGAGAAACAGCAGCAGCCTTCAACAGTATTTCTAGCCTAGCACCGTGAAGAGGATGACCTGAATAAGAACTAGTATATCTATAACATTATGATCCACGAAACTGTATTAGTCAGGAGAGAACCATTAAAATCATCCAGTCGATTTCTCTTGTGCTATAACATGTTCACCAGGCCAACTTTGAATTATATTCAGAATTCCCATGTACGTTGATACAAAGACAGTACACTGACCAGAATACAACTGGAGTTCCTTCACACCTTTATACTAAAGATAACTCCTTAAAAACTAAAAAGTAGGTGTCTTATTTCTTATGCATCTAATTCTGAGATTAGTTAACCTGCATCATCCTTGAGGTCGATCTACTTGTGTTCTGGGATTTTTCCAAATGATATTCAACCTTTTTGCATACATTTTCCTTCCAACTGCAAGTTCATTCTTCAATCATTCAAATTAAGAAACATTTCTTGATTCATTTAGATCTGAAATTAAACTACTTATAGTATAAGTTTAAATATCAATGTTACTAATATCAGTATAATATTAGTAAGCGGAAATACCAGTGTTATAGTTATTTCATTTATAAAAGTCACGCCCATATCATGTGACCATCTTCCCAATTTACTCAAGGACTTACACATAAAATCACAAGAAATAAACAGATTCAAAGGCATTTGAGAGGGAAATTTGGTGTGGTTTTGCAGATATTGGGCAGTATTTTGCAGATATTTCTCTAAACTAATGCATTTCCTGAGCTAACTCCCAGTCCACTGTTTTTAGTTTAAATGTAGAGAGTGGAAAGCATTTAACGGCATTTAGTTACATGATGACTTTAAAGGGAAAGAAGGTTGGAGAAAAACATTCAAGGAATGACTCTCCTAAACAGTCTAATACTGTAGTTAGAACACAGGCTTTCAAGCCAGATGGGTGTAAATGGAAGCTCCAGCTATGTTTACTACTTGCTGATGTTACGCAAGTTTTTCTATTTTCTTGATGCCTCTTCCTTGTTTCTTATTAAGTTGGGACAATAATACTACCTTTATGGTTGTAGCTTATTTCACAGCTAGTTCTCCATAATTTTTAAGCATTTTACTTTCCTTTGTTAGTAAAATCATTAGGATAATAGTTATTATTTTGCTGTGCTGCAAACAAAATTTGGTTCACTGATTGGGGAGAGGAAGGGCATACTCTAATATAATATCAAATCAGGATTCTAAGTAAGTATAAGGCCATCTAATTAGGCTGTGACTCAATATAGAAACAAAAAGTCATTTCCCTGGTTTTCCATCTTTCTTTATACATAGGCCAAAACTGCCACAGAATGTTTATGAAAGAAAATATTTTAAGCATAAGGAATAATTTAAATCATCACTAAAAAATGGACAAAAATAGTTTGTATAAAATTCCAAAAGATTCAGACGTAAAGATGATTCTGTAATAACTGTAATGATTACAAATATTTTCATTGTGTCAAAAATAACACTGTAGTTTGAGTATATGGCAGAGACACTGGTCAACAAGGGTTGATATGTTTTCCAACATTTCCACAAGTCTGTCTTGCAGTTCATTTGGTGCCATATGACTAATTCTAGCCAATGGATGGGGAGTGTAAATGATATCTCACTTTGGGTGTATGGCACTTGGCAGCCTTTGTGTCTTTCCCATCTCTCTCTTTTCCTGCCTCAGCAAAACACTGGAGACTATATAGTCCACAATGAAGATGGGGTTTTCTGGGAAGCCAACTCTGAGATGGTGTTTAGTGTGCAGAATGTTTGCTAAGCAGTGCCTTTGGGATCAACAATACCTATAGAAAGGAAGGGAAGGAAACAGGATTGGACAGAAGGACAAATTAAAGCTGAGATGCTGGCACTTGTTTTAACCCCTCTGGGAGCTACAGAGATTGAAAAAAAAAA
Source organism: Phocoena sinus (assembly GCF_008692025.1). Classification (NCBI taxonomy): domain Eukaryota; kingdom Metazoa; phylum Chordata; class Mammalia; order Artiodactyla; family Phocoenidae; genus Phocoena; species Phocoena sinus. The sequence continues at coordinate 31,637,798 of NC_045765.1, forward strand.
AGGCTTATTTCAGAGTATTCCACATTATATCAAAACAGTTGTGTCTTTATATACCTGTTTCAATCAGTCTTTAAATGTAATGAGTCCTTCTGTGAGGGAGGATAGGGGCCACATTCCAGAAGGCATAGGTATAAGATGGAGAGAGGCCACCAAAACCAGCAACAGACTGTGACATGAGAATTAAGCCACTGAGATTTCAGGGCTGGTCTATTGCTTTGCTAGTGTTACTTTTTCTAATACAAGTATATCTTACAATGTATTTATCTTCTATATGAATTCTAATAGGTACTTTATTTTTTAAACCAAGTCAGTTTTATTTGGCTCTATCCTTGCAAAGACATATTGTGAAAATATTCTTAAGAAAAAAGAGGAAAACCTATTAGCATCCTAATTTTATCATACTTACAGTATAGCCTCTACAAACAAACTGCTCATAAAGATGTATTTTCCCAGATTAGATCTTTCTATTGGTTTGGCAACAGAAATTACTGCTGCTTAACAAAAGTAACATTATTATCATACAGTGACCAATGGACATTGACTTTGTCTGGATAAGCAGTAATTCACTTCAAGGTTAAACAATACAAGATTGAAATAAGAACTTTTGTGCAGTTTAAGATTAGCCAAAATAAGTATTGGAAGGTAAATCCATTCCAGCTGGGTGTGTGCGTTGATTTCCAGCTTGTAGTAGTCAAATACTAGCCTCAAAGAGTTATAAACTAAGCAAAAGCAGTATGAGATGATTTAAGATCATATGGCCACATAGCCAGAATGTACGTTTTAAATAACATTTCCTCAGTGATAAAAAAGGAAATGTGGGGTGCAGTGATTTTTAAACAATGGCCAAATAAGGTTACAATAAAATAAATCAGAGAAGTGAGATTGCTTAATGGCTTTTTAATGAGCCTAATGTTTTCTGTTTTAATGAGCCCTCTTACATCAGCTTTAATCATTTTATGAGAGTGAGAAATGATTGAGAAATGGCTTTCATTAATTCAATTTTCTGTTCAGTCTTCCCACAAGCCATTATGGCACAGTGGCTAATGGGAGTCAACTTGGATAAGTAGGAACTTGTATAATAGGACAAGTCTTGGCTAAATTTAGTTACACACTTGATATGTTAACTGATGATAAGGTTATATTTCCTCAATTTGCAAAGAGTGCACACCAAATGCCCACAAAGTATTTTAACATTATAGCACAAGCAAAAGTTAATTAGGATATTTTAAATGAAATATAATTTGTCCTAATTAATTCTTCAAAAATCTAGCTTTTTATTAGTGAAATATTAAGAATGAAAAAACTGAATTTTGTAAATATATACCTTTGATATAATTTGTACTTAAAACTATGTTAAGCCATTGTAATATAATACTTATAAGGATACAATTTTCTTACTATCTAGAAGTAATTTTAAATAAATTATTTAGCTATATACCAAATTAGATGTGTCATATCTCAAAATTATATCAACCTGTCACAAGGAACAAGTCATGTTAAGCAAAAAACAAACAAAAGCAAAATAAAATAAAAACGATGTTGTTCTCTGATATGTCAATCAATGTTATTCGCAATAAGTAAGAGAAACTATCTGTTCCTAATTTAGTTTAAAAACTGGACAGCTATACGCAAAAGAATCAAACTGGACTACCATCTCACACCATGCACAAAAATTAATTCAAAATGAATTAAAGACTTAAATGTAATACTTGAAACCATAAAACTTCTAGAAGACAACATAGGCAATATGCTCTTTGACATTGGTCTCTAATATTTTTTTGGAAATGTCTCCTCAGGCAAGGGAAACAGAAGACAAAATAAACAAATGGGACTATATCAAACTAAAAAGCTTTTGTACAGTGAAGGAAACGATCAACAAGGTGAAAGGGCCACCTACTGAATGGGAGAAGATATTTACAAATGACATATCTCACAAGGGGTTAATTGTCAAAATATACAAAAACTCATACAACTCAACATCAAAAAAAAAAAAACTCAATTAAAAAATGGAGGATCTGAATAGACATTTCCAAATAAGACATAAAGATGGCCAACAGGCACATGAAAAGATGCTCAATATCACTAATCATCAGGGAAATACAAATCAAAACCACAATGAGAAATCACCTCACACCTGTCACAATGGTTATTACCAAAAAGACAAGAAATAAGTGTTGGCAAGGATGTGGAGAAAAGGGAACCCTCATGCACTGTTGGTGGGAATGTAAATTAGTGTAGCCACTATGGAAAACAATATAGAGATTTCTCAAAAAAAAAATAAAAATAGAAGTACCATACAATCCAGCACTTCCAGTCCCTGGGTATGTATCCAAAGAAAACAAAAACACTAATTTAAAATGACGTATGCACCCCTATGTTCAATGCAGCATTATTTATAATAACCAAAATATGGAAGCAATCTAAGTTTCCATCAAGAAGTGAATGGGGGCTTCCCTGGTGGTGCAGTGGTTGGGAGTCCGCCTGCCGATGCAGGGGACATGGGTTCGTGTCCCGGTCCGGGAAGATCCCACATGCCGCGGCAGCGGCTGGGCCCGTGAGCCATGGCCGCTGAGCCTGCACGTCCGGAGCCTGTGCTCCACAACGGGAGAGGCCACAGCAGTGAGAGGCCCGCGTATCGCAAAAAAAAAAAAAAAAAAAAAAAAAAAAAAAAAGAAGTGAATGGATAAGAAGATGTGGTATATGTATATGCAAGGGAATATTACTCAGCCATAAAAAACAATGAAACCTTGATGTTTGTGACAGCATGGATAGACCTGGAGCTTATTATGCTAACTGAAATAATTTAGATGGAGAAGGACAAATGATGTATGATTCCACTTATATGTGGAACCTAAAAAACAAAACAAATAAACAAACATAACAAATCAGAAACAGATTTATAAATACAGAGAACAAACAGGTAGTTGCCAAAGGGGACAGAGTTGGGGGGAGGAAAGAAATAGGTGAGGGAGATTAAGAGTTACAAACTTCCAGTGCAAAAAAAAAATGAGTTAAGAGTATGAAATGTAACATGTGGGGAATATAATAAATAACTATGTAATATCTTTGGTGACATATTATAACTAGACTTATACTGGTGATCGTTTAAAAACATATAGAAATATCAAATCACTATGCTGTGTAACAGGAACTAACATAGTGTTGTAGGTCAATTATACTACAAAAACAAAGAAACAAACTCATAAAGAGATCAGATTTGTGGTTACCAGAGGTAGGAGACGGAAGGAGGGAAGGAGGGTAAATTGGTACAAACTTCCAGTTAAAAGATAATTAAGTACTAGAGATGTAATGTACAACATGATAAATATGATTAACACTGATGTATGTTATATACGAAAGTTGTTAAGAGATTAAGTCCTAAGAGTTCTCATCACAAGGAAAGAATTTTTTTCTATTTCTTTAATTTCATACCTATATGAGATAATGCATGTATACTAAACTTATTGTGATAATTGTTTCATGATGTATGTAAGTCAAATCAATATGCTGTACACCTTAGGGCTTCCCTGGTGGCGCAGTGGTTGAGAGTCCGCCTGCTGATGCAGGGAACACGGGTTCATGCCCTGGTCTGGGAAGATCCCACATGCCGCGGAGCGGCTGGGCCCGTGAGCCATGGCCACTGAGCCTGCATGTCTGGAGCCTGTGCTCCACAACAGGAGAGGCCACAACAGTGAGAGGCCCGCGTACCGCAAAAAAAAAAAAAAAAAAAAAAAAAAAATGTTGTACACCGTAAACTTATACAGTGCTGTATGTCAATTATATCTCAATGAAACTGGAAGAAAAAACAAAAACAAAAATGCTGTGTGGTTCATTGAATTGCCATGAAAATTTAACAAGCAGCCTAAAAAGCAAAGGCAAGAATGAATAAAGTTGCATAGAAAAAGTCATACACAACATTAGTCCAATGAGGACACCTCAAACACTGTTAGTTTGAACTCCAGCAGCTCTGCGACAGTATTGGGCACTAAGCACTGCTGCCAGAACCACAGTCATAGCCAGCCTTAGAAACAGGATATGCTGCTATTATTACTACCCCCAACAGACAGAATAAATTTTCTGCATTTGCTATATACAAATCTTTACCAGGTGTGAAATTAGCATTCATTCATTCTAAAGCCTACTTCCTAGCTGAAAGAGGACAACAAAAAATAGTATGTGACATTTTCAGCCCGCTTCACGGGAGGTGGGTTCTCCTCCCACAAAAATTCTTGATAGAAAATAGCCCAGAGGTATCCATAGCTAGCTATGTATTATAGCTATATTACAGAAAGAAAGAAAGAAATTTATAGCTAGGTATATATTATGTATAAACTTAGTGAGAGATGAAAAAGTTAAGATTAACAGGTAATAATTTTAAGAAGCAAGCTAACAGCGTCTTCTCCAAAAATCTGGTTCACTCCAGGGAAGTGCAACTTTATCAAATCAACTTACATGGAGTGTACAAGAACCTCTATGTGATAGGTGCCATGGTTAGTACTCTTTAGGAAGATACAATGGAAGGAAAGAAGGAGAGAAGGACCAAGTAGCTAACATTTTCTAAGGTCAACTAGATGTTAATATTTAGCTAATCTTTTTTAACAGGCACTTGACTTCAAGGATTTAACAATCTTGTAGGGAGACAAGATAAGTAAATTAATTAAGAATAATTATTATGTAATGTGTTCTAAACTCTCTTAAATTTTTTTTTTTTTAAAAAGAGGAAAGACTGTATCCAAGGCAGGGGATACTATATTCGTTTGGGGACATATAAGGAACAGTTCCTGGGACTAATAATAAAATGTAACAGAAAATAAAGATACTGAAGCTGTAACAAGATAAAGAGCTCCACTTCTTTATATTTTAAAATATTGATTATGTGACTCTTTTATAATAAGTGAAATACCCACCTCATCTAATAAGGACACTTTGCCACAGTTTTCACCTTTCCAAATGCTCCTAGATACCCATAGCGCTCTTTATATATGTGTATAATGCTTATCCTAGCAGTAGGCTATAATGTGGAATTGTAGCAATGAAAGGTAAGGGAGGAAAAAGGAAGAAAAAAAGTCAGGGAGGGGAAAAAATACCACCAACAAAATGAAGACATAAAACCTAAATATATCACTAGATTAAGAAATTGCAAAGCACAAAAGATGAAAATAGGTAAAATACTGCGTTGGAATAACGTGACTGTTATCCAGAGGAGGACAACTGAATCACTCCAGAATTTACCAGTTAAGACATTCCCTCCTATTCTCCTCAACAACCATCCCTAACCTTCATTACTCTCTTTGACCCTCAGCTTCCTCACTCTCAACGTAAAATTTGCTTCCTATAAACATCAAGGAAATTGATCCCCAAATATTGTACATCACTGTTTCCTCTAGTCTTCTATGAATTCCCTTTTATATTCAAGCCCAATTTACCCACTAATGTTTTCAATCCCATTCCTTCCTGTTTTCCCTAAGACATTATTCTGTGCCTCCTCCATTCCTCCCTACCTTTTCACCTATGAACAAACTTAAGTCCTCACATTCTCCACTCCTCCTCCACACCTCACTGTCTCCAGTTGGCACCAAATCCTTCTTCCCTCCAAGCCATTTAAAATCCTTGAAAGAATCATTTCCACCATTTCAATTTCTCACTATTATTTCATTTTCTCCTCAGCCCTTGAAATCTGACTTCTGCTACCAACGAATTTTGAAAATATTCTCATTGAATTCTCTGATGAGCTCCCAAATATCAAAATTGGTAGCATGGTTGGGGTTACCTACTATATTTTGGTATGTCAATCACTCCTTTCTTCCTGAAACCTCTAGTCACTTGGTTACTATGATATTGAACTGTTGTGGGTTTCCTCATACAGACCTCTTTCTTCTCATTTTTTCCCTGTCTCCTCTTCAGTTCCCTTTTTTATCCAATATCACATTTTAAGAGTTTGTACTGCTCATCATTTCACAGTCCACACTGTTCTTCTGACTAAGGTTTTCTTCTTGAATGATCCTATCTGATTCCATATGTCCAACCATGAACTTTCTGCTGGTAACACCAAACTTAGCTTCAGTCCCAGTATTTCCCCTGAACTTCTTACACATTTTCAACTACTGTTGTACATCTGCTCCTACTGTTACAAGGAAAACTCAATCCCAATGAGTCAAAACAGAACTCACCATCTCCCTCCTGTATCTCCTCCTTTCCTGTATGCATGTTTGCATTTTTGATATCCTATCACCAGTAATTTCTCTCTTTTATCCCCACATCCAGTTATTCACCAAGTCCTACTGAGTTACTTATTAAGTACTTTCAAATCCATATTTTATTGCCCATTCCCACTACCTGTTTTAATTAATTCTCTCATTACTTGTCACCTGTTCTACAAAAAGACTGCTAAAAGTAACACTGTCCAGTTTCATGTACATTTAGTATGTCTCTGTGTATAGGCAACAGAACACAGAGAGCAAATCATGTGTAAAATAAAATTCTTTGTTGTTGTGTAAAGATTGTTTTATATAAGCTTAAATTTTATACATTTCTGATATGATTATATTCATATATTAAAACAGACTAGACATTTATTTCAAAATTCTGCTTATGTTACTAACAAGGCTTTCAAGCAGCATTTTGAAAATGCAGATCTATGAATATTAGTGTTCTGAAATATTTTAATACGCTTCCAAAAAATATTTCAAGACTAAATAAACTTAAGAAATATTTAGTTAAATAAATTAGAGATTTCTTTACTATAGGACTTATCAAAGACTTTCTTATGTTACTGTGTGCCAAGAATTTCTAAGAGGAATATATCATCTTTAGTATTTCATAAGCATTTTGACTGTGGAGTTCCTTTACCATAGTATAACTATTAACATAATTGAAGTCATCTTAATAACATTATTTGAAAATATCACTTTTAAAGTACTTACAGAAATAATAAACTGTGCTTAGTTATAAAAAATGTGACTTTTTTAGGTGACATAAATCAAAACTGTTTTCATATTATTAGTTAATTTGCTGAAAATTGCTTTCTAGTCCTTTCTAAATATATTGATTTAGGAACAGCAAATTAAGATACTTGGAGTATGGCTAAATGAGGAGTATGAAATTATTTTGCATGCTAAATATGATTCCCAATGGAGTCTATTTAAATCCTTCTGAGATACTCATCCTTAATATCACTAAGAAATATAGGATTAGGCTGGAATAAATTAGTGAGATGATTAATTAAACTAGAAATATTTATCATTATTAAAAAGTGACATCTCAAGGAATCTAAAAAAACTTTATTTTATAACTCATGCTTAATCTAGATTAAATTCATTATCAGTTTAGTATACTGAACTACAGCTTCAATGCATAATACAGACACTGGGGTTCTCAAACAATGTGATGGATTTTCAAAGAATGCAAGTCTGGACTTCTGAATTTATGCTTAATTTTACTTCATCCTGAATCTTACAGAAACAAAATGATTTTCTTGAATATCTAGGGATCTTGGAATACAGAAAATTCATACATAATTGAATCTGGTTTGCATGATATATATAGATAGATAGATAGATATGATATATATAGCTATCTATATATATCCACATGCTTACTAAGTGGTCTACACCTTAAGTTCTGAATATATGTTTCTATCATTTTAGTGGGAAGGAAGGGGAATGGTCTGGATGACTACCTACACATTTCTCTCTACTCAGGCCTTTCGTTCTAGGAATTATTAATTTTCTTTTGAGATAGAAATCCATCTCACAACCACAGGTCAACAAGTGCAGAACTGACAATCAGATAAAACAATATTTAGAAAGATTACAGGGGGAAATGTCATTAAAAATCAATATTTTTGTATAAAAATGTCTTTATAACATTTTATTATAGAAAATTTCACACATGTACAAAAATTGAATAGTATAATAAACTTCCAAGGGCCCATCCAAAACAACTCATGGTAAATTTTATTTCATCTATGTCTCTAGTTCTTTCCTAACCCTGATTGTTTCGAGAAAATCCCAGACATTTTATCATCTTATCCGTATGTAATAACACTCAATTATAAAACGTAAACACAGTACTACTGTCCCCTCAGACAAATTTATACCCAAACCCTCTAAGAGCAAATTACAAGCCAGTATATACAAGCCAGAGAAGTGGAAACTACCAAGAGAAGTCAAGGACGTAGCAGCCAACTGAGTGGAGACAGTTGTCTCTTTTCCTCTCCTTCCTCATCTCACCAGCACATTGGTATGGGGAGGACTTGAAACGAAAGAGGGAGCAAGTTTCAGAGGTAGAAAACACCTGCCTCTCTCTCCACCCTCTAATACTCCTAGTGTAGGCTGGCTCCAACTCAAGTCTACATGGGAAGAATATGATACTTAAATAGGATGAAAGAAAACTTCTACACTGATTGAAGTATACTTTAATTAATCAGAGTAACTGAAAATTATGGAACCTTCCAGAGATGTCAATTAAGGACATTTTGACAGATTGCAGTTGAAAGCAGTGATTATAAAAAATAAACTCTTCATGTTTACACCCTGACTGAGTTGAGACTACTCAATACACCAGTATTATGTGGTTTTCATACCACATGGTCCCTAAACACAAGTCAATTCCTTCTGGGTCTTAACTAGAGAAAGACCAATCTGTCGCAGCTCTGGGAGAAAAACTGGCAGTGTCAGACTTGCTGAGAGAAAATATGCCTGTCTCCAACAATGAATCATCCTGAGGAATTTTCAAAAGCAATATTGACCATATGCAGTTTTTTTCCTACATGCTTTACTATACAGTCCATTTGTAAAATGCAACTTCTCTATATAGTGCAAAACAGACCCTCAACAAATGGGCTGGTCTCATTATTGCTTATTCATGAGGACATAGCCTGACTCACCTAGAATTTCAACCTAGAGTCAGGTGACCAACTATCACAATTTGCCTGTAGCTGAAGAATTTCCAGGATGTGGGACTTATTTTCAGTGCTAAATTTGGGAGAGTCCTAGAACAAATCCGAAAGAATTGGTCATCCACCTAATCTTACTGTCCTTCAAAGTGTGATGAAAGTGTCATCTCTTTCATCTTCTCCTTTAAGAATCAGAGTGCAGAAACATTTAGCAGCTTAATATATAAAAGTACAAAAATATAATAGCTTAATTTTCCTACATTAAGTATATTAGTTTTTTTTTATTTCTGATATAACAAATTAACAAAAATTTAGTGGCTAAAAACAACAAATTTATTATCTTACTGTTCTGAAGGTCAGAAGTCCAAAACGGGTCCCATTAGGCTGAAATCAAAGTGTTGGCAGGTCAATGTCCCTCCTGAAGGCTCTAGTACCTACTCAGATTTGCAAAATCTCTTTTGCCACATAGGATAACATATTTTCAAGTCCCAAGAGTTGGGACATCTTTAGGGGCCATTATTTGCCCTAGGACATTAAGCATTAAAGAAATGCTTTATCAATGCTGAATTTTACTCAAGAAAATTTAATCCACACTTGTCTCCAACTCAAACTTTCTACAGTACTATATAAATTTAACACATTAGGAAATACTACATTTGTCATAACTTTTGGGATCAATTCTATTTGGCCAATCCTTTTGTCATGTACCTTTATCTTCGGCTAGATGTATAGTCCTTCATCTTATAATGAGTCTGGGAAGATTCCGTCCTTAATTCTCAAAATTTCAGGAGAACAAAATTTATAGCATCTTAGCACTTTACTTACCTGAGACATAGAAGTTACACAAAAAAGTCCCACAAAATGTTCACAACTCGAACAAACTTGAAACAGAGAAATTCATCTGATTTGGTCTTTCCATAGTGAGCACTGTCAACCGTCAATCCCACCTATTCAATAAATTCTGTTTTTTGCTTAAAAAGTGTTAATTTCTTTTTACAAAGACATGTTATCCCTAGCAAATTAAAGATGTTCTTCTTCCTTCTTACCAGCAAATGATAACTGGTCAAATTTAACATGTTGTTCCTCTAACTCACCTCCACATTTGGAGTTGGGGTCGTGAGAACTGGATAACTTAGGGCAGAGTTCATTATTACAGTAACTAGTCTTAAAACCCTGTACAAATTCCAAGGACATATGAGAGAATTGTTATATTCATGTGCTATCTTTACTCTTCATTCTTTCATTTATTTATTAAATAAATATCTACGGACCTCTTACCATGGGCAAGGTGTCTCAAAAAAAGATAAAAAGCCTTTGAAGGTAGGACTTCATAATGGTTAGAGCATAGCCTTTGAAAGTAGACAGATTTGGTTCCAAACTCCTGACTGACTAAGCAAGTAAACTCTTAGTTTGAGCCTTACCCTCCTAATTTCCACAGTTGTTGTGGGGTCTCAGTCAGATAACACATTGAAAAAGTTTAGCACAGTGCATGAGATATCACTTAGTTCTCTGCAGGACTTAACACAGTGCTAAGCAAAAAACATTCAGAAATAAAAGTCCTTATTGTTTTCTTGAATTATACCATATTCCATTCTATTTGCTGTAAAGGATCCCAATGAGACTAGGTTTCTATTCAAATTTTAATACAACTCTTTCAACAATTTATTAATTTCTGAAAGTAAGTTATAAACTGAGACACTCTGGCTGATTAGAAATACATTTTTAAATATTTTAATGTTATAAAATATCTCAATATTTCATGTAGTTAATGAAGTCTGGGTATATATTTCAAGCTTCTTCATTGAATGTGCAGAAGAAACATGCCCTATTCAGTTCTTAGAGCATTTATGAGTTGGCCAGAATCTTTTTGGATCCTAAATAAAGTAAAGCTTACTTGGTTCTGGGTATTTAGAGGTAGGGAGAAAACTAAAATAAGTCTCAATGTTTTAGATAAAAGTGAATATTTTTTTAAGTGCAGAAAACATATTTCTACCATAAGCAAAAACTAAGCTCCAAGGATATTAAAACAGAGAGACCAGCTGAAGGAACCAGAAGTGTGGGCCTAATATAGCCATAGGGAAGGGGATAGCGTAAGACCAACCTAGGGAGACACTGAACAAAAACTTGGGTAAAATCAGGGGAAGGAGCAAAGGAAGGATGACTTTTGTTAATGATTTTTGTTTCTGCCAGTTAGTTGGTTTGATTATGTTTAACTGTAGGATTCCCAGTCTCAGCATCTGAGAATGTCTTCAGAATGACAGACCTTGTGTTCTCTTTCCATTCCCAGTCAAGTCAAGATATATAATGTCTTGTGAAGTGACATGCCTACATGCTTGACTTGGTCTCCTCGCTGACACTACTGCCTGGAGGAAATGGTGTTCTGGAATGAGGCAAAGCCCAAAGACTCCTGGTGTCAGGTTTGAACATTCTGCACAACTTGCTTAGATATCTCCTTATTTTGCCCTTACTCTGCCACAGGATGGTCACACGTAACCAGAGGAGAAATATACCATGCAGATAGATTCTTCAGGTAATTCTGCAATTTTCTAGTTATTAGTAAAACTCACAGCGACCAAGAGAATAGAATAGTTCTACTCTACTGTTACAATGTTCCAGTGTTGATATTTTGCCTTATCTCATGAATCTTCAATAAATAAATAAATATATATATATAGTTATATGAGGATAATCATCTATTTATACTCTCCTAAGATGGTCTATGATAATCTTCTGGTTGACACTTTATCAGGAATCCTAAGAATAAAGAGAAATCCAAACTTAAATATGAGCAGTCACTTAATTTCTCTCAGAAAGGGTTAATTTTTATAGTGATTTTTTTTTTTTTGCCTTAAACCTGCTAAAATGAAGTTTTCACATAAAGTTCATGAGGGATCTCTTGTGGCAACAGTCAGGTATCACAACAACACAGCCCTCTACTTTCATTTTGCATACATACGGCTAAAATGACAAGTGCTCAGAGTGACTCAGTTAATGGTCTGTGGCCTCAAAATTTGTGAAATATAATCACCTCATTCATCATTTGCAAAAACTGAAATTTTTATCTTTTATAACAGGAAATTAGGTGGCTAAAGGCTGGAAGTACAAATCCATCTTCAACTAATAAGGTATTAAGAAGCACTAGTAAACAGTACACTTGCTTCTCCCAAATTAGAGAAGAGATAAGCCACGTGAAATATTCACCATCAGGACTTTCAAGTAGGCAGATTCACAACAACAGCACACAAGCTTTGTCAGGAATTGCTGAGAGATGGAAAGCATACTTAAAGGGTTTATTAAAGCAATAGAGGCAACTTCGACTCCAGTTACCATGATTGCAGGGAATTTTATGGCCATGTACTTAATCTTCCTGTGATGTAATAGATAAATTATGCTTTCAGATTATTTGTGTACAAAGAGTTTTCTCAATCTTTTCTAGTACTGTATAGTACTGAGGTATCACTTTTTGACTTGCTAAGTGAAGCTTTAATAGAACTGTCAGCTGCAAGATAGAACATGCAATAAATACTAAGGTTTAATGTTACAGTGATTTATGCTGCAGGGAATATTGGCCTAGATTATAAGGTATGATTATCTTTCATAATAAGAAATGATGGGAGAAATAGAATTTTGGCAAAGGTAACTTTCTAAAGCTTTCCCATTAGGGAGATCGTTTTATAAGAATATACTGGGAGTAAAATCTCAATGTTCCAAACAGTAAAGGTGATTTAAATAGATGCTCAGTAAAATACTACTGTTATTAGAGAGGAATTTTTTTTTTAAGGTTGACACTGGTCTTTTCATATTTGACCATACTTCAGTCAAAGTATTTAATAGGAAAAGGAGTTGATTTGTGAATGTTTTATGAAAGGATTAAAGATAGCAGAAAATTCTTACAGGAATAGGAAGCAGCATAAAAAGACTATTCACCTCTTACAAACACCAAGGTGCTAACAGGTTTATTTATAGAACGACATGAGTTTCTAACCTCCTCATCTCCCTACCTTTGCATATGCTGTTATTAGTGTACTACTTATCTTTGGCTGTGAAACAAATTACCCCAAAATTTAGTGGTTTGAAAAAAAAACATTTTTTATCTCAGCTTTTGTGTGTTAGAAATCCAAGCACACTTAGCCAGGTATCTCTGGCTCAAGGTTTCTTGTGAAGTTGTGTTCAAGCTGTAGGCTACAGCTGTGCACTCATCTGAAGGCTCAACTTGAATGGGAGATACACTCCCAAGCTCACTTACATGATTGTTGGCAGGGCTTTAGTTCTTCATGGGATTTTAACTGAGGGCCTCAGTTCCTTGTGAGATGTTGAAACTGGGGGCCTCAGTTCCTCACCGCGTGTTTTGGGCTTCTCCATAGGGCTTATTACAACATAGCAGTTTTCATCCCCTAGTGCAAGACATTCAACAGAGAAGGAGACAGAAAGAGAGCACCCAAGATGGGTGGCACAGCCTTTATATAACCTGATCCTGAAAGTGAAATCCAAACATTTCTGTAGTATTCTCTTAATCAGAAAAGAGTCATTAAGTACAATCTACACATCTGGGCAGGGGATTATACCAGGATATGAACATTAGGAGGTAGGAATCACTTGGGACCATCCTAAACTCCACCTGCCACATTTAGATTCTCCATTTTACCTCACGATTTACCCTCAATATATCCTTCAAATTACTGAGCTCGTAGTATATAGACTTTGAAGTTTTCCAAGAATCTTCCTTACCCAAATATTCATTCCAAATTAGTTGGGACTGTACACAAAATCCCACATTGGAGAGGAGAGATTCCTTGAGGTTTGAACCTAGAATCCTCAAAATACTTAATTTTTTTTAAAAAATGTGTATTAGATATAGATATTGTTCTAGATCTCTAATTAGTTATACTGCTATGAGTTCTGTTCCATTTTCCTCTCAAACAGTCAAAGTTGTAATCATGTGATTCTATTTGGGGCTTGAAAAAAAATATATGAAATGACATTCAAAGCTACAATCATATTAGAAGGGTCAAGGTTGCTACTAAAAATGCCTAAAGTTTAATTTGCAGAGAAATACTCTGAAGGTATGAAATATAAATGGAGTGCAACAGTTGGTGTTCATAGTTAGGAAGTATTCAATATATGTGATATCTTTTTCTTCTGGGAAGGCTGTGTGACAATGGAGGGTTATGACTTCTAATATGGCATTAAACAAAGTTGGGGGAAAACTAAAAGGCAGTAAAACCATTCCTCAGTTTTGCCTCTCAAATTTTTGCATAAATACTCCTAAATAATACAAATTCTTAACTAGAAAGCACTTTCTGTTTGGATACATGTTTATTGCTTCCTTCTCTGGACAATCACTAACATAGACACCAACAATTTACATGAAGTATGTTGTGTTGATTTGTTTAAGGGATTAGATGGTGAATTAGATAATTTGTTTTTAGAACACTAGGGGAAAGAATATTGTATTTTTCAATACATGGTTCCCTTTAGTGCAGAGTAAAGACAGATAAGAATGTAGAATCTTACCTGTTAGAAGTAGAGAAAATGCTTCTTAATTACATATAACATTTACAGAGAACCCTCTGTTCACTTCAACTTGCTATGAATTTAATGCATTTGTCTGAAATCAAGTATATTTATTTTCACAGAAACTAAATACATATATATACACAGACAAATAAAGAGATACAGGCATAGGCAATGACATAGATATAGATGCCATATCCATACCATATCTTTATCTATATCTACATCTATATCTATCCATAAAGGCACAGGTCTAGAACATCATTACGACATATAAAGTGGCAATTTCCAACAGACTGGAAAACAAATGATAGAGGTGTTGTGTGTGCATTTTTTTCAAATAACTAAACTTTTCCATCCTGTTCTTAAAGCCATATGTTGATAAGTTTTACATCAAAACAGAAATTCTGTACCTAGAAGAGAAACAGCCACATAAAGATACATTTTCATGCTAAATGAATAATAAATTATAGGTTATGTGTTTCTTTGATTTTAGAAGATGCATTATTTAAAATGATAAATAATTAACATATCAAAGCATTCTAATTTAACTGATGTGCAAGAACAGCTAAGACATAAAGTATCCTGCTTATGCTTAAAACACATCTCCATAGTAGAGGAATACAACAGCTTTTTATTACTAATAATTATGCTTTCCAAAGGGTGATTTCAGTTTATCACTTTAAAATATTAGGAAATGTCATAAAGTTCCATTTCTTATATGGGATACGTAAGCACATAATGATGGAAGACAGAAAGATAAGCATAATTAGCAGTGTGCTATTAAATCCAACTTTTAACTTGGCCTACTTTGCTGAAGCATGATTTCTGACTGGCATTTTCATTTTCATTTCCACACATGTTCCTCCTCCACTCTAGTCTACTCTGTAAACCTGAAAAAAATAATCCTTGCTGTGTAATCATCATTTAGTGGTACTAAAACAATGCTCTACAGATCTGGTATGGACCAAGAACAACAATATACTTGTTTGTATTTAAGCTGGTGACAGTCTAAAGAAAGTTTTCTGGTTTTTGTAAATGGGGCTGAAGGTCAACTAGTCAAAAACCAACCAGGCTCTCAGAACACTTAGTTTTCAGGTGCAAATTAACATTGATTCACCCTGTACTCTTGAAAAAAAAAAAAACTTTATACTATTTTAAAATATGTTGCTATCATTATCACTTCATATTGATTATTTTTAGATTAAAGCAATAATTATGAAACAGTTTCCTTTACTTCTGCTGAAACACTCGATGGTCTGTACACTTCAAACAAAGATCAGGCCTGGTAAATGGCAATTAGTTTCAAAGAAGCCTTTAACAGAAACAACCATGTACATCATGGTATGAGTGAGAGTCAGAAGCCAAATCTGACAGAAGTTACCAGACACCATTAGAGAGGCTTAGACTTATATGCAAAAAAATAGTTTGTCAGTGTAACAGAACAATCTGTCACATCAGCAAAAACACAAGACTGTCTAAAAATATGCCAGGAGCTAGTTCCCAATAACCATATCAGGTCTGGTAGTAAGTACATGTTGGCTTAAACAGGAAGCATCAGGAATATAGACCAGACTAGGATGTAGAACTTATCTTATTACAAAGCAACATTCAGAAAGAATGGCACGGAAAGTCAAGGAATTGGAAAATAAACTCTACTTTTTAAATAAAGAATTTGCTCCTTTTCACATTTCAGTGCCCTTTTAAGTTCAGAGGTCTTAATGAGATGGAAAAAAACTAGGTAAGGTGAATACCTTCACCAGATACTTATAGGGTGAACCCATCCTGAAATGTCATTCTTCCCTTTTAGAAAATCAATAGGCATTCAGAGACAACTAGGGACACAGAGATATATTTACGTTCTATGATCATAATAAAATAGAACTAGAAATCAATGACAAATTTCAGCAGCTTAAAAAAATAAATCTTTCTGAGTCGCTTAAGTAAAAAATTTTAAAAGTTTGATATCACAGGATATTCTTAGGAAATAAAATGTTGAAAATACTATGCATTAAAACTTATAAACTCTGGTGAAAGCTTTAGTCAAAAGTAAATTCATAGTGCTAAATGTTTTAAATTAACACATAATTTAATTACAGAAGGGAAAAAACACAGCAAAACAACTAAAAGAAGACATAATAGTGCAAAAACAAGGTGTTGCTTCTATGAAAAATTTTAAAAGAATCATCTCTAAATTTAATTAAGAATACTAGAAAGAAACCACAAATACAATTTTTAAAAGTAAAACAGCAGATATTGAGGAAAAGAAACATGTTCAAATCAATGAGCTCGAAAATTCTAAACTGAAAGATTTCAAAAGAATCAAAATCACCAAAATCAATTCAAATTGAGTACAAAACTAAAGTAGAAAATTGATAAGCATTGTCAAAGTAGAATATAAGCAAAATATTTTTCAGGCTTAGACAGATTTGCGGATATTTTCAGTGAAAATGTCAAATAGTAAATTATTTTATCGTGTGTGTGTGTGTGTGTGTGTGTGTGTGTGTGTGTGTGTGTGTGTGTATAATGTTTCAGAGCACACCAAAAAAGTGAGTTTTAAAAATAACAATATACTTAAAATGTTTTTGAAGTTCACTCTACACAAAAAAGAAAATGAGAATAGCCAGTTTTTCCCTTAATAATTTAGCAGAAGTCCTAAATGTAATCCTTTCAAATCAAACCCACCAGTATATGAAATACATAAAATATTACCAAGTAGGATTTATCCCAGGAATGCAAGGATATATCAATGTTCAAGGATTTTTAAAAATGTATAATATATTTATCACATGAAAATTTCAAGGGAGAAAATCCATATGATAATCTTGCTAGATTCTTCAAAAGCATTTTAATAATACTGAAATGTATACGTGATTTTAGAAATAAAATAAAACCATATTTAATTGAGACTAGAAAGGTCCTTTTTTTAAATGACTAAATTATGTTTTCCTCATTAGTATTCCATCCTTATCTTAAAACCCCACTCACTGTCATAAACTGTGATATCTAATAAAAATATGCTACAGATCAACTTCATAAATTGCCTAGAGAGGGGCAGAGTACATATCATTCATATAACAAATATTTGTTGGGACTCCCCTCTGTTGCAAGCATTGTGTCTCACCCCAGGATACCAAGATGTTTAAGACATGAGTCTGTCCTTCTAGATGCTCAAGATATTTCAAAAGATCTAATTTTGAAAAACTATATATATATATATATTTAGGGGCAGTTTTACATTAAATGCAAAATTAAGCCAAGTACAGAGTTTCTATATGCCTTCCACCAAACATACATGCACAGCTCCCCAACTATCAACACCCCACGAGAGTAGATCACTTGTTACAATCAAAGAACCTACATTGACACAATATTATCCAAAATCCACATTAAACATTAGGGTTCACTTGACATTGTGCATTATGTTGAGACAAACATACAGAATCACGTGCCCACCGTTATAGTAACATACAGAACAATTTCACTGCCCTAAAAATCCTGTGTGTTCTGCTTATGTATCCTTATTTCCCTTCCAACCTCTGGAACTACTGATCCTATTTTTTACTATCTCCATAGTTTTATTTCATACAGAATATCATATAACCGGAATCATAAGTACATAGCCATTGCAGATTGGCTTCTTTCACTAAATAATATGCATTTAAGGCTCCTCCATGTCTTCCCATGGTTTAAAATAGCTCATTTCTTTTTAATGCTGAATAGTATTCCTTTGTCTAGATGTTTTGCAGTCTATCCACTTACCTACTGAAGGACACATTGATTGCTTCCAAGTTTTGGCAATTATGAATGAAGCTGCTATAAGCCCCTGTGTGAGGTTTTTGTTTGGACATAAGATTTCAGTTCATTAGGGTAAATAACAAGGAGCACAACTGCTGAATTCTGTGGTAAGAGTATGGTTAGTTTTGGAAGAAACTGCCAAACTGTCTTCCAAAAGGGCTACACCATTTTGTGTTCCCACCAACAATAAGTGAGAATTTCTATGGCTCCACATGCTTGCCAGCATTTGGTATTGAGAGTGTTTTGAATTTTCACTATTCTAATAGATATGTAGTAGTATCACACTGTTATTTAATTTGCAATTCCCTGATGACATATGGTGTTGAACACCTTTTCAAGTGCTTATTGTCCTCTATATCTTCTTTGGAGAGCTATCTATTCAGGTCTGTTGCCCATTTTTTTAACTGGACATTTCCCCCTTATTGTTGAGTTTTAAGAGTTCTCTGTATGTTTTAAATAATATTCCTTTATCTATATGTCTTTTACAAATATTATCTCCCAGTCTGTGGCTTGTCTTCTTATTTTCCTGACAGCATCTTTCACAGAACTGAAATTTTTAAGTCTAATGAAGTACAACTTATCAGTTATTTCTTTCATGGAACATGCTTTTTGTGTTGGATCTAAAAACTCATTGCTGGGAGAGGGATCCAAGATGGCAGTGTAGGAAGACCATAAGTTCACCCCCTCCCATGGATGCCCTGAATCTATACCAACATATAGAGCAACTCCTCCTAAAGAAGACCTGAGGGCTAACTGGATAGCTACTGTACACAGAAGGAGCACACAGAAATGGGTAGGAAAGACAGAGACACAATATCCACAGGAACCCCACCCAAACACAGTGACCTGCAACAGGAAGGAATATTGCTGAGGGTCCCAAGTGCAAACTTGTTTGCCCTGGGACTTAGAGCATAAAATAGCAGTCTGCCGTGTATATGGGAAGGAAATTCATTTACTAACCCTAGAGCTTCTGCCAAATAGGCAGGGAACTGCTACAGCTCTCTCCAGGGTCAGAGGTACCAGCAAGTGTCACTGTTTGAGTCCCCCCAGGGTTTCCCCCTAGCCTGGGCCCACTCGAGTTCCAGCCACCTTGCCAAAATGGCCTGAGGCACAGTGCTCCCCAGGAACTTCCCCTGGCCCATGCCCACTTAGCTCCAGTTTGCCTTCAAAAGCTGCCACGCACAAGCAGTCTATACAGTGGATGCTTCCACATGAGGCTACCCCTTCAAGACCAGGAGAGGTAGCTGTTCCACCTAATTCATTGAAACAAAAATGAAAATCACAGAAAATGAGGAGTCAGAGGAATATACTCCAGTCAAAAGAACAAAGTTAACACCCAAGGGGGAAAAAGAAACCCTAATGAATGGATATAATTAATTTACCCGATTAAAAGTTCAAAGAAATGGTCATAAGGATGGTCAACAAACTGGAGAAAAATGGAGGAACTCAGTGAGAACTTCTACAAAAAATATAAGAAAGAAGCAATTAAAAGCTGAAGACTACAATAACTGAAGTAAAAAATATATTAAAGGGAATCAATGGCAGAGTAGATGATAGAAAAGCACGAACAAGCAATACAGAAGATAAAACAGTGGAAATCAGAGGATCAGAACAGCAAAAATAAGAAAGAATTTTTTTAATGAGGAGGGATTAAGGGACCTCTGGGACAACATGAAGCATACTAACACTTGTATTATAGGGGTCTCAGAAGGAAAAATGAGAGAGAAAGGGACAAAAAACTTATCTGAAGAAATAATGTCTGAAAATATCCCTAAACTGGGGAAGGAAACAGTCATCCAGATACAGGAAGCACAGAGTGCTCCAAACAAGATGAACCCAAGAAGACCCACAACAAGATGTATTATTATTAAAATGGCTTAAATTAAAGATAGAGAATTTTAAAGGCAGCAAGAGAAAAGCAACTCATTACATTCAAGGGAAACCCAACAAGGTTATCAGCTAATTTTTCAGCAGAAAATTTATAGGTCAGAAGGGAGTGGCAGGATTTATTTAAAGTGCTGAAAAGAAAGAACAAAGAACAAACAAATGAAAAAAATTTACAACCTAGAATACTCTACCTGGCAAGTTTATAATTCAGAATTGATGGAAAGATAAAGAGCTTTCCAGACAATCAAAAAACTAAAGGAGTTCCTCACCACTAAACCAACCTTACAAGAATGTTAGAGGGCCTTCTTCAAGTGGAAAAGAAAAGGCCACAACTATAAATAAGAAAATATATGAAAGAAAAAAATATCACTGGTAAAGGCAAATATGTCGTAAAGGCAGTGGATCTGCCATTTAAAAAGCTAGTATGAAGGTTAAAAGACAAAAGTACAAACAACTATAACTATGATAAGTAGTTAAGGGATATATAAAATTAAAATGTAAAATATGACATCAAAAACATAAAATGTAGAGTATGAGGGAGTAAAAATGTTATGTGCTGCTTTTAGAATGCCTGCAAACTTAAGCTACTATCAAACTTAAGTTTAAAATAGACAGCTATATACATACAGATTGCTACGTATGAACCTCATGGTAACCACAAACCAAAAACCTACAAGAGATACATGCCAAAAAAATAAAGAGAAAGGAATCCAAACATAATGCTAAAGGAATCCATCAAACCATAATGGAAGAAACCAAGAGAAGACAGGAACAGAGAAATACAGAAACAACCAAAACACCATGAATAAAATGGCAATAAGTACACACCTATCAATAATTAGTTTAAACATAAATGGACTAAGTTATCCAATTAAAAGACACAAGGTAGCTGAATTAATTTTAAAAAAACGACACCCACCTATATGCTACCTACAATAGACTCGAATCATATCTAAAGACACACACAAACTGAGAATGAAGGGATGGAAAAATATATTCTATGCAAATGGAAAGAAAAGAAAGCTGGGATAACAATATTTATATCAGACAAAATGGACTTTAAAACAAAGACTGTAACAAAAGACACAAAAGGGTAATATATAATGATAATGGGGTCAAGCCAACAAGAGGCTATAACATTTGTTGGTTTGCATCCAACATATGAGCACCTAAATATTTAATGCAAATAATAACAGAAATAAAAGAAATAGAAAGCAATACAATAATAGTAAGGAACGTTAATATCCCACTTAACGTTGATGGACAGATCACCCAGGCACAAAATCAATAAGGAAACACTGGCCTTAAATAACACATTAGACTAAATGAACTTAATGGATATAGAGAGCGCATTCCCTCCAAAAGCAACAGAATACACATTCTTTTCAAGTACATATGCAACATTCTCCAGGACAGATCATATGCTAGGCCATAAAATAAGTCCCAATAAATTTAAGATTGAAATCATATCAAGCATCTTTTTCTGACCCAAATGGTATGAAACTAGAAATCAAATAAAAGAAGAAACTGGAAAAAACACAAACACATGGAAACTAAACAACATGCTACAAAATAATCAATGGATCAACAAAGAAATCAAAGAGGAAATCAAAAAATACCTTGAGACAAATGAAAATGAAAACACAACATACCAAAATCTATGGGAAGCAGCAAAAGCAGTTTTACGAGGGAAATTAACAGGAATACATGTCTACCTCAAGAATAAGAAAAATCTCAAATAAACAATCTATATGTACATTTGAAGGAACCAGTAAAAGAACAAGCAAAGTCCAAAATCAGAAGAAGGAAGATAATAAAGATCTCAGAGGAAATAAAGGAAATGGAGACCAAAAAAAAAAACAATAAATTAGAAGTTGGTTCTCTGAAAAGATACACAAAATTGACAAACCTTCAGCCAGACTCATCAAGAAAGAGAGAGAGCCCAAATAAATAAAATCATAAATTCAAGAGGAGAGATTAAAACCCACAACACAGAAATACAAAGGATTGGAAGAAAATCTATAAACAATTATATGCCAACAAATTATAGACAACCTAGAAGAAATGGATAAATTTTTAGAAACATACACCCTTCTAAGACTGAATCAGAAAATCTGAATAGATAGATTACTAGCAACAAAATAGAATCAGTAATCAAAGAAACAAAACTCCAGGTCCAGATGGGTTCACAGGTGAATTCTATCAAACATTTAAAGAAAAGTTAATACCCATCTTTCTCAAATTATTCCAAAAAACTGAAGAGGAAGGAATGCTTCCAAACTCATTTTATAAGGCCAGCGTTACCCTAATACCAAAACCAACAAAGACACCATAAAAAAAGAATTACAAGCCAATAACCCTGATGAACACAGATGCAAATATCCTCAACAAAATATTAGCAAACTGAATTCAACAATACATTAAAAGAAATCATATACCATGATCAAGTGGGATTCATTCCAGGGATGCAGGAACAAACACATAGACCAAAGGAACAGAATAGAGAGTTCCAAAATAAACCCTTATTCATATGGTCAATTAACTTATGACAAAGAAGGCAAGAATATACAATGGAGAAAAGACAGTCTCTCAGTCTCTTCAATAAATGATGCTGAGAAATCTGGACAGCTACAGGCAAAAGAATGAAACTGGACCACTTTCTTACATCATAAACAAAAATAAACACAAACTGGATTAAAGAATTGAATGTAAGACCTGAAATCACAAAACTCCTATAAGAAAGTGTAGGCAGTAACCTCTTTGACACTGGTCCTAGCAATATTTTTGGGGATATGTCTCCTCAGCAAGGGTAACAAAAACAAAAGTAGACAAATGGAACTACATCAAACTGAAAAAGCTTTTGCACAGCAAAGAAAGCCACCAACAAAACAAAAAGGCAACCTACTGAATGCGAGAAGATATTTGTGAATAATATATAGAATAATAAAATATAGAGAGAACTCATACAACTCAATATAAAAAAACAAAAACAAAAAAACTTGATTTTAAAATGGGCAGAGGACTTCAACAGACATTTTTGCAAAGAAAACATATTGATGGCCAACAGGCACATGAAAAGATATTCAACGTCACTAATTATCAGGGAAATGCAAATCAAAACCACAATGAGATATCAGTTCACACCTTTCAGAATGGCTATCATTAAGACACAAGAAATAAAAAGAGCTGGTGAAAACTGTGGAGAAAAGGGATCTCTCATGCACTGTTGGTGGAAATGTAAATTTGTGCGGCCACTATAAACAACAGTATAGAGGTTCCTCAAAAAACTCAAAAATAGAGCTATCATACGATCCAGCATTCTACTTCTGGGTATTTATCCAAAGAAAACAAAAACACTAATCCAAAAATATATATGTACCCCTATGTGTATTGCAGCACTATTTACAATAGCCAAAATACAGAATCAACCTAAGCATCCATCCAGAAATGAATAGGTAAAGAAAATGTGGGGTATATACATACAATGGACTATTACTCAGACATAAAAAAGAATGAAATCTTGCCATTTGCATCAACATGGATGGACCTGAAGGGTATTATGCTACATGAAATAAGTCAGAGAAAAACAAATACCAAATGATCTCCCTTACATGTGAAACCTAAAATGAAACAAACAAAACAAAACAAAACAGAAACAGACTCAGATACAGAGAACAAACTGGTGGTCGCCAGAGGGAAGGAAGGTAGGAGGATGGACAAAATAGGTGAAGGGGATTAAGAAATACAAACTTTCAGCTATAAAATAAATAACTCACAGGGATAGAAATCATGGATAAGGAATATAGTCAATCATACTATAACAACTTTGTATAACTGGACTCATTGTGGTGATTGTTTCATAATGTATAAAAATATCTAATCACTATATTGTATACACTCTGTTAATTATCACTGAATAAAAATTGCAATAAAAAAATGAAAAGCCATTGCCAAACCCAAGGCGCTCTAGGTTTTTATCTATGTTGTCTACTAGCACTTTTATATTTTTGCGTTTTACATTTAGGTCTGTGATTCATATTCTGTTAACTTTTGTAAAGGGTGTAAGGTCTGTGCCTAGATTCTTTTTTTTTCTGCACGTGGATGTCCAGTTGTTCTAGCACCATTTGTTGAAAAGACTATTTTTTCTCCACTGTATTGCCTTTGTTCCTTTGTCAAAGTTGACTATATTTGCATGGGTCTAATTTGGGCTCTCTATTCTGTTCTATTGAGCCATTTGTCTATTTTTTTCACTAATATTACACTGTCTTGATTACTGTTGCTTTATAAAGTAAGTCTTGAAGTCAGGAAGTGTCAGTCCTTCAACTTTGCTCTTCCCCTTCAATATTTTCTTGGCTATTCTGAGTCTTTTGCCTCTCTATATAAACTTTAGAATCAGTTTGTTAATGATCACAAAATAACTTGATGGGATTGTACTGAATCATACATCATGTGGGGAAGAACTGACATTTGACAATTTGAGTGTTCCTATCAATGAACATAAAATACTTCTCCATTTATTTAGTTCTTCTTTGATTTCTTTCATCACAGTTTTATAGTTTTCCTCTTATAGATCTTCTATGTATATTTTTTTTAGCTTTATACCTAAGTATTTCATTTGGGGAGGTTCTAATATAAATGGTTTTGTGGCTTTAATTTCAAATTCCACTTGTTCATTGCTAGCATACAGAGAAGCAACTGACTTCCTATATCAACTTTGTATCTTACAGCCCTGCTATGATTGCTTATCAGTTCCAGGAGGTTTGTGGGTTTTTTGTTTTGTTTTTTATCTTTTTTTGGTCAATTCTTTCTGCATAGATAATCATGTCATCTGCAAAGAAAAACAGTTTTATTTCTTCCTTCTCAATCCACATACTCTTTATTTTCTTTTCTTGTCTTACTGCATTGGCTAGTACTTCCAGTGTGATGTTGAAAATGATTTGTGAGAGAGGACATTCTTTCTTGTTCCTGATCTTAAAGTTTCTAGTTTATCATCATTAATCATTTTATTAGTTGTAAGTTTTTTAGAGATGATCTTTAGAAATTAAGGAAGTTCCCCTCTCAAAGTAGCTAAATTTTAAATTCTGGCATGAATAAATAGAAAACATGGTTGTGGGAATAAATTTTTCTTTTCAAAGAAAAAATGCTGAAAAATCTCTTCACCCTAACACATCTTGAAGCAAAGAGTGTAAGTAGGAAATGGAAAGTAACAAAACACACTTTTCTTCTAAAAGCTGTTTTATTTTCATACTCACTGAAAAAACAATACGTAATATATATATTCCTACTTATGCAGGCTGTGGAGGCAAGGAATTTTAGAGCTGGATGTTCCTAAATTACTGTCAAAATGTTTATTTGTCTTGTATTGTAAACAGTGTGCTATTTACATTATAATTATTGAGTGTATGCTCATTGCTGTAGTAAGATCAAGAAAGATGAATAACATAATTTCTAACTTCATAGGACACTAGGACATGTCTACATAAATTAACATATAATAACACTGAATGAAGGAAAAGAAGGATGCCACATACTAGGCAGAAAGAGATTAGTGAGATCTAGACTAAATATTCTAAGCAGACTTTGCTCCTAAACTGTCTTCCACTTAAAAACTCTTGTTGCATAGAATCATTGGTAGATCCCTGCTAGATCTGGGAAAAGGTGAATGGACTTAATTAAAAGAGAAACATTTTCTAATAAGCTCCCAAGTAGTAAAGCTTCATGTTTATTTCCAGGGGGAAACAATTTCATATAAAAGATATGTTTGTTCAGTTAGGTTTTTGTTTTTTTTTTTATTTCCTTCCAAAATAATTGTACTTTTGTATGAGAAGGTACCACACTAGGTACTTACTAAAAATCAATTGTACTTGTTGTACCAAACCCTATCAGAAAAGATCAGAGACTATCTCAATATCCATAATATAGAAACCAGGAGTCATTTTTATAGTCTCTTTCTACACTAGACCATCAAATTTTTATTCATCTACCTATAAACTGATGCATATTTTGCCAGATTCTCTGCTCAGCTGCTCCTTTAATCTCCCATCTGTTCATTTCTTTCTCTCTGATTGAAGAAACAAGAAGTATTTGTGGCTATGTACTCCACTGAGAAGCCACAAAAGACAGATGTGTGTGAATGAAATAATGTCAACCTAAAGTGCCTTTTTCTGAAAATACTTGAAATCATTTGATTTTCTGTGAAGAGTAGAATGACCAGATGCCATATTTTAAGATACTTTCTCATTTTTAACCATTTTGCTACAGTATTCCATAAATTTCAAAAACCCCTTGAAAAGGACAGCAATGTTTATAGCAGATGAAAATGGTTTTTAGTACTCTTCAATGGCTTTCCTTTGCACCTGGAATAAAATCTAAATTTTTATCATGGCCTGAAAATTCTTTGACCCACCATCACTTGCCTCTTTTGTTCACAATTCGCCAAACATGCTGGCCTGTTTCAGTTTGCTTAACACAGTGTACCCATTCCCATCTTGAGCTCCTCCCACATGCAATTGCATTTGCCTGAAATGATTTTTTTCCCACTCTTTTCACAGTTGACTCCTTCTCAGCCCTCAGGTCTTAGCTTGGTTGTCACCCACACTTTTTCATCTCCCTCGAGCAAGTCTTCCCTGATTTATTGTCTTATGAAAGAGAGTGTACTGTCATGATCAAGAGCATGAACTCTATATTAAAGTAACAGGATTAACATCATCCTGCCATCGATAGCTGTGGTTGTGAGCAACATATTTAGACTTTCTCTGCCTCATTTTCATAGTTTAACAATGGAGACGATAATAATATCTCATAGGGTTGTTAGGTTAAATAAGCTAATAAAGTAAAGCATAACAGTGCCTGGAGTAAGAGAAACATCTAATCAATGTTTATTATCGGTATCTTAGCACCCTGCTTCTTTCTAGCACCCTGATTATTTCTACCAAATATCTTATAACAACATGGATTTCTTTTTCAAATTAAAATTTTGTCTACCTACCCTGCTACCTTTTAAGGTTTCTGAGGGCAAGGACTGTACTAATCTTGTTTCATCCTCGTTTTCCCAAACCTATTAAAGTTTCTGATTCATAACAGGGTTCAAAGACTATTTACTGAATGGATTACAGATGTCTGGGGTACTTATTGGAATAGCCTGTCTGTGAATGGGTTGAACTGGTGAGTATTTCCTCTTCTTCCCCTTATCAATCAAACTTTTCTATTAAGAAGTGACAACATCACTCCTCAGAATTTAGCTGATTAGTGTAGCTGCCTCCATAATACAACTAGCTTTTCCTGTAGCATGAATAAAATAGATGCTTCTCTATCCCCAAATACTAGACCATCTATGTGATCAATGCTTCCAAATGAAAGGGCAAAACCCATGTTTAAAGGCAAAGAATCTTTACTCAAAATGGCATTATACAATGTTATCTCCAAAGAATGGTAAAGACTGTCTTTGGAAGATGTGGTTAGTCCACAAATTATTTAGAAAATGAAGCCAGCTGTAACACGGAGGTAAATGGCAGGGTCTGTGTTGGCATTTACTGGTTCCCTTTTTGCCACTTTTAGAAAAGTTCTATAAAATAGAGATAAACTCAGAGTAGAGCTAACCATTCTGAAAACAGAGATGGAAGGAAATTCTGCTATCTGTCCTTGTCCTGCAATCTATGTTGACTAGATATCTCATAGATAGGAAACTTATTAGACTGAAAAACCAACTGCTCCTGGACTCTAAATTAAAATGGTTGTGTGTGATAGTTTTAAACCTGAAGCTTTAGCTGGTGATAAAGCCTGTATCCTTCTAGAAAGGATAGGGAAAAAGCTGTTGCCGTCTCACTCAAGACACTGTTGTCAGGGTCAATAGTTTAAGAAAGAAGTGTAGCAGTAAAGCTTTTGATATAGTGGTCAATTCTTAGGGAACAGAAAGGAAAAGACTGATCACAGTAATTAAAAGCAGAGCTTTTAAAATAGGAAGTAAATGACAAGAGTTCCCAGGCTTAAACCTATGTCAAAACAAGATTCTGTCTGTGGTTACTTAACCAAGGATATAACTGGAAACAGACTGGAGTTCTACTAAGTTTCTGGAAGGAAATTTATTGAAAAGAAGAAAGGAAAAGAACAAGACAATGCAAACCTCACTAATATGAACCTGTAAAAAATAATCCTTTGGCTTTAGACCTGCAGCAACAGGAAGTGATCAGTGCCACCTCCAGCAATACTTTACCCTCCAGTACCTAGATCTAGCCATGGAAGATCACAGAAGAGAGCCTCACAGAAGGCAGAACCAAGGCTGCCAGATGGGTTAACTAAGGAATTTTTCTGAAACAGGTCATCAATACTATTTATGTTCATTGGAATTTAATCAATTATAAAGACCATGATTGCTTATTGTTTTCCATTTTCCAAATGGACATTTTTATTGTGTTATACTGTTTCTTCTCCATCATTCTGCCTTCAGTGGGTTGGATACCATATAGCTGATTAGACTATCAGACACAACATCCAACCCTGACAGAGAAGATCATACCTTACACTCATGTCCTATGACTTGTAGGAGAGGTAGTCATTCGATGAGATTTTAGGATGGTCCTTTTGGGGAGTAATATGTGTGTTTGATATATGTGGAAATTAATATATGAATCTAAGTTATTCTGTGGGCAATTCAGAAAAGCTCTTTAAAAGAGCTGCTTCAGCTGGAATTTCTCTCCCTTTCCTGGAGTCTAGAATATGGATGATATGGTGGGTCTTCCAATGACCAACTTGTATGCATGAGGCAACTTTGCATTTAAAAGCCAGTGAAAAGGACATTAGAGCAAAAAGTTACAAGTCAGTCACCCAGTATTACCTATTTCTGGATTTCAAGTTTTGTGAAAGGAAAGCAAACCCCTACCTGATTAAAGACACCATTATTCTAGACCTCTGTACTAGCCCCCAAAAGTAGTTCCTAAATCCATGTTCATGTCACTAGGTCCCAGACCAAACTTTGTGAATCACTGTTTTAGAGGTTTGAAAATTAAACTACTTGACAATCTTTCAAGTACTCTTCCAGAGTTGAGAGAGAAGTTGACTAGCATATAATGATCATTACCATACTTTTAAAAATATCTAGTGGCACATTAATAAGAACTGTATTCATCAGCTTTATAGTCGTTACTATAAGAATATGTTAAAATAATACTTCTTATATCATGTACTAATAATTTTAAGAAGCATGGTATCTGATTATGCTTTTAGAACAAAATCTTGGTTTTCTAGGCTATAGTTTAATGAAAGTGAGTATACATTGTATATATGTATGTGTAGTGTACACCAAGGTGTGTATACATATACCTACACATAGAAAAGTATATGCAACTCTGGATATGTCTGAGTGTAAATATAAATTTGACAATTTGTTATAATTCCATTTGTTTTAGCAGGAACTTTTCTGAACCCCAAGATTTTGCAAATTAAATAAATCCATTATGCTGTCACAGCAAGTTTATTTTCTAAAGAAATGACAGGCTTGGTTAGTGAGTATGCCCTTTGTCTGTAAAGTTCTTATTTGTCTACCATCTCACAGCAAGCAATTCTGATGAATAGCACAATTAACCTTTCCATTATTAAAACACTTAATTGCAAAAATTCAAGACATGACAGGGACAAAATACTAATGCATAAATTATTAGGTTCAGAAATTATAATTATTAATCCATGTACAGTAATTGTGCCACAAACAATGAAGAATTATTATGCTAACATCTATGATAAAATTTTTGCTTTTCACTTCCTTCCCTGGCCAAGGGATGGCTACTTTATGTTGGGCATGAGGTCTAAAAGAGAATTAATATCTGCTAGGTACCACAAGCCTATAAGATATGACAAAAAAATTAATACTGATTAGATAATAAATATAAAGACCTATATACATACAAAAGTGTGTTTTCTGGCATAACCATCTTGAAAACGTATACAAATGATGTTATGCTGATGTAGACCCAAAAAAGTTAGGATTTTTGTTTTTTTTGATTTGTCTCTTGGAATTAGAATATTTAAGCTAAATTCACAATTCTGTATTTTACTGGCCATACAGAGTAAATTTCCTTGAACTTCAGGTTTAAGAAAGCAAAACAGAACTCCTTAAATTCTCATCAGTTTTTTTAACAAATAGGTAATATACGAGAAAGTACTTTTAAATGTCAAAATGTGAACTAGTTATTATTCTACCAAAAATTGGGCTCTGAACAATGTTCTATCCTGCACTACTCAAAACAGTAGCCACTATCCACTTGTGGCTATTAAGCACTTGATATGTGACTAAGGAACTGAACTTTTCATTTTTTTTAATTTATTTCATTTAAATTTAAGAAGCCAAGTCTATTGAACTCCCTAAACACTTCTTGCTCTTTATCCAGGAGCTGCTAAGTTTATCTGTCAGTTTTGAGCTACTGATTGGACCACGTTAACTAGTGGGCTGGATCATGTTTTTAGCAGTCATGCATTAACCTACGTGCTACTGTTTTCAACACCAATTGTGATCCTTTTGCACCCACAGGAACTCTGAACCAAAGCAAATTTTGGCTTTTCCTGAGTCTGCTGGTCATTATACCATTTATGTCATGAAACTTTTACCGTGAATTCATTTGCACAGGATGAAGATTTTTCCACCCAAGAACTAGACTTTCAGATTTGAAAGGCTTAGTAGAGATCATCTACATGAAACAATTCCAAACAGAGGCAACTGTATAAGTCAACCTAATGCAAGAGGAATAACTTTTTGCTATACAATACTATTCAAATATACTCAAGCCAGTCATGTCAAAATTTGACATGTTTTCAAAATGATATGGCAATTTTGCAACAATAGCACTTGATGATTTGTTTTGTTAAAGGAAAATAGGATGGATGAGTATTTTGATTTGAACACGTGGTTGGAAACATAGTAAGCTATACAAATAACTATTTTAGTAGATAAAAGAGCTAAAATATTGCTTTTATATCTTCCTAGATAAATGACAGATAGACAGGCAGTAGATAAATATTGTTTCACTGATTCTCTGAGAGGAAATTTTTATATTGTATATAGAATACTCTGAATGCATAGAGTTAAAGTAACGGAAATATTTGAAGATTTAACTCAGCATTTTGTGCTAATTACATATTAGGGCCTAAACACATCTGTGTTGATTCAACAGATTATTTCTCTTTTGGGAAGATTTTGAAGTTTCTCATTTGTTTTGTTATTCTTGTAGGAGGAAACGTGAAATATACAGGGCATTTCGTCAAGTAGATCAAGGACACCCAAATTAATAAAAGAGAATATTCTATAGTCACCATGGGTGACTACTGCATGCAAAGGACAAGATTTTGTTTCAGACAGAAAATATTAATTTACTTACGATGTCCTTTTCTGATGTGTGATCAAAAAAGTTGTTATTCATCCCTTTAATTCAGGTGAATTTTGGGGGAAGTGGCAAGTAGAAACAGGTGGAACGTGTGGTTCCTGGGACTTTTTGTTCAATGAAGTGCCTCAGACACAGGAAAACTTTGATCTGCCTGGCTTGGTAGAACTGGATGCTGAAAAACAGTGTTTGTTATTTCTTTTTAAGCAGAACAAATTAGAAAAAATACTTTTAAAGTGGACAGAGCTTAAGAATAAATGGCTTGCATCATATTTTTCTCCTAAAACTAAGCAAAGTTTAAAAGAGTAAAAGGAAATAGAACTCACATTTCTACTTATAAAAAATTATTTCTTCAACACACAGAGTTCTATTTAGATAAAGGCTTTGTTTTTAGCACTATGGTAATTCAGAAATAAGATTAAATCATTTGAAACCATCAAAAGTATACTCTTATCATAGATAACTCCTACCTGCTTCCATGTGGTACAACTTTATCAAATCCCACTTTTTATCCATATAAAAAGAAAAACAGAATTCCATACTGAAACTTTCAAAAAGTTTTAAAAATCACTTACATATGTAAACTCCTGGCCCATTCTTTTCCCAGAAAATGAAACTGATCATACTAAAAATAACATCCACCTGCCTAACTTTCATGGTGTTTTCAATGAAAAAGTGAAACAAAGTTTTCAGAATACAACTATGGTATCTTAATAGCATACTGTATTAGTCAGAGGTCAGAGTTCTCTAGATAAATACATCAATAGGATGTACAAGGAAAGAGAGAGAAAGAGAGAGAGAGAGAGAGAGAAGAGAGGAGAGGGAGGAGAGAGAGGGGAGAGAGAGGGGAAAGAGAGAGATTTTCAGAAATTGGCCCAGGAGATGGTGGAGGCTTGGCAAGTCTACAAATGAGCAGGGTAGGCTGGCAGGCTGGAGACCCAGGGAAGAGTTGATGTTGTAGTTCAAGTCCAAAGAATTCCCTCTTCTTCCAGAAAGATCAGTCTTTTTCTATTAAAGCCTTCAACTAAATGGATCAGGTTCACCCACAATATGGAAGGTAGACTGCTTTACTTGAAGCCTGACTTAAATGCTAATTTCATCTAAAAAAATGCCTTCTTGGAAACATCTAGAATATTGTTTGAACAAATATCTGAGTACCAAGGTCTAACCAAGTTGACACATAAAATTAACCATCACATATATATACTACTTAAACCTAAATAAGCCAGTTACCTAAAAAAAAAGTACTTAATGTTATTTGAAAAGCTTTGGTGATCACTTTAAATTAGTTTTTAAAATGCATGCCTTTTAGTTTTACAAAATGTGAAGTCACACAGTTATGATCAATTGATTATCTTTTCAAGCACAGGAAGAATTTACCAATACATTCATAATCTTCTCTTATACCCAGCATGGTTTCTGACATGTTTACTAAATGAATAAGGCAGTAAGTCAACATTCCCAACATCACTAGTACATTTTCAATTTAATTAAATATGGTTAAATCCCAAGATAATTTTCCCAAATTCACTCTACTTACCAAGTTTGTCACAGTTAATCAAATTTTGAATTTGGTATACCAGATTTACATCTAAAAGAAATAATCAGGCATTATCAAACTAAGATTGTTCTAACTACAATTTAATACTAAATTTCTCAAAGATTATCCAAATGTCTTGTAATACATTTTCATATTGTTAGCCTTGTGTCCTGGTTCTAACACTGCATCATCTATATGCACAAACCAAATATCAATCATATATATTTATCCATGAGATTTTAGTATGTGGTTTCACTAATAGGAAAACACATACTAAAAGATTTCAAAGAAGAATGTAACTCATTATAGGCAGTAGCTGAGAAATATACCATGGTTAGCATTCTACAAATATGTAATCTTGTTACATTGTGAAATGCTAAAATACTATGCCCTTTTCTAAAATACAGTTTACTAGAGCACGGCAGGAATAAGGCAGGAGGCCAAAAACTGGAACAGGCAATTATATAAGTTACTTTTCTCATTTTTAAAATAAAAAATTTATATGACTTCTAATCCAATCTTTACCATAATATGTCATGCCTAACACCCCTAAGGACATAGAAAATTTCATAGTCATGCTTCATTGCATCCATTTATTTAATTGTTTTTCATTGAATAGTTATAAAAATTTGAGATTTTTCTAACTCTTAACTGAAATAGATTGAAGTTTATTTCCTATTTTTTTTCTTTGTAACTCTTTAAACCTTTCTGTGTACAATAGTTATAGCAAATGTTATGTAGGTAAAATTGTTTCCATGTTTATTGTAGTTATTATCCAATTTGTTTGGAATTTTTAGGCAGGATTTGTGAGAACTATTTATCTGACTTTACAAAAACTATATGTTGCATGTAGATATAGCATTCCCTTCTTCCGCTTGTCAAATTTAAATACTTGGACATTGCAAACTCTGGAATTTCACTTAAAACAACAGCCTTTTAAACATTCTATTATACTAAATCAGTCATATCTGGAAACCAATTAATTTAAAAAGCAAATTTTATTGACTATAACTCTGTTTTATTAAATTTCATGAAAAAAAGTTTTTTGGGAAGAAAGTTTTTTTTCCCAAAGCTTCAAATGTGATTTTTACTTAGTTTAATATCTGAATTATAATGTTCCAATTTTCTCATAATTTAGATCAAGTTCTATTTCAACTGACAAAAAATTAGGTGACACTACATAAAAGGCAATGGTTGAATAGATTATACTGGCACTGGCATCCATGTTGTTAATAGGCTGAATTATTCCTCAGTTCTAATTTTTTTGGAAATAAAATTAGGTTCTACCTATGCCTTAGATGTTTTTCTACACATTTAGTCATTAATATAATCAGCCAATATTTATAGGATTACATATTATGTATTATAGACATATATTGTGTATAAGAATTGAAGGTTGGAAAAATATACACTGACATTTATTGTCTTTTGTAAATTAAACATGTATCCCCATGTGTTTAAGGTCAGTTAATCTACAACAAAGAAGGCAAGAATATACAATGGGGAAAAGACAGTCTCTTCAATAACTGGTGCTGGGAAAAGTTGACAGCTACATGTAAAAGAATGAACTTAGAACATTCTCTAACACCATATACAGAAAATAAACTCAAAATGGATTAAAGACCTAAATGTAAAACTGGAAACCATAAAACTCCTAGAAGAAAACATAGGCAGAACACTCTTTAACATAAATTGTGACAAGGTGACCTAATTAAACATAAAAGCTTTTGCATAGCAAAGGAAATCATCCACAAAACGACAACCTACTGAATAGCAGAAGATATTTGCAAATGATATGACCAATAAGGAGTTAGTATCAAAAATATATAAACAGCTTATACAACTCAACATCAAACAACAAACAACCTGACTGAAATAATGGGCAGAAAACCTGAAGAGACATTTTTCTAAAGAAGACATACAAATGGCCAACAGGCACATGAAAAGATGCTCAACATCATTAATCATCAGAGAAATGCAAATTAAAACCACAATGAGGTTATCACCTCATACCTTTCATAATGGCTACCACCCAAAAGCCCACAAAAAACAAATGTTAGTGAGGATGTGGAGAAAAGGGAACCCTCATACACTGTTGGTGGGAATGTAAATTGGTGCAGCCATTGTGGAAAACAGTATGGTGGTTTCTCAAAAAACTACCAAATGACCTAGCAATTCCACTCCTGGGTATTTATCCAAAAAAAAAAAAAAAAGGAAAGAAAACACAAATTTGAAAAGATACATGCACCCCAATGTTCACAGCAGCGTTATTTACAATTGCCAAAATATGGAAGCAACCTAAGAGTCCATCAACAGATGAATATATAAAGAAGATGTGGTATGTATATGCAATGGAATACTACTCAGCCATAAAAAACCATAAAATTTCACCATTTGCAACAACATGGATGGACTTGCAGGGTATTATGCTAAGTGAAAAAAGTCAGACAGAGAAAGACAAGTACTATATGATATCACTTATACGGGATATCTAAAAAGTAAGACTAGCGAATGGAACAAAAAAGAAACTGACTCACACCACAAACTAGTGGTTACCAGTGGGAAGAAGGAAGCAGGGAGGGGCAAGATAAGGGTAGAGGGTTAAGAGGTATAAAATACTATGTATAAAATAAATAAGCTTCACAGATACATAGTACAACACAGGGAATATAGCCAATACTTTAAAATAACCATACAGGGAATATAGGGTTTAAAAATTGTGAAGCACTATGTTGTATACCTGAAACTAATATTATAAATCAACTATACCTCAATTAAAAAAATATGTACTAAACATCCCTTATGTGCCAATCAACAGGCCATGTACTAAGAATATCCAGATGAAAACTCCTGGGCCTACTCTCAAGGACCTGGGAAAAACCCTGGGAGAGAGTTCAAGCAAGAGTCACAAGAATCAAAGACTAGTCAGATCAGAAAAGTAAAAAATAAAAGTAAAAATAAGATACAGTTGTTAGAAACTGTTTGGATAAGCTAAGTATCAAAAGACCATATAGCATTCTGTTATATAATCCAATAATGATATAGTATCAGATAGCCTCTTATCTAAATAATATTATAAAAGAGAAGGGGGAAACTACAGCAGTTTTTGCCTTTATTTTTGTTATGTCACCACCTTTTTCTAGAAGTGTGTGTAACATTCTATTATATGATAATTATATATATTATTCATTATATACCCCTATGAATCTATAATACATCATGCTAAACAATATTTCCCGTCATGCTGCTTTGTTTTACAACTATTGGCAGAGTGTCATCTTCACCTCTTCTATTTTGTTCATGTCTTTGAACACCTAACCTAAACTTCTCTGTTTACTTTAATGGTTAAGGGTTGTTCTACTGTAAATGTGGTTACACTGGAAACTACATTTCCCAGAATCTCCTTCCCTACATGATTCCAAATCTGAGCTGGATGAAAGTAAAGTTGCAAGCAACTTGCCAAGCAGAAATGAAGCAGCAGCCACGATGCAACAGAGATGCAGAAATACCAGCAGGTACCAGTTTGTCTACAGTGTTTCCTGATCTACACCCAGTTCTCCTTCTCAAATATGTTCCCTACTGACCAACAGTAAAGATAGGCTTACTATTCCCAGACCTTGACTGTGAACTCAAGGAGCCAGTAGTCAGGAAGGCTAGTAACCTTATACAGACTTCCTGGAGTCATCTTTTCCAACTCTACTGTGCTTTGTAAAGAAGCAAAGCAAATATTGATAAAAGGACACAGAAAATAGCTGAATTCTTCTAGGGCCTCGCAAAATCTAGGAAGAAAAATCTTTCATAATATTATAAGCCAAAATTTTAGGATAAGTAGGTAAGAGAATGCAAACTGAAAAGAAAGAACTATTTGAATTAGCATGTGCCTGAATGAGAGAAGACCAGATTTGAGTTTATTTTGAGCCTGAAGCTGGGGAGTCACAGTGTGATCCTACAAAAGCAGGGAATACACCAAAGGATTAGTTAGACACAGCTCACTCAGATCAGCTTTTACCTTTTCAGGGGAATGAACATCTCAGTTTTACTGTAGCACAGTTATTAATTAGTGACATAGGATTTAAGAACCTAAGAGTTCTGCCTTAACTAAAAGAAGTTACCAAAGATAGCCTCCAGCAGCACAAGGCAAATACTGCAACCACTCAGGCAAAGAGGAAGGCAGCAGGGGTTGAAAAGTTTGAGCCTTCTGATGACAGGACATTTTATTTCACAACACTATCTCTGAAGGGCAGAGCAATTGTTTAAGAAAAAGTGCTTAAAATCAACGCTTCTTTTTTGTGCGCAAGTCTTTACAATGCTTAAAAATCCAATGTGCTAAAGTACAGCCAGCAGCAAAGTGTGGAAGGTGACAAGAAAGTAGAATTTGGAGTGAAGAGTTTTACATTTTGTTTGGTTTGTATTTAATTTACCACACAATATATAATTTTCACATTGAAAATAATGAAAAATCCCTATATGGGGTTTATTTGATGTTTTCATTAACTGAAAACAAGTTACACATGACGTTTAAGGATTCAAGCTAATAAATCCTTCTTAAGTGTGTACTATGTTCTATGTACTGCTTTAGATGCTAGAAATTTTGTAAACTCAAAAAAACATTTATTTTGTTAAAAACTATCATTACTATATCTGTACGTTCTAACCTCAATTCACCAAGTGAGATATAAATTTGACTAATTTATATTCCATAGTTCAGTTTCTAAAGTGAATACCCAAGAGTTACAGAAGTAATTTATATGATAAAACAATAGTCAAAATCATGAGAGTTATTGGTTATCATGTCTACTTTATCAACCAGGGGATTACTGGTAAAAATCTCATTATGGAAAGTTAAATATGGGGCATAATTCTTCAGTCTCCTATAGTAATGCTATGCATTTGTACCACTGGCTTGGTGTCATGATGGATGAAGTATATCTACCTGTCTATTAACTCTGGGCATGGCCATATGAATTTCTTTGGCCAATGGGCTACTAGCACACATAATACAAAAGAGTGTGCCTCTATGATTGAGCATGTCTGCTCTTTGCTCTCCTAACATTACTGGAAGATGTCCCAGTTAGCTTGTTCATCCAGGGAAAATGAGAAACTTAGACGCAATGTGTAAATAAAGCCAACTCCAGGTAATTGCAACCTGGATCAGCCAACCCACAGTCACCCCAAACATGTGTGAGTAACTAAGTATGCCACTGAATACTGGGCTGGTTGATTAAACAGCACTGTTGTGGCAATGTTGAATGATATAAAAATTTATGTGAAAAGAAAAACCCTAACATATATGGCATTGATTTTGAAACGAGGCACAAAGTGACTAGAAATTATTATAAGAAGTTAGGAGACTGATAAGGAAACTGCTGTAGAAGGATGGAAAAACAGTGACACTATTGTGTAGTAGCAAAATATTTAATAAAGCCATCACCTGAAATAAAGCCATCACCTGAGATAACTGGGAAGAAAGAAAATGTAGCCAATGAATTTGTAGAGTTGAGGGAGGGATTTCAAGGCTATCTGCATTTAAAAAGATGCTATGAGAAAGATTAACTTAGAAACAAACTGATTGGTGTGCAAATAAAATTTATCCAATAAGTAGCAGAATTTGGATAACACAAGTGTTTCTCACCAAATAAAAGGTCGAGTCATTAAAACAGTCCTAAATCTTTACCAGAGCAGGGTATCACGTGGCACATGCATGTATGTGTGTGTGTGTGTGTGTGTGTGTGTGTGTGTGTGTGTGTGTGTGGCAAATTTGATAGAAGTGTGATACATCATCCCTGCTCAGCCATTTGCTAGCAGATTGACCTTAGAAAAGTTATTTTATATGTGCTTCAGTTTTCTCATTTCTAACCTTGGGATGCATAGGTTTGTTTTGAATATATCACACGAAATAATGCAACTAAAATTTTAAAGGGCCTGGCACACACTAAGCACTTGAAAAAAGGTTATATATATATATGTATATAATAACTATTATTATTAGTTATGGAATTACATTTAAAATTTTAATAATAAGAGACAGAGGTTTATTTTGTTTGTTTGTTTTAATTTATTCACTACACAGACTCTATTACACATAGATTCTGGTAATATAATAAGATGATCTAATTACCCTGAAAAATGTCCTTAGGATCTAAAATACTGAATTTCTATCTTGCCAACTCAAGCACTTTTTGTTTTTCCTCATTTAAATGTTGCAACAGAGGGGCTTCCCTGGTGGCACAGTGGTTAAGAATCCGCCTGCCAATGCAGGGGACACGAGTTCGAGCCCTGGTACGGGAAGATCCCACATGCTGTGGAGCAGCTAAGCCCGGCTACCACAACTACTGAGCCTGCACTCAAGAGCCCGCGAGCCACAACTACTGAGCCTGTGCACCACAACTACTGAAGCCCACGCACCTAGAACCCATGCTCAGCAACAAGAAAAGACACTGCAATGAGAAGGCCACACACCACAATGAAGAGTAGTCTCTGCTCGCCGCAACTAGAGAAAGCCCGTGCACAGCAACGAAGACCCAACACAGCCAAAAATAAAATAAAATGAATAAATTAAAAATAAATAAATAAAATAAATGTTGTAACAGAAAAGTATACTTCTTGCCTGTGTGGGCTCACTCCAAATTTAGAATACCCAAACTTACCTGTAACTTTGCTCCAGCTGAGTTCCAGATATAGCAAATTTTTCCAACTTGGACTTCTACCACTTTCACTGTCAACAGATGATGGCAACTACTTTTCTACTAAATTTACTCTCTCTTATTAACTGACAAATTTATAAATCTAAGAACTTGTATTTAGCCATTGTTTGACACTGTTGACTGTCACTTTCTTCTTGAAAGGCTCCTTCCGGCCTGATGATATCTTTTGTAGCTACACTCTGCAGGGGAACAAAATTTGCTACCCCAAAATGTCTCTGGCATGCAAATTATTTGGAGCTGAAAACAATCAAGGCTCAAAAGACTCAGGAAGAAACTCTGATCTTCCCCCTTCCTGCCTGAAGAATTTAGATACCAGGCCTGGTACAGGAATAGATCTATTACCAAAGATGTCTGCAAAGAATATGGGAT
Source organism: Phocoena sinus (assembly GCF_008692025.1). NCBI lineage: Eukaryota > Metazoa > Chordata > Mammalia > Artiodactyla > Phocoenidae > Phocoena > Phocoena sinus. The sequence goes on from NC_045765.1 coordinate 31,677,875, forward strand.
AAGTGTGGTGGGGAAAAATTCAGAGATCAGAGTCCACTCTGTGTCCCACTGTCTGCCGGGGCCCAGCAAACATTTGTTTACTGAACATGTTTTCCACCTCCCTGTGAATTGCCTTCCTCCCCTTTAAAATCTCAAACCACTACCCCTAACATCTTCTTTTGTCTTTAGCTGAAGATGATATTTAAGGTGAGGGTTTTAGCCATTCTGGAGAGTTACTCATTTCTCCTGGGTCTCTCCCTCATATACATGTTATTAAATCTTTGTTTGATTTCCTCCTGTTAATCTGTCTCATGCCAATTTAATTATTAGACCAGGCAGAAGAACCTGAAAGGGTAGAGGGAAATTTCTTCCTCTTTAATTTCGTCTCCAGGATCTCAATATTCCTTCTCTGTGCGTTGGTTTCCTTTTCTCTTCTGTTGTTCTATATTCTTTCAAGTTATACCCACTAGATGTTTGTTTTCCTGAGGGTTTGTTTTTGGCTCTCGTAACTCTTTCATTCTACACTGGTATCTAAATGGTTTAAAATCACCTCTTTACCCTGACAAATTCCAAATCTACACCTCCCACCCTGATCTCTTATGCTCCCCACCTAGATTTCCTGCTGCTTACAGGGTTATCCTAAAACTCAGTTTGTCCCCAAATCTAATTGTTTCCCTTGAAACTTATTAATCTTCTTATCTGTTGTGTTAATGGTAACTTTCATTACTATCCTATCAGTTTTCTAACCTTGAAGCACTGACAATACCTTTTTTCTGTCCTGTGCTAACCAGTAGTATAGACTCATTGATAAGATGAACTCTGAGCAGAGATATGAGTAAATAAGGGAGGAAGCAATGATGATATCTGTGGGTAAAGCATTTTAGCCAGAGAGAGTGAGAGAAGAGGAAGAACAAAGGATCTGAGGTACTAGTATGTCTGAGGAACGCCAAGGAGCTCAGTGGGACCAGAGCAGAAGCAGTGAGTGAGAAACTGTTAGAAGAGAGGAAATGAAGTTCACAGAAAACTTCCAGTCTTTCACATCTGTCCATTTTCTGCCTGAGCCTGAAAGGCAAAATGGCTGCAGATGGGCATACATTTGCATAATCACTTTCCTTTGTGCCTTTCTTCCCAGGTGACCTAGAATGCCTTTGTTTAAAAAACAAAAAAAGAGCCTTCAGTACTAAGTCTCAGTTACAGCATCCCCATAAATAGCAGTAAAGATTGCTTTTTTTCCCCCTCTTCGGATACAAACAAAATGTAGAATTGAGGACTTCTGAAGTTGAGTATGGTGTCGCTACACATATGGCATGATCTATGTGGAATATTAATAGACAAGAAAAATTTACTAAAAAAAAAGAAAAAATTACTGTATTTGGACTTTGTCCAATTTCTCCTACTCACTAGTGTCAAATAGATGTGAGGGACAATTTGCTGTGTTGGGAAGATGACAGTAGGGGGGAAGTTATGAATTTATTCTTGTGGCATATCCTGAAACACCCTTAAATGCTCTCTCTGGATTGCCTGAACAATCATTTTGCCAGGATCAGAAATTTCCCTCACACCATACCCAGAAGCTAGTAACTTCCTTCCCAGCAGAAAAACTTAAAACTTCCCCAGGAACCTCATATAATCAGTTGGTTTCCAACCCCAGGCTGCCTGACACCCAAAATAATCTGTTTGTCCCCTCACCGACAAGCCCTTCTTATGTTTGCCCTAATAAAAGCAAAATCAACAGGGGGTCAAATATCTTTCTCTGGAATTTACCTTCACAGCCTGTCCAAAAGAGCACTGTTGCCCTTTCATGAGCTCTTTGCAGATGATAAGAGACTGGGGGGGGGGGGGGGGGGGGCGGGGGGGCGGGGCAATCACTTCTTGCAGACTCCTGATTTGTTAATTGCCCCTTATAAAATGTGTTCCTTAATCTATCCCAAGTAATGTGACACTCTGTTCTGTCACATGTCAAGTCAAGAAGGAAGCAGTCTTATACACAAATACTGAATTCTGAATCACACAAATCTTTGTAAAAATCTCCCTTTTGTTGAGTCAGACTTGATCTTGGATATCGACTTGATTCCCATGGGATGAAGAAATGCCAGGAGGATAATTACACTTTCTAAATTTCTAAAGCAAACTGATCTTTATTTCCTATATTTACATTCCTCTACATACCTAGGGACTGTGGCTATAGAAGGGTAGAGGTTTGGGGAGGGAGCCTCCCCAGTGACTGGTAACATCGTTCATGTAAGCTTTCAAAGTGGTATAGGCTGAGCTAAGACCATTACTCTGATCCATCACACAATCACACTTAAGAATTGCAATTGCAAACCAATCAGAGATATGGTAAGAAAGAGAGGCTTCTGAAGTAAAAGAAAATGTCCTTTGATATTTCCAAGGACACTCCCTCTGGTATACCCTAAGCCATACCAATTTGACAATGCTTTTTATAGCTGACAATAAAGCAGACGCCTACACAAAGCCATCACTGAGAACCCCTTTATCTACATTGTTCAGCTGTCTTCATAGGCCTTTCCTTGATGGTTTTGAACGGAAAACATCCCTTGCTATGATAGACCACAACAGTTTCTTACTTTTTAATTGGTAGCAAGTTCTGCCTTTGTGCCTCTGGTACTACACCCTGAATAATTTCATTTTCAAACGTTCTTAGTTGACTACAGAGGCAGTGACAAATTTCATTTCACTATTTGGTAGCAAAACATACAGTTCTTTGCCATACATCTTTCTGTAGCAAGTGTTTTATGTCCTCACAATAACGGAATACTTTTCATACCATAAACAATCCACTGTGTAATATGTAATATACAAAATGATAAGCTACAGTAGAGAGATAGATATACTGAAATAAGCATACCCTTTGTACATTTAGTTTCTAGAGGTAAGCTTGTACCCAAGAGTTGCTTACGGTAGAAATAAGGACAGCCTAAAACTTTTAAATTCATATTTGCGTAACACAATAAAATGATTTTAAAATTGCTAACACCCTGCCCAGGGATGATCAATCACTGCTAACCTGCCTACAACTTAGTAAATTAAGAATCTGAAGAGACTACAACTGCCATCTTCATCTCTTGCACTGGCAAGAGATTCATATTTCAAATCTGGCCTATTTTTGATACAATTCAATGTTCTATTGTCCTGCCACCTACTAATCATGATTTGGAAAGATGATGAGTTTTCCAAATGCAAACATACATTTTCCTCTTATCACAGCAGCACAGTTCACTTTAGCAGAGTTAAGGTAGCATCAGTATTTCCATTATAAACTCCGTATTTCAAGGGGTTACACTGTGAAAGTGTGCAATAGGAAGAAATCTGTCATATGCAGTGTGTTCTGGAACACTTAATAAAGTAAAACTATACTAAAAATCGTAAGTCTGAAATGATGTGTTTTAAATATATTTTTGTGACTGAAAACTCAGTAAATTATTATTTCCGTCTTACAAATGGTATTGCTTCCCTCATCACAAAACATGAAATCATTTATGAAAAGTGGCCTTGGAATAAACTAACTAGCACTGAACAATAAATCAAAGTTAAACATTATATCTTTCTATGTCATGTGGGTCAATACTTGATCCAAATGTAACCAGTCAAAGCAGTGTATCTTCCTGACCAAAGTGGATGTCCTGGGATGAGCCCATGATCTATGCTGGCCAATAAGAATGAAGTCCAGTAATTTGGGGATGAGTCTAGAAAGGTGTCCAGTCATTTCTGCTAGACATGAACCTCAGAGAAACTGATGTTGGAGCTCCTTTAGGCATCTTTGCATCCAGACAGGAGAGTCTACAACTGGCAGATGTGCAGCTCTAGAGTTAGGCCAGCATAAGATGAGACAGATGCCAGAGAAAACTTAGCCCTAATGACATCATTTGAGCCCCCAAAGCTGTCATTTTCTAATTTCAGCTCTACCTGTGGTTGTTTTAGTTATGTGACCTGATAAATTCAATTTGTTCTCCCTCTCTCTCTCTCTCCCCACACCACCCCTGCCTTTCTTCCCTCTCTTCCTCCCTCCCTCTCTCTCTCCCTCTTTTCTTAAGCCGGTAAAGTTAGTTTGTTTTTTTTCCTGTTACCTAAAGCTAAATGTCTCTGAATTGGTACAGCCTCCTAATCCATCTCTTCCATCTGGGCTCCAGGCTCTCTAATCAATCTGGTACTTTCTTACCTGACTCATCTTCCTAGGAGCATGCTTCATCACATCATTGTTTAAAAACAAGTAAGGGAAAAATGCACCACCACCAAGGCCCACTGCGTCAAGTCTAATGCCAGATTCTAAAGCCTTCCTTTGCGCCTCACAAAATATTCAAGTTCATCTCACACCATCCAGATACACGTTCCAGTTAAACAGTGCTTCTTCCTCTTCTTGCTTTGTTTAAACTCCATGCTTCTGTTCTTGATATTTCCCATTCCTGGAATGACCTCTTCACTTACAGAAACTCTTCTTAAATTTTAATGATCTTCAGCTCCTTCTAATTGCAGTTGTCTGTATATGGTCTATATGTTTGCACTGAACATTTCTTTACCTTTCTAGGTAATGGCTTTCCTAAATCCAGTGACCATGTTTTAATAATTAATTTAAATTCCTATATTAGGTAGGACTCTTAGACTACAGGTAATAGGATTCACCTTAAACAAGAGGGGAAGCTGTCTCATGAGGGTTGCAAGATGTTCAAGGAAGCCAGGAAAGGTAATTCAAGGCTAAGAAAGCTGTATAAACAAACTTTCTTACTTCTTTTTAAGTCTGCTATCCCAAGCACAAGCCTCTATGATAAATCTTCACAAGTAATTGTTTCTTTGCCTAAAAATGATATATAAATAGGCTGCTTTGGCCACTTTGGGGGTCCCATTTCTAGGAGACTTCCAGGCATTGAATTAAATTGGTTTTTTTTTCCTCTCCTGTTAATCTGTCTTGTGTCAATTTATTTATTAGATCAGCCAAAAGAACTCATGAGGGGTGGGGGGAAATCCCCCTTCCCCTAACAGAGGCTATAACCTAAGATGGGAGATGTGGAGCCTAATGAAATGTTGGGCTTCCTATTCCAAGGGAGGGAGTATAAGAGTCTATTACCCAGACCAAGAGAGATCATCACACCTCTCAGAGTAGTGGCAGAAGACTGCATTGGGCTGATGTTGCAATGAGGTGATGATCAAATAGCACAGTGCCTAGTGGGAGTAGAAGGAATAAGAGCTCATGGAACCAAGACTATACCTCAGGGTTCCAAAACTTCCTGTGCAGATTTGGAATGAGTTAGAGACAGTTAAACAGATGGATAAAATTTTAGTTATCAGTGTTAAGGCAATCTCATTCTAACTCACTAAGTATAAGAAGAAGAAAATCAAAGAAGAAGAGGAGGAAGAAAAGAAGAAGAAAAAGAGGAATAAGGAGAAATACAATGGCTTTGCATATGGAAATAAAGTCTGTGCATTTGAACAATGTAAGTTAAAGAATCATTATAAAAAGCACAATTATAGAGTCATAGACCAGACATAAGTAAACAGAGTAATGGAAAAGTGCCAGAGGCAATAATATCTAGAGTTAAGGTTATATTGCTTTTCTGAAACAGGATAAATAAAGGTAATTATAATCTAAGTAAACATACATAAATTACTTAAGTAGACTATTTGGTACAGAGATGAGTGAGAAAAAGAGAGTAACTGACAAAAGATTTGGAAGTAGTTCCCTTTTAGCCAAAAATTTCATAGTCTTTTTCATGGTTGCAAAATAAATATGACTACATATGATGAGGGCAACTGAGTTACAATTTTTTTTAAAATAACAAAACCAGCCCAAAAGATAAGAGACATAAAACTTAAGATTATTTGTGGTATTTTTTTGCCTAGGAAATAACCCAGAAAGTTTTAGAGAAACAGTTATTTAGGGAATGAACCAGGAGAGTAAGAAGAGCTCAGAAAGCAGGAGGGGATAGAGGTCTTCTAAAAAGCAGCAGCAGTAAAGAGCTATGCATAGAGTCGACATCTGCAGAAAACACAAGAAAGAAAAGAAACAATGAACAGGAGAATGTAGTGAAAAACTGAAGAAGGAAAGACACAGAAGAAGGAGAAGAATCTCAGAGATAAAAAAAATGGGATGTTTATAAGATATGCATAGCACTGTAATAAACAGTAATAATTGGTCTTTGAGGGAGATTTGTCTGATTCATGAAAAGGAAGGAAGGAAGAAAGGGAGGGAGAGAGGGAGGGAGGGAGGAGGGAAAGGAGGAAAGAAGGGATGGAAATAAGGGGAAGGAGAAGGGGGGATACAGGAAAAGAAGGAGGGAAGGAGAGAAAGATGATTAAAATAACAGGCCTAAAAAGTGACCTCACTAGAGAATATATAGCAATTCCCTCCCTCTGTGAAGAAGGTCTGGTGGCCAAAGTAAATTTTACAATTCAATAGTGTATTGGTAATTAGTTGAAATGTTTAATTTAACGGTTTAGTAAATTCAGCTAATAGTTTATCTCAAGTGTGTGATTAAGTGATTCTTGAGGAAATTCTTTTTTTTATTCCTAATCTCAATTAAGATTCCTAACATGGTATTGGTTGTTTCAAAAATAACCCAATCCAGAAAAATAAGGTGGATCTATATCTTAATCTGTGCTTGAAAACATGTTGCAGATGGATCAAAGATCTAAGTGCACAAAATAAAAATCAGAAAAGTACAAAGAGCAGCTAAACTTGCATAATCTTACATAAATTCTTACATAATCTGAGTAAGAAAGGTCTAATATTACATAAAGCCCTAAGGAGAAGAGTGATAAATTTGTCTACTTCAAATTTTCTCACTCATAAGAAAAATCTTAAAGTAAAAGAGATAGTTAAATATTGGAAGGAAATATGTGTAATGTGTGATAAACAAAAGCCTAAATTCTTAATATTTACAGAGCTCTAAATAATCAGTTTTTAAAAAAGAAAAAAAATTGGAAGATAAAAATAGACAATTCCACAGAAAAGTATATATAAACAGCTAATAAGTACTTGGTTAATATATATACTCACTTATTGTGAAATACAAATTAAAAATACATTAATATACCATTTTCACTTAGCAAATAGGCAAATATCAAAGGTTGGGTAACACAACTTGTTAGTGAGATTGCAGAAAGAGAGACAGGCACTTTCATTTCTGTTGATGTTAATATAATTATTAAAATATATTTGTAATCCACTTAATCTTTGGTCCCACAATTCCAATTCTAGGACTTTATGCTACAGATTATCATGAACTATGAAGAGTCTGAGATTTTCCCCTATTTTTGAGATAATAATTAGCCTGCCACAGTTTCATGGATGTTGGCAGACGACTGGAGATTCCTGAGGCAGAAATGAAGCACTTTCATCACTTTATCATGGGATAGTAGCAGCCTGAGCTGCATGTTTTCATCAGTGCCCCGTGTCCCTTCAAGTCCCACAAGGGTAACTCGGAGGGGCTCAGGTGGATGCTGCATATGCTATGGGTTTGCATCACAGCTGAAGAACCCCTGAAGTTAGGAACCTGAATCTTCTATGCTGACCAATAAGTACACCTCCTTTCCTTCCAGAGGGAAACACCATCTCCATCTTCCATGGCTAGTTGCCATACAAACCTCCTTGACAAAATAGTCCAGAATAAAAAGGCAGCTAGTGCCTCTGCTCACAAAATATGCAGAAAAGTGACAGACCCATAGAGGACTGCCTCCTAACAGATGATCTCACACAGTTTTAAGTATGTGTATTTTCACTGTACCTCTGTATTAACAGCAAACCGTTAGAAATATTTAAGCTCTAAATGTACTAGTGAGCTTGTATATGCTTGCTGGGGACCAGGGCAGGCCAACAAAATATGGCATATTGATTATTTTCAGTTAAAGTTACTTAAGAGACAGCTGATGCAAGAGGGGCACTTTGACCCTCCTCTCTATCTCCCTGAAAGCAGGAAATAAATCTCCCATGTTAAAGGTGCATCCCCTGCATTTGGAGGTAGGAAAGCACCCTTATGGCCAGAGATAGGGAATTCTGAGCTAAGAAGCCTACATTATCAAACCTTGTTATTTCTTTAATTTACTACCTCAAGCCCAAACTCTATTTAGAATCTTCACGAAGCACCCAAAGCCTAAATTTCTTTGTCCTGTCAACTCCTCATAAATTTATTGTTTCTTTGTCTAAAAAGTATAAAAGTTGCTTGCTTTGGCTACTTTTTAGTCCTATTTCTATGAGACCTCTGTGTGCACAAATTAAAATTTGTTATTTTTTTCTCCTGATAATCTGTCTTGTGTCAATTTTATTATTAGTCCAACCAATTAGAATTCAAGAGGGGTAGAACAGGAAATGTCCCCTTCCCTGACACTGATATATCAATGTATACTAAAGGCAGGAAATTGGTATATCTCTTTTTCAAGTCTTATCTTCTAGAACCTAAATTCATTCATATAATGAATTAAAAAACTGGTAACAGCACTGCATGTGGAGAGGGAGATTGCATAGTTTGGGGCATGTGGGGAAGAAAATTTACTTTTACTACTTATTTTTTGTGCCTTTTGAATTTTATATTTACCTATTCAGGAAATTAGTTATCTTTTAAAAATATCTTAATTTACTTATCTATTCTTGCCACTGAACTCATGTCTGGGCAGGGCCCCAGTCTGATATACACTTATTCCTAACTAATAAAGAGAAACATGTAAGAGGCCCCTAAACCACTAAATATAAAATAGAATCCCCACCACCATTATTCTCAAACTCAACACTCTAGTTTCTCCTTCCTATAAAATACTCATCACAAATGTAAATACTTTATTTGGTGGTTTATTTGATTTTATTCTTCTGCCTGAGAGAGAGCACTTTAATCTCTACCATCTAGCCCATAGTAAATCCACTATAAAAATTAGAGAACCTTAATTATATTGCAACATGTAGCTAAACATTAAGGTCTAACATATGACTGCTATTCTGTTGTGCAACTGTAAGAGTATATTAATCAGATTAATAGAGGGGTTGAATTGCTTAAGAGGTTAGTACAAATCTTCATCAGGGATTATCTCAACTCCAAGGGATGATAACAATAGTCTGTATTAATGTATTTGATGTGAATCAGAACAATAGATTCTCACTAGTTAGATGTTTCTTATTCTAGAGCAGAAGATGGTTAACTACAGGCCAGATGCCAAATCCAGCCCACCACCTATTTCTGTAAATAATATTTTAATAGAACACAACCACATTTATTTAAATGCTGTATATGACGGCTGTCACACTACAACAGCAGAATTTAATGACTGCAACAGAGATCACAAACCCTAAAATATTTATCATCTGGCCCTTTATAGAAAAAGTTTGCTGACTGCTGTTCTAGAGGTTCTTTGTGGAGCTTCAAGTAATGGGGAGAGTAGATGCTTCCATCAACATTACAGAGAAATTGGATTATCGACAGCATCAGGACACAGATTGCTCAAATTCCTTTGTCTGGAAAGGAAAGGAACAAAATCCTTATATGAACACTCTAAAAAATTCCTTGAAAAGAATAACTACTTATTCTCAGGTTAAGATATAAGACAAGAAGCATGGGTAATGAGAAACTTCTGTATGTTTTCAGACATGGTCTCCTGAGGTAATACTATTCTAATTGTTTATTCAAGGGGTCATTTTGTGTTCGGACACAACTCAGCGTCTAAAAATGGAAGATGATTGCCATTTTCAAGTTCTCAGAGTTTAACAGTCATGTCTTCCTTAACAGCATTTCCCTTATTAAAGTACTGATGATCAATAAGCAGTTTAAACCAACAGGAGAACTTCTATTTCCAAAGCAGCATGGCTATTCCTTTCAGGCCCCACAGGCTCCCTTCTGTTTAAGGTGAGCTCGAACTCTGAAATAGGTGTGATATCTGTTCACTATCATTAAAGGTACTGCTCTGATAATGTGTTATGACTGTGTAGATACTCATCTACTAAAATCAGAGCTGAGATTTCCAGCACATTTATTTCGGTTATTCTGGAAGAGCTTTGAAAGAAGACTTTTAATCAACAGCAACTTGGTTATATACATATTTTAAATGACCCAGACGTAAAAATATTCTTTTGAAATCTATATTATTCAAGCCATACATCTCCTCAGCCTGAATGTGACTCTCACATTTATTGTTTATGTTTCATGAAATAATAATGTTCCAGAGAGTGGCTAAGAAATGCTTATTTGCCCACGGGTCACACATCAGAGCTTATATGCACACTGATGGATAGGAGAGGGAGCTTCAATTTGCTTTAAAAGAGCGAGATTAAAAAAGAAAAAGGAAGGGAAATGGCATTCTCAGTTGATCAGTTTGATCACTTTTATAGATTGCTTGTCAGAGGGGGAGAAGAAATCATAGACATCACTTCAAGTTTTCAAAGGATTAGCATTGGACTAAGTTGTTCCCTAAACCCTTTCCTACCATTATACCTCAATTATTTGACTTTCTGTTAGCAAACGCCAATCACTCCCAGGTGTCCTTCATTATCAAGTCAAAGCATTTTCCTTCCCAAACCTCAGAATGCAGCATTTCCCAAGGCTTACTGATGGTTTTAAGGGGAACCATATTTTCAGATAAGATATTTTATACTTTGAAAATCCTTTTCAGAACAGCATGCTGTAAGTGGGTGAGATTAATTCTTTCTTCATCACACTCAGATAAAGTTGGGGAGGTTTTTCTACTCTAATCAGGAGACCTTTCTGTTACAGTAACCCTTTCTGACTATGATCTAGCTTCTGCCCGTTTGCAAAATAAAGACAAAAAAAAGAGCTTTGAAGCTGTAAAACTATCGTATATTGTTAAAAATTGCAATGATAGGTGAGGTGACACATGTTAAATTAATTCTGTACATCAAATTAATTAGATTTGCTCATTTCAGATGGACATCACCACTGATGCTGTTTTGTAGTTCAGTGTGTATGTTTAGTTCAGTGTATATGCAACTCAAATCCAAAGTACTGTAAAACAGACAGAAAGAGCTAGTGTTTGTGCATTTCTATTTAGAAATGACCAAATTCAAGGCAAATATTTGCACATCAATGCAGGCTAATCAGGCATCCTTATCAAGTGGTAAAGCTAGCGCTTTACTCAAAGTTTAACAGGGAACGGTTAAAGGCAAGGACAACTTTCAGGTGCCCTTATCAACATATTAGCCCCTGTTGCATTTTCCAAATATGTTATCAAAATGGTAATTCTGTGCTTTCCTTTCTGTAGCTAGGCTAGGTTTCATAAAGGTAGAATTATTACTATAAATATATTGGGGGGGAAACTATTTCAATTACTGGGAGAATATGTAACTCCAAGTCTATTTATTTCAATTTATTCAACTGTCTTGATATATTCGCGCACAGAACTTTATAAAGAGTGAATAAATTCACCTTGAAATTGTACCAATTGACTTTGGCTGGGCTAGACTGTGAGAGGAATCAGAGTCCCTTTTTGAAATAAGCCTTGACAATACTGATCAAAACAAAGAGGCTATTCATTTATTAAATTGACAGCTCAACCACAGCTTCAAGCTTATGGGATGATGGGGCCTGGGGTGTTAGTTATGGCCTGGGGTGCTGGCCTCTACCAGATACAGTTTTGCTGCTCACACACTCAGAGCCTATATCTGATGGTGTGACATTTCCTAGGGCATTGGCAGCTGTTCAGATGTCAAGCAGCTGGTGTGAGAACTGTCATCCACTCTAGGTTGTTATTCCATGAGTGACATGTTAGCCCAGAGAATTTTTTCATAAAACCATCTTGGTTTCCCTTTAGTTATGTAAAATCCATCAGAAATTTCAGCAAAGAGATGTGTTGTGGATAACAACTCTATTAAAGCAAAATTGGGCATGCAACGGTCACGCCAGATAATAGTGGCTAGTATTACACGGTTGTGAAATGTGCATTAAGAAATTTGTTACTATAGTTAATGTACCAAATTTTGTAAATAAATCATTTATTTTGAAAGTGATAGTGAACTAAACTTTCTATTTACTAATCTAAAAGGTAAAGCACTGGAATGTCATTCTGAATACTCTCGGAATACTGCATAAACCAGAATAATCTTGGGTATGGTAATAAAAGTGGGATAGGCACACAGAAACATCACTATCCAGAGAGTGATGTTATCCTTATCTGAAATCAAACATGCCTTACAGTTACGTAAGCAAATAAATTCTCTGTTTCATTAAGCCAATTTGCAATGATTTTGTAATTTGTACCTAGACAAATGTTTAATTTACCTATGTTCAAATTTTTATTAAGTTCTCTTTTTCAAAGTTCTAATACAAATTTGTGTTTGGAAAGGAAAAGTTTTAAAATAGATTTCTGTGAATATCTGACAGATAGGCTTCACCTAAATTTTTTGCCTATGCTTTAAGAGAAAAAGAAACATAAAAAATGATGCTAGATAACTGGACATCCACACACCAAAAAAAAAAAAAAAGGAATCTAGACACAGAGCTATACCCTTCACAAAAATTAATTCAAAATGGACCACAGTCTTAAAAGCAGCCAGGGACAAATGACAGAGTATCTTCAAAGGACTGAAATTTAGACTGAAATTGACTTAGTAGAAAAAAACAAAAGCCAGAAAACAATGGAATGCTAATCTTAAAAAATAGGAAAAATAAAACAAAACCCTGCTTATCCAGAATTCTACATCCAGCAAAATATCTATAGAGAATGAAAGTGAAATAAAGATATTTTCAGACAAAAACAAAGTATTTAAATTAAAAAAAGGAAAACCTGGGAGAATTCATCACCATCAGGCTTGTACTAAAGGATATTCTGAATGGAGTTGTTCAAGCAGAAGAATATTGATCACTAAAGGAAGCTAGAATGAAGGAAGGTAAAACTAATGAAGAGTAAATATGTACAAAAATGATCTTAAAATGGATCACAGTCTCAAATGTAAAACACAAAACTATAAAACTCTTAGAAGCTAACATAGGAGAAAACCTAGGAGACCTTGGGTATGATAATGACTCTTTAGATATAACACAGAGACATGATCCATGAAAGAAATAGTTGATAAGTTGGACTTCATTGAAATTTTAAAAACTTCTGCTCTGTGAAAGATAATGTCAAAAAAATGAGAAAATCAGCCACAGACTGGGAGAAAATATTTGCAAAAGACACATCTGATAAAAGACTGACATCCAAAATATACAAATAACTCTCAAAATTCAACAATAAAAAAATAACCTGATTAACAGCGGGCCAAAGACCTTAGCAGACACCTCACCAACGAGATATAGAATATACCGATGGCAAATAAGCATATTAAGATTCTCCACATTATACGTCACCAGGGAATTACAAATTAAAACGAGATACACTACACACCTATTAAAATGGCCAGGGGGGAACCTTGAAGATGGCGGAAGAGTAAGACGCGGAGATCGCCTTCCTCCCCACGGATACACCAGAAATACATCCACACGTGGAACAACTCCTACAGAACTCCTACTGAAGGCTGGCAGAAGACCTCAGACCTCCCAAAAGGCAAGAAACTCCCCACGTAACTGGGTAGGGCAAAAGAAAAAACAGAGACAAAAGAATAAGGACGGCACCTGCACCAGTGGGAGGGAGCTGTGAAGGAGGAAAAGTTTCCACACACTAGGAAGCCCCTCCGCGGGCGGAGACTGCGGGAGGCAGAGGGGGGAGTATCGGGACCGCGGAGTAGTGCACAGCGACGGGTGCGGAGGGCAAAGCGGGGAGATTCCTGCACAGACGATCGGTGCCGACCGGCACTCACCAGCCCGAGTGGCTTGTCTGCTCACCCGCCGGGGCGGGCGGGGCTGCGAGCTGAGGCTCGGGTTTTGGTTTTGGACGGAGCTCAGGGAGAGGACTGGGGTTGGCGGCTTGAACATAGCCTGAAGGGGTTAGTGCACCACGACTAGCCGGGAGGGAGTTCGGGGAAAAGCCTGCACCGGCCGAAGAGGCAAGAGACTTTTTCTTCCCTCTTTGTTTCCTGGTGCGCGAGGAGAGGGGTTTAAGAGCGCTGCTTAAAGGAACTCCAGAGACGGGCGCGAGCCGCGGCTAAAAGCGCGAACCCCAGAAACGGGCGCGAGCCGCGGCTAAAACCGCGGACCCCAGAGACGGGCGGGAGACGCTAAGGCTGCTGCTGCCGCCACCAAGGGGCCTGTGTGCGAGCACAGGTCACTCTCCGCACCCCTCTTCCGCGGAGCCTGTGCAGCCCGCCACTGCCAGGTTCCCGGGATCCAGGGACAACTTCCCCGGGAGTACGCACGGCGGGTCTCAGGCTGGTGCAACGTCACGCCAGCCTCTGCCGCAACGTCACGCTGCCTCTGCAGCCGCAGGCCCACCCCGCACGTAGTGCCCCTCCTTCCCCCATCCCCCAACCCCCAGCCTGAGTGAGCCGGAGGCCCCGAATCAGCGGCTCCTTTAACCCCGTCCTGTCTGAGCGAAAAAACAGACGCCCTCCAGCGACCTACACGCAGAGGCAGGGCCAAATCCAAAGCTGAGCTCCTGTGAGCTGTGAGAACAAAGAAGAGAAAGGGAAATCTCTCCCAGCAGCCACAGAAGCAGCGGATTAAAGCTCCACAATCAACTTGATATACCCTGCATCTGTGGAATACCTGAATAGACAACGAACCATCCCAAATTGAGGAGGTGGAATTTAGGAGCGAGATCTATGATTTTTTTCCCTTTTCCTCTTTTTGTGAATGTGTACGTGTATGCTTCTGTGTGAGATTCTGTCTGTATACTCTTGCTTCCACCATTTGTCCTAGGGCTCTATCCGTCCATGACTTTTTTTAAAAAAAATTCTTTTTCTTAATAATTAAGTTTAATTGTAATAACTTTATTATACTTTACCTTCGTTCTTTCTTTCCTTCCTTCCTTCCCTCCTTTAGACAACGAATCACCCCAAATTGAGGAGGTGGTCTCAGGGAGCAGGATTTATGATTTTTCCCCCTTTACCTCTTTTTGTGAAGGTGTATGTGTATGCTTCTGTGTAAGATTTTTTCTGTATAGCTTTGCTTCCAACATTTGTCCTAAGGTTCTATCCGTCCCTTTTTTTTTTTTTTTAAATATTTTTTAATTCAATAACTATATTATACTTTATTTTATTTTTACTGTATCATCTTTCTTTCTGTCTTTTTTCCTTCTTTCCCTCCTTCCTTCCTTCCTCCCTCCCTCCCTCCCTCCTTTCTTTCCTTCTTTGCTTCTTTCTTCCTTCCTTCCTTTCCTCCTTTTCTTCTTTCTTTACTCATACTTCTACTAATTCTCCCTACTTTTTCTCCCTTTTATTCTGAGCTGTGTGGATGAAAGGTTCTTGGTGCTCCAGCCAGGAGTCAGGGCTCTGCCTCTGAGGTAGGAGAGCCAACTTCAGGACACTGGTCAACAAGAGACCTCCCAGCTCCACATAATATTAAACGGTGGAAATATCCCAGAGACCTCCATCTTAACACCAGCACCCAGCTTCACTCAACGACCAGCAAGCCACAGTGCTGGACAACCTATGCCAAACAACTAGCAAAACAGGAACACAACCCCACCCATTAGCAGAGAGGCTGCCTAAAATCATAATAAGGCCACAGACACCCCAAAACACACCACCAGACGTGAACCTGCCCACTAGAGAGACAAGATCCAGCCTCATCCAGCACAACACAGGCACTAGTCCCCTCCACCAGGAAGCCTACACAACCCACTGAAACAACCTTAGCCACTGGAGACAGACATCAAAAACAACGGGAACTACGAACCTGCAGCCTGCAAAAAGGAGACCCCAAACACAGTAAGATAAGCAAAATGAGAAGACAGAAAAACACACAGCAGATGAAGGAGCAAGATAAAAACCCACCAGACCTAACAAATGAAGAGGAAATAGGCAATCTACCTGAAAAAGAATTCAGAATAATGATAGTAAGGATGATCCGAAATCTTGGAAGTAGAATGGACAAAATGCAAGAAGCAGTTAACAAGGACCTACAAGAACTAAAGATGAAACAAGCAATGATGAACAATGCAATAAATGAAATTGAAACCACTCTAGATAGGATCAATAGCAGAATAACTGAGGCAGAAGAACGGATAAGTGACCTGGAAGATAAAGTAGTGGAAATAACTACTGCAGAGCAGAATAAAGAAAAAAGAATGAAAAGAACTGAGGACAGTCTCAGAGACCTCTGGGACAACATGAAACGCACCAACATTCGAATTATAGGGGTTCCAGAAGAAAAAGAAAGAAAGGGACTGAGAAAATATTTGAAGAGATTATAGTTGAAAACTTCCCTAATATGGGAAAGGAAATAGTTAATCAAGTCCAGGAAGCACAGAGGGTCCCATACAGGATAAATACAAGGAGAAACACGCCAAGACACATATTAATCAAACTGTCAAAAATTAAATACAAAGAAAGCATATTAAAAGCAGCAAGGGAAAAACAACAAATAACACACAAGGGAATCCCCATAAGGTTAACAGCGGATCTCTCAGCAGAAACCCTACAAGCCAGAAGGGAGTGGCAGGACATACTGAAAGTGATGAAGGAGAATAGCCTGCAACCAAGACTACTCTACCCAGCAAGGATCTCATTCACATTTGATGGAGAAATTAAAACCTTTACAGACAAGCAAAAGCTGAGAGAGTTCAGCACCACCAAACCAGCTTTACAACAAATGCTAAAGGAACTTCTCTAGACACGAAACACAAGAGAAGGAAATGACCTATAGTAGCGAACCCAAAACAATATATAAAATGGAAATAGGAACATACATATCGATAATTACCTTAAATGTAAATGGACTAAATGCTCCCACCAAAAGACACAGATTGGCTGAATGGATACAAAAACAAGACCCTTATATATGCTGTCTACAAGAGACCCACTTCAGAACTAGAGACACATACAGACTGAAAGTAAGGGGATGGAAAAAGATATTCCATGCAAATGGAAACCAAAAGAAAGCCGGAGTAGCAATTCTCATATCAGACAAAATAGACTTTAAAATAAGGACTATTAAAAGGGACAAAGAAGGACACTACCTAATGATCAAGGGATCGATCCAAGAAGAAGATATAACAATTGTAAATATTTATGCACCCAACATAGGAGCACCTCAATACATAAGGCAAATACTAACAACCATAAAAGGGGAGATCAACAGTAACACATTCATAGTAGGGGACTTTAACACCCCACTTTCACCCATGGACAGATCATCCAAAATGAAAATAAATAAGGAAACACAAGCTTTAAATGATACATTAAACAAGATGGACTTAATTGATATTTATAGGACACTCCATCCAAAAACAACAGAATACACATTTTTCTCAAGTGCTCATGGAACATTCTCCAGGATAGATCGTATCTTGGGTCACAAATCAAGCCTTGGTAAATTTAAGAAAACTGAAATTGTATCAAGTATCTTTTCCGACCACAACGCCATGAGACTAGATATCAATTACAGGAAAAGATCTTTAAAAAATACAAACACATGGAGGCTAAACAATACACTACTTAATAATGAAGTGATCACTGAAGAAATCAAAGAGGAAATAAAAAAATACCTAGAAACAAATGACAATGGAGACACAACGACCCAAAACCTATGGGATGCAGCAAAAGCAGTTCTAAGGGGGAAGTTTATAGCAATACAAGCCCACCTTAAGAAGCAGGAAACATCTCGAATAAACAACCTAACCTTGCACCTCAAGCAATTATAGAAAGAAGAACAAAAAAACCCCAAAGCTAGCAGAAGGAAAGAAATCATAAAAATCAGATCAGAAATAAATGAAAAAGAAATGAAGGAAACAATAGCAAAGATCAATAAAACTAAAAGCTGGTTCTTTGAGAAGATAAACAAAATAGATAAACCACTAGCCAGACTCATCAAGAAAAAAAGGGAGAAGACTCAAATCAATAGAATTAGAAATGAAAAAGGAGAAGTAACAACTGACACTGCAGAAATAAAAAAAATCATGAGAGATTACTACAAGCAAGTCTATGCCAATAAAATGGACAATCTGGAAGAAATGGACAAATTCTTCGAAATGCACAACCTGCCAAGACTGAATCAGGAAGGAATAGAAAATATGAACAGACCAATCACAAGCACTGAAATTGAAACTGTGATTAAAAACCTTCCAACAAACAAAAGCCCAGGACCAGATGGCTTCACAGGTGAATTCTATCAAACGTTTAGAGAAGAGCTAACACCTATCCTTCTCAAACTCTTCCAAAATATAGCAGAGGGAGGAACACTCCCAAATTCCTTCTACGAAGCCACCATCACCTTGATACCAAAACCAGACAAGGATGTCACAAAGAAAGAAAACTACAGGCCAATATCACTGATGAACATAGATGCAAAAATCCTCAACAAAATACTAGCAAACAGAATCCAACAGCACATTAAAAGGATCATACACCATGATCAAGTGGGGTTTATTCCAGGAATGCAAGGATTCTTCAATATACGCAAATCTATCAATGTGATAAACCATATTAACAAATTGAAGGAGAAAAACCATATGATCATCTCAATAGATGCAGAGAAAGCTTTCGACAAAATTCAACACCCATTTATGATAAAAACCCTCCAGAAAGTAGGCATAGAGGGAACTTTCCTAAACATAATAAAAGCCATATATGACAAGCCCACAGCAAACATCATCCTCAATGGTGAAAAACTGAAAGCATTTCCACTAAGATCAGGAACAAGACAAGGTTGCCCACTCTCACCACTCTTATTCAACATAGTTTTGGAAGTTTTAGCCACAGCAATCAGAGAAGAAAAGGAAATAAAAGGAATCCAAATCGGAAAAGAAGAAGTAAAGCTGTCACTGTTTGCAGATGACATGATACTATACATAGAGAATCCTAAAGATGCTACCAGAAAACTACTAGAGCTAATCAATGAATTTGGTAAAGTAGCAGGATACAAAATTAATGCACAGAAATCTCTGGCATTCCTATATACTAATGATGAAAAATCTGAAAGTGAAATCAAGAAAACACTCCCATTTACCATTGCAACAAAAAGAATAAAATATCTAGGAATAAACCTACCTAAGGATACGAAAGACCTGTATGCAGAAAATTATAAGACACTGATGAAAGAAATTAAAGATGATACAAATAGATGGAGAGATATACCATGTTCTTGGATGGGAAGAATCAACATTGTGAAAATGACTCTACTACCCAAAGCAATCTACAGATTCAATGCAATCCCTATCAAACTACCACTGGCATTTTTCACAGAACTAGAACAAAAAATTTCACAATTTGTATGGAAACACAAAAGACCCCGAATAGCCAAAGCAATCTTGAGAACGAAAAAAGGAGCTGGAGGAATAAGGCTCCCTGACTTCAGACTATATTACAAAGCAACAGTAATCAAGACAGTATGGTACTGGCACAAAAACAGAAAGATAGATCAGTGGAACAGGATAGAAAGCCCAGAGATAAACCCACGCACATATGGACACCTTATCTTTGATAAAGGAGGCAGGAATGTACAGTGGAGAAAGGACAGCCTCTTCAATAAATGGTGCTGGGAAAACTGGACAGGTACATGTAAAAGTATGAGATTAGATCACTCCCTAACACCATACACAAAAATAAGCTCAAAATGGATTAGAGACCTAAATGTAAGGCCAGAAACTATCAAACTCTTAGAAGAAAACATAGGAAGAACACTCTATGACATAAATCACAGCAAGATCCTTTCTGACCCACCTCCTAGAGTAATGGAAATAAAAACAAAAATAAACAAATGGGACCTAATGAAACTTCAAAGCTTTTGCACAGCAAAGGAAACCATAACCAAGACCAAAAGACAACCCTCAGAATGGGAGAAAACATTTGCAAATGAAGCAACTGACAAAGGATTAATCTCCAAAATTTACAAGCAGCTCATGCAGCTCAATAACAAAAAAACAAACAACCCCATCCAAAAATGGGCAGAAGACCTAAATAGACATTTCTCCAAAGAAGATATACAGAATGCCAACAAACACATGAAAGAATGCTCAACATCATTAATCATTAGAGAAATGCAAATCAAAACTACAATGAGATATCATCTCACACCAGTCAGAATGGCCATCATCAAAAAATCTAGAAACAATAAATGCTGGAGAGGGTGTGGAGAAAAGGGGACACTCTTGCACTGCTGGTGGGAATGTGAATTGGTTCAGCCACTGTGGAGAACAGTATGGAGGTTCCTTAAAAAACTACAAATAGAATTACCATATGACCCAGCAATCCCACTACTTGGCATATACCCTGAGAAAACCAAAATTCAAAAAGAGTCATGTACCAAAATGTTCATTGCAGCTCTATTTACAATAGCCAGGACATGGAAACAACCTAAGCGCCCATCATCGGATGAATGGATAAAGAAGATGTGGCACATGTACACAATGGAATATTACTCAGCCTTAAAAAGAAATGAAATTGAGCTATTTGTAATGAGATGGATAGACCTAGAGTCTGTCATACAGAGTGAAGTAAGTCAGAAAGAAAAAGACAAATACCGTATGCTAACACATATATATGGAATTTAAGGGAAAAAAATGTCATGAAGAACCTAGGGGTAAGATAGGAATAAAGACGCAGACCTACTGGAGAACGGACTTGAGGGTATGGGGAGGGGGAGGGGTGAGTTTTGACAGGGCGAGAGAGAGTCATGGACATATACACACTAACAAACGTAGTAAGGTAGATAGCTGGGGGGAAGCAGCCGCAAGGCACAGGGATATTAGCTCGGTGCTTTGTGACAGCCTGGAAGGGTGGGATGGGGAGAGTGGGAGGGAGGGAGACGCAAGAGGGAAGACATATGGGAACATGTGTGTATGTATAGCTGATTCACTTTGTTATAAAGCAGAAACTAACACACCATTGTAAAGCAATTATACCCCAATAAAGATGTTTAAAAAAAAAAAAAAAAAAAAAAAAATGGCCAAAATCTGAAACACTGACACCACCAATGCTGGTGAGGATGTGTATCTACAAGAACTCCCATTCATTACTGGCTGGAATGCAAAAC
Source organism: Phocoena sinus (assembly GCF_008692025.1). NCBI lineage: Eukaryota > Metazoa > Chordata > Mammalia > Artiodactyla > Phocoenidae > Phocoena > Phocoena sinus. The sequence continues at coordinate 31,698,868 of NC_045765.1, forward strand.
AGCAGGGCCACTTTGAAGACAGTTTGGCAGACTCTTACAAAATTAAACATACTCTTATCATACAATACAGCAATCACACTCCTTGGTATTTACCCACATGAGTTGAAAATTTATGTCAAAGACTTAAGTCCTTAAAAAAACCTACACATGGACGTTTATAGCAGCTTTACAACGAGGGATGAATAGGCTAAGCACAGAGGGTTTTTAGGGCAGTGAAAATACTCTGTATGATACCCTAATGATAGATACACATTCTTATACATTTGCCCAAACCCACAGAATGTACAGCGTCAAGAGTGCACCATAATGTAAACTATGAACTTTGAGTGATTATGATTTTGGGTGTCGTGTAGGCTCATCCATTGTAACAAGTGTAACTCTCTAGTGGGGGATGCTGATAACGGAGGAGGCCATGACTGTGTAAGGGAATGGGGTTATATGTTAAAAATCTGTACCTTCCTTTCAATGTTGCTGTGAAGCTAAAACTGTTCTAAAAAGCTGGTCTTAAACAAATATACCCTTAACAAAAAATAAACATACACAAAATAACTCATAATTTTATAGGGAAATAACCATTATATTGCGCCAGCATGATCTAATTAATCTTTTTGTTTTTAGATTTTTAACATTACTTTAGTGACATTCATATACATTCAAATATATATATGTGTGTATATATATATAAATTTAGAGTTGCAAAAATGGTCTGAAATTGCCAGTATTTCCTATATTATCAGTCTATACATAAATAAAATACATTAGCATATATATAAGTGTAGAATAAAGTCACTAAAAGTTTTGGGATTTTAATGCAAATATAGAATTATGTAAAATAAATACACAAATAGTCTCAGATAAAATATGCACGTGTATATAACTAAATATTTGTATATATAACATATAAGCATATATGCATTCTTATAAGTGTATATATATATTCTCATTTTTATAGCTTTTTTAAATATCTTGATTATTTAATCCTACCTTTTCTTTGAATGTTTTTACTGTTTACTTAACTATGATAACTGTTGCTTAAATATTTTTTGCTTGTATTTCGGGTTCTTGATCAGTTGTAATATTTAATATTGATCACTAAAACAATTTATCTGATTTTTTTAAGCTTGATTATTGTCATTGTTAGATTTTTCCTATTATGTATTGAATTATAGTCTTTCAAATGAACATGTGTATGTGTATATATGAATACAGATATTTGTGTGTGTGTGTGTGTGTGTGTGTGTGTGTGTATGTTTGTTATCTATCTGTCTATGGAGAGAGAGGGGATAGAGAGAGAGAGAAAGAGGAAGAGAGGGAGAGAGCACCATGAGCTAACATTTTGCTTTAATTTAGACTTTGGAGCTTTTCTCTCCCTTATTTTTAAAATATGCTCTAGTTACCAGGGGGAAAAAAACACCTTTAGGTATTTTCATCTACTTTAAGTTCAAGATTTCGTTGTTTTGTGTTTTGTTTTGTTTTGCTTTTCAAGGGAAGAGGTGATGCTAGGATGAGGGCATTTGGGAGGAAGGAGAGAGTTCATAAGCTTCTTTGACCCCTAGTCTTCTGTTATGTTCAATGTTATTAAGTGATACCTGCTAGACAGAAATAAGTTACCATATTAGAAACCATGGTTTTGAAACCAGGAAGTACACACAGCAGGAAATGGTTACATTAACAAATGTGTTTATCTTCTGTATATTATATAATATTAGCATGAGATAGGATGTTACAATGTATTTGTAATTTTTTCACTTTATCCAAAACTTAAATCAAATTCAGATTTTTGACTCGGTTAAAAGCAATAATCTTTCCCGAATCCAATTCCATTTTAGATTTCATGCAGTCTTCTTCTTATTACTCTGACCAAAGTGATGGAAATTTAGAGTTTGTGAGGATTTTTTTAGTTCATTTTCTGATTTAAGACCAGACTAGGAAAGTTGTCATTTCTTATAATTTTGTTGATTCCTATAAAACTAGCAAATTATAGGTGTTAAATATCTCCTTAATAATTGAATCTTGTAGAATCAGGCAAAAGCTTGGTATTTCCTCTATCTCTTTTAAATATTCAGTTGATGTCATCCTGAAATTTTTTTTCTATTTTCAAAATCCATTCAATACATCAGAATCCATGTAGATGTCTTATCTCACATCACAATGAAAATAACTCACCTAGGAAAAAAATTCCTTTTTATGTGCATGTACAAAGTACTCATGTGTCAGAGGAGGCAACAATTCTGTGGACAGAATGTGATTCCTAAAGAATATTTCATATATTTTAACATAGATTCTTATTTATCAAATACAGAGTTTTATGCATATTCCTCAGGAAATAAAGGGTGTGAAATTTTTCTTTGTTATTGAATACTACCAGTTGACTTGTCTTGAGTCACACTATTGAAAATACTGTTTCCTGTTTACCACTTCTAAAACATTTCTCTATTTTCGCTTCTGTTCTGTTTGTTCTGTTTTTATAATTCTGTTTTTGTTTTTTAGAAAGAAGAAACAATCGAAGGATGTGAATTTTTTTTGTAGAAATGACTAGCCAACCTGCAGTCCCATCTTCATCTCCTCTTACTCTCAGGAGAGAATAAAACTCTCCATAGCCTTCAGACATCGAGCTTTTCCTTTCATATTGGTGATTTTTATTCTCCCCTCCTCAGCAAAATTGCTGATCAAGTGTCAGGTTCCATTTGGATGGCTTAACAGCATATCTTGTCCATTTTTACAGCTCTGGAAAATGTCCCCAAATTACTTAATTGTCTTCTCTCAGGTGGCAGCAATCAACTGACAGTAATATCAAAAGTGTTTCCTATTAGAGCAATGCATTTAGATTCTCCAGCCTTCTCAGCCATACCATATGCAAGGGATAATGAACAACCTGACAGTTAAATAGAAACCATTTTTGAGTTGTTATATAAACAGCAGGATGCAGTCTTATTACTTAATTGCCAGAATACAAGCTGATACAAAAAATCCAGCATTTTCTTCTTAATGTGGGGACTCCAGAAGAGTCTCCTTGGAATTGATTCCTTTATCTACTTACTTATATTAAAGCTTGACACTGTGAAATGAAAAAACACACTTCTTATACTTAACCTGCTAACATGTCCCCTTTCCCCTTCCTAATACTACAGACATTAATTATCCATTTCTTTACTTGTAACTAAACATTGGGAAAAAAAGAAACACTATGTACATAGTTGCTAGTCCTTATGAAAAAGGAAGAAAATATGTTCTTGCTTTAAATAACATTTTCTGCATTTACACTAAATTAATCCCCCCTCTGAATTCAGGGTAAGGAACCAGGAGTAGATTGCCAGTGAATAACTTTTTAACAATTTAATAATTCCAGAGAGGTAATTACTTATATCAAATGTTCAAATTAACTTTTCTAAGAAAGATTATTCTCTTGTTCAAATCTCTTGCTGCTGTCTACTGGATGGCTGAATGATGCCAAACAAGTAAATAATTTCTTACATGTATGATCACTGTCAGATTTCTTGAGACTCTTTGTTTTTAACCTTACTCTATATTAGAACTTGAAACCACAGAAGGGTCAATTAACATGACCTATAGAGTCAGCTAGGTTTTATACTTTAAAGCATCATGCAATACAATGAAATGAAAAGTAAAAAAGTCTCCAGTGATATATTTTGACTTTAGGATAACTAATTTACTTGGGAGAAAATGGTTGAATCTTTATTTTTTCTTTGTTTCTCAACTTTGTCAGGCTCCTCGTTCAAAGCCTATGTATATAAAATGGACACTTAGAAAATGCCACTACTTTTCATGTAACTCATGTTTTTATTATATTATTGTTTTGTTTCCTTTTATATTCAAAAAACCGTATATAATATGAAGTAGAAAAGACAGAATTGATAATACCCAAAAGACATGGGGAATATGCAAAGATGACTAAACTAATAGCCCCAACAAAATAACAAACAAGCCTGGAAAAGACTGATGTATCATACAGAACTGAGTGTTCAGAAACCATGCAGGAAGAGACAAAAAGAACAATTACTGAGTACTCCAGTGTTAATCACTATGCTAGGAAATTTAAGTTTTTTGAAAAGGTATTCTACTCCTATGACAAAGGTTATCCTATTCCAAATTTACAGAGGAGAAAACTGGTTCAGCAAGGTAAAATGTTCAGTTAAGTAGTTTACAAATGGTAACCTGGGATTTATACTATTTCTACCTGGCTTTATCATCCAAGTACTCTATACCATCATATTTGCATACAAGATAGTGTATGGGAAGACAGGCTCCATTTCCCCATAATTAGCTAAAGAGAGGTGAAGGAGTTATCCATCTTCAAAGAAATCCAACATTTGTTAGTAATATGTGACAGAATAAAATTCTCTTACTTTCAAAAGACTCTTATTTTCGAACTTCAAAACCACAGGTTAGAATTTTAACTTAAATCTGCAGTAAAGATGCATATGTTAGAGATTACACAATGTCCCTTAATAACTTAAAGTTATAATTAAGTGAAGCTTGCCTTCTCTTTTCTGTGATACATCATCAATTTCTTTTTACTCCATAGATGTTCATTTTTTAAAGTTCTAATCCCTCTATTGTCATTGTGATTTTTCAATGTTTTAGAATTCTTTAAATTATGTAGCCCAACAAAAAATAGGATTACTAGAGTAATGCATGGCTTCTTATTATTTGTGAGTTATAATAATAAAATATTCAAGTTTAAGAGATGATTATATAGGGGATATAATATACACATGTATATATATAATTTTCCATACCTGAAGTCAGTCTAATATGAAATCTAGTATTAGTATCTTGGGGTCTGTACAAAATAATGTAAATATTTCAATTCAGGTTATGCAGTTATAGTAAGCATTAAAGATAACAGAAAGGTAACAAATGATCACAAGTTTGAAAAAATGATATGCATTTCTTGTATTTTTTTGTCTTTGGTTAGTCGCCTATAAAATTTCAGTACATAGAAAGAAAAGAGGATGCAATTTCATATCCATAACTTTGTTGTCAACAATTAGATATTTCATCTAAATGAAACAGATTTCTAAAAATGATTTCTTCTTATGTGGGAAACAACAGTTATAGATTTCATTTTCTATTATAAATATCTGTACCAGATTTCCTCAACTATAATTATGTGTACTAAAAACCTGATAAAACATGGTTAGCCTACAACCAGGCAACCAGATGGCTCTTCTAATAAGTGCCACATTTTATAATAAACCTTGTTTTATTAGGAAGTACCTAGATTTGATAGCTTGATAATTTTATCCTATATTACTAATTATTTTTCTTTGAAAATAATAAATAAAATTTTGTTTGGAATAGCATGTAAACTATTCTCTTACTCTTTGTAATAACAAATCTCTTTCCATGCCAGTCTTTGGTTGATCTTGGAGAGTTTAGGATATTTCATTAAAGTTAGGATATCTTGATATCAATAAACAATTTGAACTGTGAAAGAATCACTTGCAAAATAAATATACCCTACAAGATATCAAATAAACGGTTGCACTGATTTTCCTACTGCAGTGACCAGTTTTCATGGAGGGAAATGGCATGGATCCAGCCTAAGTGAATAACTAAGCAATTGGAATCATAAAAATGCATTTTCAAAGATAATTATCTCCATTTGAAGAATGATAACATACTTGATAACTGATAACTAACTCAGGTTCCCTACGTGAGACTATTGAAATTACTCTATAAACTGAATTGATTCACCAAATTAGCTAAACAACTTGTAAACTATTTTTTTTTACAACTTTTTGTTTTAATATATCAATTTAGCAAGCTAATAATCTTGACATTGAGTACACAATCTTATGATATAATTTGTCTCTTTAAATTTTAAAAACTGATCTCTACACAGGTCAGATCCATTGTATGATGAAAATTTTGGTTCATATGAAGGAGAAATAGGTACTCTGTGCCAGAAGAGTTTACGTTGTGTGAGCGTGTGTGTGTGTGTGTGTGTGTGTGTGTGTGTGTGTGTACGCGCACATTCACACATAAACATATCCTTGGTGATCTTAGAGAGGAATTAATAGATCTATTTGACCTAACAGCCTCCATACCATTAATACATATGTATGGAAAACCTTTATGGAGACAGTTAAAATTCTTGTTTCCCTGAGCATATTTGTTCAGTGACACTTACTTGAAAACACTGAGCTCATCACTGCAATATCTGTCATCATTACAATATCAAGTTGCATAAACAGCTTATGATTTTAGGTTTTTTTTTTCTAAGAAAGGGGTATATAATAAATTCTTTAAAAGTGCCAAATGTTAAAATATAAAATGAAGAAAAGTGAGCAATGAAGAAAACTGTTTATCAAACGGCATAATTATTTACTAATTATTCACTTTAAGCTTTCAAAATATGGTACAGTGTTTGTATTTGTAATAGCTCTTTCATTTTTCATATGAAAGCATATCCATAAATATTTGTCTAAGTAAAGACCTGCTCTGTATACAAATGATTGTTGAAATTGAGTGCTTGGAAAAAGATCTTCAATGTTTTCACTGAGAAATAATGAAAACATATTTGATAAATAATTCATTTACACCTGCTGTGCATAATAATCACTCATGATGTTGGAGCTCTTTCTGAAATAGTTCTCCAAACAAGTTGTCCTTTGCACAGTGTTGTTTCCAGGAAAGAGACTAGAAAGTTCGTGATATTTCAGTAAGCAAGCCGGTCTAGGAATTAATACAATAAAATTGCTCCCTGAAGCTTTGTGTAAATGATTTTATCTTAAATGTGCAAATGCCTTGGTCAAGGTTTAAATAAGAATTTTGTGAAAGGAGTACCATTATGCAGGTCCTAAATCAAGCTACACTTTTTACTTTCTTCAACTACTTACTGAAGTAGCCTATTAATGTATAGAATGTTTTAAAAGAGGTATGAAAGAATTATTAATATTATATGTCCAGGGCTTCCCTGGTGGCGCAGTGGTTGAGAGTCCGCCTGCTGATGCAGGGGACACAGGTTCGTGCCCCGGTCTGGGAAGATCCCACATGCCGCGGAGCGGCTGGGCCCGTGAGCCATGGCTGCTGAGCCTGCGCGTCCGGAGCCTGTGCTCCGCAATGGGAGAGGCCACAACAGTGAGAGGCCCGCGTACAGCAAAAAAAAAAAAAAAAAAAAAAAAAAATATTATATGTCCATGCTTCCCAATGCTTGGTCTTCTAGGAAGCATCAACTAGGAACTTACTAGAAATGCAAATTCTCAGTCCATTCCCCAGATTTATGACTATATCAGAAACTCCAGGAGTGGGGCCCAGTGATCTTAGTTTAACAAATTCTGCAGGGAATTCTGGTGCTTGCTCAAATTTGAGAACCCCCAGTTATGTTATGAGGATGCCATACTGGGGGGCAAACATTACTATACTGTTAGTACATCATAAATGTTTAGCATGTCTTGAAGATTAAGAATTTATGAAACCAACAAAATACACCAACGTTTCCATTCTCACCTGAACGTGAAAAATATTTTTTGAAACTTTTACTTTCAATTTATATTTAAATAATTTTCTTATAAGCAGACTCTAAGCCTGTTCATCTCCCATTTCCAAAAATTTTTTTGTATTTCATATTTCATATTCTATAGCTTAAGAATATATATTTTAAGAAGGTTCTAAGGAGGTACCAATACATGCCATTTTTCACAGTACAAAAAGAACATCTTTTTTCTGTTTGTTTTTTTGCATTAAGTGTGTAATATAATTTTTTCATACTAATCATAATCATAATATTGATATTGGTAAAAGGAGCTCAACCTTTAAGATTTATTGTACTGGGGGGTTTAATAAATAGAATCATGACTCATAAACAGAAAGCAATGAGATTTTGGGGTGAAATAAATTGAGAAAAAATGTAATAAAATACGAACAAATTCAAATAAAGGGATAAAGCTATTATCCCTTTTTTCTGATCCTTGATGTTGAACAGTTATTCATTAGTTTTGAATCTATATTTCCCCAGCCATTTACTTAGTTGAAGTGATTTCTTCCCACCCAAACATGCTTTCCTATACTCTAATGCCACTGCTAAAATAACTTAGAAATTTCTTCTCTAACAATGTATTCTCAAAAAATATTAGGATGAATAAATGAAAGAGGTTGCTCTAAAACCTACATAAGGAGGTAAAAGATCTGTACTCAGAAAAGTATAAAATACTGATGAAAGAAATAAAAGATGATACAAACAGATGGAGAGATATACCATGTTCTTGGACTGGAAGAATCAATATTGTGAAAATAACTATATTACCCAAAGCAATCTACAGATTCAATGCAAGCTCTATCATATTACCAATGGCATTTTTCACAGAATTAGAATAAAAAATTTTACAGTTTGTATGGAAACACAAAAGACCCTAAATAGCCAAAGCAATCTTGAGGAAAAAAAAAAACAAACAAAAAAAAACAAAAACAGAACTGGAAGAGTCAGGCTCCCTGACTTCAGACTATACTACAAAGCTACACTAATCAAGACCATATGGTACTGGCACAAAAACAGAAATACAGATCAATGGTACAGGATAGAAAGCCCAGAGATAAGCCCATGCACATATGGTCACCTAATCTATGACAAAGGAGGCAAGAATATACAGTGGAAAAAAGACACCCTCTTCCATAAGTGGTGCTGGGAAAATGACAGCTACATGTAAAAGAATGAAATTAGAACACTACCTAACACCATACACAAAACTAAACTCAAAATGGATTAAAGACCTAAATGTTAATGCCAGACTCTATAAAACTCTTAGAGGAAAACATGGGAAGAACACTCTTTGACATAAATCACAGCAAGATCTTTTTTTACCCACCTCCTAGAGTAATGAAAATAAAAACAAAAATAAGCAAATGGGATCTAATTAAGCTTAAAAGTTTTTGCACAGCAAAGGAAACCATAAACAAGTCAAAAAAATAACCCTCAGAATGGGAGAAAATAAACCCTTTGTCAGTTGCAAATGAAGCAACTGACAAAGGATTAATCTCCAAAATATACAAACAGCTCAGGCAGCTCAATATCAAAAAAAAAAAAAAAAAATCGAAAAATGGGCAGAGGCCTAAATAGACATTTCTCCAAAGAAGACATACAGATGGCCAAGAGGCACATGAAAAGATGCTCAACATCACTAATTATTAGAGAAATGCAAATCAAAACTACAATAAGGTATCATCTCACACTGGTCAGAATGGCCATCATTAAAAAAATCTATAAGCAATCAATGCTGAAATGAGAAAAAGGAGAAAATGGAGAAAAGGGAACCCTCTTGCACTGTTGGTGGGGATGTAAATAGATACAGCCACTATGGAGAAAAGTATGGAGGTTCCTTAAGAAACTAAAACTAGAGCTACCATATGACTCAGCAATCCCACTACTGGGCATATACCCTGAGAAAACCATAATTCAGAAAGACACATGTACCCCAATGTTCAATGCAGCACTATTTACAATAGCCAGGACATGGAAGCAACCTAAATGTTCATCAACAGAGGAATGGATAAAGAAGATGTGGTATATCTATACAATGGAATATTACTCAGCCATTAAAAAGGAACGAAATTGGGTCATTTGTAGAGATGTGGATGGACCCAGAGTCTGTCATACAGAGTGAAGTAAGTTCAAAAGAGAAAAACAAACATCATGTATTAAGGCATATATGTGGAATCTAGAAAAATGGTACAGATGAACTTATTTGCAGGGCAGGAATAGAGACGTAGACATAGAGAACAGAAGGGTGGACACAGCAGGGGGAAAAGGAGGGTGGGATGAACTGGAAGATTAGGATGGACATATATACACTACCATGTATAAAACAGGTAGCTAGTGGGAACCTGCTGTATAACACAGGGAGCTCAGCTCAATGCTCTGTGACGACCTAGAGGGGTGGGATGGGGGGGTGGGAGGGAGACAGAAGAGGGAGGGGATATATGTATACATATACCTGATTCACTTTGCTGTACAGCAGAAGCTAACAAAACATTGTAAAGCAATTATATTCCAACTAAGAAAAAAGAGGCTGCCCTATCAATCACCAAGTTCTGGAATGTCTTTATAGAAACAGTGTTAATATGAACCGAGTGTTTACTACAGCTATCTAGGGTATAAATACTGACTTGGTAGCTACTAGTAATAGATGGTAATTAAAATCATGGAGTGATTGAGACTCGGGGAAAGTAGAGGTAGCAGGCAGAAGTCTAAGACAAAATTCAGGTGTTCATAAGTCAATAAAAAAGAAGAAAAAATAATAAAATCAGAAAAATACATGAATAATAAAAATTATATTAAAGGTGATTGGATTATTGCACAAATTATTGTTTCATTGCTGTAAGAGTGGCACAAAGAAACAAAAAGCGAAGAAAATGAGTCTCCAAAATTAAAAACAATGTAAACAGGAATTTGAGAAAAGGGAGAGCATAATGTTGAGCAGAAACTAAATAGCAATTGTTATTTTTATATAGGAAGTCATTTCAGAATTTTATAACCGTAAAAGATAAAACAGAGAATATCTTCATGGAAGCATGAGAACTACACTGAGAAAAGTGGAGCCTGAATTTAAGAGTGATGCAGTATCTAAAAGGCTGATATTGTAGGGTTGACCACATCAGGTATATTTTGCCATTAATTCCAGTATACTTTCTAATAGCTTTATTGGACTTAATAGGCAAATACTTCAAATATGCTTGCTATATAAAATTTAAATATATTCCTCCCTAATCACTGAGATTTGAAACAGATGTTCTGCTAAAACCACAATTTTAAGACTTTTAACAACTGCAGGCAACATATAATTTTATTTGATCTTAAAAATCCATGTATTTCTTTTGGCAACAGGGCCTTTTTATTGTAAGTGTTGCTAACAAGCAGTGAAACTTTCTCAATTAGTTTAGAAAGTAATTTAATCACCACCATCCCATCCATGGCACAGTCTTAGTGATCAAATAAGTACTGGTCACGAAAGTCAATTAATCCCACTTCTGAAAGCTCTTTTAGCAGGTACATTAGAGATGCATTAGAGATGGCCACTTGGAGAGACCATGTAGGAGATTCGCATCCAACTGTGCAAAGATAACTCCTGACAGAATGTAAAGCTGAAAACTGCCTTCACAAATTTAGTTTCTCTGGTTTTTTGTTTGTTGGTTTGGTTTTGTTTGGTTTTTAGTTTGTTCTGTCCAGAGCAGCAGTGCTGAGAAAGCCGATGCTGTGACTTTTGGTTTCTGCAGAACTGCACACCTGATTGACATGTCTTGATTCTAGTAATTTGCCTTAGTGCATTATGTTGGCACTCATGGAGGTAACCACGACCATAGCTCTGGTTTGTTAGTACATGCAGTTTTTCCAGATTATCCCTACCCCAATAATCTGTTAGGTGTTTCTGAAAGAAGATGCTGAAATAGAAATATTTTCTTTAACCCTTTTTATTGTAAAATATCTTACAAAAGTATATAACAAAATTTTATCACAAATACTTGTGTAGTCATCATCCAGATTAACAAATAGAGCATTGCTAACAACCTAGAAATATAATCCCGTACTCCCTCCCAGCTATCCACTCCCAACTTCTAAAAGATAACTGAGTTTCATGGCAATCACTTTATATTTCTTTATATTTTGTACAAATTAAGCTTAAAAGCCTAAAACCAGTTTATTTTTTGAAATATGTATAAATGATATCATAGTTTTTTATGTCTGGTGTCATTCAACCAATATTATATTTGTAAGATTTAGCCATATTGTTCAGTGTATCTATAGGTCTTTCATTTTCATTAATTTATAGTACTCCATTATTTGCACATATGACAATTTCATTTACCCAAATATCCTACATAACGTTGCTATGAATATTCTTGTACATGTCTCTTGTACATATTCTTCTTTGCTACATATCTAGGGGCATAACTAGTGGGAAGTGGAGTATGTAAACATTCACATTTAGGAGAGAGAGCCAAATTGATTTCCCAAGTTACTCTCCCTTCTGCAATGTAAGAGAGCTCCCAGTGTTCTACACCTTTGCCCACACTTGGAGTTGCCAGTCTTTTAAATGTTAATCATTCCAATCTAGAAAAATGGTATAGATGATCTTATTTGCAAAGCAGAAACAGAGACACAAACATAGAGAACAAATGTATGGATCCCAAGGGGGAAGGGGGGTGTGGGAAAAATTGGGAGATTGGGATTGACACATACATACTATCAATACTATGTATAAAATAGGCAACTATTGAGAACACACTGTATAGCACAGGGAACTCTACTTATTGCACTGTGGTGACCTAAATGGGAAGGAAATCCAAAAAAGAGGGGATATATGCATATGTACAGCTGATTCATTTCGCTGTACAGTAGAAACTAACACAACATTGTAAAGCAACTATACTCCAATAAAAATTAAAAAGTAAATAATTTTTTTTTAACCATTCCAATGGATACATAGTGGTCTCTCATCAGGTTTTATTTTCCATTTCCTTGAATACCAATAAGATTGAGAATTTTTCAGACTTTTATTTGACACTTGGATATCTTATTGAAGCCTCCTTCCCGTCTTTCTTACAGGTTCCTTTGGGGTTTTTTTCTTATTAATTAGTAGGAGTTCTTTACATATTCTGGACACTAGTCCTTTACCCATTTATGTATTGTAAGTAAATTCTCCCACTCTGTGAACTGCTTCCTTTTCTCTTACAGGCATCTTTTGAAAATAAGTTCTGATATCTAATGTCCAATTTACCAATATTTTCTTTTATGATTAACATTTTGTGTGTCTTATTTAAGAAATATTGCCCCACTCCATTTTAAAGGTATTCTTCTATATTATCTTTCAGAAGTTTTGTATTTCCCACCTAAATTTATAATCTCCTGGAATTCATTTTTAATATATGGTGTGAGGTAGCCGTCAAGCTGCACTATTTTCCATCAGGATCTACCATCATTTGCTGAAGACACTTTGATTTCCTATTGCTCTACATTACAACTTACATTTGAATTGTGCCCGTATATGTACAAATCTACTTATTTGCTGTAGTATTTTATGTTCGAATGATTATCTATTCTTGCACAAATGACACGTCTCCTTTACTGCAATGTGATATCAGTCTTGATATCGGATGGAACACGTCCTCCCCTTTGCTCATCTTCTTCAAGGCAGAGTATAATGGCTATTAGCATTCTACATTTTCATATCAATTTTAGTTTCGGCCCATCATGTTCCATAAAACTCCTACTGGGATTGTGATGGGGATTGCTGTGAATCTAAAGGTGAATTTAGGGAAAGTTAGCATCTTTACAATAATGACTGTTTCACTCCATAAACATGATAGACACATGAATATACTTATATTTCCTTTAAATTCTCTCAGTAATATTTTGTAGTCTCTTCCAGAGCCATACTGCACTTTGCTAGATTTATTATTTGATATGTTTGATGTTATTTTAAACGACATTGTTTAAGAATTTTATTTTCTTTGGAATTGAGTTTTGTGCTTTAACTTGCATCCAGAAACCTTGCTAGTTTATTGATTTTAATACATTTGTATTTTTTTGTTTCTATCTATACATTATCATATGTGAATAATGAGGATTCCTTTTTTTTTTTTTTTTTTTTTTTTGCGGTACGCGGGCCTCTCACTGTTGTTGCCTCTCCCGTTGCAGAGCACAGGTTCCGGATGCGCAGGCCCAGCGGCCATGGCTCACGGGCCCAGCTGCTCCGCGGCATGTGGGATCCTCCCGGACCGGGGCGCGAACCCGTGGCCTCTGCATCGGCAGGAGGATTCTCAACCACTGCGCCACCAGGGAAGCCCAAGGATTCCTTTTAATTACATTCCTTTTGTTTCTTTTGGTTTACTATGCTGTTAATGTCTCCAATAAAATGTTGAAGACTGGTGACAGCAGCCACCTATGTCTCTATTTTAAGTGGACGACTTTAAAAATTTCAATATCAAGCACTATTTTTGCTATAGCACATTTTTTTGGTGTATTCATTTATTAGACTGAGAATATTCCTTTTATTCTTGGTTTTCTAACATTTTTAAAAATAATGACTAAATATTAAATGTTATCAACTCTCTTTTGCAACTTTTGAGATGATGTTATAATTTTTATTTTCCTGTTAGTATGTTTCATTAATAGATTTTCCGATATTAAACTAACCTCACATAAGACCTAACTGGTTATGATGCATCAACCTTTTTTATAATTTCCTGAATTAAGTTTGATAATATTTCTATTAGAATTTGGAATTCTATATTCATACTTAAGATAGGCATAAAAATGTCCTTTCTGGAAGCAGTCCATCCTTATAACATGAATTGGGAAGCATTTGTGCTGTGGCTTTTTTTTTTCCCCTAGAGGTTTTTGAGCAAAATTGAATTAGTTATTGCTTAAATATTTGGAAGTGTTCACCAAATGAAAGCATCTAGACCTAGATTTTTGTTTTGCATTGCTTTGTAATGTTTTCCTTAAATTTGAAAAAAAATTTGTTTGTAGAAAGGCTTTTAACTAGTGATTAAATTTAGGTAGTATTCATAAGATTGCTCAAATTTCTATTTCTCCTGTGTCTGCTATATTGTTATATTATTGATTTCAAGATTATTCATTACATCCTCAACTTTTTAATGTTTCTGAGAATTTTTCTATTAAAATTTTATTTCTTTAAATTAATTTATTTTATTTATTTTTGGCTGCACTGGGTCTTCGTTGCTGCACGTGGGCTTTATCTAGTTGCGGCGAGTGGGGGTTACTCTTCACTGCCGTGTGCAGGCCTCTCATTGCGGTGGCCTCTGTTGTTGTGGAGCACAGGCTCTAGGCACGCGGGCTCAGTAGTTGTGGTTTGCGGGTGCTAGAGCGTGGGCTCAGTAGTTGCGGTGCACGGGCTTAGTTGCTCCGCGGCATGTGGGATCTTCTGGGATCAGGGCTCAAACCCGTGTCCCCTGCCCTGGTAGGCGGATTCTTAACCACTGCACCACCAGGGAAGCCCTAAAATTTTATTTTTTAAAGCAGTTTAGGTTCACAGTAAAGTTGAGAAGATACAGAGATTTCTCATATACTCTCTGCCCTCACACATGCATAGCCTCTCCCTTTATCAACATCCCACACCAGTGTGGTACATTTGTTACAACACATCATAATCCCCCAAAGTCCACAGCTTACATTAGGGTTCACTCTTGGTGTTCTATATTATATGGGTTTGGACAATGTATAATAATTGTATCCATCATTATAGGATCATAGAGAGTATTTACACTGCCCTAAAAATTCTCAGTCCTCCACCACTCTGCCCTTCACCTACTCTCCTAATCTCTGGCAACCACAGACTTTTTACTCTCTCCACAGTTTTGTCTTTTCCAGAATGTTCGTTGGAATCTCTAAGCATAATATTCTTGAAATTGGTCTTTTTCTCTATCTCTGTCTCTCTCTTTCCCTTAACACACCAGGGTTTGTCAGTTTTACTGATCTTTTGATTGTTCTTTATTCTTTATATTTTATTAACTCTATTTTTGTCTTATTTTAATTCTCCTATTTTTAGAAAACATACAAATTACTGCTATATAAATTCTTAATAAGGATGCTTGGTTCACTAATACTGTCTACCTTCTTTTCAAATACATGCAGTGAAAGCCAAAAATTCTCTCTAAGTGAAGATTTTTCTGCCTCCCACAAGTTTTGACGTGTTATTTTTATTATCATTGAGGCTAAAACCTGTTCTAGTCTATATTATGATTTTCCCTTTGATTTTTGAGTTATTTAAAAGTATTTTCCTTAGTTGCCAAACACACTGGGGCTTTCTATTTAACTTTATAACTTATTTTTATATAAAATAATTTGTGGCTAAGGCATTTTTTTTTATGATTTCCATTTCTTGGCCTTAAGACTTGCTTAATGACCCAGTTTTTTTTTACAATTTTTGTAAATGTGTGTGCTGAAAAGAATGTTTGTTTCTGCATTTGTTGGGTGTAATGTTCTATACATTATATCCACTATGTCAAGTTTGCTGTTTTTCAAATATTTTATAGCTTGATTGATTTTTGATCTGCTTTTTCTATCAGTTACTGTAGGAGTATAATAAAATTTCCCACTATCTTTGTGGACTTGCTTTTTCTGCTATAGTTCTGTAAATTTTCCTTTTTATATCTTCTTGAATACTAAATAATGTATACAATTTTAGACATATTATAACTCCTTGGTGAATTAAAATTATTATGGAGTGCCTATCTTTATTCTTTTTACCTTTAATTATAGTATTCCTACCATTAATATAACTCTTAGAATTTTTTTTTAACTATCTGTATGAACTACCTTTTTTCCCTCTTCTTTTGATATTATCTGTCATTTTTTAACAACTTTATTGAGAAATAGTTTAAATATACAACTCACCAATTCAAATTGTATGTCTTTATATTTTTGATACATTACTTTAGACTTTATTTTATGTAATCTGAAAATCTTTGTTTTAATTGAAACATTTAATCATATATATACATATATATTCATATATTTGACTTTAAATATACTATGCTTTTCAATATTCTCTATGCCATTTGTTCTGTTTTCTTATTTTCCTTCTCTCAACTTTTTTGCTTGAATGTTTTTATTATTCAATTTCTCCCTCTTTTTGTTCTAAAATTATAAACTCTTTTAACTCAATGTGCCTAACCCATATTATTTTAAGTTGTGCTAAACCCCATAAGATATCATTATTTTTGTTTAATGAAGTCAAATTCATCTAGATATTCCCAAATATTTCCCCCTTCCTGGTATTCTTATTTCCTTATAATTTCTTGCTGTCACTGAAGACAAGTTTCCTTCTCCTGAAGAACCCCTTTAGTGTTTCTTTTCCTGTGCATCTTCCTATAATAAATTCTCTCATTTCTTGTTTTTCTGAAAACATCTTTAATTTGACTATGTTTTTGAATTACAGTTTGCTGAGTATAAAATTATGTTAATATTTGTATTCTTTCATCATTTAAAGATGCCATTCCACTGTATTCTGGTTTCCATCATTTCTACTGAAAACCCAATTGTTAATCTTATTGTTCTTTGAAACATAATATGTCTTTAATCTCTGGTTGCTTTTAACTCTGGCTCTTTATATTTTTATCTCAGCAGTTTTTAAATACAGAACTGAGTTTCAATTCATTTTTATCATGATTGGGTTTTGTAGTGCTCTCGATTCTGTGACTTGATAACTTGATGCCTTTTTCCAGTTTCATTCAGTTCTTAGCCATCTTCTCTTCAGATACTGCTTCTGCCCCACTTCCTATCTAATTTTCCTTGGATTAAAATTTCAGAAAGTTAGGCCTGCTTTCTGTGTGATACATGTCACATTCCATTATTCTGTAATTTTCATTTTTTACTTCTCTGTCTTTTATTCTGAATATTTACCTCTAAGCTATCCTCTTTTGATTACTTCTCTTTTCAACTGTGTCTAGTATGGGTTAAACTCATCAACTGGTTTCTTAATTTAAATTTACTGAAATCCAATATTTCCATTTGGTATTTTAAATTTCCCAGTCTTCTGTAAATATTCAATATTTGCTTTAACTTTTTTGACAGAGTGAGATCATTATTTCAAAATCTGTGTCTAATAACTTTACCATTTGGAACTTAGTGGGTATGTTTCTGTCTTCTACTGCTTTTATTGCTTTTCTTCATGATGTGTTCTCTATTCCTGTTCTTGATGATTTTTCCACTGGGTGCCAGTTTTTTTTCTTTTTCTAATGCTTATAGATCATTTGACTTTTCAGATGATAATATCTTACTCCAGAGAGTATTAATATTTGCTCTGCCAGGTCTCTAGAGAGACTAACAATAAGATTACCTCAACCCAATTCCAGGTGAGAGAATAAAAAAAACTGAGCTGCTATCCCTGCAGGGTACTACATTCAGTTTTTCCATATCCCTATGAGGCCACCCTGGACACCTATCCCTTTCCTCTGAACCCAAAGAAGCTGTCAAAAGAATTGCTCAACCCTTTATCAAGCCATTCAGGAACTGAAAAACACCCATAGGGGAAAACATTCTGGCTATAAATTTCCCCTTGATAGTTCCCTATTAATTCTGGTGCTGTCTATAACATTTCTCCATTTTCTGTTATCTAGTTGTCCTCCGCAGAAAAGCTTGATCTGAATTACCTACTCTACCTTTACTAGAAGCTCCACTGCACTGTTTTTTTTTCTTCTAGATTATGACACTCACATGGTTCCAAACAGAACCGTAAGAGAGGCAATAAGAAAATGCAGGTGTTGGGTTCCCCTGGTGGCGCAGTAGTTGAGATTCCGCCTGCCGATGCAGGGGACATGGGTTTGTGCCCCGGTCCGAGAAGATCCCACATGCCGTGGAGCGGCTGGGCCCGTGAGCCATGGCCGCTGAGCCAGCGCGCCCGGAGCCTGTGCTCCACAACGGGAGAGGCCACAACAGTGAGAGGCCCGCGTACCGCAAAAAAAAAAAAAAAAAAAAAAAAAAAAAGAAAATGCAGGTGTTAAAAAAAACTGCAAAAAATGTTGCTGTGGAAAAAGAAAAGTTTTCAGTTGAGACTATTATCCTCATTTGAATCAAACTACTCTTTTCTCAGGCAAAATATCAAAAATTGGAATATAAATAAGATTACTTGTGAACTCCAAAGTTTTCATATTTTCTCTTACTAAGTTTTATATTAAAAATGAGTTTATTATAACAAAAATATCAAAACTGCATTATAAAAATATTTATCAAAATTTTGAATTATAATAAAAATGTAAAAACAACTAACTTTAAATACATTTACATAGAATATATTTATACATTTTTCATATTAAACTATCCTCAAATGATTTGTATTATAATATTTGGGAGTTTTAACTTTATACTTGTGTTTTGAGACCAAAAGAGAAGTACATATATGGAGGATCTAAACTGGGAATTAAAAAAAAAAAAAATCCAGTGATCCTGAAAAGCAGTAGGTGCTATGCAGAGTAGCAGGAAATTGGGAGGCAAAAATAAGTGGAGGAAGAGACAGAGAAGGGTTTAGGAGTCAAAAATATGATCTTTACAAAAACACAGGGCCACAAAAGAAAAAAAGTGTTTAAAAATATTCAAAGTTAATATAGCATTTCCACTCTCTGCTGTGTATTATCCAACACCTCCAAGTAGTTCTCCAATTTACAGTGAACCTTGAGTGGGTGGCCCACAAATTTAGCTCAATTCTGACTCTATCTACCTGAAGATATGTCAGATCCCACAGGTGAAGCCTCAGTCCTACAAGACTGCCCCCAGTTCAGATGCCAATGACAAGCTCAGATTGTTACCTGTGCTTCTGACAAGCTATGCTAACTCTTTTCTTTTATCTTTTTTTTTTTTGCAGTACGCGGGCCTCTCACTGTTGTGGCCTCTCCCGTTGTGGAGCACAGGCTCCGGACGCGCTGGCTCAGCGGCCATGGCTCACGGGCCCAGCCGCTCCACGGCATGTGGGATCTTCCCGAACCGGGGCATGAACCCGTGTCCCCAGCATCGGCAGGCGGACTCTCAACCACTGTGCCGCCAGGGAAGCCCTCTGACAAGCTATGAATTGAAGGTTCCTATTAGCTCTTCGTGGGTTCTATTATTTCCCTAAAGCAGCTCCCAGAACTCAGGAAACCAGTTTACTAATCAAATTACTGCCTCATTACAAAGGACATTAAAGGATATAAATGAGCAGGCAAATTAAAAGAGGCATACCTCGTTTTACTGCCCTCTCCTTTACTGCACTTCACAGATATTGCAGTTTTTACAAATTAAAGTGTTGTGGCCACCCTGCATTGAGTAAGTCTATGGAGCCATTTTTCCAACAGCATTTGTTTTCTTCATATCTTTGTGTCACATTTTGTTAATTCTCACAATATTTCACACTTTTTCACTACTATTATATTTGTTATGGTGATCTGTGATCAGTGATCTTTTATGTTTCTTTTGTTATTGTTTTGAGGTGCCACAAACCATGCCCATGTAAGACCATGAACTTAATAACGTGTGTGTTCTGATGACTGCTCTATCAACCGACTGCCACCCTCTCCTTGGGCCTCCCTAATCCCTGAGACACAACAATATCAAAATTAGTACATTTAATAACTCTGCAATGGCCTGCAAGTGTTCACGTGAAAGGAAGAGTCACACGTCTCTCACTTCAAATCAAAAACTAGAAATGATTAAGCTTACTGAGTAAGCCCTATAGAACGTTGAGATAAGCCAATGCTAGGCCTGCTGCACCAAACACTTAGCCAAGATGTGAATACAAGAGACAAGTTCCTGAAGGAATTAACAGTGCTACTCCAGTGAACACATGAATGATAAGAAAGAAAAACGGCCTTATTGCTGACAACGAGAAAGTTTTAGTGGTCTGGATAGATCTAACCAGCCACAACATTCCCTTAAGACAAAGCCTGATCCAGAGAAAGGCCCTGTCTTCAGTTCCATGGAAGCTGAGAAAGGAAAGGAAGCTGCAGAAGAGAACTCTGAAGCTAGCAGAGGCTGGTTCATGAGGTTTAAGGAAAGAAGCCATTTCCCTAACATAAAAGCGCAAGATAAAGCCTCAAGTGCTGATATAAAAGCTGCATCTAGTTATCCAGAAGATCTAGGTAAGAAAATTCATGAAGGTGGCTACACCAGACAACAGATTTTCAATGTAGACAAAACAGCCTAATATTGGAGGAAGATGCCATCTGGGACTTACATAGCTAGAGAGGAGAAGTCAACACCTGGCTTCAAAACATCAAAGAACAGGCTCTCTTGTTAGGTGCTAATGCAGCTGGTGAACTTAAGTTGAAGCCAATGCTCATTGACCATTCTGAAAATCCTAGCACCCTTAAGAATTACGTTAAATTTACTCTGCCTGTGTTCTATAAATGGAACAACAAAGCCTAGATGACTGCACATCTGTTGATAACATGTGGTTTACTGAGTATTTTAAGCCCACTCTTGAGACCTATTGTCAGAAAAAAAATAAGTTCCTTTCAAAATATTACTGCTCACTGACAATACACCTGGTCACCCAAGAGCTTTGATGGAGATGTACAATGAGATTAATGTTGTTTTCATGCCTGGTAATACAACATACATTCTGCAGCCCATGGATCAAGAGTAATTTTGACTTTCAAGCCTTATTATGAAAGAAATACATTTCATAAGGCTATAGCTGCCATAGATAATGATTTCTCTGATGGATCTGGGCAAATTCAATTAAAAATCTTCTGGAAAGGATTCACCATTCTTGATGCCATTAATAACATTTTTGATTCATGAGAAGAGGTCAAAATATCAACATTAACAGAAGTTTGGAAGAAGTTGATTCCAACCCTCACAGACATCTTGGAGCAGCTAAAAACTTCAGGGGTGGAAGTAATTGCAGATGTGGTGAAAACAGCAAGAGAACCAGAATTAGAAATGGAGTCTAAAGATATGACTGAATTGCTGCAATCTGATGAGGAAACTTTAATGGATAAGGAGTTGCTCCTTATGGATGAGCAAAGAAAATGATTTCTTGAAATAGAATCTATTCCTGATATTATGCTGTTAAGACTATTGAAATGACAAAGGATTTATAATATTACACTAACTTAATTGATAAGGCAACAGCAGTTTGAGAGGACTGACTTAATTTTTTTAAGAAGTTCTACTGTGGATAAAACGCTATCAAATAGCATTGCATGCGACAAATTATTTATGAAGGAAGAGTCAACAGATACAGCAAACTTCATTTTTGTCTTATTTTAAGAAACTGTCACAGCTACCCCAACCTTCATCAATCACCACCTTCATCAGTCAAGCCATCAACAATAAGGCAAGACCCTCCATCAGCAAAAAGATCACTTTTCACTGAAGGCTCAGATGATGGTTAGCATTTTTTAGCAATAAAGTTTTTTTAACTAAGGCATATACATTGTTTTCTTTAGAAATAATGTTATTGCACACTTAATAGACTATAGTATAGGGTAAATGTAATTTTAAATGTACTGAGAAACCAAAAAATTTGTGTGACTCACTCTATTGTGAGATTCACTTTATTGCAGTGGTCTGGAACCAAACTTGCAACATCTCAGAGATATGCCTGTACATAGTGCAAGGTCTGGAAGGGTCCTGAATACTAGAGCTTCTGTCCCAGCCCATGGATGCATTCTGGTTCAGTAATTAGAGTTCTGGAAGCTCATCAAACCCTGTCCTTTTGAGTTTTTATGGAGTCTTCATTACAGGGGCATGGCTGATTAAATCATTGGCCACTGGTGATTGACCTCAATCTCCAGGCCCTCTTCCCTCCCTGGATTGGTTCCCCTGGCAACCAGTCCCTCCTTAGGGGCTTTCTAAAAGTTACCTCATTAACATAACCTCAGACTTGGTTAAAAGGGACTTGTTATGAATAATAAAATGTACTCTTTTCACCCTTATTGCTCTTTATTATTTATGAAATTCCAAGGGTTTTAGGAACTTAGCGATAGAAAGGGACTAAAACCAAATATATATTTATTATAAATCATAATGTCAAAAAAAATCATAATGTCACATACACAAAAACAAAAACAGTTTGTGAAAACTAGAAGATGGCATTAAAAAATAATTTAAAAAGCAAACTCATCTAGTGTTTGTCTTCTTCTCTCATAGACAACTCATTCACTCTAAATATCTGATTTAATTTTATTAATGATTGTGTATGTAGACTTTGATCTATCAAGAAAGGATTTATGCCATCTGTTTATTTCCAAGTATTAGAAATTTCAATGACAGCATAGGTCTGTGAGGGTACTTGAAGTTTATGAATTCTATAAATATAAGCAGATTAAAGACAAGTAACTGTCACAAATCATAGGAACAATTTTTAAGGAAAAGTATATTACACTGTTTCTTTTCAACTATTTATTTTTTGCATGCAATGTTCTGTCCTTTTTGTTTACTCAGTAAAGCCAATAGTAACCCAGTGAGAGACCAGGAACAAGCTCTCTTAGAACTACCTTAAGTTCCTACTGAAAATGAAGATCCCATGGAAAGCCTATCCTATGCCTATTAATAGCATACAACCAAGAATTCCCCTTATAACATGCTCTCCAGGTGATTGTTTACACACTGAGGTTTTCAAATTGCTATAGTAAAGCCTAGGGACCCTCTCCCTCACCAATATAATCTACTAATGAATTCTAAATTGAAGAATGCTGATGATTACTATCTGAAGCCCATGCAACAAAAAGCAAGACATCCAAAAAATACTCTGCTTTAGATATTAGCCACATTCTTGGGGTTGTGATCGGCAGAGCATGAAGAACACAGAAATGAAGCCTTTTGTTTACTTCTAAAATTGACTCAGTTCTTGCCTTCTGAGGTTGAAAGAGCAAATTCTTTAACAGATAGACAGAAATACAGACTAGATAGATATACTCCTTTCACACTGTTCAACTATTTGAATGGAACGTCTCTCTTTTCTAAAAAGGGACATCACTTGACATTTATCACATTTATCACATTTATCACTATATGAGGTAGAATTCTAGACTAACTGCATATTTACTTAATTTAAATAACCCTCTGAGTAATACTCAGCAAATAATGCATTCACTTATTGGGACAACTTTGATTTATTTTGTTTACAAAGCAAAAATTTATACTATTAAAGCAATTCTTTTGAATGGCTCCACCTGTAATCAAGCCTCCTGTGTAGTTTATGATTCTCCTATTGCTCAATATTCTTATCATTCAAAGATAAGAATATTGAATGATATTCAATATAGAGAGTACCCATATCATTCATAGGCAAAAGTACATGAGGCCCAAAAAAGAACTGAGTAACCAGAGATGACAAATGTAAAGCATAATCCCAAAGACAAAGTATTAACACAAAATATTTGGATAACATTTTAGCTAACATCTGAAGTATAATATTGTTGTCGTGGCTCAACCTACGCAACCTACTTATTTTTGGTATAGTATACCAAGTAGTATACACAATACTTTAGTGCTTGGAATTGGAAGCGAAACAAACATGAGCTGAATTCTGGCTTTGAAAAATGATTTGGGCACGTGGCTTATTTTCTGAGGAAACCATACAGCTCTGAGCTAAAGCGTGGGATAAAACTATCTACTTCCCAGTAGGTATTGAGGCCCAGCAGAGTATTCATTACATAAAGGCAAGAACTTTGCTGTCTTTTTCATTGCCATATTGTAAGCACCTACGACAACATCTAGAAAATGGCAGGCAGTCAACAATTTTTTTTTTTTTGTGGTACGCGGGCCTCTCACTGCTGTGGCCTCTCCCGTTGCGGAGCACAGGCTCCGGACGCGCAGGCTCAGCGGCCATGGCTCACGGGCCCAGCCGCTCCGCGGCATGTGGGATCCTCCCAAACCGGGGCATGAACCCACGTTCCCTGCATCGGCAGGCGGACTCTCAACCATTGCGCCACCAGGGAAGCCCAACAAGTAATTATTTAATGAATGAAATAATTCAATATGCAAGAAGCTTAGCACACTGGATAGCAATATCAGTAAGAACTAGATGTCATAGTTACTATTATTGTTATCGCTATGGGTTTCAAGATCCTTATAATCATATATTGACCATTTAATAAAACCATCTGTGTGCTTATTCTCTACACATTTCTAACATGTTCCAAATATTTAACTTAATAATAAAACCTGGCTGAAAAACATTTAGGCTGATGTAGAGAAATGATACAGGAATTAATCTTTTTCAACTCACATCTCTCTAGAGGTAATTACAATTTACTTTGCAAGACAGCCCCTAGTATAATCTGAGGTTGAGAAGTTTCTTAAACTACTTGGATATTTCTAAGTTATAAAAAAAAATTAAGGATATGCTTTGCATGCATATTATTGCCATGGGAATAAATGTTAAAAGGAAAACAGAAAATTTTCAGATGTATAGGTTCACTGGAGTTGCTTCAAAGCAGAATGCACAGATCTTTTTTAAAATGAAAAACTATAATGATACCATCATTCAAACTGGCCTTGAAAAGTATTTTCTGAGTCACTAGCCAGCACAAATTCTGCCTCGGCTCTAAGATTTACACTTCCTCTATGCACATTTTATATGTCTGATATTACAATACTAAACAGTGCAAAAATTATTTATTAGTATACACAGTAAAAAAATCTATGATAAGAAAAAAGCTCAGGAAGAACACATATGTGTGTTGCACACAAGAACCTTACAGCTTTAGAGAACTGAAAGATAAAGACAGATGCATATGAATCTAGTACTGTGGTTAGGAGGTTTACACAGGAGTCATGTATTTTGAACTCAAATCTTGAGACTATCTCTTATTAGCTGTGCGATTTTTGCACAATTTCAACTCTTCAAGACTCATTTTCTCTATTAAATAGATATTCAAATGAATGAATGAAATAATGCAAATTGCTTAGTGTATTTCCAAGCATAAAATAAGAACTTGATAAAAGCCAGTTTTTACTTTCCATACAAATTCAAGACAATTTACAACTGTACATACATACTCATGATATGGAACTGTTATTAACTGCAAGATTATCAAGGAATGAATCTAGCTCATAAAGTCTTCTTATATACACTATTAAGAAATACAAGTATCTTCTAGCAATACATAAACTTACCAATTCCCATAAAAATTCCCAGGAAAGGCAAGTAAAATAGAAAAGGCAAAAGAAAAAGGTATACTATATGTTTCCTATGAGAACTCAGCAACTTTTGTAAGCCTTTTGTACTACCAATAATGCTTACTGTATCACGATAAATAACAAAAATTTATTTCCCAGAAAGACATTTAAGCATGAGATATTAATTAAATGTTATTTTAGGTGTTGTTTGACTTAGTTTTTTTGCAATCACCTCGGATTATACAGAATGAAATATGCTAAGACTTTAAGATTTAGATAAGCTAGTTCAAATTATGGGCTGGTTTATTTTTTCTTTCAAATGCCACTTTAAAAGCCATTCACATGTTCAACTTATTTCTTCTAAAAAATATTCAAGCCATTTTTAATTAAGCTATACTGCTTTTCATATGTCAGGTCAATTCCCTTCCGTCTTGTGTGAATGGTCACTGGCTGTTTAATAACAGCATTAGCAATGAATGTGGACAGCTTTATTTCTTGGTCTATAATCATTATTAAAGTATTTACTACTAAGTATAAAGAATAGGTTTCTAATAACATCATTCGCCAGTCTAAACTACACAACACTCTTCAATTTGTCATTATCACCTACTTAAATAGCTCCCATTTCTGCATAAATTAACATTTACTCATGCTAAAATTGAAATATTTACCATGGATATTATCATAGAGAACTTTTTACCTAATTTTACTTTTTCTGCCTAGCCTTTACTCCACTTATCTTGACAAGATAGATAAAACACATATGGTTTCTGTTACAGAAGTCTGAGTAAGGAAGACTCTAAAAGAGGCTTCAGGTTTCTGGATAGGAAATCTTTATCACAAGTCACTTAAATACATGGGCAAAATTTCATTCAAATCATAGTCCTTCTCCAATACACTTCCCAGTCACGTTAGTAAACAATTTGAACTCTACCAATGGAAAATATGCCAGAGCAAGCCAGATCTTATCACCACTCCCTGACCTTGTTCCAACACCTTCATCCATACATAGTTCTCTACTGTCAAATAGGAATATACCTCTAAGATCCTGGTGGTTTTTATTCAACTTTTTCAAATGACTTTATATTTTATAAAGTTAAAGAGCAGACACATTTTTCCTTTGTGTCACTCAATTTATCTGCCTCCTCTCTTTTTAGAACTTAATTTTTTATAATAGACTTTCTTTATTTATTTTTATCTTTCATTCACCAAAAATATTCCATGTGTTTATGAGACTGGAGAAAGAGTGCAGTGTGGTGAAGCACTCAAGCTTCAGCATCAGACGGACGCAAGTTCAACCACAAGTTCTGCTTGATGTAACTGTTTCACCTTAGTCATTTCACGTAACGTCTCTAAATCTCAGTTTTCTCTTCTGTAAATTATTACAAATATAAGGCAAAATTTAGCCATGTTATATATTTGTGTTACAGGTCTCATAAAGGGTTATTAAGAGAAATAAATGAAATAACGGATACAAAGCACTAGGAAACTATATGGCAAAGAATGAGCTTTTAATAAATGTTATTGCCACTATTATTGATAGTGCTGCTGCTGCTACTACTGTTATTTCTACTGCTTTAAATGCGTCAGTGAATCAAAAGACAATTCTTGTGTACGTAAGATTAACAACAATCCAACCTAATATGGTGTGTCCCCCAACACTGTAATCAAGTTTTTCTCCTCTGTGCCTCTCACAATAGCATTCTCACTTTTGTACCCTCTCTTTCCTCATGTTGTTTCTCAACTTGCAATGTTTTCTTACCACTTTTTGTTAATGAATTTTAGGAAAAGAAAGGGAATGAACAGAGGATTCCATGGAGGACACTACCTTTGGTAAAACAATATGGATTCATAAGTGATTCATATGGGATAGAGTAGAACATAACTTAAAGAGATGGTTACAGAGATTAAAGATACTGCAGAAACCAATATATAAAATAAAGGTGTTTGAGGGCTTAGACTAAGTTCATGGCAATCAAAGTGGAAAAATAAAGAATCTAAGAGCCATTGCTAGTAAAGAATTAATAAAATTAGAGACTGATTATATATATTTAGTTCATTAAAATATGAATATGCTTTAAAATAAGCAATATAAGCATGAAGTACATAAGGGTTAGCAAAGATAATGGTCAACTAAGAAACATCTCTGTCTTCTATGTATGCTGGTTTTAAAACCTGGGTAATATGTGTGTGTGGGTGTGGGTGTGGGTGTGGGTGTGTGTGTGTGGAGGGGTGTGTGTGTTGATGATGTAGAAAAAGGAATATGCCAAATGTATACATTTGTACCTTGAATTAAAGATGCTTCAGAAGAGCTAAGGGAATAGAACCTGTGCTGCTGGTGAATCCATATAGTTTCCAACAACAATTTATTAGGTACTTGTTATGTGCCAGGCACTGGTAAAGATTGCCTATACAACAGTAAACAAGAGAAAACATGTGACTGCCTTCATTGTCATATACTCTGCAAGGGGAGGCAACTGGGGAAGACAATAAACAAATAATGTAAACTTAGGTATGAGTATTTATTATATATGGATATTATTTTAGATTGAATTTGATAGCAGAGAATGGGGTCTGTGTATGTCTATTGCAAATGTGCTATATATCACCATGTGTAAATAGACTTTTAATAGATGTTTATAGTACATTACCAGTGGTTATCAAATTTAATCTGAAACTCAGACTGCACAACTTCACACAACTATTGCACTACATGCAAGAACATTAAAATAATATTATTACTGTTGTTATTATTGAAAGTAGTAGTGATAGCAGCAACAACACTCTAAGTGCACTTTTGGGTCTAAGGAATAAGAGGTAACCTGCACTCATTATTAAGCACCATATATTTATTGCCTTATTTAACCTTTAAAATGGCCCTATAAGGGACTTCCCTAGTGGTCCAGTGGGTAGGACTTCGTGCTTCCAATGCAGGGGGCCCAGGTTCAGTCCTGGTCAGGGAACTGTATCCCATATGGATGCCACAGCTAACAGTCCGCATACCGTAACTAAAGATCCCGTGTGCCACAACTAAGAACCAGTGCAGCCAAAATAAAAGTAAATAAACATTTTTTTAAAATACCCCTATAAGTTTCACAATATTATTCTTCATATACTAGAAAAGAGGAGATTATATTCCATAACCTCTCAGTATGGGCAAAATTTCTGAAGTAAATGTCTTGTTTTTCTTATTTTTTCTGAACAACGAATAATTAATAATGACTATCCGGAGGAAAGAAATTATTAAATGTTTTCAGATTATGACTACATTTCAAACATGTTAGTTTTTATAATACATTTTGACAGCAATTATTAAATCCATATGAGAAAAGATGGTGTCTTATTCTCTTTAATTCCATTTAATAACTAGTATAATTCCTGACTCTTACAGGTGTTTGAAGTGGTTTTCACTTTGGCTTTCTAGTATCTTCCTTAGTCACCTCTATCCACTTTCCATAATCATACCTCTCTTTCAGAGATCTCCAATCAAGTACAGACTTGGTGGGAGGAAGTTAAATCCCACCAATAGAAAAAGCAGCAAAATCAGATCCTCCTTCTCCCCAGTGCATTGAGGCAACAAACTTACATCTCAAGCTCATTCAGACAAACTCCCCCTTGACAAATCTTGAGAAAGTGATATAATCTTGAGAGTGAAAATTTGAGAACACAACATAAGGACATTCACTGTAGCAACAGGCAGCTTCTGGAGGACTCGCCTTTCTAGGGAGTGAGATCTACTCTGCTTCCTTCTGTATTTTCTATCAGCCTCTAAGCTAGGCTCCAACTCTAGGCCTGATGATGAGTAAATTAGATTAAATTCAGCTGGACCCATTATGAAACATAATTTTACCCCATAACAAAGGAGACATGAGATTAACTGATAATACTGTCATGGATTCCTGCTTTAAATGGTTACATACTGCATCAACTTTCCATTTATATTTAAGATAAGGAATGTTTTATTGCATAATGACAATCTTCCTCTTAACATTACTTACGGTAAAATTACTATATTTATTTCCGGGTACTGTTGTTGTTTGGTGTTTGATTGCCATACTCCATTTTGGGTTATAGGAACAAATCAGAAAACAAACAAAAATCAGAAAAAAGTATTCTTAAAAATGTAAACCATGTACATCTAAAGCATTGATATTTCTTTTACAAGGGCATCCCTAATGTCACCATTCTTCTCCAGTATACACTTGGCTTGCAAATATCAGAGCAATACAGATAAACTACAATCTAAAAATCAATCTTCTCAAAATCTGTACTTGGCAACATATCAGTATTTTAAGTTGCCTTCTAGCATTTTCCTATTACTGTTTCACAGCTCTTCCAAAGCATATGTTTTACTACTTATGATTACAGTTTGGTTACGTATTAATCCACTGTTTCCATACTGGTTTCAAAATTTTTGCATTTGAGTTCACGTTACACAGGTGCTAAGGCCATATGAGAATCAATATCTAATCTATTTCCTAATGTAGTTTGCAGCATTTTTATCTTGAAATAAAACAACTTGAAGTGTTCACAGTACCACCTTTAATCAAGTGTAACCATAAACTACAAAGAATTGAAAATGAAATGAGTATAAGACATTTCACACTCCAAGCAGTCAGATGATAATGTTTCCACCCGTTAACATATTAATAACAGTGTTAAAGAGCACAATGTGCCTGAGGTATTACAAGTCTATGCAATTTTACATGTGTCAAGAAATGGTTTGCTTGTTAGCAACTGGTTAGAGTATCAAAGCAGAATGAATTCCATAGGGAAACTGATTGCATAATAAGGAAAAAGGGGAAATCTTCATTTCTTGAATCATTTCAAATAACCCGTGAAAAGCACTGGATAATACAGCAAGAAGGACTGGCCTCTGGAGGGTATTAGATGACCTACAGTAATAGATCATTTCCATCTGTAATGTCTGTGATTAATATGTCATAATTTTGAATGGTGTATTCAGGAAAAAGAGAGACACTGAATACTAATACAAAGAGACAAGACAAAGCACAGAGAAGAAGGGGCATCCAATACTACTGACTGAGATAATGGCAGAGCATTATCTCTGACTAGTGGCAGAGCATACAGAGAGACCATCTCTTCATAAGAGACTGGCTACATTATGTTTTTAAGATCATTTTACTTTCTTCTTATGTGTTTTCCTCTGCTTGATAGCTTTAAACGTGCTTTAGCACTAAGATCAAAATGTGAATATAAAAAAAATAAAGTAGGCCAAACAGAACATGATATACCTTACCTACAATTTTTAAAAATAATATTAAAGACTAAATAAAGGCCCAAGCCAAAATAAAAGTGCAAGAATATTCCCATTAAGCTCTTTTATTGTTGGAAATATGAAAACAAATGTTCATGAAATGGGAAAGTTCTACATTAATGTGCAGAACAAATATTCCTTTTTATCTACTTTGCTACATTTAATGACTAAGAAATACTACTTTTAAAAAAAATCAAGATAATTGTGTTCAGTATATTGTCAAACATTTGGATTTCCCATAATCTGCCAGCATATTTGCTTGACTATATCACACATTTCTTTCTTCAATGCGCTAACTCCAAGAATAATACCAATCCCAAATAGCCCGCAATTAAAATTGCTAATCTATTGGTTGATTACCCATTGGCTATTCAGTTGGGGTATTATTTATTTCTAATTAATATAAAAGATGGCATTTAATGGTGAATGAGAAGTGGAGCTAGTTATGCATTTTGGGTAATTTTTTTTTTTACATTTTATCTTCCAGAATAATATGAAAATTATATAAACTCATGGTAGAAGTAAAATCATGTAATAAGAAGGCAAACAAGCACATTAAACAATAAAGAATTGTTATTAAAAATAATCATGGTCTCCCTAAGAACAGAAAGGTGGCCTTAACCAACCACCTATTGTGAAGCAAGACTGAACCTACACTCTTCTGAACCAGTATTAGTCAATCCCAGCAGCCCACTGGGAAAAGCTACACAGTACCCAGATAATCAAGGAAGCTATGAAATAGTCATTATGCTAACCACATGCAGGGAAGGTCCATACAGGGGCATTTTGATTATTTATTTACCATACCAGTTCTCACAATTTAGACTGAGAAGAATTAATAGAAGCATGGTGATAGG
The DNA here is from genome assembly GCF_008692025.1 of Phocoena sinus. NCBI lineage: Eukaryota > Metazoa > Chordata > Mammalia > Artiodactyla > Phocoenidae > Phocoena > Phocoena sinus. The sequence continues at coordinate 31,730,588 of NC_045765.1, forward strand.
ATGCTTACTATAGAATAGTGAAAATGTGTAGTTTGTGTTTCCTACTGCATAAAAACAGGAAGTATGTTCTTTAAGCAACTATAAATAGCATTCATCTAAAGCCACCTGTAGAGAAATATATGTATATAGATCTCCATATATACACCTGAGTGATTTATATACATATACATATATGTGTGTATGTGTGTATACATATACTTATATACATGAATGATATATTTATCCTATCCAGGCTAATAAGAACCACACAATACCTGTGTAAATCTAAGAATAATAGAAGCTCAGTGCTCATCAAGAGAGTTGTGCCTAAATTAGTTATTTAAATTATTTGGCCTTCTGAAATGGTGTTCTGTGGGACAGAGTTGAGTAGCACTGCTCAAAGCAAAAACTGTCCCATATGCAAATATGTATGAGAAATTCTGCTTGCATTCTTTCTTTTAAAAATATACAATCATGTAGGTTACCACATTAAAGGCTCAACTGATTCAACCTAGGTGGGCATGGGACCCTCTTTTTGAAGCATGTCGATCAATATTTTTTCCAACAATGTTTCTTCAAACAAGTGTGAGGAACTCAACCTCGTCAATTACAGAGTTGAAGACGCTTTCAGTAAGGGTTAGAAAAATTAGTAATTTTTCATATCTAAGAGATCAATTATCTATTGATCTAAGGATCAATAGATAATAATTTGAGTAAAACAAAGCATTGAAATATTTTTGATTTATTTATTTCCTTTAATGACCCTGTTATTCTTTCTAAAAGAATTCCAACATAAAACCCTTTAGTTTATCCTACAAGAAGCTTATACTATATAAACTACCATATCTCATAAAAATGTTGGCAAAACGTATATATATATATCGTTGCTTTATTTTTTACTTTATTATATCACACTGAAAAGTATTATCAAAAGACTGTATAGGACATAAACATATCATTCAAACCATTTGAAACTAAAAAAATAAAATAAAATTCAAATCAATTTGTCTCCTGAGATTTTTCCCCCCAGATAAACAGCCCCTGGCAAAGATAATTTTAAACAATTGCCGTATTTGTAGCTATTGCAAACACATTTGGCTTAAACCAGAGTAATAACCCGTAACTGGCATCTGCAATTCATTCTCCATACAAAACTGAAATGCATTTTCAATGTCACTCAGATCATAATCATATTCCCTTCCCATTATATAGAAACTATAATTCAAACTTATTACCATGTCACAAAAAGGCCCTTACTAAACTGGTCCTTGTCTACTTATTCAGTATATATCCTATCATTCTTTCCCTTGCTTTTTTAGGATTCAACAACACTGGCCTTATAGTATGTTCTCATAACTGCTGGGCTTAGTCTTACTTTAGGGGTCTTGCCACCACTGTTCACTCTGCCTGGAAAGTTCATTCTCTAGACCTTGATATAGCCAATTTCTAGTACAGGATTCAGCTCATGTAATTGTCACATCTGAAAGAGGACTTTATTAACTACAAGATCTAAATAAGTATACCTGCAGGCACTGTCACTGCACATAATTTTATCTTATCACAGAGCTCATTACTACCTGAAGTGATCTTATTTCTTTTATTTTTTTCTCTCTCCATCGAAATATAAACTCTGAAAAGAAGCTACTGCTCTGACTTCTTCACAATTTTATCTCCAACGCCTAGAAAATCACCTGAACTATAAAATATACTCAATAAATATTTGGGGAATTAGTGACAATCACCTAGATTAATATATCATAAAGACAAAAATTTGGATTTTTTAATTCCTACAAGGCATATAATTAGGCAGCAATCTAGAGTAAATTCATTTTTGTTGATATCATATCCCTAAGGTACATAGTTAGCTTGAAAAATATAACTTTATTCTATGCTTAAATTATGTAAGCCTTTCCCTCACAGACATTCATCTAATTTGATGACCATAATAAAAATTCATATTTTCTCTTAGTTTTATATGCAAGTGTTGTTGTTTTGTCAATTAAATACAATTCAAATAATGAAGCATGCAACTCCTAAGAGCTATTACTTAGAAATCAAAATTTGTGTTCTAGAAATGTATTAGACCAGGTGAATATGTACGAATTATATGTGAATAAAACAGTAGACCTGCTTGATTCATAGGAAAATATTAAGTTGTGTCCATGGTGATCTGGCAAACCCTCACTGCATAGTATTGCCAACAATATATTTTTTATATTAAATATTTTGCTCTTAATTTAGAATTTCAAAATGACCTCTGCATATCAAATTCTAATTATATAACAGTCCTCTCTTAATCTGGAATGTAGCTATTTTGTACCAGTGCCAGCCACTGGAACATTCTGTGTGTTGTGACAGCCTAATTTTCAAGAGAAGGGAGTTGTGGATGGTGATAGGAATAGACAAAAAAGCCATCAACATGATTCTTAAACATGTTAAAATATTAGGTGCCATAAATGAAATCTGTTTTGATTTTCAGAACATTATAAGCAAATTACTATAGAAATCTCTATTTGATGCCTTTCCTATGGTAGCTAACATGTATGATTCAAAATAATTATTACCAAATGACTTCTAAAGGGAGGAAATAATATTTTGTGAGGGAACTTAGATTTTAGAAAACTCCCTATATTATTTTTGCGGGTTATGGCAATGTAATGAATTCCAATAGATCTGTTCACTCCTCCTCAAATAACTAAAGACTGTACTATGCCATAAATGATCCTTTTATGAAACTTTAGCCATCTGTGAGTGGTAATCATAAAACAGTTTGATACTGCCATCCATTATATTTTTGATAAACTATAATAGATCAAGTTAACTAGGTTTGACATTCTCTTCATAAAAAGATGTTTTTATCTAAGAATTGGATATTGATCCTTCTTTAAATACAGACAAATGACTTGTGTAGTTACTGTATAGTCATAGTATACAAACTTCGTTAAGTTCAGGCAAAACTAAAACTGTACCTGCTGTTTTCCACCAAAGAAAAAAGTAATTTTATTAATGTTACACTAATCTATTTTTATGATGGTTTGGGAGATGAAAACATATTGTAAAGTGGAGTATCAGTAAGTGTCACTGTGACCACTGTTTTATAAATTCATTTTTTTAATTTAATAGAAATACCCTTTTAGAAAATTAGGTACATTTTATTTTCAATGTATTCATTTTTAAAACCAAAACATAATTTAGTGGTAAACACTAACTTTGAAAGACAATACAGTTTCTTAAAACTTATTAACGAAATCATGCAAATATATATAATTAAGTTTAAATCATATTTCAGTTTCTTTCTCTTCCCCAGATGACACAAATTAAACTCATGCTCTGTTTCCAGAAGGTGCAAACATGTTTGTTCAAAAAAAAAATTCTAACTATGAGGCATAAAATCTCAAATCAAAGTAATAATCTTTGAACATTCCTTATCCCTTTGGTATTTGGTCTAAGAGCAGAAGAGCATATACATATATATATATATATACTTTTTTTTAATTAAGAGAAGATAACTTTCAGTAAAATACCTTTTATACTGCTAATATATCAAGCATTCTTTGTGAAATGGAGCTGACTCTGTCCACCTACGTATTACTACCTTTCCAAACTTTCCCAAAGTTCAAGTTATTTTTTAAACTTTATTTTGTAAGATAACACAATAAAAGAAAGTTTATAAAATGCAAATGATTAGCTTAACACATTATTGCTGTAATTTTCACAGCAAAGATGCCTGCAGTCCAGAAGTGCCTTGCCTTCCCTATTCTACGTCTTCCCAACTGTGAAATCTTTTTATTCTGCTTTCAATTTTATTTTCTTACTTCCCCTTTTATAGTTTTACTTGCTGGGTATGCACACTTAAAACATTATTTATCTTTGTTTTGAACTCTATAGTTTTTTAAGATTCATTTCTATGTTGCATGGAGCTGTAATTCATTAATTTTCCCTATAATAGGGTATGCTATGTATATAACATATAATCTTTTGGTCAGAAATTTTGCTAAAGTATTTTATTAATTTTAATAATATGCTTGCAGATTTTCCAATTTCCTAATACACATTCATGTCACCCACTTAAATAAAAGGTGGCATATTCTCTTTAGTCCCTTTAAATTTTATGCCTTTTTCTTGCCTGATTGCTCTAAGACTTCCAGAACAAAATTAAACTGCATTGGTGATACTGAGAACCCACCTCTTGAGCCTGTTCTTGAAGGGAAAGTTTTTAATGTTTCTGAGTGTAAACGTTGTGTTGGCCAAAAAGTTCGTTCGGGTAAGCTTGTTAACGTTTTTCTGTATTATCTTATGGAAAAACCTGAACGAACTTTTTGGTCAAACCAATATTAACTATGGTGTCTTCAGTGGAGTTTTACTAGGTTATTTTTTTTATTGGAATACAATTGCTTTACAATGTTGTGTTAGTTTCTACTGTACAGCAAAGTGAATCAGCTATATGTATACATATATCCCCTCTTCTTTGGATTTCCTTCCCATTTAGGTCACCACAGAGCAGTGAGTAGAGTTCCCTGTGCTATATAATAGGTTCTCATTAGTTATCTATTTTATACATAGTATCATTAGTGTATATATGTCAATCCCCACCTCCCAATTCATCCTACACCCCCCGCTTCCCACCTTGGTGACCATATGTTTGTATTCTACGTCTGTGTCTCTATTTCTGCTTTGCCAATAAGATCACCTATACCATTTTTCTAGATTCCACATATATGCCTTAATATATGATGTTTTTCTCTTTCTGACATACTTCACTCTGTATGACTCTAGATCCGTCCACATCTCTACAAATGACCCAATTTCATTCCTTTTTATGGCTGAGTAATGTTCCATTGTATATATGTACCACATCTTCTTTATCCATTCATCTGTTGATGGACATTTAGGTTGCTTCCATGTCCTGGCTATTGTAAATAGTGCTGCAGTAAACACTGGAGTGCATGTGTCTTTTTGAATTATGGTTTTCTCTGGGTATATGCCCAGTAGTGAGATTCCTGGGTCATATGATAGTTCTATTTTTAGTTTTTAAGGAACCTCCATACTGTTCTCCATAGTGGCTGTATCAATTTACATTCCCACCAACAGTGCAAAAGGGTTTCTTTCTCTCCACACCCTTTCCAGCATTTATTGTTTGTAGAATTTTTGATAATGGCCATTCTGACCAGTGTGAGGTGATTAGGTATTCTTGTTATTTTTAAAAGATTGAGAAAGTTCCCTTTCCTACTTTGCTGATTTTTTTTCTTTTGTTGCAAATAGATTCTAAATTTAATCATTTTTTTCCTTATTCAGATAACGTGAGTTTTCTTCTCTTTTGTGTAATGTGGCAAATTATACTTATTGTTTTTCCAAATGCTAAATGAACTGTGAATCTCTGAAATAATCCCCAAATGAGCATGTTTTTGTTTGTTTATAGATATGACTTTCTCAATTTTGCTTAATATTTTAAAATTTGTGACTATGACTAAGATTACCTAACAACAGTCCTTTCTTAACCACTCCATGATGCATTTTAATGTCCAAGTTCGGTCAGTCTGAAAAAATGCAGAAACAAATATCACTGTTTTGTTTCTGTTCTTTGGAGTAGTTTGTGAAATATCAGTATTTTTAAAATTTCATGCATATTTGTTAGAAACTGCTAGTGAAGGCAACTGGACTTGGAAAATAATGAACATTTTTAATTACTGGTTTGATTTCTTTAATAAGTATACACTATTCAGGTTATCCATTTCTTTTTGTGACAATTTTGATGTACATTACTATAAATTCCATTTCGTTCAAATTTTCATTCTTGGCATAAAGTTTATAACTTTCTTTTATATTTATAATATTTACTGTAAGTGGATATATAGTAATTCTGTTTTCATTCCTGGTAATAGATATTCTTGTCTTTTCTCCTTTGTTTTCTTTACTCATACCAAGGAGTTATCATATCTATTAAAAATACTTGGGCATTTTTTTCTTTCTATTGCATACATATGTGTGATATATGAACATACAAAGAACAAAGAACATCACTCATCACCCAGTTATACTAGGGTTAAGTTGCAACCCACTGAATTTGCCCATCAACAGTGCATCCTGAAAGGAATTCAGAATGGAAAAAAAAAAACAAAAAACGATGAGGCAATCTGTGCTTTGAATAAATAGGCCTCTAGAGTCAGATGTATATCTCAGGAAGACTTTCAATTACTCCAGATTCTTGCACCTTCCCATAGATAGAAAAGCACTAACATCATTAACTTCAAATATCTGTTCCTTGTGATAAGCAATCTTTTACCAAGAGGTATGCTTGATTACATATATTATTTCCTAGCCAAAAAAATTCATATACATACTAGCTCCTCCCCTACCTCTTCGGAGCAGTTTACTCAAAGCTACTGAGTGGCTGTCTCCCAGGCTATAGTCTTCAGTAAGACGCTGAATAAACCTTAAACTCACAACTTTCATGTTGCGCATTTTTCTTTAAATATATACACACACACAGACATATATACATATATACACACTTTTATAGATTTTTCTTAATTACTATAGCTTTATTTATTCTACTAATTTCTACTCATACCTTTATTATTTCTATCCTTTTATTTTTCATTGGCTTTGTATTACTTGGATTCTAGCCTCTTAAAATGGTTACACAGATTAGTGATATTCAGCCTCTTAAAAAATATGCATAAGACTATTAATTTCCCCTAAGCAGAACCTTAATTATACACCACAATTTCTGATAAGTAGTGTTTCACTAAAATCCAGTTTTAAATATTTTCTAATTTAAAATTTTGTGCTACTTTTTTTCCCATAGGTATTTAGTCAAAAATTTAAAAATTCCAAATGTACCAGAATTTTATCATTTTATTTTTGTTTTTGATTTCTAGTATAATAGGACCATGTTCAGATAACAATCGTATCTGATTTCAGTCCTTTGAAATTTCTTGAGACTTATGTCTAGTATATACTGTGTTTATTTTGTAATTATTTTGTGTGTACTTGGAATGACATATATTCTGCAGTTGCTGGGTAGTATAATAACTCGTTTATTAGAACAATTCTGTTGATTTGCGAGTCAAATATTCTATACACTTATATAAATGTTGTCTGTGTTTTCTATTACTAACACACTTTTAAACAACATTTATTAACATCTTCTACTAGGATTATGGATTTTTCTGTTTCCTCTGTTAGTTCTGTCAATATTCACTTCATATGCTTTGAGGCCATGTTATAGCTGCCTATAAATTAAGAACTGTTATGTCTTCCTCATGAATTAGCCTTTGACCCTTTTGATATACTGAGATAATCTCCTTTATCTCTATAATGATTATTGCCTTAAAGCCCACATTTCCTGATATTAATATCAGCTCTCTTTTGTTTAATGTTGTAATTACATGCCATTTCAATTCTTTTATTTTCAAACTTCCTATATTTTTTTTTTTGTTATAGATGTGTCTCTTATGATACGTTTAAAAAAGGAAAAAATGGATTTTGGTATTTGTTCAGTTTGATTATCTTTGTTTCAAATGGAAACATTTCTTCCATTATTCCGTTTGACCATACGATCATCTCAATAGATGAAAAAAAGCTTTTGACAAAATTCAACACCCATGTATGATAAAAACTGTCCAGAAAGTGGGCATAGAGGCAACACACTTCAACATAATAAAGGCCATATGTAACAAACCCACAGCTAACATCATACGCAGTGGTGAAAAGCTGAAAGCATTTCCTCAAAGATCAGGAACAAGACAAGGATGTCCACTCTTGCCACTATTATTCAACATAGTTCTGGAAGTCCTAGCCATGGCAATCAGAGAAGAAAAAGAAATAAAAGGAATGAAAATTGGAAAAGAAGAAGTAAAACTGTCACTGTTTGCAGATGACATGATACTATACACAGAAAATCCTAAAGATGCTACCAGAAAAAAAATAAAGCTCAATGAATTTGGTAAAGTTGCAAGATACAAAATTAATACACAGAAATCTATTTCATTTCAATACACTAACAATTAAAGATGAGAATGAGAAATTCAAGAAACAATCCTATTTAGCACTGCATCAAAAAGAATAAAATACCTAGGAATACACTACCTAAGGAAGCAAAATACCTGTACTCTGAAAACTATAAGATGCTGATGAAAGAAACTGAAAATGACACAAACAGAGGAAAAGATGTTCTTGGATTGGAAGAATCAATATTGTCAAAATGACTATACTAACCAAGGCAATCTACAGATTCATTGCAATCCCTATCAAATTACCAATGGCATTTTTCACAGAGCTAAAACAAAAAAATCTTAAAATTTGTATGGAGACACAAAAGACCCTGGATAGCCAAAGCAATCTTGAGAAAGAAAAATGGAGCTGGAGGAATCAGCTCCCTGACTTCAGACTATACTACAAAGCTACAGTTATCAAAACAGTGTGGTACTGGCACAAAAACAGAAATATAGATCAATGGAACAGGACAGAAAGCCCAGAAATAAAACCATGAACTTATGTTCAATTCATCTACGATAAAGGACACAAGACTATTCAATGGAGAAAAGACAGTTTCATCAATAAACGGTGCTGGGAAAACTGGACAGTTACATATTTAAAAAATGAAATTGGAACATTCTTTAACACCATACACAAAAATAAACTCAAAGTGGATTAAAGACCTAAATGTTAGACAAGATACTATAATATAAAATTCTTAGAGGAAAATATAGGCAGAACACACTTTGACATAAATCGCAGCAATATCTTTTTCAAGCCGTCTCCTAGAGTAATGGAAATAAAAACAAACAAACAACAAAAAAACCCCACAAACGGGACCTAATTAAACTCAAAAGTTTTTGCATAGCAAAGGAAACCATAAACAAAACGAAAAGACAACCCATAGAATGGGAGAAAATATTTGCAAATGATGCAACCAACAAGGGATTAATCTCCAAAATTTACAAACAGCTCAGGCAGCTCAATATCAAAAAAACAAACAACCCGATCAAAAAACGGGCAGAAGACCTAAATAGACATTTCTCCAAAGAGGACATACAGATGGCCAAGAGGCACATGAAAAGATGCTCAACACTGGTACTTATTAGATAAATGAAAATCAAAACTACAATGAGATAGCACCTCACACCAGTCAGAAAGACCATCATGAAGATGTATATAATAAATTCTGGAGAGGGTGTGGAGAAAAGGGAACCCTTCTACACTGTTGGTGGGAATGTAAATTGGTACAGTCACTATGCAGAACAGTATGGAGGTTCCTTAAGAAGCTAAAAACGGAGCTACCATATGATCCAGCAATCCCACTCCTGGGCATATATCCAGAGAAAAACATGATTTGAAAGGATACACGCACCCCAGTGTTCACTGCAGCACTGTTTACAATAGCCAGGACATGGAAGCAACCTAAATTTCCATCAACAGATGAATGGATAAAGAAGATATGGTACATGTATGCAATGGAATATTACTCAGCCATTTAAAAAAGAATGAAATAATGCCATTTACAACAGCAGGGATGGACCTGTAGACTATCATACTAAGTGAAGTAAGTCAGACAGAGAAAGACAAATACCATGTTATCACTTATATGCGGAGCCAAAAAAAATGATACAAATGAACTTATTTACAAAACAGAAAGAGACTAACAGAGAATGAACTTATGTATACCAGGGGTGAAGGGTAAGAATGAGGGATAGTTTGGGAGTTCGGAATTAACATGTACACACTGCTATATTCAAAACAGATAACCAAAAAGGACCCACTGTATAGCACAGGAAAACCTGCTCAATATTCTGTAATAACCTAAATGGGAAAAGAATTTGAAAAAGAATACATACATGTATATGTATAACTGAATCACTCTGCTGTATACCCAAAACTAACACAACATTGTTAATCAACTATACTTCAATATAAAGTAAAAAAAAAAAATTATGAATTTTTTGTTTCATTTATATTTAAAGGTGATATTTCCTTTTTTTTTTTGAAGCTTTACTGAGATATAACTTGACATATAACATTGTAGACGTTTAAGGTGAACAATGTGATAATCTGATACATTTATATATTCCAAAATAATTACCAGTTTAACACTTCCATTAGGTCACATTATTACCATTTCTTTATGTGATGAGAATAAGATTTTTCATAGCAACTTTCTTAGCAACTTTCAAGTATATAATACATTATTATTAATTATAATCACCATGCTGTACACTAGATCCCCAGAACTTATTCATCTTATACCTGGAAGTTTGTACTCTTCAAACATTTCCCCATATTCCCCCACCCCCACTCCCCACCTCCTGGTAACCACAATTATAGTCTCTGTTTCTATGAGTTCGGCTATTTTACATTCCACATATAAATTACATCATTTATCATTTTTAATACATTTTATGCTTTCTATTTGCCCTACCTGTTCTGTTTCTTTTTCCTTTCACCTTGTGCCTTATTTTGTATTGATTTAAAAAAGAAGAAGAAAATATTTCCCTCAATATTTCCCTCTGGTAGTTTAGGAATTACATACTCTCATTCTTTTCTTTGAGGGGTAATCCAAAGAATAACAATAGCTTTGTTCTCTCCCATAATGTCTTGAATCTTCCTGTTCTTTCTTATCTGTGATGGTGTGCTGGATATTTAAAAAGTCATCTGCAGAAATATTTTAAGGTCAAGAATGATGTTACCTTTAATCAAAGATGATTCTTTTCCTTGGTTTTGTTTGCTTGCTTTTCCCAGCAACTTAGGAGAATCAGAAATCTGGAATTCTTTTAATCTCTGTTAACAGTTTGAGATGATCCAAAGTACCAAAATGGCATGAAGCTGGGATGCAGTCCTTTCAACTACAGGCAATTCTGAAAACACTCTTTCTTTTAGGGTACAGCCCTTTGCAATACTAATGCAAACTGATTCTGATTTCTCACTTTGGTCCACCTATGCCTGTAAGTTTTCCAAAAGCACAGCTCAGCTTCTTAGCCACCTCATAGAGATTGGCAAATGCCTCCAGGAAATTTTCAAGATCTTCACTCCTTTATACATATATATACACAAATATATATACACACCCCCTTCACTGTACAAAGGCCCCTCCATGCCCTCTGCCTGTTGTTTCTAGAAAAGCTGAAGTCTCCCTGAGTTACAAAAGAGCAGGCTCAAGCAGTTAGTGATTAGGACAACAGAGTCACAGACTCTTTCAGTGTCTGGTACACATCTCTGAGTTGTTTTACAGATACTATAACTGCCACCAGAGGCAATAAACTTACTGTATGATGACCAGACTGTGGTATGACATAAGCTGCTCCATCTCGACCAGTACTGAATCTATGGCTAGCACAATTCCAAGAACTGGCCTCAGGAGAATGGGATTAACACTATTGCTCATAATAATCTGTATCTTTGTGGGCATCAAAATAATTGAAGCTTGCTCTGCCCATACATGTAAGCAGGCATCTTAAACTGTCAGCAAAGAGATGCTACAGACCCATGTCAATATCTTCCACTCTAAGAATACAGTGTCCTATGTCATCAGTGAGGATCTATAATCGGTTCTTTTCCCCTTTCCTGTTTGCACATTCCTGTTCCCCTCTAACCCTAGAAGAACCTAATTATAGGGATGAGATCACTAGGTAATTTAACCTCACTCCTGATTTATGCTCTACTAAATGCACATAATACCTTGCCTAACCTGTTGATTCTTTCCCTAGATGAAAAGAAGTAGAAATGAAGAATTAAGTAGTTAAAAAAATGACTACCTCTCTACTCCCAGCAGCCCCCTTAGCAGACCTTAGCAATCCTGCAGGCAGACCACACAGATAAGGTAACAAATGAAGAAAGATCATGAGGAATCAGCCAGTCTGCATGCAATGGAAAATGATGGATAACCTAACCTCCTGCCTCAATGAAACTGTCATGGCTGAGGAGAATCCTCAGGATTGGGTTTTGGGACACACGTCCACCTTCACCCCAGATTGCTGGCCACCTGATAAAAGCTGCCTTTCCTTTCTACCAATGCTTGCCTCTTTAGTATTGGCTTTCCAGCAGTGAGTGGCTGAATCTGAGTTAAATATATGTGTAACATATACACATACATATATTCAATACATATATATAAACGTACATTTGTGTGTATATATGTATTTGTGTATGTGTATTTGGCATTTTTAACAAGACTTTTCTTTTTTTTAAATTTCTTCTGGCATTTTAGTATCTTCAGTGAGTGGGTTGGTATGAACTAGCTAATCCATCTTTACTGGAAGAGAAAGTCCTAGAGTCTGAACTATTGTTATGGATGAAGTATACAGTTTGAAACATAATTTAAAAATAAGACTTTTCTGTTCTTTCTCACTAAATAATATTTTTTAAAGCCTAACTTAGTAATAATTTATATTATCACAGTCCTGTAATTAGTTTTTATCTATCTGGTTTCAAATAACAGGATGTCTCTTAATAAATTCAAAATCCTCAGTGTATATAATAACTACATTTGTAGTTATGTAACTTCTCTCATTCTTTTAGTCACTGGCAGAGTTGGTAGTTGAACAATTTGAGATCAGGCACTTTTCTCTGCACTGAGCTGAGACACAGGTACTCACAGGTTCTTAGCTCATTTATTTTATTTATTCAAAGAATCAACAGATAACCAAAACTTTATGAAAAGTCATATAATTAAATGTTTGCCGCACATAGCAATTTTCTCTCCAGTGCCTTAATGGCAAAACATATGCTCTAAACTATGTGTCTTTCTCTAAAAGTGTAATTAAAAAGGAAACTAAATGTAATACACTATATTCCAAGTTATCCCTTAGGTGGAATTACTACTTGTTAAAAGAGTTACTCAAGTTAGAAAACTTACCATTGTAATTCCTTATGTTTATAACATATAGCTCCTATATGCAAAGCATTCTGAAATAATTTTAGACTAAAATTTTAGATATTAAAAATACTTAATCTGATTTTTCAAGGTAGAGTGTAAAATATTTAACATGAGCTCAAACAAGTTCTAATTTTTATTTTGAAAAAAGTTCAAAACACAAAGTAACATATAATAATAAGTAAAAATTGCCATTAGGTTATAATACTGTTTTACACTTAATAAAAGGAGTAAAACTTTTTTTATAACAGAAAAGTTATAAATTCATTTCACTCTTAATCACAATTTTATTAAAAGTAACCTTTTCTGCTAACCACAAATCATGAATTTGCTGTGCATATTTTTCATTTATTTTACATTTTACAAACACATTGATATATTATTGTTACATTTTTATAGTCTTATGAAACATCTTGTAGCTTGCATTTTCAATTTAACATGTTATTTTGAGACTTCATCACATAAATATACCAAATTTTATAGATCAAGTCTCTTCTCATGGAAATTATTTCATGTTCCACAACTTCAAAATTCTTTATTGGATATGTAAAAGTGTTTTGTATTTTACTGAGTGGCTGCTTTCAGGAACCAAAACTTCCACAAGGTAGGTGCTTTTCATCAGGCATACAAAGATTCCTCAACATGTAACTATGTCACAAACTATGAAGACAACTCTGAAATGGGTTGGTAGTACTGCCAAAAGAAGGCTTAGGGACCTAGAGAAAACAAAGTCTTCAACTCTCTCTCCAATAAAGTACCCTAATTTTGATAATAAAATTCCATCATGAGAACTTTAAATACTTTTGTATGGAGACAGTATGATGAATTTTTTCTTACAATGGTCCCTTGGTACCAGGTGTTTATCAGATTCTATTCCTATGCCATTGCTTGATACATGGTAAGTTTCTTTAGTAAGTATCTGTTGAATAAATTAATTTTAAGTGGATGTCAGAGTTTTTTTAAAAAAAAAGGAACACACAACTAGAAGAAACAACTAGAATCCTTTTAAAATTCTACTAAAATTTCACTTGGGAAATGGGTTTCTAAACTAGATTCAAAGATTTTCAATAGAGAGTTAAAAGAAAATCAAATGGTCTATTCCAATATAAAATTTTCTAAGTGCTATTACAAGACAACAGTAATTTCACAGCAGTAGTTTAATAGAAAAATGATTTTTCTAAAACCATGTGAGTAACTTATATCTGATTTTCTATATTGAAATCCTTTCAGGTGAAACAGAGCAGAATTGTCACCCCAAAATATGCCCCTTTGGCATAAGGATTATTTTAAAAACAGCAGACAGGAGAGAAGCTCTGAAAATCAAGTTGAAGTTACTCCTTTATAAAAGAAATTCACAGTTATAAATGTCCTTCTTTTTTTCCTTCCTATCTACCTGTCGGCCTTCCTTCCTTCCTAACTTCATGAGAACATTATTCTTTTTCTAGCTCCCAGCCTTTCAGCTTTCCAGATCTGCCTGTTTCTGTTCATTTCTGTTTCCCCCAGACTCCTGACTCTTATCAAGTCACTGATCTTCCAGATACAATTTCAATAATTTTAGATGAGGTAAAGTTGATTTCTATTCTTGCAACCAAGGCAAGAGCTCTAAATGACACACCAAGAAGTATTACGGTAAATAGATATATTAAGATTATGTGTGTGTGTGTGTGTGTGTGTGTGTGTGTGTGTATTATACTGAGAATGTTATCATTATGGTTAGAATGATCCTTGCATTGTCTTTTCATGCATGATATAATACAGTATAAATATTATATTCAATATAATATTGAAAAGGAAAGAAAAGAAAATGTAAGAATAATTCTGTGTACAATCTGAAGTTAAAAATGTGTCATAGCAGATTGGTTTGATACTGATAACAACAGGTACAAAAATAAACTCCCTTAAAACCAAAGAGTTTCAATCACA